>NC_137281.1:10030000-12465625 GCF_054371585.1 Giraffa tippelskirchi | reverse complement strand
GTCCATGAAATTTCCCAGGCAAGAACGATGGCGTGGGTTGCCATTTCTTCCTCCAAGGGACCTTCCCAACCCAGGGATGGAACCCAAGTCTCCTGCATTGGCAGGCAGATTCTGTACCACTGAGTCACCGGGGAACTCTATGATTTCTGACCACCCCTGTTTTTAAAACTCTATTTTCTAATACAAGAAGGAAATAAAGAGAAACATTTATTGATATTACCACCTATAAAAAAGTGCTTAGCGTTTCCTTATTGTTACCATGTTTTAGACTCTATTTTAAATATCTTACTTATACCCTACTTAATATCATAAAAATTCCAAGAAGCATATACGATTGTCCTCACTTTTATACACAAAAAATAATTCAGGCTCAACTATATTATGTAACTGTTCCAGTGTTACGAAGATTCTGAATCATGGCCAGGGTTCAGATGCAGGCCCCTGGCTCTAAACTATTGTAATACATGACAGAAACCACAAGCTAAGTAGCTTATACATAAAGTTATTTAGTTCCTAGAACAATAATTGAAATAACTTGTTATCCATGTGTGATGAATGAAGCAACTGAGACTTAAAGCAATTTAGTAACATGATAAGTTGAACACAGATAATTGATTTTAGAACAAGACCCAGTCTAGTTGAACATAATGGCCTATACCACCCTGTGCCCAATTTTCCTAAAGCAAATTTCTCCTTCTAGGAAATACAGTAATCTCAATGCCTAAAAATAATAAAACTGAAAGGATCATTGAAGCCATTAAATCCTAATTTTATCTAATTCTTTTACTATAGACCTCGTAAAATTTTTACTAGAATGTTAATGAAGTTTGCCTTTGTGCCTTAGTTCTTTTAGTTCTTTGTCATTTTTCTTTTTTTAACCATCAGACAGACGGGATAATTATTAGGGACATATAACCTTCCTAGGTGGTTCAATGGCAAAGAATCTGCCTGCCAAACAGGAAACTGGGGTTCATCCCCTGGGTTGGGACGATCCCCTGGAGGAGAAAGTGGCAACCCATTTCAGTATTGTCGCCTGGGAAATCCCACAGACAGGGGAGCGCGGTGGGCTACAATCCATGGGGTTACAAAAGAGTCAGACACAACTTAGTGACTAAACAAAACAAACAAATAACCATAAAAGAGAAGCAGGGATAAAGGGCTTAAATAAAGGAGTGGCTGGATATGGGTGTGGATGGAGCTTGGCTCTCTCAGGCTGGGGTGTAGGATGGAGCTGTAAGCGGGAAGGAAGGGAGGTAGGCGGGGGTCTGGGGCCAGGGTTAACTCTCCCTGGAACTGTCACATTCCTTTGAGGAAGTCTGAGAATATCCAGATCAAACTTTGCTTTTCACGTCACTGGGGAGTTCTCTCTGTCAAGGAAGGAGGAGAAAGCATGCTTTATCTGATGGTTGTGAGTTCATCTCCACATACTTAGAGAAGGTTGGACCTCCCCTGGTGTCCTGCCCCGTGTAGTGGACACCATGGTGGCCGCCCACACCTTCTTTGGGACTGAAGCATTTAGTGCTAGCTCCTAGGAGCGTCTGCTGCTAACAGCTCAGACCTGATCCCTTTCCAAGAATTGCCTTTGACAAAGGGAGCTTACCTTGCTGCGGTCAGAGCCCCTCCCCACAGAAAGCCATGGCCAACCACTGTTGATGCAGGAATACGAAGCCAGCCCCTTGCTCTGGTTTGGGACAGCTCTGTGGGCTCCAGAGTCCCAGAGCCCCCGGTGGGACAGACCGGGGCCTCTGTGCAGCCATGTCACAGTCCACTACCACCTGCTCCCCATCCTGCAACCCCAGCTTCCCCAGGGAGGTCACTCCCTGGAGGCTTCCCTGGAGAAACTCCTGCATGCACATCTCCATTTCGCTGTCTATTTCTAGGAAACCAAGCTCAGACACGCTGTGCTCACCACAGTGACCCTGTGTACAAGCCCCTGGTGTTCTTGTCTTTTGAAGTAAAATACTGACTCAAGAGTTAATGATTGGAAAAAGTGAAGATGTAGAAACAAAGAATCGCTGTTGGGCTAAGGAACTGTAACAATTTAGATGGTTAACAGCCACGGAAGGGAGTCACCGAACTCCCAGTTCTCTGAAAGATATAGATAAAGTAAGTTGTTTTTATTTTTACGGGAAGAAACCCCCTCACCAACCCAAATGAAAAAGAAGACCCGCAGCCCAGATGAAAACTGTTGACCACAAGAACATGGACCCTAGACTGGTAGAAACCAGAAGGCTGATGATGCTTGAAACTTCACCTTGATGCCAACCAATCCAAGAACTGTCCGCGAGTTGATCACATCCTGCTCCCTGAACGCTATAGAACTCCTTACTACCCCCTCCAGGGTGGGCCATATGGTCTTCAGGGTATTAGCCCACTGTGGCCCCCTTTGCCTGGCAAAGAAATTAAAGCTACTCTTTCAACTTCCCTCCAAACTCCGTCACCATGTTTCTATTCAGCACCGGTGCACAGAGGCTGAGTTTCGGCAACAAGAGTAGGCGTAGACCTGGGACTTCTCACTCCAGGCAATTCCAGGGCAAAACACGATTTCCCAGGAGCCTCCTCTCTCCTTCGCGGTGACTGACGTGAATGCCCCACATGGAACAGATCAGACACTTTTCTCTACGGTGCACACTTGTTCATCTGGGGGCCAGGGAAGGCCTTCTGGAGAAGATGACTTCTAGCAAGTTCAAGGAGAGGAGAGAGTGAGCCATGAGGGTCTCTGAAGGGCATTTCCCCGCTGCAAAGCCCTGAAATGAGGGAAGCCCTGGAACACACAAGGACAATGAGGAGGTCAAGTGGGCTGGAGCTAGCTAGGAAGACAATGCAGGAGGTGAGCTCAAAGAGGGGACTGGAGGGTACATGATGCAGAGTCACTTGGTTTCTACGTAGAGACGGGAGCCTGGGGGAGTTTTAAGCAGAGGAGTGCTCAGTCGCTCAGTTGTGTATGACTCTTTGCGACCCTTTGGACTATAGTCCACCAGGCTCCTCTGTCCATGGGATTTCCCAGGCAAGAATACTGGAGCGGGCTGCCATTTCTTTCTCCACGATATCTTCCTGACCCAAGGATCCAAGTCGAGTCTTCTGTGTCTCCTGCATTGTAGGCGGGATTCTTTACCCACTGAACCATCAGGGAACCTCTCTAAGCAGAGGAGAGATATGACTTAACAGGAGTTATTAGACTACTCTGGCTTTGTTGTTGACAATAGTTGGAAAAATAACCAAAATAGCTAATATGTTTGAGAATTTACCATGTACCATCAATCCTCTGGATCCTCACAACTATACAGAGTATTGTGGTAGTATTATTATGTCCATTCGATCGTAGAGGAGACTGAGGCTCAGAGAGGTTGAGTCACTTTCCCAGAATTGCACAGCTTGGCAGTGGAGGTGCAGGGATTCTAGGTGACTCCAGAGGTCTAGTTCTCAATGGTTGTGCTTTGGTGTTCCATCAGGGAGCTGGCAATCCCAGACCTCCTTGGGTTGGGGTTGGGGTCAGGCTGTGGATGGATTCAGGAATCTAATACTGAGAGGCCCAATCTTGCAGCTCTACCTAGGAGACCGGAAACACCAGCTGAACCCTGAGATTCCATACTCAGCCTGTACCTTGGGGATACGGTAACCCCGGAACAGGGTGTCCTGGGTGATGGCATGGGGCACACCCTGAGGTAGGATGTCAGCAAACCTCAGGATCTCGTGGAAGACCTTATCTGTGTGTGGCGTCTGGGCCCTGTCCCCCTGGCAGGGCTGCCTCTCTGGTCCCACCACACGGTCAATCTCTTGCTGTATGAGTTCTGCTCCATTTCAGAAAAGGGTGGGAAAAGGAAGTCCTGACCATGAGAAGGCTTGTCATCCTGGGCACCCACCCCTACCCTCAACTTCCCAGGCTTCAAGCCCAGGATTGCATTAATGGCAGTCACCTTGCATGCTCTAAAATGGATACCCGGTCTTCCCTGGGGGTCCAGTGGTTAAGAATCCACCTGCCAATGCAGGGGACACGGGTTTGAGCTTCCTGGTCCAAGAAGATCCCAAATGACACGGGCAACTAAGCCTGTGCACCACAACTACTACCTAGAGCCCACACTCTGCACCAAAAGAAGCCACCACAAGGAGAAACCCGCACACTGCAAGAAAAAGAAGCCCCTGCTTGCTGGAATTAGAGAAAACCCATGCCTAGTAAGGAAGACCGAGGGCAGCCAAAAGTAAATTTTAAAAAATGGGTACCCCACTCCTCCCCACTCCCCCAGCCTCCAAGCAAGGTAGGTGTTATTAGAACTTGATCCTTATACCCAGCTTGACAACATCAGAAGAGAAAGGGCTGGTCCTAACCTGTAACCTGAGGGTACTTCAGGAGGACCAGGAGCCCATATCTGAGGGTGGTGCTGGTGGTCTCCATCCTGGCAAAAAAGATGTCGAGAGCTGCTGCTGCTGCTAAGTCGCTTCAGTCGTGTCCGACTCTGTGCGACCCCGTAGATGGCAGCCCACCAGGCTCCCCCGTCCCTGGGATTCTCCAGGCAAGAACACTGGAGTGGGTTGCCATTTCCTTCTCCAATGCATGAAAGTGAAAAGTGAAAGTGAAGTTGCTCAGTTGTGTCCGCCTCTTCGAGACCCCATGGACCGCAGCCCACCAGGCTCCTCCGTCCATGAGGTTTTCCAGAGAGCACAACTGAGCAAATTCTCTTCACTAAATTCTGAGGGGGGGGGGTGCCCTTCTTCCTGCATACAAAAACACAGGATGCTGGAATTAGAGAGGAGCCCAAAGAGACTTCTCAGATAGCTAAAAGATCTATTCAGATCCCTGATTACACTTCCCCTTCCTGACTCTCTGCCCACAGCAGGCATCACCAATCAATCACAGAACTCTTGGATACTAAACCTCAGAATCCTTCTCAGATGAACAAAGTTGACACCCGAGATGAAGCCTGTTTATAGTTCCAGAGCTAGAACAAAGGTTGCCCCATCAGAACTTCTATTTTACTGATGGAAAACCAGAGGCTCAGAGATGTGGGGGGAATTGTACCCTCTCACACAGTAAACTGAAATGCAGAGTGGGGAATTCGGGACCCAAGTCTCCTGAGTCTCATCCAAGGATACCTCAAGACCCTCAGCTCCTACTAGATCCCAGGATGCACTGCATATTGCTCCAAGTCTCACCTGCTGCATGTGAGTGAGGAAGGCATCCATGAAATCCCGGGACTGAGCCAGGTCCAAGGAGACCTCATGCTTCTCAACACTCCAGCCACAAGCTCCTTTTGTTTCTCAAAGTCCTCAAAGAGACAGCTGTGTGGACCAGGAAGGTGGCTCAGAAAAGCAGGGAAAAGGCTATATATCTTGGGGGGAAAAGAGGCCCTGGAGAGAACGTTTCTTGGCACATGCTATCCTCTCTGCCTGAAATCCTGTTTCCCATCCTTCCTCTCACTTTTGCTGGTTTACTCCTGTTCATCACTGAGGTTTCACATTGGATGTGATCTCCTCCAGGAAGCCTTCTCTGACCTCCAGACGATGACAAGCAGTTTCTCTGTGCTGCCACGGCTGTGTCAGCATCAGCTCCCTCTCCCCGCCGCCCCCCGCACCCTCTGACATGTCCTGTCTGGTGACTGTTCCATCTCCCCCTCTGGGGTGAGAGTTCTCTGAGGGCAGGTCCCAGTGAGATTGGCTGGGACCTGGGACCCTTTACTGGAGTGCTAGCTCTAGGACAAACATCTCCGGGAGCAACAGAAAACAAAGAAACTAGAAGCTGCTGAAAATCATTGCACACATGTGCAGTTGGGGCAATTAGGAAGAAAAAGATACAAAGAGGCCACAAACCAACGTCCACTTCTGAGGTGCCCAGAGGAAAAGCAGGGTACTGCTGATGATCCGCCCCGCCCACAGCACCACCGAGGGAGTGGGCAGACCACCTAAGCTCCGCCTCCTGCCCATAACACCTATCTGGCCCTATCCTCACCCCGATTAGGAAACCAGCTTGCCCTGCGTTGGAGAGAGCAAAGGAACTTGTTTCCTGGTTTCACTTTTTGGTATTGCAGCCTAAGCCCCCCAAAGGCTTGCCTGAAATTCTCCTCTGGTCTCTAGTCAATTTATGTTGATTAAAGAGTTCAAGGTTACCAGGTCAGGGCCACTATGGCTGTCGGGGCCACCCTTGTGTCTTCCACAGGTTGGCCAGTGCAAGTCGGCACAGGATAGCAGGTTCAGTGAGCATGGACTGAATGACTGGTAAATCTGTCATGGCCCTGATTCCTCTGGGCTATCAGGCTTGGTGACATGTCTGTCTACCGCACTGGACTGTGGCCCCATGATGACACAGCTAGGTATATCTTGGCTCCTGGTATGTCTCCAGTATCCAACCAAGAGCTGAACACACATACAGGCTTATTTATGTTGGCAGACATTTGAACTGAAAGAAGGGACTTTGGAGGAAGGGCTGTGCGATTGGGATTGGAGTGGCTTCAGCAGGTACCTTCACCCCAAAATTGTCCACCTGCTGCAGGTTTTCAGCCAGCAGCCCTAGGAAGTCTTCATCCTGGTAGTCAAAACAATGGTCAAAGATCATGGAACAGGTGATGTTGGAGACCAAGCAGCACATCAGGAAGTGGGGTGGAAGCATGTATCTGTGCCAAGGTCAAGAGAGGCAAGCTGTTCTCCAATACACTCTCCACATTGCAGCCAGAGAGTGATCCCTTCCAAGCACACATCTGGCCATCTCACTCTCCTGCTCAAAGCCATTCCATGGCTCCCAGATCCTTCCTCAGGAATTTGTTGTTGTTGTTGTTTAGTCGCTAAGTCGTATCCTACTTCACGACCCCATGGACTGCAGCATGCCAGGCTTCACTGTCCTTCACTGTCTCCTGGAGTTTGCTCACATTCATGTCCATTGAGTTGGTGATGAGAACCAACAGGGGTCTTATGCATGAATGTCCATCTCAGGGTCACTTGTCATGAACCCAGCCTGCAAAGTCCTGTGTAGTATCTCCCCACCTTGTGCCAAGGATCTCTGTGTCCTAATCTTTACAACCTGAGAATATGTTGAAATATCTTTCATGGCATAGGGGGCTTTGCAGATGGGACGAAGCTAAGGATCTTGAGGTGGGGAGATTAACCTGGATTATCTGGATGGACCCAATGTAACAGTAAGAGTTTGTATAAGAGGGAGGCAGAGCGAATTCCCTGGTGGTCCAGTGGTTAGGACTCCATGCTTCCACTGCAGGAGGCACAGGTTCTGTCCCTGGTTGGGAACTAAGATCCTGCAAGCCATGTGATGTGCCCCCCCTGGAAAAAAAAAAAAAGGAACGCGGCAGAAAGATCAGACATAGAGAAGATTTAAGGACAGTGGCAGAGGTCAGAAAAGAAAGAAGATGCTATGCTCCTGGCTTTGAAGACTGAGAAAGGGGCCATGAACCAAGAGATGCAGCATCTAGAAACTGAAGACGTGTAAGAAAATAAAAATAAATAAAAAAGCTGTAAGATGATACAGCTAAATAAATAAATAAGCTGTAAGATAATGCATTTGTGTTATTTGAAGGCACTGAGTTTGTGATCGTTTTTTATATCAGCCATAGGAAACTGATATATCATGTGACTTTCCATCTGGGGTCATCCCAGTCTATATTAGTTTGCTAAGTCTGCTGTAACAAGGATCACGGAGTCTACAGAGTTGATTCCCCCTAAAAGCCATGGGAGAGAATCTATTCCAGGCCTCTCCCCTCGTGTCTGGTGGTTTGCTGGCCATCTTGGACGTTCCCTGACTTCTAGAAGCATCATCCTGATCTCTGCCTTCATCTTCCCATGGCATTCTCCCTGGGATGTGTCTGTGTCCTGCACTACCCCTTTCATAAAGACACCAGTCAAACCAGATTGGGGCCCACACTAAGGACCTCTCTTTAACTTGATTACATTTGCAATGAATGAATAGATCTTCAAAAAAGGTCACATTCTGAGGTACTGGGGGTTAAGGCTTCAATTCAGTTCAGTTCAATCGCTCAGTCATGTCCGAGTCTTTGCGACTCCATGGACCGCAGCACACCAGGTCTCCCTGTCCATCACCAGCTCCCATTTCCTCAAACTTATGTCCATTGAGCTTCAACATATCAGTCTGGGGGATGACACAGTTAAACCCCAGAAAATCATTATTCATGTCACAGTATTCTTCTGGGTCCCTGCCATGACCCAAACCCCAACTGGGCACTGGAAACACCAGACACGTTCCATCTGTGCGCTACAGGGACTGGGATTTGCATATCATAAACTCTTCTGCTTCCTGACCTTTGTTTTGTTTCCTGCTGGTCTTAATGTGGTGCATTTCAACACGGGGTGAAACATGCACTTTCCTGACCTTGGAGCGGCGCCACGGACTTTCCTGACCCCAAGTCATGGTTCCTACTGTGCTGTGTGACCTTTGTGATTCATTCAATAGCACATTCTTGATGCAATGCGTATAAACAATTCCAAAACACCCCATTTTAGGACTATTGCTCACTCATATAAAGGAACACATCTGAGTCAGTTCTAATGAGATGGATGAACTTAGAGCCTATTATACAGAGTGAAGTAAGTCAGAAAGAGAAAAACAAATGTGGCATACTGACGCATATATATGGACTCTAGAAAGATGGTACTGATGAATCTATGTGTAGGGCAGCAATGGTGATGCAGACATAGAGAAAGACTTGGGGACATGGGCTTGGGAAGAGGAAGGTGAGGGTGGGATGAATGGAGAGAGTAGCATGGGAGAATATACACTACCATATGTAAACCAGATAGCCATTGGGTATTTGCTGTATGACTCAGGGAACTCAAACCTGGGCTCTGTACCAACCTAGAGGGGTCAGATGGGGGTGGGAGGTGGGAGGGAGGTTCCAGACGGAGGGGACATAGGTATACCTATGGCTGAGTCATGTTGATGTATGGCAGAAATCAACACAGTATTGTAAAGCACTCCATTAAAAATCAATAAATTTTAAAAATGTTGAGAAAAAAGTAAAAACTCCCCATTTTATAGATGACAAAATGGAGGCCTAGAGAGGACAGTCACTTGTCAAAGCTAATATGTGCCAGAGACAATGTTTAAATTCAGGCTTATAGGACTCCAGGGCCTAGATTTGAAGCCTCTAGACTTGGAAGTCTTTAACTGAGGTCCAGGCACCCCTAGAATTCTGGGGCCCCAGGAACTTGGATGGAAAACAAAATCCCATGTGTTTCACTAAACTCATTCTGAAATTTAGCCTTTCTCCCAATTATGGAGGCAGATTCCTGTCATGTCAGCAGTAATAGTGGCTTTGTCACTAATGGAAACCATAGATGTTTTCTCTTCTTTTTGGTCACGCCCTGCAACATTTGGGATTTTATTTCCCTAACCAGGAATGGAACTCATTCAATCCTGATGCATTCCTGCTGCAGTCCTAACCACTGGACCATCAGGGAAGTCCCCAGAAACCACAGATATTTTCACAGCTCATTTCAATTGCAGCTCTGGAAATATCATTTAGACTCATCACCAGTCTAAGATGATGCCTCTAGATCTTGTTTTTGAGCACGTTTCTGAGAAGAATGCACTATATCACATATTTGGTTTATTTTTGACTTTTAATAAAATTGATTTTTGTGGGGATCTTATGAATTAAAGCTTTTTTTAATCATGGTAAAACAAATATAACGTGAGGTTTACTATTTTTAAAAGTACAATTGAATGCATTAAGTACACACACGATGTTGTAAAACCATATCACTGCCTAGTTCCAGAACCTTCTCATCACCCTAAACAAAAACCCTGTATATATTAGGCAGGCACATCCCATTCTCCCCTCCCCTAGTCTCTGTCAACCACCGATTTGCTTTCTGTGTCCACAGATTTGCCGGTTCTGGATATTTCATGTAAATGGAATCATGTGCAATGTGTGACTTTGTGTGATCAACTTCTTCTTTTTCTGGTTTGACATTTATTAATGTTAAAAAAAACTTTATAATGGTATACGAAGAATATTAGATATCTTAAAAATTGCCTTTTTTTCTTTTTTTTAAATAAATTTATTTATTTTAGTTGGGGGCTAATTACTTTACAATATTGTAGTGGTTTTTGCCATACATTGAGATGAATCAGCCCTGGGTTTACATGTGTTCCCCATCCTGAACCCCCCTCCCACCTTCCTCCCCATCCCATCCCTCTGGGTCATCCCACTGCCCCAGCCCTGAGCATTTGTCTCATGCATCAAACCTGGAATGGTGTTCTCTTTCACATATGATAATATACATGTTTCAATGCTATTCTCTCAGAACGTCCCACCCTCACCTTCTCCCTCAGAGTCCATAAGACTGTTCTATGCATCTGTATCTCTTATTCTGTCTCGCATATAGGGTTATCGTTACCGTCTTTCAAATTCCATATATATGCATTAGTATACTGTATTGGTGTTTTTCCTTCTGGCTTACTTCACTCTGTATAATGGGCTCCAGTTTCATCCATCTCGATAGAACTGATTCAAATGTATTCTTTTTAATGGCTGAGTAATATTCCATTGTGTATATGTACTACAGCTTCCTTATCCATTCGTCTGCTGATGGACACCTAGGTTGCTTCCATGTCCTGGCTATTGTAAACAGTGCTGCGATGAACATTGGGGTACACGCGTCTCTTTCAATACTGGTTTCCTCGGTGTGTATGCCCAGCAGTGAGATTGCTGGGTCGTATGGCAGTTCTATTTTCAGTTTTTTAAGGAATCTCCACACTGTTCTCCATAGCAGCTGTACTGGTTTGCATTCCCACCAACAGTGTAAAAGTGTTCCCTTTTCTCCACACCCTCTCCAGCATTTATTGCTTGTAGACTTTTGGATAGCAGCCATTCTGACTGGTGTGAAATGGTACCTCAATATGGTTTTGATTTGCATTTCTCTAATAATGAGTTAGGTTGAGCATCTTTTCATGTGTTTGTTAGCCATCTGTATGTCGTCTTTGGAGAAATGTCTGTTTAGTTCTTTGGCCCATTTTTTGATTGGGTTGTTTATTTTTCTGGAATTCAGCTGCAGGAGTTGCTTGTATATTTTTGAGATTAATTGTTTGTCTCTTGCTTCGTGTGCTATTATTTTCTCCCATCCTGAAGGCTGTCTTTTCACCTTGCTTATAGTTTCCTTTGTTGTGAAAAAGCTTTTAATTTTAATTAAGTCCCATTTGTTTATTTTTGCCTTTATTTCCAATATTCTGGGAGGTGGGTCATGAAGAATCCTGCTGTGATTTATGTCAGAGAGTGTTTTGCCTATGTTTTCCTCTAGGAGTTTTATGGTTTCTGGTCTTACGTTTAGATCTTTAATCCATTTTGAGTTTATTTTTGTGTATGGTGTTAGAAAGTGTTCTAGTTTCATTCTTTTATAAGTGGTTGACCACTTTTCCCAGCACCACTTGTTAAAGAGATTGTCTTTTCTCCATTGTATATGCTTGCCTCCTTTGTAGAAGATAGCCTTTTTTTTCTTTTACACTTGATTTTGTTTGGGGTATAGCCAACCAACCAGAAGGGTACGGCAACCCATACCAGTATTCTTCCCTGGAGAATCCCCATGGACAGAGGAGCCTGGTGGGCTACTGTACACGGGGTCACAAAGAGTCAGACACGGCTGAGCGACTAAGCATGGCACATAGCCAATTAACAGTGACGCTGTGATAATTTCAGGTGAAGAACAAAGGGACTCAGCCATACCGTGTGCTTGGCTTCTTTAAGGAATTTAACCTTATGCAGTTAAAAGCATTATTCTGAAACCATTGTGTACTTTAACGTGTGAATGAGCAAAAGAGGATTTGGAGCAAACCTCCCGATGTTTCAATTGACTTCAGCAGGAAAACAAATGTGTAATGGGTATTACATACTAGAATCTATCCAAGTTGCTTTTACTTTTTTAAAAATTATTTCTAATTTTTATTTATTTGGCTGTGCTGGGTCTTAGTGGTGGCATGCAGAATCTTTAGTTTGCAGCATGGGGGATCATTAGTTGCGGTATGTGGGATCTCGTTGCCTGACCAGGGATGGAACCTGGGCCCCCTGCACTGGCAGCGCAGAGTCTTAGCCCCTGGACCACCAGGGTATAACAAGTATAGGTGTAACACCTGACTGAACTCTCACAACATCCCTGGGGATGGGGTTGGACATTATCCCCATTTTACAGCTGAGGGAAGAGAGGCACAGAGAGGTTCGAGAACCAGCCAGCATATAGACAGTGCTTGTGGGGCTGGGGTTTGAACTCAGGTCCTCTGGCTCCTGACGCGAAGAGCTGACTCATTAGAAAAGACCCTGATTCTGGGAAAGACTGAAGGCAGGAGGAGAAGGAGATAACAGAGGATGAGATGGTTGGATGGCATCACCGATTCAATGGACACGAGTTTGAACAACTCCAGGAGATGGTGAGGGACAAGGAAGCCTGGCGCGCTGCAGTCCCGGGGGTCATAAAGAGCTGGACACGACTGAACGACTAAACAACAACAACCTCTGACTGACTCTGGGGCCTGAGCACTTAATGACTGGCCTGAGCTGCATGTTGCAGGGGACCTGTTGGGTGTGAATGACCCCTGAGCCGGGCACCCCCACCTCACCACTGACCCATAGGGTCCTCTGGGTGACGGCCGTGCCCAGTGTGCCCAGTGAAGGCATCCACCTCTCCAGCAGGGCCTCACACTGCCTGGTAGCCGCACAGCGATGACCGTGGGCATTGGGCCCAGGCGCGCCGTGAACACTGGCCCTTACCAGGCCCTCAGCTGCGGCGACAGGGGGGTGGCCCGAGGGACCACTGCCCAACTGTCTGTCCATCGTGGTGTCTGGACAGACGGTTGTCGCTGCGGCTGCCCTGGGTCTCCGTCACACGGTGTTGTCCTCTTTTCTGGCTCTCTCCGTGTCTCTGTGTTTCTATGTCTCTGATCCTGAGTGTCACCTTGCTTTACCCTCAGCCTCTCAATCTGCCTCAGGTGGCCCCTAACTTTCACTTCAGAATCTCACCAGTTCCATCAGCTCCTCACTAGCTCTCCTAGCCTCTCGTGGGTTCCCTCAGCCCTCACCAGTCCCTCAGCCCAGATCCCCTCCTTCAGCCCCTCACCAGTATCCTCAGCTCCTCACCAGCCCCCTCAGTATACATGGCTGTCCTTTGCTGTCTCTTAGTGTGCCTTCATTTAGGGCTTCTCAGTGGCTCAGTGGTAAAGAACCTGCTGCCAATGAGGGAGACACGGGTTTGATCCCTTTGTCGGGAAGATCCCCTGGAGAAGGGCATGGCAACCCACTCCAGTATTCTTGCCTGGAGAATTCCATGGACAGAGGAGTCTGGAGGGCTAGAGTCTATGGGGTCCCAAAGAGTCACACATGACTTAGTAAAAACAACTACAACAACCCGTGACAGTGAAGTTGCTCAACTGTGTCCGACTCTTTGCAATCCCATGAACTGTAGCCTACCAGGCTCCTCCATCCATGGAATTTTCCAGGCATGAGTACTGGAGAGGGTTGCCATTTCCTTCTCCAGGGAATCTTCCTGACCCGGGGATCAAACCCAGGTCTCCCGCATTGCAGGCAGACGCTTTACCGTCTGAGCCACCAGGGAAGCCCCAACAGGGAAGGCACCAGGAAATGCAGTACAACAACAAGCGCCTTCATTTCTCCAGTGCTCATGTCTGTCTTTCTGTCCTTCTGCCTCTGGGCTTCTGTGTTTCCCTCATCGTGTCGCATTATCTCGCTACCTGCCTCTTTGCCCTACCTGTCCTTTCACAATCTCAGGTATCACCATTTCCACCTTTGTGCCTCTTTCCCTGACAATAAAACTTGTCACACTCCCAGGGTGATTATCAAACTACCATGTACCCAGTATAGGTGGATGCTGATCAAACAAAATGCGCACAGGTGATAAGACAACCAGGAAGGACAACCCAGGGCTTGATGCCTGTATATTACCTGTCACTATGTGAATTTACTGAATGTATCACCATTTTCTTGTTATCTGACCCTCCCGCTAGAACGTTAGCTCTGTGAGAGCGAAGATATTCACATTTTATTCCCTGCTGTGTCCAGAGTGCCTAAAACAGGGCCTAGCACACAGTAGGTATCCAATAATTGCTTATTGAATGAATGAGTAAATGTTTGCTGTGTCCTTTGAGGTCTCACCATAGCCTTGTCTTGGGTGTCTCTCTCAGTCATGTCTCAAGTCTCCCTTTCTGGGTCTGTCTCTCTGCCTTCCTCAGTCTTGGTCTCTGAGTCTCTGTGTCTCTCTCTGTGGCCACGATGCATTCATAGAACACTTACTATGGGCCAGGCCCCCTGCACATTGGGTCTCATTTTCATTCTCATCAATATCCTATAGGGTAGGTACCCACATTTTCCTGATGAGCAAACCTGAAGCTCAAAGAGCAGCAGACACTTGCCCGAGAGATTGTGATGTGTCCTCCAAATAGCCTGGGAGCTCCTTTCAAGTCCCCTCCCCTCTTGATGAGTTACTGACAGCTCATGTTAGCAATCGAAGGGCTCTGAGAAGTCCTGCAGGAAAGGGAGCAGTTTGTTTAACCAAGCTTTTGCCTTGCTTGCTTACCAGAGAACGCTTCCCTTAGAACTTCCTGTCCTCTTCTGCCTCTCACCCTTTCTATTTCTTTTTCCTTCTGCTTCTCTTTGTTATCTCTCTGCATCTCTCTCAGAAAGGCAGCCCAGTCAAATGGTTGGAAGAACAGCCTCTGGAGCTAGACTGTCTGGGTTTGACTCCTGATGCTACCTCTAGATGGCCGTGTGACCTTGGGCAAGATCTTAACCGCTCTGTGATTTACTCCATTAACTGAGTGAGGATTAGGTGATTTCCTCTGTAAAGCGCTTCATGTCTCCCCATCAGTGATTCCTGGGCCTGGAATAAGGACCCAAGTTCAGTGCCAGTTCACACAGCACAGTGGATCCCAGGACGTGGGTTGAGGAAAGTCCATGGTGGCCTCTCTCCAAGGTCAGGAAAGTACAGGTCCCACCTCTTCAAGAGATCAAGGGACACTAGTTTGGAGGAGTCTGACTCAACTGCTGGGATCAGAGTTTTGGTTCCGCAAGAGGTTTGCCTAACATTGCAAGAAAGAGACTGCCACCCTCCTTCTAAAGAGGAGAGACAGAGAGAGGCGGAAAGCCAGACCCAGGCCACGACAAGGGGACTCGGACACAATCATTAGCATATTTGGTAAATACAAATTGAGCCTTCCAAAGGCTCAGGGGAATGCTGGAGACAGGCAAGCTCAGTGGACACTGATCAAACTGCACACGGTCTCTGTGCTCCTGGAGCTCAGAGTTTAAGGAGTGAAAGAGAGACGCTGAGACAGAGAGAGACAGCAGGAGAGAGAGACACACACACATGCACAGACTATCATCGAGGGACGGAGAAAAGTCCTGCAACTGTGAAGACAGAGCAGGAGGCAGGGAGAAAACTCAGGGCAATCAGAGATCTGAAGACCCCAGTGTTGGATCCACGGCCAGGACTTGTCTCTCTGTCTCTCTCACCTGATCCTTTCCACCTCCAAGTCCCACCAGAACTGTGTCTCTCACCCCTATTGATTTGCTTCTCCTGCCTCTCCCATCTGTGGCTCTCAGAGAAGGGAGGGCGAGGGAAGGGTGGCTGGAGACATAAAGGCTGAGTGTCTGCAAGCCCTGTAGTGACAGGGACTGTCTGATGTGTGCACACATACACATACAAACATACACACACAGACAGACTCACACACACGGACCCACCTCACCACCACCAGCACGAAAACACAGACACACCTTCAGGTGTGAGACACCACGTAAATACACAGAAGCCCACACATGTGCAAAGACTTATGCGTAAGCACACTCACACTCATGTACAGAAACACACATGGGCATGTTCACAGCCTCTAGGGAGGGGCTGTAGAGGTATCAGGGGAGCAGGTCAGCTGACTGTCGGGGCAGGAAGTATGTGCTCCTTCTCTTGAGTTCACACTCTCGGAGGATGCTAGGGAATGGATGATATAACATAACTGGGTGTGGGTGCAGGCTTAGTATAAAAGGCTCAGCCAGAAGCCCAGCAGGTTGGAAGACCGTCGGGCTGCGGCCATGGAGCTCAGCGTGCTCCTTCTCCTTGCTCTGCTCACCGGACTCTTGGTCCTCCTGGCCAGAGGCCACCCAAAGGCCCATGGCCGCCTTCCGCCTGGCCCCCGTCCTCTGCCCTTCCTGGGGAATCTTCTGCAGATGGACAGAAAAGGCCTGCTCAAATCTTTCCTGAAGGTGAGACACAGGTGGACGGGGTCTGAGGGTGGCTCCTTGCCTCCATCCTTGGGGATCATTCACCAGGAGATGTGAGGCATCCTTGCAGGCTCAGGGGTGGGCTATGGGAAGTTCAGCGAGGAAGGGATGTGGAGCTGAAGTGTGGTGGATGGCTATCAGGCAGTCAGAGGTATCCCTTGCTCAGTTGGAAGTGTGTAGGCACTGTCCCTGGAGTGGGCGGGCGGGCGTGAAGAGGTGTCTGGGTATGAGCCAGGGGTATAGAAATCCCTGCTCCTCTGTCCCCCTCTCTCGGGTCCTTGCCTGCCACAGGGAGAGAGAGAGGAAAGGGGTGGTGGTACCAGTCAATAGGTTTCTCCTCTGCCAACAAAAGCTGTCAAAGGTTGGCCCCAGCCAGCGCCAGACCAAGGGGAGGAGGGAGGGAGAACAGAATGGGAGCCCAGGGCCAAAGTTCTTACCATTCATTAACATTAATGTGCAATGAGTAGCTGATACTGGAGTGTTAACCAGGTCCTGTATCACTGCTCTCTAGACATGATTTCATGATTGATGACCTATTTATGTAATAATAATGTAATCCATGGGCTTCCCAGGTGGTGCCGTGGTAAAGAATCTGCCTGTCATTGGATTTGAATTCTCGGTTGGGAATAACCCTTAGAGTAGGAAATAGCAACCCACTCCAGTAGTCTTGCCTGGAAAATCCCATGGACAGAGGAGCCTGGTGGGCTAGAGTCCATGGGGCTGCAAGGAGTCAGACATGACTGAGCAACCATGTAATCTACACCCGTGAGCCCACTCCCCAACAGGTTAGGCTTAGGGAACACTTGACAATAACTTCCAGCAGCCCCAGGTGCCTCTACCCCTCTCCCAACCCCTGCAGTGACCACACTCCTGAGTCTTGGGCTTGTCATCTGTTATTTTTTTAGCTCCACTGGTTCTTTGTTGTGCTGTGCAAACTTCCTCTAGTTGTGGTGTGCCAGCTTCGCTTGTAGGGCATGGGCCCTAGAGCGCGCAGCCTCAGTAGCTGTGCCTTGAGAACTCTCTCGTTGTGGCACTCTGGGTTAGTTCCTCTGTGGCATGTGGGATCTTAGTTCCCCGACCAGGGATCGAACCCGTGTCCCCTGCATTGGAAACTGGATTTTTAACCACTGGACCAGCCTTTGATTTTGAGGGAGAGTGTTTTATCACACATGTGGAGGCCCCAAGTGCGTATTATTTAGTTTTTATCACAAGGGTAAACACCATGGACTTTCGTGGCAATACCTGGACTTAGTTTCTTCACTCAGGATTATGTGGCTAGGATTTATTTGTATCGTGGAGTGAATTCATCAGGTGATGGTTACAATACCTTGTGGGCTAGAAGAGGTGTCGCCCTCACCTTAGAGAAATAGATAGTGAGGTCAGCCCGGGGAAGGCACTGGTCCATTGTTACAACCTGGGACTTCACAGAGGGGACGTGTGAGTCCAGCATGGAGGCCCTTCCATCTCCTTCATAGATGGAAGCTACCTAATAATTTGTTGTTTTATTTATTGTTATCACATGCATACTCAGTTGTGTCTGTCTCTTTGTGACCCCATGGACTGTAGCCTGGCAGGCTGCTCTGTCCATGGGATTCTCCAGGCAAGAATACTGGTGTGGGTTGCCATGTTCTACTCCAGGGGATCTTCCCAACCCAGGGATCGAAACCCCTTCTCCTGTGTCTCCTGACAACTTGGGGATCACTAAATCCTTTGGGAGTTTAAGGCCTGGTGGATCCCCTCCCCCGCAAATATTCACATACATTTTGCATAAATTTTTGCTAGTTCCAGACCCCCTAAATCTCTTCTACAGTCCTTGCAAGGATTCTCTGTGTGTCTGTGATCCTCTTTATTTCCTGTCGTATCATGTGGCATGTGGGATTTTAATTCCCCAACCAGGGATTGAGTTCATGCCCCTACAGCGGGAGCTTGGAATTCCAACCACTGGACCACCAGGGAATTCCCCATGGTCCTCCATTCTCATTGCATCTTTGCAGAGAGAGAGAGGTTGAGAGAGAGAGAGGGAGGGAAGGAAAGAGAGGCCATAGGTTAGCAGGTGTCATGATTTACTTCCAAATCCTTCTGGAGTCAGACAGGTGAGGGTTTGTGTTCCAGATTCAACTCTTACTCGTTGAATCTTAGCTTCTCTTCAGCAAGATAAGGTCATGATGATAAGAATGCCTGCCTCATAAGAGAGTTGTGAGGACTAGATAGTGCATAGAGCTTGGTATACAGTAAGTGCTCATTAAATGGAGGTTACTCGATCTATTCATTCATTTATTCATTCATTCAATGGTAACTTACTGGGCACCTTCTGTGTGCCAGGAAACATTCTAGGCATTGATGATGTGGCATTAGACAGGGTACACAAACAGAGAAGGAAATATTAGGTTGGTAAGAACTATGACTAAAATAAAGCAAGGTGATAGTTTCAAGAGTGGTGGGAGCTACAAACCAGTGCTCTGTGACAACCTAGAGCAGTGGGATGGGGTGGGAGGTGGGAGGGAGGTTCAAGAGGGAGGGGATATAGGTGTACCTACGACTGATTCATGTTGAAATATGGCAGAAACCAACACAATGTTGTAAAGTCATTATCCTCTAATTAAAAATACATAATTTTTTTAAAAAGTGACAGGAGCTACTTGAAGCTACTTTAGAATGAGTGGCCAAGGAAAGGCTCCATCTTGCCTTGTTTCTGATCAGACGGCCTGAAAGACGCCTGTGGAAGATATCAGTGAGCAACAGGGGTCAGTGCCAGAACTCAGAGGCAGGAGCAAGCTCAGCATGTTTGGGGAACCACAGGGCGCCTGGATCTGTGTGCTCAAAGGATCTGTGTGAGTGGGTGGAGATGTCAGAGGGGTGATGGGGCAACATCATGTAGGGCTCTGTCCACCACGGGGAGACTTCAGGTCTTACTCTCAGGGTGGTAGGCGAGCGGGATGGTTGGAAACAGGTTAGGGATATTAATTAATTTACATTTTAATGAGATAGTTCGGGTTTCAAGATAGGGTGGGGTGTGTAGTGAAAGGATTGTGGGTAGCACAGGAAAGGAAGTAAGGAGACCAGCAAGGAGGCTTTGCAGAGATCACTGTGAGAGTTTTCAATAAACTTAACCTTTTTATAAGTCAACCTTTTAAGTCACCTTTTTAAATCAATTTTTAAAATTGCAGAATCGTTGATTTACCAAGTTTTGCTGATTTCTGCTGTACAGCAAAGTGATTCAGTTGTGCATATCTATGCATTCCTTTTTAAAAATCTTCTTTTCCATTATGGTCTATCTCAGGATATTGAATATAGTTCCCTGTGCTATACAATAGGACTTCATCGTCTATCCATTCCATATATAAAAGCTTGTATCTGCTACGCCCAACCTCCCTCTCCATCCCCATGTCCTCCTCCTTGACAACAAAAAGTCTGTCCTCTATGTCTGCGATTCTGTTTCTGTTTCTTAGGTATGTTAATTTGTGTCGTATTTGTTTCATTTGTGTCACTTTATAAATTAATTTTTTACACTGTGTTACCTTAATTTAATTCTTATTTTTTTGGCCATGCAGCATGTGGAATCTTAGTTCCCTGACTGTGTCATACTTTAGATTCCACATATAAGTGATACCATATGGTGTTTGTCTTTCTTCTGTAAGTCAACTTGTATTTTGTACCAGTTTAACATTTGTAGAAGTTCAACTTTGTAATTGAAGTTTAACCTTTAGGGTAAAGAACACAAATCCTAAGTGCTCAGTTCAGTGAATTTTCTCAAATGAACACACTCATGGAGTTGACATACAGATACGTAACAACTTGGCTCATGCCCAGAAACCTCCTTAAGTCCCCCTTCCAGTCACTACCCTCCTATTGTTCTGACACCACAAGTTCCTGTTATGTTTCTGAATTTCATATAAATAGAATTATGACATATGAACTCTTCTGGGTCTAGTTGCTTTCACTCACCATTACATCTGTGAGTTTCATTCTTGTTGTTGGTTGTAGCAGCGGTTTGTTCTTTTTCATGGCTGCATAGTAGCCCACATTATGAATTCATCACTAGTTGTTTATTCCCTATGTTGCAGAGCATTTTATAATAAGGCATCTATGAATCTCCTTGTTTTTTATTTTGCTGAGCACATGTGTGCATTTTAGTTGAGTGTGTTTCTGGGAGTGAAGTGGCTGAGCTACTCAGTACACACGTCTCCAGCTTCAATAAATACTGTTGAGCTGTTGCCCCAGTGGCAAGACTTGATGTTATGATTTTTCAAATTTCATGATAACTCCCAGAAGGCCATCACTTTACCTTCATGCCTCCCAAGTAGGTGGGTGGTTGTCTGGGGAAATTGCCAGAAGGCAGATGGGAGTTGAAGGTGGGTCACAAGAAGGATGATTTTTAAAAAAATATTTTATTTATTTAATTTTCCTGTGCTAGGTCTTAGCTGCTCTTCACTGTGGCATGCAAATGCTTAGTTGCAACATGTGGGGTCTAGTTCCCTGAGCAGGGATTGAACACAGGCCCCTGCATTGGGCGTTCAGAGGCTTAGCCAGTGGACCACCAGGGAAGTTCCAAGAAGGATGATTCTTTAGTTGAGATGCCAGGGAGATCTCACCAGACTCAACCAATATCACCAGGGCTGGGGTGAAATTATTAATAGGAATATTTAACCATCTGTGCTTGTTAGGAGGCTTTCCAGGTGGTGCTAGTGGTAAAGAACCCACCTGTCAATGGAGGAGATGTAAGAGACCTTGGTTCGATCCCTGGGTCAGAAAGATCCCCTGGAGGAGACCATGGCAACCCACTCCAGTATTCTTGCCTGGAGAATCCTATGGACAGAGGAGCCTGGCGGACTTCGGTCCATAGGATCGTAAAGAGTTGGACACGACTGAAGCGACTTAGCACACACACATGCTGCTTAAGACACCAACCAAGCCAACCAGTGTGGACTGGGCTGGGACATGGGTTAATCTTTTAACTGGTGGGTTCTGAGAAGCAAAAAGGAAGACTGGGGTGTAAGGTCTTGGGGGAAGTGGCTAGTTATCAATCTATATGTTAAATGTTAAATTACCAATCTATACGTAAGTGTTTTAGGGCTTCCCTGGTGGCTCAGATGGTAAAGAGTTTGCTTGCAATGCAGGAGACCCAGGTTCGATCCCTGGTTTGGGAAGATCCCCCGGAGAAGGGCACGGCAACCCACTCCAGTATTCTTGCCTGGAGAATTCCATGGACAGAGGAGTCTGGCGGGCTACAGTCTATGGGGTCGCAAAGAGTCAGACACAACTGAGTGACTAACACACGCACACACAAGTGTTTTACTGGTTTAAAAATGGAGATGGCCACAGAGGTGCATACTGACTAATAGCAACCCTGGCTGTGGGTGTGCTTGGCAGTTCCGACAGAAATATGGGGATGTCTTCACGGTGAACCTGGGGCCGCGGCCAGTGGTCATAATCTGTGGGACAGAGGCCATTCGGGAGGCCCTGGTGGACCAGGCCGAGGCCTTCTCTGGCCGAGGGAAGATCGCCGTCATTGATCCAGTTACCCAGGGATACGGTAAGGGCCTCAGGGCCCCTGGGAGGGGGCAGGGGATGGAGGATGGGGATTGGGGAGGGTGAGTCTGGGAAGGGAAGATAAGGGGTGGAGCAGGACCCAGAGTCTCCTTGAAAATTCCTCTGCAACCCAAGCCTCTCCCAAACCCTAGGTGTTATCTTTGCCAACGGGGAACGTTGGAAGGCTGTTCGGCGATTCTCTCTGGCCACCATGAGGGACTTTGGGATGGGAAAGCGGAGCGTGGAGGAGCGGATTCAGGAGGAGGCTCAGTGTCTGGTGGAGGAGCTGCGGAAATCCCAGGGTGAGCCCTGGGGCGGCGGTGGGCAGGAGAGAAGCTGCATGAGGGACGTAGCCCAGAGACAGAGGGTATACGTGGGCAGAGAGAGAGATGTGGAGACAGAGAGGAGACAGAGCTTGGGAGCCCATCCGAGGGGCAGGGACCGAGAGAGGGCAGAGAGACGGGGCAGAGGTGGGTAGGTGAGAAATGCAGGGGGCAGGAGAGATTCAGGAGTGTAGTGTCAAGAGGAACTCAAAGACGACTCAGACAGTAAATAGCATGTTAATTGCCTGTGTTCAAGGGAACCAGTTCATGGTTTGATTGTATCTGTCAAGGGTCAAAATGTGACTTCAATAAAAAGAAAGTAAAGAGAAAAAAAGAGAAAACTACAGACATTTCAAAAAAGGGGACAAGCTGTGTTTTCCTTTCTTTGGGTGAACAACTGCCTGTGAGCAAGGGGGCAGTTGGGGTTTTCTGCTCTTAGGAAGTCAGGTGGGCACTTCCAGGGGGTTTAGGATTCCTCAGAAACGTGTGTCTGAGACGTAGCGGTGACAAGATGCTTTCTTAAGAGATTTTGAGTCATAAATGGAGAGTCTGGGAGGAAGAGGCAGAGCCACAGGGAGCTATAGAGGTATAAGGACGGAGGGACTCAGAAGAAAGACAAGAGGAGACAGAGTGATTCAGATGGAGACACAGAGAGGAAGAAAGAGACAGAGATGGAGGGACCGAGGCAAAAAGAGAAGAGACTCAGAGAGGCAGGAAGGAACAACGGCAGAGAGAAACTGAGGCACGAAGATTAGAGAGAGACAGACAGGCTCAGGAAAGGGTGTGCAAGGGAACAAGAAAGAGATGATGGACAGGTGAGACCCAGGGAGAGAGACTGCACTGACCTGACACTCTGGGTGCACAGCCCACCCTCCCTCCGGTTGGGGCGAGCTTGGCACATCTAGATATCAACAATCAAGTGCAGAACAGTTCCCCAAAGACAGAGAGCTCTAGAGGTGGACAGAAAAGATGGGGGTGGGGCGGACAGTTAAGGGAAGGAGCACAGAGCTTTGTAAATGGCACGTGCGATTGATTGAACACCTGCTCTGCACCTTCTCCACAGGACTGAGATGAGAATTTTGTAAAATAATATGTGAAGTCTTAGAATAGGGCCTGGCACAACTCCCAGGTTAGCGAGTATTGGCTGCTATGAGGCCTGTTTGTTTTTTTTATGGTGACTGAGTGATAGAGGAGAGTCACACAGAGACAGCTCCTCAGGCATTGGAGTCTGAGCCCTGAGACCCACCCCTTTCCCTCTAGGAGCCCTCCAGGATCCCGTCTTCTACTTCCACTCCATCACCGCCAACATCATCTGCTCCATTGTGTTCGGAAAACGCTTTGACTACAGAGATCCCAAGTTCCTGAGGCTGCTGGACTTGTTCTTCCAATCTTTTGTGCTCATCAGTTCCCTGTCCAGCCAGGTCTGGGAGGGCAGAGCTCAGTTGGACATCCAGGCAGGGGAGAGGGGTGATTTGCTTTTGTGAATCGGAAATGCAGCTTCCAGCCAGAAGAAGGGCAAAGACAACAGAGAGAGAGAGACAGGGACACAGAGACCTGGGGGAAGGGAGAGATGGTGAGACAAGGACTGAGACAGGAAGAGGAAGAAAGGGGAGTGATGGGAGGAGAAACAGAAAGAGGAATCAAAGACACACACATGAACATGCTCCTCTTCTAAAACAAAATGATAAAGTTTGTCTTTCTCAACTAACCTTGAAATACCCGTATTGTGAAAAGTGAAAGTGTTAGTCCCTCAGTGAGGTCTGACTCTTTGTGATCCCATAGACTGTAGCCTGCCAGGCTCCTCTGTCCATGCAGTTTTCCAGGCACAGATGCTGGAGGGGGTTGCCATTTCCTCCTCCAGGGAATCTTCCCGACCCAGGGATCTAACCCAGACTCCTGCATTGCAGGCAGATTCATTACCTTCTGAGCCACCAGGGAAGCCCCACCCCTATTGTATATTCAGGTAAAAAGTGAAACTTCAGAAAAGTCTGCCTGGCTGTTGCTCTCAACGGAGAGTGCAGGTCAGAGTCACAGGAATGAATATCGAAAATAAAAATTCCCCTGACCTCCTAGTGGAGAGTCAGGCCTGGAATATCTGGAAGGAGGTTCAGATGAGTACTTGCACAAGTCCAACACAGGGTTTCAATTTTCTCCTCTCACAGAGAACCACAGAGAGGGGAAAAGTCTGGAAGATCTGCCAAACAGTTAACCATGTTATCTCTAGAAGGATAGGTGAAGGAGGCATTCCACAGCATAGTTTATACTATCCTGCATTTTTTGCAGTTGTTGGCAACAAGTTAGATATTACATTTCTCATTAGGCAAAGCAATAGACATATGCTCCCAAATAGTCAGCAGCTTCATTCTGTGTAAGCATCATGTTATCAACGCCTGACACAGCAAGGACGATGCAAGAGGTGGAAAGAGACAGAGAGAGGTTTGAGCAGAACAGATAAACTGGCTGGGGTAGGCAGGGGCAGGGCAGAGGGCGGATGAGCAGGAGACCCACAGAGATGGGGAGAGCTGGAAAGGAGAGAGACACAGGTGGGGCAGAGACTAACAAGAAGACACAAGGAGAGGGGGACAGATGCAGAAAGAGAAAAATGTGGTCTCTTACACAAAGGGGACACAGAAGCAGCGAGTGAGGAGCTCAGATACAGAGTAAGAGCCGAGTGAGACAGAGACTGAGAGGTGGAGAGACAGAGGGAGACAGAGACACCCCAGAGAGGCAGAGAGAGATGCAGAGAAAGAGAGGGAAACAGACATCCCTTGTGAAGGTACTGGGGGCCAAGAGGGCTGTCCCTCCGTGTGACCCACTAGCTCAACCCCGCAAGGGCCTCACAGCCCCTTCTCTCCTGCAGCTGTTTGAGCTCTACTCCAGCATCTTGAAGTACTTTCCTGGCTCACACAGGCAAATCTACAAAAACCTGCAGGAAGTCAATGTCTTCATTGGCCACAGCGTGGAGCAGCACCGTGAGACCCTCGACCCCAATGCCCCCCGGGACTTCATTGACTGCTACCTGCTCCGCATGGAAAAAGTGGGATTTGGGAGAGGCGATGGGGGTGGAAGGGAGGAGAACAAAAGATGCAGAGTGAGAAGGGACAGGAAAGGAGTAGAGGAGTGGGGAGAAGGGAGAGTGGAGGGGAGATTGGGAAGGGAGCAGAGGGGGAGAGGGAAGTGGGGGGGAGATGGTAGGGAGGAGACAGAGGTACGGGAAATACAGGACAAGGGGGAGGAAATGCAGCAGCTGGTGGAAAGAGTCGCAGAGGCTGAAAGGGACTGAGAGAGGAAGGGGGACAAACACACCAAAGAGACGGGAGATGATTGAAACAGAGCAAGACAGAGCGAAGAGAGACTGAGACTGAGACAGAGAGATGGTGGGACCCCGAGCATAGAGGAGGGGAAAGGGCCAGACGGTGCAAGACCCAGAAACAGGCGGAGGGACCCCGAGAGGAGAGGTGTGGGCAGCGGGGCCCCTGGCCTCCCCTGATGTGAACCCCACCCGTCTGGATTCAGGAGAAGTCCAACCCCCAGAGCCAGTTCGATCATCAGAACCTCATCATGTCTGTTCTGTCACTCTTCTTTGCCGGCACGGAGACTACCAGCACCACGCTCCGCTATGGGTTCCTGCTCATGCTCAAACACCCCCACGTTGCAGGTGGGCAAGCTGGGGGCAGACACTGGGGAGGGGGCTTCTGACCCCTTTGCAGGCACAGAAATGGGGCTAGAGGTCCCTGGTGAATGAGAGAGGCAGCATTCCCCTCTTACACCAGGAGCCCTGTAGGTTGTTTCTGTTTTTCTTTTTTGCTTGGCCTCTGACCAGGGATGGAACGTGCACCCACGCTGTGGGAGTGTGCAGTCTTAACCATTGGACCACCAGGGAAGGTCTCGGAGCAGTGCAGGTTTTGAATGATCTACCCAACTAAGCCAGCCCTGATGGTGGATGGATGAATGAAGAATCTGTCAGTTCGGGGAGTTCCCTGGAGCTCCAGTGGTTAGGACTCAGTGCTTTCACTACCATGGCCCTGGGTTCAATCCCTGGTCAGGAAACTAAGATATGGCAAGTAGCGCAGCATGGCTCCCCCTCCCCAAAATCTGTCAATCTGTTTTCCCACTGTTTCTTCTATCACTTAAAGATCGACCCACTCATTTATCCATCTGTCCTTTCAACTCATCAATCAACCTGTGCACTCAGATTCTTTCATCTATGACTCATCTAGGATGTATACATCCATGCTTTATTTGGACAAACTGATTCATCTATTGATCGTTTGAGACAGTGATTCATTGAATGAACTGTTTCGTCACTGATTTATCTGTTCCTTCATTCATTCATGCATCCATCTGTTTTTCTAAAACTAGGTTACATAACTTAATCCTTCCATCGCTTGTTTTTCACTTCGTCCTTCATCCATCTATCTTTTCATCTATTTATTTAATAATGCACTCATTTATTCACCCTTGATTTATACATCTATCATTCAATATATCCAACCACCCACTTACTCCTGTTTTCCTGTTCCTTTAAATGTATTCGTTCACATGTTCTTCCATAAATTGAGCCATTCAACCATTCATATGAGTTATTGGTTCATCAAGTTCATTTATTTATTTGTCTATGGATCATTTAGTAATAAATTAATCTTTGATAAGTAATAATACATCCATTCATTAGCATTCTTCCATTTACCAGTCTTTCCATTCATGAATTGATCTACTGATTGAGCGAATGATTGATGTACTCATTTATTTATCCAGTTGTTCATGGGCTAATCCACTGATGTGTTTCACTATTATATTCCTGATTACCTAGCACAGTGTCTCATCTATAATATACACACAATAAATATTAGTTCATTTTCTACTCATCTTAGAGGAGGAACCTTGATAGGTTCATAGCCTTGAGTTCTTGGTCTGAAATTCTGAGCAAAACTGGGGTTCACATGTGTGTGTGTGTTTGCTTGTGTATATTGGGAGAGAATCCATAATATTCATTAGACATTAAAGAGTGAAAATTCTTGTAGTTTTCCCATTGCTCCTCCCACCCCAAACTGGTTACTCAGAGGGGTGTCGATGGTCTAACCATTTCTTATAGGTTTTCTGGGCTCATTGGCCTGGAAATGAACGGACCAGTGTTCATAGAACATTGAGCTGTGTTCCAACATAGAAAGCGGTGTTCCTGGTGAAATGTCTCTATAAATGAAGTTCAGTGGTCCCACTCTTCTGTGCAGAGAGAATCCACAAGGAGATTGACCAGGTGATTGGCTCATATCGCCCTCCAGCCCTGGATGACAGAGCCCAAATGCCATACACGGACGCAGTCATCCACGAGATTCAGAGATTTGCAGACCTTATCCCCATTGGTGTGCCCCACGTGGTCACTAAAGACACTCATTTCCGAGGGTACATCCTCCCCAAGGTACAGCACCTCACTGGGCTCCCATATCTCCCTTGTATGGGTCTCCTGGGTTCTCTTTCATCTCCCAACCTTGACCTCTTTTTGGTTTTATCACTCACCCTTGGTTCATTATGTGTAGGGGTGGGTTAGGGGAGGAAATGGAGATATCTTTCAATCTTGTGACCCTCCCTCAGGACACAGAAGTCTATCCCATCCTGAGCTCTGCTCTCCACGACTCGCATTACTTTGAGAAACCAGATGACTTCAACCCTGACCACTTTCTGGATGCCAATGGGGCAGTAAAGAAAAATGATGCTTTTATGCCCTTCTCCATAGGTAAGCTGGGAGAAGGCAATGGCACCCCACTCCAGTACTCTTGCCTGGAATACCCCATGGACGGAGGAGCCTGGTGGGCTGCAGTCCATGGAGTTGCTAAGAGTCAGACAGGACTGAATGACTTCACTTTCACTTTTCACTTTCATGCATTGGAGAAGGAAATGGCAACCCACTCCAGTGTTCTTGCCTGGAGAATCCCAGGGACAGAGGGGCCTGGTGGGCTGCCATCTATGGGGTCACATAGAGTCGGCCACGACTGAAGCGACTTAGCAGCAGCAGCAGCCATAGATAAGCTGGGCCTGCATTCCAGAGTGCGGGTGCCATGACCTCTTGAAGACAATCAAAGAGAGGTCTTTGTTCATTGAGCAGTTTATTTGTGCCAGTTGCTTTACCTGTATTAATTCACCTCATCTTCACGCCAATGCTAGAGGGGACTTGAGAACCAAGATCACATCCCAAAGGCGCAGCTCTGTAAGGGGGACAATTACACCTCTCTACGGAGAAGGCAATGGCACCCCACTCTAGTACTCTTGCCTGGATAATCCTATGAACGGAGGAGCCTGGTAGGCTGCAGTCCACGGGGTCACTAAGAGTCAGACACGACTGAGTGACTTCACTTTCACTTTTCACTTTCATGCATTGGAGAAGGAAATGGCAACCCACTCTAGTGTTCTTGCCTAGAGAATCCCAGGGACACAGGAGCCCGATGGGCTGCCGTCTATGGGGTCGCACAGAGTCGAACACGAGTGAAGCGACTTAGCAGCAGCAGCAACACCTCTCTACACTCAGGTATCAAATCTGTTGAGCACCACTATGAACCAAACATTTTATCAGAGGTTGAAGATAACACATCAGACAAGTCACAAGAGACACAGTTCCTGCCCCAGGAAGTTTACAGTCCAACAAGGGAGATAACTCGTGTCATACGGTTACAGAAAAATCTACAATTAAATGAATAAATGTTACAAAGGGCTTAGAACTCCTTGGCTAAAGTAAGTGCTCAGAGGCCAACTCTTATTCATGTAACAAATCATAATTATGATAAGTGCTCTAATGGGGCCTTTGGGAACATCAAACAGGAAATACTGACTACTCCCGGTGGGTCTGTGAGGAAAAGCTTACCCTAAACAGTGTCTTCTAAGCTATGACACCATGGGAGAGTATCAACCAGCCACTGGAAGGCATGTTCCCCCAGAGGGAGAAGCAAGGGCAGAGCCTGAAGGTGGAGATGGCACGGCTCACCCGAGAAAGAACTCGGGAAGACTGGGACGGGGATTACAGAAGAGAAGGGTGAAGAAGAAGATAAGTGAAGAGGAACTAAAGAGCCACTTGATGAGGGTGAAAGAACATTCAAAACATGGCGATCATGGCATCCAGTCCCATCACTTCATGGCAAATAGATGGGGAGAAAGTGGAAACTGGTAGATTTCATTTTCGTGGGCTCCAAAATCACTGCAGATGGTGACTGCAGCCATGAAATTAAAAGATGCTTGCTCCTTGGAAGAAAAACCGTGACAAACCTAGACAGTGTATTAAAAAGCAGAGACATCACTTTGCCCACAAAGGTCCAAATAGTCAAAGCTATAGTTTTTCATTAGTCATGTATGGATGTGAGAGATGGACCATAAAGAAGGCTGAACACTGAAGAATTGATGCTTTTGAATTGTGGTGCTAGAGAAAACTCTTGAGAGTCCCTTGGACTGCAAGTGGATCAAACCAGTCACTCCTAAAGGAAATCAACCCTGAATATTCATTGGAAGGGCTGATGCTGAAGCTGAAGCTCCAAAACTTTGGCCACCTGATGCGAAGAGCTGACTCATTGGAAAAGACCCTGATGCTGGGAAAGACTGAGGGCAGGAGGAGAAGGAGACGACAGAGGATTAGATGGTTGGATAGTATCACTGACCTAATGGACATGAGTTTGAGCAAACTCTCAGTGATGGTCAAGGATAGGGAAGCCTGGCGTGCTGCAGTCCATGGGGTTGCAAAGAGTTGGACAGGACTTAGCAACCGAACAACCAGCGTGAAGAGCTCAGCTGGGTGGGGCCTTGAAAACTGGGAAGAGTCCGAATTTGTTCTGCTGGGACTAGGGAGCCAGGGAGTTTCTTGACCTGGTTTGATTTCACTCTCTCCCTATTCTCTGCTCTTTGACCCCAACCAGAGGAAATCCCAATGCCCAGGTTCTCCTCCTTGGGGAGAAAGGTGGAAACCAGCATCAAGTCCCTAGTTTTGAATCGCACTGGTGACTTCAGTGACTCAGGGCCTCTAGCTCTGCCCAGTGCAATGGCTTCCTCTCTCATTTCTCTCTAAATTTTTGGCTGCGCTGCCTGTTGTGGTGCAGGGGCTCTAGAGCATGTGGACTCAGTAGTTGCTGTGCAGGCTCAGTTGCCATATGTGGGAATCTTATTACTAGTTCCCCGACCAGGATCAACTATTTACCCTGCCTTGGGAGCTTGGAGTCTTATCCACTGGACCAGCAGGGGTGTCTGCCCCCTCCTTAGTTCTTCTTCAGGGAGAGCCAGGGGACCTGTGGGGTCTGGGCGGTGGGTGAGGGTCCGTTTCTCCATTAAACAGTCTTGCCCTAAGTTTTAAGAGAGGCAGAGATGTGGCAAACAGAAACAGAGATGGACAGACAGATAAGGATAGAGTGAGTGAGAGAGAGAGAGAGAGAAAGACAGGAGAGATAGTGGTAGAAAGAGACTTAGAGGGACTGTGAGGTCATAGAGGGAGGTGGAGAAAGAAGAGGCTGAGAAAGGGTAAGACAGAGAGAGGAGAAGAGAGAGTGACATAAGCAGCGAGGAAGAAACACTGCAGGAGAGGGAAGGAGAGACTGTGCAGGGAGATTGGAAAAACGCAAGAGCGTTGCAGGGAGGATCAGACCCGAAGAGATGGAGAAAGGGAGTTACATAAGATTCAAGACGGCGGGACAGGGAAGAGAAAAAGAGAAAAGATACAGTGCCCGGCAGAAGGTATAGACAGAGAAAAAGACTGAGGCAGATGGCCATGGGCAGAGAGAAAGAGCCAGAGGGTGGCCAGTTGCAGAGCCCGAGGGATGGGAAGGACCGGGTTGGAGGGAGCAGGAGTCAGACTGTTCTTGGAAGAGCCCGGTTGCAGACCCAGTTACAGGAGAAGAATCAGCTGGGGGCGCCACTCTGAGTATTGCTATGCTCCTGTGTCCTCACTTCTAAATGAGCCTAGAAGATGTAGACCCTTCTCCAGTTACCTCCAATGGGCACAAAGTCTAACCACTTGGAAGACTTGAGGGGGAATTCCTTGGCCATCCAGGGGTTGACTCCGGGCTTCCACAGCAGGGACTAACGGTTCGATCGTTGGTCAGGGAACTGAGGTTCCCAAAGGCCACTCGGTGCAGCCAAAAAAAAAAATCAAATCACATTAAAATTTTTTTAAAAAAGGGAGAGGCTGTCAGAGTCTCAGCCTTTCTTCTGGCTCCTTCTGTTCTCACTTCACTCCAAGTTCATGGTTTAGAACTGTGGTGGGGGGACCCATATGCCCCTGAGAATCTCATGCAAGCTGTCCACTCACATCCCATGACCATCAGTCCTGCACACAATGTTATGTACTTTTTTTTTTTCAGAACTCCTGGAGCCCATGGCTCTCAGGCTGAGTTAAGAAGAAAGCAGAGAGACATGTAAATATACGTAGGGCCAGACACACACCTGGCATACAAACTCCCCACTACACACACCCAGAAACCAGCACAAGGTACTCACTACATTTGCCTTTAGTAACAGTCTATCCTAAAGGAAATCAGTCCTGAATATTCATTGGAAGGACTGATGCTGAAGCTGAAGCTCCAATACTTTGGCCACCTGATGAGAAGAACTGACTTATATGAAAAGACCGTGATGCTGGGAAAGATTGAAGGCGGGAGAAGGGGACGACAGAGGATAAGATGGTTGGATGGCATCACCGACTCTATGGACATGAGTTTGAGTAAGCTCTAGGAGTTGGTAATGGGCAGGGAGGCCTGGCGTGCTGCAGTCCATGGGGTTGCAAGGAGCTGGACACGACTGAGCGACTGAACTGAACTGAACTGTTCAGGTCTTCTAAAAATTTTAGAAAATACGAACTTCTTTATCTTCAAAAGAGCCCTACTAGCTAGGTACCATTCTTCCCATATTAGTATGACAGACATGAGAAATATTAAGTCAGAAATATGCACCGGTCTGTATGTCCAGGCAGATGAACACACACACACACACACAGTCCAGCATCCTTCCATTCTCTGGGGCCATAGAACTCTCTGGAAATCAAACAGAAGCTTACAAACTCTGTCCCAGAAAAATGAGTAAGGTACATTCACCCCACAATTGGCACTGGCTTTCAGAGTTTCGAAATCCTCCAAGAGTCTACCGTGACTACAGGTTAAAGGCTAATCCCACACAACTTTTTTGCAGTGAACACAGGTGTCTGGGCTTTGGGGTGTGACGAGGCAAAGTATGTGCATCTGCTCACAATGCACACTGTGACCTGAGATTCTGTGTCTTGTGTCCACATTGTGAACCTCTGTTCTGTCCCCACAGGGAAGCGTATCTGTCTTGGCGAAGGCATCGCCCGCACCGAATTATTCCTCTTCTTCACCACCATCCTCCAGAACTTCTCCGTGGCCACCCCCGTGGCCCCTGAGGACATCGACCTTACTCCCCGGGAGAGTGGGGTGGGCAGAGTGCCCCCGAACTACCAGATCCAGTTCCTGCCCCGTCAAAGAGGCTGAGGGAAGGCGATCAAGGATACCAGGGTCATATGTGTCCTCACCTCTGCAGAGAATGGCCCCTAAACTCTCTCCCTGTCTTCCTGCCTCTGAACAGGCTGTGCTGTGAGCCAGCATCCCTCCCCTCCATGGATGCCACCTCCATGGGAAAGTCCCATCTGCATCTCACCTCCTTCCATCCTTCTGCAGCTCTGCTAAACTCAAGGAGGTGTTTTCCTTTCACCTATTAATAGAATCCCACAAGCGATGTATACATATATATGTATATATACATATATATATATATTTGGCTAAATAAATGAGGCAAAGAATGAAAACTTGCCTCAGTATCTCTTGGCATTCTGACTCTGAGGCCAGAGCTTACCCAAGTGACTATTCCCCTCTTGAGAATAATCACAGCCTCCCTTTCTCCACACCTTGGGCTCCATGATCTGTGCATCCATGAGCTCACTTGAGTCCTTCCAGTAGCCCTATGAAGTGAGTACAATGATCCATGCCCATTGTACAGATGAGTAAACAGAGGCCATGTAATGGCCAGCATGGTCTGAGGTGACCTGGTCAGTGAGTGGAGAAGCTAGATTCATACTCTGGGTCCCTGGCTCTTGAACCCAAACTCTTCACACAGCTCCTTTCTATCCCCGAGATAGAGTTTAAAATGAAGATGAAGCTCATATCTTGTAACTAACCAGTCTCAAGTGTATAACAAGGTGGCACTTAGTTCGTTCACAATCCTGACCATCACCAGCACTATCTAGTTTCAAACATTTTCATCACCCAGAAGAAAACCTGGTACCCTTTAGTAGTCATTCCCCTTTTTCCCTTGCACTCAGCCCCTGGCAAAACCAAATGCTTACTGTCTCCATGGATTTGCTATTCTGCACATTTCGTATAAATGGATCATATAATGTGTGTTCTTTCATGTCTGGATTCTTTCACTTAGTGTGGTGTTTTTGAGGTACATCCATGTTGTAGACCATGGGTTACACAGAGTGGTCCTCCTTCTTATTTATCTTCCTGCTTCTCCCACCTCCCTCCTCCCATGAAGGACCTCAGCCCACGGCCCCTGAGCTGTGTGGCTCTATACAGGGGTCTTGGATTCCCTGACATCCCCTCTCCAATGCCCCGAGTTGCAAATAAACATCAGAAGCCTGACATCACTGGGTCCAGTGGGGATCCCTGCCAGCTTACATACGATTCATTGATTGTCAGGTCACTGGAGATCATTCCAGAAGATGAGAACTGCTTCATCCCAGTGCCTGTTCCTTGAGGGAAAACCTATTGTCTTGTTTAACACTCTACCATCAGCACCTGAGGCAGTGTGTGGTACGTCACAGGCATCTAAAATGTTTCCTGCATTGGCAGATGGATTCTTTACCACGAGCACCACCTGAAGCCCATTTTTGATATGTCCTAGATAAAGGATAGTGTGTTCATTTAGTCCCTGTACCACTGGTGGCATCTTGAACCTTTTTAAAACTAAGTTTTGCATATTTTTTGCTAAATTTATTCCTAAGAAACACGAGAGAAGATAGTGGCTATTGTTTGTAGGACCTCTTTGTCAGCTCAGCTGTGGGCTGCTGTAACAAAATGCCATAGACTGGGTGGCTTAAACAAAAGACATTCATTTTCTCACAGTTCTGGAAGCCACAAGTCTGCGATCAGGGAGCCAGCATGGTCAGGTTCTGGTGAGGTCTCACTTCCTGGTTTGCACACGGCTGCCATCTTGCTGTGGACTCGCAGGCAGCCCGGGGACTGTGGTCTCACTTCTTCTTAGAAGAACGCTCTCCTCTCAGGGAGGCCCCACCCTAATGAGCTAATTTAAACCTAATTACCTCCCAGATCCCTTCTCAAAATACCACCGTGGGCATTAGGACTGCAACATATAAATTTTGGGAGGACAGGCTTCAGTCTAGAGCACTCTTCTAAAGGCATTTCAAATTGTTTTACTAAGTATATCAGAAATCCACTCATCTTTTGGGGTGTGTATTTCTGTCATAATTGAACAAATTCCCTATATTACCTTTATCCCTAACAATGTTTCATTTATTCTCTTGGATTTTCCTAATAACTGATGTTAGCAGCTGTAAATGATGTTTTGATTTAATTGTTTCTTATGTTAGAGTCACATGTCATGTTTTCCCTAATATCAAGGACTAGCACTTCTGGAATCATGTGAAGCAATAGTACTGATAGTGGGCAATCTTGTCCAAGTCCTAACTTTAAGGAGAATATTTTTATTTTCTCTATGAAGCTTAATGCTGGCTAGTGCCTATTCCAGATATTTTATGGCTACTCTACCGTATATTTTTCTCAACTGTAAATCAAACTAAGGAAATATCTTTTTCCTCCATATTTTACAGTAAATTCTTTTTAAATTTTTAACCAAGATATTACACTGAGTATTCTCAATAATCTTTTCAGCTCTTGTCAAGAGGATCAAATTGTTTTCCTCCTTTGATCACTTAAAATATAGTCGATGTCTCAGTGTTGAATCATTCTCTCTTGTAGAAGCGGAACAAGGGAGGCTGGGGGGTGGGGGTGGGCAGGTTACTTGCTAAAGGCCTGGTAGGAAGTCCTGTTCTGTGGAGGTCAGGGTGGGGCTAAACTGTGATAAATAATCTGAACATCTCAGCAACTTAAAATTAAAAGGTTATTATTTTCCTGCTCATGCAACATGCCCATTCCTGACCTTAACAGTCATGTAGAAATGGGAGCTAATGGGGACTCTCTCCTGACATATGAAGACACAGGGAAAAATGCATGGCATGCATAAGTTTAGACCTCATTTCACCGGATAAAGGAAATCCCATCCAAGTTCAATGTGGCAGAGAAGTTTATGCACCATGAGATGTACTGTGAATACTTAATGAATAAACAGTAATGAACTTTGCCACACACACAAGGCAGCTCTCTGGGCTCCTTTCCTTCGCATGAGATGGTGGGTCGACAAGATGCAGTTGAAACTCTTGCTCCACCCAGGAACATACTGGTCCCTCTCTTGGTTACTCCAGTGGACACAGCCTGTGTTGAAGTCGGTCGAGGATATTCAGGGTTCCACCTAGATGGACCCATTGGTGATAGCTGGCCCCATGTGGCAGGACAAAGTGAAGAGTGGTCATGAGAGTCAGAAAAATGGGTGCAAAAGTGGGCAGGGTGTTAAAGTCTGTATCAACCATGATGTGGGCCTGACTAGACAGTACTTCCATGGGTTGGGGTGTGGGGTTGGGTCTGGGAGGCTGACTCTGTTGACTGCTGATGGTGGGCAGGACCAGGGGGCTGGGAGGAGGGTTGAAGTGGCCAGAAGAGTGCGGACACTCAGAAGCTTAGAGCAAAGATTGTGTATCCACTGATTAGACATAGGTCGGTATTTGATCACCAAGTCCCCACCTACACCAGGACGGGCCAGAGGTTTCAGCTCCCCTCTACCCCTCTCTGGGAAGATCCTCTGGAAGAGGAAATGGCAACCCACTCCAGTATTCTTCCCTGGAAAATCCCATGGACAGAGGACCGTGGGGCTGTGAAGAATTGGACACAACTTAGCAACTAACCGCCACCAACATAGAATCAGAAGTAATTGACATGTAAATCTGTGTAAATGAACATGCAAATAGTCTTAGATTTTCAGGGTGGGGCAACCAAGTGCTCTGCAGGGCTCCCCTCATTGACACCTTTTCCCTTACACCCACAGGAAAATGCCTCTGTCTGGGTGAGAGTTTGGCTTGCTCCCAGCTCTTCCTCATCTTTACCTCCTTGCTGCAGAACTTCTCCTTGGGGGTCTCCCAAGGCCCCTGAGAACATTGACCTCACACCAAGGGTGAATGGGCTGGGGAGACTGCCCCTTGTGTTCCAGGTCAGCTTCCTGCCCCGCATGGGATGGGGAAGACAAGAAGAGGCTCAGATCCCCTCCGAGTCCTTGCATGCAGCCCCTCCTTCTGTCCAGAATTAACATGTGCAGGCTCCTGACTCCTCCCTGCTCACTCTCTCCTGTGAAAAGTCCCTTCTGTGGTCTCTCCATCATCCAGCCTGCCGTAGTCACCACTCATCCCCAGATGGCCTGTGTTGTTGACTGAGGATATTTCAGGGTCAAGAAATATCTGCAATATATTAGTGTTACCACCCCGCTAGCACAGTCTGGATAACGGAAGCCCCAAAGGAGGACAAGATTTAGACCCAAGCTTACCCAGAGCCGCAGCATCAGCACCAGTTTCCCTGCCTCCCCTCCTTGTCTCATTTGCTCTGCTCACCCCTGCCCTCCTCCCTCCTTGAACTGAAAAGGCTAGTTCATCCCTCAATGCTGTTTTCCTGTGTGACTTCAAAATATCTCCCTCACCTCTCTGATTTTATCCTTTAAAACCAGTGAAACCAAAATAAAGTTCTGTTCTCTCTGGCCAATGGCTGTCTGTGCTACCTTGCTCTCTCTCTCTCTTTTAGGTAAATTCACATATCTTAAAATTAACCATAACAATTTTAAGGTGTACACTTCAATGGTATTTAGTACAATCACGATGTGTAACCATCAGTTCTATCTATTCCAAAACATTTTCATCACCCCATAAAAAACTCCATGCCATTAAGATGTCAGTCCCCAATTCTCTCCTCCAACTGACCCCTGACAACCATGACTATGTTGTTGTTTTTTTTCAGATGCATTGATCAATTCTGGAAATTTCACGTAAATGCCATCATACATGAAGTGATTGTTTCGGCTTTTTCATTTAGCTTAATGTTTTCAAGGTTCATTCAGTTTAGCAGGTATCAGTACTTTATTTCCTTCATGGATGAATACCATTGTGTTATGTGGAAATACCAGCTTTATGTATTCCTTCATCAGTGGATTGATGTTTGTTTCCGCATTTTGGCTATTGTGAATAGGGTTGCTAGGAACATTTGTGTACACGCTGCCCCATTTTTGTTTCACTCTGTATTGGGGTAATAGAAGGGAGGTCTCCTCCTTTTTTTTTCAGCAAGGCTTTACTGGGGCTCCTCCTGCAGTATGGGGGACTGAGAACAAGGAACAGGTTCCCTTGCTGAATTGCTGACTAAGGGGGACGAGCTTGTTCCTTATATGGGGTGAGGGTAGGGGTGTGTCAAGGGGTTAGGTTGTAGGGTTGGTTTAGGTGGTTTGCCAACCCCTCTGGTGAGAGTTGGATCATAAAGAAGGCTGAGGGCTGAAGAATAGATTCTTTTGAATTCTGGCACTAGAGAAGACTCTTGAGAGTCCCTTGGACAGCAAGGAGATCAAACCAGTCAATCCTAAGGGAGTGAAGTAAAAGTCACTCAGTTGTGTCCGACTCTTTGCGACCCCAAGGACTATATAGTCCATGGAATTCTCTGGCCCAGAATACTGGAGTGGGGAGCCTTTCCCTTCTCCAGAGGATCTTCCCAACCCAGGGATCGAACCCAGGTCTCCTGCATTGCTGGCGGATTCTTTTTTTTTTTTTTAATAATTTTATTTATTTTAGTTGGGGGCTAATTACTTTACAGTATTGTAGTAGTTTTTGCTGCTGGCGAATTCCTTACTGGCTGAGCCACAAGGGAAGCCCAAGAGTACTGGAGTGGGTAGCCTATCCCTTCTCCAGCGGATCTTCCTGACCCAGGAATCGAACCGGGATCTCCTGCATTGCAGGTGGATTCTTTACCAACTGAGCTATCATGGAAGCCCAATCCTAAAGGAAATCAACCCTGAATATTCATTGGAAGGACTGATGCTGAAGCTCCAATACTTTGGCCACCTGATGTGAAGAGCCAACTGGTTGGAAAAGACCTTGATGCTGGGAAAGATTGAGGGCAAGAGGAGAAGTGAGTGTAAGAGGATGAGATGGTTAGATAGTATCACTAACTCAATGAACATGAGTTTGAGCAAACTCCCAGAGATAGTGAACGACAGGGAAACCTGAAGTGGTGCAGTTCATGGGGTTGCAAAGAGTCAGACATGACTTGGTGACTGAACAACAAATAGTTACTTTATATTTTGTTGCTGGAGGAGAGGTGTGCCCAAGGTGTACAAGCACTGAGGCGAAGCATCCCAGATTCCAGGTCGTCCTCATTTTCCCTGACACACTCTAAACTGTTGTTCTTAAGGGGTCAGGGGCTGACTGTCTCCTCTTCTGAAACTTCTTCCTGCTGGACAGACCCTAGCCTTCCCCAGCTGTGTAGAATCCCTCACTGAGTGTTCTAGGACCTGTAGGGACCTGGACCACTCTGCTGGAATGGGTTGGTTTCCTTGAGTCATCATGAGGTTTAGTTCCAACTGTGGGAGCCTAGAAGACACAAACTTAACCAAACCTTTAAACAAACAGGGGCTGAAAAGCAGAAGCACAACAATAGCCTTGAAGGGTCTAGAAAGGAAAGGAACCACGTTAACAGTGGAAGGGCTCCCGTAACTGTTGACCAGACGGGGAGGCGATGTCACTCCTTTCAAGAAGCCACTCTGCTTTGGTATATATTTTTGTTAATCTCGAGGTTCAAGTTTAATATGTTTCTCTACTTTTATAATGGAAGTTCTGGACCTATTGGTCCCAGATGTCCTTCTTGGACCAAAAATTCTTAGTCACAGGTTGACCACAGTAGGGCAGACAGCAGAGCATGGGACATAACATGGTATGAACCTGTATGCCTGGAAAAAAAGGGTATAAGAAAATGAAAACCTCCTGCCAGCAAGTTTGTTAAACCTCGTAGGATCCTAGAGAACAAAGTAGAGAGTCAGTTTTTAATTTTCTCTCCCATATTAAATAACAGGACTGGTGGTTATTTGTCTGCTGAAGCCTAGCAGCTTGGTGTCAAATTTTCTCCATGTTTGTTTCCACTGATACCTGGGTCGGGAAGATCCCCTGAAGGATATGGCAACCACTCCAGGATGCTTGCCTGGGAAATCCCATGGATAGAGGAGCCCGGAGGGCTGCAATCCGTGGGGTCTTAAAGAGTCGGACACGACTCAGCAACTAAACACACACACGCACACACACACCTTTAATGGTCAACGGGGTCTGTGGCTGTTTTCTTTGCCTCCTGACCTGGCCTGTTTTTTGTTGCCCTGGGTAGTTTGTGAATTTTCCTTTTGGTGCCCACAGCAGGGAATAACTACTAGTAGTTTTGGCTTTTGAGCCCTTTCTATGAGCTGTAAAATCTCAGGTCCATATTTTACAGGGGAATTTTTTGTGTATAAAAGTCCTCTTTCTTTTCAGATAGTAGCATGGGCATGTAAGACAAGGAAGGTATATTTTGAGTCTCTGTATATATTTAGAATCTTTCCTTCCCCTACGGTTAAGGCTCAAGTTGGGGTATTAGCTCAGCCCTTTGGGATGAAGTATTACTGATAAAGGTTTTGCTTTTACGAAGTATAAGGGTTCATAACAGCATAGCCTGCCCTCCCAATTCTATTTTTAAGGCAACTACTGACATAAGTAAACCATTCCTCCTCAGGTTTTTCTATGGCCTGGTCAGGCAGATCAGACCCACAGGCGTAAATCTACCCAAGGGTTTCAAGGCAGGAATGTGTTAGTTCTGGGGCCTGAGCAGGCGTTAGTGTTGCCAGGTTGAGGGTGTAGCAAGTTTTGAAGGTTGCATCTGGGAAGTCAAGGAGTAAAGCCTGGTATTTAGTAAGGTGGCCTCCAGCTAACGAATGGTGGCCTTTAATTTCCGGAATCCCTTGTACTTGATGAGGGGTCTGGACTTCCAGTGGCTGTCCAAAGGTGGGCTTGTTTGCTTCTTCCACTAATAAAGCAGTGGCAGCTATCACCCAGATGCAGCCAGGCCACCCTCTGGCCATGGAATCCAGTTGTTTGGATAAAACAGCCAATAGGCTTAGAAATTTCTAGCTTTCGTACAATGACATCCGGAGCAGTCCCCTGTTTTTCAGCTTCATATAAGATAAGTATTTTTTTTACACTGGAGAGTGCTATGTCTTAAAAAAAAAAAATTCCCCTGGGGGCTTCCCTGGTGGTCCAGTGGTTAAGACTCTGTGCTTCTACTGCAGGGAGCAGGTTCAATCCATGGTCAGGGAACTAACATCCCATACAAAATTTTCTCCCAGATTATAAAGTAACATGCTCCTCTTTTAAGGTAAAATAATAGGGACTTCCCTGGTAGTCCAGTGGTTTACAATCCACCTGCCAATGCAGGGGACGTGGGATCGATCCCTAGTCTGGGAAGATTCATATGCCTTGGGGCAACGAAGGCGGTGTGCCACAACTACAGCGGCCTTGCGTTGCAACTACTGAAGCCAAGTTCCTGAAGGAACAGGGAGTGGGGGAGCAGGGGAGGCTAGGGCTTCCCTGGAGGCTCAGAGGCAAAGAACCTGCCTGCCCATGCAGGAGACATAATAGACATGGGTTCAATCCCTGATAGAAGCTGGTATGTGTGTGTGTGTGTGCAAGCGTTACCCTGGCCTGGGGGTGCACGTGTGTCCAAGTTTACCTGGTCCCCAGGCTTGTGTGCACAATTGCACCCTGGGGTGTGTCTGTATTTGGGGGCATCTGGGGATCAGGGTACCTGCAAAGGGGATGCCCTTGGCTGAAGGTGCAGAGGAGGCCGCAACTGCGGCCTCCAAAGCTGTGTTGTATCTTAGCGGAGAGATATCCAGCAGTTAAGCTGGTGTCACACACACGTGGGCTGGCTGTGTTGTTCGATGGTCGGTGGCCTGTGGATGGTGAAAGTCTTATGCCTGGATAGCGGTAGGGTCACCAAGGGACATACCTCTCTGAGGACATGTGTGTGGTGACACGACCCAGCCTGGGGTCTCTGCTCCAGGCTCCCAGAGATGGTGGCACCGGTAAATTTGATGTGTTCAGAGGGCACGTGGGCCACAAACACTGTGGGCGTTTCCGTGAGTCGTGAAGGCAGCAGCTGAACGCCCACGTGTGGACTGAGTCCAGGGTGGTTGCGCTGTGTGTTGAGTTGGTGGGTTATCTGGGTCCGTGGTTGTGATTTCACACGGACTGAATTTCTGTCTGTAGAAAGCAGTGGGGCTCAGTTGCCTTGTGGTTCTTGTGGGTGTGTCTGGGTGCGTGGTTGTGTGAGCTGATGACCCTGTGGATGTGGAGGCTGAACATACGTGTGCGAATATACACCTACATGAGTGTGAATGAGGCTGGCTGTGGTGTAGACGCGTGGCTCTGGAGACACAGCCGTGTCCACACCCACCATTGAGGCTGCCACCCTGCCAAGGCTCCCTCTGTCATCTGGTCCACACAGCGAGTGGGGGTGGGGTGGAGGTCAGCGGGGCCGGAATTGCAGCTGGAAGGCTTGTGGGATGTTGAAAAGGCCACTGACGGCCGGCTGGAGGCTCAGGGTGCCCGGTGGGCACGGACCCTCCAGCGAGAAGGCCTGCAGGATGGCGGTGAACAGGAGGAAGAGTTCGGTCCGAGCCAGGCCCTCCCCGAGGCAGACGCGCTTACCTGGAGGGAAGAGAGAGTTGCCGCTGGGCCAGCCAGCCGTCCTCCCCGCCAGGCCTGCAGGGGGACCGGTGAGTGGGCAGGGGCGGCCCCAGAAGATACCTAAGGAGAAGGGCAGGAGTGCCTCGTGCTTCTTGAACTTCCCGTCCGCATCCAGGAATCAGCCTGGGTTGAACTCCTCGGGCTCTTCGAAGACCGCGGGGTCATGCAGGATGGAGCCGAGAAGGGGGAAGACCTCTGTGCCCTGTGGTGGGGATGTTAGTCCCTCAGTCATGTCCGATTCTTTGCTTCCACAGACTGTAGCCAGCCAGGTTCCTCTGTCCATGGAATTCTCCAGGCAAGAATACTGGAGTGGGTTGCCGTTTCCTACTCCAAGGGAATCTTCCTGACCCACGGACCTCCTGCGCTGCAGGCAGATTCTTTACCATCTGAGCCACCAGGGGAGACCATAACAAAGCTACAAATATCCAGACTCCCCTGGTGGCCCAGAATCTGTCTTCCAACACAGGGGACACTTGTTGGGGAACAAAGATCCCGCATGCCGAGGGGCAGCTAAGCCTGTGCACCACTAGAGAAGCCTACACACTGTAACGAAGACCCAGTACAGAGCCCCGCACCCTGCCCTCCCTCCAAAATTCTGGCCCCTAAGCTCTTGGAAAACAGTGGGGACATAAAAAAATATATGAAAAACACCCCAAACTACAAATATCCCTCACCCTCCAGGTTTTCAGTTCCTGAAGGCAGAGCATCGCAGTCTGGAGTGTTGGGGAAACTGACTCACAAAACATAGGGGCATCATGTTTGCTGAGTACTTTTACTTAATACATATTAAATATTATATATATTACCTCATATATACTATATACACATATTATACTTACTCACAAAGATACACAAACTCACTAAATCTTTTTAACAAGTCTGGAGGTGTGTGTGAGTGCTCAGGCATATCTGACTCTTTGTGACCCCATGGACTATAGCCCGCCAGGCTCCTCTGTCCATGGGATTTTCCCTGCAAGAGTACTGGAGTGGGTTGCCATTTCCTTCTTCATTTAACAAGTCCAGGGAACAGTTATAAATATGATCCCCATTTTAAAGATGGGGGACTTCCTTGGCAGTCCAATGGTTAGGACTCCGTGCTTCAACTGCAGGGGACATGGGTTCGATCCTTGGTCAGGGAACTATTAACAGTTGCAAGTTGTGCAGCCAAAAAAAAAAAAAAAGATGGGAAAACAAAGGCTCAGAGATCTTAAGCAACTTGCTCGAGGCAACATCTGGACATGGCAATGGCAGAGCTTATTATTTTTAAATTTGTTATTATACCTTGAGGGTATGCTGTGATTAAGCTGGGGCTGTCCTAAGCCTCTCAGCTCAGAGTCCATCTTTCTGCCACTATGGTCTTCTGGAAGTGAAGGGTGGGTGGGTGAGCGCTGTCCATGAAGGCTGCCCCAGCTCAGGTTTGGGGAGAAGGGCAGCCCCTTCAACTGAGATCAGAGTCCCCATGTTCCCAAGACTATGGTGGAGGGTGAAGGAAGGTCAGGAATTTGAGGAGCGACCTCCTTTATTAGGGACACTGGCTAATGGGGCTCAGATTCTTATCCACTGTACCACCAGGGGAGTCCTGGGCTTTCTTCTTGGAAATGTTCTGATAGATCCTTTAGGTCCCATCAACAATCAGTAACATGGCCAACGTTTGTCTATAGTTGATCAGCTCCGTTGACTCCCCTCAGGGGTCTAGAGCTCTGATGACTGTTGCTGACAGGCAAACGCTCCAGGGTGGGGTCCATCAGTGAATGGCTGTGTGGTTGTGCAGGTTGTTCACTGCACAAGGAGTGAGCAGCAAATGCAGCCTGCTTACACTTCACCTGCCAAGTCACGCACCTTGGAGAAGAGCTGCATGCAACCGCAGGAGGGCAGGTTTTTGTTTTTTGTTTTTTTCCCAAGGTAGCAATGCTCACCAAACTTTGCACTTTGAGCTATGGCTCTGCTCAGATGAGACCCTTGCTTCCATCTAGAGGGAGAGCCTTTTTTCTGATTAACACAAAGGCACCGCATTGGCCCTGAGTTTAGATTCAAGAACCAGGAGTTATCAAGGTTTCTGGTATTACAGACAACCTCCATGGACTTCTCCATACGAGCGAGGGCTCTTATGTCCACAGTAGAGAAAGTCAACCTGAGATAGTGGGTGTGTGCAGCAAAGTAAAGGTTTCTTTGTGGGGCTTCCCTGGTGGCTCAGATGGTGAAAAAAATCTCCCTGCGATGTGGGAGACTCAGGTTCGATCCCTGGGTAGGGAAAATCCCCTGGAGAAGGGAATGGCAACCCACTCCAGTATTCTTGTCTGGGAAATCCCAGGGACAGAGGAGCCTAGTGGGCTACAGTCCATGGAGTCGCAAAGAGTGGGACATGACTGAGAGACTTAACATGCATGCATTTGTAGGACAGCAAGCAAGGAACTGGGAGACAAACCTCAGGTCCACCTGAACCTGGTCCTCGAGTTAAGGATATTTTAAAGAGGAAGATTGACAGAACAGATTGATCATCATCTTCTGATCTTTCTTCATCACAGTTCCAGGAATCAGGATGTCTTCAGTTTACAATTCTCTGGCCAAGTGGCCCATGGCATAGGGATCCCTGAGCTCATCTTGCCCTAGGGAAACAACCTGAGTTTGTAGTAATGATGTCTTTATTAGCAGTTTTCTTGCACTAATGATACGACAACAGCAATCTTAGTCATCTGATTCTGGTGAAGTAGTGTTCGGTCAGGCAGACTCTGGGAGATGGTGAGGGACAGAGAGACCTGGTGTGCTCCAGTCCACGGGGTCGCAAAGAGTCAAACACGACTTGGCAATGGAACAACAACAACAGCACAGGATTGAGGTTAGAGGGGATGAGGATGGGACTGAGGTTGGAGGAGACATGCAAGGGAAGAAAGTTTTGGAAAGAGGGATTAAATCATAAACGTGGTAAGGGAACTCAGATTTAGGGGGACTTGGTTTCCTTCCCAAAAATGGAGGCACCCCCTAGGGATGGAAGCTGGGTCTTGTGCATTGCAAGTAGATTCTTTACCAACTGAGCCAGCAGGGAAGCCTGAGTCAGTGGTTGATCGAGGCAAATTTAAGATCCATGAACAAGAAGAAATCAAGCAGCACAACCCCAGGAGGGAAATCCTCCTCTATACTCCCTTCAGGCTAGACAAGGAAAACAAGGTAGAGAATTAACTCTCAGAGGAGAGGATTAGAGGCAGCCATGTTGGTCACTGCAGATGGTGACTGCAGCCATGAAATTAAAAGACGCTTGCTCCTTGGAAGGAAAGCTACGACAAACCTAGACCGCGTATTAAAAACCAGAGACATCACTTTGCTGACAAAGATCTGAATAGTCAGAGCTATGGTTTTCCCAGTAGTTATGTATGGATGTGAGAGCTGGACCATTAAGAAGTCTGAGCACGGAAGAATTGATGCTTTCGAACTGTGGTGCTGGAGAAGACTCTTGAGGGTCCCTGGGACTGCAAGGAGATAAACTGACCTGGGATGGAACTGGTCTCCCTGCATGGGGAGCATGGAGTCTTAGCCACTGGACCACCAGGGAAGTCCCAGAGGTAAAAATTTTTAAGTAACTTAACTGCCAGACTTAGTATTAATATACCCACATCCTCATGGAGGCTTCAAAACCACCTTGTGCAATGAGTACTCTTCTCATTTCATTTTATAGATAAGGAAACAGGCAGAGAGGCCAAGACATTTGTCCAAGCTCACACAGCTTTGGAGTCAGACCAGTGATTTCAAATCGACTCCCCCACACACGCACCCCATATGATCTCTCTTTACAGCTGGAGAAACAGGTGCAATAAGGGGAAAGGGCTTGGTGAGAACCTTGGTCAAGTAGGGCTAGGTTCCTCTTTAGAAGTCAGAGAGAAGCACCTGGGCCATTCTGGGCTTGCCCTGGAGGACACACGTGCCTTGGCAGGCAGAGTACACAGAGGGAGAGGCAGCAGAATAGTTCTCGAAGAATTCCTCAGGAGGTTAAGGGCTCACGCCTGCTTTGTTTATAGCTTCGTCTTTACAGCTTTGTCAAGGAGGCCGTGAAAGAATTATGCACAGCAATGTCTGCAAACACAGGTCTCTCATTCAGACTTCCCACCTCCTCTTCCTCACTGCAGCCTTTTCTTTGGCTGCATTTTGCTGGGGAAACTTGCATGAGACCCTTCCTTCTCTGACCTTCTCGTCTTTTAAAAAAGAGTATGTATTTATTTATTTGGCTGTGCTGGGTCTTAGTTGTGGCATGCGGTATCTTTGTTGTGGTATGGTGGTGCTGGTGGTAAAGAACCCGCCTGCCAATGCAGGAGACTTAAGAGATGCAGGTTCCATCCCTGGCTTGGGAAGATCCCCTGGAGGAGAGCATGGCAGCTCATTCCAGTATTTTTGCCTGGAGAATCCATAGAGAGTGGAGCCTCGTGGGCTACAGTCCATGGGGTCGCATGGTATCGGACACAACTGAAGCGACTTAGCACACATACATGCACGTGGGATCTTCCGTTTCGGCATGTGAACCCTTAGTTGCAGCATGTGGGATCTAGTTCCTTGACCAGGGGTCGAACTCTGGCCCCTGCATTGCAAGTGTGAAGTCTTAACCACTGGACCACCAGGGAAGTCCCAGTTCCTTCATTTTCAAAAGTTACTGTAAGGGAGAAGCTCTAGGATAGACTTTGGAGGCAGAAACAGCTTGGGTTCAAGCCACATCTCTGCTGTATGGTGACCTTGGACATATACTTTAGCCTCTTTGAGCCTCAATTTTCCTCTGTGAATTGGGGGTGAAATGACACAAGGACTGGCCTGTCAAACTGTCAGGCAGTGCTGACTCACAGCAGGCTCTCTAATGAGGGCATTCTTGTCATTATGAATGTTTTGGTCATAAATGCTAACATTGGCATCATTGCAAGGAAGGCCTATTGTTTGAAGGTTTGTTTGCTATTTTTTTTTTTTGCCACGTGACATGTTGGATCTTAATTTCCTGACTGGGACTGAACCTGTGCTCCCTGATGTAGAAGCATGGAGTCTTAACCACTGGACCGCCAGGGAAGTCCTGTTTGAGAGTTTCGGAGCTGGGCAGACCTGGGCTCAAATCCATCTCTGCTGCATTCTAACCCTGAACAGAGACCGCCACCCCCGTCTGAGCTGTTTCCTCATCTAGAGGACAGGGATAGCTGACTCAGAGGGTTCAATCAGGTAATTTCATGAATGTAAATTGCTCAGTGTAAAGCTAGTTTGGACTAAGAAAAACTGTATCAGCATTAACTATTATCCTGAGATTCTAAGATCCCTCAGCACTGCATCCATCCTTCCAGGTGCATCTGTTACTGAGTCCAGGCTCACTCTTATTTGGAAAACTGGCTGAGAAGCTGGCTGACTGATGTGTCAAAATAACCATCTTACGGGGTCTGGATGCCAGGTTCTTTTATAGACCAGAAGTGAAGGGAGGTGAGGAAACAAGGTAAAAAGCCCATTAATCTTGCCAATATCTCCTAGAATGGCAAACTTCAGGCAGGGAAATGTGTCAATCTCCTCTTTCCTGAAGCCATTTACAGGCAGGCAAGGTCAGATGATCTCTCTGTGAGCTGAACAAAGGCATTCTAGCCCTACAAGTCAAGCAGAGGGGCAGGGTTCCCTGAGGCAGGCCATTATCAGTTCACTTCAGTGGCTCAGTCGTGTCCGACTCCTCGTGACACCATGAACCACAGCACGCCAGGCCTCCCTGTCCATCACCAACTCCTGGAGTCCAACCAAACCCACGTCCATTGAGTCAGTGATGCCATCCAGCCATCTCATCCTCTGTCATCCCCTTCTCCTCCTGCCCCCAATCTTTCCCAGCATCAAGGTCTTTTCCAGTGAGTCAGCTCTTCACATCAGGTGGCCAAAGTATTGGAGTTTCAGCTTCAACATCCGCCCTTCCAATGAACACCCAGGGCTGATCTCCTTTAGGATGGACTGGCTGGATCTCCTTGCAGTCCAAGGGACTCTCAAGAGTCTTCTCCAACACTACAGTTCAAAAGCATCAATTCTTCTGTGCTCAGCTTTCCCTATAGTCCAACTCTCACATCCATACATGACTGCTGGAAAAACCATAGCCTTGACTAGACGGACCTTTGTTGGCAAAGTAATGTCTCTGCTTTTTAATATGCTGTCTAGGTTGGTCATAACTTTCCTTCCAAGGAGTAAGCGTCTTTTAATTTCATGGCTGCAGTCACCATCTGCAGTTATTTTGGAGCCCAGAAAAGTAAAGTCAACCACTGTTTCCCCATCTATCTGCCATGAAGTGATGGGACTGGATGCCATGATCTTAGTTTTCTGAATGTTGAGCTTTAAGCCAACTTTTTCACTCTCCTCTTTCACTTTCATCAAGATGTGCTTTAGTTCTTCGATTTCTGCCATAAGGGTGGTGTCATCTGCATATATGAGGTTATTGATATTTCTCCCGGCAATCTTGATTCCAGCTTGTGCTTCATCCAGCCCAGCATTTCTCATGATGTACTCTGCATATACGTTAAATAAGCAGGGTGACAATATACAGCCTTGATGTACTCCTTTTCCTATTTGGAACCAGTCTGTTGTTCCATGTCCAGTTCTAACTGTTGCTTCCTGACCTGCATACAGGTTTCTCAAGAGGCAGGTCAGGTGGTCTGGTACTCCCATCTCTTTCAGAATTTTCCTCAGTTTATTGTGATCCACACAGTCAAAGGCTTTGGCATAGTCAATAAAGCAGAAATAGATGTTTTTCTGGAACTCTCTTGCTTTTTTGTTGATCCATCAGATGTTGGCAATTTGATCTCTGGTTCCTCTGCATTTTCTAAAACCAGCTTGAACATCTGGAAGTTCACGGTGCACATATTGCTGAAGCCTGGCTTGGAGAATTTTGAGCATTACTTGACTAGCATGTGAGATGAGTGCATTTGTGCGGTAGTTTGAGCATTCTTTGGCATTGCCTTTCTTTGGGACAGGAATGGAAACTGACCTTTTCCAGTCCTGTGGCCACTGCTGAGTTTTCCATATTTTCTGGCATATTGAGTGCAGCACTTTCACAGTGTCATCTTTCAGGATTTGAAATAGCTCAACTGGAATTCCATCACCCCCACTAACTTTGTTCATAGTGATGCTTCCTAAGGCCCACTTGACTTCACATTCCAGGATGTCTGCCTCTAGGGAGTGATCACACCATCATGATTTGGTTGTGAAGAACTTTTTTGTACAATTCTTCTGTGTATTCTTGCCACCTCTTCTTAATATCTTCTGCTTCTGTTAGGTCCATACAATTTCTGTCCTTTATTGAGCCCATCTTTGCATGAAATGTTCCCTTGGTATCTCTAATTTTCTTGAAAAATCTCTAGTCTTTCCCATTCTATTGTTTTCCTCTATTTCTCTGCATTGATTGCTGAGGAAGGCTTTCTTATCTCTCCTTGCTATTCTTTGGAACTCTGCATTCAAATGGGTATATCTTTCCTTTTCTCCTTTGCTTTTAGCTTCCCTTCTTTGCACAGCTATTTGTAAGGCCTCCTCAGACAGCCGTTTTGCTTTTTTGCGTTTTTTTTTCTTGGGGATGGTCTTGATTCCTGTCTCCTGTACAATGTCACGAACCTCTGTCCATAGTTCATCAGGCATTCTGTCTATCAGATCTAGTCCTTTAAATCTATTTCTCACTTCTACTGTATAGTCATAAGGGATTTGATTTAGGTCATACCTGAATAGTCTAGTGGTTTTCTCCACTTTCTTCAATTTCAGTCTGAATTTGGCAATAAGGAGTTCATGATCTGAGCCACAGTCAACTGCCGGTCTTGTTTTTGCTGACTGTATAGAGCTTCTCCACCTTTGGCTGCAAAGAATATAATCAATCTGATTTCGGTGTCAACCATCTGGTGATGTCCATGTGTAGAGTCTTCTCTTGTGTTGTTGGAAGAGGGTGTTTGCTATGACCAGCGCATTCTCTTGGCAGAACTCTATTAGCCTTTGCCCTGCTTCATTCTGTACTCCAAAGCCAAATTTGCCTGTTATTCCAGGTGTTTCTTGACTTCCTACTTTTGCATTCCAGTCCTTTATAATAAAAAGGACATCTTTTTTGGGTGTTAGTTCTAGAAGGTCTTGTAGGTCTTCACAGAACTGTTCAACTTCAGCTTCTTCAAAGTTATTGGTCTGGGGATAGACTTGAATTACCATGATATTGAATGGTTTGCCTTGGAAATGAACAGAGATCATTCTGTCGTTTTTGAGATTGCATCCAAGTACTGCATTTCAGACTCTTTTGTTGACTATGGTGGCTACTCCATTTCTTCTAAGGGATTCCTGCCCACAACAGTAGATGTAATGGTCATCTGAGTTAAATTCACCCATTCCAGTCCATCGTAGTTCACTCATTCCTAGAATGTCAATGTTCACTCTTGTCATTTCCTGTTTGAACACTTCTAATTTGCCCTGATTCATGGACTTAACATTCCAGGTTCCTATGCAATATTGCTCTTTACAGCATCGAATCTTGCTTCTATCACCAGTTCCATTCGCAACTGGGTGTTGTTTTTGCTTTGGCTCCATCCCATCATTCTTTCTGTAGTTATTTCTCCACTGATCTCCAGTAGCATACTGGGCACCTACTGACCTGGGGAGTTCATCTTTCAGTGTCCAATCTTTTTGCCTTTTTGTACTGTTCATGGGGTTCTCAAGGCAAGAATACTGAAGTGGTTTGCCATGCCCTTCTCCAGTGGACCACATTCTGTCAGACCTCTCCACCATGACCTGAAGACAGGTTGCCTGGGTTTAAATCCCAAAGTTGCTGTGGTACCAGCTGTGTGACTTTCAACAAGTAACTTTACCTCTCTGAGCCTCAATACCTTCTCCTATAATACAAGCATCATTGCTAATATTAATATCTATCTTATGATGTCACTATGGGAATCACAGTGTTATTATGTGCCCTACACATAATAAGCTCTCAAAATGTTAGCTTAATCATCTCAATATCTTAATAAAAGCTGCTTTTTATTTTATTTTATTTTGGCCATCCTGTGCATCTCATAGGATCTTTAGTTTCCTGACCAAGGATTGAACCCAGGCCCCAGCAGTGAAAGTGCCAAGTCCTAAACACTGGATCACCAGGGAATTCCCAAAAGCTGCTATTTATTCTGTGTAGTATCATATTGAATCTTCATGATACTATTGTGAGAGGTATGTTTTACATATAGATATTCATTTTATAAAGGAGAAAATTGAGGGGCAGACTGGTAAGATAACATAGGTTACAGGTGATAGAATGCTAATTCTAACTCAGGTCAGATTCTTATAGATTCAAATCTAAATCACCTCTCAAAAAAGAGGGGGGGGTGGATATTTGCCATCCAATTAAATAGTTTTTTTAAACAATAAAAAAAAGGGGGGGTGGATTTCTAAAACTTCCTGTCTTACAGGAAGACTGTGTTGTTTGTGGCTGGAGGGCTGATCTGTAATAGGAATGCATGCCAAGGACTTCCCTGACAGGTCAGTGGTTAAGACTCCACACTTCCAATGCAGGGGTCTTGGGTTTGATCCCTGGTCAGGGGTCTAAGATCCCACATGCTGTGAAGCCAAGCAACAACAACAATAAAAGGAATGCATGTGGCAAGGTTAGGGGAGAAATCTCTCACCCTGTTTGTCACCTCTCCAAATTCTCCCAATCGCCTGGGCAGATGGACCATCCCCTAAGGAGAGATGAGAAACACTGCCCAGGGCCAGATCCAACCCCTGGAAGAGGTGCCTGGAAAGGTATGCACCAGAAATGCATCAGACACTTTACATCACTGTCACTGAACCAGCCTATTACTGTCCCCCCTTTAGAAATAAATAAAACAAAATGCAGAGATAGTAAATGTCCAAGATCTTAGCCGGGAAGCAACAGAGTGGAAGTTATCTCAGAGCTGAGCGTCTCTTGCGCCTGACTCCCTATGGAGCTGTGAGACAGCGCCACCTCGTGGTATTCTGTTGGAACTGCTTCTGGAGGAAGAGAGAACAAGATAAAAAGGGGGTATTACGGGGGACGACCGGAGAGTAAGATGGTTGGATGGCATCACTGACTCAATGAACATGAGTTTGAGCAAGGTCCGGGAGATGGTGAAGCACAGGGCAGCCTGTTGTGCTGCAGTCCATGGATCGCAAAGAGTGAGACACGACTGAGCAACTGAACGATAGTTAATATGTAGCATTTAAAATGTGCTAGGCACTGATCTAAATGGTTTACTTAGATTCCATTTAAATTAACTTGTTTAATACCTCCTCCTAACAGCCCTTTAAGGCAGCTGATTAATAATAATTTCCACTCTTCTCCACTTTTATTTTACTCTTCTTTCTTTGGAAAAAAAAAATCTTATTGTGAAAGATTTCAGGCATATCCAAAACTGGATAACGGGGCTTCCTTGGTGGTTCAGTGGTGAAGAATCCGCCCTCTAATGCAGGACACACAGTTCAATCTCTGATCTGGGAAGATTCCACATGCCACTGAGCAACTAAGCCCATGCACCACAACTAGTGAGTCTGTGCTCTAGAGCCCAGGAGCCACAACCGCTGAGCCCACGAGCCACAGCTGCTGAAGCTCTTGCGCCCTAGAGCCCATGCTCTGCAACAAGAGAAGTCACTGCAATGAGAAGCCTGTACACTGCAACTAAAGAGTAGCCACCCGCCCGCCACAACTAAGGAAAAGCCCAAGAAGCAAAGGGGACCCAGCACAGCCGAAAATAAATAAATAAAAACATTTATTTAAAAAAAGAACTGGTGAGGATGTATCCATCATCCTGGTTCAACAATGATCAACTCATGGCCAATCTTGTTTCATCCATACTCTCAAAAATCCCCTCCCCCTACACCCCCCCAAATCAGAATTACTTTGAAGCAAAGTCCAGACATTGTATCAGTTCTCACTGGTAAATATTTCCAGTTATGTATTCCTAAAAGTGTCCCCATCTTGCTGTTGAGGAAACTGAGGCATGAAGAAGTCACATAATCTGATCAAGGTCACTTTGCTGATAGGGTTCGGAGGCTGGATCATTCCCAGTGATCTGGTTTCAGGGCTTTTGCCACTGGCTGTTTTGATGCCTCTGGAGCGTGCATCACTCAGACAATAGCACAGCTCAGCCTCAGCCACTTTTATTTTTCTTTTTGGCCTTGTGGCTTGTGGGATCTTATCTCCCCGACCAGGGATCAAACCCAGGTCCTTGGCAGTGAAAGCACACCTGGAAGACCAGGGATTCCCTAACCTCTTTTTCTCAAAGTTGGCAATTGATTCTCAAATTGACAAAGTTGGAACATAAAGAGTAGAGATGAAAGTATTGTATCAGTGTTAACATCACTAAACTTGATAACCAGACTGCAGCTGTATGAGAAAACATCCCTGTTCTTAGGAAATACACACTGAAATATTTAGGAGTAAAAGGCCATGTTGTGTGCAGTCATGTATCCTGAATGATTCAGGAAAATATTAGATAGATATGAGAGAAAGAGAGAAGAGAGTCCATGATATTGGAAATAAAATAAAATGTTAACCCGATGCTAATCTGGATAAAGAGCCACCAAATGGATGTTATTTGTACTATATTCATTTTTGAAACTTCTCTGTACATTTTAAACTGTATTGCCCCCAAAGTTTTAAAATTTAGAAAAAGAACGCATACTACATATCGCATATGATTCCATTTAGGTGAAGGGTTGTTTAAATCTAATAAAAGGACTTTCATCCAGAATTTATTAAGAACTCTCAAAACTCGGTAATGAGAAAACATGCAACCCAATTTACAAGTGGACAAACAATTTGAACAGGTATTTTTAGGTGAAGTTTTGATACAGGCACAAGTACTCTAGACGAAGCGAGAACAGTGGTTCCACTCAGTGGCTATCAGCTGAAGAAGCACAGGACAGAGAGGTCCAGGGTACCAAAAAAATTCTTTATCTGTTATGAACATGTCTCATAAAGCTGTCTGCTTAAAATAGCTTTGCACTTTACTGTATGTAAATTATACCTACATAAAAATGAAGGCAATAATAATAATAAAGGCAAAAGACCAAAACAGGTACATTGCCACAGTCATAAAATCAATTACTGTAAAGCAAGAAAAATGAATGAACTGCAGTTTTACATAATAAAAAGGATGAGAGAATTCCCTGATGGTCCAGTGGTTAGGACTCCTCACTCTCACTGCCCCGGGCTTGGGTTCAATCCCTGGTTGGGGAACTAAGATCCCACAAGCCCCACACATGGTCAAAAAGTTTAAATTAAGTTAAAAATGTGTTCTCTTCAGCAAAAGAGACACAGATATATAGAACAGTATTATGGATTCTATGGGAGAGGGTGAGGGCGGGATGATTTGGGAGAATGCCACTGAAGCATGTAAATTATCATATGTGACACGAATCACCAGTCCAGGTTTGATGCATGATACAGGGTGCTCGGGGATGGTGCACTGGGATGACCCAGAGGGATGGGATGGGGAGGGAGGTGGGAAGGGGGTTCTGGAAGGGGAACACATGTACACCCATGGCGGATTCATGTCCATGTATGGCAAAACCAATACAATATTGTAAAGTTAAAAAACAGATAAATAAACTAATTTAAAAAAAAAAGTGTTCTCTTTAACAACAACAACAACAGAAAAGAATCTCAAAAACATAACTTTGATAGTGGAACTATACGTAACCTTGTTCTCTATTTTCCAAGTCTCCTGTAAATTTGTTATCATATTTTTTTTTAAGTTGAAAGAAAAAAAAACATAACTTTAAGCAAAGAAAATAGACACAAAACTATACATATTAAATGTTTTATTTATGCAAAGTTCCACAAAAACAGGCAGGTAAGTAGCCCTGCTTAGGAGGTAAAGGGCTAAACACACTAAAACTCTATGAAAGTCAGGAAAATGCTTTTCTTTGGGAAGAGAGAGGCAGGAGTCATGCGGAGGGGCAGTAGAGGGGTGTCAGGGATGCAGGCTACATTCTGTCTCTTAACCTGGGTTTTCACTGCTTAACAATTCATTGGGAAGATACTCATTTGTTGTGGGTACTTTTTCATATGTATTGAAACAAAATATACATAATTTCCCATCACATCTAAATCATGAGAGACTAAGGCATAAATCTGATAAAATATGTGCAAGACTTGTACACTGAAAACCGCCTGATATTACTAGGGTAATGGAGTAAGACTGAATAAATGAGAGATACGTCATGTTCAAGAATCAGATGAGTCAAGATTGCTGAAGCATCGGAGCTCCACTGATCTGTAGAATAAAGAATTCTGAACACAATCAAAATCCCATCAAGCTTTATTTTTTGTTGAATATTTAATATTTTTGTCAAGCTGAGATGAAAACATCTTTTGGACGATTTGTTTTCCTACAGACTATCCATTCAAGCCTCTTCCCTGGTGGCTCAGTGGTAAAGAATCTGCCTGCAATGCAGGAGATGCAAGTTCAATTCCTTGGTCGGGAAGATTCCCTGGAGAAGGGAATGGCAACTCACTCCAGTATTCTTGCCTGGAGAATCTCATGGATGGAGGAGCCTGGGGAGCTACAGCCCATAGGGTCGGGACTGCAGCACACCAGGCTTCCCTGTCCTTCACTATTTCCTGAAATTTGCTCAAACTCATACCCATTGTGTTGCTGATGCCACTGAGTCACTATCTCATCCTCTGTCATCCCCTTCTCCTCCTGCCTTCAATCTTTCCCAGCATCAAGGTCTTTTCCAATGAGTCAGTTCTTTGCATCAGGTGGCCAAAGTATTGGAGTTTCAGCTTCAGCATCAGTCTTTCCAATGGATATTCAGGACTGATTTCCTTCAGGATTGACTGGTTTGATCTCCTTGTAGTCCAAGGGACTCTCAAGAGTCTTCTCCAACACCACAGTTTAAAAGCATCAATTCTTCTGTGCTCTGCTTTCTTTATAGTCCAACTCTCACATCCATACATGACTACTGGAAAAACCATAGCTTTGACTATACAGACCTTCGTCAGCAATGTAATGTCTCTGCTTTTTAATATGCTGTCTAGGTTTGTCATAGCTTTTCTTCCAAGGAGCAGGCATCTTTTAGTTTCATAGCTGTAGTCGCCGTGATTTTGAAGTCGAAGAAAATAAAGTCTGTCACTGCTTCCATTGTTTCCCAATCTATTTACCATGAAGTGATGGGACTGGATGCCATGGTCTTAGTTTTATTTCACACCACACCCAGAATTAACTTAAAACGAATCAAAGTACAAGTATGTATGAAATATGATACAGCCATATGATTTTGATGCATAAGTAGATATAGATGATATACTGAAGATAAAGCAAATAAATAAGAATCAAGATCTTCAGCTTAAGAGAAGGGGAGCCCCCAAGGTACAGTTTTATTTTTAAAAAGCAAAAGAAATGCTTGATTCTTCCCTTCATATATATATATATCAACTTTCCAAAAAAATGAATTTATTCCTCAGTATCCTTCCAAAGTGACCCATGAGGTTTTTAGTCTCATGACGATTCACTGATATGCTTCATCACAATGAAAGTTCCTGGTTATGTCAAAATCTGGGGATCAAATGCTGGCCAGTGCTTAGAAAAGTAAACAAACAAAAGACAAAGCTGTTATCAATATTAAGAAAAACACACCTGCAGGAGAAAAAACATAAGCTATAAGTCATTACATGGCCCAGCTGTGAACTCTATTACACAGTCATAATAATGTAAACACTCAATGCTGATTTAAGAAGAAACAGTGATCAACTCAACAGAGGAACTGAGGGGAGGAAGAAAGTGAGTGCAGAGGGAAGTTCTCGCCAAAGGAATCCCATGATTTGGTTCCTGAAGGAATTCTCTAAGAGACTGAGGTCTCTGGATCTGCTCTGTCCCAGAGCAGGAGGCTGAATAACAGCCCTCTCCCCAAAAGATGGGCTTCCCAGGGTAGCTCAAAAAGTAAAGAATTTGCCTGCAATGCAAGAGACCTGGGTTAGATCCCTGGCTTGGGAAAATCCCCTGGAGGAGGAAATGGCAACCCATTGCATATTCTTGCCTGGAGAATTCCACAGACAGAGAAGCCTGGTGGGCTACAGTCCATGGGGTTGCAAAGCGTTGGACATGTCTGAGCAACTTCCACTTTCCCCAAAAGATGCCCCTGCCCCCATACTCAAAATGTGCTCCCCTTAGCGGCTAAAATACTTTGCAGGTGTGATTAAATTAAGGATCTTGAGATGGGCAGATTATTCTGGATTCTTCTGGTGGCCCATTGTAATCACAGTGGTCCTCACAAGGGCTGACAGAAGGGTCAGAGTCAGAGATGGAGATTGCAACAACAGAAGCAGATATCACCTGATGCAGCCATGAGCCAAGGACTGTGGGCAGCCCCTAGGTTCTGGAAGAGGCAGGGGACAGATTCTCCCCTAGAGCTGCCAGAAAGAACCAACTTAGTGGACACTTTGATTTTAAACCCCTGAGACTCAATTCATTTTTTTTTTTTTTAAGCACTGTCATTATCTTCATCCTATTTTTCTTTAATCTATCAGATTTTTTTTCTTTTTTATTCTTTTATAGTGAGAAATGGAGTATCTCCTACCATATCAGTACTGTAGCAGCAAACAAGGATGTCACGGTCATCAGCGATTTCAGCCCTCCAATAGGAGTCAGCAAACGCTAACTGGTTTTTCCAGTGGTCATGTATGGATGTGAGAGTTGGACCATAAAGAAAGCTGAGAGCCAAAGAATTAGTGCTTTTGAACTGTGGTGTTGGAGAAGACTCTTGAGAATCCCTTGGATTGCAAGGAGATCAAACCAGTCCATCCTAAAGGAAATCAGTCCTGAATATTCATTGGAAGGACTGATGCTGAAGCTGAAACTCCAATACTTAGCTCACCTGATGCGAAGAACTGACTCATTGGAAAAGACCCTGATGCTGGGAAAGATTGAAGGCAGGAGGAGAAGGGGATGACAGAGGATGAGATGGTTGGATGGCATCGCTAAATCGATAGACATGAGTTTGAGCAAGCTCCAGGAGTTGGTGATGAACAGGGAAGCCTGGCATGCTGCAGTCCATGGGGCTGCAAAGAATCAGAAATGACTGAGCAACTGAACTGAGCAGCCATCAGACTGCAGCCACTCCCTACGGTGAGCCCCAGGAGAGCTCAAGATGTGAAACACAGGATACTGGCCCTATGATAGCTGAGGTGCATATGAAAGGAACAATTTCAGTGAGCCTGGACTCTTGCACCTTCCCATACATGGAAAAGTGCTAAATTACTTTACTTAGGATATCTGGTTTTCTTTAATTAACAATAATCTTTAATGTTCAGACTACCTGTTCTTTGTTGCAAAACTCGGATATAATCTGGGTCCTTTCCTCACCTTCTTAGAGTAGTTTTCTCAGGGTTGCTTGAGTTGCTGCCTCCTAGGAAGCCCTCCCTGATCCCCACTACTCCCAGGCTGGGGCAGGCACGTTTTGTGGGTTCCCACAGTCCCCTGTACTTTCCCCATACGGGGTCTGACCTCTGCCTGTGCCACCCCCATCCCAGCCCAGATCGAATTGGGCAGTCAGCGTGACTGATCGGACTACCCCACTAGAGGGCAAAGCTGTCTGTGTTACCACTGTGACTCCAGTATGGCTCAGCCAGGCCTGAGCACAGAGCTAGCTGGCATCCATCCTGGAGGTAAGATGGGGAAGCCGGGGTTCACTGGGGCCTCTAGCCCTAGGCACAGACAGAATGTCCTTCTACATCCTGGCCCTTTGGCTCTCCTCCAGCCAATTATTCTGGAAGCTGTGCACATATGTGTGTTTAGCCACTAAGCCACGTCCAACTCTTTGCAACCCCATAGCCTATAGCCTGCCAGGCTCCTCTGTCTGTGGGATTTCTCAGGCAAGAATACTCGAGTGGGTTGCCATTTCCTTCTCCTCTGGAAGCTGGGGCATATTGAAATAACACGTAGCCCTAAATGCAGGTGGAATTTACTTGAAATTTGGAGACAAAGTGGAATGTGACATTTCCAAAGTAACACTGTGAGCCAGTGAGCTCCTGACCCTGGGCAGGGCTTCTGTCAGCTATCTAAAGGTGAGTCTTCTTGGTAGAAAGAAAATAGTGGAACCAGTCCACACAAGTTCAGGCAACAAATCTGAGAACATGAGTAATCCTTAAGGTGTTTCCCGGGTTTGAGGGCTGCGCCTGGGGGCTGAAATGGTCAGGGCCAGAGAATGAGGAGTTGAAGGGATTCTTTCCCTGCAGTTTTGGAGACTTTTTTTTTTCTTTTTGGCCACGCTACACGGTTCACTAGACAGTCAGGGAATTCCCAGTGTTTTGAGATTTTTGAGTTTATAATCATCTGCTACTTGTGTAACTGAATTTCTGTAGAAAACGGTGGTGGAAACTGGTTTGGGCTGTTGTGAGATCCGAGGGCCACGCCTGACACGAACGCACACCCAGAACGACACAGCAGGTGAGCGGTAGCACGTATGCCGCCTGCCGGGATCCGCCATCAGTCACGCAAGGCCGCCGGTAATCCTTCCGGGAAAGGACTAACCTCACCTCCCCATTTTCCAGATGAGAAACTGAACTAGAGGGAGGTTTTTAGCTGGCCTGACCGAGGTCACACAGCTTCTCAAGGTCGGTGCTGGGATTTGAACCCAGGAACCCTCACCTGGCAGCAGGTGGATATCCCTCTCAGGTTCTCGCTCCCTCCAGTCTCGGGTTTTCTCCCTGGTCTCTGGTCAGCTCCCGTCTCCAGCTCACAACGCTCACGTCCAGTGACTGGTGGAGAGGTGAGCACCCGTCTGGTGGAAGTCCTGTGTGAGCAGCAGAAGAAGCTAGTGGGAGTGGATGGGGGGTGTGGGCATCAGCGTGGGGCTTACTCCTTCATTTCATCATAGTTCAGGGCAACTAGTCTGTACCAGGCAGGTTGCAGAGTAGGGATGGAGGAATAGGGAAGGAACAGCCCCAAACAACAGATACCTACGTGACCTTGAGCAGGTCACCCTGACTTTCTTCTGCCCCAGTTTCTTCATCCGATATCGATGATACCTCTCTTAAGGCATTAATGGGGGATAATAAGATTCATGCCTTTTCTAGGAGGAGCCCAAAGGAGATTCCTTAACCCAGGCTGGGGTCGGGGGTAAGGGGTCTGGGTTTACCATTTGCTTGCTTGTTTAGTCGCTAAGTCACATCCGACCCTTTTGTGATCCCATGGGCTGTAGCCCTCCAGGCTCCTCTGTCCATGGAATTTTCCAGGCAAGAATATTGCAGTGGGTTGCCATTTCCTTCTCCAGGGGATCTTCCCCACCCAGGGATCCAACTGCTGAGCCACCAGTGAAAGAAAGTGAAAGTGAAAGTTGCCCAGTCCTGGCCGACTTTTTGCAGCCCCATGGACTATAGAGTCCATGGAGTTCTCCAGGCCAGAATACTGGAGTGGGTAGCTGTTCTCTTCTCCAGGGGATCTTTCCAACTCAGGGATAAAACCCAGGTCTCCCATATTGCAGGCAGATTCTTTACCAGCTGAGCCACGGGGGAAGCCCCAAATCCCTGGCAGGTAGGTACAATTATGAGCCTCATTTACAGATGGGGGAAACTGTGAGGTTAAAATAACTTGCTAGAATCACACAGAGAGCTGTGGCAGTTGCCCTGGACTATGATGAAATGAAGGAGTAAGCCCCACGCTGGCAGCTCAAGACAGAGACTTGAATTCAGGTAATTCTTGTTCTCAAAAGTTTCCAAACTGGAGGTTCCAGCCCTTCAAAGCTCACACTCCAGCCTCCAGCCCATCTCCCCAGACTCTTCCTGTTCCTTTTGAATGCAAAACCACTCCACACCATCCTAACCCCCCACCCCAGCTCCCCACTCCCACCTCCCAACCCCACCCCAACTCCACCAACTGGCCAAACCACATACTTTCATCAGCCAAGCCAATTCTTCCCCTGAGAAAGAAAGAAAGATAGAGCCAAGTCCATGTCCAACTCTTGTGATCCCACGAACTGCAGCCTGCTAGGCTCCTCTATCCATGGGATTCTCCAGGCAAGAATACTGGAGTGGGTTGCCATTTGCTTCAGAGAATTCCAAAGCCAGCTGCTGAGACTGTACACTTTCATCCCAATTAATGCCTGTGTCTTCCTGGTCCGGTGTTGCTGGGTGGGGAAGATGAACCTTGCCCCTGCCCTGGACCCTGTCCAGCTCTGGGCTTGGGACACAACCAGCATCAGATAAATGATCAAAGTTGGGTAATTTAAAGACTCTCTGGGACTTCCCTGGCTTTCCAGTGGTTAAGACTCTGTGTTTCCACTGCAGTGGGGCGCGGGTTTGATCACTGGTCAGGGAAGATCCCATATGCGATGCAGCGAGACCAAAAAATAATTTTTTTTTTTAAATAAAATAAATAAAGACCCTCTGGCTTCGAGTGGAAGGTAGATCGGAGCGCGGAGACCTGGATGCCAGGAGTTTAGAGGAGATTAGGTTGGAAACAAATGAAAGATAGGAGGAGAGAGATTGAAACCACATGCTGCAGGCAGAAGGAACCAGACCCCCATGACTCAGGCACTTGAAATGATGAAATTCTAACCAAGAGAAAGATTCAGTGCTTTACGTGAGAGAAACTGTGTCAAAGTCGTTCCATGAACTGCCTGCCTGGAGTTGAAACAAAGGCACCAAAGCTGCACTGACTGGATATGAGCGATTCCAAAAATGGAAGAAAAAGAGGCCAGTTGCAGAAAGATATGTGTGTGGTATGTGCTGTCCTGTGTATCCAGTTCGTAAACCTGCAAAAGATTCCCAAATATTGTGTTGGATGCACACCTATGTAGTAAAAGAATGAAAAGTTATGTCAGAATAGTAACTGTAAGAGAGTGGTTTCCCTGGAGGAGGGAGGGAAGAGAAATATGACATCTGGAATATAAAATAAATTGCTTAAAAAAAAAACAACTCTCCCATCTCTGTATTTGAAATAATTATTTCTAAAACGGAAAAGGGGGACTTCCCTGGTGGTACAGGAGGGGATACAGGAGACCCCCACTGAGTCAGAAATTTTTTTCTTTCCCTAAATAAATAAATGGCACAAATGGTAACATTTAATAAAGCATGTAGATACACTGAATCATAGCAGTTCTTCAAGACCTGTCCTGTCTTGGGAATTCCCTGGTGGTCCAGTGGTTAGGGCTCCATACTTTCACTGCAGGAGGCCCAGATTCAATCCCTGATCGGGGACTGAAGATCCCATATGCCTGTGGCACAGCCAGAAAATAATAAAATAAATTGCTTAAAAAAAACCTCTCCCATCTCTGTATTTGAAATAATTATTTCTAAAACAGAAAAGGGGGACTTCCCTGGCAGTACATTGGATGGCAGTCCATCTGCCAGTACAGGGACATGGGTTCGATCCCTGGTGCAGGAGGATTCCACATGCTTCAAAGCAATTGAGTCTGTGCACCACGACTACTGAGCTGGTGTGTTGCAACAATTGAAGCCCATATGCCTAGAGCCAGTGCTTTTTAGCAAGACAAGCCACTGCAGTGAGAAACCCATGCACCATAACAAAGAGAAAACCCTCACACAGCAATGAAGACCCAGTGCAACTAAATAAATAAAAATTTTGAAAAAGGCTCTTAGGAGGAGGGATGGTAACCTTATGTGAAAGTTAGGGAAAAACAAAAACAAAACAGAAAAGGGGGGGCTATGGAACCAGACAATAATCAGATGCAGTTGTAGATGGAGGGAAGGGAGCAAGAGCCATCACAGGAAAGACCTACAATTTTCTTTATCTCAGTGCTTGGCTGCCTTCCTGAATGTATGAGGCAGTGCCTTACTTTTACTGCCCCCCCCCACCTCTGCCCCACTACAGGGTATGATACATAGAGGTTCTCAGGAAAAGAGAGGATGGGGTAAGGGTGTTACTGAACCCAACTTGGGTCCACTCACTCTCCATGAAACAAAACCAATCTACCAATACCAGGTTGTTTGATGAAGAAAAGTGCAGCAGGGAGCCAGTTGCAGGGATCCAATCAAGGAAAATGGGCAGCTCATGCTCAAAAGACCCAGACTCCCGGATGGCTTTCAGGGAAGGACTTTTAAAGGCAACATTTGGGGTGAGGGTTGCAGTGTATGGACTTTCTTCTGATTGGTTGATGGTCAGGTAACAGGGTGATGTTTCTGGAATCTTAATCATCAACCTTCTGGTTCCGGGCAGTCTAGCATCTACTTGCTTGTGGTCCATGTAGTCACCATCCTCCACCTATGGAGTAGGGGTCGGGGGTTCTTAGTGTCTGCAGAAAACTCAAAGGTATGCACAGATCGTTGTGTTGGAGGAGGTCAGAGATCATATGAGGAGGAACCAGGACTCTGTTTTATGGACAGAACCAACAAACCATTGTTTAAGACATCATTACTTTTCCTGCTCAACTGCTCCTCCTTTGTCTCTTCATCCCCTCACTTCCCTAATTAGTAACTGCTGAAGTCTGTTCTTTGGCACTCCAAGAAGGCCTGGGAGACTAAAGCCTTTTTCTACAAAGAAGAAATGGGGGACGTAGAAGGGTTTTTGTAAACCAGGGAGGCCCCACAGTGTCCTGCTCAGTTTCAATCCCCTCTTTCTTCAATACTCCTCAATCCTGACAGGAACAGGAGCCAGACAGCAAAGGGAATACAGTTTTGAACAGTTAATCATAAACTCAGCAGGAGAAGGTGGTTTTAGGGGGACTTGGTTTCAAGAGCATGGGATGAAGTGGTGGATGAGAGAGTAAACGAGCCGATGGATGAGGGATGGGACGGGAGACAGCAGTAGAAAGCCAAAGAACATTGCTGCCTGAGGACTGTGACATAGTCAAGTTCCTCATGTTACTCACAGCCAAGGGTGCTCTTAGAATCCAGGGAAACCCTAGGCCCAGTGTAGTAGGAAGGAAGCAAGACTCATCTTAAACTTCCCCTTTGCCTAGTTCTGGGTGCTGGGTGGGGTAGCTTTGCAGAAGGGAAGGCAAGGAAACGAAGCAGAGCTGAGAAAGAATATTTGGGGCAAGGACTAAGCCAGAGAGCAGATGAGCCATGGCTCACCCCAGAGAGCAAGTCAGGTTCCAGAACTGTGAGGCTTGGAGGATCCCAAGCAAAACAAAGCCCCAGCAACTTATAGAACACACCCACCACACGGCCTGCTGGAACCCTGGGGTTGACAACCCCCAGAGCAGTCTCTTAAAATCCATCATAGTAGACTAAATTTAAAGTCACCCAATGAGAAATTCCCTGGTGGTCCAGTGATTATGCCTTGATGCTTTCACTGCCCAGGGCTCCTGGGTTTGACCCCTGGTCAAGGAACTAAGATCCTGCAAGCCGCACAGCACTGCCAAAAAATAAAAATAAAAAAATTTAGTCACCCAGGGCCCTACTCAGTCCAGAGGGTGTCTGATGGGAAGTAGCTGATATGGGGGAGCACAGGGTCAGCTATCAGTCACTGAATAAGACATGTGAGCATCTCCTGGTCCAGGGGAAGAGAGATAGGATCTATCACAGATGACTCAGTCACTGAAGAATCTACCCTGGGAATCTCAAAATCTTTGCTCTGTAGAGTGAGATTTTGGAAAACTTGATTGCTCTTTAGATGAATTTGAGAGACTAGCAAATCTCTCATTCAAATCACCCATTCAACAAAATAATTTCTGAGTACCTACTGTGTGCCAGACACTGGAGACACATCAGTGAACCAAACAGAAGTTCCTGCCATCATGGAGAGAATATTCTGGAGGGGGAAGGCAGAATGAAAATGTGAATCAATATATAAGATACTTCAGGAGACTTCCCTGGTGGTCCAGTGGCTAAGACTTCACACTCTGGAGTTGCATTGAGATCCCACATACCTCAGAACAACTAAGCCCAAGAGCCGCAACTACTGAAGGCTGCATGTCCTAGAGCCGGTGCTCTGCAACAAGAGAAGCCTTCGCATCACAACAAAGAGTAGCACCCACTCACCGCAACTAGAGAAAGCCTGCATGCAGCAAGGGAGACCTGCCGCCTGCATGCTAAGTCACCCAGTCGTGTCCAACTCTTTGCAACCCCATGGACTGTAGCCCAGCAGGCTCCTCTGTCCATGGGATTCTCTGGGCAAGAATACTGGAGTGGGTTGCCATGCCCTTCTCCAGGGGAATCTTCTCGACCCAGGAATCAAACCCCCATCTCTTATGTCTCCTGCATTGGCAGGTTCTTTACCACTAGTGCCACCTGGGAAGCCCAAGAAAGACCTAGCACAGCCAAAAATAAAATAAATAAAATTAAAAGTAAAAAAAAAAGATGCCGCAACTGAAGAAGAATGCTGCAACTAAGACCTGGTTCAGTTCAGTTCAGCCACTCAGTCGTGTCCGACTCTTGGCGACCCCATGGACTGCAGCATGCCAGGCATCTCTGTCCATCACCAACTCCCGGAGTTTACTCAAACTCATGTCCATTGAGTTGGTGATGCCATCCAACCATCTCATCCTCTCATCAGCTTCTCCTCCTGCCTTCAATCTTTTCCAGCATGAGGATCTTTTCAAATGAGTCAGTTCCTCACATCAAGTGGCCAAAGTATTGGAGTTTCAGTTTCAGCATCAGTCCTTCCAATGAATATTCAGAACTGATTTCCTTTAGGATGGACTGGTTGGATCTCCTTGTAGTTCAAGGAACTCTCAAGAGTCTTCTCCAACACCACAGTTCAAAAGCATCAATTCTTCGATGCTCATCTTTCCTTATAGTCCAATTCTCACATCCATGCATGACTACTGGAAAAACCATAGCCTTGACTAGATGGACCTTTGTTGGCAAAGTAATATCTTTGCTTTTCAATATGCTGTCTAGGTTGGTCATAATTTTCCTTCCAAGGAGCAAGCGTCTTTTAATTTCATGGCTGCAGTCACCATCTGCAGTGATTTTGGAGCCCCCCAAAAATAAAGTATCTCACTGTTTCCACTGTTTCCCCATCTATTTGCCATGAAGTGATGGGACCGGATGCCATGATCTCAGTTTTCTGAATGTTGAGCTTTAAGCCAACTTTTTCACTCTCCTCGTTCACTTTCATCAAGAGGCTCTTTAGTTATTCTTCACTTTCTGCCATAAGGGTGGTGTCATCTGCATATCTGAGGTTATTGATATTTCTCCTGGCAATCTTGATTCCAGTTTGTGCTTCATCCAGCCCAGCATTTCACATGATGTACTCTGCATATAAGTTAAATAAGCAGGGTGACAATATACAGTCTTGATGTATTCTTTTCCCTATTTGGAACCAGTCTGTTGTTCCATGTCCAGTTCTAACTGTTGCTTCCTGACCTGCATACAGATTTCTCAAGAGGCAGGTCAGGTAGTCTGGAGACCTGGTACAGCCAAATAAATAAATACTTTATTTTAAACAAAAGATGCTTCCAGGTAGTGATAAAAGGCTATGAAGACAATTTTGTATATATTTAATAAACATTCAAAATTGCCTCTATGCCAGGCATTATTATTGTAGGTGCTTAATCGCTCAGTCATGTCTGACTCTTTGTGACCCCATGGACAGTAGCCTGCCAGGCTCCTCTGTCCATGAAGATTCTCCAGGCAGGAATACTGGAGTGGGTTGCCATGCCCTCCTCCAGGGGATCTTCCGACCTGGGGATTGAACCCAGGTCTCCCCCACTCCTAGTGGATTCTTTACTGTCTGAGCCACCAGGAAAGCCCATTGTAGAGGCTTAGAAAATATTAATTCATTTCATATTAATTAAATACCTTATTTTATAAATTACAGCAAGGTCTGGGATTGGGGACGAAGGGAATTCTGCTTGTGTCATCTATGACAGTCTCTTCCAGAGGAGACTGGCATTTAAGCTGAGAACAGATGAGCCAGTCCCAATCTCTAGGCCAAGCATTTCAGGCAAAGAGCTAGTGCAAAGACCCTGAGGCCGGCTTGCTGTTCAAAACACTGAAAGAAGGCCAGTGCTCAGGATGAGTGGACCATTCTAAGCATAGAACAGAGTCAGCCCAGATGATGTCAAACAGCAGCCAGTGGACAGATCCTCCCAAAAGGCCCCATTGGCCACCACAAGGGACTTGAATTTAATTACCATGGTGGTGGAAAGTCTTGTCTTGAAATCTTTAGAATCTTGTGAACTTATCTATAGGATTTTGCAGTCAAGTTCATCTTAAAACTTGATTAGACTCTTAGACCTTTGCATTCTTGAAATTTCTACTCTAGGCCAGAGCCCTTTCTCTCAAAACATGTCTATGACTTCCCTGGTGGTCCAATGGTTAAGAACCCACACTTCCACCATGGGTTCGATCCCTGGTTCTGGGAAAGTTCCACATGCCAAGGTTCAGCAAAAAAAAAAAAAAAAAAGGCTAAAATGTTCTCTACTGTCTTGATTCTAGCCTCTGACACCCAAAGGTGTCTCCTGAAACCAGAGAGAGAATGGGAAGAGGCTGGCCTACACTTCGTTACCATGAAGCATTTGCCCTGTTCCAGAGGGTCCTGGAAGGTCCCAAGTCCAACCTCGAACCTGCCTGTCCACTTGGCTCTTCTCCTGGGATAGTTAACAGCCATCTCAAACTTCTCAGGGCCAAAAGAGAATTCCTGATAGCTCCTCCCTCCAGTAAAACCTGCTTCTCCAGTTTTCCACCTCTATTGGTCCCCATCTTCTTCCTCACCTCTGTAAAAGGAAAGCGTCATGTTTCTACTTGCTGAGGACAAAAGCAAACCGAGATTAGGGAAAGCATTGGTTTCACTAGAAAATACATTTTTCTGGGTTATCACATTCTGGGGTTGCTCACTGTCTTTGCAATAGACTGTCCCCTCTACTGCAACAGTCTTGGAATAAAAAGTCTCTCCTTATTCTCCAGAATTGTTAGTACATGACAGAAACAACCTGAATTCCTTCCTTTGCCTTCAAACCCAATTTGTCAGCAAACCCTGCTGACTCTACCTCCAAATATTAATACATTCAAAATAAATCCATTTCTTTCTCTTCTCATTGGTACCCATTCTGCTCCCCGCCATTAGCATCACTTGCCTAGACCTTGATTGCACTGGGCTCCCAGCTTTTTCTTGCCCTGCTCCCCACCCCACCCCCCAACAGTTCCTTCTTCTAAAGGCAGACAGAAAGATCTTTTGAAACGCAAAAAGAGGGGAATTCCCTGGTGGTTACCGACTCGACTCGACTCGGCAATTTTCACTGTGAGGGTCAGATGTGATCCCTGGATGAGGAACTAAGATCCCACAAGCAGCAAGGCCAAAAAAATTAAAAAGTAAGAAAAAAGGCCTTCCCTGGTGGTCCAGTGGTTAAGAATCAGCCTTGCAATGCAAGGGACACTGATTTGATCCCTGATCTGGGAAGAGCCCACTTGCCACAGAGCAACTAAGCCCATGTGCCAAAATACAGAGCCAGCACCCTAGAGCCTATGAGCTTCAAATACCAAACACTTGTGCTGCAACTACTGAGTCCCGTGCACCCTGGAGCCCCTGCTCTGCAATCAAAGAAGCCACTGCCATAAGAAGCCCACGCACCACAGTTAGAGAGTAGCCCCGGTTCGCTGCAACTAGGGAGAGCTCGTGAACAGCAACAAAGACCTTCCACAGCCAAAAAATAAAATAAATACATACATCTTTTTTAAGAAATAAGAAAAAAATGCAAAGAGAAAACGAATGTTTAAGGGGGTGATGGGAAAAGGCCTGGTGGTTTCTGGGATGATGTAACTGTCTGTATCCCCACAGGATTTTGGGGTCACATGGAGGATGTACTCATGGGTGGAAATTTGTGCATTTCACTGTGTGTAGATTTACCTGGGAAGTGGCAAGGGATGACCTGCAAACCAATATTAACCCTAGCATGCTAGATGCATGCTAGTTATGATATGCATGCGGATGTGTCTAGGAGTGAAGGATACTGGTGTCTGCAACTGTCTTTGAAATGCACCAAAAAAAAAAAGATGAATTGATCAGACAAGATGAATAGATACATAACAAAGCAAGGATAGTTAAAATGTTATCTGTGGAAGCTAGGTGGTGAATATACTGGTGTCTACTGTATGTTTTAAAGTTTTCGTAATAAAACGCTAAATGAAAATGTAAAGCAAACAGAGTAACTTCCTGCTAGAAACCCTTCCACTGCTTCCCCTTTCATTAGAAATAAAACACAAAATCTTTTCCATGAAGTCCCTGTTGACCTCGACATCCTCATCCCTATATTCAATCTGTGATGCAACAGACATTTATTGAGCATCTACTGTATGCCAGGCACTGCCCCAGATGCTGGGGTACATCCTGGATCTGACACTGTAACTGTCTTCTGCCTGGACGAGCCCATTCCCTTGGCCGGCCTCTGAGATTCCTTAAATTGTCTTGATTTGCAAGTTTATTTACACAGGAGTAGGTGCTCTGAGAGGGCAAGGTTCTCTCTGTTACTCATAGCTGCACCGGCAAAGTCTTATTTACAATTAGACCGCAATAACAATTAGTCAGAAGAATATTAGCTTTGCATTTGTTTAATATTTGTTACCTATGTACCTGGCTCTGTTTTAAGCTATGTACACACATACCTGGTGGCTCAGATGGTAAAGAGTGTGGGAGACCCGGGTTCGTTCCCTGGGTCAGGAGGATCCCCTGGAGAAGGAAATGGCAACCCACTCCAGTATTCTTGCCTGGAAAATCCCATGGACAGAGGAGCCTTGCAGCCTACAGTCCATGGGGTCGCAAAGAGTTGGACATGACTGAGCAACTTCACTTTCACTTTTTCACACACATACCTATCTTTTTTTATTCTTTTATGTTTGGCCACACAGCTTGTGAGATCTTATTTCCCCGAACAGGGATTGAACAGGGGGCCTTGGCAGTGAGAGCCCAGAGTCCTTACCACTGGACCACCAGGGAATTCCCACACTTACCTATTTCATTCTGAAACAGATCCCCATTTTACAGATGAGTTAGCAGAGGCACAGAGAAGTTAGGCTGTGGACTCAAGTAGTCTGGCTTTAGACATCATGGTTCTAACCACTGTGCTATACTGCGAAGTGAATGAATGGTTTAGTCATTCAGACTGGCCTGAGCTCAAATTCTATTTGAGCCCCTTTGTTAGCTGTGTGGCCTAAGGCTCTCTGAACCAAGATTCTTTATTGTTTTTGTTTAGTTTGTTTTGTTAACTAATTAATTTTTATTGAAGTACGGTTGATTTACAATGTTGTGTTAATTTCAGGTGTACAGCAGTGAATCAGTTACACATGCCCATATACATACATATATATGTATATAATTAATATATGTAGATATACATGTATCTATATACACACATATATATTTATATATACATTGCATTTGTATATATAAGTATGTAATATATATATAGGTACACATGTATATATTTTTCTTTTTCAGATTCTTTTCCATTACAGTTTATTACAAGATATTGAGTACAGTTCCCGGTGATATACAGTAGGTCCCTGTTTTATATATATGTGTATATATTTATACACATATATATAAATATATACACATATATATGTGTATATGTGACTTGCTTCTTGGCAGGAAAGCTATGACAAACCTAGACAGTGTTGAAAAACAGAGACTTTACTCTGCCAACAAAGGTCCATGTAGTCAAGGCTATGAACTTCCCAGTGGTCACATATGGTTGTGAGAGCTGGACTGTAAAGAAGGCAGGACGCTGAAGAATTGATGCCTTCAAACTGTGCTGTTGGAGAAGACTCCTGCGAGTTCCTTGAACAGCAAGGAGATCGAACCAGTCAATCCTAAAGGAAACCAACCCTGAATATTCATTAGAAGGACTGATGCTGAAGCTGAAGCTCCAAAACTGTGGCCATATGATGCTGACAGCCAGCTCATTAGAAAAGACCCTGATGCTGGGAAAGATTGAAGGCAGGAGGAGAAGCAGGGGCAGGGGATGAGATGGTTAGATAGCATCAGCGACTCAATGGACATGGGTTTGAGCAAACTCCAGGAGATAGTGGAGGCCAGAGGAGCCTGGCGTGCTGCAGTCCCCGGGGTCACAAAGAGTCGGACGCGACTTATCGATTGAACAACAACAATGTATATATAAGAATATTGTGTGTGTGTGTGTGTGTGTGCGCGCGCATGTGTGCGTGCTGTGCTGTCTTAGTTGCTCAGTCGTGTCTGATTCTTTGCAACCCCATGGACTGTAGCCGGCCAGGCTCCTCTCCATGGGATTTCCCAGGCAAGAATACTGGAGTGGGTTGCCATGCCCTCCTCCAGGGGAATCTTCCCGACCCAGGGATCGAACCCAGGTCTCCAGCCTTGCAAGCGGATTCTTTACTGTCTGAGCCACCAGGGAAGCCCAAATAATATGTACACGTGTATGTATATTTTTTTCTTTTTCAGACTCCTTTCCATTACAGGTTATTAAAAGATACTGGGCATAGTTCCCTGTGTTATACAGTAGGTCCTTGTTGGTTATGTATTTTATATATTGTTAAAGGTCCCGTCCCCCCTCCTAGTTCGTGGTGAAGATGTAAGATGCTAGAGGAAACCGGCTCAGACCCACCACACACGCTCGCACACACACCCAGATAACAGTGAGGAAGGAGGCAGGAGCTGGGGAGGGCGGCGTGGGGTGGCCGCCAGACACTGGGGTGTGGCCTCCAGGATGCGGCCAAAGTCTCCGGCTTGCAGGTTCCTCCCATGGGTCCACGCCCTACCTGGGGCGCGGGGAGCGGTCTCCGCCCCCTCGAACCTGGGGGACCTGGGAGACTACCGTTGGGGAGTGTGTGTCCCCGACACCAGGCGGCGGCGGTCATCTGGGAGAAAGAAATCGGGCGGCGGGGAGAGAATCCCGCCCGCACGCCTTGGGAGAGGCTCCGGCCCCGCCTTCCTCGGCAGGATTCCAGCGGGGAGGGAGGGAGCCGCCCCGCACCCGCCCCCGACGGGCCAGGCCGCGTGGGGAGTCTGAGACCCGGAGAAGCCGCTGACCTGCCGAGATGGAGGCGGCAGGCACCTGGGCGCTGCTGCTGCTGCTGCTTCTGCTCCTGGTGGTGACGCTGGCGCTGCCTGCGACCCGGGCCCGAGGCCACCTGCCCCCGGGGCCCACGCCGCTGCCGCTGCTGGGCAACCTCCTGCAGCTCCGGCCGGGGGCGCTCTACCTTGGGCTCCTGCGGGTGAGCGGCCGCGTGGACGTCCCGGCTAGAGGAGAGTGGGTGGCAGGGGTGCCAGGGCCAAGAGACGCGAGGGGATCCCAAGACGGGAGACCACGCAGAGAGGCCCTTGGGTATCTTAAAGGATGCAGGCCGAAGGGGCTGCAGATCCCCCGGCATGGGGTGGGAGTAGTGGTCCCGGGCTGAGAGAGTTGAGGGAGTGATGGTGAGAAAGGAGGCTAGGGTGGGGATGGCGCTAGGAGAGGCAGAGAATCCTGGAGAGGGTTTGAGGGGTCGGAAGCAGGATCCAGAGTGGCAGGGGTCCCGGGTTAGAGAGACTGGGAGAATCCTAGGAAGGTTGGAGCAGGGTGCAGGGAACCGGAGCTGAGACAAGAGTCCTCAAGCAGAAGAGACCATGGTGGCTTGGCCCACTGGGAGAGGTAGCGGGGAGATACAGGTGAGTCTCCTGAGGAGGGAGCAGAGAGTAAAAGGGTGTCCCAACCCCCAGCCCCTCACGCGGGGGAGTTGGAGGCAGAGGCTGGAGGATTCCAGGAATCTGTCTGCCCAGACTGACGGGGATACGGGCTGGAGGAGGTGGGGGGAGGTGGATACTGGAACTCAACTAGGAGGGAGCCGGAAGCTCCTGGGAAGGAGAAAGGAGGGAGAGAAAGAAGGCTGAGGTGGCCCCAACCTTTTCGGGGTGGGGGGGGAGTGAGGAAAGGCCAGAGGTTCCCCATTCTGGGGTCCTCCGTACAAGGCAAGGCGGGTAGCGGTCTTGTTTGGAGAGAGAGTGCTGGTGCTTGGTGATATCTGCTCCCAGAATTTGAGGATTTAACAGTGATTCAAAGGGGTGGTTAGTTTTTTGGGGGGGCGGGGATTAAGGAAGCCCACCGTTATCATCCGTGCCCATTTTTGCTGCTATATGTCTGAGTTGTGGGGGTAATAATGGGTCTTGGGTCGTCCTGGCGTCAGAAGTTAGGGCTCTGCAGGGTAAGGGGATGGGGACCAGAGAGTGTGTTGGGTGATGGAGTTTGGGGAAGGAGAGCTTTTGGGAGCAGGGGGCTGGGAGCCTGGTACAAAACAAGAACTGAATCTCCCAAAGGGACTATTTCGATTTGAGGTGAGGCAGAAGCAGAAGGGGTTCCTCTTAGGTGGTTCATCCAGAGACAAGGGGCCGCGATGGAGACACATAGACTTTAAGAGGCAGCAGCCTGCCCACATCACTCACACTTCTCGCTCCCTGCTCCCAGCTGAGTAAGAAGTACGGACCGGTGTTCACTGTGTACCTGGGACCCTGGCGGCGCGTGGTGGTCCTGGTTGGGCACGAGGCTGTGCAGGAGGCCCTGGGAGGTCAAGCCGAGGAGTTCAGCGGGCGGGGGATGGTGGCAACGCTGGACGGGACCTTCGACAACCACGGTGAGTCATAAGGGGAGCTGGAGGCTGCTGAGTCCTTTCACTCAGAGCCTGCCACCATTTATTGGCATGTGAGCTTCTGTGCGTGGTTCAAGGTCTCTGGGCCTCTGTTTCCTCATTTGTAAAATGGGATGATAACAGTGCCTATTAACTAATGGTACTGAAGATTGCTCAAAGTCAACATTCATTAGTTATCTGGTTGTAATAGAGTTATTACTGCTCCTGGGGAAGCCGCGGGGTTGGGAGGAAAAGGGAGAGCATTTGAGACACTGGGAATTAGTGGCTGCTAAGTCGCTTCAGTCGTGTCCGACTCTGTGCAACCCCATAGACGGCAGCCCACCAGGCTCCACCGTCCCTGGGATTCTCCAGGCAAGAATACTGGAGTGGGTTGCCATTTCCTTCTCCACTGCATGAAAGAGAAAAGTGAAAGTCAAGTCGCTCAGTCGTGTCCGACTCTTAGCGACCCCATGGACTGTAGCCTACCAGGCTCCTCCATCCATGAGATTTTCCAGGCAAGAGTACTGGAGTGGGGAATTAGTGGGCAAACTCTCAAAATACAAACGATTCTCTGTGTTAAGATTGAAAGCAGGAGGCCAGTGCTGGGTGCTCCAGGGAACACGGCAGTGAATAAACAGCCTCAGCCCTGCTCCCCCAGAGCTCACAGGGCAGGAGGAGACAAACCTGTCAACAGATAGTGACGGTCCAGGAAGGTCAGGGCTGGCCTGTGGGAAGCCCTGGGACTGGTGGGATTGGAGGAGGTGCCTGGCCCAGCCTGTCCAGGAGGTCTTCCTGAAAGATGGGGAGTCTGAGCTGAGATTCATAGGATTAGGGGAACAGTGTTCCAGGCAGAGAGACCAGCACCTACAAAAGCACGGAGGTGAGATAAGCATGCATTCATCGACTGACAACTTTTCATTACACCTGGCTGGGTACTGGGAACACAGCAGTAACAAATGTAATGACGTTTTACTGTGGGAGTGATGAGCTGTGTGAGAAGACAGTGGGAGGGAGAGACCAGATTTCTAAAGCCAGGTAGCGCTAGTGGTAAAGAACCCCCCTTCCAATACAGGAGACGCCAGAGACTCCGGTTCGATTCCTGGGTGGGGACGATCCCCTGGCGGAGGAAATGGCAACCCAATATTCTTGCCTGGAAAAGTTCATGGACAGAGGAGCCTGAAGGGCTACTCCATGGGGTTGCAAAGAGTCAAACATGACTGAGCATGCATGCACAGTCCTGAAAGCAGGACAGAGGGGCCCTCTACTAGCCGCAGGAGCAGAGGGAGTTGAGGGGAGAATGGAAGGAATTAGGGAAGGCTTCCTAGAGCAGGTGACATTTAAGCTGAGACCTCAAGGCTGAGTGGAGCTAGTTCAGTGAGGAGGAAGAGGTGAGTGGTCCAGGCAGAGGGAACAGCAGGGGCGAGGCAGAGGGGACATGCTGACACCTTTGAGGAAGTGAGAAAAGGCCAGTGGGAGTGCATGAGGAACAAAGCTGGCTGGAGAAGTCTGCGGAGCCTGATCATGCAGAGCCTGAGTCAAGCCAGACTTTGGGTTTTCCTGGAAAAGAGTAGAGTCAGAGTTAGAAAAGTCCTCTGGTTCCTTTGTGGGAGTCCAGAGAGGGCCTTGAGCTGGACCAGGGCTGGGGCTGTGGAGTGGGGAGGGGAGGTGGTCGGGAGAGGAATGCAGGACTCTGGGCAGGGAATGGGATGCTCAGTGGCTGAGCCAAGGAGAGATGCTGAGGCCAGTGTGGGGCCCAGTGGAGGGATGGGTGGGCAGGGGACATCCAGAAGGAGGGGTCCAGGAGGCCACCGTGGGCTGGCATTCCACAAGTGGAAACAGCTCAGAGCAGGGAAGGGTCTGTCCAGAGCAAGTCTCGTGGATAAAGAGGAGAACAGTGCAATTCCTTCCTCCTCCTTCCCTGTTTGGGGCGTTGGGGCCTGGGACCCAATGCGTGCATGCGTGCTAAGTCACTTCAGTCATGTCCGACTCTTTGGAACCCTATAGACTGTAGCCCGCCAGGCTCCTCTGTCCTCTGTCCATGGGATTCTCCAGGAAAGAATACTGGGGTGGATTGCCATTTCCTTCTAGAGGGGATCTTCCAAACCCAGGGATCGAACCTGCCTCTCTTATTTGTCCTGGGTTGGCAGACAGGTTCTTTACCGCCAGGGCCAGCTGAGAAGACCTGCATAAATGTTAAGATGGATGGATAGAAGTGTGGGAGGGAGGGAGAAAGCGGAAGAGGAAGGAAGGATAAAAGGATGGGTGGGTGAATAGAGGAATAAAAAGAAGGATAGACAGAAGAAAGGAAGACATCTTCATTCACCTTGGTGAATTATCCAGACACAAGAAGTCTGGATAATCCCTGTTAATGATACCCCAGGAGGTCAGCCTCTGACACAAGGTTAGGCACTGATGGAGCGCCTCCTGAGCCCCCCTCCCTGGACTAGGCTCATGTGGACTCAGGACAGGGCACCTCGCTGGGAGGAAGGCAGGAGTCCTGGGGATCAGGGGGAGGGCCGATCCCTCCTTGAGCCTAGCCGTCCATGCAGGGGTGTTCTTCTCCAACGGGGAGCGATGGAGGCAGCTGAGGAAGTTCACCACACTGGCCCTGCGGGACCTGGGCATGGGGAAGCGAGAAGGCGAGGAGCTGATCCAGACGGAGGCCAGATGTCTGGTGGAGGCGCTCCGAGGGACAAAAGGTCAGCAGGGCGGCCCGACTGTGGCAGGACCTTCTTCCCTTGAGGGCCAGGATGGGGACTCTGTTTACCTCCACCTCGGTCTTCCTCCACCTTCCGTCCATCCTGCTGTCTCCCTGAGGGCCTGTGTCCCTGGTACTGTCGCATCACTCTTTCTGCCTCTTTTTTTCTGTGTGTGCTCAGTCGCTCAATCATGTCAGACTCTTTGTGACCCCACAGACTGTAGCCCGCCAGACCCCTCCATCCGTGGGATTCTCCAGGCAAGAATCCTGGAGCAGGCTGCCATGTCCTCCTGTAAGAGTTCTTCCCGGCCCAGGGATCAAACCCGCGTCTCCTTCATCTCCTGCCTGGCAGGTGGATTCTTTACCACTGGGCCACCTTTCTCTATTTTTCTGTTATTCTCTCCTATAAGTCTCTCTCTCTCTCTAACCCTCTCTCTCTCTTTTTTCCCCTGGCCAAGCCAAGCCGAGTGGCATGTGGGATCTAGTTCTCTGATCAGGGATTGAACCCTCGCCCCCTGCAGTGAGAGTGCAGAATCTTAGCCGCTGGACCCCCAGGGAAGTCCCCATGTCTAACTCTCTTTCCCGGTCTGTGTCTCTCAGTATCTCTCTTGCGCTGACTCTGTCTCTCCATCTCCCTCTATCTCAGTCTGCTGTCTCTGTCTCACTCTGTGCCCGTCTCTTTCCGGTGGTGTCGGGCCCCTATTCCATCTCTGTGGACCAGCTCTGCCCAAGTCAGTTCCGCTCTGCCTGTCTCCATCACAGCCTCCGCCCCCCGTGCTCCCCTCTCCAGGACGGCCGTTTGACCCCTCCCTGCTGCTGGCCCAGGCCACCTGCAACATCATCTGCTCCCTTGTCTTCGACCTCCGCCTCCCCTACGACAATGAGGAGTTCCAGGCCGTGGTCCAGGCGGCTGGCGGCATCGCCGTGGGGGCCAGCTCCCCGTGGGGCCAGGTAAGTGGCTGGGACCCCTCTCCGGCCACCTTCCCCAAAGGCTCCTGCCCACCTCTTCCAGGTAAGCCCAGAGCGCCCTGCCCGCCTGCCCCTCCGCCCTGGTGCAGGGCCCCCGTGGAAATGGCTGTCCTTCTCCCCGCAGACCTACGAGATGTTCTCCCGGTTCCTACAGTGCCTCCCGGGCCCCCACACGCAGCTGCTCGGCCACCTGGGCACTGTGGCCGCTTTCACCGCCCAGCAGGTGCGGCAGCACCAAGGGAGCCTAGACGCCTCAGGCCCCGCGCACGACCTCGTGGACGCCTTCCTGCTGAAGATGGCAAAGGTGGGGAAGGTTAGGGTTGGGGGGGGCCTCCTGGCCGGCCCCCACCCGCGTGGTGTAGCTGGGACACTCTGTCACCCTCCCTCTTTCTCTCTGCACGTCCCTCTGTGAATGCAGATCTGAGTCCCTTGCATCTTCTCCTCCCCCCAACCTCAGCCCCTTGCCCAGGCCTCAAGCCCCTTGACCCACTGCTGTCAACCCTCACTGTCACTTCCCCCCACCCACACAGGACAGTTCCTACCAATGACAATGGTTTACTTACAAAACCTTGCAATAGCAAATTATACTAATAAAGTCCTCTTTATTAATTATGTGAGAACAATTAGTATATGGGAAAATTCGCATTACGATGATCCCTGTGGAAAGAACTAGTTTTTAATTGTATGCACTTTGCAATTAGGGGAGATACTCAGGGCCACAGTCTTTGAATACATGCAGCCACCCTGCTCATGGAGAGAGAGGAATTTTTTTCTTAATTCCGTGGCCCTACTTTTTTTTTCTGGCCATGCCACATGGTTTGTGGGATCTTAGTTCCTGGCCAGGAATTGAACCCAGGTCCTCAGCAGTGAAAGTATGGAGCCCTAACCACTGAACTGCCAGGGAATTTCCATTCCCTTTCATTTTTTGAATTTAAAAGATTTAATTATATTTGAGATGAACAGATACTACTGTACGTAAAATAGATAAACAAGGACCTACTATATAGTACAGGGAAGTATAATGTCTTGTAATAACCTATAATGGAAGAGTTTGAAAAAGAATATATATAATATGATTCAATTAAATATGTATAACTGAATCTCTATACATTCTGTATACAATCTGTATAACTCTGCTATATACTGGGAACATCATAAATCAACTATACTTCTGTAAAAAATTAAAATGTAAAAAATTTGGAAATTCTCTGGTGGTCCAGTTGTTGAGACTCCACGCTTTTGCTGCCAAGGGCCTGGGTTTGATTCCTGGTCAGGGAACTAGGAGCCCACAAACTGTGTGGCATGGTCAAAAAAAAAAATGAAGTGTACAGTTTAGTAGTGTTAGATATTACGTCATCACCACCTATCGCCAAAACTCTTTTCAACCAGCAAAACTGAAATTCTGTACTCATTAAAAGACAGCTCCGCCCTCTTCCCTCCCCCAGCCCCCAGCCACCCCCCTTCTACCTTTTGTCTATGAATTTGACTCCTCTACGCACCTCGTGTGTGTGTTAGTAGCCAAGTTGTGTCCGGCTCTTTGTGACCCCATGGACTATAGCCTGCAGGGCTCCGCTGTCCATTCGATTCTCCAGGCAAAAATACTGGAGTGGGTAGCCATTCCCTTCTCCAGGGGATCTTCCTGACTCAGGGATGGAACCCAGGTCTCCCACATTGCAGGCGGATGCTTTACCATCTGAGCTACCAGAATTTGTCCTTTTGTGGCTTATCTCACTTAGCATCATGTCCTCAGGATTCATTATCGCTGTACCTCGTGACAAAGATTTCCCTCCTTATTAAGGCTGAATTGCATGAATATAGCACATTTGCTTTATCCATTCATCCGTCAGTGGACACTTGGATTGCTTCCACCTTTTGGCTAGTGTGAATAATGCTGCGATGAACATGAGTGTACAAATGTCCTTCGAGAGCCTGCTTTCTATTTTTTTTTTCTTACTTTCTACTCTTCTGAATAAATCCCCAGAAGTGGAATTGCTAGATCACATGGTAATTCTGTTTGTAGCTTTTAAGGTACAGCAGTCTGTACCATTTACCATAATAGCTGCATCCTGCTTTTTTTTTTTTTTGGCTGCACTGGGTCTTCATTGCTGCTCTTGAGCTTTCTCTAGCTGCAGTGAGCAGGGGCTACTTTTCTTTGTGGAACACGGGCTTCTCACTGCAGTGGCTTCTCTTGTTGTGGAGCACGGGCTTTAGGAATGTGCGCTCAGTAGTTGTGGCTCACAGGCTTAGTTGCTCTGCAGTATGTGGGATCTTCCTGGACCAGGGATCAAACCCATGTCCACTGCACTGGCAGTCGGCTTCTTAACCACTGGGCCACCAGGGAAGTCCCAGCCGCACCCTTTCATACGTCCCCTTGGTGATAGGGGTTCTGGTTTCTCCACATCCTCATCAACACTTGTCGTTTTCTGTTTGGGTTTTTTTTAATCATAGCCACTCTTTCATTTTTAAACCATTTCAAGCCAACAGAACTAATGTCAAGACTCGACTTGCCCATACATTTTGTTTAAACTCCCTGACAGAGCTTTTAACTTGCTGTACTATACCCTAAACTTGGCTGTGCTGGGTCTCTACTGCCCACAGCCTGTGTTGTCTGAGTCCCTCTGCGTGGTTTCTCCCAGGAGAAGCAAGACCCAAACACAGAATTCACCGACGAGAACCTGCTGATGACGGTCGTGTATCTGCTGTTCGCCGGGACGGTGACTGTCAGCACCACGATCCGATACACCCTGCTGCTCCTGCTGAAATACCCTCAGGTCCAAGGTAGGAGCCTTCTCCACCAGCTGGGCCCCGGGAACAGGAGGGAGGGCTGGAGAAGAAGAATGTTCTATAGAGTGGGCAGTCTGAGCCAGAGCGTGGGGATGAGAATGAGCCCGGACATCCAGGGTGTCTGAAGAGCGGGAAGTCTGGGGACTGCCGGCTGCAGCTTGAGGCACAGTGAAATGAGAAAGGAGGCAGATGTCTCCAGCCTTGCTGCCTTGGTGGTACATTGTACACCTAACCCTGAGCAATAGGGAGCCATGGAGGGCTGTTGAGCAAGGGAGGGCAAGGTTGAATTAGCATTTTAGAGAAATCTTTTGGTCTGTCATGAAGAAGTAGGTTGTAGAGTGTGAAAGAGGATGCCAGGAGGACTGGGTGGAGCCAGGGCAGGGACCTGGGTGGGAGAGAACAGGGCTGGGCCAGGCTGTGAGGAGAGAAGAGGGGGCCTGGTAGGCAGATGGTAGAGGATGACAAGGAGGGAGACGTCGAGGGACAGGCCCACGGCTCAGGCAAAGGGATGGGGGGCCCGTGAAGCCACCCTGAGATGGGGGCAGAGGGACGAGGAGCTATTTCAGGGGAGACGCTGAGGCTGTGAGTACATGTTCAGTTGCTCAGTCGTGTCCAACTCTTTGCGGACTGTAGCCCACCAGGCTCCTCTGGCCATGGAATTTCCCAGGCGAGAATACTGGATCAGGTTGCCATTTCTTCTTCCAAGGGATCTTCCCAACACAGGGGTCGAACTTTAGTCTCCTACATTGGCAGGCAGGTTCTTTACCACTTAGCCACTGGGGAAGCCCCGACGCTGAGGCTATTTGGAGGCAAGTTGAGTGTGAAGAGCCTGGGACCACCAGGGGGAGGCATCCCACCTGGATCAGAACTGGAGATAAAAAACAAACCGGGGTTATCAGAGCGCAGGCAAGACCTGAAGCTGTGTTGGTGAGGGAAGGCTGGGAATGTGCCCCAAGGCACTGCAGCATTTCAGGGGCAGGCCACTCCATCAAATGCCATCGAGCCAGTGGGATGGGATGACAGGGAAGCTGGGACCTGGTGGCCTTGGTGGAATGGAGTCAGCTGCGATTTCAGCTCACCAGGCCTCAGTGTCCTTATCTGGGAAATGGGGCTACGTAATGGCTCCCCCCCACCCCGCCACAGAATTGCTGCAGGAATTGGAAGAGAGACATGATGCCCAGCACATGGGACAGAGGACTCTCTCTCCTTGCCCACTAGCCTCACCCCTAACCATAGCTGCTCAAGAAGATGGGAGTTCCCTGGTGGCCCAGTGGTTAGGATGCCACGCTTTCACTGCCAAGGGCTTGGGTTCAGTCCCTGGTCAGGAAACTAAGATTCGGGCAGCACAGCTAAATAAGTAAATAAATGTTTTAAAAAGAAAAAGAAGAAGGTGAGTCGTCCAAGGGGAGATCACAGGACCCGGCCCAGCCTTTGACCTCCCACTCCCCTCTTCTTACGTGCAGAGCGTGTGCAGGAGGAGCTGATGCAAAATCTGGGGGCCGGCCAGGGGCCAAGCCTGGGGGACCGAGCCCGCCTCCCCTACACGGATGCAGTTCTGCACGAGGCGCAGCGGCTGCTGGCGCTGGTACCCATGGGAATACCCCGAGCCCTCACCAAGACCACCCGCTTCCGGGGGTACACCCTGCCGCAGGTACGTTTTCGGGTCAGCCAGACCCAGTGGCTGTCTCTCCCCTGGGCCTTGGGTCCGAGTCCCTTGCTGTCTTTGTCTCTGGATCTTGGTCTGTTTGTCTTTCTGTGTCTTCATCTTCCTCCTTTCTCTCCTCTCTGGCTGACATCTTCCTCTCTTCTGTCCCTGTCTCTGCACCTCTGTTTCTTTCTGTATACATTTTCTCTTGCATTTTGACGCTGTCTCTGAGCCTGTTTGCCCATGTGTCCAGTGAACCCTAATTCTTTGCTGCTGTTGCTGTTCAGTTGCTAAGTTGAGTCTGACTCTTTGCGACCCCACAAACTGCAGCCCACCAGGCTCCTCTGTCCCCTGCTATTCTGCCTCCTTCCAGTTGTGGCTGAGACAATCAGATAAGGTGACAGGCAGGGAAGCAAGTTGAGAATTGAGGGCCAACGGAGGCCTCTGCCCTCCACCTCCCATCCCCCTTCTCCCTCCAGACCTACACACACACACACACACACACACAGGCCTCTGCCCTCCACCTCCCATCCCCCTTCTCCCTCCAGACCTACACACACACACACACACACGCACACACACAGGCCTCTGCCCTCCACCTCCCATCCCCCTTCTCCCTCCACACCTACACACACACACACACACACACACACACACACGTAAACACACTCAGTTCCTGCCCCTTCATTCAAAAGCAACTCACAGCTAGCACCACCAGGGGGCGACATCTCCCTGGAAACCGCAAGTGCCTTTCTGGCAAGCTGCTCCTTGAGTTCATTGTAAAATCCAACTCAAAGTAGTTAGAATCCAGTCCTGCTGTTTTCTAGCTGAGACCTGGAGCAAATCACTTCGCCCTCTGAACCTCCATCTGCTTCTCTACTAAATCGGAAACAATAATATTATCAATTTGAAATTGTAAGAAATCTGTGAAATGAGGCTTGAGAAACACCAAATGAGGGACTTCCCCAGTGGTCCATTGGTTAAGACCCCCAAATTTCCAAAGCAGGGCGCACAGGTTCAATCCCTGGTAGGGGAAGTAAGGTCCCCCATGCCACGTGGCATGGCCAAAAAGAAAAACCCCAAAACACCAAATGAGCTGTGCAGGAAGTGGGGCTTCTACCTACCCCACAGCAGCAACTATTGCTAAAGCAATGACCATCGCAACTACGATAATGGCAACAGCAATTACAGGCATCAGTGATCAAGGACCTGCTCTGTGCCAGGTATTATTCTAAATGCTTTGCACATATTACCTTATTTAACCTTCAGAGCAACACTATAGCTTTATCATGCCCACTTTACAGATGAGGAAACAGCCTCAGAGGTTAGATTTGCCAAGCTCACCCAGCCTGCGAGCAATAGGGGTAGGAATCTCTTTTGTGAACAGCGATAGTATGACCTTCTCCTCACTGCTCACTCAACCTTCCCAGTTCAGAGCCCCATTAGCCAGAGTCCCTAATAAAGGAGGTCCCTCACCCCCTCCTCAAATTCCTGACCTTCCTTCACCTTCTGCCATAGTCTTGGGAACATGGGGACTCTGATCTCAGTTGAAGGAAGGGGCTGCCCCTCTCCCCAAACCCAAGCGGGGGAAGCCTTCATGGACAGCCAGTACCCACCCACCCTTCACCTCCAGAAGACCGTAGTGGCAGAAAGCTGGACTCTGAGCCAAGTGGCTTAGGACAGCCCCAGCTTAATCACAGCATACCCTCAAGGTATAATAACAAATGTAAAAATAATAAGCTCTGCCATTGCCATGTCCAGATGTTGCCTCGAGCAAGTTGCTTAAGATCTCTGAGCCTTTGTTTTCCCGTCTTTTTTTTTTTGGCTGCACAACTTGCAACTGTTAATAGTTCCCTGACCACGGATCGAACCCATGTCCCCTGCAGTTGAAGCACAGAGTCCTAACCATTGGACTGCCAGGGAAGTCCCCCAACTTTAGAATGGGGATCATATTAATAACTGTTCCCTGGACTTGTTAAATGAAGAAGGAAATGGCAACCTACTCCAGTACTCTTGCTGGGAAAATCCCAAGGATAGAGGAGCCTGGCGGGCTATAGTCCATGGGGTCACAAAGAGTCAGATATGCCTGAGCACTCACACACACCTGCAGACTTGTTAAAAAGATTTAGTGAGTTTGTGTATCTTTGTGAGTAAGTATAATATATGTATATAGTATATATGAGGTAATATATATATAATACTTAATACGTATTAAGTAAAAGTATTCAGCAAACATGATGCCGCTATGTTTTGTGAGTCAGGTTCCCCAACACTCCAGACTGCGATGCTCTGCCCTCAGGAACTGAAAACCTGGGGGGTGAAGGATATTTGTAATTTGCGGTGTTTTTAATATACTTTTACATCCCCACTGTTTTCCAAGAGCTTAGGGGCCAGAATTTTGGAGGGAGGGAGGGGTAGGGGGCACTGTACTGGGTCTTCGTTACGGTGTGTAGGCTTCTCTAGTGGTGCACAGGCTTAGCTGCCCCTTGGCATGCGGGATCTTCGTTCCCCAACAAGTGTCCCCTGCGTTGGAAGACAGATTCTTAGCCACTGGGCCACCAGGGGAGTCTGGATATTTGTAGCTTTGTTATGATCTCCCCTGGTGGCTCAGATGTTAAAGAATCTGCCTGCAGTGCGGGAGATCCCTGGGTCAGGAAGATTCCCTTGGAGTAGGAAATGGCAACCCACTCCAGTATTCTTGCCTGGAAAATTCCATGGACAGAGTGGCTCAGATGGTAAAGAATGTGCCTGCAGTGCGGGAGATCCCTGGGTCAGGAAGATTCCCTTGGAGTAGGAAATGGCAACCCACTCCAGTATTCTTGCCTGGAGAATTCCATGGACAGAGGAACCTGGCGGGCTACAGTCTATGGAGTCACAAAGAATCGGACATGACTGAGCGACTAACATCCCCACCACAGGGCACAGAGGTCTTCCCCCTCCTCGGCTCCATCCTGCATGACCCCGCGGTCTTTGAAGAGCCCGAAGAGTTCAACCCAGGCCGATTCCTGGATGCGGACGGGAAGTTCAAGAAGCACGAGGCACTCCTGCCCTTCTCCTTAGGTATCTTCTGGGGCCGCCCCTGCCCACTCACCGGTCCCCCTGCAGGCCTGGCGGGGAGGACGGCTGGCCCAGCGGCAACTCTCTCTTCCCTCCAGGTAAGCGCGTCTGCCTCGGGGAGGGCCTGGCTCGGACCGAACTCTTCCTCCTGTTCACCGCCATCCTGCAGGCCTTCTCGCTGGCGGGTCCGTGCCCACCGGGCACCCTGAGCCTCCAGCCGGCCGTCAGTGGCCTTTTCAACATCCCACAAGCCTTCCAGCTGCAATTCCGGCCCCACTGACCTCCACCCCACCCCCACTCGCTGTGTGGACCAGATGACAGAGGGAGCCTTGGCAGGGTGGCAGCCTCAATGGTGGGTGTGGACACGGCTGTGTCTCCAGAGCCACGCGTCTACACCACAGCCAGCCTCATTCACACTCATGTAGGTGTATATTCGCACACGTATATTCAGCCTCCACATCCACAGGGTCATCAGCTCACACAACCACGCACCCAGACACACCCACAAGAACCACAAGGCAACTGAGCCCCACTGCTTTCTACAGACAGAAATTCAGTCCGTGTGAAATCACGACCACAGACCCAAATAACCCACCAACTCAACACACAGCACAACCACCCTGGACTCAGTCCACACGTGGGCGTTCAGCTGCTGCCTTCACGACTCACAGAAACGCCCACAGTGTTTGTGGCCCATGTGCCCTCTGAACACATCAAATTTACCGGTGCCACCGTCTCTGGGAGCCTGGAGCAGAGACCCCAGGCTGGGTCGTGTCACCACACACATGTCCTCAGAGAGGTATGTCCCTTGGTGACCCTACTGCTATCCAGGCATAAGACTTTCACCATCCACAGGCCACCGACCATTGAACAACACAGCCAGCCCACGTGTGTGTGACACCAGCTTAACTGCTGGATATCTCCCTGCTAAGACATAACAGTCTCAGGGGCCGCAGTTGCGGCCTCCTCTGCACCTTCAGCCAAGGGCATCCCCTTTGCAGGTACCCTGATCCCCAGATGCCCCCAAATACAGACACACCTCAGTGTGCAATTGTGCACACAAGCCTGGGGACCAGGTAAACTTGGACACACGTGCACCCCCAGGCCAGGGTAGCATGCGCGCACACACACACACACCTGCTTATATCAGGGATCGAACCCATGTCTCTAATGTCTCCTGCATGGGCAGGCAGGTTCTTTGCCACTGAGCCTCCAGGGAAGCCCTAGCCTCCCCTGCTCCCTCACCCCCCTCAGCACACACACTGACCCACCGCCCCGACTCTGCGTCACAGTCCCAGCTAGACCCCGTGGAAGGAGCCAGATTCCAGTTCCCTGTGTCGGGGAAGAGGCCAGGTCTGACGTCCGTGCCACTTGGAAGGTCCCCATTTTGCAATAAAAGTTTGCTTCTGGCCCCTGTTCTGGCCCCGGGGCAGGGCCTAGTCTGAGTGTGACAGTGTCCATCATTGTGAGTAAGGGGTGGGGACGGGGGTCCACCCCTCCCTCGAGGCTAGGCAGGAACTGAAAAACATGGCCCCCGCCTACCCGGGCTGTTGACATCAGTAGCAGATGTGGAGGTCGGGGTGGGGAGGGGAGTGGGGAGCTGTCCTAGGCCTCACTTCCGGTGAGGCTGGTGGGGGGAGGGGCAGGACTGCAGGCCTGGGAGGGGGCTTGGGGCGGTGGGGGGACCTCAGCTTGGGACAGCCCAAAGGTGACCGCCCAGCACCCTGGGCACCCTCCCAAACTGAAAGCAGATGCTGAAGCACAAACCCTACCCTTCACTCTGGCCTCTCCTGCCACCCTTTCCCTCCCCGTCTCTTCACAAGGCAGCCAGCAGCATCTTTTTATTTGTCAACTAGTAACTATCTAGTAAGGAAGTTTTCACATATAAAGCAGTAGAGAGAATAGGATAGTGGGCCCATGACCCGGCCTCGTTCGATAAGCCATCAACTTTCTGCTAATTTTATTTCATCAGTCGTTCTCTTACGATGATTTTAAAGCCAATCTCAGAAAATAATTGAATACACATTCCTAATAGGAAAAGACATTCCCCCGGCCAACATTTTTTTTTTTCCATTTCTTATTTTCTTTTATAAAGTCAATACGGTGGACCTGACGATTTTTTTTTCTTTTAAAATATTCACTTATTTATATATTTATGGCTGTGTTGGGTCTTAATTTTGGCACGCCAGATCTTCATTGCAGCATGCAGGCTTCTCTCTAGTCCTGGCTCACAGGCTCAGTAGTTGATCCTAGTTGCCCCGTTGTGGGCTTAGTTGCCCCGTGGCATGTAGGATCTTATTTCCCTGACTAGGGATCGAACCCAAGTGCCCTGTATTGCAAGTCAGATTCTTAACCACTGGGCCACCAGGGAAGTCCCCCCTCTCCTGCAACGTTTTATTATGACAGTTTTCAAACACGCAGCAAAGCTGAAGGGATTGTTCAGGAACATCCATGGGACACCACCTACATTCTCCCACCTTGGTTGCCCTGCTTCGTCAGTACATTTCTATCCACCTGCCCATCCAACTCTTCTTTTTTTTTTTTTTTAAGGCACTTTAAAACAAATTGCAGGGATTTCCCTGGCAGTCCAGCGGTTAGGACTCCATGCTTCCACTGCTGGGGGTGAGGTGGGAGGAACAGGTTCAGTCCCTGCTCAGGATACTAAGATTCCACATGCCATTTGGCACAGCCAAAAACAAACAAAAAATTGCAGATATTGGCCTCTGAAAGCTTCAGCAATGCATAGATCGTTGGCTAAAGTTTCTTTTTTTCTTAATTTTCCATGATGTGATCACTTTATTTTTTGGCTTACGTTCTATAGAGGTAGCACAGAACAGTGATATGATAGAAAATAGAAAGATGAGACTGGGATCACATCTTAACTTTGCCACTTTCTAGTGATGATGCCTTCACTGAGGGTTGAGCATCTAAAAGGCACGCAATTTAACATGCTCCCAAAGTAGGGGCACAAGTTTGATCCCTGGCCAGAGAGCTAAGATCTCACATGGCATGGCCAAAGAAATAATTAAAAAACAATAAAAGACTTACCTAATTTAAAAGAAGGGATGTGAAAAATTCTGGAACTTAACAGGCACCAAAATATATGTTAAGTTCTTGGATTTATTATTATTGCTACTTTTTATGTCCTGGACAGAAGAGCCTAGTGGGCCACACTCCATGGAGTCACAAACAGTTGGACACGACTTATCGACTGAACACTCACTCACTTTTTATGTCAGTAGGATACGAAAAGGAACGAGTGAGGTTTGAGGTTTGCTCTTTTTATTTAAATTAAGGCAGTGGGGAAGTGCCTAGTGACTAAGGCTCCATGCTCCCAGTGCAAGGAGCATGGGTTCAGTCTCTACTCAGGGAACTAAGTTCCCACATGCCGTAAAGTACCACCTGATTAATTAATTAATTAAGGCAACAACTAGCTTTCCTTTGCACTCAAAATTCACATTCAGGGAAATTTGGAACCAGAAATACCAGCAAACTCATTTATTTAAGGAAGGATGGACCTTGTACTGCATTAATACAAAAGTTGACATATTAGAATGATTGCAGTAGCAAGCAAAGAAGAACATAAACTCAGAATGGCTTAACAATAATTATCGGACCCCAAAGTAAAAGTATTTACAATTAGTGTGGTCTTCAGTTTTTTGGGGGAAAGTAGGTAAAATATATCCATTTATCATTTTGACCACTTGTAAGTGTATTAAATAGCTTCACAATGTATAACCATCACACTATCTACACACAAGACTTTCATTATCTCCAACAAAGCCTCCTAACTTATTAAAACAACTCCCCCTTTAAAATCTATTGTTTTTTTTTTTTGGCCACGTGGCTCTCAGGATCTTAGTTCCCCAGCTGAACCCATGCCCTCAGCACTGAAAAGCTTGGAGTCCTAACAACTCGACCGCCAGGGAATTCCCTAAAATCCACTTTTTAAAAGTCACAACTGTGGGGTTTCCCTGGTGGCTCAGTGGTAAAGAATCCACCTGCCAATGCAGGAAGCACGGGTTCGATCCCTGATCCAGGAGGATCCTGCACGCCGCAGAGCAGCTGAGCCCGTGCCCCACAGCTACTGAGCCTGTGCTTTAGAGCTCGGGAGTCACAACTCCTGAAGCCTGAGTGCCCCAGAGCCTGTGCTCCACAACAAGAGAGGCCACTGCAAGGAGAAGCCCTCGGCCTGCAACTCGAGAGTATAGCCCCTGCTCACTGACACTAAAGAAAAGCCTGCACAACAACAAAGACCCAGCACAGCCAAAAATAAAATTATTTAAATAAAGTCACAACCATGATCCACATTTTCACACCTATCACAGTTAGCTCTTTTGAAGTGTTAGTGTTCATCTTTCCCCGAAGGTTCCAGAAATGTACTTTGTGGTCCTATTTACTCAAATCAGCACTCAAAGGCTCACCACGCAGTGCCTCCATTTGGATTCTGTACTCAGTTGCTCAGTCATGTCCAACTCTGCGACCCCATGGACAGTAGCCCACCAGGCTCCTCTATCCATGGGGTTTCCCAGGCAAGAACACTGGAGTGGGTTACCATTTCCTTCTCCAGGGGGTCTTCCCAACCCAGGGATTGAACCCACCTCTCCTGCATTGGCAGGCAGATTCTTTACCACTGCTCCACCAGGGAAATCTTCTAAGCTGTAATCATTCCCCAATCTTTTGAATGCCACTTCTTTTTTTTAAATTTTTATTGAAATATAGTTGATTTGCAATGTTGTATTAGTTTCAGATGTACAGCACAGTGAGTCAATTATACATCTACATAATTATATAATTCTTTTTTATATTCCCTTCTATTATAGGTTATTATAATGTATTGAGTATAGTTCCCTGTGCTATATGGTAGATGCTTGTTATCTATTTTATATATAGCTGGGTATATATTTTAATCCCAGATTGTTAATTTATCCCTCCCCCTTTTCCCCTCTGGTAATGCCACTAATTTCTTGAAGAAACTGGGTCACATCCTGCATTTGGCTGATGGCTTCTTGGGGGGTGCTACTCAAGAAGATGTCTTTCCATTGCCAGGAATTCCCTGTAAACTGGGAGTTAGATCAGATGTGGGCTTATTCTGGCAAGAGCTCCTCGCTAGGGAGTGCTGGGTCCCTTGCCAGCATCAATAATAAATTGTCCCATGTAGTGTGTCCAGGTCCTGATGCCCCTGTTAGAAAGTTTCCCATCAACCTTTCACTTACTGGTCTCAATAAAGGGATATTTATTTATTTACAGCTGTGCTGGGTCTTCATTCCTGCAAGGGCTACTTTCCAGTTGCTGTGCATGGGCCTCTCATCAAAGTGGCTTCTCTTATTGTGGTTCCTGGGCTCTAGAATACAGGCTTAATAGTTATGGTGCCCACAGGCTGAGTTGCTCTGCAGCATGTGGAATCTTCCCAGACCAGGGATCACACCTGTGTCCCCTGCATTTGTAGGCGGATTCTTTACCACTGAGCCACCAGGGAAGCCCAAGATCTTTGAAAACCAAATCAAATCAGGTCACTCCCCTAATCAAATGCTTGTACGCTGCTGGTGGGAATGTGAATTGGTGCAGCCACTATGGAAAACAGCTTGGAGGCTCCTCAAAAACTTAAAAATAAAATTATTATATAGGATCCAGCCATCCCACTTCTTGGTATATATCCAAAGGAAACAAAATCAGTGTCTCAAGAGATATCTGCACCCCTGTGTCCATGGTAGCATTATTCACCATAGCCAAGACACAGAAACAAATCTGTGTCAGCAGATGAGTGGATCAAGAGAATGTGACATAGGAACATCCCTTGTGGTCCAGTGGTAAGACTCTGCGCTTCCACTGCAGGGGGCAAGGGTTCAGTCCCTAGTCAAGGAAGTTTCACACACTGTGATGCAGCCAAAAAAAACAAAAGAAAAGGAAAGGGAAAGTGACATAGATACATAGCAGAATATTGTTCAGCCATAAGAAAGAAGGAAATCCTGCCATTTCTGACAAACGTGGATGGACCTTGTAGACATTATCTGAGTGAAATTAAGTCAGACAAACTGTAGTAGGATCGCTTATATGGGGAATCTAAAAAAAACTGAGAAATCATGAAACAGAGAGGGATATAATGTACTAGGTGCCTGGTAATCATGGTTAATAATACTGTATTATACATATGAAGGTTGCTAAGAGAATAGATTATTCAAAAATTATTTATTTATTTAAACTGGGGCATGTAGGATCTTTAGATACAGCATGTGGGATCTAGTTCCCCGACCAGGGATTGAAACCCCTACCCCCCCCCGCCCCCTCCCCCTCCCCCCACAATTGGCAGCATGGAGTCCTAGCTGCTGAACCACCAGGGAAGTCCCCAAAAGAGATTTCTTTATTATTATTTTTTTCTGTCGTGCAACTCAGCATGCGGGATCTTAGTTCCCTGACCAGGAATTGAACCTGGTCCCCCTGCAGTGGAAGCAGAGTCTTAACCACTGGACCACCAGGAAAGACCTCGAAAGTAGATCCTAAACATTCTCTTAGCAAGAAAAAAAAAACAAAACGGTCACTGTGTAGTGATGGAGGTTAAACTAGACTTACAATGGTGATCATTTCACAATATATACAAATACTGAATGTCTGTGTACATCAGAAACTAATGTAATGTTGTATGTCGATTATCTGTCAATTAATAATTAATGGGGGCTTCCCTGGTAGCTCAATCGGTAAAGAATCTGCCTGCAGTACAGAAGACCCAGGTTCGATCCCTGGATCAGGAAGATCCTCTGGAGAAGGAAATAACAACCCGCTCCAGGATTCTTGCCTGGAAAATCCTATGAACAGAGGAGCCTGGTGGGCTACAGTCCATGGGGTCACAAGAGTCGGAACAATTTAGCAACTAAACCACCAGCTATAATTAATTGATTAAATGAAAAAGTAAAAGAATGGTGGTTGCCAGGGACTGGGTGAGAAACAGGGAGATTTTGGTCAGAGGGTACAGAGTTCCATTTACAAAATGAATAAACTCAGGGATCTAATGTACAACCTGAGGAACATAGCTAATACTGTCTTGTATATTTATTGATTGATTGGCTGTGCTGGGTTTTTGTTGCTGCACAGGAGCTACTCTCTAGTTGCGGTGCTCTGGCTTCTCATTGCTGTGGCTTCTTTTGTTGCAGAGCACGGCCTCTAGAGCACATGGGCTCAGTAGCTGTGGGGCAAAGGCAACTAGCTCCGAGTGTAGTGGAATCTTCCAGGACCAGGGATCGAACCCGTGTCCCTTGCATTGCAAGGCGGATTCCTAACCACTGGACCACCAAGAAGCCCCTGTACTGTATACTTGAAATTTATGAAGAAAGTAGATCGTACATGTCCTCACCATCCACACCAAAAAAATGGTAACTATGTGAGGCGATGGATGGGTTAACTGAATTTATTATGGTAACCACTCCACAATATATACATATAGTGAATCATGTTGCACCCCTTAAATTTATACAATTTTGTCCATCGTGTGTGTTAGTCACTGAGTCGTGTCCGACTCTTTGCAACCCCATGAACTGCAACCCACCAGGCTTCTCTGTCCATGGAATTCTCCAGGCAAGAATACTGGATTGGATTGCCGTTCCCTTCGCCAGAGGATCTTCCCGACCCGGGGATTGAACCCTGGTCTCCTGCATCGCAGGCAGATTTGTTACCACCTGAGCTACAGGGAAGTCCTTTATACGTTTGTCCATTACACATTGATAAAGCTGGGTAGGGAAAATAGCCCCCTAGTGCATTCTATCATATTTAGAATAAAAGCCCAAAGTCTTCCTTGCCAGGCTGACACCCTCTCTGACCTCACCTACTCCATGACCCCCATCCATTCCGGCCATATGGGTCTCCTCCTTGAAGTTCTCCAGAAGCCTGCCTCCAGGCCTTTGCACTGGCTGTTCCCTCTGCCTAGAATGCCCTTTCTTACATGACTCACTCACTTGCTTGTTTACTTCAGACCTTGATCGTAACCTCAGAGAGGCCTTCCCTGACCATCTTCTCTAAAATGGCACTCTCCACCCCCTTGATATCCCTTCCCTTGATGTATTTTTCTTCACTGCCCATGATGCATCCTGATAAATATTTCTCTGGTAGCTCAGTAGTTGTAGCACTCAGGCTTGTCGCCCCACGGCATGTGGGAACCTTAGTTTCCCTACCAGGGATCAAACAAGTATCCCCTGCACTGAAAGACAGATTCTTAACCACTCGGGACCACAATGGAAGTCCCAAGCAAACAGTTCTCGAGAGAACGAACACAGATTCATCTTGGCCATGCACACGACAGGTCCATTAGGTGCGTATGGTCCCCCAACATTCAAACAAGTGGGCAGATCGGTCCAAATATTTGCATTCCCCCCCATAATGCTGCAGTAATTAATTGACCCCTTTATGAAAGGTTTTTTACAGGGTGGTGGGGACAGAGTGATGACCAAGATATACCCAATGCCTGCTCTCCTAGAGCCCACAGACCAGCAGGAGAAGAAAGACACAAGACACACAGTTACACCAATACATATATCATGAAAACTCATGCAGCATCGCCAGAGAAAAAGACAGGGACTTCCCTGGTGGTCCAGTGGCTAAGACTCTGCTCTCCCAATGCAGGGGGCCCAGGCTCGATCCCTGCTCAGGGAACTAGATCCCACATGCCACAGCTGAGAGTTCTCATACCACAGCTAAAGATAGCACATAAAGACCAGGTACAGCCAAATAAACAAGCAAATAAATATATTAAAAAAAAAAGATTAAATAAATAAATATATAGTTTAAAAAAAAAACAAAAGGACAGTGTTGGGAGTGAGTAACACGGAGACCTAGAGTTGACTAGGAAGTACCAGGCAGTGATGCCATGGAAAGGGGGCAACTGAGATGGGGCTGAGGGGCGTGTAGGAGATGGGGACAAAGGGCTACAGGAGGAGGCCCAGAGACCTGTGAGCAAGAGAAAGGAGCCAGGTGGTAGACCTCAGGGGGCACGAAGCAAGCAGTTTGGGGGTTTATCATGGAAGATTTGGGACATAGGAGGAAATGGGTTTGATTTGGGATTGAGAGACATTCTGCTTTTCTTTTTTTCAATATCTATTTATTTGGCTGCGCCGAGTCTTAATTGTGGCATGCAGGATCTTTAGTTGTGGCATGTGGGATCTAGTTCCCTGGGCAGGGATGGAATCCCGGCCCTCTGCAGTGGGAGCTCAGAGTCTTAGCCACTGAACCGCCAGGGAAATCCCAAAAGACATTCTTCTTGCTGCTGACTGGTTAGAGGGAGGGTGAGTGGAGGCCAGGAGACCAGGGAGGAGGCCAGAGCAGGAGTCCAGGTCGGAGAAGACAGGGCTGGACCAGGGTGAGGTCATGGAGAGGAGAGCAGGGCCAGGCAGGAGAGAGGTTTGTTAGCTGAATCTAATCCTCCATGGCAGCTGGAAACTTACTGAGGGTACGAGGTATTTGAGAAGACCCTGGGGGTCAGGCTTGGGAGGCAGGATAGATGCTTAGGTCTCCATTGAAATGGAACACAGCTCAAGGAGGATGCCAAGCCTCAGCCCCAGGTGCCAAGTTGAGGAGCCCAGGGCTCATCCTGAGGGCAGTGAGGAGCCAAGGTTAAGCAAGGAGGGATCGGGGTCAGATTTGAGTTTCAGAAACATCCCTCTGGTTACGAATGGGAGATGGGTTGGAGGGAGTAACAGTGGAGGCAAGGAGGCCCGGGAGGAGGCCGAGGCCAGGTCCTGGTGGGAAAGTACTGAGGAAAAGGGGCGGGTGGGCGAGACCCCAGAGGCTGAAAGGCGTCTGTGAGGAGCTATGGGGATAAAGCGTCTGTCTGCAATGCTGGAGACCCGGGTTCGATCCCTGGGTCGGGAAGATCCCCTGGAGAAGGAAATGGCAACCCACTCCAGTACTCTTGCCTGGAAAATCCCATGGACAGAGGAGCCTGGTAGGCTACAGTCCATGGGGTCGCAAAGAGTCAGACATGACTGAGCTACTTTACTTATGGGGATACCAGTACAGAAGCAGAAGCCAAGAGCAGAGAGTTGGGAGTTCAGCCTGTCCTGCACAAACATGCAGGCTCAGAGAGACCACAACACACACACACACACACACACACATATACACACACCACGTGCAAAACACATGGGGGAGGGAAATGGACAAGCAGGAGAAACCAGCACACCTGCACCGGATCTGCAGGATCAGGATATGCAAACCACCAGAGGGAGACAGCAATGCAAGCGCCCAGAGACAGACCCACGAGATGCAGAAAAATCAAGGACACCTAGTCAGCTGTCGTTACCATGTGCAACGGAACTATGCGTGCCCTGTCCACACATGCCTGCTAAGTGTGTTCTGTTCTTATTCCCAGCTTACAGATGGAAAAACTGAGGCTTAGGGAGGCCAGTCCCTTGTAAGGTCATGGGGTTAGTGGCAGAGACAGGATTCCCATCCAGGTCTTCAGGCTATCCCCACCCCCACCCCCACCCGCGTGAGTGCTCACCCACTGGCATCCTGTTTCTGTGCCCATGTTGGTCGTTATTTGGTATGAGGGGTGACGTTCCCCCCCCCCCGCATCAGTGCACCCCGGGGATGCCCACACAGCAGTGTCCTCCCCTTTCTGGTTTCTGAGATTTTTCCAGGAATGGAGGCGCTCCTGACCCAGCTTGTCTGAGTGTGGGCCGGCGGCGTGTCCCTGCATGTCTCCTCGTGTCCCAGCCTCTCGTGTGTGTCTGTGTGTGGAAGACATCTGAGTGTGTGTGTGTGTGTGTGTGTGTGTCCTGGTCTGAGGAGCTGTGAGTGCAAAGGGGGAGTGCCTGGCTGGGCTGGGCTGGGGGTGGAGGCAGGGGAGGGGGGCGTCGCAGAGGGGAGTGGAGTTTTGGAGGAATGTTTACCAGACGAGCACGGAGAGAGAGCCCAGAGGGACAGCGCCCAGAGCCGGGGTACAGAGCCGCTCAGCTTCCCTGGCCCGCTGGCCCCGGAGCAGGGGCACAGCCGCCAGGGGCCCCTGCCCCCTCCTCAGCCTCCCTCCAGGGCCCCTTTAAGACTGAGCTGGTCCTCTTCTCTCCGCGTTAACCCCTTGAAGTCCAGGTGGCCCCTCGGGCTGCGAGCTGGTGGGTGGAGGCAGAAGCGACGAGGAGCCAGGGGCGGAGAAAGTGTTGCCTGAAGTCTGGGAGGGAGAGACAGAGGCAGAGGAGCTGGGAAGGCGGCCCGCTGAGCCGAGCCCGCGAGGGACACCCTCCAACCACCACGCTGTGCCAGGCGGGCAGTGCCAAATCAGGGGGGGAGCCGGGAGCTGGGGGGAGGGTCGGGGACAGCCCGGCCCTGCCCCCTCCCTCGCGGGGCGCCCAGCAACTTCTGAGGAAAGTTTGGCACTGGCTGCCTGGTGCCCCGAGGATGGGCAAGGTCCTGCTGGCCTGGTGCTGGGCGTTGTGCTGCTGGGGGCGCGTGGCTCCCAAGGGTGAGTGATGATGGGGGGCCTGTGGGGAGGGACCGCTCGTGGAGGGGCTGGGGGGGAGGAGGCAGAGGAGGGGGACGGATGGCAGGTGTTTGAGGGGGGGCAGCGCTGAGTCCTGAGCCGGCTCGGGGAGTTTCCTTGGGACAACAGAGAGGGAGACAAGGGGAACGCAGAGACAAACCAAGAGAGGCCGGGAAAGAATAAAAAAGGGACCCTTGAGAGAGGAACAGAAGGACAAGAAACAGAAAGTAGGAAGAGATGGACACAGAACAATGGGACAGACAGACGGGAGACGCTGAGGGGCAGGGGCTGGACTTGAACTGGGGGCCTTGCAGAGAGGGGCTGAGCTGAGGGCTGCCCGGAAAGGAACCTTCCAGAAGGAACCCCTAAGTCAGGCAGAAGGGTGAGGAGGCTCCGGAGCCCTAGGGGAAACCTCTCCTCACTGTCACCCCCACTTCTCCTCACCCCACGGCTGTTTGTGTGCCCCACCTCCGGGGCCGGGGGCTCTGCCTTCGGCCCGCCATCTCTGTGGGTCTCCATTTCTCTGTCTTTCTCTCTCCAGGCTCTGTCTTTCTCTCTGCCTGGTCTCTAAGTGTAGCTTACCAACGTCTCTGTGTGTGTCTTTCTCTCTCTCCCTCTGTGTGTCTCTCCCCCAACTTTTTCCCCTCTAGGTGTGTCTCTCCATCTCTCATCCTCGGTCTCTCTTGAGTCTCTGTTCCTCTCTGTCTGCCTGACTTTCTCCGGTTCCGCTCTCTGTCTCTCCTTCCCCATTTCTCTCTCTCTCTCCCGCTCCCTCCCATCCCCTTTTCTTCGCCACCATCCACCAACCCAGTCTGTCAAGTCTCTAGAGACCCTAAGCAGGGGCAGGCCAGCCGGGCAGTCAGGGCGTGGGAGGCTGCCAGATGCTGGGCCTACTTCCCAACGGGATGGAGGCCGGACCCCAGTCCCCTGGGAAGGCTCCCATCCTCCCCACGAAGCCTCCACCCTCCACCCCCCAAGCTGAGGTCACTCAACAACTATGTGGGCCTAAGGGCCTGGCGGGGTCCTGGCAGCCGTAGGCAGGCCGGCAGGGGTGGAACCGAGGAGTCCAGGGAAGCAGGGGTTCCTGAGCTAACGTCCCTCCATCTCCCTGCAGGCCCACAGACTGAAGTACCCCCCTTCGTGGGGAATCCGAGGAACATCACTGGTGCCCGAGGACTAATGGGCACCCTTCGGTGTGAGCTTCAGGTTCAAGGGGAGCCCCCCGAGGTGACCTGGCTTCGGGATGGACAGGTCCTAGAGCTGGCAGACAGCACCCAGACCCAGGTGCCCCTGGGCGAAGACGGGGACGATGACTGGAAGGTGGTCAGCCAACTCAGGTGCCCAGCCTCCCCCTCTGACCAGCCGTGACCCGTGTCCCTCCTGTCCCCACACCTCCACCACGTGAGGTCAAGTGGCCAGTCACTCGCAGGAGCCCCACCTGGGCTGGATGGCAGTGTGGCCACTCGCAAGCTGCGTGGCTCTGACCATGTGACGTAACTCACCCCAGCTTTCGCTTTCCTCTTCTGTAAAATGAGTTAATAATAGTACTCACTTCCTAGCTCTTACAAGTTTCCGGGCCAGACCCCCTACCCCGCTTTCAGTTCTGAGGACCCCCCTCGCCAGGTCTAGCTTTGACCCTGAACCTCTCTGTCCGTCCTCTCGCCCTGTCAGAATCTCGTCTCTGCAGCTCTCAGATGCGGGATGGTACCAGTGCGCCGTGGTCCTGGGAGAAAAGACCTTCGTGTCCCAGCCTGGCTACGTGGGGCTGGAGGGTGAGCCCTGGGCTCCGAGGTCGTGGGAGGGCAAGAGTCCTGAGGGAGGGGTCAGAGGGTGTTGGTGGATTCAGGGTGTCCACCAGGGACGTAGGGCCTAGGAACGTCAGAGATCTTCGGAGGGTCAGGCAAGGGGTCTAGAAATTATTGGGGGCAAGCCTGGGGAGCAGATTATGTGTTTGGGGGGAAAAGCTATCTTGGGGGTTGTCAGATAAGAGATCAGAGGCAATTTACCACTCTCCCCCACCGCAGAACCCCCATTGCTGGGGATTGGGGGGGGATGGGCTCTGGGGGTCCCTGCGCCCGGCAGCTCAGGTTGAAGGGAGTTGTTGGCAACCACAGTCCTGTCCTCAGGCTCCTCCAGGAAGTAAGGCAGGCCTAGGGGAAAGTATTTTCCTCATAGATAAAGTGGAATGACGTAGCTCAGTGGTCAAAGAGTCTGCCTACAATGCAGGAGATGCGGGTTCGTTCCCTGGGTCGGGAAGATCTCCTGGAGAAGGAAATGGCATCCCGTTCCAGTATTCTTGCCTGGGAAATCTGGTGGACAGAGGAGCCTGGCAGGCTACAGCCCATGGGATTGCAAAAGAGTCAGATACAACTCAGCGACATTCTGGAAAAGAAACACGAAAGGGAGTCAGACAGTGATAAGAGGAGTCGGATATACGGGACCTTGTGTCCTGGGAGTAGAAGTATCCTGAGGGCTCAGACATAGGCGTCAAAGACCCAGCAGCCTACATCATCCTAGCCGTGAGTCAGACCCCTAGGGGGATCAGAGGGACCCCAGCCTTTACCACTGCTCCCCTAGGCCTGCCTTACTTCCTGGAGGAGCCTGAGGACAGGACTGTGGTTGCCAACACTCCCTTCAACCTGAGCTGCCGGGCGCAGGGACCCCCAGAGCCCGTGGACCTCCTCTGGCTCCAGGATGCTGTCTCGCTGGCTCCAGCCATGGACCACAACCCCCAGCACACACTCCGCGTTCCAGGTGAGTCCAGGGATATGATCAGCTCAAGACAGAGGGCCAGGCGGGATGGAAGTGGGGGGCCCTTCATGCCTCCATCTGAGGCTCTCCTCATCCTTCTGTCCTCTGTCTCTCTCCGTCTTTGAGTCTCTCTCTAGTTTTTCCTCTCTGTCTCTGAGTATCTCTGTCTCTGCATTTCTGTCCCCATCGATCTCATTTCTGTGTGCTTTCTTTTTGTCTCTCTGTTCTCCATCTCTCTCTGTGTCTGTCTCCCTGTCTCTCTGTTGTCTCTCTGCTCTTTCTCCCTCCATTCGCGCCAGCCTCTCTGAATAGCGTCCTTTGTCCTGGGTTTCCTCTGAGTTGTTCCATGGCCAAGTGTGTGTGGGCCCGATGCCCCTTTGTCAGCCTCTGACCCCAAGCAGGGCACCGGAATCAACTGTGCCCTCCTCTTCTCCTCCTCCTTATAGATGTAACCCAAGAAGGAGAGAGATGGGACAGGGCTGAGTGACAGATGACACCCTCCCCGTCTCAGGGTGACCATCTCTTTCCACACCTCACAGATGGGGCAGGACCTAGCTTGGGGGGGTCATGCAGTGGTCAGGCAGAGTTAGGGGACCCTGGGCACAGGGAGTTCCCCTCATTGAGGAAAGAGAGACAGAGGAACACAGATAGGGGAGGCTGAGTCAGTCAGAGGGAGGTGGCTGGACCTTGGAAGGCATTCGCTTTCAGCAGCCCCAACCTGCTGCCTTCATCTGCTGGCACCGGGAGGGTGCTCCGGACAGAGGGTCTTTTAGCATGGAAGGAGGTGCTCACATTCCAGCATTCCGGGGGCCCTGAGTGTGCGAGGAAGCAGCGGTGAGCATGCTGACCTCCAGAGGAGTGACTCAGGCCCAGGGCTCACTCCAGGCCTGAGTCAGCCTGGCAGGACCCCGGAGAGGGGGTTCTGGGGGATGGATCCCCGAGCCCATCCCAGGAAGAGGGAGAAAGGGGAGGGTGAAGGTGTGAGAGGATCTGTGTGCTTATCAGCATGGGAGCTGCCAGGCGGGGTCTCTGTGTGTGTCCCAGTGTGGAGGGCGTGGTGGGAGGGTCTGGGTGTGTCCCTGGCCCTCTGGATCTATGTCTCAGTGCTTCTGTCAGCATCAGCCTCTCTGGATGAGGGTGTGCCTTAGTGAGGGCCAGCTGCAGAGAATGTCTCAGGGGTGTGTGTGTGTGAGTGTGTGTGTGTGAGTGTGTGTGTGCGTGTGCTACTAGGTATGTTTTGTCAGTTTAGCCATCTGTCCCACTGTATGGGTCTCTATTTTTTTTTTTTCCCTGTGCTGGGTCTTCATTGCTTTGGCTTTCTCTAGTTGCGGCGAGCAGGGGCTACTCTTCATTACGGTGCACAGGCTTCTCATTGCGGTGGCTTCTCTTGTTGCGGAGCACGGGACTCTAGAGCTCGAGGGCTCAGTAGTTGTGGTCCACAGGCTTAGTTACCCCATGGCATGTGGGATCTTCCCGGACCAGGGATCGAACCCATGTCCCCTGTGTTGGCAGGGGGATTCCCATCCACTGCCCCACCAGGGAAGCCCGTGTTTGGGTCTCTATGGCATGTTTCTATAAGTTTCTCAGGGGCTGTCAGTGTATGCGTGTATCTGTGTGTGTGTGTGACTAAGAATCTCAGTGTTGGCCTAGTATCCATCCCCCTTTCATAGCTGTGACTCACTGTGTGAGGGTGGAATAGTGTATGTGTGTGTGAGGAGAGATGGCAGAGTGATGGACCACAGCCACAGTGTGTCTGAAGGCTGTTTTGCACACCTCATATAGAGGTGATCATGTCAGCTTACAGGTGTGTGCCTCTAGGTATGAGTGTGTCTTGGTGGGGATTTTGTTTCTTTGTGGAGTCAGGATGGGTCATTGGACAACTTGGTGTGTTTCCTCATTTCCACTGTGGCTGTCTGTGTGTGATATCTGTATGTAGGTCGCAGGGTGAGAATGTTGGTGTACAGCTTTGTCCCATGTATCCCTACAGAAGTGTGTCTGTGTCTGTATGTGATTCACAGCAGGTGATAACAAGACCCTTCAGCTTCCGTTTGTTCTGGTGTGTCAGCCTCAGCCCTGACTGCCTCTTGGTGGATGACCTTGAGGTCCTCACCAGCCCATGTATGTGTGTGTCTGTGTCACCTACATGCACTTGGCAGCATCTCCACGCTTGTGTGTCTGCAGCAGCCCTGTGTGTCCATGCAAGTGTGTGTTTCTGTACCACTCTGCATCTTGATGAATGTGTCCGAAGCGAGGTGAGTGTGTCCAGCTGTGTCTGGAAGGCTTGGCTGTGTGTGTGTCCACTCCAGCCTCAGTGTGCATTTGTCGGTTGGTGGGTGTATCTCAATCGGCAGGGAGGCTGGTGTGTTTGTCAGCTTCAGCCTAGTTGTATATTGTGTTAGTGGGTGTTTGTAGGCTGCTTTGATGGCTCAGACAGTAAATAATCTGCCTGCAATGCGGGAGACCTGGGTTCGATCCCTGGGTCGGGAAGATCCCCTGGAGGAGGGCATGGCAACCCACTCCGGTATTCTTGCCTGGAGAATCCCCATGGACAGAGGAGCCTGGCGGGCCACAGTCCACAGGGTCGCAGAGTCGGACACGACTGAGTGACTAAGCACAGCACAATGAGGGAGACCCAGGTTCAATCCCTGAGTGGGGAAGATCCTCTGGAGATGGGAATGGCAACCCACTCCTGTATTCCTGCCTGGAGAATTCCATGGACAGAGGAGCCTGGAGAGCTCCATACAGTTCATGGGGTGGCAGAGTTGGACATGACTGAGAGACTAAACACACACAGGTGTTTGCAGTCCGTGTGGGCTTGTTTGATTGTGTGTTAATGCTTGTATGTGGGCATGTGTGTGTCTGTGTGTCAATGTCAGCCCCCTGTGTCTACATACCAGTCAACGAGCATGTGTTTGTGTCACTGCTTGTTTGTGACAGTACCCTCTGCGGCAGTTGACCAGTGTTGCTGTTTTCTGTTTTAGGACCAGCCACGGCCCCTGTGTGTTAAGTGTGATTCACTGTGCGTGTATGCAGGAATTCGCGGTGGTGCCGTGTTAGGAATTTCGTCCGTTTGTGTGTCTATCCCTGGATCTGACTCAGGGCGTGCCCCCTCTCTCTCTGCTTCCATCCCTCCCGTTCCCTCGGAAAAAGCGAACTGTGCTCCGGGGTGGGGGAGGGCCGGTACATCTGGAAAGCACATCTGGCCGGAGAGCCCGCCGGGAGGGAGGGGGTCCCAGGCCCCTTCGCCCCGGCTCCCTCCCTCCCTCCCTCAAGGTGCGGGCCGCTGGGGCCGGGCTGGGGGGGATCTCGGCCGGCCGGAAGTGCGGGGGGGCCGCTGGGGTGACTCACGCGGGGGCAGGAATGCTGCGGTCAGAACGGGGACCGGGCTCCAGACGCCCTCCCGCCCGCGGGCTCCTTTACGGCGGGCAGCGCGGGCTCCGCGCGGTGACCCTGGCGGGGGCCCCCACGTGCCATGTGCCTGGAGGGGACCCAGGCTTCCCGCCGCGCCCCCCCCACCTCCCCGGGCAGCCCGCCCGGGGCCGTCCTGTCCCTCGGCGGGGCCCGCGGGGGCTGCGGGCACCTGACCTTGGCTGGGAACCGCGGCCGGGGCAGCAGAGCCCTGGAGCTTCCCTGCCCACCCCCTTCCGGCCTCGCCGCCTTTGCCTGTGTCCACTCCCTCTGCCGCCTGAGAAAAGGAAACTTTGTGTCTGCGGGTAGCTGCTGATGGTGGTGGGAACAAGCACAGCCCAGAGCGCAGGCGGGAGACACCGCGAGGCCAACAGACACGCACTCACAAACACAGATGGATACAGACCTGCAGTCACACAGATTCAAGACTTGGTCCTCCTTATATCCTGTCACCCAGACTGTGTGTGTGTGTGTGTGTGTGTGTGTGTGTGTGTGTGTGTGAATCTGTGGACATTGTAGAGCTCGGTGTGTTGTGTGTCTCTGTGTGTGTCTGCGTCTCTTGTGTTTGCCTGTGTACTTGTATGTGCCTTTGTGAGTGTGAATCTGGACTTTCTATAGCTCTGTGTGTTGTGTGTCTTTGTGTTTGTGTGTCTGTGTCTCTTGTGTTTGCTTCTTTACTTCTATATGCCTTTGTGTGTGTGTGTGTGTGTGTGTGTGTGAATCTGTGGACGTTGTATAGCTCTGTGTTGTATGTCTCTGTGTTTGTGTGTCTGTGTCTCATGCATTTGCCTTTGTAGTTGTATGTGCCTTTGTGTGTGTGCATATGTGTGTATGTGTGTGTCTGCCTGTGTTCCCACCACCACCACACTGGGGAAGGGAAGGCAATCCTGCTTTCAGACACTCAAAAACAGTTACTCAAGACTTCTCCACGAACTCACCCATGGATTTACACATGCTCACATTGCTACGTACACACCCTGAAATCTCTTAAGTACACAAATGTATCCACACCAACCCAGCCACTCATTCAACAAACATTTATGGAGCACCTACTGTGTACCAGGCCATCTTGGGCCCCGGGGAAGGGGACGGGGTGGGAATACAGCAGGGCTGAAACCCCTGACCCCCTGGGTCAACACTTAGCTAACAGGAGACACAGGACCGTGTGAAGGATACTGTGATAAGGAGAACCAAGGAGAGAAAGTAAAGCAGGGAGGAGGCTGGCTGTGGAGGTGAAAGTCGCTCAGTCGTGTCCGACTCTTTGCAACCCCATGGACTATACAGTCCATGGGATTCTCCAGGCCAGAATATCGGAGTGAGTAGCCTTTCCCTTCTCCAGGGGATCTTCCCAACCCAGGGATCAAACTCAGATCTCCCGCATAGCAGGCAGATTCTTTACCAGCTGAGCCACCAGGGAATGTCAATTTTCAACAAGGTGCTTGGGGAGGGACAGAGTGGCTGGAAGGTGGGGTTTGAGTAAGGAGTGTGAAGGAGGGCAGATGTCTGTGGGAATGCTTTTCCAAGCAGAGCGAATGGAAGTGCAAAGTTCCCGAGGTGGGAACATGCTTGGTACCTTCTAGAAACACCAGGAAGCCGGTGGGGCTAGAACAACTGAGTTTGGGGGAGAGGGGGTGGTCGCAACCGAGCTTGTAAATAAACACTCCTATGTTTACACACCCCCATGAAGGCCTGCTTCTTAAGTGTGTGTCTAATAGGTGTGTACACCTCTACTGGTGTCTGTGTGGCTCCGTGTGATTGTGTCTGTGCTTGTGTGAATATGTCTGTGTGTTTGCCTGTGTCTAGGTATGAGTATGTGTGTTTCTGTATGTAAGTGTGTACGTTTGGTGTATAACGATATATTGGTGCATATGTCTGTGGTGTCTGTGTGTGAGTGTGTGTCTATGTGTGTGTACATGTACATGTGTCTATCTGGGTGGGGGTTGGGTCTGTGTGGGGGTGGTGTTAGCTGGCCTGTCTTTGGGGGTCGCGGTCTGCATTCCGCATACATCACCTCCCTTTTTGACAATCCCTTCAAGCAGGCACCCCTGGGGGCTGGACTGATCCTGGGGATGGGGCGTGGTGGGGCAATGCTCAGCCTGGCCCCAACCCCCTCCTTCCCCTCTCTGACCGGCCCCCCCCCACATGACTCCCCAGGCCTGAACAAGACTGCTTCTTTCTCCTGTGAGGCCCACAACGCCAAGGGGATCACCACATCCCGCACGGCCACCATCACAGGTGACAGGAGAGGGAGCTGGGGAGCTGGGTGTCAAAGGGTATGGGCTTGGGGTCAGAGGTCAGAGCTAGGGTAGAGGGCCGGGCAAGGAGCTTCGGGCACAGGATCAGTCCCTCCTCTCATCTGTCCACAGTGCTCCCCCAACGGCCCCACGACCTTCACTTGGTTTCCACCCAGCCGACGGAACTGGAGGTGGCTTGGACCCCAGGCCTGAGCGGCATCTACCCCCTCACCCACTGCATTCTGCAGGTAGGTGAGACCGCAGCCTTTCCTCACCTCCATCTCAGCCCTCCTTCCACCCACAGCCGCAAGCCCTCATCCTCTCCCTGGGAAACCAGCCTTTCCCAGCCATTTGTGTATTGAGAGGCAGCAGAACCTTGACATAGGCCAGATGTCCTGGGTTTAAATCCTAGCTCCATCAAGCTGCTGGCTACATGAGCTTGGGCAGGTGACTCAACGTCCCGGGTCTCAGTTCTCTCATCTGTAAGATGGGCGTAAGGATAGTCCCTACCTGATACACTGGCTGTAGGAATTCAGTGAGTGACTGCAATTAACAAACTCAAAATAGTATCTGGAACTTGGGAAGCATGCAATAAACTATTGGCTGCTTTTGGAAATTTCCTAGTGGTCCAGTGGGTGGGACTCCATGTTTTTGCTGCCGGGGGCATGGGTTCAATCCCTGGTTGGGGAACTAAGATCCTGCAAGTTGAGCAGCGTGGCAAAAGACAACAAACAAAAAGCTATTGGCCATTTTCATTTTTTTAGTTTTGGTGATATTGATTTTAGCCAGAATAGAAACCCTGAAACAGCAGGGACCAGAGCCATCTTTCATCACCGGGTGCTCACAGCCCTTGGGCTTCTCCTGTCCCATCCCCAACCACCTTGGCTTGTCACTGTCTGGGGGTGAGTCTATCTCTCCACTGGACTGTGAGCTCTGGGAGGGGCAGGGCCAAGCTGGCTCAGCCACCACTGGGTCCCCATTATTTATTTATGTTTAAAAATTATTATTATTTTTACTTTTTGGCTGCCACGCAGCATGTGAGATCTTAGTTACCAGGAATCAAACCTTAGTTCCCCTTCCTGCAGTGGAAGCGTGGAGTCTTAACCACTGGACCACCAGGGAAATCTCTGGTTTCCCATTACTGCCCAGTGCAGGGCCAGGCATTGAGTAGGAAATGTTTACTGGAAGAATACCTGATAATTGAGGTGAGCTGGACCCAGCCTTCTGCACTGAAGTTGCTCCTGCTCTAGAATAAGAAAAACAAACCAACACACATCTCCAAATATGAGATCCAGTTCTGGCCTGAAGTTCTCTGAGATTTGAGAGTTTAAGTGAGGATGAGACAATGCCCATGATGGGAAATGACAATAATAAATAATGATCCGCTTTTTTCTTTTTTTTTTTTTAAGTCGTGCCACGTGGCTTTCAAGATCTCAGTTCCCTGACCAAGGACTGAACCCAGGCCTGGTCCATGGCAATGAAAGCCCAGAATCCTAACCATTAGGCAACCAGGAAACTCCCAATGACCAATTTTTATTGTATGTCCACTATGTGCTTAGGTTTCCCTGGTGGCTCAGTGGTAAAGAATTGGCCTGACAATGCAGGAGACACAGGTTCGATCCCTGGGCCAGGAAGATCCCTTGGAGAAGGAAATGGCAACCCACTCTGGTATTCTTGCCTGGGAAATCCCATGGACAGAGGAGCCTGGCGGGCTACAGTCCATGGGGTCACAAAGAGTCAGACGCAACTAAACAACAAAAACAATAACAATAACCACTATGTGCTGGGCCTTGTGTTACAGCTTAACACATACTTATTTGAGTGTTTTGTGAAGTAGAATCGATGGATACACTCATTTTCCAGTTGAAGAAACTGAGGCTCAGGGATTTCCTTGGTGGTCCAGTGGTTAAGACTCGCTCTTTCACCGCGTGGGGCATGGATTTGATCCCTGGTCAGGGAACTAAGATCCTGCATGCCATATGGTGCGGCCAAAAAATTCAAAAAGAAACTAAGTTTCAGGGTGGTTTAGCAACTTGCCCAAGGACAGAGCCAGGAAGTGGCAGAGGTGGGATCCAAACCCTTGTCTTGTCAAACCCAAAGGGCATTTCTGAAAGGCCATTTAGAGCCACTGCTTGATTAACCAGCAGCTACCTTTCTTATAAGATCCTGGCCCTGGGGACAACCTCACATTCACTTGATATTTTAACCCCAGAAAGTAATGACTGTTCATCTTCCCATTTTCAAGATAAGAAATTGAGACCCAGAGAGGGGAAGTGACCTGCCTTCCCCAGTGGCTAAAAAGGCTAAAACTGATTCAATCCCAGAAGCTGGGCTGATTTGGGAAGACCTCAAATGCCAGGTCAGACGCCAGATGTACCCCCAACCCACATCCATCCAGTGTCCCCCAAGAAAAGCAGAAGTGTGCCCTCTTCCCTCTCCAGGTCTCACTTCCTGCTGTGCATGAGCTCAGGGTTCAAGTTGGAGGGTCACAGCCGTGCGAGGGAAAAGAGAAGTGGGGGTGGGCAGGGGGAGGCTGACTGTCTGCGCCCATGTCCCCTTTGTCCCGGCCGAGGTTCCCCTTCTGGTCAGTCAGTGTGGGTCAGAGAGCAGGCAAGGAGACCACCTCCCCCACTCCTGCTATCTCCTCCCCAGGCCTTGCTGTGGTCTCCCCACTTAGGGACTGTATGACCTTGAGCAAGCTGCTGAATCTCTCTGGGCCTGTTTCTGCACCTGTAAAATGGGACTGGAAAAAGAAATTGACCCCCATAGGTGCTCATTCCAGACTAATGTGTTTGGCAGGGTGTTTGGAACACAGCTGGCACTCAAAATAAGTTAGCTGTTAACAGGATAGACAAGCCAGTTCATGGGCATTATGTCAGTAAGCCTCTCACCTTGACAGGCAGAGACTCTCAGAAGCCCATTTTCCAGAGACAGGAACTGAGACCCGGGGAGGTAAAAACACTCACTCTAAATCACATAGCAGGGACTTCCCTGGTGGTTCAGTGGTTAAGACTTTACGCTTCCACTGCAGGTGGCAAGGGTTCGATCCCTAGTTGGGGAAGTAAGACCCCATAAGCCACCATATGGCATGGCCAAAAAAAAAAAATCAGACAGCAAATAATATTCAAGCCAAGATTTGGACCCAGTGGAATCTGGTTGTGAGCAGTAACTCTTTCCCAGCATAGTGTGTGTCGTGGTTATATCACCTGGGTGCTTCCCAGGGTGAAGGAAGCAGCCCTGAGCTGTGGGGCTGTGACGGGTTTGTGGTTCTGTGGGGAAGGGCTGTACGGACGTCTTCCCCAGCTGTGGTCCCTCCCATCCTGATCGCGTCAGTCCTGGGGACCAGGTGGGTGGAGAAGCCTTTGCCGCTGTGCGGGATGAGCCGGATTTGACACTGGTGGCCAGAAAATCTCACACACACAAAATAACAGTGACAAACACTCAGTCTGCACAGACACTCTTTTTTTATTTGTTTTTGCTTTTTTAAATATTTATTTATTTTTGGCTGCGCTGGATCCTTGTTGCTGTGCACGGGCTTCCTCGGGGGCTACACTCGAGTTGCAGTGTGTGGGCTTCTCATTGCGGTGGCTTCTCTTGCTGTGGAGCATGGGCTGTGGAGCATGGGCTGTAGGGCACGCGAGTTTCAGTGGTTGCAACTTGGGGGCTCCACAGTGCAGGTGCAATAGTGTGGTGCACATCCCCGTGGCATGTGGGATATTCCCAGACCCAGGATCAAATCCATGTCCCCTGCATCGCAAGGTGGATCCTTAACCACTGGACCACCAGAGAAGCCCTGAACAGACACTTTTCTACATGCTTACAGGGTGTCACTTCAGTTAATCCTGTGAAGAAGGGAAACACTGTTATTATCCCATTTTTCAGATGAAGGCACTGAGGCACAGGACTAGGGAGTAGGAGAGGCTGGATTTGAATCCCAGATCCAGTATCTGTGCTCTTCAGCACTCAGATGCATTGCATCTCTGGACAGAAGAGTATTATTACCGTTACTGATGTTCTTAAAAGGACATTTTTATTGTCAGTAGGGCAAAGGTTTTGAAGATAAGATGGGTTCAGGTCCCAGCTTCATTAATGACAAGCTAGTGTCCTCGGATCAGTGATTCCATCTCTCCAAGCCTCAGTGCCTTCATCTGTATAATAGCCATAAACACAGCACATACTTACAATGCACAGCTAAAGTGAGGGTCAAATGAGTTTAGATTTGTAAAAGACTTTGCTTTAAAAAAAAATTATTTCTCTGGCTGCTTTGGGTCTTAGTTACAGCATGTGGGATCTAGTTCCCTGACCAGGGATCAAACCTGGGCCCCCTGCATTGGGAGCACAGAGTCTTAGCCACTGGAGCATCTTGGTAGTCCTTTTCTATTTTTTTAAATTAAGATATATAATGTTCATAATCTTTGGTGTGCACCTAGATTGTTTCACCAATGTAACCACCCTCTGAATCAAGATACAGACACTTCCCAGCTATTGAAGGTTCCCTCACTCCCCAGAGATGCCCACTCTTCTGACTTATTTTTTAGCTATGGGAGGCTTGCAGCATCTTGGTTCTCCAACCAGGGATTGAACCTGGGCCCTCGACAGTGAAAGCACGGAGTCCTAACCACTGGACCACCAGGGAATTCCATCTTCTGACTTCTGTTGTGGGACATTGCTTTTGCCTGTGGTTGAATGTCATTATTATTGATGCTGATCACCTGCCATGCACTGTCCAGCTGTCCTACACTTAATTTTTTTGTATGGCGATGCCCCACAGCATTCGGGATCTTAGCTCCCTGACCAGGGATCAAACCTGTGCCTTCAGTGGAAGCATAGAGTCCTAACCACTGGACTGCCAGGAAGTCCCTTACATTGAAACTTTAAGCAGCCCTGGAAGGCATTTGCTCCTCTAAGCCCCCATTTTCCAGATGAGGAAACTGAGGCTCAGAGAGAGTAAGTCTTGTTAGAAGTGGCTTTGATGGCAGAGCCATATTGTGGAGCTGGGTGGCCTCCTCGCTTTGCAAACCCAGGTGCCCGTGTTGCACGAAGATGGAGTTGTCACACACACACATACATCCTTGCAAAGTTGTGTCATCACACAGGATCACTACCACTGAGAGTTGTGTGACTGCCTCGAGTGTTGACGTGGCCACCCTGTCCTCACACCCCCTCCCTCTCCCCAGGCTGTGCTGTCAGACGACGGGGTGGGCGCCTGGCTGGGAGAGCCAGACCCCCCAGAGGAGCCCCTCACCTTACAAGCGTCTGTTCCCCCTCATCGACTGCGGCTGGGCAGCCTTCATCCTCACACCCCTTACCACCTCCGGGTGGCCTGTGTCAGTAGCCAGGGCCCCTCACCCTGGACCCATTGGCTTCCCGTGGAGACACCGGAAGGAGGTAAGAAGGGGCTGGTGGTGGGGAGACATTGTTCGCTGCCCCGCCGACCCTTGCATACATCAGCATGACCCCCAGCATTTCCTCTCACCTGTATACCCCACGTGGCTTCAATCTCCATCCTGTCCCATCCCCAACTGGCATCTCTCCCTAACCTCATCCCTGTGCTCCTGCTCATGGGAGAACTGCACCAGTTGCCCACATGCTTGTCCTTTGCACCCTGCCCCTACTCCTTGGGGAGAGGGGAGGGGGTCAGGAAGAGGTGGGGTGCCAGCTTCCCCTTTTCCCTGTCCTCCAGTGCCCCTGGGCCCTCCTGAGAATGTTAGCGCCATGAGGAATGGGAGCCAAGCCCTTGTGCGCTGGCAGGAGCCAAGGGCGCCGCTGCAGGGCACCCTGTTAGGGTACCGACTGGCCTATCGAGGTCAGGATACGCCCGAGGTGGGTGCTGCTGGCTGGGCTGGGCTGGAGTGCCTGTAGAGGAGGGAACTGGGGAGGAGAAGATGACAAGGCAGACATGGACAGTTGAGCAGGTTGCGTAGGATGCAATGCCCTGTGCTAGCAGAGCACGCTCTGGGTCGGTTAAAGGGGACCACGAGAGGGTTGCGTGTGTGCATGCTCAGTCACTCAGTCATGTCTGACTCTTTGTGACCCCATGGACGGTAGCCCGCCAGGCTCCCTGTCCATGGGATTCTCCAGACAAGAATACTGGGGTGGGCTGTCATTTCCTTCTCCAGGGGATCTTCCCAACCCAGGGATCAAACCTGCGCCTCCTGCATTGGCAGGCGATTCTTTACCAATGAGCTACCTGGGAAGCCCCCAGGAGAGAGTTGGGGGATGGCTATTTATGAATCTGTGAACTGTGGTGTTGGAGAAGACTCTTGAGAGTTCCTTGGACTGCAAGGAGATCAAACCAGTCAGTCCTAAAGGAAATCAACCCTCTGAACTCACTGGAAGGACTGATGCTGAAGCTGAAGCTCCAATACTTTGGCCACCTGAAGCAAAGAGCCGACTCAGAAAAGACCCTGATTCTGGGAAAGATGGAAGGCAGGAGGAGAAGGGGATGACAGAGGATGAGATGGTTGGATGGCATCGCCGAATCAATGGACATGAGTTTGAGCAAGCTACGGGAGATGGTGACGGACAGGGAAGCCTGGAGTGCTGCAGTCCATGGGATCACAAAGGGTTGGACACAACTGAGCAACTGAACAACAATTTATGAATCATGTACAAAACGTTTCAGTAGACGTACTTACTAGGACAGTTTTACAGCAGATGGCTGCCTAGCACGTTGAGGAAGGGGTGTCTCTTTCTAATTAACATGAAGGTACTATCTGAGCAAGCAGCACCCTGGGATGGAGAGATAGATGGAAGAAAGAGTGAGGAATTAGAAGGGGATGGGGGGGTGAGGGGGCAAAGATGAGAATTTGGTTCTTTCAACAACAGTACTGTGTTCCACGCCTCCTTGTGCTAGGACCTGAGGATGGACATGGCAGTGAATAAGATGAAGTCGTGGACCTGGTGAAGCTGATACATTAATGAGTGTAGGGATAGAGAACAGAAAGGAGAGGACAGGATAGGGGATGAGAGACGAAGGATAGGGAGAGGTAGGGGACGAGGGGCTGGAGAGGAGGAGCGGGCTTTGAGAAAGATGGGGAGTTGAGGCTGAGGGTGAGGGCTTAAACGCTGGAGCTGGAGCTCGAATCTGATGCCTTATTTGCACGCCCCAGGTGCTGATGGACGTAGGGCTAAAGCGAGAGGTGACCCTGGAGCTGCGAGGGGAGGGGTCTGTGCCCAACCTGACGGTGTGTGTGGCAGCCTACACCGCCGCTGGGGATGGACCCTGGAGCCTCCCTGTGCTCCTGGAGCCCTGGCGCCCAGGTAACTGCAAAGCCGTGCTCAGCCTCCCTCAGCCTACCCACAGGGACCACGTCTATCCCAGATGCCCATGACTTGATCCTTGTACCTTTTGGCGTTAACCCCAGTCTAGGCTCCATTCCTACCTGGAAGCTTCCTGAGAGCCTCACTCCCTCTCTCCCGTGTCTTACCAGTCTCTCTGAGCATGTCCTCCCTCTGTCCTTTCTCTTCGCAGGACAAGGACAGCCACTCCACCAGCTGGGTAAGGGCTTTCACACCCCCTCTCCTGCTCTCCCTTCCCTCGAGGCCCACTGAGGGCCCCACCACTGCACATTCTCTTTGCACATCCCTTTCGTGTTCCTCAAACTCATCGCTCTAATCCTCTGCTTCTTGGTTTTGTGTGGTCCTTGATGGAAGTGCCTGGAGTGGCCCAGAGCATTGTGGGTACTTGGTGAATGGTGGATGGATAGGTGGATGGGTGGACTGACGTGTGAATGGATGTGTAGATGGACAAATGATTGAATGCGTGGCTGAGCGGTGGACAGATGAATGAATGGGTGGGTGGTGGATGGATTAATGAATGTGTGGATGGTGAATGGATGAATGAATGGGTGGGTGAGTGGATGAATGAATAAATAGGTGGGTGGGTAGATGAATAGATAGGTAGAGGGACAGAGAGATGAGTTATCCCCCTCATATTCATCTTCCTCAAATATTTCTCCAAATATTCCTCCTACACCCATTGTACCCTCCTGGCACTATTACACCCCACCTCTTGTAACTCAACCCACTATCCTTAAATATTCCTTACGTGTTTTCTTGCATTTCTTTGCATACCCTTCCCACACTAACCCCACCCTCCTTTCACATTCATCCCATTATAACCCCTCATTCTTCTCCCGGGCTTCCCAAACCCAATGCACACTCACACTTCTCATTCACAAACTGATACTTTTTGCACACTCACCTGCATCCCACATTGCAGGCACTGAAAGACTTTCAATCCACATGATCCCACATTCTGCAACTCTCCTTGCACACTCACTTGACACTCCTTACACAGTATTCCCTCACCTCGAGCTAATCCTAACCCATGCCCACTTTCTGCACATACCACACCAAACTCTTCATACACTCAACACACACTCATCCTCCACTCCTTACACACTTACTCCCACCTTTTTGCATATCCTTTTCATTCATCTCATGCTCATCTTCCCCTCCCACGTCCTTCACACACTCATTGCACACTCTTCTCACACCAGAGTTACATCCTTACCAATCACTGCCCCTACCTTGTATCTAAAGCTCCTGAATACTCCTTGAATCCTCACATACTCCCAATTCCTCAAATACTCATCTGGCACTGTTACACACTCCTTTGCACACCATGCCCCTTTGCACATTTATTTCACTCTCATCCCTTGCTTTATGAAAGCCCTTCCAGGGTATTCCCTGGCAGTCCAGCGGTAAGGAGTCAGTCCTTTCACTGCTGAGGGCGTGGGTTCGACCCCTAGTCAGGGAACTAAAATCCCACAAGCTGCAAGGAGTGGCCAAAAAAAAAACCACACACTTTCATAGTCATCACACACTCCTCAAAAATGTCCCTTTGCCGTTGGTCCCTGGAGCCTCCAACTCCTTGCATATCCATTGCACGTGCCTTGTACACCTGTCATACACTGCACACATTCTCTCCCTGCTCAACTGTTTTCCACACCCAAGTCCCCGCTCCTTGCATAATCATCACACATATCACACACGGGTACCCCACTTGAGATTTATTTACAGCCCTCCCATGCTCCTCCAGCCCTCCTTGCATTCTCACAGCCCATCCCGCACAATCTCTCACTCCCATCCCACACTCCTTCCACACTCATTGCACGCTCCCCAAGTATCCATCCCACTTTGCACTCACCACACTCATCCTAGGAGTCTCACACCCCCCCTTTAAACAAAAATTTATTTGTTTGGCTGTGTCAGGTCTTAGCTGCATCATACAGGATCTTTCCTTGTGGCTCGTGGACTCTCTAGTTGCAACACATGGGCTCCAGAGCACCTAGGCTCAGTAGTCGTGGCACGCCGGCTTAGTTGCTCCTAGGCATATGGGATCTTAGTTTCCTATGCCCACATGTGTGCTCAATCGTGTCAGTCATGTCCAACTCTTTGCGACCCTATGGACCATAGCCCACCAGACTCCTCTGTCCATGCGATTCTTCCAGCAAGAATACTGGAGAGGGTTGCCCTGCCCTCCTCCAATGAGTCTTCCTGACCCCAGAGATCAAACCCACGTCTCCTGCACCTCCTGCATTGCAGGCGGACTCTTTTTTTACCACTGAGCCTTTTAGTTCCCTGATCAGGGATCAAACCCGAATCCCCTGCATTGCAAGGTGGATTCTTAACCACTGGACCACCAGGGACATCCCCTCACACTCCTCCTCCAACGTCCACTCCTTTCGCATCCCATTGCATGCCCCATCCAGCCCTGTCCCTCACCCAATGTACCTACACCTGCCTCCCTTCAACACCACCCCCCTGGGAACCCAAGGAACCAAGACCTCCACCATGATCTGTCCCGCGTACCCCCTGACAGTGAGTGAACCCCCAGTCCCCGCCTTCTCGTGGCCCTGGTGGTATGTACTGCTGGGAGCAGTGGTGGCCGCCACCTGTGTCCTCATCCTGGCCCTGTTCCTCTTCCACCGGCGGAAGAAGGAGACCCGCTATGGGTAAGTTGGGACCACGTGGGTCGGAAGGCTGACTTGGACTGGGCTAGAGAGGCTGGAGGTGGGGAGACCATGAGGAGGCTGGCGCAGGAGGAGAGGGTACCAAGAATCAGAATGAGGACGAGCATCTGGGGAGTGAATGGAAGGCAGAAGGCAGCAGCCCAAGAGATGCTCAGCAGACCTTGGAGGAGAGGGCTGGCAGGTCTGGGGGTTGGGATGGCGCTTGCTTCCACTGCTGGTGGAAGTGGAGGGGGTTCCATGTCACTCTGCCCTGCCCTCACCTCCTCTCTGTTCCCCTCAGAGAGGTGTTTGAACCAACCGTGGAGAGGGGCGAGCTGGTGGTCAGGTACCGTGTTCGCAAGTCCTACAGTCGGAGGACCACTGAAGCCACCTGTAAGTGAGCCCCATGCCTCCCTGCCTGGGTTTGGCGTAAGACGTATCGAGTGTTGGGCCTGCTGGGCTTCTGCAGATGTGTGAACCAACAGTTTCTGAAGGCCTTGGAATATTAGCACCACAGACCCTAAGAACAACAGGCCTGTGGGACCACACATGACTTCAGAATAATTGAATCTCAGACACAATAAATCTTAGAAAGGCCAAACTCTGAGTCATAGGCTCTTAGAACCACGTAATGATGATAAACATGATGATTATGCCAATGAAGAAAATGTTCATGATGAGATGATTACGATGCTGATGATAACAGCCAACCCTAGCACTTCCTCTGTGACTACAGCTGTTCTTTTTAAAAAATTATGCATTTATTTATTTATTGGCTATACTGGATCTTCATTGCTGCTCATGGACTTTCTCTAGTTGCAGTGAGTGTGGGCTACTCTCTAGTTTTGATCTGAGGGCTTCTCGTTTCAGTGGCTTCTCTTGTTGCAGAGCACAGGCTTTAGGGTGCACGGGCTTCAGTAGTGGTGGCACATGGCCTTAGCTGCCCTGAGGAATGTGGGATCTTCCTGAAGCAGGGATCGAACCCATGTCTCCTGCAGTGGAAGGTGGATTCTTAACCACTGGGCCACCAGGGAAGTCCCACAGGTGCTGTTCTAAGTGTTCAGCACATGTCACTTAATTTAATCCCCATGACAACCCAGTGAGGTAGGCACATTATCCTCCCCACCATCGATGAGGGGGCTATGGCACAGAGTGGCTAAGTAACTTACTGGAGGCCACACAGTTTGTAAGCTAGAGAGCTGGGGTTCACACCCAGGCAGTTTCACTCTCAAGTTCATCCTCTGAACTGCCTCTTGGAAGCAGAGGATGTGCAAAAGGGTGTGCAATTTATAATCAGCCTAAAAAATTATAATCCAGTGCTATAGACCCTTAAGGCTCCCCTGGTGGCTCAGACAGTAAAGAAGCTACCCACAATGCAGGAGACCTGGGTTCGATCCCTGGGTCAGGAAGATCCCCTGGAGAAGGAAATGGCAACCCACTCCAGTATTCTCGCCTGGAGAATCCCATGGACAGAGGAGCCTGGAGGGTTACAGGCCATAGGGTCGCAAAGAGTCAGACACAACTGAGCAACTAACACTTGATAGACTCTTAGGATCTTAAAAATCATAGAATCTCAGAACTATAATAGACTCTGTGTTAGAGGATTGTAGCATTAAGGGGGGTCCCAGCTAAGAAGGGACTTCAGGATCCACCTTGTCAAATTTCTTCTTCTCTCCAGTTGGGAAAACAGATCCAGAAAAAAAAAAAAAAGAGGACAGAGTTAGGCCTCTTCCAGAGTTAGCACCCAGGGAGAAGACTGCCGGGGGCCCCAGGGAGATACCGGAAGGGGCTGGGAAAAACATTTATTGCAAAGGAGAAGGAAGAGGAAGTGAGGAGGTCACAGCAATCTAATGGGAATAACATGCAGCAGCAGTTCTCCAAGTGTGATCTGAGTCCCTGGGGGTCCCCGAGACCTCTGCAGGGGGTCCATGAGGTCAAAACTATTTTCATAATAATACCAAGACGTCATTTGCCCTTTCACACCCTCCTTCTCTTGCAAGCACTCCGCGGAGTTTTCCAAAGGCTTCCAAATATGTGATGATGTCATCATTCTGTTGACTGATGTGCTTGTGTATTTTTGTGTTTTGAAAATTTATCTGGGGGACTTCCCTGGCGATCCAGTGGTGAAGGCTCTGAGATTCCATTGCAGGGGGCTCGGGTTCAATTCCTGGTTGGGGAGCTATTAATAAGATCCCTCGTGGCGCAGCCGAAAAAGAAAAAAGGAAATCATATCAGTTTTCATCGTGAACACAGTAAATATTGCTGTGTAGACAACCCACATAAAAGAAAGTTCTTTTCAAGTCTCAATAATTTTAAGAATGTAAAAGGGCCCTGGGGCCAGTAAGTTGGAGAACAATTGCTACACAGCAGTGAAAATGAATAAACCCAGCCACACACAACAACTGGGCTTCCCTGGTGGCTCAGTGGTAAAGAACTCGCCTGCCAGTGCAGGAGACATGAGTTCCATCCCTGGGTCAGGAAGATCTCCTGGAGAAGGAAATGGCAACCCACTCCAGTCTTCTTGCCTGAGAAATCCCATGGACAGAGGAACCTGGTGGGCTACAGTCCATGGGGTCGCAAAGGGTTGGACACCACTTAGCAACTAAACAACAACAACACACAACAGCTGCATTACGATAATTTCATAGATATCATGTTAAGTGAAAGAAGCCAGACACTAAAGAGAACATAGTATGTGATTCCATGTTTATAACATCCCCAAACAGAAAAGACTAATTTAGGGTAAGAAAAGTCAGGAAAGTGGCCACCCCTGAAAGGACAGGTCATGGTCTATTCTTGACATGGGTGTTAGTTACACTGTTGTGTTTGGTTCGTGAAAATCCATGGAGCTGCTCACTTATGATTTTTTCAGGTTATACTTTAATAAAAAGTTAAGAAATATTTTGAACAACTGGTATGGCAGGATGCCAATCAAGGTGCCACTGCTGCAAGATTACGTGCCAGGCTCTAACCCTTTAGTTACTGCTCGGGGGGAAGACTGGGGGGGTCTAGAAGAGAAGTGGGAGTTGGGAGTGCTTAGAGCAGTAGCTAATCCTGAATGAATGCAGAATTATTTCAGTATTTTAACAATGGGTATACAAAAACAAACAAAAAAGTTGTGTTTGCACTGTAGTGTACTAAGTATGCAATAGCATTATATCTTTAAAAACAATTTAGATACCTTAATTTTATCTATTTATTTGTTAAATTTGGCCACATCATGGCAAGTGGGATCTTAGTTCCCCAGCCAGAGATCAAACCCTTGCCCCTTGCAGTGGGAGTTCGGAGGCTTAGCCACTGAACCACTGGGGAAAGTCCCTACATACCTTAATCTTAAATTGCTTTATTTTTAAAAAAATGCCAACCACCATCTGAGCCTTCAGTGAATTATAGCACTAACATCAAAGACCACAGATCATCATAACAGATACAATAATAATGAAAAGCTTTGAAATATTGCAAGAACTACCAAAATATAACACAAGAGACACAAAGCAAATTGGAAAAATGGTAATGATAGATTTGCTTGGCACAAGATTGCCACAGACCTTCAATGCGTAAAAAACACAGCATCTGGGAAGTGCGGTAAAATGAGGCACGCCTGTATCCTTATTGGAGGTGCTGCCTGGATGTCAGCTCTGCTCCATGGCTCTGTCTACTCCCACCCCCCCATGCAGTGAACAGCCTGGGCATCAGCGAAGAGCTGAAGGAGAAACTGCGGGATGTGATGGTGGACAGGCACAAGGTGGCTCTGGGGAAGACCCTGGGAGAGGGTGAGTGCCCTCCATCTCACACACACACACACACACACACACACACACACGTATCTCCTTGAACCATGCCGTCCTTCACCTCCCCACCCCTCCCCAACCACAGGAAATGCAGCTCCTACAGGGTCCCCCCCTGAAGTCAACGGGGGGTGCCCCCCCCATGCATGTCACAGCCTCTCTTTGGTCCCGCACAGGAGAGTTCGGAGCTGTGATGGAAGGCCAGCTCAACCAGGATGACTCCGTCCTCAAGGTGGCTGTGAAGACAATGAAGAGTGAGTATGTCCATACATGTGCAGACACGTGGGATCCCCATCCCTTAACCTCTGGCCCCTCCCCTGTGCCCCTAAGGAGGCAGAAAGACAGGAAAGGTGACAGCAATTTAGCCCAACCCTAGAACTTCAGTGTTTCCAGACAAGAAATTAAGTCCCTGCCAGGTCCTTCAACAGAAGGAACTCAATATAGGGAGATTACTACAAAGGTGCAGGGAAAGCTGAAGGAACAGCAGGGCGCAGTTAAGACAACCCAGAGATTAGCAGCAGCGAGTGTGTCACTTCCACCCCCCAGGCCTGATGGGGTGGAGAGAGGACGTGGAGTTACCAGAGCCCACAGCCAGGGCCCCCTGATGGGATTTAGGCATCACAGAGTTAGGGGCTGTCTTGAGGGAGCTTGAAACACAAAGGAGACATAGCCACCACCAAGGCAATACTGGAAGCAGAAAGAGAGAGGGTGAAATGCCCTGATTTCTCTCCTCCTCTCGCCCACCTGCCAGTCTCCCATCAGTGCTTCCCATTGGCAGATTCCAGCAGGAAACAGCAGGAAAGGGAGCCTGGGAAATGTAGTTTTCAGGGGCCAGCCCCATGTGATACACAGCAGAGCATGAGATGGTCCAGAATGAGGCAGACCTGGCTTCATCATTTACTCGCTGTATGCTTCCCTGGTGGCTCAGATGATAAAGAATCTGCCGGGTTCAATCCCTGGGTTAGGAAGATCCCCTGGAGTAGGGAATGGCAACCCACTGCAGTATTCTTGCCTGGAGAATCCCATGGACAGAGGAGCCTGGTGGACTACAGTCCACGGGGTCGCAAAGAGTCGAACACGACTGAGCAACTAACACTTTCACTATGATCTCAGGTAAGTGACTGCCCCTCTCTGAGCCTACCATCCCTCACTCGGAAAAAAGTATCATAGTGTTCCTACCTCCTAGGGTATTATATGTCAGATCACTTAATGCCGGGCTTGGCACATACTACACACAGTTAATGTGGACTAAAACCATGTTATCTACATCAACAGAGAGGGTGAGAGCCAGCCCAGTCCAAGCTCACACAGTACAGAAAGGCCAGGGTCAAGTCTTTTCCACATAGGGATGAAGCTTAGAGGGTCATGCTGGAGGTAAGGGAGGCATGATCGTTTCAGAATCACAGGGGCTAAAAACTTGGGTTATGGAGTCATCACTCATTCATTTATTATTGACTGCCTTCTGAATCCTGGGTTATGTTCCTGATCTGGGTTTGAATCCCAGCTGTGTGACGCTGTGCGAGTCACTTTGCCTCTCTGAGCCAGTGTCCTGAGTTGTAAAACGGGGACAATCGTCTGCATCCTAGGGCTGCTGGGAGTGTGCTAGGAAGCAGCCTAGCACGGAGCCCACACATGGACCTCTGAGCCAGACTGCCTGGGTTTGAACTCTGCCTGTCCTTCTTGCAAGCTGTGGCACGTTTCTTAAACATTCTGTGCCTTGTCTCTCCATCCTTGTTGTTGCTCAGTCGCTAAGTCGTATCAGACTCTTTGTGACCCCGTGAACTGCAGCACACCAGGCTTCCCTGTCCTTCATTACCTCTCCTAGTTTGCTCAAACTTATGTCCATTGAGTCAGTGATGCCATCCAACCATCTCGTCCTTCTGTAGCCCCCTTCTCCATCTTTAAAATGGGGAAATAGAAGCTCCTCAGAGGGTTAAATGGGTTAATATATGTCAAGCGCTGAGTACAGCCCCTGGTACTTACTAGTCATGCTTGATGAAGAAGGAGAAGATGATGATAGTAATAAGGAGGAGGAGGGAAAGAGTCCTCCCTCCCCTCCCTCCACCTCCTCCACCTTCCTCTCTCCTCCCAGTTGCCATCTGCACAAGGTCGGAGCTGGAGGATTTTCTGAGTGAAGCCGTCTGCATGAAGGAATTCGACCACCCGAACGTCATGAGGCTCATCGGTGAGGGAGGGGCAGATTTAGGGGGGTGATAGGCCCCATGGAGGCCGCACCAGAGGGAAGAACCCTCCCTTAGGCACTGGGAAGATCAAACCTCCAGGCTTCCTCCCCCCCGCCCCTCCCAGAGTGAGCAGGCTCCCCCTTCCTCTCTCCCTCAGCTCGGAATGTGACCTCTGACCCTTCCCAGAAATAGCTGAGGTCCCCAGGAGGGCTGGAGAAACATCCCTGGGAACCAGTGCTGGACATGGCTTCTCTGACGGCTTGGTCCCTGCCACCACCACCCCCGCTCCCCAACAGTTTGGAGGCCAGATCTGAGAGGAAGGGAGGAGAAACAGAGGTGGGAATGGGGGTGGCGTCCCCTTCTGCCCACCTCCAGTGACAAGGCTGCCTGGGGGGGGTGGGACTCAGGCGTCTGTTTCCAGGGTTCTGAACGAGAGGGCTTCCCGGCGCCCGTGGTCATCTTACCTTTCATGAAACACGGAGACCTACACAGTTTCCTTCTCTATTCCCGACTCGGGGACCAGCCAGTGGTGAGGGCATTTTATTATCTGGACCACAAGTGTTAACTGAGCACCTACTAGGTACCTGGTAATCTTTCTTTCTTATTTGAAAAAATTGATGTCTATTCTACGTACACTAAAATATGCACATTTTTTGCGTGCCGTTCAGTGAATGTTTTCTTGTGTATAGACCCATGGAAGGGCTTCCCAGGTGGTTCAGTGGTAAAGAATCTGCCTGCCAGTGCAGGAGACGTGGGTTCCATCCCTGAGTTGGGAAGATCCCCTGGAGAAGAAAACGGCAACCCACTCCAGGATTCTTGCCTGTGAAATCTATGGGCAGAGGAGCCTGGTGGGCTACAGTCTATGGAGTCACAAAGAGTCAGACATGACTGAGCAACTATGTACACATGCACGCATTAGGTACCTAGCGCTGCTCAGACACTAGGAAGGTGATAGAGACCAAGAGCTTTGTTTCCTGGAGGAACTGTCTGCCAGAGGTAGGGGGACCAGGCAATAAACAAGTTAACAAATGAATAAGCACGATAATTTTTAAGTGCCAGGAAGGAATTAGAGCAGGATGAGTGACAGGAGGCCAGGCAGTTCGTTTCAGTGAACAGGGAAGGTCTTACGGAGGAGATCAAAGGAGGAGCTAACTGGTGGGAAGTGGGCGATCTGGGAGGAAGTGGTTCCGGCAGAAGGCACAGAATGTGCAAAGGCTCAGAGGTGGGAACAAGCATGGCTTGTTGAAAGACCAGAAAGGGGGTTCCCTGCTGGAGTGTATGTCAAGGGCAAGAACAATGGGAGATCAAGACAGGAGAGGAAGGTAGGAGGGGATGACCAAGGGCTGATTTGGAAAGGGGTGGGGTTTAAGTCTCTGAGGCATGGGAAAGCATCACAGGGCAGAGCTAGAAGGGAGGAGGGATGGATTTCTGGGACCCCGCTGACCTCTACCCCATCGTGTCCTGCCTGCCCCCCAGTTCTTGCCCACCCAGATGCTGGTGAAGTTCATGGCAGATATTGCCAGTGGCATGGAGTATCTGAGTACCAAGAGATTCATACACCGGGACCTGGCTGCTAGGAATTGCATGTGAGTGTCCAGTCTTCCAGGAATCTCCCTTCTTCAGGGACCCACCCCCAGAAGGTGCTACACACACACACACACACACACACACACACACACACATCCTTCAGGCAATCTCCCTTCTTCAGGGACCCACCCCCAGAAGGTGCTACACACACACACACACACACACACACACACACATCCTTCAGGCAATCTCCCTTCTTCAGGGACCCACCCCCAGAAGGTGCTACACACACACACACACACACACACACACACACACACACACACACATCCTTCAGGCAAGTCAGAGCTCAGGAGTGGAAGAGGGAGATGAGCCTGGAGGTTGAGGCCAGCTTTCTGGAGGATGTGGACCCTGAACTGAGATCCCGCACAAGTGCTGGAATGTGCAGAGAAAAGGAGAGGGGGCAGGCTCAGTGGGTAGCAGGATGTGAGCAAAAGGGCAGAGGAAACCCAAGAGCGTGGTGACATTTAAGCTTCATCGATGTCCCCCTCCAAGCTGAGTGTCTTGCCTGGGGCTCCACTTGGGCAGTGGCCACACTGGATAAAGAGACCACACCCCCTGCTAAGTTGTTGCTGCTCGGTCGCGTCCCACTCTTTGAAACCCCGTGGACTGCAGCACACCAGGCTTCCCTGTCCTTCACTATCTCCCAGAGTTTGTTCGAACTCGTGTCCTTTGGGTCAGTGATACCATCCAACCATCTCATCCTCTGTCGCCTCCTTCCCCTCTTGCCCTCAATGTTTCTCAGCATCAGAGTCTCTTCCAATGAGTCAGCTCTTCTCATCAGGTGACCAAAGTATTGGAGTTTCAACTTTAGCACCAGTCCTCCCAGTGAATATTCAGGGTTGATTTCCTTTCCAGGGGACAAGCAAAAAATAGCCCAGAACCTGGTCTAAGGGCTGTGTGTGTGTGAGAGACATAAGCTTAGAATATTAGTCTCATTACAATGTTGGACTCAGAAATTGGAGCTGGAGAGGACTTTCCTGGTGGCCCAGTGGCTAGGACTTCACACTCCCGATGCCGGGGGCCTGGGCTTGACCCACTAAGAGTTCACGTGCCCCAACTAAAAGATCCTACATGCCACAACTGAGACCCAGGACTGCCGAAGAATAAGTATCTTTTTAAAATTAAAAAAGAAGTTGGAGTTGGAGAATCAGAGAATCTTCAATAAGATATGCAAATGTTCACAAATGATTTTGATTACCTTCCATGGAATGCACATGTCAGTTTGAGGAGAATTGGCTTTTATACATTTTGGGGTCTTCTCATCCATGATTATGGCATAGCTTTCCAATTTATTTAGCTATTATCCAGCTTCTTTCAGCAAAACTGTATAATTTTCTTTTTTTTTCTGCCCCACTACACAGCATGCAGAATATTGGTTCCCCAACCAGGGATCACACCAGTGCCCCCTGAAGCAGAAGTACAGAGTCTTAACCACTGGACCAGGGAATACCCCACTCCCAATTTTTATTTTGAAAAAATTCCAAATCTACAGAAAAGTTGAAAACATTGTGCTGGGAACACCCATATCTCCTCCTTGTTGAGATTTTGCCGCGTTTCTCCTCTCTTCTCCGCCTCTCTCTCCCCTCAACCATTTGAAAGTAAGTTGCCAAGATGGTGACATTCCACCCCTAAATCTTCAAGAGGTGTCTCCTAGAATAAGGACTTAAGCCTACAATCACAGTTCTGTTTTCAGACCTAAGAAGATTAACAATAATTCCATAACACAGTCTCCTATCCAATCCATATTAAAATTTTATTTATATAAAGCGCAAAAACAAACATAAGTAATCCACGCTGTTAGAAGTGAAGATCTCAGTCACCCTATGAGGGGTAATTATACCCTAGGAAGGAAGGTCTGATAATCTTTCTTTCTCTTCAAAAAAAATTGATGTTTCTTCTACATACACTAAAATATACACATTTTATGCATGCAGTTCAATGAATGTTTACATATTTATGGACACATGGAAGGGCTTCCCAGGTGACCCAGTGGGAAAGAATCTACCTGCCAATGCAGGAGACTGAGGTTCGATCCCCAGGTTGGGAAGATCCCCTGGAGGAGGAAATAGCAACCCGGGATTCTTGCCCAGGAAATCCCATGGACAGAGGAGCCTGGTGGGCTACAGTCCATGGGGTTGCAAAGAGTTGAACACAACTGAGTGAGCATGCACACAGACCCATGGAAACAACCACCACTAAATCAAGATAAAGAACATTTCTTGGCCCTCCGCAGGCTCTCTCCTGCCCTTCCCAGCCACTGCCCTCAAGAGGTAACAACTATTCTGTACTTCTGTCACCTGTTCTTAAATGTCATGTGAATGGAATTGCAATTTTGACTCCTCTGTGTCTGGCATCTCTTGCTCAGCGTGAAGTTTTTGAGATCAGTCCATGTTCTTGTACGTATCTGTAGTTCTTGTCCTTTGCTGTATGGTACTCCATTGCACAGCTGCCCCATGAGGTTCTCTTTCTTAATCTGGGTTCTAGTTACATAGATGTGTTTGTGAAAATCCAGTGAAGCTCTCCACTTAAGATTTGTGCATGTTTTTGTATATATATAGTATACTTCAAAAAAAAATTTTTAAAAACAGACTCCCCTGGTGGTGAAGTAGCTAAGACTCCATTCTCCCAACGCAGGGGCACTGGGTTTGATCCCTAGTCAGGGAACTAGATCCCACATGCCACAGTGAAGATCATGAGTGCAGCAACTAAGGCCCAGTGCAGTCAAATAACTATTAAAATTTTTTTTTAAAATATCAGAGAATCCAACCCAAGGAGCCTGAGAAGGACCTTAGAATCTGGCAAAAAGCCAGAGCTGGGAAGGCCCCCTAGCAGCCCTTTTCAGACCTACCTTTCACAGAAGGTATAAGAAGTAACATAGTTCTCTCCCAGGTTTGGGGGCTGACGGATCCCCACCCCCAAGCAGGACAGCCAGGGCAGCAGACAGATGTGTCTGAGAGTGAGGGCAGGCTTCCTGCTGGAGGGGGCAGTGCCATGACCCTATTCCTCTCCCCCCATCTGGGCAGGCTGAACGAGAACATGTCGGTGTGTGTGGCTGACTTTGGGCTCTCCAAGAAGATCTACAACGGGGACTACTACCGTCAGGGACGCATCGCCAAGATGCCGGTCAAGTGGATCGCCATCGAGAGCCTGGCGGACCGCGTATATACCAGCAAGAGCGATGTGGTTCGTGCGCCCGGGCAGCAGTAGGGGGAGGCGTGGCCTGATCATCTCACACCAGACCCAGGCTCCCAGGGACACGAGGGCTTCCCTGCGCAGGGGCCTGTCCACATGGACCGTGTGTTGTAGGCATCTGTGAACGGTGGTGTGGACATGCTGGGGGTGTGTGCACAGGGCTATGTGTGCATGGTGACAGGTTGCACATGGACCGTGCAGACAGCTTAGGTTGGGAGAGGCAGTGGTAAGTGTATACACGTGTATAGCTAGGGTGTGGAGGGTGACCCTAGACCACGTGTCCATGGAGTGTGTAAGTGTGTGCATGGGTGAGCAGGTCTAGGTGTGCACACAAATTGCCTCCATAAGTGTGTACCTGTACCAGAGTGTTTCTTTGACTAGCTCTGATGCACCCACAAAGACATCTGTGTACATGTAAGTGTGGGTGTATCTTTGTATTGGGTGAGGGCGTCTTTGTGCAGGAGAAATCCTCTAATTTTCTCCCTTCTATCCCCCGACAGTGGTCCTTTGGGGTGACGATGTGGGAGATTGCCACTCGAGGCCAAACCCCATATCCAGGAGTGGAGAACAGTGAGATTTATGACTACCTGCGCCAGGGAAACCGCCTGAAGCAGCCCGTGGACTGTCTGGATGGACTGTGAGGACCCTCAGGACTCCCCTCCCTTACCTCATGGGATTCTATCCCCAAACTCTGAGCACCCCACATGGCCCTGACATATCCAAGACCTTCTAAAACCTGCACAAGGACTTCCCTGGTGGTCCAGGGGTTGGGAGTTCAAGCTTCCACTGCAGGGCGCACAGGTTCGATCCATGGTCTGGGAACTAGGATCCCATGTGCCACCTGGCACGGCCCCAAAAAAAGAAAAACCTGCACAGAATCCCTCAGACTGTTGAGGAACCTATCTGTCCCTCACCCATGCTCCTCAGAACCACTATTAGCTCGAGAGGTGTGCTAAGTTGCTTCAGTCGTGTCCAATTCTTGGCGACCCCATGGACTGTAGCCCGCCAGGCTCCTCTGTCCATGGGATTCTCCAGGCATGACTGGGTTGCCATGTCCTCCTCCAGGGGATCTTTCCAAACCACCCAGGGATCAAACCCACATCTCTTACTATAGCCTGCATTGGCAGGTGGGTTCTTGACCACTCATGCCACATGAGAAGCTCGAGAGGTATGAATTAACAAAAGGTGCTCTTTCTTCCTTTGCTCTGTGCCAAATGCAGGCTGGATCAGCCTCCCACCAGGTATCTGTGGGCTGTAGTGCCCATTCCCCAAGAATTCTAATTCCTCCCAGACTCCTGAGCACCCATGCTTCCCTCACGTGCTCTTCAACACCCAGAACCCTCTGCCAAACCCTTATAGTGAACTTCTCCAAACTCTCAGGGCTCCCCCGAGATGTTCTCAGAATCCTTTAGGGTGGTGCTTTCGCATTTTGCCATCCCATGAAATACACAGAGAAGAGAACTTGGGGGATAAAGAGAAGATGTTGCTTGGGTCAGGAGGGGACAGCCTGGGGCTTCAGACTCCCCAGGTCCTCCTTGAGTGTTCCAAGAGCTGAGAGGAGTAAGAAGAGTGAAAATTTCCATAGAATTTAGTAGAAGGCATGGTTTCAGGTGCTTTGCATGATACTAAGTCATTTGGTCCTTACTACAGCCATTTGAGGTGGGTTGCCACCATTAGTAGGGCTTCCCAGTTAGCACAGCAGTAAAGAATACACCTGCCAATGCAAGGAGACATGGGTTCCATCCTTGGGTTGGGAAGATCCCTTGGAGAAGGAAATAGCAACCCACTCCAGTATTCTTGCCTGGAAAATTCCATGGACAGAGGAGCCTGGCCAGCCACAGTGCATCACGTTGAAGGGTCAGACATGGCTGAGCAACTGAGCACATAGGCACTCAAGGCACCATTAGTATTCCCCTGTGTAAATGATGCAACAGAGAGCCACATCAAGGGAAGATCATTTGCCAAAGGCTGCATAGCTGGTGTTTTAGTTATCTATATCCCCAAAATCCAGTAGCTTAAAACAACAAGCTTTTATTACTTCACATGGTTTCTGAATGTCAGGGGTCTGGGAACAGCTTGGCAGGCTGATTCTGAATCAGGGTTTCAGTGAGGTTACAGTCAAGGTATCAGGGGGGCTACCGTCATCTGAAGGTTGGGACTGGAAGCTGGCTGACTCACACAGCTATGGCAGGAGGCCTCAGTTCCTTGCCACGTGGAACCCTCCACAGTGCTGCTTGAGTTTCCTCATGACATGCTGGCTTCCTCATGGCTGGCTTCCCCCAGATGAGCATCCCAAGAAAAAGAACAAGATGGAATCCACAATACCTTTTCAACCTAGTCTCAGAAGTCACACACACCATGGAACTTCCCTAACAGTCCACGGGCTAAGACTCTGCCCTTCCAGGAGGCATGTGTTCAATTCCTTGTCAGGGAAGTTTCCTATGCCACGTGGTATGGCCAAAAAAAAAAAAAAAAGAAGTGTCACGTACACTATCATTGGTACCAAGTCAGAATGCCGTGCTCTATCTTTTGAAGGGAGGACAGTCAAAGAATTTGAGTACACACATATATATTTATTATTTATATATTTGGCTGCACTGGGTCTCCACTGCTGTGCAAGGGCTTTCTCTAGTTGCAGAGAGCAGGGGCTGTTCTCTACTTGCAGCTGCATAGCACGGGCTCTAGGTCATTGGGCTTCCGTGGTTGTGGCATGTGGGCTTAGTTGCCCACAGTATGTGGAATCTTCCTGGGCTAGAGATAGAACTAGTGTCTCCTCCATTGGCAGGCTGATTCTTAACCACTGGGTCACCAGGGAAGTCCTGAGTTCGTATTTTAAACCAACACAGCTTGCAAAGCTTTGATGCTAGAGTCTGTCCTGAGAAGCCATATTGGGAAGGAAGCTTTGGTCTAGCAAAACCGCACTAGAACATCACCCCACACCTAGAAAGATTTCCCAAGACATCTTCCAGCTCCTGAGTGTCTGTTCCAGGACTCCCCTTAGAAACTCTTGTGAATTCCCAAATCCCCATAGGTGCCCCCCTCAAAACCACTACAGTTCCCTCCATTCCCATGAAATGCCCTCAGTCTGGGGTGTCCTAAAATGCCCCCAAGCTCCTAGGATGCTCCCTTTCTGAGCCCCTGCTCAGTGTCCCATTCCCCATTCTGCTGCCCTAGGTACGCCCTGATGTCCCGGTGCTGGGAGCTAAACCCCCGGGACCGGCCGAGTTTTGCAGAGCTGCGGGAAGACCTGGAGAATACGCTGAAGGCCCTGCCCCCTGCCCAGGAGCCGGACGAAATCCTCTACGTCAACATGGATGAGGGTGGGGGTCATTCTGAACCACTTGGAGCTGCTGGAGGAGCGGACCCCCCAACTCAGCCTGACCCTAAGGATTCCTGCAGCTGCCTCACCGCCGCCGAAGTCCATCCTGCCGGCCGCTATGTCCTCTGCCCTTCTACAGCCCCCGGCCCTACCCTGCCTGCTGAAAGGAGCTCCCCAGCACCCCCGGGGCAGGAGGATGGCGCCTGAGACCACCCTCCACCTGGGACTTCCTCTCAGGACCCAAGCTAGGCACTGCCACTGGGGGACCCACCCCCCTACTTTCCCACTCCAGACCTTACCCCCAACCATAGCCCTCTCTTCCTATCTGTTCCACTCCCATCCCAGACAGATCCTCTCCCTTTTCTACACCTTAGTGTCCCCATGTGTAAAAGAAAGGGACTGGACTGAAATCCCTGAGGGTCCTCCCAGGTCTAACATTCCAAGATTCTAGATTCAAGGTTTAAAGAGTCTAGATTCAGAGGTTCTAAGTTTCAGAGCTGAGTCTTTGGTTCTAAAGACCTGGAATTCCAGTCTCTAATTCTAAAGTGCTAAGGTTCTAGACATGGAAGTTCTAAGGCCTACATTCTAAGGCTCTGAGATGCTGTGGCTCTAGATTTTTCTGGTTCTAAGATTCTTCATAAAGCCCATGAAATTTTAGGTTATAAAGCTCTAAGATTCTATTTCTAGAATCTAAGGCTCTGGGATTTTAGATTTTATTTTTCTAGGGTTCTGAGTCCTGAGGGTGTAAGATACTAGATCCTACAATTCTAAAAAATCCTACAGTTCTAGACATGGAGGTTCTAAGGTCTTATGTTCTAAAATTTGAAGTTCTGAGCCTCTTAGAGTATAACTTTTCTGGTTTTAAGACTCCAGATCATAAGGCTTCAAGATTTGATCTTCTCAAGTTCTAAGATTCTAGTGATGGTCAGTGACAGAGTCTAAGGCTTTATGATCCTCGAAACCCTTGTTATGAGACTGTGGATCCTAAAGATCTAAAATGCTAGCATCTGCAATTCAAAAGTTCTAATAGTCTAAAGATGGAGGTTCTAAGGTCTAATGTCCTAAGATGTGATGTTCTAAGGCTTAGTCTAAGAACCTAGATTCTCTGTGTCTAAGATTCCAGATCATATGCTTCAAGATTGTAGATTATTAAACTCTAAGATTCTAATGTTGTCCTGTTCTGTGTTTCAAGGCACTCTAGATCCTATTGGTCCAAGATTCTGGATCCTCAGCATCTAGGGTATAGATACTCCACAGTCAGTGGTGACAAACTGGATGCCAAAGTTCTAATCATTTTTAATTTTGGACACGTTTAAGTTTTATGCTGCATCTTCTCTTTCTAGGATTTTTGTTAAGGGTCTAGGAATTCATGGTTCTAAGTCTTACGATTCTGGATACTATAGTTCTAAGATTCACATGTTATAAGATTCTAAAGGTCTAGAATTCCAAAGTACAATTCTGAGGTTCTAACCTTATAGTTTTATCCTGTGTGACCCTCCCCTTCTTAGCCACATCTGCTTCCTCTTCCTTTCATGTTGGGGTGTGCCCCCTCAAACCTGTGCAATGCATTAAAGACACCTCCTTTCCCCAGAGGACAATATCCCTCCTTTGGGGGCTCTATTGCCCCCCTGAGCCAGTCCTTTATGCCCCCTGAACAGAGTGTGAACTCTGGCACCTCCAGCGGGGCTCAGATCACATAAAACTGTAACCATGCTTCTGTCTCTTCTTGTCTCCACTTAGCTGTCATATGGCCCTTTTCCCAGGCAACTCAGCTTCTGTAAAAAGGAGGGTTTGGTGGGGTCTTGGAGTTCTCCCCTCACTAAAGAGGGTAGATGTGAACAGATACAAGACAAAAGGACAAGCAAACAAAGAAAAGCGGACTTGCCAGACTTGATGAAACCCCTAGTGAGAAATAAGCACATAGATACTCACAGGGTCACACAGAGATCCTCCCTATTTCCCAAAGTAACAGACTCATTAATTAATGGACAAACTCAAGTACTCTTGGTCACAAATACAGAGACACAAATTCAGACAGAGAAACACAAAATTACACGAACATGTTTGCAAACATGCACCGGCAGGCGGTCAACCAAGAATAAGAAGAAACTTGAGTATCTAGAGTAACACAGATACAGACACAAATACTCAGACATATAGAGTACCTAGGGGCTTCCCAGGTGGCACAGTGGTAAAGAACCGCCTGCCACTGCAGGAGGAGCAAGAGATGCGAGTTCGATCCCTGGGTCGGAAAGATCTCCTGGAGAAGGAAGTGCAACCCAGTCCAGTATTCTTGCCTGAAGAATTCTATGGACAGAGAAAGCGTGGGAGGCTACAGTCCACGGGGTGGCAAAGAGTCGGACATGACTGAGCACACACACACACACACACCGAGTACTTAAAGGGGACTCACAGACCCAAACGTTCAGATTCACATAGAAACACAGGCACAGAGTACCTCCGATAACCACGGGCCCAAAAGGGACTCCTGCCAAGATAAGCCCACTGTGTTTTGCACGAATCGCAGGCATAAGTTCCTGGGTGTGTCCAGTAGCTGCAGGAGGAACCCTTGGCAGCGCCCGGACGCCCCCCAGTGGTGGTTCCTGAGAATGAAAAACAGTTCAATCCGGGCCACAAACTTTTTTAGAACAAATCATTGTGGGAAGCTGGGAGGAGAGAGGAAGTCGGACGTGGGCGAGGGGCGGGGTGTCTGGACTGGAACCTACGGGCCCACGTGAGTGTCTGTCCCGCTTCTGAGTGGGTGCTGTGTGTCTAGGTTGCCGTGGTGTAAGCTTGTAGTGTAACTGTCCTATGTCTATATCGTTTGATGCTGCCTGCTTGTGCCAGCCTTAATGGGCACATCTACATCGCAGTTTGGTGTACTATCCCCTGAATGGATGCATCTGATCCTACACACGCCATTTGTTTATCCATGTTGTGTCTGCGGCCTTTGTCTAAGTAGAGGTTGTGAATGGTTTTTGTGGGCTTTAGGTATGGCTCCGTGGGCAGCGGGCATTTGCATTGCGTATCTCGATAGTGTACCTTCCAGAAGTTTTGTGTCTTTTAGAGGCGACAGGGTTAGATCTTGTGAAACTGTGGCGTTTAACAGAGCCTTAACTACGGACCTGTGTGTTTGAGTTTATCATATTGACGCCAAACAGGCGGATCTACTGAACAGTAATTTATAGAGGATTTGGGGTAGAGACCCCTGAACTTGAGGTCTTTCCGGAGGGAAAGGCTCTATGATCTTGTGCAGAGCGCCCATTCACGTAAGATACCAACCATAAAGACCGCAGCTCAGCTATCGTGGAAGGAGGCGCTCGATGAAATGTACTATCAAAGGGGAAAGGGTGCGATTCCCCGTTATAACTTTTCTCCCGCTGTTAGTCTAGCCTTTATTTTCAAACCTTCAGGACTCTGAAGTCAAAGGGTTGCTTTTCTTACAGGCAACTGAGTTTCTTCCAGATTAAGAATAATTTATCTACTTAATCTCGATTTCATATACTTCCTCTACAGCGAAATTTGTAAGGCCGTCCGTAACCAGAATGGCCAATCTGTTTAGGTTTTCCTAAAACGATGCAACTATACTAGCTTTAGTGAGATAAGTCAGGAACTGAGATTGGTGGACAGATTGTTTTGAAACCGCCCTAACGGCAACGGGCAGTTCCTTAGTGAATTCATCTCTTTCCGGTTTCTTAAAGGCAATCGTGAAGGGGGGGGGAGGGTCTGCCGACTCTCCATTTGATTGGTTCTGGTGGTTTTACCCGCTTGGACTCCTCTAGGGGCGGGAGATTTAGACCAATCAAGATATGTGTTACAGAGACACTAGTTTGATGAAAAGACCGCGCAGGGAAGGCCGTTCGGCGCTTATTCTGAGACTCCATCACTGATTGGTCCAAATCTTTACTCTCTTTCCCTCATTTGACCCTACGGGAGCGGGCGCGCGGGCACTACCCAATCACCGCGCGCTCCTCCTCCCTCCTTTTCCCGCCCTCCCGTTTCGGCCCCGGCATCGACGTAGGCCAACGCTTCCTCCCCGGCAGCTCCTAAGCCCTTTCATTGCTGTTCTTTTGAAAGACGCGCTCTGATTGGTTGAGCCCTTGGGCCCGCGCCCGTTGCCCCTATGAGGTGGCCAATTGGCAACCGTGTTGCATCGCACCGGGCCACGGAGGAGGGGGGAGGCGGCGGCGGCGGCCATTTTGAGCCGCCGCCGCCATTGGAGTGGGGGGGCCCCCCCTTTCCCCCTTCGCCTGCTGACAGGAAAGGTTTAAGGGGGACAGAGCCCTGGGAGGCCGGGCCGGGCTCGGGGGCCACCCCGGGGGCCCGGGCCATGGATGTGCGCCGTCTGAAGGTGAACGAACTTCGCGAGGAGCTGCAGCGCCGCGGCCTGGACACTCGCGGCCTCAAGGCCGAGCTTGCTGAGCGGCTGCAGGCGGCGCTGGAGGCCGAGGAGCCCGACGACGAGCGGGAGCTCGAGGCCGACGACGAACCGGGGCGACCCGGGCACAACAACGAGGAGGTCGAGACCGAGGGGGGCTCCGAGCTGGAGGGGACCGCGCAGCCACCGCCGCCCGGGCTGCAGCCGCACCCGGAGCCCGGCGGCTACTCGGGGCCGGACGGACATTGTGAGAGTGCGCGGGGCGGGGGCCGGGGAGCCCGGACTCCGGGCCGAGGAAGGGCTGTGGGACGCGGGAGTCCGGCGCCTGAGGTCGGGGAGACGGTCTGAGGATCGGGGGATACCGCTCCCCGCCGCTGAAAAGGATTGGGGGACAAGGCCCGCGGGACGACCGGAGGGTGGATCCTGGCATTCGGCGCAGGGAAGATACTGGAGTGGGGGCTCTCGGTTTCGGAGATGAGGAAGGTCCGGGGTGGGGGTGTAGAGGATTCCCGAGCCTACGGCTCAAAAACCGGAAGCCGTGCTTTTTGGAACCGAAGACAGTCGGAAGAACAAGGGGTTTTCTTTTAGGAGACTGAGATCTTAAAGATGGTGATCTTAAGATTTGGAGCTGGGTAGGCTTGGGAGCCGTGTTTTCAGGGCTGGAAGCGTTTTGAGGATGGAGGATCCTAGAGTTTGCTGCTGGATGGGGTACCGGGGAATTCTCGTGTTTGTTATTGGGATGGGTTGGTAAGATGGAGTTCCGGTGTCTGGCCAGGGAGGGTCCGACGGACTGCGTTCTAGTGGTTGACTGAGGAGCTTTTAGGGGATGCGAAAGTCTACCATGTGATTGTACCATGGGGGACCCCTATCTGTCTGAAGACTGCCTTGGTGGGGGGGGGGTCTCAGATCCAGAGCTGAAATGCCAGCCTTGAGGCATGGGCAACCTGGGCATTTGATGCTGGCCATCTGGGGCCCTTTTGGCTGACGTGTAGAGAAGGTATATGGAACATCAATGTCCAGAAGCTGGTGCTGGAGAGAAGGAGACTTCACTGGGTGAAGTACCTGGAGGTCTGGAGCTAGGAAGGCATTGGGGACAGATAATGTAGTGGCTCCTGCTGAATGGTCTTAGATTAACAGTATGGGGTGTTCGGAGAACAAGAGTAGCTGGGAGTGGGTGGGGTAGATAAGTTGGTGGAGTTTGAAGTTGAGGGATTTTCTGGGGGGTAGAGGATCCTTGCACAAGAAAAGAGTGTGTAGCTGGTGTGTCAAATATAGGGAAGGGAAGAGTGTATATGATGTGGAAGGTGAAAGAAAACTTGTTAACTTGGCAGGGGGCCTCAGGGTGAAGAGGGGAAGTGTTTCTGGGGCTGAGCATCTCCATGAGAGGGCTCCTTGATCCCCAGAAGCAGGGTTTTTTTTGTATGTGTGCCTAGGGATTGGAGGGGCCTCAAGGGGTAGTTGAGAATCTCTGCATCAGACACTCTGAAGGAGAGGGGATGGAGTAGATCTGTGACTTTCTGAAGGGAAGAGACCCTGGTATGGGAGGAAGTAAATCAAGTTAAAAACGGGTGGCTTTCTAGAAGGAGAGAACATGGTGATTGGAAAAGTTGAAGAGTAAGTAGAAAGGACTCTGGCATCCAGAGTCTGTATTATTTACCTGAAAAAGAGAGTACCCTGTGCTGTGGGACTAAAGAAATGAGGGGAGCAAGAGGATCAGGGAATAGAGTAGATTTGGGGTTGGCACAGGGTATTTACGTGTTCTTCTGGAGCAGGGCAGTCTGAGGGTAGATTTGGGGTGGAGGGCGGTTGTCTAGGACTCAGATGCTGGGAGGAGTACTTGCCATTGCAGAGACCTGTCAAGGAAGGAGGAGTGGCCCAGTGTATCTGCCTAGGGCAGGCAAGACCCTGGCAGGAATGCCGGTGGCTAGAAATGTCTCCAAAGAAAATTGATATGCTTTATGGCAGACTCTAGACTGAGATTTTTGTCTTGGGCAAGTCACTTCACCTCTGAGCTCTGGCTTCCTTGTGTGTAAGATTGGGGTGTAATAATCGTGCCCCCCTTCCTGCTTAGGGATGAATGAGATTACATGTGTAAGGGGCTTAGCACTGGGCCTGCCTATTATTAGGAGGTAAATGTTTTAGGGAACAGAGAAGAGCCCCAAAATCATAAGCTTCTCTGGGCGAGGCTTCCTCTGTGAGCGCAGGAGAGATTCTCGGAAAGAAAGATGTGAGGCTTTTGTGGCGAGAACAAGACTGTGCTTAGGGCCTGGAAGAAACGCAGTGGTATGAAAGGGCCCCCTGTGTTCTAATTAAGGAGTTATTCTGTGTCTTCCTTTCTCTCCTACCCATTACAGCAAAATCCTTTGAGCCCCTTTTATGCCCCTCTCCAACCCTTCCTTCAGCCCTGGTAAACAGACCTGTAGCGAACCACGTGATCTGTGTGACTTTCCTCCCTTTGGGCCGCACCTGGTTTGTGCCCAGATACATTTGTCCTCTGAGAAAGGATCCAATCAGTTAGCAAGCAGCAGAATAGTCTCTCCTTCCCCATGGTTCCGCCTCACTGGTCCTGGCACAGCCACTAGTAGGGCCCTGGAGGCACCTTGCAGAGGCTGCCCCTGGGGCGGAGAACCTGCTTACTACTCAACCTAGGTTTCCAAAGTTCTCTCTGGGTTTGGTTAAGGGTTCTCCTTGAAGGAGTTTCAGGTTTTAGTCCCATCTGTGAGCTTTCACATGTGCCACCCCAACCCCAGGAATGTTTTCTCCATTCTCATCACTGGGTTATCAACAGTTATGTATCCTTTGAGCCTAGGCTTATCTGTTTCTGGGTCCCTGATCTCAGCCCCTGGTACTTCTTCATGGCCCTTAACACAATACAATTTTTGTGCTTTCAGATTTGTTTAATGTGTGTCTGTCTCACTAAGCTGAAACTTGTTCTTAGTTGTATCCTAGCATGTGGTGTGTAGTATGTACTCTACTCCATGAATAGTTGATATTGTTATTTCTTTTTTTCTTTTTTGGCTGCGCCACACAGCTTGAGGAATCTTAGTTCCCCAACCAGGGATTAAACCCTGGCCCCAGCAGTGAAAACACTAAATCCTAACCACAGGAAATTCCCTGATGTTGTTCTTCTTGCCACCCTTCATTTGAGTTCCTCCTGGACCCACAAAAACACCTTCCTGAAACACTTCCTGCCTAACTCCAAATATTTTAGGGCTTATCCCTAATGAGTCTGAAGGCCACTATTTTCATGACTCCTGTTTTCTTAATAGTTCCTTTCCTTCCTCCCCCATTTCCCCTTCAAATGAGATGGTTACCTCTTATCTTTACAGCTATTGCGGGGTAGAAGAGATTCATAAAGAGAGTTGGTTATGCAGGTGGGAATAGTGAATTGGGTTGGACAGAGGACTGGTTTGTGCCCTGAACAATTTTTAAGGTTGTACTCTAAATGCAACTCCCTAAGCTTTATACCATGTCAGAGAACAGCTGGGCTGGTAATTTTTAAACTGTGTTCATGGAGTTGCCCCCCACCCCAGTGGGGACTTAGAGGGGAGGTCAAGCTGGACCCCTTCTCTGACTTTCCCATCTCCTTGCTCCAACCAGAGCAGTCCTGCCTCATTTGGTTTTATGGGTTGGGATTCTGTAGAACCTAATCACAGATAGATCTCTAACTTTTAAGGGGCAAGAAGGCCTGTCCTCAGGTAGCTGGGGCCCCTCACTGCCCAGGTGGGTTTTCATCTGAAGGTGTTTTCACATCTTTTAGCCTGTGGAAGACTGATTGTTCACAGTGGGGATGGCATCGTTTTGTATTAAAAAGCTACCTCTAGTCCCAAGAAACACCCTTCTAACTGGCCATTTTTTGTTTTAAGATGTCATGGACAATATTACCATGCAGAACCAATTCTATGAGACACAGGTCATCAAGCAAGAGAACGAGTCAGGCTACGAGAGGAGACCACTGGAAATGGACCAGCAGCAGCAGACCTATCGCCCAGGTAGGAAAGCACATGTGATACATTTCTTTTGAAGGAAATATAATCTATGTGTGGGTGGCCTTTACCTTCTGCCTACTGCCTGTCTTCCCAGAAACATTGTATCTTCCTTTTAGGCAATATGTTTGGGCTTGGTCACTCTGGCAAGATCTTTTTGAAGGGAAGAACTTAGTCTCACTCCCAAGTATTAGGATAGGGGAGTCTTCGAGGTATCTGTCATCAGATGTTAGTACTAACATCTTGGAGAGTTTAGACCTGGAGGCCAATATCTGAGTCTTACTTAGAATCTTAGAATGTTGAAGCTAAAAAGGACCTTCTAAATCTAGTCTAGTATTTGCCATGTTCTGAAGAGTATTGTTCCAGGAGATATTGGTAAGGACTTCTCAGAGAAGAGTTCCTTGGCCAAATGTATCTGAAAAATGTGCCATATACCTTGCCACCTCTGGGAGAGTCAGTGTACTCATTAAAGATGCTGAGAAGTCCTGGATTGGGAAAAACTCTGTGTCACATTGTTTAAACCCAGCATTTCCCAAATATGTAAATGTGTCTTTGTAGAACAAAGTTTTCTACAGTACAGGCTTGGAAAGCACAATTATAATGTAGATCTCTCCCCATTTTACAGATGGGGGAGATGGAGGGCTAGGGTTGAATGCCGGAAATTGAATTGGCTTCTGGGCCACTGCTGTTGGTTGATAAGCAGCACTCCTTACGTAGTATTTGGGAAGTGGGGTCCTACTGTTGAGTAACGACAGCGCCAGGACTGACTCCCAGTCTTGTGCTCCTTTCACTGTGCTGTGGTCCCAGTGCCTTTTCGTAATCAGTCTAGTTGGTTCTGTCTGATTCCATTCTGGTTCGCCCACAAAGTAAAATCCCCAGACATTTCTTGTGAGTGGCTCAGGATTTTAATGAATGTAGGTTACACCACATTCTAAACTGTAGATTTGTGTCAGACTCTGTGAGACTTGTGGGATCATTTGGCCCAAGGAGACTGTTTTTTGTGCAGACATTTATCCGGGCCTCCCATGAGCCCAGTGCTCTGATGGGAACCAAGGAAGCTCTCCGTGTGGGTGAGCACCATCTCTGCCCTAGTGAACGAGGAGCCTTCTCTGAGGGATTTTGTCTGTGTGCCAGAGCCAGGGAGTGCTCCAAGGTGGTGTTGAGTTGAATGCTAAGTGTGTAGATGTGATATGAGTGATCCACAGCATCCATAGATGAGGTGAGTCTAAATCCACAGTTTGCTCTCAGTAGGCACAGATTCTTGGAATCTGCCTGAGCTTGGGACATTGCTGTGGCCCACAGCGTGTTATCCCATCCTGACTTCCTATTTGTGGTGTGATTTAATGAGGCCATCCCACCTGTGGGCTGGCTTACACGCAGACCCTTCCTTCTGGAGCGCTTCTGGGCTTTGTAATAGTGATTAAAGCCCATGGAGTTAGGTGGGGGACCACAACACTGCTGAACTGACTTTCCCCTCCATTGCTAGACCAAAGAAGCTCTGTAAGAATTGAAGTGAAGAGATTCTTTGGGAGAAGAAATTACAGAATGCAGAATTGTGAAATGGTAGAAGTCTTTTAGGGCTCCCTCTTTGGTGCCCATGATGGTAGCTCCTCCTGAAGTAGAGGGGACCAGAAAAGTGATAACTGAAGAATTTCTGAGTGTCTTAACCATCTGGATTTGTCCTCTCTGTAGAAGTGAAGACAGAGATGAAGCAAGAAGCACCCACCAGCTTCCTCCCACCCGAAGCATCTCAACACAAACCAGACAGACAGCAATTCCAGAGTCGCAAGAGGCCTTATGAAGAAAACCGGGGACGGGGGTACTTTGAGCACCGAGAGGATAGGAGGTGGGTCTGTGAGGCAGTGGTCATCCTTTTTCCAATAGGTTTCAATGTCTGTAGCCCAGCGCCCACCGGTGTCTTTGTACTAGCCAACAGGACAGAGCTGAGGTCTTCCTACCCTCTCCCTCAACCCCCAGTTCTTCCTATACCCACTACAGATTCAACTTTGCTAAGCTTCTGATCCTTCCCTCAGTTTCTCCCTTCCCATTACTTGAAGGATGAAGTTCAAATACCTTACCGTTCACATGTGAGATGCCAGCCTGCCTTTTTAGTCCTTTGCCCCACTGCCCTGCATATGACCTGATCTGAGCATATGGTAGACTAAGGTCATCCAGACTGTTCCAGGGAGGACCCTGCGCATTAGACTCCACGCTTCTACCCCTTTCTCTTATTCCCATATGTTGGAAACCACCAGTATTTTCACATAGTCTCGTTTAGTATTTTGGTTGGAATAAATTTTGTTCATGGTTTAGGACACTTTTAAAAGAGAAGAAGACAAAAATTGGGTCATTTCAAATCCTTTCAGATGTGGAGTTTTAGGAAGCCTGGAATATGGACAGATTATAATAACAGGTTTATCCAAAACAGATTGCCCTTCCTGGCCCAGTACCCTCTGGGCTACTGTAACCTCCCATTAGTAGCAGAGTTCAGTGTGAAGGCAGTGCTCAGCATGTAGAGGGATGGATCAGAATCTGAGGGTGTGAGAGAATGGTATTTTTCAAAAAGTTCTCTAAATGATTCTCATGGCCCTCTTGAGCAGAGCACACCCTCTCCAATCCCTGACCCCACCCTGGTAGTTAATAGTCATTGCTCTTATTGCAAGGATGTAGGGTTCCAGAGTTCTTTTGCTAACCTCTGTGGGAGGAACTTGAAATCCAGGAAGCAGCTTGGAGGCCACTTGTAAATTCCAGCAGAACCTTGAGGTCCCTTCTTCCTTGTCCGTCTGTTCTCCTGTGACTGATACCTCTTTATGACGCAGGGGGCGATCTCCTCAGCCTCCAGCTGAAGAGGATGAAGATGACTTTGACGACACCCTTGTGGCCATTGACACATGTGAGTCCTTGGAGTGCCTGTTAGATACTGTCTGCAGTCAGTGTAAGGAAACTGCTTTTACCTTCGCAAAATCCCCACCTGGCACCGTCCAGAGCAGTGTTAGTTCAGATGTGAGAAATAGCAGAGCCCTGGAGTCAGGGTGCTGGTTTGGAGACAGAAGGTTTACTTCAGCTCCATCTGTGAGATTCTGGTCAAGTCATTCTACTTCTCCAAGCTTCTCTTCAGAGAGGAAGAATCCTGCTGTTACACCTCAAGGGACTTTCAGTGACATTCATCAGAAAGCAAGCTGGAAAACCCTGAACACCCTGTAAAGTTGTCATCTAATCAAGAAGGGAACTTGAGTGGTGCTGGGGAAACTTAACTCTTTGACAGCCATTTCCCCAGTTTCCATCAGCTGCTCACGTTCCTGGTGAAACCAATGCTGCCTTGTCTCCTCAGGCATTAACCTGGCCTGCCCTGCTCTCTGTCCCCCAGTTCAGTTCTGTTTCCTCTAGATAAGTGATTTCCCCCTTGACTGTGCATCTCAGTACTTGGGGGAACGAATGTAGAGGTCCTGTCCCTCCTCAGGCCTCAGATAAACTCTTAAGTGGTAGAGCCTGTGAGTCTGAATTGTTGAACCCACCCAGAAGCCCAGTCAAGTCTGGGGACTGCACTTTTCAACAGAGCAAAAAGTTAACCAGCAGTTCATTCGTGTTCTTATTTACATAGCTCATGTTTATCAACCAACGGCTACATGCTTTAAAAGAGGTAAATATGTCTCGTATACAGTCCCTTTTATCATAGTATCTTAAGGATCGAGAACTGAGCGTTAATTTTTTAAGGATTGGGTGGCAGTGGTTCATGAAGCGGCATCTGATTAAATGCCAAATGTACAGACCATGGTAGTCAGCCTGTAGAGAAAGGAGAGAGCCTACTGGACGAGACAGACAGGAAGGACTTTCCTGGAGACATGAGTGGCTCCTGGAAGAGTGGGGAGAGTCTGAGCCGCAGAGTCCTAGGCCCACGTCAGGAGCTGGGAGCCTGTGGTGCACCTGACGGTGGTCCTAGGTGGTGGATGTGGATCAGGGTCAGCTGTTTGTACAGCTCTTGGCAGCAGGAGTCTGACAGATACTCCACACTGATCGAGTTAGCATGGGAGATGGTTGAAGTTTATGGTTTGGGGAATTAATCTTTTCTAAATTCTAAAATCACTTGAGGCTCTAACCCTATGGACTGTAGCCCACCAGGCTCCTCTGTCCATGGGATTCTCCAAGCTGGAATACTGGAGTGGATTGCCATGCCCTCCTCCAGGGGATCTTCTGGACCCAGAGATCGAACCCACCTCTCATGTCTCCTGCACTGGCAGGCTGGTTCTTTACCACTAGCCCCATTAGAGGCATGTGTGTATTATTTGCGGGAGCCCCCTTGACAGCCATCCTTGGACCCCAGCCCAGTGAAGAGCCCTAGTTCCTATGTGGAGTGGCAGCTTTCATCCTGTGCAGTCCAGTTTGCAGTATTGCAGGGCCTTTGTCCTAAGAGAGAATGGTTAAGTGGTGTGGCTGGTTTCTCATGAACCTGTCCCCACACCATGTCAGCTTGTGTACTTTTGGTTAACACTCTTAGGAAACTTACCTCTGCCTGTCCCTCTGGGGACCATCAAAACATCAGCCAACTACAGGCTTTTTCCTCCACAGATAACTGCGACCTCCACTTCAAGGTGGCCCGAGACCGGAGTAGTGGCTACCCGCTCACGATTGAAGGTTTTGCATACCTGTGGTCAGGAGCCCGTGCCAGCTATGGGGTCAGAAGGGGCCGTGTGTGCTTTGAGATGAAGGTGAGTGGGAGCAACAGAGGGGATGGGGGCAGAAAGTAGGTCCATCCTTGGTCAGAGCCATGATTGCAAAAGAGATTTGATTGAACATGAATTTTGTGTTCAGGCCAAAGAAAAAGTAAAATGAACTCAGGAGAACTGTCGTTGCTAAATATTATATGGAGAAAGCAAGGCGACCATACGTTGCTTCATCAAGCAGTTTTTTCCTTGTTGGGGTTTGATGTAGGTGCTTTATAGCCAGCCATTCGAGGGTGACATGTTTGTAGAGCTGGAGAAAGGAGTTGTTTGGAAAAACAGGGAGCTGGAAAGAATCGGCCCTGGCCAGTTAAGGGGAGGCCAGGCGAGAGTGGGGCAAAGAAAGGTTCTGCTATCCAGATACCCTCGACCGTTCTCTCCGCAGTTCCACGTCAAAGTGTATTTACGAAAATAATACCTGGTCATGTTTAGTAAAAGGTCAGATAGCACAGAAGAGTAAAAACCAGAGTTATACTCAGATCCTCCCAGCCCCTAGCCTATCCTCTAGAGATACCTTATGTGTTAACAGTTTCTTGTGTATCCTTTGTATATACAAACTTACTTATGATAGCTAATTCTGTAGAATACTTTGCATGTGCTAGGTACGGTGCCAAGTTCTTTCCATGGATAGCTCCGTTAACCCTCACAGTCTCATCACAAATTATGTACTGTTGTCCCCCATTTTTCAGAGGTGGAAACTAAGACCAAGGGTTATTGTATTTGACTAAGACACTTGATTCTAAGTTGCACATTGTTTTGTGTGCATAGAGAAACCGCCAATTATACTAACATAGTGCTTTCAGACATCAGTTGTAAGATATATACTGACTCTGGAGATGTTAAAATGTGAAAAGCGTGTGTCCAAAAGTCACTTATTAGAGTAACTTTCCAAAAGCCACAAACTAATAAGATAAATATTGGTTATTAGAGAATCTAACTGCTAATTAAAAGTTAAGTCAGAAGATGCCTTTTATTTTTTCTGCTCATTTTACTTAATACTATATCTTGAACATTTTTCCGTACCAGTGTATTAGCCCTGCATCATTCTTTTTAACTGCTGCATCATTTATGGCCTGGATGTGCCTTAATGTGACTGGTACTTTACAGGTGGTCTTTTCTTCCTTCCTCTTCCCCTGTCTTCCTTCCTTCTTTTTCAACATAAAGACCACCACACTGCATATTTTTGTGTGTGTATATCTCTAGCATAGACCGGAAGTTGAATTGCTTGGTTATAGAGCATGTGCATTTGCCGTTAATAATAAGACTGCCAAGTTGCCCTCCAAAGACATTACACCGATTTATATTTCCACACCAAATGTTGTGAGAGTCCCTGTTTGCGTTGTAGCAAGTATTAAAGCTAAAAAATAACAGTTTTAGAATTCCTATCTCTGTGGCCCTGAACTCTCCTGAGCCTTTTGGAGACCCTGGTTTCGGTATAGCTGGCCCTTTAGACAGCTCAGATACATTTTCCCAAGCCACAGAAGCCATTCCTATTTTTTTAACATCTGTACACTTCCCACCTGTATTGTCTCCTAAACTGTCAGCCTCCAGAGAATCAATTCTGAGCCTTCTTTTTTTTATCTGTCCCCAGATCAATGAAGAAATCTCTGTGAAGCACCTTCCGTCTACAGAGCCTGACCCACATGTGGTCCGCATTGGTTGGTCCCTGGACTCCTGCAGCACTCAGCTAGGTAAGGGAGGTCAGCCAAGCAATCCAGAGAGTAGAGAGGGTGCCTTGATCCCTGGATTCTCAAGCTTCCTCAGCTTCTCTCTCCCGCATTGGACCCAGAACAGAAGTACCCTGGGGTTGAATAGACACAGGGATTAGGTTTGTGGTGCTGCCTAACTTCAGACTTACAAGATTCAACTGAAAGGACCACAGTCATACAACAACTTTTCGACAAAAAATTTATCTTTCATCTTTAAGAACAGGGTCCAAAGTTCTCTTCAGAAAACTGTTCCCTTTCAAGAAAAAAAAGACCAGTTGTCTCCTGTTCTCAAACCATGGTGAAAGTAATAAGGTCCTTAAGTTCCATTGAGTTCTGTCTGGAAGATTCTGTCCAGAGCCCAGAGTAAAAGAGAAAGCAGAGACCAGTGGGGCCAGGGCTGGCTGACGGAGAGAAGCAGGGAGGGCTGTCTTGAGAGGTTTTGAATTTTCTCAGATTCCCCAGGCCCTAATAACCTTCTGGCCCAGGTGACTGATTTCAGTGACTGAGATGAGACTTTTCTTTCTTGGTCATATAAACATTCTGATTGTGAAAATAACGTCTGCTTCTAGTGAAAATTCAGGCCATTACAGAGAGGGGGAAATGAAAATCCTTCTAAACCTGTGAGATGATGACTGGTGTTAACATTTTCATCTGCATTCTTCCAGACAGTTCCTTTGTCCTTTGTGTATCTCAAATGGGATACGTTATAGAACTTTTTTGTAGCCTGACTGCTTTTTCCCACTTAATATTGATGGTTATATTTTTGTAAGTAAGTATAGGTTTTTTGACCACTGCATAATTTTTCATTTTATAGTTGTGTTACCTATTTATAAATGTTTTGTAGGTCAGTTGCATTGATTAAAAATTTTTACAGTAAAACACTTGAGCTCTCCTTGTATGTAATTAGTCTGAGCCCCTTAAAAGTAGAAATGGTAGGTTAAAAGCTGTACAGTTTTCATTTTGATGTGTATTAATAATTTTATTTAAGATTCATATGTCATCTCCTTTTATCTTTGTTTCAGTTTTGAGATGTAAATGGAGAATAGTTGATACAGATAAAGATACAAAGCCCAGAACAGTTGAGCAGATGTCCAGGTTACACAGCTGATTCAGACTAGAGCTGGGCCTGGAATTCATGCTTGTTGACGCCTGCTTTACTAGCAGAGCTTAGGTTTCTGGCCTAATATCTCTGTAACTCAGATGTCAGCCAGGGCCCTTGGGGTCTCAGTCATCTTGCTTCAGAACCCATTTGTGTAGCCTGAGGAAATCGGTACCTTTCCTACGGGTTAGACCTCATGGTCTGCAGAAGCAAAACCCCTTTACTGATTTCTGACCAAAACTCTCTGACACCAAAAACAGACACCGTTAGGAGACTTAACTGAATACTGAATGTCACAGGGAAGACATGTGCCTTAGTGTACAGCCTTCCTCCATCGCAGCTTCTCTCTTCCCTCCTCCCTTTTTTCCCCACTTCTCCCTTTGTGTTCAAAGCCGTTCAGGTCAGCTCAAACTGTCAGACTTAACACCTAAAGCCATCAAACCCTCAGAAGCTCTGCATGTTGAAGAGCTTCCTTTGAATGGAAGCTTTCTTACCTCCTCCCCCAAAAGCACCTGATTAGTAAAACTGGCAAAGAAAATGTTTCTTTTATTGGTTTTAATTTAAAACTATGTAATAGCCATAAGGGCCATTGTAACCATCACAGGTTTAACCTGCCTTTGCCTGTTTCTTCCCTCAGGCGAAGAGCCTTTCTCCTATGGCTACGGAGGCACTGGGAAGAAGTCCACCAATAGCCGCTTTGAAAACTATGGAGACAAGTTTGCAGAGAATGATGTGATTGGCTGCTTTGCGGTGAGTGCTGGCAGCCCGTGGGAGTTGGCAGAACCAAATGTTGGTCCTGTGAGGTCAACCTGCAACATCTTTTTCAGAATACCTCTGTCCTTTGTCTGCCCTTTGTCCAGCTGTTCTCACCATACCTCTGTTTCTCATTGACACACTGAAATGTTTGTGGTCATTTTGTGCAAAATTCTGCCATTCTTCCCACTGTGGTCTTTTGTGCAGAGTTCTCAGATGGCATCCTGAAGATGTTTGGGGATGTCAGACATGCACAACTTCTAGATACCAGACTGACATTTCCTAAGCAAACTAAGGAATTACTTCCCTTTCCTGTGTAATAGTCTGCATGCACACATGCTCAGTTGTGTCCGAATCTTTTCAAGCCCATGGACTGTAGCCTGCCACGCTCCTCTATCGTGGAATTTTCTCCAAGAATACTGGAGTGGGTTGCCATTTCCTTCTCCAGGGGATCTTCCTGATCCAGGGATCAAACCCTTGTCTCTTGCGTCTCCTGTATTGACAGTCGGATTCTTCACCACCAGCACCACCTGGGAAGCCCATGGAATAGCCTATCTGTTCTCAAGGGCAATGGTGTTGGCTCTTGCCCCACTTTAGCATCATCTCATCCCAGAACTTCTCCCTTCCTTCACCTCGTTGGTTTAGCCAGCCTTCCAATAGCGCATTGGAGGATGGGGTGGATACAAAACAGAACACGATAGAAGAAGCCTGAACTGCTGCTGAGCTTCAGTCCCCAAGAGCAGTGACCAGCACTCACAGAGGTGCAGAGTGACTGATGGTTCTGGGGCCAGAATCCCTAGGCCCAGCCCCAGCCCCCGCTTTTCAACTCTCAGTCCTGGACAGCCTGCCCTCCCTGTGCTTCAGTTTCCTCTCGGTGAGAATTCTCACACCTACCTCAGAATTTCATGTGGTGTCATAAAGGTAAACCATTAGAAGCATTTACAACAGTGTCTGGCAGAGAATGAATGCTCAGGAAATACTCTTTAACACTGTGATCACTGGAAGTTAAATGTTTGTAAAAATATGCCATGAAGCCCCAGGGAGAGTGGGTAACCAGGTGGATGCTTCCTCTTGGCCTTGTCCCCACTCTCTTCTTCCTTCTCTCCCTCATATTTATGTACACGGTACTCTCTTCTCTTTCTGTCTTTTTTTCTCCCCTCTTTGAAAGAATTTCCAACTTAAGGAAAAGTCATAGAATTCTCATAGAACCTTGTCCAAATTCTGTTTGCTTTGCCATTTTTCTCAGATATATATGTGTGTATGTAAATGATTTTTATCTGACATGTTTGAGAGTAAGATGCCTACTTTCTGTCTTTATTCCTTAATATTTTAGCATGCATTTCTTAAGAATAAAGCTATTCTCTTAACCACAATAATCAAATTTAATGTTGATTTAATGCTATTATCTACTCCACAGTTCATGGTTAAATTTTGTCAGCTGTCCTAACAGTATCCTTTAGAGTGATTTGGTTTGTAGTTCAGGAGCCAGTCCAGGATCACAGATTGCATTTTCTTGTCATGTCTTTTTAATCTAAAACAATTTCTCAGTCTTCCTTTGTCAGTCATGACCTCATTATCTTTTTAATAAAAAGCATGTTTTCTTGAATAAAAATTAACCATGTTTATATTCTGCACACTGTTCCAAACATTGCATTTTTTTCCATTTAACAGTAAGTCTCAGCTATCTTTCCCCGTCTGCACAGAAAGTATAAATCTAGCTCAGTTTAAAGCACTGTTGCATGGTTAATAAATTTTTATGGTTTTCAAAAATATCCAGAAATACAGAAAGGTATACAGTATAAAGTCTTCTTCAGACCCTTCCCCTCCACCCATGGTTCACATATGCCCTCCCCTACACATGAACCCACTGGTACTCAGCATTTCTTTATCAAAATACAGGAAAGGTGGTTATTTTTCTTCTACGCAAAAGGTAGCATATTACACATGTTATTCTGTATCTATTTTTGTTTAACTATATATCTTAGAGTTGTTTTTTTTTTAATATCATTACCTAGAGGACTTCTTTGTTCTTTTATATAGCCTGCAGTCATTGTGTTGATCTACCACATTTATATAATCAGTCCTCTCTTAATAGATGTTTGGTTAATTTCTCATCTTTTTACTTAGTGGCTTCCTAGTAGTCTGATGTAGGTGTCAGTTTCCCCTGGTGGACCTGAAAGTTATTTCTTGGAACAGTTGATGCTGCTGCTGCTGCTGCTAAGTCGCTTCAGTCGTGTCCGACTCTGTGCGACCCCATAGACGGCAGCCCACCAGGCCCCGCCGTCTCTGGGATTCTCCAGGCAAGAATACTGGAGTGGGTTGCCATTTCCTTCTTCAGTGCATGAAAGGGAAAAGTGAAAGTGAAGTCACTCAGTCGCGTCCGACTCTTAGTGACCCCATGGATTGCAGCCTACCTGGCTCCTCCGTCCATGGGATTTTCCAGGCAAGAGTACTGGAGATGCTGCAGTGATAGCTTATTGTTTCCCACTTACCAGAGTATCTTGGAGAGCTTTTTGTGTTCTCATTCATGGATGTCCTGTGTAATTTAGTTTCCCACTTCCCCATTGGAGCACATTTAGCGGTGCTGGAGTGAACAGTTGGCACATTCTTGCGTTCTTGTGGGCATAAGTTGTAGGATATATGCTACTGAAAGCATAAATTCTGAGTCAAAGGTATAGTTTTAATTTTTGATAGCTACTGTCAGTACTGTACTCCAACTCCAGAGAGGTTGTAGCAGTTTAATGTGTCGTCAGCGTGTGACTGTGTTCCCCAGGTGCTCTCATTCGGGCGTGACATTCTGAGTGTGTGGCAGTTGGGAACTTTGGGCCTTGACTCTTGCTTCAACCAGTTCATCTTTACTTCTCTTTTTTAAGATTCTGTGTTCAGTTTCCTTTGTTTAAAGGATCAGTTCAGTTCAGTTGCTCAGTCATGTCCAACTCTTTGCGATCCCATGGATTGCAGCACGCCAGGCCTCCCTGTCCATCACCAACTCCTGGAGTTTACTCAAACTCATGTCCATTAAATCGGTGATGCCATCCAGCCATCTCATCCTCTTTCGTCCCCTTCTCCTCTCGCCTTCAATCTTTCCCAGCATCAGGGTCTTTTCAAATGAGTAAGTTCTTCGAATCAGGTGGCCAAAGTATTGGAGCTTCAGCATCAGTCCTTCGAATGAATATTCAGGACTGATCTCCTGTAGGATGGACTGGTTGAATCTCCTTGCAGTCCAAGGGACTCTCAAGAGTCTCCTCCAACACCACAGTTCAAAAGCATCAATTCTTCAGCCCTCAGCTTTCTTTATAGTCCAATTCTCACATCCATACATGACTGCTGGAAAAACCATAACCTTGACTAGACGGAACTTTGTTGGCAAAGTAATGTCTCTGCTTTTTAATATGCTGTCTAGGTTGGTCATAACTTTTCTTCCAAGGAGCAAGCATCTTTTAATCTCATGGCTGCAGTCACCATCTGCAGTGATTTTGGAGCCCAAAAAAATAGTCTGTCACTGTTTCCACTGTTTCCCCATCTATTTGCCATGAAGTGATGGCATCACTTTAAAAGATTCAGAGCGAAGGGTTAAGAAGGGGTGTGAAAAATCAGTGACCTGAAGGGAAACTAGTAGGGAGGACATTTGTGTCAGAGCTTGAGTTCTCAGCATTCACAGAACAGGACCAAACGACCTTCCAGGTGGAGAGAACAGTTTAACTCACTTCAGCAAACCATAAGGGATAAAATACTTGTAGCCTCGGACAGCACAAAGAGATGTGAGAGGCGAGGCTGTGAAAACACACACTTTGAACAGTGCCAGGCTTAAGGACTTTGGGTCCTTAGGCCCTAGAGTGGCATCCAGGAACATTTTAGCAGAAGTGACACAATTACACTTGCCTCCTTGACTGTTGGCCTTGTTGTGCTGGATTTGTCAGTTGAGGGTGCTGGTTTCCGTACAGGGAAGTAAGTTCCTGTAGTGAAGCTGGTGGACAGAAGAAAGGTTAGCCCCTACCATGTTCATTTCCACAACAGAGCAAAAGTGACCTGGGCCATTCTTGCCCGGGTGAGAAGACACTGCAGGGATTAAGGCAGGATTTAGTCCAGCAGATGTTTGCGTGTCTGCGCTGCGTGATCTCTACCTGTATGGGTGCTTACAGACACAAAGGACCACGTAGAACTATGCCCTGTGACCACTGAGGAGGGTGGTGAGGAGTCTCCTTGGGGGAAGGGGTCTTTCACAGCTGCTCAAAGGCAAGTCCCAAGGTGGTCTCTGCTTGCAGAAGGGGGAGGAATACTACTCAGCCTTTGTTCCCGTCTGTTGTACAACCCCAAATGTTGAGTCTTCCTTAATTATTAACCTTTGCCCTGCAGCTGAAGTGATCTTTGTGAAACACAGTTTTGACCAGGCAGTTCTGCTCTTAGGAACAAGTCAGGGGCTCTGCTGCCGTCAGCAGGAATCCAAACTCCTTCCCTGCCCCCACGCTTCAGTCCAGAGCAGGGTCTGGCATCTGGGAGTGAGACCACCCACTCGCTGTGCTCTCACGCTAGGAAATGCATTAACCTGTTTAGTCCTTAGCACAACTCTGCTGTATTGTGGGATCTTTTTTGATACGGAAACTGAGATTTAGTAAATGGTAGAACTAAAGCTGTCTACCTTCCAAAACAGGATCTTGACACTAAACCTCAGCTGAATTGTTGAATTAATGAATATGGTCCCTACCAGCTGTCCAGCTGTACCTGAAATTACTACCTCCCAGTTCTTTATGCTTCAGCCAGTCTGACCCTATGTCCTCTCACTGCCAGATTTGTACATAAACACTTCTCTTTACGACTCTTTTCTCTCACCCCAAACTTGGCTTGTTCCCATGTATTGTTCAGGACTTGGCATACAGGTTCCTCCTCAGAGAATCTAGATCCTGCGTGGGTGTTCTCACTGAATTAGGATAATGTCCTTGTCTGTTTCCCCACTAGGCTCTGAGCTCTTGTCAGGCTCAGATGACTAGAATATGCATCAAGAAGAGCAGGAACTCAGGGAGCACATGTTGAACATATAACTGGATGCACTTGTGGAGCCAGGCTTGGCTTAACAGGCCCTGCTGTGAATTTCTTTCCATCCATTATCTTGCGGGAGTTGAAAATGGATAGGACAGCTTCCTCTCCATCTCAGGCTAGGCACAAGACTCAAATACTTGGAACTTCCTAAAATTACACACTTCACATCCACTTCTGGGTTATGGCCAAAGAGGGCCTTGGGCTGCATACGGCCTGAGCCATTCCTTGGGGCTAGCGGACACGTCTATATGTTGAGGGGGGCTGCACTTGAATCTGGGGCGCGAGCTATTTCCACCCCCTGCATCAGCTCCCTGACTCATGGTTCCTGGTACCTTACGCAGAGCATTGGAACTTACCTTTCTTTGGCTTTTTTTCTCTAGGACTTTGAATGTGGAAATGATGTGGAACTTTCCTTCACCAAAAATGGGAAGTGGATGGGTATTGCCTTCCGAATCCAGAAGGAAGCCTTAGGGGGTCAGGCCCTCTACCCTCACGTCCTGGTGAAGAACTGTGCAGTGGAGTTCAACTTCGGGCAGCGGGCAGAGCCCTACTGTTCCGTCCTCCCAGGCTTCACCTTCATCCAGCACCTTCCCCTGAGTGAGCGCATCCGGGGCACCGTCGGACCAAAGAGCAAGGCAGAGTGTGAGGTGAGGGGCCTGGAAGCCTGCCTGGGCAGCCGCCTCTGCAGAGCGACACTGCTGCCTAGGCAGGAGACCTGCCCGCAGCTGAGTGTGGAGGAACTGTCTAGTTTCCGGGAGAGTGAGGGGTGTGGGTGTGGCTTAGGCCAAAGAAGGCAAAGCTATCGTAACTAAATACCAGAAAGATCCCAGAAGAAGTGGCCACACTGCTGCTTGAGTGAGGTCAGAATCTTGAGAAAGGGGGCCTTCCAGCAGAAGAAGGGTACGAAGGAACTTTCTGGTGAGCAGGTTCTTGGAGGAGGTTGTGTGGTTCCACACTCCTGCCCAAGCCTGTCTGAGAACAAAAATGGCACCTGGGCTTGGAGCTGATTTGGCTGCAAAAGCTGTACTCCTGGTCTTGGTTCTCAAATAATTTTTTTTTTCTGGTGTTTAAGTGATTTTGCGTTTATTCTAGAAAAATTAAGAAATATAAAGGAAAGTTTCGCGTAATTCCACCATCTACAAATGTTTCATTTTAAGAGTTTTGAAGTTTATCCTGTGCTTTTTTCTGTATTAGGTACCAGTTATACACACATTTTATTATTGAGATCTTACAGTATAAGTAAGCATTTTGATACTCTGCCCTTTCTTTCACTTAACATTTTTTGGTGAACTTTTAACCACGTGAATACCTCTTTGAAATTTGTTGTTAGTAGCCTCACAGACTATTTTCCTCTTCTTGGGCATTTCACTTGCATCCATTGTTTGCCAAATTTTAAACGTACTAATTAGAAATGGTGCTTGTCCTTGTGCATACAGTCTGTCCCCATCTGAGACTCCAGGAAGCCACTCCTTGTGCCTATTCTGTGGGCCTTTTCCTGTCAGACGCCCCTGAATCCTGCCTAAACAGAAAAGTTAATATTCATGATAACAGCAGGCCATCTGCTGAAAGTCTCACAACCCTCATCTCTTTCACTCCCAGCAGCAGTACTGTGAGGTAGACCCTGTTACTGCTTCCATTTCCCAGAGGTGGCTGTGAGGTTTAGAGTCACTGTCACAGTCTCCAGCGAGTGGTGATGCCAGGCTGCCGTGGTACACACTGTTCACAGTGCCCCTCTTGGTCCTGTTCTCGTAGATTCTAATGATGGTGGGCCTGCCCGCCGCTGGCAAAACCACGTGGGCCATCAAACACGCAGCCTCCAACCCTTCCAAGAAGTACAACATCCTGGGTACCAATGCCATCATGGATAAGATGCGGGTAAGCGCAGCCCATCTCTCTCTTTACCCACCCCCGGCTCCCTGCCTGCTGCCTAGCAAGCAGGACCACCCACCCACCCCTCACCACTCCCTGCCCACAGGTAATGGGCCTACGCCGTCAGCGAAACTACGCCGGCCGCTGGGACGTCCTAATCCAGCAGGCCACTCAGTGCCTCAACCGTCTCATCCAGATTGCTGCCCGCAAGAAGCGCAACTATATCCTAGATCAGGTATTTCCTGCTGACCATCGTCCCCTGGGAGAGGGAAGGGGCCTTTTGGGTACCTGGGAAGTCCTCTCTCGTCTTTTTCTTTTCCCCATAATGCTCTTGGACTACAGTATTGGTCAGAGGTCAGCTATACATGGTGGCACAGTCCCAGAATCTTAACACAGCTTTCTGAGTCCAGTCTGCCGGGGGGCCAGGGGGCAGCAATCCAGACCTGGCTCGAGTCCCCAGCAGCCCAAAAGAACATTGTCAGGTGAGAGCAATTGTGTGAGATGGAAAGGCTTGGATTTCTGAGCCAGACAGACCTGGACTTGAATCCCAGCTCTGCCATTTGCTAGCTGCATGCCCGTGGGCTCCAGACTTTATCCTTTGACTGTTAAGTCTCCTGATCTGGAAAACAGAGCTCAAAATGGTGCCCACACACCTAACATGGAGACTGGCATGTAGTAGCTGGAGATTGTTGTTAAGTTACAGAATGGGTCTGTCCCAGCCTCTCTCAGCATGTCTTTATGACTGTCAGGTACATGTATATGTCATGTATTTTCTACCTGCATTTCAGTGAAGAGCAGGGTTCTTCACATTGAAAGTATGAGCGACCCAAACGGTTAAAGCTCCTTGTTAGTACCATGTGTGACACATCATCCTTGACGGTTGTCCTGAAGGCTTTCTCAAGTAGCAGGTTTTGTGTAAGTGTGCAAATATATAAACTAAGTAGCACTGCTGACCTGGCAGCCTTAACTAGAGTCCCTTCCATGAGTGTGGCCCTGGGTACTTGGTTACCATGAGTTTAAAAGAGCTCCTGGTGAGGTTGGAGCTAGCTTAGTGATTGACTGATCAGAAAGGTGGTTGAAAAGAATTCCTGGTGGTCCAGTGATTAGGACTCCACACTCCCACTGCAGGAAGCCCCTGGGTTCAATTCCTGATAGACGAACTAAGATCCCACAAGCTATGTGGAGCAGTGATTGATAGATAGATCCATTGTTCATCCAACTAACTCACCACCTTTTAGAAAGGAAAGAAAGAAAGGTGGTTGGAAACTCCACGGGATCAAAGTGCTTTTGCATAGGAGAGAGCATCTTACAGAAGACAAGCCAGAGCTTCTGGGTTGGTGAATAGTGGAGATTCTGGGAGGGTGGCACGTTCCACATAGCTTGCCCTTTGCATCTGTTCCATCATGTTGTTCCTGCATTATATCCTTTTATAATATGTTGGTAATCTAGGGTTCAGAGTTGAAAAATTGATTCCTTAATATCCAGCCTTTGAAAGGAATACACAAAACTTAAGACAAAAAAAACCATCACCACTAGTTGGTGATGGTTCTTCATGACAGATAAACAGTCTTGCCAGTTAGATACTGAGAGTGGAAATCTGGTTTGCTGATGAAACAGTGATACTGGAAAACTGAAAGTTGGCCAAGACTGCAATACTGTTGACGCTCTTCTGTTGTGGTGGAGATACAAGATTTATACTGGGTTCTGCTTTTCTGGAAGGTGGACATGAAAAAGGTGTACTTTTAAATTTTTTTGTAAGGTTTTTTTTTTTTTTCTTTTTTGGCCACACTGTGCAGCATGGAGTGGAGTCTTAGTTCCCCAACCAGGGATCGAACGCCCCTACCACCACACACACACACACAGTGGAAATGTGGAGTCGTAACCACTGGACCACCAAGAAATTCCCTGGAAAGGTGTGCTTTTATCTAGTGACCGATGCTGCAACCCTGAGATTAAGCCCTAAAGACTTACACTTGTGAAGACAGACATGATCCCATAATTCTAAATTTTGATAAAACAACTAATTGGACCAATGTTTAGACTGCATTTATGGGGGAGGGGTGGTTGGGTACAGGGTGGTCCAAGAGCTACTCAGGGTTGCTGCCCTAGCCCAGCCCCACCAATAATGTGTACAGCTGGCCTTCTTCCCCTTTGAAGACTGTTAAATTAACCCTGGCCTCACCTTGCCCCATTTCTTGTCAGGGCATCTTGGAATTGTAGTCCATACCTTGAGAATTATTTTTTTGGATACCATAAGTATTCCCTGCCTCCCTTTTTCTCAGTTTGCTAGTTAGTCAGCTGTGAAACCCATCTCACATATAGGGCCTGGTGGACAATGTTTATATACCTAGGGGTAAATTGTCTTAACATTTCTGTCCAACATTGCAAAGTGGGCTTTCTCTGAAGGTCAGGCCCCCAGCCCCTTAGCCAGGCACAGAACTGCTAAGCACTGTAAAGACTCACTGTGGGCCCTCCCGGCTTGTGCCGGCTCGCTCAGGACAGGGTCCAGGTGCCCCTGTGGTCTCCAGGGCTGCTGGCCTCCTGGTGAAGGAACATGCAAGTCAGGCCAAGTGCTCCAGGCCGACAGCAAGGCAACAGAACGCAAACTCTGAAGGTGGGGCGGGCTGGGGAGGAGGGTTCTCTGGCTAACCACAGATTGGAGGATTGACTTGGGGCCCCAAACCAGAGGCTACTGAGCCCTGGAAAGAGGTCTGAAGCCAGTGGTTTGACCTGTTTTGGCTTAAACACCAAAAAGGGTGTTCCAGAAAAGCCTGTGTGGGTAGATGTGTGTGTAGAAGATTCAGAGCAGGCCTCAGGCCAGATCCTGGCATTTCCTCCCCCATCAACCTTGGCAATGAGGGGTAGGTCGATATGCAGCTGACTCCTAAGTTAGATGGGGTTCCCAGAGCTGAGTTGGGACTGCAGGCAGAGTCCCTGCAGTCCCTGGATCTCAGCCCAGCACTGTCTTTTTCCTTCTCTGGTTTTTCCTGAGTGGTCTGACCTCCCCACGTTTGGCTTTTCTGGGTTTCCTGTTGCATAGTTTGACCCCAGAAATGCCCCTATCTTGAGAGGGGAATGTGGCTGCAGAAGCCAGGGAAGGCCAGGTTTCGAAGTTGGGGGAGGTGGGTCTTTTGCCTTCGCTCCATGGTGACCTGAGTGTCCTCTTCAGATCCTGTGGGTATCAGAGCTGTGGAACAGCCGAGGAGAAAAAGCCACTTGCTTCAAGTGGCTCTTTGGGGTCCTTTGTTGCCAGTGGGAATCCTCTGGAATGGGAAACTGCCTGGCCTGTCCCTGGCCTACCAGGTGCGGAACAGGAGCTGGCCTCAGTGAGGCAGCAGACCTGCGCTCCTGGAGGCTTCTGAGAAGGCCCCTCAGGGCCGTAAGTGAGGGCCCAAGCCACTCCCAGAGTCGAAGTCTGAGGCTAGGAGTTCTCTTAGGAATCCAGCAGCCCAGAGCCAGGCCAGGCAAATGATCAGAGGCTGTGATATGACAGCATCATTAACCTTGCCTCAGCTCAAGGTGGTTGTACTCCTGCTTGGCATCCCCGTGGGCAGGTGCCATGCCTTTGCCTGAAACAGAGACCCAGGGCTACTGTGGGGACCCAGAGTAAACTGCCTCTTATGGACAGGCATTGGAGAAGAGGGTGTTTCTTCTGTCCTCCCCAACCCCAGAACCTCGGCCCATTCCATTGTTGACACTCTAGCCAGTTCTGTGTCTGCACATGTGGTTCATTCTACTGAGTTTACCTCACGCTGAGCCCAGGGTGAACTCTTCGGTCAACAGCTTTAAGCTTGCTTCTGTGGGATTCACGCATGTTTCTCCTGCTGCCAGCCTGACCTTGTTGAGTTGTAGAAGGGGGACACTTGACAGTTGATAGGAGACAGTGTCTCTTAGCGATTTCAGGCTGTGAGCAGCCAGCTGTGTTCCCTCCTCCCTGCCCCAGACTGTCACACACCAAAACTACCCAGGCAGCTGCTCTGAGAAACCCAACCCCTGTCCTTTGGCCAACATCACAGAGGAATGGGAGTGGCTAAGAGGCCAGGGAACACAGACCTCCTTAAAGTCAGCATCTTCAAGCAGAGTGGGACTGAGAGAAGCAGGAACGAGGCAGCAGGAGCCCACACAGCTGGAAAAGCTGACCTAGCTGTTGTGTTGGTCTCCTAGCAACAGCCACCAGCAGCCCCCAGTGACCACAGCAGTGCCGGGCCAGCCCAGGGGCTCTGACCTCACTGTGTTTGCTGTGGCAACAGCCACCAACAGCTAACTCCCTTCCCTCTAGGAAAGCCAAGTATTTGCATTTTTGCTGGTGTGGCTTAGATGCTCTTCTTCCTTTCCCCAAGCCAAGGAGTGAGGGGAGGGAAGTGCAGTCTTGAAAATTGTCACCACGAGGTTCTCAGCACCTCAGCTCTGAAGTGTCTGAGGAGCCATCCCTCAGTGTCTAGCCACTTCCCAGGACAGAGGCCAGCTGTTGAGGAGTGCTGTCTGCTCTTCCCCGTCCCTCCCATCAAGAAGCTGTGGGGACTGGCCCCTCTTGACAGCAATGTTTCTCTTCTCTGTCTCCTCATCAGGACATGGACAGGGCGGGTCTGCTTCATAGAAAACCTCCAAGAGGCGTTTATCCACGTTCTTGAGGTTCAGAGGAATCAGAATAGGATTGCTGGTCATTTCTTATAGGCAAGCAAACAGTGGAATCAGTTGTCCACAGAATGTCTGGGGCCACACTCACTCCTGGCACCCGCCCATCTGGGTTGTGTGCCAGGAGGAAGCTTCATTATTTAGCTGGAGGTCAGATTCTGTCTTCCTATGACCAGATGCCACTTGATTCACTTTTAGGAATGGAGCCTAGGAAAAGCAGCGAGGAGAAGGACCTGACTTTTCCTTTGTAACCAGTGTGTTTTTCACATTTGTGTGGCTCAAGGTACAGATGACTACACGTATGTACCTTCACCTCTACCCCCAGTGAAGGTTGAGACATTTTCCCTGGGGAACAAGGAAGACCCTCTAAATGCTGTGTGTGTCAGAGCCACGGGGCCAGGTTGGTTTAGAGAACAGATACGCCCACCGACCTGTTGGGAGCAACAGGTGTGCACTGCGGTCCCTGGCCTCTGGCTGACCCACAGCCCAGCTCCTGTTCCTCGTGTTTTTGGAATAGGCTCTCTCGTGTTTCATCTTCTCCTCAAACTTAACTTTCCTTGATGCTCCCTATTGGGAAGCCTCTCCCAGGACAGCGTCAGTCCTGCTGGCCCCAATTTCAGACTTGTTTCCCTGCCAGACATTTCCACATCTGCAAATTCCCACCAGAGCCAGAGGGAGGGTGATAGGATCTCTGTCTTTCAGATGCAGAAATTTGAGACTCAGACTAATTAGGTGGCTTGTCTACATGCTCACAAAGGGCACAGCTGCAATTTCAACCTCGAGCCTCTTCCCCAGAGCCTAGATTTCCACCCTGACTCGCCATTCCTGCCCTTCTGATGGGAAATCACCGTAGCTTGACCTTCGCCTGTTCCGGGTTGCTTGAACTCAACCATACACCGAGAAGAGCCAGTACAGCCCGCCCAGTGAGGGCCACATCACAGCAACCATGACCTCCGTTTGTTGAGTGTCAGCTGTGAGCCAGACCCTGGACTAAGCAAGGGCTTTACTCGCCTGAGCTCCTTCAGTCTTAGTAGTGACCATATGATTTTCCTCTTATTTTCCCCTTTCAGGGTTTGCGACTTAGTTGATAGGCAGACTGAGGCTCTGAGAGGAAGTTACTCAGGGCCCTGTGGTGTGACTTGACCAGGTCACATTAGCTCTGGGGTGTGCCAGGCCTCTGCCCTGCACCACTGGCTTCTGTCTGGGCAGCTTCCATCCTGGAGGCTACAACAGAGCCCCTACTCCAGGAATCCCTCACACATGGTCAGTCGCTTTGTGGTCTTTTTTCCGCTCAGTCTTTACCAAGTCCAGGAGAGAGGCTTTTCTCCTGCATTTCATGGATGAAGCAACAACACGGACTGGCCGTGGTGAGCGAGTAGCCACACTGGAACTTGATGCTGGACTTTTTCCACCCCGCTAGGCTGCGTCTTCAAAACATAACATGTTTGTCTGTTTGTGCATGCAGGCCTCTTGACAGGTTTGTTCCCCTCTGTGGCTTCTCCTCTGATTACCTTTCAGGGCCACTGAAAGTTGTTTAAATGCAGTATTCCTTACCACTCCAGTTCTATTGTGTGTCAGAATGTGAAAAGGACACCCGTATGTGTGTCTGGACCCCACTTCCAGAGACTGGGGTTAAGGAAGACCCCTATGGGGGGGTTCCAGCTCCTGTCTTTTTCAGTAGTGTCCCAGCGATTCAGGTACATAGGCTGAGTCCTTGGACCAATGGGGTTTGACAGATCTGGGCCCCAGTCCCAAAGGACCCAGCAAGTGGGAGGTACACAGTGAGTAGAAGCTGTGTGCTCTCAATCAGGTGTGTCCTAGAGCACCGCTCTGCCAGCACCAGCCCAGGATGCATCTAACCATCATCTAGAAGAAGCAAAGAGAAAGTTACTAGCAAAGCTGCACTTGCAAACAGCACAAGCTATTGGCTTGCCAAACACCCTAGTTTAGAAGCTTGTGGATGCAGCTAGTGTTTCAGAGCAGGACCAAGGGGATAAAAGAACCACAGTGTTGATGAAAATGATCCACACAACTGTCAAGGGGGCTGGCTAATTACAGCATCTGTTCTACAAATAATAAAGGAGAACACCAGGGAATTCCCTGGTGGTTCAGTAGTTAGGACTTGGTACTTTTGCTTCCTAGGGCTGGGGTTCAATCCCTGGTCGGCGAACTAAGATCATGCAAGCTGCACATCGTGGCCAAAAAAAGGAAGAGCACCAGCACAGAAAAATGATAAATGTCGAATGAAAAAAAGGCTTCGGAAGAGTGTGTGTTGTTTGATTTCATTGGTTTTAAGAATCACACAGATATTTCTAAAAATATATAAGAAATTCAATACAGGTCATCTCTGGGAAGTAGGAGTAGCAGCAGTAGGTGGATGAAAGGCTTCTTACTCTATACTTTACACCTTGTACTCTGAATTTTTTTTACGGTAAGCTTATGCTACTTTTAGAATAGGGGCCAAGAGAGCTGTAATGTACAATACCAAGAACAAATAGGATTAAAAGGCAGAGCCCAGACATTAGGCATCTCCTGTCCTGTGACTTGTCGGCAGCTACTTTCCCAAGTCACTTCATTTTCTGAGAGTAGATTCAAGAATCTTAGAAATAAAGGAGGAGCAGTTTCCTGAGTTTCTCTGCTTAAGAGAACTGATACCCTTTTCTCACTCCCTGGCCCACATAATACCCCGCAGAAGAAAAACCAACTTGTAATGTGCCACCTCTTGCCTCTTCTGATACCTACCCCTAGACAAATGTTTATGGGTCGGCCCAGAGACGAAAAATGAGACCATTTGAAGGCTTCCAGCGTAAAGCTATTGTAATTTGTCCCACTGACGAGGACCTGAAGGACCGAACAATAAAGCGAACTGACGAAGAAGGGAAGGATGTCCCAGATCACGCGGTCTTAGAAATGAAAGGTAGGAGATGAGCAGTTCCCGGAGGGACATCGTGGCAAGGCCCTTAAGAGGAAAAGTGCCTTATCCCGTTTTTCCCTCCCCAGCTCCTTGAGTATTCTTTTTTTGATTTTGTTCTTTGTTTTTGCTTTGTCCTTTCCCTATGTAGCACAGCTGTGACTGGAAGAGCTGCCCATATCCCTGTGGGGGCTGGCTTTTCAGATTAGATGGGGCTGGGGCGGGATGCGGGAGAGGGTGTGGGAACAGATGCTAGAGACCTGCATGGTCGTCTGCCTCTGGCACCCACTGGGTGGGCTGGCTGAGCAAGCCTCAGTGAGGCTTCTCCATAAAAAACAAGGATGGTGATTCCCCTTGACTGGCTTGTTCCCTGGGGTATCAAACATCGGTTTGGTGGAGTTTAGTCACCTCTTCAGAAAAAGGAGAAGAGGGTCGTTGTTAGCCCCTGATTGTTGTCAGGGAGGCAGAGCTTGGGACCCTCTCTCCTCTGTTGCTCATACTGCAGTCCCCTACTCCTCCTCCCTTCTGGCATACCAGTGTCCTGGGGGTGAAGGAGACCAGCCCTGGGAAGGTACTGACCGCCTTTCCTATCCCTCTGGCACCCTCCCTTCCTCCTAGCCAACTTCACGTTGCCCGATGTTGGGGACTTCCTGGACGAGGTGCTGTTCATTGAGCTGCAGCGAGAGGAAGCAGACAAGCTGGTGAGGCAGTACAACGAGGAGGGCCGCAGGGCTGGGCCGCCGCCTGAAAAGCGCTTTGACAACCGAGGCGGCGGTGGCTTCCGGGGCCGCGGGGGTGGCGGCGGTTTCCAGCGCTATGACAACCGAGGTCCCCCGGGGGGCAACCGAGGAGGCTTCCAAAATCGAGGAGGAGGCAGCGGTGGAGGAGGCAACTACCGCGGAGGTGAGGCATCTCACACTGAGCTCTCGTACTTGTGGTTCTGGGGTCAACGTTGACTGCTTCCTCAGTCAGCAGATGGCATCTCCTTGGCACCAGCTGTGGGCTGAGCCCTGGTAGAGAACTGAGATAAAGTCTGGGGCATCAGGGAAATTCCCACTATCATCTCTTCCCTCCCCACCCCCACCCCCACCAACGTTACCCCTGAAGGCCTTGCCCATTTGTGTGTCACACTGCTATTATTTTTGTGAGTCTTTCCCACCCCTCATCTGACCGTGAGCTTCTTGAGAAGAGGGGCCAGTCCTGGGTCCCACCTCAGGACCTGGCACAAGGCAAATATTAGGACTGTTTTTGCTTCTAAAACAAATGGAGAAACAGGCTTGGAGAGATTAATTGGCTCGATTCACCCAGGTGAATCCATGGTTGGTATCAAGTGATGGATCCAAAGCCCAAGTTCTTAGTAACTAAGTTATGCTATGTCTGAAGTATGGTTATGCTATGTCTGTATGGTCATGATTTTAATGAGCATGCCCTACTCGGTTTCAGTCTTGTGTCGGATGGTTTAGGGTACAGAGCCATGACCCGGACACTGTCACCCTTTAGTGACAGTCCAGAAGGATGCTGAGCTGAACGGGAAACCCCAGGGGTACAGTGAGCTCCAGTGATTCAGCCTACAAGGGAGCAGGGCTCAGGAAAGGCCCCCAGAAGTGCTAACGCCTAAGCTAAGGCTCGGAAGCCAGCAGGAGTGGGCTGGGGAGAGGGTTCCGGGCCAAAGGCTCGGGAGAAGCTGGCTCATTTGGCTAAGCACTTGGATATTGGAGACACAGTAGAAATCAAGACAACCCTAGTTCCAGGCCCACAGTCCAATGGGCAGGACAAACCTGTCAGCAGGCCTTGATGACTGGGTGCTCCCAGGGCTCTGGGGAAGGCCAGAGGGGGTGCTTGACTTATTCACTCGACCTGCTCTGTGCATGGTCACGCTGGAGCCACAGCAGTTCCCAAGACAGCCCGACTCCTGAGGGTCTCAACCAATCAGAGAACAGTGGGGCCTCTTACTTGGTTCTCCAATGCAGGTTTCAACCGCAGTGGAGGTGGTGGCTATAACCAGAACCGCTGGGGTAACAACAACCGGGACAACAACAACTCCAACAACCGAGGCAGCTACAACCGGGCTCCCCAGCAACAGCCCCCCCCACAGCAGCCACCACCACCACAGCCGCCACCACAGCAGCCTCCACCACCACCCACCTACAGCCCTGCTAGGAACCCCCCAGGGGCCAGCGGCTACAATAAGAACAGCAACATCCCCGGCTCTAGCGCCAATACCAGCACCCCTCCTGTCAGCAGCTACAGCCCTCCACAGGTGAGGGGATGAGTGTGTGTGTGTGTGTGTGTACAGGTTAGAGGAGGAGGGGCCACGGGTCCTCACTCTTACCTCTAGCCCTGCCCTTCCTCCCTTTGTTGCCAGTGCTTTCAGCTGGGACAGACCCTAGATACTCCCAGATCCTTCTAGACTCAGAGTAAATTGGGAACCTACCTGTTCTGTCACCCTCCTCGGGGCCAACTATGTTGTCCCACAAGCAAGTGCATTTCTCTTAGCTGTATTGTCGCTGGCCTCACTGAATTCCCAAGAGAGCACTGCATTGGAGTTAGCCCCTGCCCAGGCTAGAAGGGGTGACCCCTTTGTCTTCAGGATGTGGAGACAGACCCTGAGGTTGGTGAGGACTTGACCTCTGCCCTGAGAGCTTCACTGCTAAGCAGCTCCAGGCTCAGTTCAAGTTCTCAGAGAGCCAGTTCTCGGCTCTGGTGTGCACGGGCTTTGTAACCAGCGGTCCCCATTTACTGTGCACCTTCCACTCGCCAGGCCTGGAAGCAGCTGCCAGGAGATAGAGGTGCATGATCTAGTCCCAGTCTAACCAGAATATTTCCTAGAACAGGAGTTGGGCAGATACAAATTCAGACTCCAGCCTCACAACCTTCTGGTTTTGTGACCTTGGACAAACAGCTTTACCTCTCAGAACCTTGTTTTCCTGATAAAGGCCTAGAGTTGTTAGTAGAACTCACTTCCAAGGTTTGCTGTGAGGGAAAGATAACGTTATAGCTTTGCAGGTAAGGCTCTGGAAATAGGCGGACCTGGAGGCAAGTCACGCATGACTTTTTGCCCGTGTGACTTGGGCCCTGTTGATTTCACCTCCCTGGCCTCACCTTCATTCTCTATAAAACAAAGCCAATGGAACCTAACTCAGAGAGTTGATCGGGGGTCAGATGAGTTAAGGATACAGCCTGGTGGACATGGGGAGCACTTAGGAAATTGCCACTACTGTTTTCCTTAGCTGGTCTTCCTGTAACAAATACCACTGTTTATTGTGCTCAATGGAGTGTGCATATATGCATACTGAATACGCAAGGCAGTCCAAAGGGGTAGTCCTGTTGTAATTCTCATTTTACTGGGGCAGGGGGGTGGGGAAACACCTAGGTTTTCAAGAGATGCTGTGTGCCTTGCTCCCGAGGGTCTCAGGCCTGGGATTAGAGTCCAGGATAGAGCTCTGCATCCTCCCCTGTCCTCCCAGGTCACAGAGCTGACCCACCCCCTTCTTAGCCCTCAAACAACCTCCCCCGGGGACATTCCTCTGTGGGCCCACTGCTTACAAAGGCCCTTCCTCCATCCCAGCTGAACTGGCTATTTCACAGAGATCTGGTTTTTTTTTTTCCCCTCCCACTTTCCAGCCGAGTTACAGCCAGCCACCTCCCTACAACCAGGGAGGGTACAGCCAGGGCTACACAGCCCCACCACCTCCACCTCCGCCACCACCTGCCTACAACTATGGGGGCTACGGCGGCTACAATCCAGCCCCTTACACCCCACCACCGCCCCCCACGGCACAGACCTACCCTCAGCCCAGCTATAACCAGTATCAACAGGTAAGTGCCAGAAGCAGGGAAGGTAGAATGGGGCCCCACATGGATGTGTATTCCCAGACTCATGTCCCTGCCTATCCCTAAAAAGATGGGCAGTCTTTTGGTGTCCGTCTAGTATAGCCACTCCATTTGGTGACCACTGCCACACTGGCTGCTAAGTGTAGAAACTGCCACTCTAGTTCCTCTCCCCAGTGCAGCAAGCAAAGGGGGCCACAAACCCTGCTTCAGCACCATGGCCAGTGTCCATTCTGACTGGTTGATGCTAGGCCACAGTACCTATTTTTGAGTATTTTGATCATGGTATAACACACATACATCTAGCTATACCTGAAAGGGCAGTAGGTTGGCAAGCTAGGAGACCTGGGCTTCAGTCTCTAACTGCCCACCCATGCTACATCAGGTCATTCACTTGTCCTCCCAAGGTACCTTGGTTTCTCTATCAGACCTATGTGTTGACTGTTGTCACTGTACCATGGGGGGCGGCGGGGGGGTGTCGGGAAGGAGCCAGATGTGGGTCTGGATGAACACCTGACGTTCTTGGTTTCTCTCTCCCCAGTACGCCCAGCAGTGGAACCAGTACTATCAGAATCAGGGCCAGTGGCCGCCGTACTACGGGAACTATGACTACGGGAGCTACTCCGGGAACACACAGGGGGGCACAAGCACACAGTAGCCAGTGTGTCCTGGAGGCCCCTGCCGGCTTCCTCCACCAGCGCCCACCTCGACCCTCCTCGTCCACCCCACCGGGTCCTGTGGTGCTGGGGGATGGGTCCTCCCAGGGCTGCCTCCCCTCTGAGGGGCTCTTCCCCCACACAGGGCCGGGCATTTCCTCTGGATTCAAACAGGCAACAATGACCTTTTATTTTCTGTTCGTCCCCCTACCCTCCTCCTCTTCCTCCCTTCCTCCTTTTTGACTAAAGACCCCCGTCCCTCGCCTTGGTCGTACAGTGAGGCTACAGGGCTGAGGGGAGGGCCCCTTCCTGTCCTCTCCTCCCAGCCCTGCTCTAGCTCCTCAGCTTCCCAGACTCTCATGCAGTTGGTTGTAAATTCTTCCAGGAGCTGTTTTACTGTCTCTTTTCAGGATTTAAAAAAAAAAAAAATCAAAAATTTAAAAAAACACAAGTTTTAAAAAGCAAAATGCAGAGGGAGGAAGCAGTGACAGATATTTTTTTGGTAATTATGCTTTTTTTTTTTTTAATTTTTAGAATTTGTCCGTTTTTACTGTGGGTCGGCTGTTGATATTTCATCAGGATAACCATTTCTTTGCTGAGTTCAGGTGACAGAGGAAGAGCCACACCCTCAAAACACACACAAAACAAAACCACAGAATCATCTTTAACCTAACTTTTTATACAATGTCTGAGTTTCCCGTAACTTTGCACACAAGCTTCTGTGTTGAGTTGAATTGTACCTGCTTTTTGTATTTGGAGAGAGTGTGACTATTGAACTTGAAACCTTTTATTCCGGGCGTCTTGGTAGTTTCTGGTGGGATTAAGCGGGTAAGAGGGAAGAAGGGAGTTGGGGGGCTCCTACCCTTCAGAACATGAAGTTTCTCCCACTGCTCCTCTCCAGAGGTCTCCCAGTGCCAGACCTAAAGGTTTTTCCTACAGTGATCCTCTGATTATTTTTACTTCCCCTTGACCCATATGTTTTAACAGAACTTTTAACAAACTGCACTTATTAAGAAATGTGTTCGCCCTGTTTTGTTTTTGTTTTGTTTTCAATAAATGACATGGCACCTCCTAGCAGGAAGGAAGCAGGGTTTCAACCCTGAAGTGTTACTGCAGTTGGCCTTTACTTGGGGTGGGGGCCTTTACAAGGGGACATTATTTACTCATTCATTAAATACTTACTGTGGGATTTGTGTGCCTTTCCCCATTTTTGGTGCTGGGTGTGCCCCCTTAAACCTGGGGCCCTCAGTTTAAAATCCACTAGTTCACTTTTAAAGTGGTTCTCTGGTTTCTGCCCCTTTCAGTCCACCCACAGCCCCCAGTTACCTCACAGAATTTGTAAATAGAAAGGATGTAACAGGTCCCTCAGCAGAGAGCAAGGTAGGGCCACTGTTTGGGAACTAGGGCTGGACTGTTGGGGTCACCCCTGGGTGTGACTGCCCATCTACCTTAGGTCTGGTCTGGGTGCTGGACTTAAGATGGTTTCTGACTGCTCCTGGATCCAGGGTAGTGGGGTTCCAGGAACTAACATATCCAGCTAGTAAGTGTTCATTCTTGCTCTGTTCCTTATCCACCTACTCTGAACAGTGCTAAGAACACAGAATGACCACGGTGGTCTTGGACTCTGCCCTCATGGGGCTCCCAGTCCAGAGGTGACAGCATTAATTTTTAAGTGGGAATGATCTGGGATAAAAGATTGCATCCCCACAACCTGTCGTCCTTCCCTGGCAACTTGAGACATCTTTTCATTCCCTCTGGGCATGCTGTGCTCCTAGGCCCTTGTGAGGGACAAGACTGGGACTCAGGAGGGGCCAGTTCAGCCCCACCTCTTCCCTCACAGAACTATCTCAGAGCCTTCTGAAGGGAATACGGACTACAAAAAGGGGAGGAGGAAGGTTTACTACTTTTGAGGTCAAATGTGAGGCATCTGACATGAGATAGAGCCAAGGTTGATGCCTAACTGGGCTAGAAGTGACCCTAGACCCTCCCTGCTGAGAGAGGGCCTCAGGCCCTCTAGGCTGGGAAGTCCCCCCACTGCAGGTCCATGTGTTGGGCAAGAGTGCCCTCTGCTGGCCTCTCTTGGCAACGTCTAAGTATAGGCTGCTGCTGCTGCTAAGTCAGAGAAGGCAATGGCACCCCGCTCCAGTACTCTTGCCTGGGAAACCCCATGGACGGAGGAGCCTGGTAGGCTACAGCCCATGGGGTCGCGAAGAGTCGGACACGACTGAGCGACTTCACTTCCACTTTTCACTTTCGTGCACTGGAGAAGGAAATGGCAACCTGCTCCAATATTCTTGCCTGGAGAATCCCAGGGACGAAGGAGCCTGGTGGGCTGCCGTCGATGGGGTCGCACAGAGTCGGACACGACTGAAGCGACTTAGCAGCAGCTGCCCACCAGGCTCTGCCATCCCTGGGATTCTCCAGGCAAGAATACTGGAGCGGGTTGCCATTTCCTTCTCCAGTGCACAAACGGGAAAAGTGGAAGTGAAGTCGCTCAGTCGTGTCCGACTCTCAGCAACCCCATGGACTGTAGCCCACCAGGCTCCTCCGTCCATGGGATTTTCCAGGCAAGAGTACTGGAGTGGGGTGCCATTGCCTTCTCTGCTAAGTATAGTCAATCCCCATCTATTCCAAGCAGCAACTCAGCCACTTTGCTCCAGATCCCTTATCCTGGGAGTGCAAATAGGTAGTTACTCTGCTTTCAGCCATAATGTCAGGGTTACTGCATTAACCTCCTCGCGGATCTTGCTGTCTTCCAGTCCCTTACCCTAATGCCCTCACCCTCTTCTAGCTCTCCACAGGATAAAGGAGCTCAAGCTATTTAATACGGCTTACGTGGCCCACATGCCCGGACCTGGTGATCTCACTGGCTTTATCTTTTGCCGCTCCCCTTGGAAACTTCAGATCAGTAGGCTGTTCAGAGAGTCACAAATCCCTTTTAGGCTCTAAATGCCATGAACTGCCTTGGAAACACATGTGTACTTGGAACTTTGCATAGATTTGTGAGATTTTCCGATCCTTGCAGTCTGGTCAGGGCCAAGTTAGAACTTTCCTATACCTTGACCATACTGAAGTCCTTGCAGCAAACAGAACCATGGATACCCACCTTTCTTTCCACGGCTTTGCCTTGCTCACTTCCTACATGAGACCTTTCTCTAACTCCCTCTTACCCTAATTCCTGCTCATCTTTCAGGTCTCAGGGTGTCCTTTACTCCCCAAAAGGAACCTTCCCTGGGCCCTCCAGGCTGGGATGGACAGCTAGCTTAGCTGAACCTGTGGGTCCATCAGCCCTGCCCATTCGGTCACTGGTAGCACTTGAATGCCAGTCCTTACCCATCACCTAGGGCAAATCAAGACCGAGGTCTTCTTTCCACACCTGCAGATTTTTCAGGTCTTGGAAACATAAAGTGGGACGTTCAGTCTCTGATCTCACCACCAATCATGCTAACCAGGGGCTGGGTGTGATGACAGGCATGCTACAAGACTTAGCAAATATTCTTTGAGGTGGTGAAGAAGATAGGTCTAAACCAGAGCCCAAGCACTCAGAGGCCATGAAGGGTGGTGATTCATCCATTCCCAAATTAAGCATGCTGGGCTATGGGGTCAGTAGCGCACAGGCTCAACAGTGCTTCCCTCCTAATACCCCACAATTTCGTAGCGGTTCAGGTTGGCGGGGGTGGCCCGGAAGAGCCCATCTGACCCTGGCGCCCTTTTCCTGCCTGGCTGGGGTGGGCGGGGCCGGACAGCAGCACGCGTGCGCATATGAAGGGCCGCTTTTGTCCCGGAACTTTGGTTCTTCGTGCCGTGGAGCACTCGGTCCCAGGAATGTATTCAGCCGGAAGTGGCCTCTAAGGACCTGCGTCCGGAATTGGTGTTAGGAGCTTGCCACGGCGGGTAACAAGTCATAGAGAATCGGGATGGAGGCCGTAGCGACTGCGACTGCGGCGAGGGAACCTGGTGAAGGTGAGGTCCTGGCCACGCGGAGGCGGCAGGAGGGTGGGGCTGCAGTGTTACTGGGAAATGTTTCCCCTTGAAGGTGAAGGAGGACTCTATAAAAGAGGACACCTGTCCTCGGCCTTACCTGTCCGCTTCACCGCTTTGTCCAGATTAACCCTTGTCTTTGCAGGCTGACCTCTTTTATCCCATCGCCTCCCCCGAAATTAACCTCTTCCAGCTCTTTCCGTGTCCCGGACTAACCCGTTTCCTTACCAGGCCAACTCAGGCTAGCAAACCTGTCCCTGTCCCGGGCTAACTGTCCCGTTATCTCAGCCAGCCTTGCTTTCTTGTGATACCTCCTTCCCTTGACTCCTCCCCTCCCACGCAAACTCTTATTTGCTAACGCCTCCCCGCATTTCATTCTAATTCCCTTTCCCCGAAAGTCCACAGTCCCATCTGCTTCCTCAGGGTCGTTAATTCATTTCTGTGCTCTCTTCTGCGTTTTCAATCTATTTCTCCTGATGCCTCTGCCATCAGTACGTAAAATGCTTTTGTTTTGATCATCCAAATTCTATCCTGGTGCTTCAGGGTATGTGGGGTGAGGTGCGGCTAGGAGATTGGTTGAAACATCACAGGCCAAGAATTGGCCATTGTTGAAGCTGGATGATGGGTATATTGGTGGGGGGGGGCGGGGGGGAGGTCATTGTACTACTTCTGTGCATGTTTGAAATATTCCATAATAATAAAAAAGTTTTAACCTAAAAACTATCCCTTGATTCCATGCCGCCTTCCAGAAACCATTTAATCTTCTCCAAAGAGTCCTTTACATTTGCCTGCTCTTCCCACCCACTGCTGTCTGGCTTTTACCGTCAGAAACTGCACTGATTAGGGTCCCCAGTGACCTCCCTGTGTAGTTTGTTTTTTTCTTTTTGTTTTAAGAAAGACTTATGTATTTATTTATTTATTTATTTATGGCTGAGGTGGCTCTTTGTTGCTGCACGCAAGCTTTCTCTAGTTGTAGAGAGCTGGGGGCTACTCTTTGTTGCAATGCGTGGGCTTTTCACTGTGGTGGCTTCTCTTGTTGCAGAGCACAGGCTCAGTAGTCGTGACTTACGGGTTTATTTGCTCCGAGGCATGTGGGATCTTCCCGGACCAGGGATCGAACCGGTGTCCCTTGCATTGCAAGGTGGATTCTCAACCATAGCACTACCAAGGAAGCCCCACTCTGTAGTTAAACCACATGGCCTGCTTTGGGTTTTTTTCTTATTAAACTACTTGCAGAATTTGATGCCATTGACCCTTCCGTCTTTACTGAAAGTTTTTCTTTGGTTTCTGTGACACCATTCTTTCTGATTTCCTTCCTATCTCTTGGGCTCCTCCTGCTCAGCCAGCATTAGTTTCCCATGGCTGCTGTAGCAAACGACCACAAACTGGGTGGCTTAAAACAACAGAAATTTCTTCTATTACAGTTCTGGAGGCCAGGAGTCTGAAATCAGTATCATTGAGTTGACATCAAGGTGTCAGCAGGGCCAAGGAGGCTCTAAGGGAGAACCCATTTCTCACCTCTCCTAGCTTCTGGTGGCCCCTCACGTTCCTTGGTTTGTTGCACATCACTCCAATCTCTGCTGCTGTCTTCACCTTGCCTTCTCCTCTGGGTGCATCAAATCTCCCTTTGACAAGACACTTGTAATGGCATTTAGGGCCCACCAGGATAATCCAAGAGAATCCCCCTATTTCAAGGTCCATATCTTAATCACATCTGCAAAGACCTTCTGAGTTGTGTGGGGTTTTTTGTTTTTTTTGGCCATGTAAGGTTAACATTCACGGGTTCCAGGAATTAAGATGTGGCTATATTGGGGGGGCCATTTTTAGCCTCTCACAGCCTCCTTCCCATCCAGTCATGGCTTGCTCTTAGTCCCTCCCCTCTTTTCATCCCTCACATACTCTGCTGTACCCTCCCCATGACTTATTTCCTTCAGCTCCAATGCTTTCCTTGGCTCTGATGACTTCTGTAACTGTCCCCAGCGCAACACTTCTCTCCTGAGAAGTCTCCAGCCCCAGGTACCAGCAGTCTCATAAATGCCTCCCCTTGGGTGTCTCCTGGGCCTGTCATACCATCCATGTCCCAAATTGGTCTCACCATCTTCTCCCAAACTTGCTTCTCATCCATGCCTCTGTGTCAGGGACAGTTTGACCAGTTTACTGGCCAGAGGCCTGGACCTTAACTGAATGCCTTCCTCACCTCCCAGCCCTTCAATCCCATGACTTGTCCTAGTCAGCCTCTCAAGCATCTTTTTAACCTATCCTCTCTTCCACAGCCCCTTACATGGTCCAGCCCAGTCTTCTCTTGCCTCAGTGATGAAAATGCTCCCTGAAGCCCATTGCACCTATAACCACCACCCTCTTTCTCTTCCCCATCCTAGTCAAGCTACCTAAAGGAGTTGTCTATACTTCCCCTCTTCACTTATCTCCTGCTTGCTGTAGCCTTGCTCCAATTCCCACCACTTTTGAGAAACAGCTCTCACCAAGGTTTGCCCAGCCCTCAGCTTTTCTGTTACCAGTGCCTGTATTGTCTTTGACCTTGTCTGTCTTCCCCCATCAGACCAGGTGCTCCCTGGGAGCTGATGTGGATCCCTCAGTGGATCCTCAGCATTGCCCAGCTCAGGGCCCAGCATAGATTTAGAGTTGCTGAAGAGTGGTTGGATGGATGTGTATGAGTAGGAGAGAAGGATGAATGAATGAGCAAACGAGTTAGTGAATGTATTGATGATTTCATGAACAAGGGAAAAGGCAAAAATGAGTGAATCAATGAATGAAGTGGTCAAGGACTAAGGAAACACACCAGGCACACTTCTCTCCGGGGGCCTTTGCACTGGTTCTTTCCTCTGCCACTTCCCACAGAAATCTCATGGCTCAGTCCCTGACAACCTCAGGTCTCTACTGAAATGTCACTTTTTTGGCAAGACCTTCACTGACTGTCCACTTAAAACTGCAGCCTGACCCCCATACCCTCCTCCTTCCCTCTTTAATTTTCCTACACAGCTCTTGGAACCACCTAACACACTATTGTTTTCACTAATTATGTTTCCATTTGTCTTCCTTCCCCACTAAACTGTCAATCTCTTGCTTAGGGTGGTCTCTCTAGGGCCTAGAACAGTCTCCAGAATATAGCAGGTGCTCTTGCCTGGAGAATCCCATGGACGGAGGAGCCTGGTGGGCTGCAGTCCATGGGGTCGCTAAGAGTCGGACACGACTGAGCGACTTCACTTTCACTTTTCCCATTCATGCACTGGAGATGGCAATGGCAACCCACTCCAGTATTCTTGCCTGGAGAATCCCAGGGATGGCGGAGCCTGGTTGGCTGCCATCTGTGGGGTCGCACAGAGTCGGACACGACTGAAGCGACTTAGCAGCAGCAGCAGCACTAAATGTGAAATGAGTGAGTGAGCACTCAGTCCCTTTCACCCACTCCCCTACCCCCTCTCCCATCCCTGGAGTGACTGATCTCCCCTCTCCCCACAGACTGCACAGAGCCCAGTCCTGGGCACTGGGGGGAGCTGAGCTGGACGCCAGTCCTATCCAGACCCCCGGACAAGGTGGAAGCAGCAGAGGGAACGCCAAGGGCCCTAGACACTGACCCCCCTGAGATGGAGGACCCGGCGGTGAGTGCCATGCTGCACGCAGTGGCTGCCAGCCGCCTGCCCGTGTGCAGCCAGCAGCAGGGCGAGCCCGACCTGACGGAGCGGGAGAAGGTGGCCATCCTGGGCCAGCTGTACCACGAGAAGCCGCTGGTGTTCCTGGAGCGCTTCCGCACGGGCCTCCGGGAGGAGCACTTGGCCTGCTTTGGACACTTGCGCGGTGACCACCGCGCAGACTTCTACTGTGCCGAGGTGGCCCGGCAAGGCACCACCCGCCCCCGCACGCTGCGCACCCGCCTGCGGAACCGCCGCTACGCCGCCCTGCGTGAGCTCATCCAAGGTGTGGGGGCACGCTGACTAGGTGGGAGGGGAGACTGAGGCAGGGGAAGTAGAAACCAGGGTGCAAGAGCAGAAACAGACAGAGATCCTGGAGAGACAGAGACAGAAATGTGAGGTGACAGGGCGTGATAGGGAGAGACAAACAGGGATTCACAGGGAGAGAATGGCACAGGCAGTGAGAAGGGCTGGAATTTGCAGATGACAGAAGTGCCATTTCAGACCAGCGGGTCAAGGACACAGTGTCCAGCACTGTGATAACTGGTCATCCCTCAGGAAAAGTAGGTCCCTACCTCATACTGTATAAAGAGGCGTTGCCAGAAACCTTGGGGAATATGTTCAGGAAAGGCCTCTTGAAACACACACACATGTGAAAAGCATGGAGAAAAACATCAGTGGGACTTCCCTGGTGTCCCAGTGGTTAAGACTTCGCCTTCCAGTCCAGAGGGTACGGGTCATCCCCTGGTCAGGGGGCTTGGATCCCGCATGCCTCGGAAGCAATAACCCGAAATACAAAACAGAAGCAGTATTGTAACAAGATTCAATTAAGACTTTAAAAACGGTCCACCTCAAAAAATCTTTAAAAAACAAAACCGGAAAGAAAATATCAGTACCTTTTCCTCTTTTCTTTAATTTTTAAATGTTCAAAATTTGTGTGTAACATTGGTACCTTTTTGACCATAATGTAATTACAAGCAGCTTTGTGACCAAAGACACCAGAACTAAAGTTAAAAGATGAGAGGAGATGAAGGAGAGAGTTAAGATTCTAGGCCGAGAGAAGGCACAGGCTGTAGAGCACGGGAACTGGAGAGGGACACGGTGCCAGATGCGGAGCAGGGACGAAGAGCTGAGGGAGGGTGAGTGAGTGAAGGAAGTGGGGTGAGATGGTAGAAACTGAGGAAGCGGGAGGGAGAGAGATGGGGGGAGACAGGGGCAGAGGAGGGGAGGGAGAAACTTGAGACCCAGAGAGAGAGTGTGTGCCGGTGAAAGATAAGGAGAGAAACTGAATGGAAACACCGGAAACAGAGCCATGGGGGTAAGAGGGCGGACAAGACGGAGCCCAAGACAGGGCTCTCGAGGGCGGGACTGGGCAGGCCGAACCCTTACCTACGGGACAGAGCCGCCTCTGCAGGGGCAGCCAGCCAGGGGAGGCCCTGAGATTAAGGGGCAGGGAAGCCCAGCCTACCTGAGGGGTGAGGCGTGCGGTTTGGAAGACCAGCAGGGACACCCACGCCTGGGCAGGTGCCCTGCGAGACCTGATCCGGGGCACACGCACGCCTGCTCCATGCAGATGTACTCTTACGTGCCCAGCAGTGCAGGCGTGTCCAGGCAACAGCCAGAGGAGGCTCAGCAGACAGGCCTGCACGGTCTACACACTGGCTCCCGTGTGCAGCGTACCTGCCCACAATGCCCTGCTCACCAGCTCCGAGACGCAGGGGCCCAAGCAGTGTGCTGATGTGTGCATGCATACACGCACACATGTGCGCACACACGGGGTGCAAATCCTTGCCAGCAAAGCTGCACACGGGCCCTAGGCCACCAGGGCTTCAGGGGCCAGAATGTCCAGCAACCTGACTGCACCCGACAAACCTGGGACACGTGAGTCCACACGTAGATACAGGCCTGGTCACGTTCACATGCTCACACATGTTCGTGAGTCCTCATGGTCACGACTCGGACATCTGTGCATGTTTCACTGCATTCTTGAACTGGACAATCACACAGTTGTGTGTCTGCAGCTTCCGGTCACTGTGGTTCCATGCCTGGGTGGACACAGGTCTGCCCAGACGCTCACCCCCGCCCAGCCCCTCGCCTCACCCGCCGCCCCCTGACCCCGCGCCCACCCTGTCTCCTCCGTGCAGGGGGCGAGTACTTCAGCGACGAGCAGATGCGCTTCCGGGCCCCACTGCTGTACGAGCAGTACATCGGGCAGTACCTGACCCAGGAGGAGCTCAGCGCCCGCACCCCAGCCCACCGGCCACCCAACCCTGGGCCCCCCGGCACGCCCACCTGCCCGCTCTCCGACCTGCTGCTCCAGTCCTACCAGGAGCGGGAGCTGCAGCAGCGGCTGCTCCAGCAGCAGGAGGAAGAGGAGGCCTGCCTGGAGGAGGAGGAGGAGGAGGAGGAGGAGGAGGAGGAAGGTGAGAACTGGCGGCCGGGGTCCCCAGTGTCCGCACACCCAGCCCTGGCCTGTGTGCCTCGGCTCCTTGGCAGCTCCACCTGCAGGAGCAGGTGGCATATCCTCCCTTGCCTGCCCTGAGCGCCCTGGCCCTTCCGTCCTCTCCAGCATCCCTGTCCCCACTCCTCGAAGGACATCCCTCACCTCCAGGCCTTCGTTCATGCTGTTCCCTCCACCTGGAGGGGCCTTCCCTTGACCGCCCCCCTTCAGGTATCAGGTCTCCACCCTGTTCTGCGGCCTCCAGAACACTGCGTTGTCACGGGTTTGATGTATGCCCTGGGAAGGTAGGGACGGGGCTGTCGTGGTCACTTCCCTGTTCCCAGGGCCGCCCAGCATGAGAGACGCAGCTCTCTGTGCACCCCTCACACACCCCCACCCTGGGCGTCTCCCCTACAGACCAGAGACCTGGCAAAGACTCGGAGGCCTGGGTCCCTGACTCGGAGGAGAGGCTGATCCTGCGGGAAGAGTTCACCAGCCGCATGCACCAGCGCTTCCTGGACGGCAAGGATGGGGACTTTGACTACAGGTGCTCCCCGCCCTCGCCCCCGCGCCCCTCTCCCTGGTCCCCCAGCCTAAGGGTTTCAGATCAGAGGTCATTGGGTGACCCTGGAGTAGCTTTGTCCATCTTTGAGCCTCCGTCCCTTCCCCCAAAGGAGGGATTTGAGCAGGGCTGACGTTCAGCTCCACGTTGACAGACCACCCAAACATTCCCGTCTGGGTAGATGATGTGGCAGCCTGATATGAAGTGTCCCCAGGACCGCAGACCTCCTCATGCTGCAGGAAGTAATCACTGGCAGGGTAACGCCTGGCGTGGAAGGGCCTGTGGCGGGTGCCCCCACCGTGCTGGTTGTTCATATCTCCAGTACAGCCCCAGAGATAAGATTCCCGGGCCACCTGGGTGAAAAGAGATTTTGTCATCAAGGAAAAGGACACAGGCAAGTGAAGTATCAGAGTAAAAAGATGGATGGTTTTGTCAACTGCGGCAGCCTCACCTTGTGGTCCAAAACATCAGGTGTGGTAGAAGAGGGCCCACCCCCCACAACACGTGAACAAGCGGCCCCTCGGGTCTCATCAGTAGAATGGGGGTCCTCATTGACATGGCCATGCCAGCCTCTGGTCCAGCCTGGGATCCCCAGCTCCAGAGGCAATTCTGGCTGATCCACTTCGACATTTATCACTCTCAGGGTTCCACACAAAGCAGTGAGTAGAGTGCCTGGGCCCTGGGCACTCAGTAAGGGCACCACTGCCATCATAAATAGCCAAGTGCCCACAAGGAAGTCAGACCCAGCATGGGGAGTGGTGTGGACCGAAGCCTGTCCCATCTGGGGGCGGTGGGGGCGGGGAGGAGCTGCTGGCCTGCATTCACTACCAGGTTCTCAGCGCTGCCGTGTCCAGACTCAGGATCAAGCAGGGAACAAAACCAGTGGAAGGATTCTCTGTCCAAGGGCGTCCCACTCTAGTGAGGAAGACAAAAAAGGATCTAGTGGTGAGGGAGCCAGGAAGAAAAAGCAGGGGGGTGGATGATGAGGTGGCCAGGAAAGGCTCTCTGAGCGAGTGACATTTGAGCAGAGACCTGCAGCAGGGGAGGGGTAGGTGGTGGGAACACCTGGGGGAAGAGCATTCCCAGCAGGGGGCCAGCAGGTGCAGGAGCCTTGAGGGGCACAGAGGACCCGCAGGATGGGTGAGGGGTGAGGAGGGAGGCAGGCAGTCTCATCACAGGGGAGAGGCGGGACTGGACAAGGCTTCCTGCACCGGAGAGTGTGAGCAGGCCTGGGAGGGTCCTCCTCACAACAGGACGCCTGGCCGCCTGAGGACAAGGTTTCTCCCTGTGGGCACTGTGGACCTTTGGGGCCAGATAATCCTTTGTGTGGACTGTCCTGTGTGCAGCGGGCATTGAACAGCCTGCCTGGCCTGTACCTCCTGAACACCAGCAGCAGCCCCCCCAAGGTGTAACAGTCAAAATGTTCCCAGTTATCACGAATGTTCCCTGGGGTGGGGGTGAGGGGCAGAATCTTCCTGGCTGAGAAGCGCTTCCTCCGGGGAATGCGGGCCCATGTGTCACCACATCTTCCAGCTTTTCAAGAGAAACCAGAAGTTGTCTTGTAAGATCTTGCTTTGGCAAATGTTACTTTTTATGTGAAGCCCTCAGAGACCCAGCCTAACTCAACTGTAAGTTAGCTCTGACTTACAGCGGCCAGCATATGGCCTTTCATTTCGGGGGGGCCCCAGGCCCCAGCTCCTCCACCGGGTGAGAATTGGGGAGGCCGGGGTGCAGGCAGAACCCATCCCTGACAGCCCCTCCCCCTGCAGCACCGTGGATGACAACCCTGACTTCGACAACCTGGACATCGTGGCCCGGGACGAGGAGGAGAGGTACTTCGACGAGGAGGAGCCCGAGGACGCGCCCAACCCAGAGCTGGACGGGGACTGATGGCTGCGGCCGCCTGCCGCCTCCCACCTGCACGAGGCCACTGATGACAGGCCAGCTCAGGGACTTTCTCTAAGCAAAAGCAGGGCGGCTGCCTGGTACCACCAAGCCTGGTGGTGGTCTCCACGCCCTCTCCCCAGCTGTGCCTGGGCGTCACCCCTCCCCCTTATCCCCCCCCCACCTCTTTCTCTCTGCCTTTCTATCTCCTGCTGTCTCTCTCTCTCTCCTCTCTCCACCTCCTGTTTCTCCTCTCTGCCTTTCTCTTTCTTCCCCTCCCTCTGTGCCTTGGCCCCTGTCCCCACAACCGGGCCCCGGATGAACATCCTCCCCTTGACCTAGGCCAGGGGGCCCTCTGTGGCTGGAGCTGGCCAGGCTGACCCCAGAGCAGTGCTCCAGCACTCTGCCTCTCCCCACCCTGCCCTGACTCTCCTGCACTCTGCACTGGGTCTCAGGCTCGTAGGTGCACCTCCTGGCCTGTTACCTTCTGTCTCCTGTGAACTCAGCTCTCGGGACTCGTGGCCACACATTCCCATCTCTCAGCCTCTGTGCTGGTTCTGTCCCTGTCCGCCTTTATCTTTGGGTTTCAGGATCCCCACCCCCTCCCCATGCCATGAGCATCCCCCATCCTGGCTGCTGTGGGCAACAGAGCCTGACTGCTGAGTAACCCAGCCTTGCTGTGGACAGCGGGGAGACCCTGGGAGTGGCCACCTGCTCTCACCTCTCCATCAGGACTCAGGTTTGGGAAAGGTGGGCAGGAGCAACGTGGGACCACAGGCCTGCCAGGTTGGATAGGGGGGACTCTCCCCTCCCAGCGTCCCTCTCCCAGCCACAAGTTTCCCTTCCTTCACTTCCTCCACCTCCCTCTCCCTCTCCTGTTTACACTCCCCGAATACGCACAGGCTGTTATCATGGGTCCTGAGTCATCCCGCATATACACACAGCCGGCCCCAGCCTCCCTGCCCCCAGCCAGCCACAGAGCCGGCCCCACAGAGCCCCCTGCCGCCCCGGGCTAATGGGAGCCAGATGGCTGCCTGGTGACTCAGCAGCCGGCCTGTGGGAACCCAGGCGTCCCGCCTTCCCATGGCCCCGCACTCAGCTCATGCTCCCCCAGTAGACATACATAGAAGGGGCTGGCTGCTAGTGGGGGGAGGACACAGGCCATGGGTTGGAGAAGAGGGATGTGGGGACCCCTCCCTCCCGTGAGCCAGGCCATGGCCTGGCCTGAAAACCTTCTCAAAACTGCCTCCTCCAGCATGCAGCCCAGGGTGGAAGGAGACCCCAAGGACTCCTGGGGCCACAGCACTTGACCCCCAGGGCTCGGCTCTGCTCTCTGGGTCAACTGGAATTAGAGCCAGACACAGAAAGTGAAAGCTGGGGTTGGGGGGTGGTTGGTATGGCTCAGATAGATCATTGAATAAGGAAGCTTCCAGTTCCTAAACAGGTCAGTCCTGTGCCAGGCTCTGGCCAGGTGCCTGATGCTGCACTGAACCCTCCAGACAGCCCCACGGACCAGGGGCTCCGCTCCATCCCATTCCATGTGTGGGCCATGGACTGTCCAGAAAGGAGATGTCACATACTCAAGGCCAAGTCTTCAAGGCCACCTCCTGGCCTGCCTGTCCACTCCCAGGGCCATGCTGAGTGGACAGACACACCCATTTCTCGGGGGTACCAACTGAAGGAGAGTTAGCTGTTGAGGCTGCTAACAGTGGATAACGCCTTTGGGGCCCTCCTGGTAAGCTAGGCACTGTCCTTCCTCTCCACAGACGCATGGAATCGTCTAGTGTTTAATTAGTACCTGAATCACTGAACCATCACAGAGATCCCGTGCAGTACATACTATCGGCACTGACAGTGCATCTCAGGAGGCCCAAGGCTCTCCTGTCAGCCAGACCCACAGTTTGGGAAGATGAAGAGGGTGGGCTGTTTGTCTCAGGTGGTTGTGTTCATGGCCTCAAGTTGTGAGGGGTCTTTCATACCACAAGTATCAGCTCTGGATGAAATGTGCATTTTCCACTTGATCATTAAATTTGATATACTGTGCCATACATAAATTTGTTACATAATTTTTTAAGTGATGAGAGGCAGCATTTTGAGTCAGAATTAGGGTTAGTCAGATGGCGGAGCAGGAGCGTCTGTACCCGAGAGACAGAGGTGGAGCCCGGAGACACACCCCCATCAGAGCCGCTGAGACATGGAGGTGCCCAGAGAGGCGCCTACCCCTCTGCTCCCCCTCCTGGGGTTGGGGTGGGCGGAGAGGCTGAGTCAGGGAAGGGAGAGCCCCTCCAAGGGCATCCGGCCCCCACCCCCGTGTCTCCGGTCCGTCCTCCTGGTCGGGCTCTGCTGGCAGCCAACCTCCCCCCCACATCTGACACCTCTGTGCGTCTGGCCAGAGCTAAACCTGTCCCAGCTCCTCGCTGTCCCCTCCTTCCTCTGCCCCTCCCCTCGCTCTGTCTTCTCTTTGGGGGTGCTTTCTCTGCAGCTCTGTCAGCATCTCCCCGTCACTTTTCATCTCCCGTCTCTCAGCTCCTTCTCTTCCCACCGCTTTGCCCCCCACCTCTCTCTCCTTGTCTTTCCCTCCCTCTCAGTCTCTGCTTCCCCATACCTTTCTGTTGCAGCTCCCCACACCCCCCTGCCCCAGCTGCTCCTCTTTGCTTCACCCTCATTTTTTCCTACCCCTCTCTCTGCTGTGTCCTGGCCCACCCCCTTCGTGCCCACTCTGTTGGTCTCGCTCCCAGATCCTGGGAAGCCCAGCGGGAATGTGCGGGTCAGGGCTTCACTGGTGGCCCCTGGGAGCCCAGAATGAGGGGTCACCACCTCACCCCCACCCAGAAAGGGGGCGGGAAGGGGCAGCGTGGCTGTGGCCTGTCTGGCCAGAAGGAAGTGACTGTGCTGTGGCCTGGTCACCCCTGCCCCCAAGGACCTGCCGGGCTGCTACCGCCTCCGGCCCCAGGGCTGCTACCGCCTCCGGGCTGGGGCCGAGTAAACACAGCCGCCGGCAGCTCAAGATATTTATACCGAGGTCCGGGCGTGGGTCCAGTGCCCACCACAGCCCCTGCCCTGCCCTGCCCGCCACAGCCAGCCCCGAGCCAACGTGGCACCAGCCGGCAAGGGGATGCGGCCGCAGACACAGCCAGCCTCCACTCGGCACGGAAGCTGCCAGGCGCGTCGCTCGGGACGCCAGCGGCTTCTCTGGGGACACAGGATGCCCCCCTGCCCTAGAGACACCAGCACAAATGCAGCCCCGCATATGCAGCTGCCCATGAACGTGAGCACACACTCCACCGAAAACGCCAAAGCGACAGCGCAAAATAGAGACCCACGCAGCTGCTCACACAGTGAAGTCATCAGCCCACATGTGGGGACACAGAATGCAGACACCACCTGCTCACAGACCCCAGAGAGGCTGAGAACACCAGTCCCGGAGATGGATGCACACACACCCCGCGAGGACAGCAAGCATGTGGCAGACACACCCCATAGACACCGACATGCTCAGAATACCAGCAACAGCAACACGCACTGATCACGAAACAATGGAACCCAGAGGCTGCTCGCCCACAGACACACTGGGAACTCCTACACACCCACACTGAAAACAGCCTGAGTAGGAAACACAACACACACACACTATACCTCCTGGAAACACACTTTTCTCACAGACCCATAAACACACTTCTACTCAAACTTAAGCTAAGAATGTACAAATTTACACCCAGAGAAAAGCAAGGGTGTTGAGGAAAAAAAAATCCAGACAAATAACACACTCCAGGGACACAACCAACTTACACACACAGACTAACCGAGTCACATGGTGTCAGGACACAGAACCCAGAGTGCACACCAGCTTGTACAGCAGAAACACAGCAGGTGCAAGCACCACGAATGCAGCACAGTCATAAACACACACACAAATTCACATTAGAAACACGAAAGACACCAACACGATATCCAGAGATCTAGGGAGAAGGGGACTTTCTTTCCCTCCCCTCCCCGCCCCCCTCCCTTTCTCCCTCTCCCGCTGACCCCGTCCCAGGTCCCAGGCACGTCTGGGGGAGGGGGCAGGAAGGCCTGGGCTGGCCTCCCCCGGCCCTGCTTCCTGCCCCGTGGGGGCCGGACGGGAAGCTGGGGCTCCAGCCGGAACCCACGACTTCCCTCCCCGCCCGGGCCGCCCGCGGAGGCGGGGGAGGGGGGCGGGGGGCCCCCCGAACCCCCGGGTTCGCCCCTGCGGCTGGCTGGGGGCCGGTCCTGCCAGGTCCGGACCGGGCCCGACCTCCCCGCAGGGCCCGGTGCTGGGAGTGGCGGCGCAGGGGCCGCCCTCGCGGCCCGGAAGGTGCTGAGCCCGAGGCTTTCCCTGGCCCCGGCGCCCGGGCAGGTGGGCGGGGTGTGGCCCGGGGGCGGGGCCGGGGCTCGGCGGCCGCGGGAGCGCGCGGCCCGGTGCGCGGCCGGGACTTGTCCCAGGCCCAGGCGCGAGCTGGGCGTGTGAGGGCCGCGGCCCCGGGGGTGTGTCTGGGTGGGGGGACTCTCCGTCTGGGCCCCGGGGCGTGACGGTGCGTCTGGGTATGACTGGGCGGCCGCCGTCCGGAGGGCCCTGGGGGGACTCCCCGGGCTGAGCGTGTGGAGCGGCAGCTGTCAGGCCGAGCGGGCACGACCGCCCGCCCGGCAGCCTGCGCGGTCCTGACGTGTCAGGTCTCCGTGTGTGGGACGCGCCTGGGTGGGGCCGTGACGTGTCAGGCCGTGTGCGTGCACGCTATGCCTGTGGGTGACGGTTACCCCTTGGAGGATGTTTGTGTAACTGCCGGTGGGTCGCAACCGGAGTCTCTGTTCCATTTCCTGACCGGTTCGGATGCTGCGAGCAGTGTGTGCCTGACACTGCTCTTCCTCTCTGTCTGCTGTGCGGTGGTTGTGACCAAGACCCCACAGAAAAAATGTGTCACTGCGTCTTGCTGTGTCCCTGTTGAAGTCTCTGCTTATGGTGTGTCTCACCGGAACTCCAAGGCTGGGTTGTGTGCATGGAATGGGGCGGTGTGTCACATTGGCACCAGGTCTCCAGTCAATGACTCGTGGGTCCCGCAGGTGTGTTTGTGTGTGTCAATTGTGGCACTCAGGCGACTGGGACACTGTGGGACCTTTACCCATATCTGAACCTCTGTGTGAATGTGAGCGTGTGCATACATATGCCACATCCTCGTGGGGCTGCAGTGACTACTATTCATATCCTTGTGTCCTTGCCAGCATCTCCACACAAGAGGCTGGTAACAGTGGCGATACATCCTTGAATAGAGACCTTCTCTGTTCCCCCATCTCACGCCCAGCCCTTTATGGCTCCCAGACCTGGGGCAAGAAGATTGACCAAATGTCTGCCGCTGGTCTGGGCTGGAGGAGGCAGATGCTGGGACCCACACATCCAGACCTAGAGCCGCCCCCCCGCCCCCCCCCGCCCCCCCAACAAAGGAAGCTCAGCACTCACACCATCCTCCCCCAGGGCAGTCACTGAGCAAAGCAGGTCTAGGAGAAGGGCAGGGGAGAGAGACAGGAACTGAAACCAGGGAGGAAGAGGGGAAACTGAGAGGCCAGAGAAAGAGGAAGCATGGGAGAGTTCACCAGCAAGACCCCAGCAGATGGGAAGAAACAGAGCAAAGGGAAACCCACCCCAGCTCAGGGTGCTGTCATTTCTCTCCTGGACAATTGGTCTCCCTGGGGTCACCCTCACCCCCCTTCAGTCTGCTCTCAACCATCAGCCAGAGGGAACCTCTGAGCAGGTCAAATCACATCCCTCTTCTGTTCAAAACCTTGTCATGGTGCCTGCCTCCCTCAGAGAACAGGTTCTCACAGGTTCCTTGATGGGGGTCTGGAAGGTGGGACCAGTGCAGAACTCATGTGCATAAACCCTCAACTCCAGCTGCCTGGATTCGAATCCCAGCTCTGCCATTTGCTAGCTGTGTGACCTTAACAAGTCACTTAACCTCTCTATGCCTCAGTATTCGAATCTGTGGAGTGGGGAGCAAATGGTCCCTGTAGCAGGAGTTGTCAGGCTTTTCCTATCAAGGGTCAGATAGTAAAGGTTTTTGACTTTGCACAGTTTCTACTCAACTCTGCCTCTGCAGCACTAAAACAGCCACAGACAGTACAGTAGGGAACGACCATGGCTGTGGTCCAGTAAAACTTTATTTACAGAAACAGGCAGCCCGTCAGAATTTGCCTCGGGAGATAGTTTGCCAACCCCTGCTTTCTTGAGCTGTGGGGAGAATGCCATGAGCTAGAAGCTCCATACCTGGCGTGGAGAATTGTTGTTATTACTCTCTGGCCTGTGTTACTTTCTGACTCAGATCTTAACACTCTTCCCTATGCCCCTCCCTTCTAACCGCACTGGCCTCTTTCCTGTGTAGCTTACCCCAAGTTCATCTTCACTTCCAGGCCTTTGCTTTTGTCCTCCTACCAAGAACACCCTCCCCCAAGCTGCCATTTTGGCTTCCTTCAAGTCCCAAATGCCACCTCCTCCAAGAAGCCCTCCCTCCTCCCCAAAGCCATGTCTAGCCCATCCTGCTTTCCTGTTTTTGCACAACGCTACTATGTCTGTCTCCTCCCCAGAAAGTAGATTCTTGGTGGACAGGAACAATTCCTTCTCTGGCTTCGGTTTTCTTAAAGTGGGTGTTATCAATCTCTTTATCTCAAGAGCTTTGTTATGGTAGTTTAAAAAGTTAATTAATATAAGGCACTTAAAACAGGGTCCAAGGTGCTCAATCAAGAAACCTAACAATAAATAAATCTAAATGTTCACTAGGAGTAAGGAACATAACAAGTGCAAAGGAAGTTTTTGTGTGAAGGGCAAATGAGTGGTGGACAAAGAGACAAAGACAGGAGGAGGCAGATGGAGGGGAGGGAGGGGGGTGAGAGAACGTCGGAAGGGAGAACGCCGTCAGGCACCCAACGACACAGAGACCCAATCCTCTCGCCACCTTTAATGGACCCCAGGTGGGCTTGGTTGGGGGGGGCGGGTGCTGTGTCCTTAAATACAGTCCTGGTGAGGCGGGCGGGGGCGGGGCCGGGCCTGCCGGGTGGGCGGGGCCTACGGGGCGGGGCTGTTGGGTGGGCGGGGCCTCAGCTGCACTTGCAGGAGCGCACGATCATGTTGGACAGCTGCTCCACCTTGGGCTTGCGGCCCACGTAGTACACGATGGGCAGGGGCTCCAGCACCTGAGGCACGCAGCACGGCGCCGCCGACGCGCCCGGGTTGTGCTGGTTGTACAGGGCCAGGACCTGCGGGGCGGGTGCGCGGGGTCAGGATCGGGGGTCGTGGGGAGGATGCCTCCACCCCGCCAGCCTCTCCCCATCTCCCTCTGTCTTATCTCATTGCGTGTCTTTCTGGTTCTCTGCCTCTCCCCATGTGCCACTCTTGGCTTGTATCTCACTGTCTTTCTCCTTCCATCTTCCGAATTCTCTACCCTCCTGCCTTTTTCTCTCTCATTCTGTCTCTCCATTTCTTTCTCCTTCCATCTCCCCACCTCTTCCCTCGCCCAAGTTATCGTCTCCACGGGCTAAGTCACTTTAGTCGTGTCCGACTCTGTGACCCCATGGACTGTAGCCTGCCAGGCTCCTCTGTCCATGGAGTTTCCCAGGCAAGAATACTGGAGTGAGCCGCCATTTCCTTCTCCAGGGGATCTTCCTGACCCACGGACTGAACCCACCACATTCTCTTGTCTCCTGCATTGGCAGGTGGGTTCTTTACCACTAGGTCTCCCTGTATCTCTGTCTCCCACTCCCTTGAGTCTGTAACTTTGCAGACCCTGCCTCGAGCTTTTCTCCCATCCCATTATCACCTCCCCTCCAACCTCCTTCTCCCCTGTATTTCTGACTACCTCTTGCCAATTCATCTGATTTGACCTCTCTCTCTCCCTCTCCTCCCTCGGTTTCTGCTACCCCCATCCCACCCCCAGCTCGGGAGCAGGGGGTGTTGGGCTCCAGACACACCTTGCTGTACTGTGTGTCCAGGCTCCAGATGTAAGGGCAGGGCCCCAGGCAGAAATTGGCGTGGTACCCCTTGGGTTCGTGAATCCACTTCCAGCCCAGGTCCTTGCGGAAGTCAATGTAGAGCTGACGAACACAGCAGTTCTTTTCTGTGGAGCTGCAGGCGGGAGGGAAAAACACTGTCAGAAGAGAGCAGAAGGCTGCCCCTCCTCCCCTGGAGTATGTGTGTTTCACCCCGGTTGCCCTCCAGCACGGTATCCAGCTTGGTCTCCCTTGCACCCTCTGTGATAATAACAGCAATAATAGTAATAATAGTAGTGATCATCGCTAACACTGATAAAGCACTTCCTCTAGTCCAGCACTGCACTAAGGGCATCCTCACAAGCATTATCTCAGGCAGCGTTCAAAACAAGCCTGTAAGGTGCCAAATAAGGGGAGTTCCCAGGGAGACATCCAGTGGTTAAAACTCCAAGCTTCAATACAACAAAAAAAGAAACAAAAAACAAACAAGCAAACAAACAAACACGCCGAGCTTCCACTGTAGGGCGCATGGATTCGATCTCTGGTCAAGGAAGTTCCACACTGCATGCTGCACAGTGCAGCCAAAAAAAACACCAAGCCTGAAGAAGCCAAATGACTGTCCACAGGGGACAGCTACACAGATCACACCACAGCTACACACTGCAACACAAACAACACAGTGCAGGTCCATGTGTACTGATACGTTCTAAGTATGCAACAGATGTTTACTGAACTACTACTACGTGTTAGGCTGGGGTCTACTGGGGACTCAGTACAAATGAAACAGACAAATCCCTGCCTTCTGCGGCCACATACTAGAGACTGTCATGTCGCTCCTCTGCTCTGAACAAGCCCAATGCCCAAGTCCTCGCCACAAGCTCAAGGAGTCACCAGATCTAGCTGATCTCAACTCCCTCCCCACTCCCCCTCTCACTATCCTCTGGCCACTTTAGCATCCTTGCTGTCCTGAGTCCCAGTCCAGGACCTGTACACGTGCTGTTCCTTCTGCCTGGCTTGCTTTTCCCACAGAAACCCTCTCTGGCTCTGTTTCTTCACTCCATTTATATATGTGCTCAAACATCCTTCACTTTGGGGAGTCTTCACTCCTACAACATTGCCTGGCATGCAGTAGGTGCTCAATAAATATCATTTAAACAAATGATGTCATTGCCTCAGAGACCTTCCTGGATGATCCTACCCAAAATAGCAATCTAAATAATTGTTAATTCCTAGGGACTTCCTGGGCAGTTCATTGGTAAAGACCTTGTGCTTCCAAAGTAGAGGGCATGGGTTCGATCCCTAGTCAGGAAAGATCTCACATGCCATGAGGCACAGCAAAAAAACAAACAAACTGTTAATTCCATTTAGCGTAATAACGGCATTTTAATTCTGCAAGAAAATATAAAAATGTCTGCAACTGAAATGGGGCAAATCTTAATGCCTGTTGATCTAGATGAGAGTGTATGGGGGTTCATTTTACTATCTTGGTTGCTTATACATTTAAATGTTTCCATAGTAAAAAGTTTAAATCAGAATAGGAAAAACAAATCATCACAATGATTTCTTTCTTTCCTCTTCCTCAGATGTATATGCCTTCTTAGAACTTATTGCCACCTGCTCTTTTATTAGAGATTGATTTGTTTATCTGTTCATTTCCTGTCTTCCTCTGAGGACAGGACTTCTTGTCTATTTTGTCCTTAAAGGTGTTCCCACTGCCTACAATAGTCCCTAGCACACAGCAGGTGCTTAGCAAGTGTTGGCTGTATAAATTAATTGATCAATATGTTAGATTTTTTAGAAGCACATCAGAGATTGGTGGTGTGTAAGACTACTGCCACGTACTCATGATCTCTGTCCCGGGCTCAGATGCAAAAGTCAGTCCTCGGGCTTCCCTGGTGGCTCAGTGGTTAAGAATCTGCCTTGCAATGAAGGAGACAGGGGTTTGATCCCCTGTCCGGGAAGACCCCACATGCTGTGGACTGACTAAACCCTTGTGCCACAACCATTGAGCCTGTGCTCTAGAGCCCGGGAGCCACAACTACTGAGCCCATGTGCTGCAACTTCTGTAGTCCATGCACTCTAGAGCCCACGCTCTGCAACAAGAGAAGCCACTGCAGTGAGAAACCCACACACTGAAACTAGAGAAAAGCCTGCACAGATATAATAAACGTCTGTTCAGGGGGGACCGAGGGGTCAGAACTGGAGAGTCTTTGAATATCCTTTCTAGGTTTGGTCCATGTGGATGTATTTTCCTATTTAAAAATCAATACAGAATTTCCTACAAGGCAGGTCTTTTTTTTTTTTTAATAACGTATTTGGCTGTGCCAGATCTTCGCAGCAACAGGCGAATTCTTTGGTTGCTACATGAGGATCTTAGTTCCCTGACCAGGGATTGAACCCAGGCCCCCTGCATTGGGAGTGTAGAGTCTTAGCCACTGGACCACCATGGAAGTTCCAAGACAGGTCTTATATTATTATTCCCATTTAAAGGAGGAATAAACGGAGCCTTAGAGAAAGGGGGATGTTGTCTGTTCAAGTGTAGGCTGTGGGTGGTAGAGCTCAGGGCCAGAGGTCTCTGACTTCATTTGCCCAGCACAACCACGTCAGCTCAAGCAGAGCAGGAGAAGGCGATGCCACAGGCTCTCCCAGGGCAAGACAAGGCCTTTCCAAGCGCCACAGGACCTCAAGAAGGAAGTCAGGAAACTGAGATTCCTGTGAGCTCAGCCTGGTCCCTCCTCAGTCTGGTTAGGCCTCAGTTCCTTCATCTGTACGAAGATGCAGGGGACATTAGATCAAATAAGATACTGTTAAGGGCCAAGGAGACATCAGCAAGTCCATGGACAGGCTCAGGGAAGGGTCTGAGCTCTCTAAGCCATGCACACATATGTGTGTTGTTGTTGTTTAGTCGCTAAGTCATGTCTGACTCTTCTGCGACCCCCCTGGACTGCAGTCTGCCAGGCTCCTCTGTCCATGGGATTCTCCAGGCAAGAATACTGGAGTGGGTTGCCATTGCCCCCTCTGAGGGATCTTCCCGACTCAAAGATCAAACCTGCGTTTCCTGTAGCTCCTGCACTGCAAGCAGATTCTTTATCAATGAGCTTCCAGGGAAGCCCACATATGTGTGTATGTATAGGCATATTCTGGGGTGGGGGGAAAGGTTCCTGGCTTTCAGCTTCTCAAAAAGTCTTAGATTCACAAAAGGGGAAGAACCACTGTCCAGAAAAATCTATCATTTCTGGTCCAGCTCTGCTGGGGTGCTGAGATCCTCCGATTTGAAGTGTGTGATTCCGTTACCCAACTCAACTGCTCTCCATGTGGGGTTCCTGGAGCAGCGGCAGCAGCATCGCCTGGGAACTTGTGGGAGATGCAAGTTCTCAGGCCCCACCCCAGACGCACTGGATCAGAAACTGGGGGTGGGGGTCGGGGGCTGGGAGACAGCAGGCCACATTTAACAAGCCCTCCAGGTGACCTGAGCTACTCCCTAACCCTGGATGTTGGGGAAAGGGTCACGGAGGCTTCCCAGTGGAGATAGTGGTTAAGCTAAGAATAACTTTTTATTGCGGAAAGTCTCAGACATACACCAACCCACTCCAGTAGTCTTGCCTGGAAAATTCCATGGACAGAAGAGTCTGGCGGGCTACAGTCCACGGGGTCGCAAAGGGTCAGACAGGACTGAGCACAGCACAGGCATGGGACATACACAAAAGCAAAGAATCTTGCACTTAACTGCTGTGTCTCTACCATCCAGCTCCAGCAAACATCAAGTCATGGTCAGGTTCACTGTATTTCTACCCCCATGCACTTTCTCTCCCTCGCTGAATGATTTTGAAACCCACATCATCCACTGTATCATTTCATCCATAAATATTTCTATCTCCAAGGAAATCTAGGCTACTTTAGAGCATCACACAAAAAAATTAATGGTAATTCCTTAATATCATCAAATATCTAGTCAGAGTCCATACTTTCCCAACTGTCTCATAAATATCTTTTTAATTATTTTATTTATCTATTTTTTAGCCATGCCATGCAGCATGTAGGATCTTAGTTCCCTGACCAGGGATCAAACCCACATCCCCTGCATTGGAAGCACAGAGTCTTAAACACTGGACTACCAGGGAAGTCCCAATATCTTTTAAAAAAAAGAAGTTTGGGGAATTCCCTGGTGGTCCAGTGGTTAGGACTCCATGCTTCCAATGCAGGAGACATGGGTTTGATCCCTAGTCAGGTTAAGATCCTGGAAACCATGAAATGAGGCCAAAAAGCAAATAAGTAAATAAAATTTTAAAAACAGTCTGCATACATAAAGACTCATGCAAAGTCTACCCATGGCTATTGGTTGATACATCTTTTAAGATTCTTTTAAAAATCTATAAGTCCATCTCTCTGTTTTATCCCTTTGTATCGTATTTGTTGAAGAAACTGGGTCAGGTTTCCCACAATCTAGAATGTTGCAGACTCCATGGCCATGGTGCTGTTTAACATGTTTCTCTGTCCTTATACTTCTGGAAAATTGGGAGTTGGACCTACCATTATTGATGGGCTTCAGGTTTGATTTTTTGGCAAGAATTCCTAAGTGACACCATGTCCCTCACATGGCTGGCTGCCTCTCTCTTAATGTTATAGCAGGCTGGCACTCAGACTTTAATCCATCCATTCATTCATAGGGTTGTTGAGCAGAGGGTAGGATCTGGTGATGAAGGACCTTGGAAACGGAGCTGACTTTCCAGCAGAAGAAGTACATGCAACAAAGCCCAAAGGCACCATCAAAGTACTTAGCAGAGGCAGGCCAAGGTCAGATTATCATTCTAAATTTGCAATATTCTAACTCTGAATTTCAAAATCCCAAGACTACAACTTCTCAGTCTAAGTTTTCTTAGACTGCAAAACACTGGCGTCTCAAGAGTCTAACACAGCAACAGCTTTCCAACTTTCTAGAATTCCCACATCCCCACTCTCGAGGATCCTGGCATTCTTTTTTTTTTTTTTTTTTAGATCTTGGCATTCTTGAATTCCAATATTTCAAAACTGCATTCCAGCATTCCACAGTTCTGAGCCCATCTCCCAAGAGGTTCAAGCTGCCACTTTCTAAGATCACAGGCTTCCAAGATTCTAACAAGACTCCAACACTGGGACTTCCCTGGTGGTCCAGTGGTTAAGAATCCACCTGCCAGTGCAGGGGACACGGGTTTGATCCCAGGTCAGGGAAGATCCCATATGCCCAGGAGCGACTTAAGCCCACAACCCGCAACTACTGAAGACCGAGCACCTAGAGCCCATGCTCCTCAACAAGAGACACCTCCTCAACTAAAGAAAGCCCGAGCAGCAGTGAAAATTCAGCGCAATCAAGAATAAATAAATAAATAAGACTGAGTCCCAACATTCTACGGTACCGGTATTCTGGCTTTCACCAACTCCAACATTTATGGATGCTAAAAGTTCAACACAGGATTCCACCATTCTGGAGCTAATATTCAAGGACTCCAACCTGCCAACATGGGAGATTCCAATCTGTCAATGGTACCCATCATGGGCAATCTTCCAGTTCTGAATTCCCAACTTCTAAGAACCCAACATTCCTTGAATCCAACATTCTCAGATTTCAATAATTAATACTGAATTCTAACATCCTAGAATCCCAACGTTTTCAAACCCCAACCTGCCCACAGTACAGAAATCTAACACGGCGACCTTCCAATGCTGAAGTCCCACATGTTCAGTGTTCCACATTCTAATAAGTCTCCGATGCCAACCAACCAGCAAGAGACCCGCCTGATCTCAACATCCGAGGACTCCCAGTTTGCACACACACCAGCATCGGAGGCTCGGACCTCGTCCCCTCAGCCCTCCAGGCTGAAGGAGACGCTAGCCCAAGCAAAGCACCAGCCAGGTGCCCAACCTGTGGTGGCCGCTCATCAGATGGCGAGGACGCCCCCAACCCAGAAGGCTGCAAGATTCACCTGAAGCAGTAGTCGGTGTCCAGGGCTCGGCGGTTGCGGGAGCTGTGCAGGTGCTGGGCCCTCTCCAGAGGGGTGGCCATGAGGAGCAGGAAGGGCCGGTTCATGCCGTGAATGGTGGCGAGGTCACCCCGGCGGGTGAAACTGAACCCTGCTTTGGTTTTGGGAGTCAGAGGGGTGGGGAGGATTGGGGATGGACGGACACACACACACACACACACACACACACACACACACACACACACACACTCTCGGATGAATGATGGGGATGGGCGGGGGAGGATACACACACATATACAGACACACATCACTGCTGGACGTCATCGGTGGAGGGCAGGGGCCAGGGAGGGGGCCTCACCGTTAATGTCCACTTGAAGCGTGTCATCTTTACTGTCACAGGAACAGTGGGCACTGAGGCGAAAGCCTCCTATTTCCTCTGTGGGAGTGGGGAGAGGGAAGCCAGCGTGAGGGGGGCGGCTCACGCACCCCTGCGGGTGGGCAGGAGAGGAAGGAAGTCGCAAACCCCTGGGTTGTGGGAGGATCTCTTTCCTGCCCCTTCCCCTGCCTGCCCCCTCACTGCAACCTCGCTCCAGTTCTTGGCCTTGCGGCCTCCTCCTCCAGGTCTCAGCTCTGAGGGCACCTCCTCCGGGAGGCCCTCCAGGACACAGCCCCTCCCCGCACTGTGACAGCACTTTCTTTTCTCCAAAGCACTGACCTCTGTAGCTCTGACATTTGTCTTTGGCTATTTATTTCCCTCATTGTTCTCAGTGGCAAGCAGGATACAAGGGGGGGGTGGGCAGGGAACCTTGCTTTCTTGTTCCCTGCTGGGCCTGGCCCACCGTCTTAAAAACAAACATCTCCTGAGTGCACTGGGTGCCAGACCCTGTTCTAAACACTCTTTGTGCGTTATTTCCTTTAATCCTCACCAAAGTTCCCCATTTTACAGATGAGGAAGCCAAGGCCCACAGGCAGGGCTGGGATGGGATGCAAGGACCTAGGCTCCTGTCCCAAGGCAGGTGCAGAAGAAAGGTTTTCCTTCTCCCTTTTTTTTTTTTTTTAATATGCAAAACAAAAAGTAACGATTTTTATTAACATTTTTTTGAAAGAATAGTGTGTTAGTCACTCAGTTGTGTCCAACTCTGCGACCCTATGGACTGTAGCCCACCAGGCTCCTTTGTCCATGGGATTCTCCAGGCAAGAATACTGGAGTAGGTAGCCATTCTCTTCTCCAGGGGATCTTCCCAACCCAGGGATTGAACCTAGTCTCTTGCACTGAAGGCGGATTCTTTACCATCTGAGTCACCAGGGAAGCCCTTTTGAAAGAATATGTGTATCTAATAGTCATAGCAGTATTTATCAGTTGTTATTATTTTTTAAATTAACTTTTATCAGAGCGTAGTTGCTGTACAATGTTGTGTTAGTTTCTACTGTACAGCAAAGTGAATCAGCTGAATGTGTACATATATCCCGGAAGAAAGGTTTCTTGAATGAATGACTGAATGAATGCTTTCCTGAGCACCCACTATTGTGTGGGACCCTGTGTCAGGTGCTCTGGACTCAGCAATCAGCCCAGCACTCTTGTCCCAGTATCCACCTGCTCCCTAACTCCCATCATTTCCTCTGGCCAAACCATCACCTCTTCCATGAGTCTCAATACAATAATTCTCACCCAGAAAGCCCTCTTGGACCCTCTCAGAGGGGTTAGGGTACCCACTCTGGGCTCCTATAGCACTTAGGGCCTCCCCCATCCCAGCCCTGCTCATCCTGGCCATCATGGCCTGCTAGGGCTTTGGGCAAGATTTCCTGGCTATCTAGAAGTGACTGCGGGTCCCATGAGGGCAGGCCTAGAGGTTGTCATGGTTACCACTGTGTTCCCCCACCCCACCATCATAGGGCCAGCCACAGAGCAGGAACCTACTAGCCTTTACCGATGAAGGAATGAATGAGAGGGAGACTAGGGAGGGAGATGTGAGCACTGGGGCCTTCAACATGACAGGACATAGTCCTCTTCCAGACAGAACAGGTGTGTCAGGCTTTCCCCAGACTCAAGGCCTCTGCACAGCCTATCCCTCTGCCTTGAACACTCTTGCCCCTCCCTCCTTTGCCGGGCTGGCCCCATGCATCCCTCAGACACCCGCTCCAATATCCCCTCCTCCAGGAAGCCCTCCCTGACCTCCCAGGCTACATCAGGCACCTCCTCTGGGCTCCTCATCCCAACCCTGCCCACGCTGGGACATTACGACCTGGTTTTCAGGTCTTTTCCCCAAGTCTCCCAACCCAAGCAATGGAGCATGAGCTTCCTGAAGGTCAGGATGAAGCTATTTTCGTCACTTCTATGTCTCCAGCATCACCCAGCACAGGGAAGGTGCTCAAGAAATGGATTAACCATTAATCACTGAGGTGTGAGTGTCTGGGAGGAGGGCCAGGTCTGGGCTTTTCAGCACCAACACAGGGCAGGGAGGTGCTAGGCAGGGTGGTCCCAGGACAAATAACGGTTACAAAACAGAGGTGGGGCAGACAAGTGGTCCTCACCTGTGCGGGTCAGCCACTGCCGCACAACTCCAGTGACATCAAAGGACAGCCACTCCGGTGAGTCGCTGGGGGCGAGCAGCCGGTTGCTGAGGTAGCGCCAGGAATTGTTGCTATATTTCTGGGGGGTGAAGAACTGGAGGGTAAGACAGTGGGTAGAGGCTGCCACACACACCCATGTAGCTGCACCCCTCACTCCATCTGCTCCCCAAAACAGGTCTGCACACAGCCCATCAGACAGTCCCTCTCCCAGACACCCACACGGAGGGGCTTCACAGGAACCACCCAACCCCGTGACAGGGGACAGAGAACTCCAGGCTGGGAGTCAAGGCACCTAGGCATTTCAGCCTCCACCCTTGATCCCGGGATGGCTGTGGAAAATTCCTTTCTCTTTTTTGACCTCAGTTTCCTCACTGGTGAAATGCCTGGTTCCTTTCAGCTTGGACAGTTCATGAGGCTACAATTCTCCTACTGACATCATAAAGGTCACTGACAATACAGCTCTGAATTCTGAGAGTCTATCGCTTTCTAGAAGTTATGTTCGAAGTCATTCCATAACTCTAGCACTTGGTGGCACCCCAAGAATTCTATGAACTACGAACCCGAGAAGTTTTATGAGACTCAAGTTCAACAAACCCAGGAATCTGACGTGCCACAAACCTAGATGTTGCAGACGCCTGACATCCACAAGGAATGATGCCCTGGGAGCTGGCAGCATAAAGCCGAGTTCTCTAGACTCCGAGCAGTCAGTATCAAAGCTTTCTCGTCGTAAGAGTCTAACATCTACCACTGAGTCTAACATTCCATCTGACAGGGCTTCTAGGTCACATAACCTTCGAGAAAATCCAGATATTCTGGACTCTTCCTGGACACTCTTCTAGAACAGAGCTATCCAAGAGAACTTTCTGTGACGATGCAAATGGGCTTTATCGGTGGTGTCCAAAATAGCAGCCACTCACCCCATGTGACTACGAGCCACTTGAACTATGGCCAGTGAGACTGAGAAACTGAATTCTTTCTTCTATTTAATTTTAACCCACTTAAATGGCCATATGTGGCTAGTGGCTACTGGGTGAGCACAGGGCATTTTGAAAGTCTCCAACTTTTCAAAGATTCCAACTTTCCTTGTCCTGAGTTTTCAGAGTCCAGCTCCAAAGATTCCAGCTGCTAAGCACTTAACATTCTAGGGCTCTAGGAGACTCCACAGTCTGTGCTCCCTCATCCTTCGGTGTTGGTCCACGTGGACCCCTGCAGCCACCAGCCTTGTGGCGGTCCTGGGACCACGCCAGCCCAGGCCACCTTCCGGGATCCTTGCCCCCACCTGGTACAGCTCCACGTGCTGCTCCACTTTTAACTTGAGCCTCAGCAGGCGCAGCTCAGCCCGAGAGAGCAACACGGGTTCGGGCACCGCTTCCCGGAGCTCAGACGTGTTGAAGAACATATATATGCTGTGCGAGCTAGATTTCATTTTCTCATAGATTTCTAGGCGGAAAGAGTCGAGAACGGGGATGTCAGTGTTTGGCAAGGGGCAGGGGAGTTAGTGCACCCCAAATCGAAGAGCTCTGGGTTGGAGTCCGACCCTGACACTTGTTAGCTGTGTGACCTTAGGTGACTAGCTTCTCCTCTCTGGGTCTGTTTCCACCTCATTATTATTATTTGAAATATTTATTTATTTACTTATTTATTTATTAATACATTATTTATTTGGCTGTGCAGGGTCTTAGTTGTGGCATGGGATCTTCGGGCTTCGTGGAATGTGGGGTCTTTAGTTGCAGCATGCGAACACTTAATTGCAGCGTGTGGGATCTAGTTCCCTGACCAGAGATCCAACCTGGGTCCCCTGTGTTGGGAGCTTGGAGTCTTAGCCACTGGACCACCAGGGAAATTCCTCTAGCTCTTTAAACAGGGTCCTATCCATCCTTCCCTCTCATCAGCTAGGAAATGGCCCTTCAGTACAAAGCCAGCTTGGGGGTGGGGCTGCTCTGCTTGCTCAGGCCTCCCCAGCACCTGGAGCCTCAAATGCAAGTTACGTTGAAGCAGAGAGATAAAGGGCACTTGGATCAGACTATGCCTCTGCTGCCTTCTGTGACCTTGGGCAAGTCACATTCCCTCTTGGAGCTGTTAAATCTACTTGACATCAAGCTCTCTGCCTCCCAACCCAGGCTCTCCTAACTAAAGTGCCGTGGAACTTTGGGCAGGTGAATTCCTCTCTCTGTGCCAGATTCTCACGTATAAGCCAAGGACTGATGACAGGATGATAGTGTGAAATAGGTGAGATGATGCAGATAAAGTATGTTGCACAGAGTCTGCATACAGTGGTTACTCTAATGTGTGTTCAAGAACCCCATGAGAAAGAGTCTATTAGCATACCCATTTTCTAGATGGGCAAACTGAGGCAAAGAGATGAAACAATTTGCCCCTAGGCCACACAGCCAGGAAGCTACAGAGTGGGGATTCAAACTCAGCCAGTCTGATCAGAGCCTATGCTCTTAATCCCTAGGCTATGCTCCCTCCCTGCTAATGTGACATTATTTTTGTTATTATTATTAGTATTTTGTCCCTTAACTGGTTAGTAAAGTTCATTCTAGGTAAGAATGGCGTCAGGGGTGGGGGAAGGGAAACAGAAAATTAGGAAGACTCCTAGTCCAGGAAAAACTGAGGACTGGGAATGAGGGGGGCAGGCCATGATCAACTAGAGCAGTTTCTTTAGGCCTCTGAAGTGGGGGCGTGGAAATGGTGGAGACATGTTGAGAAAGGACAGAGGAAGACCCTCTTGAGCACCTCCTTTCCCCTGCTCCTCCCATCTCTTGCCGGGCTGGCCCCTCTCCCTCTCAAATAAGCCCTATCTTGGCCCAAGGGTTACTCAGCCGACCCAAAAGGAAGGGCAGAGCCCAGGCCCAGGAGATAGATAGGGAGGAAGAGCGATAGAGGGAGCAGGAAGGGTAAGGGGGAGAAATGGAGAGTAGGGTATGGAGGAGAAAGAGAGAAAAAGGGAAGAGATGGAGAGAGAAACTAGGAGACCCAGAGAGGGAGAGAGTAACACGGATGCAGGAGAGACGGAAAGGCAGAAGACTAACGGGAAAACAGACGGAGGGTTTGGGAGCGAGATGGAGGCAGAAGAGGGTTGAAGAGAAACGGAAGGTGTCAGCGTTGGAAAAACCTCTCCAACGAAGGTGAAGCGTCGACGGAAAAGGTGAGACGGAGATGTGGGTGGGTAGGCTGTAGGGATGTCATTTGACTGAAGCCACAACTGGGTGCCCAAATGGGCCAGAGACCCACACGTCTACTGCCCACGAGGGAAACTGAAAGCGGGGGGCGGGGTTCGCCCCGGAGCCCAGCGGGACGCCTGGGTACCCTCGCGGGCGCCGACAGGGCGGGCCCAGGGTGGCCCCGCCCTGAGCTGGGGGTGAAGAGGGCGGGAGCCGCCGCCGTCGCGAGGGCGGGGACCGGACCTGCCTCGTCTCGCCCCAGGCTCCGCGCGCGACCCCGCCCCGCACCCCTTCCCAAACCCCGAGGTACTAGAAGGAAAGAGATGGGAGGGCTAGGCAGCCGGACGCTGGGGTTTCCCCAGCCTCGCAGAGAGGAACTAGGAGCTTGGAGTCTAGGCTCTCAGCACTGAGCTTTGCGGGGTCCTCCTGCCCCTTCCGGAAGCGCAGGCTCCTCCCCCACGCCCGCGCGTGGCACCCACGTGGTGCTTCTCCAACCCCTACAAGCTCGGTCTTTCCCCCGGGTCTCGCAGAGTCGCACCCACCCACCCACCTCTCCCTGCTACGACTTCTCACTCAGCCCTCTCCCTTCCAGCCCGCGGCGGAAGGGGTGGAGGGGCCCTGTTGCTCCCAGCATGACACCGTTCGTCGCTCCTCTACCCCATTCTAGGTCCACCTTTCCCACGCTTATCCTCCCGTTCTGTAAACCCCTTCTCACGACCCAGTATTGTAGGTTTCCTGGGGACGCGCGCTTCCTCCTCTGGGTTTCCTCCTCTTACAGTCCGTCTGGGAAATATTCACAGCACCTCTAGGCGCATCCTGGCCCCCCCCCCGCCCCCAAACCCTGGGCACATCCTAGGGTTCCCGCTTCTCTCCCGCTAGTTTCCCGCACCCTACAACCTCGCGTCCCTTTTCGATCTCAGATTTATCACCCCTTCCCCGCCTGTCTCTCTAAGCACTTCCCCAATCTCGCGTGTTCTTCCCGTCCTGTGCATGCGAGTCCACTTTCCTGGCACCCCTCTGGGGTTCGCTTCTGTTTTTCTGTCCGTGAATCTTCCTGCCTCACGGCCCCTGAACTCTGGGTCAGCTTTCCCCATTACCTCTCTCTCCTTTTCTAAATGCCGGGGTGCTGGTTTATCCCAAAGCGAGCTCCCTCTCTGCAGCCCCGCTCCCACGACCTCCGCATTCTTGAGCACCCTGAAAGGGGAAGCCTTTTTCGAATTGCTTCGCTTCTCTCACTCTAAGGGACTCCCCGCACGATCCCGTCGCCCTCTAAAAGCGGTCCATTTCACCCACTATCTCTTCTTCAAGACCAGATACCTTGGGGCTAGGGAGCTCAGCTCTATCCTCTTTGGGACCCCTCCCCCCCCACACGTTCCCGGCGCCCCCGGGGGTTCTCTTCCTCCAGCCAGTTTCCTCTACCAGCAATTTCCTCCCCGTGACCCCTGCACTCCGGCGCCCCCTGGGGGCTCCCCTCCAGGGTCCCCTGCCCCTGCGAGCTCACTGTTGCCGTATTCCACCATTAGCACGCGGGTGACCTCCTTGGCGTAGTAGTCCGCCTCTGGCTCAGGCTCCGTTTCGGCACTTTCCCCGGCCACCCGGTCGCGGGTACTGTTGTAAAGGGCCAGTATGGCCTCGGGCAGCGGGCCGGGTGGCACGTCCCCCTGGCTCGGGGGGCTGGCGAGCCGAAGCTTGGACAGAATCTGGCCGCGGATGGCCTCGATGCGCTTCCGCTTCACCAGCTCCATGTCGATGGTCTTGCAGGTGGACAGTCCGGCGACTGGCCGGCCAGGCGTCAGCATTAGTAGCCACAGCAGCGGCAGCAGCAGCGGCAGCAGCCGCAGCCCCGAGGGCGGCATGGGGGAGGCGGCGCCCCCCGGCACAGCCGAGAGCGCTAGCTGGGCTGGGGTGGGAAGAGGGAGGCCCCGCCCCTACAGGGGCTGGGGTGGGTGGGGGTCTCCCGAGGAAAAGGTAGGAGGGTCTGTTTGCGGGGAGAGTTGAGGCCTTCAGGGAGAACGGAGCAGAGCTGGAGGGGAGGCTCTGATGGGGGGGTTCTCGGTATCCCACGGAAAAAAACAGAGATGGGTGAGCTCTGGTACTAGAGATGGATGATCTTGAATAGGAAAGCTGAGGCAAGCCTGAGAGAGATCCTGTCTCCCGGATCCCGGAGAAGGGTCCTCAGATGCGCGGGGGCTCAGGAGAGAGGCTGGGGAGTTGGGGGGCCGTGCAGGGGGGTGCGCCCGAAGTCTGGGGTCAAGTCTTCGCGGGAGTCGGGTTTGCGGTTCCTGATGGCTGGTCCGGAATGGGGGCGCCTGGGGAATGGCGTGTAGGCGGCAGGGAGGGTGCAAGCGTCCGAGGCGGTGGCGGGATCTGCTGCTGTCTGGGGTCCTCAAGTCCTGCCTCGCGGAGAAGCGCTGCGCGATGCGGTCCCCGCGCCTTCGGCTCCCAGCGGCAGCGGAAAAGTCTCAAAACTTTTTTTCCTCTTCTCCCAACCAGCTCGTCCCTCCTCCCGCTCCTCCTCCCCCTCCTCCCCGCAGTGGCGGCGGCGGCGGCGGGGGCGGCGGCGGCTCGTCTCAGACTCTGGGGCCTCGGGCTACTCCTCGGCGGCTCCTTCCTCCGCTCCCGGCTGAGGCCGGCCCCGCGGGCGGCTCCGAGCCCGGGGGGTGCCCCGGAGGGGGCGTCCCCCCTGCCCCCGGCCGGGGGCCTCGCTGTCTGGCGGATCCGCGGCGGGAGGAGGGAGGTGGGACGGCCTGGGGCGCGAAGGGCGGCGGCAGCGGGGACCGGCAGGGGCGGCGGGGGTTTTTGAAGCCGCCCCGGCCCCACCCAGGAAGCGCGCGGGGCGGGGGCGGCCCTCAGGAGGAGGGCACGGGGGGGCCGGGCCACGGTCCGCATCTCGCGTGGGCGGGCTCCAAGGGGGGTCCCTTAAGCCCGGGGGGAGGAGGCGGGCACCCGGCTCCGCCCCACCAACAGGGTGCTGCCTCCTGGCGGTCGAGCGCCACCGAAGCGGGCGGCAGTGATGCGTGTGGCTTTGCGGACTGGGCCCGGGGTCAGCGAGAGAATAAAGCCCTACCTAGTGCGGAAGGCTCAGAGGATGGGAACGCAGGGTACAGGGACTCCGAGGTGGACCGCCCCGAGTGGAGAGTGGGAAACTGGGGCAGAGGGGAAGAAGGTCAGCCAGAAGCTAAGGAGCCACTGGGGAAAGGGGCACGGGGCAGGGGGAACCCCCCAAGGAGTGGGGGCCCTTAAGAGCATCACCCAGAGTGGGGAAGGGGGTCAGAGGCTGAGGCAGAGGGCAAGGGAAGGGGACTTTAGGAGGAGGGTAACAGTAGGAGGAATCCCCCCAACTCCCCCACTCCCAGCCCATGTCTGACAGATGAAGGTCAAAAAAGCACCCACACTTGAAAAGCACCACACCTTTATTGAGCCCTTCCATGTGCCAGCAGCGTCTCTGCACCCAACCCGAGAGCCCACACACCTACTGCCCCCATTTTACAGATGGGAAAACTGGACCTGGGAGGGGCAGCCACTGGGCTTGAGGTGCTAGTCAGGATAGAAGCCACACCAGCCTTGGCTGGGGTCAGGTCTGACAGTCTTCAAAGCCCACGCTTCTGACCACTGCACCATCCTGCCCCTTATGGGATGTCCCAAGACATGGCCGGGGGCCAGCCATCCATATAGGCTCCTTCAGCATTCGACCCCGTAGCGATCGAAGTGGCGCAGCAGCAGGCCCAGCTCAAGGTGCACGGTGCCACCGGAGGTGGTGTGCAGGCGATAGCGGTCAGCTCCACTGTAGATGGCATCTCCATGCAGCAGCTGAGGCCCGCCACCCACAAAGGCCCTCGCCAGCTGCTCTCGCCAGCTGCCCAGGGGCCGCCAGGTGGGACAGTCCAGCTGGTGGGTGCCTGGACTGCTGGGCACATGGCAAAAGCCGTAGCCTGCAAGCTGGCAGCGGCCGAAGCTGTCCTGGGACCACACCTGGAGATGGAGCCGGGGCCAGCCTGCAGGATAGGAGGGAGGGAGGAAAGGGGAAGGGGTACAGCCCAGCCTCTTGCTCCTGAAGACCCCAGGCCCAGTTCTTCCCTGCCAGGTTTCTGCCCCACCCTCCTCCTCTGGACTCCTACCGGCACAGAGCAGCCAAAGGGATCTTTCTGAATCCAGGTTCTTCCTCTGCTCAAAACCCTTCCATGATTCCCTAATGCACTCAGTATAAAGTCTAACCTCAACATTCTAGGCCCTTGAGGTCTGGCCTCTATTGAATTCTCTGTTGGCCGCCTCCTCTGTGTCCCCATCTCCGGGGAGCCTAGTCCCCGGGTGAGGGCGTTGGGCCTTGTCCTGGATGCCTCCCTCCTTCCCTCCCCATGGCCACACCCTGTCCTCTTTCCTGGCCTCAGGGCCTTCTTTCTTGCCTTCATCATAGTTCACCTTGCAGCTGGAAGCATCTTTGTCCCCTTTCCATAGATTTCCCAGTTCCTCACTCAAGATACAGTTCAGCTCCTCACCCTATAGGCAAAGTGCTTGGGAGATCCAGCCCCATTTCACCCTCTTTTCTGAGTCTCTCTGAGCTTGGCCCTGTTCTAGAAGCTGGGGATATACAGCAGTGAACAGGGCAGACAAAAATTCCTGCCCTTGTGCAGCTGACATCTTAGACAACCAACACAGTAAATACGCAAATTATAGGGTATGTCAGATGGTGATAACTGCTCTGGAGAAAAATAAGCTGGGTAGGGTGGGAGTAGGCATGCAGTTTTAGAAGGCGGTGATCAAGAAAAAATTTACTGAGAAGGTGACATCGGAGGGAACGCTTAAAGGAGGGAAGAGACTGGGGGCTATATGGCTATCTAGGAAAGAGTGCTCCCAGCAGAGGGGACAGCTAGTGCAAAGGCCCTGAGGTGGGAGCTGCCTGGTGGGACTGATGTGGCTGGAGCAGATGGGGAAGGGGAGACAGAACCAGATCAAGCAGGGCCCTGTCCTTCCATGGTAAGGCTTTGCCTTTTACCTTGAGTGATGTGGGGACCACAGAGGGTCCTAAGCAGAGGAGGAATGTGACCTGACTTAGGTGTTCACAGGGGGGGCAGACTTATGGGACTGAGGTGGTGTTCCCACCTCAGTAAAGTAAAGACGCTATGGTAACAGCCCGGTGAGAGGTGATGGTGGACAGATCAGGGTGCTTTGAAGGGGGTAGGGAGAGTGATGACATTCAGAATGCATTTCAAAGGTGGAGCTAATGGGATTTCCTAATAGAAAGAGAAAAGAAATGGCAAGGATATTTGGGATCCTTAAGAGCTGAAAGGACTGTGGCCTGCCTCACCTTCCAATCCATCACCCATGAGGCAGCCAGAGGGATCTTTTTTTTTTCATTGCAATCTTCTTTTTTTAATGTTTATTTATTTGTTTGGCTGCGTCAGGTCTCAATTGTGGCACGTGGGATCTCTGTTGTGGCACAAGGGCTCCAGAGCCCACAGGCTCAGTAGTCATGTGGACTCAGGTGCCCCACAGCATGTGAGATCTTAGTTCCCTGACCAGGGATTGAACCTATGTCCCCTGCATTGGAAGGCGGATTCTCTACCTCTGGACCACCAGGGAAGTCCCCAGAGGGATCTTTTAAAAGCAAAATGTGACTTGTCAATCACCTGCTCTGGCTCCCCAGATATGGCCTCCACTCTGCGGCCTGGCACTGAAGATCCTGCAGGGCCTATTCCCTGTTCCCTGCCACATCACCACTTGTAGTGCCCCTGCTCACCCTCCATCCTCCAAATACCCCTGACTCACCTTCCCCCTTGACCCTTCCACACATGGCTTTCTGCCTAGAACCCTCTTGCATCTTTCTGTTTTAATAGTTCCTATTGACTCTTCACAGAAAAGCCAAACATTCCCCCTCCTCTGGGAAGCCGTCCCTGAACTCCCCAGCAGAGTAAGGCACCTCTTCTGGGCTCCCAGAGCCCTTCAGGATCCCTCATCCCAGGCCTGCCCACTCTGGGTTGCCACTCAGGGTAGCTCTTTCTCTCCCCAGAGATGATCTGTGTGGGGACAGAGCTGGGCTAGCAGGGGCTGTCTCATCACTGACATCTCCTTGGCCCCACCTGACACAGGGCAGGCACTCAGTAACTATTATTTACATGACAGAAATATATGGCATATTTATCTAGACTATTTCCTGGAATCTACTCCTTTCTAAAGACACAAATATTCCTCCAGGAAAGGTTTTCTGATACCCCTCCTCTCTCACATATTCATTTATCCTCTGAGCAGCAGAAAAGCCCTGCTTGCAGAACAGCCACCAGCCTTCACCTCTTTCTCTCTCATAACCCTCTCCCAGCTTCCTCCTTTTTTTTTTTTTTTGGCTCAGCCAAGTAGTGTGTGGGATCTTAGTTCCCCTACCAGGGATCAAACCCACGCCCCCTGCATTGGAAGCGCAGCATCTTAACCCCTGGACCTCCAGGAAGTGCCTCCCAGCTTCCTTCTGATGGAAGACTCTCTTGCTTTGTCTCTGTGAAAGCTACATCCCTCTCCCCCGGCCGGCCCCTTGACCTTGCCCCCTTAACCCTGGCCTCTGCCCTGGTTCTAACAAACTCTAGAGCTGGCCTGGGGAGGTTTCAGCTTAGCCTCTCCAGGGCCAAGTCTGGTCAGGAAAGGGACCCAAAGGCAGAGGAAGCAGGGCCAGCACTTGGTGGTTCCGGTTCTGGTAGCATGGGGGTGCCACTAACCCACCTCCCGTTAGTCTAGCCTGAGGCCCAGGCTGGGAACCCACCTTGAAGGCCTTTGGTGGCGAAGTGCAGGTCGATGGGGTGGGACCAGTAGGCCATGTCCCCTATCTGGGGGGTGTCCACCTGTGTTTGGCCCTCCCGCACGCCTGACAGGAGCTTCCATGCTGCCCCTGCAAGTGAGAGCCAGGACATGGATGAGGCTGGGGGGGGGGAGCAGGAGAGAGTCCTCAGGAAGGGGATCCCACTGTGACTGCAGGACCCCCTTTCTCCCTGGAACCGGGGGTGGGTGGTGGTCAAGGGTTGCAAAACGTAGATTCTGGAGCCAAATGTCTAGATTTATATCCTGGCACTATTTCTTCCTGCCTATGCAACCTTGGGCTTGTTACCTTTCTCTGCCTTGGTCTTCCCATCTGTAAGGTGGGTATAATAATAATGCATCCCTCACAGGTTTGTGAGATGATTAAATGAATTAATACACACGAAGCACTAAGAATAGTGTCCATGGCATAGTGCCTACTGAGTAAGTGTTGGGTATCACTTTATTATATTACTATTCTCATTCCACATTTAGAGGCCCTAGTCCAAGGACTAAGATGGGGCCAAGGGTGTCCTTCATGAACAGAAGGACAGAGCATATCGTGAAAGGTGCGTCGTAACAGCAATCCTACCGAGGGTGACAGTAATAGCAAAAATGCACCGAGTGCTTACCAAATGCCAGACGCTGTGCTAAGCGCTTTAGTAATGAATTCATTTAATCCGCCTTCTGGGACTCTTAATCCCCACCCCACCCCCTGCTTACAGATTCTCCTCCATAGCCCATAGGCCCTGCAAGGCCTGGCCTGTGCCCCCCTTCCCCGCCCCCACCCACCTTCCTGAGCTCATCTTTCATCACTTTCCTCATTCCTCACCACTCTCTGGCCTCACTGGTTCTATTTTTGTTCCACTCTTCAGGGCCTTTGCACTGGCTGTTCCCTTTGCCTAGAAAACCCTGCTTCTAGATGTCCCCAGACTTTTTTTTCCCCATACTTCAGGGATCAGCTCAAGTGCTACTTTCACAGAGGTGTTCTCCCTTACCCTCCTATCCCCAAACTAACCAGTCCCTCTCACATCATCTCTCAGCTCATCTCTTCCTAGGACCTAGTACACGATCTGTAATCATTGGACTCATGTCTTTATCTGTTTATTTATTCTCTGTCTCCCCTACTGTGAGCCCCAAGAGAGCAGGGATCTTGTAAAGTAACTGGATCCCTAGGACGGCAAACCCAGATTTTGGTACACAGAAGGTGCTCGATACGTGTTTGTTGGACAAAGAAATGATCCTAGGAGGTGGGGACTAATACAATCTTTCATCTTACAGGTAAAGAAACAGACTCTGAGAAGGAATGGCACTTGGCCATTCATTCCACAAACCTTTACTGAACACCTTCTCTGCACCAAGCTTTGTTCTCCACGCTGGGCCTACAGCAGGACCGCAGCAGACCAAGTTCCACAGTGGAGCTGATTCAAATGGAGCTCTGTTTTGTTTCTGGTTTGTTTGTTTTTTGTTTCTGACCGTGCCTTGAAGCATGCAGGGATCTTAGTTCCTCGACCAGGGATCGAACCCGTGTCCCCTGCAGTGGAGGTGTGGAGTCTTAACCACTGGACCACCAGGGAAGTTCCTCAAATAGAGTTCCGACTGATAGCAGAGACCAAGTCCCTTATCTGACTGCCCCTCAGCTCTCTCTTGCATAACTAAACCCCCTCTCCCTGGCGAAGAGCCCCCTGAAATAGTAAAAATCATGTTGGTTACTGCTCCCTTCTCAGCCAGGTGAGGAAAGCAACAAGCCTTGAGTCAGGATTCTCACATACAAGACTTCCTCACACTGCTATGAAGGACAAATAGTCCCATTTTACGGACGAGGAAACTGAGGCTCTGAGAGGGAACAGCGCTTGCCCAGGGTCACAGAACAGATGAGTGGTAGGGCGCTGGAAACCGAGTCGATTCCAGGCTTGTCTTCTTATTCACTCAGCTGGAGGATCCCAATTTCCCAGGGAATCTCAGCCACTAGTCTATCCACCAGTGAAATCACAAAGGACTCTGGACCTAAAAAGATGATGACGACAATGGCCACACTCATTTCATGGACATATATCTCTGCTAGACAACATATCCCAGGCTTAGAAACAAGAGCACATCCAGCTGTTACACAAGCCAGGCAAATACTTACGAGGACTTACAAATCCAGGTCCTCTTCTAAGGGCTGTTGATATTCATGTAGTCCTCACAACAACCCCATGAGGTAAATAGTGTTATTATTCCCATTGTATAGACAGGGAAATCAAGGCAAAGACAAGTGCCCAGGTCACATAATTAATAAACAGGAGCTGGTTTTGAATCCAGGCAGTCTCTGCTCCTAACCTCTCAGTACTCTGCTGCCTCTTAGGTGCTATTAGCTTCATTTTCAGACAAGGAAACAGGCTCAAAAAGGTCAAGTCCAAAGGCTCCCAATTAATAGGTAAAGGAGTTTGTATTTGAGCCCAGACTTGGTGACCCATGGCCCTATCACACTAACCACCACACTCTACTGCCTCTGATGGAAAGGCATGAAAAGTCGGACCTCCAAGGTCCCTCTTGGGCTTGTGTGAATGGACTTGGATGACGATCAGAACTGGGTTCCTATGTTTTCACAGAGAAATAAGGATACAGGAGGGTGGTCTCTCCTCTTAATTGCAAGATGGAAACTTCCATTTCACCTTAAGAACTCAATAAATGCAGACGGTAAAGCAAAAAATTAAGATGGGGGAGTCACCCAAGGCACCTCTAAGACAGTGAATGGAACCCAAATAGGGTTGTTAGGGCTGTTAAGTGTTTTGAGGATTGGGAGTGTGTGTTGGGGGTGGGTGGATGTATCAAGCTTATAGTCCCCTATCCTTGCTGTGTGTGCTAAGTCACTTCAGTCGTGTCCAACTCTTTGTGACCCTATAGACGGTAGCATACCAAGCTCCTCTGTCCATGGGATTCTCCAGGCAAGAATACTGGAGTGGGTTGCTCAGGGGATCTTCCAGACCCAGGGATCAAACCCATGTCTCTTATGTCTCTTGCACTGGCACGCAGGTTCTTTACCACTAGCACCACCATGGGAAGCCCTCAGGGAATGTGTATTGAGAACTAGAACTCAGAGTTCCCAGAGGTGGGATGGGAAGGGATAACAACGGAGCCTGAGACTCCCATGAACAGAATGTGGTCAGCGGTAGGAGTCCTGAGAACTGACGGAAGCTGAGGACCAGGGACTGAGCCAAAGAAGGGGTCAAGGAAAGAAGGTGGAGCAGCTAGACTGAGAGGTTTCGGTGGGGAAATGAACCATGTCGGAAAATACCTGTGTGGACGCCCCACTTGCAGAACAGGCTACTTTCCGAGAAACCGGTGGCCCCCAGGATCTGTCCGATCACGTGCACCTCGGCCATTGCCCTGAAAGGGGAAAATATAATCACAGCCTTATGAGAAAAGTGTACAATTACCTCCACCTAATAGATGGGAAGACTGAGGCCCACCAAGTAAGGAGCAATACGTGGGATTCCAAGCTAGTTTCGTCAAACCACTGAGGTTGCGGTTTCAACCATGATACTAACTGCCTCTCCAGGAGAGTCTCAGAAAAATGAGGGGCGAGAAACGGACGCTCCAAGGAGCTGGCGCGTAACTCGGCCTGCCTCTAAAGTAACTTCTTCCTAGGCTCAACGCCGCGGAAAGTCCCGCCCCAGGGTCCCCAATGGCTCCGCCCACAACACAAAAGCTCCGCCTCTCACGTCAGATTTCTGCCCCCCCCCCAGTCCATGACGCGCATGCGTTTTAAGTGCTGGGCGCCTTAGCTCCGCCTGTGAGTTCGCGCATGCGTTATTCCTACCTCAGTGTACCTAACGGTTAGGAGAGACGAGAGCGCTGGCGGGGATTGGAGTTCATGGGCCTGACCTGTCCCTCTCTCCGCAGGCGTTGACTTCCCGGGTCTGGCTCACGCCTCTCGCAGGACCTTCCTGGCAGCGAGAGAGCTGAGGCGCAAATCTCTCCGAGACCGCGCCCGCCTCCTGCCTCCCAGGTTGTTGCTGGGGCAACGGCAGCCTCCTCCCCTGGTCTTGCACCCGCCCTGCGGGTTGCTAATTGGCCCTAGCGGCATTTGGGGGGGCGGGACTATGCTGTGATTGACATTTTCTCTCCCCCACCCATCTCCATTTTTGGGTCCGAAGTCTCCAGCCACGACCGACGGTTCAGCCATTTGCGGCGTGGCCCCGTTGTGGCCATGTTGATCGCGGCGAAGAAGTTTGAACAGTGTCTCAGATATTCTCATAACAGAATAAGCAAATCCATCCATGCCCCATTACCCCTCAAACTGTCTCTCAACAGGGACCACAAGACAGACTTGAGCCAGAGCTAAGGGGGAATCTCACGAGTTTGGGTGCATCCCTCTGCCTCCTAACTGGAAATAAACTTCAACTGGTTGGTGGGGTTCCTTTTTAGAGTTCCCCCAAGCTCCTCAAAGACTGATAAATCCAACTTCCTTCTCAGAAATACCGCCCATTTTTTCATTGTTAGTGCTGATTCTGAGCAATGAGTGGGTGGGGTGGGGGAAGGGGTAAGAGAAATGAGGAACTGAGGCGACTTTATCTGCAGAAAACCCTGTTTTTGAAGGCTGGACTCTGTCAGAAACTTAGGACCTTGCACAGCTCTAGGTCTCAGTTATCTCATGCATGTCATGAGCCCAAGTGGAGTGACTGAGTCAGGCACTCACACGTTCTGATTTCCTGAGCAGTTCCTTCTCCACCCTCCAAGTCCAGTTGAACCTTAGTTCGTGCCTTATTCCTCCAGCCCAGACCAGAAGTCCAAAGGGAACTTATTCCCCTACTTACTGTAAAACAAGGACAGCAAAAGAGTCACCAACTCAAAGTTACAGGGAGGGAGGCAACATTTCAATAGAATAGTGTCGTGGATTGTTTGCAGGTTAGAAAGGAATTTCCAGACATGAGGCAGAATGAGAGGAGGATAGAGTTTATTAGAGAGGGAGTTGCCCTTAGAACAGCAGGCCTACCCCCGACAGAGCAGGGAGAGCTGACTGTTAGAACAGCAGGACAGCTCAAGAGAGAGCCAACGCCTCTCATCGGCTAGTAGCCAATTTTTATAGCCTCAAGACAAAACTCCTGCTGGAAGGGTGGCATTAGGTGATTGGTTAGGATGCTATAGGGTGAATAATGGAGTAGGTGTTTTTACCTAATATGGGATCAAGGAATTGAGTGGTTTAGATCCGGGGGCACTCATGGCAATGGTTACTATGGGGGCCTCTGGTCAGTTCCTGAGATGACCTTAGTACAGACCTTCACATCTGTGGACTTGGTACAAGGCTTTACACCTGTGACCTTGGTGTAGGGCTCCACAGATAGTATTTATATATATAGAAAAAATAATTTGATAGGTATATAATTCGGTAATATTTCACTAATAGGTATATCTGAAAGCTACCATTTATCAAGTGATTTCTCTGTGCCAGCCACTGTAAACTGATTGTTTTGCAAGCATGATCTCCTTTAATCCTTAGATATCCCAGTGTGTGTGCTCAGTCGGGTCTGACTCTTTGTGACCCTTTGGACTGTAGCCCGCCAGGCTCCTCTGTCCATAGGGATTCTCCAGGCGAGAATACTGGAGTGGGTTGCCATTTCCTTCTCCGGGGGATCTTCCTGACCCAGGGATTGAATCCATGTCTCTTACATTGGCAGATGGATTCTTTACCACTGCACCATCAGGGAAGCCCACAGATATCCCACAGGGTGGGTAATTACCAGTTTTATTTAAGATGAAGGAATTAGGGCGAAATTATTTATCCTTAAACCAAATTGACTATAGTTCTATCTTGTGCTACGTGCTCAGTCGTGTCTGACTCTTTTGTGACCGCATGAACTGTAGGCTGCCAGGTTCCTCTGTCCATGGAATTTTCCAGGCAAGAATACTGGAGTGGGTTATCAGTTCCTACTGCAGGGGATCTTCTTGACCCAGGGATCGAACTCACATCTCTTGCATTGGTAGGTAGATTCTTTACCACTGTGCTGCCTGGGAAGCCCATAGTTCTCTCTCACTCTGTCCCAAAACTTTATGTTCTTCACCTCCTGCTGTCTCACTTCTCTTGGATACACATCTCATCTCCCAGGAATCAAAGGAATATGGAGGTCATGGGTGTCATCCTCAACTCCATCACGTCCCATGTCCAGCCAGTCATCAAAGGCCTATACATGGGACTCACCTGGTGGCCCAGTGGTTAAGACTCTGTGATTCCACTTCAGTGGGCACAGGGTTCATTCTCTGGTCTCAGAACTAAGATCCCACATGCCACACAGCATGGCCCCAAAACAAACAAACAGAAGTCTCATAAAAAAGCTCCTTCTTAAATTTTTTTTTTTTTCAGTTGGTTTCTTTCCCACTGGTAATATTAGTGATTGAGAAAATGTTTCCCAGTTCAACTACCTGGATTTAAGTCTTAGTTCTGGCCCTTCCGTTTGACCTTTAGCTTCTCAGTTCCCTCGTCTGTAACAGGAGAATGAGAAATGGTACCCATCGTGTTAGATTATGGTCAGAATTTAATGAATGTATGAAGCTGGACATTTAAAACATGTCCACAGATTCTTGACACTCCTTTCACTCGGTGTTGGAGCCTGCCCCTCTTGAGTATAGGCTGCACTTTGTAACTTGCTCATAACCAGTAGCTCATGGTACAGTTGTTGCTGTGTGACTTCTGAGACTAAGCCATAAAAGGCATTGAGGATTCCTCCTCCATTTCTCTCTTGCATGGCTCACCTTGAGACAGCCCAGCCACCACGATGGGACAGCAGGGAAGCAGCCAGCAGAGAGACACAAATGGGGAAGAACCAAAGCCAAACAAACCAGCACCATGTGAGCGACCCATCTTGGAAGGAGATCTTGTAGCTGCAGCAAACCTTCAGGTGACTGGTGCAGCTGGCCAGCATGCCACTGTAACTTCACGACACCCTGACCCAGAGTCAGCCAACGAAGCCATCAACAGATTCCTGACCAACAGAAACTATGTCTGATGGTAGTATTTGTTGTTTTAAGCTACTAAAGTTTTGGAGGATAATTTGTTATGCAGCAATAATAGCAATGTAAATGCCTAATAATAATAATGCAAATGCCTAATGAATTTAGGATAGTGCCTGGCACATAAGAAGCCCTATAAATGTTTGTTATTATTGATGGTTTTTACTGCTCATGTTGTTGTTACTGAGATGGCACATTTTACATATTTTTTACAAGAAGCACACTGAATATCTCTTTATGTGAAGATTATATTCTTCAAGTCTTTTAAATTGTGATAACATACTCATAAAATTTACCATTTTAACCATCTTTAAGTGAACAGTTCAGTGGCCTTAAGTACATTCACATAATTGTGCAATGTCTCTATAACTCTTTTCATTTTGCAAAATTGAAACTGTACCGATTAAACAAAAACTCCTATCCCTCCCTCCCTTCCTCTAGCCCCTGGAAACCCCCTATTTACTTTCTATTTCTATGAATTTGACTACTCTAGGTACCCTATATGAGTGGAATCAATATTTGTCCTTTTATGACTGGGTTTTTTCATTTAGCATAATTTAGCATAATGTCCTCAAGGATCAGCCATGCTGTAGTGCATGTCAGAATTTCCTTGTGTTTCAAAATTATATGGCAATTATTTATTTATTTTGAGGCATAGTTGACCTCCAACACCATATTAGTTCCAGGTGCACAACATAATGGTTTGGTATTTCTATACATTACAAAGTGGTCATCACAGAATTTCCTTCCTTTCTAAAGCTGAATAATATTCCATTTTAGATATACACTCTGTTTTCTTTATCCATTCATCTGTTGATGTACAGTTGGGTTGCTTCCACCTTTGAGCTATTGTGAATAATGCTACTATGAACATGGGTGTACACACATCTCTTTAATGCCTTGCTTTCAGTTCTTTTGGGTATACACCCAGAAGTGGAATTGCTGGGTCATATGGTAATTCTATTTTTAATTTTTGGAGGAAGTGCTATATTCATTATTAAGAGTGACTGTTCATCCTCTTTTATATCGTGGCTTTTTTGTTTTTGTTTTTGGCCAAGAAGAGTGGCTTGTGGGATCTTAGTTCCCTGACCAAGGATTGAACCCAAGTCCTTGTCAGTGAAAGAGCCTAGTCCTAACCACGAAACCACAGGGAATTCCCACATCTTGCATTTTTCACTCAGTGATACATCTTGGAAGGTTATCCATATCTTTAGATGGAACTCACATTTTCAAAAATAAATGTTTGGCAGTATATGTACAGAAAAGTGCACAAATCATAAGTGAAGAGCTGAATTAAATTTCACTAACTGAACACACCTGGTAACCAGAACTCAACTCATGAAAAGAACATGACTAGCCTCCAAGGATGCCCTTCATGCCTCAGCCAGGATGCCCCCAAGGGAAACCACTAACTGGACTCTTAACAATATGCATTAATTTTGCCTGGTTTTGTACTTTATATAAATGAAATCTCGCAGTATGTATTGCTTTGTGTCTGCTGTCTCTTGCTCAGTGCTTTGTGAAATTTATCCCATGCCATTGCACGTGGCTGTAGTTCTTTCATTCTCATTGCTATATAGTTTCCTCTGTGTGAAGATGCTATACTTTATCCATCTGTTGATGGGAACCTGTTTTCTGGTGGACATACGTTCATATCTTATTGGACTGGAATTGCTGGGTCATTAGGTGGCTCACTAGTAAAGAATCCACCTGCCAATTCAGGAGACCCAAGAGACATGAGTTTGATCCCTGGGTCAGGAAGATCCCCTGGAGAAGGAAATGGCAACCCACTCCAGTATTCCTGCCTGGAAAATACCATGGACAGGGGAGCTGGGCAGGCTACAGTCCATGGGGTCACAAAGAGTCAGACATGACTAAGTACGCACACACACACACAAGATATGTTCAGCTATAGTAGAAACTGCCCAGGAGTTTTCCTAGTGGTTGAACTAATTTGGATGCTCATTCAACCTAGTGGCTGAACCAATTTTAGATGTATGAGAGTTCCCCTGCTCCACATCCTTACCAATACTTCCTGGTGGCTTCTTCTATCATTTAGCCATTCTGATGGGGGTGTATTGGTATCACATTGTGATTTTAATTTGCATTTGCCTGATGATTAGTTGGGTAATTTTTTAAATGTTCATTGCTACCTTGGATTTCCTCTTTTTGTGAAGTTTTGTTCAATTTTTCACTTGATTTTCTTTCCATATATAAATGTATGTATATACACACACATATATACACATATGTGTACACATATGTATATACATATACATATATTATATTCATAATATTATTTTAACAGTAAAAGTCTCCCAAGAACTAGAGGATTCTCCTATATAACCATAATACCAGTTTAACATTTCCCCAAGCATCAATTTAATATTGATAGAAAACTATCATCTAATTCATAGTTTATATTCAAATTTCTCCCATTGTCCCAATAACATACCTTGTCACCATCTGCTCTCCATCTGGGATCACACTTTGTGTTTATTTGTCATGTTGCTTTGCGTGCGGGCTAAGTCGCTTCAGTCATGTCCGACTCTTCGCAACCCCATGGCATGTAGCCCATCAGGCTCCTCTGTCTATGGAATTTTCCAGGCAAGAATACCAGAGTGGGTTGCCATGCCTTCCCCCAAGGGATCTTCCCGACTCAGGGATTGAACCCAAGCCTCTTATGTCTCCTGCTTTGGTAGGTGGGTTCTTTACCACTAGTGCCATCTAGGAAGCCCGTCATGTTTCTTTGGTCACCTTTAACCTAGAACAGGCTGCCAACTTTTAGATTTTTACGTTTTGGTTTTCATGACACTGACATTTTAAAAATATATATTTAATTTGGCTGCATTAGGTCTTAGTTGCAGCACACGGGCTCTCTAGTTGTGGCACGTGGGCTCCAGAGCGCGCAGGCTTCATAGTTGCAACTCACGGACTTAGTTATTCCTTGACATTGTCCCCTGCATTGGAAGGTGGATTCTTAACCACTGAACCACCAAAGAAGTCCCAATACTGACATTTTTGAAGAGTTCAGATCAGCTACTTTATAAAGTGTCCCTCTATTTGGCTCTGTCCCACGTGTTCTCATGATTAGATTCAGATGATGCATTTTTGGCAGAAGCATCGTAGAAGTGATGTCATGTCCTTCCTTTTCAAGTGCACATCAGTAGGCACACGATGTTGATCTGTTCCAATACTGGTGATGTTCACTTCTACCACCTGATTTAAGTGGTATCTGCTGACATTGTCCATTAATACTATTTTTTTCTCTTTGTAATAAGTTATCTGTGGGGGGATCCTTTGAGACTAAATATATGTCCTGTTCCTCATCAAACTTTCACTCAGTGGTTTAGGCTTCTGTTGATAATCCTGGCTGGGATTTCATGTTCAGTATTTCAGGACCATCACAAAGCCCAAGAACGCTGGAAGGGGCAGGGAGACTGTACAAGGCTGATAGTGGCCAGAGAATGTAGTGAAGTGAATAAATCTCTAGGGTGTGGGACTTCCCTGGTGGTCCAGTGGTCAGGACTTTGCGCTTCCACTGGAGGGGGTGTGGATCCCATCCATGGAATAAAATCCTGCACGCAGTGACCAAAAAAACCAAAAAAAACAATCTCTAGGGTGGCCTAGGGGGTTGGGGAGCCCCATATTGCTCAGGGTTTCAGTAAAAATCAGTAAATTCAGCCTCAGTAAAATGTACTGATTCAGCCTCAGTAAAAAACGGAAGCTGGTAAGAATTCATGTGCCCACACCACAAATAGGTATTGAAGGCCTGCTTTGCACCCGGGCACTGTTCTAGGCCCCGAGGCACAGCAGTGAACAAAAGAGAGTAAATCCCAGCTCAGCTGCAGCTGGCACTGAAGTGGGGGAATTCAAACTACAAACAGCCAAAGTACGTAGTATGTTTCACAGTGATAAGAGCAAGGTTAAGGAGGTAAAGAGTAACAGGTTATCTCTCCCGATAGAACAGTTCTGCTCCCTCTCCTCCTCTATCTTCTCGTGGGTCTCCCCGCCTGTTGTCAGCCAGAATCTCTGGCTGAGCCAAGTGCACTTCCAGACACCATCTGCTCTCCCTGGGAGTGGGGCCCGTGCCAACTCCAGCGTCTGGACTCTTGGCACGGAGCCCCAGAGCCCTGGAGCGAGAGAACTCTGGCCGGCCCCACATCAGGAAGGGAATCCTCCAGTTTGGCTGTCTGGGACTGGTGAGATGGAGGGCTTCCGAGAGACAGGGAAGCCAGTGCAAGCTGGGTGGCCTTCTTGAAGGAGGTCGAGGCCTGTAGGGAGAGAAGAATCCATTCATCAAACTGAAGATGATGGCTATATTAATAAATAATTCTATTCCTAAGCACTATTAAACACGTTCCGAGTGCCTAGTTTAAGGCAAATACTGGATATGTGTTATTGTACCTAATCGAAGTGCTTTATATATGTGATCACAATCTAAGAGACAGGGAGTACTTACCTCATTTTACAAATGGAGAAACTGGGGTTCAAAAAGGTGATGCTATTATCCAGAGGTCACACAGCGAGTGCTTTGAAGAGCCTGGAAAGGAACTCAGGTCTGTGTGGTTCCAAACGGTAACTCATAACCACCGCCTGTACCACCTGATAACCGGCACACCATCCCTGGCCCACTCCCACCGCCGGCCCTTTCCCTGGAAGCCCCCCACCTCATCTTCTGCCTCTGTTTTCACCCCGCCACTTGGGCAAGCAAGAAATGCAGCCTTGGGTTAGAATCTGCCGGTGGGTCCTGGTACTAGCTGTTTACCATCTCTTAGCCTCAGTTGCTTGGTGTGCAGAACAGGGAGAGAAATCGAGAGGAATCCGTGAAATGATTAATGCAGTGCATCTAACGCAGGGGCAGGGCGTGGGTCACTGCACTCAGTGACCCTGCCGCACGCTCTTAGGCAAGCTCTAACTCTCGGCGCCTGTTTCCTCCCGGGCACGACAGGACCACCAGTGATGGTGCCTCTCAGGTCGTTCTCAGGAATAAACGTGTCCGTGTAGATACATCACGTGTGTATGTAAAGCACTAAGAACCGTGCCCACAGTTAGCTGGGGTTGCTGCTTTCACTGTTGGGGAGCGGGGAGGGCGGTGGGCTGGAGGCGGGGCCAAGCCAGGAAGGCCCTGGAGAAACGGGGCGCCCCCTCCTTAGTCCTGCAGCTTTAGGGTCTGGGTTCAGGGAGTCAGGGCCCGCTGTTCTCAGAGACTCCCGCCCGCTCCTGCACACCTGGTGCGGTAGGGGTCCGCGCCGGCCGCTGACGTCGGCCTTCAAGGCCCCGTGCCCGGGCCTCCGCGGAGGGCGGAGCCCGGGAGCCCGTCGCCCCGCCCCCATCCCCGCCCCCGCGCGCTGCGGGCCCGGGGCGCTGAGAGGGGCACTGGGCTGAGCGCGGAAACCTCGAGCCCGCAGCCAGGCCTGGACCCCGGGGAGGGCGGGGCTCACTTAGTGCCCCCACCCTGGGCGGCAGGGTCGGGTCGGGTGTCGGTGCAGGGAACCCAGGAGGTCCCGGCCTATGGCTGTGGGCGGTGAGTGAGGGGCGCAGCTGCGGGCCAGGGGCACTGCTTTTACCCCAGGTCTTGGGTTTGGGGACAGGGAAGCAAAACCTTGGCGAGGAAATCGGCTCAAGCCAGGTTTGGACTGAGAGCGGGAGACTTGGGGACCCCCCACTCTCCCCGGGCGATCGTGAGGGCCAGAAGAATATTCTCTATGGTTGAGTGTAGTGTGTGGTGGGTTGGTGGTGTTCTGGGGGAGGGGTGCAGCGGTGGATTCTGGTCAAACAGGAGGTGTCTGGGGAGCAGGTGGGTGTGGGTCATGAATGTGGGTGGCGTAAGAGAGGGGTGTGTGGACCCTGGTGTTTGGGGCAGGTGTGCAAGGGAAGTGATGGGAACGGGAGAGTGTTCCATCTGCATGTGTAGGAAGCCTGTGCATATACATACATCTGGGGAAATTCTGATGTTGAGGGGATTAGGATGAATGTACAAGGAGTTGTTTGGGGTGAGTGTGTAAGAAGGTTGCAGGCCTCAGAGGAGTGTTTCCTGGGAGCTCATGTTGTTTGGGGCAAACTGTCCCTTGGGACATGAGTGTGCGCAGGTGGGGGTTGGGCTTGTCTAGATGGGTATGTGTGGCAGGAGACTTGGGTATTGAGTATGCAGGCTTGAGGGGCCCAGAGGGTGTGTGAACTAAGCATCACTGGGGATGGCTGTGCGGGAGAGGGATGGGAGTGTGAACCCAGGATGGATATGTAGTTCATGGGACAAGTAAGTGTGTAAAGTATGGTTTGGAATAACTGTGGAACAGGTATGTGGTTTTGCCCTGAGGAGAGAGAAGCCCAGAACTGAATGTCCAGATTCCTGAGTTTTTTGGGTTTTTTTTCCCACAACTTGGACCATCCTCTTTGACTGTTTTTTTTTTTTTTTAAATTATTTATTTATTTGGCCATGCTGGGTCTTAGTTGCAGCACGCAAGATCTTCAGTCTTCATTGCGGCATGTGGGATCTAGTTCCCTGATCAGGGATTGAACCTGGGCCCCCTGCATTGGGAATGCAGAGTCTTAGCCACTGGGCCACCAGGGAAGTCCCTCTTTAACTCTTTACACCTCAGTTTTGCTATCTGTAAAATGGGTCTTAGGATGGTTCAGCTACCTAGTCTTTGCCTGGAGTCTCTCCAAAGCCAGGAGTCAGGGAAGGGATGAAGGTGAGACTGTTAACAGCTTGTCTTGTTCTTTCTCCTTCCCCTAGGAAGGAGCCTCTCCCCAGCCATGGACAGCCCCAGTCTTCGAGAGCTCCAACAGCCCCTACTGGTGGGTGGTGAGCTTCCCATCCAGAAGTCCGGTGAGCCTGAGCTGGGGCCTCCCTTTCGAGAGACAGCCTTTGCGGAGTCGCTGAAGAAGGGTTGGCAGTTCCTGCCACCATCTCTTCCTTCTGTGAGTGCAGGACTAGGGGAGCCAGGGACCCCCGACTTTGAGGTAGGAGCAGTCCCACTAAGGAAGGCTCCCTAGTGGGGACTGGGGAAGGGGGCTGGAGGGAAACCCAGCCGTGGGCAGGTGGAGTGCCCATCTTTGGCCTGGAGTCTCACTTCCCAACTGTGTGCATCTTCCTGGGTTTCCAGTTGTGGTTTTTCCTGTTCTCCCTCTCCCCTGGTTTCTTTACCTTTTTCTCCCCAGATTCATCTCTCATCTTTGTTCCTTTTGACTCTTTCTTCCCAATCATTTCTGACCCCCTTGTTTTCTCTCTGCCCATCTCTCTAAAGCTGATGCATCTCTGCACCTCTCTTTTTTCCTCGCCCCCCCAGTTAATGTCATTTTTTTTATCATTTCTTATTCCGTGTCCATATTCTCAAGCTTGTCTTTTATTTGCAAAGCATGGTTTTCCTGTTGCTACTGCTGTATAAGAAATCACCCAGAACTTGGTAGCTTAAAACAACAATCACTATCATGGCTCATGGTTTCCATGGGTTGGGAATTTGGGAAGGACTTGGGTGGTTCTGCCTCAGGGTCTTTCATGAGATTGAGGCCAGCCAGTGGCCAGAGCTGGAACAGTCAGGGTCTGAAGCAGCTGGGGGGTCTGGTTGGGTATCTCTCTCTTAATGTGGTCTCAGGGCTTCCGCAGGAGTCACCCCATGTGGGCTGGTTTGGGCTCATAGCACGTAAGCTTTGGGGCAGCAGTCAGACTCCGAATGTGCCTCCAGCCCTCCGGCAGGAGTGTTTCAACAAAGCTGAACCTGCCTCACCTTTTCTGACTTAAGCTTGTGAGTCGTGTGGTATTATTTCCACCACATTCTATCAATTACAGATGAATCATAGCCTGCCCAGACTCAAGGAAAGTGGACACAGACCTCACCCCTTGATGGGAAGATTATCAGTCACACTGTAAGAACCTGTGGGAGGGGAGAGGTGGTTATGGCCATTTTTAGAAACAGTCCTCCACGCTGTGGCAGTAAGCTTCACTTTGACATCGTTATGTGTCTGATAATTCCAGTATTTGAAGACTTTCAGGGCCTTATTATTTTGCTAGTTCTCCTCCATAGTTCTTGTGTGCCTGGTTATCTTTGATGGCACATTGGTTATTGTATTTGAAAAATGGTTTTGAGGGTTAGAATGAAAGTACCTTGTCCAGAAAAGATTTGGTCTGCTCTGTCAACTGCCTAGGGGGCACTGCCATTCAGAGATCATTTTTAATCTAGTTCAGGGTCTGAATGAAAGATTAATTTTTCTGGGATTGGGAAATGCCTGCTGGGCAGAAGGGACCTTCTCTGTTTTTTACTTCAGTTTTGGCCTTACAGTAACTCCTTCAAGTCTTGTGGGCTATTTGATGCAAGATTAAACATATACATATACATTCCAACTGACTCATTGGAAAAGACCCAGATGCTGGGAAAGATTGAAGGCAGGAGGAGAAGGGGACAACAGAGGATGAGATGGTTGGAGAGCATCACTGACTTGACAGACATGAGTTTGAGCAAGCTCTGGGAGTTGGTGATGGACAGGGAAGCCTGGTGTGCTGCAGTCCATGGGGTCACAAAGAGACAGACACGATTGAGCGACTGAACTGAACTGAACTGATATATATGTTAACCTAGAACCTGTGGTTTCAGCAGGCAGGTTTGTCCTAGTAATTCAGGCCACCAGAGCTCTCTCCTCTAATCTCCATCTTTTTGCAGGTTCCAGTCCCCTTTGGTTTCTGTGTCTGCTTCAGGGGTTTTTAACTCGGGGCTTATGAGCAGCTGTAGTACCCACCCATGGCTGGACCTGTGAACTTCTTGAAATTGAACTCAAAGCTTTTGAGCGTGGGTGAGGTTTTTCTCAGGAGGCAGGGTCCACAGCTTCCCCTCATGGGCATCCAGGATATAGAGGGGTCAAGAGTCTATCTCTGGGAACATTTTTCTCTCTTGGGGTCTTTGCGGGCATGGGGAGCAGAGCAGTGGGGCAGGGTAGGGCGATGGAGATGCCCACTCAGGCCGTCTCCTGCCCACAGGATGTCTCATCCAGTGACAGTGACTCGGACTGGGACGGGGGCGGCCTCCTCTCCCCGCTGCTACCCCACGACCACCTCGGCTTGGCCGTCTTCTCCATGCTGTGCTGTTTCTGGCCCTTGGGCATCGCCGCCTTCTGCCTGGCCCAGAAGGTCAGTCTCTGGGTGGAGTGGAGAGGGGACTGGATATAAAACAGAAAATTGCATTTGAAAGAAAACAAATGGGAGGAGCCCCACTTGGGTGGGTTGGCTGGGGCCGGGGTTGGGGGGTGGTGGTGATGAAGAGGATTCATGTAGAAATATTCAGGAGTGAAATGAGGGGTGTTTGTCACAGAGGGGAGTGCAGAGTGAGTTCCACTCCCAGGCCTGCCCCCCAGCCTCTGGTAAGGTGGTGGTCAAGCCACTTAACCTCCCTGTGCCTCATTTTCCTTATCTGTAAAATGGGGATGACTAATTGTTACCTCAGGGTCATTGTGAAGCTCAATGAGTTAAGAACTGTGGCATATAGTAATATATGTCTATTTTTATTAGTCACCCAGTAAACCCAGTGCCCAGCTGTGCCTGACCCACGGTAGCTGCTCGCTGTTTTTGGAACATATGAATACAAGGGTGTGGGGGATGGGGGAGGGGTCGGGCTGCGGGAAGCAGGGTGGGATGAGGGGACGCCTGAGTCACCACTGCCCAACGCCTCTACAGACCAACAAGGCTTGGGCCCAGGGGGACGTCCAGGGGGCAGGGGCCGCCTCCCGCCGAGCCTTCCTGCTGGGGGTCCTGGCCGTCGGGCTGGGCGTGTGCACGTACGCGGCTGCCCTGGTGACCCTAGCCGCCTACCTCGCCTCCCGGGACCCGCCCTAGCTGTCCCTGCGGCCCCCGCTGTGAACCCAGAGGCCGGCCGCCCAGCGCGTCTGCGGTCGGAGTGGAGCGTCCCGGCAGGACGGGGCGGCAGCGGCAGCATCCAGAAACGGGAGTGGGCTGGGCCGCCCCCTCCCTCCCCACCTTCCTGGAGGCCGCAGAGAGCGATTAAACACCAGACACTCTTGCCGCCAAACCTGTGTCTGTCTGAGTGTGTGGGCAGGTGGACAGGCGGGGCCAGAGTGACAGGCTGTCCCCCGGGGTGTTCCCGGACACCTCAGAGCCAGAGAAGGGAGAATCCATGGAGGCTCGGAGGGCTCCCAGATGACAGAATATTCTCTTCAGAACACGGGCAGGAATTAGAGAAAGCGAGGTTCCAAGTCCTTCCTCCTCCAAGTTCACTGTGTAACGTGTGGTCTGAGCCTCACTTTTCCTCACCTGCAAAATGGGGCTGATTTCCCCCACAGCTGGAGCAGTTGCAGAGACCAAATGAGTCATATGGTCTACACAGCAGTCTCCTCCTGAGTTCCTTTAACAGCAGTGGTAGAAATCCAACTCTCTTACACAACAAAGGGGAGGAAAACAGAGAGAACTGGATTCAGGGTGTCAAGTGAAATGGTCTGATCTCCCCATCTCTTGGCTTCCACTCTGCAGGCTCCCCCTCCTGGGGGAGGAAAATGGGAGCAGGCAGCTCTGGTGCCACCAAGGTCTTCTTTGCCAGGCACCCTCTCATTGGCCCTCCTGGCGTCCAAGGCAGCTGCATCCCACAGCCTCAGACTGAGACGGCTGGAGCCTCAAAGAATCAAGTGCTAGCAGCAAAATAGCCCTGTGCCTAACGCGCTTGTCAGATACATTAAATGGGGCCTGAGGGACTTCTCTGGTGGTCCAGTGGTTAAGACTCCACACTTTCAATGCAGGGGATGATGGTGCCATCCCTGGTCAGGCAACTAAGATCCCACATGCCATGGCCAACCCCCCCAGGCTGGGTATTATCAAGTAATGAAGTGAGAGCTGTTTAGTTTTCTTCACTCCACTTAATGACATTTTGGGGCTTCCCAGGTGGCGCTAGTGGTAAAGAACCTGCCTGCCAATGTAGGAGATGGAAAAGATGTGGGTTTGACCCCTGGGTCAGGCAGATCCCCTGGAGGAGAGCATGGCAGCCCACTCCAGTATTCTTGCCTGGAGAACCCCAAGGACAGAGAAGCCTGGTGGACTCCAGTCCACAGTTGCAGAGTGGCACACTACCGAAGCGACCGAGCGTGCACAGGCACACTGCCATTTAATCCTGCTAGAAGAAAACATTATTCACTGTCTATGCTCTCCTGAGCATTTTCATGGAGTGTAATTTCAAGCTATTTATGCATTTCCTTGGTTACTGGGGATGAAAATGATACCTGCCCAAAGGGGCAATTTTGTGAGTCAGTGCACCCATGTGAAGCTGCAGCAGAGGACCCCCTCCCCCAACATGTCATTTTCACCATAAACCCCTAAATGTCAGTGGCAGACAGGATCTGGCAGGCATGTGGCCCACCTGTGGGAATGTTATTCCTTGCAGGATGCTAGCATCTTCTTGGCTCCTACCCCCTAAGCCTGAACGTGGGGATCAGTCAAATCAGAAGTGAAAATATACCTGTTTCCAGAAGCCCCTTATGGGGTGCTACCACCCGACTGAGAACCAACAGGCCTCAGCCACTTCCGTTCACTGTCAGGGACCTGAGGTCCAGAGTGTGCCGAGTCTCTTGGGTTCTGAATAGTGAGGGCTCTGGGTCTGGACTCTGAGCAGGGACCTGTTTTCCACCACTAACTAGCTAGTGACCTCTGGCAGTTAACTGGCTCCTAAGTTTGCTTCCTTACCTTAAAACAGGGACCGTTAACAGCCCCACCTCAGGGGGTTGCTGGATAAAGGCAGTGCTGAGCCAGATTGCCCTCCAAGGCACACGAAGCCCATTGTCTCCCTGACCATCTCTTCCCTCCCTGCCTCCCTCCCTTCCTCTGCTCCAGCCACACCAGCCATCTTGCTGCTCCTTGAACCTCTGCCTATCTCTGCCAAGGGGTCCTCCCTCTACGTGTCCATGAGTCCCTAAGCTCATCCCTGGCCTCCTCCTGGACTTCCCTCAGATGCCCCCTCTTCATGAAGGTGTCCCCAACTGATGTACTGAGTCTGTCCCCTTCCCCCGCCATGAACTCACCTAACCCCCTTTTTTAAAAAATTTTTGTATTGTTTTATTTTTTAAATAGCTTCCACCATCCAACACACACTACTGTTATTCATCTCTCACCTCACTGTTCCTTGAACCAGGGCCTCATTCCCTGCTGAGGCCTCAGCACCCAGCAGGGTTCACACACTCTAACTGAAGTCTCAGCTGCATGGGGCTGTTAGAATGAGGAGCTTCACTCAGTAAATGCACTACCCTACCAGTGTTTTCCTGGAGTGGGGTGGGGTCTGTGCCCGCCCTCCATGCCCAGGGGGCCGGCTATAGCCACTCTTTTCTCGGCAGGACTGGCCTGCTGGCTTCTTTGACGCTGGAGGTGGCGGGAGGGGCGGCCTGCCCTGGCTTGCCTCAGCTCTTGGAGTAACGCCTCTGCAGCGATTCCCGGTAGAAGCGGAAGACATGTGTGGAGGCTGTCTGGGCTGCAGCCAGGCACTGCTGGAGCTGGGAGGGGAGCGGGGGGGTCAGTGCCGGGGGCCCCACCTGACTCCCAGAGCCCCCCAAACCTAACACCTCCCCTTCCACCGGGAGCCCCTCTCCCCAGGGGAGGGTGGTGGTTGAGGGGGTTATTCCACATGCATTCCCAGCTTCCCCACTTCATGGCCTCCTTAGAGGAGAAGGCTTCAGGGCTGATTAGAACAGCTCCAGGCCCTCAGACCAACGGCATCAGGCATCCTGCCCCTTGGAAGCAGTCCCAGGCTCATTGAGCTCTGGACCCAGAGAGATTGGAATTTTAGACCTAGAGGCCCTGTGACTCCAAATACTCTTAGAAGCCATGGAACTCGAGACCCCAAATCTTTACTGCCGTGTATACCTGGATTCACAGGAGGGCCAGGTGGTAAATGTTCTTGGTGACCATTTGGCCCAACAGGTCCCCAACAGACACCACGAACTCCGGGGTGCACAGCTCTGAGCTGGAAGCTGGGAGGCCTTCAAGTGCCCCGTGTCCTGAATTCCACCTGAGCCCCTCTTCTCATAAACTGGGCTTCCCTTTAAAATTCCCACAAAGGCGTCTATGGCCACAAAGTTTAAAAACTCTTAAGAAGGGGTGCAAGGAAGGGGTTCCCCTTAAGCCTCTTAGAATAGTGACCAGACCTCGTGTCAGATGGGTGGGAAGGATCTGGCGTTCACCCCTAATCATGCAGTGGTACCTCGGCATCGGAGTAGAGCCCCTTGGTGGTGGACATCAGCAGCTTCCGTTCCACGCTGTCAAGGGCAAAGGTCAGGACTGCTCGGGCCTCCTAGGAATGAGAGGTACAAGGCGGAAGACCTGGGACCCTCTCAGCTGGCCCCAAAGGCGGGGGGTGGGGGGTGGGGCGGTTTGCTTTTCCCACAGCCAGGCCCTCACATAGCAAGTGTATTTTTTGAGGGGAGTCTACACATCACCCCTTCCCTGAGCAATCACTCCCCACAGGATCCCACCACGTGGTTCCAACAGGGGATTCCGAAGCACAGTATCCGGCACCAGAGGGGCAGCCACAGTAATGGTCACCCCTCATGCCCCCGGGCAGTGCTCTGTTCTCTGGGGTTGGAAGCCAGCAAACTCTATCTCCCAGGTTCCCCTGCCAGTTTGGTTCTAGAGGGAATCTGGCAGGAGACAAGAAAGGAAGGAGAACGCAGCATCTGGGTCCTTACAGGAGTTTGGGGCATATCACCCACCACAGTCATCATAGAGACGGGGCGGCTGTGGACGGACCTCAGCACACAGGCCAGAGCCAGACTGTCTGTTTTCATTAGATCTGACTGCTCCTGTGTCCCCAACAGCACCCAGCAGGAGCTGGCCCCTAAGGTGTTTCTTTCTGCTTTCCCGACTGGATGTGACCATCACAGTCCCGAGCAGATAATTGGGAATAACTGGAGCCCCAGCACATTGTGAACTTGAGCCACTGAGGAAGAAACTCTTATTTTTCACTTTTGTTTTTGAACCTCTTAAAATCAACTCACTTGTCACTTCAGGTTAGAGCTGGGTTTCTAGCAATTGCCCAGAGGAACAGAGCGGAGCTTGCCAGCTAAGCATGAGGTGGTATCAGCCAACTGTTTTGGAGAAGCGACGCCCAGAGGAGGAGGAGGAGAGGAATGGTGCCTGCCCAGGGCCTTTCACCACCCTGCCCTTCATACTTACCTTTTCCTGTTTAGCAGTAGGGTCTAGCATGAGGATCCCATCAGAGTCCAGAGCACAAGTGACTCCACAGAAGAGGGCCCGCATGGGCACACCGGCGTCTACCAGGGCCATGCAGGCGGCATTCAGGCAACAGGCCAGGAGCTGAGTGCCACAGGCAGTGGTTAAGAGTTTCTTTTTTCATCCTGTTTTTTTTTTTTTTGACCACACTATGTGGCTAGTGGCATCTTAGTTCCCCTAGCAGTGATTGAACCCGGGCCCTCAGCAGTTATACCGCAGAGTCCTAACCACTGGATCGCCAGGAAAATCCCATGTTAAGAGTTTCTACTGAAGGTTGCTCAGCAGAACACATTCATGCTTCTGGTTTACCAGGCCAGTGCCTATGAACACCAGACAGCTAACTGATCACTGAAAGGCAGAGTAATCCTGGGACCCAGTATCCTTGGGTTCCAAACCCGAACTGCCACCTCTAAGCTGTGTGTCCTTGAATAAGCTGCTTACTCTCTCTGAGCCTCAATCAGGGATCACAATGATACTCAGCAGGTATGCACCTTCAGGGAAACAAAGGTCAGAAGCCTTTCAAGATAAAACAAGGAGGCAGTGGCAGAGCCAGGCCCGGGGCTGGGGAGTCGAGCAAGCAGTGCTGCCAGGTGACAGCCTGGCAGGATGACGGAGGGAGGAGTCGGTGTCCTCAGGGAGCCCGCAGTCCAGAGGAGAGGTGTGGCCCTGGCCCTGTGCAAGGTGAGCACAGGCCTGAGTCAGACAGCTAGCCCCAGCTCAGTTTCCTCACGTCTTTCCCTTCCCAGCGCCGAGCTTTACAGTCAGTCAGCCCCACCTCTGCCACTGACCCTCCATTATCTTCCATCTGTGAAGCGGGTTCACAGTGGTCCTCTTCCCTCATCTGTGAAGGATCTGCCCAACGCAGGGCCACACACACCCACAAGGCTGTCTAGAAATGTCCATTTCTGGGCCTCTGCCTTCCGCGCCCAAACTGCAGCCACATTCCAAGGCTCAGCTGCTGAACCAAAGGCTCTGCCTGCTCAGGGCTCCTGCAATGTTGAGCCTCAAATCCAAGCTCAGGGTCAGAGAGGAGGTCAATGGCACAGGCTCTGGAGTTAGAGATGTGAATTCAGCCTCTGCTGCCTTCCAGCTGTGTGAGCTTGGGTAAGCGACCTCCCCCCTCTTGGCCTTGGTTTCCTCACCTGAAACAGGAGAACAGGACCCAGCTGCTAGGGCCCTTGAGCTCTAGAACCACATGGCTTGGGCTCATGTCCTGGCACAGCCAGTTACTAGAAGTGTGAGTTGTCCACGCTGTATAAATTCCCTGGCACACAGTAAACACTCAAGCCGTGTTTGCTCTTCCTACAAGTTGACATCTGTCAAGCAGACTAGGAGAGGGTGTGTACATGGCCATCAGCAAGGAGGGCAATCAGTGAGATTCTGAAGGACTTCCTGGAGGAAAGGATACAGAGCCAGCATCGCTGACGACCTGCAGCACCACAGTTATGGACGTGCGGGGGTGCAGCCCTCCCAGCACCACCGCTTCGCATGTGTTTCTGATCAGCCGCTCCCGGCTCTTCTCCGCTACACCTGCAGAAATCAGGGGTGGCGCTGGGCTGTCAGGCTCTTCCTGTCCAGCCAGCTCACCTGTCTCCATATACCCCATCCAAGCCTCCAGAAAAGGGCCTGCAGTCTCAGCCCGGGAAGATCTTGAGGGGATGACAGAGGAGTCCCAGTGGGAGGGAGGCGGGTCTGACTGTCACGTACATGATGCCCACCACCTCCAGCGTCCACCAAGGGAGCCTCCCGGGGGAGGAGAACCTCAGAGCTCTCCCATGTCCAGTACTGCTGTCCACTCCCATCCCAGTACACCCAGCCCTGGGGAGTGAGGGGGGCAGAGAGTAAAAGGGTGGAAAAACAGATTAATGGAGAGGAGGAGAGATGGAGCCAGGAAAGAAGGGGGGGAAGTGAAGATGGAGAGAGACAGGGAGAAAAGTGATAGAGACGTACAGGCCGAGAGCTGGAGAAGACAGAAACAGCTGAGGGGAGATGAGAGGAGGAGTGGAGACCAGAAAGGGCAGTGACGGGGACACCGGGCGAGAGGACCAGTTACCAGGCAGCCCAGTCTTCGGCCTCAGGATCACTTCCAGCGTGGCCTTGTTGAAGATCTCTTTGCTGACCTTCACCTCAGCTGGCCCATACACGCCGGCCAGGACGGAGGTATCCCCTGGGGAGACAGTGTGGGAGAGCTCACTCGTATCTTCCCTGCCTCTGGGGTCTGACATGAGGCACTTAACATTGTGGGCCCTGAGCTGGGTGGCCAGGGGTCCCCACATCACCCTCACTCTGGCCCACCACTTGTTGGCAGTGATTCCTTGAGCATTTGCTTCATGTCTCTGCCTCTACTTCCTCTGTAATATGAGGATAACTACAGTACGTCCCTGGGACTTCCCTGGTGGTCCACTGGCTAAGACTGTGCTCCCAATGCAGAGGGGCTGGGTTCAACCCCTGGTCAGGGAACTGGATCCCATATGCTACAACTAAGAGTTTGCATGCTGAGACGAAGACCCGGTGCAGCCAAAAAAACCCCACAAACACCTACAGGACATCCTTCACAGCTATGAGGATTAAATGAGATAAAAAGAGAAACACTTAGGATGCTGCCTGCTAAGTTGCTGAGTGCCCAAAGAACTTTAGCTACTATTATAAACTTTAACAGGAAGTTCTTCCTGAGTGCTAACCCTCCTCCTTCTTACTGCTGCTGGTCCCAACTTCTCCTTCCAAAGCTTCCCCCAGGCCGAGTTCTCTTCCCTCTGGCTCACATCCCCAAACTCTGCAGCAGTCAGGACACCTGAGAAAGGGATGGATATCTAGGGCTGGGTCCTGACACCTGCTTATTTCCTCCTGATTCTGTAATCTCAGCTGATTTTGCTTACTTCTCTGGGCCTCAGTTTTCCCATCAGCAAAATGGATAGACTGGACTACAAAAGCAGCTTCCAAACATTCCTGATCCTAACTCTCTGTAAGAGATACATTTTAGACTGGAATACATTTCAGGACCCACAACTCACACAAATCTGTGTGGATGTAAATGGAACAAACGCCTCCCAAAACAACTCTTACTGTTACTGCTTTGATGTACTCAGATATTTTCTACTCTATTTCAGTTACAAAGAACCACGGGGAGTTCCCTGGTGGTCCAGTGGTTAAGAATCCACCTTCCAATGCAGGGGATGCTGGTTCGATCCCTCAGGGAACTAAGATTGCACATACTGTGCAGCAACTAAGCCCATGCGCCACAACTAAAACCTGACCTGACCAAAGAACAGAAATAAAACGGAAACAAAAACAAAATCGAACGCAGTGGTTCTAGTGGGATCTAGTTCCCTGACCAAGGATTGAACCCAGGCCCCCTGCATTGGGAGCTCAGAGTCTTAGCCACTGGATCACCAGGCAAGTCCCATCTTTTAAGTGTTTATTCAAAAGGTACCATCTCAGTTGATGCTTTTCCTGACCATCCTAATTAAGACTGCAACCCTCTCTGGCACACCCCATTCTACATCCTTACTGTATTTTTCTCCAGTTTTTTACTACATATTTTACTTATCTTTTGCCTGTCTCTCTGACTAGAATGTAAGAATGTCAAATCCGTTACAGCAGGGATTTAAAAAAATTTTATTTACTTATTCTCAGTGCCCAGAACAACACTAAGCAAAGGTACATGTTCAATGAAAGAATGAATGAAAGCAGGTTTTGTATCTGGGTTTCAAGTAATGCCCTAGAGCAGGGTCTGAAGCATTTATGGGGGTGACCCTTAGGCCTATCTCCAGAGGAATATTTCGCTCAGAGGAGTCAGGGAATTGAGTCTAGTTTCAAAGTTATTTAGCTAGGAAAAGGGGATATTTCCCTAATAGGTAAGAACTGCCCCAATCTTAGGGATATAGGGAGAGTTGTGTATCCCAAAGAGACATTTACCCAAGAGGTGAGGCTGGGGACAGCACCATCATCTGAGAAGTAACTATTTGGATAAAAGATCCGCCACCGGTCTAGGGAGTAAACCGGAAGTGGTGATCTGACAGTCCACTGGGTATTTATGCAAACAAATAGGTTTGCCTCAGCCTGGGACGTATGGACCCAGGGTGCGTGTGTGGCAAACCGTTTAGGAACCTAGCCAAGGGAGACACCCGGGTAAGCAGATTTCCCCTATTCTGTAGTATTCATTCTTTAGAGGCAGTCTGCCCTCTCCCATTCTGCGTACTTAACAATCTTCTCCCTGCTAGTCTGGAGGGAGATATACGTCTACCTGCGTATGCAGCAGTATCCACCCCTACAAGAACTGCACCAGTTCAGAAGAGATTTTTACCAGCTAGCGCAGTACACTGTAACCGCCCCCCAAAACGAATACAACCTCGGTAGTTCCTACCTTGCAGGAAAGAGGCAGAACCATCAGGCCGGGACAACAAGTTCTGCTCGCAGGCAAAGTGCCGGAGGCTACAGCCGGGGCCCCGAGGGCCGGGCTCTGTCCCAGAATCAGCCCGGACCTTGGATTCAGTCTGCATTGCCCCCTCCATCGCCCCGGAGCCCACGTGCAACCGGTGCTTGTTGCTTCCGCCTAGAAGCGCGCGCTTGCGTACGAAGTGCGTATGCGGTACGCACGCGCCGACCCGGGGGCTCCAGGAGGGGCCCCCGCACGTGGCTCGGCGTTTACTAACAATCTGGTCCCTCCCACTCCCGCCTCGAAAGTCCAGGAACGCCATTGGACAGAAGAGAAGAGTGGGCGGGCCTTGGCATGAGCTCGTCCTACCCGAGGCCCCTGGCCCCGAAACCCCGAGGCTCTGAACGGGTTGTCCTCTTCTTTGCCTGTTACAGGAATAACTAACGTGAGGCGGTCAGAGTAATTTTGGGGAAGTTAGATGGCTTTATGCACCTAGTGTGTCCTAAAGGCTGCAGAACTAGTAGCGTATGGTTTCTTGGCAGAGTGTTGCTGGCATTTGAGTCAGGCTTATGAAGGGGCAGCCCCGGTCTCGCCAAGAAGAGGGGCGGATCTCCGAGGGATGGTGAGCCAAGATGGCGGTGGCGGTGGCTGCGGCGGCGAGGGTTTGGGGACCAAGTCGAGGCTTGGGACGGGCGGGCCTCTCGCTCCTGCGGCTGCTTGGGGCTCGTGGGCTGGCTAGATCTGTGAGTACCTGGGGCACCCGAGAGTTTTCTCCAAGGAGGTACAGGGATGTTTATGCCGTCTTCAGAGTGAGGGGGGTCCCTTAGGTCCCTGTAGGAAGTGAAGGAAGGGCTGTTAGAGAAGGGACGAGGGCTGGGAGAACCACTTGGAGAGGACATGCAAGGGAATAACTTCCACTTTCTTAGGAGAAGACAAGCCAGGCAGCTCCTTTGTGACCTTAAGGGAGGGAGACAACTTGGAGAGAGCGAGGGAGTTTCTTAATTGCCGCCCATCCCCAGGGGAGTCCGCTTGGAGAACACCGGAGAAGGGTGTGACCTCTCCCCTCAGGAGCTGGAGAAAATTGTGTTTGTAAGAGAAAGACTTTCTTCTCAATAAAGAGTCCACCTTCAAGGAGGAGGAGAGAGACATCAGTTGCCCTTTCAGGGGCTTTTATGGTGCCCTGTGTTTCTTTGCTCCAATTCTGATTTTTAAATAAACTGCATAAAAAAAAATCGTTCTGGGACATCCTTGGTGGTCCAGTGACTGAGACTCCGCGTTTCCAGTGCAGGGGGCCTGGGTTTCACCCCTGATCAGGGAACTAGGTCCCGCATGGCGGCATTTAAAGAGTTCGCATGCCGCAACTAAAAATCCTGCATGCTACAACTAAGACCCAGTGCAGCCAAATAAGCAAAGATAAAATATTTATAAAAAGTCGTGGATCCTGTGCCTCCGATATAGAACGGTGGCCAAGGACCTTGTCGGTTTTGGTCACTCTAAGGAGGAGGTGATCAGTGAATATTTGTTGAACTAATGAGGAGGGGAGAGGTCCTGGCAGAGCACTTAGCCCATATTTCTTAGAAACACTGGAGAAATGCCTTGTTTCTTGTCACAGGGAGCAAACTGCCTTTAGATTAACGCTGCTGATGGCAGGCTTGCACAGCAGAAATGTAGATGGGAACCACTATTTGGAGGGAGAGAGGCAAGGGGCTGAGAAAAGCTGTGAACTAAGATTTTGCATATAAGAGAGTAGTGGCTAAGAAGATTGGCTCATGCTAAATCATGTGAGGCCGTGTTCTGTAATGTGCCACTTTCTAGCTCTGTAGCTTTGGGCAAGGGACTGCTCTTCTCTGGACCTGATTTTCCTGTTTGTAAAATGCTAACAATGGTCACCTTGTAGAGGTGTTGTGAAAATTAAATATGCAAAGTGCTAAGAACTAGATCCAGCATATGATGAGGGCAGTTGGAGTGTTAGCCACTGTTGAAAGTGAGGTTGGAGAGAAGGGACAAAAACTGACCTCGGAGATGGGGGGAGAAGAAGGGAGGTGACCTGGGGAAGGCCTGGATTGGTGAAGGCCTTGGTGGGAAATCTATCCAGATCTTGTGGGGTTAGGTCTGACCATCTGATCACCAAACCATTGGGAAGAGAAGATGGAATCTGGGAAGAAGCTCTTGCGAGAGGGAGAAATGAGAGAGGATGGGCTGTGAATAACGTATGGGAAGAAGGGAGTCACTTGAAACAGGTAATTTCAGAAAGGTTACTGGAGCAAGAGGGAGGTGGGAGAGTCCCTGCCTTTGGGCTGGTCTCTGGGGGGGTTTGGTTTTGATTTGAGCAATCAGGTCCTCCACAGCTCCATCCCTAGAGCCCATTGGTTGAGCCTGTGGAGTGAGGGTGAGCTTGACGGGGTGGAAGGAGGGAAAGGTCACCCGTGGCTGATTAAATCTGCTTCCTTTCTGGCTCAGTCTTCTTGCTACTCTTTCCTCTCCTTTTTTTTTTTTTTTTTTGAGTGAGGTCATTTGTTGGCGGGGAGGGAAGCAGGGGGGGTGGTCTTTCATTATTTATTTGGCTGTGCTGGGTCTTCCTAGCGGCGCGACGGAGCTAGTTCCCTGACCAGGGATCGAACCTGGGCCGCCTGCATTGGGAACGTGGAGTCTTAGCCAGTGGACCACCAGGAAAGTCTCTGTTTGTGTATTTTGAGAGTCCCTGTTTCTTCTTCTCCACTTTAAATTATCTCACTTGTTTTTCTTAAGCTTAAAAAACTTTTTTTTTGGAGGGAAGAGGAAGGAGTAGTAGCATTTACTCAAAGATCTGGGGCCTGGTGTGTCCAGTAGCGGCTTCCCTCATGACTCAGATGGTAAAGAATCTGCCTGCCAATGCAGGAGACACAGGTTTGATCCCTGGTCCGGGAAGATTCCCTGGAGAAGGGAATGGCAACCCACTCCAGTGTTCTTGCCTGGAGAATCCCATGGATAAGAGGAGCCTGGCAGGCTTTTTGTGATGATATCCATGTTGTTCAGTACAGTAGCCACTTACCACCCATGGCTACTGAGCTCTTGAAATGTGACTAGTGTGACAGAAGACTTGAAGTTCTCATTTAGCTTTAATGACTTTAAATATCTAGAAGAGGTTGGTGGCTGCTATATTAGATGATGCAGTTTTAGCCAATCAGGGTGGAGTCAGGAGATAGTTTCTTGGAGGCAGGTTGGGAGGTTGTGTTTGTAGTGGACTGATTGGGTTGTTGGGGCAGGCTGCATTGGGAGCAAGGCTCCTCGTTCTCCACCCTCCCCAACCCCCGCCTGCTTGCCCCTGCTTTCACTGCCCTTTACTCACTCTGTACCCTGTTGCTCTGGAGGCATTTGGCAGGTTCTGCCCTCAGTCCTGTTTCTAGCAGACGCTTTATTGGTCAGGGAGAAGAGGAGGAAGGGAACTTGGTTGTCCGGGAGTCCTGAGTTGGTTTCTCAGCCACCACCTCAAGAAGCAAGTGTGATCTCGATCAAGTCATTTCACTACTCTGAGCTTTAGCAGGTGGGGTGACTATAGTACCTCCTGCTCTGTTGGGAATCAAGGAGCACCTCAAAGCTGGGTCCGTGTGAATTATCAGTAATAGTGTTTCTCGGACCCTGCTGTTCAGGCAGTGTGTCTGGGGACTCTAGCACTCCAGGGCCCTGTGCAGCATCTCCACGTGGTTGGTGCCCAGAGTATATTGCAGCATGAAACCGTAGGAGTTTTCTCCCTCTTGGCTGGTGTCTTAATGAAGCACTTTATCATTGACAGGGCAACTCACACCATTGTTACATTTAACACTGCAAGCTACGTACTGGTAGTTTTCTTCTGTTACAGGGGAGGAAACTGAGCCTCAGAGAGGTGAGGTCTGAACTTGGAGCTCTGGACTCCAGAGCTGCCCGGAGGAGCAGGGGCAGGACTTCAGTTCAGGTCTTGCCACATCCTGCTTAGTCCAGACCGCGTGTGCATCATCAGCCTCTGCCTGGGGCTGGTGGCAAGGTGGGGTGCCCCCCCCCCCCCCGCACTTGAGCTCCACTGGCATTTTCCCTTCCCTTGGGTGAGCTCCCACCGCCTTGATAGGGATATGGTCTTCCAAGTGTGGGCAGACAGGTCATTTCTTCAGAGAAGCTTTCCCGCCCCCACCACCAGTCTCAATCTGTAGAACAGGGACAGTAGCAGTATCTTCCTCAGAGAGAGATGGTGAGGGTTAAAGGAAACGGTTCTTAGGAGGCACTTACGGCACATACCTAGGGCTTTCCTGGTGGCTCAGCGGAAAAGAATCCTCCTGCCAAGCAGGAGACTCAGGGTCAGTCCTTGGTTGGAGAAGATCCCCTGGAGAAGAAAATGGCAATATTCTTACCTGGAAAATCCTATGGACAGAGGAGCCTGGTTGTCTACCATCCATGGGGCCACAGAGTGTCAAACCCAACTTAGCGACTAAACCACCACCACCGTCCACACTATGCGCTCCATGAAGTCTCAAGAAATGGGAGCTGCTGTTTTTCTCCAGGGACAGTGACACTGGTGTGGCTCTGACTGATGCAAAGCAAGGATGCTTTACACCTTCAGTGACTTGGGGAGCTTAGTGCTACTAAACATACCGGGTCCCTGAGGCCAGAAAAAGCCTGACCTGTCTCCACCCTTCCCTGGCCTCCCCAGCCAGACCCCCACCCCGCTCTGCCCCGGGAAAGGGAGGCCGCTAATGACGGTGCTGACATTCCTCAGCTGGAAGTAGAGCCAGGGTTTAGCTCTCTTTGAGGGTGATGTGCCTCAGATCCCAGAGAGCGCTGGCTGAGGTGACCTTAGCCGTCCTAGCTTCAGAGGACCCAGTTCCCTGGCCCCCTCTACAGAGCCGTCCCAGGCTGGACCCCACCATCCTCTCCAGCTTCTCTGTAGTGGTCAGGCTGCCTGGCTTCGTATGCTGGCATTGCCACTCCCAACCTCCTTGGATCACAGACAAGTTCTCTAACCCCTCTGAGCCTCAGGGCCACCTCTTGGAGATGTGGTCATGGTGCCCTCCTCAGGTTCAGTGGGCCGTGGACATCACACAGCAAGGCTTTGTAAATCCATGCAGCTTCTGCTATTGTAGGTCACTGGCCACCAGGGCAAATCCACCTGCACCAAAAGGGAAGATGGGTGGAGCGGCATATGTCTTTTGCACGTAGGTCACCCCCCACCCCACCCATGATGGAGCCTTTCCTCAGGGCCAGGCACTCTGTGGAGTCCTTTGAAAGCTCATGGAATCAGCACAGTAACCTTGGCATAGGTACCACCTTCATCTCTACAGGCCCAGGATGCGGGGGCACCGCCGAGGCCCAGCTCCAGGGACAGCACCCTGATGGTAGCCCTCCAGCCTCTGGAGGCAGATAGCCGTGCCTGGACACTGGGGTTTGCTCTGAGCCCTGTGACTTTGTCCTCCTGGGCCCTGCTGGCCCCTGGCCTCCTGTCCTAGAGCCCCTTCCCAGATGGAGTTCCCCTGCACCTCAGTCTCTGGAGTGTCCACTGGGGCCTGCTCTGGAGTTACCATCCGGTCTGAGACTCAGGCAGTTCTTCTCCCCAACTCCCCTTTTCCCCATCTTCCCAAGGTGCCAGTCAGTTTCTCTTTTCTCATTTTCCGACCTTCCTAGATTTGGGGTTTTTTTACCCCCTTCTACCAGTTTTTGAGCATATGGTTGGTAGGTCCCATGCCTGTGCTGAACCCTCTGCATACCTTATCTGAGACACTACTTGTAACCCTGTGCAGCCTTTTCACAGATGAAGAAATCAGAGACACAGTGTTTTGCAGAGGGCTGTGCAGTGAACTAAGAAATTGGAACCCACGTTGGTCTGACTCCATGCCAGTGAACTTAACCGCTCATTCATGCGTTGGGTCAGTAATTCACTGTTGAAGTGTGTGCCCTGTAAACCCACGTGGACACGCTCCCTGCCTCCGGAGCTCATGGTGTATGTGGGGGAGACAAGACACCTCCAGGTGGTCGGGAGGGTCCAGCCCGCATGAGCACCCTGAAAGCAGGAGGGTGGTCTGCAAGAGCTGAGCAGCTGCCCTGCCGTTGTCAGGCCTGGGCTGCCCTGCTGTCGGAGCATAATTTCCTTTATTTCCTCAGCACCACAAATGCAGAGAAAACGCACACTCATTCACATTCCCCCACTGGCCCCTTGGATGGCCTCTTTGCTGCAATTAAAGGAGGGAGGGTGGGGAACCCATTTCCGCACCCACGTATGAGACCCAGCTCAGGACGAACCCCGGCGTTCTTCTTCTTTTCCTCTGGGAAGTGAAGCAACAGTTAGCCAGCCAAGAGAGGACCCTGGGGACCTGTGGGAAGTCAAGATGCAGACGTGGGAAGTCAAGATGCAGACGTGGGAAGTCAAGATGCAGACGTGGAAAGTGGGCACCTGGGGTGGGGAGACTGGGCTTGGGGGTCTGGCTGTCAGCCCCGCCCAGTCCCGACTTATTTGTCTGGTATAGCTCTGGGGCCTGGTACAGGAGGTGATACTACCACCCTGAGCCTCGGCTTCCTTGTCTGAAGGGCAACAGTAAGTACCCTCTACTTCCCGGATGTGCTCTGATAACTTGGTGAGGGTTGAGTCTAGGGACTTCAGCCTGGTACCCTGCTTGGGCTTAATAAAGGGGCTCTGTTTCGATGCTGAGATGGTTCAAGGCCGTCTAACTGGAGAGCTGAGAAATGGAATCGATTCTCCTCCTGGTGCGCGTGTGGGCTTCTGGGCTTTGCCTGCCAGGCCTCCTCTGAGCCGGGGGCTGCGATGTTTCCCACAGGACTCCTCCCCAGTTCCACAGATACATGCCACTCCTCACGTTCTGCCTTTTGCCTGTTCTGCTGTGCATGCATGCTAAGTCACTTCAGTCATGTCTGACTCTTTGGGACCCCATGGGCTGTATGTAACCAGCTAGGCTCCTCTGTCCGTGGGATTCTCCAGGCAAGAATCAGTTCAGTTCAGTTCAGTTGCTCAGTTGTGTCCGACTCTTTGCGACCCCATGGACTGCAGCACACCAGGCTTCCCTGTCCATCACCAACTCCAGGAGCTTGCTCAAACTCATGTCCATTGCATCAGTGATGCCATCCAATCATCTCATCCTCTGCCATCCCCTTCTCCTCCTGCCTTCAATCTTTCCCAGCATCAGGGGCTTTCCCAGTGAGTCAGTTCTTCGCATCAGATGGCCAAAGTATTGGAGCTTCACCTTCAGCATCAGTCCTTCCAATGAATATACAGGACTGATTTCCTTTAGGATGGACTGGTTGGATCTCTTTGCAGTCCAAGGGACTCTCAAGAGTCTTCTCTAACACCACAGTTCAAAAGCATCAGTTCTTCGGTGCTCAGCTTTCTTTATAGTCCAACTCTCACATCCATATATGACTACCGGAAAAACCATAGCTTTTACTAGACAGACCTTTGTCGGCAAAGTAATGTTTCTGCTTTTTAATATGCTGTCTAGGTTGGTCATAGCTTTTCTTCCAAGGAGCAAGCATCTTTTAATTTCATGGCTGCAGTCACCATCTGCAGTGATTTTGGAGCCCAAGAAAATAAAGTCTATGACTGTCTCCGTTGTTTGCCCATTTATTTGCCATGAAGTGATGGGACCAGATGTCATGAGCTTCGTTTTTTGAATGTTGAGTTTTAAGCCAGCTTTTTCAGTCTCTGACTTGCATCAAGAGGCTGCTCAGTTCCTCTTTGCTTTCTGCCTTAAGGGTGGTGTCATCTGCATATCTGAGGCAGAATACAGGCAAGAATACTGGAGTGGATTGCCATGCCCTTCTCCAGGGGATCTTCCCAACCCAGGGATCGAACCCACGTCTCGTACATCTCGCATATTGTCAGGCGGGTTCTTTACCACTAGAGCCACCTGGGAATCCCGCGTGTTCTGTTTCCCCGGCCTCAAATGCACCTTCCCTGACTCCTAGATAGCCTTCAGGTCCCAGCTCTCACATCACTTCCTCAGGGGAACTGTCCCCTCTCCACTCTGCTGTCACCCCACAACCTCTCCTGGAAGAACGCACATCCCCCTTGGTGTTACTTGCTGGGGACCTGTCTTCCCTGCTGGGCGGCAGGGGCAGGTGTCGTGCCTCTTAGGTCCCCAGAGCCCAGCACAGGCCGTGGAATGAAGCAGGTGCTCAAATATTTGTTGAACGAGTCAGTCTGGGCTGCTGGAGGCGATTAGGACTGGAGAGGGCAGCGAAGCGGGTGGAGCTCTTGGCCAGGTAGGTGATGGGGGAGGAGGCCTTCTGGTGTAGATGAGAGCAGAGATGTGGTGGAAACGAGGATCAGCATTACTTGGAGCCTTCACTATAGGTAGAAATACTCTGCTCACCGGTTTATACGCGGACTTCTGTCTAAGCCTCCCAGCGTTTCCATGAGGTGTTCTCCATTTTACAGGTGAGAAAGGAGAGACTTGAGGAGGGAGACCCTCATTCCCACGGTCACTCAGCAAGGGTTTTGAGCCTAGGCAGGCTGACTTTTAAGGGCTCCCAGACGTAAACTCTAAGCTGAGAGACCAGTGTAGAGCGGTCTCCTTGTGGGTAGAGGGGTTGGTGAAGAGCACACCTGGGGGGGTGTGTGTGTGTGTGTGGTCACCATGGGAGATGAGAGGGTAGTTGCAGTCAGCCTTGAGAGTCCTTGAATGCCAGGAGAGGAATTTAGGCCTCTGATAATTATAGCTACCAGTTCTTGAGCCACCTGCCACTTTATTAGATCATTTAAGCTTTACAACAACCCTGTGTGATAGATACTATGATTTTCACCCCAGTTTTACAGCTGAGGAGCCGAGACACAGGGCAGTTATAGGAACTTGCCCCAGGTCACACACTGGGAAGGTGGCGGAGCGGGAATGCAGACCTTGTGTGTCAGGCTCCGGAGTCCACCACGGCCTGGCGGCTACATCACCAGCGATACTGCCTGCCACCACAGGGAACCTCTGCTGCTCCTGACTTGGGTGTTCCCCTCCATCCTCTCTCCCCAGCACCCCCACAGGTGGCAGCGACAGCAGCACTTCTCGTCCCTGGATGACAAGCCGCAGTTCCCAGGGGCCTCGGCGGAGTTCATAGACAAGCTTGAATTCATCCAGCCCAATGTCATCTCTGGGATCCCCATCTACCGTGTCATGGACCGGCAGGGCCAGATCATCAACCCCAGTGAGGATCCCCACGTAAGAGGCCGCCTCCCCCCGACCCTGTGCCCCCCACACCCAAGCCCCTTGCCCGTCTCCTCTCTGGCCCCAGCTGGCCCACGTCTGTCTGTGCCTCTGTCTGCAGCTGCCCCAGGAGAAGGTGCTCAAATTCTACAAGAGCATGACGCTGCTCAATACCATGGACCGCATCCTGTATGAGTCCCAGAGGCAGGTGCGTGGGGACGGGCTGGGGAAGGGGCCTGGGGTTACCTGAGGTCCTGCCCACCCCACCTGTGTCTGGGCCAAAAGACAGCCTCCAAAGAAGGGGGAGTGGAATGAAGATCCCTGTCTTGTGGTCCTTAGAACTCCTGGGGTTCTCCTGGGGCTCTGGAGGAAGAGGATGAGGGGTGGTCCTGCCCAAGGGCAGAAGGTTGAACCGGATCACAGGAAGCCTGTTGTCTGCTGGGCTGGGGCTTAGCTGTGCTGGGGGTGGGAAGACAAGAGAAGACTGGATGGCCCTTCCTCTCAGACAACTCACAGTCCTGAGAACAGGACTCTCCCTCGACGCTTCCTGGAGCGCCTGTGTCCAGTGCGCTGTGGAGGGACACTCAGCAGTGTTAGCTTCAGCAGAGACCGAGGCACAGCAGTGTCAGCAGAGAGGGAGCTTGTTGACTTGAATACTTGCAAGTCTACAAGGCCCTGTTTCAGGCACGGCTGGACCCAGGGACTCAAAAAATGTTATCAAACCTGTTTCTCTCTCCGAGTGTCTTTTCCACTCTCCTTTGCCTTGGCTTCCCTCACGCTCAAGCCGCGGTGGTCTCTGGACGCTCCAGGCTCATAGAGAGGGGGCAGCGAAAGGGTTCAGGGTGCGGGCTCTGGAGCAAGACTGCAATCAGAGTCCTCATTCTGTCACCCTCTTAACTTTGTGATCTTGAGAAAGTTGCTTAACCTCCCAGTGCTTCAGTTTGCTGGTCTCTAGCTACTTTATGGGGTTGCTGCGAGGGCTGATGGCGGCATACATAATAGCCTGAGAAACAGTGAAACTGGCATTTGTCATGGATGCCGTCCTTGCAGTTATTATCTTCTCTACTTAGCAGTGGAAAGAGAGTGTCTGGTCCCTAATGTTCCAGCAGAAGGCCCAGGGCTGATACTCATTGGCCAGGCTTTGGTCACAGACAGATCCCTGTTTGAACTGACCCGTGAGATTGACTGGCCAGGCCGGGGCTGTGTGCCCATGCCTGGGAACCATGGGAGCAGAGGCCTGGAGTCTGTCCTTCCTGGGCTGCGGAGACTAAGAGCAGGGGCACAGGGTTCCTGTTAGAAAAGTGGGAGAATGCCGGGCAAGCTGGCCCTCAGCTCCCACCACCCCTGCTGGGTCAGAAGTGGGGATGGGCTTGGGAACCTGCGCTTGTATCAGGCCCCCAGGTGACCCCACTGCGGACTGAAGCCCGAGGCCCATCGAGGACAGTTCCAAGCAGATCACGCGGGCAGCCAGCTCACAGCAGTGCTGTGTGTGGGTTCTCCACCCTGCCCAGAAACTTCCCTTGGCTCCTGTTGTCCACAAGATCAAGACCGGCCCTTCCTGTCTGCCCCGTCTCCTGTTGTGGCGCTCAGCCATCTGCTCCCCTCTGCATAGCCTCAGGGCCAGGCCACGCCTCCCATCCGCTTCTGTTCATGGGCTCCTTCCTGCCCCTGGATTGACTGCACACGGGACTTTTGGAACCTGATGACATGGGCCCAGTCACGACTGTGACTTGAAGCAGATGGTTTGTCTTGTCTTTGCCTCAGTTTCTTTAGAAAAAGAAAAAAAAGTATTAAAGAAAAAAAGTAGAAACAACAAGAACATATCCCACAAGGTGGGAGTGGGAGTTCCGTGAGACCCGCACATCAGGTCCCGTGGCCCTTGGCAAACACAGGGAACCCTCAGTAAGATCAGCTTGGCCATCAGGTTCCAGCCTTGATTAGCTAGGATGACACTCAGCTATAAGTAGCAGACAGCCCTCCATCAACACTCCCCCAAATCCTAACAAAAATAAAAGCAATAGTTTAAACAGATTAGTAGTTTTCTTCTCTTGCATAAAAGAAATGTGGAAACAGGTGGTCAGGACTGATATGGTGACACCACAGTGTCACTGGACACCCAGCACTGGCTTCTAGTTTCCAGGGCCCCTCAGGAACCAAATGGCTGCTTGAGCCCTCCATCAATGTCTTACTCCAAGCAGGAAGTGGAAGGAAGGTGGAAGGTCAGACATGGCACTGCCCAGCTATCTGCCCACACCTACGTTTATAGAACTCTCTAGGTAGTCCCACCAATAACACCACATGTGTCACTGGTCACTCCCAGCTGCCAGGGACACTGAGAAAGTAGTCTGTCAGTCTGGTCAGTTGCTGCCGGTGGTGCATTGAGACCTGTTAGTAAAGAGAAGAGGGATCGGATGCTGGATAGGCAGCCAGTGACCTCTGCCACTAGCCCAGGTCCCGTTTCCTCGGGATTCCCCCCCTCAGGCTCCTCCCCACGCCAACCTTGACAGCCCAGCCAAGCACTCAGCATCCACCCACTCGCTTGGCACTGGGAGGTCAATTAACTTCTAATTGGCTCCCCACTTGGAAGCAAGTATTACTCATCGGTTCCCGGATTGTGACGGGAGGCTAGGCCTGTGGGACACGAGGCTTGGGCACAGGGCATCCTGCAGAGGCCTACCTGACTGTCCATTTTACCTTCCATGTGGTCCTGCTTACTGCCCATCTCTGTGCCAGAGCTCCCGGGTCTCCAGCCAGATCTTACCTCTTAGCCCCAGATCTACTTGACTTCTCACCCGGTGTGTCCCTCACCGATTTCAGCCTGTCCAGACTTGACCTCAGTACCTTCCTCCCAGACTTGCTCCTTTTCCTCCCTTAGGCCATTTCTCAGTGATGGGTGCCACCATCCACCCATTTATTCGAACTGGAGACCTGCAGTATGTTCCCTCGCTATCACTTCCCCCCTCATTCTCTCTCTCCTTAGGTCTTTAATTAGAAATCCATTCTGTTCAGTACCATAGTCAGGAACCCAGACTTCCTGCCTTTCTGCTTTATCATCGTGGGCAGCTTGACTTTCTGTAATTGTTGCGTCATGTTCACAAGATGGCTGCCACAGGTCCAGGCTTCATGGCTCTGTGCAAAGTAGGGGAAATGGATGGCAACGCTGCAGTGATCTCTTTTATCAAGAAAGCAAAAGCAGACTTCCACTTCTCTGGCTAGAATTGTGTCCTGTGGCCACTTCTGACTATAAGGAAGGCTGGGAACCTGCTTTTCCAGGCTCTGGGATTGAGGGTTTCAGGAAAGGGGAGTCACCTTGGGCATTGGTGTATCCAGCTAGCAGGAGCCTCTCCAATCTTGCCTCCCCTCCCCGCCCCCCCACTTTACATCCCAGCCCTTCTGGCCTCCCAGCCTTTGTTGTCGGCTGTCTGGAAACCTCCACCATCCCCACCTTTGCTCACCTTAGGCCTTGCTCCATGATGCCTCTCCATGGTGGAGTGGGTACCCCTTCAGCTCCCATCACCCTGGCTCTGACCAACCAGGCACTTCCTTGGAAGCAGGCCTGCCAGCGTGGCCTGGCCCAGAGCCGGCCTTCAGGAAGCATCTGCTGAACCACAGAGTCAGCAGACAGTCAGCATTTGGATACTTGTCTGTTGTTGCCCAGCCTCACTGAACCCGGGCCCCCCGGGGCCCCCTCTACCCCCAGGGCCGCATATCCTTCTACATGACCAACTATGGCGAAGAGGGGACGCATGTGGGGAGCGCAGCAGCCCTGGACGACACAGACCTGGTGTTTGGCCAGTACCGGGAGGCAGGTACGTCTGACCTTGGCCGAGCCCTATGGATTGTGGGCCTGGGGCCTGGATCTCTGGTCTCCATGGAGACAGGTCAGGCTCAGTCGCGCCTGCTGGGAAGGTGAGGCCTACATTAGTTGCCAGTGTGCCCGTCTGTGAGCGGCATGATGCCGGGGAAGCCTCGGCGTGCTTCCCTTCCGGGAGGCCTGGCGGTATTGTAGTTAAGCGCCTATGCCCCTAACCTTTCCATGCCCTGCTGGTGACCTGTTGTTAGATTTGGTGCAAATCCCTTCCGTTCTCTGACCCTCATTTTTCTCATCTTAGAAATGGAGATTACAATGGGGTGGCGACCCCTGTGTGGTGGGGCTGCTGGGAGCCTGCAGTGAGGGCAAGCTGGGCTGCGGGAACCCCGTCCACATGTGAAGGGCTCTGCCGGCCTCTCTCCAGATGCCGGGTCACTCACCCAGCAGAAGCAGATGGACAGTGTGTTCTAACCACTTCTAAGTGAATGAGGGAAAGGATGGAAGGATCACAGACTAGGAATGAAGAAGATGGACAAGCGTTTTGGAGAGACGGGGGAGAGGGGAGCTGAAGTTGGGGTTTCCAGAGCAGTTGTTGGAGTGACCCAGCAGGGGAGCTCCATCTGCCCCTTCCTCTTAGATGCTGCATGATCCTGGGCAGGTTGCTTAACTGCGCCTTGTCTCAGTTTCCTCATCTACCATGGAGGATGTGGACCCCTCCCAAGACAGTTTCACTGGGCAGATGACACGAAGCCCTCAGCACAGGGCATATGGTGGAGAATAAGCCCTCAGAGTTGGAGGCAATGCTGTGGCCAGGGCCTTGCACCCTGAACAGCTCTTCAGGGAGGTGTGGCCTGGCCAGGCTGGCTGCCCAGAGCCTGGACCAGCTGGCATGGCCATCTCCTCTCAGACTGTCTCCTCTCTCAGCTGCACCAGCCCCCCCACCCCCACACACTCCGCGAGGACAGATGCCCCATGATAATGACTCTGGTTCAGCATCATTAGATTTCCCCAGGTGCTGGGCCACAAGCCAGGCCCTGCCAGGTTTGCCAAGTGCTTCCCACTGTTTTTGCCGAGGGGATCTCTCTGGGGAGGGCTCCAGACAGGGCCTGGCATCGCGGGCGCCAGCTTGGCTCTGCACACGGGGCCCGTTAGGGCCCTGGCCACTTCTGCAGGAGGGAGCCGCCCTGCCTGGGTCCTGGAATGCCCTGTGTCCTGGCAGCTGCGGGGGGCGCCTGTGCGGGGCAGGAGGAAAAGCCGACCCCACTTGCCCATGCTGACTGGGCAGCTGCTCGCCTGGCTGACTCGGTGTCTCCCGTCTCTGACGTGGGGAGAACAAGGGCACTGAGGATGGCAGCACTCCCGGAGCCTGTCTCTGTTCCCCTCAGTGGAGCGGAGGCCCCTGCCAGCCTCGCACTGGAGGGGCTGCATGGGGCCCCCACCAGCCCTGCCAGCCGGGTGGTGTGAAGCCTGGGTCAGAGAGGTGTGTGCCTGTGGCTTTTGATGATGAGGTGGGTGTCCACCAGGGGTTTTACTGCCGAGAACAGGTTTGAATATTTCCTCCCTTAGTCCAGGAGTCATGAACATGGCCCATACATTTATTTGGTTCGTATGATTTTTTTGTTTTTTTAAGTAAATGAATTAGAGGAACACTTAAAAATCAGGTAGCTTCTCAAAAGAAAAAAACAGGCAAGCTGAATTTCTCCTTCTTTTGAAAAACGAAACCATGCGGCCTTCCTGAGCAGAGGTCAGTTGGTCCGAACAGCAGCCTCCCTGTTGAGCCAGGCCTGTGCTTTCTGCTCTGTGCGCCGTCCCTGTGAGCATCCTAATGTGCCTTCCCTGCTCTAGTCTGGCTCCCTCGCTGCGCAGGCAGCGGGGCAGGGCCTGGCGGCCGGGGTGGGGCGGCCTGCAGGGGTCGGCCTGCCCCCCGTGCCACCCACCGCAGCAACCCTGCCTCCCGCTCCAGGTGTTCTCATGTACCGGGACTACCCCCTGGAGCTGTTCATGGCCCAGTGCTATGGCAACGTGAGTGACCTTGGCAAGGGGCGCCAGATGCCTGTCCACTACGGCTGCCGGGAGCGCCACTTCGTCACCATCTCCTCTCCACTGGCCACGCAGATCCCCCAGGGTGAGAACACACGCCCAGGCCCGGCGCACACAGGCTGATGACGTTCTCTGCTCGGGCCCTCACCTCCTCCACCGGGGCCTCCTGGTGTGCGCCAGGACCGAGCGCTGGTCTGGGCTCTAGATGGGCTCTAGACCTACAAGATCCCTCTTTCTGGGACCCTCGTGGGAGGGCTCTGGTGGCGTTCGGCAGGCACAGTCACACTCTGTTTCCCATGCTTGTGCTCACCTCGTGTCTGTTCACTGGCAGAGCCAGCTGTGTGGAACTGAGTGTGTGCCAGGTTCCTCGCTAAAGGTCACTGCCAGGTTGCAAGAAGAGTTGGCTCTCATATTGTGGACCAGGTGGCTCCAGAGCCCAGGTTCTCTACCCCAAGCCTGGTCTTCCTCTGTCCTCGGAGTCTGACTCCCCCGAAGCTGACTCTGGAAGTGCACGATGCTTAGCGCAGCCGGTGTGACTTCTGTTAAAGATGACCACTTGTGAAGCAGACCCGCTTCGGGCCAGGCCTGCAGGCACAGAGTGCAAAGACAAGGTCAGTCTGCTCCAGGGCAGACACTTGAGCTGATGTGTGCAGGGTTTAGCAGAGTGCCAGGCATGTTCGCCCCTAGTGAGTTTTAGATATCTGAGAACAAGAGCGGTTTATGTCTGAGGTGGGAGGTGGACAGGGCAGCCTTCTGGGTGGAGGTAGCATTTTCATTGATCTCCATTCCGTAGAATTTCCATAAGGTGGGATCGGGCCTTCACCTTCCGTTTGGGTGAGCGGTTTAGTCAGTCAGTTGGATATGTTCAGAGTCCATGCGGTGTGCTGGGCACCGTTCTAGGTGCAGTGAACAGAGGCAGCAAAACCCTGAGCCCTCCTGGTGCTGACCCTGGTAGGGGAGATGGACGGCATCCGGTGCAGATAACATGTGGAGTATGTCAGGGGTCATAAGGCCTACAGGGAAAACGGCCTGGGTGTGATACGGGCTCTTAACTGTTGAGCACACTTGGACCCACAGTGGAGCGAGTCCCCTGTCGGCCTGGCTCAGGGTTTAACCAGAGGGTAACAGGGTGGGTGGGAGGAGCAGGGGCGGGGGAGGCTGCTCAGGCGCGCAGGGGAGAGTTGGAGCTGGGACCACCAGGGCGAGCTGAAGAAGAGGTCAAATTATAACTCCCATTTTGGAGGTGGAGCGGGTGTGGGAATGACTGGACTCAAAAGATGCTGAAAGTTTTGGCCTGAGTGGTTGGAAGGATGGAGCTGCCATCAGCTGAGGGGAGAGGACCGGGTGGGGCAGCTTCTCGGGGGCTCAAGTGTTTTCTTCGCCTCAGAGCCTGGCCACTGCCAGCCTGAGCCCCAGAGGCCCGGCTCAGGGAACAGGGGTGTGAGCACTGGTGAGATGCGCATGTCTCTGCTCCTGCAGCGGTGGGGGCGGCCTACGCGGCCAAGCGGGCCAATGCCAACAGGGTGGTCATCTGTTACTTTGGAGAGGGGGCGGCCAGCGAGGGGGACGCCCACGCCGGCTTCAACTTTGCCGCCACCCTCGAGTGTCCCATCATCTTCTTCTGCCGGAACAATGGCTACGCCATCTCCACGCCCACCTCGGAGCAGTACCGCGGGGACGGCATCGGTGAGGGCCCTGCTGGGCACCCCTCCACTCCCCTCCCCTCCCTTCCCGGTTCGGGTCTCAGCTGAGCCCTGGGGCCTGGCCGGCCTCTCTGTCCCCACAGCGGCTCGAGGCCCCGGGTACGGCATCCTGTCCATCCGCGTGGACGGCAATGATGTGTTTGCCGTGTACAATGCCACCAAGGAGGCACGGCGGCGGGCCGTGGCAGAGAACCAGCCCTTCCTCATTGAGGCCATGACCTACAGGTACCTGCTGGCTGCCCCCCATCACCCCCCAACCTTGACAGCCTGTCCCCAGCTTCTCCCCAACGTTGGTCACTGTCCCCACAGCACGACCCCATTGCCCCGTACCCTCTGGCCTCTTGTGGCCTTTATTCCATTCCTACTCCTTTGGTCCTAGTCTAGCCCTGCCCTCCTGACCCTCGTCTGCGGGGCCGCAGCCCAACCCAGGCCTCCTCTCTCCCGGTAGGATCGGGCATCACAGCACCAGTGACGACAGCTCGGCGTACCGCTCAGTGGACGAGGTCAACTACTGGGACAAGCAGGACCACCCCATATCCCGGCTGCGGCATTACCTGCAGAGCCGCGGCTGGTGGGATGACGAGCAGGAGAAGGCCTGGAGGAAGCAGTCCCGCAAGAAGGTGAGGCAGGGCTTCCCCACTGAGGATGGAAACCACCCTAGGGGCTGTGTTCCGGGATGATGCTTCATAAGGAACGCTGCAAGAATGGAGAGGCTGGGGGCTTGTTCTTTTGTTATTTAGTCGCTCCGTTGCAACCGACTCTTTTGTGACCCCATGAACTGTAGCCTACCAGGCTTCTCTGTCCATGGGATTTCCCTGGTAGGAATACTGGAGTATTCCTTCTCGAGGGGATACTGCGATTTCCTTCTCCAAGGGGATCTTCCCAACCCAGGGATCGAACTCACATCTCCTGTACTGGCAGGAGGATTCTTTTCCATTGAGCCACCGGGGAAGCCCAGCTGTGGGGCGTTGGGGGGAGTGCCATTGAACGGAGTCTTGGGGATAGCCCTGATGTCACGATGCCCAGACACGTGCACCTGGGCCATGTCCCAGCAGATGTCTGTCCCCAGCTCTTTCATCTCTGAAGAGGGATACTGGGTACCTGCCTCAGAAGCTTGTCTGAGGCCTTGCGCTTACTCCAGATGCAGTGTAAGTGTCCACCAGAGTCTGTGCACTGCCCTCCTCAGCCCTGGTCATCAAATGCCAGGGACATTGCAGCTCAATGGGCAGGGCGGACCCTGGTGTTGGGCAGCATGCGCTTCCTGACTCTGCTCCTAACCATGTCATCATGGACGCATCCTTCTCTTTGCCTCGCTTTCCTCACCTGAGTTGCCTGCTGCTTAAGGCTGCTAAGAGGCCAAAACGATGCTGTACTCTTAGTACAGCGCCTGGTTCCACTAAGGATGGAGAGGCTGGGGTTGGTGATGTTAGCTGTCACCACTTTTACGATGATTATTTCCATCATCTGCATGGGAACTTGAGGCTCGGGGGGCTTAAGCCCTTACCAAGGTCCCATAGGAGGAGGTAGGTTCCTGGGTGAGGGATCGGCTGCCTGCCCACTGCCCCCCTTGTCTCCCAGGTTATGGAGGCCTTTGAGCAGGCTGAGCGGAAGCTGAAGCCCAACCCCAGCTTGATCTTCTCCGACGTGTATCAGGAGATGCCTGCCCAGCTCCGCAAGCAGCAGGAGTCTCTGGCACGTCACCTCCAGACCTATGGTGAACACTACCCACTGGACCACTTCGAGAAGTGAGGCCCCACAGCCCCTGGGGTGGTGCCTCAACTTCCCCAAGAGGCAGCCCCAGTTTGACGGGCAGACAGGACTGGCAGGGTGCCAGCTTCCTCAGACAGCTGCTTCCAACACACTCAGGAGCCAAGCAGTACTTGAGGCGGCTCCTGCTCCGCTAGGCTGTTACATTGGGGGGGGTCCTTGGTCAGCCCCTTCTCCGCCCTGAGTTACACGGTCTTCTCCCAGGGGCTGGGCGATGGCACCTCTGGGACTGGACACCCCTGAAGGCTGGGGCTAGACGTGGCAGGTCAGTCTGTGGAACTTGGCTCAGAACGAGAGGTCAGCACGTAGTGAATAAACTATGTCTCTGTGTTTGGCTCCCTGCCACCTCTGGTTTCTGTTTCCTGGAGTGGGGACATGGCAGGCGAGGCCAGCATGGCTGGCTTGGGACTCCCCTAGCTCCTCCGTTGGAGATGAGTAAAGCCACAGCTGTTGAGCTGTCATCTTCCTCCAGAGACTTTTCACGAGCTGGAGGGTCAGCTTCAGCGAATAGGATGGGGGTGGGGGTCCTCCAGAGATGACCTCTGGTCTCCTGAAGAACTGGTCAGAGCTGGTGTCCAGCATGATGGCTCAGCCATTGGAGCGGAGCTCTACCAGGGTGAGGGCAGCGTCTGGTGTGAAGGTCAGGGGGCAGCTGAGCCTTGCTCTGTACACTACCCCAGGTTCCGGTAGACAAGAGAGACAACTGCAGGTCTCAGAACGGGAGCTCGTGTATTTTGTTTCAAAAACAAAAAGATGGAGGCCCAGCAGGGGCTCAAGCAGCCTCCATTCCTGGACCTCCTTCCTCACCCCTCAGGGGCTGCCCTGCCCACCCCTCCCCACCTCCGCCTCCGCCTCCGCCCGTGGGGCTCCACACTGGAGCCCAGGGTCCTGCAGCTGTTTCCAGAGCCGGATGCTGTCCTGAGGGCTGAGGGGTCGTACAAGCAGCAGGTCTCTGAAGGCACAGGCATCAGCAGTGCGGTCTGCGGGCCAGGCCGTGAGGAAACCTTTGTGGGTCCTGGGGGCCAGGCCCAGGGCTTGGAAGCACAGGCCGGTGTAGACGTCGCCAAAGGGGAAGGGGGCCACGCGGGCCGCAGCCTGCAGCAGCCAGGGTGCCAAGCGCCCCGCGATGACATAGCCGCCCCCGCTGGCGTAGGCTGGGTAGCTGCCCTCGAAGAAGGACCCGGGCACGTAGAAGGGTCCTCCCGGCTTCCGGAGGGGCTTGGCCTGGGTGAAGACCTCACCCAGGTAGAGGCCCCGGGCCCTGGCAGGCGACAGGGCCCGCAGGTGGTCCAGCAGAGCAAGGGTGCGCACGAAGGCGTCGTCCTGGGCCTGCAGGACAAAGCTCACGCCGGGGCAGTGGCGGCCAAGCCAGGCCAGCAGCATCAAGTCCTTGAGTGTCTGGTTGAAAGGGACGTCGAGGAAGTCCCAGAGCAGCAGGTCACTGTAGCGGCGGCTCTCCCAGGACACCAGGGTGCTGAGGTCCGGCCCCGCCTGGCCCACCGGAGACCCCAGGAGGAAGAGCAGCCGGACCCCGGGGGCCTGCCCGCCCCACGTCTCCCTCACGGCCTGTCGTTCTGCAAAGCGCCCTGGTTCCGACTTGACAGCCAACAGCAGGAAGGGGATGTCATGGGGATCCTCGCAGCCGGTCACCTGGCCTCCGCCACCTGCGGGCAGCCATTGTGGGAAGCTCCGGCAGGCGGCCCACAGCAGGAAGCGGCGGAGGTCCTCGGGGTAGGAAGCGAAGTCGGGGATCTCGGCCGCGGCGGCGGCCCCCCAAGCACCACAGTCCCCCGCCTCAGTGCTGTTCACTCCGGGCAGGGTCCCCAGCCGCCACTGCTGCTGGTTCCAGTAAGCCAAGGGCAGCGGGCCAGTTTGGCCCAGACGGGCCGAGAGGTTGGCCGGCAGGGTGGGCTCGGCGCTGGCTGGCGTGGGGCCTGGCGGGGTGCTGTGGGGTCCTGGGTAGGCCTTGCCCAGCCGGGGCTCGGACGTCCACTCGATGTACACTTTGAGGCCCAGGAGTGTGAGCAGCGCTGACAGGCAGAGAAGGCACTTGGGGCAGCGCATGACCTGGCCCAGGGAAGGGGCAGCTGTGGGAGCTGCTGAAGAGACACAGAGGCCTTTGGGATGGGGGCCAGGCCAGGCCCTGGCAACTCCTGTGAGGCTTCTCTGGTCCAGACCCTAACCCAGCCCTCCGCCGACCACCCGACGCCCCTGTCTTCCCAGACCGGCAAATCCCCGCCCCACTGCCGTTCCAACACCTGGCTCTTTCCACTCAGCCCAGAGCCTTCTATCGTCCCCATTCCCTATCCCCACCCTAGAGACCAGGGACTCCGCCATTCCTGCCCCTCCCCTTCTCACCAGGAGTCAGGATCACAGGGGACAGTCCCCACCCCAGGCACTGCTTCCTCCTTTTTACCTCTGGGGCCAGCTCCGGCCAACTCCAGCGCCCTCCGTCCGGCTCTCTCCGCCGCCTCCCTCTGCCCGCGGTCCGGAGGTGCTGGTGTTGTTCTCCAGCCCAGCCCAGCCGGTCCGCAGACGGGGAGGGGAGCGCTGGGAGGGCCCCAGGGGCCGGGAGGGGCTGGGGCGGGGCTGAGAGAGAAGGGGAGCGGGGGAGGGCAAGAGGCAGGCGTGAGGGATGGGGCTGGGGCGTGTCAGGGCTGGTTTTCTGGTGAGACCGCGGGAAAGGTGCTGGGGAGCCGGCAGACCCGGGAGGGGAGACCCGGGGGCCTAGGATAGAGTCCCAGTGAGGGTGAGGCTGAGGGCCGCTGAGCCAGAGCTGGGAAGTGTCAGAGTGACCCAGGGACAGGCAGAGCCCTAAAGTGGCCAAGCCTGAGGCCAGAGGTTGGGCCTGGCCAGGAGTGGAGGCGGGCAGTGAATGTGCTGAGAGGGCAGGGGGCCTTGCCAGAGGGAGGGGGTGTTGCCAGGAGTCAGGGTGGTGGAGGGGGTGGGGGATGGGGACTAGTGAGGAGGAGAAGACACTGGCCAAGGGAAGAAGAGAGCTGGGGAGACTACAGGGGCAGGGCGGGAGGAGAGAGGGGCTCAGGGAGGCCAGGAGAAGAGGCTAGAGGTGGAGCCGCAGGAGATAAGGGGAGCCCGGGGGGAAGGGGTGGGGAGAGAATGTGGAGGGGCAGGTGGAGGGACTGGTGGAAGCAGAGAGCTGGGAGTAGGCCAACAGCCAGAGCCAGGGAGAGGCCGAGAGAGAGCTGGGGAGGAGCTGGTGAGCGAGTGGGTGGAGGGGGAGCCAAGCCGGGGGCAGTGAAGGGTGACGGGTGGGGGCGCCGGGAGCCCTGGAGCTGGGCTGACTCCCACACCCCTTCCATTCCCTGGGTGCCTGGCAGGGCCGCAGTCTGTCCCTCCTGGTCCCTCTCTCCAGCCCTGGGCTGGCCCCGCCTACAGCTGCACGGTGACTCCGGGAACACTCACATCCGGCCCCCTTGGGACCAGAGGGTGTCTGCCTGTGTTTACAGCCCTGCCCTCCAGGAGCCTCAGCTGTTGGGGCTGCTGCAGCTGTCTGGGGAGGCAGGCCGGTGAGGCCAGCTCACCCTGGACCTCCTGGAGCCTGGGGTGAGAGTGAGGGGACACCCCCCACCCCGCCCCCACAGGTGAGCTTGGCCTGACCCCCGACTTGGATTGGGAACTGTCCAAATCACTGCAGGAGCCCTGTCTGTCCTGTCAGCAACAGCAGTTTGAGTAATGGAGTTCATGGGACCAGATGGAGGAAGAGAGTGTGGAGAAGGTGGGGACTGTTGATGGAGTAAAAGCCAGAGTGGGCTGGGGCGGGGCTCTGAGAGCCCCTGGAAGGGGTCTGCAAGCCTTTTTACCCCCAGGCTGGGCAGGGCGGGTGTCTAGCCCCCTGACCCTTGGCTCATCTAGCTACTCCCAGAGCACAGACCAGGGGCAGGGCAGACAGTTTGGGTTGCTGTGTGCCTTAGTCTGCAGACATTCCAGTGAGGAGAGAAACCATCCAGCGACTGGAACGGGTGAGGTCGGATGTTGAGTGACTGAGGAGGTAGGTGCCTTCTGGTGGAATGTGGACCCCAGCCTGCATTTCTGCCTCCCCAGGTCTTTGGCTCTCCCTCTCCAGTTTATGCCTGGGCAGTTTGGGTTTCTCGCCTTAGTAACCATAGGTTACAGTACCATAGGGTTGAGTTCCCAAGTTCCAGTCAGCCAACCAAGAAAACTGTCAGGACAACACCAGCTGCACTAGCTAACTCATTATATCCAGAGTCTCCAGTAAGTGCCCTTTTATCAGTGAGCTTCGCTCCGTGCGGTGTGAGGTCCGCTATCACTGGCCTAACACCCTGAGAATCCACTCCCATGCGGCTTCTTTAGTGTTGACTGTATATCTGTCTGCAGGTCTTGCCCTTCCGTGTAAGAGCTGTCCCCTTCTGGGTCGCAGTGAGCGTGCTGAGGCTTGACCTGTGGCACTTATGGGTCTAGTGACAGCAGGGGGCGCTTGTGGTAAGTCTCAAGAAAAGCAGATCTCCCTTTCAAGGCATTTGCCCCAGGGGAGGTCATGGCCGGGTTTTCAAGTGCAGGATCGCAGGTGGTCTCCCCACATTGTTAGGGAAGGCTCCCAGGAACTCGGGGGTTCAAGGTCGGCTGTTTCCTCTGGGTCCAACCAGATGATCTGATTCCAGGTATCTGGATCCCACTGTGTACCAGTCAGTGCCCTCACTACCACCACACGAGGAACTTGTCCAGACTGGGGAATTCAAGTGTCATAACTCAGCAACCCACAAACCTAAACACTGTGTTGTATTTTCAGCAGTACCAGTGAGCAATAACTTTGGGTGAGGGGGGAAATGCTGTCATGGGAGCTTGCCAATTCCAAGGGGGGTGACTGAGCTGGGCTCTTGAGGGAATCTGCCCAACCCTATCTTTAGAGCTGTCATTACTGCCAGTGTCACACCCAGCAGCCACAGGGCCCCCCAGGGCACGTGGCACCTCACTGGCACCTCATCACAACCCCAGGCGATAACATTTTTGTGATGCTGCTGCATGCCTTGGATTGTTTATATTTTTTTAATTTTTATTTTATACTGGAGTTATTCCCAGGTAGCTCAGTGGTTAAAAAAAAAGACAAACCTGCCTGCCAATGCAGGAGATGTACATTTGACCCCTAGGTTGGGAAGATTCTCTGGAGGAGGCAATGGCAGCCCACTCCAGTATTCTTGCCTGGAGAATCCCATGGACAGAGGAGCCTGGTGAGCTACAGTCCTTGGGTTCACAAAGAGTTGGACACGACTGAGTGAATAACAATAGCTGGTTAACAGTGTGTTAGTTTCAGGTGAGCAGTAAAGTGACTCATGGACATGTTACTTATTTTTCAAATTCTTTTCCCATTTAGATAATTACAGAACATGAAGCAGAGTTCGCTGTTATACATAAGGTCTTTGTTGGTCATTTATTTAGCCTATTTTTTATTTGTTTGGCCCCTCTTAGTTCCCCAGCCAGGGAGTGAACCTGTGCCTGAGAGGGTAACAGGCTGGCAGGCCAGAGGTTCCCAAGCAGCAGGAGGAAGTAAACTGCGAGTGGCAGATGTTCTGCCTTGAGCTAACCAATGTTTTTCTTGTGGAAATGTTTTTTAAACTATGTGTTTGATTTAGAATTTGCCTTTCTTCAAAATGGTTCCACCCAAGACTAACTTTTTTTCTTTTCTCAAACCTTGGGCTGATAATGGCTCAACAAACCAGTATTCCTATCAATTGTTCTATGGCTGGGGGATGCCATCCTATCTATTGTGCGAGACATCTGGTCAAACTCCCTCAGCCTTGAGGTGTCTCTCTTATCTGATTAATAGCTTTCTAACAGACGTAAAACATCTTGCTAAAAACTAGCAAGGGGGCACTCTTTCTGTTCCCGTCTGATGTCCGTGTTAGAAGCTTTCCTATCTCTACATTTTAATAAAACTTTGTTACACAAAGAGTTCCCCAGGTAGTCAAGCCTCATCTCTGACCCCAGATTGAAATCCTGTCCTCCAGAGGTCACGTATCCCGGTGAAACACACAGCTCAGAGCAGCAACCTTTCATGCCATCAGCAGTGGAAGCACTGTCCTAACCACTGGACCACCAAGGAACCCCCTATTTTAAATAGAGTAGCATGTGCCTGTCAACCCCAAACTCCCAGGCTATCTCCTCTCCTTCCCCCAGTAGCTATAGGTTTTTTTCTAAGTCTTGAGTTTTTGGTTTGTAAGTTCATTTGTATCATTTTTTAAGAATTCTACATATAAGTGGTATCATATTTTTCTCTGTCAGACTTACTTAATATGATAATCCCCTGGTCAATCCATGCTGTTGCAAATGGCATTACTTCATTCTTTTTCTCGGGTGAGTAGTATTCCACTATGTATCACATATACCCACTACATCTTTGTTATCCATTCATCCTGTTGATGACATTTAGGCCATGGATTTCTAATGTCTCATTTCCTACTACCAAGGAGCTCAGTAGTGCAATCAAGCCAAAAGCAAGAACAAATCAACCCCCAAACCCTGTCTTTGTGAATTTATCTCTGGGAACACTCCAGATGCCAAGGCTCTTATCAGTCTGCATCCAGTCTAGGGAGAAAAGCCACACAGTAATTTGAACAGGGAAAGTTTAATATAGAGAATCAATGACTTTAACAGCAGTGAAGTAAGGAGGGGATTCATTGGTAAGGGGCCCTGGGAGTTACTGGAAATCCACCTTCAGGGGTGTAGTAGAGAGGCATTCACAGACAGACACCTCAGTGGAGGCTGTGCTCTGCAGGGTGGGGGGTGGAGGGCACCAGGGGAAGCTGCTGACCACCTGATTCGCCTCAGCAGATGCGGGGAGCCCCGCACCACCATGCGCTGCAGGGCAGCTGAGCAAGCACCCCTGAGCAGAGCAGAAAGCAAAAAAGCCTTTCCTCCCTCGAGGGACATCTCTCGGGCGCCCTCTACTGGCGACCCTTATCAGGCCAGTTAGCAAAGGAGAATAGTTCAAAGACCCAGATCAATTTTCACAGAGCAAACAAAGTTGAATTTGGAGTTGAGCGTCAATAACTCAGGAAGGGGAACACTGTGGGACTCCCGGCATGTAGTGGGTATGGACCAGGGATATTGCAGCCCGCAGTGAGCCGAGTCGTCCCACAGAGGGAAGAACCAGCCCCATAGAATGCCAGTAGTGCCCCCTGGCAGGAAACAGGAGCACATGCAAATAGGATAATCTGACAAGACTTCTGACAGAAGTCAAGAGAAGTTTCTTGCCAGAGAAGTGGGCATGGTGCGGGACAACCAGAAGGGAGAGTGAAGCTCCCTGGGGCTCCTCCCCCAGGCTGGAGAAGGGGGCTCCTGGATCTGGGAAGGAGAGAAGCATGTGGAGAGGGCTACCTGACAAGCTGACAGGAGCTGTGAGCTTCAGGCTGCGTGCAGCCAGCCAGAGCACCCCGGCGGTGGAGAACAAATGTCCCAACCTCAGGCTCTCCTTCCCTCACCCCAGCCTGACCCCCGAGTCGAGTGAGCCCAATGGAGTCAGAAGGATGAGCTCTTGGCCTGTCAGCACAGCCTAGCCGAGACCCGGCTTGACGGGGATGGGGCTGCCGGCTGCGTCCTGGGACTGCTCCTCTGGCCCCACCTTGAGGCCCTGTGCCCAGTCAGCCCCCAGAACCTCACAGTGGGGCAGCATCTCCTCCACCAAGATCTGAGTGAGGCCCGGGTTGGACACGGCAGGAAGGTCGGAGATATCTAGCCTGCGGAGGTTCCTGAGAGGAGGCAAGATGGGGGGGCGTCACATGTAAGGATGGCGTCTGTGTGTGTGAGTGTGGGGGGTGTACCTGCCCCCAGGCTGACCCCCAGCTTTCTGATAAAATCTTTGCTCAAGTACATGAGACTCACTGTGTTCATTACAAACTGCACACCTCTGGCTCCTGCTGTCCCACAACATTGTAAATATCTTGTAATTTCATTAATACAAAAAGGCAAGAAGACTAAGAGTCCTCCCCTCCTCCCAGAGGTTCACTGCGCAGCTTATCTATGCTGACCCACCACCAGCTCTAGGTCTGTCCAGGAGGCAGGGATGGGGGGACTGCCCTCCCTTCGTCTGGGGCCCAGCCTGAGTTGAGGTCTCACTGGAGGTGGTGGAGGCAGGCGAGGCCCCGTTCAGAGACGCGGGGACAGCCGGCCAGCGAGAGCTCCTGCAGTGAGTCGGCCAGCTGGTAGAGGCGGCCAAGACACCAGTCATCGACGTGGGGACAGCGCTGCAGCGACAGGGACTGGAGCTCCTTCAGGGCCACTGCAGCGGGCAGAGGGTGGATGGCACTGAGGGCCCTTCTGGAGCCCACCACGCAAGGGCAGAGCCTGGCCCGTCTCCACCTCATTCCGCCCCACTCAACTCACAGAGGTTGTCCAGGCCTTGGTAGTTGATGCCACAAGCACTGGCATCCACAGCCTCCACGGGCACCTCCTGGAGCTTCTGGAACTCAAGAGAGGAGAGGCCCCGCTCATTCGCCCGCATCCACTCCCTGTCCCGAAACCTGGGGGAGAGGGAGTGTCAGCAGGCTCCCGCAACCTCCCAACCTCCCAATAACACTCCTAGCACCATATCAGAGGACCTGGTGCACTCACTACACACCAGGCCCTGTGCTAACGCCTTTACATGTCTGGTCTCACTGGGTCCCCTGACAACCCCATCAAAGATGGAGTGTTTGGCCAATTTTACATACCTGGAAGCTGAAGGTCGAAGAGATTATGGATATTAACATGAGAAAAAAGAGCTATGAGTCAAGAATCCTTGGAGATGGGTGAACGTTGAGATATTTACAGACAGGTACACCATTTCTAAGGAAGGTGCTGGAGGAAGTGCTCAAAACAAGTGAAAATCTTAATCGGAACCAAGAGGAAGGCTAGATGAAGCCTATGTGAACCGTGTTTTCAAAAAAGAAGGAAAATAAGGGGGGAAAACAAGAGGAGGAGGAGGAGGAAGGAAGAAAGAAAAGACGCACCAGTGCTGACTGAGCACACATGCTTTGCTGGCCTGTGACCCATGACAAGTGTCCACACTGCGAAGTGTCTCTGAATCTTTACATCACACCTTGTAGGTTAGACATGACCACCATGCCATTTTACAGATGACAAAACTGAAGCTCAGGAACAAGTCCCCAGCCACATGGCCAGGAGGGGGCAGAGACCAGGGTGTGCACGGAAGCCAGTCGGACTGACGTGAGCCCACCCGACGGATGAGCCCAGGCTTAGAAAGTGGCTCTCCCGCCTCCCCACCCCACACCCTCATTCTGACACCTTTGCCATCATACTTGACTGCGCCTCCCTGCTTCAAGACGAAATAAGCCCCTGCGACGTAGGGGCCGTATCGCTCCTTGATGTAGGTGAAGGACCTGCCGGGAGAAGAGTAGCAGAGGGTGAGCCTTGAAGCACCACACCCCTCGCCAGGCCCTGGTGCTGAGAGGGTCACAGTCTACAGCACGAGACTGAGATGGGCAGGCAGACTGAGTCAGATGGCAAATATTTACTGAGGGCCTCTGAAGTGCTGGGCACTGGGGGACAGTGGTGATCAAGGCGGATCATTGTCCCTGCCCCTGCAGAGTTATTTCACAGGGGAAACAGATAACCGGCAAGTTAAGAACAAGTCGCGGAGTATCAATTCCATGATGAAGCTAATACCGAGGGAACAGACTAGGAGTGGCTCGGGTTGGGATGGGGGATGGAGGTGGGTGATTTGGTTTGCGTGTTAAGAAACGCTTCCTGGAGGAGGCAAAACTTGAGAGATTTTAATGAGAGAGGGATTGCAGAGGTCAGGGTCAGAGTCTGCCAGGCCAAGGGAACAGCCAGTGCAAAAGCTCAGAGGCTTGAATTAAGATGAACAAATGGCAATAAGGATGGCAGGCTGGCAGAGGTGAGGGGGCGACCCCAGTAGAGGTCTCAAAGCTCAGTAAAGGGCCAGGTTTTCGGCCTTGGAGTTTGGCTTTTATTCTAGTTGCAGTCGGAAACCACAAGAGGGTTTTAAGCAAAATGGTAATGTTATCCGTTTTCCTTTCCTAACAGTCTTCTGGCTGCTGTGTAGACTATAATAGGGGGCAAAAGGTGACCAGATAGGAGACAACTGCAGTCATCCAACCATAAAATAAAAGGGCTCCAACCAGGCTACAGACAGTTAGAAGGTGACCACTGGTCAAATTTAGGATATTCTGGTATTTTATTGATGGACTGGATATGGAGGGAAGGGAAGCAAAGACAGGAATCAGGGATAACTCCTTAGAATGTGGTCTGAACAATGGATGGGCAATGGTGCCACTGACTGGGATGGGGAAGGCTTGGGGGTGAGAAGGGGGAAACCCAGCTTTGCTGTTAGCCATGTGAGGCCTGAAGTGCCAGCTAGACCTCCAAGAGGAGATAGTGGGCCATGGATTGCCTCTATGAGCTGGACGGTTTGGGAAGGATGCGGGCTGGAAATGAAGAGGTACATGGGCAAGGCTGGCACTGGAAGCCCTAGGGCTTCCTGGAGTGCCAAGGGCAGGGCGGGCAGACCGGGGAGGCCTGGACAGCAGGGCTGGGCAGGCCAGGGGTTCTCACCGATTTTTCTTTTGCACCTTCAACACCTGCTTCCAGAGAAGGTACTCCCTCACAGCCTCCACATCATAGAATTGGTCAGTCAGGAACTGGAGCAGCGTCCTCCCCTTCCTCTGACTGCCCTCCGGGTCCACTGCCCTGCTCAGGCCACGGATGCCACTGATACCCCTGTTCCACACCGGGGCCACTAGGCGCAGGGACTGGGGAGGAGAGGGGAGGAGGAGCTGAGCCCAGAGCCTCCTTCGAGACACACAGCCAGATTCCCTTGTTTTTGCTCCCAAATCTTCCCTCCTCAATGCTTCCCTGCTCATTTCTCTTCTAAGAACTTCCAGTTCTTTGGGATCTGCACAATTTCCCCAGGCTTTCCCCAAGTGTCTTTCCTTTAATCAATCTTAAATTCTCTTTGGGACTTCCCTGTGGTCCAGTGATTAAGAATCTGCCTGCCGATGCAGGGGACATGGGTTCGATCCCTGGTCTGGGAAGATCCCACATGCTGCGTAGCAACTAAGCCCGTGTGCCACAACTACTGAGCCCACTTGACCTAGAGCCTGTGCTCCGCAACAAGAGAAGCTACTTCAGTGAGAAGCCCGTGCACCACAGCTAAAGTAGGCCCTGCTAAAGTAGCCCCTGTCACAGCTGGAGAAATCTTGCATGCAGCAACCAAGACCTAGCGCTGCCAAAAAATATATATATATCTTTGATTTGGCCAAAGGGTCTTCTGGTTTTCCTAAATTCTCCCCCTAACTTCCCCCAAGCCGTTAGTCTCTCACCAAACCTCTATTATCTGAACTCTTAATGTACTACAAATTCTCCCCTTAATTTTATCCACTTCCCACCAGAGTTTTCCTAAATAAGGTATTCCTTTCCCCCAAATATAACATTAAAAAAAAAAACAACTTATTTTTGGCTATGCTAAGTCTTTGTTGCTGTGCAGACTTTCTCTAGTTGCTGTGATGCGGGGCTACTCTTTCATTCCAGTGTGCAGGCTTCTGATGCTGTGGCTTCTCCTGTTGCTGAGAAATGGGGTCTAGGGTGCTTTACCACTGAGCCACCAGGGAAGCTCCCAAATATAATCTTAATTTCTCTCCAAACCATCCTTAACTTACCTCTTGAAGCTCCCAAACTCTCTTCGAGTTCCCCTCCAAAGTTTTCTCTTAACCCGCCTCAGTTTCTCTTTTTGCTTTAACCAAATTCTCCCAATAGTTTTGCCCACATCCTTATTTTCCCTTAAAATTCCTTTTAAGCTCCCAACCTTACTTTAATATTCCTAGGTCCATTCCTTGATTTTGCCGAATTCTTCCTAAATTCTTTCAATATTGCAAACTCTCCCCTTAATTTCCTCTAGATCTTTTCCCTTGGAATTCCCAAATTCACCTCTTGGGCTTGCCATCAAAATTCCTAACTATTCCATGAGTTTCCCTCACCTTTGGTCTCCTACTCTTGGACCTCAAACCTCAGTTTTTCCTGCCAATTTCTTCCAGACCCTCATCCTTAGCAGGTCCCACTGTCGTCCGCCCCTAGACTCCCAGCGCCCGTCGGATCCCTCCCTCTGATTGGTCTGGAGCACTTTCTCAGCGGGCATGCCCTGCTTCCCCATTGGTTTCTCTCCTTCGCTGCCTGTGACCCGCACTTATCCTTCCCGGCCCCAGACGAGCACACGTCTCCGCGCCCAGAGCGAGGCTTAGCGGGAGAGGGCCCCCGCTCCTTCTCGCTCCTTGTCCGCTGGGCGCCGAGAGAGGTCCTGAAGGCAGAGACAGCAAAGCGGACACTAATTTAGGGAGCTCTAAAACCCTAGGTCACCTACCGCCCTGGGCGCCGCCATCTTGCTAGGATTATGTAACCGGAAGGGGCTCATTTTATCCAACCCACCAGGTCTCTTATGACCACGCCCCCTCCCTTTTCCAGCCCTCCTCTTAAAGGGCTTCCGTGGTGGATCAGATGATGAAGGATCCGCCTGCAATACGGGAAACCCGGTCGATCCCTGGGTCTGTGAGTTCCCCTAGAGAAGGGAATGATAACCCACTCCAGTATTCTTGCCTGGAGAATTCCATAACAGAGGAGCCTGGAGGGCTATTGTTTTTTTACCGTCCACAGAGTCCCTAAGAGTTGGACATGACTGAGCAAATAACACTTAATTCATTTTTTTTATTCAAGGATAATTGCTTTGCAGAATTTTGTTGTTTTCTGTCAAACCTCAACATGAATCAGCCATAGGTATACATGTATCCCCTCCCTTTTGAACCTCCCTTCCATCTCCCTCCCCATCCCATCCCTCTAGGTTGATACAGAGCCCCTGTTTGAGTTTCCTGAGCCATACAGCAAATACCCCGTTGGCTATCTATTTTACATATGGTAATATAAGTTTCCATGTTACTCTTTCCATACATCTCACCCTCTTCTCCCCTCTCCCCTTGTCCATAAGTCTCTTCTCTATGTCTGTTTCTCCATTGTTGCCCTGTAAATCAATTCTTCAGAACCGTTTTTCTAGATTCCATATATGTGCGTTAGAATATGGTATTTATCTTTCACTTTCTGACTCACTTCACTCTATATAATAGGTTCTAGGTTCATCCACCTCATCAGAACTGACTCAATTTTACTCCTTGTTATGGCTGAGTAATATTCCATTGTGTATCTGTACCACAACTTCTTTATCCATTCATCTGTCGATGGGCATCTAGGTTGCTTCCATGTTCTAGCTATTGTAAATAGTGCTGCAATGAAAAATGGGATACATGTGTCTTTTTCAACCCTGGTTTCCTCAAGGTATATGCCTAGGAGTGGGATTGCTGGGTCATATGGTGGTTTTATTCCTAGTTTTTAAAGGAATCACCATACTGTCTTCCACGAGTGGCTGTATCAATTTACATTCCCACCAACAGTGCAAGAACATTCCCTTTTCTCCACACCCTCTCCAGCATTTATTGTTTGTAGACTTTCTGATGATGGCCATGCTGACTGGTGTGAGGTGATATCTCATTGAGGTTTTGATTTACATTTCTCTAATAATGAGTGATATTGAGCATCTTTTCATGTGTTTGTTAGCCATCAGTATGTCTTCTTTGGAGACATTAGGTCTTTTCCCCCTTTTTTCAAATAACACTTCTTAAAGCAGCACACACTTATTACTCTTCTTGGGTTTAGCAGTCTGTTGGACCTCCCTTTCCAATGGGCCTTAAAATGGGACCCAACAGTCTTTCCCTTAGGAGAGGACTTTTGGAGTACCTTCCTTCCCTCCAACTGCGTTCACAGTCCCTGTGAGCTTTCCTGTTCCTCTAGGTCTAACTAGCTGTTAATGCTTCCTTAGAACAGAAAAAGATGTGCTGAGAAACTCCACATCTTTATTTTTTAATTTAAAAAATATTTATTTATTTTTGTCTGTACTGGGTCTTCGTTGCTGCGGGTGGGCTTTCTCTAGTTGTGGAGAGCGTGGGCTGCTCTAGTTTCCATACTTGAGCTTCTTTATTTCTCATTTTGGGTCCCATTTTGGGTTCTCTTGTTGTGGTCATGGGCTCTAGGGCAAGCAGGCTTCAGTAGTTGCAGTGCATGAGCTTAGTTGCTTCTAGGCATGTGGGGTCCTCCTGGATCAGGGATTGAACCGGTGTGTCCAACACTGCAAGGTGGATTCTTATCTTCCTGACTACAAGGGAAGTCCCGCATCTTTCTTTAAAGCAGGGTCAGGAAAGGGAAAGGTCGAATAGATGGAGATCTTAGACTTCAAGGTAAGGGACAGAGGCAGAATTTCAAGACTAGTATTGTGATGTGTTGGCAATTTCAGTTTGGAGTTCAAGACTACATCTCAAGGGAAAATTCATTATGAAGTCTTGTGGATAGAATTACTCGTTCATTCATTCTACAAATATTTACTGAGTCCCTACCATGTGGCAGGCACTGTTCTGAGTTGTGAGATTACCATGGAACCAAGGCTCTTCCTGGAATGGAGCCAACATTCCAGTCAGTGAGAGGATGGTTAAGAAACAAATGAATAAGCAAGATAATTTCAGACAGTGTTTGATGAGAGGCAAATAAAAACAAGCCATATAATAGGGAGTGACTGAGGCACAGGGCCATCAGTAAAGGCCTCTATGAATTGGTGACTTTTAAGTGGAGGTGAGGGATGAGAAGGAAACAGCCATTCAAAGGCCTGAGGGAAAAGTGTTTCAGGCAGAGGTAACAGCCAGTGCAAAGGCCCAGAGCTGGGACCAGCTTGCACAGAGGTGTGGGAGACTGGGTCAGAGAAGTGGGCAAGAAATTGGCTGTGCCTTATTCCATTTGCACAGGCATGCCATGGTCTGATTTATATTTTCTTTTTTTAAGAGTGTATTTAATTTGTTCATTTATTTATGGCTGTGGTGGGTCTTTGTTGCTGCACGAAGGATTTGCTTTTTCTAGTAGTGACAATCAAGGAGCTACTCTGTTGTGGTGTGTGGGCTTGTTGAGGTGTATTCTCTTGTTGTGGAGCACAGGCTCTAGAGTGTGCACGTTCAGTAGTTGTGGCACAGGGAGTTAGTTGCTCCAAGGCATGTGGGATCATTCGAGACCAGGGATCAAACCTGTGTCCCCTGCATTGGCAGGCGGATTCTTAACCACTGGACCACCAGGGAAGTCCTAACAGATATTAGATGCTAACCATGGACAGTGATTGCAGCCATGAAATTAATAGACGCAGCCATGAAATTAAAAGACCCTCGCTTTTTGGTAGAAAAGCTATGACAAACCTAGACAGCATTTTAAAAAGCAGAGACATCACTTTGCCAACAAAGGTCTGCCTAGTCAAAGCTATTGTTTTTCCAGTAGTCATGTACGAATGTGAGAGTTGGACCATAAAGAAAGCTGAGCGCCTAAGAATTGATGCATTTGAATTGTGGTACTGGAGAAGACTCTTGAGAGTCCCTTAGACAGCAGTGAGATCAAACCAGTCAATCCTAAAGGAAATCAACCCTGAATATTCATTGAAAGGACTGATGCTGAAGTCCCAATACTTTGGCCACCTGATGTGAAGAGCCAACTCATTGGAAAAGACCCTGATGCTGGGAAAGATTGAAGGCAAAAGAATAAGGAGGTGGCAGAGGATGAGATGGTTAGATAGCATCACCAACTCAGTGGACATGAATTTCAGCAAACTCCCGGAGGTAGTAGAGGACAGAGGAGCCTGATGTGCTACAGTCCATGGCGGGGCCTGAATTGCTAGTGATAATGTCTGTGGACAAGTGCAGGGTTGGTAGAACGGCTGCTCAGCCTGGGCCAGCAGCCTGGACACCAAGGCACTCCGGCTGAGGGATCGTTCTCCTGGAAGCCACTCCTGGCTCCTCAGGCACACGGGCTGGGAAGTCCTGCAAGGGCCAAAGTGGAGAAGAGGGGCAAGGATCAAACCAGGGGAAGATAGAGGTAAGTGGAGGAGAGAGCTGCAGGGGGCGTTGGGGAGGAGCAGTGGGCGGGACCCAGGAGGGGCGGGGCGAGAAGAGGCGGGGCAGCCACTCACCCGTGAGGGGTCCATCTGAGAAGAGGCGGGGAGGGGTGGAGTTTGACCTCCACCAGAGGGGCTGAAGTTGGATCCCAATGAGCAGACCTGAGGTTACACTTCCATTAAAACACACACACACATACGCGCGCGCGCGCAGACACACACACACACACACACTCTCCCACACACACGAAGCTGCTGATTCTCTGTGGAGAACGGACTTTGGGATGCCAAGGGGTGCTCCCCCACCCTTCACTGCCCTTTACTCCCCTCCCCCCCGCCCCCAGCTTCCCAGGGGCTAGGTCACTCTGGACCTTGCTACTTCCTGTTACTGGCTGCCGCAGTTCAGAGGCTATGGAGCTGTGGAAGCAGCTGAGGCAGGCTGGACTGGTGCCCCCGGGGCTGGGCCCACCCCCGCGGGCCCTGAGAGGGGTCCCCCCAGTGGAGAAAGTGGGTCAGACCCTCGCGTCCCCAGGCGCTGGCGCTGGAGGTGCCAGGGAGAGTCTGCTGTGGATCTGGGAGGAGCTGGTGAGTGAGGGGTTCAGAGGAATCAGAGATGGGGGAGTGGGGAGTGGATAAATGAATGAGGATGAAAGAAAATAAAATGTGCCAGAGACTGAAAGACAGAAAGTGAGAGACAGGAATAGAGAAATAGAGGCAGAGACAGATACACACAGAGATGGAGACAGATAGACACAGAAAGACACTAAGAGTCAGAGACAGTAATAGAGACAGAGACCCAGAAAGAGAGAGACAAGAGATGGAAAGCAGAGACTGAGAGCCAAAGACAGGCTCATATCGAATCTGAAAGACAGAGATGGAGAAAGGCAAAGGCAGGGGCAGAGAGATAGAGACAGGCAGAAAGACAGGATCTAGAAAGATAGAGAGGAAGACAGCCAAGTAGAGACAGAGAGATGGAGACAGATAGCAAGAGAGGGAGACCTAATAAGAGAGACGGAGACTAAGGCTCAAGACACAGAGAGAGAACAAGAGAGGTGGTGAAAACGAGGGACAATGAAATGGAGAGACTGAGACAGTGGGAGACAGGACAGAAGCAGGATGAGAGTCCAGGGACACAGTGAGGGTCCCACCCGCATGCTGCGGGCCAGGACTGTTAAAGAAAAAGTAATTGATGACACCTGTTAAAGATGGCAAGGCTGTAGGTATAAAGACCCCCTGTGATGGGATTTTTTAGTAGAGCAGGGAAATTGGGCTGAACCCTGAATATAGCATAGGCAATAGGGAATTGACAGCCAAGGAGCAGGGTCAGGGGATAGAACATTCTTAAGAGGCTAGGATGTCCCTGGAGGTCTAGTAGTTAAGCCTCAGAGAGGTTCCAATGCAGGGGATTTGGGTTCAATCCCTGGTGGGGTAACTAAGATCCCACATGCCAAGTGGCACAGCTGAAAGGGGAAAAAAGAAGGAAAATTCCTAAGAGGCAACCTCAGGGTTAAGGGGGGAGTCTGACTAAACTGATCTAGCAGGATTCTTGCTGAAGGCTGGCCAGGGTGATCAGCCATCACCTGGGGGATGGGGGAGGGGGGAGGACTAGGAATCTGGTCAGATATGGAAGAGGGTGTTTTTAGTCTCTTAGTTGCGTCCAACTCTTTATGACCCCATGAACTATAGCCCACAAGGCTCCTCTGTCTATGGAATTCTCCAGGCAAGAATACTGGAGTGGGTTGCCTTTCCCTTCTTCAGGAAATCTTCCTGACCCAGGAATTGAACCGGGGTCTCCTGCATTGCAAGCAGATTCTTTACTGTCTGAACCACCAGGGAAGCCCAAAACATACAAAGAGGAGGATTCTTGCTAAAACTGGATTTTACTGATACAAGGACGTATTGATGGGCCCCGGAAAATGTTCAAGATCCTGACTAAAGTTTGGTTAGGCAAAAAATCTGTGTCGGGACTTGAGCTGGGAGCTGCTCCCACCCAGGTTTCTAGGCAGAGGCACACTAACCCTTTGCCATCACGCCCATGACTGCCCCTTCCCACCCCAGGGGAACCTCCGCCGAGTGGATGTCCAGCTGCTGGGCCAGCTGTGCAGCCTGGGACTGGAGATGGGGGCACTGCGGGAGGAACTGGTGGCCTTCCTGGAAGAGGAGGCAGAGAACACCGAGAAAGAGGAGGAGGACAGAGAGCTGAAAGGGAAACTGGAGGGGGCCTCCAGTCCAGTCTCCGGCCACCACCGCCCCCCTGACTTTGAGATGACTATCTGAGTGCCAGTGTGCTTCCAATGGACACGTGGTGAATGATACGCAAATTTATGTAAGAAGACGGGGGAAGGGAGGGATTTGCAGGTCAAATTGACCTGCAGATGCCCAACTGGGTACTGTTACGTGCTCCTTGAGAAGTGCTTTCTCTGAAAGTGTCTGAGATGAGACTGAGGGGTGGGTCCCTGAATGGTGGATGTGTTTCTAGATGCTGTGGGAGGTTTGCAGAGAAACTCTTGGTTCCTTTGCAAATATGATGGAGATGTGTACAGATGGCTATTAAGCACTTGGAAAGTGGCTAGCTCTAACTGAGATCTGCTGTAAGTGTAACACACATGCTGAATTTCCAAGCTGGGTTTGATAAAAAGAATATTCAGTATTTCAATAATTGTAAAAATTAATTACATCTTGAAATGATAATGTTTGGGGTATGTTGGGATAAATAAACATATGACTAAAGCTAATTTCATCTGTTTATTTGTAAATTTCTTTTACTGTGGTAAAACACATAACATAAAAGTTACCCTCTTAACCATTTTTAAAGGGTCGGACACAACGTAGTGACTAAACCACCACCAAAGGGGAGGTCAGAGTGCCTTTCTCCTATCTGTTGTTTTTGTGTTTGTATTTTTTTAAATAATATTTATTTATTTATTTTCGGCTGTGCTGGGTCTTCCTTACTGCGTGGGCTTTTCTCTAGTTGCAGTGAGCAGGGGCTACTCCCTAGTTGCGGTGTACAGGTTTCTCTTGTTTTGGAGCACGGACTCTCAAGTGTGTGCTTCAGGAGTGTCAGCGTGTGGGCTCATTAGTTGGCAGTTCCCTGGCTCTAGAGCACAGGCTGAATAGTTGTGGCGAACAGGCTGAGTGACTCTGCAGCATGTGGGATCCTCCCAGATCAGGGATCGAACCTGTGTCTCCTCCCTTGGCAGGCAGATTCTTTACCACTGAGCCACCAGGGAAGCCCTGTGTGTGTATTTTTAAATTTAATGTGTTTGTTTATTATTTTTGGCTGTGCTGGGTCTTTGTTGCTGCACGGGCTTTTCTCTAGTTGCAGAGAGCAGGGGCTGCTCTCTAGTTGCGGTGCACAGACTTATTGTGGTGGCTTTTCTTGATGCAGAGCACCGGCTCTAGGGCACACAGGTTTCAGTAGGTACGGCTCCCGGGCTCTTGAGCACTGGCTGAGTAGCCGTGGCGCACGGGCTTAGTTGCCCCGAGACACGTGGAATCTTCCCAGACCAGGGATCCGAACCTGTGTCTCCAGCACTGGCAGGTGGATTCTTAACCACTGAGCCACCAGGGAAGCCCCCATTTTAACCATATTTTAAAATTTACAATTCAGTAGTGTGAAATACATTCACGTTGTGGTGTGAATGTGTTTTCATCTTGCAAAACTGAAAATGTACCCGTTAAACAACAACTCCTCATCTGACCTCTCCCAGCCCCTGGCAACCACCCTTCTGCTTTGTGTCTCTATGAATTTGCCTTCTCTACGAACCTCATGTAAATGGGATCACACAGTATTTGCCTTTTCCTGACTGGTTTGTTCATCCATGTTGCAACATGTATCAGAGTTTCCTTTCTCTTTGAGGCTGAATAATATTTCATTGTATGAACAACCACATTTTGTTTATTTGTCACTGGGCACTTCAGTCATTTCTACCTTTTGGCTATGGTGAATAGCATCGCTCTGAACAAGGGTATACAAATATCTGTCCAAATCCCTGCTTTCTTTCTTTTTTAATATATATACATATATTTTTGGCTGTTCCATGTCTTAGTTGTGGCATGTGAGATTTAGTTCCCTGACCAGGGATGGAGCCCAGGCCCCCTGCATTGGGAGCACAGAGCCTTAGTCGCTGGACAAGGGAAGTCTTTTCTTAAAAATTCTTTTGGGTATATACTCAGAAGTGGGATTGCTGGACTGTGGGTGATTCTGTTTAATTATTTGAGAAGTGCTGTGCTGTTGACTATACCATTTGCCATCCCCACGACCGCGACCACGACCACGATCCCCATCCCTATGACAGTGCTCAGGGGCTCAAACTTTCTACCTCCGTGCCAACACTTCTTTTTTTTCCTAGTATTTTATTATTCTTATTGTTATTTTATTATTTTTATTTTTTGGTAGTGCCCCGAGGCTGGTGGTACTTTACTTCCCAACCAGGGATCAAACCTATGCCCCCTGCGTTGGAAGTGCGGAGTCTTAACCACTGGACCACCAGAGAAGTCCCTTGCCAACACTTGTTATTCTCTTTCTTTTTTTTCGTGATAGCCATCCTAACGGGTGTGAGGTGCTACCTCATTGTGGTTTTACTTTCCATTTCCCTAACGATTGGGCTTCCCTGGTGGCTCAGTCAGTAAAGAATCTGCCTGCAATGCGGGGGACCTAGGTTCGATCCCAGGAAAAGCCCCTGGAGGAGAGCATGGCAACCCCCTCCAGGATTCTTGCCTGGAGAATCCCCATGGACAGAGGAGCCTGACGGGCTGCAGTCCCTAATGATCAATGATGTTGAGCATCTTTTCTGTGCTAATTCACCCATTTCTTATTTACATTTAAAAATATGACTGCTAGAAAACTTCAAATTACATAAGTGGCTCCCACTGTATTTCTCTTGCGCCGCACTATTTCAGACGTTTGAAAACGGAATGTGGGTGTGAGCAGATGAGCCGCGAGGGTTCATCGGTGTTCCCCGACGCGATGCAAATGCGTCACAGCGCCACCTGCAGGAGATGGGCGGGTATCTGCAGATAGCCGTCTAAGAGAACTAGGGCTGCTTATGTTAACTCCTGCCTAACTCCACATTCTTAGAAGAGATGCCCAGGAAGACAGCTCTCCGATGGGGGCGATTTGGGAAGGAATGCTTACTATTCAAGAACAGCAAGTGGACTTCCCTTGTGGTCCAGTGGTTAAGAATCAGCCTTGCAACGTAGGGGACTCGAGTTCGATCCTTGTTCGGGGAACTAAGATCCCACATGCCAAGGAGCACCTAAACCCACGCGCTGCAACTGCGGAGCCTGAGTGCCACAACTAGAGAGTCTGTACACAGCAATGAAAGATCCTGAATGAAAAATGAAGACGCAACACAACCAAATTAAAAAATCAATATTAAAAAAAAAAAAAGAACAGCATGTCCGGTAGCCCTTGATGTCTGGGTGGGAGTTGCTCTGGGCCATGTCCTGGGTCATAGAGGTGACATCTATGGGGGAGTCACCTTCATCAAACACTCAGGGAGTTTGGGTGGGTGTGGGCAGCACCCCCTCCTCTGGTACTGTCCTCAATGCCACACTTACTGAGCTACATCCAGCAATGACCAAGTAAGCACAAAGTTTGCCCTTCCAAGTGCTCAGCCCAGCAAGGGGGGCACCCCTTAACACACAGAAATAGCCAAGAGGAGCAGGGCTGGGATGGGGGGAGGCACAGACAGAGGGGTCAGGGCCAGGGTGGGGGAGCACAGACTCTCACATCTGCCAACATCTCACTTCTCTGGGAATATCCTCTCTCCCAACTAGAAAGATAGTCAGTAACTCTCCTTGCTTTTTCACTTGATGCTAGGCCCTGTATGCCCACTGTTGTACTGTACTATGGTACTTTTCAAGGCTCTATACTGTAAGATTAGAAATGTTTTCTTCATTTTTTGTGTTTGTTTTCTGTTTGTTAGTTGTGTGGAAAGTATTATAGACCTATTACAGTCCAGTTCTGTTTAGCCAATTGTGTTAGTTTGGTACCTGGGCTAAATTTGTTGGACTTATGAACAAATTAGACATATAAATATGCTCTTGGAATGGGACTTGTTTGCATTTAGGGAACTTACTGTACTGAAATTGAATCAGTTATTTATTTATTATTATTTTCTGCTGCACTGCATGACTTGCAGGATCTTAACTCCCTCAGCAGGGATTGAACCTGGGCCCTTGGCAGGGAAAGTACAGAGTCCTAACCACTGGACTGCCAGGGAATTCCCTGAATCAGTAGTTAAAAAACTTCCAACAAACAAAAGTCTACATTTAGAGAAGAGCTAATACCTACCCTTCTGAAACTATTCCCAAAAATTGCAGAGGGAGAAATGCTTCTGAACACATTCCATGAGGCCAGCATCATACCGATACCACAACCAGAAAGATAAAAAAGATAATTACACTACAATATCACTGATGCACACAGATGCAAAAATCCACAACAAAATAGTGCAAACAGAATCCAATGATACATTCAAAATATCTTACATCATGGTCAAGTGAGATTTATCCCAGAGATGTAATGATTTTTCAATATCTGCAAATCAATCAGGAAGAATAAAAGCCATATGATCGTCTCAATAGATGCAGAAAAAGCTTTTGATAAAATTTTTCAACATAATGAAGGTTGTATTGAACTTCCCTGGTGGTACAGTGGGTAACAATCTGCCTGCTGATGCAGGGGACTCAGGTTTGACCCCTGGTTCGAGAAGATTCCACATGTCTCGGGCAAGTAAAGCACGGAAGGCATTAAGGCCACCAACTTGGGACATAACATTGTTTTCCTCTCCTTTGGCTCCTATCCAGAGCAATTTCCTTCTGATAATTTGACTTCTGTGAAGGCTGGCTGGCTGTGGTCAGGGAGTGCAGTCTGAGAGCCTGAACTTGTGTTCAGAGGGAGCTGGGGATCACAGAACAGGACAGGCCAGCAGGAGGTAATGTGTGTGCATCTCCTGGGGGCTGTGAAGGATGTCGCTGAAGCATGCTAGCTCAGTTGCCCCTGAAATCACCTGTTTTCTTCGGGTTATAATATTGATTTATTTTGAGATGCTGCAGGGTTTCTGCGGCATTGGGCTTTGTTTGAAAATTCAGAGTCCTCTAATGGCAAGCTTGCTGTGCCAAAAAACAATCAGTGAAAACCTGAGTGCTTGAGATATTATGAAAGCAAGTCACAGATGTCCCTGGTTTGCATCATCCTCTAACCCAGGGGTCCCCAAGCTCCGGGTCGTGTAGACTGATATCTCCTACAGATCAGCAGCAGCATTAGATTAGAAATAAAATGCACAATAAATGTAATGTGCTTGAATCATCCAGAAACCATCCCCCCAAACTCTGACCCACGGAAAAATTGTTGTTGTTCAGTGCTGTCCGACTGTGCTACCCCATGAACTGCAGCATGCCAGGCTCCCCTGTTTAAAAATAGAAAAAACAGAAGCTGTTTTTCTATTGCTCTAGAGGCATGGCCTTGCTCCTAGGACTCTGCACTTCTGCTTTCTTATTAGGTCCTGCCAGAGGCTCCATAAAGCGTCTTTCAAAGAGGTACAAGATACAATAATGTACCCTCCTTCTGGAGGGTGGTGCCTGGAGTACTGGAGACCTGAGAGATCAGAGACCCGGATAGTGCCTGAGGCCATGAAACTCTCATACTTCATTGTCTTCTTATTTGTTTGTTTTTAAATTTTATTTATTTGGCTGCCTTGGGTCTTAGTTGTGGGATTTGGGATCTAGTGCCCTGACGCAGGATCGAACCCGGGCCACCTGCATTGGGAGCTCAGACTCTTAACCACCGGCCCACCAAGGAAATCCCTGTTTGTTTGTTTTTAAAATTTTTATTTTAAAATTTATTTTTGGCTATGCTGGGTCTTGGTTGCTGTGCGCGGACTTTCTGATTGCAGCAAGTGGGGGCTACTCTTCATTGCAGTGCTCTGGCTCCCCATTGTTGCAGAGCACGAGCTCTAGGGGATGAGCTTCAGTAGTTGTGGCCCATGGGCTTAGCTGTTCTAGGCATGTGGGATCTTCTCAGACCAGGGATCGAACCCGTGTTCCGTGCGTTTAAAGGCAGATTCTTAACCACTGGACCACCAGGGAAGCCCTCCACTCACATTTCTGACCTAGTTGCTGCAAATTCAGGATCTCATGACTTCCTCAGATTGGATATTTTGCTAGAATAATTCTTAGAACTCAGGAAAATACTCTGCTTATGATTAGTATTATTATACCAAGAGCCACAATTTGGAAGCAAAAGGGAGAGCTCTAGGTCAAAGACAGGGTAGGTTCCACATGCAAGCTCCCCCATGTCCTCTCCCCATGGAGTCAGGACATACCACCCTCAGCCATGCTGAAGCTGAAGCTCATCGGATCATTGGTGTTCAGACTGTTCATTCGGGTTTTATCACATCAGCAGGTGTGTCTGAATCACGGGCCATGATATTGAACTCAATGTCTACCCCTACTTCCACCCCTAGATGACAGACTGGCCCAAAGCTTCATCTCCTAATTGCAAGGTTGGTCACTGGGATGACTGGGCCCCCATGCTGAGCCATAGTGTTGGCATGAACTCTGAAGGGGTCCAGGAACTCCTGAACACCAAAGACAGTCCTATAATTTGGGAAATCACAGGACCAGGGGCAATGACTTGACAAGTTTTTCATTATACTGCACTGTTACTTGTAGTCCCCACATTGACCTTCATGCATGCTCAGTCACTCAGTCGTGTTTAACTCTTTCAGACAGAATGGACTGTAGTCCACCAGGCTCCTCTGTCCATGGGATTTCCCAGGCAAGAATACTGGAGTGGGTTGTCATTTCCTTCTCCAGGGGATCTTCTCAATGTAGGGATTGAACCCATATCTCCTGCATCTCCTGCATTGGCAGGCAAATTCTTTACCACTGAGCCACCTGGGAAGTCCCCTGCCATGCTGACACACTGCCTGTATTCAGATGTGTGGTCCATTATCACAGGACTCCTTAGATTCTGGCTCAGAAGTAGGCTGCTTTTGGTCCTGGTTGTACATATTAGCCACATTCTATGGGTCCTTTGAGATTTATTCCCTTTTCTCCCATTTGCCACACTAATAATTTCTATTTGGGGATTTTGAGATTTGGTGACCAAAGGAGGCTGGGGACAGTCTTGTGAGGAAGCTGTTGTCTTTTTTTTTTTTAATACATTTATTTTTCTGTATATTTTGGCTGAGCTGTGCAGTTTGCAGGATCTTAGTTCTGCAACCAGGGATTGAACCTGGTCCTCAGCAGTGTAAGTGCTGTGTCCTGACCACTGGAACCCTAGAAATTCCTGAAACTGAGTAGAACTGAGGCAGGAGGTAGGTGCCCCCTCTCCCCCCACCAACCCCAGGGTAAAGTGACTGGAGATTCATTCCCTATGAACCAAAGCTCCAAGACAAGAAGAGCAGGACAATTAAGGGAGGAGGCTGGGCCCTTCCCAGACCACATATTTCTCATTCTCAAAGTTGGGAGACCTCCCTGACCTCACATGTACAAAAAGGCTCCTTGGAGGTCAAACAGGAGTATTGTTAACTAAGGCCAGGTTACCCACAGGTCCCTTCAGTAGAATCCATCATGGCTAAGAGATGTGTGTGCACATATGGGAGGATCCTGAGATATACCAAATATGGACTGTGAACCAGGCAAGTCAAAATGCTTGGCCAAAGAAAACTCAGAAGAAATGCCCCATGAAAGTAATTCAAACTGCCGTGAGGGTGCAACCCTCACACATCGCACCATTGCACTCATCTCACGCTAGCAAAGTAATGCTCAAAATTTTCCAAGCCAGGCTTCGAAAGTACGTGAACCATGAACTTCCAGATGTTCAAGCCAAATTTAAAAAAGGCAGAGGAACCAGAGATCAAATTGCCAACATCCGTTGGATCATCAAAAAAACTCTAGAGTTCCAGAAAAACATCTACTTCTGTTTTATTGACGATGCCAAAGACTTCGACTATGTGGATCACAACAAACTGTGGAAAATTCTTAAAGAGATGGGAATACCAGACCACCTGACCTGCCTCTTGAAAAATTTACATGCAGGTCAGGAAGCAACAGTTAGAACTGGACATGGAACTGGACATGGACAGGTTCCAAATAGGGAAAGGAGTACATCAAGGCTGTATATTGTTACCCTGCTTATTTAACTTATATGCAGAGTACATCATGAGAAATGCTGGGCTGGATGAAGCACAAGCTGGAATCAAGATTACCGGGAGAAATATCAATAACCTCAGATATGCAGATGACACCACCCTTATGGCAGAAAGTGAATAACTAAAGAGCCTCTTGATGAAAGTGAAAGTGGAGAGTGAAAAAGTTGGCTTAAAGCTCAACGTTCAGAAAACTAAGAACATGGCATCTGGTCCCATCACTTCATGGCAAATAGATGGGGAAACAGTGATAGACTTTATTTTTTTGGGCTCCAAAATTACTGCAAGTGGTGACTGCAGACATGAGATTAAAAGATGTGTGCTCCTTGGAAGAAAAGCTATGATCAACCTAGACAGCATATTAAAAAACAGAGACATTACTTTGCCAACAAAGGTCCGTCTAGTCAAGGCTATGGTTTTCCCAGTAGTCATGTATAGATGTGAGAGTTGGACTATAAGGAAGGTGAGTGCCGAAGAATTGATGTTTTTGAATTGTGGTGTTGGAGAAGACTCTTGAGAGTCCCTTGGACTGCAAGGAGATCTGACCAGTCCACCCTAAAGGAAATCAATCCTGAGTATTCATTGGAAGGACTGATGCTGAAGCTGAAACTCCAATACGTTGGCCACCTGATGCGAAGAACTGACTCATTGGAAAAGACCTTGATGCTGGGAAAGATTGAAGTCAGGAGGAGAAGGGGACGACAGAGGATGAGATGGTCGGATGGCTTCACTGACTCAATGGACATGAGTTTGGGTAAGCTTCAGGAGTTGATGATGGATAGGGAGGCCTGGCGTGCTGGAGTCCATGGGGTCACAAAGAGTTAGACACAACTAAGCAACTGAACTAAACTGAACTGAGGATGCAACACAGGGACTCTCCCTCTGAGTCTGCCCATGTGTGTATCCACAAGTACTATACTTTTTTCCTCTTAATAACTGCTCTACCTGCTTTACTACTTTCCGTCTTGGTGGAAATTCTGTTCTGCAGACCTGAAGGACTAGGGCTCTTGTCACTAGTGGCTAGGATCTGGTGTTTTCACTGCTGTGACTTGGCCTCAGTCTCTGGGATCTCAGTCTCTTGAAGCTCCACTTCAAGCCGTTGGAGGCTGAGGCCACCCGAGATCAGAACAAAGGAGGAATCAAAGAGAGCCTCATATATTAAACTCTTAGATAGATTCTTTGAGTTTAAAAGTAAGCGTCAATAGAAGAGGCACAGGCAGTGAGCCTTGTTCCAGCAAACAAAGCTACCAAGGTGGTCCTGCAAATTAAGGAGGATGGCAAATCCATTTCTTTAAAAAAGTTCTCAAGGGGGAATATATAAAATACCTAAGTTTCAAATGAAATTAACTGATGCTTGCTCCTTGGAAGAAAGGCTATGACAAACCTAGACAGCATATTAAAAAGCAGAGACATCACTTTGTTGACAAAGGTCTATATAGTCAAAGCTATGGTTTTCCCAGTAGTTGTGTATGGATGTGAGAGTTGGACCATAAAGAAGGTTGAGTGCCGAAGAATTGAGGCTTTTGAATTGTGGTGTTGGAGAAGACGCTTGAGAATCTCTTGGACAGCAAGGAGATCAAACCAGTCAATCCTAAAGAAAATCAATCCTGAATATTCACTGGAAGGACTGATGCTAAAGCTGAAGCTCCAATACTTTGGCCACCTGATTTGAAGAACTGACTCATTGGAAAAGACCCTGATGCTGAAAAAGATTGAAGGCGGGAGGAGAAGGGGATGACAGAGGATGAGATGGTTGGATGGCATCACTGACTCAAGGGACATGAGTTTGAGCAAACTCTGGGAGATAAGTGAAGGACAGGGAAGCCTGGCGTGCTGCAGTCCACGAGGTCACAAAGAGCTGGACACAATTGAACAACAAAAGTTCCAAAAGCCAGACTATTTCCAGACTGTTGGTTCTTTACCTTGGATTGTCCCGAAAGAGTGTTTCAAGGTAAGTTTCTAAGGATTCATCCTTTATAAACATATCCAAATACATTCCCCATTAGCAGTTCTGTTTTGGCGATGAATAGCAAGCAAATATGCTTGGGTTAGAGGTCCTATTTCCACTTGAATGCAGTTTCTTCTCTTCTGGCAACAAAACTACTTACAGAGATTTGAAAATCATGAGCTTCCTAGGAGGGAGAAGGTGTGTTTTGCCAAAAGTTTTACTTTCATTTTAGTTTTGGAGGATTTGTTAACAAGAGAAACCACTCATTACACACACACACTAAACAATTTCAATATTTAATAGTAGGTTATGTGACAATTTCAATATTTAATAGTGGGTTATGTGACAAGTTCAATATTTAATAGTGGGTTATGTGACAATTTCAATATACAGTCATTAAACAACAAAAAAAAATAAAAATAATAGAGAGATATAACCGTGTATACATCACCAAATTGGGTCAAAACCTACATCTAGACTTGAACAGCACTGGGAAGCCCCAAATAACAGCAATTCGGAGTCCCAGTTGGGAAAAGGGTCCCAGGTGGTGCGTCCACCCCATGGGTGAGACTTCAACTTGCAGCTTTGGGGGCTCCCGCTTGTAATCCCAGGCCACAAACTGATATTATCATCAGTTTATGTGCAGAAGTGCAACTCTGGTTTTTTCTTTAACTTTTACAATGCTGTTTGTTTCACCTTGTAAGTCACAAGATTCTTTAGACCCTGGGGGACTGGCCAGGTCTCCAGGGGCTTAAGAAATTCCCAAGACTCACTCCCTTTCTTATCTAAAGTGCTGCTTAACTTATTGGTAACAACTGGTATGCTTGCGGGCAGGCATGTAGTTCAGGCAAAGGCCAGAAGTTGGTCAGAGGCTTGCTCCCCTACTTCTGAAACCTGAACAAGACTACCTCCATTTTAATTTCCCTAACAAGGTGCTATTCTCGTTCATCTGAAAATAGCCTTTCAGATTGGCTGGTTGATTATAGTCCCCTTTCAAGACCTGGTGTGCATTGTTGATGATGACGGGGTTGGGTCATAGCTGAGCCGAGCCAGCATGGGGGCGATCTGGACCATGTCCTGGGACACATCTCCAGGGATGTGGCCTGTCCACTTGGAGAGAGATTCCAGATCCACAGGCTTGATGACCTGGGCTGTGGATCACTCGATCTTGGACAGGGAAATGCCACTGGGCTTGCTGATGAGGTCCTTGTCACACAGGACAGTACGGCTCCAGGTGATGGGGAGGATGTCAAGGATGAGCTAGAGGGAGCACCAGGGTGCAGCACCCCCTGCTCTTAGTACAGAGGCAGGCATTTGTCCTTGCCCACCTCCACGCACAGGGCATATGTCACCTCCATGGCCTGGCTCCACCTGGTGAGGTCGTCGTGGTAGCTGCCGAGGTTCAAGCTGGCAATGGTGATGTTGCAGGTGACCATGGAGTACGTGGAGGCCCAACTGTCCTTCACCACCAGCAGGGAGGAGGTGCAACAGGTAGATGGGGAGCTTGAGTGTGGAGGGGTCTTGGTTGCAGAGGGTGCCGACCAGCTTGCCGTGCTTGACGATCACCTCCAGGTTGAAGGCCTGCAGGGCCACATCCAGCACCTCATCAGTCATGCCCACCTCGTCCAACTGCAGCTTCTCCTGGCTGGACTTGGACCAGGCCTGGTACATGGCCAGCACATGGGAGATGATGTGGGTCTCCTTGCAGCACTGCATCTTGGGGTGGGCATCCAGCATGGCACACAACAGCATGGTGTCCCTCCAGGGCAGGAGTCCCTAGAAGATGAGCAACAAGGCCTTCCCATAGAGGTACTCCAGGTGGTCCACGCCCACCGTCAGCAGGTCCTCCAGGGCAGGCATTATTAACTGGCCAGGTGAGGGGATTTCATCTACTAATTTCAATAGTGACCTGAGCATGACTATAATCTTTCTTTTAAAATAAATTTTCTCAGGGCCAAACAATTAGAGCCTTGGAGTGGAGAAACTTACCACAGTAACCCAAAAGTATTAGATGCAAGTAATTGGCCATTAACTCAACAATTGGGATTGATTTCTAAAAGTAGCACAAGATCATGCATATGTTAGAAAAGCATTTGATCCAAATATAAAATCCAAGAAGTCAAGAAAACATTATAAATGATAAACCAGTAAATTTTCAGATAGAAACCACAAAAATTATAACCAGATTCACTCAGTCCTGTGAATATAACCAGTTCACTCAGTCCTTTTGTTAACCTTCTATGAAGCAATCAGGTTTTTCACTAGAATTTTTCAGTTTCTTACTCACTTCAGCATTATGGTCTGAAAGTCAGAAACTTGTATTTATCCAAAAGTTCTTTCTGTATATCTTCTTGAAGAGGAAGCATTTTTGCAAAGGCATTGTAGTGAAACTGTGTCTATAATGACAAAAGAAGAAGGCATGTTTAAAATCTGATTACAGTGCAATTGACAAAGTAGCTTGGTTACTGCTGTGACATACAACACTTTCAGATAATAACTATGACTGATAACATTTTACTAGGATAGACTAGATTTTTAGGAAGTCCATATAATCACTAGAATATCTATTATTACTCGTAACACTTACCATACAATCTAACCTAAGAAGATTTATTACTCATTTGATAACACTTCCCATGTAATTTAACCTACCAAATGAACCTAATTAGCTTAATATCTCTCTTTGTCCTGTTTCAGGGGCCCTTTGAAGCATCCCAGAGTTAGCTAAGGGTCAAGAAGACTTCATTAGAATTTGATTTAGAAAGTTTTGTTAAAAATAGCAAAAGGGATTAAAACACTAAATCAGATAGAATCATAGATCAGTGTGAACAATGGTTATTCACTTTGCCAGCGGTGGCGGATGGTCACTTAGCTTGCTGATATGTTACAATGAGCATATACTGAGGCTCAGGGTCTAGTGGAAGTCGACTCTGCCATCTTGGCCTTACTTGGTTCTAACCACGTTTCATCACATCCTATGGCTATGTCATTCTTTTAAAGGTTGTGTTCTGCCCTCTTTCCTCCTATTTCATTCCTCCCTCAGAGATTTTATTCCCATATTCTTATGTGAAGCAGAGGGGCGATGGTCCATCTTCTGTAACTGCTTCAAGACTGAGTAGGGGCATTGACCCTGCCTGTCAGGGAGTAAAAAATCTCTGGATGCCTGATCTAGGGGCCCCAGGGGCAGCACAGCTCCTTGTTTTTATCTGCATGGGCCAGAATCCCTGCACAGTCACCATCCAGCGTGTGGAACTATTGTAACTGCTTCCACAGTCTTTCTATGAATCTCCTTGATGATGAAGCACTTTTTGGGATAGCATCGGAGTACAAAAGTATCTATAGATACTTAAGAGGAAAGGCTTAAGAGGAATGGTTAAACATCTGATTACAGTGTAATCAATAAAGAAACTTGGTTACAGTAACCAGAATTACAAATGATTACATTTAACTTAACATACCAAATTTGTTGTTGTTTTTCAGTCGCTAAGTTGTGTCTGACTCTGCAACCCCATGGACTGTAGCACACCAGGCTCCTCTGTCTTCCACTTTCTCCCAGAGTCTGTTCAAATTCCTGTCCATTGACTCAGTGATGCTGTCTAACCATGTCATCCTCTGCTGCCCCTTTCTCCTTTTGCCTTCAATCTTTCCCAGCATCAAGATCTTTTCCGGTGAGTCGGCTCTTCGAATCAGGTGGCCAAAGTACTGGAGCTTCAGCTTCAGCAACCAGTCCTTCCAATGAATATTCAGGGTTGACTCCTAAATATTTTTCTTTAAGATACCTCAGGGAAGCTCTAAAGTATTTCAAGGTTAGCTGGAAATCAAAAGAATTTAATTAAAACTTGGTATTTGGAGAGCTTGTCAAAATGTTTTAAAATACTTGGTCAAATAAGATCATCAGTCACTGTGAGACAATATTTGTTCCTCAACCAAAGTAACAAGAGATCTCAAAAGCAAATGCAAATCATTTAAAGGCAAAGAAATGCACAGCCTGTTGTCAAAAGCAGCATTTCAAGAATACTTTGGAAGGATAAAACAAATCCAGTCTTCTAGCCTATTTCTAACAAATCCATGTACTCACTAAATTCATTTCAATCTTAGAAAATCCCGATCATGCATAACTCTTTTCAGTACTTTTTCATTTCTCACAGCTTCTCTTACTGAAAACACATAGCTTACTTTCCTTAACAAGTTTTTTCCACATTGAGTTACTTTTCTTGTTGAAAAGTTTGTAACAGATAGAATGAGATCTTACTTGACCTCTAGTAAACCTAAGTAGAACAGAAGTATTATACTTCACACTGATGACTCTGAAGACATAGCTATACTAATTAGATCAACAAATAAACATTAATACCGTGTATTAATTTAATACAGAATATTTCTTAGTTCACATGAACTTGAAATTCATTTAGCTTAATTTCCTAGTGGCTCAGCTGGTAAAGAATCTGTCTGCAATGTGGGAGACCTGGGTTCGATCCCTGGGTTGGGAAGATCCCCTGGAGAAGGACCGGCTACCCACTCCAGTATTCTGGCCTGGAGAATCCCATGGACTATATAGTCCGTGGGGTCACCAACAGTCGAACACGTCTGAGTGACTTTCACTTTCACTTCAATTTCTCTTGTATTTAGAATTGTTTGATTAGTAAGCACTTACTTTTCTTTAAGCCAATTAAATTGAGCTCATTTATGAATTAACCTCTGCAATAATATCCAAAGAAAAAGACACATACTGAGACATACATATATCCAGACAGACAGAATGAGAGATCTAGCTTCATTTTCTAAACTTAGTCATGAATCAGGTAACATAAAATTCACTAGTTTATAAATACCAGTTGGAATAGGTAAAAATTTTAAAGGCTTCTTCCTATTTTTCTCTGTCTCAGGAATTAGAGATGGTCTAAGTAAGTGTTTCTGAGAGCCCTAGTCTCAAGGCACAGAGAGAGAAAATCAAGTTCTCTAAGTAGGACTTGTTCCCTCAGAGTCAGAATTCTGAAAAGATGTTTGATTAAGCTTGCTTTTACTAAATGTATATGCAAAAAGAACCAGTTTTGGAATGAGTTTTTTAAGAGTTTTGCCTAAATCAACTTTCTCTGGAATCTAAACAATACAGTGACCCCACACAATGTTACCCCACTTCACAAGGCAGAATGGCCATCACACATCACCATGCAGAACACAAAATATAAAATACATACAGGCCCAGCTGTTCTAATCAGACACGCCCTGAAATACAAGATTGAAGTCTCTCAGAAAGCCTCCTACTGAGACACAGAACTTCAGACCTGAGTGCTAACAGAGTAAATGGAAATATCTCAGACCTTCAGAGTTCAAAGGGAGGCAAGGACGCCAGGTTGAAAGAAGGGAAAAAGGGGAGACAATGTTTCTTGACACAGATGTTTCTTGGCACCTGCAAATGCCCAGGTGTTATAAGGCTTTTCCCTCGGCTTCTAGGAAGGGAGGACGGCAATTTGGCCCTACCAGAGACCAGATACCAGACCAGAACCAGAATTCAAGTTCTCTGCCCACCGGAGGTGATCAGGCTCCCACACTCAGATCAAGCTGAGGCCCTTCAAACCGACTCCTGTATCCAGGACCAGGACAGAAGAAAAAAAAGGGTAGGAGAGGTTGAAAAGAGGAAAGAAAGAGGGAAGGGGAAAGAAGTCACTTTCTTTTTCCTTACCTGGTCAGGGCATCTGCGCCAGGAGGAGATCAGGGACAAAAGGTTCCAGTTACGGCCACTGGATCTGGTTCATTGGTGGGCGAGCTGGTCGCCGAGTGCCCCAAGTGGTTAGGATGTCAGTTGTAGTGAAGAGGTCCCACAAGAGTTGACATTTGATGCAGGAAGGGGACCTCTTCCAGGGCCCGAGAGAGGGCTCTTGTCTAACCCTCAGAAACGAATCATATGAGGAGACACACATGCTGACAAAGCAAGAGTCTTCTTTGGGAAGGGGCACCCAGGGGGAGAGCAGCAGGGAAAGGGAACCCAGGAGAACTGTTCCGCCACATGGTTCGAGTTCTCAAGTTTTATGGTAATAGTATTAGTTTCTGGGTTTTCTCTGGCCAATCATTCTGACTTAGGGTCCTTCCTGGTGGTGCAAACATCACTCAGCCAAGATGGATTCCAGTAAGGAGGATTCTGGGAGGCTGGTAACCAGGACATATGAACCGATGTCTCTCCTTTTGACCTTTCCTGTATTCTTCCAGTTGGTAGTTGCTTGTTAGTTCCACATTTCTTACCAGGACTTCCTGTTTTGAAATACATATGTTAATAGTTACTATGCAGCTTGGCCAGGGTAGGCAGTTTCAGTCTCTGTTTTCCCTAACACTTTAAGGACAAAGCTTAACTTCAAGTTTCTCCTAAGAATATTAGAATATTTCTGTTCTCTCAGGGTCAGTGTTCTCGGGAAAAAAAAAAAAGGTATTTTATCAAGCCAGCTTTCTCTAATTGTACATGCAAAAATAGCCAGTTTTGGAATTTCAAGAGTTTCATCCCAATCAATTTTCTCTAGTGTCTAAAGAATATTGTGACCACACGATGTTAAAATATCTTTCCCTTACCTACAGGTTTATAACTACAGGTCGACCAGTCAGCCAAAATTTTTCTTAGGAGGTCATCTGATGGAATCAAAGAAGAGTTTTCTGATTTTGATCAGACATGAGTGAACCAAATACAAACCAGACCTCACCAGCTGATGAAAGCCTATAGCAGGGGGAGAAAAACAGAAAGCATAAAGCTCAGAGTGGCTCCTTCCAATTCTTTCTAAGCCTGTGATTTTTGTCCAAGTGGTACCTTACAGGTGGAATTTCCAAAATGAAATACCCAGATGGAAGCTGAATGTTCCCCAGATGGGATCAACATTTCCTCAGATGCACATGTTGAAGGTGAAGCCGCTTACCTCAGGTTGGGACTTGAATCCATGTGCTGGAACTCGAACCTCGAACCCAGCCAAAACCCACTGTCAGGCGAGTGTATGGTCCTCAGTTCTGTCTCGTCACAACAAAGATTTGGAGTGATGGACATTAGAGCCCTCGGCGGGTCACAGCTCTCGGGTCTTGGACAGACCGTGTTATAGCTCTTAGACGAATCAGTGTTACAGCTCTTTTATTTAGATAGTAGCAGGAAAATCCATCCTCGAAGCATGAGGGCATGCCAACCGTTGACCCAAAGACACGAAGAGAAGAACGCCCCTGCGCGCGGGGCGGGGGTGGGGGGCGGAGAGGGGGAGAGAGAGAGAGAGGGCGCACTTTGGCTCCTCTTTTTATGTTTTTTTCTTCCCTCTGGGCCTGCCTTATACAAATCGGGCTTAGCCAGGCGTGTTGTTCCACCTAAAGTTCTCACTTAGGTCTTCGGACCTTCCTTTGTTCTATTTTCGTGGGCTTTTCCCTTCCTTGTCTTTTAGCCACCGCCATTTTGGACTCCTGTTTCCTATTCTAACTACCTAACATTCCCCGCTCAAGAGATGGGAGGCCCAATTCTTTGGGAATAGGGGCGTCGAGGTCTTTCTGGCTACTTCCTGCTGAACTGGGACGGCGAGGGGTATTGGGCCTCCCCCTCTTGCTAGTCTCAGGCCTCGGAGTCCTCACAGCGGTGTCCATCTAAGGGTGACTGATATTTTCCATGGTCAGCCGTAGTTTTATATCCTTGTTGAACTGGCACTGCATGTTGTAGCTTGTTGACCTGGGCAGAGACAAAACAGGTTGGACCAAAACAGGTTAGACAATTGATAATACATGGAACAATCATAAGCAGCATCAATATGGTATAACAAGGAGTAGCAGGGGCATTAGCCAATTCCAAATTCACACCGCCAGGATGGCTCAAGTCCCTCCTTGTTCAGGGATCAGAAGATCTATCTTCTGTCTGTTTTGGAGTACAATCTGTCAAGCTGTGTTGGCTCTTTAGAGCTACCTTGAGAAATCTTACCCCCAGAAACTAGATTTTGGGGGTGTTCATTAGAATGGCACTCATTCTACTGAATGAGTACTGAATAGGTATCTGAGTACCTACTGAATAGGTATCTGAGTACCTACTGAATAGGTATCTGAGATCTCCAGGGACTCACAAGTGGATTGAGTGTCCTCTTCTGTTTTCTTCCACGGCTTGACTCGTGAGTAGTGAATCCAGGAGTCATGCATGTCCTGGTACCTTGACTGCTGTGGGGGTAGAAAGTATTACAGGGTAGGGGCCCTTCCATGTGGGCTGGAGTTGAGCCTTTGGGGACCCATCTTTCCAGCCTTTAATTAGGACTTGTGTCCCTGGAGCATAGAGTGGTGACTCCTTAGAGTCTTTTGGGTCCTGGTTCATACCCCACAAGTGTATATCCTGTTGGAAATGCCCAATGGCCATGGATAAGACTGGAGGGTCTGAACCTCTGGATCTAGGAAGAGGTCATTGACATAAACAAAAGGTCTCCCATATAGCATCTCATAAGGACTAAGACCAACCCGTTCCTTAGGGGCAATACGGGTGCAGAGGAGGGCTATTGGTAAAGCCTCCTTCCACCCCAGGGAGGTCTCCTGGGTTATCTTTTTATCGCTGATTTTAAGAATTGGTTGGCTCTTTCTACTTTTCCTGAAAACTGAGGCCTCCAGGCACAATGGAGATAATAAGTAATGCCCAATGCTTTAGAGACCCCTTGGGTGACCTCAGAAGTATGTCCAATGATGTCCCATTGTCACTTTGTAATTACCTGGGCAGACCAAATCTTGGAATGATTTCATGGAGCAGTTTTTTTACCACCTCCTCAGCCTTCTCAGTCCGGGTGGGAACGCCGTCAATCCATCCTGTGAATGTATCTATCATGACTAATAGGTATTTATACCCTTGAAAAACTGGCATCTGTGTGAAGTCCACCTGCCAGTCCTCTCCTGGATAGGTCCCACGTTGTTGGGCGGGCTGGGCCAGCTGGGGTCTTCGAGCTCCTTGGGGCTTGTTTAACTGGCAAGTGGGTCAAGAGGAGACCGCTTGCCTTACAGTTGTTTGGAGGCCTGTTCCTCTGAAGGACCTTTATAGTAATCTTTGGAGGGCCTTTTTCCCTAAATGAGTGGTGGCATGTAAGGAGTTAACCAAGTTGCATTGGAGGTTTCCAGGCAGAAAAAGGAGTCCCTCCTTTTGCAACCACCCTGTATGATCTTCTTGAAAGCCCTCACTCTTAGCTTTAAGAGTCTCACCTTCAGTATATGAAGGAGTTTCTGGCAAATTAGTCTGTGGAACTAAGGTGGCAATCCCTATTAGGTCATTGTTCTGTAATGCTGCTCTCTTAGCTGCCTGATCAGCTGCTTGGTTCCCTCGTGCCACTTTCGTGCTCCCTTTTTGGTGTCCTTTACAGTGGGAGACTGAAACCTCAGTGGGCAGATGGACTGCCTCCGAGAGTCTAAGAATTTGATCACCATGTTTGATTGGGGACCCTCGGGTGGTCGAGTGGCCCCTTTCTTTCCAAATAGCCGCATATGCAGAAAGGCATACTTGGAGTCAGTGTAAATGGCTAGTCTTTTTCTTTTTCCCAGCTCTAAAGCTCGAGTCAGGGCTATGAGCTCAGCTAATTGGGCTTAAGTACCCAGTGGCAGAGGCTTAGCCTCTATGGTCTCAAAATTGGAGACTATTGCATACCCGGCTCTTCTTTTTCCATCTGAGACAAAGCTGCTTCCATCAGTGAACCAGATTTCCTCAGGATTGGTCAGAGGATCTTCCGACAATCCCTCTCAGGGTTTTGTCCAGTGGTCCAAGGTTTCTAGGCAAGAGTGACAGGGGAGAGAGCCCTCAGGGGTAGGCAGGAGGGTGGCTGGGTTAAGAACCTCACAAGGGGATATAGTGAGGCCTGGATTTTCCATCAGCATTACTTGATATCTGAGGATTCTTTGATCAGACATCCATAAATGGCCTCTCCCATTTAGGAGTTGTTTTACTTGGTGGCTGGTAAAAATAGTTAGTTTGCCCCCAAAGGAGAGTTTTAAAGCGTCTTCTATCATGATTGCAATAGCTGCAAGATTTCGAAGGCAGGGGGGCCAGCCTCAGGCAGTTGGATCGAGTCTCTTGGATAAGTAAGCTACAGGCTGGGGCTCAGACCCCAGGCTTTGAGTTAACACTCCCAAGGCTATTCCCTCTCTCTCATGGACATAAGGTTGGAATGATTTTTCTGGGTCTGGCAACCTCAAGGCAGGTGCCTGAGTTAAGGCCTGTTTTAGTATAGCCTCTTGCCTTTTTTTGAGGAGTTCCCCACATCATTGGGATTGAATCATCCTGTCCCTTTAAGCTTTCATAAAAGGGCTGGGCAATTAGACCATAGTTGGGTATCCAGATTCTACAATATCCAGTTAGCCCCAGGAAAGCTCGCAATTGTTTTCGAGTCGTGGGGGAGGGCAACTGGAGGATTCCCTGTACCCGATCAGAGGACAGCCTCCTAGACCCGTGTGTAATCTGAACTCCCAGGTAAGTGATCTTTGTCTCGACCATCTGTGCCTTAGCACGGGAGACTTTATAGCCCCTTTCTGCCAAAAAGTTTAGAACCTGAATTGCACGTTGTTGGGCATTTTTCTCATCTGGAGAACAGATTAGTAGGTCACCTATGTATTGTAATATTTTCCCATTAGGTCCCAGGTCCAGATCTAGGAGATCCTGGCTAAGGGCCTGTCCAAACAGGTGGGGGCTATCTCTGAACCCCTGAGGTAATCCTGTCCAAGTCATCTGTTGGTGTTTTTCTCTTGGGGCTTCCCACTCAAAGGCAAAAAGATATTGGGATTCTTTAGCCAGTGGTATGCAAAAAAATGCATCTTTGAGATCCAAGACTGTAAACCACTTGGCACTGGGTGGGATTTCTCCCAAGATTACATAGGGATTGGGTACTGTGGGATGGAGGGGGACTACAGCCTCATTTATGATCCGGAGATCTTGAACCATTCGCCAGGTTCCATCCTTTCTTTACTGAGAGGATTGGGGTGTTACATGGTGAATTGCTAGGGATCAATAGCCCACAAGCAAGGGATTTTTTTATTAAAGGCTGTAGTCCTACCCAAGCACTTCTTTGTTGCTGGGATGGACAAATATTTTCCCACCAGTTTCTAGTGGTCCCTGAGTGTCCTACTCCCTTATTGGGAAGAGATATACTCACTAAACTGGGGACCACCCTTGTGATGGGAAGCTTTTCAGCCCCTAGGGCCCTATAGCTTCTGGTTACTACTGAAGAACCCATTACACCTTCTCCAATAGAGAGGGACCAAAAACTATGGGAGGACAAAATTAACCCCCAGGTGTGGAGCCGGGGGATTCCTGGACGAGCCCACCAAGCTGAACTGGTCATCATTGTCCTCCGAGACCCCACTCGGTTTCCTAACCGGAAACAATATCCAACTGAGATCACAGACCTGGTTTCAAGACATAAGGAAGCTCAGGTTCTTGATGTTTCATCACGGAAAGAATCCAGTGAAAGACAAAGTGATAGGTAAGAAGTGGATTTGTTCATAGGGAAACACTCTCCACAGACAGTGTGAGCCATTACAGAGGGCGAACACAACGGCCTGGAAATGTGGTGTGGTTAGTTTTTATGGGCTGGGTAACTTCATAGACTAATAAGTGGGAGGATTATTCCAGCAGTTTTGAGGAAGGGGAGGGGATTTCTAGCAGTTGGATCATGGCCCACTTTTTGGCCTTTGATGTTGACCTCGGAACTGTCATGGCACCTTTGGGTGTGCCATTTAGCTTGCTGATGTGTTACAATGAGTTTATACCAAGGATCGAGGTCTAGTCAAGTTGACTTGTTGGCCATCTTGGACCCATTTGACTTTAATTTGTTTATATTGTGCCCTCGGGCTATGTCAAATTTGTGCCCTGCCCTTTCCCCTCCTGTTTCAAAGGAGCCTCAGAATATTCACCTGAGGACTTACCCAGATGCTGGCCAAGGTGTCTCCATGTCCCCGATGCTTTCTCTTTCCTTCAAATAATTCTTTGGAGCAGAAAAATTCAGGCTGGCATAGGCTGGAGAAAGAAGGAAACTTCTTTAAGGTGAAGGTGGCCTCCCCAGCTTCTAGGGTGGTCCTCCCTCACCCTCCACTTCTGACTCAGAGCCCCCACTGCCTGGATGGAGTACCTGATATGACTGGGGCTCAGCCTTCTTGATAAGGGTCCCAGGCAACCTGGCCTCTGAAGGAATCTTCCAACCCTCTGTCTTCTCAAAAGAGGCTGGCGTGGAGGAATGACCTCGGAGAGTCTGATCAAGCCGGGGGACCCCCATGGGGCTGCCCCTTAGTCAACCCCACGCCGAACGCCCAATTTGTTGCCAAAATCCGGCCTCTGTACAGTGGTGCGGGATGAAATCTTTAAGGAAGAGTTGGCTGAAGTAGAAAGAAATAGCTTTACCGTTAGGACAGGCAAAGAGGGCCACAGAAGGCAATGCCTTAAGACTGTGTGTCCCAGCCTGGTGGTGGTAGTGAGGCGTCTCACGGTATTTACGGAGCCGTGGTCGGTGGTGAGGTAACGAGGAGGCAGCGTCATCAACCTTCTGGTTCCAAGTGGCCTGGGGTTGACTTGCTTGTGGGCAACATACAGTTAACTTTCTCCACCTGGTAGGGGTTTCAGTATCTGCTAAACAGTTCACACATAAGGCACAGAACAATATCTATAGGCCTTGAGGAAGAACTAAATAAAGGTCCTTGATTTTTTCTAATGGCTGAAGTATTATTTTGGCTTGTTTGACTGTTTTCCTTTTCTTTCTGCATTTTCTCACTTCTCTGATTAAATTTATTCTTTTAAAACATTTTTTACTTTTATTTTCTGGCCTCATTGCATGGCAAGTAGGATTCTTGTTCCCCAACCAAAGATCAAACCCGCGTTCCCTGCACTGGAAGTTCAGAGTCTTCACCCACTGGACCCCCAGGGAAGTTCCCCGGTCACCATCCGGCCCTTCCCCTGCTCTGGGCCTGGCTGTATCTCATTCAGCACAGAACCAGGCACAAGACCACATGACAGTTTGGTAATCCTTTATTTCTCCAGGGTCAAGTCTATTTACTGCGAGGAAGGCAGAGCTGGTGTGTTGCTTATAACAGCAAAAGTTCAATTTCTAAATTTTTCCAGTGTTGGAGGAAATTACATTTTAGCGACCAACACGGGAAGCCAAGCTGGTAATCTGTGTCTCCTGAACCTTGTTATCATGTTAGTGATGGCTCCCCAGCTTTAAATCAGTCCTCTCTCTTAGACAGAAGGAGTCGGTATTTATAATTAATAAGGATATCCAAATCTCTACTGTTAACTTCCCTCAATGATGCGGCTTCTTAAACAATAATATACAATGTCGTCTTCTAAGATTTCGCAAAGATAGCATAGATTCCGAACAGATATATAAAAAGAAATTAAGCCATAATGACTTCTGCTGGTTGGCGACCAAACATCTTTTTAAAGATGTATATGATATTATTTTTTGAACAATTCACGTTTAACTGGTTGCTATCTCGCGTAGTACAAATATCAGCATCCCTTGGACTGGGCAACCCAACAGTTCAAGGGTTTCAGGGGTTGTTTCGTTCCATATATCGTTAATTTATCTAGGAGAAGCCCACAGAATATCTACTATATATTATATAATGTGATATATATCTACTATATATTATATTATGTATTATATATTATATAATATGATATATATCATATATGCTATATACCTGTATGTGTGTGCGCGCTCAGTCGCGTCCGTCCAACTATGACCCCATAGACTATATAGCCCTTAGGTTCCTCTGTCCATGGAATTTTCCAGGCAAGAATACTGGAATGGGTTGTCATTTCCTGCTCCAGGGGATCTTCGTAACCCAGAGATTCAACCTGCATCTCTTGCATCTCCTGCATAGGCAGGCAGATTCTTTACCACTGTGTCATCTGGGAAGCCCCATATTATATACTATATATATATATTTTTTATTATACCTATTATTATAATATATATCAGACACTGGTATGTATCTGGTACCTGTATTTTGCTTGACTTTTATTTTCTTTTCCATTAAGAGTTTTGTTCTTTTGCTTACTTAAAAAAATTTTTTCTTCTAGGGGTATAGTTGATTTACAACGTTGTGTTAGTTTCAGGTATACAGCAAAGCGAGTCAGTTATACATATATCCACTCTTTTCTAGATTCTTTTTCCATATAGGTCATTACAGAGTACTGAGTAGAGTTCCCTGTGCTAAACAGAAGGTATTCCTCATCTATTTTATATATAGTAGTGTGTACATGTCAACCTCAGTCTTCCAATTTATCCCTCCCCTCCTTACCCCAGGTAACCATTAGATTGCTTTCTACATCTATAATTTTATTTGTTTTGTAGATAAGTTCATTTATACCCTTTTTTTCATTTCTCAGTTGGTATGTTTTAGATACTTTTGGTTAGATAAAATGAAAGACTAAACAATCTATTAAGTGGGAGAAAACAGCGGCAAATACTATATGATATCATTTACATGAGCAATCTAACAAAATACCACAAACTAGTATATGTAACAAAAAAGAAGCAGACCCATGGATATATTGAACTAAATAGTGGTTTCCAGTGGGGGAAGGAGCTAAACATACTGGAGGAGTGGGAGGAACAAACCATGGGAGGAAGACAGGCTCAAGGATGGACTATACAATACAGGGAATATAGGCAATATTTTGTAATAACTGTAGATGGAAAGTAACCTTTAATCATCAGTTCAGTTCAGTCGCTCAGACGTGTCCGACTCTTTGAGACCGCATGTACTGCAGCAGGCCAGGCTTCCCTGTCCATCACCAACAACTTAATCATTATAAACAATGAAATAAACGTTAAATTACACTTTTTCTTTTTAAGGGAGTTGAGTCTGGGGGTGCCGGGAAAGGGGGAAAGTGAGGGAGGCCAAGGGAGGAAGGGGACTAGAGCGTGGGACCCGACGGCAGGGTTGCCAGGCTTGCCAGGCTCCGGCTGGGACCCCGCTGAGAGAGGCAGCAGTGCTCCCAGCGGTGGGCAGGGCACCCAGCATCTGGGGAAGCCCTGTAGGAAAGGGAACGGCCGTCTCTGGGCCTCAAATGTCCTTCCGCTGAGTTTCCAAGGTGCTGAGATGTGTGAGGAAGTGAGACTAGCTGAGACCACAGTGGAGGCTGAAAAGGAGCCAGAGCCAAGGGAGGGGAGGGGAGGGAAGGGGAAGGCGGGCGACGAGTTTAGGGGGCAGGGAATGAAGAGCCGGCTACTGCGCGGGGGGGGGGGCGGGGGGGGCGGGGGGGGCGGGGCTGTTTTCTCAGTCTCAGTTTCAGTTCTCCGTCACATCCCCCAGTGTTGGAACCGCCAGCCTCCAGGCCCCCCTTGGGAAGCACAGAGCTTGAGGCGGGGCGCGGGGGGCGGGGCCGTGCTGCTTTCTCAGTTTCAGTTCTCAGTCACATCCCCCAGTGTTGGAACCGCCAGCCTCCAGGCCCCCCTTGGGAAGCACAGAGCTTGAGGCGGGGCGCGGGGGGCGGGGCCGTGCTGCTTTCTCAGTTTCAGTTTTCCGTCACATCCCCCAGTGTTGGAACCGCCAGCCTCCAGGCCCCCCTTGGGAAGCACAGAGCTTGTGGGGGTCCACACCGTCCACAGGCTTCCCCTCCCAGAACGGTCCTTACACTTCGAGGGCTCCTCGGTGGCGTGGAGCTGCTCCTTCCCTCTGATCTCACCCAATTCTCTCCCTTCCCCGGGGCCGCGCATCCCTGACTCCTCTCAAAGCCCCACGGCTCCGCTACCCGCGCCCTCCCCTCAGGTCGGGATCAGCCCTCCCCAAACTCCCAGGTCGGCACCCACAGCGCAGATGCCCATTAAAGGTTCATTTGGCAGCACCCCCCCCCCCCCGCCGTTGACCAGATCCCCAGATGGAGTGGGCAACTTCCTGGCCAGCCAGGTGCCGTTCCCCAGCAGACTGGGTGACCCTGCTGCTTAAGAGCAGCCAGTCCAGGCCATCACGGAGAACCCATTCCTCCAGGGAGAGGTCTTCCGGCGACATGGGGCCATCCGCATTCAGCCTTGAGGGGGAGGGCAGAGGAAACACAGGCTCCCCTGTCCCTACTCCTCTGGGAGTATTTACTCCAGACTGGGAGGAAGCCCAGAAGCCCTTTTGTAACCTCTGCCCAGCAGTAACCTAATAAAGACTGTGTTTCTCAAAGATGGGGGAAAAGCCCCCCTTCCCCCACAAAAAAAACCAAACATAGTCCACAAAGACAGTATAGATACCAAATGGATATATAAATAGAAATCAAGCCACGATCACTTCTGTTGGTTGGTTACCCATCTTTTCAAATATACATATGCTCTTCTTTTTAAAAAATTTCACGACCATCCAGTTGTACGGCACCGAAACTATCCTGTGTAGTACAAATATCAGTATCCATTTGATTGGGTATGGGATCAACCGGTTTAAGGGTTTCAGGGCTTCCTCCAGTCCACATGTTGTTAAAATATCTTTTATAAAGTTTGTTACCTTGAGTGTGAGAAATTCAGCCAGCATCTCCTCTAGGACTCCCAAGATCTTATCCATGATAAGCGAAAGAAGTGACGACATGGCGAAAGCGGGAGTTGTGGGTGCTCCTTTCAGACCACATCCTGAATTTATATCTGCCGGGAGACGTCGTGGGAGGTGCCCTTTCACAGAGGAAGTGTCTTGGCCAATGAGCAGATGACACGTAACAGGGCATCACTTGATGTATAAAGTTACTTTCCCTTTCACTTGTTTGATGGCCAAAATGTTGGATGGTAAAAATTCTTTTAAAAAAATACTTAAAAAAAATAATCAGATGCTCTGGGAAACTATATATCAGACCCTTTGGAAAGAGAGGTAGCAGTGAGGAGTGATAAGAAAGGTTAGGGTTCTGACCTGGGGTGAGGTGAGGGACTGTAAGATGCCAAAGCACCGTCAGGGTAAACTGTCACTGAGAGAAAGGCCGCTCTCCAGACTCAGCCCAGGGGCGGGGTGTTCAGAGAAGAGCTCCATGTGATACCACTTAGAGCCTCAGAACCAAGGCCTTGGTGTGGGAGCTCTGTGGGCTGTGTGTGTGAATATGTATCCATATATGTCTGTGTGTGTGTATGTATGTAGGTATGTGCCTACATACGTGTGTGTACACCTGTGTGTGTGTATGTCTGTATTTGTGTGATTCTGTCTGTGTTTCTGCGTGTTTTGCATGTTTGTGAAGGGAGTTAGCGATACACCAGCACAAATCTCCTGGCACACAGGAGTCGCAGGGAAGAGGAGCGGGTGCAGAAAGGGTCCAGGAAACCAGGTGGAGAAGGGGATTGGAACCCTTTGGGGCTAGAAAGGCAGAGTTTGAGCAGGAGTGGGGGATGTCAGAACCCCCGGAGGAGACAGAAGTCTTGAGCTGAGGGCGCAGGCGATTCAAAAAAGAAAGGACATGAGGAGTGGGGGTGGGGGTCAGAATAGGGTTCCTGGACGCCAACCCTGGGGAAGTGAGGGAAGGGCTTGGGGTAGGGCCTAGAATGTAGGACAGGAGGACAGGGTTTCCAGGTTCAAGCTGGGACCAGGCTGAGAAGGGCAGGGTTGCTCTCAGAAAGGGTCTGGTTGGGGACGCCAGGGTCTGGGGAAGCCCTGCAGGAAAGTGAATGTCCACGTGGGGGCGCCAAACGTTCTTCCATGGAGTTTGCAAGGCGGTGAAATGTGTGAGTAGGTGAAACTAACTAACTGAGGCCACATGGAGGCTGAAAAGGATCCAGGACCTAGGGAGCGGAGGATATAGTGGGCAGAAGAATCTAGAATACAAGGAGTGGGAAGGGGAGGAAATGGAGGATGGGGCAGGCCTAGGATTGTGCAGAGCCCAGAACATCTAAAAGAGCAGGGGAAGAGGGACGACTTTAGGGGGCAGGGAATGAAGAGAAAGTTGCTGTCCTGTGGGATGGGAGGGGAAGTGACTCTGCAGAGATGGGATAATTTGTGTAGCTTCTGTTTTTCAGGCAAAAAGAGGCCGCAGGCGCATCCCGCCCTTTGGAACCATCAGCCTCCCTTGGGAAGCTCAGAGCTTGCTGGATTTCACACCATCCACACGCTCCCCTTCTGGGGACGGTCCTTGCCCTGGGAGGGTTCCTCTGTGGTGCAGAGCTGCTCCTTCCCTCTGTTCTGACCCTGTTCTGTCCCTTGAAGACTGGCTCCTGGGACTTGTGCATCCCCGACTCCTCTCAAGACCGCCCTGGCGCCTCTGGCGCCTCTGGCCCCTCCGCTCAGATGGGGAACCGGCCCTCCAAGCCCCCAAGTCTGAGCGCGGGGTGGAAAAGAATTCCCAGACGCAGGGCATTTCAGAAGGGAGTGAGTCCCTTAAACACAAAGAGCAGAGCGTGGGCGCTGCGAGCGCAGCTGGCTGACAACTGCTGACAGGCCAGGGAGAGTCGACAGTGCCCGTGAGGTAGTAGCCAACTTTTGTAGCCTTAAAACAAAGAAAATTCCTGCTGTAAGGTTGGGACGCTATAGGGTGTTTACTGGAGTGGGCATCTTTGCCTAATTGGGAGTCAGGCAGCTTTTAAGTTACCATTAGGGGGCTTTTGGCAGCAGTTATAAAGTGGGACAGTCAGCTTTCGAGGTGACCTTGGTTCTGGGCTCTGTTTCTGTGGCCTGGGTGCAAGACCTCACACCTGTGGCCTGGGGCAGGGCTCAGTGTTCCCCCCTCTTCTTATTAATGGGCCAAATCTTTGGCCCCTTTACCCCCTGCTCATGTCTAACTACCTGCCTATCCTCTCTTGGGACGTGGGGACCCAGGTCATTGGGAAAAGGGGCAGAAAGCACTCTGGCTTCTTCCTGCTGGACAGGAGGGTCGTGGGGTCCTGGGTCCCAATGCCCACACTCTGTCAGGTGCATTTTTGGAGGGAGATGAGAGTTTATGGAATGAGAAAACTGCTTGTTCTAGCGTAGTCCGTGTGTCAACCAGCTGGTATCCTTGTTGCATCAGCATCTGGAGATTTTTATTTGTATTCTAGAAGAAACAAACTTAACAAGAAGGTTAGCGATACATGGCCTGAAGATTAATAGAAGTAGAAAAGCTGCCAACAGGCCTAAAAGAGGGGCTAGTCAGGAGAACTAGGGCCAGATGTTGATTGGTCTGTGATGCTGGTGCTTCTCTAGGTATGAGAAGATGCAAGAATAGGGGTTCATGAAAATCTTTACTTGAAAATGTCTAACTATCTGAAGGCCTGTCCTGCAAGTTTTTCTTAGAGCACAGAATGCCTCATTTGTGATTTCTACCCTGAGTTCCTTTCTAAGGGTGTTGAAGGCCAGCAGCTGTAGTGGCTCCCGATTTAATCTTTGTAGAGGCAGATGGCAAGTGCCACTTTCCAGTCGCAGACTCCCTTCATGGCCATGGATTTGACCATGGTTTCGGGGGCATATTGTGGTCATTTTGTCCCATGATGTTAGGAATGCTCGTTCCCAGGTCTAGTGAAGATATTTTGATTGTCCACTCAATGTGCGGTTACTGGACTAGGCTACGAAAGTAGCCAAAGTCCTGGATCATGTCTGCCTTACTAGTAGTCTCTTACAGTCCGTGAAAATATTCCCTCTTGTTTCTTCTCGTATCTAGAGTTACATTATTATAATCATTGATCTCATACGGAACTATATACCATCATTTTATTAGAGACTCAGTCACACAATTGGTAATGTAAGAGACAACAATTCTGTAACTGTAAAATGTTAATGTAGAAAGCAACATAGCTAGCAGTAATAGTAACGTCACAAGTAAGAATTTAAAAACTTTTATTAGGTGTAGCCCAGTATTTACCTTGTCGTCTGACTTACTTTGTTGAATGACTATAATCTGGTGTTAATCTTCTGGTTGTAGATCATGGAGCATCTGATCTTTATCCAAAGATTGATTATGAAGTTAGTCTTCAGAAACAAACTTAGAATGTCCTCTTATTAACTTAATTAAATTTTATAACAACAAATAATTATTTCAGAAGTGAATCTTAGTAAACACTAACCTTAATTAACAAAACTAGGATTTAATATTCAGTGAGACAAATTTTTTTCTACCATTACCCTAATTTTTATTAAACACAGCCAAGACTACTTTGTTTTTAATATGTTTGGCCCATTGACTAGAGATGTCATAGGTCTGTCATCAGTTTTTGTTGAGGTGGGTTTTTTTCTTCTAGAAGTCCCCACTATACTTTGAGATTTCTGTGTATATCAGGAGACAGTCTTTTTATTTACCTGATAAGGTTGTTCCGGATGTCTGGCTCTAGGTGAGTGATCACACCATTGTGGTTATCTGGGTCATGAAGATCTTTTTTGTACAGTTCTTCTGTGTATTGTTGCCACCTCTTCTTAATATTGTCTGCAACTGTTAGGTCCATACCATTTCTGTCCTTTATTGTGCCCATCTTTGCATGACATGTTCCCTTGGTATCTCTGATTTTCTTGAAGAGATCTCTAGTCTTTCCCATTCTATTGTTTTTCCTCTATTTCTTTGCATTGATCACTGAGGAAGGCTTTCTTATCTCACCTTGCTATTCTTCGGAACTCTGCATTCAAATGGGTATATCTTTATGACCCAGATAACCATGATGGTGTGATCACTCACCTAGAGCCAGACATCTTGGAATGCAAAGTCAAGTGGGCCTTGGGAAGCATCACTACAAACAAAGCTAGTGGAGGTAATAGAATTCCAGTTAAGCTATTTCAAATCCTAAAAGATGATGCTGTGAAAGTTCTCTACTCAATATGCCACCAAATTTCGAAAACTTAGCAGTAGCCACAGGACTGCTGCTGCTGCTGCTAAGTCGCTTCAGTCGTGTCCGACTCTGTGCGACCCCATAGATAGATGGCAGCCCACCAGGCTCCGCCATCCCTGGGATTCTCCAGGCAAGAACACTTGAGTGGGTTGCCATTTCCTTCTCCAGTGCATGAAAGTGAAAAGTGAAAGTGAAGCTGCTCAGTCGTGTCCGACTCTTCGCAACCCCATGGACTGCAGCCTACCAGGCTCCTCCGTCCATGGGGTTTTCCAGGCAAGTACTTGGAGTGGGTTGCCATTGCCTTCTCCCTGGAAAAGGTCAATTTTCATTCCAACTCCAAAAAAAGGCACTGCTAAAGAATGTTCAAACTAGCACACCACTGCACTCATCTCAATCGCTAGCAATGTCATGATCAAAATTCTCCAAGCCAGGATTCAACAGTCCGTGAACCAAGAACTTCCATATGTTCAAGCTAGATTTAGAAAAGGCAGAGGAACCAGAGATCAAATTGCAAACATCCAATGGATCATCAAAAAAGCAAGAGAGCACCAGAAAAACATCTATTTCTGCTGTATTGAGTATGCCAAAGCTTTTTTTTTGTTTGTTTTTGCCAAAGCTTTTGACTGTGAGGATCACAATAAACTGTGGAAAATTCTGAAAGAGATGGGAATACCAGACCACCTGACCTGTCTCTTGAGAAACCTGTATGCAGGTCAGGAAGCAACAGTTAGAACTGGACATGGAACAACAGACTGGTTCCAAATAGGAAAAGGAGTACGTCAAGGCTGTATATTGTCACCCTGCTTATTTAACTTAGATGCAGAGTACATCATGAGAAATGCTGGGCTGGAAGAAACACAAGCTGGAATCAAGATTGCCAGAAAATATATCAATAACCTCAGATATGCAGATGATACCACCCTTATGGCAGAAAGTAAAGAGGAACTAAAAAGCCTTTTGATGAAAGTGAGAGAGGAGAGTGAAAAAGTTGGCTTAAAGCTCAACATTCAGAAAACTAAGATCATGGCATCTGGTCCCATCACTTCATGGGAAATGGATAGCCCTCAGCTTTCTTTACAGTCCAACTCTCACGTTCATACATGACTACTGGGAAAACCATACCTTTGACTAGATGGACCTTTGTTGGCAAAGTAATGTCTCTGCTTTTTAATATGCTGTCTCGGTTGGTCATAGCTTTTCTTCCAAGGAGTGAGCATCTTTTAATCTCATGGCTGCAATCACCATCTGCAGTGATTTTGGAGCCCAAGAAAATAAAGTCTCTCACTGCTTCCATTGTTTCCCCATCTATTTGCCATGAAGTGATGGGACCTGATGCCATGATCTTAGTTTTCTGAATGTTGAGCTTTAAGCCAACTTTTTCACTCTCCTCTTTCACTTTCATCAAGAGGCGCTTTAGTTCTTCTTTGCTTTCTGTCATAAAGGTGGTGTCATCTGCATATCTGAGGTTATTGATATTTTTCCTGGCAATCTTGATTCCAGCTTGTGCTTCATCTAGCCCAGCATTTCTCATAATGCACTCTGCATCTAAGTTAAATAAGCAGGGTGACAATATACAGCCTTGACAAACTGCTTTCCCAATTTGGAAACAGTCCGTTGTTCCATGTCCAGTTCTAACTGTTGCTTCCTGACCTGCATACAGATTTCTCAAGAGGCAGGTCAGATGGTCTGGTATTCCCATCTCTTGAAGAATTTTCCACGGTTTGTTGTGATCCACACAGTCAAAGGCTTTGGCACAGTCAATAAAACAGATGTTTTCCTGGAACTCTCTTGCCTTTTTGATGATCCAGTGGATGTTGACAATTTGATCTCTGGTTCCTCTGCCTTTTCCAAATCCAGCTTGAACATCTGGAAGTTCATGGTTCATGTACTGTTGAAGCCTGGCTTGGAGAATTTTGATCATGACTTTGCTAGCTTGTGAGATGAGTGCAACTGTGCGGTAGTTTGAGCATTCTTTGGCATTGCCTTTCTTTGGGATTGGAATGAAAACGGACTTTTTCCAGTCCTGTGGCCATTGCTGAGTTTTCCAAATTTGCTGGCATATCGAGTGCAGCACTTTCACAGCATCATCTTTGAGGATTTGAAATAGCTCAACTGGAATTCCATCACCTCCACTAGCTTTGTTCGTAGTGATGCTTCCTAAGGCCCACTTGACTTCCCACTCTAGGATGTCTGGCTCTAGGTGAGTGATCACACCATCGTGGTTATCTGGGTCATGAAGATCTTTGTATATAGCTTTTCTATGTATTCTTGTCACCTCTTCTTAATGTCTTCTGCTTCTTTTAGGTCCATAGGGAAACCCTAAAGGAAAACAAATATAATCCTCAGGAAAAAAAAAATGTTTGCAACCAAGGAAAAAATAAGGAATGCATTCCCCAGACATGCAAACAATTCATGCTGTTCAATTAAAAAAAATTAAAAAATGGACCAAAGATCTAAATGGACATTTCTCCCAAATAGGCATCCAGATGGCCATAAAGTACATGAAAAAATGCTCACATCACTAATTATTAGAGAAGGGCCAATCTAAACTAGAATTAGGCGTCTTCTCAAGCCTGTCAGAATAGCCTATGTGAAAAAGTCTACAGACAATAAATAGCGGAGAAGTTTTGGAGGAAAGGACATGATCCTGCCTTGATGCTGGGAATGTAAACTGCTAACAGCCAGCTCAAAGGAGAGAATGGAGTTTCCTTAAACAAGTGAAAAGCAAATGAAATTACAACACTCCCTAACCCCACACCAGAAAAGAAACTCCAAATCAATTAAAGAAGTAAAAGAAGGGAAGATTACTCTAAAGCTCTTGAGGAAAATACAGGCAGAACACACTTTGACAGAAATGGTTGCAAGTTGTTTTTGGATCCACTCTTAGAATAATGAAAAATAAGACATAACTCAGCAAAAGGGACCTCAGTAACCTGAAAAGCTATTTCCCAGCAAGGAAAACCCTAAAAAAAAGGAAAGACAACACGCAGCATAGAAAAAAAACAGTTTGCAACCAAAAATAAAAACTCAGAATTTATCTAGAAGACAAGCAGACAGCTCATAAAGCTCAATAAAAAAAATAAAAAATAAACCCAACCCAACAGAAAATGATGCCAAAGATCTAAATGAATATTTCACTAAAGAAGGCATCCAGAAGGACATAAAGCACAGAAAAGATGCTTAGCATCACTGTTAGATAAGTGCCAATCAAAACTGCAAGTGCCAGTCACCTCACACAGGGCAGAATGGCCATCCTCCAAAAGAGAAACAAAGGGTAAATGCTGCTGAGGAGAGGGAATTCTTCTACACTGGGGGCGGGGATGTCAATGGGCAGGGCAGGTCACAAAGGAAACCAGTATGGAGATTCTTAAACCACTAAATGCAAAGTTTACCACTCACTCTGGCAAGCCCACCCCTTGCCTCAGATCCGGAGAAAATCATAATTTAAGATGATACTTGCTCCCCTATATTCAGGGCAGCACTATTGACAATATTCAAGACAGCAAAAGTGAAAGTGTTAGTTGCTCAGTTGTGTCCAACTCTTTGCAACCCCCAGGACCGTAGCCCACCAGGCTCCTCTGTCCATGGGATTCTCCAGGCAAGAACACTGGAGTGCGTTGTCATGCCCTCCTCCAGTGGGTGTTGCCAACCCAGGAATCAAACCTGAGTCTCCTGCATTGGAGGTGGATGCTTTACCACTGAGCCACCATAACATCCAAGATAGAGCATCAATCAAAAAGTCCATCAATAGAGAAATGAAGAGTAACTAGTCCATCTAGACACTGGAATACACTCAGTCATCAAAAAGAACGAAAAAATGCCTTGGAAGCAGCACAGATGGACTCAGAGATTCATCATACACAGTGAAGTCAGTCAGAGAGGGAGAAATATCCCTTACAGGTGTAATCTATAAATTCATTAAAATGAACTAACTTATAAAGAGAAACGCACAGACTTAGAAAACCAACTTATGATCATTAAAAAAAAATACATAGGGGAAATGGGACATTAAGAGGTTGGGTTTAATATATGCTATGCTATGCTATGCTATGCTATGCTAAGTCGCTTCAGTCGTGTCCGACTCTGTGCGACCCCATAGACGGCAGCTCACCAGGCTCCGCCGTCCCTAGGATTCTCCAGGCAAGAATACTGGAGTGGGTTGCCATTTCTTTCTCCAGTGCATGAAAGGGAAAAGTGAAAGTGAAGTCGCTCAGTCGTGTCCGACTCTTAGCGACCCCATGGACTGTAGCCTACCAGGCTCCTCCGTCCATGGGATTTTCCAGGCAAGAGTACTACACACTACTTATTATCAGATAGATAATCCAAAAGGGCCTACTGAATAGCACAGGGAAGTCTACGGAATACACTGAAAGAATCTATTTGGAAAAAGCCCCTTTAAAAGCCTCCTTAAAAGAACAGAACCGATATATGTCTATGTATAGCTGAATCAAGTTCCAGTAAACTTAAATAAACAACAGAAAGCAGCTCTACACTGATTAAAGTTGTGACCATGATCCCCCAGCGAAAGTGTGGCGCATGAAGAAATGCTGCCGCCTTGTGGTCACTTCTGGTAACAACAACAGAAAAAGCTGTGCCTCTGGGCACTTACTATTCACCAGGCCTGTGGGAATGCAAGGGAAAAACTCCAGTCCTCAACAAACGTCCTGGAAAAGAATTCAAAACAGAGCAGACTGTCAAGAGGCCAAACTCTGGGAGTTCAGTTTTACTCACACTGTTGTTTTTTTTTTTTAATCACATGAAAAGATTTCAACATCATGAAATCTTGCAGAAATGAAAATCAAAACTACAATCACATATCAGCTCACTCTGGTCAGAATGGCCTTTGTCAAAAAGTCTACAAACAATAAACGGTGGAGAGGTTGTGGAGAAAAGGGAACCCTCCTGTACTGATGCTGGCATTGTAAATTGTTAACAGTCGGCAGAGAGGCTAGTGTGGAAGTTCCTTAAATAGTGAAAAGAGAATGACATTACCACACTGCCTAACCACATAGAGAAAAAGGAATTCCAGATCGATTAGGATCTAATTGGAGGGGTGATTACTCTCTACCTCTCGAGAAAAATATATGCAGAATGCACTTTGACATAAATCACAGCCAGTTATTGTTGAATCCACCCTCGAGAGGAATGAAAAATAAAGTGGAAGTGAGCAGAAGGGACCTCATCGACCTTAAGGGTTTGCACAGCAAGGGAAACCCTAAATGACAGAAAAAGTCCATCCTCAGACTGGGAAAGAGAAGGTTTCCAAATGAGGATACCCACAAGGAATTCATCTCCAACACATGCAAACAGCTCATGTAGCTCAATATCAAAAAACCCAAACAACCCAACAGAAAAATGGGCCAATGGTCTAAATGGACACTCCTCAAAGAAGGCATCCAGACAGCCAGAGAGCACATGAAAAGGTGCTCAAGATCACTGTTAAAGAAATGCCAATCAAAACTGCACCGAGGTATCTTCTCAAACCTGTCAGACGGGCCTTTTTCAAAAAGTCTACAAACAATAAATAGTGGAGAGGTTTTGAAGAAAAGGTAACTCTTTGATACAGATGCTGGGAATGTAAATTGTTAACAGCCAGAATGGAGGACAAGCAGAAGGTTCCTTAAACAAGTGAAAAGTGAGTGAAATTACGACACTCCCAAACCCCATGCAGAAAAAGAAACTCCAAATTGATTAAAGAGCTAAATAGAGGGACGATTACCCTAAACCTCTTGAGGAAAATACAGGCAGAACATGCCTTAACATAAATTTCAGCAAGTTCTTTCTGCATCAATTCTTAGAATAATGAAAAAAAATTTAAAAACTCAACAAAAGGGACCTCATTAACCTCAAAACCTTTTGCACAGCAAGGAAAATACTAAAAGGGGGGGGGGAATGCCTCAAAATGGAGGAAAAAAAAGTTTGCAACTGATTTTAAAAATAGAATTCACCTCCAAAACATGCAAACAGCAGCTCAATATCAAGAAAACAATCGACTCAATTAAAAAAAACAGGGCAAAGATCTAAATGGACATTTGTTCAAAGAAGGTATCCAGATGGCCATAAAGCACCTGAAAAGATGCCCGGGATCACTGTTAGAAAAATGCCAATCAAAACTGCAGTTAGGTATCAGCTCACACGACTCAGGACGGCCATCTTCCAAAAGAGCTACAAAGAATTAAATGCTGCTGAGGGTGAGGGGAACACAGCATCCTCCTACCCTGTGGGGTGGGGATGTAAATGGGTGGGTGCAGCCATGAAGGAAAACCATGGAGATTCCTGAAAACACTAAATATAGACTTAACACATGATAAGGCAAGCCAACCCCTTGCCTTAGATCTGGAGAAAATCATAATTTAAAACTATTTGTGCACCCCAATTTCAGGGCAGCACTGTTGACAATATCCAAGACAGAGCATCAACCAGAGTGTGCATCAATAGAGAAATAAAGAGTAACTGGTCCATCCAGACACTGGAATACACTCAGCCATCCCAAAGAATGAAAAAAATGTCATTGTCAGGAACATGGGTGGACTGAGATTTATCGTACTGAGTGAAGTCAGAGAGGGAAAGAAATATATCACTGATGGGTACAATCTATAAATACACACAAATGAACTAATTTATAAACAGAAACAGACTCACAGACTTAGAAAACTAACTATGATTATTTTTTAAAAAAGGTAGGAGAAGGGGAACATTGAGAGTTTAGGATTGACATATACACACTACTATCAGATATAAACCTAAAGGACCTACTGTTCGCACAGGGAGGTCTACGGAACACACTGAAAGAACCTATTTGGGAAAAGCCCCCTTACAAGACTAGACTCGATATATGTCTGTGTATGACTGAATCAAGTTCCTGTAAACCTAAAGCAACACAACAACAGAAATCAGCTCTACCCCAATAGAAAGTGGAAACTGAAAGTGTTAGCTGTTCAGCCGTGTCTGACTCTTTGCGACCCCATGGACTGTAGCCCGCCAGGCTCCTCTGTCCATGGACTTTTCCAGGCAAGAATACTGGAGTGGGGTGCCATTCCCTTCTCCAGGGATCGTCCTGACCCAGGGGTTGAACTCGGGTATCCTGCATTGCAGGCAGATTCATTACTCTCTGAGCCACCGGGGAAGCCCAATAGAAAATTAAAATTAGCCAGAAAAACAAAAACAGTGTGGCGCATGAAGAAATGCTGCCGCCTTGTGGCTGCTTTTGGTAACAACAATGGAAACCCCTGTGCTAATGGGTACTTAAAAGTCAGTCACCAAGCCTGAGGGAATGCGGAGAAAAACACCTTCCTTAACAAATGTCCTTGGGTAGGTTCTGGAAAAAGATTTCAAATCAGGGCAGAGGGTCAAGAAGCCAATCTTGAGAGATAATTTTTACTCACAGTGTTGTTTTTTTTAATCACATGAAAAACTTTCAAATCTTGAATCTTATAAAAATGCAAATCAAACTACAACGAGGTATCAGCTCATACCTGTCAGAATGGCTTTTGTCAAAAAGTCTACAAACAATAAATTCTGGAGAGGTTGTGGAGAAAAGGAACACTCCTACACTGATGCTGCCAATGTGTTGTTAACAGCCAGGATGGAGGACAGGGTGGAGGTTCCTCAAACAGTGAAAAGGGAAAGAATTTACATCCCTCCCTAACCACTTGCAGAAAAAGAAACTCCAAATCAATTAAAGAGCTAAATAGAGGGACGATTACGCTAAACCTCTCGAGGAAAATATATGCAGAACATGCCTTAACATAAATCACAGCAAGTTCTTTTTGGATCAACTCTTACAATAAGGAAAATTAAAGCAAAACTCAACAAAAGGGACCTCATTAACCTCAAAAGCTTTTCAACAGCGCAGAAAACCCTAAAGGAAAGAAGACAAACCTCAAAATGGGGAAAAAAATGTTTGCCACCAAATTTAAAAACAAGGAATTCATCTCCAAAACATGCAAACAGTTCATACAGACATATATATGTACCAAGGGAACATTTCATGCAAAGACGGGCTCAATAAAGGACAGAAATGGTATGGACCGAACAGAAGCAGAAGATATTAAGAAGAGGTGGCAAGAATACACAGAAGAACTGTACAAAAAGGATCTTCACAACCCAGATAATCACGATGGTGTGATCACTCATCTAGAGCTAGACATCCTGGAATGTGAAGTCAAGTGGGCCTTAGAAAGCATCACTACAAACAAAGCTAGTGGAGGTGATGGAATTCCAGTTGAGCTATTTCAAATCCTGAAAGATGATGCTGTGAAAGTGCTGCACTCAATATGCCAGCAAATCTGGAAAACTCAGCAGTGGCCACAGGACTGGGAAAAGTCCATTTTCATTCCAATCCCACAGAAAAGCAATGCCAAAGAATGCTCGAACTACTGCACAATTGCACTCATCTCACATGCTAGTAAAGTAATGCTCAGAATTCTCCAAGCCAGGTTTCAGGAATACATGAACCGTGAACTTCAAGATGTTCAAGCCGGTTTTCGAAATGGCAGAGGAACCAGAGATCAAATTGCCAACATACGATGGATCACAGAAAAAGCAAGAGAGTTCCAGAAAAACATCTATTTCTGCTTTATTGAGTATGCCAAAGCCTTTGACTGTGTGGATCACAATAAACTGTGGAAAATTCTGAAAGAGATGGGAATACCAGACCATCTGACCTGTCTCTTGAGAAACCTGTATGCAGGTCAGGAAGCAACAGTTAAAACTGGACATGGAACAACAGACTGGTGCCAAATAGGAAAAGGAGTACGTCAAGGCTGTATATTGTCACCCTGCTTATTTAACTTATATGCAGAGTGCATCATGAGAAACGCTGGGCTGGAAGAAACACAAGCTAGAATCAAGGTTGCCGGGAGAAATATCAATAACCTCAGATATGCAGATGACACCATCTTATGGCAGAAAGCGAAGAGAACTAAAGAGCCTCTTGATGAAACTGAGAGAGGAGAGTGAAAAACTTGGCTTAAAGCTCAACATTCAGAAAACTAAGATCATGGCATCTGGTCCCATCACTTCATGGGAAATAGATGAGGAAAGAGTGGAAACAGTGTCAGATTTTATATTTTTGGTGTCCAAATCACAGCAGATGGTGACTGCAGCCATGAAATTAAAAGATGCTTACTCCTTGGAAGAAAAGTTATGACCAACCTAGATAGCATATTAAAAAGCAGAGACATTATTTGCCCACAAAGGTCCATCTAGTCAAGGCTATGGTTTTCCCAGTACTCATGTATAGATGTGAGAGTTGGACTGTGAGGAAAGCTGAGCACTGAAGAATTGATGCTTTTGAACTGTGCTGTTGGAGAAGACTCTTGAGAGTCCCTTGGACTGCAAGGAGATCCAACCGGTCCATACTAAAGGAGATCAGTCCTGGGTGTTCATTGGAAGGACGGATGTTGAAGCTGAAACTCCAGTACTTTGGCCACCTGATAGGAAGAGCTGACTCATTTGAAAAGACCTTGACACTGGGAAAGATTGAAGGCAGGCGGAGAAGGGGACAACAGAGGATGAGATGGCTGGATGGCATCACTGACTCAATGGACATGAGTTTGGATGGACTCTGGGAATTGGTGATGGACAGGGAGGCCTGGCGTGCCTCAGTTCATGGGATCTCAGAAGGTAGGACATGACTGAGCAACTGAACTAAACTGAACTGAGTATACGTAACACATAAAATTTTATTATATTATATTGTATTTTATATTATATATACTATATAATCTATCATATAACATACATTTCATCTGATATATATTATTTAATTATATAATAGTATTAGATACCATATATAATAATTAAAATATAATATAGTAAATTATATATAATATACTCTATATTTATATTTATATAGAGTAAAGTATATATAAGAAAGTGTAATAATATATATAACTAATACATAACATATAAGTATAATATAAAATAAATTATATTACATAAGAAATATTAATATATATTTATATATAATATTATATATTATATAATAATATATAATAATATATAATATATATCATATAAATAATATAATATATAAATATTATATATTATATTATAATTATATTATATAAATTATATATATTATATAAATAATATATTATAAATATAATATATTATTATATTATAATTATATATTATAATAATATAATATAATATATATAATATTATATATATAATATAATATTATTATATTATAATTATAATATATTATATAAATATTATTATAAATATAATATATATAATATATATTTATATATATGTAATATATATAAATATATATAATATATATATTATATATTATATATTATATATTGTTATAATATTATATATTATATAATATTATATATTATGTATTATGTATAATATTATTTATTAATAAAATAATATATTGTTATATATTATATTAATATATATAATATATATTAATATAACAATATATTATTATATAATATTATATATAATACTTAGCATATAATATATAATATATATGTTATATACAATGATAAAATATGTGTTATATATATTATATTATATTATATTTTATATAATATTATATATAATATAATATTATATTATATATAATATTATATATAATGTATATAGTATATATATTAAATCTATATATTATATATATTATATATGATTATAATTATAATATATATTTATATTATATATATGATTATATATATTATATGTTATACATATATGCTACATATATTATATATATTATATATAATATATATGTTATATATATTAAATGTATATTTGATATATATTATATATAACATACATGTTATATATATTAAAGGTATATTATATATATATAATATATATAATAGATAATCATATATATATAATATAAAATGTATTATCTATAAAACAATATATATAATATATATATAATATATATATTATATATAATATACATATAAAATAATATATATATTATATATAATATACATATGTATATTATATATAATATATATATTATATATAATACTATACATATTATATATATAATATACATATATTATATATTATATTATATTATATATAATATTATATTATATTAATTTATATATTAATATAATATATATTATATTTATTTATATTAATGTTATAAAATGTTATATGTATAATATATAATATATAATATATAATATATAATATATAATATATATAGTAAATATAATATATATAATATATATAATATATAACAATATACATATAAAATATATATCTTATATATAATAATATATATAATATGCATATAATATAATATTGTATTATATATTATATAATATATAACACAATATTATATTATATAATATATAACATATATATTAATATAATAATATGTGATAATATATTTATTATATATTACATATTATATATTGAAATATATATTTATATTATATTATATTATGTTATATTATATTATATTTGACAAGCACTGAAGTCTGATCAGTTTCACATTATTCCAGGCAACTAACTGGATAAGAAATATATATATATATTATATAATTATATATATATACATATATATACATACAGATGTATATATAATATACATATATATACATACACATGTATATATAATATACATATATATAAAATTCTTATATATATGTAATTATTTTATATAATATATAATAATTATATATAATAAAATATAAGATATAAATGTAATAATACATCTTTATACTATATTTTATATATATAAATTTATATGTATAATCTATATATAAAAATATATTATTAATATATATTATATATGTTTTATAATTTTGTATATATTTTATATATGATTATAGTTTATCTAGTAAATATGTATTTATTATGTATAACATATGTAATATTTATACATATTATACATTGGTTTTAGATAAATATATAATTGTTTAATAAAAATTTTTAAGCTTTTAAAATAAATTATAAATATAGCAAAAACTTCTATAATATATAATATATAATAATGTAATTAATACAGTATATAATATACAATATAATAATATAGTGCACATAATATACATAAATTGTAATACAAATGTATATATTTTAATATATATTACTATATTATTATATATTATTATGTTATATATTATTGTTTTATTTTATATATATTTTAATTTTATTTTTATTTTGTTTATTATTTATTTCTTTATTCCTCTTTATTTTTAATAGTTGTAAAAACATATTGCGTTTTTTAAATCCCTTAAAACTTAATACCAAGAAAGAAGCAATTGAAATTTTTCATCAACAGTAGATTTTATGACCTATAAGACATACATATTTTATGACACATTTTTCTTTATGTCGTACCAGGTGTGTACTTAATAAACTCTAATATGTTCAGTGTTTTTTCAAAAAAGGCAAAGGTAAGTAAACACAGATTTGTTCAGAAGTCAATGTTTTGGTATTTTATCTAAAATTGATTTAAATCTTCAATGAATTCTCATCATTGAATTTAATTTAACAAAACTCTAATGATTTAAAATCCCTAGCGTCCAAAAAAAAGAAGTGTACTTCTTTTCAGGAGCTCTGCTACAACCTTCTATACCATTTATCTCGGTTATTTATGACAATATATCAATGTGAGTGAATTTTCTTGCTGACAAATCTGGCAACAAGTATGACCAAGTTACTAGCAGTAGAACTAAGTACAATGAAAGGATGTGGGTGTCTCATATCTCTAGTAATCAGACACAGTTAAACAAGCGCTTATTTTTCTTCAAGTCAATGGAATAGAGCTCAGTTAGAAGTTAATCTCAGGAATATTATCTAAAGACAAAGACACACACTGAGACATACACACGAGCAGAGATGTGTTTCATTTTACACTTCATGAATCAGGAACTGCAATTAAACTTGTCAGTTTATGAAAAACAGAGAGAACAGTCAAATGTACACACCTGAGGTCAAAGGCTTCTTTTTCTTCCCTCCTTCCACACCTCTCCTCTGGTTCGGTTTCAGTTCTTCTAAGTAAGCCAAGGCTGAAACGCAGGCAATGTGGGCTCTCTTTGTATTAATACTCAGGGACATGGTGAGGCTTCACATCAACCTTCCTCCTAAGAATCTCTTTGTTCTCTCAGGGTGAGTGTTCTAGAAAACTAAAGTGTGTTATCAAGCCACCTCTCTCTAACTACACATGCAAAATGAACCAGTTCTGAAATTTCAAGTTTCAACTCTCAGCCATGTTCTCCAAAGTCTAAAGAATATTGGGACTACATGGTGTTAAACTATTTTGTCCTTATTGATAGGTTTAAACGTGTAGGTTCACCAGCCTTCCAAAATGTGTCCTAGGCGGTTATCAGAGGGACTCAAAGGAGCATTTCCTGTTTGATCAGACACCCATGAGCCAAATGCAAACCAGACCTCATTAGCTGCTGGAAATCTTATACCAGGGGGAAGACACCAGAACGCATACCGCTCAGAGTGGCTGCTTCCAATTCCTTCCAAGTCCATGACCTTAGTCCTTAGACCTCACAGGTGGGATTTCCAACATGAAAACTAACCAGACAGGCACGGAATGTTCCCCAGAGGGAAACAAAGGTTCCTCAGATGGACATGTTGAAGGAGCCTCGGATACACGGCGGGCGACTCCCACAGGTGCTGGCCAATATGCCTCGATGTCCCAGACGTTGTCTTTCTCCTTCCTCAAAATAATTCCTTGGGGCAGCAAAATTCAAGCTGCCACGGGCTGGAGGAAGAGAGGAACATCCTTGGGGCGAAGGTGGCCTCCCCACCCTCTAGGGCGGCCCTTCCTCTTCCCTCCTCCACCGCCTTGGTGTCCCCACTGCCCGGTTGGTGGACCCAGTATGACTGGGGCTCAGCCTTCTTGACACGGGTCCGGGGATCAGGCCTCTGAAGGAATCCTCCCACCGTTCCAACCTTCTGGAAAGAGGCTGCATAGAGGAAAAATCTAGAGAGTGTGATGGAGCCAGGGGACACCCGTGGGGTCACCCCTAAGCCAACCCCACACGGGACTCCAAATTTGTTACCAGAATTCAGCCTCTGTACAGCAAGGCAGAGTGAAGTCTGTAAGGAAGAATTTTGGGTGAGGTAGAGAGAAAGCTTTACTGCTTGGCTAGGAAAATTGGGCCACACTGGCCGAGTGCCCCCAAGACTGCGAGTCCCAGCCTAGAGCAGGGTTGTGGAGTCTTGTAGTGTTTATGGAGCCGTGGCTGGTGTGGAGATAGTGGGGAGGCCACACACAGCATCAACCTTCTTGTTCCAAGCAGTCTGGGGTCTACCTGCTGTGGGCAGCAAACAGTTAACTTCTTCAGCCTCGTGGGGGTTGCGGTAACTGCAAAATAGCTCACACATAAGGCACAGAATATTATCAAGAGACCTTGAGGAAGAAAAGTCCTTGACTTTGTTTGATGGCTCAAGTATTATTATTTTGTCTTGTTTGACATTTTCCCCTTCAGGATTTTCTCACTGCTCTGATGAAATTTATTCTTTTCTTTTTTCCCCCCAAGCTTGCCAGTAGGCATGAGGGATCTTTGTTCCCCTCCTGGATCCTACCTTCACCCCATGAACTTGACTGGTGGAGTCTTAGGCACCAGACCGCCAGGGAAGCCCCTAAATGGATTATTTGGTGAAAGATTTTCTACAGACAAAAGGCTGGTGGAGGACTTGACTGGGGATTTCTTCTGCGAAAGCCTCAGTGGGTCCTGCTTGCTTACAATCTGGCCCTTCCCCTGATCTGCCCTGACTGGTGTCTCAGCCCTCTAGGAGAAGGAAGTCAGCACAGAAAGAGGCAGGCAACCACATGAGAGTTCAAATATCCTTTATTTCTTATTTCTTTACATTGTAAGGGGGGGCTGAGCGGTAAAGAATATGCCTGCAACGCAGGACCGGCCAGGTTCAAATAACTCTTGTTGCTTAGGCCGGCAGACTTGGCATGTGGAAATCATATAAACAGCCCACAGTGATAAATAGAGTCCACCAGGCTCCTCCATCCACAGGATTGTCCAAGCAAGGGTACTGAAGTGGGTTGCCAAAAAATAGCTTCGATACTCAACTGGTAGATAAATAGAGATTAAACTATAACGTCTTCAGATCGTTTGCGACCAAACATCTTCTTAAATATATACAAGATGTTATCCTATTAAGAACTCAGGCCCAGCTGGTTCCATGCCATGGAACCTATCTTCTTTAGGGCCCATTCTACCAAATGTCTGACTAGTTCTTTAAGCAGCCATTTGAAGGGCGTCAGATCCTGCTCCGTTCTATATACTGTAATTCTGTATAAGATATTCGGTAAACTCTGTAATTTATCTTCTACAAATTTACTTATTTTCTCTGTGAGAACTTCAGCCAGTTTAGTTTGAAGAGCTTCCATTAGCGCAGTCTTGGTAAAAGAAATCAATGTCTCCATGCTGAAAAAGTGAGCGTGTCTGAGTGTGTCTGTTGCCTTGAGTCCGAGTCCTGAATTTATTTGCCCTGAAAGAGCAATAATCCTCCCACATATTAGCAAAATAGGCTGTAAAAGAAATAAAAAATACCATACAAAAGAAGGTTTTTAAGAAAACAGTCTCCAATTAGAAGACAAAAGAGCAGACAAAAAAAGGCTGTTAAGGGCAGCTGGAAATCCCCAGTTCCGGAAGTCACCAGTTAGAGGCTGCATTTCTCACTGTTCTCTTGCATGTTTCACTAAGATTGAAATGTTCAACCATCTGTTTTGTAATTACTACAACTACCCTAGCTTTACTTCCCTGTGACTCATTGTGGTCACTGTATTTTTGCAGATCTTTATTCATGTCATCTCAGTTTTTAAGTCCTTGCCCTAAGGGTGTTTATTGCAAACATAAGTTTATTGCCTCAGGTTATTGCATTCTGTACCTCCTCTTGTCTCTTGTCTGTCACAGGCCTCTTTTAGTCCCTGTGTTACTTCTTGTGCCCAGTCTCATTCTCTCTTCATTGTCCTGCCAGGAGTTTGCTTTTCTGCAACCATCTCTTGACTTTGTTCATTCTTTCTAATACACATTAATGAGACACTGAGTAATTTCAGTGTAATTTCACTCGGTAATCCAAGTCTATGCCCCGACCAGTAATGCTGAAGAAGCTGAACTTGAACGGTTCTATGAAGACCTACAAGACCTTTTAGAACTAACACCCAAAAAAGATGTCCTTTTCATTATAGGGGACTGGAATGCAAAAGTAGGTAGTCAGGATACACCTGGAGTAACAGGCAAATTTGGCCTTGGAGTACAGAATGAAGCAGGGCAAAGGCTAACAGCGTTTTGCCAAGAGAACGCACTGGTCATAGCAAACACCCTCTTCCAACAACTCACGCGAAGACTCTACACATGGGCATCACCAGATGGTCAACACCGAAATCAGATTGATTATATTCTTTGCAGCCAAAGATGGAGAAGCTCTATACAGTCAGCAAAAACAAGATCGGGAACAGACTGTGGCTCAGATCATGAACTCCTTATTGCCAAATTCAGACTTAAATTGAAGAAAGTAGGGAACACCACTAGACCATTCAGGTATGACCTAAATCAAATCCCTTATGATTATACACTGGAAGTGACAAATAGATTTAAGGGACTAGATCTGATAGACAGAGTGCCTGATGAACTATGGACAGAGGTTCATGACACTGTACAGGAGACAGGGATCAAGACCATCCCCATGGAAAAGAAATGCAAAAAAGCAAAATAGCTGTCTGAGGAGGCCTTACAAACAGCTGTGAAAAGAAGAGAAGTGAAAAGCAAAGGAGAAAAGGAAAGATATTCCCATCTGAACGCAGAGTTCCAAAGAATAGCAAGGAGAGATAAGAAAGCCTTCCTCAGCGATCAGTGCAAAGAAATAGAGGAAAACCACAAAATGGGAAAGACTAGAGATCTCTTCAAGAAAATTACAGATACCAAGGGAACTTTGCATGCAAAGATGGGCTCGATAAAGGACGGAAATGGTATGGACCTAACAGAAGCAGAAGATATTAAGAAGAGGTGGCAAGAATACACAGAAGAACTGTACAAAACAGATCTTCATGATCCCAGATAATCACGGATCTTCAGACTCAGATAATCATGATGGTGTGATCACTCACCTAGAGCTAGACATCCTGGAATGTGAAGTCAAGTGGGCCTTAGAAAGCATCACTACGAACAAAGCTAGTGGAGGTGATGGGATTCCAGTTGAGCTATTTCAAATCCTGAAAGATGATGCTGTGAAAGTGCTGCACTCAATATGCCAGCAAATCTGGAAAACTCAGCAGTGGCCACAGGACTGGAAAAAGTCCGTTTTCATTCCAATCCCAAAGAAAGGCAATGCCAAAGAATGCTCGAACTACTGCACAATTGCACTCATCTCACACGCTAGTAAAGTAATGCTCAAAATTCTCCAAGCCAGGCTTCAGGAATACGTGAACCGTGAACTTCCAGGTGTTCAAGCTGGTTTTTGAAAAGGCAGAGGAACCAGAGATCAAATTGCCAATATCCGATGGATCATCGAAAAAACAAGAGAGTTCCAGAAAAGCATCTATTTCTGCTTTATTGAGTATGCCAAAGCCTTTGACTGTGTGGATCACAATAAACTGGAAAATTCTGAAAGAGATGGGAGTACCAGACCATCTGACCTGTCTCTCGAGAAACCTGTATGCAGGTCAGGAAGCAACAGTTAAAACTGGACATGGAACAACAGTCTGGTTCCAAATAGGAAAAGGAGTATGTCAAGGCTGTATATTGTCACCCTGCTTATTTAACTTAGATGCAGAGTACATCATGAGAAACGCTGGGCTGGAGGAAACACAAGCTAGAATCAAGATTGCCGGGAGGAATATCAATAACCTCAGATATGCGGATGACACCACCTTATGGCGAAAAGCGAAGAAGAACTAAAGAGCCTCTTGATGAAAGTGAGAGAGGAGAGTGAAAAAGTTGGCTTAAAGCTCAACATTCAGAAAACTAAGATCATGGCATCTGGTCCCATCACTTCATGGGAAATAGATGGGGAAACAGTGGTAACAGTGGCTGACTTTATATTTTTGGGCTCCAAAATCATGGCAGATGGTGACTGCAGCCATGAAATTAAAAAACGCTTACTCCTCGGAAGGAAGGTTATGACCAACCGAGACAGCATATTAAAAAGCAGAGACATTACTTTGTCAACAAAGGTCCGTCTAGTCAAGGCTATGGTTTTTCCAGTAGTCATGTATGGATGTGAGAGTTGGACGGTGAAGAAAGCCGAGTGCCGAAGATTTGATGCTTTTGAACTGTGCTGTTGGAGAAGACTCTTGAGAGTCCCTTGGACTGCAAGAAGATCCAACCAGTCCATCCTAAAGGAGATCAGTCCTGGGTGTTCATTGGAAGGACTGATGTTGAAGCTGAAACTACAATACTTTGGCCACCTGATAGGAAGAGCTGACTCATTTGAAAAGACCGTGATGCTGGGAAAGATTGAGGGCAGGCGGAGAAGGGGACAACAGAGGATGAGATGGTTGGATGGCATCACTGACTCAATGGACATGAGTTTGGATGGACTCTGGGAATTGGTGATGGACAGGGAGGCCTGGCGTGCTTTGGTTCAGGGGTCGCAGAGGGTCGGACCTGACTGAGCAACTAATCTGAACTGAACAGAGTATATGTAATACATAAAATTTTATTATATTATATTGTATTGTATATTTTATATGCTCTATAATCTATCATATAACGTACATTTTATATTATATATATTATTTAATTATATAATAGTATATGTACCATATATACTAATTAAAATATAATATAGTAAAGTATATATAAATGTACTCTATATGTATATTTATATACAGTAAAGCATATATAAGTATACTGTATATTTATATTTATAAACAGTAAAGTATATATAACAAAGTATAATATATATAACATAATATATAACATATAAGTATCATATATAATAAATTATATATCATACAATATATAATAATATATATTTATATAATATTATATATTGTATGTAATATATATTATATATAATATATAAGATTATATATCAATATTACATATGTACTTATATTATATATACACGTATACATGTATATATAATATACATATATCATATATACATATATACATAATTATTATATATATGTAATTATTTTATATAATATATAATAATTATTATATATAATAAAATATAAGATATAAATGTAATAATATGTCCTTTTATATTTTATATATAAATTTATATGTATAATCTATATATAAAATATATTATTAATATATATTATATATGTTATATATATTTTATATAATTTTGTATATATTTCATATATGTATATATTTTATCTAGTAAATATGTATTTATTATTATCTATAACATATGTAATCGTTATACATATCATATATAGTTTTAAAATAAATATATAATTGTTTAATAAAAATTTTTAAGCTTTTTAAATAAATTATAATTATAGGAAAAAATTATAATATATAATAATTATAATATATAATAATATAATTAATATAGTACATAATATATAATAATATGATAATATACATATATTGTAATATATATTTATATATTTTAATATATATTACTATATTGTTATATATTATTATGCTTTATATTATTGTATTATTTTATATTTTTTATTTTAATTTTATTTTATATTTATTATTTATTTCTTTATTACTATTTATTTTTAGTAGAGGTAAAAACATATCACATTTTAAAAATCCCTTAAAACTTAACACCAAGAAAGAAGCAATTGAAATTTTTTATCAACAGTAGATTTTATAACCTATAAGACATACATATTTTATGACACATTTTTTTCTTTATGTCTTACCAGGTGTGTACTTAATAAACTCAAATATGTTCAGTGTTTTTTCATAAAAGGCAAAGATAAGTAAACACAGACTTGTTCAGAAGTCAATGTTTTGGTATTTTATCTAAAATTGATTTAAATCTTCAATGGATTCTCATCATTGAATTTAATTTAACAAAACTCTAATGGTTTAAAATCCCGAGCGGCCAAAAAACAAAGTGTACTTCTTTTCAAGAGCTCCGCTAAAACCTTCTATACCATTTATCTTGGTTATTTACGACAATATATCAGTGTGAGTGAATTTTCTTGCTGACAAATTTTGCAACAGGTATGACCAAGAGACTAGCAGTAGAACTAAGTACAATGAAAGAAGGTTGGCGTCTCACGCCTCTAGTAATCAGACACAGTTAAACAAGCTAAACAGATGTCAGTACCAGACAGAGACTTAATACTGAACATTTCCCAGATTTTGTGACTCTTAGAAATACTTCATTTGTAAGCGCTTGTTTTTCTTCAAGTCAATGGAATAGAGCTCCTTTAGAAGTTAATCTCAGGAATATCATCTAAAGACAAAGACACACACTGAGACATACACACGAGCAGAGATGTGTTTCATTTTACATTTCATGAATCAGGAACTGCAATTAAACTTGTCAGTTTATGAAAAACAGAGAGAACACTCAAATGTACACACCTGAGGTCAAAGGCTTCTTTTTCTTCCCTCCTTCCACCCCCCTCCTCCGGCTCGGTTTAAATTCTTCTAAGTAAGCCAAGGCTGAAACACAGGCAATGTGGGCTGTGTTTGTATTAATACTCAGGGACATGGTGAGGCTTCACATCAACCTTCCTGCTAAGAATCTCTTTGTTCTCCCAGGGTGAGTGTCCTAGAAAACTAAAGTGTGTTATCAAGCCACCTCTCTCTAACTGCACATGCAAAATGAACCAGTTCTGAAATTTCAAGAGTTTCAACTCTCAACCATGTTCTCCAAAGTCTAAAGAATATTGGGACTACATGGTGTTAAACTATTTTGTCCTTATTGATAGGTTTAAATGTGTAGGTTGACCAGTCTTCCAAAATGTGCCCTAGGCGGTTATCACAGGGACTCAAAGGAGCATTTCCTGTTTGATCAGACACCCATGAGCCAAATGCAAACCAGACCTCATTAGCTGCTGGAAATCTTATACCAGGGGGAAGACACCAGAACGCATACCGCTCAGAGTGGCTGCTTCCAATTCCTTCCAAGTCCATGACCTTAGTCCTTAGACCTCACAGGTGGGATTTCCAACATGAAAACTAACCAGACAGGCACGGAATGTTCCCCAGAGGGAAACAAAGGTTCCTCAGATGGACATGTTGAAGGAGCCTCGGATACACGGCGGGCGACTCCCACAGGTGCTGGCCAAGATGTCTCGATGTCCCAGACGTTGTCTTTCTCCTTCCTCAAAATAATTCCTTGGGGCAGCAAAATTCAAGCTGCCACGGGCTGGAGGAAGAGAGGAACATCCTTGAGGCGAAGGTGGCCTCCCCACCCTCTAGGGCGGCCCTTCCTCTTCCCTCCTCCACCGCCTTGGTGTCCCCACTGCCCGGTTGGTGGACCCAGTATGACTGGGGCTCAGCCTTCTTGACACAGGTCCTCGGGGATCAGGCCTCTGAAGGAATCCTCCCACCGTTCCAACCTTCTGGAAAGAGGCTGCATGGGGGAAAAATCTAGAGAGTGTGATGGAGCCAGGGGACACCCGTGGGGTCACCCCTAAGCCAACCCCACATGGGACTCCAAATTTGTTACCAAAATTCAGCCTCTGTACAGCAAGGCAGAGTGAAGTCTGTAAGGAAGAATTTTGGGTGAGGTAGAGAGAAAGCTTTACTGCTTGGCTAGGAAAATTGGGCCACACTGGCCGAGTGCCCCCAAGACCGCGAGTCCCAGCCTAGAGCAGGGTTGTGGAGTCTTGTAGTGTTTATGGAGCCGTGGCTGGTGTGGAGGTAGTGGGGAGGCCACACACAGCATCAACCTTCTTGTTCCAAGCATTCTGGGGTCTACCTGCTGTGGGCAGCAAACAGTTAACTTCTTCAGCCTCGTGGGGGTTGCGGTAACTGCAAAATAGCTCACACATAAGGCACAGAATATTATCAAGAGACCTTGAGGAAGAAAAATCCTTGACTTTGTTTGATGGCTCAAGTATTATTATTTTGTCTTGTTTGACATTTTCCCCTTCAGGATTTTCTCACTGCTCTGATGAAATTTATTCTTTTCTTTTTTCCCCCCAAAGCTCGCCAGAAGGCATGAGGGATCTTTGTTTCCCTCCTGGATCCTACTTTCACCCCATGAATTTGACAGGTGGAGTCTTAGGCACCAGACCGCCAGGGAAGCCCCTAAATGGATTATTTGGTGAAAGATTTTCTACAGACAAAAGGCTGGTGGAGGACTTGACTGGGGGTTTCTTCTGCGAAAGCCTCAGTGGGTCCTGCTTGGTTACAATCTGGCCCTTCCCCTGATCTGCCCTGAGTGGCATCTCAGCCCTCCAGGAGAAGGAAGTCAGCACAGAAAGAGGCAGGCAACCACATGAGAGTTCAAATATCCTTTATTTCTTATTTCTTTACATTGTAAGGGGTAGCTGAGCGGTAAAGAATATGCCTGCAACGCAGGACCGGCCAGGTTCAAATAACTCTTGTTGCTTAGGCAGGCAGATTTGGCATGTGGAAATCATATAAACAGCCCACAGTGATAAATAGAGTCCACCAGGCTCCTCCATCCACGGGATTCTCCAAGCAAGGGTACTGAAGTGGCTTGCCAAAAAATAGCTTCGATACTGAACTGGTAGATAAATAGAGATTAAACTATAACGTCTTCAGATCATTTGCGACCCAACATCTTCTTAAATATATACAAGATGTTATCCTATTAAGAACTCAGGCCCAGCTGGTTCCATGCCATGGAACCTATCTTCTTTAGGGCCCATTCCACCAAATGTCTGACTAGTTCTTTAAGCAGCCATTTGAAGGGCGTCAGATCCTGCTCCGTTCTATATACTGTAATTCTGTATAAGATATTCTGTAAACTCTGTAATTTATCTTCTACAAATTTACTTATTTTCTCTGTGAGAACTTCAGCCAGCATACATTGAAGAACTTCCATTAGCACGGTCTTGGTAAAAGAAATCAATGTTTCCGTGCCGAAAAAGTGAGCGTATCCGAGTGTGCCTGTTCCCTTGAGTCCAAGTCCTGAATTTATTTGCCCTGAAAGAGCAATAGTCCGCCCACTCATCAGCAAAATAGGCTGCCAAAGAAATACAAAACACCATACAAAAAAAGGTTCTCAAGAAAGCATGCTACAAAATAGCAGACAAAAAAAATGGCTCTTAAGGGCAGCTGGAAATCCCCAGTTCCGGAAGTCCCCAGTTAGAGGCTGCATTTCTTACTGTGCTCTTGCATATTTGACCAAGATTTAAATGTTCAACCATCTGTCCTAATATACAAGAGCACAGTGAGAAACGCAGCCTCTAACTGGGGACTTCCGGAACTGGGGATTTCCAGCTGCCCTTAAGAGCCATTTTTTTGTCTGCTATTTTGTCAAGAATGCAGCCTCTTACTGTGCTCTTGCACATGAGGACTGATGATTCAACATTTAAATCTTGGTCAAATATGCAAGAGCACAGTAAGAAATGCAGCCTCTAACTGGGGACTTCTGGAACTGGGGATTTCCAGCTTCCCTTAAGAGCCATTTTTTTGTCTGCTATTTTGTCAAGAATGCAGCCTCTTACTGTGCTCTTGCACATGAGGACTGATGATTCAACATTTAAATCTTGGTCAAATATGCAAGAGCACAGTAAGAAATGCAGCCTCTAACTGGGGACTTCTGGAACTGGGGATTTCCAGCTGCCCTTAAGAGCCATTTTTTTGTCTGCTATTTTGTCAAGAATGCAGCCTCTTACTGTGCTCTTGCATATGAGGACTGATGGTTGAACATTTAAATCTTGGTCAAATATGCAACAGCACAGTAAGAAATGCAGCCTCTAACTGGGGACTTCCGGAACCGGGGATTTCCAGCTGCCCTTAAGAGCCATTTTTTTTGTCTGCTATTTTGTAGCCTGTTTTCTTTAGAACCTTTTTTTGTATGGTGTTTTGTATTTCTTTGGCAGCCTATTTTGCTGATGAGTGGGCGGACTATTGCTCTTTCAGGGCAAATAAATTCAGGACTTGGACTCAAGGGAACAGGCACACTCGGATACGCTCACTTTTTCGGCATAGAAACATTGATTTCTTTTACCAAGACCGTGCTAATGGAAGCTCTTCAAAGTATACTGGCTGAAGTTCTCACAGAGAAAGGAAATAAATTTGTAGAAGATAAATTACAGAGTTTACAGAATATCTTATACAGAATTACAGTATATAGAAAGGAGCAGGATCTGACGCCCTTCAAATGGCTGCTTAAAGAACTAGTCAGACGTTTGGTGGAATGGGCCCTAAAGAAGATAGGTTCCATGGCATGCAACCAGCTGGGCCTGAGTTCTTTACAGATTAAGATCTTGTATATATTTAAGAACATGTTTGGTCGCAAACGATCTGAAGACTTTCTGGTTTAATCTCTATTTATCTACCAGTTCAGTATCGAAGCTATTTTTTGGCAACCCACTCCAGTACCCTTGCCTGGAGAATCCCGTGGATGGAGGAGCCTGGTGGACTCTATTTATCACTGTGGGATGTTTATATGATTTACACATGCCGAGTCTGCCTGCCTAACCAACAAGAGTTATTTGAACCCGGCCAGTCCTGCGTTGCAAGCATATTCTTTACCGCTCAGCCCCACTGACAATGTATAGATTTCACCCTAAGAAATAAAGGGTATCTGAAACTAGAGATACCAAAGGAACATTTCATGCAAAGATAGGCTCAATAAAGGACAGAAATGGTATGGACCTAACAGAAGCAGAAGATATTAAGAAGAGGTGGCAAGAATACACAGAAGAACTGTACAAAAAAGATCTTCACAACCCAGATAATCACGATGGTGTGATCACTCACCTAGAGCCAGACATCCTGGAATGTGAAGGCAAGTGGGCCTTAGAAAGCATCACTACGAACAAAGCTAGTGGAGGTGATGGAATTCCAGTTGAGCTATTTCAAATCCTCAAAGGTGATGCTGTGAAAGTGCTGCACTCGATATGCCAGCAAATTTGGAAAACTCAGCAGTGGCCACAGGACTGGAAAAGGTCAGTTTTCATTCCAATCCCAAAGAAAGGCAATGCCAAAGAATGCTCAAACTACCGCACAATTGCACTCATCTCACATGCTAGTAAAGTAATGCTCAAAATTCTCCAAGCCAGGCTTCAGCAATACGTGAACCGTGAACTTCCAGATGTTCAAGCTGGTTTTAGAAAAGGCAGAGGAACCAGAGATCAAATTGCCAATATACGCTGGATCATCGAAAAAGCAAGAGAGTTCCAGAAAAACATCTATTTCTGCTTTATTGACTATGCCAAAGCCTTTGACTGTGTGGATCACAATAAACTGTGGAAAATTCTGAAAGAGATGGGAATACCAGACCATCTGACCTGTCTCTTGAGAAACCTGTATGCAGGTCAGGAAGCAACAGTTAGAACTGGACATGGAACAACAGATTGGTTCCAAATAGGAAAAGGAGTACGTCAAGGCTGTATATTGTCACCCTGCTTATTTAACTTATATGCAGAGTACATCATGAGAAACGCTGGGCTGGAAGAAACACAAGCTGGAATCAAGATTGCCGGGAGAAATATCAATAACCTCAGATACGCGGATGACACCACCCTTATGGCAGAAAGTGAAGAAGAACTAAAGAGCCTCTTGATGAAGGTGAAGGAGGAGAGTGAAAAAGTTGGCTTAAAGCTCAATGTTCAGAAAACTAGCTGGAATCAAGATTGCCGGGAGAAATATCAATAACCTCAGATATGTGGATGACACCACCCTTATGGCAGAAAGTGAAGAAGAACTAAAGAGCCTCTTGATGAAGGTGAAGGAGGAGAGTGGAAAAGTTGGCTTAAAGCTCAACGTTCAGAAAACTAAGATCATGGCATCTGGTCCCATCACTCCATGGGAAATAGATGGGGAAACAGTGGAAACAGTGTCAGACTTTACTTTTTTGGGCTCCACAATCACTGCTGATGGTGACTGCAGCCATGAAATTAAAAGACGCTTACTCCTTGGAAGGAAGGTTATGGCCAACCTAGATAGCATGTTTAAAAGCAGAGACATTACTTTGCCAACAAAAGTCCGTCTAGTCAAGGCTATGATTTTTCCAGTGGTCATGTATGGATGTGAGAGTTGGACGGTGAAGAAAGCTGAGCGCCGCAGAATTGATGCTTTTGAACTGTGGTGTTGGAGAAGACTCTTGAGAGTCCCTTGGACTGCAAGGAGATCCAATCAATCCATCCTAAAGGAGATCAGTCCTGGGTGTTCATTGGAAGGTCTGATGTTGAAGCTGAAGCTCCAATACTTTGGCCACCTCATGCGAAGGGTTGACTCATTGGAAAAGACCCTAATGCTGGGTAGGATTGGGGGCGGGAGGAGAAGGGGATGACAGAGGATGAGATGGTTGGATGGCATCACCGACTCGATGAACATGGGTTTGGGTAGACTCCGGGAGTTGGTGATGGACAGAGAGGCCTGGCGTGCTGCAATTCATGGGGTCGCAGAGAGTCGGACACGACTGAGCGACTGAACCGAACTGAACTGAATTTTCACACAACAGTAGGATACAAATTCTGTTCAAGTTCCCATAAACTAGGAGACACTGGAACACATCCAGGGACATAAAACAAGGTACAAAAATGTCATGTCTAACGGTATTAAAATCATACACAGTCTATTCTCTTATCACTGTTGAATTATGTTAGAAATCAATATCAAAAGATATTTAAAAATAACCAACACATTTTCAAGTGCAATGTGACACATACTATTGACTTTGACTTAGACATTGAATACTCCCCGAATTTTTATGATTAGTCATCATGCCGGCAAACAAGTGGGAGTGAACTAACCTCTTACCTCAAGTGGTGCCATGTTCCCTGTCACACACTCATTGGCCAGTGACTTCATCCCGTGACTTCTGTCAGAGGAAATAAATCCTGGACGTGGACTGAAAGGAGAAGACGCATCTGAAGTTTTCCCCACGGCTTTACTTATTTCACTGAAGGAGCACAAGACCATGGAAATTCTAGTGGGTATGGTTGCTGAATTCCTCACAGAGAAGGTAAGGAAATTCATAAATAATAAATTAATGATACATGGAATGGTGCAAGTCCTGAAATCCTTCAACTGGTTGGTGGCATACCTGATTAAAAGAATATTGATATTTGTACTACAGAAGATAATATCCGTGACATACAACCAGTTATACCTGAACTGTTTAAAAAATAAGCTCATGTACGTCTTTAAAACCAGAAAACATCAACCAGCAAAGGTGATTGTGATTTAATTTCTATTTATATATCAGTTTGCTATCTATACTATCTTCAGAAAATCTTGAAGGATGTCATATATTATTGTATAAGAAGAGGCATCATTGTGAGAAGTTTAAAACAGAGATTTAAGTTTCCTCGCTAATTATAAATACCAATTGCACCTGCCTAACGAAGAGTGATTTGAAACTGAAGAAATGTCACTAACGTTATGATAACGAGTTTGGAAAAACACATCGGATTTGAATTAATATACTGGCTCCTAAACTGCCATTTCTGCAAACACTGGGAAAAAATCTGAAACCAAACTTTTGCTGTTACCATCAACATACCAACTCTGCCTTTCTGACAATAAATACATCTGACCCTGGAGAAATAAAACGATAACTGTGGTCTCCTGCTTGGTTGTATGCTGACTTTCTTCTGCTGGGGTGAGGGTCCCGCAGGCGGGCGCAGAGTAGGCGAAGGGCCAGGTCTGGAGGAGCGAGGAGGACAGGGCCCCGGAGGCAGGAGGGCCGAGGGCTGAAGAGGTTTCAAAGGGAAAATTCCGGAGAGGAGCCCTGAAGAGAGGTCAGTGTGGGGAGCAGGGCAGCGCTGGGTGCAGAGCTGGGAAGCCGGTTCCCGACCAGAGAGAAGGGCTGGAGGAGCCCTGGGGACCTTGAGAGGAGTCGGGGGCGCACAGGGCCCGGGCGCCGGTCTTCAAGGGACAGAACAGGGGGGAGAACAGAGGGAGGAGAAACTCCGCGCCACGGAGGCGCCCTCGGAGTGGAAGGACAGTCCCCAAAGGGGAAGCGTGCGGACGGTGTGGACGCCAACAAGCTCTGAGCTTCCCAAGGCGCCCGGGAGGCTGGCGGTTCCCGCAGCCCTGGGTGTGACCGAGGCCTTCTTTTGCCTCAAGAACTCAAACTGCTCAAGTAGCCCCGCTCCCCCCGCAGACCCCACTCCCCGCCGCCGAGTTATTCCTCACCCCGACTTCCCCTCCCATCCGTCAGGGCAGTGACCCTGTCTTCATCCCCGGCCCCCTAAATTCGTCTCTTCTCCCCGGCTTTTCTAGACCTTTCTGGGCTCTGCACGCTCCTAGGCCGGCCCCATCCTTGATTCTCTCCCCCTCCCTCTCTCCAGTTGCTAGATTCTCCTGGGCTCTGCTCACCACGGTCTCACTCCTCCATCTCCTCCCCTACCCCACCTGTGTTCTAGATTCTTCTGTCCTCGAGCCCCTCCCCTTCCTCGGCCTTGACTCCTTTTCGGCCTCCGCTGTGGTCTGACTCGGTTTCGTCTACTCACAGGACTCTGCGGCTGCCGAACTCTGGGGAAGGACGTTTGGCGCCCCCGGGTGGCCATTCCCTCTCCTGCAGGTCTGCCTCAGACGGCCGGCGGCCCCACCCAGACACCCCCAGCCCGCGCCCTGGAGCAATCCTGCCCTTCTCAGCCTGGTCCCAGCTGGAGCCTGGAAACCCTGCCCTCCTGTCCTACACTCCCGTCCCCGCCCCAAGCCCTCAAGTCCTTTCCTTTTTTGAACCGCCCACAGTCTCAGCTCAAGATTTCCCTCTCCTCCCATTCCTCCTGGGTCCTGACATCCTCTCCTCGCTGCTCATTCTCTGCCTTTCTAGCCCGGGAACTCCTGCGTGTCAGCTGATTTGTGCCTGTCTGTCCCTAACTCCCTTCACAGACAGATGCACAACACACAGAAACATACACACACACACACAGATACCTATAATCTTATGAATACACATACATACACCCACGCCTGCATGTCCGCACAGATTACACAGACACATACCGATAAACACACACAAATATACATGTACATATAAACACACACAAACATTTCCCTATGTCCAAACACACACACACACACATAGGCAAATAGACACACACACATACTTATTCACACACAAACACACAGGTGCACACACATAAACACACACAGATATAATACAATCATATGAAGACACACACACACACTCAGCCCACAGAGCTCCCACACCCTGATCTTGATTCCGAGTTTCTAAGTGGTACCAGATAGAGCTCTTCTCTGAACGCCCCTCCCCCTGGGCTGGGTCTGGAGAGTGTCTTTTCTCTTAGTGACTGTTTAACCCTGATTGTGCTTTGGAGGGGCTTCCCTGATGGCTCAGCTGGTAAAGAATCTGCCTGCAATGTGGGAGATCTGGGTTCGATCCCTGGGTTGGGAAGATCCCCTGGAGAAAGGAAAGGCTATCCACTCCAGTATCCTGGCCTGAAGAATTCCATGGACTGTACAGTAGTCCATGGGGTCGCAAAGAGTCGGACACGACTGAGTGACTTTCACTTTCACTTACTTTCATGTGCTTTGGAGTCTTATAATCTCTCATCTCACCCTGGGTCAGAATCCTAATTGCCAGCTCTATTTCCAAAGCCTCTGATGTTGCTTCCGAGAGAGTCTGATCTTTTTCTCTAAAAGTATTTACACAACATAGTGCATGCCGTGGGTGCACGGTGTGGTGCCTGTACCCAGGCCGCTCAGTGGTCTCACAGAGGCCCTCGCTCTGTTGCAGAGACTGCTCTCAGCTGAGCCACAGTCCCTTCTTCAGACAGTTGTCCCCCACCCATTCCTGGGAGCAGCCAACAGCCAGGATTGCTGGCGAAGGGCTCTGGAGCCCCAAGTGAGGCGGGCCGTGGGCTGAAGTGTGTGCTCGGAGCCCTGTGGTCAGGCTGCAGCACGTCCCCGCTCAGACCTTACCCTGGCTAGCTCCTGGCTCTGTGCTGCTCGGATTCCCTCCAGTGACCCCTCCACGAAACTCTGGAATCTTCGCTCTTGCTCTGCTTCCAGGAAGCCTGACTGGAGACCATCCACTCCAGCAGTGGCTCTTTCTCGGAAGCCTGCCCTGCCTGCAAGTTGTTTCTGGATCGGATCACTCACCACAGGACTGGAAAGTGGGGCACCGGTATCCTGGACATTATCCGAGGGGAGCAGTGGGGATAAGAACAGGGGTGCACAGCTGGCATGCTGTCTCGGGGGGGGGGAGACGTGGGGGATGGTAAAGAGAAGGCGTGTGGAATCAGGTGCTGGTAACCTGAGCCTGGACGAGAGACAAGGACGGGCTCCTGTTGCTCAGCAGTGACAGCCAAGTGTGAGAGGCCAGGGGACCCTCACCTCCTGCAGTCAAAGGCTGAGACCTGGCACCGGCCCTAAGTATAAAGAGCAAAACTTAAAAATGGAGCTCTTGGCTTCAGCAAACACTTTGTGCCTACATTGGGGAAGGAAGGGACCCTGAGACGAGGTCAGGGGGACCTGCTCCAGAATCCCTTGTGGTCTTGATCCCACATACCCTGAGACCTTTCAACCGAAGAAGGAAGAGAGAAGTCTCCTGAGGCAGACAGAATAACAGCCCCCCAAAGATGCCCGTGCCCTAACCCCAGACCCTGTGAATCCCTCCTTTTACACAACAAAGGAGGAGATTTTGCAGACATGACGAAGTTAAGGATGGTGAGGTGGGGGGACTCTGTTTTTGGATTCTCCACGTGGTTCAGAGTTATCATCCTGGTCCTCATGAAGTAGGGGCAAGAGAGTGAAAGACAGAGGAAGACGTGAGAGCAGAGGCAGAGGCAGGAGTGATGAGCTGGGAAGATACAGGAAGGGGCCGTGAGCTCTGGATGCAGGCAGTCCCCAGAATCCAGGAAAAGGGAGAGAAACACATCCCGCCCTGAAGACTCCAGACGGGGTACAGCCCCGCTCACCCTGGATTCGAGCCCCGTCGGGTTCACTGCAGACTCGCAGGACAGGACTGTGCTGTGTGTGTGCTGGCTGGTTACAGCAGCCATAGGAAGCAAAGACACCCCTTCTTGAGAGATTGTGCAGATTTCAAAGGACACACAACAGCTTCAGAAATTCCCTGGATGTCCAGCTGTTAGGACTCAGAGCTTTCACTTCCCTGAGCCCAGGCCCTAGCCTGGCTGGGGAACTGGAATCCTGCAATCTGCACAGTGTGGCCAAAAGAAAAAAAAAAAAAACCCTACAGTTCCTCAAGTTATAGATTTACAGTAGTGTCTTTTCTTGACTAGATCCTAAATTCCTGTAGTGAATTTAGGAACTGAGTGTTGTTTGGACTGGAATCCCAGGCATGGGGTAAACTGGTGATGGTTTATGAACCTGAGTTCATCCTTGAGGGTCTTTAGGATGTGAACCCTCCAAGAGAAATGAGGGGAGCGTTTCTGGTTAAGGGAGGGGCATGAGCCCAGGCCCAGAGTTGGAAATGGGTGGAAGGCATGCTTGAGGGCACTGGGGGTAGGGGGGGCCCCGCGTAGTGTCTGCAGAACCGGCACAGGATGTGGGGGTTTTATGCTGCAGCCACTGGGGACAGGGACACTGATGGCAGCCAAGGGGAGGAGTTAGGAAGAGAAACTAGTGGACGGCTATCTGCTTCAACTCTTAGAAGCTCAGCTGAAGAGAACGATAGGAAAATCCATCTTAGCTGACACCTGTTCAGAACCAAGTGTCCTGCAAGGTCCTCTTCTACACAGGGCCGTTCTCGGTTGTCACATTGAGGGAGGTGTTAGGACCAGGGAGGGCTCACAGCTTGTTTGGTTTCAGGGAGGTTGAAAGCACTGATGACAGAATTTGAGCCCCCATCTGCCTGACTGCAAAGTCCTTGTTCTTTTCACTGCAACACCCTGCCTTTGTCAGCACTGTTAAGAGTCCAGGCTTCTAAGAACCAAGAGAAAGTGTAAATAAATCTGTTGTCATGGGAGTTAAGGGCGAAACAAAAGATTAGGGAGATAACAGGCTTGAGAGACTGAAAGAAACTCCCCATCTTTATGGGCAGAGCAAGTAAGGCCTCCACAGGACAAGTGACCAGAATGTTTTAGTGTCTTAATAGGCATCTTCAGGTTTTATGTCCAAATGAGGCTCTTAGGTTCTTTTTGGTTTCCCCAGTGATTTTCCTGAGAGTTCCCCATACCATATAATGGAACCACTATCCCTCTGTTGATTCAGTCAAATGCTTGATTAAAGTTAGGGCCTTGCATTTTTTTTTAATTAATTAATTATTCTCTGGGTGCCCTGGGTGTCGGTTGCTGCGTGCAGGCTTTCTCTAGTTGTGGCGAGCAGGGGCTACTCGTTATCGTGATGCCCGGGCTTCTCATTGCTTTCCTTGTTGTGGAGTATGGGCTCTAGGGTGTGCGGGCTTCAGCAGTTGCAGTGCACGAGCTCAGTGGTTGTGGCACACGGGCTTAGCTGCTCTGCAGCATGTGGTATCTTCCCAGACCAGGGATCGAACCCGTGTCCCATGCGTTGGCAGGTGGATTCTTATCCACTGGACCACCAGGGAATCTAATGGTTTAGAAAGCTGAGCCCAGCAAGTTTTCCCATATGGCCACCAGAGAGAACTGAGGATGCTTCCTTGGGCAGTGGCAGCCCTCAGACAAGCAATTTTCTTGCCATTACTTTTCTTCACGTCAGCACGGGACCCGCACATGAGGCTGAGTGTTCCCTAGGACATAGCTGCTCGTGGGCCTACCAGGAGCAGCAGCGTCAACTCCTTCAGCTGGAAGTGCGCCCGCTGTGAGGTGCACGGTCACAGGCTCTCAAGAAACCCTTGTACGTATTTCAGCAATTCTTGCTATTGGTCCTGACTGTGAGGGAAGAAATGTGTTTGAGGGGAAAAAAGGGTGTTGGCATCTGCCCGTACCCTGGTGGTGGAGACTTTTTTTAAAATTATATTCATGGTGCACAAGGCAGAAAAAAGATGCCCAGGACAAATTGCCCCTTGAAGTTTGGGGCAGAATGGATATAGGTATAAATATGGCTGAGTCTCTTTGCTCCACCTGAAACTACCACAACATTGTTCACTGGTTATACCCCAATACAAAATAAGATGTTTTAATAAGAATTAAATTTTAAAGAGAGCTTCCCTGGTGGCTCAGTGGTAAAGAATCTGCCTGCCAATGCCGGGGACACGGGTTCGTCCCTTGATCTGGGCAGATCCCACATGCCGCGGAGCAGCTAAGCCCGTGCGCCACAACCGTTGAGCCTGTGCCCTAGAACCTGGAAGCCGTAATCACTGAGCCCCCGTGCCACAACTGCTGCTGCTGCTGCTGCGTTGCTTCAGTCGTGTCCGACTCTGTGCGACCCCATAGACAGCGGCCCACCAGGCTCCCTCGTCCCTGGGATTCTCCGGGCAAGAACACTGGAGTGGGTTGCTATGTCCTTCTCCAATGCATGAAGGTGAAAAGTGAAAGTGAAGTCGCTCAGTCATATCCGACTCCTAGCGACCCCAGGGACCGCAACCTACCAGGCTCGTCCGTCCATGGGATTTTCCAGGCAAGAGTACTGGAGTGGGGTGCCATTGCCTTCTCCATGTGCCACAACTACTGAAGCCCAAATGCTCTAGAGCCTGTGCCCCATAACAGGAGAAGCCACCGCAATGAGAAGTCGGCACACCACAGCTAGAGTAGCCCCCTGCTCTTCACAATTAGAGAAAAGGCCCGAGCAGCAACAGAGACCCAGCGCAGAGGAAAATAAATAAAATAAAAACAAATTACCCCTTGAATTACTTTCACTTTGGGGCCACCAAAGTACACATATGCGATCAGTCACAACTTAACAAGGAAAACAAGGAAGATGAGGGGATGCAGTGGTTGATAATGAGCTGACCAGTGTCTCCAAGACTCCTTAGCTGTCACGTACAGGACAGTGCTGGCCACCAGCAGGGCAGCCAGGAAACAGTGTGCCGGGCCAGCACAGGAAGGCCCTGGTGGAGGTCAGATCTCGAGTCTGTGTGCCCTGTTAGCTGTCCCACTGCCCGCTCGATTTCGTCCACACCTTAGAAGCCTGAAGACCTCAATCCGGGTCAACACTGTAAGATCGTATCACTCTGGGTGCGCTTGCATGAACCACTCCTCTCTGGCCTCTCATCTGAGCTGGGCCCATACTCACCAGTCAAGCCCTTCACTCTCAGCCACCTTAGCTGCACACAATTAAAAAGTTTCTTTCTGGTCTCCATACAGGCTGCCTCCTCATACATCTCATCCTGTTCTTTCCATCCACCTGCTTGTTCAATTAAGGGTCATGGGATTGAACTTCCCTGGTGGTCCAGTGGTTAAGAATCCACCTGCCAGTGCAAGGGACACAAGTTCGATCCCTGGTCTGGGAAGATCCCACATGTCGTGAGGCAACTAAGCCATGCAGCAACTACTGAAAATCACACACCCTGGAGCCTATGCTCTGCAACAAGAGAAGTCATTGCAATGAGAAGCCTGCACTCTGCAACTGGAGAGTAGCCCTCTCTCGCTGTAACTAGAGAAAGCCTGTGCACGGCAATGAAGACCCAGTGCAGCCAAAAGTAAATATAAAATAAATAAATAATTTTTTTTTTAAAAAAGAGTGATCCAGTCTCCAAGACAGACCCTGGTTGATTCCACGCAGAAGTCCTAATTGTGAATTCTTGCATTTAAAATAAACATTTTTAAATGTCAAATTCTTTCAGCTTGAAATATTATCCATGTGCAGGGGCCAATCTCACACACACACACACACACACACACACACACACACACACACACACACACACACACACACACACACACACACACACACACCCTTCAGGGCACACACACACACACACACCCTTCAGGGCACCTACAGGACCCTGCACAGCACCAGGCAGGCAGCGGGAGAAAAGCAGAGAGGGAATGAGCCATGTGATGTCCCAGGGAGAGTCGCTCGGAGTGTGCTGTGAGGGTTGAGATGGGATTGTGATGGGCAGGTGGCCTGGGGACTGCAGGGAGCAAGAGGGAGTCAGGGAGCTGGGTACTGATGCCCAGGAAGGAAGCATTGCTATTCCTAACAGAGACCATGTATCTGCAGCAGCTGCTCCTACAAAGGGTCACCCTGGCCAGCCTGGCAGTGCCTTGCCCCCACACCAACCTTTCCCTGGAGTGAGGAATTTTCAGTCTGTGCCCCAAATGGGTAGGATTGATGTTGATGGTGATACCCAGCAGAAACCTATGATTCCACACTCACAATCTTGTGTCTGCAAAACAGGAAAACACTCGTGTGTTCCATGTTAAATTTCCCAGGCAGCACTACCACATCCAAATGACAGGAAGTTCAGTCATTTCCTGGCTTCCTCCCCCACAGGTCTTCTTGCAGACACAAGGGATGGATAACAATTGTTCCTGCCTCTTTCCTCTGCTCAGTTGCTGCAATCATCCTGGGAGATGGTTGATAATCAAGATATGGAGGCTGAGAGCCTGGCCTCACAGCCCACCAGGAGTGCAGGACTCAGCCTCTATCCCGGTAGGGTCAGAGGCGGCAATGACCGTTCTGACAAACTGGGTGTATCTGGAAAACTGAAGCCGTCAAACTGAGTTGCCCAAGTGTGGTCAGGACATAGACGTAAAGCAGGACTGGGTGGGGGGACAGTATTAAGGCACCTTGGCTAGAAGCAATGAAGCGTTGTTGTTTAGTCGCTCTTTTGTGTCCAACTCTTTGTGACCCGATGGACTGTAGCTCACCAGGCTCCTCAGTCCACGCAAGACTACTGGAGGCAAGAACACTGGAGTGGGTTGCCATTTCCTTCTCCAGGGGATCTTCCTGACCCAGGGATTGAACTCGCGACTCCTGCATTGGCAGGTGGAGTCTTTACCATCTGAGTCACCACAGGAATGAAGTGAGAAGTTCTCAGATGTTTGCAGGGACGAGGCTGGAGTCTCCGAGGAAAATTGCCCACCCGCTGATTCAGCGGCAGCAGCTAGGCGGACAGTGCACGGGTGTCTGTTCATCATCTAACTGCTCTCCCTCCAGGAACACCAGTCTCTCCTCACGTCCACCTGCTGAATCCGCCTGTGTGCCTACATTGTCCAATCTACTTGAAGGGACTCTGGGATCTCTTTTCCTGCACTGCAGGGAGTGGGAAGGGGTGTCAAGCCCGGGAATGGTGTCCTGAGAGGCGGGGTGGCAGGACCTCACCATCCCAGCACCCCGGGTCCTGATCTGGGGTTGATGGTGAACCTGGGACCCCATCTGCCCCCTCAGGCCCTGGGAGAACCTGTGCCATAGTGATGGACGCATCTCCCCTGACTCTTCCTGGCACGAGGCTCCTGAAGTGCCCAGGAGGACTCATCTCCTGCTTTGGGGGGGTCCATTCTGGAATGTTCCTCAGCAGCCCAGCCAAGGCCACGTGCACAGATCCTGAGTGATGGGGCTGCAGGTTCACAGCCGTTTCCTGCAGTGCCTGCGCCGGTGGCCTAGGTGTCTGGGCACCCGTGTCCAGCCCACACTGCCCCCTGTGCCTGGAGCCGTCCCCCTCAGCAGTGACTTGGTTCCTGCGGTGGGTTCCAGGTCACCAGTCCGTCCTGCCACCTCCTCCACATGAGGTTCTTCCTGGGGGACCCTGATGTCTGTCCCAGGAGCTTTGCCCAGAGCAAACCTAGAGAGTGTTTGAGGGCTGGTGGTTGTGGCAGTGAACACACGGGCATTTGTCTCAGGTGATGGAAAAAGAGGAGCGTGAGTGCCCTCTAGTGGACTGATCGTTCTAGAAGAGGAGCCAAGAGGACCCTGGGGAGTTGAGAGATTGGGGTTGACCTTGGACAAAGGGCACATTCGGGTTCAGGAGGGATATTCAGGGGGGATAAACTTATGGCTGCCTGTAGCTCCCAAGTGGGAAGACTAGTTTTCCAAAGTGGGTATCAGTTGGACTCCGGGAGTTGGTGATGGACAGGGAGGCCTGGTGTGCTGCGGTTCATGGGGTCACAAAGAGTCAGACACGACTGAGCAACTGAAGGAGCAAGCTCAACATTCAGAAAACTAAGATCATGTCATCCGGTCCCATCACTTCATGGCAAACAGATGGGGAAACAGTGGAAACAGTCGCAGACTTTATTTTTTTGGGCTCCAAAATCACTGCAGATGATGACTGTAGCCATGAAATTAAAAGACGCTTACTCCTTGGAAGAAAAGTTATGACCAACCTAGACAGCATATTAAAAAGCAGAGACATTACTTTGCCAACAAAGGTCTGTCTAGTCAAGGCTATGGTTTTCCCAGTGGTCATGTATGGATGTGAGAGTTGGACTATAAAGAAAGCTAAGTGCTGAAGAATTGATGCTTTTGAACTGTGGTGTTGGAGAAGACTCTTGAGAGTCCCTTGGACTGCAAGGAGATCCAACCAGTCCATCCTAAAGGAAATCAGTCCTGAATGTTCATTGGAAGAACTGATGCTGAAGCTGAAAGTCCAATACTTTGGCCACCTGATGCGAAGAACTGACTCATTTGAAAAGACCCTGATGCTGGGAAAGATTAAAGGCGAGAGGAGAAGGGGACGACAGAGGATGAGATGGTTGGATGGCATCACCGACTCAATGGACATGAGTTTGAGTAAACTCTGGAAGTTGGTGATGAACAGGAAGGCCTGGCGTGCTACAGTCCATGGTGTCGCAAAGAGTCTGACACGACTGAGCGACTGAAGTGAACTGAACCAAAACTCCTCGGGGGATTCCTCTGATGTGAATGGTGGTCCGTGCCCACTTTCCCCTCAGGGTCTGCAGGTGAGGCCACACTCCTCTGCATGTCAGTAGATTCTGCTGCCGTCTCTTCCTTCTCACTGATGTCACTATCGCCATCTTCAAGATTCATTTCTGTCTCATCCATAACAGTCTTCTTCCTCCTCCTCCTTCTCCTCCTCATCTTCCTTGGAAACATTCTTTAATGTGGCGAGTAATCGATGGTAACCAGACACTTGTTCTGGTTCACTCTCTGCTTCACTTTCAGTACCTGAAGTATCTGAGCTCTCTGACAGTTGACAAGTCTGTGGTTTTGCTTCTTGTCTGGAAACTTTGTCATAGAAGGGATGCTCCTCGCCAAAATCCCGAAGAGGCTTTTTCTGCTTTTTAGTCAGGGAGCTGAGAAGCTGGCTCCAGCTCTGGCTCCCATGTATGCCCATGGCAAACACCTCAAATCCGCCCACCCCCAAAAGTAGCTTTTTTCACCAGGAAGTAGTCTGGTCAACCCATTCACGTGGGACCTCCGACGGGACTTTATGGCGGAAGGCCCTCACTTGTTTTTATTTTGCTTGGGGGAATGGTCTGGTAGCAGAAATTCACCTGTAACTCTGAGTCCACTCTATCCTGGGGGCACAGGGGTACACAGGAAAATATTATGTCTAAATTATCCTAACCTCCATCACTGTTCCCTGGCAAAGAGAAGTTCTGGTGGTAGAACATGGTGGGCAGAATATTAACAGGAGAGGATGGCATTCACAAGAGTCTCTACCCTGGGACTCTCCCTGGTGGTCCAGTGGCTAAGACTCCTTGCTCCCAGTGCAGGGGACCTGGGTTCCAACCCTGGTCAGGAAGCTAGATCCCTCACGCCACAGCTAAGAGTTCACGTGCTGCAGCTAAAGATCTTGAAAGCTGCAATGAAGATGGAAGATCCTGGTGCTGCACCTAAGACTCAGCACAGCCAAATTAAATAAGTAAATTTTTAAGAGTAGAATAGTACAGGAGAGCTTTAAAAAAGAAAGAAAAAAAAGCCCTTGTCCAACCAAGGTGGCTCTGGGCTGTGCTCATGCTGCCCTGAGGACCGAGGGATCATGGACAGCTCTCAACCTTCTTTCCTCTGCAAATGCAGGAAGGGACATGGGAAAATGGGGCTGGCTGATGTCCACACAAATATGAGCGGGAAGAAGCAACCACAGGTGGTAGACATGTCATGAACAGGTACTTCTTGTTCCCTTCCAGTGTCCTGAGCCCTCCTGGCCTCTTCAGTCCAGGCTCTGGAGGGAAAAGATGCCATGTGCGCGTGTGCATTCATACTAAGTTGCTTCAGTCGTGTCCAGCTCTTTGCCACCCCATGGACTGTAGCCCGCCAGGCTCCTCGGTCCATGGGAATTCTCCAGGCAAGAACACTGAAGTGAGTTGCCATGCCCTCCTCCGGGAGATCTTCCCCACCCAGGGATCGAACCCGCATCTCTTATGTCTCCTGCATTGGCAGATGGGTTCTTTACCACGAGCGCCACCTGGGAACCCCAAAAGATACCATAGAACACACCAACTCTTTAGAAAAGCTACCGTCTCTTTCGCCTCACCTTCCCCCAAGAGCTGCCTCTCCCCTGCTCCTTGTCTTATTTCCACATGTTCTGCCCCCTCATCACTCTTGGTCCACTGGGACTTGCTCGTGCCTCCCTGTATCTGCCTACGCAGTCCCTGCATGGGATGGCCTCTTCCCCTTTCTCCACCAACCTGCTCCTTCCCCTCTTACAGCCTGACTCACTGGCCATCTGCCACAGTTCGTCCCAACCTCCACAGGTGAACCCCAGGGTCCCCCTCTGAAGCTCCACCTCTGACTCTCTTCTCCTTCTGCTCAGGACCGGTTCCTGTGCTCACGTCACGTGTCCTGGGGATCCCTGAGTACCTGACAGACAGGCGGGATGGGTCTAGCTGGGCTTGTCACTGGTGCCGCCACTCCTTCTCAAGGAATTGGCACTGAAAGTGCTCATAGTAGGGATAAAGGAAAGAATGATGGGTAGATGGGTGGACGCCTGCTTCAGCCCCTGTGTAGTTACTATGGGAGTGCTTAGGGCATGAAGAAATGGACATTCACGTACACGCCCAGCGGTGTATTGGCGCCAGCTTTACACAAGGTAAGGGGTAGGATCCTCCCCTAAATTTTTTGTTTTTGAGATAAAATTCACATAAGCTGACGTTCATGTTTTAGCCTTTTGAAGTGTGGGACCGAGGAATGTGGTCCATCCTGTCCTCCCAGAGTTCTACTGGGCTGCAGATGTCCGGCACCGAAAGCCTGGCAGGCAGGTCAGAGCCCATCTTTGCCTAGGAGTTGGTGTCCAGAGCACTAATCTGAGCCAGAGGGTGACATCAGGACACATAAAGGTGTCTCACACCACATCCCACCCCCACTGTGGGAGCTGCTAGACTCACTCTGCCCAAAAATGTCCTCAAAGACCCTGAGGTGGGGCTTCCCTGGTAGCTCAGCGGTAAAGAATCCGCCTGCCATGCAGGAGACACAGGAGATGGGGCCTCGATCCCTGGGTGGAGAAGATCCCCTGGAGAAGAAAATGGCAACCCACTCCAGTATTCTTGTCTGGGAAAGCCCATGGACAGAGGAGCCTGGTGGGCCACAGTCCGTGGGGTCGCAGAGTCGGACAGGACTGAGCGACTTAGAAGCAGCAGCACCAGAGCATGTGTGCTCAGCCGCTCAGTCGTGTCTGATTCTCTGCGACCCCGTGACTGTGGCCCACCATGCAATTTTCCAGGCGTGGAGACAGAATGATTTGGGGAGGAGAGTGACCACCATCCTTAGACAAAATGATAGACGTGCCTTTGCTTTAAAATGATCCTGGGCTTCCCTGGTGGTTCAGTAGTAAAGAATCCACCTGCCATTGCAGGAAACATGGGTTTGATCCCTGATCCGGCAAGATCCCACGTGTCTCGGGGCAACCAAGCCCGTGCTCCACAACTATTGAGCCTGTGCTCTAGAGCCCGGCAGTCACAACTACTGAGCCCAAGTGCCCCAGAGCGCATGGTCTGCAAGAAGAGGAGCCACTGCAGTGAGAAGCCCGAGTACTGCAACTAGAGAAAAACCTGAGCAACGAAGACCCAGCCCAGCCAAAAATGAATAAATAAATAAAATATACTCGGTTTAAAACACACACGCACACACACACAAGACCTCATGGCTTAGGCTATTCCTAAGGAAAACAGACACGCCAGAGGGGGACCCTCCAGACTGACTGGGTCATGCCCGACCAGAGGTCCAAGAGCATCTCCTCATCTAGCTTACTCCCCACAGTTATTCCAGGAGCACCTGGGACTCTGTGTGAACTATTCTCTCCCTCCTCTGGGGCTCTACGGGTTGAGACACCTGAAAGCCTTCTCAGAGAAGAATACCTCTGAGTTTTTCCCACTCACCTCACTAGGTCACTGCTAAGTTTTCCACCTATCTGTGTTTATCTTGACGGAAACACAAGGAGGTCTCTGCAGCAGAGAAGAGACCATTTACTCAGAGAAAGGGATCCAAAGACTTAGATTGGAATGCCGTATGGATTTATCATTTGAGACCTGCTCACCAGCAACCTGGGAGCCTTCAGAGCACACAGCTTTCACCACGACTGTGAGATACGACTTTGTAAGGAAGCCCCAGCAGCCTTGAAGAGCTAGCTCTGCGATGGCTCTTCTCTGGAGCTCGGAAATTACAGTGGGAACCGCTGCCACAGAGGTGGGAAACCTCAGTGCAATGGGGGTAACTGGATTGAGAGGCAGCAGGTCTAAGAGGCGTTTGTTGTTCAGTTGCTAAGTCGTGTCCAAGTCTTTGTGACCCCACGGACTGCAGCACACCTGGCTCCTCTGTCCTCCACTATTTCCCAGAGTTTGCTCAAATTCATTTCTATTGAGTCAGTACTTAATCACCAAAGGCAAGGTGGGTCATGCTTACCATAATGGACAGTAGAGTCAATGCTGCAATCAGAACAGTCTGACTCAACAGAGAACAATGGCACTGGCTAACTGATCATGGTGTTCCTAAAAATGAAGGAAACAGGAAGTCTGACAAATTCTTACTTGATTTGTATACATGAAAGCGTTCTGAATCAAGTGAACAAAAGTCTAATAAAATCAAGAAAAAAAAAGAGTCAGTATCCCTAAGTCAATTCCTAGATTAAAGGCCCAGAATCCTTGGGGTGTATGTATCTTTTTCAGCACTACTTATAATTGCCAGGACATGGAAGCAACCTCAGTGTCCATCAACATCAGAATGGATCAAGAAGATGTAGTATATATATACAATGGAGTATTTTTGCTGTTTAGTCACTAAGTTGTGTCTGACTCTTTTCCCCATACCTTGTCCTGTTGTCCCCATACCTCTTTCCATCTGGCTGTTCCTGAGTTATGCACGCATGCATGCAGTCACTTCAATTGTGTCTGACTCTTTGTGACCCTATGCACTGTGGCTCTATGGACTCTGCCCATGGGATTCTCCAGGCAAGAATACTGGGATGGGTTGCCATGCCCTCCTCCAGGGGATCTTCCTGACCCAGGGATTGAACCTGCGTCTCTTAATGTCTCCTGTGTTGGTAGGTGGGTTCTTTACCACTAGCACCACCTGGAAAGCCTGTTCCTGAGTTATATCTTTTAATAATAATCCCAGGACTTCCCTAGTGGTCCTGTGGTTAAGAATCCGCCTGCCAAGGCAGGGGACATGAGTGCAATCCCTGGTACGAGAAGATCCCACATGCCTCAGAGCAGTTAGACCTATGTGCCTCAAGTACCGAAGCCCGAGTGCCTGGAGCCTGTACTCCGCAACAAGAGAAGCCACCACAACTAGAGGAAGGCCGTGCACAGCAGCAAAGACCCAGCGCAGCCAAAAACTAATTATCAAAGAAGTAGTAGCCCAAATCGGAGAAGACAATGGCACCCCACTCCAGTACTCTTGCCTGGAAAATCCCATGGACAGAGGAGCCTGGTAGGCTACAGTCCATGGGGTCACTAAGAGTCGGACACGACTGAGCGACTTTACTTTCACTTTTCCCTTTCATGCACTGGAGAAGGAAATGGCAACCCACTCCAGTATTCTTGCCTGGAGAATCCCAGGGACGGGGGAGCCTGGTGGGCTGCCGTCTATGGGGTCGCACAGAGTCGGACACGACTGTAGCGACTTAGCAGCAGCAGTAGCCCAAATACCATTGATCCCTCTCCTGTTACATGGCCTCTCTCTCTGAGCCACACCTGTGGCCCCCTGGGGAATTCCTGCTAATCAGTAAATGGAAAAAGAGAAAACTCGGGGCTAGTTTACAGAGATTTCTGCTTGATGTGCAGACACCACGTGAAAGGGAAAAATTGCAGCATGATAGACCCTTTCTGAAACTTCCCTGAAAGCCAGAGTGAAGAGAAATCCTCTTGGGGGTGTGGGGGCAGGGGAAGGAACTTCAGGCAGGGCACCTGACTGTCCATTTCACTTGGAAGGAGAAATAGCCAGAGGTCTGATTATACACTGATTCACAGGCTGTGTGTGGCCAATGGCTTGGCTGGGCCGTTAGGGATTTGGTTAAGAACATGACTGGAAAATTGGTGTCAAGGAGATCTGGGGAATAAATATATGGATAAACCTCTCTGAATGCTCACTGTTCACCTCAGCAGAAGGAGATTTAAATAATCAAGTGGATAGAATGACTTGTTCTGTGGACATCCATCAGCCTCTTTTTCTTTTTTTAACATTTATTTACTTATTTTTGGCTTTGCTGGGTCTTCATTGCTGTGCGTGGGCTTTCTCTAGTTGCAGTGAGTGAGTGGGGGCTACTCTTCATTGCAGTGGCTTCTCTTGTTGCAGAGCACAAGCTCTATGGTGCGCGGTCTCCAGTAGTTGCAGCCCATGGGCTCTAGAGCCCAGGGTCAGTAGTTGTGGCAGACGGGCTTAGTTGCCCCCGTGGCATGTGGGATCCCCCCAGACCAGGGATCGAACCCACATCCCCTGCGGTGGCAGGCGGATTTTCAACGGCAGGACCACCAGGGAAGCCCCAGTCAGCCTCTTTCCCCAGCTACCCCTGCCTTCGACTGGTGGGCTCACGAATGTAGTGGCCACAGCGGCGAGGATGGAAGTCGTAAGTGGACTCAGCAGCACGGACTTCCACTCACCAAGGCTGACCTGGCTGCAGCCACCACTGAGGGCCCAGTCTGTCAGCCCGGAGACCGGCTGGGCCTCAGGCAGGGCACTGCTCCCCAGGGTGATCAGCCAGTTACCTGGTGGCAGGCTGATTACAGTGAACCATCTCCATGATAAAAGGGCAGCATTTTGTTCTTACTGGGACAGACAGGTACTCTGGATACAGATCTGCCTTCTCTGCAAGCAAATGTCTCTGCCCAAACTACCATCCATGGCTGCCTTGGGGGTCCAGAGGTTGGGAATCCACCCACCAATGCAGGAGACACGGGTTTGATCCCTGGCCCGGGAAGATCCCACACGCCTCAGAGCAGCTAAGCTCATGTGTTACAGCTACTGAGCCCGAGAGCCACAACCACTGAAGCCCGCATGCCCTAGAGCCCATGCGCCGCAACAAGAGAAGCCACCGTAATGTGCACCGCACCGAAGAGTAGCCCCTGCTCACCGCAACTAGAGAAAACCCGAGGGCAGCCACAAAGACCCAGCGCAACCAAAAGTAGAACAAAAAAAAATTATTTTTTAAAAAATAATCTATGATGTTAGGCAGAACAGTGTGGTGTGGGGACTGTTGCATTTCCTCCCTTGTCCACCAGAGGGCACCAGAGTTACTCCACAGCCTCGAATCTCCCCAAGGGCCTCAGACCTTTCTCAGCCCAGGAGTGCCGGACCCACTGGTGTCACCTTAGTCCAGTCCTCCTCGCTCTCCACGCCCCCCACACTGGACTCCATCACCTCCTCCATCCAGCCAGGAGTGGGCCCACTTCACACCATTAGGAACTACTATCCTTCAGGTCTTCAGTGTGTGTCCCTGGAAGCTGTGGCCTCGCTAGACCCCCAAGGAGAGAGAAGGAGGATCCCATCCCTCTCACCAGGCGTTACTCACGCCCCCTTTCCAGCCCCTCAGTCCTTTTCTGGAGCCTTCCGGTGGGAATAGAACACAACCTTCTCACAGCCTTTGAGAACCCTGGGAAGCCCCTCAATGTGACAGTCGAGTCTGACTCTTTGCGACCCCATGGACTGTGGCCCACCAGGCTTCTCCGTCCATGGGACTCTCCAGGCAAGAATACTGGAGTGGGTTGCCATGCCTTCCTCCAGAGGATCTTCCCCACCCAGGGACTGAACGCTGGTCTCCTGCATTGCAGGGGGATTCTTTACTGGCTGAACCACCAGGGATGCCCCCAATGTTACAAAGGGAAATAATATTCTGGTTTGGAAACCCCAGGGTCTCTGTGTGGTGCTGACAGACCCCAGATCAGAACAAGGCAGAGGCCGACACTAGGGGTGGGTCGGCCTCTCAGCTGACTTGTCACCATCAGCCTTGCTATTGAAAGTGTGCTCCACAGTCCAGAATGGTCAGCATCACCTGAGAGCTTGTTAGATGCAGACTCTCAGGTCCACCCCACACCTGCTGAGTCAGGCTGTGTTTCAACAGGATCTGCAGACCCTCCCTGTGCATAGAAGTTGGGGAGAGGCTGCCCCACCCCACATTCTGTAGTCTCTGCCAGGCTGGGCAAGCACGTGACCTGTGCAGCTGCTGAAGCAGCTTTTCTAAGGTGCCTCTTGGGGGTTCAAAGTCTTCATGAAGCTCCACAGGTGGTTCCCATGCACGGTGGGGACAACGTCCCTGTGACAAGAGTTCCTGATGCACCTCCTCCCCACCCCCCAGGCTCCTGCTCTGAAGGAAAAGCCAGAAGGGGAAGATGAGACTAGAGACTGTGGAAGCCGGGAGGCTGACTCTGCACCCCCAACTGAGAACTATGGTGGAACTCCCAGGACGCTGAGCCCCAGGGTGGTACTCTCCCCAACAATGGGGGAAATTGCATATCTGTGTGTGTGTCTAGGGTGAGAAGTCAAGCTACAAAAGGCAGAAACAGCAGCGGTTCTCAGGCAAATGAAATGTAACAGAGAGGGAAGAGGGAAGAAGAGAGAAGCCAGACAGGGAATGAGAGGGGAGGGGGAGGGCGGGGCCTGGGCAGAGACCCCGCCCCCGGGCCACAGACCCAGCGCAGTGCTCCTGCCCCAGGAGGCCCAGCACACAGGGGGAAGGACAGCAGAGCTCACACAACAGACTGCAGTGCTTTTGAGTGTTTCTGGAGCAGAAGTTCTCACAGAGAGAGGGACACAGTAGACAGCAGGCACCATGGAGACCCCCTCAGGCCCTTCCCGCAGACGGTGTGTCCCCTGGAACAGGCTCCTGCTGTCAGGTGAGAGGGGACAATTTTCAGGGAGTGGGCAGAGACAGTTTTCAGGGAAAACAAGAGCCTGGGTGGGATCTCTGAGGCAGACAGGGCTCTGAGAGGGAACAGAGGGCTTCTGTTCAGATCTGAGGGGAGAGGACAGGGAGCAGGGTGGGGGCAGGGGCTCAGCCACAGGAGACTCTCCATGAACTAGAACTGGTGAGGGGCGGGAAACCTTCTACCAGTGTAGGTTTTACAGGTTATTCTTCACTGAGCAGTAACTGTTGAAAACTGATGACAATAATAATAATTTATGTCTGGTGTCATTACAGAAAAACACTTAAACAGGACACTAAACATTGTCCTTACCCTGGACCCTTAGAAACTGACAAATAAAACCAGGCTGTGGAATTCCTGGGAACTCTCATTCCTTCATCCCCAGGTACTAATGTCTGGAGCCTGGTCCTGGCACTGGGTTTCAAGCAGGATCAGACAAGCCTCTGCCCTCACGGAGCTTACATTCTATGAGGAGGAAGACAGACAAGCAAAGAGATCTAGAATGTGCTGTCAGGTGCTGACAGGCATCATGCAGGAAATGGAGCAGGGAAAGGTCAGCAAGTGAACATGGAGGGTCTATAGAGCAGGTGGTTATGGGGAGGGGCGTCTCCCAAGAGGCCCCTGAGTGTGAGCAGGTGTGTGAGGGCAGCGAGGGAGTGAGCCAGGGGACAGCTGGGGAAACAGGAAATACCAAGCCCAGAGGGGCTGAAGTGATGGGGGCCATGCTGCTGACCTTGAACCACACACACACACATATACACACACACACACCAGGGATGTGGGATGAAGAGACCTGTTCAGGACCCAGAGCACCATTTTCCCATCCCCCACACAGGTCAGAATATTAACTTATTTCTCTCTCTTCCCTCCTAGTCTCACTCTTAACCTTTGGGACCCCGCCCGCCACTGCCCAGCTCACTATTGAAACGGTGCCCCCTCTTGCTGCAGAAGGGTCGGATGTTCTTCTACTTGCCTACAACGTGACAGGGAATCCTCTAGGCTATGCCTGGCACAGAGGAGAAAAGGTGGACAACAACCAGCTAATTGCATCATACAGAGTAGACACTAATGTAACTACCAATGGGCTTGCGCACAGCGGTCGAGAGATATTTTACCGCAACGGAACCCTGCTGATCCAGAATGTCATCCAGAAAGACACAGGATCCTACACTCTGCTGGTTACAAAGGATGATTTACAGACAGAAATACAGACTGGACACCTCCACGTACACCGTGAGTGCTTCCTCTCTGACCTCGGGGTGCTGGGGTGGGGGGCGGGGTTGAATTCTGCTCTGACAGACCCAGATGGTACCTCCATCTCCTCTACATTATGTCCCGTGTTGGGGTTTGAACATTTAGTGCAGGACACACACCGTGGTGACAAACTCCAAAGGGTCAGAATTCCATTCAGGGGATCTGGACCCTGCAGACACTGCAGAAAGAAGGACGGTCTGATGGGAGGGACTCAGCAGAGGGAGAGCACTCTCAGCCCAGCCCCTGGGTCCCTCCCTGCGACCATGACCCTGAGGAAGACCCTGCAGGACTCAGTAGGGGCCTGGCCTGAGGGATCCTCAGAGAGAAGCTCAGGCCCACGGGGACCCTGTCCCAGGGTCCCGGCTCCAGTGACCGTGGAAAACCTGTGCCGCTGGTGGGTGTTGGCCTCCCAGGCGGAGCTGACTGGGGCGGATGATTCCCCAGCTCCCTGCGGCCAAGGTTTCTGAGCAGGTCACCCGCCAGGGCTCAGCCCCAAGAGCTGCGTCTGAGCAGGGGTGGAGTCCAGTCCTTCCCCTGAGACTCAGCATGGAGAGCAGGCTAGGCTGGGTCCCCATGCTGTTAGCCGACCCCCTGGGGGTCAGAGGAGACTCCGGAGGAAGGTCAGCGTCCCCAAGAAGGACCAGAGGAGAGAAGACGCTCCCGGCAGCTCCTCACCCCGCAGCGGGCAGCCCAGGGAGCCCTCTCCTGTGGACACAAATAATAGTAGAGGCAGGGTTTTCTGTTTTAAAAACATTTATTTATTTATTAGGCTGCATCGGGTCTTCATTACATCAGACAGGATCTTTCGTTGTGGTTCATGGGTTTTGTTGCTCCACTTAGTTACTCCGAGGCCTGTGGGATCTTAGTTCCCCAACCAGCAGAACCCGCATCTCTAGCATTGCAGGGCAGATCTTAACCAGGAAGACTTACCAGGAAGTCCCTAGACACACTTTCTATATCCAGCTTTAGACCAGCTAATTATTAATGATTTAAGGTTAATATACAGACAACATGGCACTCCTGACACCATTTACCATTTATTCTATTTTACTGAAGACAAGCTCAGTAAAATACAGGGAGGTAACAGTCAGTGAATCAGAGTCACACAGACCATGAGTGACCAGTCAGGGGAAATATGTGTGGAAGGGTCAGGCCAACATCACAGCCCCACCCTCTCCTCCCTCCCAGGGGCCTTATTATGCATCTAAGTACCCAGAAACAAAGTGTTGGTTCAGATCCTTTCTTCTTGGGCATCCTCAACCAGCAGGAGATTCTAGTGTGAAAAGTCAGGGGAAATGGACAATTAATCTCGTTTACTCTGGAACTAGAGCTTCCCTGGTGGCCTCTAGTGGTAAAGAACCCACCTGCCAATACAGAAAATGTAAGAGACACAGGTTCTATCACTGGGCCAGGAAAATGCCCTGGAGGAGGGCATGGCAACCCAGTCCACTGTTCTGGCAAATTACCTGCATCAACAATCAAATCAATGACAGGAATGTCCAGGCCTCCCCTCCTTAGGTAGCCGATGGACGAGCTCCTTGCACTGAGTGAACCAGCGGTCATTTATTGGCTGGTTACTGGAGGTGTTGGGTCTCACTCCCACTCAAGCAAAATGGAAAGGATTCAGTTCCTCACTCCCCAGTCTATACTTGCAGCCAGCACAGGGCCTGACAGGCTCTCTGTGTCTTTGGGGAAGGAAGGATAGAAAGAATAAGGACGGATGAATGATCTGTGATCTCTTCAGGCGCTGGAATCTGGATGCAGAGTCCTAGGAGGCTCTGGCCACGCCTGCCGTCTAAGTCTCCAGGGAGGGGAGCCGTGTTTATCCTCTGACCACCTGCCCCTAAAGCGCACTGGGAGCCGAGTCTCACCGCGACTGTGGGGGCTGCTCCGCCGTGGGAGGGTTTCCAGGGGTAGGGGGCAGGGGTCCTGCTTCTGGGCCGCAGTGAGGCTCTTGGACCTCTGGATGTTTGAAGTCACCTGAAACCCCCACTTTGAAGTCGCTTGTAAATGGACGTTTCTCGCTCTCTGCTCTTTCCATGTCTCTCACCTTCCTGCTTCATTTCAGCCGGGACTGGCCCTGCTCTGCACAGCACCCCGCCCTTAGATTCGTGCGTGCACTCTCAGTCATGTTAGACAGTTTGCTCCTCTGTCCATGCAATTTTCCAGACAAGAATACTAGAGCCAGTTGCCATTTCCTTTTCTAGGGAATCTTCCCAACTCGGGGATCAAACTCACATCTCTTGCATCTCTTGCATTGGCAGACAGGTTCTTTCCCAGCTGAGCCACCAACGAAGCCCCCGCACCCCATCCTTGTTCATTCACTTAGTCATGTCTGACTCTTTGCAACCTTATGGACTGTAGGAGCTCTCCAGGCTCTTCTGTCCATAGAATTTTTTCAGGCAAGAATACTGGCAAGTGAAAGTGAAAGTGTTAGTTGCTCAGTCATATCTGACTCTTTGTGACCCGATGGACTGTAGACTGCCAGGTTCCTCTGTCCATGGAACTCTCCAGACAAAAATACTGGAGCAGGTTGCCATTTCCTTCTCTAGGGAATCTTCCTGAACTCATGTTTCTCACGTTTCCTGCATTGGCAGACAGGTTCTTTACCAGCTGAGCCACTGGGGAAGCAACCCCCAACCAAACTCTTAAGCCTTCCACAGATATTTCCCCAAATAACTGACTGTGCCCATCCTGGCTTGTGGCCAGGCGCACCCTCCCAGGCGATAGTAAAGGACTCAGAAATCAGGGAGCAGCAGCCTCTGTGGGGCTCCAACACAAGCCACTTTCCGCAGGTCACCAGGAGAATGAGCTTCAGCTTTGCCCTGGTCTAGGGGTCTTTCCCGCCATGGTGCCAGCCAGTGGAATCATGCCACATGACAAGGATATGTAGCTCCCCCTCACCAATCTATATCATAGGGTGGCATGCTCTCCAACAATGAGGGACCCACTGTCTTTTCACTCAGCCTTGGCCCAACTCAGACAAATTTGATCAAACACTTAGTTGTGTTTTCTGAGGCCGAAAGAAAAAAAAAAAGCATGCCACACACCTGTGGTGGGCCTGCCTGATGTGCGGTGGAAACTGGTGACAGGGACCTCTTCCTCTAACTTTATTAATAGAACACATATCATTTCTGGGCTTCCCTGCTGGCTCAAATGGGAAACAATCTGCCTACAATACGGGAGACCTGGGTTCAATCCCTCTGTTGGGAAGGTTCCCTGGAGAAGGGCATGGCAATCCACTCCAGTGTTTTTGCCTAGAGAATCCCACGGACAGAGGAGCCTGGCGGGCTGCCGTCCGTGTGGTTGCAAAGAGCCAGACAAGACTGAACGACTGAGCACATATCATTTCTGTTCATTGAGATCATTCCTCCCTTTATAAAACAGAGACTCAGACTTGCCCTCTGATTCATTTTGTCCTCTTTTTCTTTAAACTTTAATGCCCATTTATTTATTCATTTATTTGTGGCTCTGCTGAGTCTTCATTGCGGCACACGAGCTTTCTCTAGCTGCAGGGAGTGGGGGCTATGCTTCATTGCAGTACACAGGCTTCTCACTGTGGTGGCTTCTCTTGTTGCGGGGCACGGGCTATAGGGTGCATGGGCTTCAGTAGTTGAAGCACCCAGGTACTAGAGTCTAGGCTCAGTAGTTGTGGAGCATGGGCTTAGTTGCCCCATGGCATGTGGGATCTTCCCATATCAGGGATCAAACCCATGTCCCCTGCATTGGCAGGCGGATTCTTTACCACTGAGCCACCAGGGATGTCCCTGTTATTTCTGCTCAAACACCCAGTTCCAGGCTGTGCTGCCCAGTCTTCTCGAGGTTTAAGGACTAGGGGAAGGTCCATCATTACCCATCTCTAGGAAACCTCGGGAATTGAGGAGACGGTGAAAACATGTCTCCATCAGGCAATGTAGGTCTGTGCAGCTTGAAGGGACTCAGGACCTGCACAGTCCAGGTAAGCACTCCAGGGCCAGGCAGGCAGTCACCTGGTCAGGGAAAAACTAAAAGAAGAAGCAAGTGGTCTCTGACTCACAGGCCTGGAATTCTGCTATCAAACTCTGATACTTGACTGACACTTGAGGAAGTCTGTGCTTCTTCCAGATGGCCTCACACTCTCTGAGCTCAGATGTTCATGCATTTGTCTTGTGATACACAGACCTGCCTTATTCTCTAAGGGCTCAGTCTGGCTGAGAGGTGAAAGATGGCAACCCTGATTGAAAACACTTTTAGAGGAACCCAAGGTATAAAAGGGGCGATGTTCTCTCTGTTATCTGCTCAGAGGTGCTGCCCACACCCGTCATCAGCAGCAACAACTCCAGCCCCCGGGAGCACGAGGACACTGTGGTGTTAACGTGTGGAGCCGAGACTCAGGACACCTCCTACATCTGGTGGATCAACAATCAGAGCCTCCCCAACAGCACCAGGCTGGAACTGTCCGAGGACAAGAGGACTCTCACTGTGTTCAATGTGACAAGGAATGACACAGGACCCTATGTGTGTGAAGCCCGGAACCCAGTGAGTGTCAGCCGCAGTGATCCGTTCACCCTGAATGTTCTCTGTGAGTAACCTCTGTTCCTATGTGGTCCAGGCCGCCTGGCTGAATCTACAGTGCCAGAGGCCAGGCCATACCCATCCCTCTCAGGACCTTCACCTTTGGACACCCAGACTGGCCATGACTTCCTGTCCCAGGCAAGTCCAAGCAGGCCCAGCCTTGAGCCAAGTCTGGGAGGGGATGGACTGCTCTGTCTTGAGAGGCTCAGGATCACCAGCCTGTGATGGGAGAAACAGGTTCATGTTTCAGACTCAGGATGAGTGAAAATGAAGGGGTAGTTATTGTTGGGAAACTGTGAAACAAGACTGTCCCTGGCTCAGAAAGATACTTAACTCTGCTACACAGTCCAGGAAGGCTGAGTTGGGCCAGTCTAAGAAATTATGTAACAGAAAGTGAATGCCTCCCCTACTTTATGGAAAGTCCCCTTGGCTCCAGAGATACAGAGCTGGCAGGCCTGCCTTCACAGAAGTGTAAATAAGGAATGGGACTTGATTTTTTTTAAACTGGAGGATAATTGCTTTACAATGTTGTGTTGGTTTCTGCCATACAACGTGAATCGGCCATAAGTATACATAAGGTCCCCTCTTTCTTCAATCTCCGTACCCCCACCCAGGCTGTCACGGAGCACCAGGCTGAGCTCCCTGTGTTATACAGCAACTTCCCACTAGCTAGCTATTTTACATATTGGGGACTGAATTTTTTTCAATTTATGTATTTTTATTTACTTATTTGGCTGCACTGGGTCTTAGTTGCGGCATGTGAGATCTTCTAGTTGTGGCTTGCAAACTCTTAGTTTCAGGATGTAGGGTCTAGGTCCCGGACCAAGGATCAAACCTGGGCCCCTTGCATTGGGAGTGTGATGTCTTAGCCACTGGACCACCAGAGAAGTCCCTGAATTTTTTTATAGTCAAAGAAAATTGTGGGGAAATGTCCATGAAAGTTAATTTTAAAAAAACAAAACCTCCACTTGATGATGAGGATGTTAGACATATGGGCTGAGAAGAGAGCCCCAGTGCTGATACTACAGAGATGTCCAGGGACACCGGTCAGGGGTCATCCCAGGGTACCTGGGGGTCAGAGAGGAGGTACAGTCCTCTCCTTACAGACCATCAATGAAGAGAGACTCAATACCTTGATCGAAGACTCAGGGCCATCCTCTGGGTCACCTTTACAGATTCACTGGGGCCCGGGACTGGCTGAGATCTCTGAGGAGGGAGCATGGCCCAGGCTCCTGGCCCACTCAGTCAGTCACCCCTCTGTCTCTCCACAGACCCAGTGGCACAGCCCTCCCTCCAAGCCAGCAACACCACGGTCACAGAACACGAGGGTCCCGTGGTCCTGACCTGCCTCACAGATGAGACTGGGGTCTCCATACGCTGGTTCTTCAAAGGCCAGAGTCTCCTCCTCACAAGGGGGATGACATTGTCCCCGGACAATAGCACCCTCACCATAGACCCCGTCAGCAGAAAGGACGCTGGGGATTATCAGTGTGAGGTCTCCAACGGGGGCAATTCCAGCAAAAGTAACCCCCTCAGGCTGCATGTGAAATGTAAGTGACCATTTGCCTCATGCTATATCTTTCTGGGCAGATTATTCTAACAATGGTGTGCAAAATGAAGAGAGCTCACAGTGGGCAGAATATCAAATGAGACCACTACAGGGTTTCCGAGGTGGCTCAGGGGTAAAGAATCCGCCTGCAATGCAGGAGACGAAGGTTTGATCCCTGGGTTGGGAAGATCCCCTGGAGGAGGAAATGGCAACCCACTCCAGTATTCTTGCCTGGGAAATCCCTTGGACAGAGGAGCCTGGCGGACTACAGTCCATGGGGTTGCAAAGGGTCGGACGCAACTGAGCAACTGAATACACACACACAGTAAACAGATGGCAGAATGAATATCAGCTCAATCTCTAAATCAAATACACTTAGTTTCTTCTCCTGGGTTTAGCATTTTAGTGTAACTTTCACAAGATTCGTTTGGGTTTTTTTTTCCTGTTACCATTTTTTAACGTGAAGTATACATAAAATATATAATTTTAGCCATTTTTAAGACTGCAGCTCAGTAGCATTAAGTACATTCACATTGCTACTATCCATTTAGAACTTTTTCATCTTATTAAAAACTCTGTACCCCTTAAACAATAACTTCTAGAAGTCCCCCACCTCAAACCCTGGCCAACACCATTTTACTTTCTTTGTCTCTATGAATTTGATTATGCTAGTTTTTTTGTATAAGTGGAATCATGTTACAGTTCAGTCGCTCAGTCGTGTCCAACTCTTTGCAATCCTGTGGACTGTAGCACACCAGGCTTCCCTGTCTTTCACCATCTCCCAGAGATTGCTTAAACTCATGTCCACTGAGTTCAATGATGCCATCCAACCATTTCATCTCTGTTGTCCCCTTCTCCTCCTGCCCTCCTCCCAGTATCAGGGTCTTTTCCAATGAGTTGGCTCTTTGCATCAGATGGCCAAAGTAGTGGAATCATATAATATTATAATTATCCCTTTGGGTCTGATTTATTTCACTTATTAGCATTATGTCTTCAAGGTCGCATCCATGTTATAGCATATATCTGAATTTCATTCCTTTGAAAGGCTGAATTACATTCCCTTGTATGTGTATACAACATTTTATCAGTCATAAGTTGATTGTCTTTTCAACTGTTTCCACCTTTTGGCTGTTGTGAATATGCTACCATGAACATGGATGTATAAGTATCTGTTCAATCACTGCTTTCAATCTTTTTTATTTTGGCTGCGCTGGGTCTTAATTGCAGCATGTGGGCTCTTCATTGTGATGTGCAGGCTTTCTTTAGTTGCAGTGTGATGGCTTCTCTTGCTGTGGCACATGGATTCTGCGGTTGTGGTGCACGGGCTTAGCTGCTCCGAGGCATCTGGGACCTTAGTTCCCTGACCAAGGACTGAACCCATGTCCCCTGCATTAGAAGGTGGATTCTTAACCACTGGACCACTAGGGAAGTTCCTGCTTTCAATCTTTTGGGCACACAACCAGAAGTGGAATCATTGGATCAAATGGCAATTGTTTGTCCAACTGTTTGATAAACTGCCATGTAGTTTTCCACAGTGGTTGTACCATTTGCATTCTCACCAGCAATGCACAAAAGTTTCAATTTTTACACATCCTTGCAAACACTTCTTGTTTTCTGTTTTTTTTTCACAACCATTCTAAAGGGTAAGAAGTGATAGCTCACTGTGGTTTTGATTTGCATTCCCCTAATTACTGGTGATGTTGAGCATCTTTTCATGTGCTTATTGGCCATTTGTCTGTTTTTTTTAATTTATTGGAGTATATTTTACAATGTTGTGTCAGTTTCAGGTGTACAGTAAAGTGATTCAGTTATACATATACATATATTCATTCTTTTTCAGACTCTTTAGCCATATAGATTATTACAGAATATTGAGTAGAGCTCCCCATGCTATAGAGTAGGTCCTTGTTGGTTATCTATTTTATATATAGTAGTATGTGTATGTTAACCCCATGCTCCTCATTTATTCCCATGCACACACATTTCCCCTTTGGTAACCATAGGTTTGTCTTCTAAATATGTTGAGTCTGTTTGAGTTTTGTAAATAAGTTCATCTGTATCACTTTTTAAAATTAGATTCCAAAAAATAAATAAATAAAATTAGATTCCACTTATGAGTGATAGCATATGATATTTGTCTTTCTCTGTCCAACTTAGTTCACTTAGTATGAGACTCTCTAGGTCCATCCATGTTTTTGCAAATGGGATTATTTCCTTCTCCTAATATCTGAGTAATATTCCATGGTACATGTATGTACCACATCTTCTTTATCCATTCCTCTTGTTTACATCTTCTTTAATTTCTTTCAGTAGTGTTAATTTATAATTCCTAAAAGTATAAATCTTTCACCTTCCTTGTTAATTCCTAAGTAATTTTTTCTTTTTGATATTATTTTTAATATCAAAATAGAATAAAATTTTCTTAACTTCCTTTTTGAATATTTTATTGTATATAAAAGCAACTGATCTTTACATGTTGATTTAGTGTCCTTCAACTTTGATGAATTTGTTTATTAGGTCTAATGGTTTTCTAGGAAATCTTTATCATTTTCTACATATAAAGTCATGTCATCAGCAAACAGAAATAATTTTATTCTTCTTTTGCAATTTGGATGTCTTTTATTTCTTTTTCTTGCCTAATCGCTCTGGTTAGTATGTCCAATACTATTTTGAACAGAATTGGAAAAAGCAGGCATTGTTGTCATGACCCTGATCTCAGAAAAGAAATTTTCACTCTTTCACCATTTAGGACGATGTTAGCTGTGGGGTTTTTATATATGGGCTTTATTATGTTGATGTGGTTTCCTTTTTTTCCCAGTTTTGAGTGTTTTATCATAAAAGGTTAGTGGGTTTTTGTCAAATGATTTTATTTATTTAACCTCCTTACTTTATATATCTATTCATATATTCTATTTCTTTATGATTATATCTTGGTAGCTCTCATGTTTCCAGGAATTTGTCCATTTCACAGAAGTTATCCAATTTGTTGGCATAGGATTATTCCTAGTACTCTTATACTTTGTATTATTTTTGTAGAATTAGTAGTAATGATTCCACATTCATTTCTGATTTTTGTAATTTGAATCTTCTCTTTTTTTCTTAGTCAATCTAGTTAAAGATTTGTTAATTTTGTTAATCTTTTTGAAGGACAAAATACTGGTTTTATTGATTCTCTCTGTTTCTCCATCCTCTAATTTATTTATCTCCATTCTAATTATTATTATTTCCTTCCTTCTGCTAGCTTTGGGTTTAGCTTTTTTTCTTGTCCCTTAAGTTGTAAATTTAGGTTGTTGATTTGAGATCTTTTTTTAAATATAAGCATTTACAATTATAAATTCTTGCACAAGATTCTTAACTTCTCTGAGCCTCAGATTCCTCAAGTGAGAACTGCAGTAAAAGAACCTTCTTTATGGCATTTTTTCCCACAGATTTAATGTAATATTCAACTAAACCCTTAGCAAAATACCCACACAGGGAAAATTTTCCAAAAAATTTAGCTGCTATAATTATTACTATTATCATTGCTGTTGCTGCTGTTTAGTCACTAAGTCCAGTCCAACTCTTTGAGGCCCCATGGACTATAGCTCGCCAGGCTCCACTGCCCATGAGATTTCCCAGGCAAGAATACTGGAGTGGGTTGCCATTTCCTTCTCCAGGGGATCTTCTCGACCTCACTAGGCTATATAAAGTCAGGGATTCCTAGGACGACTTGACTCTAGATCCACATCTCATTAGCTATATGGCTCTAGGTTTTCCACCATTGTAAACCTCAGATTTTCCATCTATAAAATGGAAATAATATCTATCTGACAGGGTTATTATATGAATTAAATGAGATATTTGGGAAATATATAGCACAGAGCCTGGCACAGAGTATGTACATCATAACAATAGCTAACATTAGCATTAATTTTCAGTCTTGAGTTGAATGATGAGGACCACTGAAGTAAAAAAGGAGAAAGAGAAAAAAGGTGTTATATATTTGGGGAAGGAAAGCATAAAGATCCACAGGAACATGTTACTTACTAAATATGGAAGAGAGGAAACAGGGGTGGTTGAGTACAAGGTTTCATGTCTAGTACGATAGTTTTCATTCCGTGAGATGCAGCCAAGATGGGATTACACATCTAAGACATTCATTGCAGAAAATGCCTGTGAAGGAAAGTGAGGCAGGAGTGGGAGGAGCCTGGGAGGGTCCTCAGACCAGGATGCACATTGGATCCCTGGGAAGGAGGAAGTTTCAGGCTGCAGTGCAGTTCTTAGAGAGTATCTGCAAAGCTGGCAAGGAGCTCTTGAATTAAAAGTCACCCATCACACAAAAAAATTTATTTCTCACAGAATTGGGATTGATTTCATATTCCTGCTGGAAAACTGTGTGAAGGATGGTCTCTTTGCAAAGGGGTAGTGAATTCAGAGGGCCTTCCATCAATTAAGTCCCCACCATAAGACACTTCCTATGGTTCAGACGGTAAAGAATCTGCCTCCAATGCAGGAGACCTGGGATTGATGCCTGGGTCCGGAAGATCCCCAGGAGAAAGAAATGGCAACCCACTCCAGTATTCTCGCCTGGGAAATCCCATGGACAGAGGAGCCTGGCGGACTACAGTCCATGGGGTCACAATGAGTCAGACATGACTGAGGGACTAACACTTTCATAAGACACCTAACAGGTGCATATTCATGGCAGCCATACCTGGTACCCAAATAAAGATGTAACCGTGAAAAGATGGGAAGTTATATATAACATACAAAAATATCCATCATCAGTCCTTACATTTCCAAAGACTTCAAAAATATGAGTGCAGAAAAGCCAGGTTGGAATTGAGGAAAGTAGTCACCAACCTAGAAATACAGTCAGAGAGGAAAAAATCACAAGGATATAGTCGGTTAGTCACCTCACAGCAACCTTCCACAGAAAGTTTATACCTTGAAGGAACAAGTAGAGACTATTTCATATTGAGTTATTTCCCAGAACCCCTCCCACTTTAAAATAATGTCGCCTTCATTCATTCTTCTCTTTTTTTCCACAACAGATAAATCGACAGCAGAAAGTTCCTCTGACCTCTCAGCTGGTGCCATTGTCGGCATCGTGATCGGAGCCGTGGCTGGGGTGGCTCTGATAGCAGCCCTGGGGTATTTTCTGTACCACAGAATCACTAAGGGGTATGCCGCCTTTCCTCTTGTTCCGCTTTCTCAGAGGCTGACTGCCCTGCTTGGGAGAGGGAAGAAGACTTCGTCTCCGTCTCTGGCCTAGATCTGCTCCTCAGTCTTCCTAAAGCCCTGCTTCTCGGCACTGATTCTTATGGGTCTCCTCTTCCCTGGTCTTCATGCTTCCTGTACCCTCCTCTCTCTTGGACATGGCTATTCCCACCCCCATCCAGTTTAGAGGGGGCAGAGCCAATTGTGTTCCTCGTCCCAGGCAGGGAAACCAAGGTCCAAGAAGGAAAACTAATGAGGACATGAAAGGAGGAGCAGGAGGAAGGGAGTCCTGTGCTCTGTTGACCACAAGAGCAGGAGGAGGGAGGGACAGGACTAGAAGAGAACCTAAGAAAAGCAGGAACAACCAAAGGCCTCCTGGGCAATAAATAAAGTGAGAAATAACCAGCATCTACCTACAAAAGGGGAAAGATGTCCAGGTAGAAATAGAAGCAGTTGAGATGAATGGCCATAAATGTTCTGAAGAGCCAGTAAATCAGAGAGGAGTAAATGTGAGAAGAGGTAATGGGTAGATTGAAGACGGAGGTCCTAGGAGGAAAGAGGACCAACCAAGGTAAAAATGAACATGGAGGAGCCCCAAGGAATCCTGCCGACATTGTGCTTCCTAATTCAAGGAGCAAAGATCCTGTGCCTGGGAATAGTAGTCACTGTGTCTGATATTTATTTAGGGCCAGTGACCAGCGCGATCTCACAGAGCACAAATCCTCAGACCACAACCACAGTAAGTAGAGCCACTCACTCAGTGAGAGCTGGTTTGTTCCACCACATGCCCTGACCGACCAGGGAATCCCTACCTTCTGAAATATGAGAGGTGATCTCACTCCCCACCCTCAGTTTGGCACAGGTCCTCACAGCCTTCCTAGTCATGTAAGAGTCCCCAGAGACATGGCCCCTCTGAGGCCACACAAGCCAGGCAGCCGTGAGATGGCCGAGCTTCCAGGAGCCCTTTTCTCATCCTACCTCCTTCCCCCTCCTGCCTCTGTTATGGATGTGGGCATCTCCTATGGTGAGACTTTCCCTGTCTCTGGTGCTCTGGGTGCTGTGGGCCTCAGCCCCTCCTGCCTCTGGAGCCTGCTGCCTAGACACACACCTGTGAGACACATCTGGGCAAAACTCAGGCCTTGTGAACTGGCAGAAATCTTCAGAAGTGCACTGGGGCCTCCCCTCAAGCCCACCACCCTGCCCCACCACCACCTCCGTCTAATGCCTTGGGGTCTGGACCACAGACTGAGGGAAGCAAAATCCTAAAGTCTTAATCATGGGCCCCCACCCTCCCACAACCTGCCACCTCCTTCAGCTAGAAGTCACATCAGCTTAGGAACAGCACTTTCTGAGGCCATAAGGCAACTCTGCATTTTCATGGGTTGATGACTCTCCTTTGTTTCCCCAGGTCAGGGCCACTCTGACAGTTCACCTGAAAAGGTAAACACAGCCAGTTTCACTGGCTCCTTTTCTCATGGAAATATCTCTGTGTAGAATGGGTTAGTCTTGTAGACACAAATGTGAAATCAAGTTTGGGTCAAAGTTCCTCACTGCAGCAACAAAGAAGCATTACTCCCACGAGTCCACCTCACTGGACTTGATCCCGGCTGGGACCATGGACAAGTAACTTAACCTCATAGAGCCTCAGCTGAGTCCTCTGTAAAATGGGTGCTGCCTACTTCACAGAGGAGGTCAAGGAATTAAGTGACATAACAAAGGTAAAGCACTCAGCACAGTGGCCAGAGCAAGAAAGGCACTAGATCATTCTCCCTCTTCTGCCTCCAGTCTGACTCTGCTCTTACTGACAAATGATAATTTCCAATCTTATAGACCTGAGGTCTTGATTCCTTTACTTTCTAATACTTTTACTGAATTTTTCTCATCTTAATCTTCAACAGAATACACATATAAACTGAAAAATGCTTCAATCATAAGTATTGGGTTGACCAAAGCTTGTTCGAGTTTTTCCGTGAGATCTTATGGAAAAACCTGAATGAGCTTTTTGACCAACTTAATAATTTTAACAGTGTATAAGTTTTCACAAGTTCATATCTATGTAAACAGTACCCAACCACTTTGTAAAAATCAACCCCCCTCAACACATATACATACACACATACACACACACACACACACACACACACACACACACACACACAAATTGCTCCAATTACTTCCCTCTGAAGAGTAAGGACTATCTTCACTTCCAATGTATTAGATTATTTTGACCTGATTATGTGCTTATATAACTGAAAACACTGTGTACATGGGTCTGGCTTCTTTCATTCAAAATTGTTTTGCAAGATTCATTCATATGGTTGTGTGTCTTTATTGTCTATTTATTCTTATTGCTATGCCATCGTATTCCATTGCAGAATCCCATAATTATCCATAATGTTCTAATGATCATTCAATAGGATGTTACTAAGCAGAGAAAATAGGTAATAAAAGCCCTTCTCTGAAGCTAAAAGTTTCAAAGTCGTAAGAGCATGGGGTGCTGAGTCACCCTGGACAAGGTGAGGGTCTGGCCTATGATGCTGATTTAACTGACTGCTGCTCATGCCTTTCAGGTTAATGAAGTTGAATATTCCTCCCTGAACTTCAATGCCCAGGAATTAAAAAAGAAAGCAACTTCAGCCTCCCCATCTCGAACAGATACAGAAATAATTTATTCAGAAGTGAAAAAACAGTAATGAAACCTGTCCTGCTTGTTGCACTGTTGACTTATTCCAAGTTTCTCATCGCCATCCCTAGGAGATCCCTCTGCCCTCAGGGAAAATGAGAAGAGAGCCTTCCCCTTGGACCGCTAATGAGGCTCCTCCAGGCTGCCTGGTCACAGCCCCTCCCTTCAGTGTCAGTAGATGAAAAGGCACATCCATGAGGAGGTCTGTAGGAAACCAAAACTTCCTCATCATTGAAATCTAGCAAAGTGGACCTTGGGAGAAAGTTGCCAGAACCTCTGCCCCTCCCCATTTGCTGACCTAGACCAGTTGTAAACTTGTGTATTCAGAGCACATTCATTCCTTCCCACCTCAGTCCTGTCCTACTGAGTCTAACTTCAATTTGCCATAACCTGGAGAATTATTTCTTATCCACTGAAATGCCTGTGCCAGAAAAGAAGAGCAAGAAGAAGGAAAAGGAAGAGCTTCTGCACTCTGAAGCCCGGTGTGAACCCACCATTCACAGGAAGACACGTACATGACCTCTGAGCTGGGAAGTTCTACATCTTTGTCCACTTTCAGGGTTGTCTACCTGCAGGATCAGGGACTAAGCAACTTACTACTTAGCCAGAATACCATCTAAACCTTTGAAAGCTGGCCTTCAGAGAACTCACTAGAAGCAACTAGAAAACAACTTCTCAGTGTTCATAAGTGTGTCTTGATGGAAGCTGCAAAAAAAATGCACATACTGTTTTAATAATGCTATGGGCTTTATTCAAGGCAATGCCCGGAGATCAAGGGGTCATCGGTTTATGGGGCAGTCAGCTCTTACCAGATACAATCTGCTGGGATTGGGGAAAGGACTTAGAAAGTTACCCTGCAGAGATTATTTAAATAATGGTCAAAGAATGTACAGTTTGGGGGTATTGGTTGTTTTTTCCCTTCCTTCTGAGACATTCTGCCATTTTAATTTTTGTAACTGCTTGTTTATGTGAAAAGGGTTCTGTTTAATTTGCTACTTAAGCCAATCTGACCACTTTAGGGGGAAGAACCTACCAAAGCCCCTCATGTCCCTCTGGCCATGAGCTCCCCAAGCCTTTTGTGTCAGGGGCTCCGCAAAGAAAATAAGAAGTAGTAGTTTTCTACCTTCACGGCCAGGAATGGGTCTCACTCCTTTTCTCGACATCTCAGGCCAGTCATCAACCCCCTTCTCTTCTGTGTTCCCGCCTGTGCCTGTTCCGTCCATCTGCCCTGCCTACCTTCTCAGGACGCCTTCTTGAGAAGCAGGAGCGCCCTGAAAAGAACACGCCCCCTCGCTTTGTTGGCATTGTTTACAGTCCAGGAAGCCGCACTGGTGCGCACGCTCCTTAGGACACAAGGGGCGGATTATGACTCAGCCGTGGGTTTCTTGAAGAGCCTCTGGAGTTCTTCTCCCATGTGGTCCACGGGACCCAATGTGTCGGCATAGAAAGGGAGGAAGCGAGGAGGAGGCGTGCCTGCTTCCCACCAGCCTTCTGCACAGACGGGGCCTCCTTGGGCTGCTGAGAGAAAGGCTTTATTCCACTTTCATGATGGACCTCCTGCTGTGTGGAACTCGCCCCCACCAGAGAGGGGTGGCTGGGAGCACTCTGTACTCAGGTACCTCTTTCAGGGTTTCTCACCCTGACACAGACTGTGTACACCTCCCCTCATGCACGCACTTCTGCGTAATTTAATTTTACCCGGCTAAGGCCACTTCTGAATGATTTATAAAAATTGCTCTATATTTATAATAAATATTGTATATCAGATATCAACATGCTGCCTCGAAGTTGGTACTGCTTTCTGCATTCCCTTCTTTACAGGCAGAAGAAACAGAAATTGCTCAACAGGGAGTCAGAGTGAGCCTGTTTCTAAGTCCAGAGGTATTTGATCCTGGGATCCGAGAGCTCAATAAATTCATGTGCACACCTGCTGACAAAGCGCGTCCACCTAAAGCCACAGGTCACTGCTCCAACCTGCCTGGAAGGACCTGCCTGTCTTCCTCTGGGAGAGAAGATGATTTCATGAGTAAAAGGTCTGCTAGGCTCTTCGCTGGGGACACACCGCCCTGCCCCCGCAGAAGGCTCCAGTGCCTCCCGTGCCTGATACAGCGTTCACTCCCACAGTCTCCATGGGCTCAGGTGTGTAGAAATCTCTCCAGCATCTCCTGCCTCCTTTGTTCCCTGTCCCTTTTTCTGCCCCTCAGAGAGTCAGAGCTCTTCCAACCAGGATAACCTTCCTTTATTAATTCCACCAAGAATTAGCCTGTCATCTTGTTTCCTTCACACCCAAGCAATTTGAACGTGTGCTGTCTTTCCCCTCTTCATCCCCTGATTTTCCCTGGCCCTCTGCTGTGGTGCCCTGTTCCCAAGACCACTGGAAACAGCACTAAAATCAATACCCAGGGGGATTCCCTGGAGGTAAAAAATCCACCTTCCACTGCAGGGGCCACTGGTTGATGCCCTGGTCCAAGAAGATCCCACATGCCATGGAGCAACTAAGTCCATCTGCCACAACTACTGAGCCTGTGCTCTGCAACAAGAGAAGCCACTGCAATGAGAAGCCCACGCATCACAACTAGAGAGAGAGCCCTCGCTCTCCGCAACTAGAGAAAAGCCCGTGAAGCAATGAAGACCCCGATCGGCCAAAAATAAATAAATACTTTATTATTTTTTTAATTGGCAGTAGTAATTGATGGCCTTGGACTTCCCAGGTGGTGCTAGTGGTATAAAGAACCCAACCACCAATGCAGGACATTGTAAGAGACAAAGGTTTCATCCCTGGGTCGGGAAGATCCCCTGGAGGAGGGCATGGCAACCCACTCCAGGGTTCTTGCCTGGAGAATCCCATGGACAGAGGAGCCTGGTGGACTACAGTTCATAGGGTCCCAAAGAGTCGGACACAACTGAAGCAACTTAATGCACATGCACGCATGCAATCAATGGTGTGAGAATTCACCTCAGAGGGTAGAGTCAACTACAAAGGTGCTCTTGAGGGCTCTTGGGGGTAATGGAAACATTCTACATCTCAATTCAGGTGATGATCACATGCGTGTGTACAGTTACCAAAAATCAAATTATATACTTAAGATCTGTGTGCTTTCTCATGGATTTTAATTTTATTTGAATTTTTAAAAATAAACAAAGGAGCGGTTTATTCAACCTATCAGGTACAAAGCATCTGTATTCATTTTCTACTTTTGCCAAACTACGACAAATTTAGTGACTTAAAACAACACCCATTCTTTAACTCACAAAATTCAGTTCCTTGAAGTTATAAGCCTGAGGTCCCTATCAGTTCAGTTCAGTCACTCAGTCATGTCCGACTCTTTGCAACCCCATGAATCGCAGCACACCAGGCCTCCCTGTCCATCACCAACTCCTGGAGTTTACCCAAACTCATGTCCATCAAGTTGGTGATGTCATCCAGCCATCTCATCCTCTGTCGTCCCCTTCTCCTCCTACCCCCAATCCTTCCCAGCATCAGGGTCTTTTCCAATGAGTCAACTCTTTACATCAGGTGGCCAAAGTATTGGAGTTTCACCTTTAACATTAGTCCTTCCAATGAACACCCAGGACTGATCTCCTTGAGGATGGACTGGTTGGATCTCCTTGCAGTCCAAGGGACTCTCAAGAGTCTTCTCCAACACCGCAGTTCAGAAACATCAATTCTTCAGCGCTCAGCTTTCTTCACAGTCCAACTCTCACATCCATACATGACTACTGGAAAAACCATAGCCTTGACTAGATGGACCTTTGTTGGCAAAGTAATGTCTCTGCTTTTTAATATGCTGTCTAGGTTGGTCATAACTTTCCTTCCAAGGAGTAAGTGTCTTTTAATTTCATGGCTGCAATCACCATCTGCAGTGATTTTGGAGCCCAAAAAAATAAAGTCAGTCACTGTTTCCACTGTTTCCCAATCTATTTCCCATGAAGTGATGGAACCAGATGCCATGATCTTAGTTTTCTGAATGTTGAGCTTTAAGCCAACTTTTTCACTCTCCTAGAGGTCCCCATCAGTTCAGTTCAGTCGCTCAGTCGTGTCCGACTCTCTGCGACCCCATGAATCGCAGCACGCCAGGCCTCTCTGTCCATCACCAACTCCCGGAGTCTACCCAAACTCATGTTCATGGAGTCGGTGATGCCATCCAACCATCTCATCCTCTGTCGTCCCCTTCTCCTCCCGCCCCCAATCCTACCCAGCATTAGGGTCTTTTCCAATGAGTCAACCCTTCGCATGAGGTGGCCAAAGTATTGGAGCTTCAGCTTCAACATCAGACCTTCCAATGAACACCCAGGACTGATCTCTTTTAGGATGGATTGATTGGATCTCCTTGCAGTCCAAGGGACTCTCAAGAGTCTTCTCCAACATCACAGTTCAAAAGCATCAATTCTGCGGCGCTCAGCTTTCTTCACCGTCCAACTCTCACATCCATACATGACCACTGGAAAAACCATAGCCTTGACTAGATGGACCTTTGCTGGCAAAGTAATGTCTCTGCTTTTAAACATGCTATCTAGGTTGGCCATAGCCTTCCTTCCAAGGAGTAAGCGTCTTTTAATTTCATGGCTGCAGTCACCATCAGCAGTGATTCTGGAGCCCAAAAAAGTAAAGTCTGACACTGTTTCCACTGTTTCCCCATCTATTTCCCATGGAGTGATGGGACCAGATGCCATGATCTTAGTTTTCTGAACGTTGAGCTTTAAGCCAACTTTTTCACTCTCCTCCTTCACCTTCATCAAGAGGCTCTTTAGTTCTTCTTCACTTTCTGCCATAAGGGTGGTGTCATCCGCATATCTGAGGTTATTGATATTTCTCCCGGCAATCTTGATTCCAGCTTGTGTTTCTTCCAGCCCAGCGTTTCTCATGATGTACTCTGCATATAAGTTAAATAAGCAGGGTGACAATATACAGCCTTGACGTACTCCTTTTCCTATTTGGAACCAGTCTGTTGTTCCATGTCCAGTTCTAACTGTTGCTTCCTGACCTGCATACAGGTTTCTCAAGAGACAGGTCAGATGGTCTGGTATTCCCATCTCTTTCAGAACTTTCCACAGTTTATTGTGATCCACACAGTCAAAGGCTTTGGCATAGTCAATAAAGCAGAAATAGATGTTTTTCTGGAACTCTCTTGCTTTTTCGATGATCCAGCGGATATTGGCGATTTGATCTCTGGTTCCTCTGCCTTTTCTAAAACCAGCTTGAACATCTGGAAGTTCACGGTTCACGTATTGCTGAAGCCTGGCTTGGAGAATTTTGAGCATTACTTTACTAGCATGTGAGATGAGTGCAATTGTGCGGTAGTTTGAGCATTCTTTGGCATTGCCTTTCTTTGGAATTGGAACGAAAACTGACCTCTTCCAGTCCTGTGGCCACTGCTGAGTTTTCCAGATTTGCTGGCATATCGAGTGCAGCACTTTCACAGCATCACCTTTGAGGATTTGAAATAGCTCAACTGGAATTCCATCACCTCCACTAGCTTTGTTCGTAGTGATGCTTTCTAAGGCCCACTTGACTTCCCATTCCAGGATGTCTGGCTCTAGGTGAGTGATCACACCATCGTGATTATCTGGGTCATGAAGATCTTTTTTGTACAGTTCTTCTGTGTATTCTTGCCACCTCTTCTTAATATCTTCTGCTTCTGTTAGGTCCATACCATTTCTGTCCTTTATCGAGCCTATCTTTGCATGAAATGTTCCTTTGGTATCTCTAATTTTCTTGAAGAGGTCTCTAGTCTTTCCCAATCTGTTGTTTTCCTCTATTTGTTTGCACTGATCGCTGAGGAAGGCTTTCTTATCTCTCCTTGCTATTCTTTGGAACTCTGCATTCAGATGAGAATATCTTTCCTTTTCTCCTTTGCTTTTCGCTTCTCTTCTCTTCCCAGCTATCTGTAAGGCCTCCTCAGACAGCCATTTTGCTTTTTTGCATTTCTTTTCCATGGGGATTTTCTTGATCCCTGTCTCCTCTACAATATCACGAACCTCTGTCCATAGTTCATCAGGCACTCTGTCTATCAGGTCTAGTCCCTTAAATCTATTTCTAGTACAAACACTCGCAGCTCCTAGAGGACCTTCTCAGGTCCTAGGCATGAAGCTCCCTCTATCTCAGCAATGGAGAACATCCCTTAAATCCAATTCCTCTTTTTTAAAAATTTTTATTTATGTGGCTGCACTGGGTCTTCATTGCTGTGGAGGCTTTTCTCTAGTTGCGGCAAGGGGGGCTACTCTCTAGTTGCAGTGCAGCTTCTCTTTTTGCAGAGCACAGGCTCCAGAGCATTAGGGCCTCAGCAGTTGAGGTGCATAAGCTCAGTAGCTGCGGTTTCCGGGCTCTGGGGCACAGGTTCAACACTGGTGGGTTCAACGCTACACAGGTTTAGCTGCCCCACATGTGGGCATGTGGGATTTTCCCAGACCAGGGATCAAACATATGTCTCCTGCATTGGCAGGCAGATTCTTTATCAATGAGTCACTAGGGAAGATCCTCTAATCCCTCTTATATTTCCGATTCTGGGACCAGCTAGAAAAAAACAGTTGCTTTTCAAAGTGCTCCTGTGATTACATTAAGCCCACTTAGATCACATCTCTTCTTGTTAAACTCAAAGTCAACTGATGAGTAACCATATTTACTGTACCTCTCCAAAATCCCTTTTGCCACGTTACGTAACACAATCACCCACACGATTACACATCACATATTCTCAGTCCAGGGATTAGGAGTAAGTCTTGAGGTTCCATCCTAGAATGCTGCCTACAACAGCACCATACAGAAGCTGTTCTTGTTCTCAGGGAGCTCCTTCAGGGTCTCTGTTCTATAGAAACAACAAAAAAGCCAAATGTGTTTGGTCCAAAGTCAAGTTGATATTATAAGACACCGAAGACAAAAAACAGAGATGAGAAAGCAAGGGCCCCTTCCCTGCTCACCTGTAAATCTGAGTCACAGGTGCATACATTGCCCTCAGACCTTTAGTAATGGTCACAGGCACTGATAGTAGCTAGCACCAAAGTTAACTCCTAACTAAAGTCATCAGAAACCAAAAGCCATCCTGACAAACCAACCAAATGCGACAGTAAGGCTGCACTAATTCAACCAGGATTTGTTATAGACTTCTGATGATTCATTCAGCATCATTTACTGAGGATTTACTATATGGCAAGCACTAAGTCACTTGCTGAGAACAACGTTATGATTACAAAATAAAGCCCTTATTTGGATTGTTATTCAAAAAATTCTACTAAAAAAAAAAGAAAAAGCAGGGGAGACACAAAAACAAATGCAGGAGTAACAAAAACGGGCAAGGAGGGAAAGGGGGAAATGAGGAGGTAATTGAAATACTGAGAAATTTGAATACTGAAAATTTTATGGCACTGAGGAAGCATTACTTCTTACTGTGACAATGGTATTGTGATTGTGTTTCTCAAAGAGCCCTTACATTTTAGTAATACAACTGAAATATTTACAGATGCAATGATTTGATACCTAGGATCTGCTTCAAAACAATCCAGACTTGGAGGCTAGTGGGAAGTTGCTGTATAACACAGGGAGCTCAGTCTGGTGCTCTTTGATGACCAAGAGGGGTGGGACGGGGGCAAGTTGGGAGAGAGGCTTAATAGGGAGGGGATCTATGTATACTTAGGTGGCTCAGTGGTAAAGAATCCAATTGTCAATTCAGGAGCCACAAGAGATGCAGGTTCAAGTTCAATCCCTGGGTTGGGAAGATTCCCTGGAGGAGGAAATAGCAACCTGCTCCAGGATTCTTGCTGGGATAATCCTATGGACAGAGGAGCCTGGTGGGCTACAGTCGATGGGGTCCCAAAAGAGTCAGACACGACCGAGGGACTAAGAGCACACACGCATGCACGCATAGCTGATTCACGCTGTCGCACGGCAGAAGCCAACACAACCCTGTAAAGCAATTACCCTTCAATTAAAAATTAAAAAAAAATACAGCAATCCAGGTTGGAGAGGGGAGTATAGAAGCAACAAGATTGGCCATGAAATGATAATTGCTGAAATTACGTGATGAGTACATGTAGATTCACTGTATTATTAGCTTTACTTTTGCAACTATTTGACATTTTTAAGACAAAAAAGCCCTTGCTCTCCAGAAGCTTATAACATAAGAGCAGATATTCCAACAAATATATTGCTAAGTAATTTAACAAAACATACAAAAAGTGCTAGTCCAGTTCTGAGGATACCCAGAACAAAAACTCTTCAAAGATAGTCCCATCACCGAGGAGATCCTGGAGACATATTGGTACAATCAGCTAACATTTCACCGGGGTTTGGTCCTCAGAAACTTCTGGGGAGGAGAGGGAGTCACAATGGGCAGGGAGCCCAGCTTTATGTTAATTTTTGCTGTGTAAACTAATTTCTTTTTCCTCCATTAGCAGCCATCCTCATTTTCAACCCCCAAGAACAGTGAGGAAGAGAAGAAGAGAATGTGAAGAGCCAGAGCCTGAGACCTGAGAAGATACAAGGCCACAGTGGACACAGACTCGAAGGTGAAGTGTGAAGCTCAGATGCAGGTCTCTCGGAATCAAAGCTGTCTGGACAAAGTGCCCTCTGCCCTGAGCAGTGATGTGAGGCTGGAGCATAGTCCTGGTCCCCAACAAGTAGGAAGTGCTGGTAGAATATTAACTAACCACCCAGGGGCAGAAGGAAAGGGAGCCTCAGAAGGGCCTCTCTCAACAGTTCTCCCCGTTACCCCTGAGAGTCAGGCAATTCAGGGTTATGACCCAGCCCTAGGATTTGATGGTTCTTTTCTGTTACAAAGGTGGGTGAGGAATCACAGAGCAGATATGGGACACAGGAAAGGACAGACTAAAAAGAGCTGTTTAAGCATGCTTTGTTTAAAGGTCAAGGTTTTTTGAGCCAGGCCAACTTCCCTTCCCTGCTCTATAACCATTAGCCTTGCCCTGTACTTTGAGCCCCACTGAACCCAGAATTCTTCTTGCTTGGGGACTAGAGCAACACACTAAATAGAGAACTGGAAACAGGAAGACAAATGAGAAAAGCAGAGTGGCAAGACTCCTGACATACTCAGTGTAGTTATAAGGAAGTGAAACTGGTCTTTTGGTAGGGCTCAGACTAGCTTTGAGAGCAGCTCTACAAAATAAGTGACTGAAATATTTGAGTAATGACAGAAATAAATAGGTAGTCAGCTAGGAAAACTACTTTTTTTTTTTTTTTGCTTTTGTTTTCTTTGTTTTTAATTGGAGGATAATTGCTTAACAACGTTGTGTTGGTTTCTGCCATACAACAGTGTGAATCAGTCCCAAGTATACATAAATTCCCTCCCTTTTTGAGCCTCCCTCCCATCCACTCCGCATCATCCCACTTCTCTAGGTCATCACAGAGCTAAGTTCCCTATGCTCCACGGCAGCTTCCCACCAGCTATCTGTTTTACACACGGTGGTGTGTATATATCAATACTACTCTCTCAATTCGTCCCACCCTCTCCTTCCCCCACTCTGCCCACAAGTCCGTTCTCAACATCTGTGTCTCTATTCCTGCCCTGCAAATAGGTTTATCAGTAGCTTTTACTAGATTCCATACATATGCCTTAATATACGATATTAGGACAACTACTTTTAAGGTGCCCATACTTATTTGGATTTGATATACTTGTAAAAGGAATCCTAAAACTCATTTGAGTCTCATAACTTTGTCTTAAATTTATTATGCACAGGACTGAAAAGAAACAGTTTGATGCAACCAGGAGTTTAAGGAGAAAAGAAAGACTGGGGTGGAGGAGGGAGGGAAGAAGTATAGATGGTGGAAGAGAAGTGTGGATAAGTAAAAAGAAGCCCCAAAGGGAAGAGGAATACAAAGGGAACAGTAAATTTCAGAGATGGAAGCACTGTGCTAATTGCGACTAAAATCAGCAAATAGCCCCCTTTCCCAGCTGGAGCTTTTCTGGGTAATATTGTCCCCCAGCTCTGTCACCGTGATCCACAGTGAAGTGGAATGGGAGTGGAAATGGGCAGAAACAGACACGAAAGTCTCCCACTTCCATTTAAACCCAAGAAGGGCTTTATTATCCTACACTGAGATGTTAGACTTTGTGCCTTTGGGGGCACAGTTTACATTAGTAAACAAATTTGCTTACATCAGTTCTTCAATTGCTAAAGAATTCCCTGTTGGTCCAGTGGTTGGGAATCTGCCTGCCAATCCAGGGGACATGGGTTCAATCCCTGGTCTGGGAAGATTCCACATGCTGAGGAGCAAGCATGCCTGTGTGCCACAACTATTGAGCCTGTGCTCGAGAGCCTGTACTGCCCAACAAGAGAAGCCACCGCAATGAGAAGCCCACTCACTGCAACTAGAGAGTAGCTCCTGCTTGCCACAACTAGAAAAAGCCCATGCAGCAACAAAGACCGAGCACAAAAATAAATAAATCTAAAAAGAAAAAATCAGAAACAAAGACATAGTTTTTATCCTTAAGCTGCTTTTAGAAGAGAGTAAGTAAACATGTACTCAGATAAAGAACAAGGCATAATGACAACGCAACAGGCGCCATTGAAGTTTAAAAAACAAGGCTGTGGGACGACCACAGGACCACCTCGTCTTCTAGAGTTGCTGTTTCAACCACTCTAGTTATGGTGTCGGGCTTCCCTGGTGACTCTGTGGTAAAGAACCCGCCTGCCAATGAGGAAGACGCAGGTTCGATCCCTGGGTTGGAAAGATCCCCTGGAGGAGGGCGTGGCAACCCACTCCAGTATTCTTGCCTGGAGAATCCCATGGACAGAGGAGCCTGGTGGGCTACAGTTCTTGGGGTCGCAAAGATTCAGACACAACTGAGGCAACTAAGCACACACATGCACAGTTATTGTGTCTGGGCAAGAATGAATCATTTCTACTTAGTTCAGCCAAGTCTGGACTAACCTTTCAGCAGGAACGAACAACAAGAACAAGAAAAGTACAAGAGATATTTTTTTTTTTTTTAAGATAGAAGCAGTCAGCCAAGTATAACTGAAGCCTAGCCAGAGACTTCTCACTGGATGCCTCTGGCCTTGTCTGAACTTCCTTGGAAAACAGATCTGGCTCCCGACCAGCTCCGAGGGATTAGCCCAACTTACTTTGCCCTCCCTTTCATTAACCCTGGGCGATGCTGAATGTAAACTTGCAGGTCCTGATAGCTCTGGGAAGAGAGCCACCCTCTTTGTATTCTGCTGCTACTGCTACTGCTGCTAAGTCGCTTCAGTCGTGTCCGACTCTGTGCGACCTCACAGACGGCAGCCCACCAGGCTCCCTCGTCCCTGGGATTCTCCAGGCTCGAACACTGGAGTGGGTTGCCATTGCCTTCTCCAGTGCATGAAAGCGAAAACTGAAAGTGAAGTCGCTCAGTCGTGTCCGACTCTTAGCGACCCCATGGACCGCAGCCTACCAGGCTCCTCCGCCCATGGGATTTTCCAGGCAAGAGTACTGGAGTGGGGTGCCATTGCCTTCTCTGTTGTATTCTGCACTCCTCTCCTAAACTTCAGCCTCACCTGAACCCACCTGGCAATCAACATGAATTTGAGCAAGCTCCTGGAGATAGTGGAGGACAGAGGAGCCTGGCATGCTGCAGTCCATGGGTTCACAAAGAGTTGGACGCAACTTAGTGACTGAACAACAACAACAGAACCTACTTGACAGCAGCTTCCTTTGCTCTACCCCTAAATTACTCTAATTTTGAGACCCTGGGATGTTTTCTGCTGCCTGAAACACACCTTTTCTCTTTTTTAATTAAAAAAAAAAAACTCGGTGGGACAAAAAGAGACTTTTGCACACAGTGGAAGAAGGGGAGGGTAGGATGATTTGAGAGAATAGGATTGGAACATACACATTACTGTATGTAAAATAGATAGCCAGTGGGAGTTTGATGTGTGACTCAGGGAACCCAAAGCCGGTGCTCTATGACAATTTGGAGGGACAGGGTAGGGAGGGAGATTGGAGAGGGCTTCAGGAAGGAGGGGGCACATGTGTACCTGTGGCTCATTCATGTTGATGTATGGCAGGGAACATCATAGTACTGTAAAGTAATTATCCTCCAATTAAATAAATAAATTTTAAAACCTCTGTGGAATATATGCCTTAGCCTGATCTTTGTCAAGGACACCCCTTTAGGGTGTTTTACTATTTTCACCAAGAGCAGTATCAGGGCCAGGCTGCAATGACAGGTTCAGCTTCCAGAGGTCTTCGTCACGTCCACCCTTGCCAAAACAATAGAAAACAGCTTCTTTTCCTATTTCAGAACCCCTAAACTGCACTCATACAATGCCAATGCGATGACAGATAATTCTAACAAGTTTTGGGAAATGATGTGGCAATATCTGTCCAGAACCCAAGCAACTCTTTTGACCAAATTATCTGTTCACATTCAAAAATAAAGCCCAGGAAAATAACTAGAATGTAAAACAAACTTAATGCAAATCACATTTATGGTAGAAATATTTAAAACAGAAAAAAACTGGAAATAACCCTACTGTCCAACCTTAGGGAGACTGTTAAGTATGTTGTGAATTATTCATTAATATAATATACACTCTTTTAACAGTTTGTTAAAATTTAAATAACATGAAAACATTCATAATGACTGAAAAAAGTCAGTATTCCAAGTTGCATACATAGTGTGATCTCAGTAAGTAGAAAAATGGGCAAAGGAAAGTCTAAACACAACCATGTCTCTCCAGGTGGTATGATGAGGAAAATCTTTTTATTTTTTTATTGGAGAATAATTCCTTTACAATGTCGTGTTGGTTTCTGCCATACAACAAGGTGAATCAGCCATAAGTAGTATATATATATATCCCCTCCCTTTGGAACCTCCCTCCCACCCACCTGTCACCCTCTTCTAGGTCGTCACAGTGTGCCTGCTGGGCTTCCTATGCTATACAGCAGCTTCCTACTAGCTATCTACTTTACACACGGTAGTATATATATGTCACTTCTACTCTCTCAATTCCTCCCACCCTCTCCTTCCCCAACTGTGCCCATAAGTCTGTTCTCTATGTCTGCATCTTTATTCCTGCCCTGCAGATAGGTTCACCAGTACCATTTTTCTAGATTCCACATATATGCATTAATATATGATGTTTGTTTTTCTCTTTCTGATTTACTTCACTCTGTATAACAGGCTCTAGGTGCACTCACCTCAGTTCACCTGACTCACATTCATTCTTTTTTATGGCTGAGTAATATTTCATTGTATACATGTACCACAACTTCTTTATCCATTCATCTGTTGATGGACATCTAGGTTGGTTTCATGTCTTGGCTATTGTAAATAGTGCTACAATGAACATTAGGGTACATGTGCCTTTTTGAACTATGGTTTTCTCAGGGTATATGCCCAGTAGTGGGATTGCTGGGTCATATGATAGTTTTGGGCTTCCTAGGTGTCGAAATGGTAAAGAATCCACCTGCCAATGCAGGACATATGGGTTTGATCCACGAGTGGGGAAGATCGCCTAGAGTAGGCAATGGCAACCCACTCCAGTAGTCTTGCCTGGAAAATTCCATGAACAGAAGACCCTGGTGGGCTATAGTCCACAGGGTCACAAAGAGTCGGATATAACCAAGTGACTGAGCATGCAAGCATGGTAGTTTTATTCCTAGTTTTTTAAGGAATTGTCATACTGTTCTCCATAGCGGCTGTATCAATTTACATTCATTCCCACACAGGAAAACCTTAAACTTTACAAAGTTTCTGTAATAAACATGGTGTGTGTGTGTGTGTGTGCCTGTCTGTTTGCTGTGCTGTGCTCAATCTTGTCTGATTCTTTGCAACCCCATGGATTGCAGCCTGCCAGGCTCCTCTGTCCATGGGATTCTTCAGACAAGAATACTGGAGTGGGTTACCATTTCCTCCTCCAGGGGATCTTCCCAAACCAGGGACTGAACCTGCATCTCCTGTGTCTCCTGCACTGCAGGTGGACTATTTACCACTGAGCCATCCAGGAAGCCCCAAACACGTGCATGTGCACTCATAAACCACATCGCCCCCAACCCAGCTGGCACCTTGAGAGGATGGGTGGGCCGGAACTGCTTGCTACCAACAGAGCCAGTCCTGGGTCAGGCAGGAAGCCAAGACACACACACATGAAAAGAAACAGAGCGAGATTGACACGCCCCTCTGCTGAGCCCACAGTCGGGTTTACCAAGGTCTTTGCAGGGTCCCCTGAGCTTCCTGGCATTAACTCCTCACCTGGGGCCGAGCCAGGCAGCAGTGCTGCTCTGTTTCACAGGTGGCTCACCAAGGAGCTCTGAGCAAATGGGTGAGATGGCCGGAAATGAAAAGCCACGTTCCTCTGAAGCAGAGTCAGAAAGGTGATTCTCTAGCAGCTGGCTCCCTGGGAGGGAGCCCCACCAGGAGCCCCTCCCTATGGCCACCCAGTTTCAGCTCCTGTGTTTTCCTTTCAGGGCCCGTCCCTGAAATCCCTTTGGGATTTCTTTGCACAGGGACAAACTGTGCCCAAAAGCCGTAACAGAGCGGGTTGGAAGAGGCCCTGACACTGTGTAAACCTCGAGTTGGCAGGAGGACCTGTGTCTCTCTGCCTGACCCAGGGCCGTGTCTTCCACGTGCCCAGGTGCAGGCAGACTTCCCCACTCTGCTGGTAACAACTATCATTTACTGAGTGTCTACTGTGTGCCAAGCACTGTGCTATTGTTCTTGTCTGACTCTTTTGCAGCCCCCATGGACTGTGGCTCCTCTGTCCATGGTGTTCTCCAGGCAAGAATACTGGAGTGGGTTGCCATTTCCTCTTCCAGGGGATCTTCCCAACCCCGGGATTGAACCAGAGTCCCTTGTGTCTCCTGCACTGGCAAGTGGATTCTTTGAGCCATCAGGGAAGCCCTGCCAAGCACTATACCCAGGGCTTTATTTTATTTTTTTTAATTAGAGGTAATTAAACTTAAAAAAAATATTTATTTATTATTTTTGGCTGTGTTGGGTCTTAGTGCAGCATGCCAGCTTCTCTCTAGTTGCAGCCCGTGGGTTTAGTTGCCGTGTGGGATGCGGGATCTTTGTTCCCTGACCACGAATCGAAACTGAGTCCCCTGCACTGGAAGGCAGATTCTTAACCACTTGACCAACCAGGGAAGTCCCTACCTGGGGCTTTAAATGTTCTTCTCAATTAATTCTTATTAACATTTTGTGAACTACACAGTCCATTGCAGTAGTTAAACACAGGTCCTGGGGTCAGACAGTCCAAACTCAGAACCCCAGCTCCATTACTTATGCCTTACATTCCCTTGGACCTGCCATTTAAATTTTCTGTACCTCAGTTTCTCATCTGACAAATGACAGCTACCCTACTAATTAGATTCCAGAAACATATAAGGATTAACTCAATAAGTATAAAGTGCTCAATACATGTTGTCTACAATAATAACTATTATGTAGGCATCATCTGCATTTGACGGATGTAGCAACTGAGTCTTGGAGAGCATTTAAGTCACTTGCCAAGGTCACACAGTTAATGAAGGACGATGTGTGTTAGCTGCTCAGTCGTGTCTGACAGTCGTGTCTGACTCTTTGTGACCCCATGGACTATAGCCCGCCAGGCTTCTCTGTCCATGGAATTCTCCAGGCAAGGATACTGGATTAAGTAGCCATTCCCTTCTCCAGGGGATCTTCCTGAGCCAGGGATCAAACCTGGGTCTCCTGCATTGCAGGAAGATTCTTTACCATCTGAGCCCCCTGGGAAGACAAAGCATGGATTTAAATACAGATCTGATCTACCTGATTCCGGAAGCACATGGACACATGACTCATCTCAGTGGCTGAAGCCTCTGTCTGTCTCTGTCTCTTGGTAAACTGTCCTTAGGGAGCAGCTGGGTGCTGAAAGAGATACAGTAGAACCCAGGTTTTGGTTAAGTTCCTAGAGTCATCGTGGAGAATCAGAAATGTGCAAGGCCCAGAGCCAACCCTAGGAATATGGGGTCTGGAAAATTTTCACACACCCTCACCCTGGTGATCTTACACAAGTGCTTCAGGCTAACATCAAAGACAGTGTTGAAGGGGAAGAGAAGTCACATGGGACACCATGAAGCCTTAGCAGAATGCAGTCTCACCGAGTTGACTTGGTGTTTTGGTATGGTCAAGGGGATCCAAGGTTAGTATGGGAGCTTCAGGGAGAAAAACTGGCACAGTTGCTCTGACGGTCTTTCTCTCTACTCCACGCTTAACTACTGCCCAAACTGCTGTTCAGAACAGGTAAAGAAATTGTAGTTCATGGGACTTTCGCGGTGGTCCAGTGGTTAAGATCGCTTCTCCTTTTGGATGAAATGGTTAGATAGCATCCCCGACTATATGGACACGAATTTAAGCAAACTCCAAGAGATAGTGGAGGACAGGGGAGCCTGGAGTACTGCAGTCCACGGAGTTACAAAGAATCAGACACGACTTAGCCACTAAACAACAACAACTATGCATATAAGTTACATAAGCAGGGTGACAATATAGAGCCTTGGCATACTCCTTTCCCAATTTTGAACCAGTCAGTTGTTCCATGTTTGGCTCTGACTGTTGCTTCTTGGCCCACACACAGGTTTCTCAGAAGACAGGTAAGGTGGTCTGGTATTCCCATCTCTTCAAGTATTTTTCACAGCTTGTTGTGATACACACAGTCAAAGGCTTTAGCGTAGTCAATGAAGCAGAAGTAGATGTTTTTCTGGAACTCCCTTGCTTTCTACATGATCCAATGAATGTTGGCAATTTGATTTCTGGTCTCGCTGCCTTTTCGAAACGCAGTTTGTATTAATATATCTGGAATTGTCTCTAGGGAACTACAATTTCTTTTTTTAAATTAATTAATTTATTTTAATTGGAGGCTAATTACTTTACAATATTATGGTGGTCTTTTCTTTTATAAAAAAAATTTTTGGCCACACCATGCAGCATGCATGCATACTAAGTCACTTCAGTCCTGTTCGACTCTTTGAGGCCCTATGGACTGTGGCCCACCAGGCTCCTCTGTCCATGGGGGTTCTCCAGGCAAGAATACGGGAGTGGCTGCTGTGCCCTTCTCCAGGGGATCTTCCCGATCCAGGGATTGAACTCAAGTCTCTTATGTCTCCAGCACTGGCAGGTGTTCTTTACCACCAGCGCAACCTGGGAAGCCCACAAATACACGGGTGGTGATGGCTAAATACTCAACATCTAATTTCTGAGAGCTGACCTCAGGCTGTTCAAGATGGCCTGGCATTTCATCCTCCGCTCTCCACACCCTCACATCTTACACATCCAAGAATAAAACAAAGTGGGGTGGTCCAGCAGTTAAGATTTCACCTACCAATGCAGAGGGGTGCGGGTTTGATCCCTGGTTGAGGAACTAAGATTTCACATGCCATGTGGCATGGCCAAAAATAAATAAATAAAACAAAGTGAATTTCAGACCATATGAAGGAAATTTCATACACCTTTTTAATCGGTCCTCTGACAACATGAGTTACCAGTACTTTGCATAAAAAGCAGAAACATAAACAGACTAAACCCAGCTCCTGAATCACTTCCTCTCCCCATCAACTACCATTGCCCCCCATCCCCTGACTCTGACCCACATGCACAGTCCCAGGCATAGGTAATGTGATACACTCCTGCTCAAATACAGCACCCACACTCCGCTCTTAAGTGGCAGCAACATAGAAGATGGCTGCACATCTGTGTTATGCAGGCCCCCAGACAACATTAAGGACGTAACCCCACCTTCAGCACACAGGAGCCCAGAGAGCCGGCAGGCCATGTGCCTGTGTGCCCCTGGGTGTTGTCAGGCTCTATGCAGGAGAGAAAAACACGAAGCAGAGAACCTGGGGACCATGAAATGAACTTCCTGCCATTTGTTACAGGAAACTGCAGGCAGGAAACAGCCAGGAAGGTTATCAAACAATCATAGCTCACTCTGGAAACTGAATGTGAGACTCCAGGGAAGGGGGAGTGGAGGGGGGTAGGTTGAGGAAGAGGTGGGAAAACAGAAAAGGAAGTCGTATCACCCTCCCCCCCCAAACAGGACAACTCTCCGAGAGGGCAAGGAACCTATCCTGCTTCCCCAGGAGCTTCGGGGCTCCGGCTCCACAGACCCTGCTCACCACACCCACAGTGGATGATGCCTTCAGGCCACTGAGACACAGAGCTGAGGAGGGAAAGGCACAAACAGAACTCACAACCTGCTTACTTGGGGGGCGAGAGGGGGAGGCAGGCATGTGAGACCCAAAGAAAGGAGCGTGCAGGTCCCTTCCACCCCTGCCCTGACTCCCCTGCTGCTGACCTGAGATTAAAGATCATCTCACCCAAACCCAGCAATTTCCACACAAGAAACTCACGTCCAGAGTGAGCATGTGACTTTTTCACGGTAACAAACGGAGCTGGTCCCTTAGCTGACTCAGAACCAGCTCTCCCGGGTAGGGTGAATTGAGAAAGCAGCGCTGACAGATGGACACTTGTTGTTCTGCCGCTAAGTCATGTCCAAGTCTTTGCAACCGCATGAACTTCAGCGCACACTATCATGTATAAAATAACAGGTGGGAAGCTGCTGTGTAGCACAAGAAGCCTGGCTTGGCACTCGGTGAGCTGGGAGGGGGAGGGGATATGTAGAACAATGACTGATTTGCATGGTTGTGTGGGAGAAACCAGCTCAACACTGTAGAGCAATTGTTTAGCCACTAAGTCGTGGCTGACTCTGCAACCCCATGGACTGTGGCCTGCCAGACTCCTCTGACCATGGGGTTTCCCAGGCAAGAATACTGGAGTGCGTTGCCATTTTCTTATCCAGGGGATCTTCCCGACCCAGGGATTGAACCCACGTCTCCTGCATTGCAGGAAGATTCTTTACCGCTGAGCCACCAGGGAAGTCCTGTAAAGCAATTATCCTCCAGTGAAAAATTTTAAATTACAAAAAAAAAGAACCAGCTCTCCTCTCTCCAAGCCCAGGGCCCTGCCCCACCTCTGGATGTCCCCAGGGACCCAGTGTGTGAACATTCTCTCAACTGAACTCTAGAGTCCTCACTCAAGACAGGGAGTGGAACTGGATCAGCCCTCTAAACGTGTAGTGGAAGGTTCATACCTCCTTCTGTTCATCTGCACTGACTGGCTGGGAGCCCAAAGGGAGATTAACCCTCCATTTCAGAAGAGATGGGGAGCACACAGCCTTGTGTGTGGGTAACAGGATTTCCACTTCACATGCCAGGCTGCAGCTCCACCATGCCTGCCACTGCTCTCAGACGCCCCTGCCCTTCATGGAGTGAAACAGCCGCACCTCATGGAAAGTGCCACCTCCACCTCCACCTCCAGTGGGGCTGGGCCTGAAAGGACCCGCGGGGCCACTGCACCTGTCCCAGTGCTCATCCCCCTGAGCACCAAACCACACAGGCACTGCCGCACCCACACCCTGTCCTGTCCCACTCAGGCAGTGAGCCACCCAGGGACAGGCAGAGAACCAAAACCCACCCCGGAGAGAGAGTGGGTGGGGAGGGGCTGTCACAGAAGAGAGAGGCAAATGAAAGGTGAAGGGAAAACAAGGATAAAAGCCACTGTCTCAGGAGAAGGCAGTGGCACCCCACTCCAGTACTCTTGCCTGGAAAATTCCATGGATGGAGGAGCCTGGTAGGCTACAATCCATGGGATCGCTACGAGTCGGACACGACAGTGACTTCACTTTCACTTTTCCCTTTCATGCACTGGAGAAGGAAATGGCAACCCACTCCAGTATTCTTGCCTGGAGAATCCCAGGGACAGCGGAGCCTGGTGGGCTGCTGTCTATGGGGTCGCACAGAGTTGGACACAACTGAAGCGACTTAGCAGCAGCAGCAGCAGCAATTTCTAGTACTTAAGCCAACAACAGTTCTAAAATGCTATTTATTTGTGTCTGTAAGATTGTACATATACTACCAACCTCATACTGTTGTGGATTTTTTTCTCACAGATTTGAGTTTGGGTTTTTTTCTAGTGAAATGCTTCAGTTGTCATTTTGTCATTGCATTTCAGATAGCTCATGACCCTTTTACTGTGGTCATTTTAACACATAATAACCCACAAAGTGGGGGTAAGGTTTGGATTTTTTTCTTTGTTACTAGAAGTTCTTTTATTCATTTGTCCTTGTGACTGTAGTGATGCAAAAACAGTGAATGGATGAGTGAATAATTGGTTTAATACATAGTTATTTTACATAAGTGCTTTTTTTGGCAGGATAATTGTAAATGTATATATTTTAATTGCACTGGTACATTGAACATGTCAGTGTCTATACTACTGGACCAACAGAGCATTTTTAGAGCATTTTTCTGGCTAATGGATGTCTGGTAATAATGTCTTGATTTTCCTTCTCGACTCAGCCACATAGAAGGGTTTGGTTTTTTTTTCCCCCTCAGCAGTGGAAGAAGCACAGGTGATGGATCATTGATGTCATTTCAATTGTTATTTTTTTAAAATAAATATAAAAATGCTAAAAAAAAAAAAAAAGCCACTGTCTTGAAGCGCCTCCTCTAGCATAGATGTTAGCACAATTTCCTCCACTCTCAAAACGAAACACACCCTCCTGCAGCCCAGAGGAGAGAAAGCAAAGCCTGCCCTGTCCACCTCAAAGAGGGGCGAGACCTCAGATGCAGGCCACTGGAGAAGGCAGGTGTCCATGCTTTCCAGAGTCAGACATCCAACCCCAGCTCAGTCGCAAATATCAATGTTTGAGATTCTGTTTTCATTTGCTCCAAGGTGAGACACGAACATCTCAGTTTTTGACAAACATCCCAGGTAACTCTGACGCTGACGGTCTGAGGACCACCCTCGGAGAAGTCCCACCTCGTCACTTCCCCACAGGATGGCTGAGAGGTGAAGAACACAAGTAGAAAATCCCACCTGATGCGAAGAAGCAACTCATGGGAAAAGATGCTCATGCTGGGAAAGACTGAGGGCAGGAGGAGAAGGGGGCGACAGAGAATGAGACGGTTGGATGGCATCAATGACTCAATGCACATGTGTTTGAGCAAACTCTGGGAGATAGTGAAGGACAGAGAAGCCTGGTGTGCTGCAGTTCATGGGGTCGCAAAGAGTCAGACACAACTTAGTGACTGAACAACAACAGAAAGTTCCCCCTACCTGCCCCCCCCACCCCGGTGACGTGTCTTCAAGTTCTGGCTCAAGTCCTGTACCTGCAGTACCCTGCGCAACAGACCACACCTTAATCCCCGCATTGTTAAAAGAAGGGCTAATAAAGTCCCCACTGCATGCGCCCTTGTGAGGATCAGGGAGCTCGTCTGATTATTAAAGTAGTTAGCACGTGCCTGGCCTGCATTAAGCACACAGTGTTTGTTGACTATTAGCTGTTCTCTTCAAACACGACCAGCAGTGCTAGCTGTCAATTGTACTGTAATTATTAGCAAGCTCGCAGAATTTATTTACTGATAGGAGCTCATGATGCAATTCATGCACATAAAACTCATTAGTCCCAACGAATTGACAGGTCAAGGAATCTTTAAGCAAAAAGGAGCTTCCCGAGGAGGTTTCTAGACCCTGTAGCCCAGTTACCAGCTTCATCCTTCTGAGGCACCTGCCCCCCAGCCCCCTAACCCCTCCACCCCCGCCTTAGTCTCACCCCTCTCTCTTCTGTCCCTGGGTGTGGCGTTCTCACAAAACCTGACGTTCACACCGTGCTCTGCGCTTCATCACCAATGTTAAAGTGCTTCATGGTGTGTTCCGAGTGCTGCCCTCTCCCCCATCTTCTCCAGAAGGCCTTCCTTTCCCCCCTCCTCCCCGCCTCCCCCCTCATCAATTAACAGCTCGCATTTTCCAAAAGACTTTCAGGCAGTTTGTATGTGACCCCCAGGTTAAGAATACCTATCTGAGCAAAACTCTGAAAAGTCACCCTGACCAGAGAAAAAAGTGCGATGAAGAGTAGAACGCAGCCCTGGAACTCGTGATGAGGAGACAAGGAGAGCTGTACTGCACAGGCCAGCCTCTGGGCTGGCTCCCTCTTCTCCACCCTGGCCTCACCCACCTGCCCACCTGCTGCAGCCCCCGCCTCCCTGGGGAGCTTCTTTCCGCTGCCCAAAGGGGATCTCCACCTGCACGATCCACAGGGATCTCATCTAAACATATCCGAGTTGGGCTCCCCTGGTGGCTCAGTGGTAAAGAATCTGCCTGCCAGTGCAGGGGACACGGGTTTTATCCCTGGCCTGGGAAGATCCCACATGTCTAAGAGCAACTAAGCCCGCGCGCCACAACTATTGAGCCTGTGCTCTAGAGCCTGCGTGCCCCAACTCCCGAAGCCCGTGCGCTATATCCGCAACAGGAGAAGCCACCGCACCACAACTAGAGAGTACCCCTGCTCACTAGAGAAAAGCCTAAGCAGCAACGAAGACCCAGCCCAGCTAAAAATAAATAAGGTGAGTTTAAAAATAAAAAATAAACACACCCAACTCTGAGTTAGCGTCTCGGTCCCTATGCAACCAGCCCTCATCCGGGGCTCATGCCAACTGATCACCCAAGAGCCCAAACAGGACAGGACGCGGCTCCCACTTGCCTTCAGGCCTCCCCCTCACCACCCTCTCCTCTCTGGGCACTCCCCAAGGCCTGCCAGTGCTTCAGAACACCCTCCTGGCTCCTGCCCTCTGTGCCCTCTGCTCCCCCAGTTCAGACTCTCACAGGGACCGTCCACAGCCACAGTTTTCCCAACATAAAGGCTGCCAGAGAGAAGGTCCTGAAACACAGATCTGACCAGGCCACTTCCCACTTAAAGCCCCTGGTAGTTCCCCTCTCATAAGAGTCTAAACTCCTTAGGCTGCCGGTCAAGACTTCCACAGTTTCAAAGGACCCCACCCCTCCTGCCATCAAAGAGGGTGCCAGATAAGACCAGGCCCAAGATATCCACCTCCTTCACTCTACTCTAAAAATCCAGCATCCAACATAATAGCTGGGAGTGGGCCCCTCCCATACAGATATTATTAGTCAGATTTATTTGATCTCATAGTAGATCCTTGGATGCCGAAGATTTCAGTAAGAAATAGGAAAGAAAAGGCCTGGCAGGGCATTCAGGCTGTAGGCTTTGAGTTCATCTAGTCAAATCTCCTCATTTTGCAGCAGGCATGCATGCTCAGTCACTTCAGTCCTATTCAACTCTTTTGAGACCCCATGGACTATATAGCCTGGAGGGATTCTCCAGGCAAGAATACTGGAGTGGGTTGCCATTTCCTCCTCCAGGGAATCTTCCCCACCCAGGGACCAAATCTGCACCTCCTGTGTCTCCTGCAATGGCAGGCAGATTCTTTACCACTGATCCACCTGGGAAGTTCCAGGCAAAGGTACAGCCTAGAAAAGTTGAGCTACTAATGCAAGATCAGAGCTTAGTCACCAGCCCCAGGGCCCAGGTTTCCTGGCCCACAATTCTGCTTCTTCTGCCAACAGGCCTAGAAAACTCTCCCAAGTGCAACTGACTGGGATTTCCACAACCCTCCCCTTCTCCTGCACACAACTCAGGACCCCCCTACGCCCTCTCCACAAGCCTGCAGATTCTCATATGATTTGGAAGAAACAGAACAGGGAAGCTCAAACCGTGGCAACAGTTTCAGGGTGGAAACTCCTGAGGACAAACACGAGGGCCTTTGACTATAGAGGGAAAAAAAAAGAAAAATAGACTCATTGTTCTCATGGGTGGAACCCAACCATAGCAGAATCAAGGAAAACAGTTCTATGCCCAGAGATCAGGACTTGGCCCAAAAGTATCAGAGTGGAGAAGGGAGAAAAGAAAAAGAAACACATACTTGAAGGAAACAAGGGCATGACAACAGTTCTTACTCACCCCTGGCTTTTGTTTTTTTATTGTTTTGTTTTGTTTTTTGTTTTTCATTTCTCACACAGGCCTCTGAGTCCCCTAGGAGCTAGGAGGACCAGGAAAAGGAGTGGCTCCCTGGAGGGTGGAGGACACAGGATGAGATTCGATGGCTCTGTTTTATGACTATACTGTTAGTAGAAAAAGAAGTCACTCTATCAGTAATTTCCCCAAGTGCTGGTGAGAGAAAAAAAAAAAAAAAAACACTCCACCCCTAGCAAAGGAAACAAATCCTCCTGCAAAATACAAGGACCCTATTTGGGGATCAGGGCTCTGCCCACTCAGTACTGCAAGAAACAGGAGGGAAAAGCAGAAAAGCCCAAGCTTTAAACAACTACTTCATAAGCACATCCTCCCAGCCACCAAGTCTGAAGCTACTTAATATGATTTCAAGTTGCCAGAATGCCTTGTCTTGCCCCTATAAAACGTCTCTGACTGTATTCCTTGATGCCTAGAGACCCATTCCTCTGGGTTTGATCCTTCAAGTGACTGGGCTGGACTTTTTTTTTTTTTTACCACACTGTACATCATACAGGATCTTAGTTCCCGGACCAGAGATTGAACCTGTACCCCCAAAATGGAAACGTAGAGTCCAAACCACTAGACTACCAAGGAAGTCCCTGATTAAACATTTAGACTGAAGAAAAGAGTCTCATGCTCAGCCCCAGACAAAGGCTACCATCCCGGCTTCCTGCCCTGGCACAAGCCTCTCCTCCACCGTAAGGTCCTTCCTTCTCTGGCCCTTGCCCTCAGCACACTCGAGTGGTGAACTCTCTCAGGGGCCCACAGGCAGACGAGTAGTGGTCCCCAAACATGCTCCCACAGTTTGTTGATTATACCCCTATTTATAACATCACGAAGTAATGATATTTAAATTCTTATTTTTGAAAGTTAAGATACAGTATGAAAAGATAAAGTATCACCCATATTCCATTTTTCACCCATGCTCATGTGCGTGCTAAGTTGCTTCAGTCATGTCCAACTCTGTTCGACCCTATGAACTGTAGCCCGCCAGGCTCCTCTGTCCAGGGGATTCTCCAGGCAAGAATACTGGATTGGGTTGCCATTTCCTCCTCCAGGGGATCTTCCTGACCCAAGAATCAAACCCACATCTTTTAGGTCTCCTGCATTGGCAGGCAGGTTCTTTACCACTATTGCCACCTGGGAATCTAGACTTAATTGTTGTTTAACAATTTGGCATATTTCTTTCAGGCTCCTTTTCTGGGTGGCAAACTGTAACCTCCTGGAATGCAAAGATGATATGCTTTTTTTTGGGGGGGGGAGGGGTGAGCAACACCACGTGACACGTGGGATCTTAATTTCTAGGCCAGGGATTGAACCCGTGCCCCCTGCAGTGGGAGCGCAGAGCCTTAACCACTGGATCGCCAGGGAATTCCCAATGACAATATACTTTGCTCCTGTTTGTACAGTTCTGGAGGTTAGAAGTCCAACACGATGTCACTGGGCTCACATCAAGGTGTTGGCAGACGGTGTTCTTTCTGGAGATCCAGGAGTGAATCCGCTCCCTCTCCTGATCCAGGCTCCAGAGACGCCCACACTCCTTGGCGCTCAGCCCCCTGCATCCGCCAACCCAGAGATGGATAGTGGAGTCTCTCACGCTGACCTTGACTCTCCTGCCTCCCTCTGTCACTTATGAGGATACCGGTGATGATGTCGGGCCCACCTGGATGATCCCGAAGACTCTTACCATCTCAAGATCCTGAACTCATCATCACACCTGCAAAGTCCTTCACCCCAAGTAATGTGACATCCACAGGCTCCAGGGGTTAGAACGCAGATGTGGAGGAGGACCAGGATCTGCCTGAACGTTACCCACACCCACCTCGTGTTTGGCCTTCCTCCTCCTTCACTTTGCTTCTGGTGCAGAAGCAGGAGCACAAGCTTCCGGGTGAAACACACTGGCCGTGCCATTAGGGCTGGATGACCCTGGATCTATCCCTTCATCTCCCTCAGCCTCGTCCTCCTCACGTGTAACACAAGGGTCACTCTCTCTGCATTAGGAAATGACAGAAAAGGGCAGGTGAGATATCTGAGGCGTTACCCACAGAGTCTGGTCCGTGATGAGCCCACAGTAAACCTTCCAGGAAGGCCCGAGTCAGACAATGGGTCAAGCAAGATGATTAGCCAGAGACAACCTGGAAACTAAACCCATTGCCATGAAACTCGAGCCACGTGGCAAAGAAGTCCTCCTGAGTTCCCTTACCCTGCTGTTCTCCACCTGGGCGCCCCTTCCCAATAAAGTCTCCTGCTTTGTCAGCATGAGTGTCTCCTCGGACGATTCACTTCCGCGTGTTAGACAAGAGCCCATTCTCGAGCCCTGGAAGGGGTCCCCCTTTCTGCAACGTTTGCACAGCAATACTCTAGCCATAGAAGGGGCAGACAAGGAAAAGAATGTATAATGAGAAGGAAAAAGAAGATAGAAAGTCCCCAGGAGGATCATAAGGGGGCGGCTGCTGCTGTTGTTCGGTCGTGTCCGACTCTGCGACCCCATGGACTGTAGCCCGCCAGGCTCTTCTGTCCAGGTAAGAATACTGGAGTGGGTTGCCATTTCCTTCTCCAGGGGATCTGGAGGAGATTCCAAATGCAGAAATCATCATAAAACACACGCAGCTTGTGGCCTTTCCGCAATGGCAGCCACACCCAACTCTTTCCATGACTGTTGGCCTCTGACTTTCTCCTTAGTCTCCCCTACTCCTGGCTTTGACATCTTAGACCAGTACTAGGGGCTTGGGTTGTTGTTGTTGTTTAGTCGCTAAGTCGTGTCCAACTCTTTGCAACTCCATGGGCTGCAGCGCATCAGGCTTCCTTGTCCTTCACCATCTCTCAGAATTTGCTCAAACTCAAGGGGCTTGGCACCTGGGGCCAAACCAGAGCACCCAATACAGCTGTGTGGGTGGAGGGAGCAGAAAGGGAGAAGGCACTCAACTCACAGGGAACCTGACGCCTGTGTACTCAGGCAAGGAATGGATTAGTAAAGTTTGCTATGCTTGACTCGTGGTTCAAGGAGTCTCACTAAAGAGTCAGCTTCCTCAGTGCTGTCCTGATGAGAGCAAAGATGGACGTGGGAGGCATCACAGATTCCTCCCAATGTTTCTAACCCATTCTCTACCCGCCCCTACCCCACTGAGTTACATTCCTCTATCCACAGGTCACTTATTTACTGAGTTAGTTTCCAGGGGGAAAAAAAAGATCTCAGTTGAAATCCTTGAAAACCCATTCAGTTCAAGCGTGCCTGTCATCTTAATGACTAGACACAGACATCTTTTACAGACTCTGAAGGAAATTTTGACAAGAGCCTTTGCACCATCCACCATCCCTGTGGGGACGACTGAGCTACAGACAAGAGGAAGAAGGTATCTCTTATGTGCGGGGCTCTTTAGGTTTGCATCTCATCTAATGCCATGTAGGTACTGCCATCCCTATTTGGCAGATGAGAAACCAACACTCCAATAAGATCAATTAACTTGTCCCTTATTCAAGCACTGGTGAAAGGTAAAACCGGGATTCAGAATCACATATTTCTGAATCTAAAGATCATATTTTCATTCCATGCCATCCTACCTACCAGAACTCAAGGACAAGAAAGATGACTGCTTCTAATAGAAATACTCATAAAAGACTTCAGTGAAAGGATAGGATCTGAAATGGGTCTTAGGATAAAAAAAATAATTCATGAGGCTGAGCAGGAAGGGAAGGGTATTATAGGAAGAAGGAAAATAATTTGAATAAATGCAGACATAGGAATGTAAAACGTGGGTTCCGATCTTACTACATAGACCAAGGGAGCAGACTAGGGTCATGCTTTGGGCATTTTTGAATGACAGCTTACCTACTGTAATAGCGCAGGGAACCTCTGCTCAATGTTATATGGCAGCCTGGATGGGAAGGGGTTTGGGGGAGAATGGATACATGTAGATGTATGGCTGAGCCCCTTTGATGTTCACCTGAAAGTATCACATTGTTAATTGGCTACACTCCAATATAAAGTAAAAAGTTTTGAAAAATTTGAACTTCCTGTTACAGACGATAGGAGTCACTGAAAACTTTTGAAAGTCATAAACACGACAAAAAGAATTTTCAGCAAGATTACTCTGACAGTATTAGGCAAGATGACTTAGGAAAGTGATTCTCAACTCTGGCGACTCATTAATTATCTGGAAGCTTTCTTATTGTGCTTCTATTTTCTTAACTTTCCATTTTAACATAATTTTAGACATTCAAAAACGTTTCAAAATGGTCAGAGTGCCCATAGACCCTTCACTCAACTTCCCCAAATATCAATGTGATAGGTAAAACCACAGAGATGATCAAAATCAACAAATTACTGTTGATACAATCCATTAACAAATCTACAGTTTATCCATATTTCATCAACTTTGCCACTAATGCCCTTTTTCTCAATTAGGATACAATCTAGGATCCCACATGATATTTAGTTGTCTTATCTCCTCTGTCCCCTTTAATCTGGACCAGTTCCTCAGAATTCCTTCCTGACCATCACTGTTTTTTTTAAATTGCAGGATAATTGTTTTACAATGTTGTATTGATTTCTGTCACACAACAAGGTGAATCAGCCATAAGTATACATGTGTCTCCTCCCTCTTAAACCTCCTTCCCATATCCCCCTCCGTCCCCCGCTCAAGGTTGTCACAGAGCACCAGGTTGAGCTCCCTGTGTTATACGGTAACTTCCCACTCGCTGTTTAACATACAGTAATGTACGCGTTTCAATGCTACTCTCTCAATTCATCCCACTCTCTCCTTCCCTCAGTGTGTCCACAAGTCTGTTCTCTTTGCATCTCTACTGCCATGCAAATAGGTTTGGCTTGCACGTTTTTAAGAGTATTAGCCAGTTATTTTGCAGAATGACCCTCAGTTTGAGATTATCTAACATTTCTTCATGATTAGACTTAGGTTATGCAATTTTGGCAAGAATACCACAGAAGCAACACTATGCCTTCTCAGCTTGTCATGCTGGGTCCATGATATCAATGTCTCATTACTGGTGATGTTAACTTTGAACGCTTGGCTAAGGTTCCTCCTCTCTGAAATGACCACTATTTTGCTTGGAAGCTTTTTTAATCTACCGAGGCTGGGGCCACACCACAGATCAGTCAAAAAAGCCTCTCTGGGAATAAGATATAGGCACTGCTAGCTTTAGGTGTCCTGCGGGTGATTCGAACTAGCATCCAGGGTCGGAAATCACCAGCTGAGATGAGAAAATTAGAATTCTGGAAATCAGCAAGGAAGCGATTTCCTGGGCTTCTCTTTTTAAAAGAACAGCCAGTTCCAGGCACAGATAAACATATCTGGACTTTGGCACGAACCCATAGTAGGGGAAAGGAAAGGCCAAAAAAAAAAATCCCCTGACTGAGAAAGTGATGGGTGAGTAGACTGCTGTCCAATAAAGGAGAAGGCAGGACGCTAGAGAAAGTGTCTGGTCTTCCTGGTCTATTTTCTCTCCAGACTTCAGAGAATCCTTTGCTACGGTGAAAGAACACACCATATAATTATATGGTCATGAGCCTGATGCAAGCTCCTAAGTGCCACTGAGGGAGGGAATTGTGGATCATGGGATATCAATATATGACCACACATGCAAAGATGAACACTTTTGGGTACAGTCAAATGAACAATTCAGAGAATCTAGGTCAGAGGTACATGAGCTCCCTTAAATGACCTTTGCCCTCCCCACCTGGTCTTTTGTCCTTAGTTTCTTCTGAAACAAGAGAGTAAGGACCTTGCTATAAATTTCATGAAATAGGATAGTGTACACATCTCTTGCCACTTGGGTTGTTGAAGCAATGGTTCTGTACTCAACTTCTTTATTGCTATCGGTGTTTCCAGAAAGAGATTTCATCAAACCGCTTCCTTGGAGGGGCCATTTCATAACACACAAAGGGGAACACCAGTTTACCCAAAATGCAGAGGCTAGAAGGTGCCTGACAAGAACTACCCCTAAAGTGTTCGAAAATTACCAGGTCTGGGCTTCCCAGGTGGCTCAGTGATAAAGAATCTGCCTGCTAATGCAGGAGATACAGATTAGATCCTTGATCCAAGAAGATCCCACATGCCGCAGGGCAACCAAGCTCATGTGCCACAACTACTGAGCCTGCGCTCTAGAGCCCGGGAATCACAACTGCTGTAGCCCATGCGCCCTAGATCCCATGCTCCACAAGAGAAGTCACAGCAGTGAGAAGCCCGTGTGCCGCAATTAGAGAGCTGCCCCTACTCTCCCCAACAAGAGAAAAAGCCTGCACAGCAATGAAGACTCCTCACATCCAAAAATAAACAAGTAAAATTATATGTAAAAAAAAAAAAACTACTAGGTCTGGTGCTGCTGGTGGAGGAGGAACCTATGCTAGGGAATAAGTGACAATAGAAAAGTCAGGAAGTACTTTAAAACTCAGGGAATACCAAAACAAAAATTAATTTCATTATCCCTCAATTACACAGCGAGTTACTCCTGAAGTCTCTCCGTGGTGTCTCACTGAAAGGACTGACAAATAATAAAATGTTAATAGAAATAACTTATAGAAGCATGGGATCAACTAGGTCAAAAATGGCTGGGGAAGGTTTCACAAAACAGGCACACCTTTGACTGGTTAAGTCTTAGGGAAACAGAGACAAAGAGAAACACAGACACAGAGAACCAAGCATCAGGCACCACTGTGGACACAAGTTTTAAAAAGGATTTCAAAATTGAGAGTGGGTTTGCAGGTGTTATTTTTCATTACTCAATCACCGTATGGGGTTATTTCAGAGGAGGATGCTGACCCTCAGAAAGGTGAAGTAACTTGCCAAGGTCATTGGTGGATCTGGAATTAGAAAGCAGGTACATCTAACTCCAGGGCTTCTTAGGTGGCACTAGTGGAAAAGAGCCTGCCTGCCAACGCAGGAGACGTAAGAGGCATGGGTTCGATCTCTGGGTCGGGAAGATCCCCTGTGAGAAGGCACAGCAACCCACTCCAGTATTCTTGCCTGGGAAACCCCATGGACAGAGGAGCCTGGCAGGCTGCAGTCCATGGGGTTGCACAGAGTCAGACACGACTGAAGCAGCTTAGCACGCACGCATGAAGATCTAACTCCAAGCCCATGGCATTACCACCACCACTGAGAGAGGGCTGAACGCAGCATATTTAGGGAACAGGAAGGAGCAGGGGTAGCTACCGAGCAAAGATAAGGTGAAGAAACAAGGAATTTAAGTAAGTTTGCAAGAGTGGGGCTGAAACAGAACAAAACTCTACAATTCTTGCCCCCACCATGTCCTCTGCCTGCCTTTTGTCTGCGGAAAAACTTGAGCCGATGAGTAAGTTTAGTCAGAGACATGAGAAAGTGCAGAGAAAAAGGAAAACAGTCAAAGGAGACCAAATAATGACAATGTACTCATCAAGCAGAGTCAAGGACCTTTATTCCCTTTCAAGAACTATATATAATATTCTGAGCCATATCCTGTGAGCTGTCTTACAGACACCTGTCTGATAGACAGGTGGAGAAGTTAACTACACGATGACCAGACTGTACCCACAACATAAGCTGCCACAATTGCGAGAACTAGCCTCAAAGAAATGGAAACAAACTGACCCTGGAACTAAAGATAAAGTGTCCCTAGAACAACCAAGATGACGCTGGTCAGACCACCAATGACCAATTTCAGGATGGCTGCCAGAGCTGACTCTGCTGTTTCTGCATGCAACCCCCTCCTTCCATCTATAAAAGTTCTTGTCCCCTGATCGTCAGGGAAGAAGTCGGCCTTTAGACAGATGTCTGCCCCCGACCCCAGTTGCACGCATTTGAAACTTTGCCTTCCACCAACCTGGCCTGTTTATTGGCTTTTGAGCAGCAAGCAGCTGGACCCCATCTTTCGGTAACAGGACCACATGTTATACAGCCATGAAAATGAGACAGAAATTTGAGCTTGATCTGATAGTTACAGAAGAACCACTGAAGGGTTTGAATAAGGGAGTAACCAAAGGACTCCTCCATCTAACACTAAATCAGATGGTGGTAAAAATGGGAGTTCTAGGCTACAGAGATGCAACCACAACAGTAAACGGGGCCACACAATATAATGGAGCAAGAAGTGGACTAAGAGTGAGAAGCCTGGGTTGAGATGTAGAAAGCTAAGTGCTGAAGTCACTGCTACATCAGGCGAGAAATCTTCTCTCTCCAGACATCAATCTCTCTTCATCCATAAATCAGGGGAAGGGAGAACTAACCTAAATGACCTCTAGGGCTTTGCCATTCAGTTGTTGTTCAGTCACTAAGTTGTGTCCATCTCTGCAACCTCATGGACTGCAGCACGCTTGGCCTCCCTGTCCCTTACCATCTCCCCGAGTTTGCCCAAGTTCAGTGAATCGGTGATGCTATCCAATCATCTCATCCTCTGTCACCCTCTTCTCCTTTTGCCTTCAGTCTTTCCCAGCATCAGGGTCTTTTCCAGTGAGTCAGCTGTTTGCATCAGAGGCCAAACTATTGGAGCTTCAGCTTCAGCATCAGTCCTTCCAATGAGTATTCAGGATTGATTTCCCTTAGGATTGATTGGTTTGATCTCCTTGCTAAGGGGCTCTAAAGAGTCTTCTCCAGCACCACAACTTGAAAGCATCAGTGCTTTGGCGTTCAGAGTGTGGTCCAATAATCAGCAGCAACAGCGTTATTCAAAAGCATATTAAAAATGCAGAATCTCAGGGCCCACCAGAAGAATCAGATTTGTATTTGAAAAAGCTACTTAGGAGATTATTTGAGTCACTTCTCCAAAGTGTCTGTCACTTCTCAAATGCACCTCAACTCTACCATTTCTCACAGAAAAAAAAAAAAAAAAGCTTACCTAGTTCACTCCACTTGTGCCCTTTTCCTAACCCTAACTTCCTCTCAGACTTGGACTTGATGGATTCTAGGTAGAATCAGGGGAAAAAACAGCACTTTGGCAGTGCTGCCACCTTGCGGCCAAAACCTGTAAATGCACTTCATATTACCTCTCTCACCAAGAAAGGGGGAGCTGGGAAGGCTGGCTCTTCTTGCCCCAAACATCTGCACTTAATAAATATGACTCATTCCAGAGACTTTAGGAAACGGGCTCGAAGACAGAGGAGAGGCCAGGCTTTAAGGGCTGGGTGATATTTGTAGAGCTGAGGGGAAGGTTAACAAGGAAGTCCTCCCTGTTCCTCCAGGCAGGAGTGAGTAAAGGTGGTGTGACTTTGTTCCAGGCAAGAGGAGGGAAGAGGCCAGACATGGTTTTTGTTTACTCATCCTTACCCTCTCAATTTCAGCTTATTTCCGCCTATGAACATGAACAGTACCGCCTATGATGGTAGACTTCGCTACAAAGTTTATAAAGCATCTGTAGCTGGCAGACACTGTGCTACACAGTGGAGACTGTCCTCAAGTTGAAGGCTTGAGTCGAAGATTTGGTCTGAGTTTGTCTGATGTAAACCACTGATGTGTCTCCCCACTGGAAAATTCTAACAATGGTCTCTGTCCTCAGGAAGCTCAAGTCTAACCAGGAAGATGACACACACCATAAAACAGCGTGCAATCAAATTTCAGAAGTAGTAGCAATTCACTGTGGACTGAGTAGCTTAAGGGACTCTCGACTCAGTGGAACTTGGGCTGGGTCTGGAGGGTGAGGTAGGATTTGTGTTGATGGAAGGCGGGGCAGAGAAGGAGCATGGAGCCAACTGGGTGGGGATTTCTATGGCAGGACCATTAACTGTTCATTTTTATGTTCCTGAACTTATGTAGGGCCTGGCCCTTTGTGGGTACTCTGAAAATGTTTCTTGAGTTGAATAATATTTTTGTAAGCCTTTATCTAGGCCTGCTATGTTAGAAAGCATCTGAGGGTGCAGTCCATTACCAGTAAAACATTTTTCTGATAGAAGTTCACGCACACACGTGGAGCCTGAGGGGGTGCTTTATTTAGTTTCTCATCGAGTCCCCGGGAGTCAGGGTTAGCAAGTGCTGATGTTCTGCACCCTTGGTGTTTGTTCCAAGTAGTATTGTTCTCAACCAGGGTTCTTGGCCTCCTTAATCAATGGAAATTGAGCAGAGGCCAGACAAGAAACGCAGGCAAGGTTTTATCGGGACCCCTGCTACAGCAGCAGGGAACAAGAACAACAGGTTCCCTTGCTTGCTCACTGCCTGAGGTGGGTGAGCTGATTTCTTATATGAGGTGAGGGTAGAGGTGTGTCCAGGGGTCCAGCCTGAGGGATGGCTTAAGTGTTTTACCCACCTTTTAGGTGGTTTTGCGTGCAGGGGGTATTCACAGTACCCTGTTTAAGATCCAGGGTCTTCACAGACAGCAGTTGGGTTTTTTGGTCTCTTTGTATCTTTTGTCCAGAATTTGCCCCAACTGCACATGCACACAGTTATTTTTCATCCCATATAGTTTCTTTGGGGCTTCCCTGGTGGCTCAGACGGTAAAGAATACACCTGCAAAGCAGGAGACCTGTGTTCCATCCCTGGGTTGGTCAAGATCCCCTGGAGGAGGGCATGGCAACCCACTCCAGTATTCTTTTCTGGAGAATCCCCATGGACAGAGGAGTGTGGCGGGCAACAGTCCATGGGGTCATAAAGAGTTGGAAACAACTGAGCAACTAAGCACAGCACAGCATAGTTTCTTTGTGAGCTTCCCTAGTGGCTCAGCTGGTAAAGAATCCGCCTGCAATGCAGGAGATCTGGGTCCCATCCCTGGGTCAGGAAGATCCCCCGGAGGAGGGCATGGCAACCTACTCCAGTATTCTTGCCTGGAGAATTCCACAGACAGAGGAGCCTGGTGGGCTATATAGTCCATGGGGTCTCAAGGAGTCAAACGTGACTGAGCAACTAACCCTCTCACTCTTCACTTCCGTTTCTTTGTATTTTGTTGCTCAAAGAGAGGTGTATCCAGGTGCAAGCAATGCAGCACTGCAGCAAAGGGTCCCAGGTCCCAGCCTCAGTATCACCTCCTTCTTTCATCTCGAACTGATTCCAAACAAGATCTCATGCCAAGAGCCCCAGCAGCCTGGGCAAACACTGTCCCTGCTGTGGCTCTTTCTTCTCAAACCCCCTTGGACTAGCCTTGAGGGTCTTCCACCAACCCAGGTCCCTCTGCTTTAGGTGGGAACCAAGAGGCCACAGCCACCTGCCTGACCAACAACAAGGAGGACTGCTTAGACCCAGTGCCCCAGTGCAGGGTTCTGGGCAAAAGAGAAGAGCCCCTCCTCCATCCTCTCTGCTTCCCTCCTTACGCGGCCACAGACTTGGAGGACACTGTCCACAGTGGGGACACGGCGACGTCTGATACTGTGCTGAGGCTGGGAGTGGGGAGGACAGAGGGGAGACCAGCCGTGTCATCCTCTTTGCCAATCCTTAGCCCTCACTTTTCCTGCCAGACACTAAGCTAGAAAACGTCACTCAAACGTATAAGGAAATTCAAACAAGCCAAAAGAAGAAATCAGAGCACATTGCGGGGTGGGAAGGCGGGAGGGAGGGGGCGGGGGACGAGTACAGCTGCCAGGTTACCAGTCACCCTCTCGTGTTCCTAGGAAGGCTTCATTCTTTTGTTTGGCCATTTTTGCCTCCCAGATTCCCATGAAACACATGGCCCAACCTGTTACCTAACAAGGCCAGCACCACTCGGCCCTTCCCGCCCTTTAGTGAAAACGCTGGCCTGGGAGTAAAGCCCAGACCCCACCCCACTCCCCCAGGCACGTACCGCGCACAGCCTGAGCTGCCAGGAGATGTGGGGACCTCGCACTGATAACCTGACACACACTCTTCAAACATCGCGCAGCAACACTGACAGGTGAAATGAAGGTTCTAATCTCTTCCCTCTTCCTGTTGCTGCCCCTAATGCTGATGTCCACGATCTTCAGAAGCTCACACACAGGTGAGAAAAAGTCCACTTTCTATGAAAGATAAAAAGGGGGGAGAAACGTGGCTAAACAGGAAAGAGCATGACCACACACGCGGTAAAATGTAGCCCCTGCAGGCTACGGGGATTAGCGGTGAGTTAGCCTGTATGGGTGCCTGTTTATTTATTTACAAAAAGCAATGAACAAAATGTAAATCCTAAGAGTGTCATGAAGTTAAAGGAGCCCATGTGTATGGAGTGTCTGCGAGGGTAGCTGGCGGGAGAGGACCTTACCTCTCCCCCAGTCCCTGCTCGGGGGAGTATTGAGTGTCCTGGGGGCCAGGCCTGGAAGCCATGCAGAGAGGGTGTTGAAGGCAAGTGTGTGTCCAGACAGTCATCCTCGATTATATTCTTCCTAGTACACTAGACGTGCCCCAACAATTCTGAATGCTTTTTCATGGTAAGGCAATAAACCAGAAAAATCACACCACCAGGTAGTACCCATGTTTGAAGCTGTGACCACACCAAGCCGTTTGAACAGCTCACCTTTAGGAAGCAGATCCTGGGTTAGGAGTTCCGAATCTGCCTCACTGTTCCCTACAGCCGGAGTGGGCCAGCCCTTAGCAGAACAACTGTGCAGAAGGGACCCCCTCCCCACCTATGTTCCCACTCTAAGTGACCATCTCCCCAAGCGCTACTTTGAGGTGAAATAGCTTTGTTACACACTCAGCATCGAGTGGGTCCTAAAATCAGGAGTCTACCCTGCTGCACCCCATTTCCAGCATCTTCTCCCTTATAGAGTTCTCTGGGAGCCGCTGGGCCCCACGGCCCGGCAGGGGAGGCCCTAGACCAGCATTCTGGGAGGAAGGTCTTTTCCACCGCTGTGACGGGCCCCCAGGCTGGAGCCCTCAGCCTGGATTCCAAGCTCCAGTCACAGCCGCCTTTTCCGGCCATCCCCCCCGCACCCCCACATTAACAAGGGCCCGTGTTTCTCTCAGCCAGGACCTCGGAACCTCGGCTGCTCCCCAGCTGCTCTTGCGTCCTCCCACCAGCTCAGCTCCGCTCCCACAGCCGCCCTGATGCGACCCAGAGGCAGACGTGAGCCTCCCTCCCCTGCACAAGCTCGGCCCCGACGGGACTCTCTCTGCACGGTCCACATTCCACCTTGAGCTGAGTGTCGGTGCGTCGCCTACTCCTACCCCTGTCCTTCTGCGCTGTAACCTCGCCGCTGGCACAACCTGGTGTCTTGTTGCCATGTCCCTCCCGTGACCCGGCAAGTTCAAAATATTGCTCTTAGGAGACTGGCCTCTCTTTACAAGACTTTGGTGGCTCAGACAGTAAAGAATCTGCTTCCAATGCGGGAGACCTGGGTTCGATCCCTAGGTCAGGAAGATCCCCTAGAGAACAGAATGGTAACCCACTCCAGTATTCTTGCCTGGGAAATCCCATGAACAGAGAATCCTGGTGGGCTACAGTCCGTGGGGTCACAAGAGTCAAACATGACTGAGGGACTAACACTTTCACTTTCAGGAGACTGGACACCCTGGTTTCATAGCAGCTCTGCTGACATTAGAGCTTAATAATTCCCAGTTGTAAGGTGGCGAGGTGTACTGTTCGGTGCTTTGTAACATGTTCAGCAACATCTGAGTGGCCTCCACCCTCTAGAAGCCAATTAGCAGCCTCTCCCTGCCCACCCCCCAGTTAATACAGCCAAAAATATCTTCAGACTCAGCCAAATGTTCCCGGGAGGGGGACCCACTCCCCTGTGGAGCCGCTGCTCTCTCCAATAATTCTCAAACACAGCGACACGTTTAGACTCACCTGGACCTTCAGACTCAGGCCTGAATTCAGGGGCACCGGGATCCAATTCCTGGCTCCATCACTTACCTTGCAACCCTACACAAAATGCTTAACATTTTTAAAATTTTTATTTATTTATTTCATTTATTTTTGACTGCACTGGGTCTTCGTTGCTGTTTGTGGGCTTTCTCTTATTGCCAGGAGGGGGGCTACTCTCTAGTTGTGGTGTGTGGGCTTCTCATCACAGTGGCTTCTCTTGTTGCAGAGCAGGGGCTCTAGGGCGCGTGGGCTCAGCAGTTGTGGCGCACGGGCTTAGTTGCTCTGTGGCATGTGGGGTCTTCCCCAACCAGGGATCAAACCAGTATCCCCTGCATTGGCAGGCGGATTCTTAACCAGTGAACCACCACCGAAGTCCGGATGTTTAACATTTTTAAGCCTCGGTTTTAGCATCTTAAAATGAATAAAATACCACTTAGCTTATACAACTGTTGTGAAGAGTAAACACTCAATAATGTGAACTTACTAAAATTGAGTAAAATGTTAGTCACTCAGTCCTGTACAACTTTGCGACTTGAGTAAAGCAGCTACTAAGGCACAAGAACAATGAGTTGGGGAAAGCTCACTGAGCCGCCCCTAGTCCTTGCAGTCCAAACCAGTCAATCCTAAAGGAAATCAACCCTGAATATTCACTGGAAGGGCTGATGCTGAAGCTGAAGCTCCAATACTTAGGCAATCTGAGGAGAAGAGCCGGTTCATTGGAAAAAACCCTGATGCTAGAAAAGATTGAAGGCAGGAGAAAGGGACAACAGAGGATGAGATGGTTGGATGGCATCACCGACTCAATGAACATGAGTTTGAGCAAACTCCAGATGGCGAAGGACAGGGAAACCTGGCGAGCTGCAGTCCAGGGGGTCTCAAGGAGTCGGACATGACTGCTCAACTGAACAACAACACTGAGCCGCCAGGTGGCGCAATTACAAACCACAGGAAACTTACAGTGTCCATAAAGGTACTATTTCTCACTATAGTTAGTAAGTATCCTGTGGAGAGATAGTTTGAGACTGTCCAAATAACCTGCTTCTTCTCATCATACTTATGCCCATTAATTTTTAAAATCCATGGGTGATTCTTGCCTACAACAGGTATTACTCTGGTTTTAGCAAATCAGTGATTTTCTGTTTCCATCATTCCTTCTACATTTATTAGCTAACATTCCCCTATGAGGAAGAGCTGTTCCTGCACCAGATATCCCTTCACAGCATCTATTTATCCAGTGTCTCTACATCCTGGAGGAAGTGATGTGTAGTCAGTGATTTAGAAGGTAGCCCCTTACGTTATGGTCTTTTCAAAAAGCGTTGCTTTAAAACCACGAGTTGAATATAAAAGAGAGAGAGAGCTATTCCTTCTCTCCCATTTATTTAGGTATTAAATTATGTACTTATATAAGTAAAGACTCAGGGGTATTTGTGGGATTTATAATCCATTACCATCCTTATATACAACGTTGCTCCTATTGTCCCAAAGCTGGCCACTGAGCTGGCCACTGAGCCCCATCCAGGTGGCTCTGGTGTCTTTTGGGACACATCATTTCTTTAGCAGTTCCTGACTTTCTCACACTGAAATGGAGCAGGACCCTATGGTCCTTGCCCCTCACCCCCCACCATGTTCTCTGCCTGTCTTTTGTCTGTGGAAAACGTCAGTCAAAGAACAGGTTTAATTAGAGAAGTGAGAAATGCGGAAACAAAGGAAAACAAAAAGGAGACTAAATAATAACAATGTAGTCATTAGGCATAGTCAAGGACCTTTAGTTATTTCTCAAGGGCTATAGATAATATTCTGAGCCATATCCTGTGAGCTGTCTTATAGATACCAAAACATCAGGTGGAGAAGTTAATTACATGATGACCAGACTGTACCCAGGACATAAGCTGCCACGATTCCGAGAACTGGCCTCAAAGAAATGGAAACAAACTGACCCTGGAACTGAAGATTAACTGTACCTAAAACAACCAAGATGATGCTGGTTAGACCACTGATGACCAATTTGAAGATGACTGTCAGAGATGACTGTGCTCTTTCTACATGTAGTAACCCCCGCCTTCTATCTATAAAACCTCGTCCCACTGGTTCCCGGGGTGGGGGGCAGTGGGCAGTCGGCCTTTGTCTGCCACCCTACCCCTCAGTTGCCAGCATCTGAAATAAAGCAAACTTTCCTTTCCACCAACTTGGCCTGTTTATTGGCCCTTTGAGCAGCAAGCAGCCAGACCCCACACCTTTCGGTAACACCTCAAGATGTTCCAGGGTCATCTTGTACTTCCCTTCTGCAGCCCTGGAGTCAGCCATTTCTCCACAGAGCCCTGGTTCCTTTCATGGGAGAATGATATTCACAAATCTTGGGCACTAGGTATTGCCCATGGCTACCAGGGCTATTGGCTTCCCTGGTGGCTCAGATGGTAAAGAATCTGCCAATGCAGGAGACATGGATTCGATCACTGGCTCACAAAGATCTTCTGGAGAAGGAAATGGCAACCCACTCCAGTATTCTTGCCTGGGAAATCTCCCGGACAGAGGAGCCTGGCAGGCTACAGTCCATGGGATTGCAAAGAGTCAAGACATGACTGAGCGTGCACACACTAGGACTCTTAGGTCTAGGCCCTCTAGTGGACAGATGTGTGCCTACACACACCAATGTACTTTTTTAGCCTTGTTTTACAAATTATGTAAATAGATCACAGAAAAGTTAAGCAAACTTGTCCAAAATCACAATGCTAATAAGTAGAGGATATGAGAGGTAAAAGTAATAACAGATCTACTGTAAAACCTAACATGTGGAAGCAACTTCTTTACACATAGAAGTTAGCAAGAACAATAACCCAGTATAGACACTCCTTTCAGGAAATAACTGGAAGTCTGCAATAATACCCGCTATAATAACCACAGTGTACTGAACATCTATTTGGGCACTGGGCCCACAGAGGCTTCTTTATTCCTAACATCACTGCAAGGTGGATACTGATAGACACTCTACAAACCATAGCATCGATGATCAAAGAAGCTAAGTGACTTCTCCAAGACCATATAGCTAACTGACAGAGCAAGCAGTTGACCTCAGGAATGTCTGGATACAAGGTCCATGCTTATTCCACCATATCAATATTTTCCAAAACTGATTTTAGGTAAAACATAAATAAGCTTCTACTTTAATAGTCATATGTTTATTTTTAATGCATCTTAGAAAAAGATCTAAGCATGTATCAAACCCGGAATCTCACAGAAAATATTGTATAGAATGAAGATGTTATGTAAATTAAATTTATTTAAAGAAAAAAGTATTAATGTGAAATAAATAATAGTAGAGGTGGTCTAAGCTATAGCAAAAATTAAGGTGGTCCAAAAATGTCTGAACTTTGAGGGACATAATACTGTAGTAACAGCTTCATTTTCAGTTACACCATGAAATTAGGGTCACACAGGGCTGCAGAAAGAACAACAGACTAAGAGCCTTGGATCTAGGTTTTAGCATCAGATGAGTCACCATTACCTTTGTGAACTTGGGCATTTCATTTGCTCTCTCGGGGTTTCAGTTTCCTCACCTGAAAATAAGAGACAGTGGTTTAGTTAACTTAATATAACTTTTTTAAAAGCAACTTGGTAAAGATATCTAGAAACATAAAACTGTTCTTAACTTTGGACCCAGTAATTCCGCTTGTGTTCCCTAAGACAGAAATCCAACATGTGGAAAACAGTTACAAATAAATGTATCAATATCTAAAAATAAATATTTTTATATTTATTTATTATAAATAAATATTCATCTAAATATTCAGTCATCTAAATATTCAGCAGTGAGAGAGCAATCAGGTAATCTGAAGTGCATACACTTGCGAGTGTTATGTAGTCATTCAAAACGTCTGTGTGGGGGACTTCCCTGGTGGTCCAGTGGCTAACACTCCACAATCCCAATGCAGAGGGCCGGGATTCCATCCCTGGTCAGAGAACTAGATCCCACACGCTGCAACTAAGAGTTTGCAACTAAAAAAAGATCCCACGTGCCACAGGGAAGATCAAAGATCCCATGTGCTGAAACTAAGACCAATCAGTGAAGCCAAATGAAAAAACAAATTTTTATTTTAAAAAGTCTGGTATCAATGTTGTAAGACAACACAGGAACAAGCTTACAAAGTGAATAAAAAGGAAAATGTTCACATAGTGCGGCTATCACTATATTTAAAAAATCATATGCACACTAAAATTCCAATGGTTGGCAAGAGTAAAGATTTTTATTTGGACTTTACAAATTTTTTCTAATATAGTTGTGTCGCATTAAAAATGAAAAAGAAAAACTCCTTAGTGAAAGGGTTCCACTCATGATCTCCAAGATAACCTCTGACTCTAATATTCTTCGGCTTGTCTCTGAAACCAGAAGTAGAGGTCAGGCAAGAGTAAAATATTAGAAAAGTTTAGATGGCAGGGGCCATGCCTGTTGAAATTAACACCACTCAAAACAGCACGTGCAAACACTTGGAAACCAGCACTTGGAGAAGTGGTGTAACACCCTCCATCTATGCGGCAGAAAGGGCACGAGTATGGGGAACAGGAGAGCTGGACTGAACCAGAGGCTTCTCTAAGGGCCCTCTCTGGACAACGTGTCCATCTTATCAGACATTTACCATGCGTCTCCCGTGTGTCAGCAGCCATGTAGCTGAGTGACTACTGAGTCATTGGTTCAGCATCTAGTGAGGGAGAAAGATTTTTAGTTTGCTAGACTTGCCCATAACAAAACACCACAGACTGTGAGGCTTAAAACAACAACTTATTTCCTCACAATTCTGAAGACTGGAAAGCTCAAGATCAAAGTGTCAGCAACTTTGGTTTCTTCCGAGGACGCTCTCCTTGGCTTACAGATAGCCATCTCCTTGCTGTTTCCTCACTGGCCATTCCTCTGTGCATGGACATGCCTGGTGTCTCTTTGTGTGCCCAAATCTCTTCTCCTTGTAAGAACTCCAATCAGATTGGAATAGAGCCCACCATAAGGGTCTCATTTTAACTTAATCATCTCTTTAAAAGGCCCTATCCTCAAATGTAGACTTTCTGAGTTATTAAGGGTTATGGCTTCAATGAGTTTTAGGGAGACAGAATTCAATACATAACACATTTCAAACAACAAACTATAAGTGTAATTGTACAATAATAGTTGTTTAGTTGCGAAGTGGAGTCCAACTCTTTACAACCCCATGGACTGCAGCATGCCAGGCTTCCCTGTCCTTCACTGTTTCCCAGGGTTTGCTCAAATTTATGTCCATTGAGTTGGTGATGCTATCTAACCATCTCATCCTCTGCCGCCCCCTTCTCCTTTTGCCTTCAATCTTTCAAAGCATCACAATCTTTTCCAATGAGTTGGCTCTTTGCATCAGGTGGCCAAAGTACTGGAGCTTCAGCTTCAGCTACCGTATTCAAATACAGTAGGGAACCATGTGAAGGTATAATTCAGTCTGGCAGTAAATATGAACAACTCCTGTACAGAGGAAGCATCATCTGAACCCAATTGCAGTTCCAGAATACCTATAAAACATCACCTTGGTTGTCATAAAAAATATTTTAGGTCTTACAAGATGGGCATAAGAGAGCATCAGGTGGTAAGACAGACTTGAATAGAGACAAAAAGAGGAATGGATTTGTTACAGAGGAACAAAGGTAAATACCAACTTCTCACAGTTGAACTGGGACTATGGATTCAAATACAATCAAACATGGAGGTCAGATGAAGTTCCTGATTGGTTAATGGAATAATCTACTCCTTGCTCTCATTCCTTAAGTTTTCAGGATTTTAATGTATGTAGGAGGGACTCTTAATAGGGGAAGAATGTAAGGTCTTGATTAACCCCTACTTTTCCATCCAGAAATCATTCTTTCTCCACCTACTTCCAGGTAAGCTTTTCTCTAAGTCAGATTTTAAACTTCAATTCCTTACCCATTTAAAATACTCCTCTCTTGAGTGTGGAGAAAATGGAACCTTCCTGCTCTGTTGGTGGGAATGTTAATCGGTACAGCCACAATGGAAAACAGTATCGAGGTTCCTCAAAAAACTAAAAATAGAGTTGTCATATGATCTAGCAATCCCACTCCTAGGCATATATCTGGACAAAACTATAATTTAAAAAGATACATGTGCTATTTACAATAGCCAGGACATGGAAGCAACCTAAATGCCCTTCGACAGATGAATGGATAAAGAAGATGTGGTATATATATACAAAGGAATATTACTCAACCATTAAAAGAATGAAATAATGCCATTTGCAGCAACACGGATGGACCTATAGATTGTCATTTACTAAGTGAACTAAGTCAGAAAGAGAAAGACGAATACCATATGATATCACTTATATGTGGAATCCAATGACACAAATGAACTTACTTACAAAACAGAAACAGGCTCACAGACATAGAAAGCAAACTTATGGTTACCAAAGGGAAAAGGGGGTGGGGGAGGGATAAATTAGGAGTTGGGGATTAGAAGATATAAACCATTATATATAAAATAGACAAGCAAAAATGTCCTACAGTATAGCACAGGGACCTGTTAGATTCAATATCCTGTAATACATCATAACGGAAAAGAATACAAAAAAGAATATATTTGTGTGTGTGTATGTATAAAGCTGTATCACTTTGCTGTAGGCCAGAAATTAATACAACATTGTAAATACACTATACAATTTAAAAACTAAAATAGAGAATTCCCTGGCAGTCCAGAGGCTAGGACTCTGCACTTTCACTGCCAAGGGCCTGGGTTCAATCCCAGATTGGGGAACTAAGATCCTACAAGCCACACGGTATGGCTTAAACAAATAAGATACATGTAAAATACTCCTCTCTTGAAGTACTCTAGATCCCTGAGTAAAAAGGAAGAGCAATGGAGCTGCGCTGACCCAGAAGCACAGTGATAAGGGCCTTGGCGCCTTCCCTTTCCAGTGCCTGGAAGTGACCAGTTTCCTTCCTACAGGGGTTGCCAGAGGCCAAAGGGACCAATGCCAGGCTTCTGGGAGGTGGTTCCGAGAAGGAGGCCAAGAATGTGGGTGCCAAGGTCAGTAACACGATATTGACAACAACAGTGCACCGTCGAGATCCCCACTTGCTCCCCTGAATCCCTCTGAGAGCAGAGCAGATATTACCTGAGCTGCCCTCACCCCCTGCCCTCTCCCCCAGCCCACCACTCATTTCTTTCTCAGTCTCATGTAAGAGCCAGACTGCTCCAGGGTCCAGGGGAGCTGGCTGAAGGTCTGGCTGGCCCCCTCTTCCTTACCCTTTTCCCCAACAACCCAGGGCTGCCTTCCAAGAGGTTCCTGGCCCCCATCTTCAACCTTATTTTACTCACAGGCAAGACTGAAACAGAGAGGAAAAATGGCTTAGTTGAAGTAAAGCAGCCACTAAAAGGCAGACATCTAGGTCTTTTTTTAATATTTATTTATTTTTTATTTATTTGGCTGCATCAGGTCTTAGTTGCAGCACACGGGATCTTCATTATATCATGTGGGAACTTTCATTTTGGCAAATGGACTCTCTAGTTGTGGCACACGGGCTCCAGAGCAGGCAGGCTTCAGTAGTTGCAGCATGGGCTTAGTTGCTCTGCAACAGGTGGGATCTTAGTTCCCAAGCAGGGCTCAGACCTGACTCCCCTGCCTTGCAAGGAGGATTCTTATCCACTGGACCACAAGAGAAGTCCCAAACTATACACATAAGTTTTATGGATTTCTACAGATATATAACATAGTGTAATAAGATTGGTTAGAGGCACAGAGCAAAACGGGCTTCCCAGGTGGCTACAGAAGTAGAGCCTGCCTGCCAATGCAGGAGATATGAGATGTGGATTTGATCCCTGGGTCAGGAAGATCCCCTGGAGGAGGGCATGGCAACCCACTCCAGTGTTCTTGCCTGGAGAATCCCATGGACAGGGAAGCCTGGCAGGGTTGCAAAGAAAAATATGTATAGCACAAGCTCATTTTTTTAAAGTAAACTATTATGCTTACATACAAAAAGGTATGGAGAACAAACTATTCTGTATAAAATAAATAAGCTTTTAATTTTTCCACTAGATGAGTCTTACTTTTAACATTTTAAAAGCTCTCATTAAAATTAAATTCTAAAAATGTTAACAGTAGTCTCTCCCTTTTCTTTTCACTTAGGACACCAAAGACACCACGGGAAGCCAACCAAGCCCTCCAGAGCCTGCCAGCAATTTCTCAGACAATGTCAGCTGGCAAGCTTTGCTCTGCCTTTATAGGCGCTCTGAGACCCCACTCTCCCAATGAAACATTCTCAGTCTACAAGGCCAGGCCGTGAGTGCACCTAGAAGATGCTCTTCTTCCACCTCAGGTTCCCCATCACAGTCCCTAGTCCCTAAACCATTCTAGTATTCTCAAAAAGACAAAAAACAAAACATTATCGCCAGAATTACTGCGCCCTCTAATGCCTTCTCCTAACAGTGTTTCCTGTGCCCTCTACAGACCCAGGCTTAAGTTTACTGACCTGAAAGAAACCAGGAAAGCCAAGTTTCCTAGCTGGCACCGCCTGACCTTAAATAGAACCAGACAAGTAGCCAATTAATATATTTAAATATAATTGACACAGTGGCAAAGAATCCGCCTACCACTGAAAGAGACACAAGAGATGTGCGTTTGATCCCTGAGTCGGGAGGACCACCTGGAGGAGGAAATGGCAACCCCGCTCCAGTATTCCCGCCTAGAAAATTCCATGGACAGAGGAGTCTGGAAGGTTACAGTACCTTGGGGTCGCAGTCAGACACAACTGAGAACACACACAATAGATCAGAATTATTTCCTTTAAAGGGGCCTGGAAATTCACATTCAATCCAGTGAACCCATTTTACTCTATAAATTCCAAACTTAATCCAGATTCTACACACATCTCTCCCCAATATCATCCTCAATCTCTCTCTACTACCCAATCTTTTATTTCTTTACTCATTTGACAAATCTTTCTGAGATAAAAGCTAGGTAGAGCAAAGAAAGAAGTTAAAGTAATAAGTAAGACATTGTCTTAGCAAAGATAATGTAGATTAAAAAAAAAAAAAAAAAGAACCTGTCACAGTTTCCTAGCACATAAAATGCCTCCAGTATTTATGATTATCATCATCATCGTTAATGGTCAACTGACCCTGTAAGTTTCCAATCTACTACAGAAGATTTATGTACAAAAGCAGAGTTGAAGGCTAGAGAGATGGTATGGAAAATCTCAAATGCCACTGAAAAGGGCTTCAGGTGAAAAAATGAGAGGGCATATTTTTTTGTAACATGGGGATAAAATTATCAGAATGAAAATATAAGGAAATAAAAATGGATTTGGAAGAATGAGTAAAGAGGAAAACATTAAAACAGTGTAGATCCTAGGAATTTCCTGGCAACCAAGTGGTTAGGACTTGGCACTTTCACTGCTGGGGTCCAGGTTCAATCCCTGGTCAGGGAACAAAGATCCTGCAAACCACTGTGGCCAAAAAAAAAAAAAAAGTGTGGATCCTGCTTTCCCCTCTGACCATTTCCTCAAATATCAGAAGGGGAGAAAAGAAACACTCAGCCAGAAGCTGGCTTCTGTCATTCAGATGAAAGAGAAGACTAAATTGGGATGCTGGTCTTATGAGAAGAAGCATTTTAACGGATTGGTGAGCTGGGTGGGGTCCTATTTATGACACAACAGGGCAAGCCCCTGCTGTATGATGGGACAGTGTGCTGAGCACACAGCCTCCTCCTATTCCCAGGCTCGCCCCTCAAAAGCAGGAGGCACAGAAGCACATTACTGGGCTCAGGAGTAGAGGGGCCACCGGCCAACTGCCTTAAAAAGGAAGAGCAGAGATGCCAGGATGAAGGAGTGGAACCCAAAGGGAGGTGCCATCATGAGCAATTGGTGAAGGAGGCCCAGATCTGTGACAAAGGAAAGTCCAGAAGAATGAAGCCTGGGAGATCAACAGTTCCCTTCAGGGAACTCACAACAGTGGAGCCAGGCTCTAAGTTAGTTTCTAGGCCTGACTGGGAACCTGAGCCACCCCAGATACCTACCACCCAGCCAGCGTCTGAGCCAGAAAAGACACCCACAGCTCAGCCAGCATCTAAGGCTCAGCAGGCACCCGATATCCCACAGAACCTCACTTCACAGCAAAGACCCCTTGCCCAACAGGAAGCTGAAGCCCAGCAGAAACCTCAAGCACAACAAATCGCGGCTCTGCACCAGGAATTCCGTGCCCCACAGGAGTCTGCCCCGCAGCCATCATCTCCCCACCAAAGGGTGGCCTTTAGTAAACAGGAAGCTGCCTCACAGCACAGACCTGGGCCAGGAAAAGAATCTAGAACTCAACAGGACCCAGAACTGAGAGAGGGATCCAGAGCCCAGCGGGGACCTGAACCCCAAAATGAACCACCTGCCCAGACTGAACCGATGTCCCAAGAGAGACGGCAACAGTCAGACCTTGCAGCTCAGGGAGTCAAATCTGGAGAAGAATCTTTGGCTGAGTGGCAATTTCTATCAAAACCAAATGAACCATTCGAACAGTCATCGACCTCAGAATTGAAGACATTTCTTGAGTGGGTCACAGATTCAGGCACAAAACCAGATGTGGGGTTCACATTAGACATTGATTCGCCAGCCACCCTGGGTAGGATGGCAGCCCCTGGAATGAAGCTGGCCTTCAAAGGGCAACCTGGTTACGAAATGATGTCAGGATTCGGTGGCATGCCAACACCCAGGAAGAAAATCAGCAGCCAGAATCCCAGACAATACCGGTACACAGGTGAGTTGAGCTTGGAGGAAGGGAGAAGGGGAGAGGCTCCCAGAGACGGTCACTCATTCAGTTAAGAAGAACTAAGACCTGCCAGGACGTCAGGTGAGCTCAGGTCACCGTCCAGCAGTCCAGACACAGAGCCAGAGCCCCCTTTGATGGAGGAGGAAGCTGAGGCCTGGAGGAGAGAGGGAGCCTGTAGGGGGCTGGGCAGTAGGGGTGGCTGGCCGCGCCAAGATCCCCAGACAGCCTCGGATTCCTTGCCCTGTTCCAGGCCACCTCCCTGTGGAGACCCGTGGGAATCAGACAGAAACTAAGAAAGGCTGTGGGCGAGGGCAGATGCTCATCCCCCGGGCCCAGAACCCTGAGCACCGCGGGGGGCAGGCACCTCGCTGACCGGGAACCTTACCCTCTGCGGGTTGCCACGCAGGCAAGGCCGGACATAGGGCAGGGATGGCCCTTCAGCTCTCCGGGGTGTCCAGTGGGCAGGAAGACACTCGTCCCCAGGGAGTCCCGGTCCTGCCAGGCCCATGGCCTCGTAGGTTGTGATCTCAGGAAGCGGGATGCTCAGGAGAGGCTCTTGGGCTCCGCCAAATCCCAGGCCAGGTCTGGGCTGCGCGCAGGGAGGGAGACTCGGGGGGCGGTGTGGGCGGGTCGTGGGCATGAGACTCCGCTGGAAACAGCACCCCTGCCCCTTCTCGTCCTCCTCCGAAGCCGACGATGGTGGGTGCCCCCGGGGAGCAGGCTCGGCCGTGAACTCCTTCTCTGGGCTCAGAAGCCCTGCTCTGCACAAGAACAGCCGCAAGTTCTCTCCAGGGAACATGTGGTGACACAGCCAGAGGGGGAGAAAACAGTGCAGCCCCAATCCAGGAGCTGAAGGCGCTGCGAAGCCGTTTGTCCGAAGGCTGGTGAATGAGGGTCTCAGCCCAAGGTCCTGTATCCCCTGGAAGCGCTGGGTCGTCTCTCTCAGGACTGAGGAGGAGAGGGTCATGGTGTCTCTCAGTGCCAGGGCTCGTCGTGTGTTTCGGAAGGGTGGGGAGAAGAGACGGGATGGTATTTCTGGTGTTTCTCTGGGCCTCCCGAATCCAGTCACAAGGGATGCCCCCATCACAGCTCTGCCACAACCAAAGGCTCTCCACCCCTCCACCCCGCGCCAGAGTGTGTGCGCATGCGCGAGTCTCCTCTGTTTCCCGCCTTTTCCCAGCACAGCGCGGTATCTGCGGCCTCCTCTCCACCCTGCGGGCGAGTGTGCGGCTTGGGGCTAGTGCGCAGGCGCTGAGCACCCTATCTATCTATCTACACACACACACACACACACACACACACACACACCCCTACCCCTACCCCCCACCGCCCCGGCCTTCCATTCTCGCGGGGAGGAATAGGACAGGTAGAAGAAGAACCCCAAGAAACTGAGCGATAGGAGAACTAGAAGACAGAGGGCGGGGGGGGGGCGGAAAGGCGGGGCTTCCTCCTCCAACGGCTCCCAGGCAGTCACGCCTCCTGCGCTAAAGCCCCGCCTCGGCTTTGAATTGCCTGAGGACCTGCCCGGCTCCCCGCCCTCAGGCAGAGGCGAAGTGGCATCCTGCTCACTTCTTAGCGGACAGGAACAGTGCGTTCTAGACGATCCCTACCTGGGTAGGTGAGTGGGAAGACGAGGATGACAGCCAACACGTGACTACATCGGGGCTTCCTTGCTGGGGTGACCATTAGGGACTCCCCGCTAGTTCTGCCGGAATACGCTTTCGGCCGCCTCCAAGGCTGCATTTTTGTTGGTCGCGGGCCCTTTAAAGCACGCGAGGGGGCGGGGCCAGACCGTTGGCCTTAGTGGAGAGGGGCGGGACCCGAGTGTGGAGGGCGGCCCACCTCGCTCAGGGGGCGGGACCCAGAGAGGAGCAAGTCCGGGATTGGGTGGTGTGGGGGCTTGGCGGTGGTGCGTGTGAGGATCGGGGCGGAGACTGGCGGGTGGAATTGGCTCAGGCGGGTGTGGAATTGGCCGCGGGAACGGGACCGCGGAAAATTGATGGAATCGGCCTGGGAAACGAGGCCCCGAGTGGCCTCTGAGGCTCCAGCCTCGAAGAGGCTTCAAGAGGGGTCCAAAAGTCAAAGGCGCCGGTGGTGGCGAAAAGCCAGAGCCAAAGGTGAGTGGGCGGGGGCCGGCAGCAGCACGGAAGGAACCTTAGACATCCTGCGGGAAACTGGTGACCGAGTGGACTGACCTACTGCCACGAGAAGTGGGGGACGCTCGTGGACTGGCTCACTGCCGCCCTGCGGGGCGGGGGTGTGGAGATAATCCATTGTGAGAAGCGGGTGACGTGAGAGGGAAGTATCATCTCCAGCAGAGAGGCTCTCGGACGCCCCAGTACCGTGTTAGGGGGAAAAGCCCAGGATGTTAGTGTCCCGAACTAGCGTTCCCGCTCTGACTCCGTTCTCGCTCTGTGGCTGTGGCAGCTCTTGCCTTGTGATTCCAACGTGGGAAATGGTTCAAGCCCTGATTTTCAGGTCTCTGACACTCTTAAGACGGTAATAGGGGAGAGATTTAGAAGTTGTTCCCCAAAGAGGAAGTTTTGGAGTGAAAGGTAGGAGGAAGTGGTGCCCCACAGTGGGGCATACTTGGAGGAGGGGGTGCAGTACTGCTCCCAACAGCCCTGTCCCACCATCCTTCATTCAATCTGCTCATTCATTTGTTGTCAGTCCACCATCCTCAGGTTGGCTGCCCTAGTATCTAACTTCTTGACTCCTACTCCGAGGACTAAGAGGCCCTGGGTTGGCTTGGGACAGCCTGACCTTCGCTTGGGAGAAAGGAGAGCTGCCACCTGGGTTCCCTAGGGTGTCACATTATTTACAAGTCTCAGCAGGCTGGAGAAACACTGACAGACAAGACATGCTGCCAGCCTCAGGCCCACATGAAGTCCTTGCTGGATTAGGAGTGTCGACCCAAGTGAACACCTATGGGAATTTCCTTTGCAGGAAAGAAGCTGTCTTAGCCCTGACTTAGTCCAGAGACCCCAAACTCATCACCCTCCCTGCCACAGACATCATCAGTAGCCAAGGGTAGAAGTGGAGCTGGCTCCAGACACACACAGGAAGGCTCAGAGCTCAGACTGGGGCCCGAGGGCATTCCTTGTCACACTGTAGGACACAGCTTCACAGACAGGACAGAGTGCCCAGAGGCAAGACAATGATCAGGAAATGGGCCTTGGAGACCTGGTGCCTCAGGCCGTGAAGCGGTGGTACACTGGACAGAGGCTCCCTCCCTGCCTGCCTCAACTTTCCGAGCTATAAAATGGACATAATAACAGGAGTCACCCCAGCTAGACTGTGAGTTCCCTGAGAGTGGGCTATGTCAGTCCTGTTTACCCCACAATTGCAGAGCCTGGTATGCCAGACACATGGGCCCTCACATGTTCACTTAATAAGTAAAGGCATGCATGAACTGTAACATGGGGATAATTATCATGCTGCCCTTAGGGAGTCGTGAGGAGTTAGAATCCTGTTGCGTAGGGCCTCCTGCACAGGGCTGAGCCAGTCCTCCCCACAAACCCACAGGCCCACCTACTCACAAAGGCTCATTCCCCCAGGCCCCTAGATTTCCCTGTCATTTCCTGAGGCCCTGCCCTGGTGCAGGCCTCCACTGAGTGAATCAGACCCCAAGGGCATCCAGATGGGCTGGAGCACTCCTACTCATCCTTTGGATCTTGCCAGTAACAGATGACACTAATGTCATGATCACCCCATTTTTCAGATGATGACACTGAGACTCTGAGGGAGTGAGGGCACCTGGTCTTCCTCACCTGGCCAGCAAAGGCAAGGAGATGGCCACCCCCAGGCTCCTAAGGACAGTGAGTGTGTACACTCAAAACGGCTCTGTGCCTCAACCTTGAATCTGGACCCAAAAGGCTCCAGGCGCACATTTTTGTTCAGCAAAGATATTCAACGAACCCTTCCCTGTGCCAGGCCTGGGCCCTCAGTGCGGAGGATAAGACACCACCTGAGCCGGGGACACAGACATTAATAAATAACCCTACAAATCAGATATAATTATCTGATTATCCAATTATCTCAGTTTCCCCATCTGCCAAACTGATGAAGAGGGAACGCGTAAGAGGGAGGCTCCCCAAGCACGTGACATCGGACTCAAAGATGAGCGAGTATGGACTGCTAGGCAGGAGGGACACAGAGGGTGGCAAGGACAGCACAGGCAGAACCCTCAAGGAAGTGGCAGCTCATGGCACAGAGGGAGCTCAGTGAGGAAAGGGCTAGGCACCCAGAGGGCCCAGATGGTACATGGTTTGGGATGCCGTGTCCAGGATTTGGGGCTTTATTCTGAGAGCAAGGGTAGGGTGCTCAAAGGTTGGGAGTGTGTGACCAGATTTAAGTTTTAGAAAGACCTTCTGGCCGCTATGTGGGAAAGGCATGGAGGGGGCAAAAACAGAGATACAGAAAGAGTTGTTACAGTCATCTTGAGAAGTGGGCAGTGGAGGTGGGAGAAAGGCCACGTTCCAGGGATTTCTAGGCAGGACAGGGGCAACAGGTCTTCCTGAGGGTTAGACGAGACTGGGAGGTGCCCATGATGATGCCCTGGGTTCCAACTGGAGCAAATGGGATGAGAGGGGTACCATACACACACACACCCCCAAAATACACATCCATACACATACAAACAACATGCCCGGCGCAATCTCACAGGCCAAGAACAGAGACACAGAGCCTTCAGGGGCTGAGCAATACAGATATGAAACCGTTTGGTGTCATTTCAGACACTGAAGAGCTCCAGTACCACAGTCTTTTAGGTCTCAGCATAGAAAAGAACTCAGCCAGAGGCAAAGTGGTAGATAAGAAGTGATGTATTGGAATAGAATGCTTGTGAAGTTTACAAGCAGGAGGGTAAGAAATCCTGCACCCTGAGAACTTACTACGTACAGTTTTATAAGCAAAGAAAAAGTGGGGAAGGGGAGACTTCTTTGTCATTCTTGAGTCAACGTCATGCTTCTATCATCAGCTCCCCCTCCAGGTCGGGCAGGGGAGTTTTCTTGTCCCCTCGGGTCAAGTTGGGTCCACTAATTACTGTTTTATACGTGTGCAGACAGCGTGTCCTAGGAATCATTAACTTACTGAGCTCGCTGGACAGGCTGTGGATCTCATGCCACCGTTGTTTTACTATCTGGGGACATGTCTCGTGCTTCTGTTGCATGGTTTTGCCATTAAGCAAGGCTGCCTGGTTTCATGGTTAAGCAAACCTGCTTTCTTGAGTAATTAACTTACAGGGGTGTCTCATATTTTTCTACTCACAATCCCCTAATTAACTATTTAATCACCTACTTTGTCCCTTTATTCTGTCCCTATCAGATAGGCTGTGACACATGCATAGAGACATGCCTGCAGACATACTGAGAAACAGAAACACAGAGACTGAGAAAAAATGTGGACTGAACGCACTCACCCACGCTGTACACACACAGACCAACGCGAAGCACGACAGGAACCTACACATCCATGTACATCCAGGTGAACCTCAAAGACATACTCATACCTGCCCACCCAGAAAGCACAGAGCTGAGACATGACAGAAGGAGCAACGCAGACACACACAGAAACGCAGCAGAGGAGCTGCGCCATCTTGGCTGGCTCGGTGACCCTGGGCAGTATGTCACCTCTCTGTCTCTCAGCTCTCTCATCTGCCAAAAGGGGTCTTGATGGTCCCTGCCTCGTGGGCTATGGAGAGGCTGAAACCGTTTACCTGAGTTACCTAACATAAAACCCAGGAAGAGAGCAGTGTCCGACACATGGCTGTCGTAGAGCAGGGTCTGCTCTGCCATGCAGACACACTCGGGGATCAGGCCGTAATCACAGCCCCCTGGCCTGCATTTGGCCCCAGGCCTCTCCCCTTCACAAGGCCTTGCCCCTCCCAGGCCCCCGACCTGGCCCTTCCTCCATCTTCCCCCCGATTACTTCCCCACTGCCCTTCTCGCGCCTGCTCAGTCCCCAGGGACCAAAATCCAGGCCGGGTCCACTTGTCCTGTGACTCTTTAGGGCAAAGGGCTGGTGCCCAGGCAGCAGGACCCCCACCCTCCCTCTGGCCCAATCCTCACCCAAGGCCCTGGGGGCCTGCCTGCCCCTGCCCCAGTGCCCTCTGCATCAGATTCTCGGCATGACTCGAGCAACCTCAGCGCAGCATCCCCCCCTCCCTGCTTCTCCCACGCCAGTCCCCAGGGAGCCGCCTAGAATAGGGCAAAGGGCAGCGCCTGGGATCAGCCTCTTTCTCACTGCTGTGTGCAAGTTGCTTCTTCTGTCCAGGGCTCCTGTGCCCTCATCTTCAATAGGAGCCCTGCCCCAGAGACAGGAAGTAAATGACAGCTGTTTTACGGAACAGGAGAGCGGAACAGGAGAGCACAGCCGTGCAATAAATACCCTGCTAGCTCTGTGCAAGAGCTAGGGCTACAGTAGTGAACTAAACAAAGCCCCTGCCCCCAGGGAGCCTATACTCTAGTGTCAGACACAAAAAGCAAACAGCACAAGCAGTAAACTGGACAGCATGTTAGGTGGAGAAAGGACCCAATCTCAGTGAGGCCAAGTGAGAACCACACAGCAAGCCACGAGCAGAAATGCTGCCGTGGGGTCCCGTACAAAGATCATTTCCAGCCCCCTGGGCAGGATGGCCAAGTGCACTTTCCAAGACGAAGAAATCAACCTGGCCAGTGGCTTAGGCCAGTCACAAAGCTGAGAACTGTCTCCAGAAGCCTCTGTCTGTCCATCAGTTTGTTTGCCCTGGGGAGGGGTGGTCCTCTCCCAGACTCCCACCCAGTCCTGCCTGCCTCCACTCTGACTCTTCCCTTTCCTTCCTTCTTCAAATCTTTGCTGAGCACCTGCTATGTGCCACTCCATGCCCCCGGGGAGATGTCATTCCAGGCACAGGGCCAGAGGCAGACTCACCTACAGCCAAGCAAAGAACACCCTCATTTGCACAGGCCCCTTCCCAAGCCCTGTACCTAATTCAGCACTTGTGATTGTCTCTCCTTTTTCCTAAAGAACCCCACCTCCACTTGGAAAAGCTTTGAAGCTCCATGAAGCCTGGTTCCGCCCCTGGGGGAGACAAACAACAAACATGTAAACAGATAAATGGAAAACGGCCTAGGTGGAAAATCCTAGGAAGAAGAACAACTTAAATGTGATGACAGAAAGAAGTGGGAAGGGCGCATCTTAGATGGGGAGGCACCCTTAGGGACCGCCTCCTGGAGGAGGGGGGAAGCTGAGGGCAAGGGTGAGCTGGCCAGGCCAGGAGCACTGGAATAACACAGGTGAAGTTTCCCTGAGCTTCCATTGTCTGTGAGGTGGAAATGACAGTCACCGCAGGATGATGGCCTGGAAGGCCAAGTGACAGGTTGCAGGGTGCCCAGTGTGGGAATACCACACAGTAGGACCTGTGGCGTGGGCCCCTGGCTGGGCTTGGCACTGCCCTTGATCAGCTTTTATCCTCCTTGGAGGGACAAGCAAGGCTGGTTCTCCTCTCTCTCCCCACCAGCTGGGGCCAGCTGTGTCACGGCCAGCCTGGGGAGGGGGGGCAGGAGCTGCCATCAACCCCGGTGTTTTTTGCTCCTTGAATCCCCCCAGGGAAGGACGAGGGCAGCCAGGCTAAGTGGGAGGGAACACTTTGTTCAGGACTTGGGTGAGCCTCCTGGGCCTAAGGGAGGAGGGGAGAGGAGAACTGGATGCCTCTGTTTCTAATTGTTGAGGTGACTAGGAGTCCGGACTCCTGGAACTGAAGGAGGAGGGCCTTGGGGGCCCAAACTCCAGGGTTCAAAGGCACAGGAGGCTGGCACAGGGACTGGGAGCAGTGAGTTGAGCCCCAGGCTCTCTTTACAGGGCTGGATTCTCACCATCCTATCAGGGTAGGAGGTGGAGCTGGTGACCACACCCTGGGCAGGCCAAGCCCCTCCCCAGGATTGTCACCCCAGGCTGCAACTGGCAGTAGCCACAGTCAGCCCTGGGGAGCTCTGAAGAGGCCTGGGAGGGGTGAGTTCACGGCCAGCTGACAGACAGGAATGGCTGCTGTCAAACCCCCGGACCCGGAAGAGAAGAGACACCTTTTTCTGGAGGATCAGGGAACCATTGACTTGGGAGGCAGGCAAGGTGCTGGGTGGGCTTCAGGAGAGAAATGTCTCTGAAGCAGAGGGCAGCGTCCCCACCAAGGGAGGACAAGAACAGCTAGCTTGTCAGGACCTGGGTGACATGACAGCGGTCTGCAGGGGCAGATTAACTGGAGACCCTGAAGTGTGGGGAGTCAGGCCAAGTCCAGGGCAAGTTTTGCGGGGCCAGGGCTAGAGGCCCAGTCTGCAGGACCCTGGGATGGAGACCAGCAAAAGTAACAGCTCTGGACCCAGAGATCCAGATCTGATTTCTGCTCTGCTGCTTTTCAATGCAACTGTCAACACCTTACTTAACATCTCTGAGCCTGCGTTTCCTCTCCTATAAAATGGCAATGCTCCAAATAACAGCTGAAATAGGAACTGAGGCAGTCTGGACTTCAGAGGGTTAGTGAGAACCTAAAGGAGCAAATTGAGAAAGCTCTTAGCACCAGGTCTGGCGCAGTGAGTTCAAGGTTAACAACAGGGATGAATACCACCGCAGGCAGGGAGCAAGGCCAACCCATGCAAAGCTAAGCTAAGTGGACAGGCCTGAAGGCCAGGGACCCAGTTGGGGGAGGAGTGGGACCAAGGTTGGGAAGAGAGAGGGGGTTGGAGAGGTTGCCACAGCCAGACTGGAGGGACCAGGAGGGGGCAGGAGTGACCCCTCGGTTGCAGGGAAGGCTAGAATTATGAACTCCTGGGTTCAGGAAAAGAATTGAGCTTGGGACCAGGATCCTGAGACACCACCAGGTGGATGGGAATCAGTGGGTTGAGAGCAGAAGCCTCCCAAATACTGCAGAGGGCAAGGGCCTGTAGGTGACACTTGGGGCCTGAGAAGGAGGTAAGATGGGGGCTGAAACTCCTGGTCTTGAGAGAGGGGACCAACTGGGGGGCCAGGCTGCTCCGAATCTAGAAGGAGTCCCGGGCTCCGGGAGAGAAAATGGAGACAGATGGGCCCCAAGAGAGGAGAAAGAGGGTTACATAGACTCCTGGGCTGTAGGACAGATGCTGGAGCTAAAGAGTCAGTCAGCATCCCAAGGAAGAGGGAGCAGGAACCTGCAGCCTGAAGAAGAGGGAGCGGGGGCCTGGATTCCTGGGTCTTAGGAAGGTGGGGGCTGAGGGATCAAACACAGCTCCTGAGGAAGGAGAAAGGGTCTGGATACTGGACTCATGGGTCCCAAGGAAGCAAGGAACTAGAGCCCTGGGCTCCATCCTCCCATCTAAAGGAGCAGACTGTGATCTGATGTGAGTCAGTGGGAGGAGCAGGTACAGCCTGGACTCTGGGACCCCGGGACCCAGTGGAGCCAGGGGTGACCCAGCCCTGCCTTAACGTGCCTCCCAACCTGCCCGCAGCCTCCCAGCTCTTGCACAAAATGGACCTGTGCACCATGACACAGTCGCTGGTGACCCTGGCAGAGGACAACGTGGCCTTCTTCTCCAGCCAGGGCCCCGGGGAGACCGCCCGGCGGCTGTCAGGCGTCTTTGCAGGCATTCGGGAGCAGGCCCTAGGGCTGGAGCCGACCCTGGGCCGCCTGCTGAGCGTGGCACACCTCTTTGACCTGGACCCAGAGACGCCGGCCAACGGGTACCGCAGCCTGGTGCACACGGCCCGCTGCTGCCTGGCGCACCTGCTGCACAAATCACGCTACGTGGCCTCCAACCGCCGCAGCATCTTCTTTCGCACCAGCCACAACCTGGCCGAACTCGAGGCCTACCTGGCCGCCCTCACCCAGCTCCGCGCCCTGGCTTACTACGCCCAGCGCCTGCTGACCACCAACCGGCCAGGGAGGCTCTTCTTCGAGGGTGACGAGAGGGTCATTGCCGACTTCCTACGAGAGTACGTCACACTGCACAAAGGCTGCTTCTACGGCCGCTGCCTGGGTTTCCAGGTGAGCCCCCCCGCCTGTCCCCCAGGCCCATGGCAAAGGCACACGGTGGGCCCAACCAGGCCCAGTTGCATATGCGTGCTCAGTGACTCAGTTGTGTCCGACTCTTTTGTGACCCCACGGCCTGTAGCCCGCCAGGCTCCTCTGTCCGTGGGATTTCCCCAGGCAAGAATACTGGAGTGGGTTGCTACTCCCTTCTCCAAGGGATATTCCAGACTCAGGAATCGAATCTGTGTCACCCACATTGGCAGGCGGATTCTTTACCACTAGGCCACCAGGGAAGCCCTAGTAGCATACAGAGGAAGCACAGTGGTGTGGTGTGATGCTTGACTGAGCAAACAGCAGATGCAGGAAGGGGAAGCTGGTCGGGGCTCATACTGCACAGGGCGAGGGGCTCATACCTGTGGCCCCTTGGCCGACTCCACCGTGGAGGAAGGAATCTTCAACTGGGCATAGCTTCCTACATCAGGATCCCCACTGCTCCCCATCACCCTGCACTCAGGAGCTTCATTTACTTTCTTACGTGACCTGTCTGGCCCCGAATTCATTTGAGAGCCCCTAGGAGAGTAGCCAGTGTGGTTTGTAAGAGCATCAAGACCTGTTTGTAAGAGCATGCCCCACTTAGTCATCCCCACCAGAGGCTTGGCAGGCAGGGAGGACAGGTGCCGGCCCCATTTTACAGGGGTTCAGGGGAGGGGCCCCCAGCTGCTCAACTGGACCCAGATCAGCCAGGGCATATCGACTCCCCTAAGGCGCAGTAGAATCCAGATTTTCAGGCTGCAGAGAGAACCAGCAAGCACATCCACGTTGGTGACCACAAGGAAGACCTGGTCGTGGCCCCTCTCCTCCCTGAACCAGGGCCCTCTGAACCCCAGCTGCAGGCCTTCTCTTATCCTCTGCCCCCACTCTGAAATCACCATCACAGGAACACAGCTCATCTCAGCACTGGAAGGGAGGCAGCCCTGAGGCCTTCAGACTCACAGGAAGAGTAGTCTGGAGACTGGGAGAATTAGGAAGTCTATAGGGCACCAAGCTCAGAGCTGAGGCACAGTCTGCCCCAGTCCGGGGTCTGTGCTGGGCCCACCCGTCCCCAACCACATCTGGGAACCCCAGCAGGAGTATCTGGAGCCGTGTGAGCCTGCCCTCCTTCAGACCCTCTCTGGGCTTCCCCCAGGCAGTGGAGCATGGAAACTGTCTCAGCCTCCATCCCATCTCTGCTTCCATTCGGGGCAGCCTGTCCTCATCAGCCCAGCCCGGGTGTTCCTGGGAACTTCCCCTCATCTAAACCGAACCCACAAATATTGATTAGCCCTGCTGGGCCAGCCGGCTCCTCCCTGGGTCCCGGCCATGCCCGCAAAGCTCATAAGAGCCTGGGGACACCCGAGCTGCATTCTGGTCCCGAAGGTCAGGCACCGCTGTGCTCTCTGGTCCACTGGGCCCCTGGCCAGGGGCAGGGCCACGCCTGACAGCTACTCTCTGCGGGCCCAGCTGGGCCACATTGCAGGACAGCCTCCCCATGTAAAATGTCAGCCCCTGGGGGCAGATGTCCCTCATTTCCAGGTCTTGCTCAGCCTCTGCTCCAGCCCAGTGCCTGGCACGCCAGAGGACCCAGGCCAGGACTTGCTGAATGAACAGAAGAACCCTGCTGGCCCCTTGCCCAGCCTCCTGTGGCTTGGATTTTTTCCCTCTGATCTGGTGTCTCTATTGTCTTTTCTCAGTCGCCTGGCTCCTCTCGCAGATGCTGGGTCTCTATCTCCCTGTTTGACTCTGCCTCAGGATCTCTGAGCTCTCCTGTTTATCTCTCCCTGCTGCCCCTTAACTGGTCCCCACAGCCTGTATCCCCTCATCTCAGTCCTCACTGACTTTCAGGGACCCCTGCACCATCCTCCTCCCAGCTCACAACCCGCTGCGGCTCCATCGTGTCTAGAACAAACCCAAGTTCTCAGGCCCCACATGAGCCCCCCACTGCTCCTTGGATCTCACCCCACCCCCACCCCCTCTCCTGGCCTCTCTGTTCCCACCACACACACCATCCATGCCAAGCAAGGATGCCCCTCAAGGTCTCTGCTTCTGTCCTGTTCTCCTCAGGGAACAATCATCCCTCTCTTCATTCCAATTCCTCCTTGAGTCCCTCCGGGAGACCCATAAACAGTCGGACCCGTCGTCAGCACTCTGTCCCTCCACCAACAGTCCTTTCAGACACTGATCATTTCTTGACATTGTACAGCACGTCTTCATTTGAGTATTGTCTGTCTTTTCAACAACATCAGCTCCGTGAGGTGCCTAGCGCAGTGGCTAGCACACAGTCGGAGCTCACTAGACATTTGCTGAGTGACCGCCTCTACCTGCCTTGTCTCTGCCTCCCCTCCCCCACCTGGCCCTGCTCCCTGACTCGGAGGCCTCTCCCCACAGTTCACGCCCGCCATCCGGCCGTTCCTGCAGACCATCTCCATCGGACTGGTGTCCTTCGGGGAGCACTACAAACGCAACGAGTCTGGCATCAGTGAGTCCCCTCGGGGCCCTGCCTGCAGCCGCCCCCACCCTTCCTGTCCCTACCCGCACCAGGGCCCCAGCAAGGCCGCCAGGGGCTCTCTGACACCCCTCCCGACCCCCAGGTGTGACCGCCAGCTCCCTCTTCACCGGCGGCCGCTTTGCCATCGACCCCGAGCTGCGTGGGGCCGAGTTTGAGCGGATCATTCAGAACCTGGACGTGCACTTCTGGAAAGCCTTCTGGAATATCACTGAGATCCAGGTGCTATCGGTGAGCCTGGGGTCCAGCGATGGGGACGTCATGGGGCCCAGAGACACATCCCAGGCCCAGGGAGAGCACAGGAGGGAAGAGACGGGCGAGGAGGTTGGAGGGGAGGCGTGAGGGGGACCCTTGCCAGCAGCTCCTCCTGTTACCCCCGGCCCAGTCTCTAGCAAACATGGCCTCGACCACCGTGAGGGTAAGCCGCCTGCTCAGCCTGCCACCCATCGCCTTTGAAATGCCTCTGACCTCGGACCCCGAGCTCACAGTCACCATCTCACCCCCGCTGGCCCACACAGGCCCCGGGCCCGTCCTCGTCAGGCTCATCTCCTATGACCTGCGTGAAGGACAGGTAGGGCCCCGGCTCTGCCAGAACAGGCACAGAGCTGAGGAGCACAGTGGGAGCGCCTTCCCCACCTCCCGCCTCACAGCTCACACCTGCCCCCTCTCCCATCTCTCAGACCACGTCCTCTGGGAGGAGTGAGGCTCAGGCAGGCCGCCCTTGCCCCGTGACCCACCACCTCCTTCTTCCTCCCCCGCCCAGGACAGTAAGGAGCTCAGCAGCTTCATGAGGTCCGACAGCCCCAGGAGCCTGGAGCTGTGGCCACGCCTCCAGCAGGCACCCCGCTCCAGGGCCCTGGTGGTGCACATCCATGGCGGCGGCTTCGTGGCCCAGACCTCCAAGTCCCACGAGCCTTACCTCAAGAGCTGGGCCCAGGAGCTGGGCGCCCCCATCCTCTCCATCGACTACTCCCTGGCCCCTGAGGCCCCCTTCCCCCGGGCGCTCGAAGAGTGCTTCTACGCCTACTGCTGGGCCGTCAAGCACTGTGCCCTCCTCGGTGAGCCCCCTTCCCAGCCTGCCTCAGCCCCCGCCCGGCACAGCAGGGGCAAAGAGCTGCGAGGCACTGGAGCCTCAGTCTTGACACCCTGCCTCCCCGTCCGTCTCCCACCACCCAGCCTCTGCCACCTGCTCACCGCATTGTGTCCCTCACCCCCTCCTGCAGCTCTGCCTCTGTTGCCCCCAGGCTCCCACCCTCCACTCAACCATTTCCTCTTCCTGCTTTCCCCCACTCTAGCCCTGACACTCCGTCCCCCGCTGCCCCCAACCTCTGACCTTTTCTTCCCTCCTCCTGTTTCTCTACCCACTGCTGTCCCTTGCTGGCAGCCACCTGACTGGGCTCCAGCCCATTCTTCCAGCTCCTCCACCCTCCCACTCCCCACACAGCTCGGGAGGCACAGAGCAGGGTGAGGTCGTGCTGCGGGCACAGGGCGCAAGCAGTCGCCCAAAACCCTGGCTGCCATCTTCTGGCCTCGCTGCCCCTCCCTCCTGACATGGGCGCTGGGTCTCCCCTTTCTCAGCACCCTTCCTCCTTGCTCCTGACCCCCAGCTCCCCAAGCTCTCCCATGGCTCCCTTATCTCCAGACCTCTCTGTGTCCTCAGCCTGCCTGATCCTCTGCCCACTATCCCCCACATGGGTCCAGATCCCTGCCTTAGTTTCCCAGTCTCTAAAATGGCAGTGGGCCAGACCCCCACACCCGACCTCCAAGAGCCCAGAGCTCAGCTCCTCCCTGCCAGGCTTGACCAAGCCCCCTCCACAACAGGCTCAACAGGTGAGCGGATATGCCTCGCAGGAGACAGCGCCGGCGGGAACCTCTGCTTCACCGTGTCCCTTCGGGCAGCGGCCTACGGGGTGCGGGTGCCAGATGGCATCATGGCAGCCTACCCGGCCACCATGCTGCAGTCCACCGCCTCTCCTTCCCGCCTGCTGAGCCTCATGGACCCCCTGCTGCCTCTCAGTGTGCTCTCCAAGTGCGTCAGTGCCTATGCCGGTTAGTCCCATCCACACACAACTGGAGCCCTGGTTCCTTCGGGGACAGAGACTAGAGCCCTGTCTTCTTGGGTACAAAGCGGAGGAATCTGAGACTCCCTGTTCCTGCTGAAGCCGTCAGATAGTCTGGGTCTCTGAGGGCAGAGATGCCTGAGGTTGTGTGTGTTGAGACTGGGCCCAGAAAGAGAGGAGACCAACTCACCCCCCACACACACACATTTCCACTCACAGGTGCGGAGACTGAGGACCACCCCGACTCAGACCAGAAGGCGCTGGGCATGATGGGGCTCGTGCAGCGGGACACGGCCCTGCTCTTCCGAGACCTCCGCCTGAGCGCCTCCTCGTGGCTCAACTCCTTCTTGGAGCTGGGCGGGCAAAAGTCCCACCTGCAATTGGTGCCCAAGACAGGTGAGTGGCGCCCTTCCCTCACACACCCATCCAGTGTGGCCAGGAGGGACAGCCTGGCATCAGAAGTCCTGCAGGAGGCAAGGAGCTGGGCCCTGGGCACTCAGGGAAGCAGATATCAACTTCCTGGCTCCCTGCCACAAAGCCTTAGTCCACATTCTAGAAATTCCAGAACTTCTGATCGCACGGGTCTGCTCAGAATCCCAGGAACTATAAGATTTAGCTTTCCAAACACCCCCAAACACTCAGAAGACCAGCCATGTGTCCAGATTTTCAGTCCCAAGAATCTAGTCCACTGAAATTCCCTGGGCCCTCAGGTGGAAGTCCAGCCCTCCTAGATTCTTTCCTGACTTTTAACAGAGCCATGCAGGGAAATCAGAAGATGAGAGAGACATCAGTACATGAAGAAATCCCCACCCTGGGTAGGTGGGAAGACCCTCAGGCTGCCAAAAATAACTTCCATCCAGAGATACATTTTTTCCCATTTCCTAACATTTTAAGGATTTTAAAGCACAGTCACCTCAAATTACTTTCTATCTCATAAATCAACAGTATTTTCTGGGTAATAGAAATTGCAAGTTCAAAAGTAGATACCATTCCCAGGGACTTCCCTGGCAGATCAGTAGTTAGGACTCAGCGCTTTCACAGCCGAGAACACAGGTTCAATCCCTGGTCAGGGAACTAGGATTCCACAAGCCACGGGCCAAGAAAAAAAGTAGATACAGTTCCTGTTATTCAGAAAATTATTCCAATTGAATATGCTTTATTTTAAATTCAGTTTTTAATATTAGGATATTCCAACCAACACAAATAAATACACCCCAAAACAGGTGGCACAGTTGCTAAAGAATCTGCCTGCATATGCAGGAGACTCAGTTTCGATCCCTGGGTGGGAAAAATCCCCTGCAGAAGGAAATAGCAACCCATTCCATTATTCTTGTCTGGGAAATGCCATGGACAGAGAAGCCTAATGTGCTATATAGTCCATGGGGTGGCAAAAGCTGAACTCAACTAAGCACACACACGCAAAAGCAATTAAAAGGGATTTGAATTTTAGACACATGGACCATTTGGCACTGGGGCTTTCCTTGTAGGAGAAAGGTGACAAGAGCAGACCCTAGAGGCACACACGCCAGTCGAGCTCCCTACAGTACCAGGTATTATGCCAGGCAAGTTGCAGTATCTGTGAGCCTAGCTTTGCCCCTCTGGGGGAAATGGGAACACTAAGAATACCTGCCTTATTACATTGCTGTAAGGACTGCCAACCTATTTGTGTCAAGCACCTAGCACACAGTAGGTGCTGTTTTGTGCCTTGTACCTAGAACACAGTAGGTGCTCTTAGAAGATGCCAGCACCCTGACTGGCCGTGTCTGTGACTCTAGTCAACAGCTTGGTTCCACTGAACCTCTGGGCCACAGGGCACCTAAGCAGTTTTTCTCGTATCATCCTGCATTTTGCCTTCATAGATTTATAAAGGCAAGTAAAAAAAGAAAAACTGAAAAAATGTAAGGTCCTGGCAGTAGTGGTAAGTAGAATGGTCCTGATCAAATCAGTGGAGCTGAGGCCACAGTGGGCACACCAGGCAGGCCTGAAGTGCACCTTTATTTATTTATTTATTTTTAAATAAATTTATTTATTTTAGTTGGGGGCTAATTACTTTACAATATTGTAGTAGTTTTTGCCATACATTGACTGACGTGCACCTTTAGCATCAGTTGGGCACTGGCTTGTCTGGTCATTCAAAGGGAAGGGATGGGGACTTCCCTGGCAGTCCAGTGGCTAAGATTCCAAGTGCTCCCAGTGCAGGGGGCCTGAGTTCAATCCCTGGTCAGGGAACTAAGATCCCACATGCTTCACAGCTCGGCCAAAAAACAAAACAAAGGGAAGGGGTGAGGTGAAGAACAGGGAGGAACTTCAGGGAGCAGATCTACATACCTAAAGCTGTGGGGGTCTCTGGAAGTCTTGATATGTCCTCAAGATTCTTTTTAGCGCCCTGTGAACAGAGCCTCCTTTCAAGCCATGTGGGCCTGCTCACCATTCCACTTTGACCCGTTCATACCCTCTGTCTCAAGTGACCAGGAAAAGCTGACAGCCCCATGTTGGGGGCTAAGGAGGCAGCTAAAACAAGTCACCTGGTAATAAAACATTACCAGGTGTTTGGCAGAAACCAACACAATTCTGTAAAGCAATTATCCTTCAATTAAAAATAAGTTTAAAATTTTTAAAATAAATAGATATATATAGATATATTATGATCTCCCAGGGATGTGTTCTGTGCTCAATTGCTCAGCCATATCTGACTCTCTGTGGCCCTATGGACCACAGCCCTCCAGGCTCCTCTGTCCATGGAATTTTCCATGCGTGAATACTGGAGTGGGCTGCCATTTCCTACTCCAGGAGATATTCCCAACCCAGGGATAGACATCACGCCTCCTGCATTGACAGGCGGATTCTTTACTAGCACCACCTGGGAAGCCTCCCCAGGGGTAGCAGTACCTAATCCCGAATTTTATTAATCCCACTGAGTTCCCACCACCTCCTATGAGGTAAGGAGTATTTTTATCCCCTTTGTTCAGAAGAGGAAACAGGCTCCCAGAGGTAAACTGACCGGCATTTCATGTTCCCAGTCACACACACACCCCTCCATTAGGACAGAGCCCCACCTCCAAGACAGGGGACTCCTTCCACCGCCCCCTTGGAACTGCAGCCTGGGGCACCCTGGAGTCTGGGCCTCTACAGCCCTAGGGTGCAATTTCCCTACCGGCCTCTGCTCCCACCCGGGCCAACCCTGCCAGCCACCCACACACTCGACCCACAGAGCCAGGCTTAGCTACAGGCCTGGCTGGCCCCCTGATCATGCTCCTCTCACAGAGACAATGCGGCGCAGTGTGTCTGAAGCAGCCCTGACCCAGCAGGAGGGCCCACTGGGAACGGACTCCCTCAAGGGCCTGAAGCTGCATGACCTGAGCCTCAGGAGCAGCTGTGAGACACCGGACACCCCGGAGCTGTCCCTGTCAGCGGAGGCACTCGGCCCCTCCACACCCTCAACCATCAACTTCTTACTTGGGTCTGAGGATGAATCTGAAGTGTCTGAGGCCCCAGAGGAGCTGAGCAACAAGGACCGAGTTCGAGGTGCGGGCGCAGCCTTCCCCGAGGGTTTCCACCCACGGCGCTGCAGCCAGGGTGCCATGCGGATGCCCCTCTACTCAGCCCCCATCGTCAAGAATCCCTTCATGTCACCGCTACTGGCACCCGACAGCATGCTGCAGACCCTGCCACCTGTGCACATCGTGGTGAGCGCCAGGCCAGGAACGTGGAGCAAGCGAGGAAGGGGGCGGGCGGCGGCCTGGAACGCCTGGGGAAAGGAGCTCCCGGGGAGCCGAGCTGGGGGAAAGGGAGAAAGCCCTGCCGCAGGGAGAGGGGTGCCAGCAGGAGGGAAGGCCTGGCAACGGGTGAACTGAGGGAGTCAGTTGCCAGTTTGCTTTTGCAATCCTGTCGAGATCGCCGGCCAGGCGCTGGGCTTGGAGAGTCGGGAAAGGGGCAAAGAGAGAGTGGGCCTCTGGGGGGAGGGAGAAGCCAGGCAGAGGCCAGTCAGACTCATTCTCCGATTCTCCGCCCCCATCCTCTTGTCTCCTGCCTCTGTCCTCCCCCGCGTCCGCGCATTTCCCTGCCCCGCCCCCGCCGCCCCGCAGGCCTGCGCGCTGGACCCCATGCTGGACGACTCGGTCATGTTCGCGCGGCGGCTCCGCGGCCTGGGCCAGCCCGTGACGCTGCGCGTGGTGGAGGACCTGCCGCACGGCTTCCTGAGCCTGGCGGCGCTGTGCCGGGAGACACGGCAGGCCGCCGCGCTGTGCGTGGAGCGCATCCGCCTCGTCCTCAATCTGCCCGGCCCTCCTGTCTGAGCCGGGGCACGGAGCCAGGCCCCGCGGGGAGAGGGGGGCCGCGGGGGCGACACTAAAGGCCGCTTGTACCCATCTGCGCAGGGCTCCGTGGTGAATGCGCCTCTGAAGGACGGCGGGGACCCCGGGGGCCCGGGGCTCCCCGGCCCATCCAGGCCCTCCCTCGGGCTGGGCGGAAGGTGGCGGGCTGTGCCTTAAGTGGGGGGAACGGCATGGGGAGAGTCGGGCGGGGGGCCCCCTCCGCGGGGGGCCCCCTCCCCAAAGCTAAGACCCTGGCCTGGGGGAGGAGGGCGCACACAAACCAGTCTCCGAGACAGCCGGACTTGCACGGGATCACTGCCTTCTACTGCTGCTGTGACCACTGCAAGGGCGGGCCTGGCCCGACCTTGCAGATCGATTTGCTTTGTTTGTTTTTTTGTAAATAAAAGTATTTAATTAGTTTGGCCTCTGGCAAATAGACAGGCTTCCCGGGTGGCTGAGTGGTAAAGAATCCTCCTGCCAATGCAGGAGACACAAGGGACTCGGGTTCGATCCCTGGGTTAGGAAGATCCCCTAGAGAAGGAAATGGCAGCCCACTCCAGTACTCTTGCCTGGAGAATCCCATGGACAGAGAAGCCTGGTGGGCTGCAGTTCCTAGGGTCGCTAAGGAGTCAGGACTTAGCAATTAAACAACGGGCAAATAGAGTGGGGATGGGGGTTGCCCACCAGGGGGCAGCATCGAAAGCCCGAGAACTTGGCACTGGCGAGCAGACAGAAGGCTGGGGGCCCAACACCTGGGTCCTGAGAAAGAAGTGGTGTGCGGGCCTGGATTCTTGAGTGTGGAAGAGCAGGAGCCCCCCTACTAACACAGACCCACCTCCGCCTCAGACCTCATCCAGGTACAGTGCCAGAAGCTGGCTTCTCAACTACTCCTCTTTACAAACTTAGCCCCAGCACCCACCGGGAAAAGAAAACCCGAAGTCCCTAGAGAACTGGAGCAAAGCTAAGAGGAAATCAGAAACAAACTGATCACTCAAAAATTGGGACCCAAGCTCTGCCCAGCTGTGACAGTCACTCAAGCCCTCACCCTCTGTAGGCCCTGGGTTTGAAACAGATTTCCTTCCAGGGCTAGCCTTCAAATTTCCACACTGAGAGTGTGGGGATAGACCCAGACACAGGCTGTCACAGTCCCCACCAGTTCTATCTGTGGTAGCCAGGGAGTCCTTCACAAAGGAGGTGATCCAAGAAAGAGCAAAAGTTTGCTAAGAAGAAATAGGCAAGGTTGTGCAAGCCAGCAGTCAGGGGTCAAGGCTTCTGCCTGGCCAGAAGTTCAGATGCAAAGTGGGGAGTGGTCTGAGGGGCCTAGACTGGTCAGCAAGAGATCTTGAGGGCGCTGGAATGAAATTTGGACTATAAATGAAGGGCAGGGGGAGCCGCAGAAGGGCTTTGAGCAAGGGAGGGACAGGATCAGCTCAGGCACTGAAAGAGTCTAGTGGGAAACTGGGGAGTGGACTGAAGAGGGCAAGATTAGAGCACTGGAGGCAAGAGAGGAGGCTGGGGACAGGGGTGACAAGCCCCGAGCTGGGGCAGAAACAGTGAAGGTGGGGAGCAGAAGTCGGGGTGGAGCAGCTCCCAGAGCCATTACTGAGGGTGGATAAAGAGGACTTATTGAGGGTGGAGCAGAGGTTACAGGTGAGCAAGAGGATGAAGAGAACACTCAGGTCTGGACAGGGGAGCAGGTGGACAGTAACACTCTCTACTGGGAGGAGGCTCTGGGGTGTGCGAGGTAGGTGAGGTACTGAGGGGGGTTTTGAACACAGATCAAAAGGCCTTCATCAAGAGACACTCATGGACGTCCAGAACAGACTTGGGGTTGCCAATCAAGAGGAGTTTGGGGGAGGAATGGAATGGGTGGTTGGGGTCAGCAGATGCAAGCTATTATATACGGAATGGATAAACAACAAGGTCCTCCTGTACAGCAGGGGTCCCCAACCTCTGGAGCTAATGCCTGATGATCTGAGGTGAAGCTGATGTAACAATAAGTGAAATAAAGTGCACAATAAATGTAATGGGCTTGACTCATCGTGAAATCATCCCCCGTCCCCCGTTCTGTGGAAAAAGTGTCTCCCATGAAACCAATCTCTGGTGCCAAAAATGTTGGGTACTGCTGCTGCATAACACAGAGAACTATATTCAGTATGCTATGATAAACCAAAATGGAAAATAATATAAATATATATGTGTAACTGAATCACTTTACTGTACAGCAGAAATTAACACAACATTGTAAATCAACTATTCGTCAATTAAACAGAAGTCTTCATGAGACAATCCAGGAGGCAGGAGGAGTCAGGACAGGGAGGTTCCCTCCTCTGGAAATCCTTTCCTGCCCCACTAAACTCAAAAAAAAAAAGACTCTCTTGGACTCCCCTGCCTCTGCAAACCCCTGCAGGTCAATATATGGGTCTGTCCTCCCATCTGACCTGGGCTCCTTAAGGGCAGGGCCCAGGCCTGACTCATCTTGGTCATCACCATTGCCCAGCAGGAGGCTTAGCACACTGGAAGCCTCAGGAAATCTAAGTACTGGGTGGATGAGTGTGTGAATGAGCGAGTGCGAGTGAGTCGCCATATGAGGAAATCAGTGAGTGAGGTACTTAATGAGGGCAGGAAGGACTGAACGCAAGGGTGAGTTTAGTAGCTGGAGAAGGGAAGGGATGGAGGAATTTCTGAGATTGTGCATCCAGCTCCCCGCTCCGCCTCCAGCCTCAACAAAGTCTCACCGTTTCCCTCCGGAGCTGTGTCCAGAATCCCAATACTGGGTGTGCTGTGAAGGGCTTACCAGGCCAGACTCGCAGAACCTGTCCGCTCAAGAGCCGCTCCAGCGTCTACGAGGCAGACTCCCCCCGCCCCCCCCGCCCCACCCCCCACACGCACCAACCGGCAAACACCCAGCCTTTTGGCTACCTGGCTGGACCTGCGGAGACCGCTCTATCGCTGTCCTCCTTGGGCTGTGGACCCCACCTACTAGGGAATGCTCCCTGCCCTGAGTGGCCCAGGGAGTTAGGGGGCGGAGTGCCTATTGGCTGGAAGCTGGTGACTGACGTCAAGGATAGCTTATCACAGCTCGATTTCGGAGGCGTGCTCCGGTGTCAGACACGCCTCTAAAAAAGACAGACTCGGGAGCTTGCTGAGCGCGTGGGCGACTGCAGAAGGCTCTTGAGTGAGGTTTCCGGCTGCAGGTAGAGCTGGACCGGTCGACGGCTTGATTCTGTCTTGAGAGAGGATGAGAGTCCCAACTCCTTGGTCCTGAGGAGGACAAACTGAGGGGCCTAGATTTCTGAGTCTGAGGGAGGAAGAGGCTGAGCTGGATTCCTGGATCTTGAGAGAGAGGGGAGCTGGGACCCTGAAGAATCGAGCTCCAGATTTTGGGACTCCTGGATCCCAAGGGTTACTGGCCTGCCCAAGGATCACAGATTTGGGGTTCAGGGCTTTTTGTGGATACGTATTGTATTGGAGCCAGAGTTCTGAGTCCTGAGGTGGGGCTTAGACTAAAGATGAATAGGAAAAAGGCTTAGGGGAAGCTTTGGCCTCGATACTGCCCTTTACTTCATCCCTGAAAGGGAAGCCAGGGGCGGGTGCTGTGTGCAGAAAGAATCCAGAGCAGGAGGAGACTTGAGACTCAGGTGGAAACCAAGAGAAAAACATAGATACCAACTGAGAGATTAAAATACTGAAAACAATACAGTAATAGAGCTCACTTCTTTGGAATTTACTGTGGCCTAGGTTCTGTGCTAAGCATTTTACATAATTATCTCATGTCTTCCTCTTAACAGCTCTAAGCGATCGGATTATTATTATTCCCACTTTACAGGTGAGAAAATTGAGGCCCAGTGAGAGAGAATCAAGATCCAGATGTAAAAAGACAGGAGAGACACAAAACACGGATGGAGACAAACAGATAATGACAGACAGGCCCAGAGGGAAAGGTACACAGTGAAGAAAGAAGAGAGACTGAGAGTGGGAGTACCAGGGGGTGGGGGTGGGGGGTTGGGGCCTGGGACTCCTGGGGCCTGGAGCAGGAAGGATGAGGGATGGGGACTCCCAGGTATTTCCTCCTTGACTCCCGGATACCAGGCCTCTCACTATGGATGTTGGTCCTGATTGGGGTCGAAAATACTGATTAGGACAGTATGGGTGTGTCGTGTGTCATTATCCTATTAGGAGATGAAAAAAATGATTCCTGGGAAGTCCTGAGTCTGGGAGAATCCTCCCCCTCCCCCAGCCCCCCGGCCTGTGTTCTTTGATCTGCACAGATCAGCCTCAGGGAGGATTGGAGAAGGGCAGGTCCCTCTCTGTCCCTCCCCATCGCTGGATCCCCATCACTCGGAACTGTCACTGATGCCCACTCTGGACACAGGTGGGCCAGCCTGGGGCAAAAAAGCCTTCCTGGTGGGTCTTCATCCCTCTGGGTCTCTCTACTTTCCCCCAAGCCTTGAACCAATGCCTGCCAGAGGTCCTGGCACATTGCCAGGGGTCATCAAATGCTTATGGGATGGATGGACAAACATCCACATCTCTTTGTGCAGCTCTTCCTCTGTTCCCCATCTGCCATCTCTCTCTGCTTTCCCATTATGTTCTTTCTCATCCCCACCCAGGCCTTACCTGTCTCCTCTCATCTTCCCTTTCACCCTGGTGTTTCTCCTAAAGCCGCTGGGCCCACCATTCCCATTAGGGAGAAACTACAGCCAGCTGCATTAGCAGACAGATTCTTTACCCTGAGCTATGGTTTTGATCCCTGGTCCAAGAAGATCCCACATGTGGCGGGGCAGCTGAACCCGGGCACTACAACTACTGAGCCTGCACTCTAGAGCCTGGGAACTGCAACTGCTGAGCCACCCACCACAACTACGGAAGCCTGAGAGCCCTAGAGCCTGTCCTCCGCAACAAGAGAAGCCACCGCAACGGGAAGCCCGCGCATCACCACTCGAGAGTAGCCCCCACTCTCCACAACTAGAGAAAAGCCCTCATAACAACAAAGACTCAGAACAGCCAAAAATAAATTTTAAAATACATAAATTTTTTTTTAATATGATGGAGAGAAGAGTTCTCAAGACCCCAAATACAGGCACATCCCTGGCACCGCAGAGTCAGGAATGCAAGATCAGAACAAACATGTATCCTCTAACACCTGCTTGGTGTGATCTTGCATTTATACCCACACAAGCAGAGAACCCACACACAGCACCTGAAGTTACCTACAAACACACATACAGAGGCACACAATCATGAAATCACTTGCACTGACACCACACAGAACTATCCCATTCCACATGCAAAAGAGACACCCCAGTTATATGGTTATCTGCCCAGCCACAGACGGCCCATTCATCCAGTCCCTACTAGGACCATGAGCAAAGACTTGGTTTTATTCACTATTGCATCACCAGCAACTAGAACATCATCCCCACTATCCTCATAAACACAAAATGTTTCCTATGGGCCAGGTGCAGTTTCTTTACATGAATTAACTCATTTAATCCTCTCAGCAACTCTTGGCAAAAAACCCATTTTGTAGATGGGAAAACTGAGGTCCAGGGAAGTTGAGTGGTTTGCCCAAGGTTTCATAGCCATTCAGAGGCCATCAAGATTTGAACTAAGGTTTTCTGGCTATAGAGTCCAGAATACAAAGCTACCACTCAAAATCTAATTCCTTAGCTTCCCTAGTGACTCAGTGGTAAAGAATCCACCTGCTATTGCAGGGGACATGGGTTCAATTCCTGATCCAGGAAGATCGCACATGCCACAGAGCAACTAAGCCCATGCGCCACAACTACTGAGCCTGTGCTCTAGAACCCAGGAACCACAACTATTGAGCCCAAGCGCCACAGCTACTGAAACCCACATGCCCTAGAGCCTCTGCTCTGCAACAAGAGAAGCCACCGAAATAAGCAGTCTGCACCCCACAGCTAGAGATTAGCTCCCGTTCGGCACAACTAGAGAAAAGACCGTGCAGCAACAGAGACGGAGCACGGCCAAAAATAAATAAATAAAAATGTTAAAAAAAAATAATTCCTGCCTTAACCTAGTCAGAATTACAGAAACCTGACAGCTGAGACCGCACCCAAACACAGGCACACAGGAGGGAGAATCACAGGAGGGCAATGCAGACACGTAAATAGAAAAGACCTTTTCACGTGTCCTACCCCAGGACACGGGAACACTCAGAGACACATCGTGACAATCCCCACACAGAAGCAACAGCACCCAGAGAGGCACACACACCACACAGCAGAGATGCAACACACTCAAACCCAGACTCTGACGCGCCCAGAGTGCCCTGAGTCCATCCTATTCTGCTCCCAGCCCCACTGGGCTGGCCCTCGAGGAAGCAGCAGGCTCAGGATGGGATGGGGGCCACCTCACTTGTCTGCTCAGCCAGACTGGTTCCACCAGGGTCATGGATGGCACCACCCTCCTTGTGAAACCCACATTGGGCAACTGGACCCTGACCTGGCCTGGACACCTGAGTTCTGGGGAGAAAGAGGCTAGCAGCCTGGGTTCTGGAGTAGGGACTGGGTTCTAAGGGAGGTGAGGTGGGTGAGTAGGACCTGAACTCTGAGGAGGGATTCTAGGACCTGGACTCTGAGGAGGGACTTCTGGGGAAAGAGGGGCACAGACACTTGGATCCTCCCCCCACCTCGCTTTGTTTTAGTTCTGTTTATTGCTACCAACTCATCTCCCTCCTCTCCCCTCATGCGTGCATGCTCAGTTGTGTGACTCCATGGACTGCAGTGTGCCAGGTTCCTCTGTCCATGGAATTTTCCAGGCAAGAATACTGGAGTGGATTGCTATTATTTCCTTCTTTATGGATTCCCTTCTTTGAAAGTGACTTTCCAGATTTAGCAACTAAAAATACTGGACACCAAGTTAAATTGGAATTTCAGGTAAACAGCAAATATTCGGTTGGCCTGAAAGTTCGATCGGGCTTTTTCATAAATGGTACAGAACAGCTTGAACGAACTTGTTGGCCAATCCAATACTGTTTTAAGAGTAAGTGTATTCCCTCCAACATATGGGACACTGCTGCTGTTACCGTTTAGGTGCTCAGTTGTGTCCGATTCTTTGCAACCCCATGGACTGTAGCCCACCAGGGTCCTCTGTCCATGGGATTTCCCAGGCAAGAATACTGGAGTGGGTTGCCATTTCCTTCTCCAGGGGATCTTCCCAACCCAGGGGTCAAACCCAAGTCTCCTGTTTGGCAGGTGGATGTTTTACCACTGAGCCACCACCTGGCAAGCTTCATATGAGACATACTTATAGTAAAAAAAGTATTGTTTTTCTGAAATTCTAATTTAACTGGACATCCGATATTTTATCTGGCAACCCCATTTGAGGGGGATGTAGGCTAGGTGCCCAGAGACTCTGCCATGGTCACCCCTCAGCCCCCAGCTCTCCTCATCCTGCCCTCTGCCCTCCTCCTCACCCTGGAGCAGGCCACCTCACAGCTTCTCCAGTCCTGATTTCTTCATCTACATGAGTTGCTGTATCTAATTGGGCCCCTGGGCTGTGTCAGAGTTGCAAGAGGAAATCTGAGGACGACTCAGGTTGTCATCTTGGGAGCCCTAGAATCTGACCCTGACTGAGTCACCTGCAGCCCATGGTCTGGTCTGCTGGGGGAGGGGGCCCTGTGGCTACCTCCACAGAGCAGGCCTCAAGGTGGGGAGAGATGCCAAGACAGGGCACAGAGACTCCTGGATCAGGGCACTGAGACACAGAGCTTGAGAGGAAGGCCTCAGAGAAGAGGAGACAGAGAACCAGGAGAAACTGGGAGACAGATCTGCAGAAATGGGGAAAGAAAGAAAGAAAGGAGAGATTCAGAGCCAGAGAGACAATAATGCAGAGATGGGGTACAGAGCGGGGAGATGTTTCCCAGACATTCAGGCTCCCGGACCAAGTGATGGAGACAACAGGCAAGAGGCTGGATGCTGCCCTTAGGTCTGGGACAAGGAGAGCAAGCAACTTTTGGGTGGTGCCAGGAGACCAAGGCTTGGGGGAAAGCAGGACCCCAGACCAGTAAGGTGATACCCAGCGTGGTGACGACACCACTCCTTCTGCAGCTAACACCCCGATTTTCCAGTGCCTCCTACATTTTTGGAGTGACACCCGTGCTGGGAACCTCACCCACCCGGCTCTAATGCCACTTCCTTCACTGAGTCACCTCCAACCCCGCCAGACCTGTTGAGGGGAGACTTCTGGGTGACTCAGGCATCCAGGCCCCCAGCTCTTTCATTTCCCAGGAAGCCAGCAGTCTGGGTATCCCAGGACCCCTACCCAACTCAGGGACACAGCCTAGCTTAGCCCTGAGAGTCTGGACCCCCAGCCCCCTCCGCGCTCAAACCCGGGAGTCCCAGCCCCCAGTGTTCTGCTCTGTTTGGACTCAAGCATCCTGGACCACATCTTCCTCCTTCAGGAACCACAGGTTTCTCAGTTCCCAGCCTCCTCCCTTCCCAGGTTGGAGTTGGGTGAGGCGTGTTTATTTACTTTGGTTCCAGCATGGGTCACCCCCCAAACACACTGCCCCGCCTCCATGTGCCTGGTGGGCCTGAATGGGAGGATCCAAAGCCCCCACTCCCAAGGAAGTTGGGGCCTCACTAAGAGTGGTGGGAGCACCATCTGCCTTTCTCTTCTCACCCTTTCGCTTCCCTCAAAGCCATGGGTCGTGGGTCTGCCAGTGGTTGGCACCCCCACTCACCTGACCTTTTTTCTCTTTTCTGAATCTCTGGCTCCCCCTTTCTTATTTCTCCCCAGATGTCTGTGCCCCGCTGTCTCAGCATCTCTCTCTCTCTCTGTCTTCTTGTCTCTCTCCATCTCTCTGAATCTCCTTGTCTCTCTCTCCCCTCTGGTCCTCTCCTTCTCTATCTCCCAGTCCCTCCCCATCTCTCTGTCTCTCCCTCTCTTTGGTCTCTGGACAGCTGTGCCCCTTGCACCTCCCCTCTGCCCTCTCTCCCTCCATCTCTCTGTCTTTCTGCCCCCTTCGCTTTAGACCTCTACTCCCAGCTCCTCACCCTTGGACCCCCTCCCCCACTATTTCCTAGGTCCTCTGAGGCCGAGCAGAAGCGGGATGAGGGTTGGAGAGGGAGGGAGGGGAAGTCCCAATGGGGAGAAGAGGGTCAGCCAGACCGGCTTGGCTCCCTGGGCATCTTTGTCAGAGCTCCACCCAGCACCACATAGCCCGCCCATTTATAAGCCACTCAGTGCCCAGGTGTCACCCATACCTCTGTCTCCATCATCGCCACAGCAGTCCTGCAGGTAGGAGCATCCGCCCACAGCTCTCTGCTCAGAGGTTGGTGCCTCTGCTCTCTGTTCGTCCTCCATCTAACTCCACATCTGTCCCCTTACATTCCTCTGACTGCTTACCTCTCTGGACATCCCTGTCTTTCTCATGCCTCCTGTGACCCCCCTCCCTTCTCAACCTGTTGACACTGGGTTGAATTTGGAAGTTCTGGGGCCTGATTCCCCCTCTGCTAACCCTCTTGGCCGGGCCATCAGGTGTGAGGCATTCTTCTTCAGCTCCCTGAGCCTCAGTGTTCTGTCTGTGAAATGGGCTTGCAGAAAGAAAAAGGTACCGGGCAGGTGTGAGTGCTACTGGCGGCGGCGCTATAGGCTCCCAGCTCTGATCTCTCTCTCCCCTTGTCTCTCTGCCTGTCTGTCTCTTGGTCGTTCTCTCCAGCACTGCCTCTGGTATAAGAAGGTCCTCTGGGGTCTGTCGGGCAGCTGTACAGAAATGGGCGAGTTTCTCGCCCCCAACCCCATACATCCCTGTCCCATTCTTTCCTAGCAGGCAAGCTGACTTGGCCTCTTTCTCCCCAGCATCCTTACCCCTGAGAACTCAGCCCCCAGTGCCCCGCCCCTTGCCCTGACCTCCCTCAGTATCCAGAACCCCTTGGGCAGACTCTGACGCTGTCACCGCCGCCACCTCTGCCGTCCCCAACGCCACCTCCTCAGGGCCAGCAAGATGCAGTTTGAGATGCACGACAACGTGAAAGGCAAAGGTGGGATCGCTGGATGGACCCCCAAACCTTCCAGTCCCCGGAACATGGCCACTTCCTCCCCCTGGGCACTCTGGCTTGGAAGACAGACGGCGCCTGCTTGCACCCCAGAAGCCCTGAAACGCGGGAACCCAGCACCCCAAGCCCAGACGTGGAGGAGGCGGCGGCACGTCTCGGCCCCGCCCACATGTGGCGCCAACCTCCCCTAGACCTGCAGGATGACCCCCACCCCCAGCTGAACCAGACATGCAGGAGGCAGCAACTCCGGGGACAGAATGGGGTGGCGATGCCCAGAAGTGGCGGCAGGGACGGGGAAGGCGCAGTGGTGTCCCCTCGGTGGGCGGCCTGGTGGCCTTGCCCGGACTGCCCGGCAGAGGGAGGGGCGGCAGAGGTCCCAGGGCCGGGGAGGTGCTGCGAGGCTGCCCGCTGACCCCCGCCCCCTCTCTCCGCAGCCATGTCCTACCCAGTGACCACTCAGCCCCAAAGCGCCAGCACCTGCTACCAGACCCAGCTCAGTGACTGGCACACCGGCCTCACGGACTGCTGCAACGACATGCCCGTCTGTGAGTGCCCTGTCGCTCCCTCTCCAGACCCGGGAAGGAGCGGGAGGGGAAGGAGGGTCACCATCAGCTTCACCCTCCTCACCCCACTCCCCAGTCCCTTCCGTGGGCCCTGAATTCCCGGTCTCTAACCCTCCCGCCTTTCTCCGACGCTCGACTCTCCCTAGGATCCTGGCTTCATCACACCTTCCAACTCTCACCGGGACCCTCCTCGTCCCCCTTGCACCCTCGACTGTTTTCCTTGTAGCTCCAACTCCTTCTTTAAACCCTCTTTCCCGCTCTCGAAACCTCCACTCTTCGGACCCCTAATTTCCTCTGGGACTTTCACTTCTTCCAACACTCAGTTGCCTCTGGGACCCTCACTCCGCGCCCCGCGGACCCCGCCTCGCCCCTCCCCGAGGCGGAGCCGGCCGGTGGCACCCGGTGGGCCCCGCCCTTAGCGCCCTGCGTCCGCTCCAGGTCTGTGCGGCACCTTCGCCCCCCTGTGCCTCGCCTGTCGCATCTCCGACGACTTCGGCGAGTGCTGCTGCACGCCCTACCTGCCCGGAGGCCTACACTCCCTGCGCACCGGCATGCGCGAGCGCTACCGCATCCAGGTGCGTGCGCGCCCGGGACCGGTGGGAGCCGAGGGCTGGGGGACTGGCCTCCTCGGAAGCCAGGTTAGGGCTGCTAACCTCTCTCTCCCACCCTCTAGGGCTCCGTCGGGAAGGACTGGGCGGCCCTTACCTTTTGTTTGCCCTGCGCCCTCTGTCAGATGGCGCGGGAACTGAAGATCCGAGAGTAAAGAAGTTTCCCCCATCCTTCTCCTCCCCCCTCCTCCCCACCCTTGACGCCGGCCCTCCTCTGCCCTCTCCTGGGAGGGCCTGCCCCTCCGCCCCATCCCTCACCAAAAATGCATCCTCAATAAAAACCTGAAAACCAACTCCGCCTACATCCTTTTTCTCCCAGGGAAGGAATCTGGGTGGAGAAGGAGGTTTGATGAGGAAGGCGGGGACACAGGGGAGATGCCTAGCTGTGGAGGGAGTTCCAGAGGCAGATGCTTGACCTGCATCTGCTGTGTAGGACATTGGCAAGTCTCTTCCCTCACTAAGCCAGGGAGTCCTCGCTAACAAAGTAAAACCACTAACTCCTTAGCTGCCAACCTAAAGCTCTTGACCGGAGCCTGAAAAAGAAGCAAACCCAGAAAGGCTGTCTGGGAACCATGCAGGCACTAACCTTTCAATGAACAAATTTAGGAGGGTCCCTTGCTCATTCATTGCCTACGGACTCTTGGTCTACATACAATGCTAACACATTTGAGGGTCTGTCTTCAAAGCACAGAACTGTCAGGTTTAAAACTCTAGAGCTGAAAGGATCACTCAGGGATCATCTGATTCAATCCACCCTCTTTATTGCAAAAGCAACTAGCAGATTAAAAACTGTTCAGGTTTCAAAACTGGACAGACCTGGGGCTCAGCCTTGACTCTTGCCACTTCCTAGCTATGTTATCTTATTATTAAATTAATAAACCTTTCTGAACCTCTTGCCCCAACAAATTCTGTTGGTTCTACTTTCAGAACATATCCCGAGTCTCCCTTCTCCCCACTCTACTGCACGACTTGTTGCAACCACAGTGGCTCCCCCATTGAACTTCCTGCCTTACCTCCAGCCTCTTTTTAGTTTCTTCCCCACAGAGGAGCCCTGTGGACACTGGAAGTAGATCAAATGCCTCTGATGGCACCTCCTGCATGGAGGAAAAAGCCAGAGTCTTGGAACCTCCCTGGTAGTCCAGTGGTTAAGAATCTGCCATCCAATGCAAGGGACATGAGTTCAAGCGTTGGTCAGGGATCTAAGATCACACATGCTGGAGAGCAACTAAGCCTGTGAGCCACAATGAGCCACAGCTAAGATCTGACACAGATAAAAATAAGTATTAAAAAAAAAATAAAACCAGCGTCCTCACGGCAACTCAGGGACCTGCACAATCTGCCTCTTATTCCCCCGTGACCTTCCCTCTTTATTCTCTTTGTTCCACAGGAGGCTCTTTGTTGTTACTCTGAAATGTTAGGCGTGCTCCCACGTTAAGAGCTTTGCGCTGGCTGTTCCCGCAACTCGGAATTCTTTCCTCAGATGTCCTTATGGCTGACCCCTTCACTGCTGCTCACATGTCATCTTAAGAGCGAGGCCCTCCCTGGGACTTCCCTGGTGGTCCAGTGGCCAAGACTCCGCATGCCCAGTGCAGAGGGCCCAGGTTTGATCCCTGGTTGGGGAACTAGATCCTGCATGCCACAACTAAAGATCCCACATGCTATAACTAGGACCCAGCGCCGCCAAATAAATAAAAATAAAGACTCATGCCAAGCACCGAGCACAGTGCTAGAGTGCTATAGGCCCTTGGTAAAATTTCTCCTGAAGTCCCTCGGATGTCAGTGGCCACTCACAGGCTAGAATCCAGGTCCCTAGCCTCCCGTGTCCAGGCTTTCTCTCACTTCGCTATGAGCCTCTTGCATTCAGGTGTGTGGATACCAGGGAGAGGTGCCAGGCAAGGGGCTGACATGGAGGAAGGAGGAAGACACGCCATGGGGCATCTGTATAGGGACATCTGCATAGCAGTGACAGGGGTTGGAGGGAGGGTAGCTCTGTGCCAGAGGAAAAATCCAGTCCAATAGCAAGCACTCTGCTTAGGAAGGCAAAGTGAGTGTTAGGCAGAGACCTTACCAAAGGGTCTGAGCACAACATGTAGGAGTCTGGAAGAACCTCAGCTCCTTTCTGGTTATGTGTGATGACCACTGGCTCCGGGACTCCCTGAAGCACCATGTCCCACTGCTACTTAGCTCCCCAGTTGGACAATTCTGCCTTATCCTGAGCACAAGTTGGCCATTTTGAACACCGACTCCTAGCGTCTGCTCTGTGCTAAGATAGCTTTCAGTGAGGTCAATCTGTGCTGAGTAATGCCGCCCTTCCTTGGGACGTGGAAGAGCCTGGTGGTCAGGAACGTGGGTGAGAGAGTCAGAAGTTCCAGGTTCATATGGCAGCTGTCACTCAACAGCTCAATAATGTCTATGAAGTACTGTTTTTTCATCTGTAAGATGGAGACTACCTGGTATCTACCTCATACAATTGGTTGTTGGAAAGATCAAATGAAAAGATCAAGTGAGCCATCTAGCATTAATACTTAGCAATTATATTGCATAAGTTCACAGTCATGTCTTGGAGGTTAGGTGCAACTATCATCTCATAAAGGCAAAATGTGTGTGGGCAGAGTAATCCCCAAAAATCCCTTAAACTGCCCATCAAGTCTGAAAATACCGTGATACTCACAGGCTGCACCGAAAGCTCACTGGCCCCCTTGATGCAACACATTGCTGTGTTCTTGGCTAAATATCAGAGGCGGCCAGCCTGTGCCTAGGGGCTGGGTTTGCAGAAAGTAACTTTTATTTAAAATTTTTCATTTATTTATTTTTGGCTGTGCTGGGTCTTCCTTGCTGCAAGGCTATTCTCTAGTTGCAGTGAAAAGGTTTCTTATCGCAGTGACTTCTCTTGTTGGGGAGCATGGGCTTGTCAGGCCTCAGAGGTTTTGACTTCCACACACTAGAGCACAGGCTCAGTAGTTGTGGCACCTGGGCTTAGTTGCTCCGTAGCATGTGGGACCTTCTCAGATCAGAGAACGAACCCCTCTATCCTGCATTGGCAGGTGGATTTTTTATCACTGAGCCACCAGGGATGCCCCCCAAAAGGACACCGTTGAACACTCCCAGCCACACTGAAGGGATGGGGTCTCCTGTCCCCACCTTCCCTCACAATAGGGCTCTTGTTCACCCAGAGGACTGGCAAATAGAAGGTTCCATGATGCTTTCCGTTTGGGTTGTAAGAATCTACTTGGTGGAGGACATTCACTGTGTCAAGGCCTCATTTCAGTCTTTGTGCTGCCTGAGTTCTTCTCTTAATGTCAGGGGCCAGAATAAAACCTGAACTTGGGACCAAGGCAGGCTGTTTTCCTTCCTGAGCTGACTAGGGGTCTCCTTTCGATAGGGATCTGGGCAAGGGTCAAAGGTCTCACTGCCTTCAGGTCCCCTCAGTTCATGCCTTCCGGGAAGCAAGAGCTTCTGCAGTGGTACCACCCCCATGCCCACCAGAAGAGATGGCGAGGAGTCAGGCCCTGGCCACATGGCTGGGGGGGCGGGGCACCAAGATAAGGATGTTTATCTGACATAACCAGCTCTCAGGTGCTGGGTCAGAGAGCCAAGCCAGCCCATCTCCTACAGACAGCACTAGACACTGGGTCTTCCACACACTCTTTATTTGTTGCTTTTACTGCTCCCCCAATTTCCCACAGCCTCTGATGGCACACAGGGATAAATCTCTTAGACGAAGGCCTCCAGCAGACAGGAAGACACAGGGTCCCGACTTCCCAACGTCCAAAAAACAGCTGGGGGGTGGAGTCTTGGGAAAGGAGTCCAAAGTTCAAGATGGTTAGGACTGGGGGCGGCAGGGCAGTCCTCAAGGGACAGAAGGGCTCAGAATTCCAAGGTGGCGGCTGAGGTGACGGGAGGCCCTGGGGAAAGGCCAGATGCTGCTTCAAGGCAGTGTCATCTGGGAAGAGAGTTGTAGGTTGAAAACTGTCATTTCTACTCCCAACCTGGGTATCCCCCTCCCTCACAACCTCACCCAGGCTGGCATCTCAGGCAGGGGCTTTGTCTCCTCATGCGCCCTGGCAGCGCAGTGACCCTGGCCCAGGCGTCGGGAACACTTGAGCTTGTCCCTGCAGCCTTGTGGTGGCAGAAACAGCATCCTGCTCTGGCTCCCTGGGTGGCCCCACTTCCAGTCTCCTCTCGGCAGCACCCCTCCTTCACCATTGAGCCAACCCCCGCACTCAGCTCCCTCTGCCAAGATACTCAGGGCAGTGGCTGTGTCCCTGGTGGGACCTGACTGAGGAGATGTAGCTGAAAGGCATCTCAGGTCTAAAGCTGGACTCCTAATCTTCCCCCACAGCCCCAGTCTGTCCCAACTTCACCAACAACCCCATCTTGGCCCACAGTTTGGGCCACAAAGCTGGTGTCAGCCTGGCCTCCTTCCCTCCTCTAGTCCAATGTCCATGTATACCATCATAACATCCTTCCACTCACCCCGTTTCTGTCCCAGACTCCTCTCACAGACTCTGCCCTGACCTAGCCCATCTCGTGTCCTGTCCCCCTGCGGCTTCTCTTAGCATCTCCAGTCTATTCTCCACACAGCTGAGTGACTCTTAAATACATCAGATCCTGTCATTCTCCCTCAGAAGACTGTTCAATGGCTTCCCAATGCCCTGAGAATAAAACCCCAAGCCCTATCGGGTGTCAGTGGGCCCTGGATGATCCGCCCCCTGCCCGACTCTGACCCCACTGCCTCTGGACACTTGGTCAGGGCCACATTGGCCAGCATTCCGACCCGTTTCAGTAACATCAGCCACCTCCCGCCTCTGCGCCTCTGTCCTCGCAGTTCCTTCTGCCTGGATCCCGTCCCCCACAGCTCCTCCCACAGTCAGTTTCCTTCTTAAAGTCGGAGCTTCACACAGTGAACAACTGACGACCCGGAGGTCCCTCACAGGCGCATCCCGTTGCTAACTCATACCACTTTCCCGTTCAGACTTGCTTTTCCTCGTCCGTGCGTGTGCGCATGCGCACGCCGACTGTCTACCGGCGCTGGGACCTAAAATCCCGCCAGATCAGGGACCTTGACTGTCTTGGTTCCAACTCATGCCCAGTGCCTTCAACAGTGCCTGGCGCATAATAGGTATTCGGTAAGTAATTGTTGAACGCAGAACAAAGAAGGCTCTGTCTGGGGACGCCCCAGGGGAAAGAAATCGGAAGTCTCTGAGGACACAGTGTCCCAGTTGGAAGGGCCCCAAGTCCGGAGGGGCCACCCTAAGGGGACTCGACTGCTGTGGCCGAAGGTCCCGCCGAAAGTCAGAGGGACATGCTGGTGAGGTTGTCCTGGCTCAACAGCCCCTTCCGGCCCACACCAGCCCCGTGCCCACTGCCCCCAGCGCCCCCGCCGCCGCCGCAGTACTCGTGCAGCCGGTGCCTCAGTGTGACGAGCGCTGACCCCAGGCAGGCGCCGTTGGGTGCGTGGGGCCCGCCAGGCAATTGGAGCAGCAGTGTGGCCACGCCGGCCATGCCATCCTCGGTGGGCTCAAGGGTGATAGGCCCGGCTCGCAGGCCGGCAGTGGTGGTGGGGATGGCCGGTGGGCAGCAGCCCCCTCCTACAGGTCCCCAGGGCCCACCGGCCCCCGTCAGCAGCAAGGGTGCCAAGAAGGGCTCGGAGCGGCGGAAGGCGGGTGGCGGGAGCCCGGCCGGCTTCCAGGCGGGGGCCGGGGCAGCAGGATCAGGTGGGAAGCAGACGGTGACCTTGGCGAAGGGGCGGCTGGCCATCTTGGTCATCTCCTGCAGGTGCCGGCGCTGTTCCTGCCGGTGGTCCAGGGCCTGCTTGGCCTTCCAGAGGAGAACACAGAGCGAGAGAAAGAGGAAGAAGCAGGAGAAGAAGACGGAGAAGAAGACAAACAGGTCAATGTGGGCCTGGTCCTGCCGGAAGAAGAGCAAGCCCTGCGAGTCAGCTGAGCCGTTGGCACTGGGCCCGTTTGGGTCTCCCACGCCCAGCAGGAGCAGGTAGAAGCGGCTGGACTTGAGGGTGTGGTGCTCGTGCGGGTAGGTGATGACCAGCCGGTCCCTCACGCCACGGACCACCAGCACCGCCGACGGCTCTGTCACTGTCACGTAGGTGATCAGGCCCCGTGGCCAGACCTCCCGCACTCGTGGCTCTGCTGGGGTAGCCGGCCCACCTCCAGCCCCGGGTACCCCCAGATCCCCAGGTCCCCGGGGCCCGCCGTCAGCAGGGGGTGGGGGCGGTGGGGGAGGCGGTGGCGGCTGGATATGGACGGTGTGGACGCCAGTGTCGGGAGCCACGCGGACCACGAAGGTGTCATAGGAAGTGGAGACGTAGAGGTCCACGGCGCCAAAGGTCACGTCCAGCGTCAGGCGGATGTCCACGTTGGTGAACTTGGGCTGCACGCCGAAGAGGACGGTGCGGCCGGGGCCCAGAGCCCGACGCTTGGGCTCATGGAAACAGTTGGTCTGGGACGTAGGGTCCAGGCAGTACTCCTGCTCCACGGAGATGAGGCGGTAGCACTGCTGGCCCCCTAGCGGGCTCCCGTGGAATGACTCTCGGCACTTGGCACACTGCGGGCAGGGCAAGGTGGAACAATTCAGTGTCCAGTCCAAGGAGACAGACTGTATTTTGTACCTACTGGTAAGTAGCCTCTGCCACTATAGTAGGTCCTCTATTTTGTATCTACTGATTAGTTGCCCCATGTCCCAGCAGCTTCCCTGTGACCGCCCCCACCCCGCAACCGAACATCCCTGACACAGTGTGGACACTAACAGCACCCTACACTCCAGCACTGTGGTTCCTGGTGTCACCCCAGCAACCACAGCACCCTGATGGCGAGGCCTCTGGAACTCTGAGACACAGCAATGCAGAGCTCTGTTGAATCCTGGCTCGACCACCTCCCTAGCCGTGTGGCCTTGGACTAGTGACCTACCCTTGCTGAACTGGAGACTCTTCCTCTGTATCCGGGTAGCAAACACTGCTGAAATCATAGGCCCTGCACAAGTGGGCCCACCTGGCCTGCTGGCCTTGCTGTTTCTGACTGTAGTAGGTAGGTCCTGCCTCGGGGCCTTTGTACTGGTTGAGCCTCTGCCTGGATTGCTCCCCTGCTCCCCCAAGTCTCAATGTCCAGTGTCCTCACGTCCATCGGGTCTTTACTCAAGTGTCACCTTCTCACTCAAGCCTTTCTTGGCCACTGTATCTACCATTTCCACTCCCCCACACCCCTGAGCCTTCCTCTCTGCTTCATTTTCCTCCTTACTGCTCATCATTAACACCCTGGGTGTCTGACTTATTTGTCTGTTTGTTGCTGGACTTCTCCATGAGTTCCCCAGAAAGTGAAAGCGTTAGTCACTCAGTCATGTTTGACTCTTTACGAACCCAAGCCCACCAGGTTCCTCTGACCATAGAATTCTCCAGGCAAGAATACTGGAGTAGGTTGTCATTTCCTTCTCCAGAGGATCTTCCTGACCCAGAGATCAAACCCAGGTTTCCTGAATTGCAAGCAGATTCTTTACCGTCTGAGCCCCCAGGGAAGGACAGAACATTTTGCCTGTTTTGTTCCCTACTGTGTCCCAGCACTCTGCGCAGTGCCTGGCATAACTAGGTGCTCGGTAAGTATGTGCAGAATGAATGAGTGGATGGATAACAGCTCACTTGATTCCAGTAGAAATCACTCAGTCTCTGAGGTTGACCAGGGCCAGTCCAAGCTCCAAACCCAAGCAGCTGTGACCCAGGCCAGGTCTCTGAGCCTCTTTCTCTTCTGCCCACAGCTCACTGAGGTCCCAGCACAGCCTTCCTGAGCCTTCCATGTGTGCACTGTATCTATGGCATAGCTCCAGCTCAGTGGCAAGCACTCCCTATATAGTAACTACCACTGCTATCACTGGATGCTTCCCAGGTGGCTCAGTGGTAAAGAATCTGCCTACCAATGCAGGAGATGCAGGTTTGATCCCTGGGTCAGGAAGATCCCCTGGAGAAGGAAATGACAACCTACTCCAGTATTCTTGCCTGGAGAATCCCATGGACAGAGGAGCCTGGTGGGCTACTGTCCATGGGGTCACAAAGAGTCAGACATGACTGAGCAACTAAACAGCAACAACTGCTATCATTAGAAGTGAAAGAAACCGCTTTACCAGAGCCTCCAACAGAGCTGCTGGAGGAGAAGGTCTGAACTCATCTCCAAAGCTGTCTGTTCAGGCAAAGACCAACAGGCCTTTTGATTAAATATCAAGAAAGCAAAACTGGTCCTGGGTGACACCTGTCCCAGGTCAGACAGCTGGTTGGGTTTGGAGCTTGGACTGACCCTGGTCAATCCCAGGTGTGAGCACCTGGATCTGGCCAGTCCTGAAGGCAAACTCCAGACCTCAGTTTTGAGAGCTACATTTTCTTTTTTGCTCAAGCTACTATGATATGAGTTTTCCAGCATTTTCCATCTTTAAGTTGTGACTATCTGTAATGGAGTCTGTCTCCACCACCCTGGAAGCCCCCCAAGAAGCGCATTTCTGGGTTCCCAGCATCACGCCAAGGGCCTGACACTGACTAGGGCTCAGTCTATCAAGCTGACCTTGATCCCCAGGATGACAGATACCAGAACCATGTTGTCAGTGCTGCCTGAGCCAGGCTACTTCATCCCAGCTTGGACCTCTTCTGCACTTGGGGCCCTTGACCCATAACTTGCATCTCCAGCCATACCTGGTATTTGTAGCAGTCTCGGCGGTCACTGGGGGAGCTGCCCTGGCACGTGCCTGTCTCTGTGTTGTTCTGACACGGGCAGCCTGTCCCGTCTTGCTCGTTACATGTGTCTGCGTGGCCATTACACTGGCATCTGAAAAGAGGGAAGAAGATGTGGCTTAGAGAGCTCCTATGACCTACAGGGGCCAGGCTGGATGCTGTAAACATAAGCTGCAATCCATGAGGCCAGAAGAGGAAGTGAGGCTCACAGAGGTCAAGCCGTTTACCCTAAGGCCTCAGAGCTATTCAGTGGCTGAGTTAGGATTAGAACCCAGGTTGGATGGACCCCAGGGTCAGAAGGAAGGGGATGGAATGGGGAGACTGGCTTGAGGCCTCTCCCTCAGGGTCCCCTCTATTTTTTCTTATTTTTATTTATTTTTTTTTTTCTTGTGAATTTGTTTTTATTTTACTGGGTCTAGGGGATGGGATGGGGAATACCTCTGTAAGTTATGCCCCACTAGGAAGATGTCCATTCTAACTTTCCTGGGATAGCTTTCGGAGCTTTTTCTTTTTCTTGGAGCCGCTGCTCTTGCTGGCAGCAGCCTCTTCAGGTCCACTGCTGAGTGGCTCCTCCTTGGAAGACAATTTCCGCTTTTTCTTGGGGACCCTCTTGTTTTCTGACTCATCAGGGTCAGTAACTGGTTCTTCTTTGGGAAAAGATTTCTTCCTCTTGGGAAGACTTCCAGTACCAGCTGTCTCTTCAAGATCACTACTAACTAGCTCTTCCTTGGAAAAAGATTTCTTTTTCTTGGGTTTTGAAAAAGAGACAGATGGGTCTTCCATTCCATTCTCCTGAAGAGCCTCCTGGGGTTTTTGCTTTTTCTTCTTTTTGGGTCTTTCACTTGTCTCCTCACACTCCTCCAGGGCACTGCTATTTTCTGAAGAAGCCAGGGCAATTGCAGCCAGCCTTTTCTTTTCTTTCTTCAAGCGTTTCTTCTCCTGTTTCTCGAGCTTCCTAGTAATCTCGGCAGCCGCTTCCTCTGCCTGAACCATTGCCTCCTTCATGACATCCAGATTCTTTCGGGGAATCTCTCCAGTCTCATAGAAGGACAGCCGCTCCTCAACTTGTTCTCGAAGCTTCTCCCCAAAAACACTGGTGGGCACCTCTGGATGTGTTTATGAGTAAACAAAGCACATCACCCCAGAGAAGCAATCGATTCGTGAGGCAATACTGCATTTGTTTGCCAGGTATCGGGAGATGTGACCTTTGTTCTTGGCAGCTGCTCGGCCAATGAAGGTAGAGTGGAAAATGAGTCCGTATTTTGGGGTGTTACCCCTTGTCTTCAAGGCTCTGGAAACTTGGTCCCTTTGCTGGGCCCAGGGAATCACTCAGACACCAGGACTGGCCATTCTTATTTTTAAATTAAAATTTTTTTTAATTTTTGGCTGTGCTGGGTCTTCGTTGTGGCATGTGGGCTCTCAAGTTGCAGGGCACAGGCTTAGTTGCTCCCCAGCATGTGGGATCTTAGTTCCTGAACCAGGGATAGAATCCATGTCCCCTGCATCTGAAGGTGGATTCTTAACCACTGGCCCACCGGGGACATCCCAGGGCCATCTCTCTGCCCAACAGTCTCCACCAGGGCTGCTCAGTAGCCTGCATTTCAGCACCAGCCTCTGAACTGGAAGGTCTCCCACCAGAGTATAATTTATTGCCCCCAACTCTAGCCTCAGGGGATCCCATCCTTGCCTGAGGGCCAAGGACTAGGGAGAGGAGTCTGGCTCTCAGAGCTGTTCCTATCGGGCAAGGCAGAGGTCCCTGGCCCCCCTCCACTTACTTGGTGCACTTCCCATCGAGGAGGAAGTAGCCGTGGAGGCAGCTCTCGCACTTATCCCCGTAGCTGTTATTCTGGCAGTTCACACACACAGCCTCATCTTCACTGGGACCCTCTGTCACCCAGTGTTCAATCTGGCCAAGGGAGGACAGGGTGATCACAAACCGACACGGACCAGACCCCTCCTCCTTCAGACCCAGGAGCTCAGGACCCCAGCCTCTTTCACCTCCTCTGGATCCAGCGAGTACTTCTCCGGCTCCCTCCTGGCTATCTCAAGCTCCTTCCGGGAGACGCAGACATGGCTGTTGCCGCGACAAAAGGCATGGCAGGGCCGGCAGGTCCCTCCCCCCACGGCTGAACCCACGAACAGTGGGAGGCACTGCTCACAGTGGCTGCCCTGGAAACCAGGGACAGAGTGGTCAGGGGGAGTGAAGGGTCCCGGTGGGTGTGAGAGTGAGGGGAGGTTCTGAGAGCACCTGGCTTCCCTGGTGGCTCAGACAGTAAAGAACCTGCCTGCAATGCAGGAGCCCCGGGTTTGATCCCTGGGTTGGGAAGATTGCCTGGAGAAGAGAGAATGGCTACCCACTCCAGTATTCTTGCCTAGAGCATTCCATGGACAGAGGAGCCTCGCAGGCAACAGTCCATAGGGTCGCAAAGAGTCAGACACAACTGAGCAACTAACACTTTTCACTTTCTGAGGGCACCATGGGAAGGCAGCAGTGGCTCCGGCATTTGGCTTGGGCCACCCCAGCCCCTCTACCATTTAGTCCTCCACCTTTACTTGCACACCTCCAGTGACAGGGGTCTCAGTCACCTTCAGTCCAGGGTGTTGAGCTAGGAAAGCCCTTCCCTACCTGATCCCAAATGCGGCTCCACGTGCTCACCCTCCCTGGCCCAGCACTAACTCTATCACACTATTCCCAGGCACCCCACTGTGACACAGCCCCAGAAGGTGTCCCCACTGTCCTCTCATCCTCCCTGAGATGGGGCTATGCCACCTCCTCCCTGAGTCTAGCTCACTGGGGCTTGGGACGAGGCTCAAGAGCACAGGCGGAAGGCCAGCAGGGCCCGGGGACAGGCCTGGAGATCCCGGACGGCCACCTTGGTGTGGTTGTGGCAGAGCAGGCAGTGGTCACGGGCCCCCACGCCGGCGCAGTCGCTGTGGCGGTTGCAGCGACACTCCGTGGAGCAGTTGCGGCCAACGAAGCCAAAGTGGCAGCGGCAGTGGTCAGGCTCCACACATGAGCCGTTCACGCAACCCTGGGCGCACACGGGGCGGCACAGTCCCGTCACGCTGCGGGGAGGGGGTGGGGGTCAGGGCAGGGCAGCAGCCGCCCCCCTCCCCAAGGCAGACCTGGTTGGCAAAATCAGGGTCCTCACAGCTTCTCAGAGCCCACCCCCGACCACCCACCCTCTTCTCCACTAGTCCACCCCACCCCAGGTCTGTTCCATCACTGCCCTGCTTCTGGGTCCACCCCAGAACCTCCAGTGGGAGTGATGATCCCCCACTCCAGGGTACCCTACCTAACCAACACACCAACCTGCCCTCCCTGGACCGAGTGCCTACCTCACGGCCTCCTCCACACCTTGGACTGTGTTTTCTTGCATCCTGCTTGGGTCCATGCCCCATCCTTTACTGCTCCTCACAGGCTCTCCCACCCCACGGTCGGTCTGGCCTGCTCCCCTCAACCCGACCAAAGCCCTGGTCCAGCCGGAGCCTCACTTGTCCATGGTGTAGCCCGCCTTGCAGGTGCACTCGTAACCGTGGGGCCGGTCGTGGCAGTTCTGGGTCTCGTTGCAGTCATGGTGCCCATTGGCACATTCGTCCTCCGGAGGGCAGGACAGGAAGGCCCAGGAGGCCCCAGGTCGCCCACACGTCAGCCCTGACATGAGGATACCGGGCTTCCTGGGGGGCGAGGGCCTCTGTACCACCCACCCAGCCACCCTGGCCCTTGCTCCTACTTTCCCTGAACACCACCTGTGAGGGCCCCCACGTTCATTCTCCGCACCAACCCCCACGTCAGAACCCAGACAGGGGCCGGCCCCCCTCACCCCATCTCCAGAGCTGTCTCACCGTCACGGGGGCCACTGAGTCCACCCTCCAGGCAGCGGCCGCCCCCGTCCTGGCCCCCCCAGGTGCACCAGCCACAGTGGGGGCGCCGCAGGCACAGGGCGCACTGGGTTGCCTGAGCACAGCCCAGGGAGCAGCTCTCGGGTCCGCGGAGCAGCCGCCCACAGCCTCCGGCCATACACCGCAGGGGCAGGTAGGAGGGGCTCAGACACTGCGGGGAGCAGAAACGGCAGAGGAGGAGCATCAGACACACGCGTCCTGGGTAGCTTCCTGGGCCGCACCTTCTCAGAGATCTCACCCCTGCTGGCCACAACCAGGTGGGCCAAAACAGACATCACCCAGGGCCACTGCATCCTCCCTCCTCAGCCTCTGTAACTGGAAGGTCAGACCAGAAGTCAGGCTACGGAGAGCCTTGAAACTAGATTGTGTGGACCAGGGCTGGCCGGGCCGTTTGGATGAACAAGTGACAGCAAAGGAAGAGAGTGGGGAGGGGGTGAGGAAAGAGCAGAGGCAGAAGGCAGCAGAGACGAGACCCACACACACTAAAGATGAGTGGAGAGGCAGCCTTCCAGGCTCCGTCTCCAGTGCCTGGCTGCACTTCCCACCCGCCTTACCAGAGGCACCACTGTGTTGGTGTAGTGAGCCCTCTCTACCACCTGGCTTGGGATACAGCTATTTCTTACAATCAAAGAAAGGCAATGGTCCCAAGTGGACACAGAAACAAGATTCAGGAGGGGGGGATGCCAGCCACAGTCTCTTAGAAAGAATGTGGAAGGGACTTCCCTGGCAGTCCAGTGGTTAGGACCTTGAACTTCCTTTGTGGGGGTTGCAGGTTCAATCTCTGGATGGGGAACTAAGATCCCTCATGAGGCAGAGAGTGCCTTTAAAAACTTTTTTTAATTAAAAAAAAAAAGAACGTGGGCCCAGCCATTGGGGCAACAGGATCCTCCTGCCCTTGGCTGGGAGGATTTGGGGTCTGTGGTCAGGGGCCGCACCACAGCTCATGCACCATCACTTATTGTGTCCGGGCACTCAGGGTATGCAATGAGGTCAGGAACTTACCTCACTGTATGAGAGCATTTTATTTACAGCTCTGGTCTTAAGTACAAGGGGAAAGGGATTAGTCTAGGCTGTCTGTCTGGATGCACTCAGGAAGAAACAAAGCAATTGTGCAATCTTGAAATAGAAAACCCTGATTGCTGTGGCCGGAGCTCTGAACCCACTGCGTGCTATGCCAGTGATGCACTGAGCCTGGCTGAACAGCCGGAGCCAAATTCTCCTCCAGGTCAGGCTTCCAGATCTAAATTTAGTGCCCCCCTTGGCAGATAGCAGGGCCATCGGGAAGGGGGCCGAGAGAAGCCAGAGGCTCCAGTCGGCTGAGCACTGTCTTCTGGGACCACTGTAGTGGCCCATTGCGACGTTGCCCAACACCATTAACTGTGTTTCCTGGAAGAGATGCAGGATCCCAGCTTGTCTGCTGACCTATGCCCACTGCCTGGCAAAGTGCCCGGCATGAGGGAGGTGCTCGGTGATGAATTTGGTGAAAGGAGAAAGTGAAGGAAGGAAGAAGCCAGCCAGTCAGTGGGGAAAACAGCACCCTGTTGGCCTGCCCCAGACTCTGAGGCCGAAGTCATTCAGAAGAACAACGTCTGATAGTTGCAACACGGCTGCCCTTGAGCCACAGCACTGCAGGTCTTGTCTGCAAACCTGTTACCTTTGATCTGTTGGGGGTGGGGGGCAGCAGTGTTTTTTATGTTTTTGGTTGTTGTTGTTTTTTTAGCCACAAGGCATGTGGGATGTTAGTTCCCTACCAGGGATCAAACTCGCACCCCAGCACTGGAAGGTGAAGTCTCAGCCACTGGATCGCCAGGGAAGTCCCCTTAACCTATGTTTTTAAAAAAATCCCTGAGCCAACACACTTTAGTTTTTAACTGATTCTCCCAGAAGTCAGAAGATGTGGCAGCGGCCCTCTGACATTCCCACGCAGCATCAGCTCCGTGCTATCTACTCAGCTGCCCCACCACTCCCTCCCACCTCCCAGCTCCTCTGCTGCCTGTGGGCTCTCCGGTGTTGTCTTCCAGTCCCTGGAATCCCAGTAAAGACAAATCCACCAATCTCAAAAATACTTAGGGAGATCTTGTATCACCAGAAGGAACCCAGGCTTGAGGATGAGAGAGGCCTCTGCTTGTTAGAGGAGCCACTGCAGGGGGCCTCTGCCCTTGCAGCCACACTGAGTGTCCCCACAGGGAGCACTCCCCACCCCCAGCCACTGCACTGACCCCCACACAGTGGAGAACGGAGATCTTCCCAGGGGGTGGGGCGTGGGGGGGTGCATTACTGAGTTTCTGCTGAAGAGCAGGTACTGCTCCAGGCTCTAAATAATTCTCCCATCTAATGTGGATGACCCTCCTAAGGGATGGAGTGGTATGACACCAGATATATTTGGTCTTTGCCCCAGGTTCCTGGTACTGAGCTACTAAAATGCACAGGGGTTCCTGAGTGATGGGGATGTCTTTTGTTATTCACAAGGAACTCCTTTACACCTGAGTTTATGTTAATGGGGTAACTTAGGGGAGTCACCAGTTCAGGGCAGAGCCTGAGGTCTCTAAAAACACTTGAACAATGAGATTCAGGGACTTCCCTGATGGTCCAGTGGTTAGGACTCTGTGCTTTCACTGCTGTGGACAAAAGTTCAATCCCTGGTTGGGGAACTAAGACCCCACAAGCACCGTGGCGTGGCCAAAAAAGAAAAAACAAACAAGGCAAAGAAGGAAGAAAGAGAGGTGGGGAGAGCAAGTGGGAAGGTAGAGGAAGTGTGATGGTGGGAGCAGACCTAAGGAGATGGAGGAGGACATGCGGCAGAGGCGGCGGCGGTGAGAAAGGTGAATGCGATGAGGGAGGGGAGAGCCACCCACACACCCGGCCTGGTGTGGTACCTGCTGAAGGCTGCTGCTCCAGACGCAGTGCTGCCAGCCCCCATCCGCACCTTTGGAGTCCAGGCAGGAGGTGCAGTTGGGCAGGAGGTGACAGGGTGTGGGGCAGGGCAGTGGGGGCGATGACTCCACCGGCATCGGGGACACGTTCAGCAGCGAGTGGCTGAAGCACGTCCAGTCGTAGGTGGGCTGCACCGAAAGGATGCGGCGGGTCTCCCCTGAGGTTCGGGGGCGCAGGGATTAAGAAGTGGGTCCGGGTCCCTTGCTCGCTCCCCACCTCCTCCCTCAGACCAGGCCCCTGAGCCCCTGGCATCCCTGGAGCAGGAGTCCAGGCCCCCTCCAGACTCTCATCTCGGGGACCAGGCCTTGGCGCTCACCCGTCCTCTTGAACTGCCGTGTCCACATACACTTGCCCTCCCTGGTGCACTGCTCGCAGTCGGCCGCCCCACACACGGCCTCCGAGCAGTTCCCGGCCCAGAAGACCTCGCGCTGGTTGATGCGACAGTCATTCTCTGAGGTGCAGGACCCGTTGCGCCCGATGCAGGCACCCTCGGGGCAGTTGGTACACCACTTACAGTGGGGGGCAGAGGCCTAGGGGGGAGGTACTGGCTCAGAGGGGTCATCAGGACCTCCAGCATCCCTCCAGTCTCAGTTCCTGCCATCTGATCCCAGGTGAAGAGCCCCGTGGTGCCTGAAACACGTTCCCCACCCCTCCACTTACCTCTCCATCTCCAGGCTGCAGGGTCCGGGGATGGCGGGCCAGGCACTCGCTGCAGGTCCGCAGACGTCGACATTCCTCGGGGGAGTGGGGCATAGGGGAGCAGGGGGTGCCACCACAGCCCAGCCTGGGGAGGCGGGAGGCCTGGCCCATCACGCTCAGCCAGTCTCCATCCTCCCCGCACCCAGCGCCATTCCCTGGTGCCTCCTGGACACTGGTCTGCAGGCCCCGCAGGTCCATCCCAAACTGGTCTCAGCACAGGCCTCCCAGACTGCCCCACCTGAGCTCACCTGGTGATGGTCCCACGGCCACCTGTCATCCCAGGCCAGAGACATTGGACAACACCCCATATCCTCCTGGCCCTCCACCCATAGAGGCCTCTCCCTCCTAAATTCTTCCCTGACCACACCCTCCTCCCCGACCCCTGTAGCCCCCTGCCCAGCTCAAGGCTTCTCCTCTCAGGCCTCCACCTGCAGCCTCCCCTCCCCATCCCCTCCTCCACGAGCCCACCCCTGCCCTCTCCTGCTCACCCCTTCGGTGACTCCCCATCACCCACATGGACGCTCGCAATCCCTGACTCAAAATCCTTGAAGGCATACACGTTTCAGAACTTTCTAGGTTTTAGAAAAGCAATGGGTGTACCCATTGTTATGTAACACCCCTAGCATAGTCTGGGGAAGCACCCTAAAAATCAGACCCTATAATATTCTGTAGTAAACACGGTGACACATGTAATGGGACAAAACAAAGCCCATTAGTAGCTTCACGTCAGCAAAGGGTAACTGTGGCCAGTACAGTTTGAGCTAAACTCAGGAAAGTACTTTCAGCCTCCTGAGATGCCTGGATTCCCAAACTACAGACCAGGAGTCTCCAGAGCTGGACAGAGCCCAGGGCGGCTGGGCCCTGGGAGCCCTCTCTGAGCAGACCCACCCTCCTCTCCAGTCTCAGTCTTCTCCAACTCAGGTGTTTCTAAAAGCCACCAGACACTGCCCTAATTCCGAATCTTTGTGGTCTAAATGACCCCAAACTGGTCATTTGGGGCCCAGTTCAGACTCAGCTGCCCCAGCCCACAAACAGGGCTCCCCACTCAGGCGCTCCCCAAGCCTGCCTCACCTGTGATGAGCTGGCCCTTCTCCCATGGGAGCTGGTTTCCCGACCAGACAGTACCTTCCTGAGGCCTCCCCAGCAAGCCTGGCCCAGCACAGAACCCCCTTTGGACAGCACCAGTACCACCCACCCATGTGCTGTCAGTCTCCATGGTTACCTGTGGGCCTGGTCCCCGGACAGGCAGGCCCCATGGCACCAGGTACAGGCCCCAGTCTGGTTACAAGCTTCGGGCGAGGGCAGCAGGCGGCAGGGGTCAGGGGGCAGGGTCAGGGCCAGCAGGCGGCCCAGGGCCACTCCCCCAAAGCCTCCTGAGATATACAGGCGACCCCCTACCGCGGCCACAGCATGGGCCACAGACTCTTCCATTGGCGGTCCCACGGAGGCTGGGCCTGGGGAAAGACGGCAAGTTCAGAGAGAGAGCACAGGTGACTGCAGGCAGAGATTCACACAAGGAGCCAGTCAGAGAGGGATGCTGGGCAGAGAGATGGTCTAAGAAGAGCAGAGACAGATAAGAAAAGGCAGGGAGAAGATAGACGAGGCCAAACAGAACAAGAGAATCAGACACACACAGCAAGACAGAGGGAGAGAGACACATCAGTAGGAAAAAGAACAGAAAGAATGGAATAAAAACAGAGGCAAACTTTGTGAAACCAGACCACAGTGGTGGGTGAACAACATTGTGAAGGTACTGAATGTCACTTAATTGTTCATTTTACAGTGGCTAATTTCGTTACGTGAATTTCCCCTAAATTTTTATTTTTTAAATTTATTTTTATTGGAATATAACTGCTTTACAAATGTTGTGTTTGTTTCTGCTGTACAACAAAGTGAACCAGCTATATGTATACATATATCCCCTCCCTCTTGGACCTCCCTCCCACCTCTATCCCACCCATCTAGGTCATCACAGAGCACCTACACTTTTTTAAATCCTAAAAACAAACAAACAAACAAAAAATAGTCACAGAGTGGTGGAAAAGATAGATTAAAAGCAAAAGAGAACTACAGACAGAGGGACAGAGAGAGAAGCAAAATGAAAAGGAGACAGACCCAGAAACACAGTCAGTCACTTACAATGGTCAAATGAAATACAAAGGCAAGATACAGCCCCTTGCCAGCCTATGAACTGAAAGGAAACACCCTCACATATGACAGTCATCTCTAGAGAATGGGATCTCTAGATTATAGGGGATGCTTTTCTTCCTATTTTATGAATTATCTACCATGACTTCATAATCAGAATTTAAAACATTGCTTAAACAAAAAAAAAAGGAAGGAGGGTGTCTCCATGAGTGTTGAGATAACGTGGAGAGGACAGGAGCTTTGCCTGTTGGTCTGCAGGGGTCCAAGTGACTGCCAATAAGTGGCGGTCTCAGGCCAGGCCAGAGCACCCCCTGGTTGTCCTGGGGCCTCCAGGGAGGGTGGCGGACTCACCGATGAGGTCGGGCAGGAGCCAGGTATTGCAGTTAACCTGGTAAAGCAGCACGTCACTGCTGAACTCATCAGGGTCGGAGCGCCCCCCGAGGACCACCATGGTGTCCCCTAGCAAGGCCGAGGCGTGGAAGAGTCGGGGCTGGGGCTGTTGGGGCGACATGCGGGAGGGTGGCCTGTGAGAGCCCACAGTCCTCTGCTCCCTCTCAGCCCACCCGTCACCCCAAATCTCCCCACGCCCCAGCCCCTGCCAGCCCACCCAACCCTAACCTTCCTCAAATCTCACTCCTTTCTCCAGGAAATCTCCCTTGTTCCTCAGAGCCACCTCTAGAGCCATCTCCTCTTCATGAACCCCCAGAACCCTCAGGCCCCATGCTGTTCCCAAGGAAGCCAGCCTGGATGGCTTGAAATGAACCCTTGGTTTCTTGTGTGACCTCGCCAGCTGGACTGAGGGGTCTCCTGCTGAGGTTCGTACTTCCATCTCCCTTGCAGTCTAGCCCCAAGAAAGGCTTGGAAACATGTTCGTGGATGGCAAATGCGGCTGTCTCTAGGCACCCAGGTTTCCTGCTCTCTCACACTGATTCCTTTGGCCTTGGAGGTGGAAGTACAAGGAAACTCAGCTCCCTGTTTCATAGCTGGGGGCGCCAGGAAGGGGAGGGGCCTGTCCGGGCCACACCCAGAGTGCAGGAGCGCCAGGTCGGAACCCTGATCTCCTGGTGGATGATTCTTACCTTCAGGTCAGAGATTGAAGAAGGGGAGACTTGGGGGAGGGGGGGCTGGAAAGGAGGTGGAGTAGGAATCCAGGGTTGAGCCACTCCCTGGGGCATTGGGAAAGGAGGGGCCCTCCCCACCCCATCCCCACCCCCACTCATCAGTCTGGTCCTTTTTCTGACCTTTGCTCCCTGAGAAGGAGCCAGCAGGCTCCAGGTGCGGTCAGGGCAGTGCAGGGAGTAGAGCTCAGGGGACGGGGCTGCCAGCTCCACGTGGAAGCGGAAACCCCCGAACACGTAGAGGGAGTCAGTGGCCTCGTGATACACAGCAGAGTGACCGTAGAGACCTGGGAGTGCGGGGAGAGTGAGCACAGAGGCTGGGGGAAGGGCTGGGGATCAAGAAGGCCCCCTGGGGCTCCCCTTCTGTGACCACACCACCACTCTACCAGGCCCTGACGCCAGAGACCTGGGAGCCTTTCTCAACCCCTCCCTCCCCCTTCAGTGCTAAAGGACAGCCATTCGAGACTCTGGGAAAGGGAAAAGAGGGAGACAGGGTGGCCAGAGCGACCTTGGGGACAGCGATCAAAGAATGCAGAAGGAGAGGGACTTCCCTGGTGGTCCAGTGGTTAGGAATCCACCTTGTAATGCAGGGGGAGAGAGTTTGATCCCTGGTTGGGGAACAAAGATCCTACAGGCCGTAGAGCTACAGAGCCCTCATGCTACAGCTACTGAGCCTGTGTGCCACAATTAGGGAGTCCGTGTGCCACATCAAAAGATCTCACGTGCTACGACTAAGATCTGGCATAGCCAAAGAAAGAAAGAAAGAGGAGAGGGAGAGAAAGGAAAATATCTGAGGGGCAGTGTTCTAGGCCCTGGGAGAGGGAAAGCGTCCCACTGCTACTAGGCAGGAGGTGGGCAGCTTCTCATGAAGTCTGGGAGGGGTAAGTAGAGAAACTGAACTTCTCAAAAGACAGCATCCTGAGAATGTGGGTGGGTGACGGGGTACACAGGGAGATAACAGGTGTAGGGGGCAGTGACCACAGAGTACAGGAGCGGGTAGAGAGGACGGTCGAGAGTCAAAAGCGCTGTGCCCTGCCCCCACGCCATGCCCTGTCCCCAGGCCCACCTGTGGGGGGCGTCCCGCTCTGAGCCCCGGACACCCAGGTGCCAGTCGCCAGCTGGTACTCAAGCAGCTGCTGGTTGAAGCCATTTTCCGGGGAGTAACCACCCACCAGGAGCAGAGATAGGCCTCGGCGGGCAGTAAGTGTGTGACCAGCAACAGCTGGCAGCTCCACAGTCTGAGGGACCTGGGGGATGAAGGGTGGAGGTGACCAGGGAGAGGGGCAGAGGTCAGGGGTCATTTTGTGGGTAGAAGGCAGGCTCAGAGCTCCCCATTCTCCCCTTGAACCACTAAGAGGGAACGGGTCAGACCCCAGGCCTTCCCACCGGTCATGGTCCTGGCAGGCGAGCAGCAGACCTGTCACTGTTTCTGCCTGCGTGGTGTCATTTCTTCAGGTGGGAATAGCCCGGGGTTCCTCTGGGAAGCCCTTGCTCCCCAGCTCTTACTCTGGGTGCACAGGGCTGAGTGTACCAGCTCAACAAGGGGACTGTGTCCCAGCCTGGCCACCCAGAGGGTCACATCCCCTTGGCTGCGGACTGGCTCAGGAATTAAATGTGACCCAGGATGGCCAAGGAAATTCAACTTCTGGGACTTGTGCTGGGGCCCCAGGAGGAAGGGTCCTCCTCTGGGGGCAAGGATGGCTGGAGCTGCCCTCGCCATCTCTGCTGGAGCCTAGCTGTGGGGACCCGGGGAGCGAGACGCTCACCTTCTCCTGCCGCCACTGCAGGGTGGTGAGGTTAAGGACCCAGAAGTCCCGGGCGACACCCCCAGCTGTGAGCCCCCCCAGCAGGTACATGGCCCCACGGCCAGCAGGCACGTAGGCAGCGGCGTGGAAAGAGCGAGGGGAGGGGCCTGGGCCCCCGTCCTCGGCTCCTGCCAACATCTGTGTCCACCGCCGCTCACTCACTGAGTACCTGGGGCCAAGAAGCAAAAAGCAGCCTCACTATGTGGCAGTCAGCCCATAACCCCCTGGGGTGATGTCCCCCCACTGGTACCCCAGCATCCCCTGGGATCACCCCCCACTTGGCAGGTACCCCAACACCTCTAAGGTGACCCTCCTATGACAATCACTGTACCATCCTCTGGGGTACCACCACGCCAATAAGCACCCTAGCCCCTGAGGTGACAAGTGTCCCAGCATCCTTTGGGGTATCCTGCACCTGTGGAGATTTTTCTGCACACCCTACTTCCCACGGGACTCTTATGGGACAGGCATCTCAGCATCCCCTGAGGTGACCTTTTGTCATTCAGGTGTCCCATCTCCCCAGGGCCGTCCTCACCTATAAAGGTTTCCCAGCAGCCCCTGGGGCAGGCCCAGGCCCCCAAACATCCACAAGGTGGCCTCAGGTCCCTCCACCATCGTGTGCCCCAGGCGGTGCAGGAAGCGGCTGGCAGTGTCCTGGGGGTGGGGCACGGACAGGAGGGCTCAAGTGAGGCCATTACCAAGTGGCAGGCTGGGTACAGGGTCTCTGGGAGTAGTCTGGGGAGTGGAGCGGGGAGAATGATCCAGGAGGCGGGCTGCACAGCACCTCCCTGGGGAGTGGCGTCCATAACTCACAGCTGAGAGGCGGCTGTCCATGAGGGTCTCCCAGACCAGCTGCCCACCGTCCAGCTTCGTGGCACAGTCAGGACCCCCAAAGCCCTCAGCACAGACACACACGCCCAGGCTCTGGGGAACAGCAGAAGAAGCTGGGGGGGCGCCCTGATTACCACCCCCACCTCCTGCCCTGTCCCACCTGGCTTGCTCTCTTCTACCCGTACCTGGTTACAAGTCCCTGCCCCGTTGTGGGCATTACAGTTCTCAGGACACACAGCCATGCGGCAGTGCGGGCCAGCCCAGCCCTGGGGACACCGGCAGAGTCCAGCACCTGGGACCCCATTCTGGGGCACACACTCCTGGGGGACAGGGCAGCTCCCGGGGCCCCCTGACCCACAGCGGGCAGAGCCCACAGAGGCATTGAAGCCCCAGGATGAGGAGCCGTTGGCCTCCCAGTGCAGTACCAGCAGCCCTGTTGAAGGAGAGAGTCCAGAGGCTCGTCACAAGGCCGCAACAAAGTTATATTTAAAGAGACAGGGGTTGAGCTTCCCTGGTGGTCCAGTGGTTGAGATTCTGCACTCCCCATGCAGGGGGTATGGGTTCGATCCCTGATCAGGGAACCAGATCCCACATGCTGCAAATAACTGCATGCTGCCAATTAAGAGCTCACATGCGGCAACTAAGCTCGTGCCACAACTAAGACCCAGTGAAGCCAAATAAATAAATAAATACTTTTTAAAAATAAAGAGTCGGTAGCCCTACAGGCTCTCTGACCTCATCACATCCCACGCTCCCAGCTCTTTGCACTCCAGCACCACTGACCAGGTTCCTATTCTCAGAATAGGAAGTTGTTGTTTGTCATTGTTTAGTCACTAAGTTGTGTCCAACTCTTTGCGACCCCATGGACTGTAGCCTGCAGGGTTCCTCTGTCCACTGGATTTCCCAGGCAAGAATACTGGCGTGGGTTGCCATTTCCTTCTCCAGGGGATCTTCCTGACCCAGGGATCGAACCCATGTTTCCTGCATTGGCAGGCCGAGTCTTTACCACCAAGTCTGGGCATCTGCTATGCCTCCCTCAGGAGTAGTCGTCCTTGCCCACACCGCCCCCTTCAGGCCTCAAGTGAAATTTCACTTCTGCAAAGAATCCCTCCTCACCTCCCCAGACAGGCCAGGTCCCCAGTCCTTTCCATTTCCTCTTGTCCCTTCTCAAAAAAGTGTTACTATTCTGACTATAATTTGTTCACTGCTGTTTGTCACGTTCCCCCTCTGCTGTGAGTCCATGAAGACAGCACCTGTGTCCCTGGTCCCCTTTGACACGCCCAGCACGGAGCCCAGGCAGGCCCAGCTTGACAGCTGGGTGCTCAGTAAACATTTGCTAGGTGAAAATGACACAGAGGACCCCGCAGCTCTAGCAGCTCGCTGTGCAGGGTCTGGGTTTGTGTGCCATCGCCAGCAGGAACAACTCCAACTCTGCCCTCTCACAGCCTTGCAGCCACTCGGTTTTACAATATGAAGAGAAGCATTTCCAAACACGGGCCCTTTCACTGCAGAGCAGCGTCTCTGGCCCCCACCCATAGGATACCCCTACCCATGGGATACCAGTAGTACCTCCAATCATGACAATCAGAACATCTCCAGACACAGCCAAATACCCGAAGGGGCAAAGTCACTCCTGGTTGAGAACCACTAGGCTGAGGAGAGAGATGCTCGGGGGCTCCCACACCAGCTACATTCTGTGTCCCCCACTTGGACCTTCTTTCCAGAGACACAACCCATCCAGTACAATCTTCAGCTGAGGAAACTGAGACCCAGAGGTGGCAAGGAATTGCATCACGCAGCAAGTCAGGTGCTAGGACAGTCGGGCTGGGTCTTGAGCCCACCTCAAGCAGCAAGTTACAGGGACAAAGGACAGTCCAGGGCAGTGGTCCCATTCCCCCAGTGGCCATACCAGACAGGGCCTGCACAGTGAGAGGCCGGTCCCGCCGCTGGCCGCAGAATGCAGCAATGAGGCTACGGTCCGACTGGACGACACCTGTGTCCAGGAAGCGTGGGAAGCCATCAAAGGCCAGGACGTAGCTCAGCTGGAGGGGTGAGGAATCGAGGGTCAGGGGATGATGAGGAAAAGACAGAGCGATGCTTGGGGTCTGGGAGGAGGGGAGCTCAAAAAGAGAGGGCAATCTGAGACGGGGGCAAAAGCTGCTTGAACCACGTAGGCCAACTGTCACGCTGTGGCATAGAGGCCACCATTCCCACGCCTGTGTTGACAGCAGACACGGTTAATCAATCAGGCACTCGTGCATGGAGGCTCTTTCTCAATACACAGATCCCGGCAGCCACTACCAATCGATCAGAGTTGGCACACAAGGTACAAACGTTTACCATGCCTGGACTGGGGAAAGGGAAACTGGGGTCCAGGAAACAGGAGGCAGTCTGGGAAGTGGAAGGGTCTGTGGGCTGAGGAACAGAGGGGTACGGGCCTGAGGAATACAGTTGGGAGTTTGATGGATGAAAAAGCAGGGACGTGGGGGCCAGGGTCTGTCTGAAGATTCCCACTGGGTGGGGGAATGTGGGCCTGTCATGAGCGCCCTTGGTGCTCACCGTGCACGGGGTGCTGCTGTCGGGGGAGAAGGTGAGGGTAAGTGGGGGACAGAGGGTCCCAGGGGCACAGGGCTGCAGCACCTCAGTGGCCGAGACGACCCACACACAATAGGACAGGCCTGGCCCTGCTCTTGCTGCCCCGCCACCTGCAGGCAGGAGCCCCCCAAACCGGCGTGAGCCCAGTGCCACTGAGGAGACGTTGGTGAGGAGGGCACGACCCCCACACTCCCGGAAGCAGGAGCCACCTGCCCTGGGGGGAGAGAGGAGAGGCAGCATCAGATCAGTTCTGCCCCGGCCCGCCACGTCCCTGCCCCCCGACCTGGCCTGGCTGGCCCCTGGCTCACCGGGGGTCCCCATAGTAGCCAGGGGAGCAGAGCTGGCAGTGGGCACCCTCGGTGTGGTCCTGGCAGAAGCAGAGCCCGCTGAGGTTGTCGCAGTGGCCTCGGCGAGGGTCGCCGTGCCCGTTGCACTGGCAGGGCCGGCAGCCGCCGGAGCCCGTGGCATTCCCGAAGCTGCCGGGCCGGCACCTCTCACAGTGCTCCCCCCACGTCCAGTCTGTGGAGGCCCTCGCGGGCAGGAGGCAGGGTCAGGGGCTGAGGCGGGGAGGAGCCCGACCCTCTCTGACCCCACCTGGCTCAAAGCGGGGCAACTGGGACCCGGACTGGGGAGGAAGTGCAGATCCCAGGAAGGAGGGCGGGCGCTGAACAGGCAATGGGACCGAGGGACCTGGAGCTGGGGGCCCCAGGGAGGTGCCTGAGGCCAGTGGGCTGGCTGCTCACCCTGGCACTCGTCGCAGAAGCCAGGCCCCCGCTTGTGGCAGTGGCTGTGGAAGTTGCAGCCACAGTCCCGGGAACAGCGGGGTGCAGGGGGGCCAGGGGCGGGCGTGGGAGGGGGCAGGTCCGACGTCCAGCCCAGGTCACACACGCAGGTGAAGTCTGGGGGGCCGCTGCACACACCGTGGCCACAGTCCTCCAGACACCTGAGGGGGCGTGGCAGGGGTGGGGGAAGGATGGGCAGGCTTGGAGCCCCCAAGGCATCCACCCCTCTCCCCGCTCCACCCCAGAATCTCCATGGCAACACCATCAGAAGCTACTGCCTGTTCCAGGATCCTGGATTCCGTGGGTGGCCCTGTCTCTATAGAAACCAAATATCACCACTGGTGATCTGTTCTCTGTGGAAACCCCTTTCAACTTGGCCTTCTCTGTCTCTATGGCAACTGCGGCCTCCAGTCCAAGGGTGACCCGTCTCCACAGTAACTATGTAACACTGAGGACCCTGTCGCTCTAATGAGGGCCTGTTCTGCCAGGTAAAAACCCAAGGCTCATTGGGGAGGCTGGCTCCAGGGAAGGCAGCCTAACACCAGGATCACTTCCTCCCAGCCTCTCCACCCGTACCCACCCTGGGGCGACATCTCCATGGAAACCCAGGCCCCACTCACGTGCGGTTGCAGTAAGTGACGCCATCACCCTGGTAGCCCCTCTGGCAGTGACACTCGTAGCTGAGGGGTGTGTTCAGGCAGGTCGCCCGCAGGTGGCACCGCGCTAGGCCCAGGCGACACTCATCCACATCGGGACAGCGGGCATACGCCCAGCGGGCGGGGAGGGCCACAGACAGCCCCAGGCCCTCCCCGACCCACAGGGAGCAGTTCCCCCCACCCAGAGGCCCTGAGAAGTCCCCCTGGAGGCAACTGTGGGGAGGGGTGTTGAAGAAGGCGGTTGGGGTGGAGGGGCGTGGTAAAGAGACAGAGGCAGGGAAACAGGGACAGAAAGATGAATATGGAGACAGACAGAAGGAGAAATGGAAGAGAGGCAGAGAAAAACCCAGAGAAGCCACACAAAAATGATTTTAAAGGACAGGGGCGGGGTGCGGATACAGACAAAGGGAGACAGAAGAGAAACACAAAGACCAGAAAGAGAAAACAGAAGGGAAGATGAGAGGAAACAAGTCACAGAAACAGGAAAAGAGTTGGGAGGGAGAAAAGAGAGATGGGGGGGAAGGACAGAGAAAAAGGCCAAGGGGCAGAGAAACAAAGAGGCCGTTAGAATTAGGGTGGGCAGAGAGCCCCCCACCAGCCCTACCCCAGCCCCCGACCCCTCACCGGCCCAGTGTGGGGTTGTCCTCGTTTCCACACCAGCCACACTCGTGGCTCTGCAGACACTCGTGACAGGTCAGGAAGCGGTCGCAGCTCCGGCACCGAGGCTCTGAGTGCACGCTGTGGGGAGGCAGGTGTGAGGCTGCCCGAGTCACCCCATCTCCACCCTCCCCTTCCAGACCCCTGCCGCCAGGACCGCACCTGTCGTCCCAGCCTCGGCAGCCCCCGTGTGGGTACCGGGCCAGGTAGGCGGCAAACATGAAGCAGGTGTGGGTGGACTGGCACCAGGCGCACTGGCTCGAGTTGGCCAGGCAGTCGTCACAGGTCAGGCGCCTGGGGGCAGGCAGGGAACGGGGGGACCGGGTCAGGGCGCCGCCTGGCCCCCACACCCACACCCTCACACACCCTCTCCCTGGGCCCAGCAGGGCTCACTGGCTGCAGAGTGGGGGACACTCTTCCGGACTCTTCAGGGCACCCCGACCCCGGCCGCGCCGGCTGCACGCCGCGTCCCCCTTGCGGCTGGTGCTCTGATGCCACTCACAGAAGGGGTCCTGGGAGGATGGAGGAAGAAGAGCCCAGCTGAACCTCCCCCTGGGCCTCCTGGCGCCAGGCCCCCAGCACCGGCTCACAGATTCCTGTTCCAAGCCAGCCTCCCTCCTACAGCCAGGGAGATCCACAGGTTCTGCCTGACCCGCACTGCTCGCTTTTGGGGCAGTAGCGCCACTTTCTGTGGTCTAGGTGGGGCTGATCCAATCCCCAGGTTCCAGAGATGGGCAGGGGGTCACGCCTCCCTCCCCCCAGCTGCACTGGTCCAGGAGCTGGCACCAGCCCCAACAAGAGCACAGAAAAGGCTCTTCAGTGACCTCTGTTGAGCTGAGGGGTGAGGGTGCAGTGGGGACAGGAAGGTGTTCTCCTTCCCTTTGGGACTTGAGTGGCCAGGGTGGGGGTGGAGGATGAAAGTCTGGAGCCCTTGAGGATCCCTTGACCCTCCCAAGGAATGAACTTCCAGGAAAATGAGGACGTGGAATGGAAGGAGGTGAATGGCTGACTATGTGGCTTGAACTTCTGGAGCCAGCAGGCCTGAAGACCTGCTGTCGGGCTCTGGTGTCCAAGCGGATAACGCCCCTCTGGTGCAGATGTCAAGTTGGGTTCTCCGGTCCCCCACATGCAGAGTCATGACTACATCAAGCCCACTTTCCAGCCCCTCTCCCACCTGACTCTCACCTGCGAACAACAAGGGCCCCAGCTGCTACCCTCACCACTACCCACAGGGTCCCTCAGCCAGCCCTGGGATCCCGCCCCCTGGGGCTGAGTCGCCTGCTCTGGCTGACTCCGTGCCGAGACCTCCCCGCTGCGGCCTGGTGGGCACCTGGGTGCAGGCGTGGCAGTCGCGATGCTCCTCGCAGAGCGGGCAGAGGGCAGGCACCAGCACGAGCAGGGACCCGCCGGCCCCAGTGTCCTCGCAGTGGGCCCCGCTCTGGCGCAGGTGGCAAGTGGCGCTGGCCAGGCACCAGCCGCAGCCCTGGTCTGCCAGGCAGCCCAGGCAGGAGGAGTAGGAGGCGCAGGCCGACGAGCGGTAGGGCTCCAGGAAGAAGAAGGAGATCTCCTGGGGGTGGGGGTGTCAGAGGAAGGTCAGGGCTCCACGCTGCAGGTCAAGGTTTGGGATAGGGATCAGTGTTTGGAGGTAAAGACCTAAGGGTTTGGAGACAAGGTTGAGAATTTGGGCATGCAGAAAGTCAGGATCTAGGACACTGGCAGACGAAAGAGGATCAGGGTTTGAGAGAATCTAGAGATCACAGGTCAAAGTAGGGAGGGCAGAAGTCAGGGTCAGTGAGGTCAGGGTGGGAGGCGTTGGGAGATGTGGACAGGGGTCAGAATATGAGACCAGGTCAGACTTTGGAGGTCAGATGCTGGGGTCTGGGAAGTTCAAGGTAAGGCCCAGAGTTCAGGAGTCAACAAGTAAGAGGTCAGGGCTGAGGGAGTTAGTTCGTGGCCCTGGGCTCAGAAAGTCCAGGGCGTGTGGGTACTCACGCTGCCACCTGGCACGCCAGTCCGGTCCCACAGCAGGGTGAGCTCGCTGTGCCCAGGGCCTGCTGAGCCATTGAGCTGGCCCCGGATCTCTACTGCATACTTGTGGCCCCGGCCGGGCAGTGGGAAGAGGCGAGCTGACCCTGGGCGCTGCAGCCGCCTCGTCTCCTTCTCCTGCTGTGCCACCCAGCGCCCCACCTCCTCCTGGGGGACAGACGGGGCCCCTGAACTTGCCACCCACATTCTGGCTCCTGAAAACCCCAAGGCCCCCACACCCACCGAGCACCCACCCCCTCCAGGGAAGAGGAGGGCCTCAGAGTTCCTTAGACACCAAGAACCTCCCAGCACCCCCAAACCTCCCAGCGACCCACCGTCTCCTCAGGGAAGTCTGACTCAGTAACTGAGAGCTTCCACTTTTTTCAAAATTCCCTTCCAATTCTGTTCAAATGAAGACCCCCCAGGCCCTCCCTCCACTAAGGATATATCCCAGGCCTCCGGTTTCTCCCCAGTCCTACTCCCTGCCAGATACCTACGCCCCCTGTATTTATCATAAATAGCCCACTGAGTGTCCCAGGCATTCTTACCATGTTTTCTGTGTCCGGGCCCCGAGCCATCCGGGCCAGCACATGCAGGCGCTGGGCCCGGGCCCACACAGCCACGTCCTCAGCCCCAGAGCCCCCAGGGCCTCCCGGCAGCAGCGGGTGGATGAAGCCACGGTAGACCAGGGAGACGTCGGTCTCTGAGCTCGGCGTCAGGGTGATGGTCGTGCTGCGGACGATCAAGACCTGTGCCGGCAGAGGCAGGGAGGCGTGCATGAGGGCCTCTCTGCCTGGTCCCGTGGGCCTCAGGCCTCTCCAGCCACAGCCGAGCTGGAGAGACCAGGCAACCCAATCTCCTTCTCTGTTTTACTAAATGGGAGACTGAGGCCAGGATCACGGGTGCAAGGGAGACAGACAGCTCACCCATCGTTACTCTAGGAAGAGAGCTAGGCTCCCGCTCGGACAGCAGACAGCGGGGTCCTAGCCCCTGCTCATCTCCACCTCTCATTAAACTCCAGGGCCCTGGACCTTTCAGCAGCTTCTTCCTCAACACCCTATCTTTCCACTTAAGCCCTTAAGAGTCCAGCTCCCTTAACTAGGGGGTTTGGAGAACTTCCAGGTTACAGGTTAGTGAACACATTCATGTTCCAGGAAGGTGTCTCACCCCAACTCCGTGGGGACAGAAGATCAGATCCCTTCAGGACCTAACCCTATGTATCCTGTTCTTTGTTGTATAAGGAACCAGTATATAAGTTGTTAAGTTACAAGTTTAACTTGTAAGTTACAAGTTAAAAAGATAAAAAAAAGAGTCCAGATCCAACATTCAATGCAACGGACATATTACATGATTTATTGCTAGTATGTGAAAGGGGGGAACAACCCAAGTATTCATCATGGGTACGTGCATGCTAAGTTGCTTCAGTTGTGCCTAACTCTTTGCAACCCTATGAACCATAGCCCGACAGGCTCCTCTGTCCATGGGATTCTCTAGGCAAGAATACTGGAGTGGGTTGCCATGCCCTCCTCCGGGGGATCTTCCCAATCCAGGGATCAAACCAGTATCTCTTATGTCTCCTGCGCTGGCAGGCAGATTCTTTACCACTAGGCCACTTGGGAAGCTCATGGGAGACTGTTTAAATAAACTAGAACACTACAGCATTAGAATGTGAATGGAATATTATGAAGCTGTTAAAAAGGAGAGAAAGAGAGAGTTTCCTAAGTTCTGCTATGGGAAGCTTGCCAGGATACACCAAGTAAAGAAGGAAAGTGGCAGTACAGTGTAGACGGCATGTTACTTTTTCTGCAAGAAACAAAAAATAATTAAATATCAATTTACTCATATTTGAATAGGTAAACTGTGGAAGGATAGATAAGAAATCCAAATGCACCACAACTACTGAACCTGCGTGCAGCAACTACTAAGGCCTGTGCACCTCGAGTCTGTGCTCTGCAACGAGAGAAGCCACTGCAATGAGACGCCCGTGCACTGCAACAAAGACTATCCCCCTCACTGCAACTACAGAAAGCCCACCCACAGCAATGAAGTCCCAGCACAACCAAAACTACACAAATAATTTTTTAGAAAAGGAATGAAGGTCTGACATGTGCCACAACACGGACGAGCCTTGAAAACGTTTGCTAAGTGGATGAAGCCACAGACAAAAGGCCATGCATTATATGATTCTATTGTATAACCTATCCAGGGTTAACAAATCCAGATACAGAAAAAGGTTAGTGGTTGCCAGAGGCCAAAGGGAGGGAGGAATAGAGAGTGATGCCTTAATGGATCTGGGCTTTCCCCTTGGGGTTATAAAAATATTTTTGAACTAGAGAGTGGTGACAGTTGCACAATATCGTGAATGTGCTAAATATCACTAATGGTAAATTTTATGTTATGTGTTATCTCACCACGGCTTTTTGGAAAAAAAAAATTTTAAATCAATAAGGAAAATCAGATCCTTGAATGTGAAGACTTAAGGGGTAAACACAAGAGTGATAAAGGTCCATTTGAGGGCTTCCCTGGTGGCTCAGTGGTAAAGAATCCACCTTGCCAATGCAGGAGACACAAGTTCAATCCCTGGTCTGGGAAGATCCCACATGCCCTGGAGCAAATAAGCCCCTGTGCCACAACTATTGAGCTTGTGCTCTAGACCCTGAGAGCTACAACTACTGAGCCCACGTGCTGCAACTACTGAAGCCCACACGCCCTAGAGCCTGTGCTCCCCAACAAGAGAAGCCACCACACTGAGAAGCCTGTGCCCCGTAACTAGAGAGCAGCCTCTGCCCTCCGCAACTAGAGAGAAGCCTATGCAGCAATGAAGACCCGGCACAGCCAAAGCCAAAAATAAATAGACAAATTTAAAAAAAATTTTTTTAAAGATCCATTTGACAAAATGAGAACTCTTAAGACCAGGCCCTTCGACACTCCCTGCTGGGCTCCTCACCCCGGCTCCCCACCTTGTCAGGCTGGGAGGCGTTGGGTGGCTGCTGGAAGGTGAGCAGGTGCAGGCCAGGCAGGAAGCTCTGGGTGACACAGGCCTCCAGGGAGGTCACAAAGACAGGTGCGGGCCCCCACCAGCCCACGGTGCCGGAGATCTGCTCCCCTCGGCAACGGGCCTGCTCTGTGGGGACAGGAGGGTCGGGAGAGGGAGGTCGGTATGCGGTGGCTGGGCCATCCCCCACCACCCCGCCATGCTGCCACTGGACACTCACCAGGCCGAGGGAGGCAGCTCTCATTGTGCACGCACCAGCCCAGGGCGCCGGGCCCCCGGGGAGGAGCCGCGGTGCTGCTGAATGCCAGGCAGGCCTGGCAGTCACCCAGGAGACGGCCCAGGCCCAGGCAGCTGGCAGCCGGACACTGCAGAGAAGGGACACATTGGCGGTCACCACCCACAGGAGCTTAAGGGACCTGGGATTCAGGAGTCTTGGGGCAGAAAGGTCAGGAAATTGAAGAAAGGAACTGAGAGCTGAGTTGGAACCAGAAAGATCAAGAGGACAGGGGTGGGGGATCTAGGGACAGAGTCAGAAGTACAAAAGGATGGGGAGGAGGGTCAAAGGGTCAAGGGTCAAGGGTCAGGAATGCCCATCTCAAGTGTGAAAATGAGTCTCCCAAGTGCAGCAAAGTCCGTCTCAACTTGATTTAGGCAGAAGAAGACACTGAGGACCAGGTCTTGTGGTAGGGGACAGAGGACGAGGACAGTCACTCACAGCCCCCGAGGGAGTCCCAGGAGGCGGGGCGGCTTGGCAGGCCCCCTGACACCAACTGCATTCGGGGTCTCGGGAGCAGACGCTGTGGTCCGTGTACATGGAGCAATAGTCCAAGTGGTACTGCAAAGAGGTGGGCAGGGAGGAAGGGGTGCTCAGACCTGGCGCCTTCTCCCACGCCCCCACTCATCCTGATGATCTCAGGGGACCCCAACTGCTCAGAACATTGAGGACCCCCATCCACTTCTCCCCAGCCCCAGGGACCACCATTCCCCCTCCCCTGGACCTGGGGTTTGACCTCCCTCCTATCACAGCCCTCAGGATCTCTTCCCCTTCCCCCAGGGACCCTCCCCCCACAACTTCCCTTAACCATGGGAACCAGGCCACCTCCTCCCCAGCCACCCTCCCCCTGTCACCCCAGTGCTCACATCTGGAGCAGGCGCCTGGAACACAAAGGGGGGCACCTTGTAGGCCATCAAGTCCCCACGGGGCCGGCCACTGTACCCCCCGGCCACCAACAGGACACTGCCGCCAAGCACAGCCGCCACGTGTGAGTACCGGCCACTGGGAGGCGCTGCTCGGCCTAGGAGAATACAGACCCCTCAAGGACATGAGAACCCCCCCTAATGCCCCCTCCCACCTTCATGGTTACCCACCTAGAGGACCACCCCTGACCCCCCCATGCTTCAATCCCACTTGTCCAACGAGATGTTCCCAGCCTGCCTGGCCCTGATCCGGCCCTAGTTCTCTCACCTCCTGGAGCTCCCACACCGCTGCCCAAGTCATCTTTCAGACAGAGCATGCTCTCTGGGATCAGAAGGACTTGGGTTCAAATCCTGGGTCTACCACTTCCTTGCTTTCAAATCACAGATCAACTGCTGACTAGTTGTGTGAACTTGGGCAAGAGACTGGATTTCTCTGAGTCCTGGTTGCCTCCTCTGTAAATGGAACCTTGCCCTCGGGGAGCTGAGGTGGGCTACCTGGCTCTCATCTGTCTGACACCCGCCTCCCTCCACGGACAGCCTCTGCGTTTCCTCTGGGAAACCACCCCTCCCACCCACAGTCGCCAAGGCTCAGGTCAAGCTGGCCTGGCCTCTGGCAGCAGTGGTGCTTGAGCCCAGGCGGATCAGAGTCAGTGACTAGTTCGGGGAGGGACCATAATTCTTACAATTCTTGGGAAAAGATACTGTCTTTTTCACAGGCATTTTTTTAAAATTTATTTTATTTTTAATTACAGGATAATTGCTTTACAATACTGTGTTGGTTTCTGCCATAAATCAGTATGAATCAGCCATAGGTATACATCTGTCCCCTCTCTCCGGGCATTTTTAAAGGGGGTGAATATAATCGCAGAGCTGCTGGTGACCATCTACAAAAGCAAACCTCCAGAGACAGAAGGAAACTGGGCTGAGAACTGGAAAGAGACATGGCCGAGGCCATCACGTGAGCACCTGGATCCAGGCCAGCCTGCAGCCAGTTTTCACTCAAGGGAGTCAAGACATTCTTCTTTTTGCTTAAGCAGTGGGCTTTCTGTCGCTTACAACCAAGAGTCCTGACTGATGGGTAAGAGGTCAGGGATTGGTGACTCCCTCCCTCTCTTACCTATATGCTCTGTAAGTGCAGGGGATCTGGCCCAGGGATCAAAATCTACAAAGAAAGAAGAGGCCTCCAGAAGCCTCACACTCTGGTCTATCCAGTGACGGAACCTAAAGGTGGGCTGGGATCGGAGGCCTCCAACACTAAGCCAAGGCTTTATTTCTGACGGTCAAACAGAGTTCCTTACGGACCCCTCCTCCTTGCCCACCCCTTAAATGTTACTGTCCCTTCTCTTACGCTTGTCCTATGTCCTCACCCTTCTATTCAGTAGGGTGGGGAGAACAGATGGGCCTCTGGGAAGTCCAGAGCCTGCTGAAAGGATATGACCAGCTGGTGCAGACAAGTGTCTTTCTGAGGAGAGGGCCTGTGACTTTCTTCCCATTTGCAAAGCCGTCCCTGGTCTCCTGAGCTTGAAAGGCTTCTCCACGTGCCCTCCAGGTGAGCCCTCTGGCCCTGCACTCTTAGGACAGCGTGTTGGGCCCTTCCTGGACAATGCTCACTTGTTCTTCACTTCATCAGTTTATTCTCACCACAGCCCAGAGGTTTAAGTGTTAATACAGTTTACAGAGGGGGAAGCTGAGGTATAGAGAGATTAAATGATGGCTTTTATACAAAAGGTTGTTGAGGAATGGCCATTCTGCTTCAGCATTTGCCCACTGTCTGATCTTGAGAAAGGTGCTTCTTTGGAGGCAGTTCCCTGGGACGGCTGAAAACTGGCAAAACCTCAACTGCAACCCAGATCTGATGCTACTGAACATGTCTCCCATCTCCACAGCAACAATGCCCTGGTCCTGCCTCCAGTACAGCCATGCCTCCTGAGGCCAGCTCCAACAGGATATTGGGCTCATTCTAACAGGACCGGGTGGTTTCTGCCCAAAGTCCCACATGACTGTGGGGGCAAGTGTGACCCTCAGGAGCCCCTGACAGAACCAGAGGGGCCACTCACCCTCAGGAGTTCCTGGAGGGGCAAGCTCGGCCCCTGACACCCACTGATGGCAGCCCAGGTGGTAGAAGAAGATGCCATCTTCATAGCACTTTTCTTCCTGGTAGTGGGTGTGCACGTTGCCCCCTGGGGAAGGAGGAGAGGGGCACAGCTGGCCAGCCTGGGGGAGGTGAGGGCATCCATGCAGGGGGTCTCACTCAGCTCAGACGTGGGCCCCTGGCAGGCAGGCAGGCGGGAACGGGGAGCCTCCTCACCATAGACCACCATGTAGTTGCCCAGGACACTGGCCGTGTGAAAGGCTCGCTCCCGTGGGCCCTGAAGTCCATCCCGGGCCTTCAGGGTGGTCCACACGCGCCGATCCACGTGGAAGAGCTCGGTGGAGTTCACCCGCACAGAGAATCTGTCGGGGAGGGGTGGGAGAGGGGCTCAGGGCAGGACGGGCCTCTCTCCCTCCTCCGGGCTCTTAGGAGTCATGATCCCCCGGGGTTGAGACTGGCTTTACTGGATATTTATCCTCTTGGAACTAGCAGCAACTCACGGGCAGGACCCAAGTCTGACACATCTCTGGGTTCCCTGCATAATCTAGCCAGGGCTGGACACCAAGCAGAGGTGAGGTGGATGGATCAGCGAGTGGGCATGTGTGGGGAAGCACGTGACCAAGAGATCGGATGACAGAGTAGAGAATGGGTGAGTGGGTGAGCAAATGAATGAGTGAAGGAAGAAAGGAAGGGGCGGCTGAGTGACCGCAGGAGTCTATCGGTGGGCGAAGACCGCTAGAGCCTAAAGGCCCGGGGTGTCGGGCCAGGCCCGGCTCTGCCAGGCGGGGGTGTAGGGCAGGGCACTCACCGGGCAGTGGAGGGCCGGTGTCCACCGTGAACCAGCAGAGCACGGGAGGGGGCGTGGAACACCATGGAATGGCCAGTGGCGGCAGGGGGCCGCCCACCTGCTGGCATCACCTGCTCCCAGTAGCCCCCACTGGTGCCGTCGAGGCGGAAACGGAAGAGGCCGGAGGAGAAGAGGTCATGCTGGGTGCGGCCACCAGACACATAGAGCCACGTGTTGTCCACGAGGGCTGCTGCGTGACCTGCCAGGCCGGGTGGCCCCAAGGGACTGGAGGCAGGTGGTGCCAGAAGCTCCCAGCGGCCGCCACCCATTGGGCTAAAGGCCCAAATGTCGCTGGTGAGGGTGCCATCAGCCAGCTCACCGCCCATCAGCACCAGGGAGCCGGCCCAAGCCACAGCCACGTGGGAGTGACGGGCAGCCTGTGAGGAAGAGACCAGGATGCAGAGATGGAGAGGGAAACAGGTGGTGATACACAGAAGGACAGGGACAGCCAGCCAGACAGAGATGCCGAGACAGGGCAGGATGGAGGGACAGACAGAAGGTGACACCGAGGCAGAGAGAAAGACAGACACACGCCAAGAGAGAAAAGAAAAGAGACCCCGAGAGACAGACACGTGCGAATACAAAGAGAGGTGTGGCAGAGAACACAAGAAGAGAAGGAGCAGTCAGGGAGAAATGACAGAGGCCGGAAGAGAGAGTCAGAGACACAACCCAGAGAGCAGGAGACGCAGAGACCAAAAGAGCTGACGACTCAGTCAGAGACAAAAACAGAAAGATGAACCAAGAGAGACAGGAGACACGCAGAACGGTAAGATGCAGAAAGGAAGATGAAGAAGAAAGAAAAGCAGAAGTGGGAGGGGTCGGTGACCCTGCATCAAGCTGCAGGGACGCGGGTGTGCGGGGTAACAGGGTCACTCGGGAGTGCCATCGACTCAATGGACGTAAGTTTGAGCAAATCTGGGGAGATGATGAAGGACAGGGAAGCCTGGAGCGCTGCAGCCCTCGGGGTCACAAAGAGTCAGGCATGACTGAGCGACTGAACAACAACTGGGATGCCCTGGCTGGCTCTGCCCGAGTGGACAGGCATCCCCAGACGGGGCAGAGGTGGGGTCCATACCGGGGCAGGGCTCAGGTCCCAGCGCTCCCAGGTGTTGGCAGAGAAGTTGTACAGGACAAGGTCACCCAGGGCGCGGTTGAGGTCCTGGCCTGTGGAGAGGAGGACAGTGTTAGGCCCTGGCCACAGGCTGCCAGGCCTCTAGACCCCAGACTCATATCATATGTCATCTGCTCACCTCCGAAAACAGCCAACAGCCCCAGTGGGGACAGGAAGGCCCCGGCTGCCCCGATACGGGCACAGAAGGCTGGATCTCCGGCACTCACGTTGTGCCACCAGCCAGCCCCCTGGTTCTCCCACAGATGCAGGTCACAGGCGCGTCCCAGGAAACCAGGCTCACAGCGGCACGGTCCCAGGGGCTGGGGGAAAGGGGACACACAGGCAGGGACAGACAGACAGGGAACAGAGACAAGAGCCAGAGTGAGACAGGCAGAGAAGAAAGTGAGTAGAAGAGAGAGGAACACAAAAGGAGAACATGGAGAAACAGAGAGGCAAGGAGAGAGACAGGCAGGAGACAGGGCAGCAGACAGGAAGAGATGGACACAGAGACACAACCAGAGGGAGGCAGAGAAGTGGAGAAAAGAAGTCAGACCAGCAGAGAAAGGAAAAGGAAAATGACCCGGAAAGAAAAACGAGGATAGATAGAAAGACAGGTTGGAGAAAAAAAGACAGTGGTGAGGTCAGGGTTGGCCTGAGCTGGAAGAACTCAGGTCCAGGGAGGTCAATGCAGGGAGGGCTCAAGGCTAATCCAGTCCCAGAGCTGGATCTGCACGGCTTAGGCCCCGGGTTAGTGGTCAAAGTCAGAAGTCATGGGATTTCCCTGGTAGCCTAGTGGGTAAGATTTCACCTTCCAATGCAGGGGTGCCTCGCAGCCAAAAAACCAGAACATGAAACAAGCAATATTGTAACAAATTCAATAAAGACTCAGGGGGAAAAAAAAAGTCAGAAGTCACAGCTGGGGGACCAAGCCAGACAGAGTGGAGGGGTGGGAGGCTGAAGTCGGGCCTGGCGAGAGGAAGGCAGGCAGGTTCACAGGTGACAGGTGGGTTACAGGTGAGGCTGGGAGTGGGTTCAGGCCGAGGAGGGGCCCCACAGTGGAGTGGGATGGAGTCACAGGTGGGGGAGTGGGGTGTGGACAGGGAGAGGAGTTCTGTAGGAGGGAACAGGGTCCCAGGGTGGGGTTGTAGGGGTCAGGGTCATGGGAGAGGGCAGGCTGGCAGGGGCTGTCTCAGGCAGGGGCAGAGTCAGAGCCAGGAGGTGGGGGTGGAAGGTGTGAGCACAGGTCAGGGTCCAGGGGGACATGGGGGGACAGGCTCACCGAGGCGCAGGTTCCGTGGCTGCCGCAGTAGGCTGAGCACTCCTGCAGTCCGCAGTCGGGGCCCCCCCAGCCCGGCTCGCAGACACACACCCCCGGGGGCCGGCACTGCCCATGGCTGTGGCAGCCGCCCGGGCACAGGGAGAAGCGGAAGGAGGCGTTGAAGCCCAGCAAGTTGTAGTTGGCATCGCTGAAGAGGTGCAGCAGCATCTGCAGGCATGGGGTACAGGGCTCTGGGGCAGCATGGAGGGGGGACTGCTCCTGCACCCCCCACCCTGAGGCGCCCCATCTCCTGTCTTTGTCTCTCTCCACCTTTCTTTGTCCCTGTATCCTCCCGATGGATGTCGAGTGCCCCGGCCTCCTGTTTCCCTCTGTGTGTCTACCCCCCTGTCCTGCACACTCCACTCGGCTCCTCCAGCCACGGCCCCGCAGCCCAGCCCCACCAACCTTGCCCGAGGAAGCCTCGATGGGCGGAGGCCGCGTGCTCCCACTCAGACTGGCCAGCAGGGGCCCGCGGGGGGAGTCACCGTCATACACGAACAGGTAGTCATAAGTGCATTCTGTGTCCAGGAAAAGGAAGTCCAGTAGGATCCGGTGCTGGGAGCTCGGGGCTGAGCGGTGAGAACAGGGAGGCCGGGCTCAGACGTGGCCTCTCCCCTTCCCGCCTCCACCCAGCCCACTCACAAACACCCAGCCCTGCTCCTCACGATGCTAGGGCCCCAAGATGAGTCAGGCCTGGGCTTTGCCTTCGAGGGGCTCCCAGGCTCCCAGCCCAGGGAGGATGGGGCTGCAACAGCAAGAGGGACAGAAGCTCGAAGAAGAAAGGACAGTATCAGCCCTGGAAAGGGCTCCTGAGATCAGGCCGAACACCCGCTACCATTCAGATGGGAAAACTGGAGTGCAGAGAGGAACCTCATCCCAGTGATCACAAAGAACTGCTCCCATTTCTTCTTGAACCTCAGACACGCCGAAGCCTGAAGGTCAGGGTTCACGCCCGAGCAGAGAGGTAAACACCCAGATGGAAAAGGGCCTCTGTGGGCGTCCTGTGTTCCAGGCTCAAGGAGCTCTAAGGGAAGAGGCCTGTTTCTACCCCCCTGGGCAAAGACCGAAACTTGGAGCACCACAGCTCTTCTCTGCCCTGACCCAGGGTCTCTTCTCTCTGTGTACTGTACTAGCTAAGGGCATAGCCTCTGGAGCCAGACTGCCTGGGCTCAAGTCTTGGCTCTGCCACTTACTAGCCACTAGTAAGTTGTGTGACATCGGGCAAGTCACCAGACCTCTCTAGATCTGTTTCTTCATCCGTAAAATGGGGATATAATCACTGTGGTCAATTCAAACATCTGGTCACTCCTTCCATCAAGAGATGAGGGCTGGACTTTGCCAGTGGTCACAGTGGATAAGAACCCACCTGCCAATGCAGGGGAATCAAGTTCAATCCCTGGTCTGCGAAGATTCCACATGCTGCAGAGCAACTGAGGTCTGCACTGAGCAACTGCACTCTGGAGCCCGTGCTCCACAACAAGTCACCGCAATGAGAAGCCCACACATCATAACTAGAGAAGTCCCCACTTGCCACAACTAGAGAAAGCCCATGTACAGCAACGAACACCCAGTGCAACCAATAAATAAGTAAATTTTTAAAAATTAAAAAAGAGAGAGAGAGATAAGGGCTGATTCCTGACCCCTTTTACCTGGGAAGAGACTAGCTTGGCCAATACACAACAGCAGACGTGAGGCTCTGGGACCTTCAAGGCTAGATCAGAGGAAGCCTGCCACTTTTACCTGGGCCACGGAGAATACTCCTTCTCAGAACCCAGCTGTCATGCTATGAAAAGCCAGCATCACGTGGAGGGGCCATGTGTGGGTATCCCAGCTGTCATTCCCAGCTGAGCTGCCAGCTGCCATCAACTGCCTGCCCGTGAGGGAGCATCCTGGGTGCCCAGCCCAGGGGACTGTTCAGATGACTGTGACCACATGGGAGACGGTAACGGATAAGGCACCTAAAGTGCTGATTTATGATGGGGCCTCATGCTTCATAATACCACTACTCCTGGCATTGTCACCAATCTTGCTCTCTGTCTGGTTCCAGAAGGTTCTCTCACCCCATGTCTCTCACTAGGGGCTCAGGTAGGTCTTGTGGGCTGGGGCAACTAGGAGACCTGGGCTCCAGCTCTGCTCGGACCTGCTGGAGGACCAGCCCCCTTTTCCCATGCTCCTCACTATACCCAACTGCGTGCTGGAGGCGCTCATCCACTCTTCACCAGTTCCTGGAGCTCTCGGGGCCTCAGTTTCCTTGATGTAATTTGGGGATGATTCTCACCCACCAATGCTGGTGTGATGATCCCAGACAGTGACTCCAACATGCCAGTGCAGGCCTCCTTCCTGACCTCTTGTCTTCCCCTGACATGACTCCCTGAAAGATCCCCCTGGCTCAACCTCTGGTCCTTACCCTCCCCTGCTCAAAAGCCCTCGGTGATTCCCCATCATCTCCAGGAAAAAGTTCAGCTCCCTAACTGGGGGTTTGGAGTCTCAACCTGCCCCACATTTCCCCATGGCAGGAGCTGGGCCTTTGCACAAGCTCCTCTCTCTGTCTTGAGCACATTCTCCCTTCCTGCCAGCACACTTCCCCACCTTCTCCAGGTAGCCTTCCCTGATGCCCCCTGGCTGGGTGAGGGGTCCCTACAGGTTTTCGCTTTCCAATACAACCTCCATTTCTCTGGGCCAGGACCATCTGTGTCCATGCCTGTCTCCCCTGCAACCGAGGAGGCCCACAGGACAGGGCCTAGGCCTGCTCATCTTGGGGGTCCCTCCCCAATTCTGCCCAGCACAGGGCCTGGTGCTGAGCAAGGGCTCAGAAAATACTGGGTGAAGGAAGGAAGAAATACACCAGACAGAATATTGAAGCTGGTACCTCCCCTTCTGGCTCTGGCCAGAGCCCCCAAGAACATCATGCAGAGACCTCGAGCTGTGGTCTGGAGAAAGCAGAAGAACCATTCAGCCAGGCCGGGCAACCAGACCTCCCAGAATCTTACCAGCCTCAACCACACTATAAAGCTCTGTCCCTAGAATCACAACAAACACATCTTTGTCAAGTGTCTGCCGGGGGCCGCCGGCTCACCATCTGCCTTCCTGAAGTTCCTGCCTGAGTCCAGGTCCTTCTGTTTCCATCCAACAGGGGCCTAATCCCCAGACCATGCTGGACAGAGATCTGAGCCCAAATGCCCCTGCTTTTCAAAGGCTTAATGCCTCTTATTTATAAGGATGTTATGAATCCTTACAAGGACTGGGCCCAATGAAGTGTGAACATGGTGAAAAAAAAAAAAAGTAAGTGCATCATTTGCTTATTTTTTAATAGATGGGGGAACATGTTGGTTCTTACAGGTGACAGACACTGGGAAGGCTAGGACCTCAAGGAGGGATCCAGAAGTCTCCCAGACTCCTCCTTATCCCAACATCCAGCCAACTGGTCCCCAGGTCTCATGGGTGAAATGTCACACATCTCTCAGCATTCTCCATGCCTCTCCACCCACTTAGTTCCTGCCCCAATTCAGAACTCATCCTTTCCCACAAGACAAGCACACCAACTCTCCAGTTTACCCCTCACCCAGCCTGACAGCGACACCCCACTCCTGCTCAAAATTCCCCTCTTGCTCCCCATCAACCCCCAGAGAAAAGTCAAGCTGCTCAGTGTGACATTCAGGGCCTTTCCTCCCCTGTTTCTGGCCTGCTTTGCTCTTCCCAGCCAACAGTTCGGCCAGATCAGATGAGCTGAGACATGGCTCTGAGACCCACTGGTCCTCCCTTTTATTTTGCTGGGTGGCACACGGGATCTTAGTTCCCCAACTAGGGATCGAACCCATGTCCCCTGCAGTGGAGACTTAACTGCTGGACCACTGGGGAAGTCCCACCAGCCCCTCTTTTGTCTTCGTGGGGCTGTTCCCTTTTCTCACCCAGCACACTCCTAACCCTGAATATTCATTGGAAAGACTGACGCTGAAGTTGAAGCTCCAATCCTTTGGCCACTTGATCCAAAGAGCTGACTCACTGAAAAAGACCGTGATGCTGGGAAAGCTTCAAGGCAGGAGGATACAGGGGTGACAGAGGATGAGATGGTTGGATGGCACCCACGGACTCAACGGACCTGAGTTTGAGCAAACTCCAGGAGATAGTGAAAGACAGGGAAGCCTGGCATGCTGCAGTCCATGGGTCGCAGAGAATCAGACCAGACTTAGCGATTGAACAACACTCCAGTGCATGTTTCAGAACCCTGCTCAGTGGCTCCCCCTCTGTGACTCCCAGCAGAGTCTTTTCACTCCTCTAGGCCCGTCTACCCAACCAGGCACACTGGAGGCTGAATGTCTGTGTCTAGCCTTACCATCCCCAACCAGGCTGGAGCTCTTCAAGGCCAGAGAACAATTTACATCCCCAATGCATACACACACTTCCCATTCTCTTCTCAACGTCTAGATGAGGATGGCCCTCACACTGGGGACAGACACACTCAACCTCAAGAAATATGCTTCACCCATACCCCACACAACAGCCATAAAGATCTTCTAAACCATAAACTGGATCATGACTTCCCCTGTTCAAAACCTGTGTCCCCAAATAAAGACCAAACTCTGAAGCCTGCAAAAGGAGGTCTGGCATGACCCAGGCCCTGTCACACCTCTGGTCTTTGTCCAGGATCTCCTCTGGAGGACTCCCACCTCTCGGTGGAGGCCAGATCCTCATCTGCTGCCAAGGGAGGCTTTCCTGGACTTCTCCAGCCACTGCTTTAGATTGCTTCTCCACCTCCTTACTGTCCTCAGGGCACAGCTCAGAATCACTACATCCTACACCTTCTGGTTCCTCCCAACCCTCCAGCCTCTGGCTCACTGTCTTTTTGGATTCTGTGTCCTAACACACAGATATCGTAAAGAATCTGCCTGCAATGCAGGAGACCTGGGTTCGATCCCTGGGTCGGGAAGATTCCCCTGGAGAAGGGAATAGCTACCCACTGCAGTAGTCTTGCCTGGAGAATTCCACGGACAGAGGAGCCTGGCAGGCTACAGTCCATGGGGTCGCAAAGAGTGGGACATGACTGAGTGACACACAAAAGCATCATACACTCTTGTTTCCGGGCCTTTGCACGGGCTCTTCTCTTTACCTGGAATGCCCTTTTGCTCTCTCCTACATACGCCTCTGATCTCAGGCATAGCCCAGGCTAAGTCAGATGCCATTGCTGAGGTTCTCATTCCCTAGAGGTGGGTTTGTTTCCCCCACTAGACTGGGAGCCCAGAACAGTAGAGATGGGGCCTTTGCACAGGCTGGTCCCTCTTCTTGGAATGCTTTTCTCCTCCTGGCTGATTTCCATGGGTCTTTAGGCCTCAGCTCAGACATCTCCAGGAAGCCTTCTCTGCTTTCACTCACCCCACAGGATCAGGTACCTCCTCTGGGCATCCCCAGGTCCATGGGGCTCCTCCATCACAGCCCCGACCACACTGGGCTGGACTATCAACGTGTTTGTCTCCCCCATGGGATTCCAAGCCCCAAGCCATCACAGATTGCTGAGGCTTGTGGGTCTCTCTGCTGAATCCCAGTGGCAAAGACAATACCTGGTACATGAATGACTGAAAAAATGCATTCATTGAAGTACTTCAAAAAGAACAACACTAGTAATCCTAAGATCATTTATTGGGTATTTACTATGTACCAGGCACAGTAAATACCTGTTCTCATTTAATTGCAATAGCCCTATGAGGTGAGTACTATTACTATCACCACGTGCAGGGAGGGAAAGCCAAATCTTAGAGAAAGGAAGCCACCTGCCCAAATTCACAAAGCTAGAAAGAAGCGGAACCCAAATTTGAAGCCAGGTGGCTGGGCTCAAAGCCTGAGTTTCCAACAACTTCTTTTTAAATGAAGCTTTAAAAATTTTTTTTAATTTATTTTTACTTTTTTGGTCACATCAAGCAGCATGCAGGATCCTAATCACCACCAGAGATGGAACTCACGTCTGCAGTTGAAGCACTGAGTCTTAATCACTGGACCACCAGAGTAGTCCCTAAGTATCTAAGGACTACTCAGAACAGCCCGCACTGATGCTGTGGCTTATAACTGTCCATCTGGGTCTGGGTGCAACTCCCTGACCAGACTTCAGGGCCTTTCAAGGCAGGGCCCAGGTTGGCTGTATTTTAGAGCAAAGGGCCTGGACCAGAACAGGTTCTGGGAACGTGGTCAGTGGATGAATGAGGGCACAAATGAATGAATTAGCGCACCAGCGGGTGTGTGACCCACGCGGCCCCACTCACCCTCGATGAGCCATTCGCAATTGCCATTGACGCTGTAGTTGCCCGCACCATCTGTCACGAAGCCTGGAGCCTCCCGCAGCACTTGCCGCTGCCCCTTGCAGTCCCCTGCCTGGGCTCCAGGGGACAGCGGCCCCAGGATGGCCAATGATATAGCCAGCGCCGCAGCCAGAGCCCGGCCCAGGGCCATCGCCGCCTCCCCGTACTGACGGGTTGTAAAGCCCCGGAGAGGGCCTTCCACCCCGTTTGAAGCCCTGCAAATGCGACGTCTATGGATGGGACATGGCCTTGTAGACCAGTGGGGTCCAGGAGCCGCTGGGACAGCCGCTGTCGCCGGGCTCTGGAGATGGAGGGGTGGGCCCTACAGACCCATGGAAAACCCTGTAATGGGGGTCGTTATGGACGGGGCAGACCCTCAGGGGCCATGGGAGTCCCTTGTAGACATGGGCCCCCATAGGCTAGCTGACCCCATAAACGATGTCCAGCAGTTACAGTCGCGGGCCGCTGCAGGCCGAGACGGACCTTATAGACCACTGGAGTCTCCAGTGGGCGAAGGGATGTACTGTTCGGCGGGGGCCTACATCAAGGGTGCGGGCAGGTCCTGGACCGGAGGGTCCTCCGGGAGCGACCTCTCCAGCCAGGGGCGGGGCGCGAGCGAGTGCTAGGGGCAGAGTCAGTCTTCAGGGGCTCAGGCCTGGACCCCACAGACGAACTCGCTTGCTCACCCACCCGCGACTCCCGTCCGAGCCGGATGGGCCAGATCAGAGAGACGAGGGGACGCTCGAGCCAGAGCGGCCACGGGAAGACCCGCTGGAAAGGCGAGAGGGCGGGGGCCTAGCGGCCGCTGTGGGAGGAAACATGGAGAGGAAGCGAGAAGTTGCAGAGAAGCAGGTCAGAGCGGCCCTGGGAGGACTGCAGAGCACCCAACCCCACCCCTCCACAAAGGGAGACTTCCGGAAACTTCCCCGCCCATTTGTCCCTAGACGCAGGCGCAGCAGTGACCGCCTCGGCCGGTGAAGTGAGAATTACACATGCGCGGTGCTAAAATCGTAACCCGAACTCCCGGTGCAGGTGGCTGAGCAAAGCATCGACCACTGGAGGGCGCTTCTACCTATAACTGGGGCAGAGAAGGTAAAAATAAAGCTGTACAGTAAGAGGACTCTGCTAAATGATGATTCATATCTTCAGGGCTCTCCGATTATGGGTCAACAAAAGGTCAGGTTATGCAGGTCCCTCACAAGATACCATTTCGCAGTTGGGCACACTGAGGTCCCGAGCCTGGAACGGTTCGTGTTCAGCCCGGTCTCTGAACACTATCAAGATGTAAAAGAGCCCATCCTAAAGATAAAAACTCAACGAATCCTCTTTATTTTGGCAAGAAGGGGAAAAAGTCTTTCTGCCAAGGACCTGAGGGAGGGTCTCCGGGATGGAGATGGGGTGGGCAGAGTACGGGTCCGAGGTCACAGAGATCCAGGGGAAGGTTTCAGAGTCAAGAGTAGCTTCACAATATCTGTCCTGGGAGCAGTGGCTCGGGGTCGCGGATTCCTGGAGAGCCTCAGGCAGGGTCCCGGCGATCGTCACTGGTGTTCCGGGGTCCGGAGGGGTCAGAGGTCTCGGAGGGGACCAGGGGGCCGGAGGTCACGGAACAGCGGGAGCCCAGAATCCGGTGCCGCTCGGGGCAGGGGCTGAGGGAGGGGACGGGGAGAGCGGCTCCCGCGGGACCGTTTGGCACAAGAGTCAAAAGGGGACTGGGCGGGAGCGGGACACTACGCACCCCTACCTGGGCGCGCGGGGTGGGGAGGTTTGGCAAGGCCGGGGATGGCAAAGCCCTGGGGCCGGGTTAGAGAGGGGATCTGGAGCCCGGCCGGAGCCTGGCGCGCGGCCTATGGGGCAGGGGCGGGCAGGGGTGCTCAGACCGGGGGTGCGGTGCCCCCGGCCGTGTGCATGCTGAAGTACTCGGTGAAGCCGGTGTGCGGCGCCGCTGTCTGGGACACAAGCGGCTGGTAGGGAGGCGTCGGGCCATCCCAGCTTGGGTCGGCCGCCTTGGGGAACCGAGAGGAAGGGGGCGGGGAGGCCGCGCCCGGCTCGGCCATGGTCACCACGCGGCCCCTCGGGGCCACCGCCGCCGCCACCGCTGTCTCCTCCACCTGCTTCCCGGCCTGGGAGGGGGGTCAGGATCAGAGGCCGTCCTGGACCCACGGAGGGGCAGATGCGGCCCCGAAGGCCCGTCCCCCTCCCCGCGATGATCCCCCCTTCCCGAGGTGTGGGCGCACGGGTCAGTCAGGGGCGCCTGGGCAGTGGGGCCAGGTACTCAAGCGGGGGCGTCGGGGTGCGCCGGGAGAACGCCGGCGGCGGCCGAGGAGGTGGGGGAGAACCGCGGAAGGCTAGCGGCGGCGGGGGCACTGCGCGGGGTGTCTGAGGGGGCGTACGCAATAGCGCCAGGACCCAGTCTGGTAAGGTGGGCGCGGGCGCCGGGGGACGGTCGCGGCGCGGCGTGGGGGCGCAGGGGTTGCGAAAGGCAGGGGGTGGGCTCAGGCGCCTGGGCGTGGAGGGCGGTGGAGGGGCCGGGAGCGGGGTCAGGTACTCCAGGGGCGGCGCCAGCAGCTCCTCGGGCGCCAGGGGCGCGGGGCTTACGCAGGAGGCGGGCGGGGGTATGGAGAACAGCTCCGTGAAGTTGGGCACCGAGTCGCTGATGAATGTCACGTTCCCATAGACGTGCTGCGGGAAGGCCTTGTCTGCGGATTGGCTGCCTCCAGGACCCGGGGCTCCAGCCGAGGCGATCTGCGACGTGCGCACGTGGTATGGGAAGTTCTTGTTGGCCGCCGAAGGGCGTGTCATGATCTGGGGTGAAGGGCAGGCGCAGGTTGGAGAAGGGCTGTTCAGGCCTCAGGCTGCCTTCATAAACAGGAGCCCTAAGGATTCCCCCGTTCACTTGATACCCCCGCTTCTCTGAAACCGTTGAACTGGATCTGGCACCTCCTCTGGGCTCTCACAATGTCCTGGGCTCTAACTTTCAGTCCGTCACCACTCTTTACTACTCTGCAGGCGGTTCCTCAGTCAAAGCCCTGAGCTCCCAGTTATCACTGAATGGTTAAGCTGCAGCATCCTGTGATATCTAGTAGGATGTGGGTGTGCTAAGTCGCTTCAGTCTTGTCCAACTCTTTTCGACCCCATGGACTGTAGCCCGCCAGGCTCCTCTGTCCATGGGATTCTCCAGGCAAGACTACTGGAGTGGGTTGCTGTGCCCTCCTCCAGGGGATCTTCCCCACAAAGAGAATTGAACCTGGATCTCTTAGGTCTCCTGCATTGGCAGGCAGGTTCTTTACCACCAGCACCACCTGGGAAGCCCATCTAGTACAATAGTTACTAGCTACATGTGGCTATTTAAATTTAAAATAACCAAAATTAAACTAAAACTTTTATTTATCAGTCACACTGGCCACATTTAAGTGTTCAGTAGCCACATGGGGTTAGTAGCTATTGTATGGGACAGCACAGATGGTAGAATATTTTCATAAACAGAAAATTCAATTGGAGAGCAACTGACAGACTCTTGAATGTTAGCTCCTTGAGGGCAGGTACTTGATGGTTCTTTTCCCTGCTGAATCCCCAACATCTTCTAGAACAGTGCCTGACACATACAAGCTCTCAATACATAATGGTTGAATGTAGAGATGTCTCCAGAATTAGCTGGCAGGCCACAAGGGCAGGGACTGGGGTGACCCTAGCACTGCACACAGGAGCCCAGCTCAGCCCCTCCACGGTTGTTGCTGAAGAAGTGAACAAGGAGCTGAAATCAAAGAGCAGTAGAATGCCTGCCGGTAGTGGAGCTGTGCTGAGCTAAGGTGAGCATTTTTAGGAAGGAAACTAGTCAAAGGTGAAGTATAGCAGAAAGGGTACTGTGTCCAGTGTTCTGAGCCCGCACCCCACCTCCTGGCCCCACAGTTCACTGAGAATGGGATCTGGGGTACACTGATTAAACTCCCAGAGCCTCACTGCACAAAAGGAGTTGCAGTGCCTACATGGAAAAATGAAGAGAGGGTGGAAATGAAAACCACTGGTGCAGACTCTGGCACATGGTGTGTGCGTGTGTGCTAAATCGCTTCAGTCATGTCTGACTCTGCGACTCTATGGACTGCAGCCTGCCAGTCTCTATCCATGGGATTCTCCAGGCAAGAGTACTGGAGTGGGTTGCCATGCCCTCCCCCCGGGGATCTTCCCAACCCAGGGATCAAACCTGCATCTCTTAGGTCTCCTGCATTGGCAGGCAGGTTCTTTACTGCTAGCACCACCTGGGAAGCCCTGGCAAATGGTGGATTCTCAACATTTTGCCTCTCTCTGTACCTCTGTGAATTCCTGCAGAGCCTCAAGAGGAACCATCCCAGGAAAGTGAGTCTATACCTAAGTCGGGTTCCAGGGTAGAACATGGGGAAACTGGCCCCCTCCCTCAGTGGCTGAGTATATTCCCAACAAAGTATATTCCCACGCCTCGTGGACCCCTCAAGTCAGGAGCTGGGACCTTCAGCAATGCCTATTTTCCTGTCTGGTTCCCACTTATGCCAGATCTTCGATCTGCTAGAGAACCCCACTACCCCCACCAATGCCCATGGAGCATGACAGGTCATCTCCCCTCTCTGGGCTTTAGCCTCCCACCTCTGTATAGTGGTTTCAATGACTATTATCCATCCTGCCCTGGGGTTGCTCTGCCAAGTAAACAAGACAGCAGAAATAAAGGCATATAGGTGTTCCCAGCATGAAACAGAGGCTGGTTGAGAAAGTACCCACTGAATGGTTGATGGATGGATGGAAGAATGAATGAACAGAGGGACTGGACTGTCTCCCAGAAAGCCAGATAGGATGTAAACCAGCACAAAGAACAGATTTGGTACTGGTAACCCCTGCTGCCATTCAGATCTAGGCCCCTTGGAGCCCCAGCCTGACCCAGTGGCTTCTTCCTGTGATGGAGTGGCAGAGATGGGAGAATGTGGGGGTGGGGGTGGGGAGTAGAGACCAAGGGGCTTAGGGAAGGCAGTGGGGATACAGAAGGGGAAAGTGAGACTCTGGGGACCTAGGGTCAGGATGGAAATGGGGATGGGGGCAAAGAAAGAGAGTAGGGCTGGGCGAAGAGCCCAGGACACAAAAGTAGGAGAGAAGAATAAAAGAGGGTGGACTCTGGGGGATACAGTGGAACAGCCTGCAAGGACCCAGCAGGCTCTCAGCAAGTGTGTGTTGAATGCCTAAAGGATGAATTGAAGGAAATGGATCAAGCGCTCAGAACAGAAGTTCAGGTGGCTCAGGGATGGACAGCCTCATGCATCCTCCACCCACTGGTTTCCCACCGCCTCCCACCCCGGATGCCCAGCCTCACCAAGAACACGCCGTGGGCATACAGATGGATCCCCAACTGGATTCCATTGACAATCTTCTCCCGGGCCCACTTGGGGATCCCGAAGTTGGCGATCAGGGCCATGACCGGAACTGCAAAGAACCTGAAAGGGAGGCGGTGGGTCTGTAGAGACACCATCCCTGCCTTCCACCCCACTCCATGGCCCCGAATCCCCTGCTATGCACACACACACAGAGGCCCCAAGTGGGTCCCAAACTGGAGGGAAGCCAGTGTGACCTTCAGAAGCCAGAGGTTAAAAGGAGACAGGAATCCCACTGGCCTGGGAAATGTGGTGAGGGGGGTAGGCAAGCAGTAGATTGAATTTAACTCAGTTCTACCCCCACCCCAAATTCTGGCACCTGAGAGGAAATCAACAGATGTTTGATGACTGAATTAACATAAGATAATAACAATTAAGGACTTAACTGCATGCCAGACCTGTTACTAAGCATTTCATGAATACACACTCATGTAACTCTCACAGTGACTCTATGAGGCAGGTACAATTTCCGTCCCTATTAAACAGGTGCGGAAACTGAGGCAGAGAGAATTTAATTGATGTATGTAATGTCACACAGTTTACAAGCTTTAGAAAGTGAAGTAGAAGTGTTAGTCACTCGGTCATGTCTGACTCTTTGCAACCCCATGGACTGTCACCTGCCAGGCAAGAATACTGGAGTGGAAAAAAAATAAAAAAGAGTATTAGAGTGGGTCTCCATTCCCTTCTCCGGGGAATCCCCAAACCAGGGATCAAACCCAGATCTCCTGCTGCATTGCAGGCAGATTCTTTACCATCTGAGCCACCAGGGAAGCTCCACAGACTTTAGAACTGGGATCTAAATCCAGGCAATCTGGCTTAGAATTCACCTACTTGGGACTTCCATAGCGGTCCAGTGGCTAAGACTCCACACTCCCAATTCTGAGTTTGATCCCTGGTCCGGGAACTAGATCCCACGTGCTGCAATTAAGAGTTCACATGCTGCAACTAATGATCCCACATGCCTCAACTAAGACCCAGGGCAACCAAATAAATAAGTAAATATTTAAAATGCATATATGAGAAAATAAATCATTTAAAAGAATCCACCTGCTTTACTGGTGTGTGTGTGTGTGTGTGCTAAGTTGTTTCAGTCGCATCCCACTCTTCAACCTTCTGGACTGTGTAGCCCACCAGGCTCCTCTGTCCATGGGTTCTCCAGGCAAGGATACTGGAGTAGGTTGCCATTTCCTCCTCCAGGGGAATCTTCCCAACCCAGGGTTCAAACCTGTGTCTCTTACATCTCCTGCATTGGCAGGCAGGTTCTTTACCACTTGTGCCACCTGGGAAGCCCATAACTTTACTGCTGCTGCTGCTGCTGCTAAGTCGCTTCAGTCGTGTCTGACCCTGCGACCCCATAGACGGCAGCCCACCAGGCTCTGCTGTCCCTGGGATTCTCCAGGCAAGAATACTGGAGTGGGTTGCCATGGCCTTCTCCAGTGCATGAAAGGGAAAAGTGAAAGTGAAGTTGCTCAGTCGTGTCCAACTCTCAGCGACCCCATGGACTGTAGCCCACCAGGCTCCTCCATCCATGGGACTTTCCAGGCAAGAGTACTGGAGTGGGGTGCCATTGCCTTCTCCGAACTTTACTGCTATGCTATGTTAAAAGAAAAAATTCACAACTACTTTTTGTTGGACATTTCCTATGTGCCACACTCAAAGCCCTCATCTGTTGCCCTATGCACTCTCAAGACACCCATTTGCAGGAAATACTCTGGACAATCCCTCTTTCTGGGTAGGCAACCTGAGGCTTTTTTTTTTTTTTCCACTTTGGGAAAGGAATTGTTTCCAGGTTACACAGTGTGTAAGTGGCAGACTCTGGTGACAGCTGCCTAACTTGAAAGTCCATCTGCCTCCCAGAAGAGGGTCTGAGCTGAAGACAGCCATTTCTGGGGAGCTGGGGAAGGCATGGACAGGTTGGGGGCCCAGCACATCTCACCAGAGGGTGTAGGCAGCAAAGAAGGGCACGTAAAAGGGCTGCTTCTCCGGGAAGTGGCGCAAGGAGATGAGCACAGCATAGGAGAACCACACGTAGGCCGCCACCTGCAGCCCAATGAGCCCGTAGCCCGCTGGCGACTCATAGGTGTACAGGACCTGGCCTGGGTCAAAGAACTGGACCCAAGGGAGAGGGTCGGTCACAGCCCTGACCTTCGGCCCTCCTCACAGGGACCCCAGACCCCACCCTCAAATACCCTCAAAGGGCACAGAGGTACTTGATCAGGACAGAAGCAGTAGGAGAATGAGAGATGGAGATGAGAGGATAGACGCAGAGAGGGAGAGTGAAAAGACAGAATCTGTCTCTGCTACCACGGCCCAGCACAGAGCTGAACACCACCAAGTGTTAAGTTCTTCCATTTGCACCAAGTTGATGAAGCAGGTTTTATTTTCACCCCATTTTACAGAAGGGGAAAACTGAGGCTAAGCAGGAAGCCTTTCGGCCAAAGTCAAGGTGATAATATAAAGCCCTAGAGAAGCCCCCTGGGGTAGGTAAGACCCTCCTTATTTTACAGAAGAAGCAGATCTAGGGGTGGGTCTAGAAGCCGATCAGTCAAGGTCAACCAGCTGGGAAAGGGGAGAGCCAGAGTGGACTCCAGGTCTGTGTGACTCCTGAACTTAAGTCACGACACTGAACATGAAATGTGACAGACAGCGAGAGACAGAGGAGGAAGAGAGCCACGTAGAGAGACGCGAATGCACTTAGGGAGACAGATGGGAAGGCGGAAAACCACAGAGTGGGAGAGAGAGAGCCAGGAAGAACACTAGCAGACAGGTGGAAGAGGCCACTAAAAGCTTTGGGGGGTGGGGAGGACGGAGCAAAGCCTGAGCTTTTAGGGGGACGCACCTCGGCCTCGTAGATGAGCAGCGCCACGTGGGTGAGGGTGTACAGGGTCATGTAGACAGACAACTTCACCGAGCCCGAGTGGCTGATGCGGCCCCTGGCGGCAGGCCATGAGGGGAGACAGCAGGGGTGGGGGCCGTCAGAGAGGAGGGGGTAGCCACCCCTCCCCCAACCCAATCTCTGCCCTGCCCCCCTGCCCAGCCACCCCATCCCCACCGTGCTCCCTCCCACCCCAGCGTGGGCACCGTGTCACCGTGAATCCCTTCCCCAGAAGGATCAGCATTAGCAGGAAGATGAGGAAGCTGGAGGAGAAGAGCAGCTTGGCTGGTAGAAGGAGGAGAGGGCAGCTAAGACGCAGGGCTTGGCTGGGGGAGGAGCCCCACACCCTCCCAGGCCCACCTCTTTCTCACCCAGGATCTTCAGACTCTCGTTGCCAATGCCATCTGTGGCATACTGACCCCAGTAGATGCAGAAAAATAGGAGGCTCAGGACTGAGGGGAGGACAAGCAGAGAGAGGAAAAGACAGACACTGGCTTTAGAGCATCACTCTTCCCTAGCACTGTGATCCAGATGACCAGAACCCTTCATTCATCCCCATCAGGATTTAGAGTGTCTACTCCTGCTGACCTCCTGGGATACTCTGAAGTCCAGGCTCCCAGCCCTCCTCCCTCAGACCCAGGAGTCCAGGCCCCCAGCCCCTCCTCCCTCAGACCCAGGAGTCCAGGCCCCCAAACCCTCCTCTCTGAGACCCAGGAGTCCAGGCCCCCAGCCCCTCCTCCCTCAGACCCAGGAGTCCAGGCCCCCAAACCCTCCTCTCTGAGACCCAGGAGTCCAGGCCCCCAGCCCCTCCTCCCTCAGACCTAAGGATCCAAGACCCCAGCCCTTCCTTTCTTAGGCCTAGGTAACTGAGCCCTAACCTCCTCCTCTCATAGAACTCAAAAGTTAAGATACTCTAAACCTCACCCTCCACTCCTGCTGCAGCCATGAACATTTTATAAGTCGTGTGAAGCAACTGACGACCTTTCAGCAAATCTAGGAGGAGGGTAAGGGAAGGGTGTACACAGACAGGTTGACTGTCCTCCAACCTTGTCCCCCCTCCCCCATCTCCCCTCTCCCCCCCTCCGCCCCCTCCATGGGCTGGACTCACATCCAAAGTAACAGGAGAGGAGGAAGATGAGGATGAAGATGAAGAGGAAAGTCACATCGGTCTCCAGGATCCCTGCCAATTTGGCAGAAGGAGGAAACCCTGCAGTCAGGAGGGGTCTTCCCTCAACAGGCTCCCAGTTCTAGGTTCCCACCGAGATGCTGGGTCCCTGCGTGCTCACCAAACTCATCAGCAGAGAAATGCCGCGTCCAGAAGGACTTGCCGTTGGTGAGGACCATCTCATACTCCAGCTGCAGCCCATCTCCCTGTGGGGAGTGTGGAGGCCTAAGGAAGGGGGGCAGGGGCAGCCCTGGGCAGGGAGGGAGTTGGCAGAAAGGCAAGGAGGAGAAAGCTCCAGTTACTTACACCACACTTGCTGAGCGCGATGTACCACCACCTTTCACGCACAGAGCGGAAGCTGCGGCCACTGGAGCAGCTCAGGTAGCGAGTTCCCTCCTCTGACACCACCTGGGGAGGAACGCGAAGGCTGAAGCCTGCCGGGACCTGGACCTTCAGCACCTGCCCTTTCCCCCAGGCTGGACTCATACCTGACAGCCTGACCAGGCATACTGGGTAGTGAGGTTGATGACCTGGTTGTTCTCTGGCCTGATCACTGACTCCTTGGCCAGGCAGTCCTAGGTAAGGGCAGGGATGTGGTCACTCCTTGGCCAGCTTCAACCTTGTCCCCCTCCCCTCCACCCTCCTCACAGACTTCACCTTGTCCCCTGCCTTGTACACGGCTGGCCACTGGGATGGGTCGTCGAAATAGAGGAGGATGTTCTGACAGCACTTGGCCTGCAGACCCAGAGGTGTGGGGGGTTGGGGAGCTGGGGTAGCCCTTGCCTTGGGAGGCCAAGGGGGTGTCCAGCCTCAGCATGGTGAGTGGTTGGGGAAAGCTCACCTCAGGGTATCGGAAACGGAAGTCTAGTCGGCCGTAATCCGAGAGGAAGCAAAATCTCGTCAGGAACACCCAGTCCTGGAAAAGGGGCCCACTCAGACCTTCTTCTGAGCCCCTTGAGAACTCTCCTTGATTCCATAGTCCCCCCCCCCCCGCCAACTCTTCTTCCCTACCCTGGAGTTCCTGGTTTCCTAAGAAGCCTAAAGGGGACCAGGTCACCTCCAAAATTCTTCTGTTATCCTTTCACCTTGGTTCCAGGATTCCTGCTTTGAATGTTTCTTCCCCTCCTTTCAAACACTTCTCCCATTTCCCAGGTGCCAGAGAAAGCCTGGAGGGCCAGATCCCCATCCTGGACATCTTCTGTCACAGACACATACACACACACACACACACAGACACACACACAGAGACACACACACAGACACACACACACACACACACAGTGGTCCTAGAGCCCATCAGATGCTGGGGAGTATTCCAAACATCTTCTGTCACAGACACAGACACAGACACAGACACACAGACACACACACAGACACACACACAGACACACACACACAGACACACACACACAGACACACACACACACACAGTGGTCCTAGAGCCCATCAGATGCTGGGGAGTATTCCAAACATCTTCTGTCACACACACACACACACACACACACACACACACACACACACACACAGTGGTCCTAGAGCCCATCAGATGCTGGGGAGTATTCCAAACATCTTCTGTCACAGACACACACACACACACACACACACACACACACACATAGTGGTCCTAGAGCCCATCAGATGCTGGGGAGTATTCCAAACGGCCCCCTCCAGGTCCTGAGCAGGAGTGAACTCAGGCTCTCTTGCAGTGAAAAGTGCTGTCCCTTCAGCACCACCTCGGCGTCCCCCACCCCCACCCCAAACTCTGACTCTCCCAACCCCGCCCCCCTCCTCGCCCAACTCTGACCTCAATGTCCCTCCTACAATCCCTGAGGCTCCTCTCTACCCCCGGGGCCCCCTCAGCCTCAACCCAGACCCACTCTCTCATTGCCCCTGGCCCCACGCCCCCAGGCTCTCAGGGACCTTCCGGGAGGGGCGGCAGGGGGCGGGGTGGCACCTCCCCCCTCCTCTCCCTTCGGTCCCTCGGGGGCCCGGCGGGTGGCAGGGGAGGGCCGGGCGCGCTCACCTCCTTGGAGCTGAGGTTGCCCCGCACGTACTTGGCCCGGGCGCGGGGGGCCAGCGGCAGCAGGAGGAGCAGCAGCAGCGGCAGCAGGCGGCGCAGAGCGGACGCGCGCGGGGGCTCCATTCCACCTGCTCCGGCCCCGGCCCCGGCCCGGGCTCCGCTCCCGCTCCCACTCCGGCCCGGCGACGGCGGCGAGAGCGCGCGGGCCGGCTGGCGCGCGGCCCCGATTAAAGGGGCCGCTGGGCACTGCGCTCCCTGCCTTCTCCTCTGGGATGACCCGGCCTGGCCCCCTTCCCAATCACCATGGGAGGGGCCGCCCCTTTCCCATCCGCACCACCCGTCTTCAGCCCCAGTACTCCCCTTGGGTTGTCTCCTCGATACCTCAGGCTCCTGGTGTCCTGAAATGAACTTCAATGCATTCCCCCAAGTCCAGCATCCTCCTCCAGGCTGCCATCTCAGGATGACCCACAACCCCCAGGCCCCAGCTCTGTTCTGACCTCCCCTCAGTTTAGCTCCCAAATAGCTCTTTGATTACCCATCCCCACCCCCATGACAGCCATCACCAGCTGTGGCCACTCCAGATCCCATGCACCCTGTGAAGTTCCTACAGAAACACAGAGGCAGAGTGGGTAAACCACCTGTTCTGGGTCACACAACTCCGAGGTGGTACAGAGCCCTCAGCCACAACCACTACCCCCTGCTGCCTGACCCTGTCCTGTCACTGAGGCAGAGCGGGTGGTGTTACAAGAAACCCACAAGCAGACTCTGAAATCAATTGCTTGGGTTCAAATCCCAGCATTGCCATAACCTTCCTAAAAGACCTCAGCCGAGTCACACCTGTGTGATCTCCCAGCCAGTCCCCTACACCCTGGTACTGACTTTACGGTTTCCAAGTGGGCAATGGGGAGCCCTGGAAAAGCTTTACCGAGTACAGTCCAAGCCCCTCCGCTTCATTTTCCCGATCAGATTGCAACACATTTAGCTTCATCCTTCCCCCTCCACTGCAGAAAATTTGCTGCTCCTCAAAATATCATTTTAAAAAACTTTCCAAGTCAAGAGGCCAAGCAGGAAACATAAACGGGTGAAATGGAGAGTGTTGACCCCACAAAAAACGAGCCTCTGCAACTTAGCTTCAGCCAGTTTTCTACAGGAAGGAGAGTAAGTCTGATATGCCAGTTTCTCTGCTTTCGTTCTTTCCGTTGTTTTTTTCTTTTTTTAAGAAAGAAGCCAGAAATTTTTTTAAAAAAAGCAAACTGATTTGTAACAGTAGATAATTGATTCAAAAATGTTAAATATATTGTAGACCAAAGAAAAAAGTCTGTCACTATATCCAGGCTTCATCTGCCATTCCTGCCCTGATCCTGCCCACACACTGTTCTTGTGCCCACCAGACCAGAAGCCTCTCATAAGCAGAGCCCAGATGTGACTCATGCTAAGTCCCAGCATGGTCTAGGGATACAGGCTGAATGGGCCTTACACGTGCTGTTCCACAGAGGAGCATTTCTAGATTGCCTGGAATGTTCTTTTTCTCCTCTACTAGCAAATTTCCACCGAACTTGAAAAATACAAGGGTCTTTTGTCAACTCCTCGTCAGCAGAGCAGAGTCATCACTCCCTCCTTGGACTCCCCAGCCCCTGGACTTCTTTCCTTTTCAGATGCCACAAGGGCTGAAACTGTGTTCACCACTGTACTGGGAGTCCCCTGGGGACACAGCCTCAGTCTCACTCACCCTGGAGCCCCAGCATCACCAGAGTCAAGCACAAAATTGGCCTTAGTGGGTGGATCTATTAGACTGACTGGAGGTCTCTGGGCCGAGGACGGTGACAAATGACAGTACCTTCCCTTCCACTTTGGACCCAGAACTCAGAGCTAGGGAAAGCTGCTGTCCTGGGCCAGGCACTCACTACAAATCAAGAGGACTGTGAAGAAGACACTTTATTGAGGTGATCAGAGTTGGAGATTCCTGCCGCCAACCCAGCCTCAGCCTGCTCAGTACAGTCTCATGGGTGGAAAGGACCAGGCCTCTGGGCTGCTCTGAGCCACCACCCAGGAGAGGCTGGGCCGTGGGGCTGGGGGGTGTGGGCTCCAGTCCAAAGCAGAGCTTCGAGGCAACAAGGGTGATGGTGGCTGGGGCAGGAGTTGTGGTGGGCCAGTACCCCAAGGCCGGGGAGGGGGCGGTGTGGCTACCAGCCAGATGCTTTTCAATAGATCAAAGGCTGTTGGGGGGCCCCAGGCCACCCTAGATGGTGAAGGCAACGAGGATAATGGGGTTGCCCAGGGACCTTTCGGTGATGCCAGGCTCACTCGGTGCACAGTAGGAGTGCTGGAGGTGGGAGGCACGGCAAAGGTGAGCTCCTTTGTCCCCTGCCGCCTCCTCTGCCTCCCCTCCCCTGGGGCCTGCTCAGGACTGTTGATCCAGGAAGGTGTCATCCTTTGTCTCTTAGGGGCCCCAGGCTCGGTCCCTGGCACAGAGGAAAGAAGCATGAGGGACAGCTGAACAAGAGTGGACAAAGGAAAACGGAGGTTAGGAGGCAGGAGGTAAGCTCACCTGGCAAGTGTGGCTGGCAGCCCCGGAGCACCAGGGTAAGGTCAGGCACACAGCCATGGCAGGCCTGTAAGGTGCCCACAATAGCATCCCTGGCCTCTTGAACTAGGTTCCTCCTAGGGAAGGCTTGTGGCAGAATCAGCTGGCATTGCAGCTCCCCCAGCAGCTGCTCCAAGTCAGGGAGCTGTGGGGGACTGGGGGGCCCTGGGCCCGAGCCTCCAGGCACCTGGTTTTCCTTGCCCCTTGACTGTAGGGATGGTTGTTGGCCCCTGCCTGGGCTTGGGGAGGACTTGGTGGTGAGTGCAGGGGTGGCTGACTCCAGAGACCCACTGCTAAGCAGCCGGGCCACATCCAGAGATTTCACCTCATGGTTGAAGAGACCCCGGTGGTCCCGGCTCAGGCGGCCCTGGGTTATGACCACGAGCTTGGCGGCAGTAGGGGCCACAGAATTCCGGAGTACCATATGTGGATCCCGGCCAGCCATGGGAGGATGCTGACAGGCCAGCGGCCGCCGACTGCCCACCAGGGCCTCATTACGCTCCCGCCTGGTCTTCCGACGGCGGACACGACCAGGCTTTTCAGGCTGCTGGAAAGGCTTGGGGGCTGGCTCCCCAGGATCCATGGTGCCCTGGAAGATAAAGACAGGGTAATCATATGAGAAGAGATGGTTTGGGGTGAAGTGGGAGTACTATTTAGAGACTCAAAATGAGAGAAAGGGATTGGTAGAGAGCAACTGGAAAAGGCTTGGTCAGGGAAAGATGAGGGAAAAGGCAGAGTCATTGAGGCAGGATGGGGTCAAGGGAGTCATGCTGAATGGGAAGATTTGTCAGAAGATAAAGGATTAGATGAAAGGAGGATATGAGGAAATCCTTAAAAATGAAGGATGGGAAAGGGGTCATCATACTGGAGGGATCTGGTGAACCAGATAGGGACTTTGGACAGACGAGAAAGCCAGGGGGAGAGGAGGTACTGGAAAATGCAGAAAGTGGAGAGGATGGTAGCAAGAGAAAGGCAGGAAAGAGAATAGAAGTTGGACAGAGTAAGTCTCTGTCAGAGACAGAATAAGTCTTGGAAGGACAGAAAGGGCAACAGAGGAGCTATCAGGGACTGGGGCCTGGTCATGGAAGGGGCGTAGACCGCAAGGCTGGGTGAGGCAGGTGAAGTAGGGATGGGGGTACAGTTGGTGAGGGTAGGGTGGGGGAAGGGCACCTCACCTTATCCTATCCCCAACGAACCCCGCCCCGCCCTGCCCACTCCACGTGGCTGTGGGAGACAATGGCTTCTTTTCCGCAGTGACCCCAGCTCTTCGATGCGCCTGACGCTCTTCCGGGCCTCACACAAGGCCTCCTGCACGCACGCACGCACGCATGCGCGAGCCCCTCCCACGCCCTTTGGCATCCAGTTCCGGGGAGTCACAGGCCCAGAGGCACGTGCCAGCTGTCCGCGACGCCGGTTATAGCCCCGCCCCTCTCAGCCTCACTTTCAGAAATCTCTTTCATTTGTCCTAAGCACCTTCTATCCACCTTCTATCTACCAATTGGCCTAGGTCCACTAGGCCCGCCCCCTTGCTCAGTGCTGATTGGTTTAGACATCTATTGGCGGGACTATCTCTGTAGAGCGGCAAGGTGGGGTGAAGCCAAGGGGGAGAAGGGCCGTAGCAGCCTCTATATACACCAGTCAGTCCCCACGCTGTCAACAGGCTTTATCCCTAGGGAATCAATATAGTGTCGTCATCTGGAGCTAGGCTTCAGAGCCCCACTATCTAGGTTCCTATGCCCAGACTGGCGCATTTGAGCTCTGTGACCTTGGGGAAGTATGCAACTGCTCAGAGCTTCAGTTTCCTAATCTGTAAAATGGAGTTGATATCTTCTCCTTCTTATAACTGCTGTAAGTATGAGGTGTGCCAGCATCCAATTTGAAACAGCGCTTGTTGAATGGATGCCTCTAAACTTTCCCACTACACTTGTCCCCCTCAGTCTCCTCCCCCCTACCCCCACCCCCGCAGCTTGCGGGATCTCAGTGCCCTGACCAGGGACTGAATCCCAGCCCCGGTTGTGAAAGCCTGGAGTCCTACCTCTAGTCCACTAGTGAACTCCCCCCCTCAGACTCTCTAATCGAGCTATACCAGGGTTTTCCCCATACCCTAACAAGCTATATTATGTATTAGCTGGTAATATTGCTTGTCCAAACTTCACAATCTTACAAAGCCAAGCGCCTTAGGTACTACTCCTTCTAAGAAATCCTTCACCCTCAGAGTCCATCTTTTTCTCCTCCCACAAAGGTCCCCTGTACATTTCTTAATCACAACCTTGATCCTTCCCTCAGTTGTGTGTCTGGAGTCTGCCTCCTCCAACATGGCTACAAGAAGGTCAGAATCAGACCCATTCATTTAATACTCATTCAGCAAGTACTTGTGAACAGCCACAGATAGTACTTGGTACTCTGAGTCAGGCCCTGTTCGAGGCAAGTGGATGAGGCAAAACATAAACACAATAAAATAAAATGCATCTCTGTATCTCAGCATCAACCTTCTTAGAAGGAATGAATAATTAGCAAGGTCTCATTTGGGAGTGGAGCTACAGGAACATGATCAGGATTTTTAGGGGGTGGGACCCCCCCACCTGGTCCCCCAGAACAAGATCTTGTAAGACTTAAGATCTGAGATTAATTTGGGGCAGGAGGTGGGGGACAGCGACTTAAGGTGACCTTGGCTATGGATGTAGGTTTCTGAGCCCAGACACACCCAACTGAAGTCGGTCAGCCATAGGTTTAGGGAGGGGAGCGGAGGCCACAGATCTGTAAGGTGAGCTGCGCGGGAGGGGCGCCAGGCTAGACTTGGCCCTTGCAGCATCTCTAATTTCCCTTATCTTCTTGCATCTTCTACTACCCTCTCTGCAGGGTCAGTGATGTCTGTAATGCTAAGACACATAGTTTAGCTATTATGTCACAAAAACTGGTGTTTTTGAGCAGGGGAGGGCCATGAGCACAGAGGCTCACTAAAGTCCCAGCACTGCCTTAAAGTGTCGCCTTACAGCTGAGTCTCTAATTTTCACATTCTGCCATCCTCCTTTTCTCTCCCCTACGTCTGAAGAAAATGAGTGCGTCCCTTCCTAGCCAGGTGCGTACGAGCCACCCCCTCAAGGGATCCAGGAATGGACTCGTCCACTCACTCCCCCACCACCACGTGAATGAGGGACACACAGACACCCCCACCCCCACACCGGCCCCTCCCCACACTTCTAGCCCTACAGCAAATGGTTTCTTCCCTCAAGACTGGCGCTAGATTTTCCCCGCCTACTCTCGGCCTTTCAGGTATTTCGCTCCTCCCCGTGACGCCGGTAGGGTGGTTTCTCCCCCCGCCCCCACGGTATGCTGGTTGGTCTCGCCTGCCCCACGCCCCCCGGTGCCCGGGTGCGCCAGCCGCCGCCGCCGCCGCCGCCGCGGCCCGAGTGAGCGGCCGGAGCAGGAAGCGCCGGACGAGCTCACTGCGCGGCCGCCGTGGGGGAAGCGAAGGTTCCCAATTCCACCTCCCCTCCTAAGTGAAGGTTTCCGCCCCAGGAGAGGGGGCGGTGCCCGGGAATCCGTCGCGCCCTCCGCGGGAGTGCGGGCTTCGGGACCGTCCATTGTTGCCTGAGGGGTAGGGGTGGGCGTGGCGGCGCCACCTCCTCCCGGAACACTCTCCCGCCGACCGCGCTCGCTCGTCCTGCAGGAGCAGAGGCGCCAAGATGAGTGGAGACGAGAACCCAGCCAGCAAGCCCACGCCGGTGCAGGACGTGCAGGGCGATGGGCGCTGGATGTCCCTGGTGAGCGACCCCGCCCGCGATACTCCGGAGTCCGGGGCTGGGGGCGGGGAGGGCGGGGAGGCTCTTGGGAGAGAAGCTGGTTCCCGCCGCTCTCGCTACGAGATTGGGAAACTGAGGGCAGTTGAGGTGGTGCTGCCTAAGGAAGCGGGGTGGGGCGGGCCCCGCAGCGTGCATGCCATTGACTCCCCTCCTTTCCGTCCCCAAAGCACCATCGGTTCGTAGCCGACAGCAAAGATAAGGAACCCGAAGTCGTCTTCATCGGTGACTCCTTGGTCCAGCTGATGCACCAGTGCGAGGTGAGGCCCGTCCCTCTCCTCCTGCCCCACCCAGGCCTGTGCCCTCACTGACTCCTGGACCAGAGCCCGGGCCAAGCGCGTGTGGGGTACTCGAAATACCCTCACGTAGCACCGGGCGCCCAGGATTTCTGTGTAATGTGCCACGTTCCACTGAAAAGGAAGTGTGTTTTGTCCTGGCTTTTTGTTATATTGGGTTTGTGTATAGTGAGACTTAACATGAGGCTTCTTGCAAGAAGATTGCCTACCATGAGGCTCTTTGTTTGCTTAAATCAGCGCACAGCCCTAATGTATTTCCACAAAGCTATAGTTGTTTCCACAAAGTGAAGGTCGGTAGATCTCTACTAAGGGAGCTCAATTATGCTACCTATTCACTAAGGGATGTTAAACCATGGCTTTCCTCAAAGTGAGGTTCAACTGGAATGCTGTTGGTTTGATGCCTGGCTCAAGCAGAGTGAGTTTTCTTAAAAGGAGTCTTGCTTCTATGGGGATTCATGAAAGTGAGACTATGATGGGTTTGCGTAAAGTGGGGTTTGACTATATTGGGGTTTGCTTAAGGTGAGATTTAAGCAGACTGCTTTCATAAAGCAAAGCTCTAACATGACGACATTTGGTTAACCTTTGGATAGAGAGCGGTGGTCCATGCTGACGATGCCCCTGTACCCACACCGCTTCTTGCCCACAGATCTGGCGGGAGCTCTTTTCCCCTCTGCACGCACTGAACTTTGGCATTGGCGGTGACAGCACACAGCATGTTCTGTGGCGTCTGGAGAATGGGGAACTGGAACACATCCGGCCCAAGGTGAGCAGGGCTTGGGTGGACAGCCAGAGCGCCCTCAGCCTGCCCACCTTACCACTGCTACATCCTCTCTTTCCACAGATTGTGGTGGTCTGGGTGGGAACCAACAACCACGGGCACACTGCAGAGCAGGTGACTGGGGGCATCAAGGCCATAGTGCAACTGGTGAACGAGCGGCAGCCCCAGGCGCGGGTTGTGGTGCTGGTGAGAGAATGGGGAGGACGGGGGGGAGGAAAAACGGCTGAGGTCTGGGACCCCTTCGGGTGTAGCCACAGCTGCATAGTTCTGGGCAGTTCAGCTCAGAGCAGTGGCTTTCAGGCAAAATCTCATGTTGAAGCTTGCTGTGCCCATCAGAAGGGCTGTAGTTAAGGACATATTCAGGAGCAAATTAGCCCCTTTTGCCCAAGGGACTGCTGGACACTCTGAAAGTGAGTTGCTCAGTTGTGTCTGACTCTTTGCAACCCCGTGGACTATACAGTCCATGGAATTCTCCAGACCAGAATACTGGAGTAGGTAGCTTTTCCCTTCTCCAAGGGATCTTCCCAATGCAAGGATCGAACCCAGGTCTCCCACATTGAGAGCAGATTCTTTACCAGCTGAGCCACAAGGGAAGGCCAGGAATACTGGAGTGGGTAGCCTATCCCTTCTCCAGGGGCCTTCCCAACCCAGGAATTGAACTGGGGTCTCCTGCACTGCAGGAGGATTCTTTACCAACTGAGCTATCAGGGTGTTGAAAAAGTCAAAACATTTCTTAAATAGCCAAGACAGACATTCCCAGGGTGAAGCTAGCTAGCTTCCATTACTTCTAGAAGGTTCCACCTCTGACCATAGTTTGGAACCTATGTTTCCAAACCCCCATTTTCCCATCCCTAGCATATTCTGGAGCTTAGGACTTCCTGATAGGGGACAGAGAAGTCTGGCACAGGGGAACAGGACACCCATATGCTGGTAGGACGCCTCCTCACAACTCCTTGTGCCTTCCTCAGGGCCTGCTTCCTCGGGGCCAGCACCCCAACCCACTTCGAGAGAAAAATCGACGGGTGAATGAGCTGGTACGGGCAGCACTGGCCAGCCACCCTCGGGCCCACTTCCTGGACGCAGACCCTGGCTTTGTGCACTCAGATGGTACCATCAGCCACCATGACATGTACGATTACCTGCATCTGAGCCGTCTGGGGTACACACCTGTTTGCCGGGCCCTGCACTCCTTGCTTCTGCGTCTGCTAACCCAAGACCAGGGACAGGGTGGTGCCCCCCTGCCGGAACCAGGCCCCTAATCATCTGCTTTCCTATAACATTAAATTTTCATTTTTCAGTCTCCCATTTTCTGCTTTATGGCCAAGCCCATCTGGGTATCTTTAATTCCAACGTCTATGACCCTGCAGCTCTGCCCAAAGGAGGCCTCACCAATCCTTCAAGATATTCTGGTTCGTGTAGTCAGGCAGATTTCTGCCATCACAGTAGTGCTCCAAGCAGGCACCGCCAATCAATAACCCACTAGGTGAAACTGGTTTGCTAACATGACCAAGTAGCATCAAGGTCAAGTGAGAATTCTGGGTGACCCAGCAAAGCCCACCCACTGCTGCACTCCGATCTGTCTGAGCTTACCTGTGACTTCCTGTGAAAGCTTTCTGACCTTCCCACCCCCGGCAGTCAGCTCTCCACATAGTGTATGGGTATTTGTCTCCCCAGAGAAGCACTGTCCAATGCTGTGTGATAGAGGTGGAAACCAGGAGAGGATTCCTCTGCCTCGGCTGCAGTGCTGGCTCAGGCCACACAGGGGCAGCAGGGGTCACTGGGGACAGGGCGGTACTCTGATCCCACTGGCCTCCCCACCCAGTGCCTGCCCTGGTTCAGACCTTGAGAATTCAACTGGAATATCAAGGGTGAACTTCCCTTCTCACAGCACCATGTCACAGGCCTTCCCCAGTCGTGCCTGCCGAATGGCTGAGTAGGCATGACTCTGCCCACTAGGTCCCACTGATGTAGGGGATGGTCCTGGAATGGCACCCCGGACCTCACAGTGGTTGGGGGCAAAGCCTGTAACCCCACGGCCATCTGGGGGCCAGAGTGGTATGACCCACATCCCTTCTCCCTTGAGAGCTGGTAGCCACACAGGTGTGTTAAACAGCTTTAATCTCGGTCATTGTGGCTTCTCAGCACAGTAAGAAATATTGCACATGATCAACATGTTTTGTTCTGGGGATGGGGACAAGGGTGGGGGAATCACCTTCTTAGAAAGTACAACCCAAGTTGGGAGGGCAGAGGGGGTGGGGAGAGAACCCTCCCCGTGCCTGTGGCAAAGTGCAGGAGCCCCCACCCCCAAGCTAACCTGAGTCCAGCCCCTCTGGGGAAAAAAGGGGTACATGAACTCCCCCACTCCACAGGCACCTCCCTGTGGCCCGAGGCCCACACTACCCTCCAGCTGGCAGCCCTCACACGAGCCATTTTGCATAAAGTACAAGTGAAAAGGTCTGAAGGTAACACACTCCAGGTTATGTACAGGGGCTCGATGGAGAGAGACTGTGCCCCGCTTCCCCTCAGTCGCCCCCCCCTCTGTCACAGGGAGGGAGCTGTGGGGGGAGGGGGCAGACAAGGGAGCAGGCCTCATTTCGCCCCCAGCTGGAAAGGACGAAATGGCTTTACTGGGGAGGAGGCAACCATCCTGCCCCACCATTCCTGCCACCTAACATACTGTCCATGTCCTGAGGGGGGTACTGTGGGTCTGGGGTCTTCTCAGGAGCCCCTCACCTGCCTGTGGCAGCTGTGGAGGGACCAGAGGGCGGTGGTGAGGGTTGGGGGGCCCCCTCCCAGCCAGGCTGTCCAGGCCCCGGCTCTGGGGGTGGAGGCAGTGGCGGGGCAGCCGGGGCTGTGCCAGAGTCCGAGCCAGGTGAGGTGGGGTCAGGGCCCCCCGCGGGGCTGGGAGTAGGGACAGGGGCAGCAGCAGTGCCAGTGGGGGGCGGTCCGGGGAGGGGGGCCTCAGCTCCCGGGGGCTGTTCTGAGGGAGTGGCCGCCTGCATAATCTTCTGGCGCACCTCACGGATCTTCAGCTGCAGACAGACCTTGGAAGGGAAGATGTCTGCGTAGCGGGCCTGGAAGGCTGCTGTGGCCTGGGCTGTAGGCAGAAGGGGCAGGCGGGGAGGGGGAGAAGGGCAAGGTGAGATGAGTAGGTAGGCCCCCTCCAAGTCCCCCGCCCGAGACTCCCAGCTGTGCGCACCTGATGGGAAGAAGCCGTGGTCCTGGAAGAGCTGCATGACCAAGGCCCGGCGCTGGTCCAGGGTGCGCCGCAGCGACGAGTAGGGCACCTTCTCGTACTCCAGCTCCCCGAGCACGTCCTCAGCTTCTGTGCCTGTGAGCAGCACAGGGAGCCCAGTCACACCTCCTACCACCGTGCAAGGGTCCACTCAGCCCTCACTGAACCCTGTTTCACACCGGGTTCAGAGAGGGAACCTGCCCAAGGTCACGTGGCAACTTAAGGGCCTGCGAAACTCCAGAACCAGGCTTCTCTGGTGGCTCAGCAATAAAGAATCCACCTGCCAACGCAGGGGACGTGGGTTCAAACCCTAATCTGGGAAGATCCCACATGCCCTGCATGGAGCAACTAAGCCCTCAAGCCACAACTACCGAAGCTGTTGCATCCTAGAGTCTGTCCTCTGCCGCAAGCGAAGCCGCCACCGCTGTGAGAAGCCCGAGCACCTCAACTAGAGAGCAGACCCCGCCCGCCACGACTAGACAAAGGCTGCGCAGCAATGGAGACCCAGCACAGCCAACAACACAAAACAGAACACCTCCAGAACCCACCATTGGCCTGCTGTCCCTCTCAGTGACACCCAGCCCACTCTCCCACCTTTAACCCTGTTTCTAAGACCCCACCCCTCTTGGAGGCCCTGGGTTCCCCACAGCTCTGCCTGCCACCACGCCGGCACCTGTGCGGTCAAAGGTGAAGATGTCGCCCTCGCACTTGGCACTCTTGGGGGTGTTGGGCTCCGAGCTGCAGCTGGAGCGCCTCCTCATCTTGCGCTTAGGCGAGGTGGGGTCCTCAGGGGCCGAGTCCAGGTCTGTTCAGACGGAAGCAGGCTCAGTGGCCGTGGCCCCCGTCTGTCCCCCATCTCCCCCGGGCACCTGGAGCTTGCCTACCAGTGGAATTCTTCCTCTTCTTGCGGTAGGAGCCCAGGATGGCCCGGGGTGAGGTGGCCAGAGACTGCAAGGTGGGCGAGGGCAGCACCTCCTCAGGCCGGAACTCAGGCAGCTCGGCAAAGCGCTCTTCGAAGTCCACCTCTGACAAGACCCTGCTGGAGAGCAGGCAGGGTCACCTTCTCTGTCCCCGCCTGCAGCTGCCCCCTCTCCCAGCAACCCGCACACTCCACCCAGTCCCCCAGCCCATGCTCACTTGTCCACAGAGTCAAAGGTCTTCTTCAGGGGCGGGGGCCGCACCTTCACCTTCTTGCCGGCACTAGCCACCTCCTTGCGCTCGGGGGTGTCCCCGGCCGCCCTCCCACTGCCGCCCTCACTGCTGCCGCTGCTGCTACCAGGAGCTGGGGCTGGAGCCAGGGCCGGGCTGGGAGGGGTGGGAGGCTCCCCTCGGCTCTCCAGGCCTAGCCCGGGGACACGCCAGTCTGAAGACGAGCTGGGGAATTTGCTCACCTGGGGGGTGGGGTGGGGAAGGAGATGAACACTGCGGTCAGACTCACCAGGGCAAGATCCAGAAACAGAGAGGGATCACAGAGATGTCTACTGACTGCTAAGATACACAACTGTGGGCAAGACCCAGTCAAGACCCAGTCATGCAGACAGACAAGCCCAAGGCCAGAGGAGAACCCACAAGGGCACGGTTCAGACGGGTAGAGGGAAGAGGGGTGGGACAGAAGGCCAGACAGGGGACAGAGGAGCAGAGCCAAGCAGTGGTGGCCACCCCCAGGCCTGCTGGGCACTCACCATGGTCTCAGGGCCCTTGGTGCTGGTCTGCTCCTCGGCAGGTGGGGGCAATGGGGGACTGCTCCGGGCTGTGGGAGTCCAGGTCTCGGGGGGTAGTGGAGGGGCTGGTGTTGCTGGCCGCCCCTCAAGCTCTGACTCGGATGCTGGGGGCTCACGGGCTGGGCCAGGCTCCAAGGGCTGCCGGGGCGCAGGGCCTGGCCTCCCAGGGGCACCAGCCTCGAAGGAGCCCACGGGAATGCTGGCGATGGCCGCCTTCACTTTCTGGGGGGCCTTAGGGGTAGGCCGCTGGGCCTTGGGGGCCACTAAACTGTAGGTCATAGAGCCTGTGGGTGGAGAGAATATTTGCTGAGCCAGGCTTGACAGGAACCCATCCCCTGGGTCTACCCACTCAGCCTGCCCTCACCTGGCCTGACACCCACCTGTGGCACTAGGGAACGGGCTGGCGGGGGCCGGGGTGGCAGCAGTGGGCGCTGGTGGACCCTTGGGCAGGATGGGGGCAGCAGGTGGGGTGGTGCTGGTGGCCACAGTGTAGACCAGGCCTGGGGGAGCCTGGGATGGCTGGGCCAGGGGTGCTGAGGAGGTGGGTACGGGGCTGCCAGGGTAAAACGCTGTGATGACGGGACCACTGGCGGCTGCGCAGGTGGGAGGCAGCTGGGGGCTGGGCACGGGCGACACGCCCACCTGGCCAGGAGCCAGCAGTGGGGCTTGGCCTGTGGAGAGAGATGGCAGAGGCAGGGGACCAAGTTACAGCCTGGGCTGCCTCAGCCCCACCCATGGTCGCCAGCTGCCAGCCAGGCCCACCCCTCACCTGAAAGCAGGGGCTGCACGAAGGCAGGGCCACTGGGCCCCAGCGAGGTGAAGCCGAGGGCGACGGAGCTTGTGGGTCCGTATGAGGTGACTGTTCCAGGCTGACTAGATGCAGGACTGGTGCCCAGGGGCAGTGCGTGCCCACCTGCTGACTGCACGTAGGTGATTCTGCCATAGGGAAAGGGGAAGGTATGAGGAAAGCTGCCCCCCTAAAACCCTCCCCTGCACTAACTCCCAGGTAAGGGCTCAACAGCCATACCTGGTGGAGGAGGGCAGCAGAACCTTCTGAGGCTGCGAGGCGGGGCCGGGGAGTGGGGCCGGGCTGAGGGGCGGCACCAGGCCGCTGGGTGTGCTCACAGGCACCGGAGTCAGCTGGATGATCTGCGGGCAAGGCAACCACGGGCAGGGCTGAGCTGGGGCCCCAGAGTGGGGCAGGGGAGGCCTGAGACCTTGGAGGCTGGATCTCAGCAAAGACACGGAAAGGAGACATCGGGCTGGGACTAGGGAGGGTGAAACCAACGGAAAGAAGAGAGCGAGAGGCTGAAGACACAGAGAATGGACAAGGGACGAACGATGAGAGCAGAATCAAGACGCTCAGAGACATCAAGCCAGACAGTAAAACAGAGGCCCAGTCACCAAAGGGGAGAAAAGGAAGAGACTGAACAACAGGCAGACTCAGAAACCATGGGACGCAGAGACCGACACCCAGAAGGGAGGAGCAAGGGGCAAGTGGGGCCGCCACCGAGATGCCCTTACCTTGCTGGGTGGCTGAGCACCGTTCTGCACAGGTACTGAGAAGGGCGGGCTCACCAGGGGCAGTGGCTGGCCAGGCCCTCCTCCCCGCACTGACATGCTGGGGGTGGCCAAGGGCACAAGTACTTTCCCAGGCAGCAGCTGGGCTGAGCCACCAGGGGGTGGGGCCTGCACAGGAGACACTGACTGGGCTGCAAGTTAAGAGACAGAAGAGCAGGTGGTCACACAGGAGCGGAGGCAGCCTGGGGCCCACTCCTCGTGCTGCCCGGCCCGGGCCTCACCTTTGGGGGGCGGGGCGGAGGGTACGGACTGCAGGATGGGGATGCCAGGAGTGGGTGCGGTGGCAGCCAGGACTTTGCCGTTGGTGGAGGTGCCCGGTGGGAGGGTGAAACGGATGCTGGTGGTGGGGGCAGGGCCGCCAGGCGCCGCTGCCTTGGTCCCAGGGGCCGGTGCCACTTGCAGTTGTTGGGGCAGCGTGGGCAGAATGTACTGCACCTGGGTGATGCCCCCAGCCTTGCCCAGGGGACCTGGCTGCAGGATGCCTAAGGGCATTGGCCCATTGGGGCCACTCCCAGCACTGGCCCCCGAGCCTGAAGCTGCCCCACTGCCAGGGCCCCCCTGGGCAATGAACTGGACAGCGGGCGGTGCTGGGGCCCCATAGCCCGAGGTGCCCACCAGCAAGTTGGTGACGGTGGCCGGCGCCTTCCCCACAGTGCCCAGGAGGGGCCCAGCCACCAGGTGTGGGGCCGTGGAGGTGGCAGCTCCTGACTTCTTGTCCGAATACACTAAGCTGACGCCCAGCGGGGAGCCCCCCGGTGCCCGGGACCCAGTGACCGCCTCAGTCCTGGTGCCAGCTGTGTCACCAGGAGACGCTTCGGCCCGGCCGGGAGCGGGGAAAGGCTTGGAGGCGATGGGCACAGGAGTGCTGCTGACGGGCCGCACCACGTTGGTGACCATGGTTGCGGCCGGGCGGGACATGGGGGTTGCTGGGGCCCCATAGGCCAGCGAGGGCGCCGGGGCCGAGGGCACGCGAGCTCCGCTGCCCTCCCGTTCCTCCTTATTTGAGGGCAGGACCAGTGTCTGCAGGACGCCTCCTCCCCCACTGGGAGGCGCCGCGATGACTGAGGGGCCTGGTGGCTCCAGGCCACCCACGCTTTCAGGTCTCTTGCGACGGAAGGTGGCAGGATCCGTGGAGAGAAACCGGGTAGCCTTAGAAGGTGTTGCTGGGCCCCCAGTTCCAGGGGGTGGGGGACGGAGGGGGCCTGTGGTGCTGCCCTGACTTGACTCCTGGGCCTTGAAGGTCCCTGAGCCCAATGGGAAGGACGTGGCGGCTGAGGAGGAGGAGGCAGCAGGCGAGGACGCGGAGGAGGTGGGCCCATAGCCTTTGCCGAAGCCTGCAGGTGGATCTGGGGGCCCTGGAGGCTCAGGGTCCAGGGACGGACGGCAGTGAGTAAAGGAAGAACGGATCACAGGCGAGAACACCTTCCGGCCGAAGCCCTGAGTGGAAGGAAAAGGGAGACACAAGCATGTCAGGGGAGCCTGGATACCCACACCCTGCCCATCCCCGTTTCCATGTGCTGCCTGGCAGCCAGACCAGTCGAAGGCCTCCACTCATCCGGGCTGAGACACCCATGGGGCAAATAGCGCACCCTCTCTGGGCCTTAATCTCTCCCTCTCTTGACACACAGAAAAGGAACATTCTCCCTCCCAGGACACGTGTACCAGACAGCAGCAAGCCCCAAGCCCTCACCTTGCTGCCCTCCGGGTCCTCCCCAGAGCTGTCTCCACTCTCGCTGTCAGTCACCCGCTCCTTGCACTTGAGGTCGATGTCAGTGGTGCCGAAGCCGTCATCAGCTGAGAGAGCAGATGCAACACTGTTGGCAAAGGGCTGGGCGCAGGGCTGCCCAGAATGGAGGGTCTGGAGCCTGGCTCTGGCCTCAGGTCTGCCCCGTGTTGGCTAAGCGTCCAGGAATGCTGTTCCTCAGCCCAGGTGTGCCCACCTGCCTGCCGCCAGACCCTGAGAGCGATGGGGAACGGCACCTGACGCTGTGCCCCAATGGCCCAGCCATGCTGGTGTCCTCTGGCTTCCTGTCTGGCCTGCAGCAGCTTTTTTTAGTATTTATTTATTCGGCTACACTGGGTCTTAGTCATGACACCTGGGATCTAGTTCCCTGACCAGGGATCAAACCTGGACCCCCTGCATTGGGAGCGCGGAGTCTTAGCCACTGGACCGCCAGGGAAGTCCCTGACCTGGGGCTTCTCAAGGGCAGGGCTGAACTACCTTGGTAGGGCCTGAACTGAACAGGCCCAGGATCACAAAAAACAGGGAAGGGAAGAAAAAGGGGCCTAAGGACCTGGGCCAAACCTCCATCTACTCTCCAAACCTGAGCCTGCTACTCCCTGGCTAGGACTCTGGGTCCTGAGACAGCTTACCAATGACATCGTCGTCCCCTTCCTCCTCACAGATGACCATGCGTTCCTCATCACTGGTCATGTCCTCGCTGGCTGCACGTTGGGAGCGGGAGGCCCGGGTGGGGAGCAGTGGGGGCCGCCCACTGGCTGCCAGGGTGCCTCCCTCCCCGGGCGCCGCAAAGGGGCCTGGAGCCCCATACTGGGTAGAGGGCTTTGGGCCAGTGTAGGACGCAGGGCCAGACACCATCTGCAGAGCAAGTGCAGGGAGAATTCAGCCAGCGCAGTCACCTCCCTCCCTGCCCATCGCCCCTACCCCTGCTACCTGCCCTCCAGACCTGAGTCAGTTCCTGCAACGCCTGGCTGTCCACCTCCCCGCCGTCCAGGCTGTGGACCCCACTGTGGGAGAAGGCTCGGGGCCGAGCCGAGCCAGGTCCCCCGACGGCGTGCAGACGCTCTGCCCCACAGGAGCCGCTCCCCGGAGCCTTGGTGTCCGAGCTCAAGAGTGTCTGGGCTGTGACAGACAGGAGCTCCGAAGACACTGCAGGGAGGGAAAGAGACAGGGTTACAGTCAGGAAGCCTGCTACCAGCACCTAGGCTGGCCAAAACGTCCACAGACACTTCTAGATACTAGGTGCAAGCAGGTTGAACTTCCTGGGCCACCAGGCAGAAAAGAGACACCACCCACCAGCCCAGCATTTCCCACTACTTCCTATCCTCTGGGGTTTCAAGGAGTGAGCCCACTGCTCCCTGGGAGGCAACCCTTCTGAGAAAAGAAAAACCTGTAGACAGGTATGTGCAGCATTGCTTAACCGACAGCCAGCCACTGGAGTGTCTTGAGCCTCCACTCCCTCGTCTCAAAACGAAAGGAACATCCGTCACAGGGATGTGGGCTGGAACCCACAGGATCTCCAGCAAAGCACCTCAGGACGGTGCATTCTATAGAAACCCTCACTCAGTAGCAGTCACCGATGAGGGTCTTCCGACTGCGGCCTTGAGACCCAACAAGCTGGGGTTTAAATTCAGGCTCTGCCACTTCCTAGCTTTTTGTGACTTCAAGTAAGTGATTCTGCTTCTCGGAGCCTCAGTTTCCTCATCTGGAAAACGGGCTTTGGTTTTGAATGCTAGACATTATGCTCTAATACGTGCTTGTCACGTAGTAAACGCTCAATAACTAGCACTTGATGATGAGATTTCTGTTCGGATTATGTGACCTCCCTGACTCCTTCACCACAGCTCAGTGTCAGGGCCTTTGTAGTGAGGGGCTCAAAAGGAATGAAGCCAAGAGGAGCTTCTGGGGAAGCAGGCTGAGCAAGTGAAGGGGAGACGGGTGGCCCACAGGAGAAAAGAGGGCACAGGGGCTCACTGACCTCCAGGGGCAGCAGCAGTGCCTGTCTCTGACATGCTCCGCTCCCTCGGCTCCTTGTGCCCTCCTGCCAGCCCCAGGCTCGTGGGCTTGGCCTCTGAGCTGGACTTCTTCCGGTCCTTGTTGCACCACTTCCAATCTGGGTGGGCCTTAAAGTGGGCCTCTTTCACCTAGCAGGAAAGGGCAGGGAGACCCTTCACTCATCCGCCCGACTGGAAAAAGCTGAGGAGCCAAGAGGTGGCGGCGTTACCTGGAAAGCCAGGTCGTGGTACTTCTGCTTCTCCTTGGGCCCCAGGGCGTACCACCACTCGCCCAGGATCTTACTGACAGTCCGGTTGTCCTGGTTGGGGTGGCGCTGGTGGACCAGGGCCCGGTGCCGCTTGCTGAAGATCATGAAGGCATTCATGGGCCGCCGGATATGGTCCTTCTCCCGCTGCAGAAGACACCGGCCCACGTGGGATTGTTAGAACCCAGGGGATGGGCTGGGCGGCCACGGGGTGGGCTGGGCGGCCACGGGGTGGGCTGGGGACAGGTGGAAAATGAGGCACCTTGTTGGGGCTGCGTCCGTCCTTCTCTGAAGATGAGTCTCGTTCCTTGGGCAGGGCACTGAGGGACTGGGTCCGGCGTTTCCCGGGCGGCAGGGGCAACTGGATCTCAGGAGACATGATGGAGAGGAAGCTGTGGGGAATGAGATGTGATGGAGACAGAGCAGCAGGGACAATGAAAGCTGAGTCTCCAGCCACACCCCCTCCTCCCTGGTCCCAGGCCTCAGGGTACTCACGCATCGTCATGGTCACTCTCTGTCTCGCTGTCCAGCCGCGGCTCTCCTGGCGGTCCAGGGGCCTCATCCTCCGTGGTGGGAGGGGGGCCCTTCCCAGGTTCCACCACCCCCAAAGTGTGGGGGGGTCCGGGCCCTGGGCTCTCAGGGCATGTGGCTCCAGGGGGCCGCCCCGGGTCAGCATTCCCTGTCCCGCCCGGTGGCTGCTCGTGAGCAACGGCTGCCGACTCAGCAGGTTCTGGGGGCAGAGCAGCGGGTGGGTCAGAGGGCTCCGGGGCCATCCCAACCCCATCCCCAGGCCTCTCCACGGCCCCCTGACCCTCACCTTTGCTCTGGTTGGATGCCACGGGGTGGCTGGCAGGTTGCTGGGCCTCACTTGGCTGTACAGAGGGGTCAGGCTGGCTGGGGGCCAGGAAGGGGACTAAGGAGTGCCAGGGGAACACGGCCACAGAGCGAGGTTCCACGTTTGTCCACACTGTGGGAAGGAGGCAGCTGAGCGGTGTGGCAGGGGAGCCGGGCCTTGACCCCCCCCACACCCAACACCGGCTCTTTTCCACCCTGGACAAGGTGCCGCCCCCTCTTCTTTACACCCTCTTCCCCCATCCCAGAGCGCCCCGGGCTCAGGCGTGCAACATCACTCAGGAAGAGCTCCTCGCTGACAGATTTCTAGATTTATAAGAACGAAAACAGAAGCAGGGAAACAGTCCTCACACCCCACGCCCTCCCCCACCTCCACCTCCACCAGCCTTGCCACCAGGGACCAGGCCAGAGGAATGACTAGCTCCTGTCGCAAACCAGGCCATGTTTGCTTGCCATCTCACTCTCTGAAGACCTTGGCGAGGATGGAGACCCTCCCCCAGTCGTGCTCTATTCCCGTCACCACGCCTCATCCGACAGAGCCCCTCACTTTGGCCTCACATTCCCTTTCTTTTTTCTTGAGGCAGATGGCCCAACCTCCTCTCCCCACTACCCACAGGGCATGGGATCTCAGGCCTTTCTCCTTGCCTCCCTCCCCCTACCACAGACCCCAGGGAGCCAGACCTGCCCTTCCCAGGCTGGGCACTGGTGGCTCCAGCATCTTCTCCTTCCTCCTCAGAAAAAAGTCTACTGATTGTGAAGAGGCCTCCCAGCCTCCCTCACTTGAAACTCCTGCGCTCCCTCCAGTATAGTGGGCAGCCCTCTTGCCCAGAAAGATGGGAGGGTGTGGTAAGCTCCTCAGAAGAAAAGGCAGGGACAATAGAGCAGACAAGAGAATTGTTACGAGACCCTGCCCAGGCAAGGCAACAGCGCCAGGTGTTTCCTTGAGAATTTGCACAGGAAGGTACCTCCCGCACCAGGGGCCAACCTTCTGTTCCAGGAGCCGGGTGGTAAGACAGCCAGCCTGAGGCTGCGGCCCACCCCGGGCTGGACTCCTGGGCCTGGCCCAGGCTGGGAGTGGGTCTCCTTCTCATCGCCAGCTCCCTGGGGGAAGTGGAATCCACAGAAAAGGCCCCTGCTAGGGGAAGACCAAGAAGACAGGAGGAAAACACCCTAGCCCTGGTCCCCATCACACGAGGCTCCCCCTGATCTAGATCAATCTGACCTCAGCTGACCCCCCAGTAATGCCTTTGGAAGGCTGGCCTCGTGGAGCCCCTATGGGAGGCACTGGCCTCAAGACCTGCTTCTGTGAGATACTGCCAAAACAAGAAGTAGACATCAAGGCAACAGGAGAGGGACAAAGAAGCCAACACTGGAGAGGACTCTAGATACTATGAAAATCCCATCCCTACCACTGGGGCACTGGAACCCCACAAGCCTGCTGGGCCTTCAAACCCACAAGAGCCTTTAGAGACCTGGACAGGTCCCTCTCTTCACAATGATTTTGCCTCCTGATCTTCTGCTGGGTGAGAAAGAAGGGGCCCAGCAGACAATGGGTCCTGTCCCTCCTGAACTCCTCCCCAGCGCACTACCCTCCAGGTTTCTGGGTCTCGCCCTCTCTCTCTGAAGAGCACACCACAAACACATCACTTTGGAGCAGACAGTGCCTCTCAGTCCCAAGACCTGTCCTTAGCCCACGTCTCAATCACAGCCCCCAGCGCCTCCTCACTCTGTTTCACACCTGGGACCAGGTCTCACGCTGCTATGATTCTAACCCGTGCTCCGGAACCAGGTACTCTGCACCCTTCACCTCCTATGACAACATACCTGTCCCACCCTGCACCTAAACCCCACAGCTGTCCCCAGCTACGCCCCACTCTGCACTCTTTATCACTCTGCTACACTCCCACCTGCCGTCACTAACCACTTGGCCCAGCCGAGCTCTGTAACTTTCCCCTCTACTCTGCTGCCACCGTTCTTACTGTAACCCCATCACCATTACTCTGCACTCAGCACCCCGACATCTTGACCCCTGCAGTCCCAGGGCCCAGGCGCTACTGACCGAACATGCCGAGGCCACGGGAGGCCGCGCCGGACGCGGGCACCAGGGGCCTGTGGGCTGAGTACATGGTCCGGCGCGGGGGGGCCCGGCCGGGGCTCGCGCCTCCTCAGCGCCCGCCGCCGTTCCGCCCGCCGCCGGCTCCTCGGCCGCCGCCGCTCGGGCCCGGGGGGAGCTGGAGGCCGTTGCCACATGCCCCCCCCCACGCCGCCCCCCTCCGGCCGCCCCACGCGGGGGTCTCTGCCGGGCGCGCCTGCGCACAACGCCGCCTGCCTCCCGCCGCCCGGGGGGCGGGGGGAGGTCAGAGCGCGCCGGCCCCGCCCCGCCCCCCGGCGCGCGCGGGGGCCGTCACGGGGCGCGCGGCACGGGGGCCATCGGCGCCGCCCCCTCCTTCTCCCTCCTCCCGCGCGGAGCCGGGCGGGCGGGGCAGGTGGGGCGGGGCGCGGCGCGCGTGCGCGGGGGCGGCCCCCTCCCTTCCCCGTTCGCTGGCTCGCTCCCTCCCTCCCTCGCAGCTCCGGCGGGTAACGGCTCTGGCCCCGCGCGCCCCGGCTGCCGGCACCGCGCCCCGCCTTTCCGGGCCTGGGGCCCGCGGCTCAGCGCGGGGTCGGCCTCCGGCCCCGGGCGGGCAGACGGACGAGCGTGCGTGCGTCCGTGCGCTCCGAGCGAGCCCCGCGCCGAACCACCGCCGCCTCCCCGCCCCGCCACTACTACGCGCTCCCCTCCCCCCGCCGCACCTCCCCCCGCCCCTTCCCCGCTTCCCCCGCGGCCTTCCGCGCAAGCCCGGCCCACCGCGCGCGAATCCATTGGCTGCCGCCGCCGCGCGCGGGTCAGGCCCCGCCGCGCCCGCCCCCATTGGCCGCCCCGGGGGAACGTCAGTCATATGCAAATAAGGGCAGGGCGGGGCGGGCTCCGGTTGGACCCAAGCCGGCCCGGGGCGGGACCGCGGGAGGAGGGCAGCAGGGAGGGCGCACTGCAGTAAAGGCACCGAGCCAGGGGGGCGGTTCGGGGCGCCGTGCTGCAGAGGCCCGGGGCTGTGGGTGGTACTTGTGTGTGTCCAGTCCGCGCGAGGAACATGCTCACGCGCGGCTCGGCCCACCTCCCTCACGCCCACCTGGGGCGCGCACGTCCCCGCAGGGCAGATGAACTGCGTGTAGGGTTGGGCCAGCTACCCCTGAGCCCTCACCAACTCTCAACAGCAGTCACAACTCACACCCAGACACACACTCCTAGACAGACTTTCCTACCACACCCATTACCTTATACACACCCCAGGGTCACATGTACCCTCCCTCTTACACTCTCACACGAAGTCACACACCTAGAACACTTCCTCACATAAATGTACTACCTCCCACACTACCGTCCATCACGCCCCACCCACAGTCACACACACTCGTTCTCACCCATCCTCTTCACATCACCCATTTCATACATGCCCTATCATACATGCTTCATTAAAGCATATTCTCCTCACACATCCCTGTGAATCCTCATACAAACACAGGACATATTAAACAGGCAGAATTATCCCCTACACCTCGTCACAGCCACTGTTTGTCCACTGCACACACACTATGTCCCTCTAGCACAACCAACACTCGTGGCCTTCCTGGCACTCCCAACCCCAACACAGGTAACTAACAAGTGCCATCATACTGACCGCACACACTATATAAACTTACCCGGGTGAGCACTACTTCAGTACCCTGGCTCATCAGGTATACAAAGTGCCATGGCTGTTTACCATCATTGAGCGACCCTACCTGACACTTAGTGGCCACCTGGGACCCTCCACCTCACAGTGTAAGGCAGGAGGCCACCACTCTAGGTTGGGAGTCACTCTTTTCAGAAGGAAGAAGGGAAACTAACACTGGGGCTGCTCTGTTTTGGGAGCTTTTATGTATGACCCTGTGCGTTGAATCCTCACAACCACTAGGAAAGTACACTTTATTATGCCCATTGTTCAGATGAGAAAGTGAGGCTCAGAGAAACTGAATAAACGGTGCAAGATCATGCAGCTGGGACATAACAGCCCAGCACTCCAACTCAAGTGCTCTTTCCGCTACTGAAAATTCAACCTCAGGGTGGACACAGGCAGAGACTCCCAACCCAGAGGTCTGGGAATATGTTCAAAGATTCGGAGAGACTGATGAAGTATAGAAAAGTCAAAGGGTACACAAAGAGTCACAGACAAGGTCTGGGGCCCACCAGGCAGAGACAGTGGCCTTGGATCACCCAAGAGGGGCCCTGAGGTTACATCCTGTGAAGGCAGAGGCCTGGGGTCACAGCTGGGCAGGTCAAGACTGCACAGGCTCAACTGGACTAAGACTGAGCTCCTACAAAGGTGGGGTCAGTGACAGGCACAAACCCTTTTCCCAGCTTTCTGCACCTACAGAGATGAAGGCATGGAGAGGGGGCAAAAACCAGGTAACCTGAGCCCAGAGGGAAAGGGGAGGTCTGTAGCCCTTTGACCTCCATCAACTGCAGGGCCAGACTCTTGGCTGTGAGCCTGGAGAGACCAACAGAGGGACTATTAGGTGACCACCCCCTCCTCCCTATGCAGCCCCAGACTCAGACCCTCCATTACCTCACTGCCCCAGGGACTGCAATGTGAAGCAGAAATCAAGGCTGAAATCAATGTGGCCTGCTCTATCTCCCCGTGGCTGCCCCCTCCTCTCCCCACCGGTGAGTCACCTCCTGGCAAGTTAACCCCTTCCCCACTGCAATGCAGCTCAGGGACTGAGCTCAGAGGAACCCTGCCCTCAGTACCCCCACTTCTGCTGTGTGAGAAAAGGAGCAAGCCTGGCACAGGAGGGAAAGAGGGCCCCAGACATCTGGGAGGGTTGCACATCTGGTAGAAGGCAGTGCCCACAGAGGAGGGATGGGAAGAGGCCCCTAACAGGGTAGGGGACAGCCAAGTGGGGGCCCAGCCTAGCAGGGAGGGGCCAGAATCCGGGCGGGAAGGGCCCCCCTGCCCTGGGCACTGGGCCAGCCCTATACTTAGTTTCCATTGTTTGGAATGGAGGAACCCTGGGTGGGGGTGATTAGGAGTAGAGAAGAGGGAGCAGTTCTGTGTCTTCAGCCATCCCCAACTCTAATTGGGGCCTCCCTGGTTGGAAACTGCTAAGGAGGTTCCCCAAACCAGGGCCTCAGCCCCATCTGAGAAGGAGTGCTTCACCACTCTTCACTCAGAGCAGGTACTAGGCAGAATACAGTGCAGCTCACCCCTGCACTACAACATAACCAACTCCACAAAAGGTTTGGCCCCAAACAATCCCCAGGGCACCTTCCCACCCCAGCCTGGGGACAGGGAGCCCAGACAGAGACAGCAACTGCCACCCAGGGTGGCACAGGCTGAGGCCTGCCCAGAGCCCTGGGGCGCACAGCCAGGGATGCTGACAGACTGAGGGACGGGCAGACATGCCCTGAACTCGCGGGCCCCCGTTTATTGAGTCCGAGAGGCACCGCGCCCTGCCGCCTGCGGCTCCCCACCCTGCTCTCCAGGCCCCGGTCCCCGCCTCGGCTCACCACCCCGGTGTCCCCAGCTCCCCTCACCCGCTCTACACACACACACACACACACACACACACACACACACACACACACACACATACACACACACACACACACACCCACCCCGGGCGGAGTCGGCGACGGCCAGGGTTGCCTGGGGAACGAGCCCAGGATTGGGCTGGTGCTGCTTGGGAGGGATGGGGGCCTAAAAATAGCGCCGGGGTGAGTCAGTGTGAGTGGGGCTGGGGTAGGCAGGGGGACCAGAAGGGAAAGAGAGGCAAGCGAGAGGTGTGGGGGAGGCTCCCCAGGGATTGGGAGATGGGCGGGATAGGATGGAGGGAGGGATGTGGATTTGGGGGTAGAAAAGGGAGTCGAGGGGGAGTGTACAAGCGCCGGGGCTGAAAGGGCTGGTCCGCGCGGGCTGAGGGAGGCGCCACTGCCTGGGCGGAGGAGGGGGCGCCGCCCTGCGTTCTCCTCCCCAACCCCGCGCTCACGAGATTTTCCACTCGCCGCCTGGCCCCCAGCCAGCCCTTGGCGGGCCCCACAAAGCCGCTTTGTGCTGGGAGGGCGGGCGGGCGCCCGGCCGGCCTGACACCCACGCGGGCCGCGGCGGGGCGCGGGCCAGCTGGCACCCGAACTGTCTGCTGGGGGGAAGGTCCCCCACCCAGCCCGGGAACGCGGCCGCGCAAGGGTTAACGGCGCAGGGGCGGGGGGGAGCAGGTCTCGACCAATCGGCGTCGGCGGGAGCGACAGCGGCCAATGGGAAGACCCGAGGCCAGACGCCCCGGGCCTACCCCCTAGGGCGCGGGAATGGGCGCGGCCCTCACTGCCTGCGGGTCTGGATCCACAAAGCCCCCGATGCACCCTCTTTCCCTCGCTGCTTCGCATGAACAGGCTCAGAAGGGGGTAGGATCTTGCAGTCAGGAGGTGGCACGATCAAGATTTGAGCCCCGGTCTGCCTGGCTTCACGATTAGCTTTTCCACCGAAATGGGGAGACGGGGGTTCCCTGGCCCAGGCCCCCAAGCGGAGCGGGAACAGGGAACCGGGTGCGGGCGGAGGCGGCGGCGCGGCAGGCTAGGGTCCAGCCGCCTGCGGTGCAGCCGCTGCCGCCGGTGGTAATGGGAGCCAGACGCCGTCGTCGCCGCTAATGCGCCTCCCTCCCTGCCACTAATGGAGCCATTAATGCCCGGGCGCCGGGGGCTGCGGGCCACACACACCACCGCGGCGTTGCGCATGCGCAGGCCAGAAACCCCAGCCACCCGCCGCCACCAGGAGGCAGCCTGACCCCTTGCAGTGCCTGGCGCTGGGGGCTCTTCCAAGAAATCTCCAAGACTCACTCCTGCTACCTCCAAAGAGCCTCTACTCTCCTCTCTCCTGTAATTCACCCTCTTCTTCCCAGGCTGTCTCCTTCCTATCCAGGGGTCTTTGACAGCCTGATCCAACCCTCTCCCTCTGCTCTGAACCATTTCTAGACTCTTCACAGGGCTGACACTCAAGCATGGCCCAGCTGTAACCTGACTTCGTAGGCACCTTTCTGCCAAGTCTAGGCCCCGTGTCAGCTCCAGCCTCAACTGGCCACTCCAAGGCCATGCACTCTCACCCCTCCTGGCCTTTGCTTCTGTGGCTGCCTATGCCTGGATGGCCCTTCTATTCTACTACCCTGAAATCCACTCATTCTTCCTGCTTCAGCTCCGATGTCACCTCCAGTGAGAAGCCTACCTGGACCTCCCTCATCACTTCATTCATTAAGCCAGTTGCCTCTCTCCTCTGCCCTCCCCTGGCTCTGGGCCTCCCGCTGCTCATCCTTGCCTGTGCCTGCATCCACATATACCTTTCCCACCCACTTTACCCCAGGGCTGCTCAGCCTGGGCCAGGGAGAGGGGTGAGGAGGGACTTCTGGTGGGAGAGAGGGGGGTTATTGTTTGAGACAAAACAGAAATTCTGGTTGGGCAGAGTCTGGATCTGTGGAGTCAGGAGGATCCCCACCCCCACCCCCACCATCCCCCTGGCTCCTCTTGGGGCCTCATTTTCCCAAAGCACCCAAGCACAGTGGGTGGATACTGCTTGGTTTCTGAGATCCTGCCTGTTGGGATGGACTACTCGTGGGACTCAGTTAAATGGAGCTGGCACCAAAGTGTCTTCTGAAAGGTGATGGGGGTGGGGGTGGTAGGGGTGATCCGGGTCATGCCCTCGAGCAGGTGGGTGGGCAGAGGAACTGCTTTCCTGCTGCTCCTCCACAGCCGGATCTCCTAGCTTGGCCCCCAAAGCCCCCGCCTTCCTGCCTGTCTTGGGAACAGGTGCTTGGGTGTTGATGGGTCTGTAGGATAGCTCCCGACAACTCTCAGCAGCTTTCAGGACAGTAGCCGACATTTAATTTGTCAAGGACCAAGAAGGGGCCTTCAGGCCTAGACATTGCCCCAACACTCCCCAAAGAGGGAGCAAGAGACCTGGTGCTTAGCAACTCTCCACTGACTTAGAGGAACAGAGTTCCTGATGTGCAGAGTGGGAGTGGGGGCTAGGATAAGGGAAGCAGGTCTGTCTAAAGAATGGGAGGAGGAGGACCACAGGGTAGGCCAAGGCTGGACCAGAGACAGAATCCCACGATCCAGGGGTGGGGGTGGAGGGGGCAAAAAAAAAGGGTGGAATGAAAGCTTCCACAAGGACTGACATCTAAGGAGGTACAAACCAGGAAAGCCATAGAGAGAGCCAGACTCAGGGAAAGCCAGACAGAAGTCCAGAGAGGGAGACTCAGGCCCAGAAATGGAGACCTGGAGAGACAGACATAGGCACCCAAGGGAGAGACAGATACGTAGTGGCTCATACAGGCAGATGAGCAGACAGGCCCAAGAGAAGGGGCACTGCCTGTCAGTACGGGGAACCCAGGCAGAAGCTGGGAGCTGGAAGGCAGGCCATGCCAAGCACGAGGCTGAGACATCTGGCCTCCTAGGCCAGGGCTGTAGGCCCTGGGGCGGCTTCCTCTCTGGGGGAGCAGGCGGGAAGAGTAAGAGGGAGGTGGCGATGGCAGCTGGCTGGCCCGGCCATGCACAGAATGCGGAGAATGCCGGCGCGCCTGCTCCAGCAAGTCCCCCAGCGGAAGCAAATGCCTGGCAGGGGGCAGAAGCAGGCTGGCTGCCCCGGGCCACCCCCTCACACCTGCTGCCCTGACGGAGGGTCAGGCCCTGGCATGGGCGAGCCAAAGGGGCCACGGTGATAGTTTCATTGTGCCCCTGGGCACGGTCTGCCCTGTCTGGGCCTCAAGACAGAGAAGGCTCCAAGGTGCCTACCTCTCGAGGCTTTAGGGAGGCCTCTGAGAGAAGAACAAAAGGGCCCACTGGCTGGGAACCTGAGGGCAGCCTGGATACCTCAGCATGGGTGTAGTCAGTGAGGCGCGGCTCAGAACCGCCAGGACAGGCACTGGACAAGTTCTGACGACCAGGTGGCTTCCAGCAAGGGGCCTCCCCTCCCTGAACCTCAGTCCCCCTCCTGCTACCGACGACAGGGCTGGTAACTGGTAATCCCTATTTCATAGTGTCAGGAAGTTTCAATGAGACAGCCCCATCCCTGAGGCTGGGCACGTGATATATGCTCAATAAAGCGGGCTACTATTGTTATCGTTACCATTACTGAGAGTGCCCAAGAGCCTGGGCTCTGGCGCCAAACAGTCTGGGTTCAAATCCTGGCTCTCCCTGTTCCTAGCTGAGTGACCAAGGGCAAGTCACTCTGCCTCTAGGACTGCAGTTTCCTCCTCTGTCCAGTGGAACTAATGGTCCTGCTGAGCTCCTGGGGTGTGATCACGATTCAGTGAGTAAAGGTGCACTGAGCACTTCCTGAGCAGTGTGCCAGGCACATGCATGGGAGGTACTCAATAAATTATTACTACTCTTACTTCTGGTAGGAAGGGTCCTGTGATCTAGATCGAGAGATCTGATTCAAGACACAGTCCTGCCCCTCCCTGGCTGGGTGACCTCCATCAGGACTCATATTTCTGTCAGGGCTTCACTTGTCCTCATCTGGAAAATGGTGGCAGGAACCCTGCCAGACCACCCTGGTAGGCCTCAGGTTACCCTCCCCACGCAGCAGCAGTGAGGGTCAAAGCCACCGGTGCTATATATGAGGGCAGAGTCAGGGGGCTGCAGGCATGTGGGGAGTGGGGGGCTGAAGGGGATGGTTATAGAGTCCTTCTGCTTCAGTGTCTTTTCCTGCCTAAGGACAGAAATCCCTGCTGTGCCCACTTTGTGGAATTTTGCTCATATCAGCTACAAAATAACAAATGTAACAAATGTTGGGGGCAGAGCAAAAAACACCTCATTATATCAGCATGAGGGGCAAGTGGCATCTCTGTGTCCTCAGGGTCTGGGCTGGAGCTGAGTGAGGGCAGGGCCTGGGCCCCTTCCTACATTGGTCTTTGTTCCAGCCCAAGACACAGCAGCTCCTACCGAGATCCACACGTCCACCTCCTTCTTCCCTGGTCTCCCCGCCTCTGGTCTCAGGGGTTGGAACTCACCCTGTATGGTACAATCCTCCACAGTTCCCTAGTGCCCTCAGGATAAAGTTCCCAAGTCTTAGAAGGACCTTCTATAATCTGACTTTGATGTGCTGCTCACCTATGCAGCCACACATCCCAACACTCACCCACCATCTAAAACCCTTGACTTTGCAGATTCAACTTCCTTTAAACTTTGGCTCTTGCCTCGAGGCCTTTACACAAACTCTTCCCTCTGCCTGATGGTCCTCCTGCTGGCCTTGCCAGGCTCCCTTCTGCACGTCCTTCAGGCCTCACTTTAGAGAGCTTCCCTGGTGGCTCAGACAGTTAAGAATCCACCTGCAATGCAGGGGACCTGGGGGTTCGATCCCTGGGTTGGGAAGATCCCCTGGAGAAGAGAATGGCTGGCTACCCACTCCAGTATTCTTGCCTGGAGAATCCCATGGACAGAGATGAGCCTGGCGGGCTATCGTCCACGGGGTCAGAGTTGGACATAACCAAGTGATTGAGCACGCACTCATGGCCCCTTCTCCAAGAAGTCCTCCCTGACCACCCCAGCCCTGACCATGCTGGACAGCCACTATCTGGGGACAGGTCTGTCTACTCCAGGAACCATGAGCCCTGTGAGGATGGGGCTGTGTCCTTAGCATCAACCAGCACAGGGCCAGGCACAGAGGGGGCCATCAGTCAACAGTGAATGAATAGGTAAATAAGAAAAAGATGCTTGGGAAGGGGTGAGTGATCGGTCTGTCACCCTCCATGAAAATTGCTCTGACAAGGCCCAGGCCAGAGGGCTCTCCAGCTCCATCTCAGAAGTGCCTCGCCCCCACCCCTGGCCTCAGCCCTCTAGCCACACTGGCAGTCCTCAGCTGTGCTCCTTCTGACCTCGGAGCCTTCCCATCAGCCTCCCAGGATGTTCTTCTGTCCCAGGGTTGCAGGTTCCAACTCCTCCTCCAACCCCTGGCTTACACACCCTGTCCTTAGGGCAACCAGACTAGGTTCAGCTCTGGAGGCATGCCCGGCACGCCCCCGGCTCCCTGACAGGGCACTGACCACACCTGTGCTATTTACCAGGTACAGCAGTGAAGATGAGGTCTCCAGGCCTGGGCCTGCCACCACCTGGCAGAAGGACCCACTGGAGCCTCAGTCTTTCCCTCTGTAACCCAGAACTGTGGCCAAGTGGTCACGAGCCAGCCAGCCTGGGTTTGAAGGCTGGCTCCGGGATTTACTAGCCACGTGACCCCGGGCAAGTAACTAACCCGACCTCAGTTTCCTCTTTTTTTTGGCTGCACCATGCAGCAGCTTACAGGATCTTAGCTCTCTGATCAGAGATCAGACTGGGGGCCCCTGCAGTGGAAGCGTGGATTCCCAACTACTGGATCATCAAGAAACTCCCAGTCTCCTCTATAGGAGCCTACTCACAGCAGGGTTCAGTATGCTGTGAGTGCTACGTTAAGGGGTGGGTGTGAGGTTAGGAGAGATAACCCACTCACAGTGCTTATCACGGTGATGCCCCTGTCAGTCCTCAGGCCATGGGAGTTGTCATCATGATTACCATCTCTGTTACCCCATCAGCTCTGTGTGGGGGTGGGGCTCGGGGGGGTGGCTTTGAGCCTGCACTCTCAGGAAAGGTCTGCTGACTGGTAGACCCCAACCAGGAGGCCTCTGGAAACACTGCACTGAGCCTTCAAAGTCCACATGCTTAGCCTGACATAGGAATTCCCATGGGAACTTCTGTGCAGAGGGGAGGCCCCTTGAATGCCCCCAAGGGTGGGGAGCTCACCTCTCTCGAGAGCCACTTTGCCAGTCGCCTGATACAAAATGAGCCCTCACCCAGCCCCTCCAGCAGAACCTCTTACCTGTCCCAGGCCGGCCCATGATGACTTCCTTTTTGGGGGCAGGATGGCTGGTATAGCTGCTGGGCACCAGGACAGGCAACAGGGCAGCAGGTGAGGGGTGGAAGGCCACCGGCTGGAAGGGTGAGGAGGCCAGGCCAAAGGTGGGCATCGGCTGGGCCACGGCAGTCGGCGCAGCTGGAGGCACAGTGATGGGTACAGGGGCCGGCAAAGGTGGGGGCAGGCCAGGTTTCCCACTGGCCACCCCGGCGGGCACTGGGGTCTCTCGGCAGCCCCGCCCAGGTCCCCCGGCCCGGGCCTCACTGCCAGCGCCCACCTCCCCGGGGAACTTGGAGGGGAGCGGCACGTCCGGGTTGCGGACGATGACGGGCGAGTCCCGCTGCACGGCGGGCACCCGGCGCACGGAGGGCCCAGGGTCCGAGGTCAGGCCGGCAGGTGGGGGCAACAGCAGCAACGGTGAGGGCTGGCGGGAGCGGGAGAAGGGCACGGCGGGCGACACAGCTCGAAAGCCAGCCGGCGTGGAGGGTGTAGGTGTGTGGGACACTGAGTCCACACCAGAGTCTAAGCTGTCGCTCTTGGGGAAGTCCGGGGTGGCTCCTCCGCCCGCTGTGCCGGGGGCCCCCAATGCCCCTGGGTGGGGCAGCAGCTCTGTCTTCCGTCGCCCAGGGCTGATGGGCACAGTAAAGGTCAGGTTGGTCTGGAAGGTAGGGAGGATGCCAGAGGAATGGCGCTCTCGGGGGGCAGGTGGCGGCGGGTGGGGGCCCAGGTCTGGTGGCGTCAGCACGCCTGCCTTAGGGGTGCTGGCGCTCAGGTGGCGGCTGCGGACAGCGGTGCGCTGGATGACGGGTGAGGCGTTGATGGGGCTGAAGTTGGCGGGGCGGAAGCCGAAGAGCGGCGAGGGCGAAGGCGACGGGGCTGGCGAGAAGGGTGACTGCGTAGACACGGGGGAGAATGAGGGTGTGCCCGAGCGAGAGCTGCCCAGGGACACCAGCATCACCGCTGCTTCACACTCGTCAAACTCAAAGCGAGATAGGTCGGCGGGGGCCACCAGGCGTGGACGGGAGTCTCCACGGGCCGCCACGCTGCTGGCCTCGCTGTCCCGCGACGTCTCGTCCCCCCAGTCAAACTCGGTGCTGCCCTCGCGGGCTGCCACGCCCGCCGGCCGCCCGGCCCCACCCGGGCCGCTGTCCGCCAGGCCCTCCATCTCCTTGGTTCGCATGGACAGGTGACGGGAGCAGTAGCCCCGCCGCTGTGACTCCTTCATGCAGCCATCTCTCGAGCACAGCCGTCGCCACTGCTTGCCGTTGAACTTCTTTCGGATTCCATTGGGCGTGCAGACCACGTCACCCTTCTTGTACTTCTGCTGGGCTGCTGTCAGGGGCGTGCGGGCCCGGGCGGCCGGCGCAGCCCCCTTCTCCAGCGAAGCCACGCTGCTGCTCCGGCTGCCACCCTGGCTCCCCTCCTGGCACGGGGAGGGCTGCTCACCCGGGCGGCCTGGGCCCACGAAGGCTGGGGACTTGGGTGGTGGTGACAGGAGCTGGGGCGGCAGTGGGAGCAGAGCCGGAGTGCCCAGGGCGGGCGGGTGCTTCTCCTCACCCTCCTCACAAGCCCCAAGGTTGCCACCGAAGCTGATCTTGGAAACCTCGGCGTCCTCAGGCTGCTTGGGGTCCAGGGCAGCAGGGCAGGGAGGGAGGGGGGCCCCGGGCTCGGCCTGCTCCTCCTCAGGGCCCGCCGGGGGCTTCCTTGGCAGGGCTTCGGGCTCCCAGGGGGGCCGCAGCAGGCGGAGGCTGGAGCGGGCCACCCACACCACCTCCTCGGGCTCCCGGTGTGGTGGCTGAGGTGGCTGCGGCAGGGTGGCTGGGCCCAGCTGGGAGCTGGGGCCAGGGCCGAAGCGGACCTTGTAGGCGGCAGGCTTGGTGGCCACCTCCACCACCACACCCTCCCGGTAGGCCGCCACGCTGGGCTCCACGCAGGTACAGACTGCTGTGCCCACCGCCAGCGCCCCCGGTGGGGGTGTGGCGTCCAAAACCACATCCACACCCCCGCCAGGCACCCCCTCATAGAAAGTCAGGGCCCGGTCCCCATGGAACTGCACACCCAGGTCCTGGCTTCGGCGCACCTGGCGCACCACAGCCGGCAGGAAGAGGCCGTCCCCGCGCCGAGCCAGAACTCGCTGGGACCGCAGCTGCCGCAGGTCATAGCCCCCGCTGGTGCTGCCAGGGGGCCAGGGGCCCAGACCGCAGGCTTCGGCCGGCTCATCCTCCAGGTCAGCTGAGTGCTCGCTGGCTGTGTCAGTGGAGGAGGAGCGTGTGGAGGTGGGTGGCCGTGGAGGTACCCCCAGGGCGCCGGCTTCCTCGGGGGTCCGTGCCCGCTCTTCAGGAGCACCCGCTGCCCCACTGCTGCCACTGCCGGCCCCATGCTCCTCCACATACTTCTTCTTGGGCGCTCGTGACTTGAACGTGGCCGTCTTTCGGCTGAGTGAGGGCTCCCAGCGACCCGCCTCCCCCTCCACCTTGGTTTCTTCGGCTGGGCCGGGGGCCGGGTCGTCGGCATGCAGCTCTGGGGGTAGCCCCTCGGCCCCAGGGCCCCGCTCAGCTTCCTCCTCCTCACCCTCCTCAGCCTCTTCTGGCCCCGGCTGTTGCTGCTGTACCTCATCGTCTTCCTCTTCTGGCTTGTCCCCCTCCCCAGCCCCTCGCCGCCTCAGGGCCTTGGCCCTGGTAGCTGGTGGGGACTTGCCACCGCTGCCAGAACCCGGAAGGCTGGTGCACGCCTTTTTCATGGGCTTCATCTTTTGTCCACCTGCCGGGTGAGAGGACAGACAGGGATCATTGGGAGCAACCTCAGGAACCACCCCCCCAGACCCAGTGTCCCCCAAGACTTCCCACTCGCTGGGGCTACTACTTCAACTCCACGACCCCCAAGGTCTCCTGCCTGGCTGTGTTCAACTCCTGTGGGCCCCTGGCTGGCACCCAGACACAGACTGGCACCCATATGCCCTGAGCTATACATTCTGGTTCCTTGGGAACCCTCATATACTCTGCTTTCTCTACAGAGGACAGTAGGTGCAGGCACACACTCTGACTGCCCCAAGGGAACCATGACAAAAAGTAACAGTTCACACCTATGGAGCACTCGCTCTGTGCCAAGCCCTGGGCTAAACCTGCCTTTATTAACCCATTGCATCCTCACCACAGCCCTAAGAGGCGGATGCTACCATCAGCTGCATTTACACGGGAGGAAATTGGGGCACAGAGAGATCAAGCCACTCGTCCACATCCATCTGGCTGGGAAATGGCAGAGCTGAGATCTGGACCCAGGTAATCTGGCCCCAGAGTCTATGCTCCTAACCATTTCAGTGTGCTGCCTGTCACATGATCCAGAGGGCATGCTTCCTTGCACTGTCACTGCCCAGAGAACACATGCACTCACACACACAAATGTACAAGCACACAGTCACAGAAAGGGAGGTGACTGGGCTGCGATGTGAGCCTCTTTCTACCACCCCCACCCCGGGCCCGGGCAGCCTGGCATGGCCGGGCATTGTGGGAAGGAGTGGGCAGCTGTGAATCCCAAGGGACAGCTGCCCACTCTGTTCTGCACCCCAGGCCTGCCAGGTACAGCCATCTCCCCAGATTATGGCGAACAGGCAGGGGCACGTCTGGGGCAAGAGCTCATACCTAGTGCTACCACAGGGCTGTACATAAGCGCACACATACACACACGGTACACATACACACACAGAGACACACACATCACACAGTGGGACACAGGGCTACACCCCAGGGTTTCACGGTCCCACTGGATGGGAGCCTGCCCCTCCCCCCACAGCACCCAGCGTGATACCCGAAAGCCCAGCCACCCCCCTTCTGGCCTGCTTGCATCCCCGCCCTGCCTTGGCTGGCTCTGGCAGGGTGGCTGAGCCGACTAGGCCCCCCTGGCCCCCAAATATGCCCTCGGACTCCAGGTGGGGGTAAGTGGGAGAAGGTCAAAGACAGCAGGACAAGCCCAGCAGGCCAACCTCACCCACTTCCTGAACAGTCATTACTGCCCGCCCCCTTTCAGGCTGCCCTGAGAAAAGAGAAGGGAAAAAACTTTACTCTGAAGTGACTAAAAGAACCTGAAAGTCCAAAAAGGGGGCCCCCGGGAGGGTTGGGGGACCCAGGACCATAAGCCAAAGAAGATCCGAGGCACCCCTGACTCAGCCTTCAGGCTCCCACGGGACCCCGACCTCATGCTCTCCCACTTGGGGCCTGCTGCTGCTTAGGAGCCTGCAGTCCCAGGCTGCCCCTTCTCTGAGCCAATCCTGGGGTCATCTCGGGCAGAGGCTGGGGGGCCCGGGGTTTCTCACACTGGGGGCAGGCACCCAAGTACCCAGGAGTTGGACAGCCACCACCACCTTCTCCCACTGACCTGCTGGGCCACCATCCTGGACACTGAGACCGAGCCCAACACAAACCTTTGCATACCCCACCCAGGGCCTACAAACACACTGCCTGGCACCCCGGGACCCTGCTGCCTGGTCCAGGTTCTTCACACCAGAAACCAAGCCTCTTTCTTTCCTCTGGGGCCTACTCTCTTCCTGTCCACCCTCTCAGGACAACTCCCACCCAAGGCCCTCTTGGGCCCTCATCTCCCTCAGAATCTAAGCAGTAACTCCTGAAGCCCAGGCTGGCCCAGGCTTCTCAGGGTCTCATGTCCTCTGCTCCCATCAGGCCTCTTGACACCAGCGTCTCTGCCACTCTCTTTCCCATCCTGTCACCATCTCTATCTCCACCTCTCTCTTCGCAGGCCCCAGGCCCCCTCCTCTGTCACTCCCTCCTTGTCACCCTCACCTATCTCTGTCACCCCCTCCTCCCAGTCACTCTCATGTCAGCCGTCTCTGGACCTGTCACCTTCTCTCCCCATCACCTCTCCTTGTCACCCCCTCCAACTCTGTCCCCTCTCTCTCCCTGTCACCCTGATCTAGTCCTGTCACCCCTCCATTCCTGTTACCAATTCTCTGCCCACCACCCCCTCCTTGTCACCCTTTTTCTGTCACTCCTTCTCCCCACCACTTCCTCTACTCTGTCCCACCTTCCCACCATCCCACTCACCCCTTTTCCCCTGTACCCCTTCCCCGTCCCTGCCACCTGTCCCCTCTCGGCCCCCAGCACCCCAAATCCCCCCTGCCTGTGTCAGCCCTGGCCCCGCCCCTCACCTCGGGCTCAGCGGGGTTTCGGGGCGGGGGGCCGTGGCCCCGGCTCGGTCCGGTCCGGTCCCTCCCCGCCCCCCCTCCGGCTCTCCCTCTCGATTCTCCCTTTTTTTTTTACTCCAACACACAAAATGGTGAATGGACCTGCAACAGCTGGAGCAGTCAGCCAATCAGCGGCCACAACCCCGCTGACCGGCGCCGTCCTACGCCAATAGATACTCAGAGCCTGGTCGGCTCCGCCTCTCAATGACGAGCGACGTTTGCCACAGCCAATCGTGCCCACCCGGCAGCGCGAGGGGGAGGGGCCAAAGTCCAAGATCGGCCTCCCTCTGGGACCGACACCAACCTGAGCCTACGACCGCCTGATCTGCCTAGGGACCTGCCCTACAACAAGTGATGGACATCAGCGTTGACCAATCGTAGTCCGTCTTAGTTCAGAATGACGAATACAGTACCCAGTCGTCTTCCACTCTAGGCCGGAACCCACCCTCTATGAAGGACAGTAGCCAATGAAACGCAAAAAGGCGGGGCTAAGGGGCAGGCTCTCCAATGAGCAGGCTTGGAAGGCGTGGCCTGAGCGTTTGTTGACCGGCTCGTCGCAATTCCTGCTGGGAATGGTAGTCTTCTTACGTCTCTGGCCCATAGTCGACAGTACATGGCAGACTACAACTCCCATGTGACAGAGTGCCTGGAGCTCTGAAGAACCAGTACGAGGAGAAAAAGTCGAAAGGGCAGTTCCTCGTGAGTCTCACTGGACGCCAGGAGCATCTTAGACCCAGGGCCCCGACTCACCCGGATTCCCGGCTCTGGCGTCGCTGCTGGCTCCTCTTAGTGGCGGCGGTAGCGGCACAAGGGGGAGGTGCGAGGAGCAGCCAACCGCCACCCTCGAGCCCCGTAGCCAATCAGCAGCGGTCGGGGCGGTGCAATGACCTCACCGGGTTCTACTCTCTTACCCCTCCCCCACGTGGTTGTTGCGGCCGGTAGCTGGGAGTAGGGAAGGGGGGGGGGGGGGAGGAGAATAAGTGATGTCACCTTTCCCCCATTTGATTGGCTGCCGGGTGGCCGCGACTACAACCAATCAACAGTCTCAGAAAGTCTGGCGCGGCCCCGCGGAAAGCCCTGTTGCCATCGGGAGGGTAGAGAACTACCACTTGTGTGGTGGCGCGCGCTGCGGAGTTGTCTCCGCGCGTGGCCTGGGGCTTGGTGACCCTGGGGACAGGCCACTTTCCCCAAGACTTTGACATTTAGGGCGGCTCAGTTTTCTGATAGCCCCCCTGGGCATGGGGTGAGAGGAAGGCTTGAGATGGGGAAATACAGCGCTTCATGGAGCATCACACTGCATTCCGTGAAGAGCTTACACTTTGTAGGTGTTCACACCTGGTGGGGGGGAATCACACTGGGGTTGGGAGGAGAGGGATATGCCCTGTTGGTAGTAGACTCGTGCTGCCCAGATACGGGGTTCACACCAGGTGTGAAGAAAATGCACCCAAACTATTGCAGGGCCGTATGCCTGTAACATTCACACTACAGGTGAGAGAGTATATTGTGACATGGACAGTTCACTTTGAGCTATAAGGAAATATCAGTTGTCCAGTGGGAGTCACTGAGTATGAAGGGGATTGACATTATCCATGAGATGCACATTATCAACTGTCCACAGATTTGCCTTGAGAGTGGCGGAAATTTTACTGTCTGCAAGAAGTTCACACTGGGAAAGAATCTTACACTATTTCTTATGCTATTATATTATGGGGCTTCCCAGGTGGCTCAGTGGTAAAGAATCCTCCTGCCAATGCAGGAGATGTGAGTTCAGTCCCTGGGTCAGGAGAAGGAAATGGCAACCCACTCCAGTGTTCTTGGAATATCCCATGAACAGAGGAGCCTGGCGAGCTACAGTCCATAGGGCTGCAAAGAGTCGGAGGCGGCTTAGCAACTGAGCACACTATATTATGTTATGACATACTACTTATACTGTCATATTATTACTATTATTTTAATATCATTCTAAAAGAGAGTTTGCACTTCCATATTGAGTGGGCCCATACTGAGTAGGCCCGTATTGAGTGGGCCCTGAAATGAGGGAAATTTTACAGGGCTGTTTATACTGTGCCCATAGGGTAGACATTGGGTCTGAACAAAGTTTATATTCATCAGACAGTTCCCACAACCCATTTAGGGAGACCCTTGGAAAATGGTTTGTGCTGTCCCACAGGGGTTCACAGCAGCCACAGAAAGTTCCCCATGCTTAGTGATGTTCATCGTCTGTGTTAACTTGGTCACAGATATGAAAGAGATTAAGTATACTGTCCACGGGGAGGCGCATATTGGGCTAAAGTTCACATAGCCCATGGGAGCTTACGTGGTGTTGGCGAGGGGAGGATTTCCATTGATTGGGATGGTGTTTCATGCTCCACAGTCAGTTCGCATCAGGTGTGAGAGAGAATTACACTCAATGAGATCTGCAGTCTCCACAAAGAAATTCACCCTGCCTAGGGAGCACAATGCTACAGTGACAGGAGTTCTCTCCTGCCTGGGCTTCCCAGGTGGCTCAGTGGTGAAGAACCCACTTGCAGGAGACGAACGTTCCATCCCAGGGTCAGGAAGATCCCCTGGAAAGAAGGAAGGAAATGACAATCCACTCCAGTATTCTTGCTAGGAAAATTCCATGGATGGAGGAGCCTGGTGGGCTACAGTCCATGGGGTCATAAAGAGTTGGACAGGACTCAGCGGCTACATAACAACATCAACTGTCTGTTCAAGATTGTCTCTGAATGTGGTGTGTTTCTATGTCGACAGAGGAACCCCCACTGCTTATTCTAGTTACACCATGCATAGAGGAGACCTGTCTGTGGCAGTTCACACAGTCCAAGGCCTATTTCACATGTCCCTGGAAGAATTACATAAAATGTAGTTAACTTAGTTACACAGTTTATCAAAATTCCGCTGTCATGTGGAGTTGAGGGGAGTGGTGCTACAGAAGTGGGATAACATAAGCTTAGCCAGGTTGCTCAGGGTGAAACCGAGCTGGGCTTCTTCCCAGCTGTATGACCTTGGGCAAGTCATGAATCCTTTTGTGCCTCAGTGTCTACATCTGTAATGGGATAATTTTTTTTTTCAATCCTATGGCATAGGGTTGTTAAGAAAATGCAAAGAATTAAGATGTGCAAAGCTGAAACTAAAACCTGGTGCAGCCAAATAAATATTTTTAAAAAAAAAAGGATGTGCAATGCATTTTTTTTGTCTCCTCATCTCTTTTGAGGGTTAATCCTCAGAAATGTCAAGTATTGGACTTCCCTGGCGGTGCAGTGGCTAAGATTCCACCTGCCAATGCAGGGGACATGGAATCAATTCCTGGTCCGGAAAGATTTCATATGTCAGAAGATTCCGCAGGCTGTGGAGCACCGCAGCTACTGAGCCATGTGCTGCATCTCCTGAAGCCCGTGGGCTTAGAACCTGTGCTCCACTGCGACAAGAGAAGCCACCGCAATGAGAAGCCTGTACTTCACATGGAAGAGGAGCCCCTTCTCACAGCAACTGGAGAAAGCCTGTGCACAGCAGTGAAGACCCAGCCCAACCAAACATAAATTACTTAATTTTAAACATGTTAACTACTGCGGTGATTATTATTATTCAGAAGGAATTTATCACTACCTGAAGAGTTTATGCTGTCACCACTTTACTGGTAACCTTGTCCATAGTTTGTATGTGTTGTGGTGGTGCTGTGGTAGTGCTTTTTGAAAGAATTCCAGGGTGCAGCGTATCTGTGGGGCATTTATCAATCCATCAGGAGGCATTATGGTCTAGTGCTTGAGGTCCCTTTGTAATGATTTTTAGCTTTGTAGCCTTGGGCCTGGAACCTCTCTCAAGTCTCACTCTCCTAATCTGAAAAATGGGAATCATTCAAGTATCTATCTCATTAAGTTGAGCTGAGGATGAAATAAGATGGTGAGTCTAGGGCCTTGCGTATAGTGAGTGCTCAGTAAATGGGAGTGGTGATTTTTATGTGCTCTGTCCTGCACTAGACTCTGGGAATCCCTGCTTTTCAGGAATTCACTGGGGACTTCTCTGGTGGTTCAGTGGCTAAGACTCCACGCTCCCAATGCAGGGGGCCCAGGGTTCAATACCTGATCAGGGAACTAGATCCCACATGTGCATCCTGCAACTAAAGATTCCGCATGCTACAACTAAAAAAAGATCCCATGTGCTGCAACTAAGACTGGTGCAGCCAAATAATTTTTTTTTTAAAGAAGTCATCATTTCTTGGCCTTTATTTGGGGCCTATTCTCGGTGGTGGGTTACACCACACCTTAGGGAGTCATACTGTCAACACAAGTCATAACACCTTGTGTTGAAGGGGAGTTGGGTATATTTTATTGGAGAGTTAAGACTTTCAGGCTTGGGAGGATATGTGAAATTGTATGAGAATTACAAGGGCTTCCAAGGGGGCACAGGTGTAAAGAATCCACCTGCCAATGCAGGAGATGCAAGAGACATGGGTTCGATCCTTGGGTTGGGAAGATCCCCTGGAAAAGGAAATGGCCACTCCAATAACCTTGCCTGGAGAATCCCATGGACAGAGGAACCTGGCGGCTATAGTCCATTGGGGTCGCAAAGAGTCAGATACGACTGAGCAACTGAGCACAAGCACATACACATGAAAATTACAAAAGCCCAGAGGGGTTTTTAAATGTTAATAGTCTTTCAACTTTATTGAATTTTTTAAAAGAACTATTATCAGTTAGATTTAAGTTCAGACACAAGCAATAGAAATCCAAACAACAGCGGCTTAAACGAAATAGAGAGGTATTTTTCTCTTCCCTCTGAAGAGACTGAATCACCTTGTCTTTTCAGTCACACTTAGTTCTTCTACCTCAGTGGCTGCTGAAGCTCTTGCCATTGGCTCTGAAGTTCCAAGCAGGGATATGGGATGTAGGGGGCTGACACTGAGTCTTTTAACAGCTTTTGTGGAAGGCCTACTTTATCCATATGTCTTATATCTTATTTGCCAGATGTATTCGGCCACCTCTACTTGAGCCCAGAGGGTTTGAATGAAATAGGGAGTTTCCGCCTGTCTGTGGGAAAGGGTTACATTATCCATGATTTGGTAAGACTGACAGTGAGTGACAAGACTTCCCTGGTGGTTCAGTGGCTAAGATTTGGTGCTTCCAAGCAGGGGACCATGTTCAATCCCTGGCCGGAGAACTAGATCCTGCACGCTGCAACTAAAGATCTCACATACCTCAACAAAGATCAAAGATTCCACATGCTACAACTAAGACCCCGCAGAGCCAAATACATAAGTATGTTTTAAAAACCTGACAGTGACATTGGTGTTTACTGCACCTATTGGTTGTGTGTATTAGTCACTCATTCATGCCTGACTCTTTGCCACCCCATGGACTGTAGCCCACCAGGCTCCTCTGTCCTTGGGATTTTCCAGAATACTGGAATGGGCAGCCATTCCCTTCTCCAGGGGATCTTCCCAACCCAGGGATCGAACCCGGGTCTCCTGCATTGCAGGCACATTCTTTACCATCTGAGCCACCAGGGTTGAGGCTACACTGTCCACAGAGTGGTATGCCTGAGCCATGGCATTGTCCACGTGGGAACACGTGGTAGGTTACACTGCATGAGGCCATACTATGGGGCCACGCTGTTCACATGAAGATTCCCACTGCTGCTTGAGGTGATCCTGTTTACATGCTTACCTGCACCACACATGTGAGGTTTACCCCGGGGTGGGAACTGATCCTACTGCTAGAGGAATTCACATAGCGTTAAGCAAGTTTTGCTGCCTCTGTAGCAGCGCACACTGAAGAGGGAACAAGATATTTGTACGAAGTGCACCTAGTTTATTTGCTTTCTCACTGTCTGTATGGGGCTCATACTGTTTATGAGGGTTACACTGTCTCCGTGGGGTTTATACCATTTACGTGGGTTGCCCTGCTATATGGGTCCACCTGGTTTACAAAGTACTGCTTGAATGGAGCTCAGATCACTTTATGAAGGTGAGCATATCTAGATAAGGCTAATAAGGGCCATGCTGTTTAAACTGGAGTTCACACTATTTTTGAGCATTACAATGTTTATTGGGACTCTACACCGTCCACGCGAGAGTCATACTGCATATGGGCTTTATATCCATCACAGACACTCTGTATGGGTTCTGACTGTCACCTTATCCCAGCTGTTTTCAGACTCAGTTCACTTCAGCAAGTACATATTAGCAGCCTGCTCTATGACTACAGCCTACGCTATCTACGGCTACAGCCTACTCTTTAACGGTGACCACAGCCATGAAATTAACAGACACTTGCTCCTTGGAAGGAAAGCTATGACAAGCCAAGACAGTGTATTAAAAAGCAGAGACATCACTTTGCCGACCAAGATCTGTATAGTTAAAGCTATCATTTTTCCAGTAGTCATGTACAGATGTGAGAGTTAGATCATAAAGAAGGCTGAGAGCCGAAGATTTGATGATTTTGAATTGTGGTGTTGGAGGAGACTCTTGAGAGTCCCATGGACAGCAAGGAAATCAAACCAGTCCATTCTAAAGGAAATCAACTCTGAATATTCATTGGAAGGACTGATGCTGAAGCTGGAGCTCTAACACTTTCGCCAGCTGATGCAAAGAGCTGACTCATTGGAAGAGACCCTAATGCTAGGAAAGACTGAAGGCAGGAGAAGGGGACAACAGAGGATGAGATGCTTAGACAGCATCACCAACTCAATGGACATGAATTTGAGCAAACTCCAGGACACAGTGGAGGACAGAGGAGCCTGACGTGCTATATAGTCTATGAGGTCGCAAAGAGTTGGACATGACTTGGCCACTGAACAACAGTTCCATGACAGACCCTGGTCTAGGCACTGGGTTAAGACTTCATGCTTCCTTTTGCAGGGGGGGTTGTGCGTTGATCCCTGGTGGGGGAAATAAGATCTCACATGCTGGATGGCAGAGCAAAAAAATGAAAGGAACCCATGGGATATAGGAAGGGGCCTCCAATATAATAGTGGTCAGGGACTTCCCTGGCAGTCTAGTGGGTGAGAATCCACACTTCCACTGCAGGGGGAGTGGGTTCAATCCCTTGTGGGAGAACTGAGATCTTGCATGCCACACAGTGTGGCCAAAGTATATAGACATATATATATATATATATATATATATATATATATATATATCTGGGCTTCCCAGGTGGCGCTAGTGGTAAAGAATCTGTCTGCCAATGCAGGGGATGCAAGAGGCGCAGATTCAATCCCTGGGTCAGGAAGACCCTCTGGAGTAGGAAGTGGCAACCCACTTCAGTATTCTTGCTTGGAAAAACCCCACGGACAGAGGAGCCTGGTGGGCCACAGTCCATGGGGTCACAGAGTCAGACACAACTGAGCGCACACACACAGATAGGTATATACCTGTATCTACATAGTGGTCAGGCATAGTACTGGAAAGATGGTGCTCGTTTTTTTTTAATATTTTGTTTTATTTTAAAATTTTTGGCCATGCTGCGTTTTGGCCATGCAGGATCTTAGTTCCCAGACTCGCCCTCAGCAGTGAAAGCTCGGAGTCCTAAACACTGGACCAGCAGGGAACTCCTGAGAAGGTGGTTTTGGCGTAGAAACCTGAAGGGAATGAGGGACAGAGGTACGCAGACTTCTGGTGGAAAAGCCTTCAAGGCAGATAGAATAGCATGGGCAAAATCCCTGAGGGAGGAATATGCCTGGCAAATTCAAGAAACAGCAAAGAGGCTGGAGTGTACTTGGAGGAAAAATGAAGGGGGAAAGGTGGGAAGTGAGGTCAGGAGGGAAAAAGGGCATCTCAGGCAAGGAGTTGTTAAAGCCTTCCAGGGAGTGGAGGGGCTGATGGAAGGTTTGGGGCAGTGAAGGGATGTCATCTGGTTGACTGGAGCACTCCTACCTGCCAGTGGAGCACAGACTATGGGGACGAGGCAGCAGGGAGACCAGTGAAGAGTCATCAGACCAGGGTGATGGTTGGGGGTGGGGTGGGGAGGGTGACTGAGTCTGAAAAAGCTGAAGACCTGATGGGAGGAGTTCCCTACCCGAGGTATTCTACCTGTGCAACCAGGAAAAGGGTGCTGCAATTTCCAGAGATGGGAAAGACTGGGGGCGGGGTCACTTTGGGGGAGCTCTAAGAGACCTTTTTCACTTGGAAAACTTGAGAAATCTAAATGGAGACACCGGTGAGGTAGTTCAGTGTGTGAGATTGGAGTTTGGGGTAGGGTCCTGAGATGGAGACAGAAACTTGGGTGTAATCAGCATAGTATATGGTACATAAAACCATGGGACTGGTGGAGATTGTCAAAGGAATGTGTGTAGATGGAGAAGAGAAGAGGACCTAGGACCGAGTCCTCGAGTCCTTCAGCATTTCAAATCAGAGAGACCAGCAAGGGTGATAATCTAACGGAGGTACATTTTGTTTGGCGATGGTTCCACAGTTTAGGTGGCTTCACTCTCTAAAACAGGGGTCTCCTACCTCTGGGATCTAACGCCTGATGATCTAGGAGCTGATATAATAATAACAGAAATAAAGTGCCCAGTAAATGTAATGCGCTTGAATCATTCCGAAACCACCCCCCTCTCCCCCATCCATGGAAAAAATTGTCTTCCATGAAACCCGTCCCTGGTGCCAAAAAGGTTGGGGACCGCCGCTCTCAACAGTGTGGGTGGATCCCACTATTTCTAAGGGAACGACAATGTTCACAGAGTAGTAGTGGTTCATCACTGTTCATATGGGTGATGGGCGGGTGATGATTATGATTTTTATTGTCCACATGGTTTCCTTTCTAGGAGTGACTCTGTGAAGAGTTGTGACTTCTATAGGGGTAGGTTCTGTCCATGCCTTTGCCTGACAACAATAGGCTAACTGTTTTATCTGTGTCAGGACAGTAAACTGGAACAAGAACTACTAGGTCCATGGGAGTGGGGGGGGGTGTCTCCTCACTGTCCAGACAGAGGTGTTTTCTTCACAGAGTGTTACACTATTCATCCTAGGCACCTCTGAGGTCTGGGAGAGGCATTTGTGAAGGCTTTCTGGGGAGAGTGGGGGGGGGTAGATCCTTGCCCACTGGATTTCACATGGTCTTGGTTGCATAGTATGTCTTCAAGGATTGACCAGCGGTGAGAGTTCTCATCACAAGTTCACAACCTTTGGGTGTTTCACACAGTAATTGTGGAGTTCACCATCCCTGGGGATGGTTTCCAGTATTCACAAGGCAACTGAACTATCCAATACGGTCCACACTTTCATGGTGCAGTCACGTTATAATATCTGTGGACACATCATTTTCACCAGCAGTTCCCACTCTCTGTGGATGGTTGAAAGTCTCCCCTGAGGCACGCCCACTATCCATGACTGTGTTTCACAGAAACTGTGGGATTGAATTATCCAGCTGAGTCAGGGTAGAATTCTGCCGTTAACAGGCAATTTCACTGTCTATGCTTATGTGTTTGCTGCCTACAGTTGGAATCTCTAGGCTTATATTGTCCACAGGTTATGCTGCTCACTTCTGCTAATAATCACCAGTATTTATTCCTTCTTACCTCAAATCCCTGATTTCTCATAACAACCTAATCATTAATACCCCCATTTTACAGATGATGAAGCTGAGGCTTAAAAAGATCAATTCATTTGCTTTATACAATCTCACTCTCATACAGGCAATAGCAGCTTGGGTTGCCACCCTGGTCTCTGTCTTCTGGTGGGAGTATAGAGGTCACTGAGGCTGTAGTATGGATCTATTATCTTTTAAACTTGGCATCATCTTTTTCCGAGGGGTGGAGCAGTAAGAGACATAATAAACTATACTGGTTAAGGGTGGTGATTTTGAATTGGATAGATTGGATTTGAGTCCTGGCTCTGACACTTTCTGAGCCTTGCTTTATTAATCTGTAAATGGGGCTAATAATAGGAATTCCCTTCTTTGGGGTTTTGTTAGGCTTCAATGAGAAGATGTCCCGACAATGCTTGGCCCAGCGCCTGGCACATCATGAGCGCTAGCAATCCGGGAGCTGTTATGATAACAATGATGATGGTTATTATTGCTGGACCACACTGCTCCCAGAGGGTTACAATATCCGTGGGGGAGCTTCACTGTCCGTAGGCAAGGTTACATAATTCCCCAAGAGGGTGATGCTTCCTGGGAGGCCTTGGTCTCCCCGAGGAAGAGGCCTTAGATTTCTTCTGAGGCACTGCATAGGGACTGCCCTAAGGCCTCTAGGAACCCACCAACGAAGGGTGGGCTTGAAGCCCTAAGCACCCAGAGCCTAACCCTTCAGGCCTTCCCTCTCTGTGGCCTGTTCACCTCTATCTTCTTGGTTTCACTCTCTCTGAGCATCTCCTCCCCACCCCCCTTCCTCTCCTTTGGTACCTCAGAGTCTTTTCTGAGATTGTTTCCAGGATCAGCCTGTGAATATAACTGCTATTTGCCCTCTACTGTTAGCCATCTGATCATTGCTGATTTCCTGTTTCCCGAAGCCTCAGGCTCCATCCATTCCTCCCAGCTGCAGAGAACAGACTTAACACATCCCTACGCACTAGCCTTCATCCTTAAGCCCTGCCTTCCTCTCTCCTGGCGACCCTCTAGTGTCCCTTGGGAGCACATTTGTTCAGACTTTGGTCACCCCCTCGCATCCTGGCTCCACCCCCGGAACCCCCCTGCCCTGGAGGTGGAAGTGGGGGTACCTCCGGCGCCAGCCAAGACAGCTGCAGTCTGAGGATGGGGGGGCGGCTCTTGCGTGCTTTCTCTCTGGTCACTTCCTCCCCAGATGGGACTGGGGCTATCTGGAAGGCCAAGACCCTATCCCTGGAGGAGCGGAGGAGGCAGCCGCCTCCCCATTTCCGACGGTGGGAAATGCTTCCCACCCATTCCACCCCACCCCTGGACAGCTGCCCCCAGTCAGGCTCAGGGTTGGGGGGGGCGCATGGTAAGGCCAGCCTGAGAAATGTTGAGGTCTGGATCATCCTCTGGGGTCTTGACCCGACCCCCCGACCCCCCCCCGCAGAGAAAATTCTTCCTTTTCCGAAAAGGTCCATACTCCTCACAAAAGTTTCTGACACTCATCATAAGGTACCCCCCAACCCCTCTTACAGGCTTCCAAAGAAAATGTGGACCCGGCAGTGAGCAGGAGAGGAGGAGGAGGGGCGGCAGGTCGCGGATCCTGAAGACTTATTATCTTCAAGCTTGGAGCCTCAGAGAAAGGTCATGACCCCCAGGACCCCATCCTATCCCAGCCCCTCCTTCTCTCCTCCCCGTCGCGCGGCCCCTTTAAGCCTAGAGCCGGCCGGTCCTCAGTGGCGGCGCGCCGGCGAGTGTGTGTGTGTGTGTGTGCGTGTGTGTGTGCGCGCGCGTGTATGTATGTGTGTGTGTGTGTCTGTGTGAGTGCGCGGGGAGGGGGCGGGCACAGTGTCTCCATGGCGACGCGGCGGTGACGTCGCCGGCCGGGGGGCGTGGGCGTCCCGGCCCCGGAGTGCGATATTAACCCGGGAGGCGGCGGCGGGGAGGGGAGAGGCTCTGAGAGGCGAGGCCGGGTGAATCGGCGAGGGCGGCCCGACGTGCTCGGGACGGGACGGGGCAGCGCGGGCGCCGGGAGCTGCGGCCCGGAGTCGGGGCGCCTCGCCCCGGGCCCCCCAGCATGAAGACCCCGGCGGACACAGGTGGGGGCGGGGGCAGCACGTGTGGGGGAGACTTGTTGCCCCGGGAAACCAGGCGGAGAAACTTTGGGGGGGCTGAAGGGTTCTGGGGGAGCCCGAGTGATCCCCAGTTGCGGGGGACCCCCAAGCACTCGAGACCTGTTGCTTCTTGCGGTGCGAGCGGGGGTGTGCACCGGGCCCCCAATTCCTGGATCTGGGCGCAGTGGTTGGGTGCTGCGAGTCCTGGTTCTTTCCTTGCCTGGACCCCGAAACCTGGGCTCTCCCTGACACTCGGGATCACGGGGGTGGCTGGGTTCCTCCCAGCCGCTCTGTCACGTTGCACTCTGGGGGCCGGGACGTGTGCGGGGTGTGTGTGGGGGGGCGCTGTCCACAGGGCCCGCTATTCCCGGTTCCGCGCTGCACGGTCCGGCCCGTGACCTTCACCGCGATGCGTGCCCCGCACCGGCTTAGAGGGGGATACGGGCTGGCCTCTAGGAGGAGGGCGTGAGTGGGGAGCCCGGGACTCGGGGTCCGGGCTGCGCCGCCCCTCCCCCGCCCGTCTCCGCCGGCTCCTCGCTCCCCCGCCCGCGCCGAGTCGCAAAGTTCCAAAGCGCAGCCCGAACGTTCGAAAAAGGAACTTTTTGTTTCCGATCTTAGAACGCGCGGCTTTAAGGTCGCTCCCGAGAGACCTGGGAATCCTCCTCCCTCGCCGCCGGGGACCTGGGGTTGAGGAGGGTGGGGAAGGTGGGGGGGACGCGGCGGCTCCCCCCCTTCGTTCCCCCTCCTCATCCAGCTCTTCTCTTTCAACCGGCCGTCTCTTCCCTCCGCCTCGCTCTTCCCCGCCAACTTGCTCCTCCTTAAGGGACCAAGGTTCCCCTCCCCCCCTCGGTCGGCGGGCGGGGGGCAGCAGGATTAACCCCCCCTCCCACTCGGACTTTCCCCCTTCCCCTCCCCCGCCGCCCCCGGGCTCTCGCAGGCTGGACTTTGCGCCCGGGCGCGCTGGGGGAGGGGTCCCAGCCGCCCCCTGCCCGTCTACCCCGTCGGAATCCGGCCCGGGGCGGGGACGGGGGAGGGGGAAGGGGGCCGGGCGCCGCTGTTCAAACTTGTTTCCTTCCCCCGGCGGCGGCCGCGGCTAGGGCTCCTGTGTGCGGGTGTGTGCCCCGACCGGCCCACCCACCCCGCCCCCCCTCGCTGGGCGGGTGGGGGCGGCTCTTAAAGGGCTCCGAGCCGGGCTCTGGCGCCTGGGGATTGGGGGCCGAGGAGGGGGCTGGGTGTGGGCAGGGTCTCGGACTGCAGTAGGGTCAGTCACGTGCGTCCCACATACTCTCTGGCTCCCAAAGGCTCCAGGGCCGCTGGGCCTCGGGGGCAGCCGGAGCCTCCCTTCGCCGGAGGAGGGGGCCAAGGGACCCAGACAACCCCGCCTCGTCTTCGCTCCCTGCTACGGGCCTTCGCCTGGTGGGACCGGCTGGGCCGCTCCCCCATCCCAGTCTTGGGGCTGCGCCGTGTGTGGGTTCTCTGGCTGGGGGAAGGGGCGGGAGCCTTTTCTGGCCTCCCGATGGGTCCATAGGTCCATCTGCCTCCTGGCTGGCCGCTGCGCGCCCCTCCATCCGATCCTCCATCCCGGCCCCTCTCTCCTCTGCCGCGGCTGTTTCCCACTTCCTGTTTTCTTCCCGGCCCTGGCGCCACCGAGGGCTGCCTGGAGTGGGGGAGGTGGTGGGGCCCCCCAGGAGGCCGGCGTGTTCTTCCTCTACCACTGCCCCTCCCTTCCGACCCCCATAGTCCTTTTGAAAAAAGTTTGGGCAGTTAAGGTGAATTTGAGGGGTGCCCGAGAATTCTGCACCCCCCCCCCCAGGTTTCCACAGTCTGTCTGGGAGATTTCCTACCCCGCCTATGTGGGATCCAGGTGTGTCTTCTGGGACCCCACCATCCCAGCCCTTCCTGTCTGCTGCCACTTCTCCACCCTGTCTGGCAATGCCCTCAGCTCTTCTCTCAGTGTCAGCTGCTCTGTCTCTGCCTCACTGTCCCCCCCGTGCTCCAGAGGTCCTGCATCTCCAGGCTTTCTTGGTGTAGGCCGGGTGGTTCCCTGTTTTAAGCACGTGGATTCATACACAACACACACTCACACATGCTCCCCTTGCCCGTGCCTGGCTCCTGGCTCCAAAGCCTGGGGAACAGAGCCCCATTGAGACACCCTGACGTCACCCCCCATCTTCCTTCTCCCCCTAAAGCTGGGAACAGGCCCTCATGTATGCCGTGTCCGATGAGGAAAGCTGGCTTTGGGGTTGGCCTGGGAATGGGGAGGGTCCCTGCCATGAGTGGGAGCCAGGGTCCTGGCCTAGGAGCAAGGTTGTTCAGGGAAGGGGCTTAACTAAGGGGGCCTGGGTCAGCCCCCGGAATGCAGCTTGAGGCCTTTCCAGAGCCCCCCACCTCCCTTCTGAGTTCCCTTTGTGTTGCATGTAGTCTCTCTCACTCCTTCTCTTCTGCAAAGTTTATTTTTAGCCTCCTGCTCCCCCGCTCCCAGGACTGTCGCTGCACACACGTTGCCTGGTTACCGGGACAAGGAGGCTGGGGCGGGTGGGCTGGGAAGGGTGGCTTTAATTTTGGGGGGAGGGTGGAAGGCAGTACACCCTCCCAACCCTAGACTGATGTCTCAGGGGCTCTGGCCCCCACCCCGAGTCCAAGAGCCAAATTGGGGCTTGTTGGGGGTGGGGGCGGGGGTGTGAAGCTTGGTGGCATGAAGGGAGACAGGAGTTTTTTGGAGAAGGTTGGCGGGTACATGACGCGTGCGGTCTCTTGGGTTCCCAAGAGCCTCTGGGCCCTGAACAAGATTGTCGGACCTGGGTTCTCTAGCAGGGTGAGGATCAAGGGGTGAACACCTGGATTCCCAAGAGAGGGATGAGGCTGTGGATGCTGGGGTCTGTGGAAGGTGCTGTCAGGGGCTGTCACTTGTGAATGGACAAGGAACTGCTGGTACAGGACCCTGGGTCTGTGACCAGCTGAGGTCATTTGGTCATATCCCTGGAGCCCTGAGAGACTGACTGGAGGCTGGGATTTCTGAATGGGGCAGGGACCAGGTGGGGAATGCTGGCCATCCCAGTCTGCCCAAAGGCCAGATGTCAGCGATTAGAGTCAGCTCTGATTTAGAGGGAGTGGTCCCTTTGGGACCAGGAGCTGCTGATCCCCAGTGTCCCCATGGGGAAGGCTCCCCTGTTGGATTCCAGACTTGGGTGGGGGCTTTCAGGGAGGTTCCATGTTGCCTCAGGTTGGGTTGGTACCTGCTTCAGCTGGGGTTTGAGCCAGGACCATGGGAAGAAGGCTGACCCTTGCAGCCTGACTGGGACTTGGGACCCGCCCATCCTTAGCTGTCCACCTTGGCCTTCTCCCTCTAGTGGCACCAGGGCTCCTGTCCTGCCTCCCCCCCATTCTTCTCTTCCTCCCTTTTCCCTCCTCCCACCCCTCCATTACCGGCTGCCTAGTGCTGAATTATTGATGGCCCCTGATTACCCCGGGGTTTGGGAAATGACAACAACCGCAGCCCCCCCCCAACTCTCCCCCCCCAGGCTGCCCACCCCCTCTAGGGACCAACCAGCCCACCACCAACCTCTATCCAAGGTTAATGCTGGGGGCGGGTAGATAGGTGGGCAGGGAAGAAGCTGAAGATGAGAAGGCAGAAGGGGGAACGGGTTGCATCAAGCAATGCCTGTTCAGTGTTGAGGCCCTCCAGCCAGGTTGGGTCCATGTGCCCGGGTCTGGGTAGGGCAGTGCAGCACAGAGGGTCCCGGGCTTGATGGGGGGGCGCTCTCTCAGACAGTCTGGGTTTCACTCTCCAGGGAAGACAGAAGCCTCTGTGTGTGCAAGCGCTGACCTCATCGTCAACCAGCCACCCCACCCGTCCTGGTCCTTTTAAGAAAAAAAAAAAACCTTCTCTTGGGGGCCTAGGGTGGGAGTAAGGGCTCTGGTAGGTCTTGGGAGGGAGACAGTGTATGTTCCTAGGAGGGGAACAGAGGAGGTGGGGGGGCAGGGGCGTGGTAATGACTGACCCTGAATGAGAGTGAGGGTGGGCTGGGGGTGGCTAGCCCCAACCCGTCTGGCCACGTGTGCCCCTTCCTGCCCCTCCCCCACTGGCAGCCCTGCCCGCCGGCCTGGCTTGGTGCCTGGCCCCCTGGCACTGGCCCCGGGACCCGCCGCCGACGGTTTCCTGTTTCTCCCGGTGTCGCTGGAGCAGGCTCCAGCTTCCCCTCCCCCCAGCTCCTGTCTAGCCCCCCTCACACACACAGACACACACTGTCTCCCTCTAACCAGGTCTTGGCTTGGCAGAGGGGAGACGGGTTTCCCCATGGTAAGGGCGGGGCTAGGAGGTGGACCCTGGGATGGGCCCCAGGGCCCCGGACTTGGCGCCCTGACCCAGGGCCGCTCCCCTGCCTCCTGTCCCCAGGCTTTGCCTTCCCAGATTGGGCCTACAAGCCAGAGTCGTCCCCCGGCTCCAGGCAGATCCAGCTGTGGCACTTTATCCTGGAGCTGCTGCGGAAAGAGGAGTACCAGGGTGTCATCGCCTGGCAGGGGGACTATGGAGAGTTCGTCATCAAGGACCCCGATGAGGTGGCTCGGCTCTGGGGGGTCCGCAAGTGCAAGCCCCAGATGAACTATGACAAGCTGAGCCGGGCTCTGCGGTGAGGAGGGCAGAGGCCCCGGGGCAGATGTGGACAGCCCCCCCCATACACACTGGTTGGGACCCCCCTGGCCTGTGGGAATAGGCATTGGGTTTGACTTCTGGCTGTGCCACCTGGTGGCTGTGTGACCTTGGGCCAAGTCCTAATTCCTCTGAGCCCACGTGTCACACTGAGGCGAGAATGTGGCCATGGATGTGGCCTGTAGTCTGGCCTCAGAACTAAGGGGAGAACTGGTCCCCACCCTCTGGACCTTGATTCCTCTCATGTGGCCCATATTTCTCAGTCACCCTTTGCGAGCAGCACTAGTACGGGTCAAGGTGTGGGTTCTAGATTCGGGTCCCCTGTGACTGACCCTCTGATGAACAGTGTTTGTGCACCCCCAGCTATTACTACAACAAACGCATTCTGCACAAGACCAAGGGGAAACGGTTCACCTACAAGTTCAACTTCAACAAACTGGTGCTGGTTAATTACCCTTTCATCGACGTGGGCTTGGCTGGTGAGTACCAGGGCTGATGGGTAAGGCCTCAGAGGGAGAGCAGCGTCTACCTGAATGTCCACGCGAGGCGGAGCGGGGGGCCTTGACATCACGTCTTCCCTCTCCCGTCAGGGGGTGCGGTGCCCCAGAGCGCCCCGCCAGTGCCGACAGGCGGCAGCCACTTCCGTTTTCCTCCCTCAACGCCCTCTGAGGTGCTGTCTCCCACCGAGGACCCCCGCTCACCACCCGCCTGCTCTTCGTCATCATCTTCCCTCTTCTCAGCTGTGGTGGCCCGGCGCCTGGGCCGGGGCTCTGTCAGTGACTGTAGCGATGGCACGTCAGAGCTCGAAGAGCCCCTGGGAGAGGACCCCCGGGCCCGACCGCCTGGCCCCCCGGAGCTGGGTGCCTTCCGTGGGCCCCCGCTGGCCCGCCTGCCCCACGACCCTGGTGTCTTCCGTGTCTACCCCCGGCCCCGGGGTGGTCCTGAGCCCCTCAGCCCTTTCCCCGTGTCGCCTCTAGCTGGGCCTGGCTCCCTGCTGCCCCCGCAGCTCTCACCGGCTCTGCCCATGACCCCGACCCACCTGGCCTACACCCCGTCGCCCACGTTGAGCCCCATGTACCCCGGTGCTGGCGGGGGCCCCAGCGGCTCGGGGGGAGGCTCCCACTTCTCCTTCAGCCCCGAGGACATGAAACGGTACCTGCAGGCCCACACCCAAAGCGTCTACAACTACCACCTCAGCCCCCGCGCCTTCCTGCACTACCCCGGGCTGGTGGTGCCACAGCCCCAGCGCCCCGACAAGTGCCCGCTGCCGCCCATGGCCCCCGAGACCCCACCGGTCCCCTCCTCGGCCTCGTCCTCCTCTTCCTCCTCTCCATTCAAGTTTAAGCTCCAGCCGCCCCCCCTGGGACGTCGGCAGCGGGCTGCTGGGGAAAAGGCCCCGGCGGGCGCTGACAAGGGCGGCGGCCTGGCCCTCGGCGGCGCAGGCGGGCTGGCCGAGGGGGCCGGGGCACTGGCCCCGCCACCGCCACCGCCACCGCCTCAGATCAAGGTGGAACCCATCTCCGAAGGCGAGTCGGAGGAGGTGGAGGTGACTGACATTAGTGACGAGGACGAAGAAGACGGGGAGGTGTTCAAGACACCTCGTGTGCCGCCTGCACCCCCAAAGCCCGACCCGGGCGAGGCGCCCGGGGTCGCCCAGTGCATGCCTCTCAAGCTGCGCTTTAAACGCCGCTGGAGTGAAGACTGTCGCCTCGAAGGGGGTGGGGGCCCTGCTGGGGGCCTTGAGGATGAGGGTGAGGACAAGAAGGTGCGTGGGGAGGGGCCTGGGGAGGCCGGGGGGCCCCTCACCCCAAGGCGGGTGAGCTCTGACCTCCAGCACGCTACAGCCCAGCTCTCTCTCGAACATCGAGATTCCTGAGGGCTGTGGGCAGGGGACCCCCATTCCCCCCACCCCCCATGCCTCTTTTGCTGCCTTAACCCCCCCATTCCCCAGAGGTGAGGGCAGCTTTTTAGTCTCGCTCTGCCTCCTCCTCTTTCCCTTCCCCCATGTTTTGTATAAAACTTTTAATTTCTTTTTTTTTTTTAATGGTGAGGGTGGGTGGGTGCCCAGGGTGGGGGGCCGTCCCCTGTCCCTGTGGGTTTCTAAGCTCCGGGCAAAGTGGTGGGGGTGGGAGGGAGGGGGGAGTTAAGGGGGCCACCTCCATTCTGGGGAATTTATATTTGAACTGAGGCTCTGGCCTCAAAGCCCAGGAACTTTTTTTATTACAATCGTTTAGGAAGTAAAGCCTTGTCTCCCTCCCTGTCCTCTGCCTCCTGTACCTCTCTCCCTATCCATCCCCAGCCGTCCTCAGCCCCAATCCTGCCTTCCGCGCCCCTCCAGGGGCCGTGAGTGCCTGGGTTTCTCATTGCCCCACAGGGTTGCAGCAGAGGAGGGAGGGACATTTTATGATGAACCAAAAATTCCGTGTTGGGGGGGGTTGGGGGTGGAGGAGGGTGAGGGGTGCCGCCCATAGGCCACAAATCTCTACAAGTGCCTGCTATCCCTCTCCTGGTCCCCACCCCAGTGCCAGTCCAACCCCTTCACCCCCCAGCTGCTCCTAGGACTTGCCCCATAGGCAGGCGGGTGGGAGAAGGGGGTGCCCTGAAACCAAACTGGAAGCCCCCTCTGCCTCCCAGCTGGGGCCCCTGGGGTGGGGGTCTGTGGTCAAGCCTTATTCTGTATTGGGGATGGAGGGTGGGTGGGGAGGGAAGTTGAGGGCTGCTGGAGAATGTATTCAAAACAATAAAAACTTTGGACCTTTGGATGCAGTGATCTGAGTGTTGCGTGCAGCCACCTCAGGGCCACATCCTTTGGTTCTTGGACCAGGGCCCTGAGTGGATCCATGGCCAGAGGGCCTAACCCCATCTGAATGGGTCAAGTCCAGGCCTGGAAAATGAACTCCTGACCTTGGGCACTTAACCTCTGGGCCTGATGATGAAAGTCTCGGGCATTCTTTGGCCCTCTGACTGCCTCCCTCTTTTGTGGGGATCCACTCTTCTTGGGAGCACTTTCGGCTCTTCAACACCAGGCCATGGCCCTTGCTCTTCTGCCTGAAATGCCTCTCTTCTCTGTGAATTCCTGTCCATTCCTCCAGGCTCTGGTGAAGTCCTGGTGCTCCTTCTGCACTACCTTTGGTGTCCTCTCACATGTCAACTCTTCTCAGAGGTGCTTATGAGTTATCTGGGAGTCCTTTGGTGATAGGCTTGCAGTGTCTTGCAATGTAAATCTTTCAAGGCACTTAAGTGATCTTCCCATCAACCCATGGGAGCACTTCACTAGTAAATTAAGAAGGGACTGGCTTAATCACAATTGCTGTTCACCTACTGTGTGCCAGGTACTTAGGAGCTGGATTTCTTTATCTCCAACATTCAGCAAGGTGGGAGCAAGCGGCTCATTTAAATGACTTGCCCAAGGCCTTAAGCCCAGCTAGGACTTTAATGAAGTCTGTCTCTGAAATACATGTTCTTTCAACAACTCAATTCTCAAGCCAGGATGGTTGGATCTAGACCAGGATCTCAAGTTCCTAAGATCTGAGAGGAGAGGTCATAAAGCCAGAAGCCCAAGTTGGAGAGCTTGAATTGAGATGAAAGAATCAGGAGGAAGTATCTAAGCTGGAGGTGCTTTTAGACAGCACAACCCATCCAGTGCAGGTGAGGTGCCTGAGGCCCAGAGAGGGAAAGTTTTCCAAAGGCCACACAGCTGCTAAGAGAATTGAGGGCTCTGGGCCTGCATGGCTTCACCATGAAATCCCACCCTGTGCAACTCTGGGGGAAGGAACCGGAAACTCCTACCCACTCTCATTTTATCCTCATTTCAAGCCAGCCCCGGGTGGGTGGTCCCTGATGATGCCCGTTGGCAGTGAAGAAAGGATCCAGAGCTGGGTACTGTGAGGCTCCTGTGGAGGCCTGCAGGCAACTGCTCCCTCTCCTGGGTGATGTAAGTCACTCCCTTGGGGTGGGGGCCACTGGGCTATTTCTGGAAGTAGGGATGAGGCATGTCTCCTGGCAACATAGATGCAGCTAAGTTGGTCGTGGTGTGATGGAGAAAGGGGGATGTCATCACTGAGGGAGGAGGGAGGACCCTGACTAGCACCTGATTCCAGTGCCTTCAAAGCACCTTTAAACCGGATCTGACATGGCGTCAAAGGTGCTCAGCTCCAGAACTCCTCTCCAGGTCAACCACAGCCCAACCAGATTTCTTGCCCCAAATTCTGGCTGAGTGGGATGTCACAGGTGGCCTCTGGTCTTAAAAACTCCAGCAGCTTCTCTCATCTTTAAAGTGGCCCATCTAAATCTATTCAGTTTCTGCAAGGTCATACCCTTGTTCCCTTCCACATCCTCCAGGATCTCTGATACCAAGTAAAAGCTCTGTATAGATCTCAAGACACTTCCATCAATTAATTCATATCATCAGAGACCCTCTCCTTACCTATAATCCCCAGCACTCCCTCAGTCCCCAGAAACTCCTTTCTTAGGCTTCTCAACCACCCCTCACTTCTTCAGGTCCCTCAGAGATACCCTCAGTCACCATCAGTTTCTCACAGTCTCCCACAAACCTTTTACAGACAACTCAAGTTCTTTCTGACTTCACTCTTCTCCAGGAAGACCATTTTACCTTTTCACACCTCTGAGCACCTCTAGACACCCAGAGGCCCCTCGTAGCCACTTACAACCCGCTCTAGCACCCCTCAACAAACGTTCTCATCTCGTACAGACATTTGGATAAGATTCCTTCAGACTGACTCCCTCAGACTCCCACGGACCCCAATATCCTCTGGCGGTTGCCCACGCGTGGCCCACTCCGCACGTCCCACGGGTTCTGGCCGTTAAGTAACTGCCGCTAGTCCGCCTTGTTCTCCTGCCCTTGTAAGTCTTGGTCTAGGTTAGGATTCCCCAGGATTTGGGGCTTGAGTCAGATTTTTGCTTTTGGACTCAGAGCCGCCGTCAGAGGGCAGCAGGAACTGTTTGACTGAGGAACTACTACAACTCCCAGAAGCACCCGCTCTGGACTGTGCGTGATGTAGCCGCATTCATTGAGAAGAGAGCGGAAGTGTGACTGTGCTTTGCCTTCTGGTTAATGTAGTACGAAAGGTTTCAGAGTTACTCTCCGTCCTACCCCAGGAGTTCGTGTCCGCTGGGAATTGCACTCAGCTACAGCGTGGACAAGACTTTTTCATAGGGCAGGGCAATTAGTGTGATCATGGGATCTGATTAAAGTGAAGCCTAGAACTCCATTTCCCGTCATTCCACGAGGCAGAAGAGGCGGAGGGTGACTTCATTTGTTACAAATACTTCCGGAACACATAGACGCACATTCACATGAACTCTTATTTCCCAGCACTCACGAGCTCTGTACACACACGGACACATACACTCAAACGTACTCCGTTTCCCAGCGCGCTTTGGACTACCGTCCTTCCGGGTATTAATCGAAAACGCGAGGCTACTCCTAGCAGCTGGCTTCCTTTTTTTGGGCCTTCCAGGATCCTGTAATTTAGGAAGCCTGAGGATTCAAAAAGCTTAATGGCATGTTCAAGATAAATTGTGTTTTCATTTCTTTCAACCTTCAGTTCAGCCTCCTGGTGCCACCTACATTGTTAGGAAAAGCTAGACAATATCCGAAGACTGTATTGTCTTGAAAACCCACCGGAAACTTTGTTTCCTAAATCGTTGGCGGGGAGGGTTTTTCCTTCCGGATTTGTGGGAGTTTGCACTCCATTTTCCAGCAGTCCCTGATCGACTTCGGCTCTTTCTTGGGACATGGCGTCAGGAGAGGAGGAGTTGAAGCTTTCTGCAGTCTCTCTTAGGCGACTGTTTTTCCCATTTCGGTCACCCTCTTTCCAGCAAGCCTCAGCTGTCTTCTCACAAAGGGTCGGGATCCGGTCTGGACTATTCCCCAGCATGCTTCAGGATTACGGTAGACCCCGCCCCCTCAGTCAATGGTAAGGCCGCCTTGAACTCCATTTCCCAGAAGACACAAGGCTCGCTGTAGCAACTACTCTGACGCCTCGGTGTTGACTACATTTCCCAGCAGGGATTGCGGCCTAGCGAACGAGGGTGGAGGCATGCTCTGCCTCTCCATTTCCTAGCCTATCTCCGGAACTGCAATATCCACTTTGGGCTTAGGAATCACATGGGACTCCATTTCCCGGCGTGCTTTGTAAGTAGCTTTACACCTGCAATGCGGTGAGGGCGTGGCGACGACTACATTTCCCGGCTTGCCTCACAGCCCGATAGCAGCGGACCCAACGGCTCCGACTCAATTTCCCAGAGTGCACTAGGCGCCAGTCGGCCTACAACCAATACACTAAGTGAGCGATTCGACTCTGTTTCCCGGAATGCATCGGGCCTATACAGCTCACTGATGGAGTTGCCTGAGACTACACTTCTGAGGCACATCTAGGGACGCGCGGTTGCCGCAATGGAGTGAGTGTGCGACTCTAGCTCTGCTTCAGAAAGTGCTTCAGAGTCCGTTGTGGGCACAGTTGTTCAACTTACTGCCCGGGACTCTGTTTCCCGAGGTGTAACGCGACTTATCATCCCTGCAGCCCTCTCTGAGGTCTTTGTGGACTCCATTTCCCGACGTGCCACGCGGCTCTCTGTGAGGACCTAGAGCGGCGACGGCGTCGCGTAGGGCCGGCGGACTGCATCTCCCAGCGTGCCCCGGGGCGGGCGCTGGGCCGGAGCCGGAGCCCGAGCGGCGCGGCCTGGAAGAGGCCGGAGCCCGGGGGAGGCGGCGGCGGCAGCGGCAGGGGCAGCCCGGGCAGCCCGAGCCCCGCGGCCTGGGCCTGCGCTCGGCGCCATGAGCGGTGGCGCGCCTTCGGGGGGCGGCCCTGGGGGCTCGGGCCGGGCGCGGACCAGCTCGTTCGCGGAGCCAGGCGGCGGAGGCGGCGGCGGCGGCGGCGGCCCGGGGGGTTCTGCCTCTGGCCCAGGCGGCAGCGGCGGCGGGAAGACGTCAGTCGGAGCCATGGGCGGGGGCGTGGGGGCCTCGAGCTCCGGGGGTGGCCCCAGCGGCAGCGGCGGAGGAGGCAGCGGCGGCCCCGGCGCGGGCACCAGCTTCCCGCCGCCCGGAGTGAAGCTGGGCCGTGAGTACTAGCGGTGCCCGTGGCGGGTGGAGATCGGATCCCTGAAACCACTCAGACGTCGATCAGGTTCTTCTTTATGCTCAGGCAGGAGCTCGAGGTCACTGTGGCTTCCCAAACTGGGATCTGAGATCTCCCGGAGAGACGGATTTGCGGGGGTTACCATCACTTGGAGTTTAGGATTAGAATTAGTACTCCTTCAAAAGACAGGGTTACAGGTTCCTGTCCTTCCAGTCCCGAAGTCTTGGGTCCGTGAGCCTTAAAGACAGGAATCTGATGTTGCCATCCTTTCGAGAACGGATCAGGGGTCATTGTCGCTTGCAAATGGGGCTCAAGGGTTATTGTTGCGAATAAGATCACCACCACCCAGAGAAGGGATCTGAATTTGCTCCCCTTTAGAGCATGGGGATTTGGAGTGAGTATCACTTAGAAGCAGGTATTTGCGCTTGCTGTGGCCCCAGCGAACAGGGCCAGGGCTTTCCAAATATGGTACCCAGTCATCTTCCCTTTTAAAACATTATCTGTCCATAATATGTAGAATTGTACCCCAAATGGTGGAAATTAATGATTGCTGCTTCTTGAGGACAGATTGAAAGTCAGCGTACCTTTCAGACCAAGTTCATAGTCACTAATATTCAACAAAAGATGACTTTCTTGAAGGGTTTTCTTTCACAGAAAATGGAATGGGGGCAAGGGAGGTTACCGGTCCCTCCCCTAGAATAAGGATGTGAAGTTATATCCATTTCATTATTTTGATGTATGATGTCATTGACTCTGGATAAATAGCTATATAGGATCCTCTCCCTCACTGGCCCCTCTGAATGGATCTAATTCATCACTGACCTCTTTTCTTCGGGGAACCTTTCACCAGTTACTCCGAGAAGAGGGATCCCTGTCTTCCAAGAATGCCACCAACTTTTGCTGCCATTTGCAGAATGTTTTGGGAATTTCCTTTAAAGGACTGAGGCCAGGATAAACCCCTGATGATAGAGATCAGGTTCACCATTCTCACTATTAAGTGTTTGTCCATTAGGGACCAGTTACACACAGGATGGAGTCTGGGGCTCCGAACCTCACAGGTGAGGTCAGGCCAGTTCCTTTTTCTAGCCCCAAAGTATTTGGGTAAGAGCTAATTGTCTCCCAAAAGTGAGAGTTAGGGCGCTGGCACTCCCTACGGGAGGAGTCATTCTTTTCTGTCACCAGAAGCCAGTGGTGAAGTTACCAGCTGCACTTAGGGAGGACTTAGAGATCACTGTCCCCCGACTTGCGGGAAAGGTTAGGGCTTTCCTAACATAGAAGTACCTCAGGGTTCCTGCTCTCCAGTGGAAGAGGTTAGGTCAGGCTCTCCCTAATGAGGAGGGAGCAGAAGGCAGTTAGCTCTTGTCGTGGATGGATTCAACATCTGGGAGTGGTGGTGCCTCCTCACATCAGGAGGGACCAGTAATTTGCTGCCCGCCAGAAGTGGAAATTAGGGGTTACCCACCCTGGTACAGCAAGAGGTTTTATGTGTCAGTATTCTCCCCTATGGGAGGAGTCAGGATTTGGGGTTCCCTGAAGGGAAGAGGGGAAAAGGAGGCATCTAGGAGCCACCTTTGAAGATGAGGGAGGGACAAAGACCGTCCCCTGCCCCATGAGCTTCCTGTAGACTCCCCACCCTCTCACAGCCCCAGGATGGGGTGGTGGCCCGAGAGGAAAGGTCAGTAGATTGTGTGTTCCCTTTGCTTCCCAGGTGACAGTGGGAAGGTGACCACAGTGGTAGCCACTCTAGGCCAAGGCCCGGAGCGCTCCCAGGAGGTGGCTTACACAGACATCAAAGTGATTGGCAGTGGCTCATTTGGGGTCGTGTACCAGGCACGGCTGGCAGACACCAGGGAATTGGTGGCCATCAAGAAGGTTCTCCAGGACAAGAGGTTCAAGGTAGCTTGCGGGGAACGGGGATCAGGTTTGACTGCACATGACTGGTGGGGAACTCCAGCAAGAGTGCTGGACTTGGGTTTGTACAGGGGGTCTGAGCATGGGCCAGAGGAGAAGAGAGTGAGCTGTGTGGGGATGTGGATTCCAGGAGAACCCAGAGCTGACTTTATTGGGCTCTTGTTCTTTGTAAGTGCTTTGTAGGCAAGTTTGACTTACACAAAGATTCTCTGAGGGTAGGTACTGTTGTTACTCCCATTCTAAGTAAGCAGAAACTGGAAACTGAGACTTAGATAAGAGAATTGCCCAAGGTCAAAGCTAGAATCTGATTCCCAAGCACTTCACCTTAACCACTGAGTTACTCTGCTACCCAGAAGGGAAAGGAAGCTGGTGGGGCTGATGATTCTGTCTGCGAAGGTCAGGCTCTGCCCCCAGAGTCTGGCACGTGCTGGGAGAAATCCTGCCTGTGTTGTAGATGCCTGGGTGTGGGGCCCGGTCACCCCTGAGGAAGGGGTCTTCTTTCCTCATTCATATATAGCGGCCTGTGAGCTGGTCTATAGAGGCCCTTTGGATCCTGTATAGTCGGGACGTAGGAGAAACTGAGCCTGGGCTAAAGAAGCCAGGTCAGAGTTTAGGTCTCGGGCAGTGAGGACTCCCAGGGGCAGGTCCTCCTCCAGGGCTGGTCAGAATTTGATTATAGGTGAGTCCCGGAAGTGAAAGGAATCTGAGGCTAGGGGGCTCTGAGGCCTCAGAGGGGAACAGAGAAGAGGAAAGAGTGCTAAGACAGGTCTTCTGGGAAGAGGCTGAGGCTGGATCTCTACTGGGAAGGTGAGGATGAGAAGCCTGGAGTGCAGGAGTCAGGATCCAAGTGCTCAGATCCCTCCCGTGAGAGCAGTGGCGCTGTGTGGGGACTGGGGACACCTGGGTGGCCTCTGTCCAGTGTTGGCTTGTGCCAGGCAGGGAGGCGGGCCTCATGTGGCCACATCATGTGATTTTCAAGAGAAGGTGAAAAACTTAGATTTACATGTGAAGTCATTTGATTTGTAAATCTGAGCAAAAAATCAAACATATTTAAGAGATAGGCTCTAGGAAGCACATGTAAGTGGTCTGAGTTTAGTTGTGTGTGAGGGGAGCTAGGGGTGAGGAATTAGAGGCTGCTCCATATGGGGCCTTGGAGCTAGAACGCACAGAGTGGCCGCTTGGCCCTGCCGGCAGGAATAGGGGAGTAGAGCTGTGGGGAGGGGAGGCAGGGAGAGTGGCTTGTCTTCTGAGGCTCTCTTCCCTTGCCCCCCAAGAACCGAGAGCTGCAGATTATGCGTAAACTGGACCACTGCAATATCGTGAGACTGAGATACTTTTTCTACTCCAGTGGGGAGAAGGTGAGACCTGGGTGTGTGGACTCCTCCTCTGCTTGGGCTCCACCCATCTGCCTGCCTTTCTCATGGCTGCTCGTCCCTTCCCCCGTTATTCCCCACAGACCTTCCTCCCCCTCTTCCTTGCTCATTTCTCACGACGCCTCACACCTCTCCTTTGCTCTCTGCAGAAAGACGAGCTTTACCTAAACCTGGTGCTGGAATACGTGCCCGAGACAGTGTACCGGGTGGCCCGCCATTTTACCAAGGCCAAGCTGAGCATCCCTATCATCTATGTCAAGGTAGGCAGGCTGGCGGGCTGCGGGGATCCCGGCCCACCAAGTCAGGGGCTCCAGACACTCTCCTGTCATTTCCAAGTTTACGTTGGTCTCTAGAGGCCTCACATGCCTTGCCCTTGTCCCTACATCCCCAGAGATGGAGCTCCCCAAAGGCAGGGCAGCCCAACCCAAGGCCTGATTCAATCAGGGAGGCAGGCTGACCTGGGCTGGGGAGGCTGCACATTACCGGCTCGGGTCCACACTAGGAACCCACCGGCCCTGAGTAGTGTTCGTGGGGTCAGCTCAGAATCACGGTGGGGACTTAGAATGCAGAGGCACAGTGAGGTCAGAGTCCTGGCCCTTGGAGCCCTGCCAGAGGGAGATGGGAAGGAGGCACGGTTGGAGGAAACTTAGTGTCCACGGAACCAGGACTCAGGCATCTTCATTCATGGCCTACAGAGGCTCATTCCCCTGGTTCTGTGCCCTGTGTGTTACTGTCCCTAAGGACGTATTTGAGTGAGTGGGTGGGCTTAGGGATGCTGTGGAGAACGGGACTGGAGCAGCCAGCTACATGGCGGGAGGAGGGGGGGTTCACGTTTGCGGAGGTTGCATGGGCCCAGTTTTTCCTCCCGCTGGCTTTAAGTATCCCAGGCCTAGGTTGGTGCTGTGGGACCTCACCTTCTCGGGGGGCGGGTGGTGGTGATCTGGTTTGTGGACTGTGTCCTGGACCCAGCACTGAGCAGCTCTAGAGGTCCCACTGACTGAGACCCAGACTTCTCCTGAAGAGCTCTCAGTTTAGCAGGGTAGACAGGCATCATCACAGAGAACTATAAAACTACCAACAATGGCTGAACCGGAAGAAGCACAGGGATTCTGCAAACGGGAGGCCCCTGGCCCCGCCTGCTTTGGGAGTGAGAAGGACCGAGGAAGGCTTCTGGGAGGAGACTGGGCACAGGGCAAGAAGGTGGCCTCCCTGGCCACAGGCACTGGGAACAGAGGAGGCGGTGCCCAGGAGGCAGGCCTGAGCAGTTACACATGCCGGGCACTGGATGAAGCCCTGGGGCTGCAGCAGTGATGAAAACAGAGATCCCTGCTCTTTGGCACTTAACGCCCTAGTCAGTAGGAAAGAGAACAGCAGAAAAATCCAGGTGGAGAGGGGCTGGCGTGAGGGTGGTTTTGACTGCTGAGTGAAGGAGGCTGAGCCCTTCCTACAGCCAGTGGTTTTCTTGGTGAGGCTCCTCAGCCTGCTTTAAAACAAGGCCTTCCTGATGTATCTGTCTTGTCCATCAGGCTTCTGCCGAAGTGTGTGTTTGAAGCAGTGGTTTCCAAAGTGTGGACCGGCACCAGCACTAGGGGGCTGGTTGCAGAGCCTCATCCTGATCTACCGAATCAGAACCTCTGGGAGTGGGCCCCGCAGTCCTTGTTTTAACACGGCCTCCACGTGATTCTGGTGCTCACCAAAGCTTGAGAACCAAGGGGCAGCGGAAGTGTTTTCAAGACAGGGAGAGTGGGCCTGGAAGGGCCCTGCAGGCCGAGATGGTGGAGCAGGGGTGTGCTCTGTGGGGAGAACTGGGCTGGAGTTCTGCTGTCCCCTGCCCACCCCAGGTGTACATGTACCAGCTCTTCCGGAGCTTGGCCTACATCCACTCCCAGGGTGTGTGTCACCGCGACATCAAGCCCCAGAACCTGCTGGTGGACCCCGACACTGCTGTCCTCAAGCTCTGCGATTTTGGCAGGTGGGCCTCACCTGGGGTGGGCTGGGTGGCTGAAGGGGCGAGGAGGGATCCCGACCCTTGGCCCGTGTTGACTCCTGCCCATATCTTCCCACAGTGCAAAACAGTTGGTCCGTGGGGAGCCCAATGTCTCCTACATCTGTTCTCGCTACTACCGGGCCCCAGAGCTGATCTTCGGAGCCACCGATTACACCTCATCCATCGGTCAGACTTGAGGGAGGGCGGGGGGTGGGAGTAGCAGTCGTGGCAGTTTTTGAGGTCTTTCTGTGTGTCTGCCAGGCTCAGTGATAAAAGCTTAACATCTGTTCCTTTAGCCGGTCCTCACAAATTTAGGAAGGTGATGCTGTCATAGGTATACTTTAAAGTCTAAAGCTTAAGAGTGGTGAGGTCACCTGCCCACAGTCAGGTGGGACTGGGCAGGGCTGGGCTTTGAAAGCAGACCTGACTCCAGAGTCCATACAGCCCTGGAACCTCCCAGGCAGTCCTCTCCCCTCAGTCAGCAGGAGGGGCTGACAGTGACCTTGGGGGAATTGGGAGGCGAGAGGCTTTGCCACCATGAGGGTATGACCTGTTCACAGGGCCTCGATATCCTTCCCTGTTGCTGGGGGTGAGAGTGCCAACTTCCAGGCATGAGGAGAGGGTGTGAAAGTGTTTGGAAGAGAAAGTTCATCAGCTTTGCAAGGAAACTTCATGGTCCCTAGGTGTGAACTTGTGCTATGGGGGTCAAGGTGCAGGACTGGAAGGGGTGACTAACCAGGCCACGGCTATTTCCAAGAGCAGGAGAGAGGCCAGAAGCGAGTAAGGCAGCTCATTTAATGCTTTCTCTTCCTGACGCCCAGAGAACACAGGTGTCTGTTCTGGGCCTGTTGATGTGTCCTCTGAGGCTGCAGAGAAAAGGCTTACAGGGATCAGAGTGGAGAGAGGCGATGGAAGCCTCTAGATTGGAGAGTATGGTGCAGTCAGGCAGACTTGGAGGTTCAGAGTCAGACTCCTGTGTTCCTACTCTGTGTGACCTTGTGCAAGGCCCTTTCTCTCTGAGCCAAGAAAATGGGGCTCTTGGCATTTCTCAGGGTGATCATGAAGGACAGAAATGCTTGCCCGGGGATGGGCATGGTAGCTCTGACCCTCCCCCGTTCCTCTTCAGATGTGTGGTCGGCTGGCTGCGTACTGGCTGAGCTCCTCCTGGGCCAGCCCATCTTCCCTGGGGACAGTGGGGTAGACCAGCTGGTGGAGATCATCAAGGTGAGGGCAGGGCCAGGGTGGGCAGGGACTGGGCTCAGGGCCAAGGACCTTGGCTCAGACCCCTCCCTTTCCCTACAGGTGCTGGGAACACCAAGCCGGGAACAGATTCGCGAGATGAACCCCAACTACACGGAGTTCAAGTTCCCCCAGATTAAAGCTCACCCCTGGACAAAGGTGGGGCTGGGCTCGGGGTTCAGGCAGCGTGGCTGAAGTCCCCACTGGAAGCCAGCTGGTCTGGGGACCTGGCTACAGTCATGGCTCAGTAGTGGGTCAGTTAACTTTGATCACGTGGCAAAGTTTAAAGCCGAGGACCCCCAGTAAATCCCAGAGGCCTGCTTTCTGATGGGGAAACGGGCTCACAGCACAGCAGGGCCCATACAGTCATGGGACCCGAGCGGGTTGCTCATCCGATATAAACTCACCTCCCCTCAAGAGGCTACGCCTCAGTTTCCTCATCTGGAAAGCGGGGTTGTGGGAGGCAAGCAGAACACCAGTACTCAAGGCCTCACCCTTGTCACCTCTACCCCCTCCCCACGCCCCCAGGTGTTCAAATCCCGAACGCCGCCCGAGGCCATCGCGCTCTGCTCTAGCCTGCTGGAGTACACCCCGTCCTCAAGGCTCTCCCCGCTGGAAGCCTGCGCCCACAGCTTCTTCGATGAACTGCGATGTCCTGGAACCCAGCTCCCCAACAACCGCCCGCTTCCCCCCCTCTTCAATTTCAGTCCTGGTGGTGAGGGCTCAGCCTGGGATCTGGGGTGCTGGAGGGTAGCCAGAGACGGTGAAGAGCTTGGTGTGGAAGACAGGAGTAGAGAGCTGAGGGTGGGCTGCAAGGCAGTCCTGGGGCTCAGGAAATACACCCCTGCTGCAGGGAGACCCCAACCCACTTCATCTGCACTCTGCGATCTCCCGTGTTAGGCTCCTTCCAGTTTTTTATTTAAAGTGTTTAGTGGCTACACCTGTCCCTATCTGGTGCCCCTTTCTAACCAGGACTGGGTCTCCAGGTGCCCTGTCCCCTGACTAGACATGTCCATTCCTGTCTCTAGAACTCACCATCCAACCATCTCTCAACGCCATCCTCATCCCTCCTCACTTGAGGTCCCCGGCGGGCACTGCCTCCCTCACCCCATCCTCACAAGGTAAGTCGGGAACCATCTTCTGTGCAATAAAGCTGCATTTCTCAGTGTATGGGGGAGGGGAGGGTTTGTTCCCACAGCCTCTGAGTTTACTGCAAGTATGCAGAAATTGTTAACAGAAAGCATGTTTCCCAGTGAATGGCCACCTTTGTAAGGCATTATGGCCTGTGTTTTGTGTTCAGATGCAAACTGGAAAACCAAAGACATACGTTTGGCCTGCACAAACAGTTAAATTTGTTTCTCCCATTTAAAAATGAGGGCTATTTTATGTGCAAATCCAGATTTCCTGTTTGTTTGTCTTTGGGGAAGAAAATCAGACTGGGCAGCAGTGGGCCTGCCTCTGCTCAGGGCAGTCCTGCCAGCTGGAGCTGAGGTCCAGCTGCCCCCTGTGCTAGGGGGGCTTAAGCTCCCTTGTGAGTCACCTAGTGACCAACCTGGCCCTTTGACGTCTGAGTTTGAAACCCTTGACCTAAAGTGACAGCTTTCGGTTTCTAACGTAGCATCTCACACCAGCTTCCTGCCTTGGGGTGGCGGGATGGGGGTGGGGGGCCAATAGGCCCAGGTTAACCATCTGCTCCTTCCCCCCCTCAGCTTTAAGTGAGGCTCAGACCAGCCCGGACTGGCAGTCGACCGATACCACAGCCACCCTCACTAACTCTTCCTGAGGGCGCCACCGACTACCCTTCCATCTGGGAGCTCTGTGTGGGGCTGGGAAGGGGGGCCATAGCCCACCAAGCTCCTGCCCTGACTGGGCCCCTAGACTAGAGGGCAGAGGTAAATGAGTCGTTCCCCCCCCCCCCCCCCCCCCCGTCCAGTCCCTCCCTCACCAGCCTCACCCCTGCGGTGGGCTTTTTAAGAGGATTTTAACTGGTTGTGGGGAGGGAAGAGAAGGAAGGACAGGGGATGGGGGGCATGAGGACCTTCCACCCCCTCAGCCCCCCACCCTCCCCCCAGGTCTCCACCTCCTCCAACCCCCTCTCCTACTGTGTCCCTTGTAAATAGAACCAGACCAGCCCCTCTCCTCCTCTTCCCTCCCCTGGCCCCCGGGTGTAAATAGATTGTTATAATTTTTTTCTTAAAGAAAATGTCGATTCGCACCGTCCAACCTGGCCCCTTCCCCTCCTACAGCTGTGTCCCTGCTCCTGTCCTCTGCTCCTAAGGCCTCTTCCCTCCTCTCCCCACCCTGGAGGGCAGGGGCAGTGGGGGAGCTCCTGATGTCTTAGTTTTCACAGTAAGGTTTGCCTGTGTACAGACCTCCGTTCAATAAATTATTGGCATGAAAACCTGCTTCCTGCCTAGACACCTGTTTTCACAGAGGTGAGGGAGGGGCTTGGGGGGGCGGTCCTGGGGTAGAGTGGGCTGCATCTCAGGCAGGGGAGTAGGGTGGAGTGAACCCAGGCTGGCCCAGGCCATCTGTGCCTCAGCTCTGTGTAGGTGGTGAGCTGTGTCTGGCTTATCCACCGCAGCACACATCATCTGCTTCCACTTAGGGAGGGAAGCACTGTCATTCCCAGGTGACTGGTGAGTGACTGGTGAGACCTATCTGACTGGCCATCAGATAGGTCAGGGCCACAGAATGTAAGTGGCAGAGTCAAAGTTTGAATAAAGGGCTCCCTGTATCATAGCCCGAGCTACCTGCCGCTTAAGGGGGACACAGGATGATGCGGGGGGGGGTCACTTGGGCCAAAACAACCTTGATACAGACTCTTAGTGGGCATGGATGGGGGCAGAGGAGCCATTTCCAAACCCTAGCAGAGAGCCCCAAGCCTTCATTGCTGTCTTAAATAGGGCCTTACTGTGCCCACCTCTAGGGATGGTGGAAAGTGACAACTCTTGGAAGGTTGTTGCAGAGGGCCTGACTTTTCTCCTTGCTTTGTCAACATGCTGGGGCCAGATGGTGGGGCTGTGGCAGAGCGAAATGGCATCTCCTCCACATGGCGCCAATGGTAGCGAAGGCAGGAGGCCCTAGAAGTAAAAGGGGGCCTGGAGAGGAGCAACTGAACTGTCCAGTACTGGACTCCATTTGTGAAATGGGAGAGTTCTGAACATACCCCCGAGGGTGTTCAGGAACTGTTCCTGTGGTATCTGGGCTCTGCTATCTTGTGAGGTGAGCCCCGGGGGCATCTGTATACTGGCCCAGAGCAAACCCTGCCCCTCCCTTCTCGACATCATCAGCTGTCACCTTGTTCATACGATGAACACAGAGCAGGTGGACTGCATGAGGGAAGGAGGGGTCTGGACAAGGGGCTGACCTTGGGTTCCTGGGAACCCTTGCCTACTGCTCACATCAGTGGGCCATGAGGTTCCTAAGGGTGTCCCTACACCCTCCTCCCACCTCGCTGGCCTCTGTCCAGGTCTGGCCCCATCCTCTCCTTTCTAGCCCACCTTCAGCTTCCTCCTTGCCCCACCCTGATGGATGCCAAAGAGCCCTAACCTCACAAAGAACCCCTACCCCACAAAGAACCCTTACCCCATCCCATACCCTGCACTTCCCTAACTTCTGAGGCTGGCTTTCAAGGCCTTCCCAGGTCTAGACTTCCCCCCCGACCCCCACCTCATCACCCCTCCTTTGCCTGGCCTCCCTCCCAGACACCTCAGCCACAGCCTGTCCTGCCACACCTGTCCGAGCATCTCGGTCTGTCGAGGCCTGAGAGGACCCTGCCCGATGGGCCTGCCATCAGTGATCTGCTTTCATTTGGACAGCGAAGGACTGTCAGCCCCACGTAACCTCTGAAAACGTTGGGGATTCCTTCCTGCTCCCTGGACCTTTTTATCTTGCGAGGCCCCTTAAGCCCAGTTATTTTTCCTCCAGTTACAATGACTCCTCTGAACCGCTGCCCCCTGCATTGGTTTCAGGTCACAGTCACTCAACAGCACTGGTTGCAGATGTGGGCCGAAAGGACCACCTGGATTCAAATCCCGGCTGACGCCTCTGCCCAGCTATGAGACCTTGGATGAGTCTGTCCCTGTTTCTTGGGATAGTACTGAGATGGCCTCACAGGGCTGCTGGTATCACAATACATGCACAGTGCCTGCCATGGCCGGGCAGCCAGATGTCTGCTGTGACTGTTGTCAATAACTGTACAACCTCCGAGTGTACCAAGAACTCAACGCCCTTGCAGTGTTGTCTGCCTGTAATGTTTCCTTCCTCTTCTACTAGCAGATGTCTACCTTTTCAAGGATTAACTCCTCTAGAAGTCTCTGACCCCTGATCTACCATGGAGTTTGTTTCCTGTTCTGGGCTCCTCCTGTCCCTACACCTCCCCATGGCCACCCTGAGGACCCTGGGGCTGAGGTGGGGCTGAGGTGTGCCTGCCCCGCCTCAGGCACCGCAGAGGCCTGACTGGTCTTTGGGCCCCAGCACACAGAGGGTGGCCTTAGGACACACAAGCGGAATAAATCAACAAGACACTCAAGAGAACAAGGCCATCTGTACTTGGGTGTGTTCCTCCAACCCTTCTGCATGGCTCTTTGGGCACAGACTTTGTCTGACTCATGCCTGGGTCACCAGTATCACCCATCTGCAGCTGAATACCCATCTTTCAACTGGAACTGAGATTAAGGAAACCCAGAGAAGTCAAGTACCTTCTTCCACCAGGCAGAGCCAAATCCAGGGAGCCCAGAGTCCAGGGAAGGTAAGGATTGGGGCGGGCGGTGGAGAACAAGCAGAGGACCTGAAGAGGTATGTGACAGTGCCCAGCAGAAACCTGGCACATGATCGGGGCTCAGGAAAGGTTACCTGATGTTGCTAGGCACCAGGGTGAAGCAGAGCAGAGAGTCTTGGTGAACCCCACTTTGCAAGCAGTGGGGTGACTTGGGACACATTGTATGGTGTCTCAGAGCTTCAGTGTCTCCTCAGGCAGCGAAAGGTAACACCTGCTGGGGCCGTTCTAAGGAGTCAGTAGGGAAGAGGCCGGGGTGGATGCTGGTACCCACTGGGTGCCAAAGTGGCTTGTCAGGGGGTGGTCCCCTTCTCCCCAGAGGTGCCCACACTTGTTTTGCAACCAAATTTTTTATTGTTGCTTGTTAACTGTGTCACATGAAGGCTGTGTCTAACTGCAACAGCCCGCTCGCTTCAGAGGCCCCCAAGGCTGCCTGGCACAGCTGCAGTGTGTCCGCAAGGGCCAGCGGCTGGGACGTCTCGATGATGGCAATGGTCTCCCCGAGCTCGGTGCACATGATAGTCTGCTGAGGCTCGGGGGGTGGGGGCGGGGCAGGAGGGGGCGACCGGGGAGGCTGCAGCGTCAGGGTCCGTGCCTGGGCGTGGACCCGCTGATGTAGTCGCAGGCCTGCCATGGCGCGGAACCAGCGGCCACAGGTCCCACAATAGTAGGGGCTCTTGTTGTAGAGTCCAGTGATGGGAAGGCGAGGCGCGCGGGCAAAGGCCACTGGCCGCAGATGCAGTCTCCGGTGCTGCTGCAGGTTAGAGCTCTGTGTGAAGCGCTTGCCACAGTCCAGGCACTGGTAGGGACGCACTCCTGTGTGGGTCAGCTGGTGGCGGCTGAGGTTGGCCAGAGAAGCGAAAGTCTTGCCACAGGCATGGCACTGGAAGGGCCTCTCGCCTGTGTGCGTCCGGAGATGGTTGCGCACGTGGACCAGCTTCTTGAAGCCCTTGCCACAGACGCCGCAACGGTGCCGCCGCTCAGGGGGCCCGTGGACGGCACGCCGGTGCCGGGAGAGCCGGGAGGCTGAGGCAAAGGACTTGGGGCACTGCGGGCAGGGCAGCTGGGCGGGCGGGGTGGGAGGGGCCGGGGGGGGAGGTGTGGGCTCGGCTGGAGCCAGGGAGGCCACCGCGGGTGGTGCTGCTGAGGGGGGTGCCCCACTCTTGCCAGCATGCGTGCGCCGGTGGTAGAGAAACTTGGTCATGTTGCTGAATGTTTTGCCACAGCGGCAGCGATGCAGTGGGTTGGCGGTATGGGCCCGCCGATGGGCCACCAAAGTGAGCTCTGTGCCGAAGCCACGGCCGCAGTCCACGCAGAGGTAGCGGGCTTCACCGCGGTGTAGCCGCAGGTGCTGCTCCAGGGAGGCTGCTTTCTTGAAGACCTTGGAGCAGGTCGTACACTCGTGGGTGCCACCCACATGTGCCCGCCCATGAGCCAGAAGCCGGTTTGCAGAGCTGAAGCTGCGCTGGCACTGGTTGCAATAGAAGGGATGAGCTGCTGAGGCCGGGCCGTGTGATGCCCGCCGGTGTTGCCGGCGCGTCCCTGCTGAGGTACAGTGTGGCGGACCATCCCCACTGTCCTGGGCCTGGCCAGCTGCAGACTTGTCACCTCCCTTTGCATCGTCACCAACCTCGGCTGCTGCCTCTTCCTCTTCCTCTGTCTCTTCGTTGTCATCTTCATCATCTTCCTCTTCCTCCTCTAGCCCATTGTGCTCTTCTTTCTCTAGGGAGTCAAAGTGGGTGCCTTGATGCTCCAAGAACTCCTCGGGGGTGGTACAGAGGGTAGAGCACTCAGGGCACTCATAGGGCTCCATTTTGACTTCAGGTGGAGCAGGGGGCGGAGGTGGTGGTGTGACGGGAGGCAGAGGCGGTGGCACCGGAGGTTTAGCTGCTGCAGTAGAAAGGTGCTGGGCCTTGCGGTGAGCCACCCACAGCTCAGGTGAGGGAAACAGCTCCTGGCAGTCTCCACACTGGTACTGGATCTGGCTTGCAGACTCCCGCAGGTGGGCATCTTGGTGAGCAAGGAGCTCCCTGGGGGAGAGGATGAGCTGGCTGCATTCGCCGCACTGGAAAGGCCCTTCCTCAGTGCCTGGCACCAGCTCCGGCTCCAGGCCAGTGTCCTGGGTGGTCAGGGCCTCCTCCTCTGTGACAATGGGCACATGCTGCTCCTGGTGTGAGAGGACTTCTTCCAGTGTGTTGTAGAGGTTGCCACATTCAGAGCACATGAACTGGAAGAAGAGGGAGGAGGCAAGGGCCTCCCCAGGTGTCATCTCAGTCAGTTCCGTCGACATCTCCATCTTCTCCCCTAATATCGGTGCTGACATCTCCACTACCCTTGGCGACATTTGTGTCGGCATCTCAGCTACCTCAGCCACTTCAGCCACCACCTCTGCCATTGTGCGGAAGGCAGTGCCTGGAGAAAGGAGGTGGGCCTAATGAGACACCAGGAACTCAAGGGGAAGGGGGATGTCTCAGGACTTCCCTAGCCCATGTCATCACTCACCAGTCTCTACCAATCAGCAAGTCTGGATCTAATGTTTATACCTCAGTCTTCAGTGAGCCCATGACTCTGTAGCTGAACTGCACCCCATATGGCGGCCAGGCATCTGCAAGAGAGAGAAAGCCCTCCTCAGTCTGGCCTCTGATGCCACCCTCCTTACCCAGAGGGCTGATCACATCCTTTCCAAGAACATAATGTATCTTTGGGGGCCTCCTGGCCTTTGCCTGTGCATTTCCTCTCTGTGCAGCATCTTTCCTCCATCTATGTGTACACACAGGGATGCAGCAAAGTTTAAGAGCAAAGGCTCTGGAACCACACTCCCCTTGGTTTGAATCTGAGCTCCACCACTTACTTTGTCTCTCTGAGACTGTCTTCTCACCTGTGAAATGGGCTAAAAGTAGTAATGACCACAAAGTCTCTGGTACTTGATCAAGGTTAGATAGAATCATTACTTATAATTCTCCAGAAATGTTTTTCTATTCTAAGTCGTTGATGCTGCTATTCCTTCTGGCAAGAAAGTTTTCTCTTCTTGTCTAACAAACTCCCACCCAGCATTTCCTTTTGTGAAGTCTTTTTAAATAACATATTTATATCCACAGGGGGGTGGCCACTCCCTCCTCCTTGGGGTTCTTTTTTTTTTTTTTTGGGCTGCATCTCTCAGCATGTGGGATCTGCCCTGACCAAGGGTTGAACCTGTGCCCCCTGCACTTATAACCACTGGACCACCAGGGAAGACCTTCCTTGCGGATCTTATAGTATTCTGTGCCACCTCCATCATGGAAAATATCATGAACTTGAGATAAACTCATCAGAGCAAAGCAAACGTGATTCATTGTAGGGGCTGCTGTCACCAAGAAAACCACTGACCAAGTGCAGGGATTTTAACTTTCGAACTTCCCTCTATGTGCCCCCTATCTCCCTCTACTGTGGGCTCAACCCAACCCAGGCTTCTTCACACAATGGGGGTTTTAGAGTCCTTCAGACTGCCCCCATGCAGGCCTCAGTAATAATTTTCCAAATAAAATCCCACCATCTCCATTTCTTCTTCAACTCATCTGTTAGTGCCAGAGTTCAGTTTACAGCTCTGCACAAAAAAGTTTCTGCACCTTTCAGCATGTGGGATCTGCCCCTGACCAGGGGTCAACCCTGTGCCCCCTGCACTAGAAGCATGGAGTTATAACCTGGACTGCCAGGGGAGTCCCTCCTTGGGGGTTCTTATGGTATCCTATGCCACCTCCATCATTGCAAATATCATAAACTTGGGACAGTTAAAAACGTTAAGCTCCCAGAGGTCTCACCACAATAGGCACTGAGTATATTTGCTGAATGAATAATGCTCCTTCCAGGAAGCAAGGCCTTGAGAGTTTAAGGGTCTCTGTGCACATTCCACTTTTCCCACCAGACCAGCCCTCCTATTAAGCTGTGAATTCCCGCAATAACAAGGCCATCACTAGGCCCTGCTATCAGCTGGTGTCCAATAAATCCTCCTTGAGTAAATGATTCACTAAAAGCCCAAGAGCTAACTTTTTGACTCCTTCCCTAATTTTTGAGTTGCCTGGGGCCCTGGCACACAAAAGCCATTCAACCACGGATCTTCCCGGAAACCAGGGGCCTGAGAGTTCAACTTTTCATTGTTTACAGCTCTGCTGCCAAAAGAGAATTCCCCCTTTAGCGAGGCCCAGCGCCTGGTGCAAGGCTTTTACACAGGAGGCACCCAGTAAATGTGTAGAACATGGCCTGAAAGACCTGAAGTGTGGACTTTCCTAGTCAACATTTACCATTTCCCAATCTTTGATTGTCAACTACTGAGGAGAAAGAAGGGTTTATGTAGGAGATCAACAAAAGTCCCTCAGGAAAGAGCCCGCCAGGGGCCTGGAAGTTCAACTTTCCTGAGACACAATCCTTTTCTCTGACCAAACTTATCAATTCCGCAGGCTGAGGGAGCTCTGCAAACAGTGGGGGGCCTGCACGCCACAGGCGCTCAGTCAGCGCTACAGGGCACCGAGAAAGGAGCGGTCTTTCCACTCCGCGCCGCTCCCGCCCTAGCGCAGGCCCCAAAGCTCCTCGACCCTCGGTGTCCCCTTCGTTCTCCCTCCGCCCTCTCCGTATGCCCAACGTTCTCTTCCCCGGCCCGCCCCGGGGCGCCCTCACCCGTCTCTCTCACCTCCTGCAGCCCCCGCCGCTCTTGATACAGACCCTCAGCTCCAGGCGTGCGGGACCCCTCACTATTCACACCTCCCATTGGGCGGCTCCCTTACCCGTGGCAGCCAATCAGAGCCGAAAGCGGAGGGCACGCGCCCTTGCGCCTGCGCGTGGACGCTCAGGCGGGGCTCGGCGAGTTTCTCCACGCACGCAACTGTGCCCTGTGGGCGGGGCTCCGGGCTCGGAGAAGCGCCTGCGCAGTTTTCCCGGGTAGCTCTACCGCCAAGTCTGAAAGTTGAGTGAATGTAAGTGGGCATCACTGGAAAGCAAGGGACCATGGAGTGGACTGGGTGGCAAGAGACCTTGACAGAAGTGTAATTTTATAGCTGAAGAGACCGAGCATGTCTGAGAGCACAACTTTGGAGTCCAAACACATGGGGTATTTCCCCCCTGTGGGCCTCAGTTTTACTCCTGAATAAAATGGGCTTGAATCACATCTGTGATCTCAAAGGCTGTTGAGGGGGTTGGATGAAATCAATCAGGTAGAAGCGCTCAACACAGGGCCTGATACAACGCGGATGCTCACTATAATCCATCTAACCTGGACATAGTCCTTCCCAGTTTGTAAAATTGCTTTCCCTTCCCTCCCACTCTTAGGTCAGTTTAATGATATTCACTTATTGGACGCCTACTGTGTGTCTGGCCCAGGACTGGGTTTCAAGAGGTGACAATTGCCATAAGAGAGGGGATTCCCTGGTGACTCAGGGGGTAAAGAGTCTGCCTGCAATGCGGGAGACCTGAGTTCGATCCCTGGGTTGGGAAGATCCCCTGGAGAAGAAAATGGCAACCCACTCCAGTGTTCTTGCCTGGAAAACCCCATTGACGGAGGAGTCTGGCGGGTTACAGTCCATAGGGTGGCAAAGAGCCATAAGAGAGAGGGGAAGGAACTCTTCCGAGGTCACTGCTACAGCCAGTGCCAGTGCCAGGCAGGACCCAGGAGTCCCAAGAGGATGGGAACCGGTCCCGGAACCTGTCCCAAGACACTTGAGGGCCCTCACCTTGAGTCACCCAAGTGGGGAGGGAGCAGGGTGGCCACAACGCCCAGGGCTCTGCTGCAGGGTTGAGGGGTGGTAGTGCTTAGACATACAGCCTTGACACCAGCTCTCTGGATAGAGACCTGCTTTTGCCAGAGTGAAATTGGTAGGTGCAGATTAGAGAGGGGTATTGAGAGTTCCCTGTGACCTTGGAGGTCAGAGATTTTAAAGGGTTATGGGGGCAGGGCGTTAGAGTTCCTGGAGGGGATTCTGACTGTAATGGGGGAGTCATGACAGACACCATCGGGAGATGCACAATCAAGATGTAGGGGCCTATTGCAATCAAGAAGGAGGTATTGGTTCCTAAAATGAGATAGGGAGTCCCGGTCTTGATTGAGGAAGGAATTTATAGATAGGGAATTTCTGTTCAATGAGGTGGGATTCCAGTCAGGATCACGAGATGGCACAGATGGGGTATAGGTTGCCAGTAGAAGTAAGGGGCAGTCTAATGGAAGAAAGTCCAAGTCCTGATCATAAGGGGTCTTGGCACTACCCAGAGCCAGGACGGTCGTGATTATGGTCCTTTGGCATGGGCAGGTGAAAGCAGTAGTAACGTGGGCTTCTAGGTCGTGATTAGGAGGGGGTTGTAGTCCATGACATGAGTAGTTTCAGCAGGTCGTGATGTGGGGCAACAAGGACACTGTAGCTCGAGTCATAGACCAAAGCGACCCTGCAAAAGGGTACCACCAGCTCCAGCCCAGATGCGGCGCCACTCTCGCTCTGCGCAGGCGCAGCACAGGCCTGCCCACACTACGGTTGAGGGCGGGCCCAGGGGAGGGGCTTGGAAGCTCATTCTGCGCTTGCGCTTAAGGGGCGTGGCGGTCGCACCTGCGCGAGTTGGGCGAAGGGGGAGGGGCGAGGTGACGCAGGCGTAATAATACAGAAGGTGCCAGAAAGAGCCAAAACAAGTGGCTGCGGCCGTCGCCTGGGAGTCGTGAGACGCCGGAATTCGGTACGGCTATAGAGAGGCCTACAAGCGACTAGCGGCGGGTAGACGGGACCACCTGGGTGCTGGGGAGAGGGAGGTACCGCCCTTCCAGGGCAAGGGGGTCGGATTCGGACAGCGCCACCTGTGTGGAGCGAAGGGCGGCTTTGGTCGGTCTCATTGTAGGGAACGGAGGGTCACTTTCGGGCGGTACCACTTAGGTTGAGCTATATGGCCGATTGGACAGTACCTCCGGACGGAGCCAAGGAACATGTCCGGACAGTATTGCCCACAAAGGGCGATTGGCGGGGTCCCCCCCGTTGGGCCCCCAGGCTTGTTCCGACCGAGTCACTTGCTCAGGTGGAAGGCTTGTTCGGAACATACCACCTAGGGAGGGGCCCTTGGGTTTGGCCAGCCTGAGTGGTAGGAGGATGAGCGGGGTCTGGCGTCTGGACCTGTTACTAGGGGACCTCGGGCGATACCATTCTCTTGTGGCAGAAGGGGGAGGCTCCAAGGCTGGGACATGAGGGTGGCCCTGCCCGGCGGGACGCGGCTGGGGACACGCACTGGTGGAGTTGAGGTCTGGGTCCCCGCGTCGCTGACCGCTGCCTCCTGCTCGCTGTGTGGGTTCTAGGCCCTGGTTCTGAGCTTGTTCTGCCCCGCTCCCCCGGGTATGGCGCTGTCCGGGTCGACCCCGGCCCCGAGCTGGGAGGAGGATGAGTGTCTGGACTACTACGGGATGCTATCGCTTCACCGTATGTTCGAGGTGGTGGGCGGGCAGCTGACCGAGTGCGAGCTGGAGCTGCTAGCCTTCCTGCTGGACGAGGTTCCCGGTGCCCCCGGCGGCCTAGCCCGCGCCCGCAGTGGCCTGGAGCTGCTGCTGGAGCTGGAGCGCCGCGGGCAGTGCGACGAGAGCAACCTGAGGCTGCTGGGGCAACTCCTGCGCCTACTGTCCCGCCACGACTTGCTGCCGCACCTGGCGCGCAAGCGGCGTCGGCCAGGTATGGAACGGGAATGGGAGGGCGACAGACTTCCGCTGGAGAGAGGGCCTTGCCTTCACTGGGCCTCCCCGGTGCCTGATATGAAGAGAGAGCCATATCAGACAGTATGTGTCTCATCGCACTCTTTCCTCCTCCCAGGGTATCAATGAGAAACACGAGAGGGAGGAGGCATGGCTTTGGGAGGGGTGAGCTTGTGAAATTTGGGCACGTCAGTAGTGATGTTTGTGGCCACTGTTTACGGAGGGCTTACTTCATGCCGGGCATAGCAGTAAGTCCTATTCATGTGTGCTATCACCTTATGACCCCCCCACCTCCACCCCCCAGTAATCCTCAGAGGAAGTCCTGTCACGTCTCCACTGTACAGGGAAAGCACAGTAGGTTCAGAGAAGCTAAGCAGTTTGCCCACATATAACAGTTGAATCCTGTGTGTCCCTGGGAAATAGGGAACAGGAGGTACAGCTTGATGAGACTGACAAAGTGTTTGTTCCCTGAGGCTTTCATTTAGTGGGGGTATCAGACTGTAGAGGGCTTCTCTGGTGGCTCAGTGGTAAAGAATCCGCCTGCCAATGCAGGAGACACAGGTTCGATCCCTGGGTCAGGAATATCCTCTGAAGAAGGAAATGGAAACCCACTCCAGTATTCTTGCCTGGGGAATCCCATGGACAGAGAAGCCCGGAGGGCCACAGTCCGTGGGGTGGCACAAGAGTTGGATGTGACCAGTGATATCCGACTATGAGACTGACGAATGACTTATTGTTACTGTTATTTTAGTATATGAAGATGATTTTATTTGAATGATTTACTTTTAGGTGTGGTTATGGAAAGACTGAAACAGAGTAGTGGAGCAGAGAGAGTAGGCAGTGTGGAGTGTTTCAGAGTGAAAGGCGGCCCCCTTCAGTTTTTATAACCAGTGAAGTCCTTTCTGAGAAGGTGACGTTTGAACTGAGGCTGCTGTACTGCCCGAGTATCTAGATCTCAAGAGGAAAACATTCCAGGAAGAGGGAAAGACAGACTTTCTAGTCCTGAGGTAGGATTGAGTTTGGCACTATCAGAGGCCAATGTGGCAGAAGCAGAGATCAAAGTAAGGGCAGAGTAGGTGAGAAGCCGTGTCACCCAGGAGCTTGCAGATAACATAGCTAGAAAGTGGGAGCTAGGATTCAAATCCTGCTAGTTTGTCTCCAGAGTTAATGCCCTTACCCCTTGTAAGGGAAGGACTCCTAGAGCAGTCCCGAGCAGGTGAGGAGCCCCTTGTGTGCTGAGGCTGTGAGCTGTTGAGCCCTTGGCTGGGTTACTAGAGGTGCTGTCGGTAGTTTGGGGAGGGGCTTTGTGAGCTTTCCTGTCCAGGGTAAGCCCATGGGGTTTGGATAACTAGGAGAAGGGTATCCTTAGGGCAGAACTGACAGCATTTTGGGAAAAATATTTCTGGAGGTCAGGCTCTGGAAGAGAAGATTTGGTGAGCTTGCAGGGGCCTGCCTACTCCTTGGGGCCTCAGAGAGACCCAGGGGTGTGGGCTGGAGGTGTTTGAGGAGGAGTGGCTGTCTGGAATTTGACCAGGGGAACTCAGGCACCCTGTGGGGCAGGCGTTAATCTTTGTGGAGAGGGGTGAGAATTGAAGGCTGGGCCTGGGAGAGGTTGGAGGTTTCGAATACTTTTTTCCATCTCCTGCCCCATCCCCAGTGTCTCCAGAGCGCTACAGCTATGGCTCGTCCAGCTCTTCTTCAAGGAGGATGGAGGGCAGCTGCCGTCGCCGTCGCCAGTCAAGCAGTTCTTCGAATGCTGAGCAGGGTCAGTGGGAGACAGGTGAGTGTCCCTCTCTGGCCCTTCTGAACCCTCATGAACCTACCTCATGCTGACCCATCAAGAAAGGAGCCTGAGGGATGATTTTGTCTGTCTCTCTTTTAAATGTATATATTTATTTTATTTTTGGCTGTGTTTGGTCTTCATTGCTGCACTCGGGCCTTCTCTAGTTGTGGCAAGTGCGGACTACTCTCTAATTGGGGTGTGCAGGCTTCTCATTGCGGTGGCTTCTCTTGTTGCAGAGCTTGGACTCTAGGGTGCATGGACTTCAGAGGTTGCAGCTCGTGGGCTCTAGAGCACAGTCTCAATAGTTGTGGTGCATGGGCTTAGTTGCCTCAAGGCACATGGGATCTTCCCAGATCAGGGATCGAAGCAGTGTCCCCTACATTGTCAGGTGGATTGTTAGCCACTGGACCACCAGGGAAGTCCCAATTCTGTCTGCTTTTTCCTTTGTGTTTGTGTGTGGGTTTGTGTGTTTATTGCTGCAAAAGCCTGGGTCCAGAAGCAACCTGTGCAATTATTTCTTGTGGTTTTATGTGATTTAAATGGCATCACATTGTAGGTGTTATCCTTCACATGGCTGTCTTTATTGGATATATTTCTGAGATTTATTCACGTTGGGCTTCTAACTGGTTTTGTTACATTTCCATGGCAGTGAATTTATCTGTTCTCCTCCCCTCTCCCAAGTCTTTAATCATTCAAGTGTAATTTCAAATATACAGAGAAGCTGAAAGATTAGTACAGTAAACTTGTTCATATCTTTCACCTTGATTCAGTAATTTTAACATTTTGCCAGTTTTGCTTTATGTTTGTGTGTATGTATGTAACTCTGGGGTTTTTTATTGAACTCTTTGAAAGTAAATTATAAGCATCAGGACACTTTACCCCTAAATTAGCAGGCATCTCCTGAGAATCAGGAGATTGTCTGATACCACTTCAAGACCATTATCATACCTGAGAAAGGTCATGAGCACTAATCCTTTGGTATCCTAATGACCCTGTTTCAGACCTTCTCAATACTGTCTGGACTTTAGGATCCACTCATAGATGTGTTGCTGTGCACTCAGTTGTTAGTCTTCTTAATCTCTACTATGGAACCCCCCCCACCCCCTGCCACCAGGTACCTTTTTCTTTATTTCCCCATGACATTGACCGGGCCTCTTGTTTTTTAGTGTCCTGATTGTTTCTGGATGTGTCTGATGATTTCCTGAGAGTATCTTTTAACTTACCGCTCTGTCCTCTGTATTTTGGGAACAGTGTTTAGAGAGTTGGTTAGATTCAGGTTATGTGGATTTGGCCGGAATGCTCCTTGGTTGATGCTGTCAGCTTCACATTGGAGCCCATGAGGAGACCTGGTTTTCCTGTTGTGAATGAGCAAGTTTGTTCACCTGGTTATCTGCTGTATTTGCCCTTTGTACAGAGATGTTTTTCCTTTCGTGGTTAGTAGATAATCTGTGGGATGACATTTTCACCTGTCCTGTTCCCCAGCAGCATCCCCAGTGGGTTTAGCAGCTGTTGGAAATCTTTGCCTGAACCAGTTGTTATACTGGTGTTCTCACAGTGATGATTTTTGGATTCTCTCCTGTGTCTGTTACCTGGCATTTTCTCAAGAGGAGTTTTACTTTTCTCTTTGCTTCCACTCATCCCTCTCTCTCTTTTTTTAAGTGAGGAGTGTCACCATGGACTCATGTATTCTTGTGTGTTTAATGTGTTAGAATCAGTTATTCTTCCTGATGTTCAAATTGGCTAGCTCCTGTGTCTTTTTGATGTGTCTGCCTCATTCTTTGAGTGCTTCTTGCTTTGTAGGTAGGACTGCAGGATGTCCTGGGTTCCCTCGTATTTTCCTTCCCCAGCCCTGGAATCAGCTGTTTCCAGAAGCCTGGTTTCCCTTAGAGGCAGTGGTATTTAGAGACCAAGATTCAGGGGCTGAGTAGGCGCGTTGTTTCTAGGCTCTTACAGTGAACCAAACTAGAAACTGTGCCTTTAAATAAAAATTCATGTTAGTATTTTCAGTTCAAAATTAACGTTACAAGGACCTTCTTTTTTGTTTTGTTTTCCTGACTGCACTGTGCTGGCTTGTGGGGATTTTAGTTCCTGACTAGGAATTGAACCTGTACCATTGGCAGTGAAATCACAGAGTCCTAACCACTGGACTGCCAGGGAAGTCCTTACAGGACATTTTTATCTTACGCTGAGAATCTTGGTTCTTGGTAACATTAAGACATGGACGTATTTGCTTTATTTTACAACAATAATAAAACAATTTCAAACTTACAAAGTGCTAACCATGTCTATTGAATGAAACATGATTTTTTTTGGTGATTTATAATTGTTTTCAGAGTATATCCTACTAAGAGTTTATGGTCAGAATATTCTTCCTAGTTACTTAAAATCCTTTTCTCCTGCTGTGTGTTACTTATTCTATATATGTGTAGATTCATTTGTTTCTGTTTAATTTTATGCTCTATTTTGCCTCCTTAAGTTTTTGAGTATGTCATAAAACAGTTACATGATTCCAAGGTCAAATCTAAAGTATGTGGAAAAGATGTTCTTAGAAGTATCATTTCTTTTGTTGTCTCTTTCCCTCCCAGTAGATAATCAAATTCATTTCCCATATAGCCTTATGGTGTTTCATCTTGCAGAAATAGCAAATAATGTATACATTCGTATTTCCTCTCCTTTTTTATACAGAATGTAGCAAACTGTAGACACTTGCTTTCTTTCACTAAGCAATCTATTTGGAAACTACTGTGTGTACTTTTTGTCAGACGTTTACATTGTTTTCAGGTTTACATGGTTATAAACTATAAACAAAGCTCCAGGCTCCTGTGACTGTTGCCCTGCCTGTTTCCTGGTGTGAGTAGTCAGGGTTTCTCTAGGGTCCCACCTGAGGGTGGAACTGCCAGGTGGGGTGTGCTCACCTGTCCTACATGATGCTCGCTTGTCCGTACTCTCCCATCTTCTGGCCCAGGAAGCAGAGGGGCTCACCCAGGGTCTCCCAGCCCAGAGTCCAGACTTGAGCGCTTCCTTGGGCTCCCATCTTGGTGCTCCACCTGTCACCTGGTCTTCAGCGTACCTTATCTTTCTCTCCTCAGGTTCTCCCCCAACTAAGCGGCAGCGGCGGAGTCGGGGCCGTCCCAATGGTGGTGCCAGACGGCGGCGGAGGGGGGGTACTACCCCCCCCCAGCAGCAGCAGGAGCCAGCCCGGCCCACCTCAGAAGGCAAAGTGACCTGTGGTAGGTGTCTGTGTGTGCCTCGGGGAGCGCATGTGCAGTGTAGAGCTGGAGGGGGGTGAAGCGGCCCCTTGTCTGACACTCAGGGGGTGGGCAGCAGCTCAGGCACCTGTTCAGCACAGCAAAATTCTTGCCCTTTCTATAGCCATCTTGGTGGTCTACCTCCCACCCATAGTCGAAGGATTATGTTGTGTGCAGCCTTCTCCAGGAGGTCTTTCCTGACAACTCCTTACCTTCGTTTTCATTTTTTATTGGAAGAGCCAGGCAGAGCCTGAGAGGTTGGGCCTGGCAGGCCTCAGAGCAGATGGGAGTTAGATTTTATACTAGAGGTCAAGTCTTTCCAAGGAATTTTTTTTTAGTGTGGACGTGAACTCTGATTCCATCTAGAAAATCAGGCAGTAAATGAGTTACAATTTGCAAAGTGCTGGACAGGTAGCACATGCTCTGTCAGGTGCATGGGAAATAAATGCAACAAAGTGGAAGCAGGGACCTGAGTGGAGGGGCTTCAAGTCTAACACGGATGCGGTGGAGATCTGGCGCGGGGTAGTGGCATTGGAGAGGCGAGAAGGAGGTGAACCGGCAGAAATAAACCATAGGGCTGACTGGACCTGCAGACAGGTTGGGTTGGGTGGGGTAGGAGACTCTGCTGTGCAGACTCATGAAGACCTTCCCGATTGAGAAGTTCTCACTGGTCGCGAGGAGAGGACTCACTCTCTCACACTCCTACATGCCGCTCTGGTACCCTCTCCTCTGAGTGGGACAAGGCTCAGTCACAGAGGGTACCAGGTAGTGAGAGGCTCAGGCTGGACTGGGTAGGGGCGGGATCACAGGCGGGAAGATTGAGGGGTTGTGGCGGCAGTTCTGCATTCCCCAGGAGACTTCAGCCTCCGTTGGGGGCGGAGGGCCTTCCTCCTCACCTGCGGAGCCTCCACCCCTCAGAGCACATGCACCTGCCTCCTCCCAGTGCCCATGTCGGCCCCTCAGGCCCTGGGCACCAAAGCTGTCTCATAGCCGAGGCTGCAGATACCTGTCCTGGGTGCTGTCAGGTGGAGCAGACCAGCAGAACCAGCCGTGACCCCAGACAGCCCCCACTTGGGGTGGCTGCTTGGTTGTGACTCTTCCCTAGTCAGGTGGTAATTAGGGCCACCCCCTGGCTGGGGGACCGAAGAGCCTCTGCCTCCCTAGGGAGCCGGCCAAGCTGAGGCCAGGGAGGGGTCCTGCGGGTGGCGGCGTCAGTGTCCTGATGGGGTGGGGAGGTGGTTAACCTGGGTGTGGCCCGCCCGTTCCTGATGTGGGGGATGAGTGAGCAGGCCTGACTGCTGACTCACCAGGCAGGGCGGGGCCGGCGTGAGGCTCTCCCCTGTAGGGCCCAGGTTTTCTCCCCTGAAAATGGAGATGGCTTAGTTGTGAGGCTCTCCCTTGTAGGGCCCAGGTTTTCTCCCCTGAAAATGGAGATGGCTTAGTCCTGGGGTTGGAAGGAGGCCCCTCCAGACCTGAGGAAGGGGGGCCCCCTCCTCACCTGTGACACCCGTGGGTGGGTTGGACCCCCCCAGTCAACTGCATTCAGCTGAGGGGTAGAACCAAACTGAACTCCCGAGGGCCCCAGAGTATGAGGAATGGGCCCTGGGGGGTCCTGGACTCAGACACGGGACCTCTGAGTTTCCACACCTCTCTCAGGCGTCCACTGTGCTCTGCGCTGAGTGTGCTGTTACTGGACCTTGAGTCCTCAAGACGGCCCGAGGTAGAGATGTCGTCCGCCATCATGTGGAGTGGGCAGGCTGGGCGAAAGCTCGGGTTTGTTCATTTGGTTGTCACACATGTGTTTATAGAGCACTGACTATGTGCTCACACCCCACAGACGGGACGGGAGGCCTTGCCCTCATGGGGCTTGTATTCTGGTGGGAGGAGAAAGCTAAGAGAAGGAAGAGAGAGACTGATGATGTCAGCTGTGGAGAGAAACCAGCAGGGGCAGGGCATAGAGAATGATGGAAAATGCAGTTCTAGATGGATTTTCAGGGTAAAGTGGTCTAGGAATGCCTCTCAGAAGACAGGGAGAGAGGTAGGAGGGTGTGGATGGCTGAGGAGACCCGACTGGGAACATATCAGTGGTGGAGCGGAAGCTGGTGAGCCTGGAGCAGGGGGAGTGTGGAGGCGGTCAGGAGGCCAGGGCAGGAGAGTGACCAGGGGCCTGTCCTGCAGAGCCTCAGGCCAGGACTTTGTGTCTTTTAAATGATGGGAAGCAATTGGAGGGCTTGAATGACAGGCTGAGCTTTGCTTCCCTCCCCCACCCTCCAACTGTTTGCTCCTCTCCCACATCTGTTTCTGGATAAGAAACAGAAGCAGACAGACTAGCATTAAGAACCTCGACCCTCAGCTCCCAGCACCCAACCTCTGCCACTGTCAGGTCATGGTTTCATTAGCCACGTTGTTTTGGAGTCATTTCCAGGTATTCTGTTGTTTCATAGGTAGATTTTTCACTGTGTATCTCAAGAAGATAAGAATTGAGTTCCCTGATGGTCCAGTGGTTAGGACTCAGACCTGGCACTTTCACTGCGGTGGCCCGGGTTCAATCCCTGGTCAGGAAACTAAGATCCTGCAACCCGCACAGCTCAGCACCTGTCCCCTACCTTCCCCCCGCCAAAAAAAACTCACAAAGAAAAACCCAGTAACTTCTTACTCTCAAATGTCTTCTCAGTGCCCAAATGTCTAATTTGTCTAAACATTGGTGCTCTTGAGTCTCTCCTAATCTATCGGATCCACCCCGTCTTGTTTCTCCCCCACCCGCCTTGCATTGTATTTGTTGAAGGGAGTTGTGTGGTTGTGTTTCCCAAAGACTGGATTTTGCTGATTACATTCTGCGATAGGGTTGACTGACCATGTTCCTCTGTTGTCTGTTTTTCCTAAAAACTGATAGTTGGGCCTGGAGAGGCCTGATCAGATTCTGGTTTGATGTTTTTTTAAAAAAAAATTTTGACTGTGTTGTGCGGCTTACAGGATCTTAGTTCCCTGACCAGGGATCAAACGCCCCACCCTCAGCAGTGAACACGTGGAGTCCTAACCACTGGACCGCCAGGGAAGTCTCTTTTTTTTCAAGTGCACTTCCTAGGTGTGGTGTGCTCTTCCTTCAGGAAGAAGGCAGAGGTTGTTACTGCCTCGGTGGCCCTGTGTCCATTAGTTCAGGACAAGTTGAAGGACTTCTGCCTATGCCTTGGGGAAGAACCTGGAGCCGAGGCGGGGCGGGCTGTTGTCCAGAGGAAGTGCTGGCATTGGGGGGCAGAGTCTGTCCCTTAGCACTGGCTGGCGGCTGCTCTCCGCTGGGCACCCATCCTGTTGGTCCCCAGCCTTTCCTGTTAGTAACTCCCGGAGGGGAGACCTGAGTGAGAGTCGTCCCTGGCCTCCAGCCACATGCAGCACAGGGTCTGGCGCGCACGGTGGCTCACCTGTTCTCCTGGGACCTGTGTCCCTCAAACCTTCCCTGATCCCTCAAACCTTCCCTGATCCCTCAAACCTTCCCTGATCCCTCACTGGAAAGCCCCTCCCATTCCCCTCTGGGGCCCATTCTGCCCTCGAAGAGAGACTGATGAGGTGTGGGGTAGGGGAGCCAAGGGGATGCTGAGGCCCACCTGAGTGCAGGAGGCAGGAGCAGCTCTCCTGTCCAAGAAAACCTGGCCAAGCCCTCCACCCTGGGGGCAGGCAGCATTTCCTACTGGTGGAGAGGGACTGCAGACAAAAGCTCGGTGTTCCTGGCCTGAAAAAACTATTCAGCGCCTCCGGCCTTCCCCCAGTGCTCCCTGCCTCTGTTCCTGACCCCCCTGCTGCTTTGTGTCCTGAGGCCACTTCCTTCCTGCTGCTTGCAGAGGACTCATTACAGGCCCAGAACTGACCTCAGTCTGCCCTTTACCTGCATCCAGCCTTGTCATCCTCACAGTGGCCCCATGAGAACAGGTGCTGGGGTGAGGCGGTTTTATGGAGGAGGCCACCGAGGTGCAAAGAGGTGCAAAGACGTGCGGTCAGCTTGGAAGACCCCAGATTTCCCGCCTCCTCGGCCTGCCGGGGTGCAATCAAGCCCGGCCCCTCCAGGTGTCCCCTTGTACCCTTTTCCAGCGTGATCCGCCCATGCTGCCCCCCAGCCTGTGAATGCCCCAAGTTCCTACTCTGCCTCTGAGCTTTCACAAACACTGATCTCTCTTCTGGGAAAGTCGCTGTTCTCTTTTCACTGCTTGCTTGCCTCGACCTCCTTGTCCTCCTTCACGTTGCACTTCCAATGTCATTTCCTGGAGAGATTGTCGCTGATCATTTCGATCTAAATTACAACTCGCGCTCTATAATTTTCTCTCCTGACTCTTGGACTGTCTTTTAATTATAGACTTCTGTGTATCGTCGTGTGAGAGGCAGCACACAGTTTAGGGATAGTTGAGAGCTTAGGCTCTGGAGGCAAGCATCTAGGTTGTAATTCCAGCTCTGCCATTTCCTACCTGTGTGGCCTGGGGCAGGTGACTCATCCTCTTCACCTTAGTTTCCTCATCTACAAAAAGGGAACAGCAGCACAGCCTCATAAGGTTGCTGGCATCATCAAAAGGGTCAACAGGTGTGAATGAGTACTTAATACAGTAAGTACTGTCACCTGTGTGCTGTGGACTTCCCAGGTAGCACAGTGGTAAAGAATCCGCCAGGCAGTGCAGAAGATGCAAGAGATGTGGGTTCATTCCCTGGGTTGGGAAGATCTCTTGGAGTAGAAATGGCAATCTGCTGCAGTATCCTTGCTTGGAAAATTTCATGGTCCGAGGCGGCTGGCGGGCTACAGTCCATGGGGTCATGAAGAGTCAGACGTGACGGGTCACAGCACAGCACACACAGAGTGCTCCTTGGTTGCGGCTCACAGGTCTTCCAGTCCCACTTGTGTCTCCCCAGCGCTCCTGGCACTTAGTAAATATCTGTCAAATGGTAGAATGAATGGGGCGTGTGGGTCCCCCCGATCTAGTCCTCCTTCCACCCCTACTGTGCCCGGTGGGCTGTGTGTGAATAGACAGGCTCTACCACAGGTCTAGTAGCTGGCTGTGCTGAGGAGAAATGCCAGCTGGGAGGGGATTCACCTGGGTGGCTGCAGGTCCCAGGCTGCAAGTGAGCCAGGCCTTGGTGGGTGATGGGCATTCTGGGCAGAGGAGATGGCCAGGTCATTCTGTGAGTAAGGCTTGTGCTGGGAGCACTTCCCTTGTGACCGGAGGGCAGGGTATGGGAGGATGGAGTTGGGATTGAAGGAGGAGATGAGGGAGGACCTTGGCTCGGGCTCAGGTGAGAGGGCGCAAGGCTTAGGCAGGGAACATGGGGGTAGAGAGGTGAGGGTCGAAATCACAGTTCCTGTTTTTGGGGTGCCTTCTGTGCCTAGGCTCTGGGTCAAATGCTTCATGCGTTGCCTAATTTGATCCTCATGACCCCGTCGTGCAGCAGGGACCGCTTGTTTGTCTGTTTATGTTTTTCAGATGGGGAAACTGAGGCTCAGAGAGGTGAGGTCACATGCCCAAGGCCCCACAGCTAGAGAGTGGCAGAGCCGGGACTCGCCTCAAGGTCTGTTGTTCTCCGCCACCTGGCTCTGTGCCTCTGCTGCTGAGCACCCCCGTGTGGCCTTGGACAGGTGCTGCTCCCCCCCAGTCCCCCGCTTCCCAGCTCACACCTGTTGAGGGCCTGGTCAGACACTCAGAGGTGTCAAGGATGTGGGCCCAGAGGTCTTATCTGATCCTAGGATGGAGGGAGCCAGGCCTGAGTGTCATGGGAAGTCCTGGGGGCCGAGGCTGGGCAGGTTTTCCTGGGCCTCGAGCAGAGAGGGTGAGCTTCCCCTCGAGGCAGAAAGAGGAAGCATTTGGGGTTTGGGGTGGGAGGAGGAAGTGGGTGGTGCTGAGAAGTTGCCTGGGGAAGCGGGGACCTGCCTGCTGCTTTCTGCTCTGCGGCTGACAGTCTTTGAAAGGTGAAAGGAGTCAGAAGCCTGACACTCCCCTCCCAGAAATTCAGCGGCCTCATCTGTCAAAGGGGGTGAATGTGCCCCCGCATCCGAGCTGCTGGTGGCTGCCATTCTGTAGCACCCACTGGTGGACGGTCCCTCCCCAGGAGGGACTGTCCCCTGGTTTAGGCAAGACCCTGGGCTCAAGAGAGGTGGTGACTCGTCCCAGGTCACGTAGCTAGTGCCTGAAGGCTCTTGGGGTGGGATCAGCTCCACTGACCTGAAGCTGCTGTCTGGGGCGTGGGAGGGTCACTGCCCTCTGACCCTCGCGCCGTCACATGCTGCCATTCCCTGCCCATGGGACCTTGGGCAGGTCACTTCTCCTTGCCTTCATTTGTTGTTCAGTCGCTAAGTTGTGTCTGACTCTTTGCGACCCCGTGAACTGCAGCAGGCCAGGCTTCCCTGTTCTTCACCATCTCCCGGAGTTTGCTCAAACTCATGTCCATGAAGTAAGTGATGCCATCCAACCATCTCATCCTCTGTTGTCCCCTTTTCATCATCTGCCTTTATTTCCTCATCTGTAAATTGGGGTGATAACTAGGGCCTGCCTTACAGGGTCGTTAGAGGATTAAATGAGTTCATATGACTCCGCTGCTTGTTATTTCCAGCTTACAGCTGATCCTCGGGGCAGCCTGTGATGTGAGTGGGTATCAGTAGTCAGCAGTCAGATTCCCATTCACAGTCATCCCGCTGAACTGAGGGGAAGTGATACACCTGAGGTCACATTTACAGGGATGGCCTTGGAAGTCCCACGTCCCACCCCCTGCCCAGAGCTGCCACCTCATTTGGGTGGATGTGGGCAGGGTTATAAGTGACAGACACACCTCAGACTGGCTTAAGCAGAAAGGAAATTGATCAGAGCTGAAAATCCAGGTGCTCCACGCACACATGATGAACTCAGCAGTCTTTTCCTGTCTGTCCCTGGCCTTGTGTAGGTTTCATTCTCCCTGCTCCTGGTGGCAGAACGGCCCCCAGCAGGCCTGGGCTCAGAGCCCACCTTCTGGGCAGCCTCTGTGGAACGAGAGCGCCTGCTTCCAGTAGAGCCAGCCCAGTTCGGCCTTGAGTCTCCTGGGCCTGGTGCCTGCCTGGTGGGTGGGGGGCTGAGGATATGGTTGGCCCCACATGAATCTCACTGTTTGGGGGCAGAAGAGGGGGACGGCTGGTTACCTAAAAGCCAATCCATTCATTCATGCGTTGGTTCTTTCACAAATGTGTATTGAGTACCTACCGCGTGCCACGGGGCTACCTGTACAAGTGAACAAGAAACAAAAGTCCCTTCAGGGAGCTCACACTGGGGGGAGATAGGTGATTAGTTTGACAGTGAATGAAAGCTCGGGGTGGGTTAGAAGAGACCAAGTGCTGGGGGAAGAAATGGAGCAGAAATGGAATGGGGTCTGGGAAGTGCAGAGGCCTGGGGGCAGTGGTAAATTGGATGGTCAGAGTAGGATCATTGGGAAGGCGGCATTTGAATCTGAAGGAAATGAGAGTAAGTCCTGCAGACACTGGGGAGAGACCATCCCTAGCTGGAGGACGGGAGGGCCAGGGCCGGGTGGAACCTGCCGGGTGTTGGGGGGAGGAGCACGGAGGTGGTGAGGCTGGAGTGGGGCACGTGAGGGGAAGCAAAGGGCCACCAGGTCAGGAGGTAACAGGTCAGACCACAAGAGAGAAGCCGAGTGAGGGTGTCACCCATACTTGGGTGTGGTTACCAGAAGGAGGAAGGATGTGGGGCTGGTGCAGCGCAACTCAAGCTGAGGGGCAGTAGGGAAGGGAGGGTGGGTGGCGGTCCCCCTCTCCCTCCTGGTCCCCTTGTGCTGGGTGTCGGCCCCTCCCTGAGCAGTCCCTCCTTCTTCGCAGACATCCGGCTCAGGGTGCGAGCAGAGTACTGTGAGCACGGGCCAGCCTTAGAGCAGGGCGTGGCCTCGCGGCGGCCCCAAGCACTGGCACGGCAGTTGGACGTGTTTGGGCAGGCCACCGCGGTGCTGCGCTCCCGGGACCTGGGCTCTGTGGTGTGCGACATCAAGTTCTCCGAGCTCTCCTACCTGGACGCCTTCTGGGGCGACTACCTGAGCGGTGCCCTGCTGCAGGCCCTGCGGGGCGTGTTCCTGACTGAGGCGCTGCGCGAGGCGGTGGGCCGGGAGGCCGTCCGCCTGCTGGTCAGCGTGGACGAGGCCGACTACGAGGCTGGCCGGCGCCGCCTGCTGCTGATGGAGGAGGAGGGGGGACGGCGCTCGCCCGAGGCCTCCTGATCCTGGATGCGGCAGGACTGACCCCACCTCCTCGCCTCTGGGCCATCTTCTTCCCGGGAGGATGTCGACCATCTCTGCCCCTAGAGGACTGTCACTCCAGCAGCGCGGAGGACTGCGACAGACACCAGGCCCCTCGCTAGACCCTCCCACAGGATGTGGGCTCTGAGGCCTAAACCACTTCCAGCCGAGTTTCCTTCCCAGCCTCCCCCCACCCCACCCTTAGGTGTGTTCCTTCAGCTTCAGGAGGCCAGGGGCTCAGGCACGCAGATCTGAAAGGAAGGGAGGCATAGCCCCACACTCACCAAAGGCCCCTTGCACATTGTCTGCCAACCCTGGGCTGGTGTGTGTGCACCCACACTACCCCCTCTGAAGCCACCCCTGGGCGCCTGCCCTGGCCTGCTCCACTTACTTCTTTGGCCTTCGGGCTTCTCTCTCAGGATCTCTGATTATACGGCCCCTCAGCCCTGAGCTTCAGCCACACCAGTGAGCACTGGAGCTGGGGTGCACCTGGGGCCTGCTCACTTTGCCCACACATCTCTACAGCCAGCTGGGGCTCCACCCAGCTTCCAGCCACGAACCTAGCCTCCACTCTCTCCTGCTCCCTGGAGGTGGACACAGACTTGCACACACAGATCTGTGCCCGGAGTGTCACACGTGTGTTGCAGCCACATCAGACCAAATGTGCTGTTTCCTAGGAGGCCAGGCCGAGGATCCAGCTTCCTTCTCAGAAAGGGGGGAGGCAAAGGCTTGGGGCTATTGGGCAAGGCCTTGTACCAATGGCACCAATAAAACTGCCCTGAATGGGGCACAGGTGGGCAGCAGGGGTGTACTCTTTCTTCATGGGCTGGAGGAAGGAGCTGGTGAGAGCCAGGGCTGGGTATCAGTTCCTGAGTTCCTGGCCTGGTGTTGGGCTGGAGGGTGGGCAGGATGCTGGACCATCATGTGCTGGCTGCTGCCCCAGACTTGCCCTCCTCTTGGCTTCAGTTTTCTCATCTGTCGAAGGAGGAGATACTGCCTTGGAATTACAAACTCTCCCAGCCTTACTCACACATGCTTTGGTCCTGTACTGGGGAGTGCTGGCATTTTTAACCAGTTCAGTGAGGTGGGCCAGCTTCTTATCTCCCAAGGCCAACAGAGTTCAAGGGTTTGGAAACCAAAGGGCTCAGCAGCCAATGCTCTCTGCCTAGAAAGCATCTCCAAGTGGCTCTCCGCCTCTCACACCTTCTGGGCAGTTATCTTAAAACCTGGATCTCTGTTCCTCCTCCTGAGGCCAAGCATTTCTTCCTGGTATCCTATGGCTACAGATGAGGTTGTGGCCTCTTACTCTTGACCCACTCCTTGTTTAAGACTGAGGGAACTCAAGTTTCTTACACAATATCCAGGGTTTTCCTTCCTGGGGGAGAAGGGGCCCAGGGCTGGGAAGTTGGGGACAGGGTGGGCAGGGGTTCCCAACTGCTGGCTTTTCTTGGGGGAAAGGATGCGCTATCCATACCTGAGAGTCCCTTGGACTGCAGGGAGATCAAATCCTAAAGGAAATCAGTCCTGAATATTCATTGGAAGGACTGATGCTGAAGCTGAAGCTCCAATATTTCGGCCACCTGATGCAAAGGACTGACTCATTAGAAAAGACCCTGATGCTGGGAAAGGTTGAAGGCAGGAGGAGAAGGGGATGGCAGAGGATGAGATGGTTGGATGGCATCACCAACTGTATGGACATGAGTTTGAGCAAGCTCCGGGAGTTAGTGAAGGACAGGGAAGCCTGGCGTGCTGCAGTCCATGAGTGGGAAAGAGTTAGACACGACTGAGCGACTGAACTGGACTGAACCTGCACCTGGGAACCTGTCCTGGACCCCTGACCTGTGTTGATAGGGATACAGTGGCAAGTCCAGGAGTTGAATCCTACCCAGGAGTCAAGACCTGGTCCATCCCAGACTGTCTCCATTTATCTTCTCTGGGCACCTAAATAAGATCTATTTAATACTTTGCCACTCTGTGTAAGGTAAGGGTTTTACCCCCATTTTTGACAGGAAATGGGTTCAGAGAGTGAAAGTGACCTGCCCGAGGAGTAGACAAGTATTGAGATGGGAAACAGTGCTCTCCTCGCTGATGCAGGCAGGTTGGGGAGGCAAGTTGGGGCTTCCACGAGCTTTCTCCTTCCCTCAGCTAGAGGGCTCTTGGCTGGGGTGGGAATAGGCTTTGTTTTCACCACCTTTCAAGATTTGGGGCCCCTGCCGTAGTCGAGTGGGAGCTGCTGTTTGTCCTCGCCTCCCCTGAGCTAAATTTTCGACATTTCACCTCTCCCTCAGGCCCCGGGGAGTCTCCCCTCCCACCCCCAATTTAGGAATGGTAGGCCCCGCCCCTTTACTGGACAAGATTCAGGCCCTGGCCCTGCCCCTACCTCCACTCCCACGCCCACTTCAGTTCCTTGTTAAAGCTCAGCCCCGCCCCATTCCTTAGGCCATCCCTTAGGCCCCACCCCATTATCTAGGCCCCGCCCAATCCACTTTTTTCAGGGGGGCCATTGGGAGGGAGCTGCGTATTTTGTGGCACGTGCACACCGGAAGTAAATGAGCCTGACCTCGAGGCCACGCGAGCCTGACCTCGAGGCCTCTGGAGCGTGCGAGGCGCAGTGCATACCGGGAGTCCATGGTGGCAGGAACCTCGAGGCAGTGTCTCGTGCTTCCAGAACATCCCCGAGCGCTGGCCTGGACTTGCTAGAACCCATGTCTGGTGTTTCCCAGAGTCCTGAGGCTGAGAAGTGGGTCAGACTCAGGTTATGAGAACAACCCGGGGAGTTCAGAGAGCTTCGGAACTCTAGAAAGATTCTTTGGAGCAGGACGTAGACAGGCTGCAGCCAAGGGAAATAGGGGCCTGTGGGAGCTCAGAGGAAGGCGGGCCATGATTTCACAGAGGAGATGAACCGGGAGCTGGCTCTTGAAGGACGAGTAGGAGTTCAACAGACTGACACAGAGGGGCCATGTCAGGCAGAGCGCGTTCCTCAAGAGGGCCTTAGGGAACCTTCCTGAATGGGATGTGAAGAGACAGAGTCAAAGGTAAGTGGCAATGCAGTCAGCCCCGCCCTCTTTCAGTCAGCAGTCATCTGCTACCACAGTGCCGGCCGACACTCAGGGGCCCCGACGGTGACCCCGACGGTGTGAGGTGGTTAGGGAGGCAGGCTTGGTGTGCCTGGAGCTGGGCCTCACATGTTCTCCGAGGCCTAAGGGGGTCCGGCCCTGGGGCTGGCTGACCCCTGCTGGGGACCCTAAGAGGACTCTAGCCCCAGGGTGCTGGCTCTGGACCGCTCCTGGTGAGGGAGCCAGACAGGACACCGTGGGTCACAGCCCAGAGTGGCCAATGACTCAGATGACCCGCGGTGGAGGGACCCAGGAAGACTTCATGGATTAGAAAGCTCCCTGTTCATTTAATTAAAAGTTACTAGGACTTCCCTGGTGGTCCAGTAGCTAAGATTTCGGGTTCCCAATGCAGGGGGCCCGAATTCCATCCCTGGTCAGGGAACTAGATCCCACATACCACAACTAAAGATCCCACATGCTACAACTAAAACTCAGTGCAGTCAAATAAATAAATTAAAATATTTTTTAAAAAATTACTGCCACTACCACCAAGACATTTTTTAATTGTGAAATATAAAATTCAGAAAAGTGCATAAAACATAAATGTACAGTTAATAAGCTGTTGTAAAACACCTGCCCCATGAGAAGACATCCATTAGTAGCACCCCAGTAGTCCCCACCCCCTTTCTGTCATGTGCTCCCTCCTGATCACATCCCTCCTGTTTCCCTAGCTAAGAATACTGTCCTGGCTCTTACAGTAATAATTCCCTGCTTTTCTTTAAGTTTTTAGCTTTATGTTACTCAATGAAATAGTTAATTTTCTCTTTTTTAGCTTGATATAAATAGAATTGAACAATATGTGTCCTGTTGCCTTTGGTTTCTTTTGTTCAGTGTTGTGTTTGTGAGATTCTTCCATGTTTTGTTTATTTGTAGTTGACTCATCTTTATTGCTGTGTAGTGTTCATTGTGAGCTTCCCAGGTGGCTCAGTGATAAAGAATCTGTCTACCAATTCAGGAGATGAGGGTTTGATCCCTGGGTCAGGAGATCCCCTGGAGGAAGGCATGACAACCCACTCCAGTATTCTTGCCTGGGAAATCCCATGGACAGAGGAGCCTGGTGGGCTATAGTCCATGGGGTCAAAAAGAGCTGGACACAACTTAGCGACTAAATAGCCGCAGCAGTATTCACTGGATGATTATCCCACAGGTAGTTCATGCATTGCACTGTGGATGAACATTGGGTTTTGAGCAGTTTGGCGCTGTAATAAATAATGCTGCTGTGAACATCTTTACACTTTTTTTTTTTTTTTGGTGAACAAATGCTTACATTTCTGTTGGGATATACTTAGAAGAATTGGAGAATTCCTGGGTATGGACAAGGGGTTTGGTTGATACTGCCTAATTAGTTTCCTATGACTGCTGTAACAAATTATCACAAACCTGGTGGACTAACTCAACATAACTGTGTTCTCTCACAGTTTCAGAGGCAAGAAGTCTAAAATTAGTTCCACTGGGCCACAGTCAAGGTGTTGGCAGGCCCATATTCCCTCTGGAGTCTCTAGGTGAGAGTTTGTTCCATGCCTCCTCCAGCTTCTGGTGGTTTCCAGCATCCCTTGGTTTGTGGATGCGTTACTGCAATTTCTGCCTCTGTAGTTACACTGCCTCTTGTTCTGTCAGTGTTAAATCTTCCTTTGCCTCTCTCTTATAAGGATATATGTGATTGCATTTAGGGCTCATGAGAATAATCCAGGATACCAGAATAGTCTTATCTCAAAATCTTTAATCACATTAACAAAGTCCTTTTTGCCACATAAAATAACATTCACAGACTCCAGGGATTAAGCCATGGACATTTTTTTTTTCTTTTTTAAATTTATTTTTATTTTGTGGCTCTCTCAGCAGGGCCCTGCTGAGAGACATACGGAATCTTAGTTCCCTGACCAGGGTTCGAACCTGTTTCCCCTGCAGTGAGAGGGCAGAGTCCTGGGACTTTCCTGGTGGCCCAGTGGTTAAGAACCCACCTGCCAACACAGGGGACATGGGTTCAATCTTTGGTCTGGGAAAATTCTACATGTCTCGGGGCAACTAAGCCTGTGTGCCATAACTGCTTATCCCACACTCTTCGCCCAAGAACTGTGACTGCTGAAGCCCGGAAGCCTAGAGCCCATGCTCCACAACAAGAGAAGCCACCGCACCAAAACTAGAGAGTAGCCCCCACTCGCTGCAACTAGAGAAAGCCCGTGCACAGCAAGGAGGACCCAACACAGCCAAAAAAAAAAAGGCAGATTCCTAACCACTGAACCATAAGGGAATTCCCTTGAGGGATATTTTTCGGCCTGCTACACTAAAAATCTTCTTTTCTAATGTGTTTATAGCAATTCACTATCCCACCAGCACAGAGTTAGAATTCTCTTTGCTTCACATCTTTGCCAATACCTGGTACTATCAGACAGTTTGAAAATTTTTTAATTTATTTATTTTTAATTGGAGGATAATTACTTTACAATATTGAATTGTATATACAATATATCAACATGAATCAGTCATAGGTATACATATGTTCCTTCCCTCTTGAACTCTTGAACCTCCCTCCCACCTGTCAGACACTTTTAATTTTGCTAATCTGATAGACATGTGGTAGTATATCTTTGTGGTTGTCTTTCTCCTCCCTGATGATTAATTTCTGCTTATTCTTGAATGAGGAGTAGTAGATATTTGGGTGCATAGAATGGGCTATTCCAGACAGGTGGAATAGTGTGTATGAAGGTCTCAGTAGTCATTTGCTTAAATTGAGTAAGAGGTTGCTTTTTTTTTTAAGCATTAAGTTATTAAAAGCAAAAAAGTATGCAGAGAGATAAATGGAACAAAATCAAAGATAAATAAGATGGTCCAGTATGAGACTCTAGCTGGGCTGGGCAGAGAGAGGAACCAGGAAGAGGTCTGGCCAGCTGGCAGAAAACAGAGGGATCAAGGGAGTGGAGTTCTCTCTATGAATGGATGCTACAGGCGTGATGACAGCAGAGGCCTGCCAGACCTGGAAGGCAGGTGCTGGGATCAGAGCCCAGGGTACTGGATTTTGAACTTGGAAGACAGAACTGTGGTTAAAACCAGGGATTTTTGAATTTACTTTTTAACTGAAGTGTAGTTGATTTACAGTGTCATGTTAATTTCTGCTGTATAGCAAATGATTCAGTTATACATACATATACATTCTTTTTCTTTATATTCTTTTTCATTATAGTGTAACATAGGATATTGAATAGAGTTCCCTGTGCTATACCTACAGTAGGACCTTGTTGCTTATCCATTCTATATATAATAGTTTGTGTCTGCTAATCTCAAACTCCCAGTCCTCCCCATATGTGTTTGAGTCTTTTTCTGTAAAACCAGGGGGTTTTAATTTGGGATCCAGAGAGTCCTGTGTTACAATCATGACTCTGTCCTTTATTAAATGTCGCCCATGACTTTTCTCCTTCCTTCATCCCCCAAGTCATTCAACAGTCATTTACCAACATATACTTCTGTTGTAGGGCAATGCCAAAGAATGTTCAAACTACCGTACAATTGTGCTCATTTCACATGCTAGTAAGGTTATGCTCAAAATCCTTCAAGCTAGGCTTCAGCAGTACGTGAACTGAGAACTTCCAGATGTGTGAGCTGGGCTTAGAAAAGGCAGAGGAACCAGATATCAAATTGTCAGCATTCATTGGATCAAAGAGAAAGCAAGGGAGTTCCGGAAAAACATCTACTTCTGCTTCATTGACTCTGCTAAAGCCTTTGTGTGGATCATAACAAACTATGAAAAATTCTTAAAGAGATGGGAATACCAGACCACGTTACCTGCCTCTTGGGAAACTAGTATACAGGTCAAGAAGTAATGATTAGAACCTTACATGGAAAAACTGACTGGTTCAAAACTGGGAAAGGAGTAAGACAAGGCTGTATATCATTACCCTGCTTATTTAACTTCTATGGAGAGTACATCATGCGAAATGCCAGGCTGAATGAATCACAGGCTGGAATCAAGATTGCCTGGAGAAATGTCAACAACCTCAGATACGCAGATGATATGACTCTAATGGCAGAAAGTGAAGAGGAACTAAAGAGTCTCTTGATGAGGGTGAAAGAGGACAGTGAAAAAACTGGCTTAAAACAGAGCATTCAAAAAACTAAGATCGTGGCATCAGGTCCCATAACTTAATGGCAAATAGAAAGGGAAAAAGTGGAAATAGTGATAGATTTTATTTTCTTGGGCTCCAAAATCACTGTGGATGCAGCCATGAAATTAAAAGATGCTTGCTCCTTGGAAGGAAAGCTGTGACAAACCTAGACAGCATATTAAAAATCAGACATCACTTTGCTGACAAAGGTACATATAGTCAAAGCTATGGTTTTTCCAGTAGTCATGTATGGATGTGAGAGTTGGCTCATAAAGAAGGCTGAGTGCAGAAGAATTGATGCTTTTGAACTGTGGTGTTGGAGAAGACTCTGGAGAGTCCCTTGGGCTACAAGGAGATCAAACTAGTCAATCCTAAAGGAAACCAACCATGAATATTCATTGGAAGGACTGAATGTTGAAGCTGAAGCGCCAATACTGGCGCTACCTTATGTGAAGAGCCGATTCACTGGAAAAGACCTTGATGCTAAGAAAGATTGAGGGCAAAAGGAGAAGCAGGTGGCAGAGGATAAGATGGTTAGATAACATCATTTACTTGATGGACATGAGTGTGAGCAAGCTCTGGAGATAGTGAAGGGCAGGAAAGCCTAGCATGCTGCAGTTCATGGGGTTGCAAAGAGTTGGACATGACTGAGCAAATGAACAACAACAACTTCTGTTGTAGCTATTACAGGATGGGTCAGATCCTGTCCCTTTCTTGACATGCTCTGGCTTCATGGGGGATGTGATCACTGAGGGCATTTCCTTTTCTTTTTAATGATTTAAAAAATATTTATTTATTTGGCTGCATCAAGTCTTAGTTGGGTCATGCAAGATCTTTCGTGGAGGGGCACAGACTGTGATTGTGGGGGGCAGGCGTCCATAGTCTCCAAGCCCAGGTTATGGAGCACAGGGGCTCAGTAGTTGCATTGTGCAGGCTTAGTTGCCCCATGACATATCGGATCTTAGTTCCCTGACCAGGGATCGAACCCACATCCCCTGCATTGGAAGGGGAATTCTTTCTTTTTTTGTTTTTTTGTTTTTTTTTTTTGTTTTTTTTTCGGAAGGGGAATTCTTAACCACTGGGCCACCAGGGAAGTCCCAAGGGCATCTGAAAGGGACATTCAAGGGGCCGTGGGAATTCAGATGAGGCAGACACTGACTCTAATCTGGCTTCACAGAACCCAGGCTTCCTTGAGCCTTATGTCCTCGAGTTCTACCACCCTCTGTTCCACCTCCTCATTGACATCTGTGAACTCGTCGGTTCTTTCTCCTTCCTGAAGACTCTAGCACATCGTCACAGACCTCCTTTCCACCCCAGCTCCTGCCCTTCTGCTGGGATCCTTAACCTCTGTGTAATGACCCATCCTTCTAATTATCTGGTCTCTTGGTCTCTCCTACCTTATCCTCAGTGACCTTCTTCCCACACCAGCCACCACTCCCATGACCACACCTTGGCCTTAGTCATTACCCTGAAGTGCAGGGCACATAGTGAGCATTTACCGAGCACTTATATCACATGCCAGGCACTGTGCCAAATGGTTTACATGTTTACTCCTCACAAAAACCTGTAGGGTTGGTATTTTAAAGATGAGGATACACACTCAGAAAGGTGAAGTCACTTCCCTGGGTGACACATTTACTAAAGGGCTGAGCCAAGATTGTATTAATAAGACAGAACTCGCTGGGTCCCAAATTAAAAATCCCTGGGTCTTAACCACAACACTGTTCTGTCTTCCATGTTCAAAATCCAGTACTTTGGGCTCTGATCCCAGCACCTGCCTTCCAGGTCTGGCAGGCCTCCACTGGCATCACACCTGTAGCACCAACTCATAGAGAGAGCTCCACTGCCTTGATCCCTCTGTTTCCTGCCAGTTGGCCAGATACCTCCTGGCTCCTCTCCCTTCTCTGCTCAGTCAGGACCTCACATTGGACCATCTGATCTCTGTGGCTAGCTCTCTAGCTGTCAGGGTCCCATCGGGAAACAGAGGGCTCCTACAGCTGGGATTTTGAAAATAATTTAACGAAGGGGCTTTTGCAGAGAGTGTGGGTCAGGTTTAGAGAACCAACAAGGGAGGTGAAGGCAGTAGGATGTTGGGACCCCTCCGTGGTCTGCAGGGGTGAGGAAAGGAAATGATACTACTGGAGCCTGGTGAGACTGTGGAACATACCTGAGCGGTGTGGAGGGAACGGCCACTCCCAGAACCACGGTCTTGATCCAGAGCTGGGAGCAGGAGATGAAATATCCAGAACAGTGCTTCCCCTCCCCCTGCCCCCACCCCACTCTCTAATGTCCTGCTGGTGCTGTCCCTGAAAGACCCAGTTAGAAGTCAGGAGGCAAGGGTGCCCAGATAATGCTGTCCATATGGGCCGAGAAGGTGGAGGTGGACCTGGAACGGGCAAAGGGGAAATGGCCAGCACACTCTTGATTCCCGTACGCCCTGGCCTCTGCCTCATCTGTCAGCGCTCCACTGCCCTTGGTTCGAGATTGTCTCAGAGGAGAATGGTGGTACATCCAGTGGTTAAGAACCTGCCTTCTGATGCAGGGGACATGGGTTCGATCCCTCATCTGAGAAGATTCCACATGCTGTGCAGCAATAAGCCCGTGTGCCACAACCACTGAGCCCGAGCTCTGGAGCCCATGCACCGCAACTAGAGAGTAGTGCCCGCTCTCCATAACCAGAGAAAGCCCGGGTGCAGCAACAAAGACTGTGCGGCCAAAAAAAAATGAAAATGGTGACAAATGATGCATGCAGGTGCCGCTCTGACTTCTTGGTCAGCCCCTCTCTCAGTCGCCACTCTCCCATGAGCATCCCCCAGTGCTCTCCTTTCGGTCTCAACAGAAAAGTAAGGCTAATCAGTCATGCATTTCCTTCAGCTTCCTATGCCCACCTACAGGAATTCACACCCAGATTTACTTCACTTCTCCATGCTCTGCATGAGCAGCCTCTCCACCCCTGCATCACCTGTCATCACGACTCCCAGAATATCACTCCATCGTTCTTCCCTTCTCAGCTTCAACAGTCCTTCCTTCCCTCTCCTCCTCCTTAGCTATAAATATGTGCAAATTTTTACCATTTAAAAAAAACGAACTGAAAACCTCTCCCTCCCTTTACTCTGTGCTCCCTCTAGTGCCTGTCCTTTGTGTTTCTCTTCATCCCACCCAGAATTATTCTTCTTTTTTAAAATATTTATTTGGCTGCGCTGTGTCTTAGTTGCAGTATGAGGGAATCTTAGTTTCAGCATGTGAACTCTTAGTTGCGGCGGGTGGGATCTAGTTCCCTGACCAGGGACTGAACCTGGGCCCCCTGCAATGGGAGCCTTCACCACTGGACCACCAGTGAAGTCCTCCGCTAAATTTCTTAAAAGAACAAATGTGAGTTACAATCAAGGAATTTATTAGAAGGAAATGAAGGTGACACGCACAGTAGAGGAAAGACGGGAAAAATAGGTTTTGGAAAAGACTGGAACCAGGGCAGGGGCAGGAATCGAGAAAGCAGGAAAGAATGGCTGTGTGATTCAGCTCCAACCAGGTTCAGGCATCCTGTCACGTCAGCTCACAATTCAAATTCTGGGGAGAGCTTCTGATTGGTACAGTTTGAGTCATGTGGCCCTCCCTTTGGCCTGTGGAGGGCTGGGCACCCTGACGGACACAGCCTCATGAAATCCTATCCCATAGGCCATGGGTGGTTACTCAGAGAAAAATCAGGGAGCTGTTGTAGCCGATGGGGAAATGGATGCTGGGCAGGCAGAATTGACGGATGTCCACTGCTCACCAGCCCCAGCCTTCACCTCCCATTTGAGTCTCCACTCACGGAAACTATTTGCACCAAGCATGTTAATGACCTTCTCTTGCCAAACCCAAGGACATTTTTCAGTTTTTATCTGCAGTTTTTAATTCCATTGACCAGTGCCTCTCTTTTGAAAATTTTTCCTCCTTGGGCTTCAGCATAAGAAATCAACCCGAAACTTAGCATCTCAAAATAACAAACATTTGAGGACTTCCCTGGTGGTCCAGTGGTTAAGAATCTGCCTTGCAGTGCAGGGGACATGGGTTCAATCCCTGATCAGGGATCCACATGTCGAGTGGTAGCTACTGAGCCCACGTGCTCTAGAGCCCGTGCTCTGTAACAAGATAAGCCTGTGCACCACAACTGGGGAAGCCCCGGGCCACTGCAAGGAAGACCCAGCACAGTGCCCCCCCCCCACAAAAAACCCCAAACATTTATTATTTCATAGTTTGAGCGGGTCAGAAATCCATGAACAACCTAGCTGAGGGGTTGTTGTCTCCTCTGAAGGCTTGGGTTGTGTGAGTGTGGATGGATAGCGTGACCTAGGAGAGAAGGGGAAAAATAAAGACATGCACACATGCCAGGAAGCTGTGCATGCTAAGTCGCTTCAGTCATGTCCGACTCTTTGCGACTCCATGGACTGTAGCTTGCCAGGCTCTTCTGTCCATGGGATTTTCCAGGCAAGAGTACTGAAGTGGGTTGACAGGCTCTTCTCCAGGGGATCTTCCTGACCCAGAGATCAAACCTGCATTTCTTATGTCTTCTGCATTGGCAGGTGGGTTCTTTATCATTAGCTCCACCTGGGAATCCCGCAAGGAAACTGTGGTCCTCTTTTTTTTTTTTTTCCGGCTTGCAGGCTTTTAGTTCCCCAACCAGGGATTGAACCCTGGGCCCTCAGCAGTGAGAACAGGGAGTCCTAACCACTGGACCACCAGGGAATTCCCAGGGTGATCTTTTTTTTATAGCCTAATCTTGGAAGTGACACCTCATCACTTCTGCCATATTTTGTTTATTAGAAGTGAATCACAACTTCCCTGGTGGTCCAGTGGTTAAGACTCTGCACTCCCAATGCAAGGAGTGCAGGTCTAATGCCTGGTCAGGGAACTAGATCCCACATAACACAAGTAAGAGTTCGTATGCCGCAACTATAAAGATTCTGAATGCCGCAACAAAGATCGAAGATCCTGTGTGCCACAACTAAGACCCAGAACAGCCAAATAAACAAATGAAAATAAATATTAAATGAAAAGAAGTGAGTCATTAGGTCCAGCTCACACTCACAGGGAAGGGATCACAGAAGTGCATGAACACCAGGAGGTGGGGGTCACTGAGGGCCTCTTAGGGACCGCCTACTGTAGTTTCCCTGATGCCTCAGATGGTAGAGAATACACCTGTAATGCAGGAGATCCAGGTTCGATCCCTGGGTCGGGAAGATCCCCTGGAGAAGGGAATAGCTACCCACTCAGTATTCTTGCCTGGAGAATTCCGTCCACAGAGAAGTCAGGCAGGCTACAGTCCGGGGGTGGGGGATGCAAAGAGATGGACACAACTTTCACTTTTCACTATAGCTTCCACGATGTAATGATTCTCCTTCCTTCCCAACGGCTTTTCTAGTCCAGGTAGGGGTTCCTTTTACTCTGCCCACCTTTGAAATATGGCTCTTCCCATGGGCTCCTTCCTTGGTCCATAGCTCTCTCAGTCTACATATTCTTCCTGAGAGGTATCATCCATCCTTATGAGTTCAGCTATCACCTGTCTGCTGCTGATGCCCAAATCTTCAGTGCCAACCTGTCTCTGTGATACTGCACGTAAATATATCCTAATATTGGCTGCAAAGCCAGCACAGACTCATATCCCATGAGCACTTCAGACGTAGGAAGTTCCATAAAGAACTTCATTGAATAAGTTCTGTGCCACCTTCCATTTTCTCCCCAGTCAGCAAATGGGACCTCCACACACTCAGGCATCCAGCTGAAGAGTGAGGCCCGGACACCATCTCCCCCTCGCCCTCATATCAAACACTGAGCCTGGTGGATCTGGTTCACCTGAAGGTTTTTCCAGCCCGTGCCCGCTTCTGTGTCCTTGGTACCATTGTCATAATACCAGCTTTTGGCACCTCTGGCCTGGGCTATTGCAACAACTTCCTGATTTTTCAGGCTTCTTCCTGCTTATGCTTACCCCCTCTCAAAAACGCAAAGCCCTTGAAATAAACTCCATGGCCTCTGAGATCAAAAGATGGTTAATGCCCGGGCCCCCTCCAGCCTTTCCAACAGCATCTTTCCTTCACAGCTTGTGCTTTAGTGATAGCCCTGACTGCATGCACACAGCCGGCTCTGCTTCATGTGTCTTTTTGTTGTTGTTGTTCATACTGTCTCTCTGAGTTTAATGCCACCTCCAATTCAGGAGAACGATTTCCCCTTGAAAACTGAAGAGAATTTGAGCTCTTTAAAAAAATATATTTATTTTATTTATGTGTGTGCACTGGGTCTTAGTTGCAACATGTGAACTCTTATTTGCATTACATGGGATCTGGTTCCCTAACCAGGGATCAAACCTGAGTCCCCTGCTTTGGGAACACAGTCTTAGCCACTGGATCATCAGGGAATTCCCAAGAATTTGAGCTCTTGAGGGCAGGAATTATATTCTCTCCCACTTTGCCTCCCTAGCAGCTTCCATGGAAGTCACACATACAGGTCCCTCAGTTTGTGTATTGAATGGAAGAATGTATAAACTGGAGACGTACAGTAGCATAGGGTATGGGAGCTGGCTCTTCAGGTCTAATAGGTTAGCCAGTGGGGAGAAGAGTGGGAAGGACATTCTTTTTTTTTAATATTTACTTATTTGACTGCACCAGGTCATTTTCAATATATTTTTTAAAATTAATTAACTAGTTATTAATAACTAGTTATTAATTATAACTAATTATTATAACTAATAACTAGTTATTAGTTATTAATTAATTAATATAGTTATTACTTAACTAGTTATTAATCCATTAGTTATTTTTGGCCGCGCTGGGTCTTCATTGCTGCATACAGGTTTTCTCTAGTTGTGGTGAGCAGGGGCTGCTCTCTGCTGCTCTCTAGTTGTGATGCTTGGGCTTCTCACTGTAGTGGCTTCTCTTGTTGAGGAGCACAGGCTCTAGAGCACAGGCTCAGTAGTTGTGGTACATGGGCTCAGTTGCTCTGTGGCATGTGGGGTCTTCCCAGATCAGGGGTCAAACTGGCGTCCCCTGCATTGGCCAGTGGATTCTTAACCCCTGGACCACCAGGGAAACCCTGTGCCACATCTTAGTTGCAAAGGTCTTTGATTTTTGTTGTGGCATCTGGGTTCTCTTAGCTGTGGTGTGCAGGGTCTTTTTCTTTCTGTGTGTGTGTATATATATATATATATGTATATATATATATATATATATATACACATACACACATATATATTTGACTACATGGGGTCTTAATTGTGGCATGTAGGATCTTTGTTGCATTATACAGGATTTTCCATTGTGGCGCACGGACTCTAGTTGTGGTACATGGGCTCAGTACTTGTGGCACTTGGGCTTAGTTGCTCCGCAGTATGTGGGAACTTAGTTCCACCAGGGATCGAATCCGTGTCCCTTGCACTGCAAGGTGGATTCTCAACCGCTGGACTACCAGGGAAGTTCCGGGAAGGGTATTCTAATTATAGGGAACTGCATGTACCAAGGCCAAGAGGTGAGAGGAGGCAGATTCAAGGAAGTGGTAGTGGTCTGGTGTGGTTGATAAGATATGCGGTAGGAACTGGAGGGGGACAGGAGCCAGATATTGCGAAGGTTGTGGAAAGCTGGCTAAGGGGTCTGGCTTTTGTCCTGTTTGCATCGGGGAGCCCTGAAAGAGTCTGACTCAGGGAGTGGTTTCATCAGAGCCATATTGTAGAAAGATCACCCCAGGGGTCAGACTGGACACTGGGAGACCAGGTAGGAAGTGGTGCGCCGGACTGAGCAGGAGGTGTGGAGGCCTGAACCAGGATACTAGGGACAGGGAAGAACAGAGGAGATGGATTTGAGAAATATCAGGTTGAAGTCTATGAAACTGCTCATTTATAAGAAAAAGCTGATGGATGATTGGTAATTTTCGTATGGTTCATCTTTTTTTTTCTTTTTAAATTTATTTTTAATTGGAGGATAATTGCTTTACAATGTTGTGTTGGTTTCTGCTGTACAAAAAGGTAAATCAGCCATAAGTATACATATGTCCCCTCCCTCTTGAGCCTCTCTCAACCCCCATCTTTTTTAAAAAGTTATTTTATTTTTTTCAGTTGGTTTCTACGTTGTATTTATTTATCTTATATTGGAGTCTATTGATTAACTATGTTGTGTTAGTTTCAGGTGTACAGCAAAGTGATTCAGTTATGCATATCCATGTATCTATTCTTTTTCAAATTCTTTCCCCATTTAGGTTATTGCAGAATATTGAGCAGTGTTCCCTGTGCTATACAGTAGGTCCCTGTTGGTTATCTGTTTTAAATATGGCTGTGTGTACATGTCAGTTCCAAACTCCCAATCTATCCCTCCCCTGTCCCCTCAGTTTATCTTAATATTAAGGAGGTAAGTGAATTGAATTGGATTTTGAGCCCGATATGGATGTGAGTGTGAGGAAGAAGCTGTCAGGCTTGCGGGACATTTTTCTTGACTTGGTTGCCAGATCGGATGGAGGTGCTAATATGGGGAGAGGGAATCCAGGTGTGTGTGTGTGCATGTGTGTGTGTGAGGGGCGTGATAGGGAAGAGGCATTTCAGATTGGACTTGTTGATTTTGAGTGCCTTTGGGACCCCCAGGAGGTGGCTGGATATCTGGTCTGAAGCTTAGGAGAGAGCGATAAGCTGGGGACAAATTTGGAGTTACCAGCAGAGAGAAGACAGTTTCTGGGAGAAGAGCCCAGACAGCGGGAAAACCAAAGGAGTGAACTTTCTTAGATGGGAAGGGGAAGATTTAAAAAAGATAGTTGTGTGCTGCAGAGAAGGCAAGTCCTCTAGGATTGAAAAGCGTCTGTTGGATTTAGCAAGGAGGAGGCCGTTTGCGAGGGGGGACACTGATGGGAGTGGCAGAGACTAGGACCTTGCCTGGGCACCGGCCCTTCATCCTCAGTAATGCACAGCTCCAGCCACCAGGGGGCAGTGGCCACGCAGAATCCAGGCCGGAGGGATCCACTGGGACCTGCAAGCTTGCGGAGATGTGAGCTGTGGGCACAGACGGTAGGGGAGTGCTGTTGGCCCACTGCGAGGGCTGTTGCCTGGTGGGGAGGGACCTTCCCACGTGAAGGGAGCAGGGAAGAAGTTCCGGAAGGGCAAGGGAAGAAACCCTTTTGTGTGGGGTGGCTGCAGGCAGATTACTAATTCCCACTTCTGTCTTGCATGCAGTTGGTCTCTGGGGGGAAGTGCAGGTGGGGTTTATTCAACCTGGCACACCAGGGGTCATGGGATTTGTATTTTGGACTCTAGTTTTCTCTACCCTCATTACTTGATAGTCCTACTTTGCATTCTGTGTTTGAGACATACTAAACTTTTTTAGTTCTCACCTGCTTCCATGTGAAAGTCCTGCTTTCATGGAAACGTCTTACCCCCACCCCCATCCTTAAGGTCTTATCTCAGGCATCAACTCCTCCTGGAAGCCCCCCTTCACTGCCCCTTCTTCGTCTTCTTGGTTCCTCCAGAGCACAGTTTTCACTGTCTTCAGCCTTAATATTCTGGTGCATAATTTTTTGTTTATTTTTGTATTTTTGGTCAGCTTTATAGTTTTTTTTTTTTTTTCCAGCCACACTGTGTGGCACGTGGAACTTCTCTGACTGGGGGTTGAACCCGTATCCCCTGCAATGGAGGCACAGAATTTTAACCACTGGACTGCCTGGGAAGTCCTATTGCAGTATAAATACAATAAAGTGTTAGTCGCTCAGTTGTGTCCAACTCTTTGCAACCCCATCAACTGGACTAGAGCCTACCAGGTTCCTCTGTCCATGGAATTCTCCAGGCAAGAATACTGGAGTGGGCTGCTATTCCCTTTTCCAGGGAATCTTCCCTACCCAGGGATCAAACCCTGGTCTCCTGCATTTCAGGCAGATTCTTTACTGTCTGAGCCATCAGGGAAACCCCAAGAATACTGGAGTGGGTGACAATAACGTTTACCAACTTTAAGTTTACAGTGTTATAGGTCTTCACACACACAGGGCAGAGTCATGTAACTACCACCACAGTCATGATGCCAAACCTTCTCATGACCCCCTAAAGTTCCCTCCTGTCCCTTTGCTACAGTCTCTCCTCCCAGTCCAAGCTCCTTTCCACCACGGAGTTGCCTTCCTGTCCCTATAGTTTCGCTCTGTCTAGAATTTTGTGTAAATGGAATCTTACTGCACGTAGTCTTCTGTGACAAGCCTTGTTCACTTTGCTTTTCGGGTTCATCTGTGCTGCTATATCAGTAGCCACGTATTTTATTGTCTGTTTCTGCCCCAGACCAGGGTCTCTATGAGCATCACTTTCGTGCCTTCACGCTGCCCTCCAGCTGTTCCTCCACTTGCCTTGGCCATTTCAAGCCAGCGGGTTCTCTCTCCTTGCCCCTTTCTAAGCTTCTTCCCTCTGCCCGGTTCCTGGTTCCCCACACCTGCCTGCTGGTCTTTGGACGCCTCTGTACCACTGAGCCCGGGCCTCCTTGAGTCCGCCAGCTCCTCTTCCTATTATCTCCAGGACCTGCTTGCTGCAGCTGCCTCCACACCTCAGGCTGGCTCTGGGTACCTTTCTCTGTGCCCCAGGAGCCCTTCTCTCTGAGCTCCTCTGAGCTGCCCCATCCTGGAACACTGCGTTATTTAATTGCTCTTTCCTCCTGTCTTCTGCTTCCTGCCATCCCCTTTGTACCCCCACTCAAACATTTTCCCATGGGAGGACCGTGGGGGAATCCCTAAATTTTGTACAGGCCAGAAAAACCTCTATCTCTCTGGTTTCTTTCCCTCTCCTCCTTCCCTCCATCTCCCTTTTCCTTTCTCCTCTCTGCAGTCTGTGTCCCGCTTCTTGATGCCCTCAGCCTGCTCACTTTTCTCTGGTCTCCCGCTCGTCCCACTTACCTCCTTTCTCCTCCAGCCTCTCCTCCATTCTCCTCCATCATTACCTGCTGTCCTTGTGTTCCCGCTTCCTCGTCCACTGTCTCCCGTCTCCTTCTGTCCTCAGGGCCTCCTTCCTTCCTTCCCTAGGTCCCATTCCACTTACACTTCTCTTTTCCCTCCCTTCTATTTTTTTTTTTTTTGGGCTCCCATTTTCCATGTCTTTCCCCCTTTACCCTCAGGGGTATAAGGGAGATCCAAGACTTGTGACCCAGACACAAAGATACACACACGTGCGCACACACACACAGGTGGCCGCAGATGCATGAATAGATACGTTGCATTAGTGAGCATGTGCCTCTATCCAGAGGTACATTCAGATATGCAGACATAATGACAAGTACCAATAGCTTATAACGTAGTGCATTTAGTATACACCAGGTACTGTTATTTTTACACATGTTTTTGGAATATGAATGAACAGGCCAAGGAGGGGTGAGAGCTAAGCATCCAAGTTGACTCACACAGGAAGGGCCGTGTGCATGCACACCTGTACCGGGACATGGCCCTCACTCAGACCCACGTGCAACACTCCTCAGAGGTATCTAGAACTTCTGGAATTGCGGCTCTTTCAGAAGCAAAACGCACACACATTTTCCCAGCTTCGTGCACCATGTCCTACATACATCTTTGCGTGTGCCCGGTGGCAGCCTCAACCTGCCCGGGGTTATGACTCAGGATGGGGTGAAGCCCTCAAGAGCATTTAGGACCACCTGCACTCAAGGCTGTCCTCCTGGCTGAGGCATGTCAGCTTCTGCTTAGGGTGGATATTCTGGATAATTAGGGATTATGACTCAACTTACCACTCAGCACCCTGTCCAGTGAGCATCTGAAAGGGTCTCCCATGTAACAAATCAATGTTTTTGGATCCTTAACACTGGTTCTTGTGTCTTTAGTGTATATTCATCAGTCGCTTGTCCAGGGGATCTTCCCAACCCAGGGATAGAACCCAGATCTCCCGCATTGCAGGCAGATTCTTTACCAGCTGAGCCACCAGGGAAGCCCATATCCATCGTACACATAATTATCACAGACTTGGTCATTCTTGGGAGGGATGAGCCCCCACCACATGCATCCTTTTAGGATGCTGGGGGCAAGGCAGAGCATAGCCCATCCTTGTCCTTGGCCCCAGCCCTGGCCCAGAACCTCCCTTCTAACAGTCACCCTCTGTCTGTTGTGCACACACCTGGGTCAGTTGGGTACATTCATTGCAGGGTCCGTGTTCCTTCTTGCTCCTTCCAGGGTGGGCAGTTCCTGTGTTGTCATTGTTGTTGTTGTTGTTGAGTTGCTCAGTTGTGTCTGACTCTTTTGCAACCCCATGGACTGTAGCCCTCCAGGCTCCTCCTCTGTCCATGGGATTTCCCAGGCAAGAATACTGGTGTAGGTTGCCATTTCCTCCTCCAGGGGATCTTCCCAACCCAAGGATCAAACCCACATCTCCTACATTGATCAGCAGGCAGATTCTTTAACACTGAGCCACCTGGGAAGCCCATGTTGCCATTACACGCACCCTTTTTGGGGGTTTCCTTCTTACTAGTGGGACCCATGTGCCTTGGTATGCAAATGGAGTGGGGGTTTCCTGTAGTAACTTGTGATGTACTTACCCTGTGGGACTCCAAAACCTGCTTGTGGGCGTCTCCCATGTTCACACTAGGGAGGGCCATTGAGTCCTGCGCCTGCTTTACAGGCCGGGGCCACCCGGTACTCCTGCATTCATCTGTGGTTTGCATACGCTGTGTGGGCTCTGACAAGCTGCTTGGTAGGTGGGTCCTTGTCCTTGGTGTTCACGCCTTGTAGGTCTTGTGTGCCTAGTCTGTGCACAGGTGCGGCCCACAGTTTCTGTATTTATTTGTGTCCTGAACAGTAGTGTGGGGCCTGGGGGCCTGTGCTGTGTAGTGGGTATTCAGTCTCTTATGCAGGGGTTGCGAGAGTCCCTGTACCTACTTGGTATGCAAGGAGAGGGGTATTTCTTGCATTTGTTTGTGTTGTACACACAGGGTGGGTCCCAAGAGACTGCTGCACACGGGGCGGGCGCGTTGGGGGTCAATAGGTAGTTCCGTGTCTGTTAAGCGCGCAACCCAGTCCCGTGTACTTAACTTTGTACGCCCGCGGGGTAGGTGTTTCCTGTATTTATTTCTGTAACGCACTTGCGGTGTAGGTCCCGGGAGCCCTCTCGGTACACGTGGGCACGTGGGCAGTTGGTGATTCTCATGTTTCTCTCACGCGAGGGTCTTGTGTGCCCATTCGGTCCGCACGGGGCAGCCGGACGGGTAACAAAGCGTCGGGCGGCAGCTGAGCCCAGACCGCGCGGCGCGCGCCCGCGCCCTCCTCCCCCAAACCGCCTCCCGGCCTGGGTACCATTCGCAGCCCCATCCTCCTCTCCGCGCCGCAGCGCCCCCACCGGCCGGGGCCGGCGACATGAGTCCTCAGACCGTGCGCAGGCTGGCCCAGGGCCCAGGGTGCCCTCCTCCTCAACCTCCCCAGCCTCACTGTGTCCCGCACAGCGAAGGTGTTCACTGACCAGGCCCTGCCCTCGTTGTTCCCCTCCCCTCCCTGCAGTTCTTGTCTCCCCCCCAACCTGCTCTCTCCCCTTGCTGCTCCCCTAGACCCTCTTGTCACGCTCCTGGTCTCTGTTCTCACCCCAGCCTGCACCTTTCCGCTTTCCCTAGGCTCTGTCTCTTTGTCCCCACCCCCACCTTTTCCAGTTCCCATTCTCTATTTCGGACTCTCCACTTATCTCTTGGTGTCTCTGTCGTGGATCTGCCTATGGATCTCTGTCCACCAGGGAACTTGTTCTAGTATCTGTCTGTTCCCATCCACCGTATCTCTCTCTGTCTCTTTTGATGTCTCCTTTTCCATCTCTTGCAGTCTCTGTCTGCATCTCTGTGTTTCTCTGCATCACCACTTTGACTCTCAACTGTCTTTGCTTTCCATCTCTCCCTGTCTGTATTTCTTCTTGCTCCTTTTTCTGTCTTGGTCTCAGTGTCTCCTTTTGCACATTTCTGTCTTTCTGTCTCTTGGGTACCCTCTCAGAATCCTTGTTTCTGTTTCTGTGTTTCTGTCTGCATCTCACTAGTCCCCTGCCCCTCTCTCTGCCCCCCTCTCTCTGTCTCTGTCCCCATCTCTGTTTCTTTTGGTCTCTGTCAGTGTCTTTCTGGTATTGCGTCTCTCTGGCTCTTTCTTCATATCTCTAACTCTGGATGTCTCTCTTATCTCTGTGTCCATCTCTCCGCACCTGTCTCTGTGTGTCTTCCTATCTCTGTATCTCTCCAACTCTGTCTTGCCTCTTCCTCTTTCTCTGCGTGTGGCTCTTTCTTCTATCTCTGATTCTTGCATGTCTCTCTCTCTTATCTGTGTCTCTGTCTCCATATGACTATTCATATCTGCTGTCTGTGCGTCTGCTTCTTTGTGGCTGTTTTTCTGGCTCTTCGTCTCACTTTGTCTCTGCCTGGATCTCTTCTCCTTATCTCTTTGTCTCTGAGTGTCTCTGATCCTTAGTACCTCTCTCTGCTTTCAGGTTCCCATCTGCTCTCCCCACTTCTCTCTCCACACCCCCCATGCCTGTGTCTCCATGTTTCTCTGTGTCTCTGGCATCTCTCTGCCTTGGTTCATCTCTCCCTACCTCCATATCCCCTGTACTCCCATCCTCTCCCTTTCCTTCCTGTGTTCTATGTCTCTGGTGTCTCTTTGAGTCTCTAGCTCTTAGGGCCTCTCCCTGCCTTTGAGTCCCCCCTGCTTCCCACCCCTCTCTGTCTCCGTGTTTATATGTTTCTGTGTGTCTCTGTGTCTCTCTGACCCTATGACTCTGTCTCTGGGCATCTCTTTGTCTCTATGAGTCTTTCCCTGCCTGAGACCTCTGTGCTCCCTGCCTTATTCCCTCTCCTTTTTTTCTCCCTTTCTCTGTCTCTGGATGTCTCTGTGTCTCAGGGTGTCTCTGTGAATCTCTGAGCCTCAGAGTGTCTTCCTGCTCTTGCATCCACCTCTCTTTCCCTGCCCCCCTTTCCCCTCTGTCTCTTTCTCTGTGTCTCTGTGTATCTCTGTGTGTCTCTGTAGGTCTCTATGGGCTTCTTGTCTCTGTGTCCCCCTGGACTCCCCACCCCACTCTCCTCTCTCTGTTTCTGCATCTCTGTTTCAGCCTGTCTCTGCGTGTCTCTGTCTCTGCGTGTCTCTGTCTCTGCGTGTCTCTGTCTCTGCGTATCTCTGTGTCTCTGAGTCTCGGGCCTCTCCCTGCCTCCGTGTCCCCTGCGCTCCCCGCCCTCTCCCTCTCCCTCTCTCCCCCCTCGCTCTCTCGCTCGCGCTCTCTCTCTGAGCATCCTTGGGCCCTGGGTTGCCATGGGGACAAGGTGGGAGCCGGGGATGGCGCGCGCCTGGGCTCGCGCCGGCAGCTCAGGCGAGGAGCAGCGGCCAGAGCAGCGCCAGCAGCAGGCAGCGAGCGGGCGCGGGAGCGGGAGCGGGAGCGGGGGTAGCGTTGGCGGCGGCGGCTCCTCCTCGGCCATCCCCTCGGAGCCGTGCAGCTGACGCGCATGGCGAAGACAGCGGCGCCTACCGATGGGAGCAGCGGTAAGGCAAGGCGGCGCGGCGCAGCCGGGCGGGCGGGCGGCGGGCAGCCTCCTCCTCTCCCCAGCTCGCCTGCGCGCCGCCCGCCCGCCCTCCCTTCCTCCCTCTCCCCTCGCAGCCCCTGCCTGCCCGCCCGCGCCGCGCTCGCCCTTCCATTTAAAAATCTTTAAAACTTTGCATATTAATATCTGCGCTTTGCATAATCTGACCCGCGCTTTATTGATTGCAAGAAGCTTAATGCAGCCGGCTCGGCCTATTGCAGAGAGCTCTCCGGGCGGGAGCCGGGCGGGCGCCGCTCGCTCCGCACCGCGCTCCGGCTGCCCGCCGCCGCTGCGGCCCCGGCCCTCTCGCTTCCCTCCCGGCGCCCGGCGTCGGGGCTTTGCCCCCTGGCTGGGTATCTTTATTATTTGGGGGCGAGGTGTGTGTGTGTGGTGGGGGTCGGCTTACTGCCTGTGGCAGCGGGGAACCGAAGGAGAGATGTGCGTGGTGGGGGCTGGGGAGGATGGGAAGAAATGGGGACGAAGAGGAGATGAAGAGGGAGAGAAAAAAGGAGAGAAGGGGCAAGAAGGAAGGGGAAGGGAGAGGCGTGGAAGAGGCGGCCGTAGAGAGAGGAGAGAGCAGGCGGCTGAGGACGGAGCTGAAAGGACGGAGGAGCCGAGCGGAGACAGAGAAGAGAAAGGAGGGAGGCAGAGGAGCGCAGACTAGAGAAAGAGCGACCTGCCCGGAGACGGTGGAGGAGACCGGGAGGTGGGCGCTTTCATCGCTGCCGCCCCCAGGCCAAAAAATAAAGAAAAAGAGGAGAAAAAATAACACCAATAAAAAGACGAAAATAAAACACACCGCGGCTGGGGCCATCATATACAAAAAAGCAGAGAGCGCAGAGAGGAGAGACAAGGCAGCATGGGCGCCCGGCCGGCTTCGGCGCTTTGGAGAGGCTCCCCGGGCTGGGCGGGATCCCCATTTTGGACCCAACATCTGGGGAAGGGGCGACTGTGGAGAAAATGAGGCGAGAGGGGGTCATGGCTGGTGGCGGTGCCGCCTGTTGTTTTTTTTCCCTTTGCTGGGGGTGTGGGGGCCGCTGTAGTGTGATGGTGGTGAGGATGTCGGTTGGTGATGCTGTCTGAAGCTCGGAAGCAAGCAGGGCGCATGGGGGGGGCGAGGTAAGAGGGCACGGGGAAGCAGGAAGGGCTGAGGGTGGGAATGGGGGGAAGAGAAAGAAACGGGGTGCCTTGGACTGCCGGAAGGGTGGGCTCTGAGATGGGGAGCAGCTGGGATGGGATTCTGAGAGGTGGTGGCGTTTCTGGCCCGAGAGGTGGGCGGCGGAGCTCCAGGGCCCGGGAGCGACGCTGGGGAGCTGGGTGCGCCCCTCAGCTCTCTGGGCAAAGTCTGTAACTTGGGGAACCCCCTGGGCTGTCTCCTCCTGCTTCTCTGCTCCCTGCTCTTTTCTTCCTCTTGTGTCCTTCCTCGGGCTCCTTTTTCTCCATGTCCTTTGCTGGTTTCTCTTTCTCCTGTCCTCCAGTTTCTCTTGTCTCTTCTTTCTCTCCATAAAAACTACCCCCCCGACTCAGGTTTTCTTTCTTTTTTTCATCTTCCTTTTCTCCACCCCTCCCTTTTTCTGTCTTTCCCGTTTCCCCCTTTCTCCTTTCTCTCATTCCCCCTCCCTGCCACTCAGTTCCCCTGTTGCCCTGTCCCTTCTGCCCCCTCCCTCAGTTTCATTTATTCTTCACTTTTGTATCATTTGTCCTGAACAGCATGCCAGGGAGAGGGTCTCTGTGCAGAGACAGGACTCCCCCAAGTTCCCACCAGAGCCTAACCCCTATTCCACATCCCTGTTTATTCTTACCCTCTTTTTTCCCCAGCTGGAGGTCTGGGTCTGCCCTGGGGAGAGGGGGCTATAGCACCATCCTCCTGTTTGCCCTGGCCTCCTGTAAGAGTCCCGGTGGATGCTCACTGGGGCCATGGGAGGGGGAGGGGAAGACTTCAAGTGAGGGCTCATGGCTCTGGACTCAGCCCCACTGAGAGAGAAGGGTGTGGACGAAGAAGAGAACGACACGAATCGCTGGTGGGAAGTGGAAAGGGGAGGCAGTCGGGGCAGGGGTCCATCTGAGAGGGTCCTCAGAGCTGTTGCAGCCCAGGTAAAAGATCTGAAGAGAAAGCCTCTGGCCTGCCAACCACTCCCCGCTTTCTCCCTCCATCCTGGGGCCTACGGAGTTGGGGAATAGGTCTTGGATTTCAAAAAAACCCCAATGAGATACTTAACTCAGTAGGTTTTAGTCTCTTACCATCCTGCCAGGTGAATTTGCCCCCTCCCTCAGGGCAGGAAGGGAGAGCGTGGCGTCAGTGGGTGGTGGTGGGGCTGGTGTGTAAGTCAGACCATGGCGGCTGTGTGCGTGTGTACATGGCCTGTGTGCATTACAAGAGGCGTGCCAGACAGACTGACTGTGTGCAGGGCTTGGGAGCCTTGGCAGAGTGAAGAACCAAAGGGGTAGAATCGTGACACATGTGTCCAGCGGGGGGCCAGGTACGGGGGCTTCCCATTGTGGGTGAGGTGTGTGCAGGAAGGAGTCCACGCGAGTATTTATTCTGTGAGGTCCTTCCCTTGTCTCGATGTTCATGGAGCCCTGGCTGCGTGTGCACTCGGGAGGCACTCTCTGGCTCTGTGCGAGGCGGCTGTCGGTGCGTGTGCAGGTCTGTGTGCCAAGTCTGGCGTCGGCGGTGGGTGCATCCATCTGGACGGGCAGCGTGCTTGGCATAGAGACTTTGCGTGCAGGTACTAGGTCTGACTGTGGTGTGTGCCCCGAGATACACGTGAAATAAAGTCACATATGTGAAAGTACCATGTCGACGCAGAACTGTTATCACTGTTGTGGTGGTTATTTTCCTTAGGTGTCTCTGGGTCTCTGTGGCCTGGGTCAGAGGGAGGCTGGGTTTGTGAAGCTGAGTCCGGATGCAGTGATGAGAAATGTACGCAGAGGTCGCGGGCGTAGGGGTGAGCTTAACAGCATGCTTGCACAGCAACCTTGAAGCTGGGTTCAAGAAAACAAAACAAGAAAAGATTCCCCCCTCCCTGAAGCCTGCCAGCCCACAGAAACCTTCCCTGGCTCCTCCGTGGTAACAAAGCGTCGTCCCGTGTCAGGGGGTGGCAGGCTGGCCAGGAGGGAAGCGGATCAAGGCCGCGGGCAGCATCTCCAGTTGCTGGTAATGTGATTCCACGTCTGCTTCCTGATTCCGGGGTGATGGTGGACAGAGGCCCGTCTGTGTCCATCGGGAAGGTCCAGACCCCCAGTCCCGTAGGCTGCCGGCCCACCCTCTGGCTGGTGGCAGCGCCATCCTTGGGGGGCTCAGTTGCCCTCACTTCTATCAGCCTTTGCAGGGAAAATGGAGGGTGTCTGTTTCAGGGGCTGTGATATGAAAAGAACTCAGCCACAGTGTGTGTGTGTGTGAGTGTGTGTGTGCGCGCGCACGCCCACACCCATGCTGAGTGTGTGATGGAGGTTAGCTTGTACATCCTTAACAGCATGCTAGGCAGATTTTTTTTCCAGTGGAGCCATCAGTGGTCACCCCAGGACACCTGCTTGCTGGTTCACACACTCTTGCTCCTTGCATGCAGGGGCCACAGGCCAGAGGCCCTTCCCCCACCAATGAGACAGCCACACCAGGGGCCCCAAGCTCAGCACCCCTTGGGTAGAGCCTGTCACAGCCCTGGTGGTATTCCTAGTGTGTAGGCACATGACCCTGCAGGGGGAGACAGATGGGCATGCCAGAGGCTACTTGGACTTCTATGCAGATCAGGAAGCAGTTTCCCCATCTAGCATGTTCTGGTTAATTTCCAGTAGTTTTTTCAGGATCGAAATGGTTGAGGAACCTGGGTGCGGAGAATTGGTGGGAGGAGAGAGTAGGTGTGGGGGTCTCCCCATACTGGGGTCTGTTCGTCTAAATATACAGCACTCGTTTTTCCCGTGGGCTCAGCACCTCTTGATCTAATTATAATAACATCGGCAATGATGACGCCCCTTCCATCCACCTAGCTCTTAGGGCAGCCCTGATGGTGCCCCTTTCACAGATGAGGGTTTGAGGTCCATATGGTTCTCAGCCTATGAGGAACCAAGCAGTGCTAGGACTGAGGTCTTTGGGCTCCTGGTACTGAGCCTGGCCTGTCTCTGGAGGTTTGTCTGTCCCTCTCCCCGTAGCTGTCCCAGCGCCGTTCCCTTTCTCTGGCTCAGCCCCTTCCCCCCTTCCTCCCTGCCCCTTGAGATGTCCGTCCACAGGCCCGTCTCCCAGGACCTGTCAGGTGGATGGATGCCTTATGGGGCTCAGCACGGGCTTTGAGGACCTGGGCTTCACATTGTGTCCTGAAGAGAAAGCCAGCAAATGAGAGAGGTCGAGAGCCCACTCGGTGGCTGACAGTTTGGCGCTGGGCCTCTTCAAAGGCAGGATTACTGATGAGCTTCCATCCCCTCTGCAACCTCTGCTGGTGAGCCCCGTGCTGCACAGCCAACTGGGAAGCCGGCGGTGGGCTTGGGAGGCAGGACCCCCTTCCCTCACTCACCACAGCCCCACCTTCTTTAGCTCCTCGGGACAGGCAGTTTCCCCAACTCTGGAGGCTGGAGGTGGTGGCCCCACATCCCAGGTCCCTGAATTCAATAGGCATTTATTGAGTGATGTGAGTCACCCCCCAAATGAACAGTTAGTTTCCTGAGAAAGTCAGGCGATGGTAGCATGATCACTCCTTACCTGAAAACAATTGTCACGGGCTCCTAAGTGAAACCAGGCTTACACAAGATTCTGGGGTGCCGGGAGCACAAAGGGAGCTTCTGGGTCCTGGGGAATCTGGAGGAGGGAGGTGCGGGTTTAAACAGGGAAGTGGGTCTCTGAGGATCCTCAGGCACTGAGGAAGGGGACAAGGTGGGGGGGCGGAAAGATGGGCGAGAGAAGCGGGGAAGAAGCAACCCTAGGCTGGGGGCGTGGCCCTCAGAGCAGAGATGCGCGTGATGCCCCAGGCCCGTTTGTGGAGGTTCTGGGAAGTTTGGACTTGGTCTCTCTCCAGACCTGGGGAGCTATCACGTGTGTGGTCTGGCACACACATGTGCATCTCGCGATAATGTGCCTTGGACAACATGGAATAGTGTGTGAGTGTGAGTGAGCGCCCATGCACACACACAAACCCTTCACCCTGGCGTCTGTTTGGACACACTCTCCTTCAAAGAAACTGGAATGCGGTACTCTAGTCGTCATCCCCAGGAACCCTATACTGTTGAGGGCCGTGGCCCGCAAACATGTCAGCGCAGGCCGGGGACCCTCCCCCACCGGGGTGCGGACTCATGTGGCATTCACAGACTTAATCCGCCGCAGTGAGGCCAGGGAGGCAGCATCTGTCACTTTCACAAACACAGGCAACGGAGTCTGGGAGAGACACACTCCACTTGCTCACAACCGCCTGAAAAGCGGACGCCTGTACCGTGCCAACCCCTGTGGCTGAGACAGAAACAGCTCCTCATGGCCCCCCCGTCCCAAGGCCAGACCTGTACACCTAGTGCCCCCTGCATTCAAGCACGCACACATGTGCACACACACACACACACACACACACACTCATGCACATACAGTCCTTTTTGACCTAAAGCACAGCTGTAGCCACCCCACCAGCCATGCACACAAGCCTCCAAGCGGACTCACACACACACATGCTCAAACACACAGGCTTGAGACCCACCAGAACCACCGTGGCCAGCGGTCATTGAAGAATGACCGCCTGAGCGTTGTGCTGAGGGGAGGGGGTTACCCTGAGGCCTGGGCTGAGGGGCACACGACAGGGGACCTCGGAATCCCTTGGGGAAAGGGTCAGGCAGACCCTGAAAGGGCTCCGTGGGTCTGGACGTTTCTGCCAGGTAAGGGAGACTCAACAAATACAGGCCAGAGGCGGGAGCCGACTAATGGCTGAGGCCGCTGATGGCCGAGATGGCTGGTCAGCGAGGAGGGAGGCTCGACAATTGATGTGACTCGGGGCTGGACAAATGATGGCGCATCTGGCTGGGGCTGGCTGGGGGTCCAGGGACCAGAGACTGGGGGAGGCCCTTCTCACCTCAGTGGGGAGAGGGCTGGAGCTGGCTGGATTGCGGCAGGGTGCGTTTCCCAGTCTGGCTTGGCCAGCATTCTTCCTGGTGTGTGTGTCTCGGGGTCTTTGTATGTGTGAATGTGTGCGCGTGCATGTGTGTGTATACGTCAGTGTGCACCTGCCTTCACAGAACTTTGTGTCCTGGGGACTCTCGTGTGTATCTTTGTGTGTGTACTTGCATGTGTGTGTGTATAAACATACCTACCCACAAAGTGTTCAGGGACCCTTCTTATTGCGCCCCGTGTACCTTTGTGCTCACATATGCATGTATGTATTGAGTGTGTAAGAACATTTGTTTTTGTGAGATGCTATGCACTCTTGTGTGCTTGTGCTATTTTTTTGGGGGGGGGGTTGTGTGAAGGTTGGGGTGAGGGAGAAGGGGTGTCCCTGGATTCCGGCCGTCCAGCATCTGGTGGCCCACAAGGCCGTCTTTGTGCGTCCGTCAGAGCCTGTCTGGGCGTCAGTGGGTGTGGGCTGGTATGCCTGCCTGCTCCAGAGTCCGAATATCCGTGCCTCCACGACAGAAGCTCCCTCTGCGCATGGCTGTGGGTGGGGTGGGCCAGGCTGGATGAGGGGGACAGCCCCCTGAATCTGTGTCTCATCCCTCCGGAGCGGGTCACACGACCCCGCCGGGGCCTGGCTGGGACCCAGCGGCTCCACGCGCAGTGCAGAACACCCCTCCTCCTCCTCCTCCCCGCCGTGACCTTTGAGCACAGCAGCCCCAAATACATATTTATCAGAGGGGCTGTGGGGACCAGCCCCGCCCCCACCACTCCCCTCAGGGCCCAGCCTGCCTGGCTACGGAGAAATTAACCTTGTGACACAGGAGCTCGCGGACACCCCGGCCCCCTCCCTGCCCGCACGGCACACATGAGCACGGGTGGGTGTGCGAGACCAGGCATAGAAGAGACTAGGTCCTCGTCCAGGCCGGAAAGGCAGCTGCAGCCGGGGGAAGGGAAATGCACAGGTGTACACATGTCCATGTCAGTCCTCACACACACACACACACACACACACACACACACACACACTCAAAACTACAGAGTATAGTTGAAGGCTTTGAGATTTTGAAACACATCTATATGCAGACACATGCACTGGTTCTAAACTAGACACACACACAGATCCTCAGGTCCACGGTGGAGTCCTGCACCCGTGGGTCCCGAGACCCAGGTACACACGCCCTCGGTCAGAGATTCTCTTAGGAAATGCGCAGCTACTAAAGCCTCCGGATTCACGCAGACATTTCTGTCCATGTCTCCGGACACGTTGAAATGGATACACCAGATGCAGAAACAAAGATAGGCACACACTCACACACAGGTGTGATAGTCCAGACAGGCACATGGGTACCGAGACATCACAGGGCAAGACAAGTACTGAAACGCCAGGGTGTGGCTCATGTGGAGAGTTTTTCCAGCAGCAAAGGTACAAACACAGTTAACTATGGCCGTACCCCAGTCTACACGCCCATGGGTGCACACAGGCCATGTTCATACGTCCCAGGGGGAAGCCACATGCAGTGACCAGGAGGGACGTGGCCTGAGTTATTGCACACACACAGGCCCCTCTGTAGACTTGTTCCCTTCCAGCAAAATGGACATAGATAGATGCTCAGGCCTGAACAGATGCTCAGGCCTGAAAATGTTCACGGGATGAATTTGTTCATCACATGGGAACTGGGCCCGACGTGAGCCAGGCCTGTCTTAGAAACTGGAAAACTGACTTGTAAGATAGACCTGGGCTGTGCTCTCCAAGAGCTCTCGGGGCCAATAGGATGACCACTGATTAGACCTCCATGTGTAGTTAGTTATAAACAGAGATAACATCCTGGAAAGAGAGGAACATGGGGCCGAGGAAGGGGTCATGAGAGAACCCGGTTTAGATTGGTGGGTCAGGTGTTCCACCTCTGCGGAAGTGACATTTAAGCTGAGCGTCAGACACGACACATCAATTCTAAATGCGCGCTCACAACCCTGTCCAAACTGAGGCCACACAGGCATGGATCCTGCAAGACCCAGAGGCCCCACCCCATTCCTCTGTGCCTTAGTGACCCTCTAGAAAACTCCTTTGGTGGGAAGTGGGGTCCCCCTGGCTGGGGTCCAGATGTCCAGGCTGACAGAGGTGTGCAGTGTGTACCACAGCCATGCTGCCTGGGGGGTCTGGGGGCTTCACTGAGGCGGTGACGTGGAGAATGGGGGGGCAGGGTCCGGAGGAAAAGGGGAGGCAGAGAGCTGTTCAGGCAGGGCACTTCCAAGGGACTCCCCTGGTGGCCCAGTGGTTAAGACTGCGTCCCTGGTGGCTCAGACAATAAAGAATCTGCTTGCAGTGCAGAAGACCCGGATTCAATCCCTGGGTCGGGAGCATCCCCTAGAGAAGGGAATGGCTATCCACTCCAGTATTCTTGCCTGAAAAATTCCATGGACTGAGGAGCCTTGTGGGCTACAGTCCATGGGGTTGCAAAGAGTCAGAGACGACTGAGCGACTAACACTAACATTTTCCACTCCAGGGGACGCAGGTTTGATCCCGGGTTGGGGAACTAAGATCCCATGTACTGCATGGCGTGGCCAAAAAAATAAATAAGTAAAAATAAAGAAACAAACAGAGGCATTCCCTGTGCACAGGCATGGAGGTGTGAGCAAGTGTGGACATCACTGGACCTGAGGGTGTGTAGGAGTGAGAAACAAGGCTTGACACCACTGGGAAGGGCTAGGAGGCTCGGATTTATTCCGGGTGCACCGCACAGACAGAAGGGTTTTGAGGAGGGACTTGACAGGATGTGAGCTGGGTACTAAGTCAGGGATCTCAGAGTCTGGTGCGGATGAGGGACAGGAGGAGGATGGGGAGGCCCTGGAGGGAGTGAACTCCTGCCCTGCCAGTCCATGCTGGGAACCCTGGACAAGACCTGGCCAGGGGAGGGGGCTGATGCGTCTGCCTTCCCCTTGCTCCAGCCCCTTCTCTCTCCCACTGGACAGAGTTGAACAAGCTACAACTTGCTCCCACAGGGAGATTTGCGGAGGGGTAGAGGTCAGGGGTTACAGTTCCTCTTAGTAACCATTGACACCCTGCTGTTTTCTGAGGCCTCCTATGACTGGGCCTGAGCTGGGTGCCAAGGGCAGTGGATGAGCCAGTCCCTCCCGTGACCCACCCATTCCAGTGTTCCTGCCTGGATAATCCCAGGGATGGAGGAGCCTGGTAGGCTGCCATCTATGGGGTTGTACAGAGTCGGACACGACTGCAGTGACTTAGCAGCAGCAGTAGCAGCTCCCGTGACCCAGAGGAGTCCCCAGGTTCAGTTCAGTTCAGTTCAGTCTCTCAGTCGTGTCCGACTCTTTGCGACCCCATGAACCGCAGCACACCAGGCCTCCTTGTCCATCACCAACTCCTGGAGTCCACCCAAACCCATGTCCATCGAGTCAGTGATGCCATCCAACCATCTCATCCTCTGTGGTCCCCTTCTCCTCCTGCCCCCAATCCTACCCAGCATTAGGGTCTTTTCCAGTGAGTCAACTCTTCGCATGAGGTGGCCAAAGTATTGGAGTTTTAGCTTCAACATCAGTCCTTCCAATGAACACCCAGGATTGATCTCTTTTAGGATGGATTGATTGGATCTCCTTGCAGTCCAAGGGACTCTCAAGAGTCTTCTCCAACACCACAGTTCAAAAGCATCAATTCTTTGGCGCTCAGCTTTCTTCACCGTCCAACTCTCACATCCATACATGACCACTGGAAAAACCATAGCCTTGACTAGACGGACCTTTGTTGGCAAAGTAATGTCACTGCTTTTAAATATGCTATCTAGGTTGGCCATAACCTTCCTTCCAAGGAGTAAGCGTCTTTTAATTTCATGGCTGCAGTCACCATCAGCAGTGATTTTGGAGCCCCAAAATATAAAGTCTGACACTGTTTCCACTGTTTCCCCATCTATTTGCTATGAAGTGATGGGACCAGATGCCATGATCTTAGTTTTCTGAACGTTGAGCTTTAAGCCAACTTTTTCACTCTCCTCTTTCACCTTCATCAAGAGGCTCTTTAGTTCTTCTTCACTTTCTGCCATAAGGGTGGTGTCATCTGCATATCTGAGGTTATTGATATTTCTCCTGGCAATCTTGATTCCATCTTGTGTTTCTTCCAGCCCAGGGTTTCTCATGATGTACTCTGCATATAAATTAAATAAGCAGAGTGGCAATATACAGCCTTGATGTACTCCTTTTCCTATTTGGAACCAGTCTGTTGGAGGTCAACCCTTGAAGGCCTTGTCTGGGACTAAGAGTTCACTGAAGGCATCTGCAGCTTGTTCTTAGAGAATGAATGGGTTACATGTGGTTTGCAGGGAAACGATGAGGATGGAGCTTGGTTTTTGAAGATGAGACCAACTTTCAGAGAGGCCAAGTGACTTACCCAGGGTCACACAGTGTTTTGACCACCATTATCTTCTGCTTCATAGAATCTGCCACAGTGAGGGAAAGCCTGTAATTCCCCCATCACACTTAGAGCATCCTCTTTAGCCCGGAAGCCCTGCAGGAACAGGAATCCACCTGCTTGTTCAGTTTCTACTCCTTTCCTCCTGCCTCCAGAGGCTCAGGCCACTCTGGCCTTCCTCAAACACATCGACCTTGTTCTTGCCTCAGGGCCTTTGTACCTGCTGTTTCTTTTGCTGGGAAAGCTCTTGCCTCCAACACTTCATTCAGGCTGCTGCTGCTGCTGCTAAGTCGGTTCAGTCGTGTCCGACTCTGTGCGACCCCATAGATGGCAGCCCACCAGGCTCCGCCGTTCCTGGGATTCTCCAGGCAAGAATACTGGAGTGGGTTGCCATTTTCTTCTCCAATGCATGAAAGTGAAAAGTGAAAGTGAAGTCGCTCAGTCGTGTCCAACTCCTAGCGACCCCAAGGACCACAGCCTAATAGGCTACTCCGTCCATGGGATTTTCCAGGCAAGAGTACTGGAGTGGGGTGCCATTGCCTTCTTCGTCATTCAGGCTACTACTACTCAAAACCCACCTTCCTCGATTGGTCTTTCCTGACTTCGCCGTCTAAATTGACATCATCTTGTAACCCACCCCTTCCCCTGCTTTATTGTCTTTCTTAGCTCTGAAGTATATATTCTCATCTATTGTGTCCCTTTCTCCACTAAAAGGTCAACACTGTGAGGGCGGGGACTTTGTCTTGTTCACAGCTGTATCCCCCCCTCCTGGAACGATGCTCAGCACACTCTTAAGTTCTCAGAGGATGTTTGTCAGGGGAATAGGAGCTGGGCCCTTGTCATCCTGTTGCCCAGCATAATGGTGGAGCTGGATGTTGGAGGTGCTGAGCAAGGGTGGAGGGATCTCACCTTCTGGGGGAGAGAGGGGGCACACCTACCAGTGTAGGGGCATCGGCAAGCCAGGCCACCTCCTGCCTGAGCCTCGATGCAGCCGGACTCCAGACTCATCACCCAGGGCCCATCCACTCCACTCCGTCTTCCTGACAGTGTTCCCCTCACCCTAGCCAGTGCATCCTCGCCACCCCGCCCCGCCCCGCCATCATCACCTTTGCTTTCCCCCTTACTGTCCCTTCCCCTACTCCCAGGCCCTGACTCCTCCCCCCCGACCCCGCCGCCGCAGCAAAAGGCAGACCCCAGACTGTGGGGTCGCACACACCTTGCTTTGACTCCCAACCACAGCCGTGAGCAAATCACATCACTCCTTTTAAATCTCAACTTTCCTCGTCGACAAAATAAGGTTTTTGTGGGGATCAAGAGTGATCTGGTGTGTGATGATGATGCTAATAATAGCTGCTATTTATCGAGGACCCTGCCAGGTGTTAGGCATTGTGCTCGGCGCTTTGAACATTTCTTTTTTCATTAAAAAAAAAAAAAGCAGAGGAAAAAAAAAAATCAAGCCCGGCTTGTCCCCAGAGTGTCAGGCTTGGTGCATGCGACTGTGAAACACAAAGATGGACACAGCCCATGTGCACAGAGCTTACTGTCCCTCTGTGTGTGAACACACATCCCTGAAGTACACACCAGGCTCACACTCCTACTCAGCCCCTTTCGGCCGAAGCCTCAAGGGACAGTTTGGAGGCCTCTGAGGCAAGCAGCCCTCACAGATGAGAGAGCAGCTGTGCCACCCCCAATTCCTCTTCATGATCTCAGTTGGAACTTCCATTGTTCACGTCCAGATTGCAAGGCTTGGCACAGGGTCTAACCTCAAACTGGCCTCAGGAAATGCTTACTGAATGAATGAACGAACAAAGGAATTTCTCTTTTGGCCACACCAGTTGGTGTGTGGGAATCTCAGTTCCCCGACAGGGGATCGAACTTGCGCCCCTGTGGTGGAAGCACAGAGTGTCAGCCCCCGGGCCGCTAGGGGCGCCGCTGGAGGAGCACACGGAGCAGGAGTCTTCGCCTGTTTGCTCCCCGCAGGTCAGAGCAGTGGGACACGCTCCCCTTCTGCTGCACCCCGCCCTCACTCTGCACAGTCTGCTCACACACAGCACCATGGCTGATCATCCTAATATCTTTTCCACCATTCACTTGCCCCTTTCTCTGTCAGCTCTCTCCTAAGTTCATTATCAGCATGGTCTTGTTGCCTTCTCTCACTGGCTCTGTGAGGCAGGTGTTATTATTCTCATTTTGTGTTTGAGTAAACTGAGGCTTCCCCGACGGCTCAGTTGGTAATGAATCCACCTGCAATGCAGGAGACCCCGGTTCGATTCCTGGGTCAGCAATATCCGCTGGAGAAAGAATAGGCTACCCATTCCAGTACTCTTGGGCTTCCCCTGTGGCTCAGCTGGTAAAGAATCCACCTGCAATGAGGGAGACCTAGGTTTGATCCCTGGGTTGGGAAGATCCCCTGGAGAAGGGAAAGGCTACTCTCTTCAGTATTCTGGCCTGGAGAATTCCATAGACTGTATAGTCCATGGGGTCACAAAGAGTCGGACACGACTGAGCGACTTTCACTTTCATTTTCAAACTGAGACTCAGCGAGGTGAAGTGACTTGCCCAAGGTCACACAGCTTTTGGACTACCATGCTCTTCTGCTCCGTAGAATTGCATACCCTTGCACTAGTCCTTGGCCTGCATGCACATTTAATCTTGCAGGTTTTTCTCATCTCGGTGGCATAATGCGACCCAGGAGCCAGCTTTGGTCCTAGCTCTGTCACAAACAGCTGTGTGATGATTCGAAAATCTGTTCCCTCCCTCTGTTCCCTTCCTCTCCAACCATCCCTCCTGCCTGTGGGCCCTCAGTCAGATTCCTGAAGCAGGGACAGGGCACGGAATTCGGCTTGGTCCTACCAAACGCTGGAGCAAGTATTTCTCCACTGGGCAGATTTCAGATTCATTCATGTTCTGAGAGGCTCTGGGCTTGGCTGGGCTTGGACACAGTGAGAGCTTATGCTGGGAAATAAGCCAGCCAGCCAAGCCTGGCTGGGAGAGGGAAGGGGCTCAGAGATACACTGCCCATTGTGTGTTTGCCGAGAACCTCGCCACAGTCCCACCAATGCAGGACTTGTTAGCCCCACCTTTTGCAGTTATAAGCGAATGTCAAATCATGTGACACGTGTTCACTGTAAAAAAGTAGAAAATGCAGATACATAAAGAGATGAAAGAAACCCCATCACGATCATCTAGTTACATGAAAAAAAAGTTTTTTGATGGCTATCTTTCTAGATAGCTTTTTCTCAAACATGAGTATGTCTACGAGTTTACCCAAAGATGGCTCAGCCCTAAAGAATCTGCCTGCAATGCAGGAGACACAGGAGTCTCAGGTTCGATCCCTGGGTTAGGAAGATCCCCTGGAGAAACGAGTGGCTACCCACTGCAGTATTCTTGCCTGGAGAATCTGCATGGACAGAGGAGCCTGGCGGGCTACAGTCAATACGGGTCTCAAAGAGCCGGATATGACGAAGCTCGAGCACAATTTCACCCAAAGAATGTATTAAGATTCAGAAACCTGGAACCAAATTCAGAATTTTGACTTCTGGGAATTCCCTGGCGGTCCAATTGTTAGGACTCTGTGCTTTCACTGCTGGGGCCCAGGAATAGGATCCAGGTTCAATCCTTGGTCAGGGAACTAAGATCCCGCAAGCTGTGTGGTACAGCCAAAAAAAAAAAAAAAAAGAATTCTGACTTCTGCTCTAAACCTTTTTCTTGAGGATAAAAAAATTGTGTGTGTGTGTCTTTCATAAAAATGAAACCATCAGCTACATACCAGTTTATAATCTGTCTTTTATTCCTTTCTAACAATGGATTATGAATGTCGCTCCCTTGTCAGTGAATTTATTTCAAGCATATTTTCTACAACTCTGCAGCCCTCCTTTATCAGGCTGCTACACCATCACGTATTGTCCCAGTCCCCAGTTGTCAGATATCTAGGTTGTCTCCTGGCATTTCCTATTGTAATTATCACCAGTTTGCAGAACAGGACGATGAGGCTCAGAGGAGAAGTCCCTCCCATGTGTGAGAAGCTGAGGTACAAGCCAAGGGGACCTGGGGGTGGCTTAGGCGCTGGGGATGGTTCCCAGCCTCAGTCAGGACGAGGCTGAGGAGCCCTGACTGCAGGGAGAGGCTTGTGTAGAAGCCCCTTCCCTGGTGGTCCAGTTGCCAGTGGTTAGGAATCCACCTTCCAATGCGGGGGATGTGAGTTCGATCCCTGGTTGGGGAACGAAGATCTCACTTGCCACAGAGCAGCTAAGCCTGCATGCCACAGTGAAGACCCAGCACAGCCAAGGGTAAATAAATTAATATTTTTTTTAGAAAGAAGCCCCCACAGAGAAGATACATGACTTATCAGAGGGGTGGCGGGTGGGGGCGCCCGAGGAGGAGACCCCTCAGACCCTTAGGCCCCCAGACCCGGCATGCTGCCCATCTGGTTTCCCCCAGCCCTCTCCCTGCCTTCCTTCCCGAGCCCACTCGCCGCCTGCTTCATCCTTGCCAGCTTATCAATAGGTTAAGTGGTCAGGTCAGCGATATTGACCATTTGATTAGGACCTTGTCAGATCAATCCCTGGCTCATCTCATGGGCCTCCTCACCAGCCTACACCCCCGCCCTGCTGCCATGCTGGGAGCAGGTGGCTGTGGAAGGCTCCCCCTGCCCCCATGTGGCACCCCAGAACCCAGAGCCCTCAGGCAAGTTCAGAGAAAGTGAGAGCCAGCCCTGGCCTCCTGGCCTCGTATCCTCGTCCTGCCAGCTCAGAAGCTTCCAGTGTGTCTCCAGGTCTGCCCCTGCCCTGCCCGCCCCACCCCTGCCTCCTGGGCCTGTGTGGAGCCTCTCCTGGTCCCCATCCAGGCGCTGGGTTCCTGTACCCCCTACTTGTATGCACCCTCTTGCTTGCAGTCATTGGATCTTGCTTGCCCTGTGTCCTTCTCCCTTCAAAGTCTGGTCAGACTGAGCTACCCACCCCTGCTCTTGGCTGTGGCTTCACCTCTCTGAGTCTTCCATTTCCTCATCTGTATGGTGAGAATGATACTTACCAAACGATTGAGACAGTTCTGCAAGATCACACCCGCAGAGCAGCTAACCACACCTGAGGCATAGCTAGCACCCAGGAAACCCCGGCTGCTCTCACTCAGGGCTGCCCTGCTGGACTAATCTGAGCTGATGTGTTTGTAGGGGACAGTGGTTCCACCACATGTTCCTCAGCGAAAATGAATGTGGGCAGTCTGTCTGTGCGGCCAGTGGGCACTGTCATCCTCACTTGTCTAAGCTCAGGGTTGTACTCTGGCCTGGGCAGTGCTGGGGACCCCCAGAGAAGCCAGACCCCAACCTGCCTGCAGGAGAGTCATCCTGGCTTCAAGGAGAGCTGAGGGGCCAGGATTTCTCTCCTTCTCCTGTGAACATCTGACACTTCCTTCCCCTTGTCTGCGGTGCAGCTACAAGGAACAGAGATTCTAGAGTCAGAGAAGTCAGGGTTCTAGTCCTGGCTCCTTAGCTTCCTCTGCCAGGTCACTATAGGCCACCTGCTTTCCCCCTCTGTTCCTCAGAGTTCCCATTTGTGAAATGGGGAGGAGGCATCTTCTACACAGCTCCCATTCCTATCTTCCAGGGTCAAGGCCCTGCTGGGAATATGGCTGCAACTCCCACAGGGCTGCCTGCCTCTCCTATGGGGAGAGGCTGTTTACCTTGGGAGAGGGGTCTGTCAGGCAGGGGAATGAGGGGGTGTGGGGCCCAGAGAGATGCCACGAGGAGGAGAATTGGAGGCAGACAGGCCGGGGCGGTCCTGCCTGTGGGCATCGCTGCTGAGGGTGGCAGAGGGCAGAGATCGGGTGGGGAGTGGGGCACTGCTGGAGGGAAGTCCCAACTAGGGGAGCTGCCTTGAGGGAAGACCCCAGCCCGAAGGCGCCGTCTGACTCTGGGCCCCTGAGAGGCCCGGGGATTCCCCCGCCCGCCCCGCCATCACTTACACCAATATTGACGGTTAATGCCGTGTCACCACCGTGTTCAACACTCAGCGCGGCTAATTGTTTTGACTGGGAATCGGCAAGGCGATTAAACGCCATCGATTTTGCCCTGCGCGCTGCATCGATTTTTAAATTTCCTATTGATCCCGGCCCTAAATCTCCTTAACCAAGACCTCACGGTGGAGATGACAGCCGCTGATTAGCTCTGGGGGCGGGGGCGGGGGTGGGGAGAAGCCCCTGAGTTGGGGGAGAAACCCCAGCCCCTCCCTCTCCACAGGGACGGAGGGTCCTGGTCCCCTCTGCCCCGGAAAATGGGGGCCCAAACAGAGAGAGGGGGAGGAGGAGGAGTTGGTCAGACCCCTTGTTCCTTTGACACCCCTTTATTCATTCCCACTTGGGCTTGTTTCTGGTCTCTCTGCTTGTGTCTCCCTCTACTCCTCACCTCTGTATGTCTGGGTCTCCCCAACTCTTTCCCTTCTATCTATCCATCTATCTCAGTTCATCTTTTTCTCTTTCTCTTTCCTCCTTCTGAACTCCAGTCCTGCTTTCACCAATCCCTGTGTCCTTGGCTGGTCCTGGGCCTCAGTTTCCCCATCTGTACTGGCAGACTTGCCATGAGCTAGCCAAGTACCTGCCAGACATCCAGGTCCATGACCATCCTTCCCATCCCCCTGAAGTTGCCCCTCTGGAGACACACAGGTTTCAGGATGTGTGCCTCCTGGCTCTGTGACCCCCCCTACCCAGAGCTCCCCCTCTCTGAGCCCCAGCTTCTGAAGTTGCCCACTGTCCACTCATGGGGACCTGCCTGGGAGGAAGGTCTCCCTGAAACCCTGTCTCCTTGCCCCTGTCCTACAGTCCCTGCCCCTTCTCTGATCGCCCGCAACAAGGGTGGTCTTTGTGCAGGTTCAAGCAGCTTTTTCAAGACCACTTTCCCAGAAGGCAGGAAACCTGGGTTTCAGTAGGAGGCATGCAGACCTGACCTTGATAACCATCTCCGTGCCTCATCAAGCTGTACAGGATCCTGGGAAAGTCGTCTGCTCACAGCCTCGCCTGCCCCATCTGTAAAGTGGGGAAAACACCAGCCATCGCTTTGCCTTCCTGCGGGGCTGCAGAGAGGGTCTCCTCATTTCCCGTCGACCTCTCTATCCTCCAGTCTTTTACACAGCAGGCAGCGGGACTTGCCCTGAAGACAGACTGCATCGTCTCCTGGCTGTTTGGACTGGGTCCTGCCAGCTGCAGCCCCAGTCATCTTTCCCAGCTCTCTCACTGAAGCCTGGGGGACCGAAAGCTTGACATTCTCTTTCCTCCCACCTGGCCCCTCCACCTGGCTAAAGTGGGTTTGTTTGCCAGGCTTGGCTCGGAGTCCACATCCCCCCTGAGTCTTCCCTGACCTCCCCTAGGATTACCCTCTGCATCCTCTGCTTACACCAGTGTGTGAGCATCGGCTCTTTTTTTTTTTTTTTTCCTTAAATTGGGGTATACATGCTTTGGCTTTCCTGATGGCTCAGCGGTAAAGAACTTGCCTGCCAATGCAGGAGACGCAGGAGATGCAAGTTCCATCCCTGAGTCGGGAAGATCCCCTGGAGGAGGAAATGGCAACCACCTCCAATATTCTTGCCTGAGAAATCCCATGGATGGAGGAGCCTGGTGGGCTACAGTCCATAGGTTGGACACTAAAGTTGGACACCAAGCTACTAAACAACAGTTGTTGCCTTACAATTGTTGTGTTAGTTTCTGCTGCACTGCAAAGTGAGTCAGCTATATACATACATATATCCCCTCCCTCTTGGACGTCCCCCACCATCCCACCCATCTAGGTCATCACAGAGCCCTGAGCTGAGCTCCCCGCGCTATACAGCAGCTTCCACTAGCTGTTTTTGCATAGCAGTGTACACACGTCAGTCCAAGTCTCCCAGTTCATCTCACCCTTCCACCCCTCTCCATGTCCCTATGTCTGCATCCATTCCCTATGTCTGCGTCTCTGTTCCTACCCTGAAGATAGGTTCATCTGTACCATTTTTCTAGATTCCACGTACATGTGTTAATATACGATATTTGTTTTTCTCTTTCTGACTTCAGTCTCTGGCATCAGCTGTTCATTTGATCTCCCCAGCTCACCTTCAAGCCCCCAGTAGACAGGGCAGAGACCTGGTTTGATCCATCTCCGCATCTCCCACACTTGATTCAGAGCCCAGCTCAGACAAGCCTCCGTATCTGCTGATTGTTGTTTGTTGTTTAGTTGCTCAGTTGTGTCCGACTCTTTGCAACCCCATGGACTGTAGCCCGCCAGGCTCCTCTGTCCATGGGATTTTTTTCCCAGGCAAGAATACTGGTGTGGGTTGCCATTTCCTTCTCCAGGGGATCTTCCCAACCCAGGGATTGTATCCGGGTCTCCTGCTTGACAGGTGAATTCTTTACCACTGAGCTACCTGGGAAGCCCATCTGCTGATTAACCACATGAATAAATGAGTGAACAAATATACGAGTCAGAAGCATCACTGTGGCTTTTATTTTCATCTCCCCACAGCACACAGGCACCTAATAATGAGTAACCCTTTCACATTCCTCATTTGTCCCTCCCTGCAGTTATTTTTTTATATATTTATTTGCTATTTATTTTTGGCTGTGCTGGGTCTTTGTTGCTACTCGGGGCTTTTCTTTAGTTGCGGTGAGCAAGGACTACTCTCTAGTTGTGGTGCATAGACTTCTCATTTCAGTGGCTTCTCTGGTTGTAGAGCACGGGCTCTAGGGCGCAAGGGCTTCAGTAGTTGCAGTTCACAGGCTTAATAGTTGTGGCACACAGCAGGTGGGATCTTCTTGGACAGGAAAGGAACTCATGCCTCCTGCACTAGGGGGTGGATTCTGTACCACTGAGCCACCAGGGAAGCTGCCCACAGTCCTTTGAGATACATAGTTGGTCAATTAGTTACTCCCTTCCACCATCTATCCATTCACTGATATCATCCATCATGTCCTTCCTGAGTATCCCAAGTTTGCCAGGCCCTCTGTCAAGGGCTGAAGGTGTAAGACACAGTCCTTGCCCGTTAAGGAGGCTCCAGTCTGATAGGAAAAACATATGTTCAACAAGATGTTCATCAGTCTGCCCATTCACGAGTTGGGGACTCTGAGGCTCAGAACCCGGAAATGCAGGTAGCCCATGGCTGTCAGGACCTGAGTCTATAGTCACCAACTTGTGACACCCGATGGTGTGACAAGAGCAGGGTCCCTCTGCCCCAGGAGGGCCCCCTCCTGCTCGAGGTGGTGACACTTCTCAAATTCCCCAGCATGCTGATTTCCTTCTCCTCTCTCTCCAGGTTCTCTACTGGACCGGGTTGGTGGCCTGAATGTATTAGCTTTGCTGCTTCTGCCCAAGAGGTAAGGGCTGTGGCTCCCGGAGTTCTGCCAATCACGGAGTCTTGTCTCCTCTCGGAAGCCCTGGCTTTCCCATCCTTGTCCCCGGCCCCACCCCCGGGGCGTTGCCCTTCCTCTTCCTGCCTCCGTGCTCCATGAGGTCAGTCTGAGTGATGTGTGTTTTCATCCTCTGTGCATCCTGCGGCTTCCTGGCCAAACCTGTGGTTCTGGACATTGGCGACTGTGGGAATTTCAGCTGATGAGGGTCGGGGCTCAGGAGGAGAGGTGGGGGTAGCTTGGTGGCTCAGATCATAGCTTGGGGTCAGGCCCTCCTGTGTTGGAATCTCTTTTCTGTCCCTTCTTAACTGCGAGTGGCTTGGGACAGTCAGAGCCTCATCTGTAAAGGGGTGTAGTAACAGAACCCATCGGACACGCTGTCCTGAGGACGGAAGCCTAGGAAAGCTATTCAGGTTCCAGCTCTGCAGCCAGGGAGCACCAGCCCTGCCAGCGGCCCGCTGTGCGATCCTCAGTTTCCCCGTCTGTCAAAAGAAGGTGATAACAGCACCCCCCAACACACACACACGAGGAAGTGAGGACAAAAGAAGTGAACTCCATGAAAGCAGGAGGTTTCAGGAAGCAGGGACTTGAGATACGGCTGGAAGATCCCCTGGACAAGTTGGGGTTTGTGAGGTGCCTCCTTGGATACCACTGAGACCCCGAGCTGGAAGCAGGGGTCCTCCAGCCATTCAGCTTGCAGGAAGCAGAGGCTCTGGGCATCAGCTCTGGGATTTGCTGCACCAGCTTGGTGAGGCCTCGGCAGTGTGCGTCTGAGGCGGGGTAGGGAGAGGGCCTCTGAACTGGGACCCGCCCCGTGCTGCCCCAACCAAAGCAGTTTAACTTACAGATCTTAGGACCCCAGGGAGGCCTCTGCTTGCTCTTGGGAGGGGGGTGGGGTCACAGCCTGACTTTAAGAAACAGAGAAAGCTGTAGCCTAGGGTTGGCAATCTGGTGTGCTAGGGACTGCACCAGACTGGAAAATGCATTGGCAGGAGTTGGGGTGCTGCTTTTCAGCCCCACTGACTGTCCTCTGGTAGAAACGTGCCCCCCATTTGTCAGCTTTTTGGATTTCTCAGGAAAAGCCAGAAGTCCAGACTGTTATGTGAAATCTCTCAATTTTTAAATATTGATAACTCTCCACAATTTCAAAAATCTCCTTGTGGTTCAAACCACATATTTCAGACAACCTTTGGTTCATGGATTTCCAGTTTTGCAACATTTAGTATAGACTTTCTCCCAGGAAAACGCATCCATACATCTACTCAGTTGTGCTCTGACCTCAGGATACTCACAGACCCCTCCCTCAAAACTCATCCATGGACCCCATTCTAGCTGGTAAGGAATGTAAGAGTCTGAACTACTTTCTCCAAGAACCAGAAGTGTAGCTTTCCCAGGAACTGCTGTGTCTTCTGCTGCTCTTGATATTGAAAAGAAGGTCAAGGAGCTTCCAGGCTGCAGAATTCATCTGGGGGCTAGAGGCTGGCTTTGAGGAATGCCTGAAAGTTGGGCTAAAGTAACAGAGATGTTTAAAAAGAATTATGTGTCAGAGTTAGTGGAGATTATAGTCGGGGCTGTGATTTTAGTTCTTTGTGTTCAAATAGATGTTTGTTAAATAGTCAAGGTTTCACAGACATACACATGACAGATTGGATAACACGTGCCAGAGAGCTGTTATAGTCTAATGGGGAAACTGATGTTTATCTGGGGCCACCTCTGTGCCAGGGCCTGTTCTGGGCACCGGCTGCCACCCTGTGAAGTGGACGTGAGTTGCCTGTTGTGAAAGGAGGAAACTGAGCCACAGACGAGGGATGCCACTGGCATCAGGTCACCTAAGGTTACCATGGTAGAGTCTTGGTTACCATGATAGAGTCTTGAATGTCTGCCTGAGCTTGAAGCTCTCATTCTTCCATTTCACCAACACCCACCCCAGGTTTGGAATCGCCTCGAGGTGGCCAGTCTTTGTGCTTCGGGGATGAATTTGATTTGTGGGATGGGGTGCAGAGAGGGATACTCAGAGCCTTATTTGGAACCAACTCTGATCAATTTGGGGCTTCCCTGGTGGCTCAGATGGTAAAAAATCTGTCTTCAATGCAGGATTCAACCTGGGTTCAGTCCCTGGGTTGGGAAGATCCCCTGGAGAAGGGAATGGCTACCCACTCCAGTATTCTTGCCTGGAGAATCCCATGGACAGAGGAGCCTGGCAGGCTACAGTCCATGTGGTCCCAAAGAGTCAGACACGACTGAGCCACTAATACTTTCACTTTTCACTTTTCTGATCAATTTAGCAGTGCTGATACTAATAATGGATAATACTGTGACTGCTTGTTGGTGTTTTGATAGGAACTAGAGACAGTTATACGGTAGAGATGTTTTTGCTTATGGAGTCTGTAAACTAAAGCAGACTTAAAGGCTGTTGCCAAAATACCTGAGTGGTTTGAGGATAAGTTCAACCCCCCGGAGAGATGTTTGAAGGGAGCCACACCCTTTTAAGTGTATAATTTTGTTACAAAACAATTACAGCAAATAGCGTTCCCATCCCCCACTGTCTCTTGGGAGGTGACTACTTCCCCAAATGTGTCCAGAGGCCTCCTCAATGCCCCAGAAGGAACTGGAGCGCAGAGCCCAGGGTGAGCGAGAGCCCCTCCAGCCCTGGAAGTGCTGGGTCAGCCTCTGGCGCCCACGCGGCTCCCCCTCCTTCACTCCCTCTGGCCTTCCTCTGGCTTTCCTCCCATCCCAGCCAGAGCCTTGTCCCCACTCTTGGTTGGGCTCACCTTTCCACCCTTCCATCTAGGGCTCCCCGACCCCTCTGACCTGGCCAGGCCCCCCACCCTGTTCTTCCTTCTTGCCCATTGTCCCTGCATCTGATCATATATTCTGTGTAGTGTTTCCCGCCTTAAGCTTCATGGAGGGGACAAGAGAGATGTCTCTACTTATCCAACATGTCGACACCCAGCCCTTAGCATAGTCTAAGTGTTCAGTTAAGTATTTGTTGAGGGGACTTCCCTGGTGGTCCAGCGGTTACACTCCACGCTTCCACTGCAGGAGGCACGGATGTGCCTTGGTCAGTAACTAAGATCCTGCATGCCTCATGGTGTGGCCAAAAAAAAAGGTAATTTTTGAATGAATAAATGAGTGAGCACATAGACATTTAAACCCACATCCATCCATTTATTCCTTCAGCCACCATCTCCTGGGGGTTCTTGTGTGCTGAGCCTTGTGCTGTGATCAGGTGACGATGCAGGGGGGAGGCAGCCCTGTGTGGCCTCTGAGGGGCTTCCTGGCTAGTGTGCGGGGTCGGGGGGAGGTGGAGACAGGCCCAAATGCTACTAACCTGAACCTGGGGCTCAGGGAGGGGTTGGACCCCGAAAGAAGGGGGAGTCTTTGGCAGGAGGAGGTGGGAAGGCATCTCCTGAGGGTCTTGGAAGCCAAAGGGGATGTTACAGCCCGGGTCGGGGGTGGTCACTCATGGAGACTGTGGATGCTGGCTTGATCTGAGTCCCCGTGGACGTCTGAGGCAGGAGCAGGGCTGTGTCCCCACCTTGTCTCCCTCCCTCCTGTCCTTCCATCCTTCCACAAAAAGACACGGTGCCCTTCGGTGTGGACCAGGCCCTGGGGGCCCAGAGGTGACTCTGGCCTGAGCACTAGGGCCCACCTGGAGTGCCCGCACACCCCACCGGGGCCCAGAGTGCCCTGGAAGCAGGAGCTTAGCAGTGGGTGAAAGGCTTCTGGTGCTGGTCTGGTGTGGTGACTGGGACGGAACCCAGGACTGCATCAGGAGGAAGACGTTGAGCTGCTTGATGGGCAGGTCCTCCCTGGAGGGGGTGGGTGTGGCCTGGGACACTCCTTGATCAGAAATGCCAGCCCTCGTGGCAGCGCAGGTGTTCTGAGAGCCGAGGAACCAGAAGGTTGGAGCCAGAAGGTGGAGTGGGGAACTTGCTCTAATCCCTCAGGCTGGCTAGCACCCAGGGAGGGGGCTCTGGCTCCAGGAATAGGGTGTGTGCTGTTGCAGATGTGGCCTGGGGGTTGGGGGCTGGGCCAGGCTGGAGCATCAGCACGGGGCCGGCTGCTTGGATGCTACTGCTTCGCTGGCCCCCGGCTGGTGCACAGGGTGCGGCTGGGCTGTGCTGGTGCAGGCAGGCTGGTGGGCCATGGGTGACGTTGCTCCTTGTCGAGTGTGGAGTTGAGTTCCCCTGGGGGGGCTGCTGTTTGTCACTGTGGGGTGCTGTGAAGCAGCAAAAGGTCCCTTTGGTGCGTCTGCCGTCCCTGGGTGGGTGGAGACAGCTGTCACCCACCCAGGACTAGGAGTATCTCAGGTGGGGCCTTACAGACGTGGCTGGCCCTCTTAGCAGTTTCGGGGACCAATGAGTGCCTGGCGTACCTGACAGTCCCAGAGCAAACGGAGGCTGGAGTGCCTGTCATCCAGCAAGCATGGAGCCCCTGGGGCTGAGGGCACACACTTGACCCTGATTGCACACCGATGGCACCGGTGAGGGCGCGGTGGCAGCAGGCGGGCCACAGAGTCTGACCCCACACGCTGCAGTGAGCGCCCGCCCCCACCCCGGCACTGTCCAGCGCTCGGTGCTCCATGTTCTCTGCTTGTCTCTGATTTCCCTTCTCTCCTCCTCCTCGCCCTGGGGCTCCACCTCCGTCTTCCTCTTCTTTTTCCCATGTCTTGGTGTCTCTGTCCCACCCTGGTGGCCTCCTTTTCCTCTGAGCCTGGATTGGCTTCCAGTCTTGAGTGCAGGGTGCATATGGGTCCTTGTATAGCTTTCTGTCTGCAGTGCAAACCACGGTGGGGATGTGGACCTGCTGAGGGTGGGGAGAGGGGCCAGGAAGAGAGAAGGAAAAAAGGTACATGAAGGAGAAGCAAGACAGGAGGGGCGCCTCCAACTCCAGGACAGCTTCTGAGGCCCCTGCAGGGCCAGCAGCCCTCCTCCTCCCCTTGGGGTGCGTGTGGACGGGAGGGACGGCCAGGGGGGTCACCTGAGAAAGGGGGGTCTAGGCATACGCCAGAGAAGAGTGGGAGAGAGAGACTCGGGGAGACTCAGAGTGTACCCCATGACAGAGAAAGGCCTGGAGAGAAGGGGCAGTGAAGAGCAGGTAAAGAGCCACGGAGACAGGAGGAAAGTCAGCCGGGAAGCGGAGTCAGAGACAGAAGGAAAGCTGAGCGCGTGTGTGTGTGAGAGGGACAGAGCGCGATGCTGAGGCCTCCAGGCTTGCGGGGAGGGGGCAACAAGAAAGATGGGGCCGAGGGCCGTGGGAGAAGGTAGCAGAGCCGTGGGGCAGGAGGGACACGCTTCATGCCCACCCCCTGGCTAGCCTGCTGAGCCCCAAGTGTAAGGGACCCTCCTGCAGACCCTGTGTGTGTGACAGGGAGGACCCAGTGACAGGAAGCGGGCAGGTGGAATGTACCGCAGCTACCCGCTCTGTGGTCCTGAGCCCAGTCTGCCCCGTGCCCTCCCTGGTGCTGCCCCCAGCGCTCCCTGCCCATTCGGCCTGTCCCCTCCCCAGCGCCTCCATCCCTGGGTTTTTGGTTCTGTTGTGTTCTGGCCCACATAGAGCCCAAAGGGCCATGGCCACGGAGTGTGCTGGGGCACCGTGGACTCCTGACCTGGGGGAGGGGGAGAAGCGTGTGTGTGTTTGTGTGTGTGTGAGAGGGAGAGACAGAGCGCTGGAGTCGCTCTGGGCTTGGTCACCCTGGGCTCAGCTCCAGCTGTCTGTCTGTCCTGGATCATCACCTTCCCCCACCTCTAGCTGTGTGTGTGTCTCTGGAGTCCCTCTCGCCAGCTGTCTCTCACCTGCTCGGTCTCCCCTGCCTGTCCCTCTCTGTCTTTTCTCTCTCTGTCTCTCGGCCTCATCTCAGGCTCTCACTCCGGTTGTTCTCCTCCGGTTAGCTCCTGCGCTCCCTCTCTCTGTCTCTGTCTTCCAGCTCTCCCTGTTCTTGCCACTCCGTCCCTGGCTTTCCGGTTCTGCTGTGCTCTGGCCCTCTGTCTGTCTCTCTCTCCTGTCTCTCCGCTCTGGTTGTGTGTGTCTCTCCGTCGGGTCCTCCTGTCTGCCCTTCCCCGGCTCTTGCTCTGCCTTTGCCTCCTGTGTCTGAGGCTGTGTCTCTTCTGGTCCCTTTCATCTCCTGTCTCTCCCCGTCTGTCTCTCACGCTCTCTGTGGGTCTCTCTCGTCCCTCGTCTCTGCGGGTCTCTGGCCGTCCATCCCTGCCTCTGTCTGTGTCTCTCGCTCCCCCTCCCTTCCCCCCCTTTTTTTTCTGTTTCTAACACCCACACTCACATCTACCTCAGGAGTAATTGCTTTTGTCTGGGTTGGACTGGACTTGTGGTGGGGGGAGGGTGGGGGGAGCGGGTGGTGCTGGGGGGGTTGGGAGGGACGGAGGTCGCTTGGTGGAGTTGAGGTGGCCTCCGCCAGAGCAGGAGGTGCTGAGGAGCAGAGGTCCGGCCACCCAAGGGGGCTGGGGGAGGGGGCCCTGGGCCCATGCTGGCAGGGGTCTGGGGCTTCTGACGGGGAAGGGAAGAAGGCAGACAGGTCCTCACGTTTGGATTTGGAGACAATGTAGTGACAGAACAGGCTAGCCAGCATCACAGTGGCAGTCTCGGCCTCGAGCCCTCCCCCATTCAGATACACCTCTCCACCCCCCGAAACGCCATCATGTGCCTCGAGTCACCATGACACATATGAGGACACACCCAGAGCCTCCAGCCCACTCGTGGAAATACACGCGGCCATTGGCACGCAGGGACACGCCAAGTCACGTAGACACACAGGAAGCACCCTGGGTCTCTGACACTCACAAAAAGGAAGCCGCCAGCACGCCAGGGACAAACACCTACAGCCACCCACCGACACAGGCGCGGATTCCGCACACGGACACGTGGGGACTCAGGCTCTGGTTCCCAGACGCTCATAGAACCGTCCACTCCCAGACATACTCAGCAGGGGCTCGAGCACACGCGCCAACCCCCACGGTTTCCTAGAACCCAGAACGGGAAGGCACCACGTTACTGGGCCCCAGGGGTCACTGAGATGCCCCTGGGCACACACCCACACTTGTGGGGACAGGCAGATCCACATACACACACTTACATATTCGGGGACACCCAGGTGGAGGAGACTATGGCGGAAGCACACGCGCACAGAGCCACCGCGTCTCCTGGGACACACCCACCACCTTGTGGTCACACGGGGTGACTCAGTGGCTGAGACACGCGGGGACACACAGTCCTGGAGCCCCACTGCCAAGCCAGAGGACTTACAGACTCACCTCTCCAGGCACGCCGGGGGTGCACGCACGCCCTACACATACGGCCACTCGGCCACTGCAGCCTCCCCTGGAATCTCCTGTCAGATGCCTCACGAGCCCTCCCCCACATCCCACAGTGCAGGCCAGGCCTTGGGGCGAGGCCAAGGTGGAGCTGCCCACAGAGACCCCAGGAGGGAGCAGCCAGGACTCTGTGGGTGGGCAACAGGCTGCCCCGGAGCAGCCCCACTGTTCTTGGCATCCACTCAGCAAAGCTTACCCCATCACCCCCCACCCCATGGGCTCTGGACAATGCCTCCCCAGCCCCCAGGTGCCTGCTGCCCGCCTCCCAGAGGGCCATCCCTCTTGTACCTTCAAAGGTTTCCATCTCCCTGAACCGCTCCCGACTGAGCAGGGACCTGCTTTATCCCAGGGGCTCTGTCCCTCCATCTCTCCCAGCCCCCTGACCTGCCAGTGGGACCCCCGTCCCCACCTGCTGCCCTGTCCACCCCCATACTCACCCCCTCTCCTGGCTGTCCAGGCTCTCCCCCTCCTGCTGTAGGGGGCTGGCACCAGGTGGGGGGCCTGGCCCCTCAGAGGCGTGGGTAAGGGGTCCATGGGGGTGGGGGGGTCTAGGTGCGGCTCTGGGAAAGGGAAGCAAGGCAAGCAGGGGAGAGAGAGAGAGGCAGAAGCAGGCAGGCAGCCAGCCGGCTTTATATCCCTGCCGTATTGATCTACCATGTCACAGACCCGGTCGATAGCCAGCCGAGAAGGAGAGGGAGAGAAAGGAGGGGAGGTTTGGGGGAGGGCAGTGGGACCCCTATAGTCCGTGGCCCATCTGGGCCCTTCCTGGCAGGCTGCGGGGGGGTCTGTTCCAGCCACCCCCCCAAAAAGGGGCCAGTTATGTCCTCCCCGTCTCCCTCTTGAGTGCGGCCCTCTTTCCCTGAAAGCCGCCTTGGTAGAAGACTTTCAGCACAGGAGATCGGCACATTTCTTTCTGTCTCTGGCGGCTCTTGGTCTCTCTCGTGGGCACGGAGAATGGGGGTTTGGGAATGGGGGGCTCAGGGCTGTTCACTGTCTCAGCTCCCCTTCGCTCTGGGTTGGGCTGGTTAGGTGGGAGGCCCAGAGACAGTGTGGGCTTAGGAAAAGGATGAGTGGGACCTCAGATCTTCCTTCTTTGCTGTGTGACCTTGGGCACGCCAGAGAACCTCTCTGAACACCCTCTTCTGAAGCCATCTTTAGCACAGGAGGGTGCTAAAGCCCTCCCACCTTTAGCACAGGAGGGCTCCATCCTCATTAGTTTTCTGCCCTTTTTGACTGGAAGTTCCACCTTGAAGCTGCACTAGGCCAGCGTTAGAGACATACCATGTTTAGAATGTCTTTCTCCTGGTCCCCCCACCCCAGCAGCCTGAGAGGAGAAACCAACCTCTTGCTCTCCTCAGCCTCCTCTTCCCTCTGAAGAAACTGCTACCAGCTGCCCCACACCCCATCTAGGGTTCCCCTGACAGGGCGGGAAGCGAGGGGTGTCTCCCTAGACATGAAGCGGAGAAGAGGGGGAGCTCCATCTAACGGGACAACGCTGAGAACCCTGGGCTGTGCCTCCCTTTCAGATCCAGCCCTGCCTCTGTCTCCTTTCCGGGCCTCAATTTCCTCCCCAGACCCAAGCTTCAAGGTTCTGCGTGGCTCTGGGATCCACAGGGGTTGGTGCTGCCGGAAGGCAGGGGCACCCAGAGGGTGAGACCAAGGCCGGAGGGGCGCGTGCTGCCCGTCCTCAGCCAGGAGGGCCTGGGTCCCAGGTGTGGGCCCCCCAGCCCTCCGGCTCCCCGGGGCTCCGGTTCTTTGTCTGTCCAGATCCTCCTTCCTTCGCAGCCCAGCCTCCCTGAGAGGTTGAGGAATCACCTTAGCCTTGACCCGAGGGGGAGGGCAGCGGAGGGGCAGGCAGGCCCCACCCCGCCTCCTGCCCACGGCCATCCCCACAGCCTCCTTCCTGCTTCCCCGAGTTCCAGGCTGCCGCCTCCCCAAGCGACAGGCCGCTGCTCCCTTTGTTAGGGAGGGGGAGGGGAGAGAGCTGAGCTGAGGGGACGTGGCTTGACCTTCGACCTCTCCCCTTCCCTCCTCCCATCCGGGTCCCCAGGGGCTCAGAGCCCCCTTGACGGACAGTTCTGACCATCAGCCAAATGGCTCTGGGAGTGAGCAGGGGGCCAGGTAGGGGGGAGGGGAGGAAGGCCTGGCTAGGGCCCTGAGCCCCCCAGAGGGGGGTGTCATGTCATGGGTTAGGGGGAGGCCCTTAGGACAAGGGGCAGGGGACAATAGGCACCCATTCCTGGGGGGAGCCTCATTTGACGGGGGCCGTGCAAGCAAAGCGGGGCTCAGCCCAGAGACAGCAGCTCTGGACCCTCTATGGGTAGGGGCCTGGCTGGGCAGATGCCCCCACCCTGCCCCCACCCGGCCTGCGGCTTTGGGAGTGCAGCGAGTTTTTTTTTTAAAAATTAAAAGAAAAAAAAAATAACAGGAGCAAGAGAAGCTGGGGGAAAAAATATATAAGAAAAAATATAATAAGAACTAAGCGGTGGCTGCAGGAGAGAGAAAGGGCAGGAGGCAGGGAGGGGGGCGCAGGGGGGAGGGCGGCTCGGGCCCTGGTCGCTGCGGAGGCCCGGCCGCCGGCCTCCGCGCCGAGCCCTCCGCGTCCCCCCTGACGGCCCCCTCCAGCCCCGATCGATCCAGTTTCTTGGCAATAAAGCATTTTTATTGTCAGCTGCCCTGAATGCCAAATGTGAGCCTGGTCCTGCTCCCCCCTCAACCCGCTTCCTCGCCACCCCTCCTCCAGCCCTCCTCCACCCCCTCTCCCGCCACCCCCCACCGCAGAATCCGCCTCTTCCATCACTGCGACCCCTTCCTCTTCCTCCTGGTCCGTGTCAGCCGCAGTCCTGTACACGCTCAATAATCCACCAAGCCCCCTCCCCAGCTCGGCTGCTGGGCACCCCTCCCTAACCCCAAAACCAAAGGGGAGCGGAAAGGTGGGCTCGGGTAGAGTGGTCTGGGAGGCACAGCGATGGACAGGAGGCTGTCGGGGTGGGCAGGCAGGGAGCTGGTGGCCACAGGTTGAGGGAGCCATGGGCAGAAGTCCGGGTAGCAGAGGGTATGGGACCGCCGAGAACAGGTGGGGGATGCAGGCCCGGCCCCTCTGGCTCCTGCCCCCCTGTCGCGCCATTGTGATCCTCCAGGGTCAGCTCTGCTCCCTCCACACTGAACCTGGGTCCCTGTCCATCCGGCCCCTGCCGCTGCGGGCAGGGGAAACAGGCTGGGTTTGGACACCTCTCACACACACAGCTGCCTCGGCCTCTTCAGGTTCTGGGGACAACGGCACGCACCCCACAGGACCGCGGTGTGAGGGCCAGAGGAGCAGGTGTCAGCGAAGCAATTTGCAGAAGGCCCCGGCGGCCCCACCCTGGCCACCCTTCCTCCTCCTGCTCTCCGTCCTCTCTTTGTCCCTCTCTCCGCTTTCCCCATCCCTGTCTCTGTCTCTTTGCCATCTCTCTGTCTCTGACTCTCTTTTCTGCTGCCTCTCCCCTGGGGATGTAAGCACCCACACCCTTCTCTGTTCCACCCGTACAGTCCAGCGGCTCCTCCCCACACCCCTCTTTTTCTGCCCAGCTCCCTCCTTTTACCTTTCTCGTCCCACCCGACCCCTACGTTTCCCTCTCATTTCAGTCTCCCCTGGGTTACCTCTCCTCCCACGGTTGAGAAAATAAACAGAGGCCCATGTTCTGGAGAGGCAGCAGAAGACAGAGGCAACAGGGCTCAGCCCTCTCTCTCTCTCTTTGCGGGGAGGGTGGCCCTGTCTACACCTGCAGAGATGGAACTGGAGAACCCAGTTCTCCAGAGACGGGCTGCAGAGATAGCCTGTGCTCCAGCCACTTGCCTGCTCTGAACCTTGGTTTGCCCCTGAAAAGCACTGCTCAGAGGGCAGTTATGGCCCCTCCCGTGGAGAACCCACCCCGGAAAGGCCTGGAGTTCTCTGGGGAGGGAGCAGGGTGGGGGACCGAATCCTTCCACTGGGGGGCATGGTCACCCCTCCACGCAGGTGCCCCCACGATGGCATCTCAAGACTGCAGGCCTGCTCTCTCCCTTCTCCTGGCAGCCAGGGAAGGTGAGCTGAAGAGAACCCGGGATGCCAGGCTTTTCACTCTTGGTCTGGGCAGGGTGGTGCTTTAGGGAGCAGTGCAGGGCATGACCCCCAGCCCACCTCCCCTGTCTACTCTGGTGGTCAGGGGCTGCCTCACTTGTCCCCAGATTAGGGTCTTTCCACAGATGGGGTTCCGGAGATACGTGTGGAGCCGGTGAGGAAGTGAGGAAGGACCTGCGCCATGTTTAGGCCAGAGGAGAGAGGGAGAGAGGGAAGGGAGATGGCCAGGAGGTGGGGCAGAGCGGGGGACAGGCTGCAGGTGGGGGAAAGAGCAAAGGGATTCAGACACCTGTGGGTTGAATCCATGGGAAGGTGGGGGACTCTGGGGAGGAGGAGGACTCTGAGACGACCCTCGGTCTCCTTGCCAAGCCACCACCCTCCCCTGAGGACTTGGTGACCCGCCCTTCATCACATCCCTACATTAGGGCATTGCTTACATTCCCTCCCAGCCCCCCGGGTCTCGCAGAGACCCGTTTGCCAAGGGGAGGGAAGAGCTCGCTGTTAGTACCCCCAGCACGTGGTAACGGGCAGGTTGGTGTATAGGGTGATGTATGTGCACATGTACCTCCTCACATGTCCTGTGCTCGTTTATGCCTAAAACACCTCTTACTTTTCACCGTGATGAATTATTTGGTATTATCTTCAGATGCTAGTTTCCCAACTAGTAAAGAACCTCCTCAACAGGAGAGGAAGATCCCTGTGGGCCATGTGAGGGTGGCTGGCCCCCTGGGCTAGAGCCAGCCTGGGCCCTGGGATGGAGATGAGGTTTACAGGTGACTGAGGTGTGAAGGCCTGGGAAACCTGGAAGGAGTGGCGGGGAGCTCTGGGGGTAGAGGGTGGAGAGGGGCAGATCGAAAGGCCCTCTCCACCGTTTCCTGGTTCCCACCTCCACAGCCAGTGCAAACTTGAGAGTCCGGTTCCAGATGCCCCTCCTTTGAGAGGACCTTTCTGGTGACCTTGTCCCCACCGGCCTCTCATCATTTCCCCCAAGCTTTGCTCACGCGGTCCCCTCACATGGAAGAGCAACACGGTAACAGCTGCTCATGGACCACGTACTGCATGCTACACACCTGGCCTTTGGGCTCTTGGCGGATCCTCATCATTAGATGGTGGGGCATGATCATTATTCCCATTTTGCGGATGGGGACACCGAGGCTCAGGGAAGGGAAGTGGCTCACCCAAGATGACCAGCCAGTGAGTGGCAGAGCCAGGACTGCCATTCAGACCCTCTCCATTGGTTCAACCCCACAAATGTTGGTCAAGAACTCACTGCAGGGACCTCCCTGCCCCAGTGGTTAGGATTCCATGCTTCCACGGCAGGGGCTATTGGTTCAATCCCTGGTCAGGAAACTAAAGTCCCACATTCCCACATGCCCTGCAGAGCAGGCAAAAGAAGAAAGAAACAACACTGTGAGGGGGTGAAGTTTTGTTGGAGATGCGTGGGAAACGTAATGGCCTTGATGTGAGGGGCTCAAGTCCCAGCTCTGCCACGGACTTGCTGTGACACCGTGGGAAGGTAGTTTCTCCTCTCTGAACTTGGATTTCCTCTGGGTCGGAGCCACCATCTCGTAAGAGCCAGAGAATGAGGAGCTGTAAAATGCCTGGCAGATAAGGTTACTTGACAAATGGCCATGCCCTCCTCTCTTGTTCTTCTCCGATTCTGGCCCATCCTCTAGGTTCCAGCTCTTTCAAGCTTTTATATTTGAAGGGTATTTTCCCAGGTGGCTCAGCGATAAAGAATCCGCCTGCCAAGCAGGAGATATGGGTTCGATCCCTGGGTTGGGAAGATTCCCCGGAGAAGGAAATGGCAACCAACTCCAGTATTCTTGCCTGGGAAATCCCACGGATAGAGGAGTCTGGCGGACTACAGTCCATGGGGTCGCAAAAGAGTCAGACACGACTTAGGGACTAAACAACAACATCTCATGCCCAGTTTTGTCTCTTTTTTTTCCCCAAAACACTGTCAGTATTTTTTGTCTCTTGGAATCCTCACCACTACCCTCTAAGTGAGGCATTTTATATGTATGTATACACACATATATATACGCAAAAAAGGTATATGTAACTTTTTTTTGCTACATTGCATGGCATGTGGGGGTCTTAGTTTCCTGACCAGTGACTGAGCCCTTTCCCGCTGCAGTAGAAGCACGGAGTCTTAACTGCTGAACTGCCAGGGAAGTCCTGGGAGGCATTATTGTATTGATTTGACAGAAGGAGAAACTGAGGCTCAGAAGACTCAAGTCCTCTGCCTCAGGTCCTCGTCCCCATAAATGACTCATTTGTCCGAGCGCTTGCTCTGTGCCAGGCCCTTGGAGATAAAGAAGTGAACAAAACTGGCACAGCTGATGTCCACAGAGTCGACAAACACAGAGGAGGCAGATCTTTAACTGTAAATATTGGTTAAATGCAAAATCAGAAATTGTGATGAAGTCCCCTAAAGGAGAGACAATAGGGAGCCCACACAGAGAGGGCAAGACGTTTAAGCTGAGCCTCGAAAGATGAGTAGGATTTAAGCAGGCAGAGAGCATTCGAGGAAGAGAGACCAGCACATGCAAAGGGCCTGGGGTCGGAAAGACCTTGGTTTGAGGAGCACAAAGCAGGTGGTGAGACTTAGAGCAGGATAGAAGAAGGGGAGAGTGGTGAGGGGAGAGGGGAGAGTGGTCGGCAGAGGCCAGACCACACGGGACTCTAGGCTGAACTAAGGGGCTTGTTTTCTGGTTTAGGTTTTCGTTTTTGTTTTGGCTGCCACTCATGGCTTGCAGGATCATAGTTCTCCGACCAGAGACTGAACTCACGTCCTCAACAGTGAAAGCACAGAGTCCTAACCCCTAGACCACCAGAGAATTCCTGGATTAAGGAGTTTTGGGGTTTATTCCCCAAATGGGAGAGGTCTCTGAAAAGCCTGAAGCAAGGGGGCAACCCAGCCTGATTAAATTTCAGAAAGACCCTTTCTGGGTTCAAAGGGTCATATGAGACTATCAGGGTCCAGCATGGACACCCAGAGACCAGCAGGAAGTAGGCTGCTGACGTCACCGGAGCCAGAGATGCTGGCGGCCCGGGCGAATGGAGCAATGGGGAGAACCTTTCAAACTGTGTCAATAGCAGGGCTCAGAGAAGTGGGGTTGCTGACCCAAGGTCATGCAGCTGGTCGGGCAGAGGGAGGCACACACCTGAGATTTCCTCTCACCAGACAGGTGCTGCTTTCCTCTGGGGAAGCCTCTCGGAGGCAGAGACCTGGAGTGTATCCGTTTGATGTTATCCACACACACCTCAAAGTGCCTGGTATCTTGGGCACTGATGGGGAGTCCAAGGTTAGAAAGAGGTCGTCCATGGAAGTGAGTGAGAGGGCTTCCCTGGGGAGACTCCAGGAAGGAGGTGAGCAGGGAGTGAGCAGGTCTGAAGATGTGTGAGCCTGGAGAATGGACCAGGGCCCAGAGACATGGTTCAGTGTGCAGCCCAGACTTGCTGTGACTCAAGGTGGGTCACCAGCGTGATAACTTTTAGGGAGTGCCTCATATTGACAGGAAGCCCTCCTGGGCCAGGGATGGGAGGCACGTAACTGTCTCAGGTGGCCAACACAGGTCCAAGTCCAGTGTTTCCTGCCACACTAAAGGGAAGAGCCGGCAGGGGTCTGGGGAGGAAGGGGAGTCCACCTACCTGGATGCTATTCCTGGTTCCATCTGGGGGACCCCAGGCACATGATTCAACCTGGCAGAGCATCAGTTCTTTCATCTGTAAAATGGGCATGGTGCTAATGCTTTCTCCTTGGAGAGTGTGGAGGAGATTCAATGAGAGGATGCAAGGAAAGCGTTTCTAACTGTAGTTCAGGGTTTCACCTTGAATCGTCTAAAACAGCACTCTTGATTCCCTGTCCCTGAGCTCTTCTAGGAGCTGTCCTCCACCACGGTAAATGGTTGTATGTGTGTGTGTGTGTGTGTGTGTGCTCAGTCACTTCAGTCATGTCCAACTCTTTGCGACCCCAAGGACGGTAGCCTGCCAGGCTTTTCTGTCCATTGGGATTCTCCAGGCAAGAATACTGGAGTGTATTGCCACACCCTCCTCCAGGGGGTCTTCCCAACCAAGGGATCGAACCTGAGTCTCTCCGTCTCCTTATTGGCAGGCGGACTCTTTACCACTAGCGCCACCTGTGAAGCCAGTAAACCAGTAAATGATTATCACACAAAAAACCCTTCTCCCAAGATCCTTCACTTCTTTTCAAGTGTCCAGAGCTCGAAGTTTGCTTCCATGATGGCAGGGAGTGTGTCTCATACAGTCTGAGTCAACCTGATTCCATCGAGTTAAAATGTTTGTGGAGCAGGGCTCTCTGCAGATGCTGCCCAGAGACCACACAGTTCCGGAAGAGGGACAGAGAGGTTGAGTGGTTTGCATGAAGTCACACAGCAAGGACTCAGCAGGCTCCACAGAATCTGAGAGAGGCCAGGCCACTTCTCATTTTTGAGCTTCCCAGGATGCTGAGAATGAAAGAAAGCCAAAATGGAGTTACAGGCTGGGCTCTAAGCAACAACAACAAAGTGCCACACTAACTGATACTGACAAGGCCATTTCAGGACTTATTAGAACAAAATTCAGCGCGTCCTATGGCTGATGTGGTTTGGCAGTGGCACCCAACTGTAAAATCAAAAATGCACATCTCGGTTAATGAGGCCCTTCGTGAATATAATACCCGGGCCAGGTGACACTCCTGCCCCTCCATGCCTCCCTGAGCTCTGCAGCTGGGACCTGACCACTTGTTACCTGACTTTAAAGTTGACACCTTTTCCATCATCCTCAGTTGCTTTTGCAGAGATACAGGAGGCCTAGGACCTCCCGGATTTTCGAGGGGAGAAGCACACACAATCACACCGGCAGTGTGCCTGGTGGTAAGGAGAGCCAGGCTCTGGGATTGACCTGCAGGCTCCGGTCCACCTCAGGGTGCGCCTCTGAAAAGCGAGGGGTAATAACAGCACCTGCTTTATTGGATCGCTGGGAAGATGTCAAGACACGATGCACAGAGCACCTGGCTGCGTGGAGCAGGCACCGCCGGGTAGCTGCTCTTATAGCTTTTGATAGTCGTGGGACCCTGAAGGGGCGGGATGGGGTGGGGGGAGGGGAGAGCGCCGGGAGGTTTGAGAATGCTCAGAGGCGTGGCCAAGGCTGATTGTCCCAGTGTCCTCAGCTCTCTCGAGCTTCCCTGGTGGCTTAGTCAGTAAAGAATCTGCGAATCTGCCCGCAGTGTGGGAGACCCAGGTTCGATCCCAGGTCGAGAAGATCCCCTTGAGAAGGAAATGACAACCCACTCCGGTATTCTTGCCCGGGGAAATCTCATGGACAGAGGAGCCTGGCAGGCTACAGTCCGTGGGATCACAAAGAGTCTGACATGACTGAGCGACTAAACCACCAACCAACTCTCTGTTTTTAAAATATTTTTTTATTTGGCTGCACCAAGTCTTCATTGTGGCATCTTTGATCTTTGTTGTGAACCTTTAGTTGTGACACATAGACTTCTCAGTTGTGGCATGTGGGATCTAGTTCCCTGACCAGGGATCGAACTTGGGTCCCCTGCATTGGGAACTCAGAGTCATAGCCACTGGACCACCAGGGAAGTCCCTCTGTGTCCCCAGTTCTTGGCACAGGGTCTGGCACAGTGGGCCATCTGTGAGGGTATAGGATTGAATTGTCTTGAAGAAACTTTGGCTAGGTTGAACGAGGGGGTGGGAGCACCAGGGAGGAGAGGGGAGCCTACGGGAGGCCATGGCCTTTGGTTTCTCCTCCCCCTCCTCGGGAGGCCATGCGGGCGCTCCTGTGGGCTTCCTTTTGCACGGTGCCCCTTAACTCCTGCCCAAACAGACCCTCCTCGGTGGCAGGCACGGGGACACAGCAGTGCACATGCCAGGCACAAGTCAGTGTGATTTGTCAGAGTTCTGATCTGTATGGTAAGCAGTGGCTTTATATGAACACATAATAATGTGTCCACATAATTTATTAAATATAAATTAAATAAACAAGGAAATAAGGAATGGAAGAGGGCTCTGCCCATCCCAGTGATGGGAGAAAGCCGTGAACCACAGGTTATGATTAATGCCATTTTGGGCACCTGAGGCCGTTTTAAATAGGAGGGTGAAACTGAACAGAACAGACCTGCTCCCTGTCCTCCCAGCGTGAACATTCAAGTGGGCGGAGATGGATGATAAACAAGCAGATGAACACACAGAAACTCGAATGTCAGTGACAAGTGCCGGAAGAAAACGCTAGCTGCTGAAAGATGGAGAGTGATGAGGAGGGGAAAGGCTGTGTGGGTTTAGAAAGGCTGTACAAGAAAAGACTTCTCTGTGGAGAGGACGTGTCAGTGGACTCCTGGAATAAGCGAGGGCATGCTCCACCGCCATACCTGGGCAGAGACGGCACCAGCCAGCAGGGAGAGCGAGAGCAAAGGTCCTGAGGCACATGGGAGCTTCAGCCTGGAGGACACAAGCGAATGGCGAGGAGCGACGGGTGTGTGCCCATGCGTGCTCAGTCGCTTCAGTCATATCTGACTCCTTATGACCCCATGGACTGTAGCCCACCAGGCTCCTCTGTTCCATGGGATTCTCCAGGCAAGAATACTGGAGTGGTTTGCCATGCCCTCCTTCAGGGGATCTTCACAACTCAAGAAGTGAACCCAAGTCTCTTATGTCTCTTGCATTGGCAGGCAGGTTCTTTACCATTGGCGCCACCTGGGAAGGCCTGGGGAGCAATGGAAGGTGATGTGTTAGAGGCGAGCAGGAGCCGGGTCGCAGAGTGGCCAATTAGGATGATGGCTCTGGAAGCTGTCTTCGTTGGCCGGCCTCCCTGAGGCTTCCCAGGCTCTGGACTTTAGTACCCTGGACAGCAGCCTTGGCCCCTTGGAGCTCTAGCAGCCTGGGGCGCACCCTACCGAATCTGGCCTTTTACTACCATCTGCTTCTGGGCAGTGAACGGGGGGTGCAGAGCAGATGATACCAAAATGAGTGGGAATTGGCCCCTGCCTGCAGGAAGCACAATTATGTGAGAGAGTCATCAATCTTTATCAAGTGAACGTCTGTGGGATCGCCACCTTGGTCTGTATACAGGAAGCAGCCAGAGCCCAGGATCCACCCCCAACCCTATCCCTCCCTCCCTGCTGGAGGTGACCACTTTCCTCACTGTGGGGGATAATCAGTCCTTTATTTCACTTTGTAGTTTGCTACCTGTAACTCATAGTCTAATGTTAATTCAAAAATGAATACAATCTCATTATCAAAACCAAAACCATAACAGAAAAGGTTAAAACCTCATTTGAGGGACTTCCCTGGTGGTCCAGTGGTTAAGACTTCACCTTCCAATGCAGGGGATGGGGGTTCCATCCCTGGTTGGGGATCTAAAATCCCACATGCCTTGTGGCCAAAAATCCCCCCAAAAAAACATAACACAGAAGCAATGTTGTAACAAATTCAGTAAAAACTTTGAAAATGATCCATATAAAAAAATCTTTAAAAAATCCCATTTGAGTCTATTCTGCTTTCCCAGGGGGCTTCCCAGGTTGCTCAGTGGTAAAGAACCCATCTGCCAACACCGGAGACACAAAAGACGTGGGCTCGATCCCTGGGCCAGGAAGATCCCTTGGAGGAGGAAATGGCAACCCACTCCAGTATTCTTGCCTGGAGAATCCCATGGACACAGGAGCCTGGCGGGCTACAGTTCGCAGGGTTGTAAAGAGTCAGACACGACTGAGCACATACACACGCACGCACACACACATGCACTTTCCCAGTTCTGGTCCACTCCCCAGAGGTAGTTGTCATTAGCTGATTAGTTACCCTTTGGGCCTTTTCTTTGCATTTGTCAATACCTGCACACCCATAGAAAATACATAAAGGTTCTGGTATGTGTTTTACATAAATAATATTAAGTTGTGTAAATCATTCTGCAGCTTGCCTTTGCATTCAGCAGATTCTTGGAGAATTTTCCATGTCCATATTCATAGATCAGTTCCATCATCTCTCATGACCACATACTGTTCCTGAGTATGAATATTATGAATATGCTACGCTTTTTTTTTTTTTTATAAATTTATTTATTTTAGTTGGGGGCCGATCACTTCACAACATTGCAATAGTTTTTGCCATACATTGACATGAATCAGCCATGGGTTTACATGTGTTCCCCCTCCTGGACCCCCCACCCACCTCCCTCCCCATCCCATCCTTCTGGATCATCCCATTGCCCCGGCCCTGAGCCCTTGTCTCATGCATCGAACATGGAATGGTGTTCTGTTTCACATATGATAATATACATGTTTCAATGCTATTCTCCCAGAACGTCCCACCCTCGCCTTCTCCCTCAGAGTCCATAAAATTGTTCCATGCATCTGTGTCTCTTATTCTGTCTCGCATATAGGGTTATCGTTACCATCTTTCAAATTCCATATATATGCATTAGTATACTGTATTGTTGTTTTTCTTTCTGGCTTACTTCACTCTGTATAATGGGCTCCAGTTTCATCCATCTCAGTAGAACCGATTCAAATGTATTTTTTTTAATGGCTGAGTAATATTCCATTGTGTATATGTACCACAGCTTCCTTATCCATTCGTCTGCTGATGGACATCTAGGTTGCTTCCATGTCCTGGCTATTGTAAACAGTGCTGCGATGAACATTGGGGTACACGCGTCTCTTTCAATTCTGGTTTCCTCGGTGTATATGCCCAGCAGTGGGATTGCTGGGTCATATGGCAGTTCTATTCCCAGTTTTTTAAGGAATCTCCACACTGTTCTCCATAGTGGCTGTACTAGTTTGCATTCCCACCAACAGTGTAAGAGGGTTCCCTTTTCTCCACACCCTCTCCAGCATTTATTGCTTGTGGACTTTTGGATAGCAGCCATTCTGACTGGTGTGAAATGATACCTCATTGTGGTTTTGATTTGCATTTCTCTAATAATGAGTGATGTTGAGCATCTTTTCATGTGTTTGTTAGCCATCTGTATGTCTTCTTTGGAGAAATGTCTGTTTAGTTCTTTGGCCCATTTTTTGATTGGGTCGTTTATTTTTCGGGAATTCAGCTGCAGAAGTTGCTTGTATATTTTTGATATTAATTGTTTGTCTGTTGCTTCATTTGCTATTATTTTCTCCCATTCTGAAGGCTGTCTTTTCACCTTGTTTATAGTTTCCTTTGTTGTTATGCTACGCTTTATTTAGCCACTGTCCTATGGTAGCATTCTATGTTATTTCTGATTTTCTCTTTCAAACTTGAGAGTGATAAACACTTTGTGAGCTTTTTGAACTCCTTGTGCCTGGTAATCAGTGTTATATTTAAGATGAACAACAACAGGGTCCTACTATATAGCGCAAGGAAACATTAAAAGCAAAAGAAAAAAGATTAATGAAGTTCCTGTCAGCCCATGTTGCATGCATGCTCAGCCGTGTCTGACTCTGCTGTCCCACGGACTGTAACCCGCCGGATTCCTCTGTCCGTGGAATTTCCCAGACAAGAATACTGGAGTGGTTTCCCATTTCCTTCTCCAGGGGATCTTCCTGACCCAGGGATCCAAATTTGGGTCTCGTGCATCTCCTGCTTTGACAGGTGAATTCTTTACCACTGATCAGCCCATGTTACTGCCCCCGTTTCAAAGATGAGGATCCTCAGAGGCTCAGAGAGGTGAAATCACCTGCCCAGGGTCATACAGCAAGTGAATGGAAAAACCAGTTTCCACACTCTCAAATGTTTGACTCCCAGATCAGTGCTTGCATGCTAAGTCACTTCAGTCATGTCCAACTATTTGCGACCCCATGGACTGTAGCCCGCCAGGCTCCTCTGTCCATGAGATTCTCCAGGCAGGAATGCTGGAGTGGGTTGCCATTTCCTTCTCCAGGGGATCTTTCCAACCCAGGGAATCAAACCCGCATCTCTTATGTCTCCTGCACTGGCAGGCGGGTTCTTTACCACTAGTACCACCTGGGAAGCGCTAGTGCTTACATCCAGCTCTATTAAGTGTCACAGTCTACGGGGCAGATATCCTCATTCAATGGGGCTTATCTGCAGACCAGTGCTGGGCTCCATTCTACAAAAATGAATGAAACCTCACCCTGCCCTCCAGCCCTGCCCTGTGAGGGCAGCCTCATTGGGAAGTAATTTCAATGCAGTACGGTTAGTACTAAGCCCAAGATGCCTGAACTGTGGGAAGACTGAGGCCATCACTATTAAGTAGGCCTCCTGTGGAGTCCGAGACAGCTTCCAGAGAGGAGAGATTTGAGCCGAGGCTGTACAGGCCAGTAGAATTTGCCCAGCAAACACAGGAAGTGCGGAGGATGGGTACATAAGGAACCCCAAGTTGCCAAACCCAGAGGAAGAAGGTGAGCTCTGAGGGCAATTTGCCCATGGAGATTCGCAGAGGCCCATGTCCACTTAAGCTTGGAAAGCCAGCCCTGGGTTTCATTCTGTGAGCTGTGGGAACCTGGAAGGATCCATTCATTCAACAAATAGGATCTAAGCACGTGGTGTGTCCGTTTCAGAAGGGGATAGCACAGAAGACAAGACAAAAGAGCACCTGCTTTCAGAGAGCTTACATTTCAGAGGAGGAAACAGTAAGGCAAAGTGACAGTGCCTGAGTTCCAGAGAGCGCTACAAAGAAACAAAACTAGCCACTGACTCAAGGGACATGAGTCTGTGCAAATGCTGGGAGACGGGGATGGACAGGGAAGCCTGGCATGCTGCAGTCCATGGGATCACAGAGTGGGACACGACTTAGCGACTGAACAATAACTGGAGTGGAGGGTGGCTGAGGGAGGGCTTCTGGGAGGAGGCAGCCTTTGAGCTAAGTCCTGAAGGGTCAGAGGAAAGGGAAGAGATGGGGAACAGCGTTCTAGGGGAGGGGTCAGCAAGGTTAGAGGCCCCAAGTGGGGACAGATTCGTCTTTCTCTGGTATGGCAAGCACACGGTGCCCTCGTTAGGAGGAGTGAAGTCCTGCGGGCGCCTGGAGGCCATCCATGGTGAGGGGGCCGGGCTTTCCTGGAGGCAGCAGCTGGGTTACTGGAGGGCTTCCGGACCACTCGGAGGGCCCTTGCATTTCAGCCTTTGGACAGCTCCCTGGGCTGGGAGGAAGGAAAGCGCCATCAGCCTGCAGAGTCAGTGCTGGTGCTGGTGAGCGGATCTGGGCTGGAGTCGAGTCTGCAGCCTGGGGTGGGCGGGGGCGCCTGTGCCCAGGGCAGAGCCTCCTCAGGGGAGGCCCAGGGCCGGGCAACTGCTTCTTCGGATGTCCTAGAGGGTCTGTTCCGGGACAGCCTGCAGCCTGGGACATGTACAAGCCCAAGTGAGGAGCCGCAAGCCCAGGACAGCAGTCTAGGCGCAGGCTTTGGGGTTGGAGAGACTCGGGGTCCACCCAGGCTAGCCGTGTGAATGTCGCTGCTAGTGGAGCCGTCGGTTCATCCTGCCTGTTCTTGTCCCTTTCAAGCCACAGACTGGAAACGGCTGGAAGAAGTCTCAGAGTGCTCCTCCAGCCCACCTCCCGCTTTAGGTGGGGAAATGGAGGCCCGGAGAGTGCGGGGGGCTGGCCCTGGGTCACCAGATGGCCAGGTCCAGAATGGGGACCTGTTGGTCTTCCTACTTTTATCTTCTTTGGGCCATACCATGATGCTTCCTGATTTCTTTTTGTGTGTGGTGAATTCCTGGGACTTCTGGTGGGTCTGGGAAACTGGTGGTGGGCGGGAGATGCGTGAGGAGTGTTTGTGTCGATGTGAATTTATTCAGCATCTGCTGGCTTCCTGGTCCATAGACCTTGCTGATCTCCCCTCACCCCCCAATCCCCGGCACTGACCTAAGCATCTTCCCTAAATCTGCTCCCCTTCCCACTGTCCATCGGTGATGGCCTGAGCACCCACCCATCCACCCTGTTCAGCTGCCTGCTTGCAAGTCCACTAAAGTCCTCAAGACTCTCACTCAAACTCATACTCTCATCTTCATCCTCATGGCCCCATTCTCTCCTGTTGTTTAGACCACTGTCCCAGCCTCTCCTCTGGTCATCTTCTCCAGCTTCTACCCACCAGCCTGGTCTCACACCAGTCCCGGTGGACTTCACTTATACAGACTCTTCCTGCTCAGAATCTTTCCACCTACAACATCAAATCCAGCCTCAAGTCTATGTCTTGGGATTCATCTTTGACTAGCATTTATCGGATACTTTCTGAGTCAGTTATGGAATATTAGAAAACTTCCCATCAAATCCAGTCTTCCCCTTGGACTATGAGCTCCCTGAGGGCAGATTTCAGATCTAGTTCTCTTCTAGATCCCCAGCCCCCAGCTCACAGCTTGGCACTAAAGGACACGTAGGAAAAGTTTGGGCACTTCCCAGGTGGCACAGTGGTAAAGAATCTACCTGCCAATGCCTGAGACATGGGTTCGATCCCTGGGTCAGGAAGATCCCCTGGAGAAGGAAATGGCAACCCACTCCAGTATTCTTGCCTGGAAAATTCCATGGACAGAGGAACCTGGAGGGCTATAGTCCATGGGATCGCAAAAAGACTTGGACACGTCTTAGCAATTAAATAACATCAAACAAATATCACTGATTATACTGCAGGTAAATGGTCTCAGCCTGGGGTTGGCAAACCATGGCCCACAGGCCAGATCTGACTTACTGTCTGTTTTTCTGCAGCTCTGAGGGCAAGGCTGGGGATGAAGGAGGTGTGTAAACAGGAAATGAGGGCTTGAGCCCGGAAGTTAGGAAGAGGCGGACAGGCAGTGCCCGGGGGTGGGGGGCAGGCTGGGTTTGATTCCAGAGTATCAGAGGGCTTACTGGGAGGACTGCACAGCCCCGCAGCAGGACCAGCCAGACATACTTGGGTCTGTTTGTCTGTCTGCCACCCCTCATCCTGCTTTCTTCTGTGTCTGAGTCCCTAAGCCAGCTTTCCCTGACCCCTCCCGACCCGCCTCACCATGTAGAGGCGGCCCTCCTTGGGCTCTGCTGAAGGCAGAACGCTGAGAGGCAAAGGGAGGTTAATGTCGATGAATCTCAGGCCCGAGCTCATCTTCTGGCTCGGCTGTCAACTCATAGGCAACCCGGTCTCCTTGTCTCCTGCCAGCCTGGGGCCCTCTCTGAGCTCCTACATGCTACAGCCCCAGAGATGAGGCAGCACTTCAGGGAAACCCTGCTCAGGTCCCCACTCAGAGCAGGGACGCGGCCGAGGGCTGAGCAAAGAGGATGCCAGACACAGTGGGATGCGGAAAGAGGCTGGGGAGCCAAGCCACAGAGAGGGTCCCCAGGGGCGGCCAAGAGGAAGAGGCCATGGTTGGGGGCCCTGAGGGGTGAAGAATTTCGCTCTGCTGTCCCCGGTGGGCTGGCTGCTCCCCCCACCACTCCCCGCCGGGCCCCCAGGGGACCTCGCTCTAATAATGTATTTGATCGACTCGCCGGCCGCGTACAAGCGATTATTGTCTTGTCGGGAGTCAAACGTATCGATCCGGTGAGAAATATGAGCGGAGCAATGGGGCCCGCGTGTCAGTTACCAGCCCCGCTGGCCCTGGGGAGCCCCCTACGTCTCCTTTAATTACCGCTCAGCCCTGAGCCCAGCCTGGTCTCCCTGCACCGCCTCCCTCCCAGGCTCCCTGCACCCCCAGTGGCCCCCGCTGCTCCCCAGTTCCCAGGCCCTACCTGCCTGGCTCAACTTGGCCTGAGGCCTCTTCTCCAGCTAAACGGCCACCATCTCCCGTGCCTGGGCCTCCCCGTTCCTGGCTACCAGGCCCTGCCCACCCAGCGTGCCCCTAACTCAGCCCCTCTACCCTCTCCTGGGCAGGTGGAAGTCTCAGGCCTTCAAGATGCCTCGACTCCAGCTCAGGGACTCAATTCTGGTCTCCCAGAGGCGATAATAGTGGAGTCAGCTTGAGAGGCAAGAGGGGTGGGGTGATTTCACCCACCACAGGTAGGGGGGGCATGAAAGGCTGTCCCCAGCTCCACCTCTCAGCCGCAGGCCTGGGAGGGCAGAACCGGAAACGGGGGTGCATCTCTCCCTGCTCTGAGTTACCACCCGGAGCTCCCTCCTGACAAGGATGCTGTTGACTGTGGAGCATGGGGGATGTTTTGGTGGGGTTTTGCTCCCTCTCTAAAGTCCTTATTACCCTCATTTCCAAGTCTTCTAAAACATAAATCCTAAATAAAAAAAGAGTTTAGTGGGCAAATGCAGCTTCAAGACAAGGCTCCAGTGCCATTGTCCACCAGATGCCTGACCCTCCCGTATAGAAATACTGCCATCTGAGGGAGAGAGGGAAAGAGGTAGGCCCAGAGGCAGGAGGTCTGAGGTGAAGCCAGTGGATGCTGCAGGGTCTCCGAATCTGCTCAGAGGAATGGCCTTCACAATACGGAATGTTATGAGTGTAGTTGGCAGGGCCACTGTCCCCTGTGCAGATGTAAGTCAGTCAGTCAGTTCAGTCGCTCAGTCGTGTCTCTTTGCGACCCCATGAACCTCAGCACGCCAGGCCTCCCTATCCATCACCAGCTCCCTGAGTCCACCCAAACCCATGTCTATTGAGTCGGTGATGCCATCCAGCCGTCTCATCTTCTGTTGTCCCCTTCTCCTCCTGCCCTCAATCGTTGCCAGCATCAGGGTCTTTTCCAGTGAGTCAGCTCTTCGCATCAGATAGCCAAAGTATTGGAGTTTCAGCTTCAACATCAGTCCTTCCAATGAACACCCAGGACTGATCTCCTTTAGGATGGACTGGTTGGATCTCCTTAAAGTCTAAGGGATTCTCAACAGTCTTCTCCAACACCACAGTTCAAAAGCATCAATTCTTCGGCGCTCAGCTTTCTTTATAGTCCAACTCGCACATCCATACATGACCACTGGAAAAACCATAGCCTTGACTAGATGGACCTTTGTTGGCAAAATAATGTCTCTGCTTTTTAATATGCTGTCTAGGTTGGTCATAAATTTCCTTCCAAGGAGTAAGCGTCTTTTAATTTCATGGCTGCAGTCACCATCTGCAGTGATTTTGGAGCCCAGAAAAATAAAGCCAGTCACTGTTTCCACTGTTTACCCATCTACTTGCCATGAAGTGATGGGACCGGATGCCATAATCTCAGTTTTCTGAATGTTGAGCTTTAAGCCAACTTTTAAGGACCACCATCATTCTCGTGGAGTGGGCCTGCCTGCCTGGGTGTGTCTGGGCTGCACAAAGCCTGTGTACAGGTAGAAAGGCACTCTCGAAGATCTGCCTGTGTGTCATAGCCTGCATAAGTGTGCATGAGTGTGAACGTGGGCACACATGGCCGGGAAGTATGCCTGGGTACACCTGTATAGACGTGCCCGTGTGCCCACATGACAGAGCAGAGGGTTCTGTGCACACACGGTAGTGTTAGTAGGGAGCGTTTTTGTCAGGGCCCGGGTACCAAGGAGTGTTTCTATGTGTCTGGATGTGCACACGTGTGTGTTAAGTGCTGGGGTCCCTGTGTAGAAACACTTGAGCGTGTGTATAGGAGTCCAGCCTTCCGTGTGCGCGCGCGTGCTCTGGGGGGGTCCCCAAGCGTAGGGGCGCAGCGAGTCCCGCAGGGCCCGGAGAGAGCAGGTGGGCTGTTTGGAGGCACCAGGCGGCCCGGCAGCCTGGGACTGCGCGCGGGGAGGAGGAAGAGGGCAGCGGGCTCGGCCGCGCCTTTGTCTGCGCCGCCGCGCGCGGGGAGTCCTGCGCCTTTGTGTGACCCTCGCAGGTGTGCGCGCGGGGTCGGGCGGGGGAGGGGCGGAGGGCGGGGCGCCTCCTCCGCAGCCGGCCCCGCCCTCTGGCCCATTGGCTGGGCGCTGCCTCCCTCTGGCGGGCACGGAGGGAAGCGTTAGGCCGCGAGCGCCACAGCGCGAAGGGCCAGCCAGTGGCCCCGGGACCCGGTACTCCCCTCCACCCCAGCCACCTCCGGCGCCCGCTTTGCCCTCTGGCGGACCTCCTGCCGCTCCAGGGCAAGGCCCGGCCCTGCCACCGGCCCTACCACTGCCCACGGGTACCTCTTCTCCCAGTGGTGGCCGCGGACGCCTCACCTGCGGGCACAGGCGCGGCTGGGTTCCCCGTTGGCCACAGCCTGCGGAAGCTTCCTCCTGCCCTGCTTCTTGGCTTCAACGCTTCTTGCCTCTGAGCCCTTAGAGAGGCCACCTCACTTCTTTGGTCCTCAGTCTTTGTCTGTAAAACGGGGGCAAATAGCACCTTCAGAGGTGATGCCTGTTAGGTGTGACAGGCAGGGCCTAGCATTGGGAAAGGCCCGCCCCAAACTCCTAGCCAGTGTTTTAGTGTCGGTGTTTTGGTTCCACCTTCTCTCCCAGACCCACAAGCCCTGCTCCAGATGTGCCGGCCGGGTGGAGGCGGCAGCGGGGCTGGGGGCACCTCCTGGGGGCACAGCTGCGGAGTCAGCTCTTCCAGCCTCCCTCCGCTCAACCCCCCCAACCCCCACTTCCCCAACACACATACACACACACACACACACACATGATTTGGGGTCCGCAGCCGGCTGGGGTGGGCCTTCAGGCACGGGTATTTTCCCTTCTGAAGGGGGCGGACCCTGTGGTTTCCTCCCTGGGTGACTTCCGGCAGCGAGGGCTTGGCCCCCAGAGAGGGCGGGGAGATGACACAGTTGTTCCCCCAGCCCTGCGGGGCGGGCAGCATGGTTCACTCCGGCATGGGGGCTCCAGGTAAGGGGCCGGGCGTACAGGCAGCACCCGGGGTTCATCCTGGCCTGGCCTGCCCTTCCTCTCCGACTGCTCCTCCGCTCACTGACTCTGTGCCTCAGCAGCTGCCCCTCTCCCCATCCTGCGTCCCACCCCAGCTCCTCTTTCCCCTCCCCTTTCGCATCAGCCCTGGGGGGCTTCAGCCCTCTTCTCCCTTCCTCTGCCGCTTCCTGTCCTGAGGGGTCCGCGGGAGGAGGATGGAGCCAGGTGTTGCTCTCCGGCTCTCATACAGAGGACCAGTGGGTGGGCGACATGAGTGATCCTGGGAGAGGACTGCCTGGGGGCTGGACCGCCGAGTGTGTGCCTCTGTGTACGCGTGTGTGAACAGTGGTTCTGAGTTTTCTATATATGACTGTCAGGTGTGCGTGTGCGAGGGGCTGTGTGTGCGGCACTGTGGGGATAGCCTTGGCAAGGCTCTCTTGATTCACTTCCTCACTTGGTTCACCTCTGATGTTCCCTTCTCGGGTGGCCTCCCCTGCCTTCCCCATCTAAACGGGCACCCCTGAAAATTTATGTTTGTGTGTTTATGAACCGCCTCCCCCACCAAGTGTCAGCGGACTGAGCGAACATCGTCCGCCAAGGGCTGTACAAAGTGATTTGTACATGTTGACTTGTTTGGCATAACGTGTCCATCTTTGCATAATGATGGTTAGCTCTCGGCAGTGTGGATGGGAGAGTTAAGTGAGGTAATACAGTAATAGCAGGGCCTGGACCACGGCCAGTGTCCATACTTCAAGGGTGTTTTGTTTGAGGCCCTATAGTTCTGACCGTGGGGATGTGTCCCATTTGTGGGTGTCTGTGGGGCTGAATCTTGGTTTGGCCTGCGTCTGTGTGCATCAGCGTTTGCGGGTGTCCTGTGAGCCGTCATCAGCACATATTTACGGAGAAGTTCTGTGCTGAATGTTGGAAATACTACTGAAGAAGGCAGTTCTGGGTCTGTCTTCCTGGAGTGCCCAGTTCAGTAAGGGAGACAGACCTGTCACCAGACAAGGGAGGAAGCACAGACAGAGGGGTGGGAGCTGGGATGCAGGAGGCACAGGGCACCGGGCGAGCCCAGAAGACTTGTCCAGTTCAGCTAATGGGGCATCAGGGAGGACTTCCTGGAGGAGGGCATGTCTGGTCTGACATGACAGATGAGTGGGTATGAGTAGGCAAGGGAGGCAAGGAGGGTGCTGAGGTAGAAGGAAGGTTACTTGCAGGATGCTGTGTGATGTGATGATTTACTGAGGGGACCGTATGTGCAACTATGGATGTGTGTGTGTATGTTTGTGCGTGTGCACATGTGTGTACAGTGCAGACACAGCGACCCAGGGCATCTGCATAGGATAATGTGTGCATACGGTCTCTTCCCTGTCTGTGGGGGAATGGCGGCTTTATCAGGCACTGGGTTAGACCCTTTATTTGGGATTTCTCAGAGAATTGCCCCACCTGCGAGGCCTGCCTGGGCTCCCCAGCCTGGATGTGGATTAACACATGTGTGGTCTTGAGCAGATCATGCCTCCTGCTCGGTCTTGGGCTCCACATCTCTGGACTGGGTCCTCGGTTGCACCCTGGCCCTCTCCCAGGAGGAGGGGACTCTGGGAGTATGAGTAGGTGCACGTGTGTGTGTGTCTGAGTGACCTGTGTGTGTGTGTGTACATCTCTGTATGTCTGTCTAGTGACTGTGTGTGTGGGCATACATCTGAGTCTACCTTTATGTATGAGTGACTCTGGGTGTATGTGTGTGTGTGTGCATATCTTGTGTGAGTACATCTTTGTCTATATGAGTGACCCGGATGTGTATATATATGCACATCTGTATCTATCTGTGTGTCTGAGAGACTCTGGATGTGTGTGTACCTGTCTGTGTGTCTGAGTGACTCTGGGTGTGTGAATGTGTACCTGTTTGTATGTGTGAGTGACTCTGGGGGGGGGCGTGTACTTGTATTTGTGTCTGAGTGACTCTGGGTGTGTGAGTGTGTAGCTGTCTGTATGTGTGTCTGAATGAGTCTGAGTGAGTGTGCACAGCTTGTGTATGTACATCTTGATGTATCTATCTCAATGACCTGGGTGTGAGTGTGTACCTGTCTCTGTCACTCTGTGTGTGTGTGTGGACATCTGGTGTGTGTCTATCTGAGTGACCTGGGTGTATATGTGTGTATGCACATCTGTGTCTTACCTGGACATCTGTCTGTGAGTGACTCTGGGATGTTCGTGTATACATGTTCGGGGGTGACTCGGTGTGTGAGTGTGTGTACAGGCAGGTGTGCCCACACATGTCTGGGTGTGCATTTTGCATATCTGCTGGTGTCATTGTGTCTGGGCTCGTGTCTTCATCTGCACACATTCCCGTCTGGGATCCGCGCACCTGTCCCCGTGTGCGTTTGCATGGTCTCAGTCCGTGTCGGGGCTCCGCCTGGCTGAGGCTGTGGTGTGTGCGCTCTGTGGCAGCTCCTGTCAGCACAGCTGCGGGGCCACCGCTCTTGTTGTGTCTGCATCCTCCCCCCTGACACCCAGGAGTGTTCGCTCCCTGGAGGCCACCCCAGGGACAGCTGTGGGGTGTGGGTGTGAAACGCTGCTCCCGGGGAGGCCGGGCTGGGCCAGTGGGCGCGCAGAGGTTCCCGGCAGTGCCGACCCGGCCCACAGGGGCTCCCAGGCCCCAGCCTTGCTTGAAGTGGGCTTTGAAGGCCGGGGACCCAGGGGACAGGCCAAACGGGGCCGGGAGGGGTGAGGGGCAGCCCTTGGGCCCTCTATATTTAGCCCCGTTTTCGGTAAGTGCTAACGAGAAGCTGGCCCAAGTCTGCTAAAACCGGCTGGGGGAAATGCAGAGGAGAAGTGAAAGTCCGGGGAGGGAGGGGCGGGGGAGGGTGGAGGGGACCCAGGGTCCCAGGCCTGGGGCAGTGGGGCAAGCGGGTGTGAGCCCAGAGGCGTGGCAGCCCTGGGCGGGTCTGACCCGCTGGTGGTGGGACTCAAGGGGCCCCGCTGGGTGCTACAGGGCTTTTTCCTGCCCGTTCTCTGAAGAGTTGAAGAGTCGCACGCTGCCTGCGATGGGAGGAGGGAGGGGTGACCCTAAGCAGCCTCCCAGACTTTCTGTGCAGATGAATGAGGCTTTGAGGGGGCACTTCTGAAGGTGTTGGGGGGGGACGTTAGAGCAAATTAGAGCCACCTGGAAGGGGGCTTGAAAAAATTAGGACACTTAGGTTTCACCTTGTGCCATAACACTGTGCCAGAGTATTATGGGGTGGGATTGGGCAGGAGCCTTTGTCTAGCGTTGAGCGAGAGAGGGAGCGAGAGAGCTCGCAGGATGGGGTCTCAGCGAGCCTTTCGCCAGGGTCACCATACCCTGAGTCCCCGTGAAGACATCACTGAAGCTCTGGGTCCATGGTGGAAATGGAGTCCCTCAGTTCATCCCTGGTGGGGATGGTTTGATGAGACCCTCCTCTTGGGTTGGGCTCGATAAAGGAAGAGGAGAGGGGAGGACAGAGGCCTGGGGAATGGGCAGCTCTGGCCATTTTGCTGTCAGCCCAGCCGATGCTGCAGGGGTGTGTGGGCTGTGTGGGAGCTGGGGGCGGGGGCAGGATTGGGGAAACAGTGGTAGAAAGTTCCCCTCAAACCACGTTTGTCTCTGCAGCCACCATTCCTACAGAGGGGAGGTGACCTTAAAGGTTTAAGGTCAGGTGGGAGCCCCTGGGGGCCTGGCGCTGAGGGTTGAAGATCAGGTGACCACAGAGAGAGGATCCTTTCTTGAGTTCCTTCATTCCAAAGACAGAGGCCCAGACTGTGCAGTGGTGACTCCAGTCTGGGCCCTAAGGAACCCACCATCTAGGGTAGGGGGTCACTGCCTAGGCAGTCAGGGTGTGTTGGGAGTAGAGGGAGCCCAGATGAGAGAGGCACTGACAACCTGGGCAGTCCAGGAGGACCTCACAGAGGAGGTGACGTGGAGCTGGGGCCTTAAAGAGGAGCAGGAGTTTGCTAGTTATGAAGGAAAAGGTCGTCCCAGGTGGGAAGGGAGCAGAGGCAAAGGCCTGGAGGAGAGAGAGCAGGGCGGCCCTTGTTCATCCCACCCACGCCTCCTGATGAGGACCCCAGATGAGTCAGCCCTGCCCCGAGGGCTTCCTAGCCTGATGGAGGAGACATTCTGGGGCCCAGATGGCTGCAGCCGTTAGGACAGTGACGGGCAAGTGGAGCCAGGGTGCAGGGCAGAGACCCCCCACCTGAAGTCATCAGGGTGGTGACTTCAAGGAGGACGGAGCCTGTGCTGGGTCCTGAAGGATGAGTAGGAGGTCACCAGGCAGACAGAGTGGGGACAGCGTTCCAGGCCGAGGGACCAGCCCACGCCAAGGCTCTTTACATGGCAGAGACAGCAGGACAGAGGCAGGAACAAGTAAGAGACAGAGCGAGCAGCAGAGAGGGACAAACATTTATAACCTGGGCTTCCAAGCTGGGTGATGCTGGGGACCCAGCAGTGAGTCAGCCCAGGCCTGTCCGCTGATCATTGGGGAAGGACAAGGGCACAGGTGACCACAGCCCTGCGGGCTCAGGGCTGGGTTGGCGAAGAGAGGCTGCCTTAGTTGGCTAGGGCTGCCATAACAAAGTACCCCCAGACGGGATGGCTTACACGATAGAAATTATTTTTCTCAAAATTCTGGAGGCTGGAAGTCCAAGGTCAAGGTGTCAGTGGGGTTAGTGTCTTCCGAGGCCTCTCTCCTTGGCTGGGGGTGGCCATCAGCTTTCTGGGTCCTCACCTGGTCTTCCCTTTGTGCCTGTCTGCATCCCAGTCTCATCGTCTTATTAAGGACACCAGTCATACTGGATCAGGGTCTAGCCTGAGGCCCTGATCTGTATGTAGGGCCTGATCTCATTTTGGCTTCATTACCTCCGTAAAGATTCTGTCTCCAAAGACGGTCACAGTCTGAGTTACTGGGGGTTAGGAATCCAGGAGAGGAATGTCGAGGGGCACAGCTCAGCACACAGCAGAGGCCGAGGATGAGCACGGGCCCTTTGGGGTGGAGGTGGGGCCCGACGCCACCCTGGTCTCTGAGCAGGAGGGGCGTTCACCGGTGAGGTGGGGAGGAAAGAACTTGTACGGCCTGGACTCCTGCCCCCTGCCCCTCGCCAGGCAGAGGGCGATGCCAGCGATGACTGAAGAGAAAGGTGCATGAGTGCTAAGAGATGGGCAGCGGAGGGTGACGAGGGTCACACCCTGATGGCCAGGATGGGGAGCCTGGGCTTTTCTTAGGAGGCGGGGAACCGTGGAAGTGGTCATGGCCGGGGAAGGAGCTCCTGATGGCAGCGTGGACACTGGCTGGAAGGAGGGGCTGCGGAGGCAGCCGGGGCACGGCTTTCCAGAATGCTGGCAGGGATGGAGGGCCACTCTAGGGTTTGTGGTTGCCTGCAGCAGGGCCAAGGGCTAGGAGATTTATTTATTTGGCTTTAAAATGTTATTTATTCTTTATTTGGCTGTGCTGGGTCTTCCTCACTGCACAGGCTTTTCTCTAGCTTCGGTGAGCAGGGGCCACTCTCCAGGTGCCACGCGCGGGCTTCTCATTGCAGTGGCTTCCCTTGGGATGGAGCGCGGGCTCTGGGGGACTCAGGCCTCGGTAGTTAAGGCTCCCAGGATCTAGAGCACAGGCTCAGTAGTTGTGGCACATGGGCTCAGCTGTCCCTCGGCACGTGGAATCTGCCCGGACCAGGGTCTCCTGCAGGTGACAGGAGGATTATTGGCAGGTGAATTCTTTACCACTGAGCCACCAAGGAAGCCGAGTCTGGGAGTTTTAGAGCCAGGATCAGGCAGGACTCCTGCTTCTTGATGCCCCAGGGTCAGGAGGCGGGGGAACTCCTTCCTAGGCTCCCTTTGTGACCTCCTGGGCCTTGGGGTCCTTAACCACTCAGTGCCCCTTCCCCAGTGCCCAGAAACAGGGCCTGAACTCCGGGAGCATCTGGGCACCTGCTCCCCACCCCCACCTTGTAAGCTTATGCCTTAGTAGGACTATGTGCTGGCTTATTATTATTAGCTTGTTTTATTTCTTTTTTGTGTGTGAAAACATACGTATAGTAAAACGCTCAGATTTTAAGTGTACAGTTTGATGAATTTTTACATATGTACAGACACCCCCCCAAACCACCAAACAGATCACCTCCCAGGACATTTCTAACCCTCTGAAGGCTTCTTCACACCCTTTTCAGATCAGCACCCCCCAAAAGGTGCCCACTAATCTGACCTTAATCACCTGAGGTCATCCTGCCTGTTTCTCAGTTTCCCTTAATTGGGGTCCTGCTATCTGTCCACTTCTGTTGTCTCACGTCTTTCTCTTGGCAGCAGGTTTGCGAGATTCAGTGTGTCTGATGCAGGAGCTGGTTCTTTTCTGGGCTGTGGAGTATTTTGCTGTACGGCCGTACCAATGTGTTGACTTGTCCCCATTAACGGGCCCTTGAGCTGTTTCCAGTTGGGGGGCGGTTAGGAAAGGGCTGTTGCCCGGAACACATGTGCCCGGGGCGCTGGTGGGCAGGACACTCCTTCCTCTGGGGTGGATGCCGGGAGAGGATGTGCTGGGAAGCGGCACCTCTCTAACTTTCCTGAACTGAGCCTGGATGGATTTACACCCCTGTCAGCAGTGTGTGCCCTGGACTTTCCCCTTTTTTTTTCCTTCGTCGGCGCCCAGCCTTGGTTGCTGCACGGGCTGCTCTCTAGTTGCGGCACACAGGCCTCTCACTGCAGTGGCTTCTCTGGTTGCAGAGCACGGGCTCGAGAGCCCAGGCGTCAGTAGTTGTGGTGCCTGGGCTTAGTTGCTTCGAGGCGTGTGGGATCTTCCTGGATCAGGGATCAAACCCGTGTCCCTCGCACTGGCAGGTGGATTCTTTACCACTGAGCCACAAGGGAAGCCTTGAGTTGGTTTTTTAATCAGGAATTTCAAATCAGAGTGGCATTCCTTGTCAAGTGACCCTCAGTTGCAACATATCTGGACTTCTTTTTCAGTTGCAGAGGCTCTTTCAGGTCTCTCCTTTCTAGCTGGCCTTCTTTAACTAATCTTGGATGCAGAGCATGCTAGCGTTGGATGGCTCCTTTGATAGAATGGGGTCTTGGTGGGGATTTGGAGTGAGTTGTGAGATGTTAGGGTCAGAGTCAGGGTCAGGAGTAAGGTCTAAGGCCAAGCTGGGAGTCGAGGTCAGATGAAGGACTCAGACCGTCTGGATGAGAGCTGGGGATCAGTGTGGGTAAGAGAATTGAGAATGGGTCAGTCAGAAACCCAGACTGGGAGTCTAGGACCAGGAAGGGCTGGGTTTGAATGGCTCTCAGGGTGAGCCTGGGGTTGAGTCACTGTGGAGATGAGGTGGAGGGGATCAGAACGGGTTCTTCAGACCGTAGCGATACTGATTAGAAGTGGGAGCCCCAGAGTCACGAGGACCCCAGTCCGACCTGGGTGCCTCTGCTGTCTCACTGGGCTCTTGGGGAGGTGCCATCTGCCTGGAACCTCAGTTTTCTCCCCTGTAAAATGGGGGTAATATTGGTACCAGCTGCCAACGTGAGCTCTGAGTCATATCTCGCGCTGTGCTAGTAGCACTCACCTTCCTGTGACCAGAATCGGAGCGCTGTGAGCATGGGGTTGTTTCCCTTGCTCCGGGTCCCCTGTTTGCCACCTCCTTCCATTACCTGGGCCTGCGGGACTGTAGGGTGGGATGGGGTTGGTAGGCTAGGGGCTCCAGGTTGGATTAAGGGCTGCAGTCCCAGGTAAGGTCTAGGGTTAGGTCTGAGGACAAGGTCAGGGCAGAAGCGGATGGGGTTGGAGTTGGAGTCACAGAGATGAGAGCGGGGCCGCCCAGCTTGAAAGGGAGGCGGAGGGTGGAGTGGACGGGAAAGTGGTGGGCCGGGGAGGGGGCCTGGGGCGCTGAATCACACTCGGAGATCTGAGGACTCGCTCCTGGGGGACGCTGCCGTCCCTCACACCTCCCAGGCCCTACTCAGAGTGGAAAACATGCCTCACCGAAACCTGGCGACCGCTGCGAGGAAGCCCACGGCTGACTCGCTCCTTCGGAGCGTCGCCAGCCTCCCCCAACCCCAGGCGGCCAGAGCCTCGCCGGAACCAAGGGCCAACCTCATCTCCCACCCTGCCCCAGGTCTCTTGGGGAGTTGAAGGTGACCCTCCCTGTGCCACCTTCCAGAGGGGCCAAGAGGCTCCCCACAGCCCAAAGGCTCCTCTCCTCCTCTCCTGTCCTACTGGTGGAGGGCAGGGGTCCGGAGCAGAGGGCATGTCTCCAAGGTGGCAGGGGATGTGAGGGTATGGGGGGAGAGGCTGGGTGGTGCTGGGGGAGCGGCCCCAGAACCCTACTGGCTTCCGCACCCTCACCCCACTGGCATCCCTCATCTGTCCTCAGAAATAAGAATGTCTAAGCCCCTGGAGGCCGAGAAGCAAGGTCTGGACTCCCCATCAGAGCACACAGGTAAGTGGGGAACGAGGCAGGGAGGGCAGAGGTCACCACGGGTGGAGGGCAGGGGCGCTGCGGGGGCTTCAGGGTCGGGGGCTGGTGACAACTCACCCCTTGTCCCTCTCGTTGCAGACACTGAAAGAAATGGACCCGACACTAACCATCAGGTCAGGAGGCGGTGGATGGGTAGCAGGGAGAGAGGCAGAAGGGAGCAGAGTGGAGCTCTGTGGGGCAGGGGTAGGGCGTCAGAAGTTCCTTCATCTCACTGTTCCCATCGCCCACCCCCACTTGCTCTTTGCAGAACCCCCAGAATAAGACCTCCCCATTCTCCGTGTCCCCGACTGGCCCCAGCACCAAGGTAAGCCCCGGTCAGAGCAGCCAGGGTGACCGCTCGGATATGACATTTGGTAGAGGGTCCCGGATGCCTGCTGTGGGCCTGGGGCCTGGCACCTTGGTGACAGGACTCCTCCCGCCCCTTCTCACCCTCAGGCTCCCGCCCCAGGCCTGTGACTCACCAGGGCTCCTTCCCCTTCCCTGGGGGGGTGGGGGTGGCCAGGGAAATCCCCCCCAGAGCCCCAGGGCGATGAACAACAGGAAGCTGAGGGCCCCGCCCCCATCCCAACTTCCCTGACCGAACAGGGGCCCGCCCCACCCCCACCCCCCCAACGCACAAGCTCGGGGGCCAGGCGATGAGTGGGGAGCAGGTGGGGGCGGGCAGATCCAGTGAGGATGCTGCAGGAGAGGACAGCGGGGAGGCCAGAAGTGGCCAGATGGAGCACATCCCACATCCAGACAGGGCCCTGCTGCTGGGCACAGCTGGGCTTTGAGGGGGGTGTCTGGGGCCCGGGTCTCCACCCTCCAGTCTGGTGGGGGTGGCCAGCCGATCCAGAGGCCTAAAGATGGCGCAGGCGCAGGGTGGCCTGGGTGGGACTCCTTACCCTGACCAGTGGTGGCCGGAGGACAGGGTAGGGTGCCAGGAGCTGTTCTGAGGGAAAGTCACCCTCCCACTCTGGGCTCCTCAGTCTCCTCTAGCCCAGGAGTGGGGGCTGGCAGATTGGATGACCTCTTGACAGGTGTCCGGTTCAGAGTGTGCAGACATGACCCAGGGGAGAAGGCCCCTGACTCTGACCAGCTTCACTCTGATCTCAAGCTGGGCTCTGGCCTTAGCCCTCAGAGCCAAGAGTATCCATCACCCCCCTCCCCGCCCCCAAGCCCCTCCCCACCCTCATCTGAATCTTTGCAGCCCGTCCTGCCCCAGCAGCCCTGCTTCTCCCCAGGGGGGAGACCAGTGGGGTCTAGGAGAGCAAAGGTCCTCGCTGCCTTCCCCACCAGGTCTCCGTCCACATCTGGTCTGCGCTCCCTGCCCCTGCTGCTCCATCCCACCGCATCTCTTCTGTGTCAGTCTTTCCCTCAGGGCAGTCATTCATGTGCTTCCATCAGGATGTCAGACAGATGCACACACCACCTGTATAATTATTTATGTATAATTATTTACATCACAATTTTGTTAAATTGGTTCTTAATTTAAAAAAATTTATTATGGAAAATGTGAAACAGATACAAAAGTAGAAGGAAGACCATAGCGAAACAAACCTCGAGGTACCTGTCACTCAGCTTCAACAATAATCAGCTCATGAACTGGCTTGCTTACTCAACAGCTAAAATAAAACTTTTTTTTTTTAATGGAAATTTCATGAATGGAAAACCAGAATCACTTGCCATGGAAATAAAGACAATGATTATTAAAATTACCCAGAGACTCTTGCCTGTTGTAGGGTCTAAGCCTGAGACCAGTTCTCTCTTTGTTAGAAGGGAAGGTGAGCCAGGGTAGGAAGGTATTAGAGACATCCTTGCATCTAATGAAGACTTTTCTTAAAAGACCCAGAGAGAAGGAAAGAGCCCTGAGAAGCCTCGTACTCTCACCATGGCACACAGTGTTCGTTTTTTAAAAACCTTTCATTAAAATATTACACACACTTAGATCCTTGGCATACAACTCTGGATTTTCACAAACTGAACACCTGTGTCGTCAGCATCAGATCAAAAAACAGAACACGACCAGACTTCCAGAAGGCCCTTAATTTCCCCAGGAGGGCAGCCATGGCCCTGGCTTCTAGTTCCGCTGTTTCACATTGCATCCCCACACCCCTTAGACTTTCTGACGCTTGGGTCCCACCCCCTGGGGCGTGCCACTCACCCTCTGTTATTCGGCCTTTCCCGGGCCTCTGTCTGTCTGTCAGTCTCCGTCTGTGGCACAAACGCTGTGCTTGCTCCTGCCAAGTCGCTGTGTTGCCTTGCACAAGTCGCTTTCCCTCTGTGAACCTCCTTTGGCAAGACGTTGTTGGGACATTGGGCTGAAGGATGATCCTTAATACTCCCTTCTGGGCCCGAGAGTGAGACCCATCAAGCCACACACCCCCACCCCATGTGTCTTTTGCGAATAGACCTCTCAGGTCAGCCCACCATTGTCTGGCTTTTTGTGTAGGAGGGGAAGAAGGCAGGGACCTAGGTAGGGACCACTGTAAGCTGGTCTGTTGTACGTGGTGGATGCAGATGCATCTGTATTCTCCACGGAGAGATGAGGAGGGGCTCAGCGGACTCTGGGGTGGAGGCTGACAGTGGGCAGACCTGAACCACATCTGGCCTGCAAACACCCTTTTCTGACCTTGCCGCGTTTCTGCCTTAGATTTTTACTGGTAGGAATAGAGTAGGGGCTGGTCAGGCCCCCCTTCAGGCAGGCAGGCACGCTCTTTCCAGCTCACTCCGCCCACACTTGCCCAAATCACCCATTTTCACCATCTGCCTGTTTCCTTAGGCTTTGACTTCGTGACCCATATTTTAAGACGGTGATTTTTCTTTAATACCTTAAGACCCTTTCTTCCAACAAAGTCTTGTTCCACTGGACAGACAGGAGATGTACCTTGGGCTGAAGCAGATGAGGGATGTGGTACCCAGAACCCTCGGGTCCCCCAGGCATCATTTCCCATTTGACACATGGGGAACTGACCCCCAAGAGGGTAAAAGCACTCTCCGAAGGCGACCCTTTCCTGTCGGGAGTTGGGGTGCAGAGGGTGTGTTAACCTTTCTGACCGATGTGGAAACTGAGGCTAAACGGAGCGGTTAGCCCGCCCCTGCAGACCTCGCCTTCGCCCCCCAGTCTGCTCCTCCCCGTGCGAGCGCGGGGTTGGCGTAGCCACACACGTGCCCTCTCTTTGGTTCGCAGGTGGGCATTCTCTCTGGCCTCCACTTAACATTCTGGGGTCCCGGACCCTGCCTCTCTCCCCCCCAGATCAAGGCTGAAGACCCCAGCGGCGACTCAGCCCCAGCAGCACCCCCGCCCCCGCAGCCGGCTCAGCCACACCTGCCCCAAGCCCAACTCATGTTGACTGGCAGCCAGCTAGCCGGGGTAAGTACCGGGGCGCACAGGGACGGTGGACTGTGCGGGGGCGGGGGGAACAGGCCAGCCGCCTCCCGTCTGTTACAGGACCCACGGTGGTCTGGGGTATCCCGCCAGGCCCACGGCCACTCTGTCCACGCCTGTCTCTTCTGCCCGGTAACCCGCTTGGCTCAAGGCGCTACCTAACCCCTGTCTGCCTTCTCTGCTCCTCCCACGCTCCTCCTCCGGCCCCGCCCCCCCCCCGCAGCTCACGGCGCTGATGCCGGCTCAGCAGCAGCTCCTCCTGCAGCAAGCGCAGGCCCAGCTCCTGGCCGCCGCCGTGCAGCAGTCCAGCGCCGCCGCCGCCGCCGCCGCCTCCACCTCCTCCTCCTCTTCCTCCTCCTCCTCCTCCGCCTCCTCCTCGACCTCGCAGCCTCCAGCCTCCTCCTCCTCCGGGGGAGGCGACCTGCCACCACCACAGTCTGCCAGCCAGCCCCCGGGGACCCCACAGCTCACCCTGTCCCAGCCCATCCAACTCACAGCACAGGTAAGGGCGGTCCCCGGGGGAGAACCCTCCCCCGGCCGAGAACCCGAGACTGTGCAGGAGGCTGGCTGGTCCCCGGGTACCATTTACCATTCTGACCACCAGCCACCGGCCGGGCAGTCCCCCGGCAACGCTAGGAAGCCTTGGGACACGCCTCCACCCATCACTGGAGGGATAGAGTGAGGCTCAGAGGGAGGACGGCCTCCGCGTGATGGGAGTGGCTGACTCCCCGATTTCTGTGCACCTCGCTGAGGGGGCCCAGCCACCTGGGAGGCTGACACGTCATCCTCAGTTTACAGCAGAGGAAACCGGGGGTCACCTCAGTGAGCAGGACCTGTGTGTGGGCCCCGAACGAAAGGCTGAGAATCAGAATCAGTGTCCCCACATCATGTCCCCTGGTTCATCCAGTGAGACCTTCTTTCAGAAAGAGGCCCATGACCTATGGGTCAGGAAATGTCGCCTTCTCTCTCCCCATTCTACAGACTTCCGGTCTACGTGGAATCATGCATGAGGGGCCATATTAGCTTCTAGGCCTGCCACAACAAAGTATCACAAACGGGGTGGCTTAAAACAACCAAAATGCATCACATCAGACTAGAAGTCCAAAATCAAGGTGTCAGCAGAGCTGGGCTCTCTGTGAAGGCTCTAGGGGGAATCCCTCTTTGCTTCTTCCAGCTTCTGGTGGTGCGGGAAATCGCTGGCTTTCTCATAGATGGATGACTCCAATCTCTGCCCCCGTCATCGCATGGCCATCTTCTCTGTGCGTGTCGGTCTCTGTGTCCACATTTCCCCTCCTTGTAAAAGGACAGCAGTCATCGAGTTAGGGCTCACCCTAATGACCTCATTTTAACTCGATCATATCTGCAAAGACCTCATTTCCAAACCAGGTCATAGTTACAGGCACTAGGGGTTAGAATTTCCACCCTATGTTTTTAGGGAACACAATACAACTGTGGCGGTGGCCAGTTCAACTGTTGGCAGTGGCCACAGGCTTCCCATAAGGATGGCTGATGTGAGCTGAGTAGAAGCTGGGCAGGCCGCTCTCTCCGGCGCACCCCTTCCTTCCACACCTGCCCATGTCACCCATATGTACTGTTCACCTGGTTTCCACATAGCATTTGAGTCTGTGACCCATGTTGCAGGACAGCGAAGGGCCTAGGAAACCTTAGAGCAAGGGACCCTGTTTAACTTCCCACAGCCCTGAGTTTCTCACAGTGACTGTTCCTAGGATCCTCCTCTTTCCCCACCCCTTCCCAAGGAATCCCCTGGCTGCCTGTGCTGTCTGCACCAGGGAGCTGTCCGGCACCTGCGAGGCTGTTCCCTTGGCAGCAGTTAGCTTCTGATGGACCAGCTCCACTGCTGGCCAGCAGTCTCACTTGGGGGTGTCCTTAACACCGTGCGCATCTCTGCCTTCTTAGTGCTTCCTGCCACAAGGTCTGGCTCTGCAGCAACACAAAGCAATCTGGCCTCGCTGCTCTGTAGTGACTGTCCCAAACAGATCCTCCCAATGCCTGGCTCACCACTGTTGCCACATGTAGTCTGTCGGACGTGGCCTTGGTACCAGGCACTGTGCTAACACGACCACCTTGAATCCACAGATCCTCATCATGCCTGGGGCTCTGGGGGAGTGAAGTGACTCGCCCGCCTCAGATCATACCGTGAGCTCAAGGGGCATTGCCAGCCCAGGAGTCCAGAGCTGTAACCACATGATCTGGGGCTGCTGTCCCTATCTGGCACCCCTCCCTCCCCAGCCACCAGAGACCCCAGCAGCCGGTGATTTGCCTCGTAATACACACCTCTCTTCACTGGGCAGCGCTGAGGCTCAGGGCTCCTCGCTAGGCTCCTCCAATCTCTGTCCTTCTTTCTACCTGGAAGTCAGCCCCTTCTCTTTATCTGGTCAGCTCCTCCTCTCGCTTTAAGTCCCAGCTCAGGAGCCTGTGCCTTCAGGAAGTCTTCCATGACTTCTCTTTCTCTCACAGGTTTGATTTTCTGCTTTCTGATCACCAAAGGCTGTGTGAAAATAGGCCATCGAAAATCTCTGTTGAAGGAACACAGACTACAGGGAGGGCGGAGGGACAGGGCAGCCTAGTGCAGACTGAACCAGGCCATCAGCCCCAGGAGCAGCAGACACTCCTGTTCAGCCAGCGCCTCCAGGCTCTCCACAGACTCCGGGAGCAGCAGGCTGACCCTCTGCCACCCGCTGTCCTGCCAGCACCCTGATTCTCCAGGCCTCCTCCTGCCCAGCCCTCTCCTCTCGCGCTGCCTGCCCCAGCTTCCCCCAGCTCTGATCTTCATCTGTCCCCTGCGAGTGCCAAGCTGGGCTGAGGTGGTTTCCTGGGAGTTCCGTTGCCCCGTGATCTCACTTCCCCAGCAGACAAATGTTTATCCCGGGCAGCCCAGGAGCAGGGAACCGCGCTGCTTGTGCCCAGGCCGTGGTGGGCACCACGTCCTCCCACGCTCGCTGCCCTGCTGCAGTCACAGCCGGCCTGGCCTGGGCTTGACTGTCTTCCCAGCCTGTGTCTTGTGCATGCCGGGGCCACTTAACTTCTCGGGCCTGCTCAGCTCCGTCCCGCCCTCACTTCACAGATATTTCCCTTGTGTCGAGCCCTGGCGGGAAGCAGGCATGACTCACACACAGCCTTGTCCCCCAAGGGGCTCCCAGTCTCGTAGGGAAACAGACACACCAACAAGCCACTAAGAAATGTTTGAGAAGTTGTAAGAAAGTTAAAGGGCTTCCCAGGTGGCACTAGTGGTAAAGAACCTGCCTGCCAATGCAGGAGACCTAAGAGACGCGTGTTCAATCCCTGGGTTGTCAAGACCCCATAGAGGAGGGCATGGCAACCCACTTCAGTATTCTTGCCTGGAGAATCCCATGGACAGAGGAGCCTGGTGGGCTATGGTCCATAGGGTCCCACAGAGTTGCACACAACTGAAGTGACTTGGTACACATGCAGGCAAGAAAGTCAAAAGCATTCACAATCTTATCACTTTGAAATTGTATATAAAGTACAAAGAAAAAGTCCAACTTCTGTCCTTGTAATGCCAGCTTCCAAAAACTAATGTCGGTCAGCTTGGCAGGAATCTTCCCTGCATTTTCCTATCTTGAACAGATGAAGAGGTGATTATAATACCATTTTACCACTGACTTTTTTTTTTTTTTGGCTGCACCACATATCTTGTGGAATCTCAGTTCTCCGACCAGGCATTGAACCCGAGCCCTTGGCAGTGAAAGCACAGAGTCCTAACCACTGAACCACCACAGAATTCCCTCTAATACAATTTTACAGTCTGTGTGGCCAGCACTGGGCACGGTGCTTTCTACCGAGGAGGCCCCACAGATATTTACTGAATCAATGAGGGATGTTTTGCTGCATCTTTTCAATCAAGGGTAGGGAAGACATCTCTCCAGGGGAGTCATTCAGAATGTCTGGCATAGGAGAGGCATTGATTGAACATTTATATTCACTTCTAAAACATCATTTTGTCTCTGGAGAGCCGGGGGAGTTGGGGGGATGTCCCCATTTCATCATACGGCTGCAGCAAATAGAGCTCGCGAAGATCTTTTAGGCAAGTAGGACCTAGTGAAGAAAAGTGACCGAGAGAAACCTGCTGGGAGCAGTGGGGACACAGGAAAAGAAAAGCGGCTGTGTCTGAAGGAGTCAGGGCAGGCTTCCCGGAGGAGGTGGCATCCAAACCTAGGGGGGACAGGTAGGAGTTTGCCAGGTGGATGAGTGAGGGAAAGGGTTCCAGGCATGGGAATGGCGAATGCAAAGTGAGAGAGTAGGGCAGGCTTGGGGCAGCGGTGGGTGGGCACGAATAAAGGATGAGGTGGGAGGAGGTGTCAGTGCGGCCACAGCCCCGCCTCTAGGCAGTTAGTAAGAGGGAGTATTTGGCTCAGGCCACTGAAAAGGCCCAGCCTAGCACATCAGACCCGGCCCCAGGGATCTGTCTTCCTTTTCATTCCGGGGCAGCCACAGTGGATACCAGCACTTCTAGCCTTGCAGCCACCATGCCCAGGGAGATAAAACACGCCCACTGTCAAGAGTCATTGTCTCCTGACCCCTGAGAAGGTGGGCTCAGCCCCACCTGGACTACGTGACGTGAGAGTGGGAAGGGCAGGACCCCAGGAGGAGATGAGTTCTGCCACTAGAGAAGAGGTGGGGGATGCCAGGTGAGCCCAGGCACCCACCTGGAGGTGTTCAGCCATATACCCACAGGCCCCAGAGTCCAGGAGCCAGGCCGAGGCTTGCCAGTCACTCCAGGACTCCTGGGCTGGGAATCTGTTGTGGCTTGTCTGTCCCAGAATTTTAGCACGAGGTAGCATGAAACGTTGGGCTCAGATGGTAAAGAACCTGTCTACCAGTGCAGTCGATGCAGGTTCAATCCTTGGGTCAGGAAGATCCCCTAGAGAAGGGAATGGTAACCCACTCCAGTATTCTTGCCTGGAGAATCCCATGGACAGAGGAGCCTGGCAGGCTACAGTCCATGGGATCTCTAAGAGTCCAACACAACTTAGTGACTAACAACAACAGCATGGGATGTTATATGCAATTGGCATGTAGGTGTTTTTCCTCCCTGTTGACTGGTACTCTGTTCCACGGTGTTCTGCCCCAGTCACTGCTCCACGTGGCAGGGCCAACCTCTGGGGAACAGGGGTATACATAGAAGATCTTGTGCTAGAGACAAGCCACCTCTGTCTACCTCCAACCCCAACCTTTAGAGCTTCCCCCCAGTGGAGGGGACTGGAGGAATCATAGTCATTTATTCATTCAACTAACACTTACGAGCACCTTGTGTACGCCAGGCTCTCATTTGTGACCCCAAGGGGACAGCTGGGAGCAAGGCAGAGGGGGCTGCCCTTGAGGATGCTGTTATGTTTTAGTGCAGAGACAGACAGTAAACAAGCCAACAAACCAGCAAAACAAGACGGTTTTAGCATAAGTGTAATGAAGAAAATGAAACAGGGTGCTGCCCTAGAGGGAGGAAGCCACTTTTATTTATTTATTTTTTTTGGCTGCACTGCACAGCACGCTGGGTCGGGGATGAAACCGTTATTTATTTATTTTAACACCAAAAGCATTTTGTATTGGGGTATAGCCAATTAACAATGTTGTGATAGTTTCAGGTGAACAGCGAAGGGACTCAGCCATACATATACCTGTATCCATTCTTCCCCAAACCGCGGGAGGAAGTCACTTTCAATGGGTAGTCAGGAAAAGCTTCACTGAGAAGGTGGCCTTTGAGAACCAAGGCCTGAATGAGTCGGACACGAAGGCAGTGGGAGAGCTTAGGAAAGGGCAACAGCAGGTACAAAGGTCCTGAGGTAGAAACCAGTCTGACTTGTTCAGGGCACAGAAGAAGGTGAAATGTGTGGAACAGAGTGAGTAGGAGACAAGTGGGAGGTGAGGGGCCATGGCAGAGGCAGGCAGGACTGGCTTTTGCAGCATCTCATAGGCAAGATCAAGGAGTTGGAAGGTGTGCTGGGTATGATGGGAGGCAGAGGGAGCTGCTAAGCAGGTTAGGAGTATGCCCCGACTGACCCTTTACAAAGCTCCTTCCAGCTGCTGTGGGTAGAATGGACTAGAAGCAAGGAGCCGAGTGGGAAGCCCTTGCAGGCATCCAGGTAGGCGATGAGGGTGGAGGTGGGGGCCAGCATGCTATTTTGTATGGATCCTGTAGGTCAAGGATGACTCCTGGGCCTCTGGCTTCAGCGACTGGGTGGTGGCGAGGTGGTTTCCTGAGCTGGGGAAGGCAGGGGAGGAACAGGGTGTTTTGGAGGGTGGGGCTGGGGAACCAGGAGTTTCACTTTGGACATGGTAGGGTTCAGAGTCTGTTAATCACCCAAAAGTAGAGACATCAAATAGGCAGATGGATATTGGAGGCTGAAACTCGGTGGAAGGTCTGGGTGGGAGCTGAAAGTTGTCGGTTTCCAAGAAGAGGATGGACCCATGGGGCTCCTGCCCTCGAGAGCTCATGGGGTGACTTGAGGTGGGTGACGTAAGGGTGCAGTGCCAGCAGATGCTTGTGTTGGGGGAGTATGTTCTGGTTTTCGAGATGCTTTGAGAATAATAATATTACTCAAGCCTCAAAACAACCCAGTGAAGAGTTAGACATTATTACTCTCGTTTTATAGATGAAAGAGCGATCCAGGTGGTGCTAGTGGTAAAGAACCCACCTGCCAGTGCGGGAGATGTAAGAGACATGGGTTCAATCCCTGAGTCAGGAAGATTCCCTGGAGAAGGAAATGGCAACCCACTCCAGTGTTCTTGCCTGGAGAATCCCAGGGATGGCAGAGCCTGGTGGGCTGCCGTCTATGGGGTTGCACAGAGTCAGACATGACTGAAGCGACTTAGCAGCAGCAGCAGCAGCACACATAGGTGAAAAACTGAGGCCCCGACAGAAATGACTCAGTAAAAATGACTGCTGTTTAAGGAGAACCCCTTGAGTGAATCAGGAATCAGGCTAAATGTTCTACATGCATTGTCTCATTTAATTCTTTAACAGCCCCATGAGATAAGAATTATTGAGGTGTCATTTGAAGAAATTGAGGCTTAAAGAGGGTAAAGAACTGCCCGTGGTCTCAGATGTGTAGAGGATAGTCAGGTATCTGGCTCGCTTCAGAGCCCAGGTGATTCCAGGACACCATGCATTGTTACCCTAGACAGTACAGCCCAGAGAGAGAGCTTACCCCTAAGTCACTCAGGAATTCGCTGGTGGTGCAGTGGTTAAGGGGCTTCTCTGGTTGCTCAGTGGTAAAAGAATCTTCCTGCCAATGTAGGAGATACAGGTTTGATCCCTGGGTTGGGAAGATCCCCTGGAGAAGGAAATGGCAACCCACTCCAGGATTCTTGCCAGGAAAATTCCATGGACAGAGGAACCTGGGGGATCTCAAGAGTCGGACATGCCTGAGCCACTGTGCGTGCACAAACGCCAGTGATTAGGACTACGTGCTCTCACTGCCAAGGGCCTGAGTTTGAACCCTGGTTGGAGAACTAAGATCCCACAAGCTGTGAAGTGTGCCCCCACCCTAAAAAAGGAAGAAGCAGGCACAACATCCAAGACTCGAATAGCCATGGTTCTCAGATGAAAGGGACCCTTGCACCCCCCAGGTGACCTTCCCACCCATTGTGGGAACTCCTTCCATGCTGTGCTGAGCAGGTGGGGGTGCAGTATCACCCAGGTGGCCCCCAGGATGGATGCTTCCTGTCCCCTCAGGTGGCCCCTTCCACTGCTGGGTTTTCACACAGTCACTGCAATGTACTTTACACGGTTCCCAGCCCCCATCCCTTCCCGTCCTTCACACTCTGGACCTCACTTCAGGTTCTTCATGTCCTGGCAGCACACAGTGTCCGAAACAGGTCATAATTTGCCCTATCAGGGAGAGCAAGCCAATGTAGACCTGCGCGCTGACACCTTCCCCTTGGGGCAGCTATTGGTGTGTGTGTAGGCCAGTCTTGGGGGGCAGGGGAGTCGGCCTGTGCGGTGGAGTGAGGCGCTGCACCTGCTGGGCTCGGCCCGGTGCCTCGAGTCCCTTCTCACGGCTGCCTCCTCCCCACCATGTGGAACCAGCCCAGTGGGCGATCACGCTGCAGTTCCCCCATAGGTCATATAACCGCCATGTCTCAGTCTTTCTGCCCCCAGTCTGCAGCCAGGATCCTACCTGTGGCAAAACCCAGCCAGTTGGCACCCAGACACCATCAGTCCTAAGATTTATCTTATGCATTCGCTGAAAATTCGTGTATCACCTGTTCCGCCCTGCTCTGGGGCAAGGGAGTGATCAGATGACAGCGATGAGCAAGAATGTGGCCCTTTCCTTCTCAGCTTTGATAGCCGGTGCTAGCCCTCTGGTCTGGTTTTTCTCGAAGGTTAGGGACAGAGCAGATGATCCACTCATATCCCAGCAGGGGTCCAGCAGGCATGCCTCGGCTTTCTCTAACTTTTCCACGGCCTGTTTCGGTCCTAACAGGCCCCCAAGTGACTTCAGATGGAGAGCGGGTTCAGATGGTGCTAGGTTGTGGAGAAATGGCGCTCCCTACTGGCTAACCCTTGGTCTTGCGGCAGCTCACTGCTCTTCCCAGAATCTCCTCTCTCGTTCTTTTTTCCCCACATATTGATGTATGTATGTATGTATTCATTTGGCTGTGCCAGGTCTTAATTGCAGCAGGCAGGATCTTTAGTTGCCTCGCGAACTCCATGGTCAGGGAACGAAGATCCCAAAAGCTGTGTGGCAGCTAAAAAATAATAATAAACTCGATGGAAAGTTGTGGAGGCTTTATTTTTCGTTTGTTTTGGCTGCCATGCAGCTTGCAAGTTCTTCAGTCCTGACCAGGGATCGAACCCAGGCCCCAGCAGTGAAAGCGCAGAATTCTGACCAGATTGCCAGGGAATTCCCTCTATTAATATTTTAGAAGAACCTGGGTTCCACAGACCATCCCAACAGGGGTCTGTGGATAGAATTCAGGGGTGAGCGTCCATGAACTTGGATGGGAAAAAATTATGTCTCGGTTTTCACTATCTTCTCACTGAAAATGTAGCATTTCCTTCTAGAATGCATAAAGGGAACGGTTCAGTTAAGTTCAGTTCAGTCGCTCAGTGATGTCCAACTCTTTGCGACCCCATGAACCGCAGCACACCAGGCCTCCCTGTACATCACCAGCTCCCTGAGTCCACCCAAACCCATGTCCATCAAGTCGGTGATGCCATCCAGCCATCTCATCTTCTGTCTTCCCCTTCTCCTGCCCTCAATCTTTCCCAGCATCAGGGTCTTTTCCAATGAGTCAGCTCTTCACATCAGGTGGCCAAAGTATTGGAAGTTTCAGCTTCAACATCAGTCCTTCCAATGAACACCCAGGACTGATCTCCTTTAGGATGGACTGGTTGGATCTCCTTGCAGTCCAAGGGACTCCCAACAGTCTTCTCCAACACCACAGTTCAAAAGCATCAATTCTTCAGCGCTCAGCTTTCTTTATAGTCCAGCTCTCACATCCATACATGACCACTGGAAAAACCATAGCCTTGACTAGATGGACCTCTGGTTTTTTTGTTTGTTTGTTTGTTTGTTTGTTTTTGACTGGGAAAATAACTTTATTGTGTTTGGGGCAGTAGGCAGAGGTCCAGTCTCAGAACTTCTGGAACTGCTTCTTGGTGCCAGCAGCCTTGGTGACCTTGAGGACATTGAAGAGCACGGTCTTGCTCAGGGGCCGGCACTCGCCAAAAATATGGAACGCTTCACGAATTTGCGTATCATCCTTGCGCAGGGGCCATGCTAATCTTCTCTGTATCGTTCCAATTTTAGTATATGTGCTGCCGAAGCGAGCACGGACCTCTGGTTTTTAATATGCTGTCTAGGTCGGTCATAACTTTCCTTCCAAGGGGTAAGCATCTTTTAATTTCATGGCTGCAATCACCATCTGCAGTGATTTTGGAGCCCAGAAAAATAAAGTCAGCCATTATTTCCACTGTTTCCCCATCTATTAGCCATGAAGTGATGGGACCGCGTGCCATGATCTTCGTTTTCTGAATGTTGAGCTTTGAGCCAACTTTTCCACTCTCCTCTTTCACTTTCATCAAGAGGCTCTTTAGTTCTTCTTCACTTTCTGCCATAAGGGTGGTGTCATCTGCATATCTGAGGTTATTGATATTTCTCCTGACAATCTTGATTCCAGCTTGTGCTTCCTCCAGCCCAGTGTTTCTCATGATGTACTCTGCATATAAGTTAAATAAGCAGGGTGACAATATACAGCCTTGACGTACTCCTTTTCCTATTTGGTACCAGTCTGTTGTTCCATGTCCAGTTCTAACTATTGCTTCCTGACCTGCATACAGGTTTCTCAAAAGGCAGGTCAGGTGGTCTGGTATGCCCATCTCTCCCAGAATTTTCCACAGTTTATTGTGATCCACACAGTCAAAGGCTTTGGCATAGTCAATAAAGCAGAAATAGATGTTTTTCTGGAACTCTCTTGCTTTTTTGATGATCCAGTGGATGTTGGCAATTTGATCTCTGGTTCCTCTGCCTTTTCTAAAACCAGCTTGAACATCTGGAAGTTCACGGTTCACGTATTGCTGAAGCCTGACTTGGAGAATTTTGAGCATTACTTTACCAGCGTGTGAGATGAGTGCAATTGTGTGGTAGTTTGAGCATTCTTTGGCATTGCCTTTCTTTGGGATTGGAATGAAAACTGACCTTATCCAGTCCTGTAGCTACTGCTGAGTTTTCCAAAAGGCAGCGGAGCACAGTAGAATTCGGAGGGCTTGGACTTTGTCACCCATAGGATGCACAGATATTTCCATATTCTGTTACAGTTGTTGCAGATCTTTTAAAATATAATTTTCAATCATTGCTTTGAAATTACAGTAGTCATCCAGCTTATTGCTTGCTCCTATTTAATGGATTAACAAAGAAGCCCATTGATTACTGTTTATCACAGTCAAAAATATATTTGATGATTGCATTTTAATGTAAGTGATTTGCTTTGAAGTTCTATATATTTTACGTTGCACATTTTTTAAAAAAATTCTGAGAAGAGGCGGGGTAGGTTTTGGCAGATGTTGAAGAATTCAGAGCACAAAAATGTGTAGAAAAAAATTGGTAGGGGACTTCACTGGCAGTCTAGTGGTTAGGACTCAGTGCTTCCACTGCAGGGGTCATGGGTTCAATCCCTGGTCCGGGAATTAAGAACCTGCAAGCTGTGACACTCGGCCAAAAAAAAGATACGAAAAATTTTTTGGTAGGACTTGTGGATAGACTGGATGAATAACAGAGAGGAAGGGAGGGAGGAGTCAGGGCTGATCCCCCAGTTTGTGGTCTGAGTAACGGTGGGTGGGGGACTGGTTAAGGTTCTCATGCAACTCCTCACTGTGAGACCCACACAAATTGCAATGCATTTCCCCATCTTTTCCCTCTCCCTGCTGATTCAGAAAGAAATCTGCAGACCTCTCTTTCAGCCTTCTGGAGATAAAGGGGGATTTCTCCTGAGAGTGATAACTCCCAGAGAGACAGGAATTAGCAAATCTTTTTATTCTTATTTATTTATTTTAATCAATAAGCTCAGGGTTATATGAAATCAGAACAGTGCTACTAACAAGATTATTTCTGGCCTTACTTTTTGGATTCAATTCCTTGGGCACTTAATGGGGGCTTTCCAGGCTCTACTAAGGGTGAGGTGTTGTTTAGTCGCTCAGTCGTGTCCAACTCTTTGTGAGCCCATGGACTGTAGCCCGCCAGGTTCCTCTATCCCAGGGATTTCTCAGGCAAGAAGACTGGAGTAGGTTGCCATTTCCTTCCCCAGGAGATCTTCCCGAACCAGGGATCGAACCCAGGTCTCCTGCATTCCAGGCGGATTCTTTACTGCTGAGCCACCGGGGATGCTAAGGGTTAGGGACACAAGTAGAATAAGACATGGCCTCTACCTTCTCGGAGAAGGAAATGGCAACCCACTCCAGTACTCTTGCCTGGAAAATCCTATGGACAGAGGAGCCTGGTAGGCTGCAGTCCATGGGGTCGCTAAGGGTCGGACACGACTGAGCGACTTCACTTTCACTTTTCACTTCCATGCACTGGAGAAGGAAATGGCGACCCTCCAGTGTTCTTGCCTGGAGAATCCCAGGGACAGGGGAGCCTGGTGGGCTGCCGTCTATGGGGTCGCACAGAGTCGGACACAACTGAAGTGACTTAGCAGCAGCTACCTTCTAGAGTTCCAGTCTAGTGAAGGAAATGAGATCATAGGCACATGCACTGCATTCTGAGAAATGCAGTGTAGAGCAAGGTGGGAACAGTTTTGTCAGGCCAAAGTTTGTATAACTTTCAGGGCCTTTTAAGGAAAAGAGGACAGGGAGTTCTCTGGTGTCCCAGTGGCTAGGATTCCAGGCTTTCACTGCCATGAGCCTGGGTTCATTCCCTGGTTGGGGAACTGAGATCCCACGAGCCACACAACGTGGCCAAAACAATAATAAATAAATATAAAATGAAAACTACTGAAAAGTACACAGATCATAAATATACAGCTCAATGAAACTCACAAACTGAGCACACCCATTTAACAGGTATCCAGATCAAGAAACTGAGTATGGCCAGGCCTCTAGAAGCCCCTAAGGATCCCTTTTGGTCTGTGAAAGTGTTAGTCCCTCAGTTGTGTTCAACTCTGCGATCCCATGGACTGTAGCCTGTCAAGCTCCTCTGTCCATCGAATTCTCCAGGCAAGAATACTGGAGTTGGTTGCCATTCCCTTCTCCAGGGGATCTTCCAGACCCAGGGATCGAACCTGGGTTTCCTGCACTGCAGGCAGATTCTATATGCTCTGAGCCACACATGCAAATGGAACTTAAAAATCAAGGTGTAGCTAAGGTTGGTTCCTCCTGAGGGCTGGAGAAAAGGATTTGTTCCAGGCCTCTCTCCTTGGCTTGCAGATGACCACCTTCTCCCTGCATCTCTTCATGTCTCTTCCCTCTATCCATGTTTGTCTCTGTCTGCAAATTTCCCTGGATTATATGGATACTAGTCATATTGGATCAGTGCCCACTAGAATGACCTCGTTTTAACGTGATCATCTGCAAAGACTCTATTTCCAAATAACCTCTATTTCACCCTCTGGGGTTCTGGGGAGGTTAGGATTCCAACATACCTTTTTTCAGGGGGTAAGAGGGGAACAACACAATTCAACTCATAACAATGCTAAAGAGTTTTCCTAAGTGATTGTACCAATTTAATCAGCCACTTGTTCAGTCACTAAGTTGTGTCCAGCTCTTTGTGACTCCATGGACTGCAGCACGCCAGGCTTCCCTGTCCTTCTCTATCTCGTGGAGTTTGCTCAAACTCATGTCTGCTGAGTTGGTGATGCCACCAACCAATCCAACCATCTCATCCTCTGTTGAGCCCCCTTTTCCTCCTGCCTTCAAGCTTTCCCAGCATCAGGGTCTTTTCTAATGAGTCGACTCTTCGCATCAGGTGGCCAAAGCTTCAGCTTCAGCATCAGTCCTTCCAATGAATATTCAGGGTTGATTTCCTTTAGAATTGATTGGTTTGATCTCCTTGCAGTCCAAGGGACTCTCAAGAGTCTGGTCACTAGGGGCTGGAGTATTTTAAAGCTATTTCCAGACAAGATATCATATGCCTTGGGAGTGTTTTAAAAGGAAGGAAGACTTGGTCTGATTTACATTTTTAAGCGATTCTATCTGTTCTGTGGGAATATAAGACAAGGCAAATATCCCATTAAGAAAGAAAAGATAAACAAAGAGTGAGCTCTCCTGTGATGACACATGTAGGATGCTCAGGTGCTCTCAGCTTAGGCATGTGTCCAGAGACCCGCGCTCCATCCCTTGATGACTGGGGCCAGCCTGCCCTGTGGAGCACCACTTGGGGTTTGGGGGATGCCGAGGGAGGAACCGGGCCAGGACTCAGGCTGTCTTTCTGTCCGCCCTCCTCCCTGCCAGGACATCCAGCAGCTTCTCCAGCTCCAGCAGCTGGTGCTTGTGCCAGGTCACCACCTCCAGTCACCTGCTCAGTTCCTGCTGCCACAGGCCCAGCAGAGTCAGCCAGGTAAGGCCCCCTACCCTGGATGGCCTCCCCCGACACCTCCACACAACTCCCAGTCCCCCTCCCCTCACCCCGTGTGGTCCCTCTTGTCTCTCCAGGCCTGCTACCGACGCCAAATCTATTCCAGCTACCTCAGCAAACCCAGGGAGCTCTTCTGACCTCCCAGCCCCGGGCAGGGCTTCCCACACAGGTGAGCGGTCTACTGAGTGCTTCGGGGTGTGGGTGAAAGGTGTGAAGTTTGAGGAGTGAGGTCTTCTTCCCATTTGGCCCACCCCACAGCCACAGGGGCCAAGATGGGGGTCGGGAGCCCCAGGGCCCAGCGCTGTTCTGCCACTGATTTGCTGTGGGACCCTAGGCAAGCTGCTCTCTCTGTCTGAGCTGGCTTGCTCTTCCACAGAATGAGGGAAGTCAACCAGACCAGTGGCTCTTAACCCTTGCAGGCACATGGGTTCCTTGGAGAATCTGATGGAAGATTTGAGTCTGACTCCCAAAAAGGCACACGTGCACAAACAACGAAATTTCAGGGGCTTCACAGGCCTTTAGATCACAGATGCTTCAGATCTCCTCCAGCACTCCAAGTGGGGTAGGGGGGTGGAGTTCCCTGAGGAAGGTGTCTATTGGTTCATGTCCCCTTCCCAGACCAGAGACTGCAAATGGTGGCCCACACTTACTGAAAAATCAAGTTAGTTGTCAACAAAATTCCCAGAAAATGCCAGATTCCCAGCTTCTTTTGACAAAGCAGAAGCTATGGGAAGGCTGGCTCTGCATTCAGAGGGTATGAGCGCAGGCCCCTTCTGCATGGTGTGAGCTCTCCAGGCTGTCTCGTCCCTGTGCCCTTTCTTTTAGTTTGCTGCCTGCGTTCTAAATTTTGATCATGCGTGCGTGCTCAGTTGCTTCCATCTTGTCTGACTCTGTGCGATTCTGTGGACTGTAGCCTACCAGGCTCCTCTGTCCATGGGTTCTCCAGGCAAGAGTACTGGAGTGGATTGCCATGCCCTCTTCCAGGGGATCTTCCCGACCCAGGGATCGAACTCACTGCATCTCCTGTGTCTTCTGCATCACAGGCGGATTCTTTAATGCTGAGCCACCTGGGAAGCCCCCAACTTTGCTAATACTCGTTCATAATTACAATTTCAAAGTTTCCTTCTACCTATTTTTCAAAACAGCCTTTTCAAAAAATATATAAACTATTTCAGAAAACTTGAACAGTTTAGGTACTAATACAAGGTTTAGCTACAATACTAGAATCCAAAATGCTCAGAAAATCAAGTTGGTCTTGTAATGTGGGCACTGGAAGTCATTTGGCTGCAAAACCTCTCTTAACCTGAATCGATGCAGGTATGACTTCTTTATTTCTCTTGTGTGATGTTCACCCTTAGCTGACAGTTGTTGATATGTCTGAATGTAGGGTAATGCTTTGAACCTAATTGGAGGAGAGTTTACATTATCTGTGATATATGCCCCATGCAGGCTTTCTAAAACCTGAAAAATTTCTGAATTCTAAAACACATCTGGCCCTGAGGTTTTTGGATAATGGATCAAGGACTTGTGTGTCCAACATCCCTGCATCCACCACCTGTTTAGATGTTTCATTTTTAGGGAAAGGAAGCATTCCAGAGAGAACTGCTGCTTCCTTGTAAATTCCCCTAGTGCCCCTCCCTATTTTTTTTTTTTTTTTTAATTTTTAGTTTATTTGCAGCCTAGTCATTTTTAACCTGATTCTCCCAACAACCCCGCGGGGTAGGTAGAGTAGCCATGATTGTTCCCATTCCGCGGAGGGAGAAACTGAGGCCCAGGGAGATTAAGAAATTTGTTTGAGTCCCCAGCAACTGGATATCAGAGCCAGTCCTTGATTTCCTGCCTGAGAGGAGGCTAAAACTGTGAACCCCCATGGAAAGAGCCTTTGGAGGAAGGAGATGGCTGCTCCTTATGGGAGTCTGCAGGCCAGGAGGGAATGTGCAGAGAATTTTGGGCAGTAAGAGCGCCCTTGTGGGGCAGCAGAGGTCAGCTTGATTGGCCATGAGTGGGGAGGAGCCACCTGGGGGCGGGTGGAGGGGAGTCTGCAGGGAGAGTCTGGACGGCAGGGAGGGAGGGAGGGGGACTGAGCAGCCAGGGCTGAGCCCCATCCTGGTCCTCGGCCCTGCATCCCACCCAACTGCGCACCCCACCAGGCCGTGACCCGCCCCACGCTGCCCGACCCGCACCTCTCACACCCTCAGCCCCCCAAATGCTTGGAGCCACCATCCCATCCCGAGGAGCCCAGTGATCTGGAGGAGCTGGAGCAGTTCGCTCGCACCTTCAAGCAACGCCGCATCAAGCTGGGTTTCACACAGGTCTGAGGCTGCCCGGCAGGACAGGCGGTGGGCCTGGGGTGACAGGGCGGCAGGACCCTCTGGTGGGGGGGGGATGGGGGGATTGGGGGGGGCCTCGTTATCCGGTGGGCGGGGTGAAGGGGGCAGAATCATCTAATGGGCGGGGTTGGGGACGGGGTTAGATGGTGGGTGGGGCTGAGCCTTCTGCCGGGTCCTGACGGCCGTCCCATACCCGCCCCACTGGCCCAGGGTGACGTGGGCCTGGCCATGGGCAAGCTCTATGGCAACGACTTCAGCCAGACGACCATTTCCCGCTTCGAGGCCCTCAACCTGAGCTTCAAGAACATGTGCAAACTCAAGCCCCTCCTGGAGAAGTGGCTCAGTGACGCAGGTGGGACTTGGGCTGGGGTTCCCGCGCGGGCGGCGGGCCGGGGGAGGCGCCCTCTCATCCCTCCATCTCCTCCCGGACACAGAGACTATGTCTGTGGACTCAAGCCTGCCCAGCCCCAACCAGCTGAGCAGCTCCAGTCTGGGTTTCGACGGGCTCCCCGGCCGGAGACGCAAGAAGAGGACCAGCATCGAGACAAACGTCCGCTTCGCCTTAGAGAAGAGTTTTCTAGCGGTGAGTTCCCACCCTCGGGCGACCCCAGGGCTGGCGGGAGGATGCACACGGGGCTGACGAGCCCTCTGTCCGCAGAACCAGAAGCCTACCTCAGAGGAGATCCTGCTGATCGCAGAGCAGCTGCACATGGAGAAGGAAGTAATCCGCGTCTGGTTCTGCAACCGGCGCCAGAAGGAGAAACGCATCAACCCCTGCAGCGCGGCCCCCATGCTGCCCAGCCCGGGCAAGCCGGCCAGCTACAGCCCCCATCTGGTACCAAGAGGCCCCGTGTGGGGAGGAGGGGTCTCCAAGCTCTGGCACACCCTTACCCCTTGGCTGGCACCTTGTGTGAAGCACAACCTACCTGGTTGTCCACAATGTTACTAGAATCGGTGGAGGCAGGGAGAGCCATCCTTGGGGACAGGCTGTCACATGGGTCGAGCACAGTCGCACAGGGCACACTGTTCTGACGGAGAGACAGGTACCACTGGCACACACTGGCATGGCCACACACAGAACTGTCCCAAGGTGCAGCCACATGGGGATGACGCAAGGTGGAGATCCCCCCTCACACAGATTGACAACCACTCAGACCCTGGTAGGGGTGTCAGTACAGCCCTGGTTGTGCATGGGACATCCCTTTTTCCCACCTAGTGTGAAAGGGGTTGTGACACTACAGAGAGGGGCAAGGGGCCCAGAGGAGCCCCCAACCCAGGGATGTGAAGGAAGGCGGGACCATCTGAGCTGAGTCATGAGGACAAGAGGGAGTGAGCCAGCCACGTGATGGACAGGCAAAGGGATCTATGTGCACAAAGGCCTAGTAGCCAGAGTGTGCTGAGCCCAGTTTGAGGAACTCTAGTGCAATTTAGTGTGGTTGGAGCTGGAATGTTTATGAATGAGTGTGGGGGTGGGGTGGAGGATAGGCAGGGGCCAGATAACAAGTCCAGTGCCGAAGGAGCTTTAACCTGAACCACAGGCAGTGAGGCACGCAGGATGAGTTTGGAGCCTTAGAGGGACTGGCTCACATTTAGAGTGAGGCTTCTGGGATTAGGATGAGACTGGAGGCAGGGAGGCTAAGAAGGAGACTGGTGGATGGTCCCCCAAAAATCAAGCAATATAACATCTCAACACTGTGATGCAGAGATACACCTTATGCTCCTAACCACCCACACCCCATCACGTGCATGTGCAGAGACATGCATACTTCAGCCCTGCGGTGGGGCGGCAGCGGAGATAGGCAAGGAATGACTGCCTCCTGTCAGTGGCCTAGGATCACCTAGGGCAAATGTGACGAAAGCTGATGGAACGCCCCTGGCATGATAGAAACACAAGCCTTGCAACCACAGCCCCTTTCCCCACTCTGGAGGCACAGGTGCAGGGGTGGTACCCACAGGAAGCACAGGGGAGCTGCTGGAAGACAGTGCCTTCTCTCCTGTCTCCCCAGGTCACGCCACAAGGGGGCGCCGGGACCCTGCCGTTGTCCCAAGCTTCCAGCAGTCTGAGCACAACAGGTCAGAGAGGGCGGTGGGCAGTGATGGGGCCCGGGAGATGGCAGGGCAGGCTTGGGCCTGGGGTCCTCAAGCGCAGGGCGTCTCAGGGCCCTGGGAGATGGCAGGGCGGGCTCCAGCCTGGGGTCCTCAAGCGCAGGGCGTCTCAGGGCCCTGGGAGACAGCAGGGCGGGCTCCAGCCTGGGGTCCTCAAGCTCAGGGCGTCTCAGGGCACCTATGGGCCTCGAGACTGAGTCTGGAGGTGGGGGGCGGGGAAGAGGGCAGACACCCCCCTACCTGCCAGAACAGCTCAGGCTTCATCTGCTCCATAATTTCATATGAGAAAAGCAGGAGGCTGATAAAGGTGATGTGTCTGGGTTCTGTTTCTGGCATTTAGAAGCTGTGAACTCCAGAAGCAACCTTACCTCTCTGAGTCTCAGTTATAAAATTATTGTGAATGTATCATATATACAGAGCTATATCCATGAATATAGACATACAAAAGTGTGTATGCACATACACACTTTTGTACCCAAAGCCCTCCTTTGCTCTTCCCTGGGGTGTGTGCGTACTAAGTTGCTTCAGTCATGTCCGACTCTTTGTGACCTCATGGACTGTAGCCCGCCAGGTTCCTCTGTCCATGGGATTTCCCAGGCAAGAATACTGGAGTGGGTTGCCCTGCCCTCCTCCAAGGGATCTTCCCGACCCAGAGAACGAACCGGCGTCTCTTAGGTCTCCTGCATTGGCAGGTGGGTTCTTCACCACTAGCGCCACCTGGGAAGCCCCCTTCCTGGGGGTAGGGCATGTTTAACACCATATATAAAAATATAAAAACAAACACCAAATTGCCCCTCCTCAGGGTAAGAAATAGTACGTGGAAGTTTATAAAGTAGTAAGGGTGTGCCTGGTTCTAGGTCTAAACTCTTTATAATGAGTGTTGACTTCACACCCATTTTATAAGATAGATTCTGTTATCTTCCCCATTTTCGGATGAGGGAACTGAAGGCCAGAGAGGTGAAGGTACTCACCCAAGGGCACAGCTGCGATGTTGCAAAGCTGGGAATTGCTGTCCTGGGTGTCTGGCCTGAGTCTGCGCTCTGGGCTCTCTCAGCCTCAGTGTGCAGAGCTGCAACCCCCTGCCTGGCTCCTAGAGGGAGCCACAGGGGTCTGTCTTCTGGGCACCGCTGGTTCTTTGTACAGAGGGGCCCAGAGGTGGGATTCAGGGCTGGATAAGCAGGCTGTGAGTACACTCTGGGCTCAGGGCAGAGGCCCAGTGGGTGGCTGCCGCTCGTGCTGGGATTACTGTCACCATGGCAGAGGCTGTGGGACAAAAGGGCAGGAGGCCTAAATGTGTTCTGACTGCGGAGACATTGCGGGACTGGGCAGGCGTCGACCTCAGTGGAGGACGAGTGGAAGCTGAAGTCTCCATCTCTTTGTCTCTCTCTGGCAGTTACTACCTTATCCTCAGCTGTGGGGACACTCCACCCCAGCCGGACAGCTGGAGGGGGTGGGGCCGGGGGCGGGGCCCCGCCCCCCCTCAATTCCATCCCCTCTGTCACCCCCCCACCCCCGGCCACCACCAACAGCACAAATCCCAGCCCTCAAGGCAGCCACTCGGCTATCGGCTTGTCGGGCCTGAGCCCCAGTACGGGGTAAGTGGGCAGCGGCAGGTAGGAGGCTGTGGGGAGAAGTGGGGTCGCTGCTGCTTCCAGCATGGGGAGCTGCGCCCCTGATCCTGCGGGAGGGTCTCTGCCCCGCTAATGCCTCTGCTTTGCCTCTTGCAGAAGCACAATGGTGGGGTTGAGCTCCGGGCTGAGTCCAGCCCTCATGAGCAACAACCCTTTGGCCACTATCCAAGGTGCGTGCTGCCTTAGGTCACTCCCATTGTCACCAGCCCCGTCCCCCGGGGCCTGGAGCCCCCCCATTGCTGCTCCAGCCATGCCATCCTGCCCTCGCTCACTGCATCGCTCATCTCTTCATACCCATCTCACCTCTGGGGACGGTGTGAGGGGTGCTGATGGGGCCCGTGGGTCGGATGGGAGGACAGAGGGCACTGCGGGCGGGATGCTGGAAGGCACGCCCAGCCCAGCCTCTCTCTCTCTCCCTCCCAGCCCTGGCCTCTGGTGGAACCCTGCCCCTTACCAGCCTTGACAGCAGCGGGAACCTGGTGCTGGGGGCAGCTGGCGCAGCCCCAGGGAGCCCAGGCCTGGTGACCTCACCACTCTTCTTGAACCACGCTGGGCTGCCCCTGCTCAGCGCCCCGCCTGGCGTGGGCCTGGTCTCGGCAGCCGCTGCGGCCGTGGCAGCCTCCATCTCCAGCAAGTCTCCTGGCCTCTCCTCGTCCTCCTCCTCGTCCTCCTCCTCGTCCTCTTCTACCTGCAGTGAGACGGCAGCACAGACCCCTGGAGGCCCAGGGGGACCCGAGGTAGGGTCCAAGCCCGAGTGAGGGCCCGACGTGCCTCCCCTCCGACTCCTCTGACCCCCCCCCAGCTCCATCCCCCGCCTGGGAAGCGGGCGAGGAGGCCGGCGGTGGGGGCGCTGAGGGTCCTCGGAGCAGGAGTGACAAGGGAGGAAAGACCAAAAAATAAAAAGCAAAAAACCAACCAACAAACCAAAAAGAAAAAGAAAGAAATCAACCAACAGAAAAAAGGAAACCAAAAATAATCACAAAGAAACCAGCTGCCCCAGAGGAACCAGAGGTGAAAAACAAACAAACATTAAAAACAAAAACCAAAAAACAAACAAAAAATTCCTCACCAAACCGAACAAACCAAATACCAGTCTGGAGCCAGACCTCAATGTGCTCACCCTCACTGCTACGACACCAAATAAGAGCCCAGCCAGGGGCGGAGCAGCCTTAGCAGGGCGGACCTTACACGACCCCTGGCTGTGGGGCCAGGGCTCCCCCCTGGGGGGTGGCCAGAGAAGGAAAAAGAGAATGTGCCAGCCTCCCAGCCTGTACCCCCTGCCCTGGGCCAGCCAAGACAGGGCACAGCCTGCGGTGGAGGAGGTGGGCTCAGAACCACCCACCAAATATTCTTTTCCAGAAGGTGAAAGAGAAAGGGCCTGAACAACCTTACACCAAATATTCAGTAGCTTCATCCAAAGGATGTACAGAATTTTTAGCGTTGTGCTCAACAGAATGTGTCCCTGTTATGTGTCCCCCGGTCTCTCCTGGCCCCTAGCTCTCCCCTCCAGGGCAGGGGGTCTCGCTTTAACCTCCTCCCTCCCCCACCCAGGGGAGAGTTCAAGGCAAGGCCTGGGATGACTTTTCAGCCCTTGTACCTCCCCCGCCCTTTCCCTTTGAAGGGTGGGCTAGGCCATTTTGCCAAGCTCTAGCTCTCACATGTTCCCCCCACTCTACTCCCCCACCCACCTGTCACCCTCCTCTGCCCTGGAACCTCCCACTATCCCTGGTCCAAGGGAAGGAGAAAGTTTCCAGCAAGAGAGGAAAAGGTGAGGGCGTTCAAGTTGTCTTCTTTTCCATCCTCGTCTGTCAGTTTCCCTTAAAAAAAAAAAATTTCATATTCCAGTGCCTATCCGTGGGATCCTTCACGTTCTTTTACATTTTTGACCAGAAACCAAAAAGAGAACTCACCTCGCTCTTCCCCCCCTGTGCCCGTCCGATACTGGCAGATGCCTCTTCCCGTCCCCTCCACCCCACATGCACACACGCACGCACCCCAGTGGTGGGGTTCCTCCAGATGGCGTCCCCATCAGGGTCCGTGTGGCAGGGACAGTGCCATGGCCCGTGGTCCCCATCCTAGTGGGCGCTGTGGTGACCACCACTCCCACGAGACCTCCCTCGAGTCTTGGCTGGACCCCCCGTTTGTCCAGCCCCGGACGCATCTTGACGGACAGAGGAGAGACGCTGCTGGGAGCCACGTTGCCCTCCTGCTACTGGGGAGGCCAACAAAGTTTTGAACCAAAAAAAAAAAACAAAAAAACCAAACAAACAATAAATTAAAACTAGGAAAAAAGAAAGAATTTATAGATATATATATATTTAAGGGAAAGAAGACGAGGACTCTTCAACGAATAAGAAGGAGCCGCGAGGTGGAGCCAGGCCCCTGCACCAGTGGTCCAGGCCTTTGGTCCCCGAGGCGGATGGAAGGATGGATGCTTCTTTCTCTTCACAAATACCTCATGGACGTCGTCTTCGGGAAAGCTGGAGGGGGGCGACTGGGGCCAGGCCTGTCCCTCAGCCAGGGCGGATGGAAGCGGGTGGGCAGGGCTGAGAGAGGGTGTCAGGGACGGGGGTGAAGAGCCCCAAGCTCCCCGCCCCCCCCAATCAACTGAAAAAGCTTTAAAAAAACAAAACAGGAAAAAAATGAGAAAGCAAAAAAGAATGGACGAAGGAAAACAAACTTTCGGGTGGTTTGATTCCTCCTTTTGAGTTCTGTTCTCTTCAGTCTGTCCTCTCCCCCATCTCCTCCTTTCTCTCATTTGTCCCTCCTTCTTCCTCCCCTCCTCTCTCACCTCTTTCCATCTCCTTGTTTCTGTCTCTCCTCAAACCAAAGTGTTGCTGTGAAGGACGCGAGCCATTGAAATCAGAGTGGCCCCTGGCTGGGCAGGCAGAGGGAGGGGAGAGCCCCAGGAGACTGGCGGGGCTGCCGGACACTCCCAGGAGAGGCAGACGGAGCCTCGGATGCCACCCTAGGCCCCGAGGCCTCAGCGTTCTCACTTTCTTTCTTGTCTCCCTTCTCCCACCTGGGAAATGAAGTTTTTGGGCTGGGCCACGTAGGCAGCAGAGACTCGGCTGTTTCAGGGGTCTCGGGGTGCCTTGTCTGGGAAGTGGTGGAGCGGTTGCCCCTCCCACCCTGGCACCGATGGGGCCTGTCATGCCGTTGACCCATCCTCGCCAGAATGTAAGCATCTCCGCTGAACTGACTCCCCGCCCTTAGCCTACCTCTGAGTTTGTCCATTTTTATTTCCTGAAGAGAAGGGACTGGCTAGCAGGCCTGGGCCCTAGCCCAAGGGTGGAGACGGGGCCAAGGGCTCCTGAACGGATAGGAAGGACGTTTGAGCAGAGTCAAGTGAAAGGAATTGCAACCAAAAACCCCTCCAAGAAGACAGGCAGCATGGAAGGCATGGTGGAGATGACTCAAAAAACTATGATTCTAGACCAAAAAATAGAAAAAAAAAGAAAAAAAAGGAAAAAAAGAAAAAAAAAAGGAAAAAAGGAAAAAAAAGGAAAGAAAATCCAGGACTCACCACCACCCACTTCATCCTGCTTCCTCCCCATCAAGTCCTGCCTCCCGGACTGCTCCTCCACCCTAGTAGGAAGCTGGCAGAGAGGAGAGGAGGAAGCAGGGGGCAGGAATGGGCCGACGCCCTGACATTGGTGGAGGGACCCCCGTGCAGCGAGGGTGGTGGGGACCCTCCCCATCCAACCCCCATTATCTGGGAAAAGAAAAAACAAGAGAAAAAGAAAATTCCTGGGAGGGGGAAAAAATAACCAAATCCCAAGCTTTAACTACAGCTGTGAAACCAAATATTGGGAAGGGGGTGGGAGGGAGGGAGGGGCAAGTGCGCCCTAGGTCTCCCCCCTGGGCCCCCCTCCCCCGAGGACTCGAGATAAGGCACCAAATACCTCATAGAACTTTAATGTTAAAAAATGGAAACCAAATATCGTTGGCTGGGGGCCAGCCAGGGCAAGGGGCTGGGGGGCTGAGGGAGCCAGGGTTAGGAAGGTGGTGGGGGAATTCGTGCCCCCCACCTCCCTCTGCCCCTTCCACTCCAGCCTCCCCCGTCTCGACTCCGGGAAACAAAACTATCTCATCGTTTTTATTTTGTGGTCTGTACAGAGCCTGTGTCCGTGTGTCTGTGTGCAAGCGAGAGAGTTGGGGGGCTGGGGAACTTTATGTGGGGTTGGGGAAGGAGACCCCAGGCCAGGTTCTGGGCTAGGTGAGAAGTCAGGTGGGAGGCCAGGGGCCTGAGCTAGGAAGAAGGATGAGTGGACTGGAGAAAGTGGGAGCCCTCTGAATTTCTCCTCCCCAACCCTGACCTCCTACTCAAGGGAGGGACAGAGACTGGGTCTACCTAACGGTCGACCTTTTGATTGTGCCAAAAAAAAAAAAAAAATGCCAGTAACTAAAACACCTCTCTCTGGTCTCTTCTGGGAGGGTGGGGGCTGGAAGTGGGAGGAAGGACTGGGGGAGGCTAAGTGGGGTTGGTGGCGATGAAGAACCCAAGGCTCTGTATGAACTGGGGCTACGACCAGGAGGAGGGGTAAGGCTCTGAGTTTCCCGCATGTCTCCTCCCTGGGGAAGGCCTAGAGAGGGTCTCCAAGCCCTGCACTCTGGGAAGATGGGGTAAGAGACTAGCCATGTGGTGAGGGGACCTCTTGACCTGGCTAGATCTCCTCCCCTACCCAAATCCCAGGGTGCCTCTCTCCCTTTAGCCCAGGGTAGGGAGAATTGAGTGAGAGAGAGAGTGAGACGGACTGAGCAAGCCTGAGACACGCGGGCCCCCACTGGCCTCTGAGTGGGAAAGGCAAGTGCGAGAGATAAAGGCCTCCAAGAGAAAAAAGAAACAAACCAAAGATTTAACCATTAAAAAAAAAAAAACCCACAGACAACTCCGCTACCTTTTTATACGTTGGAAAAAAAAGTGAAAAAAATTAAAAAATAAAAATTAAAAAAAAAAAACAAAAACTCCAAGCCGCCGTTCCTTCACGCGGTTTGAACTTTGACCTCAGCAGTCTCCAAAGCAAGATGACGATGAGAAAGGGGAACAAAAGAAAGAAAAAATAATGTATATTTTTAAGTATTTGTCCTTGAGATGTTAGCTCCTTGTTAAACACAAAAAGGAGAGAAAAATCCAGAGAAGCGTTGCTGGGACGGAGACAACTATTTACTATGTCTGTGACCCCTCCCCTCTGCCTCCCCTTCCTCTCCTTTCCTCTGTCCCTGCTGTCCCTCTCCCAACCTGTCCCCCCAAGCCCAGGGGCTCAGTATTTATTTATTTATATGATTGCAGGGTGACTGGGAGCCTCTCTCGGCAACTTGTGGAGAGGCCCTTTGGATCATGGTAGGGTGGGGAAGGGGCGAGGGGTCTGGATTGAAACGCAGGGGCCTGATCTTTGGTCAGTTCCTCCCTGCCGGCTCCTTTCTGGCTTCTCATGCCACTGCTGCCACCTTCACCTTCCCAAATCCAAGGCTTCACTAGGGCAAGGTGACCGTCCCACCTTGTGAAGATGAAACTGGTTCAGCGCTTTCTGGGGCAGGTGTCTCTCCCCTTTGAAAGACCAGGTTCGAATGGGGAGGGGAAGAGGTGGTGAGTAGTGAGCAAGGGAGACGAGGAGTCTTATCCAGACATAGAGCAGGCCCTGGAGGAGACGCGCCTCTCCTCTAGTCTCACCAAGTTAGCCCCCCTTTCAGTTCTGTTTGTCCCCTGTGTTGGTAGCCCCTCCCCTTCCACCCTGGACCCCCCTCCCTGTCTCTTCTCGTGGTAGCGGGTTAGCGTTTCAGTGTTCTTAACTCCAATCTGCTTGTTCATTGTACAATGTGCTTCTTTTAAGGCCCCATTTTTGTAACTTGAGTGTGTCATTCATCTGAACAACATCAAAAAATAAAAAATGAAAAACTGTACAGAGAGAAACACTGCCTGCTCTCCTTGGTCTCCTATCTTGGGAAAGGTGGTGGAGAAGTCAGGGTGTGGGGTGGGCATGTGTGTGCCTGGGAGGGGAAGGCTTTACTTCTGTTGAATGTTCAGAAGTAAGGCCTGAGCAATTTTTTTCACCAATTAAAAAAACAAGTCTGGGATCTTAGAATGAATTCAAATTCCTGAACTTAAATCTCACTTCTGGGGACCTCCCTTGCAATCCAGTGGTTAAGACTCCATGTTTCCACTGCGGAGTGCTTGGGTTCGATCCCTCATCGGGGAACTAAGGTCCCACATGCCTGTGTGACACAAAACAAATAAATCTCATGCCATTTTATAGATATGTGACCTTCAGTATGTGAGCTTCAATGTCGGCATCTGTAACACGGACAGTATGTAGCCTGTGAGATTGTAAGGATTCAAGATGATCTCCAGGAGACACTTTGATAAATGAGTACTATGAGAAAATCAGGAAGCCAGAGAGCAGTTCCATCCACAGAGGACTTGAGACCATTTAAAAAGAGTTTGACTTTGAAGTTGTCTGGTGATACAAGATACACACCTGACTTCTTTTTCAGAATGACATTAGTGCTCTCACTCAAATTTTCATGCTTGCCATTCAGCAGGAACGACTGTTTCACACACCAGACCATGGGCTGATCCCCAAGATCTCACTGCTGAAAATCATCAATGGGTCATCTCACTGTCGTCAGGTCTTCCTGTCATCACTCTACCCTCTGATGTATGCCTGACACAGAGGTGCTGGGATTCTGCAAATTCAATAGCGAGGGACAGGGGAACAGGAGAAAGGAAACAAGGAGGAGAGGGTTTGATCATTTTGAAAGAGAAAAAGTATTAGCACTTTGGGAATTCCCTGATGGTCCAGTGGTTAGGACTCTATGCTCTGCGCTTCCACTGCAGGGAGGCACAGGTCCCATCCTTGCTAAGAGAACTAGAATCCCGCAGACAACCTGGTACAGCCAAAAAATAAAAAAAGTTATCAGCACTGCACTCTTTTGGCAAGACAGAAAAGTGCTTCTCCAACTCTCAAGCCAAGTCAGTAGGGATGGGAGAGTGGCAAGTTGGGCTAGAAGCCAGGTCTTTTGTTCCAGTCCTCTGCCTGTAGGGGGATGCAGTCAGAACCATAAAGACCCAAAAGGACTCTGTCTCCCAGGTCAGTCTGTGACAATCACGGATGGCACATGCCAGAAGCACTCCAGAGCTGAACTTGGCAGCATCCACTTGTGGCCCCGTAAATGTGCTCAACTGTTCCAAGCAGCCTCCCCTGTATGGTCATACTTGGGCCCCACACATCTTGAAGAACATGATGTCACTAGAGAACCACCATTCTATTCCCTTGAGTGCTCTGCTTAAGCAGCTTCTACATCCAACTAAAAAATCTAGCAATGCAAGGTTCTTTGTGGGGTCTTTAAGTCACCACCACCAAAACTGCTGTGTTCAAAATGCAGATTCCTAGGTCTCATTGAGACAAGCTGCTGGATCCAAACCTCTGGGGAAATTCCCAAAGTTCAAGAGCCTTTGCCTGTCCAGCTGAAACTCCAGCATCCAACAAGGGTTTGATCAGTGCCCTCTTCTTTAGGACCATGGTCCAACTGAAGACTCTGGAAGTTTCAGTGGGGTGAACAATGACTCTTGTTCATAAACACGTTTGTGTACATAAACTATTCTCAAGAAAGGAGTCTTAAAAAAGTTTTCACTAGAGGCTCTAGGAAGGAACCACAATAGAGGAAGGGTGATCCCTGCCCTCTGCACTGTCACAGAGCTTGCTTCTCTGCCGAAAGCATCTTTATTGTGGAGTCAACCAGAACCCTCAGGGTTTTTCCCTCCATTCCTGTCCCTTGATTCAGCCTGATTTTTATCTGGTTTTGCAAAGAGCACTCCTCTAATTGTTCTAAGTATTTATTTGACATGCCTTTCTCAGTGTTACAGCTCTTCTTGAAAGCAAGCAGTTTGAGAATGACTCTTTACTTGTGGATTAAGGGGCTCTGGCATGCTGGGCTAAGATGGCTCGAGTCCTTTCTGTAGGTTGAGGTTACTAAAAGATGGAGCCCACGATCAACACGCTCTGGTCGAAAACAACAGCTTAACAGATAAATGCTGTTCTTCGTTAGGAGCTTTCAAGATATTAAAGGGCTGAGAGCTTTACCTTTTTAAAAAATGAAGCTTAAGCCTAAGCCCCAGTGCCCACAGAGGGCTACAGGATTGCTGAAGGGAGTCAATCAAGAGCAATGGAGAGGCTGAGGGGGCAGCTCTTAGGCCTCCCTTTCCACTGGTCTCAATGCAAAGAGCTTCCCTTTACCTCTCATTCACTAGGGTTCCAATAAGAATCCTAACAAAAAGACTGGAGTAACCCTGGGGGTGGGGCTGTTAGTTTTCTTGGTGTGGCTCTTAGAGACAAAGACTAGCATAGAAGCCAGGCACTTCCATTCACACACTCACCATCTCTTTTCTCCACCGCCCTCCCCCTCAAGGATATAGAAGGCAGCAGAATGTAGAGGAAAGCACAGAGGTGATTAAGTCAAATGAAACTCTGCTGAAATTCAAGCTCTGCCCTGTGTGGGTTGAATGACCTTGGGTAAGTCTCCTCATTGCTTTTGACTTCAGATTCCTTTCCTACAAAATGTTCTCTTCGCGGGACCAGGGTTACGATTCCAAAAACTGTAAGAAAACACTTGAGACAAATTAGGCATTCAAACATCGGCCAGCCACCCCAACCACCTCTCCTCGCACAACAAGCAACTGTTGGCTAACTCCAGGTGGGTGTCAGAGCACGTTCATACCCCCAAAAACTGTTAATCTTCTCCAGCCCCACAGCTGGATGTTTTCCCAGAAGCTACCTCCTCTACTGCCCCTGAGTTCATACCTTTCCGAGACATGCATTTGCCCTCAGGGGTCCATGGTGAGAAAACCAGATGGCCTTGGAGGATACCGCTCACATCAGGCCAGAGTAGGGGTGACAGGATGGTAAGAACAAACCTGAAGACTTTCCTAAATGTTCCTGCCCCCCAGCAGAAACAGCTTCAGGTTTTTCCATGGGGCTGTGGGGACCTCTAGTGGTCAGAGAACCACAGTGCCCCTACCTATGACCAGAGGCAAGTCCCTGCTCCAAGCCCATGGACTCCAAGTCCTCCTCTTAGGTTCTGGGTTCCCATTTACTCAGCTCCACTGCTTGCCAGGCTCTGCTCTAGGCACTGGGGATGCAGCCATGACAAGTCAGACCCAAGAACCTGGGCTGTTTCCAAGTTCCACCATCCCACATGGTTAAAAAGCACATAAATGTCCAACTCAGTCTTTATTGACTGTTTTACCGTGGGGCCACCAGTGCTAACAGGTGTGGGGGGGCCCACCTTTATTCACGTCAAGGACCCTAGAGCACCCCCCTCAGAAGACAATAAATCCAGTTACAGAACATACATGGCAGTTGGGAGGAGTGGAAAAGGGGCACAGTATGTACAGAGACCTAAGGGGATGGTGGAGGTTCTTCAGCAACCGGGCCTGGCGGTGCTGAAGAGGGAAACGAGGTGCGGTCAGCCACTGATCTGGACCCCCTCGGCCTCAGCCAGAGGGTAGATCTCAATGGCCTCCACCAGGGGCAGAGCCTCCACTGCAGTCTCCATCACAGCCAGGCCGACGGCGGCTTCGGCCTCTGCCAGTTGCTGCCGCACAGCTGCCTGGTGCTGCTGCTGGTGGGTTTTGCGGTGTTTCCACAGGTTGGAGAAGGAGCGGTAGCTCTTGCCACAGTCGGGGCACGAGTAGGGCCGTTCGCCCGTGTGAATGCGGCGATGTTCTGCCAAGCGCATGGAGATGGCAAAGGCCTTGCCACACACTTCACAGGCGAATGGCCGCTCACCGGTGTGCAGGCGGCGGTGGTCCTTCAGGTGGGTACTCTGACGGAAGGCCTTGCCACAGTCCGGGCACGGGTATGGCCGCTCGCCGGTGTGGATGCGCCGGTGCACCTGCAGCGACGTCTCTGTGCTGAACAGCTTCTTGCACTCGCTGCACTCCAGGCCGCGGCGGCGGGTGGGGGCTGCAGGGGCAGCGGGGGCCGCGCTCCCAAGGGTCGTCGGGGAGGCAACGGGTGTGCGCGCAGCCCGCGGGGCCCGAGGGGCTGGGGGCTCCTTAGCCAGGACTTCCCCCGGCCCAGCAGCCGCGTGGGCGGCCTCGTGCGCCTGCAGCCGAGCCGCCGAGCCCACTTTCTTGCCGCACGTGCCGCACTCGAAGCGCCGTGGGGCCTGGGCAGCCGCAGCTGCACAGCGGTGCTCCCGCAGCCGCAGCGAGGAGGGGAAGGCGGCGCCACAGGACGAGCAGCGGTGGGGCTGGCGCCCGGCATGGGCCACCAGCTGGTGCACCTCCAGCAGCCGGCGCAGCAGGAAGGAGCGGGGGCACTCTCGACACTTGTAGGGGTACTCGCCCGTGTGGTGGTAGCGGTGCATGAGCAGGCGGTAGGGCCGGTGAAAGCGCACTCCGCACTCCTGGCAGCGGTACGGGAAGTGCTGGGCGTGCACCAGGCGGTGCTGTCTCAGCGTGGAGCTCTGGGTGAAAGCCTTGCCGCAGTCCCCACAGCGGTAGGGCCGCTCCCCTGTGTGTGTGAGGCGGTGGCGGGCCAGGTTGGCGGGCGAGTTGAAGGGCTTGGAGCAGTCCGGGCAGGGGAAGGGCCGCTCGCCCGTGTGTGTGCGCAGGTGGTTCCGCACGTGAGACTTCTTCTTGAACATCTTGCCGCAGATGCTACATTTATGGCGCCGTTCCAGCCGGTGCACAAAACGCTGGTGCCGGGTCAGCTGCAGCGCCTTGCCAAACTCGCGACTGCACAGGAGGCAGCGGTAGGTGCCTGGGGCGGCGGGCTCGGCTGAGCTCTCCTCAGCAGCAGGGGGCTCCGGGGCCTCCGGCTCTCCAGTCTCTGCTGGGGCTGGCTCAGGGAAGCCAAGGACGGGCTCCTCTGGGGGGACTGGTGTTGTGGGCAGAGGGACACCCCCAGCCCCATGGGTACGCCGGTGATAAAGGAATTTGGTGAGGTTGACAAATGTCTTTCCACAAGGACACGAATGCAGAGGATTGGGGGTGTGGGCTCGCCGGTGGGCCAGGAGGAGGGCCTCCGTGCCAAAGGCCAGGCCACAGTCCACGCACAGGAAATGAGACTCACTGCTGTGGTCTCCAAGGTGCTGGTCCAGACTGGAAGGGCTGGGGAAGACACGACTGCACAGGGGGCACTTGAAGACACCCTCCCGGTGACTCCGCAGGTGCTGCTGCAGCTGGTGAGGTGAGAGAAAGAGCTGGTCACAGGCTGAGCAAAAGAGCTCCTGGGTGGCTATCCCGCCTGGCTCGCCACTGTTGTTCCTCCGCGCCCTGCGCCCCCGGCGATCGCGCCCGAGGGCTTCCCCGTTGCGCAGCTCATAACTGTGGTCAGAGGACGGTACGGGCTCAGGCTGAGACACAGGCACCTCCGCTGGCACTGGGGTCAGAGTCTCCTGCTGCAAGGCGGGCTCCTCAGACTCTGGGGCGGGAGCAGGGAAGTGGGTGGCTTGATGCTCCAGGAAGTCGGCCGGCAGCTGGAAGAGCTGCGAGCACTCCGAACACTTGTAGAGAAGCAGCTCCACCTCGGTCACCACCTCAGTGGTGGTGGCAGCGGCAGACGGGACAGCTGCCCCTTCCCCACCCTCTTCTGCCTTGCGGTACGAGTGCTCTACAGCCACACGGGTCTGGCCCATGGGGGACCCCACGACAACTGGGGACCCCAAGACAACTGGAGTCGGAGGCTTGGTGGGAGTGGCCCGGAGGTGCGTCTGCCGGTGGTTCAGCCAGAGCTCCTGGCTGGCAAAGAGAGCCTTGCAATCCACACATTCGTAGTGGATGGTACTGGAGCTTAGGGCAGGCGCCTTGGGTGGTGGCTCAGCTGGCACTGCCTCCTGGGGCGCCATCATCTTCAGGTGCAACTCCTGGTGCTCCAGGAGCTGGCTGGGTGACATGAGCAGCTGCCCACACTCCAAGCACTGGTACTGGCTCTCCTGGACGAGGGTCTGATAGAGGCCCGTGCCAGAAGCTGCCTCTGTGGCCACAGTGACTCCGGGGTCAGCCACACCCACCAGCTCAAAGTGCTGCTGGGGCACGTGGGAGTTCTGATGCATGAGCACCTCCTCCAGGGATCCATAGAGCTGGTTGCACTCAGAGCAGACATAGCGGTGCTCAATGTACAGGACCGTTTCCTCTGACTCCTCAGTCATGACGGTGGCAACACCTGGGCTGGCAGATGTGGGGACAAATCATATCTAAGTCACTGCTTCTTCAGTCCTTCCCCGGGACAATTCTTTCCTTTTATCATTCCTCTACCAAAACCCTAGATCAATTTCCCCCTCTAACTTTTTGCTTCCATATTTCTACCCCCACCCCACTCCCTAACAACCGTTCCTCTCCTGAACACACAAGAACACCAAGCACAAAACCTTTCCCACAGTCCCTTCCCAGTCTATCCACCTAAATCTCACCTCTGAATCAACTCGCATTAAATTCCCACCACCAGATCCTCGCAACCTGTCGAATCTCTCATTCTCCTGCCCCACAGCTGGCCCAAGGCCCCAGCCTACCACACAGGAACCTCTTCAGTCAATACTTCCTCTACTGACTCCTTACCAACACACTACCCCATCCTTACCCCAGGTGCCCAGGAGAGTCCTCACACGGGCCTGGACCACCCACTTCTCACAGCTCGCTCCTCCTCTGCTTCCACCCCCAGGTTCTCTATCTCTCTTTACACCCCAACCACTCAAACTGTCCCAATGCCCGGCCACTTTCAGCACCTTTTCATGGTTCAAACCCCCTCCTCTGCACATAGCCCATCACGCACTAACCTTCTCCCTTTAGTGCCCAGGTTCCTCACATCAGTAAACTTTTCTCACATTGGCCTAATCCATCTCCACACCCAGACCTTGCCATTAACCACTTTCCCACAATTCCCAGGTCCCACTCTTCAAATTACTTAACTCCCTCTACACATTAAGGCCCTCTCCCACAACCCTAATAGCCTACGCAGAACTTCTAGACTCCTCTTCACAAAAGACACCCAGAACTTTCTTCACACCTAGACCCCTCCCACCACCCTTACTCATGTCTCCAGAGCACCCAGACACCCTTCACATTAATCATCTACCTCTTCTGTGCACTGAGACCTCATCTACAATTCTAGGTCCCTCTGGGGTACCCAGCCCCCTCTTCATACTGACTTAAGCCTGTCTTGTTCATAGACAACCACCCTAGACAACTGAGGGATTCCCAGAACCTCTCTCCACATATTCTTCTTCACAAAAAAGACCCTTCCCACTCTAACTTATTCTTGGGATGCCCAGATCCTTCTTTACAAAAGTGCCCAGTCCTCTCTCCTTTCCACCCTCACCCTAATCCATTCCAGAACAGACCCCCCCCCCATTACTAACCTAACCTTTTCTTCCTTGCAGAAAGATCCCCTTCCTCCCACCCTAACCCATTCTAGGGACGCCCAGACACCCTTCTTCCTATCAATCTAAGCCCCTCTTATCCACAATAAGACCCAGCCCCACCCTAACCCACTCCAGGGATGCTCAGATCCCCTCTTGATACCCAAATTCATCTTTTCCGCAAAAAGATCCCACACATACTCTATCCAATCCAAGAATATCCAGACTACCCCTCATAATAGCTTAGATTCCTTTCCCACATACTCCTCCCACTGGCCAAATCTCATTAAGAATACCTAAACCCAACATCAGCACCCTAACCCTGACAGCCACCCAGATCCTCCTTCCTAACACCCAAGCCCCTCTCATCAGCCTATTAACCCTGGGGCTACCCAGACCCCCGTGCCCCACCCTAGACACACAGATCTCTCTCACCACCCTAAAATCCTCCAGGGACCCCTAATTCCTACTCTTCACCTTGTCCTAATTCCTGGTACTTTCCAAAAAGACTACTTCTCAAGTTATTCTATGAACACGTAGACCACAGTTTCATATAACATAAACCTTCTTTACACAAAGACCCATTCTCAGGTCTCTCAACCCATTCCAAGAGTGCCCAACGCTCCCCGCTCGCCCTCCCTCCCCACATACTTTGGTTAACCCTTCACATTAATGTAATTCATCCTCATCCTTCACACTGGGACCTCCACCTCGCCCTGAGCTCTAAATCTCCCCTCTAGGTATATCCATTTCCTGGTATCTTTTCACACTGAAGACTCCTCTCATGGGCCTAACTCTCCAGGCATAACTAGATTTTCACTTTACGTCAACTTAACCACCTCTGTTCTCACGGCCGGCACCCCTCCCCGGGCACCCAGCTGTCCTCTAACCGTCCAGCCTTCGTCCTGGGTTGTCCCACCTCCAAGCCCTTAGCCGCGTACTCCCTGGAGCCTTAGAGACCCTCCCGGGGACACTCGAATGCCTCCCTTCCCACCCAAGTCCCCGCCAGCGCCCAGCCAGAGCCCAGTCCCTCCTCACTCAGCCCTTCCCACGGCTCTCGCCCCCTTCCCACCCGCCGCCCCGGCCCGGTCTCCCGTCCACCCCGCGGGCCGTTGGTACCGCTCCGCCCCACCTCCCGGCGCGCGCCCCCCCCCTCCGGTTCTCAGTGCGCAGGCGAGGTGGCGAGAGAAGGCCGCGCGGGCAGGGTGGGGAGCCCGGCCGGCCCTTACCGCGCCCGCTCGCACGTACCCGCCTCTGCCGTCTCGCACGCCCCGGGGCTGGACCCGGACCCGGGCCGCAGCTCCCCTTGCGCGGCCACCCTAGCGCTGCGCCCTCTCTAGCTCCCGCCGTCACCTCTCGCCTGCTCCGAGCCTTGCTCTGGCCCCCGATCACCCGCAGCAACGCCCCTCCCACCTTCCTCCTTGGCCGCCGCGCGGATGGCCGAGTGCGCCCAATCATCGTCCGTCTGGCCTCTACCGTTCGGCCAATCGACGCTCACGTCTCCGAGCCCTGGACCAATAGAGTCGGGCGTTGGGCTCCCTCCGCAGCACCCAACCAATTCTCCAGCGAGGTTTTCTCACTGCCCCGCCCCGGACTGATAGGGCCCGCCCTCTTACGCCCTCTGAAGGATGTCCCTCTTCCACCTCCTCCTCGATCCCTCTTGACGGCAAGAGAAGGGAGGGCGGCGCGATGACGTCAGGCGGCGGAGCGACGCTTCTGGCGCCATCTTGGGGCCGCTGGGTGGGAGGTGGGTCTTTCTCCAAGTGGAAGGTCGGGGACATTGAGGCACAGATTCCAGGAGGGAGGCGGAGGTGGGGGAGCTGAGGCTTAGGAATCCCTGAAGAGCGAAGGGAGAGAGTGAAGCTCTGATCAGCGCGAAGGGGAAACTGTAACACCAATTGCATGGAAGGGGAAATCAAGGTTCTAGACTTACTTTGTTAGAGAAGGATAAAGGCAGAAAGAAAGAAGGGAAGAAAAACCGAGGGACCCTTGAGGGAAGAGGGAGGAAGAAATGTCGGAGGAAGAGCATGGAGAGGGAATCTGAGCGAGCAAGGAAAATCTGAAGGATAAGGGAGGAAATGGAAGTTGGAGGGAGAAACAGTAAAATCCGGGAGGGGCATTTGTTTTGTTTCCTATCGTGAATATTTAATAAGCGGCTGCAATATGCCAAGCCAAGGTTAATCTTCTTTGTAGGGATAGAGAAGGAACAGGAAAAGTCTGTGCCCTCCTGGATTTTAATTTCTGAGAATATAAAATATCAGGTTCAGGACTTCCCTGGTGGCTCATCCAGTGGTTAAGAATCCGCCTGCCAATGCAGGAGACACCCGTTGCATTCCTGATCTGAGAATGTCCCACATGCATTGGGGCAAGTAGGCCAGAGGACAACAACTACTAAGCCTGTGCTCTGCCCCAAGAGAAGCCACCACAAAGAGAAGCCTGCGTACTGCAAATAGAGAGTAGTCCCTGCTCCCTACAACTAGAGAAAGCTCACATAAGGCAAGGCCAAGTGCAGCCAAAAATAAATGTTTTAAGAAAAGAAAAGATCAGGTACACAAGTGGCTGTAGACAGCCAGTGACAGTAGTTGTAAAGAAAATAAAGCAGGGGGACAGTGGACATGGACTGAGCTTGGATGGCAGGCAGGACCTCTCTCTGAGGTCACTGAGGAATGACAGGAAGGAGCCAGGAATGAAACTGCTTGGGAGGTGGGGAAAGTACCCAGATGGAGCCTCATTTTTCTCCAAATTCCTTTCAACTCAGGCTCTGGTCCAGAAGAATTTCAAAGTAAACCAAGTCCAGGACAGTGATGTTCCTGCCTTCATTATCAAGGCTTTCAGAGCCAGGACAGAAGAGATGGCAATGGGAATCTCCTGAGCCCCTTCTCTCCCTGCCATGATACCCCTAGGTTTCCTCTAGCCCAGGCCAGAGGTCTGAATTCCTACCTTTTGGGAAATTTGGCCCCCACTCCACCTCCCATACTGAAGAATCACTAAGGTCTCAGGCCAGCTAGCTCTGGCAGTTCAATTTGAAGAAACAGGATGTGTAGGGGTAGATGACCTGAAAGATAACCAGGGTGAGAATCTGAAGGCGGTGACCCTGTAATGTCTGGACTGTATTCCTCTTTCTTCTAGGGTGCTCTTTTTCCAGGCTGATGGCCCAGAAGCTCAGGAAGGCTGGAATCCCCATATGTTTGAGGAGCTCTGGCCTACTCACATCCCCTTATGGATGGCCCTCAGGGCCTTAGAAGCAAGTTTCCCCCCTACCTGCCCTGTGGTATGTTGCCAGAGCTACTCCCCAAGGGCAGGAGGGGACCTGCAAGAGGTTCAGTTGTTCTAATTGCTCCCCCTTCCCCCATCGCTAAATGTCCATGAACAGATGAATGGATAAAGAAGATGTGGTATATATACACAATGGAATACTACTCGGCCATAAAAAATGAAAAATGTCAATTTGCAGCAATACGTATGGAATTAGAGTTTATCATAGTAAGTGAACTAAGAGGAAGACAAATCCCATATGATATAACTTATACATAGAATCGAAAACATGACACAACCGAAGATATCCATGAAGCAAACAGACTTGCAGATACAGAGACAGACCTGTGGTTGCCAAGAAGGTGGGGTAGGGGAGTGAAAGATTGGGAGTTTGGAATTAGCAGATAAAAAATATTATATATAGGATGGATAAACAAGGATCTACTGTATAGCACAGAGAGTTCTATTCAATATCCTGTGATAAACCATAATGGAAAAGAATATGAGGGGACCTCCCTGGGGGTCCAGTGGTTAAGAATCTGCCTTCCAATGCAGGGGATGCAGGTTCAATCCCTGGTCAGGGAGTTAAGATCCCACATACCTTGGGGCATCTAAGCCCATGCACCACAACTAGAGAGTCCGTGTGCTGCAAATGAAAGATCCTGCGTGCCGCAACTGAAACCCAACATAGCCAAATATATAATAATAAAATAAATATTAAGATGATTAAAGCATATATATGTATATCTGAATCACTTTGCTGTACAGCAAAAATTAACAACATTGTAAATCAACTATAATAAAAATTTAAAAAAATTTAAATCAAAAAAGTTATGTAAGAGTTGTTTTTATTAGGATCTCAAGTGCTTCCTTTTTAAAACAATTTATTTTGGCCGTGCAGCATGCAGGAGCTTAGTTTCCAACCTAGGGATAGAACTCATACTCCATGCATTGGAAGCATTGAGTCTTAACCACTAGACCACCAGGGAAGTCCCTATGCTCAGTACTTTCCATGCATTTTCCAACATAATCCTCTCAATAACTCTGGAAAAGAGGGAGGAACTAATGCTCTCACTCTACAGAGAAAGTGAGGCTCAGAGAAATTAAATAACATGTCTCATCATTAGGAAGAGACACAACGAGGATTCTAACCCAGGAGTTCACTCCAAGATCTACACTCGTAGCTCCCTCTCAGGTGGGACATCCAGAGCATCATACCAAATGGATGAATGCGTTGCATGCGTGCTAAGTCGCTTGAGTCGTGTCTGACTTTGCCACCCTATGGAGAAGGCTCTCAATGGCCTAGTTTGAGCCCGTCCCCATCTCTGAACTGATCCCTGTGGCCAGGATGATGTGGTTCTTTGATCCTGGGTCAGGAATCAATCAGTTCTGGGAACCATGTGGTTCTCTGAGGGAAAGTTCAAGTTCTGCCGTGGGGATGGGCACTGGGCAGGTGAAAACAAGACTCTGCCCCCCTCCCAGACTGGAGATACATGCATGTATAAGGAGAAAGAAAAGGGAAGACAGAGAGCCAGTAAATGCAACAGAGGAACGGTGTTTGGTGTGTAGAGCCTGGAGGGAACCTTGGCTGTGAATTCAGGGTAGAAGGGATGTTGGATGAACCCTGGTGGTTGTTGTTTAGTCACTAAGTCGTATGGGACTCTTTTGTGATCCTATGGACTGTAGCCCGCCAGGCTCCTCTGTCCATGGGATTTCCCAGGCAAGATACTAGAGTGGGTTGCCATGCACCTCCTCCAGGGGATCTTCCCAGGAATCGAACCAATGTCTCTTACATCCCCTGCATTGGCAGGTGAGTTCTTTACCACTAGCGCCATCTGGGAAGTCCGGATGAATGCATTATTGCCATCAGGGTGAAATCACCAAGGGCCAGATAACCTGGAAGCTAGATTCAGCCTTTGGGGTTCCATGCTCTTGGGCAGATTCTCACTCTTGCAGAGGCCTTCTTTCCCCACTTGAAAACTGAAGGGTCCAGCTTGACTTACCTTTCTGCTTATACCTTCAGCTTGGAATTCCCAGTTTATCTAGATTGACTAGGTCCCTTCACTTCAGATGATGCAGGAGTAAGCTGAGGCCTGCATCAGTTTTTCTGGAGGTGGTGGCACAGGACTAGGGCATCTGGGACTAGGGCATCAAGATCAGCTTAGAGAGAATATCATTCTATGCTGGGGTCCCTGCATAAGTAATGGCCTAGAGGCCACTGTAAATCTGGGCTTTCAGACCTAGCTGGAGCTGAGGATGGGTGCTGGGGGCTCCTTAAATCACGTGAGGAGGGGTATGCAAAGTCGGGGTCCTTCAGGGTCAAGTATATGTGTCAGATGTATGTTGGGGCCACCCCACATGCCAGCTGCAGAGGGACTTCTGTGCCAGGCCGATGTGAGAGTTGCCACGTGCCGACTGTGTGCCTTCTCGCGAGGCATGTGGTCACGTGTGCTGGGGGCTGCACGTGAGTGTGTTAGTGTCTCCTCCCCATCATGAGCATTGGGGGTGGTGGTGAGTCACGGACTCAGCCTTCAGCGCCAACTGTCATGTTCCTTCCCCCCAAATTTCACCCCCCACCCAGCCGTGCACCACCCACCCCCACTCCGAGATCGAGATCGAGATCAGTGTCTCTGCTTCTCTCTGCCATCCCCCTGCCCGGCTCAGCTCTCTCCCAGAGGGAGGGAGTCTCCCACTTCTGTGGGCTCTGCCCTCCAGCTCCCTGCCCTTTCCCACTGCTGCTATGCTCGGGTGGGTGACTCTCCTCCCCACCCACTCAGGTCCCCAGGATTTCTCTGATTTATGGAGAATTCCCCTACTCACCACCCATCCCTCCATCTCCATGGGGGCTATTTCTATTTCCAGGGGCTACTCCCTTTTTTCCACAGGCCCACTGTTCCTGCCTCAGCGGGTCTTTTGTGTCCTCATTCTGCCTTTCTGGGTTTTCTGGTATCTGTGGGCCTCCCTCCAGGTCCATGACTCTCTCCCCCTTTGCCTGGCCTTCCTCCCAGTCTCTGTGATGTGCATCCTTGTTCCAGTTTCTGTGGGCCTCTTCTCCGGTCACCCGGGACCACTCCCCATGCCTTCTGTGCCCGAGGGCCTCAGTCCACAAGCTTCCCTCTGTCCCCATCTTCACGAGGGGCTCTCTGGGTCCACCAGCTGCCCTTGTCTCCAAGGTCCTTAGCTTGTCTTCTGTGGTCTGCTCCCTTGTCTCGACGGCCCTTTCTTTGCGCTGGGCTTCTTCCTGTCCTTGTCCTTGTGGGCATTGTGGACCCTGGTCCACCTCTGTGGCTCTTGATGGCTGTCTTGCCATTTCTCTGCATTTTTCTTCATCTCCATAGCTCTCTCCCCCAGCTGCACGGCCTTCTCCCCAGGTCTCCCTGCCTCTCAGTCTCTGTCTACCGTGGGCGCCTGTGCCCAAGGGCTGCTGGGGCAGGGCGGTGGCATGGTGTGGTGGAGGAGGTGGCCCGAGGGGTGGGCCCTCTGTCCAATGCAGCGCCTTGCCTTCATCAGCATTCTCCTCGCGGGGGCCCACCAGCCCGGACCAACGGGCTCCCCCTCCCCCGACTCCCCTCCCTCCGATCTCTCCCTCTCCCTCTGTCTCCCTCTCTCTATCTCCGCCTGCCTCCTTCCCTTCCTCCTGCTCGCCCTCCTCCCTGTCTCCCTCCCTCCCTCCCTCCTCTCTCCCCCCGCCCCCTTGCGCTCCAGGACCCAGCGCGGGCGGCAGGCGGGCAGGCAGGCGGCGGCCTCGGAGGGGAGAAGAAGTGGCGGCGGCGGCGGGGAGAGGGGCCCAGCTGGGAGCTCGGAGCCCGCGGCTGCTCCTCGCAGGGGACTAGGAGTCTGTGGCCAGGCCCTCCCGCCGAGGCCCTGCGCTGGGCGCCCCCGGGACACCCCACCCTCCTCCGCCTTCCTCTTCCACCTGCTCCTCTCCCTCCTCCCCTCCCTCCTCCTCTCCCTCTTCTCCATCTCTCCACCTCGCCTGCCCGGCTCGTCGTTGGCTCTTCTCGGGGTCTCCCAGCACCCCATCCTCCCCAGCCCCTCCACTCGTCCGCCTCTCCCCGCCCCCAGCATGCTTTCCTGGCGCGGGCTGAGGGCTTGAGGACTCCAGGCCCCAGCCTCCTCATCCAGGGCCGGCCCGGGGCTCCAGGGGGGAGGGGGGAAGGGGTGGCCCCCTCCCCCCTCACCCAGCCCTCCCCTCCCCCACCTCTCCTGATGGCCGGCTTCCTTGTCGCCACCCAGTCCTCGCCCCCCGTGGCCCCCCCAGGCCGGCCCGGCTAGGGGAGGGGGCGGGGGCCCTTGCCTGGGCCGGCTTCCCCCTCCCCCGGCTCTGCCTGTGCCCCCTCCCTTGCGTTTTCACCTTCCTCCCTCCTTCCCCCTCTCCTCTCTCCCCTTCCCTCCTCCATTTTCTCCTTTCCCCTTCCTCCCCTCCCTGGCCCGCCCTCTTCTCTTCCACCTGTCCTTCCTCCCTGCGCCCCCCCCCAGCCCCCTGTTTGGAATTAGTTGGGGGCCACCGTGGGAGGTGGGGGAGGGGGCCCTGTGGACTGCCCTCTCCCCCCCACCCCAGCCACACCGCCCAGCGCCGGAGCATCTCCCCCTTGTCGATCTGATTCTCGGGCCTCGAGGGAGCCCAGCCCTCCGTCCCACCAGGATCCGTGAGTGTCTGCAGGGTGCGGGTTGGGCCTGGGCCTGGGCCTGGAAGGCCGGGCTCACTGCCGGCTGGTGGGGGGCCCACATCCCCCTGATCCCCCCCACCACCAGCAGACACTCTTCCCCACCAAGGGCTTGCCCTGCACTCTCCATCTCCCCACCTCCTTTCCCCTCAGCCTTTTCTCACCCCTTCTTCTCATTACCCAGCTCAGCTGTGACCCCCAGCCCCCCAGCCCCCCAGCTGCTGGGCTCCTGAGGGGCTGATTTGGCTCTAACTTGCGGTCTCACTCCGCCTCCGGGACTCCGGGCTGGTCTCCGCCCCTGCTTGCTCCAGCCTCGGTCCTTCGTGACCGGCTGTGCTCTCTCACTGTTTCCGTCTCTCTCTCCTTTCCCCTGAGCCTCATCCTCTCCACCTACCGTGGGCCCCATCCCAGCTGGTCTCTGTCTCCTGGAAGTGTCTTTTTCTGTTTTTGAATCTCCCATTTCATGTGTCTCTTGGACCTCTCTCTGACTCTGTCCAACTTCTTTCTCTTTGCAGTGAGCCCAGCCCTTTCTTGGTGTGTCTCTATGGATCTCCCCGTCTCCCTCCCCTCCCTCCGTCCCTCAAAACTCTCCTGTCTCCTCTCTGTCTAGAAGGATCCTCTGCCTGGTCTCACCCTCTCCCCACTGCCCTCTGTCACTGTTCACTTTGCCTGGGCCTCTGCTCACCTGTCTGCCTCTCTCTCCACCTTTCGGCTTGGAGGCCGTCTTCCTTCTCTTACTTTCTGCTTTCTTCCCCCAGATCCACTCCTCATCCTGTCTCCTCCATCCGTCACTCCTTAGCTACTGCCCTGCTTTGTGGTCCACTTTGTCTTTTCCGTGGTGATCTTCCAGGCCCCCTATTTTCTCTTCCCCTTCTGCGTCCCCCCCCCACCCCCCGCTGGCCTCTGGTTCCCATTCGTCCCCTTGCCTTGGGGCTTGCAGTCTCCGGGGTTGACCTGCTTCCAAGATAGTCCTCTGTGCGGATGGATGGATGGATGGATGCTCCTGTGTGGGGGTGTTTGTCCCCTGCCTGTGCCCCTCCAGGTCGCTCACTCTTCTTCCCTCCCTCAGTTTCCCTCCTTGACTCTCCTTTCTCCTCTCTCCATGTTTGGGAGTCTGTCTCTCAATCTTGTGTCTGTCTCTCCCGCTTGGTCTTGCCTCTTCTCTAGAGAAACTGTGTGGCTCATAGACCTTTTCTCTCCATCTCTCTCTTTCCGACTAGCGCTCCTTGTCAGAGTTTGGCGATTTCTCTCCTCCTCTCCGTTCCTGTACCTGTTCATCTTTTCTCTCTATCCCTCACCCCATTTGCCCTCTCTCCTTTGCGATATTTCTCACTTGCCCACTTGTCTGTCTTCCTCTCCTGGCAGGGCCCGTTCCGCTCACTCAGCTGCTGTGTTTCCATCTTTATCTGGCTCTGCTTAAGTCTCTGGGCCTGATTCCCTGCCCTCCTCTCTCTCTGCGCTCTCTCTCTTGTCTTTGTCCCCTTTGGTGTCTCACTTCTAGGTGGTGTCTGTGTGTCCTTCTCTCTCATTGAGCCCCACTTACTTCCCTTTGGTTTGTCTGTCTTTCTGTCTGTGCCTTCCTGTGCCTCTGTGTCCATCTGCTGCCCCAGCCCAATCCCTGGACTGTCTCTTTCAGCTCCCACCGGTGTCTGCCACCTGCGGGTCCCTGCCCTTCTGGCCCCTGTCTCTTTCTCAGTCTTTGTGTTTCTAGCCTGCTCCCTGATTTGTCCCCAGAAGCCCCTGGAGCTCAGGATGACCCCTCACTCGCGCTGCTCTCCTAGCCCCGCCCTCCACACCCCTGTCCCTATGAGTTCTCCTTCTGGGTTCACCCTGCCTCCTTCCATCCTGCACCCTCGACAGGCCTTCACCTTCGATGCAGATTACAGTCCAGAGGCCCCAGGTGGTCCAGCAGGCCCTCCTACTCCCAGCCTGTCTTTCCCAGAGGTCCTGAGAGAGAGGGACCTGTTCAAGGTCACCTAGGAGGTGGCGGCAGAGCAGGAACCCAGGGGGTCTCCGGCGGCCCTGGCCTAGGTTTTTCTGGCTACGAGGGATGATGTGAAGTGTTGCCGTGTGCTTCTGCTTCCTCCATTGGTGGGTCTCCTTCTGCCGTCTCCCCAGCCTAAGCCCTCCTCCCATGGGAATGAGTGGGGTGTGGAGAGCACCCCAGGCTTACATCACCCCACTCCAGGTCTCTCAGGAACCCTCTCCCATGGGAACCCAAGTGTCCCTTCCCATGGGGCCCAGCCCTTGACCAGGGGGAGCCATGCAATTGGCCAGACTCATCCCTGCCCAGTGGTTCCCCTGTGGAAGGCGAGGGCACTGGGAGCAATTGTGGGAAGCAAAGACTCATCGCCTCCCACTAGGCTTCAGCTCCCTAGAGCAGGATGGGGGGGCCATAGTTTGGCACCCGATTCAGCCTACAGTGCCCCCCCCCGACTTTATCCACTCCTTCCATCCAGCTTCCTGGTGGCATCTTGAGGAGACTTGTGTCTTCTCTCCATTCTGTCTTCCTGTTCTATTCTGTGTCCCTCCTGTATCTTTTTATTTTTTGTCACACTGCTTGGCATGTGGAATCTTAGTTCCCCTACCAGGGATTGAACCTGCTCCCCTTACACTGGAAGCGTGGAGTCCTAACCACTGGACCACCAAGGAAGTCCCCTCCTGTGTCTTGATTTCACTCTCTTCTACCTGCCCACTCCCTTCCTCTCCCTGCCCTGCCCTTTCTCTCTCTGTCTCCATATCTCCCTGTCTTCTGTGTCCTCCTTCTTTCTCCTTCCTAGTTCTGTCCTCTTCTCCCTACAACTCTCCTTCTCTGTTTCTCCCCATTGCGAGAGAAATGTTTCTCTCCATTGTTTCTCCCAATTCTCTTGTCTTCGTATCATCTTTCTGTTCCCTTGTAGTTTGGCCTATTTTCCCTTTTTCCTTTCCTGAGTCTCTTCATATCTCTGCCACCCCCAGCCTCTCTTCTTTCTCTCTGTCTGTTTTTGTCTTTCTCTCTCATTACTCTTTTTTTGTCTTTTTTAGCCCCTTAGGTGCCTTGGATCTTCCCATCTGTCTCCATCTGTGTGTCTCCATGTGTCTTTCTCTTCCCAAGTTTCCCAACTCCCGGATACTTTCCCCTCCAGACCCCGGATGTCCAGGCTTCTCTCCCCATGGGATTGTGGGAACCAGGGACGTCAGGAAGGTGGCAAGTGAGGCCTGGGATGGGGTTGCCTAGCAACCACTGCATCCTCTCCAGCCGGTTTCTGTTGCCTAGTAACGGCTGCCTGCCCAGAGACAGGGGCGGAACTGGGTGGGGGGTGGCACTTCCTGGTTTCCTATTGGGGTGGAGATAGTCCCTGGAATCTGCTCTTACCTGAGATGCTTTTCATACCTCCCTCCCGTTTGGGTAGCTGGAACACCCTCTGTCAGTGCTTCTCCCCCTCAGTGCTGGGGTGCTGTGAGCTTCGCCCCCCGCCCCCCCACTGCTAGTCTCCTCTGAGTCCCGGCACCCCCAGCGATGCCTTCAGGATTGCCAGCTCTAATGAGGGCAGGGCCCTTCAGAGCTCAGCAACTGTGTCCCAGGCTCTGTGGTCACCACCCCATCCGGCAGTCCACAGAGGGGCTCAGAAGCCCCCGTTTTGGCAATCTCCCCATGGGCGGGGGGTCTCCCTGCAGGTGGCGAGTGGGGGCCGCGGCAGCTGCGTCCCCATGAGGAGGGGAGGAAGATGCCGGCTGAGCTGCTGCTGCTGCTGATTGTTGCCTTCGCCAGCCCCAGCTGCCAGGTGCTCTCATCACTGCGCATGGGTGAGGCTCTAAAGCCCCCCCCCCGCCCCGCCTCCCCACAGACTCTCCCATTGGGCCCTGGGGATCTTCTCTGGGCATGCCGGTGCCTCGGGAACCCAGGCATCTGGGCCGCAGCCTGGCAGCCCCTGCCCAGCTCCTTCCTCACCCTGAGCTCAGGAGTCGGAATCCCAGGTCTCTCCAACCTCAGATTCAGGAGTCTGGACCCCTTCACCCCATCTCCAGCCCTACCTCAGAGCCAAGGAGTCCAGGAGCCCAGCCCCTCCTCCCTCAGGACCCAGGAGTATGGTCCCCAACTCCTGTGTTCCCTCAGCTGCCATCCTGGACGACCAGACCGTGTGTGGCCGCGGTGAACGTCTGGCCCTGGCCCTGGCCCGGGAGCAGATCAACGGGATCATCGAGGTCCCAGCCAAGGCCCGCGTGGAAGTGGACATCTTTGAGCTGCAGCGGGACAGCCAGTACGAGACCACGGACACCAGTGAGCAGGGCCATGGGGGGGCGGGGGTGAAGCAGGCCCGGCTGCTGCCTCCATCCCTCCCTCAGCCTACCCTATTCTCTTCTGGCCTCCTCTGCCCCTTCCTTCATGTCTGCACTGCCTCCTCCTCCCAGAGATGGCGCTGCTGAGTGTGTGGGGCAGCAGGGAGAGCTCCAGCCTGGGTGCTGCCCTGGAGGACCCGAGGGCCTCATTTGAAAGACAAGCTTCATGACTGGCTGGGGATGCTTAGCCCCCAGAGCCAAGTAATGAGGGGCCCAGGAAGTGGGGCTGGGGGCCTCAGGGGCAGGGACAGCAAAGGTGTTGAGCTCTGAAACATGAGCAGGATCTAGAAAGAGAGGCATTGCTCAAGACCCAGCCTGTGAAACACACCCAGCCCTCTAGTAGGGTGTCATGAGTCTATTGAATACTCACAGACTGAGCGAATGTCCCTTGAACAAACGTGCTGGGGACACAGACTTGTGGGAGATGCGGCCTTCAAACGAGTTTTAGACAGATTTCCTTTCTGCAGACCTTATCAGAGCCTTTATTTTGTTCATGTTTATTTCAGATCTTTGAGAGGCCAAATGGGGTCCAGTGACTCCTGGACTTTTTTGGCTGGAGTAGCACAGAACACAAATTGAGAGATTGGGTTGGAGTGTGTGGAGGCAGATGGTGTTCCAGGCACACGTCTGTAGTCTGGAGCTGGGGCAGAGGGGAGGACTGAGCATTTGGAGCCAAGGAACACGATGTGGAGTTGCACTCAGCCTGACCACCTGGGCTCAGGACCTGTTTGCAGGGATCGTGAGAGACTAGAGTATAGCTGGGTGATGGGAGGTGAGGCTGGGCAGGTTGACAGGTCAGTTTGAGGAGGATGAAAGATGCCATCTTCACCTGCAGGCAGCGGGGAGTCATTGATGGGTTTGGAGCAGGGAGCTGGTGAAAGTGGAACTTAGAGGCTAGATTTGGGTGGCTGATGAGGAGGCTGGTGAGAGCCTGAGTTGACAGCCCTGAGATAGGACAGGGGAGGAGGGGTTGAAGAGAGGGGGAAAGATGTGAGAGAATCTGAGAACAAAAAAGAGACAGGACTTAGTGACTCTACCATTAGGAGAAAGATCAAAGCTGGGGATCATTTCCAGGGATGTGGTGTGTGTGAATGGTGACCCCGCCCCCCTCACCAACACAGAAGGCACGCAGGGAGAACATTTGGAGGAAAACGAGATGTTTAATTACGATGCTCTTTGTTGGGAGGCAGAAACCCAACTCAGGCTGACTTAGGAAAAACAACTTATCAGGTCATGTCACTAAAGGCCCTGATGCTGGGAGAGATTGAAGCCAAAAGGAGAAGGGGGCAGCAGAGGATGAGACAGTTAGATAGCATCACCGACTCAATGGACATGAATCTGAGCAAACCTCTGGGAGATAGTGGAGGACAAGGGAGCCTGGCATGGTGCAGTCCACAGGGTTGCAAAGAGTCAGACATGACTTAGGGACTGAACAACAGCAAAATGACCTAAAGATTAATGTGGGGCTTGATTGGATCCAGGTATTCGAATGATATCCCTGGATTGTTTCTGTCATAGATTAATACAGATACTCAAGTGATGTTCCAGGAAGCTCTGTGTCTTCATCTCTGGGTCCCACTTTCCTCTCAGTTGGTTTTGTTTTCAGGAATGCCCTCCCCAGCTGGTGTCAGGATGGCCACAACTGGTCAAAACTTTATATCTCTCCAGTTTAGCAAAGCCAGGGATAATTTTAGCAGGGGACCTGGGGAAGGCTCTCAATGGCCTAGTTTGAGCCCGTCCCCATCTCTGAACCGATCCCTGTGGCCAGGACGATGTGGTTCTTTGATCCTGGGTCAGGAATCAATCAGTTCTGGGAACCATGTGGTTCCCCAAGGGAAAGTTCAAGTTCTGCCGTGCGGATGGGCACTGGGCAGGTGAAAATGAGACTTTGCCTGCCTCCCAGCCTAGAGACACGCACACGTATAAGGAGAAAGAAAAGGGAAGAAAGAGAGCCAGTAAATGCAACAGAGGAACGGTGTTTGGGGTGTAGAGCATAGAGGGAACCTTGGCTGTCGGTTCAGGGTAGAAGGGGTATTGGATCACCGCCCCTCCATGCACTGCAGCCCACCAGCATCCTCTGTCCATGGGATTCTCCAGGCAAAAATACTAGAGTAGGTTACCATTTCCTCCTCCAGGGGATCTTCCTGACCCGGGGATCGAAAGTGCATCTCCTGCATTGGCAGGTGGATTCTTTTATCACTGAGCTGCCTGGGAAGCCTCGTCCCCTAGGTTTTGTGTGGTTATAAAGGTTGAGAAAGGCAAAGGCTGAGAAACCAGACACTGGATTTGCAGCCAGAAGGAGGTCCTTGGTGTCTCCCTTCCCCTCTTTGTTTCTGTCTTGCTCTGGCCTGGCCCTCTGTTGCCCTCTCTCCCTGTCTCCCTCTGTCTCGTGGCCCCTCTGTTTTTTGGCCCCTGTGATGGGCCGGGTCAGGGATCGGGCCTCTGGGTGCCCGGCACGGGGAGGAGGATCAGGCACCCCTATGTGGAGTGCTGGGTTCTCTCCCGGGCCAGGGAAAGGTCCCCAAGGGTGGGGACAGAGAGGAGGAAGCAGGTGCCTGAATCTGCCATCTCTTCCTGCCCCTCACAGTGTGTCAGATCCTGCCCAAGGGGGTTGTGTCTGTCCTGGGGCCCTCCTCCAGCCCCGCGTCTGCCTCCACTGTGAGCCATATCTGTGGAGAGAAGGAGGTGAGAGGGGAGCCTGGGGGTGGGGGCGGGTCCCTGGAGGCTGGGGGCTGGGGGAGGGGGGAGCAGGATGGAAGCACAAGTTCTTCTCTGTTCAGATTCCCCACATCAAGGTGGGTCCCGAGGAGACGCCCCGCCTTCAGTACCTCCGCTTCGCGTCCGTCAGCTTGTACCCCAGTAACGAGGACGTCAGCCTGGCCGTCTCCCGGATCCTCAAGTCCTTCAACTACCCCTCGGCCAGCCTCATCTGCGCCAAGGCCGAGTGTGAGGGAGGAGAATGGTTTTTTTATTTCATTTTCACTTATTTGATTTTGTTGGCCACGCCTTGCGGCTTGAGGGATCTTAATTCCCAACCAGGGGTCAAACCTGAGCTCTTGGATGTGAGAATGCAGAGCCCTAACTGCTGGACTGCCAGGGAATTCCCACGAGGGAGGAGGAGAACGGGAGGCTTTGTTTTCTGTTTCTCCAAACGGCTCTTCCCGAGCGATCTAATCTGTCAGTCATTAGTGCCCCCTGGCTGTAAGGCCTGGGGGAGTCAGACACAGTCTCTCCTTGTCCCTGCATCTCTTCCCCTTTAGGAACCCAGATCTCTGGTTCCATAGCGCTTCTCACTTCCCCACCCCCAAAGAGACCATTTAATGCGCAGATGGTCACTAAGCGTGACTCCGAGCAGGGCCCCTGCTAGATCCCGGGGTTTCCTCAGTGAATAGAGCTAGGCTCGGTCCCTGACTGCCCGGAGCTCCGGGGCCACTGGGACGCACGATGGTCGAGGGGTTGTGATTCAGAGTGACGCGAGCTCTCAGGAGTTGAGCGGGGGGTGATCCTACCCTGGTCTGAGAGCCTCCGAGTCTGCCTCCCAGAGAAAGGGACCTCTGTGCTGGACCTGAAGGGTGGGGATGAGTTGAGAGGTGAGAGGAGGGAAGGCGTGGGTACTGAGTAGAAAGCAAGGCAGAGGCAAGGCCCAGGGAGGCTCAGAGATGCCCCCCATGTGGAAGTAATGAAGCAGGACCCGGAGATGGGGCTCCATCGCTCCGGGCCTTGTGTTTTATCCTGAAGACGATGTGTTAAGTCGCTCAGTCGTGTCCGACTCTTCTGCGACCCCATGGACCGTAGCCCGCCAGGCTCCTATGTCCATGGGATTTCCCGAGCAAGAATACTGGAGTGGGGTGCCATTTCCTCCTCCAGGGATCTTCCCCACCCAGGGATGGAACGCAGATGTGTCTCCTGTGTCTCCTGCATTGCAGGTGGATCCTTTACCTGTTGAGACATCAGGGAAGCCCAGTGATGGAGGGTGGGGAAAGGACCCGCACCAGGCAGGGGAGTGTGCCGCAGGAAGAACTCTCTGGGCCCTTTGGCTGCAGTGTAGAGAGCAGACTCGGAGAGTGACAGGTGTGGCAGGGAGAGCCCCCAGAGGTGGGGAGCGATGGTCTTGGTTAGGGCTCAGGTGGTGGCAGGTGCCGGAGGGGCCAGAATGGATCTGAGGAGTGTTATGAGGGAAGGCGAGAAGGATCATGGACGGTGACCGGGTCCTGCCCGAGGAGGAAGGGACGGTCAGTTCTGGGGCACGCGGTGGGTTTGAGGTGTCCTTGAGACAGTCAAGTGGGGACGTCTAGGGGGCTGGTGGGCCTGTGGGTGTGCAGCTGGAGAGAGGACCGCGCTCAGTCACCTCCAGGAAGAAGTCCTGCACACCTGCCGTGGTCCAGACATTCTTCTCGGTCTTAGGGACCAGGCTGTGCGTGAGCCAGGCCAAGGGTCCCTGCCCTTGTCAGAGCTAATGACAGGAGCCAGGCGGTGAACATGGAGAAGACGTGGTCCAGTCAGCAGTGTTGAGTCCTGTGGACTGGAACTTCCCTGGTGGTCCAGTGGTTAGGACTCGAGTCTCCAATGCAGGGGCTGTGGGTTCGATCCCTGATTGGGGAACTGGGACCCCGTGTTGCATGGCACAGCCAATATATATATATATATATTAAGTCCTATGGATAAATAGAGGAAGGTGACAGGAACTGGGAGAGCTAGGGCAGGAGATGGTGTTTAAAATGGGCTGGTGGGCTTGGGCCTTGTTGAGGAGGCGAGATTTGAGTAGAGATCTGAAGGTGGTGAGGGAGGGAGCTGAGTGGGGATCTGGAGAAGAGCGTTCCAGGCAGAGGGGGCAGCAAGCACGGAGGCCACCAGGCGTGTGTGTGTGTATGTGTGTGTGTGTGTGCGTGTGTGTGAACGAGGAGGCCAGCATGGCTGAGAGTGAGTGAGAGGAGATGAGGTCAGAGAGATGAAGCGCGTGGGCAGATGGAGTGGGGCCTTGGGGGCGGTGAGGACTTTGGCCTTCACTCTGAACAAATGAGAAGGCATCGGAGGGTTCGGAACAGACGGGGACACACCTGCTTACAGCAGTTCTGGCTGCTGCCCGGGAACAGGCTCTCCGGGGGGGTGGGGCGGGTGCAGCCGTTGTAACAGACAGGAGATGGCAGCGGCCTGGGCCAGGGCGGTGATGGTGGCTCAGCGCCATGGGGTATGCTTTGAAACTCCAGCCTGGGTGGATTGGGCGCTGATGTGAGACGGAGAGGAAACCAGGCTGCCATCAAAGGTTTTGGCCTGAGTGCCTGGCCGGCTGGAGTTTGTGCACTGACCCCGAGAGACTGGTGGTTTGGCGAGAAGAGTAGATTGCAGCTCCGCACGTGCGAAGTGTGCGTGCCTGTGACGCAGCCTCTTGGGGGCAGAAAGGCGGCAGCAGACGGGGGTGTGGAGGTCAGGGGAGGTCCTGGGCCCAGTGCCCCAAGAGAGCCAGCTGCACTCTGGAAAGCTGCCCCATGTCTTCTCCCCAGCTACCCCGTGCCAGGGAGGAGGGAGCAGCCGCTCCCATCCGGGCACACAGAGGGGCTCTAACCCAGAGCCCCTTCCCTTCCTCAGGCCTGCTGCGATTGGAGGAGCTGGTGCGTGGCTTCCTCATCTCCAAGGAGACGCTGTCTGTGAGGATGCTGGATGACAGCCGGGACCCCACGCCGCTGCTCAAGGAGATCCGTGACGACAAAGTGTCCACCATCATCATCGATGCCAACGCATCCATCTCCCACCTCATTCTCCGTAAGGTGAGTCCCTCCCCACCCCGTCTCTGATTCCCTACAGGGTCAGGAGCAGAAACATGGGGTGACAGAGCAAGTCAGCCGAGGCCCACGGGCCTCAGTGGTCGCGTGGCGGTCCAGAGCCCCGTTTCCCACGTGCAAACACTCACCAGGAAGTTCTGTCTCTTTGTGCTTGCACCCCTGGTTGGATCCTGGACAGTCGCCTCCCCTCTTTGAGAATACTTCCTACCTCAGTGGGTTGCCGTGAGGGTTAATAAGGGAATGGTGGGGAGACACCCGGATGGCCCCTGGCTCAGAGTTCACGCTGGCATCCTGGGAGCACCCTGTGGTCTTTACTGAGTGCTTGTCCTGCTCTGTGTTGGGGTGTTTGCGTGTCTTCTTTAATTTGGCTCTCGGGAATTCCCTGGTGGTCCAGTGGTTATGGTTCCGCACTTCCACCATAGGGAACACGGGTTCGATCCCTCGTCGGAGAACTAGTATTCCACAAGCTGCACAGCTCAGCCAAAAAAAAAAAATTATACAGGCTTCCCAGGTGGCACTAGTGGTAAAGAACCCCCCAGCAATGCAGGAGATGTAAGAAATGCGGGTTCAGTCCCTGGGTCAGGAAGATCCCCTGGAGGAGGGCAAGGCAACTCAGTCTAGTATTCTTGCCTGGAGAATCCCATGAACAGAGGAGCCTTGGAAGGCTACAGTCCATGGGGTCACAAGGAGATGAACATGTCTGAAGGGACTTAGCATAGCACGGTATATATTTATATATATATAATATATTATATATATATAGTATATAATATATTATATATATATAATATATGTATTTGGCTCTCATCCCACCCTGCAGGGCAAGTATGATACCATTTTGTGAATGAAGAAGCAGGGGTTCAGGGGCAGAGATGGGCTGGCTCAAGGCCACCCAGGATGGGCCGGCCCCAGGACCTTCCCCTCCCACCCCAGGGCCCTCCAAGTGCCACCCACCAGTGACCCACATTCATTAATCACTCATTGTTCCCTGCTCTTAATTTTCCTTATAATCTAATCTGTATTATTTATTTTTCTCCAGCTGTTAAAAAATTAAAACCATATGTCATTGCTGAGTGTAGCTTCTAGGAAAGATGTGTGACAGAATCCATGGAGCTCTTGAGGCAGGCGTCTGAGAGAAAAGATTTTGAGTTCTCAATGCAGGCAGGGCAGGCCTAGGCTGGGGTCCCAGTGCCTCCTGTGTGAGCCGGGTGACCTAATCACCTTCCTCTCCGGCCCGCACTTGTCCTGGAAGGGGCTGTAACTACGCGACAACAGCTCCTGCCACACATGCAGGCAATGCAGGCTGGTGCCATCTCCTGTTCTCATGATCAGAGCAGGACAGAATTGGGCACTGCTGGCCTGAGATGTCTTCTAACTTTGTTCTCCTTGAGGATTGTGAGAAAGGGGGCTCACAGCGTGAATCTTGAGAGTTATTTATTTATTTTTTACTTTCTAAATTTTTTTCTTTTTTGGCCATGCCGCGAGGCAGGTGGGCTCTTAGTCCCCGCCCCCTCAAGAGATCGAACCTGTGCCCCCTGCAGTGAAAGCGCAGAGTCCTGACGACTGGACCTCTAGGGAATTCCCCCAAATCTTGAGATTTAAATGGGCATCCTTTCATGGCAAAGTGCTTTTAAAGATGGCAAGGCGTAGTGTTTCTGACCTGTGACCAGGCTGAGCCCTACACATTAGCAGCCCCAAGCTTGGCTTTGCGGCAACCTGGGGATTAGAGTTAAGGTTACCTACCCTGCCTCCACCCTTTTTCTGAGGTGTCCATTTGCCTGTCTCCAGAAAGTAGTCTTCTAAGTGACCTAAAGAGAGAGGTGGGCACTCGAGGGTGTCATTCTCCCTCCAACAAAATCTTCATCCCACCTGGGGTGTCAGCCACCCTGTGGGACAGGAGGGACCGGGGTCTCCGTCTGTCTCCATGCATCTCCTTTTTCCCTGTCTCTCTCTGTCCCTGGGTGTCTCTTACTGTTTCCCACGGGGTGTCTTTCAGCTTCTCCCCATTTCTGCCTCCTCTGTTCTCCAGGCCTCGGAGCTGGGAATGACCTCAGCGTTTTACAAGTACATTCTCACCACCATGGTGCGTACCCCCTGCAGCCCCCACCCGCCTCTGCCCCAGGCGGGCCCACCCCAGCCTCATGCCCTCTTCTCGGCCCAGGACTTCCCCATCCTGCACTTGGACGGGGTCGTGGAGGACTCCTCCAACATCCTGGGCTTCTCCATGTTCAACACCTCGCACCCCTTCTATCCTGAGTTCGTGCGCAGCCTCAACATGTCCTGGAGGGAGAACTGTGAAGCCAGCACCTACCCCGGCCCTGCGGTGAGCTTGCACCCTCCTCCCAGCACACAGACACTCCCGGGGCCCCTTCAGCCTTCGGCCGTTCGTGCTCAGAGCCCCCTGGTACCCCTCTTGCTTTCTGAGTACATCCAGGAGGCCTCACGGTGCAGCCCCGGTGTTAAGTCTGACCCATTTCTTCCTCTCCACCTGCTCCAGCCACACCTCCAGGTGCCCCAGCACACGCATACCCCAGGGCCTTTGCACTTGCTCTTCCTGCTGCTCTGCATGCACATCCCCAAGGAGCTGGCGATTCGTTCCCTCATCACCAAGTTACTGCTCAAATGCCCCCCTATTTTAAAAATGGCCAACTACCCACTATTTGCAATGCGAGAGACCCGGGTTCATCCCTGGGTCGGGAAGATCCCCTGGAGAAGGAAATGGCAACCCACTCCAGTATTCTTGCCTGGAGAATCCCATGGACAGAGGAGCCGGGAGGGCTACAGTCCATGGGGTCACAGAGAGTCAGACACGACTGAGCGACTAACACACACCCACTGTTTAGCCCCCTTCCCTTCTGGGTTTTTCTCCATGGCACCTGTCTTTGCTTATCTAATCACCCCGTGGCTTGCTCTATATTGTGCTTAGATGTATTTATAGAGATTTAGGTTATAAGTTCCATGAGGGCAGGGGTTTCTGTCTGTTTTGTTCATTATTGTATCCCCACACCTAAAACCAGCTGGCTCAGGATAGATGTCCGAAAACATGTGTTGAATAAATGCAGACATACAAAAGATGCATACTTAACGTGTATTTGTTCACAGACATCTAATCAGACACCAGGGTACCGAGAAGACACAGCTTCATGCACAGAAACTTACACAGACACCGAGCCACGCATTCAGACATGTGCGTGGAGGGCCCTCACACACACACATGGACAGATGCGCATCCGTCTGCACCTTGCACCTACCGACACCACACAGCTACTCAGACCGTCACACCCCGCCTGCTAAGACACATTCTCCCACGTTCTCCCAGACACATGCCCTGAATTCACAGACACAGCTCAGCGGCCCATGCGTGTCAAGCCCTCACTGAGTGCCAGGCGCTCTTTTGAGCTCTTTGCATGCGTTCTCTCGCTGGAACCCCACATAAGCACTCGGAGGCAGAGTTAACTGTTACCTTTACTTTTACCAGGGAGGAAGCAGAGATTTGGGGAGCGGTGTGGACTCAGCTCTCTGCAGGAAATATTAATAGCAGAGCCAGGCCTCTAGCTCAGAGTTACCTGCCACCCAGCCCCGGGCTCATAACCCTTATGCCCTTCTGTTTCCTGCACATGACGCCCCTCTCCCCATGTATAGACAAATAGGCATGTTTGTCTAGCCCCGCCCACGTAAATGTGTCCCCAGGCACACTCAGATAGGGGCTGTGGCTGTCTCCCTTCCCCTTCTTCCATGACCCCATGTCAGCCACACAGACGTATGGATTCCTGTGCCCACGAACCTCCCCACTGTGGGGGTGACAGCTGGCCATCCAGGCAAACCCTCTTGGACGTGCCCTTCCTAAGACACATGCCACACGGGAAAAACCACCCTGACAACGGCTCGGGCAGCCTGCTTGCCCTTCCCCCTGCCATCTCCGACCCCCGAGAAACCCCTCCTCACTCCTGACCTCATGATTTTACATTCCTGGAGAGAGAAATGTCTGAGGGCTTAGGGGTAAACGCCACGGAGCTTCAGGCCTCCCTTGGCTGAACTCCGTCTTTCCCATCCGTTCCCCATCTCTGCCCCCCACCCCACCGTCAACCCCCCAGCTGTCGGCTGCCCTGATGTTTGACGCCGTGCACGTGGTGGTGAGCGCCGTCCGGGAGCTGAACCGCAGCCAGGAGATCGGCGTGAAGCCGCTGGCCTGTACGTCGGCCAACATTTGGCCCCACGGGACCAGCCTCATGAACTACCTGCGCATGGTGAGCCGGGAGCGGGCAGGGCTGAGGGGGCGCGGCAGCCCGCCTCAGGCACAGGGGCACTCACTGTGTCCCCCTGCGCCTCGCTCCCTGCACCTCCCACCCCACTGCCCCACCTCCCCGCTCTCTCTGGGCCTGGCCTTCCTCCGGCTGTGCTGTTCTTGCCGCATGTGGTCCTGCTCGTTTACCTGTGGTCCTTCCTGGTCCCTCTCCCTCTCTCTCTGTTGTCTCCTCCCTCTGGGCCCCTGCCACCCCTCCCTCTGCCCTCCTCCCGCCCTGCTAGGTAGAGTATGATGGGCTGACCGGGCGGGTTGAGTTCAACAGCAAAGGGCAGAGGACCAACTACACGCTGCGCATCTTGGAGAAGTCTCGGCAGGGCCACCGGGAGGTGAGCCTCCCCAGGGCGATGCTGGGGGCCTTGATGGGGTGAGGGGCGAGGGCAGGGCAGGGCCTGAGGGCTGAGGCATCCTCAGGGGGGGCCCGTGCTGACAGCGCCCTCTCTGCCTCAGATCGGGGTGTGGTACTCTAACCGGACGCTGGCCATGAACGCCACCACCCTGGACATCAACCTGTCTCAGACGCTGGCCAACAAGACGCTGGTGGTTACGACCATCCTGGTGAGTGGCCCTTTGGGGTTGGGCCGTGGATGAAGCGGCCTTGGCTGAGCGGTGCCCCCGCCTAGTCCTAGTAAGGAGGCGAGATGCATTGCCAGGGCTGGCCCAGAACCCAGAACAGGGGAGATGTCACCCGGGCACCCGACGACCCTGATTGTGGACAAGATGTCACCCATCTAATTGCTGCTGGAGCCTCAGCAGGCACAGACTCTGTCCTCAGAGCCAGGTCCAGCCCCGGGAGCTGCCAGCCTGCCAGCCTGGCAGAGATGGGAACCAGTGTCAGCACGAGCATTCCACTGGCACCGCAGGCAGGGCCTCGCACGGCGCCCAGTCCAGGGTGGGCCTCTGTGAATCACCATCGCGGGAGAGGTCCTTTTGTCACGTTTGCCCTCCGAGCATATTGACACACGCCACCTTATTTGATATTCATCTTGAAGAGGCTCAGAGAGGTTAAGCGACTCGGCCAGGTCACACAGCAAGTATAAGGCATGGCCAAAACGGATGCCAAGCCTCTGAATCTCCGCAGCCTGGATCGTAAGCACTGTGCTCTGAAGGCCCAGTCCTCTCCTTCCTGAGCACTGGCACAAAGATGGTCCTGTAGCCCCTGGGCTGCCAGCCCTATGGTTTACCAGGTCAGAGACCAAGGAGCCTTTGTGTGTCAGTGAGGATTTATGAACCTGTTCTCACGGCAGGTACCATGCTAGGCCCCGGCAGGTGTCACTCTTTAAACCTCTCAGCTGCTCGGTGAGGTCTGTCCTGTCTTTCTCCTTTTGACGGTCAGGAAGCAGTTTACAAGGTGGGTCCTGGCTGGAGCTGAGACACATACTTGGAACCCCTGCCCTGTCCCCTGCACCCTCTGCCTCCTTCCAGGAGGTCAGGGAGGAGAGATGCTCAGGACCTGGGGAGCAGGAGGGTGCCCTGAGCCTCTGGGCTTCCGAGCAGCCGGGTCCCTGGCTGGCTAGCATCCGTTGCTAGGGGGAGTTCCCCGGTCACTGTGAGCTGGGCCGGCCGAGAGCTGTGGATGCTGAGCTTGCGAGGATTACATGGGTTCCGCAGGACAGCAGAAGCCCCTAAAGCAGTGCGTCGCACGCTGAGCATTCCCTCAGTCCCTGGGGAACTCCTGACCTAGTGTGGGCCTCGCGTCCCTCTGGAGAAGGGCCAGCGAGCCTGCTGGGGAGGGACAGATGGCCTGCAGACGGGAAACCAGACACTTCCTGACAGCCCCACTGAGGGGCCCTGAGGGCCAGGCCGGGCTGACTGGGAGAAGGAGCACCTCCTTGCACACGTGGAAGCAGAGTGCACCCCAGAGGCTTCCTGGGGTTCTGGGTGGGGAGCAGGGGCGGATGTCAGGATGGGGATGTCAGGAGAGCACAGCCATGACCCGGGGGCTTCCGGCCTCTTCCCGCACTTGTCTCCCCTTCTCCTCAGAGCCCTTGAGTCAATGTTGCCCTCTTCCTAACCTTCATTTTTCTCATGATGGAGTCCTTCATTTGCTCATTCATTCCACAAATATTTACTGAAGCTGCGCCAGATCTCATACAAATCCCAGAGGCACTGGGATGAGTCACAGGTGATCTCGAGGTCTCTCTGTCCTCGAGTGGCCCCGGGGAGGGGATCCCAGTCTGATGAAGGAGGCAGACCTGGACATAATTATTCCCAGCCAGGGTGATAAGGGGGCCTCCACAGAAAGGAGGGGCTGCCTGAACTTTCAAAAGCCTGAGGAAGGAAGGTTTCATAGAGGAGGTGGCATTAGATGGGGCTTTAGAAGCTGTGTAGGAGTTGGGTGCACAGAGGAGGTGGCCTGGTCTCCCAGGCAGCATGAACTCCCAGGAGGAGGGGCCTCAGGAAGTGTTTGCCAGGTTGGATGTGGAGGCAGCAGCCTCAGTGTGCCCCTTCGTTCATGAACTTTCTCAGACTCATGTTTCTGGGCAGGGCCTGTGCCAGGCACTTGGCGACACAGACGTGAGTCAGCCTGGGCGCCAGCGGGAGGGGCACGAAGTTGTTAGGACCTGTCTTATTTCCCACTCTGGTCCCCAGGGCTTGGGATGGTGCCTGGCACCCAGCGCGCATGGAGGAGTGGTGAGCACTGTGACAGGTGGGGAGGGGCCTCTGAAGAGCTTAGTCGTGCTCATTCTGTTTCTTGGAGGGGTTGCCCTGGTGGCTCAGCAGTCAAGAATCTGCCTGTAATGCAGGAGATGCAGGTTTGATCCCTGGGTTGGGAAAATCCCCTTGAGGAGGGCACAGCAACCCACTCCAGGATTCTCGCTTGGAGAATCCCATGGACAGAGGAGCCTGGCGGGCTACAGTCCATGGGGTCGCAAAGAGTCCGACGTGACTGAAGTGGCTGGCATGTACCTTGGAGACTGTTAAACTGAAAGGGACGGGGCCAGATCTGGATGTTGGAAAAGCTGGACCCTGAGGGAGGCTGCAGGAGAGAGATGCTCCAGGTCAGATGGGAGGATGAGGCTTGAACTGGGCTGGGGCTGTGGGGAGGGAGGGACCTGATGTGGGGTGCTGATGCGCTGGGCTGAGGGAAGGAGCAGGAGGTCCTCAATGGGGTAGAGGCTGGGGTTATCCCTGGGATGGGGCCCACATGTCTGGAGCTGAGAGATCAGGCTGGTGCCAAGACTGAAAGAGGTCCCATAGGGAAGCTGGGGGTGTGGGACAGGTCCCAGGGAATGCTGCCGTGCTGGACCCTCCCAGAGAGTTTTCTCCTTTCCTGGCACTCCTTTTCATTAAAGCATGACATCTTATCTTGCTCTTTGGTTCTTCTGGGGTCAGACAGACCTCACTGGCATTCCTGGCTTCACCTGGACCTCAGTGTCCGACTCTCTAGGTTCCATATCTTCATGTGTAAATGGGTCTAATAGTCCTACCTTGAAAGGCTGTAGGAGGATTGCGTGAGATCAGAGGACCCCCTGGCAGCGTCCTGCTGGCAAGGCATGCTGAGCATGTGGGAATCCCCTTTTTCTCCTGACCTGGTATCCTCAATAAGAATAGCAACTGAGACTTCCCTGGCGGTTCAGTGGTTACTACTCCAAACTTCCATGGCAGGGGGCATGGGTTCAATCCCTAGTCAGGGGACTAAGATCCCAGCTCAAACAAGCCACATGGCATGGCTCCCCGCCAAAAAGAGTAGCAATCATCATGACCAGAGTCTTTGAGCTGTGTGCTGAGCCCTTTGCTGGTGTTACTCACTGTTCATGGGAGTCCTGAAGCTGGTACTATGGTGACTCCCAATTTTCAGACAAAAATAAGGCACAGGAGGGTTAGGGGACATGAGTGGCCCAACTGGAAGATGGCAGGGCCCATGGGTCTCTACCTTGAACCACAACACGTCGATTTCTGCTTCTTTCCAAGCCTTCACTTCTGTTCTAGACCTGGCCCAGCTGTCTGTACACTTGGTAACCAGGTTGGGTCTCTTCTCTCTGTTCTCAGCTTCCTCCTGTAAAATGAGGGAATTAAAATATTCATGACAGAGTGAAGGGTAGTGGACTAGATCCAGGTTCTTTAAACTGAGCTCCAGGAAGTCGTGGATATGGAGTTGGGTCCTGGCTTCATGAAAGGGTCAAGGCAAGCAGCTTGTGAGGAATTTTCCAGAACCCATCCTACTTTAACATTTTTGGTTTTAGTTTCAAGGGATTTTTTTCCTCGCAGTGTAACATGCATACAGAAACTTTCACAAATCGTGAGTGTACCGATCACTGGATTTTCAGTAACTGAGCAGACTTGTGGGACCAGCCTTCCATATGCTGCTTCAGGTCTCTAACCCCTGCCACGGTCTCAACTTTTATCACCACACAGTAGATTTGCCTGCTTTGAACTTCACATAAATGGCATCATATTCTATATTCTCTCTCGTGCATACGTTTATGAGATTCACCCACTTTGCTGCAAATGGTTTAGTCTCATTGTGGTTCAGTCGCAAAGTCATATCCAACTCATTGCCATCCCATGGACTGTAGCCCCCCAGGCTCCTCTGTCCATGGGATTCTCCAGGAAAGAATACTGGAGTGGGTTGCCATTTCCTTCTCCAGGGAATCTTCCTGGACCAGGGATCGAATAATGTCTCCTGCTTGGCCAGTAGATTCTTTACTGCTGAACCACCAGGGAAGCCTTTAGTCTTGTTACCTGTTGTGTTACATGAACGAACCTCGATTTATTTACCCACCAAATTGATGGGCGTTGGAGCTGTTTCTAGTTCTTTTGCTGTTGTGAATGGTCTTGCCACGGACACTCTGCTACATGCCTTTTGGTGAACGGATAGGCATTCCTGTCAAGTGTATAGGCAGGAGAAGAATTGTTGGGGTTTGCAGCCTCTGCAGATACTGACAAAGCATCTTTCTAAGCCATGGTACCCATCTCCATTCCCACCCATGGTGTATGAAGGAGGATTCCAGTCCCTACTCACTTCTGCTGGTGCTAAGTGCAGAAAGGCGCCAACTCTATTGTGGTTTTCATGTACATTTCCTTAACGATCAGGGAAGTTGACCACTTTTCATTTATTGCCTATTTGGAATCTCCTTTTGGGAGGTCCCTGCTCAAAGCTTTCTGTATATTCAGAAATTTGGGATATCTGACCTTTTTATTGATTTGTAACATATTTTTGTGTTCTGGATATAAGTTCTTTGTCAGAATATGCATTGCAGAGACCTTCTCCCACTTTGTGACCTTCCTTTTCACTCTCGGAGGTTTGTTTTTCTGTTTTTCAGCTGCACCTGTGTGGCTTTTGGAATCTTAGTTCCCTGACCAGAGATCAAACCCGGGCCCTTGGCAGTGAAACCGTGGAGTCCTAACCATTCGACCACCAGGGAATTCCCCTCAGTGGTATCTTTTGAGGAAAAGATTTTTAATTTTCCTAAAGTCCATTTTATCCATTTTTTCCCCTTTCTGCTAATGCTTTTAGTATTTAAGAATTCTCAGGACTTCCCTGGTGGTCCAGTGATTAAGACCCTGCATTCCCACTGTAGGGGGCATGGGTTTGATCCCTGGTTGGGGAACTAAGATCCAACATGTGGTAAGGCATGGACAAAAAAAAAAAAAGAGAATTCTCTGCCTACCCCAAGATCATAAAGCTAGTTTCTTATATGTTTCTTTGTAATAATTTTGTCTTTTACATTTAGATCTACAGTCCACCTAGAATTGATTTTTATGCATCCTGTGAGGAGGGGGTGGTCAGAATACTTTTTTCCCATATGGATATTTTATTGAAAGGCATCATTTATCAAAATGTTCATTCTTTCTCTTTTCGCTACAGTCTTACCCTTGTCATAAATCATGCATGCTTGCATGGTAAGTCACTTCAGTTGCGTCCAACTCTGTGACCCTATGGATTGTAACCCACCAGGCTCCTCTGCCCGTGAAATTCTCCAGGCAAGAATACTGGAGTGAGTTGCCATGCCCTCCTCTAGGGCATCTTCCCAACCCGGGGACTGAACCCACAACTCTTATGTCTCCTGCACTGGCAGGCAGGTTACCACTAGCGTCACCTAACTCAAGTATACATTTACCTGCGGATGTACAAATTCTTCATTCTGCTGTCTGTCTGTCTGTCTTTGCTCTACTACTACATTGTCTTAAAACACCGCAGCTTTAAGTTGTGTTAGACCTATGGTAAATCCTTCAGTTCTCATATTCTACTTTAGGATTGCTTTGGTTCTTTTGATCTTTTACATTTTCACATACATTTACATATCATCTTTAAGATGTTTTCAATATTTTAAAATTAAAAATGTTAAACTGGGGGCGGGACAGAAGTTAATTAAATAGAATTAAATAGCATTCAATTTAATTCTCCATTAAATTGAGTTCAAGGCTTGCAGGGTGGGTAAGGAGTGGAAAAAATCTGTCTCTTTTCCTCTCCAGTCCCCATTTTTTCCCCATCCTCCTAGAAATATCTGAGCATATACAAGCACATCCCCACTCTTGCCTTCACAAAGAATAGCATATTGTACACGTTGTTCTGTAGCTTGTTTTTTTCCTCTTAATATATCTTATAGAACTTGTTATTTCAGTAGTTGCCTGGGATTCTTTGATGACATCAATAATCTTTTTAACCTGTTCCAAATTAGGCTGTTTCAGTCTTTGTTCCTGCTACAAAAAACACTGCCATGACTCCCCTGGACCTACATTTTTGTGTGCAGGTGCATAGCCACTCGTTGGATGAATTCTTAGAATCAGACTTAGCAACATCCCACTGTCTCCAATGCTGGGTTTTCTGCAGAAGATTCTTTTTTGAAGGAGTCTGAAAACCTTGGATTAGAGGCTCCTTCAGGCCCCCAGCTCTGACGGTCTGGGCCTTCAGGTTGAATGCTAGATCACTGTCTTCTGACCTTGAGTTCTGTTCCCAGGCCTCAGCCTTTATTTTTGGCTCTGTCAGTTCCCACCCTGATCCTGAGGCTTTGAACCCAAATCTACAGCCCAGATGCCTCAGTCTTGAATTGGGAGATCGACCTGATGGAAGGAATGAGGGCTTTGGAGAGTACAGAAATGGGTTTCAAATCCAACCTCTGCTCCATCTCCCCTTCCCACTGCCCTGCTTCAGCTGTGTGACCTTGGGCAAGACACTTGACTTCTCTGAACTTCAGTTTCCTCCTCTGTATGTCAAGAGGTCTGTACCAGAGCCTTCCAGCTCTAACACTTGCTTGTCTAAGAGAATTCCTAATTTCTGATTCTCTGGCTTTGATACCTGGCCTTTCCTTCCCTCACCCCCATTTCTGTATCTGGCTACTCACAGGTCTGTTCTCTGATTCTGTCCACTTGAGTTTAGTCTGGCGCAGAGCTTAAGAGCAAAGCTGTGGACTCAGTCTGATTTGTCCATCTCAACCACTTACTACTTCACTTCTAGGGACCTGTGTCCTCATCTCTCAAATAGAGGTAATAATACCGACCTCCTACGCTGACAGAATAGCTGTCATACAGCAAGCCCACAAGAAATGCTAGCTGCCGCTGCTATTATTAGCATTATCTCATCCCTACTCTCAGTTCCACAAGTTTGGATTTAGAAATGTGGCTTTGGAGAGAGAGAAAAGTACTGACTACCCTCCACCCCATGTCCCCTCAGCTCAGGGGCTTTGCTGGGGTCCAGGAATCCAGTCTGTAGTACCTTATAAGTACCTTCTAGTACCTATCGGGCTTCCCTGGTGGTTCAGATGGTAAAGAGTCCACCTGCAATGCAGAAGACCCAGGTTTGATCCCTGGGTAGGAAAGATCCCCTGGAGAAGGGAATGGCTACCCACTCCAGTATTCTTGCCTGGAGAATCCCATGGACAGAGGAGCCTGGCGGGCTACAGTCCTTGGGGTCAAGAAGAGTCAGACATGACTGAGTGACTAACACTATAGTACACTGTATAACACTGTATAACAAACTGCCCCCAAACCTGGAGGCTTCCAACAATAACGATTATTATTTTTCACAATGCTATGGGTCAACTGAACAGTTTTGCTTTGTTTTCCTAATGTGGCCGCAGCATGCAGCTTGTGGGATATTAGTTCCTCGACCAGGAATTGAGCCAACACCCTCGGTGGTGAAAACACAGAATCCTAAGCACTTGACCCCTAGGAGAGTCCCTAAAAGTGATGTATTGATTTACTTAATTATTTTTGACTGCACCTTAAGGCTTGTGGCATCTTTGTTCCCCAACCAGGGATCGAACCCAGACCCTTGGCAGGGATAGTGCGGAGCCCTAACCACTGGACCACCAGGGAATTCCCTGAGCAGTTCTGCTGCGCTTACAGGGGTTGCGTGCAGCTGGTGTCTAGGCTGGGCTGTTGGCCAGCGTACCTTGGTCCGTTCATCCCTACTCATCCTTCAGCAGGCTGGCCCAGGCTTCCTTACACTGAGGTCCCAAGAGGTCTGTCTGAGGACCCAGGCGCTGAAAGTCACACAGCACTACTTCCACCACACTCTGTTGGCCAAAGCAAGTCTTGAGGCCAGCTCAGACCCAAGAAGTGAGAAAATCCACTCTAGCTCTTGACGGGAGGAGCTGCAAAATACTGCGCGTCTACCCCGGAGCTCAGTAATTCTGTATTGAATGAGAGGCAGCAGGATGACCTCTGTGAACCTCAAGTTCTTTCTTATTTTTTTATTTTAGTTCATTCATTCATTAATTTTTGGCTGTGCTGGGTCTTCATTGCTGCACACATGTGGGCTTTCTCTAGCTGCAGCGAGCCAGGGCTACTCTCTAGTTGCAGCGCACAGGCTTCTCATTGCGGTGGCTTTTCTTGTTACAGAGCACAGGCTCTAGAGTGCGGGCTCAGTAGTTGCAGAGCACAGGCTTAGTTGCCCCAGGGCATGTGGGATCTTCCTGGACCAGGGATCGAACCCTAGTCCCCTGCATTGGCAGGTGGGTTCCTGACCATTAGACTACCAGGGAAGTCCAAGCCCTAGTTTCCACATGTGTAAAGTGAGTCTAAGAATACCACCCATGTAAGGTCACTGTGAGGAAATAAAGTGATAAAATCCAGAGAACACGCTCAGCGCAGGAGCTGGTACTCAGCAGGTGTTCAGTCCATATGGTAACCATTGTGGATATTATTGGCCAAGGTTCTTCTGGCTGGTTCCTAAGTCATAACTCCTTTTATTCCTAAGTCCAAGGTGACAGTGTACAACCATTTAGACAATAACTGCACAGATAAATTTCTCTTTTGTTACCATCATCTTCCTATACCTCATCTTACTAACACTTGGAATATTCTCTCTGCTTTTACCTTATTTGGCACAATAAGAGTCAGCAAAGTCTGCTCAAACCCCTCAGAAATCAGCATCAGTGTAGCAAAACGGCTGTAGGCCAGAGATTGCAAACTGTTAGGTGTTTGTTTAGCCTGCCAAGCATTAAAAAAAAGAGGGTATTAGAATTTGAATTGTTGCTAACCTTTATAATCAGGAGATTTTACAAAACGACCTGGGTTTCCAAATTCGCTTAACATTGGACCATCTGGCATCTCAAGCCTGCTACTCTCATGACAGCATTGGGCTGAAGCTAAATCCTGGTGGGGCAGATCCTCTTGGATCCCTTGGTGGCTCGTGAAGTCAGTTTAGTGGGTCGCTATCGATTGTGTAGAAAAATGAAACACAGCAGGACAGAAAATATCAGGATATTTTGCCATAGTTGTAAGAAGGACTGCTCTGTGGAACGAAGTGTAGTGACGCACGTGCAGCTGCAATCACACAGGCATATATGTGTATGACTTGGATTACAAGTAATACATCTCAAGGGGCTTCCCACGTGGCACTAGTGGTAAAGAACCCGCCAGCAATGCAGCAAGAGATGTGGGTTCCATCCCTGGGTCGGGAAGATGCCTGGAGGAGGGCATGGCAACCCACTCCAGTATTCTTGCCTGGAGAATCCCATGGACAGAGGAGCCTGGTGGGCTGCAGTCCATGGGGTCGCAATGACTGAGCACCCATGCACGCCATGCAGACTAATTCACTCAGGTTACCTGCCTTCCTCATAGCCGTTTGAGCTTTTTTTTTTTAAATTGGCTGTGCTGCTTGGCTTGTGGAATCTTATTTCCCTGACCAGGGATTGAACCCAGGGCTATAGCAGTGAAGGTGCCGAGTCCTAACCACAGGACTGCCAGGGAAGTTCCCATTTGAACTTGAGATGAGTGAATGTTAACTTGGCTGGTAGAGATCAAACCAGCTCCCTGGGATCTGCTAGGGACTGGCAGGTTCCCTGTGCTTTTTCCTTGACTCTGAGTATTTATGTGTTTTGGTAACTATTTATATTTTTTTGAGGTATAGTTGATCTACAGTGTTGTTAGTTTCAGGTCTACAATATGGTGATTACGTTTATATATTCTTTTTTTCAGATTCTTTTTCCTTATAGGTTATTACAAAATATGAGTATAGTTCCCTGGGCTGCACAGTAGGTCCTTGTTGATTGTCAATTTGTAGTGCTGGAGAAGACTCTTTAGAGTCCCTTGGACTGCAAGGAAATCAAATCAGTCAATCCTAAAGGAAATCAACCCTGAATATTTATTGGAAGGACTGATGCTGAAGCTGAAACTCCAGTACTTTGGTCACCTGATGGGAAGAGCTGACTCATTGGAAAAGACCCTGCCCTGATGCTGGGAAAGATCAAAGGCCAAAGGAGAAGGGGGCAACAGAGGCTGAGATGGTTGGATGGCATTACCGACTCAGTGACATTGAGTTTGAGCAAACTCCGGGAGACAGTGAAGGGCATAGGAGCCTGGAGTACTGCAGCCCATGGGGTGGCAAAGTGTTGGACACCACTTAGCAACTAAACAACAACATGTTAATCCCAACCTCCTAATTTATCCCACCCCTCCCCAACCCTGCCCTGGCTCTGAGCATTAGTAAACAGGGGATGTAGGTAGGCCAGGACTCTGTCATCCCTCCTCTGCGAGCAGGTTCTGGAGCTAGCTGCCTGGCATGGGCTCTGGGACCCAGATGTCCCCTCGATGCCCAGTCTCTGACACTGCCCCACCTTCTATCCTGCTTCCCCAGGAGAACCCGTACGTCATGCGGCGACCCAACTTCCAGGCTCTGTCCGGGAACGAGCGCTTCGAGGGCTTCTGTGTGGATATGCTGCGGGAGCTGGCCGAGCTGCTGCGCTTCCGGTACCGCCTGCGCTTGGTGGAGGACGGGCTGTATGGGGCGCCTGAGCCCAACGGCTCCTGGACGGGCATGGTGGGCGAGCTCATCAACCGGGTACGGCGGGGCTGGGGCTGCAGAAGGGGCGTGGGCCTGATGAGGAGGGAGGGCGGGCAGCCAGTGGGGCCTCAGGGCCAGCCTGGCATGTACACGAGGCACCAGCCCATGATGTGCGGTGCCCCTGTGGCTGGTGAGTGCCACGGGACCAGCACAGACGGGAAGGGGACAGTGCATCACTTCCAGTGTCAAAGGCCGTGCACATCACTTCCTGTGTCCAGCTTCCAGATGCTTCCCTCATGCCGTCTCGGCTTTGTCTTTGCTCAAAGCTCAGACGGAAAAGAATCTACCTGCAATGTGGGAGATCTGGGTTCGATCCCTGGGTTGGGAAGATCCCCTGGGGAAGGGAATGGCTACCCACTCCAATATTCTTGCTTGGAAAATCCCATGGACAGAGGTTACAGTCTATGGGGTTGCGAAGAGTCGGACATGATTGAGCGACTAACAAAGACTTGAGTGAATGAAGGAGACGGTGGAGTGGGAACTGGAGGGACTGGACAACTGGAGGAGGTGGAGGAAGCTTCCTGTGGGAGGCGGAGCTAGGAGGGGCATCCAGGGACTGCACCTCAGGTGCACTGTGCCCTGGCATTTGCCAGGAGGTGGACTTCGAGGTTGCCCATTGCTCTCGCAAGTCCACTCTTTTAGTAGATGTTTATTGAACATCTAGTGTGTGCCTTGCACCTTGCTAGGCATAGGGTATAGTGATGAGCCTAGGGGACCTGGACCCTGCTTCCAAGGCCTCAGGGCCCCATTGAGATGCATAAAAACAAATGACCACAAGACAGAGCCTTCCGGGCTTCAAGGAGGAAAACTCAGAGGAGGGACCTAGAGGCTCCTGACCCAGCCGGGGACCCAGGGAGGGCTTCCTGGAAGAGGTGACACACTCTTCCTGGAAGAGTATGAAATAGTCAGCTGGGTGAAGTGAGGTCTGGGAGGAGGAGAAGAAATGGCATTTACAAACAGCTGGGTGGGGTGTGTGTAAGAGAGAGAGGGATGTATCAGAAGAGCAGCTGGGCCCTGAGTGTGGGCAGGATGTGAGGGTAGGTGAGGAGGGGAGAGGAAGGGCAGGTGGGAGGTGGTAGGCGAGGGTGCAGTGGAAAGACTATTTTGGAGTCAGGCCAGGCCTGGTATGAGTACTGTGGTGAGTCATTTCTCTCCTCCGAGCCTCAGTTTCACCTTCCTAGGATGGGGACTAATGATAGCTGACAGGTCTGTAATGAGGGTTACAGACACACCACACATGTTGCTGGTCATATGTAGTTCCTGAGTTCCTCTTTGTTTCTGGTTGCCCTGCAAGGCTTGAAAGATCTTGATTCCTCAGCCAGGGATTGAACCCAGGGCCCCAGCAGTGAAGGTGTGGAGTCCTAATCACTGGACCACCAGGGAATTCCCCGTAGTTCCTTTTTCTTCCAGGCATTAGAATCTGCATGGGCAAATGCCCAGAAAAGACAAACAGCCCCTGGCTTAGGGCACGCCCATGGCAGGTGTGTGGAGCAGGGACCTGTAGCCATAAACAGTCAGGGTGGCCTTGACATTGGACTTGGCAGAGGGCATTGGAGATTCTCACTTTCCTGCTTCTCTCATCCAGAATTCACTGCATGCAAGCCCCTGAATGTCACCAGGGTAAACTCAAAAAGGCCACTTTGCTTGACAAGGACATTGATCCCTTAGGGCACTGATTTTCAAAAGTTGTTTTGACTGCAGAACCTTTTTTCCAATTGAAAGGGCCCTCAGAACCCTGGACAAAACAGCTGCTCTGGTGGAGAAGGAGGTGGGGGTGTCCTCCGGGGTCCTGGTGACTCAGTCTCCCCCTGACCCCGGCCAATTTCAACTGGCAGGCCTGAGGCACTGTTCTGCAGGCAGCCAGCTGGTTGAAAGCTTCAGCCCTGGGTGGGTTTAAGAATCTAAAGCCAGGACCTGAGGAGCCCAGAGGCAGAAGCTGGTGCCTTAATGCCCACCTCACTGGCAGCCTCACCTGTGACCTCATCACCATAGCCTGGTCCCCAGTCATGTAAGCTCAGAACTTTTTGTTCATCAGGGCCCCCAGAAATAAGATTCCAGATTCCAGGAGAGTAACAAACCCCCCCCAACCAAAGTCACCATCACCTGGATGCCTGTCCATTCATCAAGGAAGAAGTCCTATTTATAACTGTATGACCTTGGGCAAGAGTTTAACTCCCTGTGCCTTAGGACTTGGTGTGAAGGTGCCAGGGGTGAGTGGAGGAGAACTGGGAAATTTTCTGATTGGTGGCTGCTAATCAGAAAAGTTTATGTTCCTGGGGGCTGGGTCTTGTTTGAATCTCTGCGGAGCATTTGTTGTGTGACATTGGGCGAGTTATTTAACCTCCCTGTAAAACTGAAGAATTGACAGATGCTGGCACATAGGGTTGTTGTGAGTGTTAAATGAGTTAATCCGTGTAAGGGCTTGGAACAGGACCCTGCAAGTAGTGGGTGCTGTGTGCCTGAACTGTCTTTCTATCGTTGTTAGTGTTATTCCTGCCAGCACGGACATCCATTCATGCATTCATCTGCCCTCCAGCCAGCTAGCATTTATTGAGTGCCTGCTGTATACCAGTAGGAAAAATCCCCTGATGCTGACAAAGATTGAAGGCAAAAGGAAAAGAGGGCGGCAGAGGATGAGATGGTTAGATAGCATCATTGACTCTATGGACGTGAACTTGAGTGGGAGATAGTGGGGGACAGAGAAGTCTGGCTGGCTGCAGTCCACGGGGTCGCAGAGTCAGACATGACTTAGCAACTGAACAACAACAGCAACTGTATATCAGGTGCTGTGGTACACCCTGGGGATTCAGTGGCCTGGCTTTGCTCTTATGGTTAAAGACTTTGGACCTCAGCTGGCGGCCCATGGGATGCACCCCCTCCATACAAAGGGTTGAGCTGGCTCAAATGAAGAGACAGTCACGGGGTGGGGAGCGGCAGGGGCTGCCAGAGGGTCTGCAGGGATGTAAGGGGAGGCTGGGGAGGGCCTGGACTTGGTGACTGCCTGGGGTGAGGGACGGTGGAGAGAGGATGTGAGCGCTCCTCCTGTTTCTGGTTTGGGCAACTGGGCACCCGCGATGACATTTAGGGAAAGAACACTGGAGGAGGAGCAGGCTGACTGTGCAAAGGATGGGCAGGGTTTGGCCTCGCTGAGGCTCACCTGCCCGCTATGGAAGGCCAAGCACACTGAGCCTCACACAGACACTCCTCATTGTCCTCCCAGCGGTGGCAGCTGACATTAGTGAACTTCACGCCATGTGCCAGGAACCTTGCAAGTGTCACTTAATTCTTCTAACAATCCTTCCTGGGCCAGATGATCACTGCCCTCCTGCTGATGTGAGATCAGGGGCTCAGCAGTGAAGGGACTGGCCCCCAACGCGCAAGGCTGCAGATGGGTGTGTCTGCTCGAGGCCTGTGTCCTCCCCAGACACCTGGCAGGTCCTTGGGAAGCCTGGAGTGGTCAGGGTGATGCTCATGCCGTGCCAGGCCCTTGTCCGAACTTTATGAACTTAACACAACTCCTTGACTCCTCATGACCACCCCTTTGAGGAAGGCTTGGTGTTAGCTCAGATTTCTGTAATGGACAGAGTGAGGCACTCAGATACTGTGCCCAGGGCACATGGCTGGTGACAGGCAGAGCCAGGGGTGGCCCCCTGGCAGGCTGGCACCCTGGCAGGCTGGCCCAGAGCTGACGATTGACTTCCAGAGGGAAGACAGCCCTGGGCACCAGCAGCCCCCCAACCACCCCCGGGCCAGGTGCAGGGCTCAGACGCCAGACTCCAATTATGGTCCATTTATTCCACCCAGTGGCCACTGCTGGAATTGGCTTTCTCCCTGCTGTCACTGCCAGGCTGTGAACTCAGCCCTGCCCCTCTCACCCGCCGCCTCTGGGCCTCCCATCTCTCTCCATTCCAGTTTGTCCTCTAGTAGGATCTTTCTAGGGGCTTTCCTGGTGGCTCAAGTGGTAAAGAATCTGCCTGCAATGCAGGAGACACGGGTTTAATCCCTGGGTCGGGAAGATCCCCTGGAGGAGGAAATGGCAATCCACTCCAGTATTCTTGCCTGGAGAATCCCATGGACAGAGGAGCCTGGCGGGCTACAGTCCAGGAGGTAACAAAGAGTCAGACACAACTGACTGGCTAACACACTTTAGTTGTCACCTCCCCAGGCCTGCAGGCTAAACTCTGTGCACTTTGGTCTGGCACTTAAGAGATCAGGAAGCAGATTCCCAGGTGGAAATTAGCAGGCAGGAGGTGTGTGGGGGCGCCCTTAGAAACCTGCCTTGTGAGGTGGCGTGCAGAAAAGAACCCATCTGCCAGTGCAGAAGATGCAGGAGACTCAGGTTCCATCCCTGGGTGGGGAAGATCCCTTGAAGGAAGGCATGGCAACCCGCTCCAGTATTCTTGCCTGGAGAGTCACATGGACAGAGGAGCGTGGTGGGCTACAGTCCCTGGGGTCATGAGGAGTCAGACATGACTGAAGTGACTTAGCATGAGAAAGGGAAGGAGCAGACTTGGGCAGAGAGCGAGGAGTTGAGCTGTGAGGCAGTCATGACCGTCCCGCGGCCAGCTCTGGAGCTGGGGTGGCCATTGAAGGTGTCCCCCTGAGGGAAGGGGCCAGGCCTTTATGCCCCCCACTGACAAATCATTGGAGAGGGGCTGTCCTCAGGGGACGTCCAGGGGCTTCTTCCACCTACAGAGCAATAGGCACCAACACCCGGGGCCATGAGTATCTCGTCCTGAAGAAGGGTCTGAGCGGCCACCACGGTGTCCACAGCTGTGAGCTGGTCAGACGCCAGACGGAGCCGGCCTCAGGTTGGAAGTGATCCCACATGATTGCTTACAAGCCACTTCATCTCTCTGATCTCAGTTTCCCCTCTTGAAATGGGAATGGTGTTCCCTCTGTCACAGGAATTTGTGGGGAGTGGGCGAGGGGGGATTCGAGGTCCCAGGACAGAGCCTGGGTCACTGGGGTCTTGTGGGTAAGGAATTTGAGTGTGTTTTTTGGTTTGTTTTTTGTTTCTCTTTTTGACCTCGCTGCATGGCTTGAGGATCCTAGTTCCCCAAACAGGGATGGAACCTGGGCCCCGTGAGTGAAAGCACTTGATTCCCAACCACGGGACCACCAGGGAATTCCTTTTTTTTTTTCTCTCTCTTTTTGGATTTTATTTTTATTGTATTGTGGAGCCACTGGAAGGTTTTAAGCATGATCTGATTTCTTCTTTTTTTTTTTTATTGAGGTGAAGTTCATATAAAATTAACCATTTTAAAGTATACAATTCAATGGCATTTAGTATATTCACAATATTGTATAACCATTGCCTCTTTCTAGTTTCAAGACATTTTCATGACCCCCAAAGAAAACCCAAATCCAACAGCAGTCACTGCCATTTCCCTTTCCCCAGCTGCTGGCAATTACCACTCTGCTCTCTGTCTCCATGATTTACTTATTCTAGACATTTTGTGTAAATGGAACCAGCCAATATGTGGCCTTTTGAGTCTGGCTTCCTTCACACAGCACAGTGTGCTTGAGGTTCATCCACATTATAGCGTGATGAGTACTGCCTTCCTTTTTAAAAAAGTATTATTATTATTCTGGAGGAGGGCATGGCAACCCACTCCAGTATTCTTGCCTGGAAAATCTCATGGACAGAGGAGCCTGGCCAGCTACAGTCCATGGGGTCACAAAGAGTCTGACACGACTGAGCAACTTCACTTTCACGTTTCACTTTCATGCATTGGAGAAAGAAATGGCAACCCACTCCAGTGTTCTTGCCTGGAGAACCCCAGGGATGGGGGAGCCTGGTGGGCTGCCATCTATGGGGTCGCACAGAGTCGGACACGACTGAAGTGACTTAGCAGCAGCAGTGCAGCATGTGGGACCTTAGTTCCCTGACCAGGGGTGCAAGCTGCACCCCTTGCATTGCAAGTGTGGAGTCTTAACCGCTGCACCACCAGGGAAGTCCCCTGCCTTCCTTTTTGAGGCTGAATAATATTCCATTACATGGATATAGGGCCTTGATTTAATTTCAAAAACATTTAACAATGATTACTCTGGGCAGGGCTTCCGCGGTGTCACTAGTGGTAAAGAACCCACCTGCTGATGCAGGAGACAAAAAAGATGCAGGTTCGATCCCTGGGTCAGGAAGATCCCCTGGAGGAGGGCATGGCAACCCACTTCAGTATTCCTGCCTGGAGAATCCCATGGACAGAGGAACCTGGCGGGCTACAGTCCACAGGGTGGCAAAGGATCAGACATGACTGAATGACTGAGCACGCATGCAGTGGTGGCTGAGAAATAACCGTAGTGGTCCAAGAGTAGAGACAGAACAGTCCATTTCAGAGGCCATTGGAAGGTGTGGAAGAGAAGACGCTGCCTTGTGCTAGGCTGGTAGCTGTGTCAAGTGTACCGCCAGGTAGGGTGTGTGCCAGGGGCCAAGAGGAGTTAAGTAACTGCAGGGTTTGGCTAAACAGCTGGGGAAAACTGGTAAAGCCAGTTTCCATGATGGGGAGGATATAGGAGGGGCAGTCTCTGAGTGGGAAGGGTAAGAGTTATCTCTGGGCGTGGATCGTTGGAGATACCTGCTTGAAATTCAAGTGGAGACAAAAGGATTTCCTTGTGCGACTGAGCATGAATTATTTAACTCGTCCCCTATTGATGGATATTTGGGTGGTTTCCAGTTTTTGCAGGCATAGACAATGCTACCATCAACTGGGCCTGTAGATTGGTGGGGGTGTTCCTGAGGGATAAATTCCAAACAGTGGAAGCATTGGGTCAAAGGGTATGAATATTTTTTAAGTGCATACTGCCAAATGGCCCTTCAAAAAGGTTCCACCAATTTATATTCCCACCCAAAGTGCACGAGAATGTCAAATTTCCCACACTCTTGCCAACAATGGGTATTATCAATCTTTTAAAAAAATCTTTGCCAACCCGAAAGGCTAAAAATAATCTTAGCGTTTTAACCTAAACACAATGTCACACGGCTGCACATTAACCCCCATGTGGATGTACTATAATTTATTGAAGCATTTTTTAGTTGTTTCCAGGTGTTTTTATCCATTTGTTTGTGCTATTATAGACAACGATAAGCAAACATCTTCATGCACAAAAGCTTAGCCTGCATTGTAGCTGATTAGAATTGACTCTCAATAGAATTACCAGGTGAAAGAGGAAAACCCTTTGTATGGCTTTTGTTATATATTATAGAACTGCTTTCTGTAAAGACTGTACTAGGTTCTTCTTTCTTTTCTTTTTTTTGGCTGTGCCACATGGCATAAAATATCTTAGTTCCCTGTGCGCACGCGTGGTCAGTCACTAAGTTGTGTCCCACTCTTTGCGACCCCATGGACTGTAGCCCACCAGGCTCCTCTGTCCCTAGGATTTCCCTGGCAAGAATAGTAGAGTGGGTTGCCATTTCCTTCTCCAGTGGACCAGAGATGGAACCTGAATCTCTTGCATTGGCAGGCAGGTTCTTTACCACTGAGCCACCTGGAAAGCCCCTTAGTACCCTGACCGGGGATCAAACGCATGACTCTTACGGTGCAAGCTTGAAGTCTGAAACACTGGACCACGAAGGAAATCCCTTCTTTTCTCTTTTTTTAAGCCCAGTTTCTTTTAACACCAGCTCTGTCTTGGTACTGAAGATTTGATGGGTTTTTAGATTTTCAGACAACCTCCTATCATTTTCATAGATGGCAAGTCATTTTGACTTTTCCTCTTTTGACTGGTGGACCACCATAAGGGTTCTGTGGTCACGTGATCAATGGAGTCCGAGCCCAAGTTCCACTCAGGAGGGGCCCAATGGGTCTGTGGACTCGCTCTGTGTTTCCCCAGGTCTGGGTTGTATAATTGGGACAGATGTACATGGCAGCTGGCAGAACAGAATTCCACACTGGTTCTCTCACCCATGGAGTCAGGATCACTGTTGTAGAAAGAGCCAGTGGAAGCCCCCAGAATGCCCCACATTTCCCAGGATGGAAATCCAAAAGCAATTCTACAGCCTTTGGAGGAACTGCAGATTAGTGCCACCATTAATGGCTCAAAAAAAGCTGGGGTGGTGATCTCATCTTTGTTCAGCTGGCCTGTTCGGGGACTTCCCTAGCGGTCCAGTGGCTAAGACTGTGCTTCCAATGCAGGGGGCATGGGTTTGATCCCTGGTCAGGGAACTAAGATCCCGCATGCTATGAGGCACGGCCAAAAAACAAATAGACAAAAAACAACTGACCTGTTTGGCTTGTTCGGAAGGCAGATGGATCTCAGAGAATGACTGTGGATTACTGTAAATGCAATCAGGTGGTGATTGCAATTACAATTGCTGGCCCAAATGAAGTGTCTTTACTGGAGCATGTCAGCACAGCCCTTGGCAGCTGTTGTGAGCTACTGACTGAACTGGCAAATGCTTTTGTCTCCATACTACTTTCCAAGGACCACCAGAAGCCAGGAGTACAAACCTTCAGTCTTCCTGAAGGCTGACATAAACTCCCTTGCTTTCCGCAATCATCTAGACCACTGAGAACCTGCTCTCTGGATACAGTGTTGCACTAGTCCATCACATTGGCAACATTCTGCTGATCCGATCTTAAGAGGAGGAAATAGCATTTAGTAAGGAGGTTGGCAGTAAACCCACTGCTGATACCAGTCAATTATGGTCTAATCTGCAGACAAAACAGCACCAGTTACTTGAACAGAATCATGTTACTCAGTTGTGTCTGACTCTTTGCAACCCTACGGACTGCAGCACGCCAGGCTCCTCTGTCCTCCACTGTCTCCCACAGTTAATTCAAACTCACGTCCACTGAGTCGGTGATGCTATCTAACCATCTCATCCTCTGCCGCTCTCTTCTCCTTTTGCCTTCAGTCTTTCCCAGCATCAGGGTCTTCTCTAATGAGTTGTCTCTTCACATCAGGTGGCCAAAGTATTGGAGCTTTAGCTTCAGTCCTTCCAATGAATATTCAGGGTTGGTTTTCTTTAGGATTGGCTGGTTTGATCTCCTTGCAGAACCATATCAGCTATTTTTGTTTGTTTTTATTTTTTATTTTTTCGGTTGCAGTGTGCATGCAAGATCTAAGTTCCCTGACCAGGGCTGGACCTGTGCCCCCTGCAGTGGAAGCTCTGAGTGCTGAAACTGTGCACCTCTGATGAACCCATGTGTGAGGATTCACAGCCAACCAAAACTCAGACTGGGACTTGAACCCACGGTCCTTTTTATTTTATTTTTTTAATATTTATTTATTTGGCTGCATCAGGTCTTAGCTGTGGCTCAAAGCATCTTCACTGCATCATGCGGGATCTTTTGTTGCAGCATCTGGACTCTCTAGCTGTGATGCACCAGCTCCAGAGCTCTCAGGCAGGCTCAGGAGTTGCAGTGCATGGGCATCGTTGCTCTGCAGCTTGTAGGATCTCAGCTCCCCCACCAGGAATCGAACCCAAGTTCTCTGCACTGCAAAGTGGATTCTTAACCACTGGACCACCAGGAAAGTTCTGAATCCACTGTTTCTTAATTAGAATCACTCACCTAGTGTCTGGACTCAGGTTTTTTGAGTCTCAGCACAGAAGGAATTCAGGGAGAGGCAAAGTGATAGGCAAGAAGTAGAATTACTAATATTCTACTTGCTTGTGTGGGATGCAAGTGAGCAGGTGAGAGGGCTGTGCCCCAAGGATCAAGTAGACTACATTTTAGGCTTCACTGGTGGCTCAGAAGGTAAAGAATCTTCCTGCAATGCAGGAGACCTAGGTTCAATCCCTGGGTTGGGAAGATTCCCTGGAAAAGGAAATGGCTACCCACTCCAGTATTTTTGGCTGGGAAATCCCATGGACAGAGGAGCCTGGTGGACTATAGTCTATGGGGTTACAAAGAGGACCCTTATAAGTTGACTGAACACTAACACTTATAATCAAAGGAAAGTGGAGGAGGGGGAAAGGACTGCCTTCTTCCTGTTTCTTCCAGTTGATGTCAGGCTTACATCACTAGCTTCTCTTTCTTTTGGATAGAAGAGTGTTTGACCCTATGAGGTCAAACTAGGACTGTCACAGAGCTTATTGAAATCAACAGAAGGGTGGTAACATGTCCTAAAATATGTTGAATCATCTCAGTTTCCATGTAACCACGGTCTCCTGCTTTGAAATGTCAACCATTCCCTTAAATCTCTGTCCTTAATCCTAAGGATCATTATTTTGCTGATCTCAACCAGCACAATGCAAGTTTCTTTTTTTTTTTCTTTCACTTAATGACCTGGGGCATATCTCATGCTTTTACTCATGGCTTTATAGTTAAGCAAACCTGCTTCATCCCAGAATGTTGTAATAGCTTTCTTGAGTGACCCTTACCTTAGAGTAGGGCTTCCCCGGTGGCTCAGATGATAAGGAGTCTGCCTGCAGTGCGGGAGACCTGGGTTTGATCCCTGGATTGGGAAGATCCCCTGCAGAAGGAAATGGCAACCGACTCCAGTGTTCTTGCCTGGAAAATCCCAAGGATAGAGGAGCCTTGTAGGCTACAGTCCATGGAATCAGAAAGAGTCGGACATGACTAAGCGACTTCACTTTCACTTTACTTCACTTTCACTTTACCTTAGAACGGTCTCTCAAAGTTCCCTAGGTTTTCCTCTCTGTCTACAATCCCCTACTGGGACTTCTACAGCCATCTGTGTAACTATTTATTTTTATCCCTGTCAGTCTTTTTAATTTTATTTTTAAATATTTATTTATTTGGCCGCATCGGGTCTTAGTTAGAACATGTGATATCTTCATTGAATCTTGTGGGATCTTTCCTTGTAGTGCCTGGACTTTCTCTTTGTGAGGTGCGGGCTTAGTTCCCCAAGGTATGTGGGATCTTAGTTCCTCAACCAGGGATCGAACTCACGTCCTCTGCATTGCAGGGTGGATTCTTAACCCCTGGGGCCATCAGGGAAGTCCCATCCGTGTCAGTCTTAACCACTGGACCGCCAGGGATTTTTCCGCCTATCAGCTATTGGAACAGAGAGAATTTAATATAGCTATTTGTTGGGTTTCCTTGGTGGTCCAGTGGTTAAGAATCTGCCTGCCAATGCAGGGGACATGGATTCGATTCCTGTTCTGGGAAGATCCTATGTGCTGCGAGGCAACTGAGCCCGTGTGCCACAACTACTGAAGCCATGCTCTGGAGCCCGTGAGCCACAACTGTAGAGTAGCCCCCGCTTGCCACAACTACAGAGAGTCCTTGTGCAGCAACAAAGACCCAGCATAGCCAAAAATAGACAAATCTTTTTAAAAAAGAACTGTTAGCTTGGGAAATCCCTGGCAGTCCAGCAGTTAAGACTCCATGCTTCCTTTGCTCAGTGTCCAGGCAGATCCTGCAGGCTTCACAGTGTAGCAAAAAAAAAAAAAAAAGAATTGTTAACTAGATGTAAAGTTGTTAGAGGGCTTCCCTGTTGTCTCAGTGGGAAAGAATCCACCTGCCAATGCAGAGACGGGGATTCTATCCCTGGGTTGGGAAGATCCCTTGGAGAAGGGAATGGCAACCCACTCCAGTGTTCCTGCCTGGAGAATCCCACGAACAGAGGAGCCTGGTGGGCTACAGTCCATGGGGCCGCAAAAGGGACACGATTTAACAACTAAATAACAAAATGAAAGTTGTGAACCTACTAACCAAAAGAGTAAAAAGGAAACTAAGGGATCCTGAAGGTAGCAGCTGCAGGAAGCACTCTCCATCCTGAGGGCTAAGGGGAAAGGAGAAGAAATTGGAAAGACTGAAACTTAGAAACTCAAGAGGCCCAATACAGCTGAGACTCAGACCTTTGAGATGGAGATGCTGTTGGTCTGGCATTCCGGATGTTTGGTGGGAATTTGGGGTTTGAACAGCAACTTATCCCCGGGTCTCACTTGTGTGTGCTGCTTCAGTCCTTTTACCAAACAATTCGTAAGACTTTCATTTTGAGGGAGGCCCAGAGTACACGGACTCTGCAGCAGGTGCTAGCTTCGTGTAATCTGACCTGACTGATACCCGGACCTGATGACCCAGCAGGTCCAGGGATGTGTAGAGTGCTGGTGGCAAATAGGGATGCAGGCAGCAGGCAGTCACTCACCGCAGACCGCCAGGGTTTTGAAGCAAATCGGGCTCTTTTCTGCAGATACTGTTTTTTCAGTTTGAGAAACTGCTCATTACTGGGCCCCCATGGAGACTGAACACCTGCCCGTGGATAGTGACCGTGTGACCTGAGCACTTGCGTGATCTGAGTATTGTCATCTGTGCACCAGTCAGGGTCCTACCAGGAAACAGGTCACTCCAAATATCTGAATAAAGAGAAGTATTCACTAGGAATACAGTTGCTAACTAGGTAACTGGGAGGGTAAAAGTTGAAGTCCGAGGCCAACTTTTTCTGCAAGGGGCTGGATGTAAATAGACCCGGCTTCCAGGTCATCCTATCACTACTCAACTCTTCGTCTGGAAAGCAGTTGCAGACGATGCCTAAACGAGCGATGCCTAAACGACCGAGGCTGGCTGTGTTCCAATAAAACTTTATTTACAAAATTGGGCAGCTGCACTAGACCTGGGAGAAGGCAATGGCACCCCACTCCAATACTCTTGCCTGGAAAATCCCATGAATGGAGGAGCCTGGCGGGCTGCAGTCCATGGGGTCACTGAGTCGGACACGACTGAGCGACTCCACTTTCACTTTTCACTTTCATGCCCTGGAGAAGGAAATGGCAACCCACTCCAGTACTCTTGCCTGCAGAATCCCAGGGACGGGGGAGCCTGGTGGGCTGCCGTCTATGGGGTCGCACAGAGTCGGACACGACTGACGCGACTTAGCAGCAGCAGCAGCAGCACTAGACCTGGCTGTGGTTCACACACCCTTGCTCTCAGGCACGGAGGTAGCAAGGCAGGAAGCCACTCGGTCTCAAGTTCTGAAGGAACAGAGACACTATTGGAAACTTTGAGGAAGGGCTCTGTGAGGCTCGTTCTGCAAGTGCTTGATGTCGTTCTTAGTCGCTAAGTCATGTCAGACTTTTTTGTGACCCCATGGACTGTAGCCTGCCAGTCTTCTCTGTCCATGGGATTCTCCAGGCAAGAATGCTGGAGTGGGTTGCCATTTCCTTACCCAGGGGATCTTCCCGACCCAGGGATCAAATCCCTGTCTCCTGCATTGGCAGGCGGATTCTTTACCACTGAGCCATCGGGGAAGCCCATGCAAGTGCTAGGAAGCTGCTTTGATGCAGAGCTGCAGACTGGGTTTGTCTGCTGTCCTGGGAAGAACGGTGGCTGCCTTTGGTGCAGAAAGAAGGCTGGGGACCCAAGAGCCCACTGGAAAGTGCCGAGTACTCTCATTCCTCCAGCCTTGCAGCCTTCCTCTGGCGCCCCCTATTGGCAGAGCCTGACAGGGAGCCGATGGCACAGCACAGGTGGTTTGCACAGAGCTGGTGCACAGGGCGGGTTGGGGGCAGCGGGACAGTCACAAGTGGTTGGTTTTTAGGCATTTAGACATCCCCCCCCCCGTCATTTCTGCAGGTGGCTTATCATCCGGCTTCTCCCGACTTCATCCCAGAGATGAAACTGTCAGGGTCCCCTTGGGGAGGGAAGTCTTCTCCAAGGAATGGGTGTCTCTTTTGGGAAATGAAGAGGGAGGGGGAGTTTTAAGACTCTGAGAGGAGCCTGGAAGGAACTTGCAGCATTTAAGGATCTGTCTGTCCTCTGTTCAGAATGAAACCCGATGGAGAAGGAAATGGCAACCCACTCCAGTATTCTTGCCTGGAGAATCCCAGGGACAGAGGAGCCTGGTGGGCTGCCATCTATGGGGTCGCACAGTCGGACACAGCATCGAGGTGTGGAGGGTGGTTTCTCTGAGCAGAGCAGGCTGTGTGTGTCCTGGGTTCTCTCAGCAGAAGCCGGGTCTCTCCCGTCCACTGAGCCCATGCCAAGTGAGTGGAAGTAAGCCGATGGAATGAGTTAGGATCTGGTCTCAGGGTGGGGCTGGATTTACTGAGGCTCATAGAGACAGCTTCCTGGCAAGAAAGAAGTTAGATGAGAGTGAATGCAAGCAAAGTGATATTCATGTGACTGTAAATGTATATGTATCTCACTTCAGTATTCTTGCCTGGAAAATCCCATGGACAGAGGAGCCTGGTGGGCTACAATCCATGGGGTCGCAGAAGAGTCAGATATGACTTAGCAACTAAACAACAGAGCAACAGTAACAATCTGTTTCAAAAGAAAAAAAGTGATGTAGCCAAATAGGGAATTTTCTACATTTGTTGACACTGGGCGTTAATCACACATTCACAAGGGGATGGTTTTTGTGAAACAGAGCACCAAGGGGTTGTGTTGGGGGAATCTGATTGAGAACCTGGTGTCTGGAGCTCCCTGCTGTTCTATAGACCCAGGATGCACCCAGCAGAGGGTCTCTCACAGCCCCCGGCTGGGTGGGGGGCTGATGCTAGCCTGTGGTCCAGTTCTTCTGGAAGGGTCGGCTGCCGTGTGTCTTTATAACTGCGAGGAGTCACCGGCTTGTTGACTTCACCTTTCCTTGGAATGAACAAGGGAGAAGTCAGAGAGAATGTAGCTCACCAAAACAAACGTATCACCCTTCCGATTAATGAGATTTTTCCTATCTTGGACGGTTGGAAATAAAACTCAAGGTGTTTGCATGGAAAAAAAAAAAAAGAAGGAAACCCGAATCTGACCACCACCACTTCGCCTGCCCCCAGCATCTCCATGGACAGCTTTAGTCAGCTTTCTCCCTGCCCATCTCACCCCCATGCCCGCTTCCACTCTTGCCCCTGTGGTCTGTTCTCAAGGCAACCAGATCAGTCACCTCCTGCTCACACCCTCTGATGTGATGTCCTCCACTGTCCTTGGAGCAGAATCGGCCACCTAACCCTGGCCTGGAAGGCCCTGCCGGGCTCTGGTCCCCACTCCACTGAATTTCCCACCCCTCACTTTCTTTTTCTTTCTTTTTTTTTTTTTTTTAATATTTATTTATTTGGCTGCACCAGCTTTTAGTTGCGGCACCCAGGATCTTCAATCTCAGTTGTGGCAAGACCAGGGGTCGAACCCAGGTCCCTGCTTTGGGAGCACAGAGTCTTAGCCACTGGACCACCAGGGAAGTCCCCTACCCCTCCCTTTCTGCTCCAGCCACCCTGGACACTGTCTTGGGTGCAGTAGGGAAACCACCCCCTGGGTTTTAAACAGGTGATTATCATTTTGGATTGGGGGTGTTACTAGCGGAGGCAGGGAGGTTTGGCGGTGAGGAGGCTGATGGGTTATCATGGACGACCTTTGCCAAGACAGGCTTCCTGGGGTGCGTAAAATATAATAAAGATTCCTGTATTTGCTGGCATTGTTCCTGACAATTCACGTATTAGTCATAAGAGGGGCAAGTACACAAAAAAGGAGAAAACCGGAATTCCCTGGTGGTCCAGTGGTTAGGACTCGGTGGTTTCACTGGTGGGGGTGTGGGTTCGATCCCTGGTCACAAAACAGAATCTGCAAGTTGTGGGCCAAAAAAAAAACAAACAAAAAATGGAGGGAACCACTCCTTACTCTCAACATCCAGAAATTCCTGCGGATGGGCTGTGAATCCAGTGTGTTCTGGGCCTTTGCCACACGACGAAGCCTCTGGCTTCACCATCTCTCCTCTCAAGTCTCACTGGGGCTGTGTCGTCTGTCTCCCACCTTGCGGGAATCGTGTCACCTGCATCATCTCCCTCTACTCTTGGTTTGTCTTTCGGGTCTGTCCTCTTTCCCTGACATCGAGTTATCTTTCAGATCGGTCTCCTCTCCCCTGATCATGGATTTCATTTGGGCCCCACGTGATCTCTCTGTGACCCTGGTTCTGTTTTCAGCCTGTGCCACCTCTCTCTCCTTTGAGGCCTGAGCCCTCTCTCCCTTTCCCCAATTCTGTCCCAGCCTCTATTACCTCCCGTGCTCTCAGTCTCAGCGCCTCAGGTGGGTGAGCATGTCCCTCCTCCCAGGCTAGTGATCTAGGACCTTAACTTTTCTGTTTCAGCAACAAGGTTGAAAGTCTGTGCTTGAATTGGGAGTCAATGCTGGTCCCAGTTGAGACTGGGGGCGGAGCCAGTATTCCTGGAAGAGGCATCCTGGGAGCTGGGTCCCAACCTAGGAGACGTCTCGCCCACCCACATTGCCCCCATTTTACAGAAGAGCAAACTGAGGCTCAGAGACACTGAAGCCCCTGTCCCTGGTCACCCAGTGAGCTTGGGCCAGAGCCAGGGCTCCGTCCTCCCGCACCCGGCCTTTACCAGCGCCCTGCCTCCTCTGTCATGTATGTGTGCACGTGAGGCCACATGTTCACGTGTGTGCACTGTGCCTCTAGGGGATGCCCCCCCCACATCACTGCTCCTCCCTATACTCGTGTACCAGGCACGTGTCTGTCTGCCTGCCTGAGTCCACGTGGGTAGCCTGTGTCTGGGCACACGTGTGGATTTGGCATGGTGCGCACGTGTTGTTGCTGGTGTAGACTTGACCGTGTACAGTGCTCACATGTGCAGTGCGTGTGTGTGTCTCCGGGGTGTGTATATGTGTGTGTGAAGTGCCAGGTTTTTTCCCAGTCTGGGTCCTGCCCACAGCTCACGACTGGCTGATGTCCACTTGGAGAAGAGCAAGATGGCCTCTTTGGATCAGACATCCTGGTGTGCCAGTCAGACCCCCAACACACCCTTTTCTCCCTCCCCCCCCTTCACCACGTCAGACCTGGACCCCAGCCACCCACCCCTCCCTGACTCGAGACCATGTGCAGCTCCTCTCGAGGTCATTCTCTCAACGGAGCTAGGCGTTGTCCCGTGTCTTGGGATGCCTGGGTGCACACACCTGGGTCCCTAGCACCTGCCGGGGGCAGGAGTGGAGGTGTTGAGAAGATTATACAAGATAAACCCTATAAAGTGTCATCTAGCTCGGAGCCTGGCACGTAGTTAAGCTTGGTAAATGTTCAGTTCAGTTCAGTCGCTCAGTCATGTCCGACTCTTTGTGACCCCATGTCCATTGAGTCAGTGATGCCATCCAACCATCTCATCCTCTGTCATCCCCTTCTCCTCCTGCCTTCAGTCTTTCCCAGCATCAGGGTCTTTTCAAATGAGTCAGCTCTTCGCATCAGATGGCCAAAGTATTGGAGTTTCAGCTTCAACATCAGTCCTTCCAAAGAACACCCAGGACTGATTTCCTTTACGATGGCCTGGTTGGATCTCCTTGCAGTCCAAGGGACTCTCAAGAGTCTTCTCCAACACCACAGTTCAAAAGCATCAATTCTTCGGTGCTCAGCTTTCTTTCTAGTCCAACTCTCACATCCATACACGACTACTGGAAAAACCAGAGCCTTGACTAGACGGACCTTTGTTGGCAAAGTAATGTCTATGCTTTTTAATATGCTGTCTAGGTTGGTCATAACTTTTCTTCCAAGGAGCAGGCGTCTTTTTATTTCATGGCTGCAGTCACCATCTGCAGTAATTTTGGAGCCCCCCAAAATAAAGGTTACCTGTGGTTAATTGTTCATACCAAAGAGAAACCAAGGCTCCCGGAGGGTCCTGAGTGGGTCAGCGTCCAGGCATCTTGACTCCAGTCTCAGGACCCTGGCGTGCTGGAAGTGGTGGGGGTCAGTGGTAGGTTTTATAAAGCAGGGTCTTAAATGATGAGCTTGATGTGGGAGGAGGGGAGCGGGAGAGATTGTATGAGGCAGGGCAGCTGGGAGGAAGGAGGCGCTTACACAGACGTGAGATGACAGGGGTCCAATATGGGGCCCAGGGTGCACTCCCGGAGCCAGTCTGGTCCCCTGGCCCCTCCTATCGTCCTCCTCTCTGTGTGTCTCTCTCTTGGCTTCTGATACTCCAGATTGCTCTCTAACTGCCCATCTGTCTCCCCGGCCCACCCCTCCGCCCCTGCCCCGCCTCCCCTCCAGCAGAAGGCAGACCTGGCTGTGGCTGCGTTCACCATCACGGCCGAACGGGAGAAGGTCATCGACTTCTCCAAACCCTTCATGACCCTGGGGATCAGCATCCTCTACCGGGTGCACATGGTATGGTTCCCCTGGAGACGTGGTCGGGGGTGGGGCGGGGTTGGCATTGAGGCCCAAGGGAGACAGAGGCTGTGGGCTGGACCTTGCAGGCCATGGTGGGGCTTGTGGGCCCAGGGGCTTTGGGAGGGGCTGGGAGCAGGGGACTTTGCTCTCACTCCCTCTCCCACCAGGGCCGCAAGCCCGGCTACTTTTCCTTTCTGGACCCTTTCTCTCCCGCTGTGTGGCTCTTCATGCTTCTTGCCTATCTGGCCGTCAGTTGCGTCCTGTTCCTGGCCGCCAGGTGAGTCCACTACCTGATGCCTGGGAGGGAGGGGGCAGAGAGGAGGCAGGAGTCGGGGTCTCCACGGCTGACCTTTCTGTCCTGCTTGTCTCTGCTTCCACTCGGAGCCTTGAGTTCCCTGCGCCCGCCCTTCCTTCTCCCTTTTCGGCCCTGTCCCTGTATTTCCTCCCTGTGTCTCTGACTTTTGCTCCATGGTCCTCTCCAGGCCTCTCTGCTTCTCGTGCTTCCGTCTTCCTCCTCTTTGCCCCCACTGTCTCTGTCTCTGTGTGTGTCTCTCCCTGTTCATCTGTGTCTTTCTTCCTCTCCATGTCCTCCCATCTCTTCTGATCACGGAGGCTCTCTCTCTCTCCTGTTTTCTTTCTTCCCACCCCCTGTGTTTTCTCCACAGGCTGAGCCCCTACGAGTGGTATAACCCGCACCCATGCCTGCGGGCGCGCCCCCACATCCTGGAGAACCAATACACATTGGGCAACAGCCTCTGGTTCCCTGTGGGGGGCTTCATGCAGCAGGGCTCGGAGATCATGCCCCGGGCGCTGTCCACGCGCTGCGTCAGTGGAGTCTGGTGAGAGGCTGTCTGCCCGCCCCATCCGGGGTTGGTAGGGTGTGGGGGGGGACCCTCCTGAGACCTGGGCCCATTCCTGTTCCCCACGCTAGCTGTGTGATGGGGCACAGGGTAGGGCGAGCTGAGCCCCAGCTCTGCTGCTCACTGGCTGTACGACCCTTTCCGTGCCTCAGTCTCCTCATCCCAGAAATGGGAGTAAAAATGCCCACATCTCAGGCTGTAAGGATCCAGTGAGGTGATGATGGGAAAACGCTTCTGCTGACCGGAGGGGTTATAATCAGGACAATGTGGGCACGGTAGTCGCTGTCTGACACATTGCCCCAGGCAATCACAGAGACTAGAATCCTGGAGCCATGACAGCCTTCACTGTCCGGAGGCCGAGGCTGAGGCCCAAGCAGAGACACCTGCTCCCTCAGAGCCCCACGGGGACCCAGTACCTGAACAGAACTTATTTTGCCCTCGAGACAAGCTCCGAGAAGCTTCTTGCCAGAGAGACACTGACGACTAGTGGTATCTGGCTCATAGCTTTACATTTTTTGGATTAGTTGGCATTTAAAAATTAAAAAAAAAAGAAGCAGAGTATAAAAGAAAAAGAAATGAGAAATCAGAGTAAAATTGTAAGAAAATTATAAGATCCAGTCTAGAATATGCAATATTTAATTTTAGGAATTCTAGAAAGAATAGAGAAAACAAAAGATAAATCATGAGCTAAATAATTAAAAGAAAAATTTTAAAACTAAAAAAAAAAAAATTGGGCAAATTCACTTACAAATTCAGATTTCTTTCTTTCTAAACGAAAAAATATTTAGTTAAATTGGTTTATTTGTTGGCCACGTGGCATGTAGAATCTTAGTTCCCCAGATTCTACAGGAATCGAACCCATGCCCCCTGCATTGGGAGCTCACAGTCTTAACCACTGGACTACCAGGGAAAACCCAGACTTCTTTCTTTTTCTGTTTTGTTTTGGCTATGCCACATGGCTTGCAGAAATCTGTTTCCCAACTAGGGATTGAACCCGGGGCCTCGGCAGTGAGAGCCCAGTGTCCTAACCACGAGGCTACCAGGGAACTCCCCAGATTCAGATTTCTCATTTTTTTCAAAGATTTGGGAGATCTGGTATGGCTCAGCTGGCATTCCCACCTGGTGTAGATGTCTGTTCCATTGGCCTCAGGCCCCTCGGCCTCCTTCGGTCACTTTCTGGCCTTGCTTCCATAAGCACTCATGTTTGCCACCCTGTCTTTGATTTATTTAGCCCCATGGTATGTGGGACCTTAGTTGTCCAACCAGGGATCGAACCTGTGCCCCCTGCATTAGCAGTGCAGAGTCTTAACTGCTGGACCACCAGGGAAGTCCCCATCCTGTCTTTTATATAGCAGATGGGCTTGGTTGCAGCTCATGTAACTCTTCTAAGCTCCTTTTCCTCCTTAGAACCATAGAAAGCCAAGGAGCATGCCTAGAACAAGGAACATTCTCCCAGTTTTATGGATTAGAAGACCGAGACCCAGAGAGAGGAAGTGGCTTGCTAGAGAGAATGCATTTGGCTAGAGGCAGGGCGGGGCTGAGCCAGCTTCCCGTGCCAGTGCCACCCACCTGCTAGTCCCTGGGTGCTGCCTGAGCCTGGCTCTGCTTCCCAGGTCCTTGGTGGAGAGCCAGGGCAACCCCAGATGTTGGGCCTCGTCCCCATCAGTTACAATCAATGCATCAATGCATTCAGCAAAAAGCGCTTCTGAGCCCTTTCCGTGTGTCATGTACTCAGGTGAAAAATCAGTCAAGAGGCAAAGGAGTTGAGAATAAATAAGTAAACAGATAAATAAACACAAGGATATCATATTTTATGCTAGGAATGTATCCCAATGATATTGTCTGACTCAAAACTTGTTCATTCAAGACAAACCATAATGGTGCAGGTTTTTCTCTCTCTCAACTAAGTGGGACTAACTACCATCTGGCAGTTGTTTGCAATTTGCTTGACCCACTGGCTTTGAAACTTTTGAATCTCAATGATTTCTTTTAAACATTTTGGAATTGGCCTCACTTTAGGAGTTACACCCTGCCTTCCTTTCCTGTTGCAGTTGCAACAAATTACCATAAACTTAGTGGTTTAAAAACAATGTAAATTTGTTCTCTTACAGTTCTGGAGGTCAGAAGTGCAAGATAGATATTACTGGGCTAAAATCAAGGTGTTGGCAGGGCCAATTTTGAAGGCTCTAGGGGAGAATCCATTTCCTTGCCTTTTCCAGCTTTTAGAAACATCCTGCACTCCTGGGCTCGTGGCCCCTTCCTCCAGCTTCAGAGCCAGCAGCAAAGCATCTTCAAATCTCTCTCTCACTCTGACCTCCTTCTTCCCCTTATAAGGACCCTTGTGATTCCATGGGCCCACCTGGATACTCCAGGTCAATCTCCCAATCTCAAGATGCTTAACTTAATCCTATCTGCAAAGACCCTTTTTAAGAAAAAAAATATTTATTTATTTGGCTGCACTGGGTCTTAGTTCTGGCACTCAGGATCTCTGATCTTCATTGTGACATGCCAGATCTTTAGTTGCAGCATGCTAACTCCTAGTTATGGCATATGGAATCTAGTTTCCTGACCAAGGATCGAACCTGGGCCCCCTGCACTGAGAGTACAGAGTCTTAGCCACTGGACCACCAGGGAAGTCCCTGGTAAAGACCCTCTTTCTCTGAAGGAAACCTACAGGTTCCAGGGATGTGCATGTAGACGTATTGGGGGCAAGGCTTTCTTCTGCCTACCACACATCCTAAGTGAATTTTATTAGCATTTTAAATGTAATGATGTATTAGATGTACGTAAGCTGAGCTATTGAAGAACCCAACAGGGTGCAGTGAAAGAGAACAGGGGAGAATGAAGGTGCTTAGGAAAGGCGCCTCTGAGGAGGTGACATCTAGGCTGAATCCTAAAGGTGCAAACAGAGGCAGACCTGCCAAGGAGAGGGAGGCACATTCCAGCCAGGCAGGAGAGGGCGGTGTGTGTGAGGAGGTGGCTGCGAGGGCAGGGAGGGACCCGCCGTGACAAATCTGGCTAAGTCCCCAGGTCAGGTGGGGGACCAGTGACCACCTCTCTGTAGCCCATCCCTTCTGCTCCTCAGTCAGGGACCCTCTTCCCCAGCTGGGTGTTCTATGCCCCAGGGATGTGGTTGCCACAAGAACAGAAGCAGCCCACCCAGAGCCCACCTCCTGGGCCCCTCATCTTGTGTCCACCCAGGCCACAGCCTCCTGCAGCCACACCCAAGGGCACATCATCACTTGGGACAGTTCTGCCTTGATTCTTTATTATTTTTTGCCATGCCACGTGGCCTGTGGGATCTTAGTTCCCCAAGCAGGGATTGAACTCACACCCCCTGCACTGGAAGCCCCGAGTCTTAACCACTGGACCACCAGGGAGGCCCCAGTTCTGCCTTGAAAATCAGTATTTCTGAGTTCACACTCTGACTCCAGCTCTGTCCCTCCTGGGCTCCCCCAGTCACTCCACTGAAGTCGGTTCTTAGACCTCCTTTGCCGTTGTCAACTTCTCAGGCTGGGTCACCCTCTCCTCATGCCCTCTTGGTAAAGAAAGCCCCCAAACCTCTCAGGTCTCATTCTGCTCCCCTCCCCACGCTCCACCAGGGTCACATGGGCCCCCTTTATTGATATGGCCAGCACACCTTGTTAGCCATCCTCTTTCTAGAAACTCTTTGCTCCTAGGCTGCTGTGTCTTCCTGGTTCCCTCCTACCTCTTTGGATCCTCTGTTCCATTTCACCATGGGTTCCTTTGGCCCTTGCTCTCTCTCACTCCACACCAGTGATTCTTCAGTGCTCACAGACTCAATGCGCTCTTTAAAAAAAAATAAAAACACTATATTTTTTTGTTTATTTTGACCACGCCACACAGCATGTGGGATCTCAATCCCTGACCAGGGATTGAATGCAGGCCACAGCAGTGAAAATGCAGACTGCTAACCACTAGCGTGTACACGTGCTAAGTTACTTCAGTCGTGTCTGACTCTTTGTGACCCTATGGACTGTAGCCCGCCAGGCTCCTCTATCCGTGGGGATTCTCCAGGCAAGAATGCTGGAGTGGGTTGCCATGCCCTCCTCCAGGGGATCTTTCCAACCCAGGGGTTGAACCTATGTCTCTTAAGTCTCCTGCATTGGCAGGTGGGTTCTTTACCATTAGCGCCACCTGGGAAGCCCCCCTTAACCGCTAGACCACTAGGGAACTCCTTCCATGCCTTCTTTTTTAAAAAAAAAATTATTGGTCTTCAGTGCTGCATGGCCTTCCCTCTAGTTGTGGCGAGTGGAGGCTACTCTCTAGTTGCAGTGCACAAGCTTTGCATGCAGTGGCCTCTCTTGTTGCGGAGCATGGACCCCAGGGCGCTTGAGCTTCAGTAGTTGCAACTCATAGGCTCTGGAGCCCAGGATCAATAGTTGTGGTGCACGGGCTCAGTTGCTCTGTAGCATGTGGGATCTTCCCAGATCAGGGACTGAACGTGTGTCTTCTGCATTGGCAGGCAGATTCTTTACCACTTAGCCACCAAGGAACCCAGTGCCCTCTTTTTATAACAAATATTTGGTAACATCTCTTTTCCACCCTAATGAAATTCAAAGGTAATACATCAACCTACACACATGATTCAGAACAAATCAATATAATGCCCTGATTTCAATACAAAGGAGAAAAGGGGAAGTGATTGACGATAAAACAGTAGGAGAGCAATACCTAATACTTGGGCGGGACTGTGCTCCAAGACAGGTTGCAGTGGTCAGGTGGCCACACCTACAGGTAGTGGATACCACTGCAGTTATGAGAAGACAAACCGTTTAATAGAATGATGTCAACACCTGAGGCGTGACGCTTTGAAATCATTGGCAGATAAGTGTATCTGTACAAATACAAATCACCATGAATGTGAGACTCATCAACGCAGCTGGTCCAAGTGGCTTCACACAGTGACTCAAATACCACAAGCAGGGCTGCTGTCAGAGATGTGGTTTTCCAAAATCGTGAACAGTTCTTGGCAAGGTTTCAAACAAAACAACATCCAGCTTTGTTCCTCAATCTAAACAATAGGTACCTTTCTAGAAATGTTGGTTTCTATTCTAGCCATGCCAAAAATATTTTTGTTTTTATGTCCATGCGTGCTCAGTCATGTACGACTCTTTGCAACCCCATGGACTGTCGCCCACAAGGCTGCTCTGTCCATGGGATCCTCCAGGCAGGAATACTGGGGTGGGTTGCCATTTCCTTCTCCAAGGGATCTTCCTGACCCAGGGATCGAACCTGAGTCTCCTGCATTGGCAGGCAGATTCTTTACCACTAGCGCCATCTGGGAAGCCCTAGTTTTTATGTATCAGAGAGTTAAGAGTGAGATAATCGTGTACCGGATTTTCTGTATTTAGGCTGGGCTGCCTGGTCTACACCTGTCCCCACCCACTGACATCAGGACCCCACACAATCACTTTGGTCACCAGAGTGCCACACACCTCATCAAGTACCTTCCTCAAACAACCCCGGGGCCACTCCCTGCCCAGGAACCACCACTCTGTATACCCCCGGCTTCCCAAGTCCTCAACTGCAGATCCCTCCATGAGCCCAACAGGCACCCTCAAGCTCAGCTTGCCCAAAATGGAGCTCATGTCCTTACTCCCAAATTGGTCCCCAGGCTCTGTCTTGGTGAATGGCCCCATCACCCCCACCATCACCACCACCTGTCTGCCATGCTGTCCCTGGGGTTTCAGGGTACCTGGGTGTACCAGGCACTGAATAGTTTTGTCTTGAGTGAATGACAGCATTGACCCATGGGATAGGTTTGAAGAGACTTGGCTTCCAGAGAGATTATGGCAGATCCTGGATCTTTCTGTGAGTTGAGTTTGGGTTGCTTTTGGGAAAGGCGTATTATTCATCCCTTTATCCTCCACTCCACCCTCATCCCAGCACCTAGCACAGGAGTGTGCATGCGTGCTCAGCAGAGGACAGCTGCTCTTTTCATCATTATCCGCTGGAGGAGGGGTTGGTCTGGAAGGTCTCTCAGCATCTTTCCTGTCTTCAGGCCCCACAGATCTGTATCTGTACTTCAGCAGGGAGCCTAGCCCCTCTCATCTGCCTGGTGGGAGGACAGAGGGCCAGGCCAAGACAGGTGACTGCCTTTGGGTCTAGAGCCAGGCCAGGGGGTACTTCTTTTCCTAGGATCACGAAAGCACACACGTGCATGGGGCTTGGTCTGTGTTGTAACTCACTCTTAGAACAACCCTGTGAGGAGTGACCTACAATTATCATCATCATTGCTATTATTGTAAATGCTGTTATTTCGGCCACACTCTGAGGCTTATGGGATCTTAGTTCCTCCACCAGGGATTGAACCCACCCACTTGACCTTGAAAGCACAGAGTCCTAACCACTGGCCTGTGAGGGAATTCCTATGAGAGCCTATGATTAGACTTAACCTCACGGGGGAATCCATGGTCTCACTGCTCATCAGTGATGGAGCCAGGATTTGGGGATTTTCCAGGGACCTTGATTTCTACTTTATTTCCACTGTGGTCAGTGAATATTCTCTGTAGGATTTTAATCCTTCATCATTTATTGAGACTTGTTTTATGACTCAGCATAGAGTCTATCCTGGTAAATGCTCTATGTGCACTTGCGTAGAATGTGTGTTTTGCTGTTGGTGGGTGCAATGTTTTGTAAATGGCAATTAGGACAAGTAGGTTACTCTTACCTTTGTGTCTTCTATATGCTTACTGACTTTCTGTTTACTGATTCTGTCAATTACTGAGAGAAGAGTGTTGAGATCACCACTTGTAATTGTGGACAAATTTTATCTGTTTCTCTTTTCAGTTCTATCAGCTTTTGCTTCATGAATTTTGAAGCCGTGTAATTAGGTGCATCATTGTTTGGGGCTGTTGTGTCCTTTTGATGAATTGACCCTGTTGCTATTAGGTAGCTCAGTTGGTAAAGAATCTGCCTGCAATGCAGGAGACCCTGGTTCGATTTCCTGGATTGGGAAGATCCACTGGAGAAGGGATAGGCTCTCCACTTCAGTATTCTGGCCTAGAGAATTCCATGGACTGTATAGTCCCTGGGGTCTCAAAGAGCTGGACACGACTGAGTAACTTTCACTTTCACTTCCTCTTTATTCCTGGTAAAATTCCTTATTTGGGGGTTACCTTTTTTGATATTCATATATACATCCCAGCTTTTTTTAAAAAAGTATTTATTTATTTGGCTGCAATGCATCTTAGTTGCAGCGTGTGGGATCTAGTTCCCTGACCAGGGATCGAACCAGGGCCCCCTGTTCAATCACTGTAGCACAGAGTCTTAGCCACTGGACCAACCAGGGCCATCCCCAACTTTTTTAGTGTAGTGTTTTATAGCGTATCTTATCCCCATACTTTCGTTGTCTTATACTTAAAGTGGTTTTCTTTTTTTTTTTTTTTAATAAATTTATTTATTGTAGTTGGGGGCTAATTATAAAGTGGTTTTCTTACAGACAGCACGTACTTAGGCCTTGGACCAGGGATTGGCAAACTTTTTTTGAGTATTGGGCCAAATTATAACTATTTCAGGCTTTGCTGGTCATATGGTATCTGTTGCATCTACTTAACTCTGATTGTGGTACAAAAGCAGCCTTGATTGAATGAGTGTTGTTGTGTTCCAATGGAACTTTTTTTTTGGCTGCACAGCAGGGCATGTGGGATCTTAGTTCCCCAACCATGGATCCAACCCATGCCCCATCCGCCCCACATTGGACGCTCAGTGTCCTAACCGCTGGGTTGCCAGGGAATTCCCCCAATAAAACTTTATGGACACTGACAGTGAAATTTGAATTTTATGTGTCGCATGTCATGAGCTGTTATTCTTCCTTCAGTTTCTTTTTAAGCATTTAAAAATGTGAAAGCCATTCTTAGCCTGTGGGCTGCACAAAAACAGTAAGTCAGATCTGGCCTGTGGGCCATAGTTTGCCAACTCCAGGCTGAGACCATTTACCTGCAGTATAATTGTTGGTATTTGTTTGATGTTGTTTAATTGCTAAGTCGTGTATTTTTGTGACCCCATGGACTGTAGCCCGCCAGGCTTCTCTGTCCATGGGATTTCCCAGGCAAGAATACTAGAGTGGGTTGCCATTTCCTTCTCCAGGGGATCTTCCTGACCCAGGGATCAAACGTGGATCTCCATGTCTCCTGAATTGCAGGTGGATTCTTCACCACTGAGCCACCTGGAAAGGTCATAAAACCCAGCATTTACTTATAAAAATTAGTTGCATTCATTCAGAAAAAACTCAGACTTTATAAACTTGTTGTAAAATGTTACTAGCTTTTTCTAAAACAAGAAATAGCTAGTAACGTGTGTATGTATGTTTGTCTTACTTGGGGTTTATTGAGATTCTTGGATCTGCAAGTTTATAATTTTCACTAAATTTGAAAAATTTTAGACATTATTTTTTCAAATATTTTTTTCTGTTACGCCCTTACTCTCTTCTCTCTCTGGAGCTCCAGTCATGTATGTAAGACCACTTGGCATTATCCCTCAGGCTCTGTGCTCATTGTTGGTCATTTTTTCCCTCTTTGTGTTTCATTTTTTTGTGTATGTGTTTCGTTTTGAATAGATTCTTTTGCTGTCTTCAAAATCTGTTTTCTTTTCTGTGAAGTGTCTAATCTGTGTAGATCCTTCCAGTAAAAATTTTCTTTTAGATGTTGTATATTTCATATACAGAAATTCTGTTCCTTTCTTCCATTTTCTCTGCAATATGTTCATGTTTTTCTTTACATCCTGGATCATTCTGAATGCCTTTGTAACAGCTGGTTAATGTCCTTATCTGCTAATTCCATCATCTCTGCCAATTCTAGTTCGGCTTCCATTGAGCAACTTTTTCCTAGTTGTAAGTCACAGTTTCCTGCACATTTGTTCATCTGGTATTTTTTTTATTGGATGACAGACATTGTGGATTTTATGTTGTTTACATTGTTGCGTGTATTAAAGAATCTTGGGGTTTGTTGTTTTTTTTTCCTGCAAGACAGTTACTTGTGGATTCTTTTGAGCCTTTCCAGGCCTGTTTTTAAGCTCTTTTAGGGTAAACCCTGATGCTGGGAAGGATTGGGGGCAGGAGGAGAAGGGGACGACAGAGGATGAGATGGCTGGATGGCATCACCGACTTGATGGATATGAGTTTGGGTAAACTTCAGGAGTTGGTGATGGACAGGGAGGCCTGGCGTGCTGCGATTCATGGGGTCACAAAGAGTCGAACACGACTGAGCAACTGAACTGAACTGAACTGAGGGTAGGTCTAGCATAACATATTCTTGGGCTAACTTAACTCTAATTCTAATGTGTTATCCTTTTGGATCTCTACTAAATGTCTTATGCATTCAAAGAAATCTCTCTACTCTGGTTAGAAGGAGCTCAAAAGATTCCCATCCCTGTATGAGCCCTGGAAATTGTTCTACCTTTGAAAGTTGTTCTTATCTGACCCCTTGGAGTTTTATCCAGTGCATACACAGACTGACATTCAGCCAAAGATTCAAAAGAGAAGCTATGCAGATTACTAGAACACTGAGCATTCTGCTTCTTCCTCTTGGACATTCTGTCTCATGAATGCCAGCCATCTTGGCCTTCTTGATCTCTGATCTCCATCTCTACAGCTCAGTGAGTTTGCCAGACTCTGGGTTTTCCTTCCTGGCACGGCCGTCTATAAATTAAGTCCAGCTGGGTAATGGCAAGCAAGTCTTACTTCATTATTTCTCTTTCCTCAGGGATCCTGGTGCTGTGATGCCTGTTGTCCTTTGTCTAAGGTCATTTCCTATACCCTGTCCAGTTTTCTATTAATAGTTCACAGTGAGAGGGTATTACCAGACCATCTTATTCTCTTGTGTTTCTGGGAGCGGAAGTCTCTGGAAAAAAAATGTTAGTCGCTCAGTGGTGTCCAACTCTTTGTGACGCCACGGACTCTAGCCTGCCAGGCTCCTCTGTCCATGGGATTCTCCAGGAAAGAATACTGGAGACAGGTAGCCATTTCCTTCTCCAGGGGATCTTTCCAACCCAGGGATCAAATCCAGGTCTTCTGCATTGCAGACGGATTCTTTACTGTCTGAGCTACCAGGAAGTCTCTGGAAGTAATACTTAAACCCAGCGAAGGGACTTCCCTTGTGGTCCAGTGGCTTCAACTCTGTGCTCCCAATGCAGGGGACCCTTGTTCAATCCCTGCTCAGGGAACTAGATCCCACATACCCAACTAAGACCTGGCGCAGCCAAATAGATAAATAGAAATCTTTTAAAAAATGTAAACCCAGGGATCTGGCTCCAGATTCTATGATCCCAGCCGCTCCCAACTCTTTGTGACACCATAGACTGTAGCCCGCCAGGCTCCTCTGTCCATGGGATTCTGTGATCCCAAATTGTATGATCCCAGTCAGCAGTCAGCCTTCTAGATGCTGGGGTCCCTGGGTGGGGGGGCACCACCAATGGGGTGCATGGTCACAGGGGCAAGGTGGCAGGGGTGGCTCCAGCCCATAGCTCACCCCTCCCACCCCTCAGGTGGGCCTTCACCTTGATCATCATCTCCTCCTACACGGCCAACCTGGCCGCCTTCCTCACCGTGCAGCGCATGGAGGTGCCCGTGGAGTCGGCCGACGACCTGGCAGACCAGACCAACATCGAGTACGGCACCATCCACGCCGGCTCCACCATGACCTTCTTTCAGGTAGGGCCCCCGGGGCCACCCTGGCTTGGTGTCGGGGTCACTGCCATGCACAGCGGCTCAGGGTAGGGGAGGGCATTCCTCAGAAGGTCCCCGCAGGGCCTGGAGGAGGAAAGCTGTCCTGTCTGGCCTGGATGGAGGTCTCCCTGAAGCAGGCTGGGCCCTGGGGAGATAGTGTGGGTGGAGCCTCTGCTCCCAGCTTCTCCAGATATACCCTGGGAACACTGGGAAGACAGGGCTGGGCATCAAGCTGCGCCAAGACCCAAGGATGGGAGAGAGAAAAAGGGTTGGAAAACAGGCCATGCCCGCTCCTTCCCAAGCCTTCAGTTCTTGGGTTCCTCGCTGGGCCGGTGGGTGTGGGGATGGTTTGGACCTGGCCTTGAGCGGTCTGTCTGTCTTGTCTCTCTCTGTCCTTGGCTCTGTCTTCCTCTGGTCTCCTCACCCTCTCGGCTTGAGGGAGACCTCCTGGAGGGCAGAGGACCTGACTCAGGGGGAAAGGCAGGAGTGGAAAGACCCTCACCCGTCCTCCTCTTCCCTCTGTGCTTCTTCCACCCAGAATTCACGGTACCAGACGTACCAGCGGATGTGGAACTACATGCAGTCGAAGCAGCCCAGCGTGTTTGTCAAGAGCACAGAGGAGGGCATTGCCCGAGTCCTCAACTCCCGCTACGCCTTCCTGCTCGAGTCCACCATGAACGAGTACCACCGGCGCCTCAACTGCAACCTCACCCAGATCGGGGGCCTCCTCGACACCAAGGGCTACGGCATCGGCATGCCGCTGGGTATGGCGGCCCTGGGGCCCCAGGCAGCCGGAACCAAGCCGTGTGAGCAGGCCACAGGGTGGGCCGGACCCTCCCTGAGCAGGCTGGGTGTGCTATGTGTAGCCTCCTGGTTGTGTGGCCTTGGGCAGATGTCGCCATCTTCCTGAGCCTCTGCGCCCTCCACCAGGATAAACAGGCCTAGGAGCCATCCACTCCAGCCCTGCAGGGCAGCTGGGAGAACCCTGTGAGGCTCGCCACCTTCTCCCATTGGCCCCAGGGCCCCTCCAGAGGGAAGGTGTGGTTTTGCTGACTTGCATTCTCTGCACCAAACCCACAGCCTGGCTCAGTGCAGGTGCTCAGGAAATGATAATGGATGTTGTTGGATGGGGGAGAGGGAGGGAGGGAGAATGATGGATGGATCTGCCAGGGAGACCTGGACGTGTTTTTCCAGGGCTGGTGCTGGAAACTCACCACCAGTTTGGTCACTCAATTTTGGCTTTTAAACCTACTTATATTCTGATAATTGCTGCATTACTTATCTGTGACTACATAACAAACGAGCCCAAATCTTAGCAGCTTTGCAGTAGGATCAGTGCTGTTACCAGGGAAACCGTGGCACCTGGTGCTCAGGATCCAGAGTTACACCAACCTGGATTACAACCCCAGCTTCCTCCCTGACTCAGGCGACGAAGTCACCTGCCTCCTTCAGATAATGAGGGTGGTAATACCTACCTTGGGCTTCCCTGGTGGCTCAGCGATAAAGAATGCGCCTGCCAATGCAGGAGATGCGGGTTCGATCCCTGAGTGGGGAAGATGCCCTGGAGAAGGAAATAGCAACCCACTCCAGTATTCTTGCCGAGAAAATCCCTTGGACAGGGGAGCCTGGTGGGTTACAATCCGTGGGGTCGCAAAGGGTCAGACACAACTTAGTGACTGAAGAGCAACAGTACGTGCCTCACGGGATCACTGTGAGACCTGAATACATTTCTGTAGACCAAGGGTGAAATTTAGGTGTCTGCTAAATACCAATCACCACACTCACCCTAGTGTCTGGCACCTGGAAGATGCTCAAGAATCATCACAGTGGGGACTCCCTGGGTGGTTCAGTAGTTAAGACTTCACCTTCCAATGCAGGGGGCACAGGTTTGATCCCTGGTCAGGAAGCTAAGATGCCTTACAGTCAAAAAACCAAAACATAAAACAGAAGCAATATTGTAACAAATTCAATAAAGACCTCAGAAGTGATCCACATAAAAAATATTTTTTTAAAAAATTACCATAATTAGTACAGGGTAGGATGTGGGTGGGACCCAAGGATAGTTTAAGGGAAGGATCTGAGGGCAGGGAGGAGAGAGGTGGTCCAGGTCTGGGGCCATCCAGAGGAGAGGTTTGGCTGGAGACTCATTCATGTGGCAGGTCTGATGCCCTACTGTGTGCCAGGACTGTGCTGGGTACTCAGAGGCCTCAGCAGGGAGCTAGCTGCTAAGCCCCCACCTCAGCTGTCTACTGGGGCAAAAACGGCAATTAACACATAGCCTCATAAGGTGATATCATGTGGTCACACCTGCTCTGAAGTAAATTAGGGGAAGAGATGGACAGGGAATGGGGTGCTTGTTGTCATTTTTTTTTTTTAATTTGGCTGAACCACATGGCTTGCCGTATCTTGGCCCCTCGTAGTGAAAGCACAGAGTCCTAACCACTGGACTGCTGGGGAATTCCCAGGCATTTTAAATAGAGTTAGAAAAGACCCTTCTGAGGCCCCATGTGAGCTGCACCTTGAGTGAAGTAAGGAAACGAACGTTCCAGGCAGAAGCACAGGTCCTCAGGGAGCCCCAGGTGGCAGGACCAGTGAATGCAGGATCTTGTTGAACCTGTGAACATTTTTTTTCTAGCTGCAAACAGAAGTCATTGGAGAGTTTTAAGCACCAGAGAGGTGTGATCTATGACTGTGTTTCTGAAATTGTCTCTCTGGCTGCTGTGTTGAGAAGAGCTTCAGTGGGGAGTGAGGGAGGGGGCCACAAGGAGGGGGGTGTTGTTCAGTCGCTCAGTTGTGTCTGACTTTCTGCAACCCCCTGGACCGCAGCACGCCAGGCTTCACTGCCCTTCACTATCTCCTGGAGTCTGCTCAAACTCATGTCGGTGATGCCATCCAACCATCTCATCCTCTGTCGCCCCCTTCTCCTCCTGCCCTCATTCTTTCTCAGCATCAGGGTCTTTTCCAGTGAGTCAGCTCTTCGCATCAGGTGGCCAAAGTAATGGAGCTTCAGCTTCAGCATCAGTCCTTCCAATGACTATTCAGGGTTGATATGCTTTAGGATTAACTGGTTTGATCTCCTTGCTGTCCAAGGAGGGGGACATGGTGACAAATGTGACAAGTCGGGGGCTTGGCCCAGGGGTGGTTAAGGGGGGATGGTTAAGGGGAGGTGGTGAGCAGTAGTCAGATAGAGGGTGGACAGGGAGGATGCTAGGCATGCGGCAGAGCCAGGAGGAGAGGAGCCAGGGCTTGGGGGGCAGGGCTCCAGGGTCCCGATGACCCGCCCCTGCCGTGTGCCCGGCCCAGGCTCCCCGTTCCGGGATGAGATCACGCTGGCCATCCTTCAGCTTCAGGAGAACAACCGGCTGGAGATCCTGAAGCGCAAGTGGTGGGAGGGGGGCCGCTGCCCCAAGGAGGAGGACCACCGAGCCAAAGGTCAGTCTCCCCCGCACGCCCTACCCTTCCCAAAGGCCCCTCGCTGGCCCCCTCCTCCCCCGCCCACAAGGCCCGACCACTGGCTCTCCCCCTCCACCCCCAGGCTTGGGCATGGAGAACATCGGGGGCATTTTTGTCGTGCTCATCTGTGGCCTCATCATCGCTGTCTTCGTGGCGGTCATGGAGTTCATATGGTCCACGCGGAGGTCGGCAGAGTCGGAAGAGGTAAGGAGGCTAATGAAGGGTGTGCGAGGAGAAGTGGGACCCCAGGGGTGGCAGGGGGGTCGTGAAGACTGTGGCATTGGGAGCCATTCCTGGAGGAATGCAGGGGAAGGGGTGGGAGCCAGGGTGGGGAGAGACCATCCTCCAGGGGTCCCAGAGCTCCAGAAAGAGGTGAGAGCAGGGACTTCGCTGCTGGTCCAATGGTGAGGACTTGGTGGTCTCAAGGCAGAGGGTCCCAGTTCAATCCTTGGTCGGGCAACTAAGATCCCACAAGCTGCGGAGCAGCCAAATTTAAAAAGAGGTGAGGGCAGAAGGAAGACGAGAGAGAGGGTCCACGGACATGAGGAAGGATAGAGGGGGAAGAGGGCGCAGGCAGCCGTGAGGATGCAGGGGAAGGGGTGAGGAGGGGCACCTGGAGAAGGCTCTGGGGAGAGAACAAGGTGGTAGATAAGGAAGACATAGCAGGAGAGACAACAGGGCAAGGAGGATGCAGCTGTATGCGGCAGCAAGGAAGCAGCGTGCTGGCCGCTCTCACGCCCACAGGCATGGGCTGCCCACCCACACTCCGTCACTAACCCCTCACGCTGCCCGCCCCCTCGGTCCTAGGCGATTCCCACCTTCCCCACCCTCTGCCAGCCTCCAGCCCCTCCTCCCCCTCCTCGCCGTGAGCCCTTGACCTTGCTTCTGCTCGCCGGAGGAAAGCGGAGGAGTCCGAGAGCCTGCCAACCCTCACCTCCACATCCTGCCTGCCAACCCTCACCTCCACATCCCGCCACCCGCCTGCCTTCTCCACTCGGCCCGTTAGTTATTCCAGATGAGCATCCACGCTCCTCCTCGCTAACACTCCCTCCTCCTGTGCCCGCTCTCCTCCCCGCCTCTCGCCTTCCCAAGGACATTCCTCAGCCTTCCCTCCTTCCCTCCGGCATCATCAGTTTTCCTCTAATGGATCAGGCCGGGTGGCAGACAGATACACTATCGTTTCTCCCATCTTCAAGGAATCCTCTCTCTGACCCCGATTCCCCTCCTGGTCACCAGCCCATTTCTCCCCTTCTGTGGGAGCCTTGACAGGGTGTTTCCAGTTTCTGTCCTTCCATTCATTCTTGGACACACTGCCATCCACCTTTTGTCCCCGCCCCTCTGCTGAAGCCAGTCTCGCCATCCACGACCTTCACATCTGAAATCCAGTGCCTGAGTCTCTGGCCTCATCACGGTGAGGTAGCCCTGGGCTCCCACTCAGCCGGTCACCATCTCATCAGCCCTCTCTGGTCCCTGCTCCTGTGTCATCTTCCTCCTCCCTTTCTGACATTCTCGTTGGGGGGCCCTAGGGCTCGGTCCTTGGACTTCTCTTCCTCCCCTCCCTCGGTGATCTTTTCTGGCCAAATGGTTTGTAAGACCGTATGCTGATGACTCCTGCATTATTCATCTTTTGCCACGTAACAGGTTATCCGCCATTTTAGCAACTTCCAACAGCAAACTGACACCAGTTCACAGTTTCCATAGGTCAGGAATCTGGGAGCAGCTTAGCTGGGTGGTCCTGGCAGCTCACTGTCTCTGCTAAGGTCACGTGCATGATGTCATGGGGAGTTGCTGTTGTCTGGGGGCTTCCCAGGTGGTGCTAGTGGTAAAGAACCTGCCTGCCAATCCAGGATACGTTAAGAGATGCGGGTTTGATTCCTGGATCAGGAAGATGCCCTGGAGGAGGGCATAGCAACCCACTCCAGTATTCTTGCCTGGAGAATCCCATGAACAGAGGAGCCTGGAGGCTACAGTCCATAGGGTCACACAGAGTCGGACACGACTGAAGCGACTTAGCACACATGCACAGAGGCCTCACTGGGGCCAGAGGATCTACTTCTAGGATGGCTCCCTGTCTCACAATGTACTTGGGGTTTTAATTTATGGGAGTGACTGGGTGATGACATGGAGAGGCCAGTCCCAGGGAAAGAAGAATTTATTACTTATATCACCTAACAGATTGCCTCCCCCCGCCCCCCCGCCCCAGCTCCGCTAGGGCCCCAAGGAAAGCACCGGCTTTGGTCAGGAAGCAGAAGAAGGGAGAGAGAAACCTAGGGCAGAGGCTTTATTGGGAAAGGCAAGGCAAGTGGGAAATGGCTTAGTACTCAGCCATGTGAATGCTGTTGGCAGGCTTTGGGCTAGAGGGGTGGTCTCTACTTGTCTGGTACCTGCCCTGGGTTGTTTTAGGGTTTGGTGTGTGAGTCAGATAAAGGGGGAGTATAGATGCAGAACTGGTTGGGTTTTCGTATGAAAGGCAGGTTCCCAACCCTTCGCTGTCCTGAAGAATTGGCTAGCTCTGGGAGGGCGGTCTCTCCCTGGCTAGCAAAATGTTTAAGATGTCAAAACATCCTGAGATAGAATAAAAATATACTCATTCACATGGCAGCGGGCAGGAGGCCTCAGTTCCTCACTCAGAGACTTCTCTATAGGGCCGCTTGAGTGTCCTCAGGCCGTGGCAGCCGACTTCCCCAGAGCAAGGGATCCAAGAAAGAGCCAAAATGTTAGCTGACCTAGCCTTATTCTGTGGATCACACAGTGACCCTCCTACAGAGGCAAAGGGGATTACACAAGGGTGTGAACACCCCAGAGGCAGGATCTTGGAGGCTGACCACCATAACCCCAGGTGTGTATCCCTTCCAGGGACCTCTCCCTGAACCCACAGTTTGTAAATTCAGCTCCCTGTACTCCGCACCTCCACGTGGATGTCCACCAGGCAGTGCGTGACATCACGTGGCCAACATGGAGCTCCTGCCCGCCCATCAGGCAAAGCCATCATTCCAGTTGCTGGGACCAAAATATGTGGAGTCACCCTTCACCCCTCCCTCTTTCTCACACCCTCTCCCTGATCTCAGCAAAAACTGTTGGCTCCACCTTTGAAACACACCCAGAATTCAAACTCTTCTCACTTCCTTGGCCATCACCACACAGTTCCAGTCACTGCCATCTCTTGCCTGGTGATCAGAGTGGTTTCCTAGGGGGCTCCCTGCTCTTGCCCTTGGCCTCCCTGCAGTCTCGGCACATCTTCAGCGTGATCCGGTGAAAGAACAGTGGTCCTATATCTAAAACTCTTCTGACTCAGTTGTTCTGTTGTTGTTCAGTCACCCAGTCATGTCTGACTCTTTGCGACCCCAGCACTCCAGGCTTGCCTGTCCTTCACCATCTCCTGGAGTTTGCTCAAACTCATGTCCATTGAGTCAGTGATGCCATCCAACCATCTCGTCCTCTGTCATCCCCTTCTCCTGCCTTCAATCTTTCCCAGCATCTCACTGGAAACAGTGAGCCGGCTCATTTGACTCAGAGTAAAAGCCAAATGCTTACCGTGGACTCTGGGCCTTAAACAAGTCAGCCCCCATTGCTTCTCTGACCTCATCTCTTCCCATGCCCCCTTGCCCACCCCACCCCAACCACCCTGACCTGCTCCAGGTTCTTCCAGCACCTCCGCACCTGTATCCAGCTGAATTGTCTGCCCTCCCTCCTACTGGGTTCCATGCAGCTCATCACTGCCCTGCCTTTGTCTACTTGCAGGTCCCCTTCTCAACAAGTCTCCCCTAAGGTCTCATTTCAACATTCAACCTTGCTCCCCATCCACACCTCCATCTCTTTTCCGAATTTAATTTTTCTCCAAAGCACTCATCACCATCGAACATAGTACGTATTTAGGTTTTGTCTCTGCACGCTGGAATATAACCTCCAGGAGGGCAGGGGCTTCCATCTGTTCTCTGCTGTGGCCCTAAGGCTCCCAGACAGTGCCTGGGACACCGTAGGTGGTCTGCCAGTATGTTGTGAAAGTGTTAGTCACTCAGTTGTGTCCGACTCTCTGCGATCCCATAGGCTGTAGCTCTCCAGGCTCCTCTGTCTGGATTTTCCAGGCAAGAATACTGGAGTAAGTAGCCATTCCCTTCTCCAGGGGAGCTTCCCCACCCAGAGATCAAACCTGGGTCTCCTTCTATGCAGGCAGATTCTTTACCATCTGAGCCACCAGTGGGCGGGAAGGACTAGAAGTAGTTAGAAACTTTCAAGTGGAAAAAACAAGAGGTGAGAGAGTAGGAAGAGAGGAGCATGGCTCGGAGATGAAGGGCCGATTTAAGAACAAATCCAGAGAAGAAGGGAGACGGGAGAGAGGAGTGGAGGACGGACAGGAGTTGAGAGGCGAGAAAAAGGAAGGGCACGGGGAGAGAAGGGACCTGCGAGGGAAGAGACTAGGAAGTGAGGAGAGGATGGAAGGAAGGGAGGGGATGAGAGCGCAGGCGGGAAAGAGAAGGAGAGGTGAACACAGCGGTGGGGCGGGGAGAGCTGGAGGATGTGGAGAGCGTTGCCTGGAGGACCAGAGGGGGAGGGAGGGAGGAGGCGCGGCGGCGAGGAGGGCGCCGACGGTGACCGCCGCCCCGCGCCGCCCGCAGGTGTCGGTGTGCCAGGAGATGCTGCAGGAGCTGCGGCACGCGGTGTCCTGCCGCAAGACGTCGCGTTCCCGCCGGCGCCGGCGTCCTGGCGGCCCCAGCCGGGCCCTGCTGTCGCTGCGCGCCGTCCGCGAGATGCGCCTTAGCAACGGCAAGCTCTACTCCGCCGGCGCGGATGCGGGCAGCGCGCACGGGGGTCCCCAGCGCCTCCTGGACGATCCGGGGCCGCCAGGCGGGGCCCGGCCTCCAGCTCCCACCCCCTGCACCCACGTGCGCGTCTGCCAGGAGTGCCGGCGCATCCAGGCGCTGCGGGCCTCCGGGGCCGGCGCGCCCCCGCGTGGCCTGGGCGCCCCCGCCGAAGCCACCAGCCCACCCCGGCCCCGGCCCGGCCCCCGCGAGCTGGCCGAGCACGAGTGACCACGGGCGGGCGCCCGGACTGCCGCAGGGGCCGGGCCCGCCCCAGGCCCCGGTCGTCCTCGCTTCCCCAGTGGGCGAGGGACGGGACTTGCGCCCGCCGCGCGCCGGACGCGGCGATTCTGCCTTCGGTTCCCGGTGAAGTCCGAGGCCCGGTTCCAGAGCCCGCCTGCGCCCCCTTGTGGACTCGCCGGCGGGAGCCGCGGACGCCTGCACTCCGCCCCCGACTGCGGACTAGAGGAGCGCAGGGACCGAGGAATCCGGGGGCCGGGGACTGCAGGGGTCGTTCCCTGAAGCGGAAAGCAGTCCGCGGGGAGAACTCCATCCTGTGACTGCTCAGGCTCCCCAAGACTTGACGCAGCCCTCCCCACTTCTGGAGAAGTGGGAAGCCTCTGGGCAGATGGGTGTCCCCTGGCGCCCCTAGACTCTTCTCTTTCTCTCTTTTTTTTGGGGAGAAACCTCCGAATTTCTATGAGACTCCCACAGGGAGGGGGTCAGTTGGGCCCCCATCCCTCCCCCTGCCACAGCCCAGTCCCTGTTGGAATAAAAAAAAGAACAAAACCCCAAAGCCGGGGATACGCGGGTCTCATTTCCTGGGGGTGTGAGGGCACCGAAGGCTTGGGCTTCCCCTCCCCACCCCCCAGGGAGTCTGCTGAGAACCACAGACTGGATGGCCACCCCGGCACTCTCTTGATTCTCCGCCCTGCCCACAGACAGCAGGTCGGCGCAGGTCCGGGCAGCTGGCCCTTCTCCACTGACCTTCTCCCAGGACAGAAGGAGGCAGCTCTCCCTGAGACAGATGGAGAGATGCAGGGATCTGGAGAGGCGGAGACACCAGGAGAAGGAGACATAGACAGAAACCAGATGGGGCTGGGGGAGGGGAGGGCGAGTGGACACTTCAGGGTGGTGGTGCCCCGGCTAGCCCGAACGGTGCCAGGTGTGTGCCTGGGCCAGGGTGATTTGTTGGCTTTGTAATCATGTGCGTGTGTACCTCCCTGAGACCACCTTCAGTTGTCTGTGCCCCTGATCCTGTGTTTCTGCTGAAAACGTAACTCCCAGCCCCCAAGAGAGGAAGTGAGAAATCCCAGTGGAGGGGGGGCGGGATGGGGGGGGAGGCCGGTGAAGCCGGGAGAAGGGTGGGTCTGCTTTCTGTCCCCGCCCTCCCCCGCCCCCCTGGAGGTTTCTGTGGAAACTGCCGCTGAGAAAGGACGAGTGAAGGTCACAGAGCCAGAGCCAAAACGAGGCCGAGTGGAAGGGGGAGAGGTGGAGAGAAAGAGATGGGACAGGGATGGGGAAGAGACAGAGATGGAGTAGCGATGGGGAGAGACCACAGAGGGGAGCAGAGAGGGTTGAGGAAATAGGCCAAAGAGGAAGGCACAGGGAGACAAGCCATAATGAGGTGGGAGAAGGGTGAGACAGAATGGGAGAGAGGAGGGGTAGACAGAGAAAACAGAAGTTAAGAGAGCGGGGGAGTTGGGGCTGAGAGAAGCAGAGACTGAAGTGGAGCAGAGACGGGTGAGAAACAAGAAGCCTTGGAAAACTAGATGTAGACGTTAGGGCGCCCGAGCAGTGGAAATGCTAGCGATCAAGCGAGGGAAAGGAGCGAGGCTGGGCCCCGCCCCTCGGGCTGGCGGCCCAGAGCTCGGGAGCTGTCCGTTCAGCACCGGCCTGGCGCGCAGCATAGCCCTGTCTCCCCGACAGGACTTGCCAGCGTTTGCAGTGCTTGGGCACGCCACATCCGGGGGACCCCGCCTGGCACACAGCACCCCGTCTCAACCTGGCCTCTTCCGTGTCTCAGACACTTGCCACATGTGTGCCCTTCAGAGGCAGATGTGGGGGCGAGCTTGTGTCTCAGGATGTTTCTTGTTTCCACATCTCTTAGAGACTAATCAATGTCTCTGCCCTTGAGCGGAAATGTCAGCCTCTCAAGGTGATAGAATATGGCTGCAGACACTTCTGGTCTCTCCCATTCTCTGTACCAATACCAAGCATCAGGTCTTCCATTTCTGAGTCTCCCCCACACCCATTTCTGCTCTGTCTCTTCAGTCTTTATCTTTGTCTCCCCAGTTTGCCAAACATGTCTGCCTGGCTCTCTATGTCCCTGTGTCTCTCTGTCATCTTCACTAAGTAATGCAGTTGATCTGTCTCCTGCATCTGTTTCCTCATTTCTGTCTTTGCCAGTCTGTCTGTCTGTCCGTCTTTCTGTTTTTCCTTTCCTATTTGCATCTCCCTGGTTCTGAACTCTGTGTGTCCATTCTTCCCCTTAGTCTCTCCTTCTATCTCTCTTGCCGAGTTCCCTTGTCCCCGTCCATCCCTGTGACCTTCGTAAATCTTCCCTCCTCCCCCACCCAACTTCCGCAAAGCCTCACGCTGGGAACACTATGCACAGTCATCAGTCTCCCCCAAACTGAGGAGGGAGTGCATGAGGGGGGATATGAGCCTGTCTGGGGTGCAGTCTCCCCCCAGCCCAGCTGGTGAGCAGGAGGAGAGAAAGCCAAGAGTCTCCTGGGATCCTGAAACTCCCCAGGCTTCTCCATCCCCTCAATCTCTCTGCCATGGTCCAGGCTCATCCCTGCAGGATAAGGTGGAGAGGAAAAAGATAATATACTGACAGAGCCTCCCTCCTTCCCTCCCATCCTCCCTCTGGAAGGGGACAGAGTTCCGCAGAGGGGCCAACTACCAGGACTGGAAGATGTGGCTCCCCCTCCCCTCCCCAGTCTCCATGGAGACAGGCCAGATCTGTAAGCCCAGCCTCCTTTGCTGCATATGCTGCCTCCCTGTTACTATGGCAACAAAGGACAGCAGGGAAGGATGGGGACGGGTCGGAGTACAGGATTGGGCTGAGGCTCTGGGTGCTGGAGGAACGAAGGAACCCGCCTTCCTGCCCCTTTTTACTCTCTGGCCCTGTCTCCCTATTCTTGTGGTTCTGTGGTTTTGAATCTCCCATTTTTTGTGTCTCACTCCAGCCTTCAGCCTTTCACACATATCGGTGACCTGGTCCTTAACCTTCATGCCCCTTGCCTGTCCCCCACATCTCGACTTCCATAGGTGGGAGGATACCCACATTCTGAAAAAGCTACAGAGACAGGCTCTTGCCTGCTCTCTGCCCTTTCTGCCATCCCCACAGAGTCTGGGAGTGTTCCTCATAGAGCAGAGAGGTGGGGGCGGGAAGCTGTAACTCCTCAGGCTCCAGTGGGTGGCCAATGGGGTGTCATGTGTATTGTGGCAGGCCTGGGGTGTGGGTGCTAGCTGTGCGTTTGTGTGTGTGTATATCAATATATATTGAGCTGGGATGTGCACAGCGTGGGGGTGTGGGCATTGGGGGTGTTTGAAGCTACAACACAAGTGTATAAGACAGCACTGCAATACATGATGAGTGTAGTGTATGAGATGTGTGGGATGGTGTTGCGTGATCTGTGTCTGTGAATTATTGTGCCGTGCATGAGTCTGTGTGTACCCTTTGTATGTCATTCACAATTTGCAATACTTTGGCAGTTTTACATGAAGGGTCTTTGTGTGTGCTCAGATATATTGGGGAGGAGTGTGTGTGATGTTGTGTGACTACACAGCAGAGTCCATAAAGGTTCAAGTGGTGTCTAGGGCAGTGTGAGCCCTGTGTCTGTGTGATGGTGCTGAGTGCGGATGTGTATTGGGTCATGGGCCCATGGATTAAATGTTTACTGGGCTCTGTGTGAGATGGTTTAAGGCCAGCTATGATGGACCATGTGACGTGTGTGTCTGTGAGGTGGTATTTTAAGGGGGTGTGTTCCTCCGCATGGCATTTTATGACTGTGTGATTCTGTTGTGAGGTGATGGGGTGTGCATTGTGTGTGTTACATATGTTTTCCTTGCTCTGTGTTTGTGAGTCTCTGGGCTTGTTTTGATGGGGTACCGTAGGATGTGTGGGAGGTGATAAGCTGGTGCGTGACGGAATGTGATTGTGAAACTGGTGGTGTGTGGTGGGTGTTGTTGGTGGGTGTCCCCAGCATCTGTGCTCTCTGGGTGGTGGTCAGGTGTGAGTCCAATGCTTGGTGGGATTCTCTGGCTGTGATGTGTCTCCTGTGTTCCTGTGCAGTTGTGTCTCGTTGGATAACTGCCATGCCATAGTGGGTGGGGGGAGGTCACACAGTGAGGGGGCCTCAGGACCCCGCCCCCCTCTGCAGCGTCCCTGCTCATGGTGGGGTGTCTTTCTCGCCTCTTGGGTTTCCTCCATCTCCTCCTGAACAGCACCCCACAGTCTCCAGGGCTCCCCCTGCCTCATTGCAGAGAAGGGTGCTCTGGCCCTCCTGCCTTATTGCAGTGGTTTACGGGGCTTCCCCCCACCCGGTGTTCACCTTCCACAGCGCACCCCTCCCTCTGGTGGCACACAATCAGGGGGGATTCCGGGGCTCTCCCACCCTCAGCGCCCCCTCCTTGAAGGCGACATCCCACACTGCGGGGGTTTCCAGGTCCCTCATTGCGGGGGGTCTCCGGGTTCTCCGCCTCCCGCAGCGCTCCCCCTTCGCCGCTGAGCCGCCACTTTGCGGAGGCTGGGGGGCGGGGAGAACAGCTGCAGTACCGGGGGCGGGGCCGCGGGCCATCCATCAGGGCGGCGGCGCCCCTGATTGGCCGGCGCCGGCCCCCCCGCGGGCGCGGGCATATGAGGAGGCGGAGGCGGCGGCGGGCGCCGCAGACTCTGTGCGGTAGGGCTGACCGCGGGACCCACGCGCGGACAGAGGCGCGGGCGCTGCAGAGGCCCCCAGCCCGAGCCCGCGCCTGAGCCCACCCTGAGGCCCCCTGCCCCGGCCCCTGCCCCGCCCGCGTGCCCCTGTCCCCCGGAGCCGCCAAGATGGGGGTAGGTGCTCGGGCCAGCCAGGCGATGCCTGTGTGTGTGTGTGTGTGTGTGTGTGTGTGTGTGTGTGTGTGTGTGTGTGTGACATTGTGGGTCCAGTGACATTGGGTGTCTGCGGAGAGCGGGGGACGAGGACTCTGGGACCTCTGCTCTCCGGGACCCGGGTGCAGGACCCTGGGAGCCGTCTGACCCGGCCCGTCCGTGTGGTTGTGTCGCTGGTCGACTGTATCCGCGGGGCCGCCTGGGTCGGCGGGAGTCTGTGGCGCATGTTGGCGTGTCCTTTGTGTGCGGGGTCCGCGGGGCACGGACCGGCCTTCGGCCTGTTTGTCTGACCTGATGTGGTTCCCTGCTCAGCCGAAGATGTGCGTGTGCGTGTGTGCGTTCCTGGTTCTGCCAGACCTGGCAGCACCGTTCGCCTGCGATTGTGTGGCCTGGGGTCGTGTCTGAATGCCTGCACCCGTGTCTGGGTGTGTCTGAACGCCGGTGTTTGTGTCTGGGGGTGTTGAAGCCCGTCTGCTTCCGTGGCCAGGCGGGGATAGGTCCAGACTATGAGATGCACACCCGATGACCTCCCTTTCTCCTTCTAGGCCCGCATGGGGGTGCACCGCAGTGCGGAGCAGCCTGGGTCTGCAGCATGTGTCTACCTCCTAATCTGGGAGAGCAGACTTGGGGGCTGGGGGGGGCAGGAGAGCCACGGCAGGGAGACTGAGTGCCTGGCTGAGGGCTATGTGTACAAATGCGTGTTGTGGGGGTATTGTGCATGCCCGGCTATGCCCTTTCCTCCGTGTCCGTGTGTCCTTGTCTGTGAGTTTCTCCAGCAGATGCTGCCTCTTTCCCTGGCTGACCACCTGACCCCCCAGCTGCAGCCCTGGATCCCTCCCTGAGTGTCTGGGGCGGGGCCAGAGGGAAGGGGTGGGGGGAAGGAGGCTGGTGGGCTGCGCTGGGTGGGATGGAGAGAGAGGGGATTGGGATGGGAGAGGGACTATGAGGGATGGGGAGAAAGATGGCGGATGAAGGCTGTTGGGTCCAGGGGCGGAGGTGGGGGATGGGGCTGCAGATCGGTGGATGGGGGTGGGCGAGGGGGGAGGGGAAGAAGAATTGAATGGGGAGAGGACTGGGAGAGAGAAGGGGCAGGTGGGAGTCAGTGATGGCTTCCAGGTAAGTGGAGATGGAAGGGAAGCCGTGCGCAGATTGGAGGAGAGGACTGAATGCCTTAGATAAGAAATTGGGGGTGGGTCTTAGGAAAAGATGTGGGACAGGAGAAGTGAGCACTTAAGACATGGGAGACAGAGACATGGAAAGACAGAGAAATGAGCGGACACAGAGAGAAATGCTCTGAAAGAGACAAGGAGACAGAGAAAAAGAGACATAGAGACAAAGAAAGAGACAGACACGGGCAGGAAGATATGGAAAGACAGAGAGATACAGACAAGGAGAGACATGGAGAGACAAAGAGAGAAACTGAGGCTGAGATGAGGAGACCCAAGGACAGACATATCCCATCCAGAGACAACCAGAGGCAGCCTGGGGACAGAGGGCACAAGGGGAGGTTGGCTGAGAGACTCTGCAATGAGGCCTCAGACACCTTGACAGGGGGAGGGAGGGGTGGCCTGAGGGGCAGAGGCTGCCTGAGCGTGGCTGGCACCCGAGGTGGGCAGCATGGAAGATGGCGAGGAGCTGCAGAGGCAGGCTGCAGCGGCCAGACAGGCGTGTCCCCCACCCTCCGAGGTGCTCCTGCCCTGCAGTGCGCCCATCTGGGCCTTCTGGCTTGACTGGGAAAGCCTTGGCTCCCCCTCCAACAGATGGAAGCCCGCCCCCAAGGGAGTCTGGTCATGGCAAGGGCAAGCAGGAGCCAAGGCTTGCCTGCCAGGGACTAGGGTATCCCAGCCCCTCCTCCCTCAGACCCAGGAGTCCAGGCCCCCAGCCCCTCCTCCCTCAGACCCTGGAGCCCAGGCCCCCAGACCTTCCTCCCTCAGATCCAGGGGTCCAGGCCCCCAGCACCCCCTCCCTCAGACCTAGGGGTCCAGGGCCCCAGCCTCTCCTCTCTCAGATGGAGGAGTCTGGGGCTCCACCCCTGGGTCTCACAGGGACCCAAGCATCAGCTCCCAGGCCTTCCCTAAAGCTTCAAGGGTGGGCAGCTAGTTTTCTTCCCACCTTCTCCAGGCCCCCCTCTCTCCTCTCTTGCCTGCCCCTCATTTCTCTAACTTGTGCCCACGACCTTATATCTCCACTCTCTCCATTCTTGGGTCTGCCTCTTGTGGAGGCTGAGACCCCTCCTGAAGCGGGGGCAGAGGAGGGTCCTCCCTGCCCCTCGAATCTCCATGTTCCGTGTCAGACGCAACGCTGCTGCAGGGCTGGCCCAGGGCCAAGCTGCCCTCCTGTCCCCTGAAACCCAGGCTCCCAGGCCTCTAGGATGCAGCAGCCCCCCGGGCTCAGCCTCCGGGTCTGGGGGCAGATAGCAGGCAGCTCAACCCTCTACAAGGTCACGAGGGGATTAGTGCTGAGCCGCATTGAGCCTAGGATCCCAGCTTGGCTCTGGGCCCGTAAGATCTGTCAGCGGTCCCCTATCAGCACCCAGCCTCGCCCCACCCCTCCTGCCCGCCTCCAAGGATGCTGCCTTCCCCATGAGCCCAAGCCCCCAGACTGGAACTTCCATCGCTCCCCCATACTACCTCCAGTTCACGCCAGGCCTGGGGGACTTCTGCTCTTCTGCACCCCGAATCCCAGCCAGCAACTAGTCTGTCCTTCAGAGACCTAAACACGCCCACCTCCATCCAAACCTATTCATGGCTCCCGCCAGCCCCCAGGAGAGAGGCTAGGCCCACAGCTTGTCAGTCGAGGCCCTCAGGACCGACTGCATGTCCAGCCAGGCCACCATCCCTGGGTCCAACAGGCGAACTCCTGGGCATTTGTCCCAACTGGGTCCTCTGAAAGAGACATCCATGGGGTTGGGAGAAGAGACCCAAGAAGAGAGCCAGGAAGAAAAGACAGGGAGAGACCTGGAGGAATTATATGGGGGAGGCCTTGAGCTGGAAGCACAGAGATGCCAAGATGGACGAGAGAGAGAGAATGAGAGATACGGGAGTAGAGAGGAAGATGGCAGAGCAAGACCATGAGACACAGACAGACAAGATGGTTGAAACAGTAGAGACAGGGAGAGATGCACCGAGAGTTACAGAAAAGGAGGTACCTTGAGAGATGAAGACAGAGACAAGGAGAGATAAGGATGGACAGAAAATACTGACACTCAGAGATAATCTAAGATCCCCACACACCAACTTGGAAAGAGATAGAAACCCAGGAAGAACACAGAGAGACCGACTCAGCCAGACTCAGGGAGAGAGTTCAAGAGATGGTGACAGATATTATATGAGACGGAAACCATAAAAAGCCAGAGATCAGAGAGAGACAAAAATCACAGAGAGATACGCGTAAAGATGCAGAGACAGAGAATGTGAAGTGATGAGAGAGTGAGATCAGAGAAAGGACTGCAGAGAGATGGAGATACCCACAGATGCAGAGGTGGAGAGGTAAAGGGGCAGAAGGAGACAGAGGGAGACAAAAGGGAATGAGACACAGGCACAGAGACCTGGAGAGACGATCAAGAGAGACAGACCAACAGACACAGCAAGAGACAGACACTTGCAGGGGTGGGGGTGGGGGGCTTGGGCAAGCCCAGGGAGAGGGAGAAAGAGACAGAAAGAGACACGCAGAGACAAAAAAGACATGGAGACTGAAGGGGAGAGACCTAGAGACAGAGAGAGAGGCAAAGGCAGACCCAGGTGGAGACTCGCTGGGACAGAGATCCATGGAGCCAGAGATGGGGGGTCGGGGTGGGGGGTGGAGGGTGGGGGGGTTGGGAGGGGCTGGGGAGGTTGGAAGCAATAGGAGGAGACAAGCCTCGGGAGTTCTGAGAGACACCCAGGCTGCAGGGCAGGGACAGACGGAGCCCCCAGAGCAGGCCCTGCCCGGAGACGCAGCTGCACAACCGCAGGGCCGGTGCCCCCCTGTAACCCCTTCTCGCCCACAGTCTGGTGGTTCTGACAGCTATCGTGTCGCCACCTCGCAGGACAAGAAAGATGACAAGGGCTCGCCCAAGAAGAACAAGGGCACCAAAGACCGCCGGGACCTGGACGACCTCAAGAAGGAGGTGGCTATGGTGAGTCCCACCTCTGCGCCCACCCGGAGTAGGCCCCCCCCAACGACCCCCCCCCGCCAGGCCTCCATGCTCACCCGATGTCCCCCCAAACTCCTGTTCCTCAGACAGAGCACAAGATGTCCGTGGAAGAGGTCTGCCGGAAATATAACACCGACTGCGTGCAGGTGCGGCTGGGCTGGAGGGACAGGGGTCCCCAGGGTGGGGGGGGAGGCATGACCCCCTAATGCCTGAGGGTGCTCTGTAGCGTTGGGGTGCCAGTGTTTCTCCAGGAGGGTCCTATGTGAGTCCTGTGTCCCCCAGGGTCTGACCCACAGCAAAGCCCAGGAGATCCTGGCCCGAGATGGGCCCAATGCGCTCACACCGCCACCGACTACCCCGGAGTGGGTCAAGTTCTGCCGCCAGCTCTTTGGGGGCTTCTCGATCCTGCTGTGGATTGGGGCCATCCTCTGCTTCCTGGCCTACGGCATCCAGGCGGGCACAGAGGATGACCCTTCTGGCGACAACGTGAGTGCCCTCTACCCGGCTCCACCCAGGAGCTCGTCCGTAGAGACATGTAGGCATGTCTCACTTCTCCCCTTGGACTTTTCAAAGCCCCGCCTCCAGCTTCTTCCCATCTAACTTTCACAATCACCCAGGGAAAGAACCAGAGATGCAGTGAGGAAAACTGCCTCAGAAAGGACAAGTATGGGACCTCCCTGGCAGTCCAGCAGTTAGGGCTTGGTGCTTCCACTTGCAGGGGGCCTGGCTTTGATTCCTGGTCAGGAAATAAGAACCTGCAAGACACGCGGTACAGTAAAAAAAAAAAAAAAAAACGCCAAATTGCTTGTTTAAGGTCACACAGTAGAAAGTATGAGCTGGGGCTCCATCCCAAAGCTGTGTGACATCACTGGCTTTGAGGATAGATACAAGCAGGTGGTCATGGCCTAAAAGATGCTCAGGGAGTGGGCTCATGTAGAGACCTAGGCACACCCACGTGCTGATTTATCAGGTCCTGTTCACCCAGCACAGGGGACACACACACACACACGGTCTCAACAGACACGATGCTCATAAACATAGACCTGTATTCTGACTACATGGAGATCCCTGCACGCACACACCCACACGTGCGCAGGTACACACTAGTGCAGAGAGTCAGTGCAAGCAGTCACACTAACACATAGATTCAAGCACGGCCACCTAGTTCAGACACACAGACACAGACACAGACATGGACTGATAGACAGACAGACAGACACAAGCACCCAAACACACACAGAGTCGCAGGCATAACCTGGTGGCGGACAGAGAGGTGTGAGAGTCAAGTGCAGGCAGGATTCTCAGAAATTAAAACCTAAACAGGTGAATAGACCCAGGGTCTCAGACCTAGTCAGACCAACAGGGGGAGACAGAAACAGAGATCCACCTAGAGAGTCAAACACAAACAGTCTCATACATTTAAAGTCAGGCATTCAGACAGGCACATTGACCTTAACACAGCCAGACACACGGACAATAGCATACACATCGATTCTGTAACATAGGCTGAAAGACCCACAAAATAGAGAGATGAACAGACCAGAGGCTCAGACACGCTTTTGTTCAGAAAGAGGGATTCAAGGGGATTCCCTGGTGGTCCAATAGTCAGGACTCCGTGCTTTCACTGCCGAGGGCCTGGGTTTGATCCCTGGTCAGGGAACTAAGATCCCATAAGCTGTGTGGCGGGGCCAATAGATAAATAGAACAAACATTTAAAAAAGAGAGAAAGAGAGACTCAAACATGGACAGCCAGAGACACAGACCCTCAAACAGATACAACCTGAGGTCAGACATACAAATGCAGAAGCCCACTGACTCCAAGCTCTCTCCCCAGACTGCACACATCTCAGGGTAGGGCCAGTGGGGAGCTGCTGTGGGGTGGGCTGTGACCTTACATCTCCCCACAGCTGTACCTGGGCATCGTGCTGGCAGCCGTGGTCATCATCACCGGCTGCTTCTCCTACTACCAGGAAGCCAAGAGCTCCAAGATCATGGAATCCTTTAAGAACATGGTTCCCCAGGTGAGGGGTGCCCAGAAAGGGGCCAGGTGGGGAGTGGACAGCTGCTGAGGCTGTGCCCAGTGACCTCAGGCAGAAAGTGTCAGGGAGGTGACTCGTCTCCATTCCACCCGCAGCAAGCCCTGGTCATCCGGGAAGGTGAGAAGATGCAGGTGAATGCTGAGGAGGTGGTGGTCGGGGACCTGGTGGAGATCAAGGGTGGAGATCGAGTTCCAGCCGACCTGCGCATCATCTCAGCCCACGGCTGCAAGGTGGGCGTGGGGCCCAGCTCTGCCCTTCCTGGAGCAGCCCAGGCCCCCAGGCCCCCAGCCCCTCCTCCCTCAGACCCAGGGGTCCAGACCCCCGGCCCCTCCTCCCTCAGACCCAGGGGTCCAGGCCCCCGGCCCCTCCTCCCTCAGACCTAGGGGTCCAGGCCCCTGGGCCCTCCTCCTCAGACCTGCAAGTACCTTTGACCTTGCCTAGAAGTTGCACCCTCTCCGCCTTCAAGAGCCCAACCTCTGTTCTCCAGACACAGACATCCAGTCTTCTAGCTGTGACCTCCGTGGACACAGGTTTCCTTAATTAATGAGATTTCCGCCTCATTAACAAAACAAACGAACAAACAAAAATCTTGAAATCTCCTCTGAGCAAATGCCGGTTGACCCCAGGCACGGGGTTGAGCCCTGCCCCCTATGCCCCCACCCCAGGTGGACAACTCTTCCCTGACCGGCGAATCAGAGCCCCAGACCCGCTCCCCTGACTGCACGCACGACAACCCCCTGGAGACCCGGAACATCACCTTCTTTTCCACCAACTGCGTGGAAGGTGAGACAGTAGGGGCGGGGCGGGGCGAGGCGGGCACCTGGGTGGGGCTGAGCTGGTCCAGACAGACAGACGCGCCTCAGGGACTCGGGGTCCCTCTGCACCTCGCTGAGCCTCAGCCCTGAACCCTCTGGCCCCACAGGGACGGCTCGGGGCGTGGTGGTGGCCACGGGTGACCGTACCGTCATGGGCCGCATCGCCACTCTGGCTTCAGGGCTGGAGGTGGGCAAGACGCCCATCGCCATCGAGATCGAGCACTTCATCCAGCTCATCACCGGCGTGGCCGTCTTCCTGGGCGTCTCCTTCTTCATCCTGTCCCTCATCCTTGGATACACCTGGCTCGAGGCTGTCATCTTCCTCATCGGCATCATTGTGGCCAATGTCCCGGAGGGGCTGCTGGCCACTGTCACTGTGAGGCCCGGACCCCCGGGTCTGAGGGAGGAGGGGGCTGGGGACCCGAGGGCAAAGATCTTTTCTTTAAAAAAGTTTTTTTTATTTGGCTGCACTGGGTCTTAGTTGCAGCATGCAGGACCCTTAGGCAATGATCTTATTTTATTTACTTATTTATTTTATGACTGCACCACACAGCATGTGGGATCTTAGTTCCCCGACCAGGAATCAAACCTGTGCCCTCTGCATTAGAAGGCGAATTCTTAACCACTGAAGTCCAATGGCAATGATCTTGATTGCAACTTGGGGGGCCGAACTGCAATCAAGACATCAAGGATCAGATCCTCCCAGACATTGAATAAGGAGGGTCCTGGGACTCAGAGGGCCTCATGAACAAAACAAACCAACAGGGATTTCCCTGGCTGTCCAGTGGTTAGGACTCTGTGCTCTCACTGCCAAGGGCCTGGGTTTGATCCCTGGTTGGAGAACTAAGATCCCATGAGCTAACCACCCTATCATTTTTGAAGTTAACTTACAAAATTAAGAAGCACACTCTCATGATAAAAAGTCAAAAGAATACATTAAAATAGTTAAAGAGTAAAATAACAGTCTGGACCCACTGCCTAGCCTAACCATCAACCCTCCTTTGAAAGCAGGCTCGCTGCGCTGTTCACAGCAGAGGTGGCATATTCCCACATATGTAGTGACTGTTTTCAGGGTACACAGAAGGGACCATCCGAGGAATACTATTCTGCTCCTTGATTCTTTTAGAATCAATAGATCCTGCAAACTTTGCCGTATTAGCATATTCAAAGCTACTCTAGGTCAAGGCCCTTTATTGACCTACACTGTACAGACGAGAGTTGCACATAAGAACATACAACCTGATGAGCTGGAGTCAGCTGAACACACCCTAGGTCAGCTGCACCCAGATGGAGTTCCCCAGAAACCCTCTCAAGACCTTGTTCAGCCCCTCCCCCACAACCCCAGGATTACCCCTAGGATAGCTTGGTTTCAAACAGTAGTTTTTGTACTTCACATCAGTGGAATCATTCAGCAGCAACTCTTGTTTCTGCCTCTTCTTTGCTGAACGTTGTTTTTGAGCTTCACCCATGTGGTTGTAGGCAGTGATCTCTTATCCTTTTTCATCACTGTATAGTCTTCTCATCTTTTATTTCTCCATTCTTCACTTCTGCTGTTAGGGAACATTTTAGTTGTTTCGGTTGGAGACTATTATGTCACTGTTTTGAACATTCTAGTATATTTGGGGAGGGGTGCATCTGAGCCCATTTCTATGGGTCTGTGCCTTGGCTGGAGTCTCTGGGTGATTCTTTGCTCAGGATTCTCTTTGGGCTAAGCAGTCAGGTTGTTGGATAGTCGTGTTGCCAGCCTGATACCTGTAACTCACCTGTCCTTGCGCATGCCCCAGGTGTGTCTGACACTGACTGCCAAGCGCATGGCTCGGAAGAACTGCCTTGTGAAAAACCTAGAGGCTGTAGAGACCCTGGGCTCCACATCCACCATCTGCTCAGACAAGACAGGGACCCTCACCCAGAACCGTATGACAGTTGCCCACATGTGGTTTGACAACCAGATCCACGAGGCTGACACCACTGAGGACCAGTCAGGTGAGGGTGGAGCCCAGACCAGACTGAGGGTGCTTGGCCCCCCCAGGTGCCCCTTGCCCTGACTGGTGGCTTTTTCAGGGACTTCATTCGACAAGAGCTCGCACACTTGGGTGGCCCTGTCCCACATCGCTGGACTCTGCAACCGTGCTGTCTTCAAGGGGGGTCAGGACAATGTCCCCGTGCTCAAGGTGGGTCCCACCACCCACTGGCTTCAGCCTGGCCCCTGCCCACCCCATGCTTCTCTGCTCCGACAGCCCTTTCTCCCACACTACAGAGGGATGTGGCCGGGGATGCCTCCGAATCTGCTCTGCTCAAGTGTATCGAATTGTCCTCTGGCTCCGTGAAGCTGATGCGTGAACGTAATAAGAAAGTGGCCGAGATCCCCTTCAACTCCACTAACAAATACCAGGTACCCTGGGGCTCTCCACTTTCTCTGTGATGCCCAAAAAGCAGTCAGCTCTGCCCCACTGCCCTCCTGCTTTGGGCAAGCTATTAACTTTCCCAGAGCCTCAGTTTCCCCATCTGTAAAATGGGACTGATAGTGGAGAGAGAAACAGAGCGGGGAGTGAGAGCGAGGTCTCTGCGGGAGTGGGAGGCAGAGGAGTAAAGATTTTCCTGCAGCAGAATGAGAACCAGCCAGAGATCTCATTCATTCATTCAGTAGATATATTTTTAACCAGCCACCATATGTCTGAGATGCTCGTGTTAGGTGCTGGGGAGACATAACAGCAATGAGTGAAACAGTGAAGTTCCTCCTCTTGTGGAACTTATGCTCCTGTGCCTGGAGGCAGACAATGACAGAGACATGAGGACTTGAGGAAATTTGGAATATGTCAGCCAGTCACCGGGCTGAGAGAGGAAGCCCTGCAGGTATCTGGGGGCATGGTATGTGCAAAGGTCCTGAGGCAGAAATGTGTTGAGGTATCTGAAAAATGGTCAGGGAGTGTGGAGCCAGGAAACATGGTGGGAGATGAGGGGTGTGTGTGCTGGGCCAGGTCCCGTCAGGCCTCATGGGCTGTGGACACAACTTGGGTGCGACCCTGGGGTGGGGCATGAGCCAAGGAGCAGGGTAGAGATGGGACCTGACTCACATTTTTAAAAACTGCTTTATGGAGATCTAGTTCATACACCATCATAGATCACCCACATATAGTACATAATTCAAGAGTTTTAGTATAGTCACAGATAGTATATAGTACAGTATAGTATATACAGCATAGTATAGCTAGCATTTACTCAGTCAGTTTTAGAGAATTTCCATCATCTCAAAAAATAGCCTCACACTCTCTGGTTTTGTTCCCCTACCTCTCCCCTCTCCCCAAGCAACCACTAATTTACATCCTGTCTCTATGCCCTTGCTTATTCTCGACACTTCATGTAAACAGAATCCTATAACACGTGTTTTTGAGTGTCTGAGTTCTGTCACTCAGCATCATGTTTTCCAGGATCCTCAGGGCTTCCCTTGTGGCTCAGACAGTAAAGAATCCGCCTGCAATGCAGGAGACCTGGGTTTGATCCCTGGGTTGGGAAGATCCCCTGGAGAAGGGAAAGGCTACCCACTCCAGTACTCTAGCCTAGAGAAGTCCATAGACTGTATAGTCCATGGGGTTGCAAAGAGTTGGACATGACCGAGCACTTTCACTTCCCTTCCCTTCCATGTTGTAGCATGTATCAGTACTCCGTTCCTTTTTATGGCTGAATAACTTTGCATTGTATAGTGAGATCACATTTTGTTGATCCATTCATCTATCACTGGACATTTGGGTTATTTGTACCCTTTGGCTACTATGAATAATGCTGCTGTGAACATCTGCCTACAAGTTTCTGTGTGGACATCATCTGCATGCCTCTTGGGTGTATACCCAGGGATTGCCAGCTTACCTCGTAACTCTATGTTTAAGCTTTGGGGGGATAGCCAGGCTGTTTTCCAAAGTGGCTGCACCATTTTTCACTGACTCTCATATTTTAAAGTCTCCTTCTGCCTACCATGGGGAGAAAATAAAATACAATGAGGAGGGGAGAACAGACACAGGGACTCAATGTGGGGGTGCTGCTGTGACATTTCATATGAGAGATGCTGGTGGCTGAACGGGAAGGCAGGGGAGGTGAGAAGAGATCAGAATCTGGGTGCTTCAGAGGTGAGCTGAACAGATTCAGTGATGGGGTCTGATGTGAGATGAGAGATCGTCGGGTGAGGCAGAGAGAAATGCACGTATCCTCAGGACCCTTGAGATTTCTGTGAGAGACACAGAGGAGAAGAAATATTCGTCAGACAAAGAGACAGAAATGGGCAGGGATGAGCAGGGATCTCTGTGAGAGAGTCCAAGAAACAGATGACAATCTCTCAGGTAGAGAGATCCAGGCAGTGCCCTCTGGGGAGCCCGGCGGTGGTCCGTCCTGCCATCCGAGGCTCTGGAGGGGGCAGCAGGTGGTCCTTTTCCCCTCGGCCGGGTGCAGGTAGCCTCCGGGTCCCTGCGAGACTCAGGCACAGCCACCCTCTGCTCTGTTCACAGCTCTCCATCCACGAGACCGAGGACCCCAATGACAACCGGTACCTGCTGGTGATGAAGGGCGCCCCCGAGCGCATCCTGGACCGCTGCTCCACCATCCTGCTGCACGGCAAGGAGCAGCCGCTGGATGAAGAGATGAAGGAGGCCTTCCAGAATGCCTACCTTGAGCTCGGCGGCCTGGGCGAGCGCGTGCTTGGTGGGCACCAGGGGTGGGGCCAAGTTGGGGCAGGGGCCGGAGGGTAAGGCGGGATGTGGTGCTGCCCAGAGCCTGGCTCAGAATAGGATCTCCCAGAATGCACCGTGACTGAATGAATGAATGAATGACGGGGGAAGCCATCTTTCAGAAATGAGTGTGGACTGACTCTGGCCGGCTGGGGAGTTTGATTGCTGCCACGGGAGCTCGGGGCAGGAGGCAGGGAAGACTGAGGCTGGAGCCCCTGTCCCTCTCTCCCCGCACCAGGTTTCTGCCACTACTACCTGCCCGAGGAGCAGTTCCCCAAGGGCTTTGCCTTCGACTGTGACGATGTGAACTTCACCACCGACAACCTCTGCTTCGTGGGCCTCATGTCCATGATCGACCCTCCCCGAGCAGCTGTCCCCGATGCGGTGGGCAAGTGCCGCAGTGCAGGCATCAAGGTGTGGCCCGGGGGGCAGCGGGGGAGGCAGGGCCAGGGCTCCAGGGGCCAGCGGTGAGGCTGGACCATTTGCACACAATGCCCGCAGGTCATCATGGTCACCGGCGATCACCCCATCACGGCCAAGGCCATTGCCAAGGGCGTGGGCATCATCTCCGAGGGTAACGAGACTGTGGAGGACATCGCTGCCCGGCTCAACATTCCTGTCAGCCAGGTCAACCCCCGGTGAGCCCACCCAGCCAGACTCAGGCCCCTCTGGGACAGTGGGTCCCCTTCCTCCTGGGTCTCCTCTGTTGACTCAGCATCTGGGCCCCGTTCCCTTTCTGTCTTAATGATGGGCAGCCTGGTGTTCCAGCTGCGTGAGGCTGGCAAGGGATAGGCTCACATCCCAGCTTGGCCACGCATGAGCTGTGTGACCTCGGGCGAGTCATTTAGCCTCTCTGAGCCCCAGTCTTCTCCTCTTTAAGATGGGCAGCTAGTAATTCCCATCTGAGAGGATTCTATGATATCCCTCATTCCTGTGTCCATCAGTCTCTCTTCCTGCCTGTCTTTTATGTCTTTGTCTCTCTCCTCTCTGTTCTGACTCCCTTAGCTTTCCCATCCTCATGTCTCTCTCTGTGTCTGTTTCCATTTCCTGGCTGTCTGCATACCTCTGTTCCTCTAAGTCCAGGGCCCCAAAGTTCTTCCTGAGGTCCGCCCTCCATCCCTCCCACAGCCCCTCCTCCCCCATTTCCCTTCATCTCTGACCCCACCACCCCCACCCCCGCAAAGCCCTTTGTCCCTCTCTCAATGTCTGGTCCGCTGCCTCCCCTGTCTGTGCGTCTGTCCATCAGGCGTTACCGCCCCACATGTCCTGACCAGTCTCTGCTCTCCCCAGGGACGCCAAGGCCTGTGTGATCCATGGCACTGACCTCAAGGACTTTACCTCCGAGCAAATTGATGAGATCCTGCAGAACCACACCGAGATCGTCTTCGCCCGCACCTCCCCCCAGCAGAAGCTCATCATCGTGGAGGGTTGTCAGAGACAGGTGGGCTGGGGCTGGGGTCCCTCGGGGGAAGGGGGCCGGGGGCCTGGACTCCTGGGTCCCTGATGAGAAGAGGGTTGGTGCCAGGCCTCTGGGCGCCGTGCTCACCCTCTCTCCCTCCAGGGAGCCATCGTGGCTGTGACCGGGGATGGCGTGAACGACTCCCCCGCCCTGAAGAAGGCCGACATCGGGGTGGCCATGGGCATCGCCGGCTCTGACGTCTCCAAACAGGCAGCCGACATGATTCTTCTGGATGACAACTTTGCCTCCATCGTCACGGGTGTGGAGGAGGGTGAGTGAGTCGGCCCAGGTGGCCCAGGAGACTGGAGTCCCTGCGTGAAGCCTGGGGAGGGCGAGGGGAACAGACCAGGGCTGCAGCGGGTACACGACAGGGAGACCGCGGAATCTCACCAGGCCCCAGCACAGCCTGGCCTTGTACTTTTCAATTTTCTTCCCCCGGCAGTGTAGGGGGTTCCCTGGGGGCAGGACTGAGCTGATATACTTCAGGGTCCCCATGTTGCCCAGCGAGGGCCCAGTCTGTTGGGGAAGGCAGATGTGGAAATATTTAAAAGATACTCAGAAGTACAACCTCAGGGAGGCAGAGGGTCCAGCAGAGGGGCCCTGAGGAGGCCTCTCCCCCAGCCTGCATTCGGGAGCCAAGGATGCTTCCCCGAGTGGGCAGGAGTCACTGTGCCAAGTCCCCGGGCCATGTGGGGATTTTCACACAGAGAAATGCCAGCGAAGGGAGTTGCAGGCAGAGGCAGGGCCGTGTGGGGGCGCTGGCGGGTGAAGCCAGGCCGCCAAGAGCCCAGACCTCAGGGTCCCCTGCATTCCACTTCCTGATGGGCCTGGATGTGGCCACAGATGGGGCTTGTTCGTGTTCAGTTTTATTCCGATCATCCAAGTAATTCATGATAATTATAGAAAACGCAGAAAAGCTTTAAGACGCACATTGGCATCACCCACAATCTCACCGTCCAGAAATATTCACTGTTCACACTGTGGTGCATTTTCTTGCAGTCTCTCTCTCACATTCAAATGTGCCCAGTGTGAAAAATAACTCGTGATGAGGGAGAATTCAAACAGTAGAACTGAGCCTACAGCCTCAGCTTAAATGCCCTGAGCCCTTGTCCCCCGTGGCCCAGAGGACACACGGTTAACCCTTTCTCACAGCCCCCTCCAAAACATCTTCCACGTATGTGCAGAGCACACACTCACGGATGCTCTAGTTCATGCCTCCCAGATATTTCTTGGACTCCTACCTTGTGCATCACACCGGGGGCCTGAGAATCAGCCGTGAGCAAAGCAGACGTGGTCCCTGCCCTCCAGGAACTGGGGAACCTTCCCCAAGTTAACAAATTATAACATAACAAATGTAATTACAGGGACTTGCCTGGAAATCCAGTAGTTAAGACTCCTTGTTTCCAATGCAGGAGGCACGGGTTCTATCCCTGGTCGGAGAGCTAAGATCCCACATTTCATGCAGCACAGCCAAAAAAAAAAACCCAAAATAAACAAAACCAAAAACCAAACATAATTACTTATTGTGACAAGTGCTAAGAAGAAAACCAGCAGGGTGCCATGATAGATGATAATGGGGGTCCTACCTTTTTAAAAAAATTTTTGGCTGCACTGCATGGTGTGGGGGATCCTAGTTCCCCCACCAGGGATCGAACTCGCACCTCCTGCGTTGGAACTACGGAGTCCTAACCACTGGACCGCCAGGGAAGTCCCAGCAGGGGTCCTACCTAGATAAGGAGGGGCAAGAAAGGCCTCTCTGAAGTGAAAGAAGCAGCACAGTTTAACCTTCAGTAGGGGGAAGTCTGGATATACCCACAAGCAGAGCACGTAGCACAGCGAACCCCCACGTCACATTGCCTGGCTCAGTACACACACTGGCTTATGTTGAAGTACACTTAAATCATCACCCATAAATATTTAGGGTGAGACCCCAGTAGTTTGTGGAGAGCCACACATTTGCAGGGATAGGCAACAGCAGGTGTGAACAACCAGGTGCCTTATTTTTTACACAAAGGGGATCATACCATCTATGCCACCTCCCACAGAACAGCTGCCTTTCTGTGCCTTTTTAAAAAATAAGTATGGCAATTCCCCCCCTTTTTTTTGCTGTGCCATTTGGCTTGTGGAATCTTAGTTCTCTGACCAGGGATCAAACTTACACCCCTGCAGTGGAAGCAGGAAGTCTTAACCAATAGGCCACCAGGGAAGTCCCTCTTTTTTGGCTATTATAATGCTACGGTGGGGCTTCCCTGATAAAGATAAAGTTGGTAAAGAATCCACCTGCCATGCAGGAGACCCTGGTTCAATTCCTGGGTCGAGAAGATCCGCTGGAGAAGGGATAGGCTACCCACTCCAGTATTCTTGGGCTTCCCTTGTGGCTCAGCTGGTAAAGAATCCTCCTGCAATGCAGGAGACTTGGGGTCAATCCCTGGGTTGGGAAGATCTCCTGGAGAAGGGAAAGGCTACCCACTCCAGTATTCTGCCTGGAAAATTCCATGAACTGTATAGTCCACGAGGTCTCAAAGAGTTGGACACAACTGAGCGACTTTCACTTTCAATGCTGCGGTGAACATTCTTGTACTTGCTTTTTGGTGGACATAAACACTCATCCTATGAACCTGTGATGAGGATTGCTGGGTCAATAAGGCAGGGATGCTTAACTTTAACAAAAGCTACTGGGAACTCCCTGGCGGTCCAGTGGTTAAGACTGCACTTTTGCTGCTGGGGGCACAGGTTCAGTCACTGGTCGGGGCAACTGAGATCCTGCAAGCCATGCAGCATGGCCAAAAAAGGGAAAGAAAAGAAAAGAAATTGCTACACAGTCTTCCTAAGTGGTTGTATTTTGAGAATGTTTGAACAGATGCAACCTGGTGGGATGTCTGAATGGAAAGGCTGGTGGTGAGGGAATGGATTAGGAAGGACGCCTGGACTGGGTAGGGAAGGGGCAGCGGGACTAGGGCGCCCTGGTGTCAGTGCTGAGGTCTGAGCCCATCCCTGCCAACAGGCCGCCTGATCTTCGACAACCTGAAGAAGTCCATTGCCTACACTCTGACCAGCAACATCCCAGAGATCACACCCTTCTTGCTGTTCATCATGGCCAACATCCCGCTGCCTCTGGGCACCATCACCATCCTCTGCATCGACCTGGGCACCGACATGGTGAGCCCCGGACACCCCCAGGCTCCAGGAGGGCAGGGTCCCCCCCACCACCCCAACTCACCGGCCTCTCCTGCCCAGGTCCCCGCCATCTCATTGGCGTACGAGGCTGCCGAGAGTGACATCATGAAGAGACAGCCCAGGAACCCACGCACTGACAAGCTGGTCAATGAGAGACTCATCAGCATGGCCTATGGACAGATCGGTGAGGACCTGGGGCCCCCGCTTGGCTTACGGCTGAATGCCCAGCACCTGGCCCACCCTGGGTGCTCGGGAACCTCGTGTTGAATGAGTGGAGTGAAAAGCAGGACATGCTGCCATAGGTCTAGTCGTGGCAGTCCAAACGTGGGCTGGAAAAGGATTTCCAGACACAGAGCATTTCAGAAGGGAGTGAGTGTATTAAAAGTAAGGAGCAGAGATAATGAAGATACTGCAAATGTAGTGGGTGGGGGAGAGTCGATGCTTTTCATGGGTTAGTAGCCAGTTTTTTAGCCTCAAGATGAAGAAAACTCCTGCTAGAAGGGTGGCATTAGGTGGCTGGTTAGGGCGCTAGAGGGTGAGTACTGGGGTGGGCATTTTTGCCTAATATGGGGTCAGGAAGCTGGCCAGGAATGATCATGGTGGGGGGGTTGGCAACAGTTACAGTGGGGTTCAGTCAGTTCCAGAGATGACCTTGGTTCTGGGCTCCCCTTCTGTGGCCTTGGTGCCAGGTCTCACACCTGTGACCTTGGTGTGAGACTCCACAAGCTTGGAAGGAGTGACTCAGAGATGGGGGCAGTCACCGAGGTGCGGTGGCACTGGTGGAGGAAAGGCCTCCCCAGGGGGCATGTGGGATATTGAGTAGCATGTCATGGCTGGCCCCAGGAGGGCCACGCCACCGCTCCACCCGCCACCATGCTGGGAAGGACCAGTCAGCCTGTGAGCTCTCTGAGGGCAGGGGCGAGCCCCACCCCTTCCTGCCTCCTCCTCCGTCTGCTGCTGGAGGGGAGGCATGCAGAGCTTTGCAGGTAGCTTTACACCAAGCCTCCCAGCAGAGGCTTGGTGGTGGTGGTCAGAGGCCTGGGAAAGTCATTCCTGCATAGGGGGCCCTCAGGGATTTCCTGATGTCCAAGTGAAGTGACCCGGGTCAAGTGGGAGGGAGCCTCCAGGTTCTCCATCTCTGGGGAGCCCCCTCCCCAAGTCTGCTGCTCCAGGGAGCCCATTTCAGGTTCTTAACCACCAAGTGGCGCCCTAAGGTCGTCCTCTGGGAGCCCAGCCAGGAGGATGCTCAGGCGAGAGGACCAAGTGGCTCACCAGACTCCTCCGGCGGGTCTCAAGGGGCCCCAGAGGTGCCCTGGGATGGCTGCCCGCCCCCACCTGAGCCTCTCCTCATCTCCCTACTCCCCTCCCCCAGGAATGATCCAGGCTCTTGGTGGCTTCTTCTCCTACTTCGTGATCCTGGCAGAAAACGGCTTCTTGCCCGGCAACCTGGTGGGCATCCGGCTGAACTGGGATGACCGCACGGTCAACGACCTGGAGGACAGTTACGGACAGCAGTGGGTGCGTAGGGCTGGATCCCACAGCGTGGCCGTGGGCCTCCCAGGTGGGGTCCCTGCCCACAGCATCCTGGGCCGTAGTGAGCTGTCCTGTCCATGCACGGGTGGCTTCCTACGATGGCCCCTCTGCCCTAGGGGTCATCAAGACCCTCCCCCAGACACAAGGGGTCTCCTGGCGCTCTTGTCCCAACCCATCGTGGTCCTGTCCACTGGCCAGGCTCTCTGCCCTGCCAAGCAGGAAGCCTTTGTGACTCCCCTTCCCAGTCTCTGTCTTCCCTTCAAAGCTCAGCCAGTGTCCTCCCAGGAGGCCCCCAGGGTCTATGGTCCACAACTAAGGTCACCAGCTGTGAGCTACAGGGGGCAGACATATCCCCCCTAGGGGACCCCATCTGGACAGAGTCCTCACTTTGCCCTGGGGACCTATGCAGGGGCACACACAAGGAACACATGGGCGGGGAGTGGGGGCCAGGGCTGCGGCCACACTGACCACTGACTGACACGTGCATCATCATCCTTGCAGACATACGAGCAGAGGAAGGTGGTGGAGTTCACATGCCACACGGCTTTCTTCGTGAGCATAGTGGTCGTGCAGTGGGCTGACCTGATCATCTGCAAGACCCGGAGGAACTCCGTCTTCCAGCAGGGCATGAAGTGAGGGTCGTGGTCGCTGTGGCTGCTTTCCGTCCAGCCCCACATCTGTCTGTTCTGGTTTTGCCTCTGAGCTGATTTTCTCTCCAGTGATCACATCTGTCTTGGATTCCCTGTCTGCTTGTGTGTGTGTGTGCGCGCGTGCGCGCGCACGCACACACGCATGCACTGCTGGGATGTTCCTGGGTCTCCCTCCAGATCTGTTTCATCTTTTTATACCCCTGCCTGTCTGTGTGTCTCTGTCTTCATATTTCAGTGTTGCCATCTCCCTGGACCCGTCTGTGCCTCGCTGCCTCTTTCTGTCTCCATCCCTGTGTGTCTCTCTGTCTGTCTCTCTCCGTCTGCCCTTGGGGATGCCTCTGTGTCTATGGGGTGGGGATGCGGGGTGGCCTTCTCTGGGTCCAGCCCTGACTATGCCTGCAGGAACAAGATCCTGATCTTTGGCTTGTTTGAGGAGACGGCCCTGGCGGCCTTCCTGTCCTACTGCCCCGGCATGGACGTGGCCCTTCGCATGTACCCTCTCAAGTGAGTGCCCTTCCCCCTCCCGGTACCACCTGCTCCAGGGTCCTCCCAGGAGCCTTTGCAGTGGAACACCCTCAAGGGGTGAGGGGGGGGGCTCTGTAGACCCAGGCCCGGAGCCATGGCCAGGGCACCCGTCACCTTGAGCATGAAGGATCAGGGGGCTGTGCCCTGGGAGCGGCCCCTCGTTTCCTCCGTGTTGCCCGGCGCTGACCCGCTCCTCCTCTCGCTTCTCCGCAGGCCCAGCTGGTGGTTCTGTGCCTTCCCCTACAGTTTCCTCATCTTCGTCTACGACGAAATCCGCAAACTCATCCTGCGCAGGAACCCCGGGGGTGAGGGGCTAACCGGGGTAGAGGGGGGAGGCTGGGGGGAATGGGACCGGGCAGCTGGAGCGGGAGGCGGAAGAGCGCTGCCTGGTGACGATGCTAACCTCTCTCTGTCTTCCCCCTCCTCCCTGCCCCTCCCATACCCTCTCCTCCCTTCTGCGCTGTCTCGCCATGCCCCTGGCGCTTCTTCTCTCTCCCCTTCTCTCCGGGCCTCCTCCTCTGTATGTCTTTCCCTGTGTCTCGGCCCCTTTGGGCTTCTTTCTGTGTCGCTGTCTGTCTGTCTCTGCTTGTGCGTCTCTCCGTGCCCGTCTCTCTCGTCTCTGTCTCTTTCCTCCTTTGTCTCTCCAGGTTGGGTGGAGAAGGAAACCTACTACTGACCTCAGCCCCACCACGTCTCCCGTCCCTTCCCTGCCCCCGCGAGCCCAGGACCGCCCACTCCAGTCCCCCTCATTTTGTATTCTGGGGGGGAGGGGCCCTCTCTCCCCGTGGCCCCGCCCCCTCAAGTGATCTCCCGCCTCCCTCCCCCACGCCCCGCCCCCTGGCTGGCTTCTCTCCCCGCCCCCGCCCCCTGCCTCTCTCCCCTCTCTCTCTTTTGTGTGTGTCTGTTCCTCTCCTCCTCACCCCTGCCTCCCAGACCCCTCCCTGGACTCTTTTTTACTCCCCGTCGCCCCGTGGCTGATGCCATCTCTGGTTCTGGACTATTATCAAATATATCAGTGGGGAGAGAGAAGCCGTGTGTGTCTGTGCTTTGCTTTGTTGGGGGGGGGGAGTGAGGGTGTGTGGGCGGGACAGCGTTCCCTGTGCTGGCACCCATGACTGGATGATTCACAGAAGCCCAGAAATTTAGCCTGGCATGAGCTTGGGAGTCATGGAATCTCAAAGTCATCAAATCACAGAGTTTTAAACCCAACAAGGGTTAGTGTGAGAACACTGTGAATTTACCAGGTGATGGGATCCTGGGATCAGAATACGGGAGAGCGAGTCAGACTCTGGATCCTCTCATATTAGAGAGGACTCTGGGGGGCCGTGATGATATAATGGTTCACTGAGCTCCCACTCTGTGCTCTGCCCTCTTCTAAACATTCTACCTGTAGTAGTTAACTTAATCCTCACAAGGCACAGAGAGGGAAAGTGACTTGCTCAAGGTCACACAGCTGCGAGGTGACAAATCTGGGATCTGAACCTGGGGTGTCCAAGTTCTAAGTCATCATGTTCTTCTCTCTCTTTTTGTTGAGTTAAGCTTCCATACAGTGACTTGTACAGATCTCAAAGGCATAGCTCAATGATTTAAATAATTACATCCATGTAGCCACCATACATATTGAGGTATAGAACATTTACATCTATCCAGAAAGTTCCTTCATTGTCCCTTCCCAATCAGTAGCCCCTCCACAGGCAACCACTGATCTGCTTTCTGTCACCGTCTTTTGGTTGTGCCTGTTCTTGGACTCTGTAGAATGAAATCTTATGGCGTGCTGCTGCCTCAGGTCCTTCTTGTCCTCAACATCAGATCTGTGAAGGTCATCCATGGTGTCTCAGATATTGGTAGACAACACTTTTTCATTGCAGGGTTTTCCACTGTGTGACTATTACACTATTTGTCAATCCATTCTCCTGTTGATGGATTCGTTGTTTCCCCTTTGGGAGCCTCTAGGAACATTCTGGTAACATCCTCTGATGACACATGTGGGCATCTCTGTTGGCTACATGCCTAGAAATGGAATTGCTGATTGGGGATAGACTGTGTTTACCTTTCACAGAAATAGCCATGCCCTTTCCAAAGCTCTTGTGTCATTGGCATTGCCACAATGTATCAAAGTTCCAGTTGCTTCACATACTTGTCAACACTTGCTATTGTTGGTCTTTTGAATTTTAGCCCTTCTGGTTGGGCAGCCCTACCACTTCCCTTGAGGCGGCCTTTCTAACAGAGATGACGGTGAGAGGAAGGCCTGGGGCTGGTCCTTGGCCTACCTGCCTCCCAGCTCAAATGTCTGGGATGCTGAGAGTCCACATGAGTGTGAGTGTGTGTGCATGCCCACTGCACAAGACAGTGCTGAGGAAGAGTGCCTTAATCTGAATGGGAAGACAGAGGGCAGGGGCCATGATGCCAGATACTGCCTGTGATGCCCAGGGCAGAGCCTTGTCCTGGTAAGTGTTGTGAGCCTGGACCTCCCCTAGGGAAGCCAGAGAACCTACTTTATTCATCAGGTACAGGGTGAAGAATACTCCCATAGACAGGTGGGCAATCTGAGGCCCAGAGAGGGCAGGGACTTCCTTGAGGTCACACAGCAGATACATAACCCAGGTTTCCAATTGTCTATCTTCCTACCCTCCCAGCTCCATTTCTTCCAGGGATCCAAGAGGCAGGAAGGAGGCCTCAGGCTGGAGGGACCCCCTTATCTCTGGCCATCCCCCTAATTCATGGCTCACTTGCCTTAGGCCCCTTTTCCCTGGTCTCCCCTTATCCCCCTGTCTCAGAGATCTTCCCATCTCTCACAATATCTCCGCCTTAGGGCTTCCTCCCACAATCCCTGTTTCAAGGGGCTCCTCCCTCCCATTACCCTTATGCCAAGTTCCCCCCCGCCCCACTCAGAGGGTCCCTCCCCACAATGTCCTTGCCTCTCGACCCCACCGTCCACAGCCCATGCCTTTTGACACCTCCAGGCCTTTGCCTGTTATGTCCTCTGCTCAGAGCAAGTACTCATAGGAACATAAACATGAGTTATGAGTGAAATCACTTTTATTCGTGTTCTGTGAGGAAGCCCCAGAGCTCTCGTAACAAAAGTCAAATCCCATTTCCCCACGGTTGGCCCTGGAAGAAGGCGGCTGGGTCTCTGCCTCCAACCCTCTGCTCCTCAAGACTCATCTTCCTCTTGGGGGCTCTTCCGGTTACCACTAATCCCATTACTTTGAAATCAGGTAGCTGCTCCCCGATTAATGCTCTGGACTAACTGTGGACTCACAGGAAACCTCCTACCCCAATATCCTGAAGATCGGCTCGACCGAAGTGGGAAACCTGAACAAGCTTCTACTAAAAGCCTGGGGCTGACAAAGAGGAAAAGTGAAGATGTTAGTTGCTCACTCAACCCCATGGACTGTAGCCTGCAAGGCTCCTCTGTCCATGGAATTCTCCAGGTAAGAAAACTAGAGTGGGTAGCCATTCCCATCTCCAGGAGATTGTCCCGACCCAGGAATCAAACCTGGGTCTCCTGCATTACAGGCAGATTCTTTACCATCTGAGCCACCAAATATCTCATTGGGTATTCTCCTTTAGCCCCACCCAGCCTTGGGAAATGAGGTTCTCAGTCTGTGTAAGGAAGCCCAGGCTTCCTGAAACTTCTACACATTTCTTGAGGCCATTCTGGTGCACCCCTTTAGAACTCTGGATGGTTTTCTACAACTCACCCTGAGGCAGGGGCCAAGACTGTTAAGATTCTGGGAACCAGGGGAAAGAAGGGCCATGTCTCAGATACCAGCCACTCTTTGGGACATCCAAGGGGCCAGTGAGAAGGCTGGGACTTCCTTGGTGATACAGTGCTTAAGAACCCACCTTCCAATGCAGGGGACCTGTATTCGATCCCTGGTCTGGGAACCAAGATCCCACATGCCACAAAGCAACTAAGCACCATGTGTTGTAACTAAGACTTGATGTAGCCAAAAATAAAGAAATAAAATTTTTAAAAAATTTTTGAGAAGGCTGAACTCTAGAAATAATTATAACAGCCATGATAATGTAGTGGCAATAGCATGGACTGCTGTTTATCAAACTGTTATGAAATATCAAGACTCTTTCAAGCACTTTACGTGGGTCATTCAACCCAATCTCAATCCCATGAGTGTGGTACCCCCAGGATCTTCACTGTCCAGGTGAAGACACTGAGGTTCAGGGAGGTGATGAGGTCAACACAGCTTGAAGTTTGACCTCTGACCCCAGAATCCCAGCTCTTTTAGTTATGACATCTGCATCTTTAAAAAATTCTCACCCCGCAATAAAACTAGACAAAAAATGATAAATGAAAAAAAAATCTCAACCTTTTCCCCCACTTCCCTCCACCCTAACCAAAGCAGGGGCATGCCTAGGTCCCTAATCCGAATCGATTCTACCTTGGGAGACCAAGGGTGGGGGGTAGAGCTTTGCTCCCCACCTTAGACACCCCGTCCAGCAACCATGGCCCCATCACTAGCCTCTTGAAGAAGGAAGGAATAGACTCCCACGAATTCTTTACAGTCTCGCTATTCAAAATGTGGGCCATGGACCAGAAGCATCAACATCACCTAGAAACTTGTTAGAAATGCGGATGAAGGGTCTCGCCCTAGATCTGGTGAATCAGAGCATGGGTGTTTTATCAAGTGTTTTTTTACACCTCCTAAAGACAGAATGACAGCACTACACGGTCCCCATTGTACCCTGCACGGGGGAGTACACAGCGTCTTCTTGCCTTTAGAGCTCGCTTAACGCCCTGACGTCTGACAACCCACCTTCCCCTTCTCCACGCGTACTAATTCGGAAACTACAACTCCCACAATGCCCAGAGGGGCTCTGGGTTATTTTTTACACGACTACAACTCCCAAAGTGCTTCGCGAGTCATACCACCATCATGGTGCCCATTCTACCCGGCATCATCAGGACTACAACTCCCACAATGCTCGGCAGCAGAACTACCGTTCCCCAGCGGCTCCAGAACGACTACACGTCCGCTCCAGCTCTGCTGGGTGAGGCCGGGCTCGGGCGGGGCCCGCAGGGTCTGCAGAGCCCTGGGCTCCTTAGTTCTTCCCCAGACAACACAGACATGGCGGCCGAGAAGGACCAGCAGAAGGATGCCGAGGCGGAAGGACTGAGCGCCGCGTGAGCAACCGAGACCCGGGAGTCCTAGTCCCCCGACCCCTCCTCCCTGGGGGTCCTAGGAATCCCGGCCTCTAGACAGAAGAGTTTGGGCCTCTGTTGTCCTCTTCGAGGACTGGAGTCTGGGCCCTCAGCCCCTTTCTCCCCTGAGGTCCAGGAGCCTGGGACCATTATCCACCCCAGAACCCCGGAGTCCGGCCCCCCTCGGTCCTCTTCTTGCTGGAGGGTCCGGACTCCATCCCAGTCGGTCGATCGCTGACGTGGCCCCTCACCCACCAGGACCCTGCTGCCGAAACTGATTCCATCTGGCGCGGGCCGTGAGTGGCTGGAGCGGCGCCGAGCGACCATCCGGTCCTGGGGCTCCTTCGTGGACCAGCGGCGCTTCTCGCGGCCCCGCAACCTGGGCGAGCTGTGCCAGCGCCTCGTACGCAACGTGGAGTACTACCAGAGCAACTATGTGTTCGTGTTTCTGGGCCTCATCTTGTACTGCGTGTGAGTGCCTCTTCGGCCGGTCCGCGCCCCCGTCCCCACCCCCACCAGGCTGCGTGGCCCGCGCTGGCCGACCCCGCCCTCAGCATCCGGCCCCACCTCTCACTGCCCGGGCCCCATTCCCATGGGATAGTTCTGCCGGAAGTGTTCACCGAAGGGCCCGGTCCCTAGTCCCCACATCAACCTGGCCAGGATTCAGTGTGACCAAATGTGACCTCGATTTCCCCGGCCCCAAGCACATCGCCTGCCATCCGCCGGTGTGGAAGGTCAGGGCCTCCTTGTCTGGCCTATCCCCAACTCCCTGACGCATGGCTCCCTGCCCCCTTCCAGGGCGACGTCTCCCATGCTGCTGGTGGCTCTGGCTGTCTTCTTTGGCGCCTGCTACATCCTCTATCTGCGCACGCTGCAGTCCAAGTTTGTGCTGTTCGGTGAGAAATCCCTTGCCCAGACTCTTCACATCCTGGTCTCTTGGAACGAAAACCTTTTGACACCATTGGAACGAAAACCTTTTGACACCATTGGAACGCAAACCTTTTGACACCAAAACCAAGTCCTTTTGAACCCACGTCTACCCAAGTCTCTATCTACACTAGATTCCCCCAAATTCGGTCCCTTAAAGTCTCAGACACACCTGATGCTCCCGCCCACTATCAGCCCCCCCAAATTGCTATCCCCCAAGTCCAGAAGATACCCCAGAACCCACCTCCGCCTGACTCCTTAAACCTCCTCCTCTCCTCTCCCTCCTGCCTAACCTCCTGCCAAAAACGTCAGCTGCGCGTACCCACATCGGCCACCAGGTGGCGACTTCCCACTGGCCTATATCCGTGCTCCCCCTTTCCTGCTTCCTGGGGTGGAAGTAGAAATCTTGGGATTTCTCAGAGACGGAAGCTGAGCCCTGTGGCTTAGGTGATCCCAGACTGGCACCGGAAACACCACTGAGAAGAAAGACAGGCATGGGGACTTCCCTGGTGGTTCAGTGGTTAAGACCATGCTTCCAACGCAGGGGACATGGGTTCCATCCCCCGTCAGGGAACTAAGTCACACATTATGTGCAGTGCTGGCCAAAGATTTAAAAATAAAACAGACGGCCCTGAGTTCCTAACTAGGGGATGCTCAAGGGCTTTGGAGTGAGGATAAGGGGGAATTGGGCTCAGATGAACAGGTAGACCTAAGACAGAATGCTTCAGAAGCCTGCTGGTCATGTACACAACAAAGGTGGACTGGGTGGAGGGGTGTGTCGGGCTAGCCTAGGGCATGGAGCATAGACACGACTTGGCTTCAGCCACTGGTGCCACCAGGACCTGTAGCTCCGACCTTCCAATCCACCGCGAGAAGCCAGACATCTCTACAGTTGCCCCTTGGTGTCCACAGAGGATTGTTCCAGGAGCCCGCATGGATGGCAAAGTCCACCGATGCTCAAGTCCCTTATGAAAAATGATGTAGTACAATGATCCACGGGTTTCCATCCGTGGATACAGAGGGCCGGCTTATTGTTATGTGAAATTATCCAATTTGGTTTGGGCAGCCACGAACCAAATTCTGATGAAATAACGTGCAGACTCAAAAGACATATGCCTAGGTCAGACTTGGCTCTTGGGCTGCCAGTCGGAGGTTCCAGATCTGCCTGAGTGCAGGTTGGAGCAGGAGAGGGAGTCTGGGAGCTTCCTAGCAGAAGTGGGGTTGAAGGGCAGAGGGCAGGGGGCTGAGGGAGGCACTCTGTGTTCCCACAGTCAGTGTGTGGGGCCAGGAGCTGGAGGGCCTTAGCACGAGTTTGCATTAGACCCTGAGGCTCCCAGAGCTTGTGAGACCGGAGTTTTGGGGGAGCATCAGGGGTTACTCTGGGAGGAGGCATGAGTCGGAACAGCTGCCCCAATGCCCTCTGCCCCGCAGGCCGTGAGGTGAGCCCTGCCCATCAGTATGCTCTGGCAGGGGGCGTCTCCTTCCCCTTCTTCTGGCTGGCTGGTGCGGGCTCCGCCGTCTTCTGGGTCCTGGGTAAGTACAGGGTCTGGGCAGCGCTGTGGGCGGTGGGGGCCAGGTGAGGCCACCAGGCCCTGAACTAACTGCCCATTTTCTTGCAGGAGCCACTCTCGTAGTCATCGGCTCCCACGCCGCCTTCCACCAGATGGAGGCTGTGGACGGGGAGGAGCTGCAGATGGAACCCGTGTGACGTGGCTTCGCGGGCCCGCCAGCCTCCCGAGCCAGCTGCCCCTGTTCACCCTGGTCCCGCTCGGCTCTGCAGCTCTGGCCAAAGGCCCCCTTACCACATCAAGACCAGGGAGGGACTCCAGCTTTGGAAATAAAACTGTTACAGTTGTTCAGCAAATATTCTCCCCGGGTCTTCTGTGGGTCTGTGTCAGTGATGCTGGGGTCCTGCAGAGACCAAGAAGGTGGGGGTGGGCTGTGGATGGAGGTGGGGGTGGGGAATGGACAATAAGCAAGATAAATAGCAAATATGATAGGATGGTCAGTGGCAACAAGTTCTAAGAAGGAGAAAAGAGTATGTCAGGGCCTCTGAAATCACCCCTATGTTTCATGATTTGCTAGGAGGACTCGGGACTTGGGAACCAGCTATATTCACAGCTGTGATTTATTATCATGAAAGGTTATGAAGCAAAATGTCACATAGTTGTGTCCGACACTTTGTGACCCCATGGACTGTAGCCCACCAGGCTCCTCTGTCCATGGAATTCTCCAGGCAAGACCACTGCAGTGGGTTGCCATGCCCTCCTCCAAGGAATCTTCCCAATCCAGGGATCGAACCCAGTTCTCCCAGAGTACAGGCACTGTTACCTATGAAGCAAAATCAGCAAAGAAAAAAGGCATGTGGGGCGAAGTCCAGAAGAAACCAGACACAAACTTCCCAGAGCCCTTTCCCAGTGGGGTCACCAGGTTGAGTGCAATCACCGCAACAGTGAAATGCTATCTGCAGAGAAGTTCATCACAGACTCAGTACCCAGAAAGAAGGCAGGTCTTCAGCATAAACAACGTTGTTTGCACAAACAGTGTAGACACAAGAGCCATTCTTTCAGAGAGTGGCAAGAACCCTGCTGAAATCCAGGTTCCCAGAGGCCAGACAAGGGCCACTACGCAAGCGAAGCCTAAGGATGGCCATCTTGGGTGGCTATGTTAACTTCATAGAGAAAGTTCTGGAAATGAGTTATAGGTTTAAGAAGCTTCCCTAAGGTGATGTTCACTGAAGACTTAAATCGAGTGAGGCAGACTTCCTGGTGGTTCCAGTGATTAAGTATCTGCCTGCCAATCCAGGGAGCACGGGTTTGATCCCTACGCCAGGAAGATTCCACATGTTGTGGGCCAGCTAAGCCCATGTGTCACAGCTACTGAGCCCGCGCACCTAGAGCCCCCACTCTGAAACAAGAGAAGCCCCCCACCCTGCCCCATGCACAGCAAGGAAGACCCAGCACAGCCAAACAATTTAAATACATAAATAATGTTAAAAAATTGAGTGAGGGAGGGAATTCCCTGGTGGTCCAGTGGTTAGGACTCCATGCTCTCACTGCCAGGGACCCAGGGTCAATCCCTGGCCAGGGAATTAAGATCCCATAAGCCATGTGGTGTGGGAAAAAAATTTTTTTTTTAAAAAAGACCTACTAGCTTTCACACTTAGATATCCATTGGTGGCTAATCACCTTTAGTTTGTGAAGTGAGTGAAAGTCGTTCAGTCGTGTCCGACTGTTTGTGACCCCATGGACTATACAGTCCGTGGAATTCTCCAGGTCAGAATACTGGGGTGGGTAGCCTTTCCCTTCTCCAGGGGATCTTCCCAACCCAGGGACCGAACCCAGGTCTCCCGCATTGCAGGCGGATTCTTTACCAACTGAGCTATCAGAGAAGCCCCTAAATAATAATAAAGTGAGAGCGGGAGCAGCCACAGATCCCTCCCTCCCAGAGGGAGAACGTTCTGGTGAGAGGAAACAGCAGGTGCAAATGCCGGGAGACAGACAGCGGTGGGCCCGGAGGTCTGAGGAACAGCGAGGAGGCCCGTTTGGCTGGAGCAGAAGGGGGTGGGGCGGGGGGGTGGGAGAACTGCCCCCCCTTTGGTGGGGGAGGGGCGTTGGTTTTCCTGAGTGAGCTCAGAGAGACACACTTTGCTCTTCGCTGTAACCTGAAGGCCACTGTGTGGTATAACCACTGACTAAAAAGTAAGGCACGTGGTAGGGAAAGCAGTTGGCAGGTGTGACGACAAAGTGAGGTGACGGATGGGGCCTGAAGAGCTACTTCAGAGGGGGCGGGTCTAGGAGGGCTCTCCGAAGAGGTGACATTTCCGTGAGCTCTGAGGGACACAGAGCCAGCCACAGGCAGAGCCGCGGGTGAAGTGGCCTAGCAGAGGCACAGTGCCCCACACAGCCAGTTGAGGCTGGCCTCCCCAACCTCCGGTCTCATCAAAATTCACTTCAGTGTTATTTTCAGCAAGTGTTTATTGAGGGCCCACTGAGTGCACAGTGGCCACAGGACTGGAAAAGGTCAGTTTTCATTCCAATCCCAAAGAAAGGCAATGCCAAAGAATGCTCAAACTACCGCACAATTGCACTCATCTCACACGCTAGTAAAGTAATGCTCAAAAATCTCCAAGCCAGGCTTCAGCAATACGTGAACCATGAACTTCCAGATGTTCAAGCTGGTTTTAGAAACGGCAGAGGAACCAGAGATCAAATTGCCAACATTCGCTGGATCATCGAAAAAGCAAGAGAGTTCCAGAAAAACATCTATTTCTGCTTTATTGACTATGGCAAAGCCTTTGACTGTGTGGATCACAATAAACTGTGGAAAATTCTGAAAGAGATGGGAATACCAGACCACCTGACCTGCCTCTTGTGAAACTTGAATGCAGGTCAGGAAGCAACAGTTAGAACTGGACACGGAACAACAGACTGGTTCCAAATAGGAAAAGGAGTACATCAAAGCTATATATTGTCACCCTGGTTATTTAACTTATATGCAGAGTACACCATGAGAAACACTGGGCTGGAGGAAGCACAAGCTGGAATCAAGATTGCCGGGAGAAATATCAATAACCTCAGATATGCGGATGACACCACCCTTATGGCAGAAAGTGAAGAACTAAAGAACCTCTTGATGAAGGTGAAAGAGGAGAGTGAAAAAGTTGGCTTAAAGCTCAACATTCAGAAAACTAAGATCAGGGCATGCAGTCCCATCACTTCATGGGAAATAAATGGGGAAACAGTGGCTGACTTTATTTTTGGGGGCTCCAAAATCACTGCAGATGATGACTGCAGCCATGAAATTAAGACACTTACTCCTTGGAAGGAAAGTTATGACCAACCTAGATAGCATATTAAAAAGCAGAGACGTTACTTTGTCAGCAAAGGTCCGTCTAGTCAAGGCTATTATGGTTTTTCCAGTAGTCATGTATGGATGTGAGAGTTGGATGGTGAAGAAAGCTGAGCGCAGAAGAATTGATGCTTTTGAACTGTGGTGTTGGAGAAGACTCTTGAGAGTCCTTTGGACTGCAAGGAGATCCAACCAGTCCATCCTAAAGGAAATCAGTCCTGAATATTCATTGGAAGGACTGATGCTGAAACTGAAACTCCTATATTTTGGCCACCTGATGCGAAGAGCTGACTCATTTGAAAAGACCCTGATGCTGGGAAAGATTGAAGGTGGGCAGAGAAGGGGACGACAGAGGATGAGATGATTGGATGGCATCACCGACTCAATGGACATGAGTTTGGGTGGACTCCGGAAGTTGGTGATGGACAGGGAGGCCTGGCATGCTGTAGTCCATGGGGTCGCAAAGAGTCGGACACGACTGAGCGACTGAGCCAAACTGAGTGCCTAGTATTGTTCCGGAATTCTGTCACTTATGGTGGCCATCAGCCATGTATGGCGGGCTTCCCTGGTGGCTCTGATGGTAAAAAGTCTGCCTGCAATTCAGGAGACCTGCATTCGATACCTAGGTCAGGAAGATCCCCTGGAGAAGGAAATGGCAACCCACTCCAGTATCCTTGCCCGAGAAATCCCATGGACGGAGGAACTTGGCAGACTACAGTCTATGGAGCTGCAAGTCAGACACGACTGAGTGACTTCATAGCCATATATGGCTACTAGCTACTTGAAACATGGCTGATCCGGATTGAGATGCGCTGTGAGTATAAAATACACACCAGATTTCAAAGACTTAGAAAAGAGTGTAAAATACCTCATTAATAATTTTTATATTGGTTATGTGTTGGAAGGAGAATCTGTTGGATGTTGTTGTTGTTTAGTTGCTACATCATGTCCAACTCTTGCAGCCCCCATGGACTGTAGCCCACCAGGCTCTTCTATCTGTGGGATTCTCCAGGTAAGAATACTAGAGTGGGTTGCCATTTCCTTCTCCAGGGGATCTTTCCAACCCAGGGTTCTAACCAGAGTCTCCTGCATTGCAGGCGGATTCTTTACCACTAACCCACCTGGGAAGCTGGTGGATGTGTTGGGTACCTGTTGGATATGCTAGGGTTGGATATGTTAGGGTAAATTAGTATTTTCACTTTTTTCTTTACTTTTTAAAATGTCAGGGAATTCGCTGGTGGTCTAGTTGTTAGGACTTGGCGCTTTCACTGTGCGGGCTGGAGTTCGATTTCTGGTTAGGGAACTAAGATCCCGCACGCCACACAGCACAGCCAAAAAATGTGATTAGGTAAATAATATAACATTACATCTGTAGCTCCTATCCTGTTTCTACTAGACAGGCTGGCTTAAAAACAACAGCACCACAGTTGAGGCCCTGCCTTCTTGGAACTCACATTCATGGACCAACCAACCAACCAATAGGAAGCTCTCAGACAGCCAAGCCTATGAAACAGGAGACTGGATGTGACTAGAGGGTAATTGTGGAAGGCAGGGGCTCAATTAGAGTGGAGGGCCAGGGCCTCGCTGGGCAATGAGGAGGAGCTTGCCCCTCAGAGGTCTCGGGGAAGAGTATTCTGGCTAGAGGGAATTGCAAGTGCAAAGGCCCTGAGGTAGGACCTGCTCAGTGACAAGGCACTGCTGTGGCTGGGGTGAAGGGAGTGACAAAGGAGATGACAGTGGGGAGGATGTCAGGGGCCAGATCAGGCAGGACCCGGGAGCCATGTGGAGGTTTTGAACTAAAGCTTAAGGCAATGTGAAATTATGGAAGGCTTTTGAGCAAGGAAGGGAGGTCAGGTATGAATGTCAGGAATATCCCCGAGCAACCTCCCTTGGCGGTCTAGTGGTTAAGACTCTGTGCTTCCTCTGCATGGGGCACAGGTTCAATCCCTAGTGGGGAACTAAGATCCCACAAGCCGCCCAGTGTGGCCAATAAAAAGAAAAAAGGAACTATCCTTTGGGGTCCTGTGGGGGATGGGCTGGAGGCAGTAAGACCCTAGAGGATGAGCCAAGCTGGGGAAGATGAGACCCTGTCTGTGAAACGGAAAGGATAGACAGGAAAAGCAGATTCAGGAAGATGAAGGTGGGGGCTTGGTGACTGGCCTGTGTGGGTGTGGGAGGGAGCAGGCAAGGGGAACCCCCAGGCTTTTCCCAAAATGGGGAGACCAGGGGGCTTGTGTGTCCGGGTTCACAGTGTTCCCAGTCACCGGGGGCGCAGTTCCAGTGGTTGCCACCAGAGGGCGGAAAAGCGCTTCCTCCAGCCCTTCTCCCAGGAGGGCGGCAGGGATGGGCTCCTCCTGGCAGAGACCTGGCGTGTCTGCCGCAGAGAGTCAGGCTCCTGGGTCTAACCAGAGGCCAAGTTCCCAACTTGAGGATGGCTGAAGGTGTTCTGTTTGTTAATCCAGATGCCAGTATACCCAGGGGAGACTGCTATCGGGGTAGGTGGTCACTCTGTCCAGTTTCCGTTGCTGGGCCTGGAGTGAATGTGGTCAGACTCCCTCGTTTGACAGTGACTGAGGCCCGAGGCCCGAGGCCCCAGGACCTGGGACTGAGATCATTGGGGCAAGGCGTCAAAGCCCGGGTCTGGGAGTGGGAGGCTGGGACTTGGGCCAGAGGCCTAATCTGGAGGTGATGGACTCCAGGTCCCTAATTCTGATATTGAGACCAGCAGCTTCCACGGGGTTGTTCATGAGTAGGGGGTCACTTCCCCATCTATCCCTTCCTGAATTGGAGTTGAAAGGTTTGTTTTGGGGTAACAGAAACCCAGGGACTTGGTTTTCTCACCAAGAACCAAAAGTCTGGTTGTCTATTTTGGTAATGGAGGTTGGGGGTCCAGCTGGCTGGTCGGGGTGACAGATTGAGGCTCTGGCTGTCAATTTCATGATTAAAGAGCCCGTGGGCTCAGGTTTGGGGTGACAAGGACAGTGGACCTACTTGTCCAGTGCAGAGTGACAGAACCAGGGAGTGCTTGCCCTTCACTTGGGGTGTCAGTCTGAGCATCTGATTGTCTTGTTTGGGGTGACAGCTTGGAATCCAGTTCCAGGTTTGGGGTAATAGAAATCGGGGTGCTCAGTTCCTCCATCGTGTCTGACTCTTTGTGACCCCAGGACTGTAGCCCGCCAGGCTCCTCTCTCTGTCCATGGGATTCTCCAGGCAAGAACACTGGAGTGGGTAGTGGGTTGCCACCTCCTTCTCCAGGGGATCTTCCTGACCCAGGGATCAAACCCAGGTCTCTTGCATTACCAGGTAGATTCTTTACCACTAGCACCACCTGAAAAGCCCCGGAAATTGAGGATCAATTTCCTCAAGGTCAACTTTTAGGTCATTTATCTGGCTTGGGGTGACAGACTGGGAGTCCTGATGACGCCGGAAGTCCAGGGTCCTAGTTTGGGATGACGAGGTAGGGGCCCCCTGCACTGGAGGCAACCTGATGCGGGTCTGGTTGTTTCCCTGAGGTGGCAGAGACAGGCAACACTGTCTAGTTGGTGGTGACAGAGCCCGGGGGTGCCCTTGTGTAATTTAGGACACCAGGGATTGGGGGCTCTCTGCCCAGTGTGAAGCGACAGCAAATGAGATTTTTTTTAACAACATTTGCCTTTTTTCTTTGGCTCTGCTGCATGGCTTGCAGAATATCAATTCCCCAATCAGGGATTGAATCCCCAGGCCATGGCAGTGAAAGCATTGACTCCTAACCATTAGACTACCAGGGAACTCCCCAGGAAATTTTTTTTTTAGTTTGAAGAAGGTCTGCTTGTCTAGTTTGAGATTAAAAACACTGGATCTAGTCCTCAAATTTTTCTCTTTTTTGACACGTTGCAAGCTGCATGTGGGATCTTAGTTCCCCAGCCAAGGATTGAACCTGTGCCCCCTTGCAGTGGAGGCGTGGAGTCTAAACCACTGGACTTCCAAGGAAGTCCCTAGTTCTCAAAGTTTAAGTGACAGATTAGGGACTCTTTTATCTGGTTGGGAGTGACAGAGACCAGAGTTGTGGGAGGTGTTAGGCACTGGGGTTCTTGTCAAGGTTGGGGTGATGGGGACTAGCCTAGTCTGGGGTGACAGACTGAGGGTCTTATTGTCTAGTTTTTGGTGACCAAGACTGGGCTCTGGAGTTTCTTTAGGGGTGTCAGAGTTGGGGTCTAGTCTTTTTGAGGGTGACAGAATGGTAGTCTAGTTGTTAGGCTGAGATGCCAAAATTCTAAGGTTTGGGACGCCAGACTGAAGATTCACTTTCTAGTTTGGAGCACTAGAAACTGGGGGTCTGGTGGGCTCCACTGGGATGTCTGAGACTTGTAGTCTGATTATTCCTTTTGCGGTTCAGAGACACAAGACTGGCTGTCTGGCTCGGGGTTATAGAGGCCAAGGGACTGGTTATATAGTTTACAGTGATGACACTGGGCATAGGCTTGTTAGTTTGGGTGAAAGACATTGGGGTGACCACCTGGATAGTATGAAGAGGCAGACATTACAGGTCTGGTTGCCTCATTGGCATGACAGACCAACTGGACTCCTCCTGTCTGTCTTGAGAGGCAGAGACCAGGATTACCATCATTATGAGATTTCAGAAGACTGTGGGGTTTCTTTGTCTAGTGTGAACTGCCAGAGCCTGGGGGTCCAGATGTCTAGCTTGGGACATCAGAAGTGGGAAATGGGGGACTTCTCTGGTGGTCCAGTGGCTAAGATGCCATGCTTCCAGCGCAGGTGGCCTGGGTTCAGTTCCCGGTCAGGGAACTACATCCTGCGCAACTAAAAAAAAAAAAAAAAGATCCTGCATGCTGGAACTAAGACCTGATACAGCCAGATAAATTAAAAAAATATTAAAATAAGAAAAAGAAGAAGTAAGTGGCAATTCGGGACTTCCCTGGTGGCCCAGTGGCTGAGAACCCACCTGCCAATGCAGGGAACATGGGTCAGATCCCTGGTCTGGGAAGATCCCACAGGCTGCAGGGCAACTAAGCCCGTGCACCAGTTATTGAGCCTGTGTGCTCAGGAGCCTCTGATCCACAGCAAGAAAAATCACTGCAATGGGAAGCCTGTGCATCGCAACTAGAGAAAGTCCGTGCTCCCCAAAACTAGAGAAAGCCTGCACAGCACGAGTAATGAAGACCCAGGGCAACCAGAAGAGAGAGAGAGGAAATAAAAAAAGAAATGGGGATTCCTGTGCCTAGACCAAGGTGTCAGAGACCAGAGGTTCTGGTATTCAGAGCCTGGTTTAGGGCGACGGAGACTAGGAGGTTAGTTGCCTAGTTTGGAGATTAGGGATCAGTTGTTCATTTGGGGATGAAATGATTGTGACTTCAGGGTTGCATCTAGGGTGACATAGACTGGAAGTTTGCTTGTCTAGTTTGGCAGAAGTGAGACCAGGGTTCCGGTTGTTCAGTTTAGGATGATAGACTAGAGTCTGACTGATATGATGAAGGCTGCAGGGGCTGTGGGGCCAGGTTGCAAGTTGGAGGTGACATTTATGTATCCAGGTGCACAGTGTGGAGTGACGGAGCCTAGAGGGACCGTTGTCTTGTTTAGGGGGGACAGAGACTGGGTCCTGGGGCATATTTGCGGTGTCAGAGACTGAGGGTTTGATTTTATCCTTTTGTGGGGAAAAAACTGGATTCCAGGGACATTCAGTTGACCGAATCTGGATGTCTGCTTGCCTACTTTTGTGGGGCAGAGCTTAGGGTTCTGTTTGTATATGGAGTGACAGACTGGAATCTGGCTGTTGAGGGTCAAATTGGGGGTGCCAAGAAATATTTGGGGGTTTGGCTCTGGGTCTTTTATCTAGTTTTGGGGATCATAATCTTGGGCTCCAAGGTATATTTGGGATGAGAGACCAGGGGCATGGCTCTGTGGCTTTGGTGAGACAGAGTCCATGGTCCCAGGGTATATTGGGGGTGATAGAAAGGTTGTCTAGTTTGGGGGATCAGAGACTGGGATCCCAGGGGATATTTGAGGAGACAGAGAATGGGGTCTGATTGTCTCGTTTGTTAGGACAGTGGCTGGGATCTCAGAGTGTATTTAGGGTGACAGAGGTTGGGGTCTGGGTCTAATTTCACATGACAGAGACTGAGGTCCCAGGGAGCATCTGGGGTGACAAAGCCTGGGATGTGGTTGTCTGTGTTGTGGGACTGAGAGACTGGCATCCAGGGTGTTTTGGGGGTAACTGTCTTGTTTTCTAATCTGGGATGATGACTGGCATCTTTTATCTAGTTTGGGTTGACAGTGATCAGGGTTAAGTTGTCCATTTGGGGGAGACGGGTACTAGGATCAACTGTCTAGTTTGAGGTGATGAGACCCAGTATCTAAGGTAACATAGGTGGGCAGACAGCATCTCTCCCTTCCAGGTGACAGAGACTGCTTGTCCCTGGATCTGGAGCCAACTCACGTGAACAACGGTGGTAGCGGTAAAGAGCCCACCTGCCAACGCAGCAGACTAAGAGACGCAAGCTCGATCCCTGGGTCGGGAAGATCCCCTGGAGGAGGGTACGGCAACCCACTCCAGTATCCTTGCCTGGAGAATCCCATGGACAGAGGAACCTGGTGGGCTACAGTCATGGGGTCACACAGAGACACGATTAAAGTGACTTAGCATGCACGTACATGTGTGAACAATGGTTCAGTTGAGGGTGACAGAAATTGTGAGGCCAATCATTTACTTTGGAATGACAGAATTGGGGTTCTCAAAATATCTTTGGGGGTGATGCATGGGGTAACTGAGAGTGGGGGTGCCAGTGGAGAGTTGGAAGGAACTGAGATGGGGGACTAACTAGCTTGTTTCCTGTGGGTGACAGAGACCAAGTACCTTGTTGGGGTGTCAGAGACTGGGGTTCTGCTAGTCTACTTTGGAGTGACAGATGAGCGCTCAGTTGCCTAGCTTGGGGAGACGCAACCTGGGGATCCAATGACCCGATTCAAGATGACACGTGGCATTGTGGAGATGGGTTATGTTTTCATACCAAGGGTCTGGCGCTCCATTTAGGGTGGTGTGACAGGGGGTGGGAGGACCTAGTTTCTTATGACAGAGATTAAGGTTCAGGGTCTAGTTTGGGGCATTAGGCCAGGAGTCTGGACTGTGTAGTGGGTGTTAGGGGGAGACCAGCTGTCTAGCTTGGGGCGCAGAGACTGGGGGTGTGGTTGTGCAGTTGGTCAGACTGAGGACCATCAGTTTTAGTCTGAGGAGGCAGAAACTGTCACTCGAGTCCTCTGGTTTGGGGTGCAGAGCCTGGGGACCCGGTGCCTTCCAAATGCTGAATCTGAGAGTGCTGGTGCCTGAATGTCCCTGGGGTGGACTGAGTCAGGGGTCTCCTGCACCCAGGGGTGGGGTCCCTGAGTAAGCGTGGTCTGGGTATGGAGCCCTGTTTGGGGGTTACTGAAGCTGAAGAGTCTGGGCTGTTGAAACCAGAGAAGAAATTCCCTGGCAGACCAGTGGTTTCGCTTCCACTGCCGAGGGATCAGGTACAATCCCCTGCTAAGGAACTAAGATCCCGCAAGTCATGTGATGAGGCCAAAAAAAAAAAAAGTGGAACAGGAGAGGTTGGGACCCCAGGGCCCAGGATCCACTTGAGGGGTTCCTGATTGGGTCTGGGGATGTCTGCAACACGAAAGGCTGAGGGCTTTCAAGGTAGGGACATGTCTGCACGTGAATGTGGAGGTGATGGGCACTGGGAAGAGATACCCAGCGTGGGGAGGATTGAGGTGAGACCCAAAGGCAGGCCTTGAGGGAGGAGCGGGTCTCTGAGGCGGGGGCACAGTGGGCTGTGGAGCTTTCTGGCTCGGGGATCAGGCCGGTTCAACTGCCTTCATCAAACACAACAGCGTCCTGAAGGTCAAAGTCGAGTCTGTGGCATATGGTTGTGGTGGTTGAGGTGAATTGGTGAATTGTTGCAGGTGATGAAAACTGGAGATTCAGATCCCTACTTTGGGAAGATCCTGAATTTGGGGTGACTGGAGTCCCTCCTGCCAAGTTTTGCTGCTCATGAGCCCACGTTCCTGATTTGGGTGCCCAAGTTCTAAATTTATGACTTACATGGGGATTTGCAGTCTAAATTTGCAGACTCTCATGGGGACCAGAAGGGGCCACTGAGGCGTGTGTTAGTGCCGACAGCAGGAGACAGCCTAGATGGTAAGAATGGAGGGGCCTCCTGGGACGCTTCCCCTGTCAAGTCTGCGTGAGCCTGGGGACTCAGCTGTCCAGTTGAGACTGACTGGCTTGGGGTTTACTGGTGATCACATTTGGCAGCCCCTTTGCTCATTGGGGGGCTTCCCAGATGGCTCAGTGGTAAAGAATCCGCCTGCCCATGCAGGAGACGTGAGTCCAATCCCTGGATCGGGAAGATCCCCAGGAAAAGAAAATGGCAACCCACTCCAGTATTCTTGCCTGGGAAATCCCATGGACAGAGGAGCCTGGTGGGCTACAGTCCATGGGTCACCAAAGAGTCAGACATGACCTAGCAACTAAACAACAACATGTTCATTTGGGGGTCATATTGATTACTTTAGGGTTGACTAAAGTTTCCGGCTCACTAAGCCTGGGTATCCCATACCCTAGCTTGTGGGTGACCTACCATGGGTTTCTTTTGCGTATTCTGAGAGGGACTTGCTGTGGCTTTACGGACTGTGGGGCCCTGAAGTCAGGTAAATTTAGGGGTGAGTGAGGCTGTGGTCTGCATTCTAATTTTATTTTATTTTTAATTGGAGGATAATTACAATATTGTGATGGTGTCTGCCACACACCAACATGAATCAGCCATAAGTATACATATGGCCCCTCCCTCTTGAACCTCACCCCCACCTCCCTCCCCATCCCACCCCTCTAGGCTGTCACAGAGCACCAGTTTTGGGTTTCCTGTGTCATACAGCAAATTCCCACTGGCTGTCTATCTTACAACTTCCCCAGTGGCTCAGATGGTAAAGCATCTGCCTGCAATGTGGGAGACCCGGGTTCGATCCCTGGGTTGGAAAGATCCCCTGGAGAAGGAAATGGCAACCCACTCCAGTACTCTTGCCTGGAAAATTCCATGGACGGAGGGACCTGGTAGGCTACAGTCCTACCATATGTTACCTATCTTACATATATTACCTATCTTACCTACCATATGTTACCTATCTTACACAGGGTAATGTGTATGTTTCAATGCTACTCTCTCAGATCATCCTACCTTCTCTCTCCCCCACTGTGTCCCCAAGTCTGTTCTCTATGTCTGCGTCTCCATTGCTGCCCTGCAAATAGATTCATCAGTACAGTCTTTGCATTCTAATTTGAGGACTAACGCTGGGGCCCTAAATGCTGAAGTAGAGGTGACTTACCCTGGCGTCCAGATGGGAGGTTCTGGGACCCCAGAACCCTAGTTTGGGGATAGCTGAGGCAAGCTGCTCAGATGTCTAGTTTTGTTGTGCTTAGTCACTCAGTCATGTCTGACTCTTTGCAACCCCATGGACTGTAGCCTGCCAGGCTCCTCTGTCCATGGAACTGTCCAGGCAAGAATACTGAAGTGAGTTGCTGTGCCCTCCTCCAGGAGATCTTCCCAAACCAGGGATCGAACCGGGGTCTCTTGCATTGCAGGCGGATTCTTTACCAGCTGAGCTACCAGGGAAGCCCCAATGTCTAGTTTTGGGGGGCCAAATATGGGCTTTCCAGATGCTGAGGTTGAGATGACCGACGGAGAGTCCACTGCCAGTCCAGGATGATGGCTGGGGCCTAGATGGCAAGTTTGGCGGTGACCCCCCCTTGTTACCTGCAGTTGACTCTGTCTTCAAATGCCTCCTTGGGGGGTGTCATTCTTGCATATCAGAAGACTAGTTTTGGGGGGGCATTTGAGAGGGGGAGTGCCTGACTAGTTGGGGGTTACTAAGAGTTTCTAATACATACAATTTGGGGTTCACTGAGCCTTGAGGCCTAGTGGCCAACGTTTGAGGTAACTGTCACTGGACTTCCTTGTATCCGGTTTAGGGGTGATGGAGTTTAGAGTTGCCTATTGTGGGGGTTGAAGGAAATGGCAACCCACTCCAGTATTCTTGCCTGGAGAATCCCCATGGACAGAGGAGCCTGGCGGGCTACAGTTCATGGGGTTGCAAAGAGTTGGACACGACCGAGCAACTGAACACAGCATATGGTGGTGTCTGAGGCTAATCACCCGATACCTAGTTAAGGGGTGATTGACATGGAGGCTTAGACCTTGGAGGGCCTAGATGCCTGGTTTAGGAGTGGCTTAATGTGGGGGTCTCAATACCTAGTTTGGGGTGAACCAAACTTGGACCCCAGATGCTGAGTTTAGGTTTACCAACTAGGGAGTTTCTAATGCTTATTTCACTTTGGGGGTAAGATTACTGCCTGTGGGGGTCCCACTGCTTATTTTACTTTTTAAATTATTTTGAAATTCTTTTATTTTTATTTTTTGGCCACGACACTTGGCGTGGGATCCCAGTTCCCTGACCAAGGATTGAACCCACACCCCCTCGCAATGGAAACACGGAGCTCCAACCAATGGACCACCAGGGAAGTCCCCATCGTTTATTTCAATGACAGCGGCTCTGAGTCCATGTACACACTTGGGGGCTGGATGAGCCTTGGGACTTAGTTAACAAATTTGGGGGTGACTATGGCTCCTTGACGTCACGATGGTGGGTAACTGGGCTGAGATCCAGAAGTTTGAGCTGGGGAATTGAGGCTAGTTTGAGGCATCTGACTGTGGGGGTTCACATTTCTAGTCTGGGGGAATCACTGAGCTTAGGGATACAGAGGTTTGGCTTTGGGGAGGGCTTGAATTAGTCTCCTGTGGCTGGTAAAAAACCAAGTGGCTTAAAACAGGAGAAATTTTTTCCTCCCAGTTCTGGAGGCCAGAAACCCCAAATGAAGATGTCAGCAGGGATGTGATCCCTGCAAAGTCTCCAGGGGAGGATACTTCTGGTCTCTTCCTGCTTCGGTCCTCACATGGCCTTCTCTGCCTCTGTGGCTTGCTCCTCTTCCATCTCTTATAAGGACACCATCATCGTCATTGGATTTAGGACCTCTCCCCAGCTAATGCAGGATGGTCTCATCTGGAGATCCATCACTTAATGATATCCTTTTTATTTTAACTTAAATATTTTTTAAAATTTATTTATTATTTATTTAATTCTTTTCGCTGTGCTGGGTCTTTGTTGCACCATGGGCTTTTCTGTAGTTTGCAGTGAGTAGGGGCTACTCTCTAATTGCGGCATGCAGGCTTCTCATTGCAGTGGTTTCTCTTGTTGTGGATCATGGGTTCTAGGGCATAGGGGCTTCACTAGCTGCTGATCCCTAACTCTGGAGTGCAGGCTCAATAGTTGTGGTGCATGGCCTTAGTTGCCCTAGGCATATGGAATCTTCCTGGACCAGGGATCAAACCCGTGTCTCCTACATTGGTAGGTGGATTCTTTACCATGGAGTCACCGGGGAAGCCCCAACTTAATGACATCTTCAAAGACTCTTTATCCAATAATGTCACATTAGCAGGTTAGGACATGGGCATCTTTTGGGGGACCACCGAAACCCACTACTGGGGTGTTTGAGGAAGGCACCTTATATTCCGAGTTTGAGTCTCTCTGATTATGAGGTTCCCAGAATTTATTTTAGGATGACTGACCTTGAGGGTCAGCTGCACATTCCTGATTTGGGGGTTCCTGGCTTGATGTGCCTACTTTTAGGGTAACAGCCTGTGAGATACCAATAGCGTAGGAGGAACTGAAGGTTGGAGGCCAGAAGTCTAGTTTCGGAACTGTAGTCTGTAGTCGCTCAGGCGAGTCCGACTCTTTGCAACCCCATGGACTATACAGTCCATGGAATTCTCCAGGCCAGAATACTGGAGTGGGTAGCCATTCCCTTCTCCAAGGGATCGTCTCAACCCAGGGATCAAACCCAGGTCTTCCACATTGCAGATGGATTCTTTACCAGCTGAGTCACCAGGGAAGCCCAAGAATATTGGTGTGGGTAGCCTATCCCCTTCTCCAGGGGGATCTTCCTGACCCAGGAATCGAAACAAGGTCTCCAGAACTGCAGGCAGATTCTTTACCAGCTGAGCCACCAGGGAAGCCCAAGAATATTGGAATGGGTAGCCTATCCCCTTCTCCAGGGGGATCTTCCTGACCCAGGAATCGAACCAGGGTCTCCAGAACTGCAGGCACATTCTTTACCAGCTGAGCTACCAGGGGAGCCAACTTGGGGATCACAAAGCTTCAGTGTCAGAGTCCTGTCTTTGGGGATGCCTGAGGTTGGGAAGCTAGCTGCCTAGTTTGTGGGTTAACTTATTAAGTTCCCAAGTCTTAGGGGAGGTAATGGGGGAGGGAGCTCAGATGTGCATTTTAAGGACAATTGATGATGGAGTTCCAAATGGCAAGTTCGGGAGTTAGTCAAGCTGGTTGTTCAAATGCCTCAGTTAGAGTTACCAGTGACTGGGTCCAGATGCAAGGCTGGGCTATGGGGAGAGTGGGTGTCTGAGTCTGTCTGGGCAACTAGATGACTAATGTCAAGGTGACTTGCTATGGGTTCCCGACCTTGTCTTAGTGGAAACTGAGTCTGAGGAGCCAGCCAACTGTCTAGTTTGGGGGAATCTTAAGCTGGGTGGGGCCCAGATCCCAAGTTTGGACTGATTGAGTCTGGGGCCCCAGTTGTCAAGACTGGAGTTGCTCAGTTCTGGAGTGACTCTCAGCCCCGTTCCTAGTTTGTGTTGACAGCAGCAGTCATGCCCTGAGTGGGGTGACAGCAGCTGGGGAGCCTGTTTGTCTAGCTCCTGGGTGACTTATCTCAAGGTCCTGATGTTTGCTTAGGGTTCAGCGAGGAAAGTCTAGTTTAGGTGTGCCAACTTTAGGGCCTCTGATGCCTAACTCTGGGGTGACTGAGTCTGAGGGAATAAGTGTCTACTTTAGGGGTGACTTGTGGAGTTATTGACTTATTTGGTGGTGACTGATCTGAGGCCCAGCTCCCTTATTCTCTCAGTGTCTTGGGATGGAGGTTTGGGGTGAATGGGGCTGGGGCCCAGAACCCTCCTCTGGGGGTGTCTGGGGCTGGGCTGTGGGTAGAGTGTGTGTCTGAGTCTGGGTAACTTTACATGGCCTGGGGTGACTGAGCTCAAGGTATGGGTCTGATCATAGGGGCCTTTGGTCTGCTTGGGGGTTTCTGAGAGATGGTGGGGACTCACGTGCCTGGTTTGTGGGTTTGCAGCCGCCTCCTTTGGGGGAATTGGAGACTAGGGCCCAGAAGTGCTAAAGATCCCATCTATCCCCAGGTCTGGGGAACCTCAGCTTCAGTGCTGCCCCCAAGGCTGGGGCCCTCCTGTGGATCTTGCGGGCTGATCCATTTCTGGGGTGACTGATTTGGGGGTCCCACGCCTGGCATACGTGGGTCTGGAGGGGACAGAGGCGGCCCGGGCGGGCGGGCGTGGGGGCGCTGCGGCGCAGAGCCGGGCTGCGGCCCCGGGGGCTGGCTGCGGCGGGGGTTCCCGCGGGAAGCAGAGCGCGGCGGGGCAGCCGGCGGCGGGAGGGCGAGCGCCGGAGTGACAGGAGAGGAAGAAAAATGGGCCGAGAAATCAGAGTGGACGCGCGGGGGGCGCGAGTCCGGGAGCGGGCGGCGGCGGCGGCGGCGGGCGGGGGCCGCGCCTCTGCCTCGGGGGACGCCGCCCGCGCGCCTTCCCGGGGACCCCTGCCCTGGAGGCTGGAGCCGGTGATCCGACCCCTCCCCTAATTCCAACCCCGCGCCCCTCCGGGTTCCCGTCCCCACCCTCCCGGGATCCAGGTCCCCTCTCGGGTCCCCTGTGCCCCTCCCGAGCTCTCCCTCCCTCCAGGGAGTTCTGTTTACCTTCTCCACGTCCTGACCCCTGGGCGCGGCACCTTCTCCCCGCGTCCTCCGCCTGCTTTCTATCCGTGTCGCCCACTTTCTAAACTCTGGCTCTGCGGCCTAACCCCCTTCCCCTCCGCCCCCGACGCCCCCTCCTCCTTTCCTAACTCTTCCCCGGCCATCCAACTCCGTCCTTCTACAACCCCACCCTCCCCCCAGATTTTCTGCACCCCCTCTCCCCACCCATCCCTTCCAAAGGTTGGAAGCGGAAATGGGGCGCGCGGCGGGGGAGGGGCGGCGGCGGCGGGGGAGGGGCGGGGCGGGGGCGGCGGCCAATGGAGCGGGAAGCAGGACAAATGAGGCCCGGCCCGCGCGGCCGACAGGCCCCTCCATCTTCCCATTAGCGCCTAATGGCCCCCCCGCCGCCGCCTGATGAAGATTTATCGGCCCCGGAACCCCCGCCCCCTCCGCCCCGGGCCTCCCCCTCTCCCGGCCCGGCCTCCCGCTCCCCCGGCCCCCAGCCGCCCGGACACCTGATGAAGCTGTCAGCGGGGCGGCCTCGCAGAGACCCGACGAGACAGCCAAACAGAGATGCCGAGACGACGAAGAGAAAGTTCCGGGGACGCGGAGTCAGGGACCGTGGGAGCGAGTTGAGGGAAGGGTCTGATCGGCAGCACGTGGAAGCCCCCCCGCCGCCGCCCCCGCGACCGCGAATCGGTCCTTGATTCTCGGCCCAAGAGCCCGGGGAAGGAGTCGGGGCGGGGGTCCTGCCAAGGCTGAGGGTCCGGAAACCTGGACCTGGGCGAGAGGTGGACTCGGGGACCCGGGAGTCCCAGGGGCCTGGGATAGGCCGGGAGCTTGGCCTGGGGTGGGGGGTGGGGGCTGGGTTGGGAGGCCCCTGATTGATTTCTGTTTACCGGCTGTCCCCGGCGGGCGGAAGAGCGAATCGCGCCCCATCCATCAACAGGCTCGCAGCCTCCCTAATAAAAACATTTTACTCCTAAATGATCTCGAACTAATTAACTCAAAGTGTTAATTAAAGTTTGCGCAGACAGCATTGTCATCAGGGAGGGCGGTGGATCCATCTTCCTGAGAGAGAGACAGCGTTTGGGGGGGCATCTGGAGAACAAGGGAGAGTCCCCCTCCTCCCCTCCTCCACCGATTCCTGTCCACTGCTCCCCCACCTCTCCTCACAGCCTCCCCTGGTTTTCTCTTTGCATCTCTTGAGTTTTTCTCTGATGCTCCTTGTACCTGCCTGTGTCTCTTCCACCTCTGTCACCATGTCAGTCTCTTGTCTCTGAGTTTCTGGGTCTCTCGCTGTCTCTTTATGATCTCTTGCCAGAAGGCTGTCTCCTCACGTTGCTCCCACCTCCTATTAACGGGGAGCCTTTACCCACGTGTCCGTGTGTGTCTTGGGGTTATGTGTGCAGACACATGTGTGTGCTGGCTCGTGTGTGTGGACATGTGTGTATGTCAGAGGTTACATGTGTGTCAGAGTTGGTGTGTGCGAGTGTGTACTTGAGTCCAGGAGCAAGTGTGCGGACACCTGATTGTTGGGGATTATGTGTGGACACGTGTCAGGGCTCATGTGCACACAGGCACACATGAGCCCAGCAGCATGTGTGTGACCCATGCTGACAGGAGGGCTGAGGGACTCTGGCACGGTGTCCCTGAGACAGTGTTTGAGGACCTCTGGGGGTCCCCAGGGACAGAGCCAGGGTCCCCTTCCTGTCTCCATCCGGCACAGGCAGGAAGGAGCAGCCCTGCAGGTCTGCTGGATAAGTGAGTGACCAGGCGTGAACTCAACTGTGAACTTAGGTGAACTTGTGCACAGGTGCGTATGTAGCCCCCTCCCTCTGCCCCTGGACAGGGCCTCCTCCTTCCCAGCCCCACTCTCCCCTTCCCCCTTGTCCACAGCCGGCAGCCAGCCTGGGCAAGGGAGCTGGGGCCAGGATAGGCCACCAGGCCATGGGCATCTGTGGGGTGGCTGGCTGGGCGGCCCCGGTGTGAGCTCATACATCAGGGCTGACAGGCTCCGAAAGCCCCGGAATTAAAACCTAAATCGAATATTGATCACCCGCTCCGGCCGTGGTGCCCACTACGCCCCCCCCCCCAGCTCCCTCGCGCTTGCTCCCTGCTCCCTTGCTCTCAGGCGTCACCGTCACCGCTGTCCTGTCTTTCTCTGTCTTTCTTGCCTCCTATCTCCTCTGCTTCTCCCCACCCTGGCCCCACTGGTTCTGGTGAGTGGCTGGGCCCCTGGTGCCCTCTCAGCCAGAGACAGAGAAAGGCACACCCAGAGATGAGAGAGACTGAGAGACACACAGTCACAGAGATAGAGGGGTGCACAAAACAGACCCTGACCCAAAACAGTTAAATGCAGACCCTCACACAGACCCAGAGCAAGCAACGTGGAGACACCAACCCAGGCAGACAGACAGACAGACAGGCACACAAGCAGCCACCGGTGAACACGCAGGAAGTCACACAGTCACACCCTGAAAGTCACACAGATGCAGACACACAAAAATACTACACATGGGGTGCAGAGGGAGAGAGAGTTATACTCAGACACCCACAGGCAGACAGATAGACATGAGCAGGCCCACGGAGTTACAACTACACACGCGGGATCCCATGGGCATGGGGGTAGTGACGTCCAGAGACAGGCAGTCACCCTGCGAGTCACCACAATAGAGGCAGAATGAGACAGAGGGACAGAAAGTAGGAGGTTATCCCTGCAAGGCAGACAGACTGACAGACTCAACTCCAGTGTGACAAAATACACCCGCATTCCCTGACCGCCCCCCCCACCCCCCCACCCCCCCCCCCCCCGTCTCCACTCATTCTGACAGAACACCACTCTGCTCGGACTCACCCCCCGCCCCCTGGCTCCGGATGCCAACCCCACGAATGCATCTAGAACCCAGAAAGGCCCTTCACAGGGACAAGGCTCTCAGATCTCACTCCCTGCTCCAAACCAACTGAGCGGCCCCCTCCACGTCCCAGGGTCCTAGGCTGGGTCAAGAAGGGAGCTAGAGAGGTAGACTCCCATTAGGGGAAGAAAAATGGGCGTTTCCTCCAGAGGGGCGGGCCCGAGATCACGGTGTCCCAGCTGATCCAGGGATGGGGGTCTCAGTCTCAGTGACCACCTGTGGGATGGAGGCTAGACGGTGGGAAGAACTTCCCTGGGCCAGGAAGGCAGGCAGGGCCCCACACAGCGGGCAGGGGCGCTGCCCCGGCCCCCGCCCCCGCCCCCCACCCCACGGTTTCCCGACTGGGGCGGGCGGCGGTGGAGGCGGGCGGGCGGTGGCGGCTGCCGGGGAGAAGATGAATCTTTCATGAGTGATTTGCGGCCGCCTCTTCTCGTCCCGTGTTGTTTAATGTTTCAATTTGGGCGAAAGCAAAACATTCAATCAGGCGGATTAAGTGCGTAATGCGTCTCATCGCTCAATCTGTCGCCTCCGCCGGGCAGCCCGCCGGGTGGGGGGGGGGGACTAGGAGGCGGTGGCGGGTAGAGACCCCGACCAGGGGAGCCCCGTCCCCGGCTCCACTCCAAAGCTGTGCCTCGAGTAGCCTCTTAGGCTAGACCCCCTGCCAGGTCACAATGTCACCCAGTCCTAGGTCCAGCCTTGCCTCCATGGACCACTTTCTGCTCCATCCAGGGGTGTCGGTTTTGGGGGCCCTGGCTTCTCCATACCCCCTCTGTCCACCTGTCTTTCTCTGTCCATCTCCTTTTTGTTTTTCTGGCTGTGTCTACTTGTTTCTCTCTTGTCCATCTGTCTCTCTCTGAGTGTCTGCCCTTCTCTTTCCTTTTCTCTCTGTCTGCCTGTATTTCCTTTATCTCTCTCCGTCCATCTCCTATCTCTCTGCCTGCTCCCTGGTTTTTTCTTCTTTACATCTCCCTCCTCCTCCCTTCTTTAGATCTACCCCCTGCCCGTCTGTCACACTGTCCTTCTGTCCACATGGCTCTTGTCTGCCTCGGTGCTATCTGTACCCGACTCTTTCCACCAGCCCAGCCTCCCTCTGTCTAACAGTCTTCCTTTCTCTCTCACTCTGTTCCCACTGTCTATGGGCACATCCCCCTTTGTCCCCCATCTTTCCCTGTCCCTCTCTAATTCGGCCCCTGTCACGTCCTCTCTCTCTCAACCAGGATCTCAGTCCTCAATCCTGTCTGCGTGACCCTTGCTCCTTTATCTCCCTACTTCTCTGTCCTCTCTTCATCTCTCTTCTTGTCTGTGTCCACCTGCTTCTCTGTCCAGATCTCTCAGTCTCTGTCTCTCTGTCTCTGAGCCCATCTGGGGCAGCCCCTCTGCGTTCGCTTCCTGGGCTTCCTTGACCTGTCCTCTCCATATCCCTCCGCTGGACCAATCTCCGTGTCCACTAGGGGGCAGCAGGTACAGGCTTTTCTGGTGGGGAGGCTGACAGGATGGCTGAGCTTCCCAGCCCCACTGGACTGCCGGTCCGCAGACCGTCTGGTTCAGGAGTGTCCAGGCGAACCAGCCCCCTCCACCTTCAGACCCAGGAGCCCAGTCCCCCAGGCACTGGGGTCTCCAGTCACCTTCTCTCTCAGAACCCAGGGCTCCTATCTTCCAACCCTCTCTCTCCTCCCCTCCAGGCAGCCTGTGGCCTGCTCCAGGATAAACGGAGATTTCAGCTGGGGGACTGACAGGCACGAACCAGAAATGTTGTCACCACTGCCCGGTGCTGAGACCCATGGGGCTGCAAGGCCAGGTCCCCACAGCGTGTGTGGGCACAGAAGGAGGGACACACACAGATGGATTCCAGGAAACACATGAGTAGCAGGATTCTGTCATGACACACAAGGGCACACACACACCCCTACCCCAGTCACACCCCGGGAACTCTGGATTAGAGCCCCCCTGCCCCCAGGGAAGCTCACAGACACACAACACACACACTTATACTTTGTCTCAACCAGCCCTGCAGTTCAGAATGCGACACACACACACACACATTCACACTCACACACTCTCCTCCCCTCCATTCAGAGTGACTTTGGGGGACAACACAGGGCAGGAGGCTCTTCCCAGACCTCCCACCTCGGTGTGCACCCTCAGCTCCAGGGACCCCTCAGCCTCTGCCCCCCTTGGGTGCCCTTGCCGGCGCCCCTCCTTTCCTTTGGGGCAGCCTCGCTCCCTTCTCCTCCCCTCTGCCCCCACCCCGTCTCTCCCCTTTCCTTTTTCCCTCTTCTCTGTGCTCAGCACTCCCTCAGTCTCTCTCTCCTCAGATCCTTAAGTTTCTCCTTCTCATCTCTCACTTTCAGTATCTCTTCCATCTGTCTGTCAGTTTCTCCTGCCTCCTTCTCCATCTTTCTTTCTCTGAATTTGTCTTTGTCCTATTCTCTGCACCTCTGTGGCGAGTCTCTCACGCCCAGGGTTTCTCTCTTAGATGCTCTCACTTTGTCTCAGCTTTGATTTCTTGGATCCCCCCCCCGCCCCTTTCTGTCTCTCTATCTCTGAGTCTCTCTCCTGTCTCTCTCAGTCTCTGTCTCTCTCTGTAACTCCGGGCTTTGCTGTCTATATTTCTCTCTGTGTGTCTCCATGTCTCTGTCTCCCCCTGCCCATCTCTCTGGGCTTCTCTCTCCCTCTCTGTCCCTCTTTCTGTCTCTCCATCTCTGTCTCTCTGTCCATCCATCTCTCTCTCTTCCCAGCCCCTCCTTCCCTCCCCCTCTCTCCCTCTCTGTCTCACTCTTCGCCTCTCTCTTTTCTCTCTCAAGTGTTTTCAATTTTATTCTGAGTGGAATTAACTACCCCTGATGTCAAATTGCCGCCGAAATCGATAATAATATCTTTACAAAAGAGGATATTCTTCTCTCGGAGAACGGCCTCTGAAAAATGGAAAATTTAGTCGAAATTGATTCATTACTTGACACTTTATAGAACGGCTGCGTATTGATCGCACCTGTCATGTCCCATCTCCCCTAATCGAAGCTGAAGGCCGGCTCCGATGCCTGCTATTTTTCATAATTCCACCGCAGCCGACAGCTCCACAAACACCGCCGCTCGCCCGGCCTCCGCCTCCCCGCTCCGGCCGCCACCGCGCGCGCCCTCGGCCTGGCCCCGGCCTCGCGGGCCGAGCCTGCCCTGCCGTCCCTCCGGCGTCCATCTGTCCCCCGATTCCCTGCGTGTCCTCTGTCTGTCCTCCCCTCGCACGGGGCCACTGTTCCCTGCTGTCTGTCCTTTCCGCCCCAAGCTCTAAGTCTGTCCGTCCTTTTCCTGGGACCCCCTCCCCCCATCTGTCCACCAGTCTTCTCAACACCCCGTCTTTGTCCGTCTGTCTGACTCCACCCCTCCCCCACCCCCGCACTTTCCCTGGCTGCCGGTCTCTCCCCGGCTTCCCGACGGCCCGGGTGTCTGTCTGTCTGTCTGTCCTCCCTGTCATCCCCTGCCTTCATCCTTCCGCCACCTTCCAGGAGGTGGGGGTGGGGAGGAGTGGCGGAGGGGTGTGGATGCCGTCTGCTCCTCCTACCCCCGCAGACGTGACTCCCCCAGCTCTGGATTCCCCAGCGCTCCCCAACACCCTGGGCCTGGCCTGGCCTAGTTGAAGCCCAGCTGCCCCCGTTCTTCCTTAGCCACCTCCCCAGGAGCCCAGGGCAGCCTGCCCTCCTCCCCAGACCCCTCTGCACCACTCCTTCTCCCCGCCCTGCGCTCTTTAACCTCCTACCCTCCCCGCTCTCCCAGGCTCTGCTGTCAGTGGGGACCCAGAGATGAGTCAGACACAAGCCCTGCCCTGGGGAGCCTGGAGCCAGGCGTGGACCCTGGGGGTGAGGGTGGGGGTATCACTGTGCCAGAGGAAGTGCAGAGAGCCTGGGGGGCGGGAGTAGGGTGGACTCTGTTTGGGGGGGTGTCAGTCAGAGCTGAAGATCAGAATGGAATATGTGGGGGTGTACACAGCAGGGTAGTAGAGCCTAATGGTTAGGAACACAGACTGCCACTCCTCCATCCCACCCCCAACTCCACCCATCCTCACCTAGCCAGGCTCAGGGTCCACTTCCAACACTAACTAGCTGTGTAACAGAGTGCAAGTTACTTCTGAGCCTCAGTTTCCTCATCTGTAAAATGGGGATGATGCTAATAACAGCGTCTATCTCATAGGGTTGTTGAATTAGTTGAGTTAATCTATGAGTAGCTTTTGGGCCAGTGCCTGCTCAGAGTAAACACATTAAAGTGACACTTGTCCTGGCTATTGTAATTGTGCACAGACTCTGTTCAGCTCAACCCCACCCTCTGCCCCCACCCTCCTATCCTTGCTTCCTGTGCTCCTGTGATTCAGGGAGGTGGTCAGCTTATACCCTTCCTGGTTTTTCCCTCAGTCACCTTTAGGGGTGTTCGGGCATCTGGAGATCTCTTTCAAGGGTGTTACCCTCAATCTAAATGGATACGTTAGGCCTCACACAGGAGTCCTCGCACTCCTTGAGGCATCAAAAAGAGTCTAATGGATGTTACAGACCCAGAGGTGTTCTCTCTCCTTCAAGGGTAATAAATTCAGTCCACTGGGTGCTTTAGGCTGGTGAGGGTGTCCTGTCTCTCTTTTCTCTCTCCCTCTCTCATTTCCAGGGGGCATTAAACACCCTGAAGGTGTTCTCTCTCAGCGGGGGTGTTAACTACAGCCATCTGCTACTGCAGCCTCCCTGGGGATGTTAACTGGAGCTTAATGGTCCCCCTCCTGTGAGATCCTTCCTTCAAGTCAGGTAGGTGTTGGTGATGCTGTGAGTGAATACACAGCCCTGCTGAGTGTCACACCCCTCCTTGGAAATGTGGAAATGTCATACAAGAGCCCTGGCTTTTATTGAGCAGCTACTGTGTGCTCTCAGGACAGGGCATACCCTGATATCCATCTTCTCTGGAATCCTCCCAACCACCTGGGCCGCATGTAGATTGCCCAAAGATGCACAGGCCAGTAATCCAGAAGACATCTTCTCTGGAGAGGGGTCCTGAGAAGTCAGATGGGTGATGTCTGTCTATCTGGTCCTGGCCACTAAGGATATCACAGCTCTCCCAGAGGTCCCTCCTACTCTGATTGGGCACTGTAACCCCCTCGCGGGTATTACTAACATTCTAGTGGTGTTTCTGACGCCCTGAGATGCCTTCATCTCTCCTGGAGGCAGGGCTTAGAGATATAGAAGGTGTGAAAACTATCTTGGCGGATGATCTTTGCTGTCACGGGTTCCACTCACATTCCAAGGATAGGGGCTGTGTAAACGGTAATAAATGCTATCTTCTCAGGTGTGTTGTCTTACTGAAGGGTGTAACATACCATCAGCTGAGTTCTTTCCTCCCAGAAGGTGGTCTTTTTTCCCAGGTGTTCCTTTGCTCATTTCATAGTTATCAAATGCATTCCAGTTGGTGTTCTTGATGCTTTGACGATGTTCTAGTTTTCTCAAATGGTGTCATATGCACCTGAAGGGTGTTGTTGTCTCTCTCTCTCAAAGGGCTTCCCAAATACAGATGAGAAATCCTACCCCCAGAGGGTGTTTCAGAACCTCCTCTGTAGCACTCAGAGCCACCTACTGTGAAGTTGCCCCAGAAGACGCTCTCTGTGGTCTGGTGGGGGTCACAGTCACCCTAAAGATACAGGTCCAGCTGGTGAGCGATCTTCAAGGATGCTGTGTACAGTCTGGGTTGTTCTAGACACCCAAGAAGTTTGGTTTTCTGAAAGGGCGGAGCTTAATGATGGGGTAAAGACACTGAAGGCAGGGGCTTCCTACTGTCTTCTTAAAAGTGTTGTGCTCTGCACAGACAAGGGAAGGATTTCTCATTTTCTGGCCAAATGTTTAGTATTTTCAGGATAATTGTTTTGAAGTGGTAATGTCCAGAGCCAGGGTGTTTATTTGGAGATTGGCATGGTGTCCATGTCCCTGTGTAACTCTAGCATGTAGCTGACATCATTGCCCCATTTTGCAGATGAGAAAACTGAGACCACGGGATGTTTAGTGACTTGTCCAAGTGAGGAGTGGTGAAGGGGGTGGGTGGGGTGGAGCTGGAGCCTGTCTGGAGTCTTCTTCATCCCTTCAGCACATTGGCATTGGCACCTGCAGGTCAGTGGGGCAAGGGAGAGCCTCGCAGAATTGTCCTGGCCTCTTCTGTCTTGTCCCATCCACCTTCCCTTCTGGAGGCAGGTGACTCAGGGGGTGATCCCCTGAAGGGGTAGAGCATGACCTTGGGGTGGGAGAGAAAAGTGGGGGAGAGAAGTGGCAAATGGGGAGAGGGGAAGGAGAAGGGGTGAGACATGGGCAAGAGAGGGAAAAGGAGAGTGGACAGTGGAGAGTAGCATCAGGCTGGGCCAAGGCACCTGAGTGGGGGCTGAATTCTGGGGTGGGGCGGGGTGGGGTGGGGGCTCCTCTCAGGGCCCAGAGGCCAGTGGCTATTTCCTTGTTATTTCAATGAAAGCAGATCCCTTGTCTGTCACTGCAGGTGTGTGTGTGTGTGTGTGTGTGTGTGTGTGTGTGTGTACACGGCCTTCAGTGAGCCTGTGACATGTCCATGTGAAGGGGAGTGTCAGTGTACCTGACCTGGGTTCTGTCTGTCTGTCCAAATGCCCTGGGCTCACATGTCAGAAGGTGTGTTTCAGGGCTGGAGTGTAGCTGTATGTCACCATGGATCTGTGTGTGTCCACGTGTCCAGTTTGCAGGTCAGTGGGTGAGGGAGTGGCTGTGGGACAGGGTAGGTCTGTATGCGCAGTTGTGTGTCCATCTGTGTGTGTGTGTGTGTGTCTGCTATGGCTGCGTGTCCACGTGCCCACAGGCCGTGTCCCCTATGTGTGTTAGTGTATCGGTGTGTCCCTAGGTCTGTGTGTCTGCTATCCACACTGTGTGTGTTCCAGCCGCGTTCGAGTCCAGTTCTGCGTGTCCAGCAGGGGTCCTGGCCACCGTAGTTGCCACCTCCATCTCACGCCCGTCCGGTTGTCCGCCTGTCCTCCTCAGGAGAGGCGGAGCGGGGAGGGGAGGGAAAAGGAGAGGAGAGGGGGTCTCCACCTCTCCACCCACCCCCGCCCCCAGCCCCCACTCCCTCGGTCCCGGGATCGAACCTTATTTAGAGTCGCGATTCGACATCTGTTTTCAAATTTGATCAGCTCTGAACTTTATTTTCCGAGTTTGAGGAAAATTATATTCCATCGATCGCGCTCCCGCCCCCTCCCCCGCACCGCCCGCCGCCGCCGCCGCCTCCATATATCTGCGCGCGGAGCCGGGCCGGGCGGCCGCGAGGGCGGGAGGCGCGCGGCGCGCGCGGAGGAGCTGCGGGAGGAGCAGCGGGAGGAGGCGCCGGAGGCCGGCCGCCCCCGCGCCCCCCGCCCCGGCCCTGCTGCCCCGCGCCTCGCTCGCGGCGCCGCTGTCCGCCCGGAGCTCCGTCCCCAGCTTCCCGCGTCTCCATCTCTCTTGGCGCGTCTCCGCGTCGGGGTCTCTCGCTGCATCTCCCTGTCTCTGCTTCGCTCCCGTCTCTCTGTCTCTGGACATCTCTCGGTGTCCCGGTCTCTCAGTGACTCTCGCTCCCTGCTCCCGCCCTCCCTGGCTCCATCCCCTCCCCGGGGGCTCCGGGTATCTCCCCCCTACCCCCGCCCCCCGCCCCGGTGCCCCCTCCCCAGAACGCCGCGGGGGCCATGGCTGCAGGATCCGAACTTTAAACACTTCTTCCCGGACCTGTGCGGATGCGCAAACCCCGGAAAGTGAGTGAGCGCCGCGGCCGGCACATGGGCGGGGATGGGGGGCGGGGATTCCTGCCCGGGGCGGGGGCCTGGCCGCGGGAGGCGCTCCCGAGAGACCTCCGGAGCTGGGCTCCCCAAGCCGGGGGCGGGGAGGGGGGTTGGGTCTCCCCTCGGGCGGTAGGGGCGGGTGGGGCTGAGTCGGACTCCCGTGAGGAGGAGGGCGGGGGCGAGGGCTGGAGGTGCGCCCTCGGGGCAAGGGTCCAAGGACAGGGGCGCGGGGAGTGTGGGGAGCGCGGTAGACCGGGCGGTGAGAGCGCACGCTGGCGGCCAGACCTGGGGGCGGGTCTGGACTTTTGGAGCGAGAGTCGTGAGTGTAGAGAGCAAGGCTGAGGGCTTGAAATTTGGGACCTAGGGGCTCAGAGCCAAGAGACTGGATATTGGGGATGAAGAGCTGTTTGGGGTTGGGGATCAGGACTAGGGGTGTGGATATTTGGAGCTGGGTTCCGCATGGGGAGTTGGGTTTGGGGGGCTGGGAGGTCTGGATTTGGAGCTAGAGTTCAGAGCTGAGGATCTGCAAATTTGGCCCTGGATATTTGGGGTCTGGATATTTGGTGTGAGAGGTCCCAGGGGCCGTGGGGAGGATATTTGAGCCAATTTTGGGGTCTGCACACTTCCCGGCTGGGAATGCAGGCCTGGCCTTGACCTTTGGGGAGCCATGTCCTGGGGACAGGTGGCCTAGTGCCACATGCCTTTTCTGTCCCAGTCATTCCACAGCTGTCCCAGGACCATGCTGGGCCACCTCTGACATCTCTTTTCTGGCCGGGTCTCTCCTCACTGTCTGTCTGTCCCTGTCTCTTCCAGGGTCTCTGTGTCCATCTCTAATTCTCCCAGAATTTGTCTCTCTGTGTCTTTTTGTCTCTCTGTCTCTGGCAGCATCTGTCTCTACCTCTTTGGGTCCAACTCTTAGACCATCTCTCAGAATCTCTGTGCCTATCTCTGCCCTTCCCCTATCTTTCTCAGCATCTCTCTGCCTCGGTCTCTCACTATCTCTTTGTCTCTGTCTCTCCCAGTGTCTCTGTCTCCCCCTCGCTGGTTTCCGCTCAGATTAAGCCGGGGACCTAATTCCAGGCCCAGGATCGAATTTTCTGGCAACAAAGGGAAATAGCGAATCGATCGGTCGCTCCGGAGATTAAGAGACAAGCGGCGCGCGGATCTATCACGGCTAAACGGCCCCCCCTCCCGCTCCCCCCGCCCGGCCGGCCCGCCGAGGCCCAGACGCGCTCCGCATCGCCAAGCAGCCTCTGGAGCCCCGGCTGCCGGCAAGGCGAGCCCAGAGCTAACTGCTGCCCTGCCGCGGGCCAGAGCCTGGGGAGAGCTCAGCCAGCCCCTGGGGAGGAGGGGAGGGGGTAGTGAGTGAAACGGAAGCCTCAAACCACCCCAGAGTCATGCTGCACACACCTGTGGCCTCAGGTAACATCTTTCACCCATACCTGCCTGTCAACATACCTGTCACATTGCTGTCCCACACCTGGACCTCCAGGTAACATTCGTCGTCTCTTTACACCTGTGCCCTGTAGCTAATCCCTGTCCTCCGCACCTGTTCCCTTCATCCACACCCCCCTCCAGGTGTCACCTGTTTCCTCTCACCTGCCCCCTCCCCAGGTAACACTTGTCACTTGAAGAAACCTGTCCCAAAGATGCCCATGATCAAGCTTACCTGCACCTCCAGGTAACACCTGTTCTCCGAACTTTGCCCTTTCCACCTGAATCCCGGCATGTCTCATTTCATACCACGTTATTCCCTCTCTACCTGCAGCTGCACCCCTCCCCTCCCCCGGAAAGCCCTAGACGCACTTGTTTCTCACACATCTGTATTTCTTCATCTCTGTCTCCTTCAGGCAGTACCTGTCCACCACGTCTTACCTCGCATTCTCTCACGCAGTCCCTTCCTTTACACATAAGCACTCACGCTCAACACACGAGCATCCTTCTTCTCTGACCTCAGGTCGCGGCTGCTCCCCCTTCCCCCCTCCCCCCGACTCTCACCCATACCTCTCCCTTATAATGCTGACCTGGTCCACCCTCACGCTGGTCCTTCCAGAAAAACCTCCCACGCCCTGCCCTTGTCACTTGAGAAATGCATCTGCTTCATGGCAACTCTCTCTGCCTGCACCTAACTCCCTCACCCTCTCCCTCACGTGTCTCCCAGTCTCCCATCCTTTAATGTAAGTACACCTACTTCCAAGGCTTCCTTCATACCTGTCATTTCAGGTAACTCATCCCAGACAAGAGCGCATGCGCCAACTTCACATGTCTCCTAACCACCCCCCATGGCTCATGGCCCCCAGGTATCAGGTGTAGCCATCTTTTGAGTCCCTCCCCTGCCATGTCTCCTTCAAGCCCATGTCCACATGCACGCTTGCTGCTGGCCTCATGTCCTCACTGTCTCTCTGGGTCTCCCAAGGTGCAGCTTCCCGCTGGCACACCTTTGGGCCGGGAATCTGTCCTGGTCGACAGGTACCTGCCTCCCCTGCATACCTGTCCCTGCAGGTACTACTTATCTGCCTCTCTTCTTTCCCCACATACCTAACGTTCCATGTTCCTCACTTCTTTTTCCTTGCCTCACAAGGTCATACCAATATCTCCACACACCTGCCCGTTGCTCACCTGTCTACCTCAGGTATCACCTGCTCCAGTACTACGTCCACTCATTCTTCAAGCAAACAGGTACTGAGCCCTCCACATACCCTCTCCTTAGTCTCTCTCCTCTTTACATCTCTTCATCCAGGTCTCTGCCAAACTGCTGGACTCCCCAGCCTGTCCCCAAGGATTCCTGCTCCTGCCCCACAGATGCACACCTGACTCCCAACACTCTAACCTTCTCCCCAACTCACCACATCCACTGTGGCCCTCGTTCCTTCATAGCTTCTTCAAACACTGTGTACCCACACCGTCCCTCTCAGCCACCTGCTCATACAACCTGTCGCCCCCGCCCCTCTAGAGCCTAACCTTCAGATCCCTCACACCTGTCTCCAGCTCACTTCCCTCTGGAACGACCTGTCCCTTTTTGCAGAACGTGTCACCAGCCATCTATCTCCTCAGGGAATACCTTTCTCAGTGAGCATAAGTAACACCTGTAGCATTTGTTAAACACATGTAACACCTGTTCCTAGCCATCTACACACCTGCCTGCTGTGGTGTGCAGAAGCTCTTAAGTCAGGGGTTCTTAGACTGGAGCGGGCAGAGGAAAGATCTGGAGGGCTTGTGGGACCACAGAGACCTGGGTCTCACTGCAGAGACCCTGGTGCAGCAGGTCTGGGGAGGAGCCTGACACTCTGCATTTCTAACAAGCTCCAGGTCGTGCCGCTGCTGCTGCTGGTCCACTCTCTGAGACCTGCTCATAACGTGTGCCTGGCCACTGCTTATTAAACACCCATCTCTGTGACAGTTGGTGTCTTCTGTTCTTCATATCCATTGTCTCATTTCATCTTCATGAGACCCTTAGGAGAGAGGCACTTCTCTTATCCTTTATTCCCATTTTGCAGAGAAGGAAACTGAGTCCAGAGAAATGGAGTCATTTCTGGGCTCAGAAGCTGGTAGATACTGGAGATTTGCATCAATCTGAGGCCATCTGACTGCAGTCATCCAAGTGTCCCTGTCCCCCACACCTGCCCATCAGGTGACCACCTTCCTCCATAGACACATCTGTCCACCTCATCACTTTGGCATCATTTGCTTGCCCATCACCTGCCAGCTCTCCTACATCCCACATTCTACCTCCATTTCTGTCCTTGGATACCCTACCTGCCTGCTGGCACACCTATCTCTCTGACAGTGACTCCACCGGCCAAGCTTGTCATCCGCCTCCTGGTTTCCACCTGCCCCCCGCCAAGCGAGCACAGCCTCCTGACACACACCTGTCTCCCCATATACACCTTGGTCTCTGGTTCCTGGCTCCTTTTTCCTATTCCCCCACTAGTCTTTTATCCCCTCTCTCTGTCTCCATCTGCCCATCCCCCTTTGCTTATCCCTGAATCTGTCTCGTTTCCTCCCTCCCTATCTGTGTTCTCTGTTTTTCTCCATTGCTCTCTCTCAGGGTCTCTGAATCTCTCCCTATCTCTTTATAGCGCTCTGTCTGTCTGTCTGCGTCCTGTACTTTGTCTCTGTCTCATTCTCTGTCACCTCTCTCCTCTTCTGTCTCTGTCCCTTGCCCTCTCCACTGACAGTGGAAATCTTAGGGAGACTTCAAGTCATACTGATATGCATCTGAGTCCAGACATCACCACTCACCCCTGTGGGACTTTGGCTAAGTTACTGTCCCTGTTGGAGCCTCAGTTTCTGCATCTGTGAAATGGGCATCATGGCAGCTCCTACCTCCCAGGTCATAGTGTGGATGAGAGACTGAAGGAAGCCAGAGGATGCGGGCGGTGGTTGGGGGCACAGATAGGGGCTGACCTTCCCTCCGTTGGTCCCTCTCTGCTCTTGTCTCTTTCCCAGGGCTGCAACCCCGCCCGGCTGTCAGTGGAAGCATGTGTGTGGTGGGGGGAATGGAGAGAGAGGTGGGCAGAAGCATCCCGGCCGGCCGAGGCCTGGGCATGGGACCCGGTGTGGGGCTGGGGACAGGGATCGATCCGCCTCGGCGGCAGTGCGCGGGCCAGGATTGCATCTTGTCACAATAATTTATTGCTCTCATCCCGTCTGATCGATGGCGCTGAATTAGCACCGTGCTATGCCCCTGGAGCCCCGAGCCTCCCCCAGTCCAGCCGGACCCTGACCCTTCTCTGGCCCTTGTGGGATCCCCGAAGCCCAGGAACCCAGTTCCAGCTGGCCCAGGCCCCACGCCTGGCTCCGGACATGGGGGTCCTGCCCTCGGTGCCCCACGTCTCTGCCCCCTCACCCTGGGTCTTGCCTCCCCGCCTCCACTGCTGTCCATGGGTCTCTGCTTTTCTGTTTCTTGATTCACACCATCCCTCTGTTTCCCTGCCTTGCTCCCTGTAGCCTGAGTTCCCTTCCAACAGTATTTGCTGAGCACATACTTGGTGCCAAGCCCCACGATCAGGACACACAACCTCCCTGCCCTTCGGCCAGTGCAGTCCAGAGGGGCTCCCATGGTCTCGTGGCTCCTAGGACTAGTTGGTCACCCTTGCCTTCAGTGCCCTGTCCCTCCACCCCCCTCCCCGGCACCCCCACCATGCCACAGTCATTGCCACTGTCTCTGACATAGAGCCTGGGAGCCAGAGGATCCAGCAGTGGGGGGGGGGGGGCGGGGCGGGGCAGGTGGTGCAGGGTCTGGGGGTGTAAGGATGAGACTGGGATTCAGCTGGAGGAGTTGAGGACCAGCTTGGAAGAGAACCCCAACTCCACTGGGGTTCAGGTGGATGCAGGGGCTGGAGTTGGAGTTGGGGTTGGGGCGGGGTGGTGGTGAGGAGGAGGGGACAGGCTTTGGAGTTGAGGTGGCAGCCAAGAACTAGATCAGGCCCCCTCCCGGACACTGGTCCCCTCCCCCAAGACTGCAGAAGAGCCCAGGTGGGCATTGAGGTGGCCATGAACCCACACTTGGGGTCTGCCTGTGCCAGTGGGACTCTGACTTTCCCCATCGTTGCTCCGGCCTCGGGCCCTGCAGCCCCCCTCATCCACTCCTGTACCTCTGCCCTAATCCCTCAATTTTCCGCATCTCTGCCCCCTCCTCCTTCCTCCCTGACCCGGGGACTCTCCTCCCAGCAGCTCTCTCCCCGTGACCTCCAGCTCTAATTTACTTTGTGAAGCCTCTCTCGGACCGCTCCTCTTTCCCGGGTTTCCCTAACTCGGGTCTCCCGCCCCCGGCTCTGGTCTCTGTCAGTCTCTCTCTGTGTCTCACTCCCTCTCTGTCTTTGTGAGACTCTCTCTGGCCTCCCGTCTTCTCTCTGCGTCTCTCCTGTCTCTGTTCCAGTCTGTTTGCCCGCTCTGGGCTGCTCCACGCTTCTCTCCCATATCTCCCTCTCCCAATCACTCTATCTCTCTCCCTCTGCAGGTGTCTCTCAGTCTCCCCCAGCTCTGCGCTCCATCTCTCTGCATCTCGGAAGGGAGGGCGGGGGTCGGGCAGCAGAGCCCGGGCTCTGGGTCCATCTGCGGTTGCGCCTCCCTCCCTCTCCCTTCCCCCAGCGCTGTTTGGTAGGCGGGGTGCGTGGCACTGCGGCTCCCACCTCCCGGGGGACGCTCCCTCACCACCCCCCCTTCCTGACACCGTTCGGAGCGCTGGCCGCAGCCCCAGGGACATCCGTGCAGAGACTGGAACTCAGGGAGAGAGACTGAGACCTAGAGAGACACACATCACCCCAGAGATGCCAGCTAGAGGGAGAGACAGTGTGAGGGTGGGTCTGAGGTCTCCTTCCTGCCCTGGCTTCGTGCCTTCCAAGCACCCCACACCCACTTTCTCCAGGCTGGAAGCTGGTGCCCCATCTGTCTGCCAAACTGTCCCTCGGTCTTGCACAGTCAGCCTGGGCAGAGGTTCCTGGGTGTGTGTGCACGCTTGTGTGTGCGTGTGTGCTTGTGTGCAAGCTGTCTGGACCATGTGTGTCTGTGGTGTGTGTGATACTAACCTAGGGGGGCTTGGCTGCCTTTTCGTGGGACTGTGTGATCTGTGTTGCAGCACATGTAAATGTGGCGTGTGGAAAGGTGTGTGTTCCTGGGCACAGTGATGAAGTGTGGGTGCGTGAGACCTTGGGGTTGAATTGAACCACGTATGTCGTGTTTATGCCCATGTGTGTGACTGGGGTGTGATGCTCAGCTGTCTGACCCCGAAACTCTGGAGCTGTGCCGTGCTTGGAGTTTCCGGGTCAGGTGGCCACACGGCGTGTCTGAGTGGCCAAGAGAGGACATGTCTGAGGGCCAGGAGACCAGAAGGCTTAATAGCCCCAGGGAGATGGAGTGGAAGGACCGAGAGAACGCCACCCTGGTGGGACCCCAGGAGCCAGGCTGGTGAGTGTGGGTATGAGGAACACAGCACAGGGACAGCTGTGGACACAGTCACACAAATCCCCCCCGAACTGCTGCATCAGAGACTGGCTGTGTGTGGCAGTGCCTTTGTGTGCAGGGGGTGCTGTTGTGTGTCCGAGCCTGTGGGCTTGTGTCTGAGTCTGGGATCAGGTGTGGACCGGGTGTGTGTACATGTGTGTGGTCATTTGGGGAGCTGGATAAGGAGTATCAGTTCATGACAGTTACATGAACGAGACTGTGACCAGCCCTGAAGCGTGTGGAAGGCTGTGTGTATTCACGTGAGACTGGTGGTGTACGTGTGCACCACTTGTGTAAACTGATGCTCAGCGACGTGTGGGGCTGCATCTCTGATGTCGTGTGAGTATCAGCCTGGGTATGGTGTCAATGTGTGTGTTGTGGGTCTGTGTGTCACAGGTGCCTGTGTGTTTCCGTCCCTGTGTTTCCTGTGGGGATGAGCCAGGTCTCAAAGGAGCTGGGCGGTTGTGGGGATGACAGTGTGTGGTCTTGACAGAAGTAGAGACAATGGTGTGTGTGTGTGTGTGTGTGTGTGTGTGTGTACACACACAAGGACACCCCTGCCTGTGGTCAGGCCAGACCATTTGGTGGATGTGGGCGGGGGTGGAGTGGGTGACCTTGGGAGTCGGGGCAAGGCCAGGCAGCTCCTATCACCTTCCTGACCCCTTCCTCCCCAGGACAGCCATGAGGATCTCCTTGGTACCTGTGATGGGAGGTCCTGGGGCCTAGGTTTGTGTACCCATGGACGTGGAATAGTCTGTACAGACAGGTGCGCGGGGAGTGTGTGCTAACATACTGTATGAGAGCCGGCGGCTGGCTGTGTGTGCCCAGGTGGGACAATGTGTGTGGGTGTGGTGTGTGTGAAGGGTGCCTAGTCGTGTGTGTCCAGGGAGAGTGTGTGCATGCACAGGGGGTCTACTGTGTGTCTACTGTGTGCACAGGTGTGTCCTACATGGGTATGTGGTATATGGAGGCGTGTGTACCAGGTTGGGTGCAGTTGGAGCACCAAGGGGTGTGTGTGTGTGTGTGTGTGTGTGTGTATCTATGTGTCCGGGTGTGATCTGTGTGCTTGTCAGTGTGTGTGTGTGCATGCGTGCGGGGGCCGCGGGAGAAGGGTCTTGGGCCGCGTCTCTCTCCTCTTTAGACAGAGCCCTGGAGAAGATATGAAATTTAAAAAAAAAATCAATTTTCATTCCACTTGTGCAGATTGTGTTAAGGGGAGGTGGGGGGGCTGGGTGAGGGATGAAGGGGCTGGGGTGGGGGGTGCAAGGCCTGAGGCGGATCCTGAGGCAGCCGGAGCAGCTTAGAGAAATCAAAACAACTGGTTAAACCCCAGCCCAGGGGGCCGGGGTGATGGGGCGGGGGGCAACAAGGAGACAGAGGCAAAGAGAGACAGGGAGAGACAGAGATGCCTAGAGACAGAGACAAGAAACAGAGACACTAAGAGATGGAGATATTTGGAGACAGAGGCTGACAGACAGATGGGGCGACAAAGACAGAGAGAGAGAGAGACCCACTCGAGAGAGACAACTGCATAAGCAGGCCTGGTTCAGTGCCTGCCTCACATACGACCAGGCTTGGGGTGTCCACAAATGAGTGGATGGACAGACAGCTGGACAGATGGTCGCAGGAGCATTGGGATCCCAGAGTGGGGTTATCTCTGAGTGCCCACTCCACCCCCACCCAGCCTCATCCAGCTGGGCTGTGGGTCTGAGTGTGGCGCTGTGTGTATGTGTGCGTGTGTATGTGTGCAGCCGTGTGTGCTGCTGGCCTGGTGATGGCTGGCTGTGTTGGTGTTGTGCGTGCACCTCTGTCTCCTTGCATGATGGAGAGTGTGCACATACATGGTCTCCGGTGTTTGTCTTTGTGAATGTGTGCTTTCCTGTCACTTGTGTGTGACTGGCTTGGCTGTACTGCTGGGTGTTGCTGGGTGTGCCTGGGTGTGTGTGTGTGCTTCTAAGCTGGCATTGTGTCAGTGTGCGCTTTGCAGCTTTGTGTGCCTGTATTCATGAGCCTTGGTGTATGACGGTGTGTCTATGTTAGTGTGTATCTGTCTATAATTAATGATTGTGTGTCTTTGTTTCCATAGGGGACTGAATCGGTGTGTGTGTGTGTTGCATATATCTGTGTACAGTTGTGTGTCTGTCTCTGTGTTGACGTCTATGACCTTGACAGTAAATGTGTGAGTGTTTTGACATGGATGTCTCTGTGTGGTGTGTAACCTGGTGGTGCGTGTGCCTGGGCTGCTGTGTGTCAGGGGCTACGTGATGGTGTTGGTTGTGGCAGTCTTGGTGTGCATGAGTTGGTTAACGTGCATCACATGTTGTTGTGATGTGTGTTGTGTGAGCCAGTGTGGCGTGTGTCACTTTGTTGAGCTGTGTCAGTGTCATGTGTTGTGTGGCACTGTGGCGTATGTGTGTCTGGGTTGCTGTGTGGGTCTGTGTAGCTCCTTGGTAGGGAGGGGAGGGAAGCAGCCTTTGCCGGCCCAGCCCCTCTCTGCACTGCTGCGCGCACAGGCGCACACATGTTCGGTGCCATGGCTGCGGGCAGTGAAGATGGAGGGGCGGGGGGGGCTGTGGAGGAAGCAAAATAAAATTAAAAATTAAAGCTTGCCCGGAGTCCCCATCCGCCCCGTGCGGACTGGTGGGGAGGGGCGGGGTTGCAGCCGCTCCTCCTCCACAGCCACGGGGGCTGGGTGTTTGTCCATCTGTCCAGCCGTCCAGCCAGGCCCCTGCCAGGCCCACAGCCCCAGTCGGCCCCGCAGGCCCTGCGCCCTCCGTTGGTCGATCAGCGATCGATGGGGCCAGGGGGGCGCCAGGGGCAGGGCAAGATCAAAGGGGCCCCTAGAGACAGATGCGGGATGCTGGGACGGAAACAGACGCGGAGATGGGGAGACAGAGACACAGAGATAGGGGTGGAGACCCCCAGACATAAAAACAGGGTGGTGTGGGGCCCCAGAGACATGGGGACCCAGAGACAGACATGGGGACGCTGAGATGGAGTGCCATGGTGCCCGGACAGGACAGTCAGGGGCAGACAAGCGGGGAAGGGGGCAGAAGAGGAGGGGGCAGGGGCCCGACAGGACCCGGGCAGGGGGACAGAGATGGGAGAAGTGGCAAGCAGAGACCTCGAGATGGCAGAGACGCGTGCCTGCGTGCGAGAGACGCGGGGGGAGCGTGGGAGCAGGGCCCGAAGCGCCGATCCCACGGCTCCTCGTTATAACGTGTCCGGAGGAGGCGGCGGGGAGTTGAAAGCATCGGGAAGAGAAATCAAAACCAACACGGAAATGAGAAGGGCCAACAGGGGGTGGGGGCGGGGGTGTGAAGCAGGAGGGAGGGGGGCCCGGAGAGGCAGAGAGAGCCAGGGAGGTGGGGGAGAGAGAGGTGGATGGAGCGAGGTGGGGAGATGGGAGAGAAGAGAGGCTGAGATGGGCCAGGCGGGCGGACAGGGGCAGAGAGACCGAGAGATGGGAGTTAGATGTGAGAAGGGAGGAAAAGAGACAGATGGCACAGAGAGTTCGAGAGACAAAAGACCTGGGGAGACATGGAGGAGAGACAGAGAAGGGCCAGGGGACAGAGAGGGACAGACCTGGGAGGACATGGGGGGGGCATGGTCGTGGAGGATAGAGATACAGGCAGAGACTGAGTGATGGAGGGAGAGAGGCAGAGTGGGGGAGACTGCTGGGTGGGGAAAGATGGGGCGAGACACCTGGGTTGAGGGGAGATGAGAAAACAGACCAGAGAGAGAAGCAAAGTGGAAAAGAGATGGTGGAAGGAGACAGAGAAGGGACAAGAGAGACGATGAAGAGGAAGAGAGATAAGGAGGGAGAGAAACAGAGAAAGTTGGGGAGCTGGAAGGAGATGAGGATATAGGAGCAGAGGAAGAGGGGCTGCCCCCAGCAGCGGCCTGAGTGCTAGGGAGGGGGAGTGAGCTGAGAGACCTCAGTAGACATGGGGTGGGGGAGGCTGGAGGCTGGGGTGAGGGTGGCTCTGGGTGGGTGGGCAATTGGGCAAGCCTAGGGGTTGAGGGGGTGGGCTGCCAAGGCTCCTCTGGTGTCCAAGGGGTGGGGTTGATGGGGGGAACACTGCGGGTTTCTGAGGTGTGTGGGATCCTTGAGAGGCAGGGCGTGTGAGAGGGGTGGTGTGTTCAAGAGTCTGTAGAGGGGAAGGGTGGGTGGGTACCCCAGGGAGGGAGCATGAAGATGGCACACCCTCTGAGAGGTGGGGTCTGGAGGGGTGGAAGGATCTGGGGCTTGGGGTGTCTGGGATGGTGGGCATCTGAGAAGAGCGGATGTGTGAGGGAGTGGGTGTCTGAGGACGGTGGCAGTGTCGGGGTTGGTGGGGTATCTGAGGGAGAAGGGCTGACAGAAAACAAACGGTGGGGAAAGGTCTGAGAGACTGGGATGAGCAGGGGATAATACAAGTATCTGAGAATGAGGTACCCAAGGCGAGGGGTGTCCCAGGGAGTGGGGGTCTGAGAAGGGGGACCTGTTGCAAGGGGGGGGGGTGGGAAGGGAAGAGGGAGAGGCAGATCCAAGGGGTGCCTGAGGCGGGACGCAGATCTAAAGGGTGGGGGTGTCTGAAGGGGGGAGGCATATCCAAGGGGAAGGGGTGTATGGGGGGAGGCAGATCTAAGAGGAGGAGGTATTTGAGGGAGGTGTCTGAGGGGAGAGGCAGACCTAAGGGGAAGGGGCTGTCTGAGGGGGGCCGTCTGCAGAGGAGGCAAGCCCAAGTGGCGGGGTTCTGAGGAGGGCAGCGGGTTTAAGGAGGGCATCTGAGGGAGCACTCCTGCGGGCGCTGGGGGCCGCTCTGTGGGGTGGGTGGGGCGGAGGGCAGGGCGGGCAGGGGCAGGGGCTGGGCCGGCCCCCTCCCAGCCCGTCGGAAGGCCGCCCAGTGCTGGCTGGCTCTGGGCGGCCAGATGAGAGTGCGGGGCGCGCGAGCTGGACCAGCCAGCCCGGGGGCCAGCCGGGCGGGGTGGAGGTGGGGGCAAAGAGGTGGGGAGCGGGACAGACCGGGGACAGCCACAGAGGGAGACCGAGGGAGAGCCCGAGACGCAGAGACGGACCCGGAGAGGTCAGGCGCGAGGCGAGGGATGGAGAGACAGCGGCAGAGACGGTGCGGGGCGGTGCGGGCACGAGTGTGAGCCGGGAGTGTGAGTGAGTGGCGAGGAGCGCGGAGGGAGGCTGGGAGCCTGTGGTTAGTGGTGAGGCACAGAGGAAGGGGAGGCTGCGGGGAGGACGGCCGGGAGGGAAGGACCGGGCGCAGGGCCGGGAGAGGGACTGGGAATGATGGGGACCAGCGGGCAGAGGGGTGCCTGCAGGGGGAGGAGGCGGGGCAGGATGAGGGAAACGAGGGCGGCTGGGGCCTGGGTGGGTGGAGGGGGACGTCCCCCCGGCAGTGCCAGCCCCTGACTGACTTCGGTCTGTCTCTCTTGCTTGCTCCATCCTGTCCTCATCCCTCTGTCTGTCTGGCCTCTCTGCAGGGCTGGCTCCACCATGGACTGTAGCTGCGTCTCCGACCTTCTCTTCACCCCACCCGCCCTGCCGGCTCTCTGGACCCCTGGTAACTGGCCCAGACCTACCCCACCCTTTCCCCAGCCCTGGGACCTTCCCAGCTTTCTGGCCCCTCCTTTCTGCATCTCTCACTGTCTTTCCTCCATCTGCCCGGGGTCTTGGTCAGAGTCGCCTGAATCCAACCCCTTAATGAAAAACTTGGCTAAAAACTTCACGGCCAGATGTCCCTGCCACCTGCCTGCTGGGACACGAGGGTCTTTTGGAGGACAGGTGAGGTGTGGGGTCTGAGCGGGACAAGGATGCTGGAGCCTGAAGACCTGGGGTCTCTGCCGGCCGCAGTCTGCTTCCACCCAGGACCTGAGAGCAAAGAGAAGCAGGGAGACTGGAGACAGACGGGCGCTGATGGCACAGGGCTGGGGACGAGAGGGGGCACTAGACCAGGCGCTGGTGGACAAGTGGACAGACCAGACGACCCAGGCAGGGGAACACGGAGATGCGGCCCAACCAGCTGGAACAGGAAAGAGGACGGCTTGCTTGGAAGTGGACACCCAGACCAGGGATGTGGAGAACAGTAAGACTTGGAAGTGCATTTGAGTCCAAGTCACATGCCCCACAGATGGGCAGTGAGAGGGAAAGGGAGAGTTGTGTGTGTGTGTGTGTGTGTGTGTGTGTGTGTGTGTGTGTGTGTGTGTACACACCACAAGACAGAGTGAGAGACGAGACAGACTCCGTACTGGTTATTTAGGATCCCGGGGTGTGTCTCTGTGTCACCCTCCAGTAGTTTCCGGAAGAAGGGTTCGCACTGGGGAAGTGTGTGTCCATCTCTTCGTTGAACTGGTTCTGCCTGCTTGTCCATGCACGTCTGAGGTCACCTGAGTGTCTGCAGACTGGGTGTGTTGTGTGTCTTTGGGACTCTGAGTGTCCACAATTCTGAGTTGGGGGGGGGAGTCTGCCAGCTTGGCTCAGTAGGCGAAGAGCTTTGACTGCTCCTTTCGTGGTGTGTGGCATTCTGAACCAAACGGAGGTCTCATCTTGCTGCATTTTGGGTCGTGTGGGTGGGTGGGTGGTCCCCCAAGCCTCTGTGTCAGGGGCTGTGTCTGTATTTGGGGTATGGGGCTGGTTCTGTGTGTCACTGAGTGTGGCTGCACATTGCGGGCTGTGCGTCTTGATGTGTGTGCCTGTGTGCCGAGATTGTGGGTCCTCCTCCCTCTGCTTGTGTTTGTGTGTCAGCATGTACAGCACACCCGAGAACACGCATGGAGGACAGGCCGGGTTGTGTGTCTGTGTGTTGTCATCTTCGGGGTCGTTGGGGCGTGTCTGTGTGATGCAGCTGCTGGGACGTGTTCTGGGTGTGGAATGGGCCAGAGCTTGTGTGTTGTTGATTCGGCTGTCTTCTTAGATAAGAAAGACTCCAGACGGAGTTGAGAGAGAAATTCTCTCTTTAGGGAGGAAACTGCTTGGCCTTCCCCAGCCTCGGGCAGATCCCGGGCAGCCTGGCTGGGACCCTGCTTCTTCTTGCCTCCCATCCCTGAAATTCCAACAAGCCAGAGAGGGCAAGGAACTGCCTGGGACCACACCAGCAAGTGGATACCAACACTCTCCCAGCTCAGAGACCCTGCCCGCTCGCCCGCCCCAACCACCTTCCTTTCCTGCAGGGCTCTCTGCGGACTATAGGCTAATTCTGCCATCTGTTTTCATGCCTGGGTCTGGGGTCTCTGAGAAGGGGGACGGGGACAGAGGCTGTGGCACAGAAGTGGGACCCAGGGCCTGGGGCCTTGTGGGTGAGAGGTGAGATTTAGGGGTGGGCGAGCCCTTTGGTCTCCACCTAGCATCTGTATGTCTGGACACTGGGGCGCAGGGTGCTCATCGGAGCTGTGGAAGCGAAGAGTTGGTTGTAGGACTTCCCTGGAGGTCCAGCAGTTAGGAATCTGAGCTTCCTCTGCAGGGGGCATGGGTTCAATCCCCGGTTGGGAACTAAGATCTCAGGAGGCCAAAAAAAACAAGAGTTGGATGCTTGTGGCGGGGGTGGGGGTGCTCTACTGTTAGGGTGTCATGTGGGTGTGACTGTCAGGTTGACACATGCGTCTTGGTGTAGCACTCACGGTCTTCACCACATGGTGTTTCATTTGGGCCTTTGGGGTTCTGTGTGTCTTTCATCACAGTTGTGTTAGCGGGTCCCAGTGCTGAGGGGCCTGAGATGTGCAATCCTGTGTGTCTGGTGTGAATGCCTTGGTGGCACGTTTGTAGTGTGTCATGCTCTGGCAGGACTGTGGCTCTCTGGTACAGCCGGGGGGGTCCCTAGAGGGCAAGTGGATGTTTGTGTGACAGGCTGTGTGCTGTGGGCGTATACCCACACACGTGCTCCCAGACTGACATGGCACAGAGGCAGGGCAGGGACACAGGGAAGTGATAGGTGTAAATACATGGACAGGTGTAAAGGCATACTTGTACACAGGCCCAGCCTGGATGTTCCAGGGTGAGGTCAGCCGGGGCAGTGGAGAGGTGCAGGGTGGTGAACTTCGGGGAGATGGACAAGGGACAGGGAGAAGAGACAGCAGGAATCAGAGGCCATTCAGAGTGCACAGAGATCAGACCTTGCGGGGCAGGACCAGGCTGGGGAGGCGCAGGGAGAATGCAGTGGAGGGCATGCCCTTTCCTGCAAGCCCCTCCCAGACCGCCCCGCCCCCAGCATCAAGGACAGGGGAATCTGGTCCCTGCCACCCTCCAGCCCAGACGTGCCAAGGCAGGGGATCGGGCTGTAAGTGCCAACCCAGGGTCCCTGGACGCTGAAGTCTCTCCCTCTGTTTGGACAATCTGGGGACTGGACACCAAGTGCGGTGTGGAGAGTGGGCATCAGCTCCCCAAAGATGCCTGAGGGTGCTCATCAGAGACCAGGGGTCAGGGGAGAGGGGGATGCCTCCTGGTCCCCCGAGTCCCCGACTCGGCGCCCTGACCCAGGGCCGCTCCCCTGCCTCCCGTCCCCAGGCTTTGCCTTCCCGGATTGGGCCTACAAGCCAGAGTCGTCCCCCGGCTCCAGGCAGATCCAGCTGTGGCACTTTATCCTGGAGCTGCTGCAGAAAGAGGAGTACCAGGGTGTCATCGCCTGGCAGGGGGACTACGGGGAGTTTGTCATCAAGGACCCCGATGAGGTGGCTCGGCTCTGGGGCATCCGGAAGTGCAAGCCCCACATGAATTATGACAAGCTGAGCCGGGCTCTGCGGTGAGGAGGGGCTGGGGACCTTGCCCCCTCCCCTCCCTGTCCCTCTGGGGCCCTGTCCCCTGGGGGCTTTCCCTCAACTTCCTGGGGGGCAGAATCCTTTGGGATCCCAGCGCACAGCGCTCTGTGCCTATAGCTGCCGTAAGTACCCACTTCTTAGTGAAGGACCAGAGCCCTGGGCTGTGGAGCCATACAGGGCAGGATCCCAGCCCCTACGTGGCCCTGTGACTTCGGCCTCAGTTTCCCCAAGCTGTTGTGCTCTGTGCTGGGCACCAACCAAGTGTTGGGGGGGTCTGCCTTCGCTTCCTGGGGTCCCACCTCCTGCATCAGCATCCTCTTTCTGCTCACAGCTACTACTACAACAAGCGGATTCTCCACAAGACCAAAGGGAAGAGGTTCACCTACAAGTTCAATTTCAGCAAAGTTGTGCTCGTCAATTACCCATTGTTGGACATGGCAGCCGCCACCACGGGCTCCCCGCTCCTGCTGACCCCTGGTCCCTTTGGGGGAGCCCCTGGCCCAGATGCTCCTCCCCTCACCCCCGAGGTGAGTTCGGATCTTGGGGTCCCCAAGCCCTGAACCCCCTGGGGAGGGGACAGCCTGTCTGAGTGGTACCTATTCCCTCACCTCCCTCTCTAGACCCTGCAGACCCTGTTCTCTGCTCCACGCCTGGGGGAGCCAGGGGCCCGGGCACCCCTTTTCACCCCCGAGACAGACAAACTGCGTCTGGACAGCCCTTTCCCATTCCTGGGCTCTGGTAAGGGCCTGGGGGTCCAGGGGTGCCCCCAGGGTGGGGGCGGGGGGTGAGCAGGCATGCTAAATGTGTGTGAGGGAAGAAGATGGGCAAAGATGGGGCTAGTGCGTGCGCATGTGTGTCTCTAGAAGTCAGAGGATGTAAGCGAGGTGAAGCAGAGAGGAGGGAAGCTGGAGAAGGGGTCAGGCTGAGAGCAGAGCTTTTGGGGAGCACTAAATGGGAGGCAGGCAGGGAGGTGGAAATGAGGGGAGCCACGTGAGGGTGGGGAGATGCCGTTTGGGAGGTCGATGGGAGAAATCAGGTGGAACACGGCAGGGAGGAATGACCCGGCCTACCTGACCCCCTCTGTACCTGTCACCTTCTCTCCAGGTGCCACTGGCTACTCCAAGCCCCCTGGCCTGCTGGGGCACTTCAGCCGCGCCTTCCCGGAGCACCCCTGGAACTTCAGCCCATACCTCACTGGCCCCTTCCCCAAGCTGCCCCCGCCTCTCTACCCACCACACTTCTACCCCAACCCCCTGGCCAGTTCCCTGGGCCACTTGCCCTCGGCAGGGGTAGGGGGCAGCCCCACCGCCACGCCCCTGCTGGCTGCCACCGGGGAGGGCCTGGGCCCGGAGCGCCCTGCGGGCCTGGCTGTGGCCCAGCGCCTGGCGCTGCCAGGGGCCGGGGGTCCAGAGGCCGTGCTGGGCGGGAAGGAAGACAGCGACTCGGAGCTGGAGATCACCGATGTCAGTGGCTGCAGCTCTGACAGTGAGGGTGACGAGGGCCTCCCCGTGCCCCCCAAGGCCAAGGCGGGCAAAGGGGGGGTCGGCAGCTGAGCCGGTGAGGGGAGATGGATTATTCCGGGGTGGAGACCAGGGCGGCTGCCTGTGGAGCCTCTTCGGTGGTCTGGTCTGCCCTTGATGTCCTGCCGGAGGCTGGGCCTGGGCGCATGGCGGCCCTAGGCTTCTTCTCCAGCCCCAGACTGGAGGGGTCTCACCTCTCCTCTCCAGCAAGGGGAGGGGACACGATGACCTCCAGCCTCCTCCCCAGGCTCCAGTTTGAGCAGGGGGTCCCCGCCTGACCCCCCTCTCCTGAAGTGCAATATGGCGCCCAGCCTCCCCGCTGCCCACCTGCCCCTGTGCTGTGACCTGAGTGTTTGTGCGGCCGTGTCTCCCCCCTGTGCCGGCCCCAGTGCTGACGCCCACCCCCACCCCTCCCCACAGGCCCCCTGGGGACAGGGAGCTCAGAGCAATAACCCCGCCCCCAGCCCCCACCCAGGAGGCCCCCTTCCCCCAGAGCCCCATCAGCCACCCCCAGAGATTTACTACAAAAATAAACGAACAGAAAGAAGTGTGAGATGCTGGATGCCCAGCATCGTTGTGGGTGACCAAGGGGGCTTGGGGTGGGGGCTGCGAGGTGTGTGTGTGCGGGGGCGGGGGGGCAGCCCTGGGGAGTCAACATTAAGACATGGGATCGGATGAACGCAGAGGTGATGCGGTGGGATAGACGGAGGAAGCAATACCAGACAGTCGTGGTGGGAGGGGTTCCAGACACCATTCTGGGGCCCTTCCTCGCCCTTACACACTCAGACCTCTCCTTAGATAATATATATTAAAAAATAAACCTCCAATTCAGGGTATAAAAACAGAGCAAAGGCACTTGGGGGGTGGGGGTTGGAGGGCCTGGCCACCCCCCCCCACCCAGGCAATACTGAGATGGCCCAGGAATGGGGGCCAGGTGGTGCCCCCCCGGAATGAAGCCCTGAGTCCCCCAAGCGGGAGGGAGAGAAGACCAAAGCCAGTGGGAGGTGGTGGGGGGCAGTGATCCCATCTGGGTGACCCCCCATCCCACCAAGGCGTGGCCTGGGGCAGCCCGGCTCCCTCTCCTCAGGCCCCTGGGGATGGAGATGCTGGGTAGTCGGCAGTCGTGCAGTGGCGGGTGGCCCTCTCCTTCTTGCGAAAGGCCTGGGGGCAGGGGAGAGGCAGGAGCAGAAGGGAGATGGGGAGAGAGATGGAGAGAGATGGACAGGGTGGAAGGGAGGGTGGGGAAGAAGCACAGAAGAGCCAGAGAAACAGATGGAGACAGGAGGCAGAGTGGGGAGATGCAGAAAGTCAAAGATGGAGGGAGAGAAACGGACGGGGCTGTGCAGTCATTAGCATCCGATGGGGCCACTCAGGCGTCTCCTCTCTGGCCTGTGCCCGGCTCCCCCAGTCCCCCACTCACCTGTCTGGGGCAGGGGGCCTCAGGTACAGCCAGACTGGGGGACGGTGTTCTCCCCAAGCTGAGACAGGAGGAGTCTCAGGCGGCAAAACTCCTCCTCCACCTCCTGGTTTTGGGGGATCATCAGTGAGAAGGGCTCCTCCACTTAGTCAGCCCCTTCCTCCCCGCTCCCACCCCCAGGCCACACCACCTCCAGCTGTTTAATGGTCTCCTCCAGGCTGAGCAGCTCCTCCCGAATTTCAGGGGGCTGCGCTGGGCTCGAGGGGCCGCCCCCTGGGACCCCATCCCCTTCGAGGGGAGGCCCTGCCCCGCTCTCTTCCTCCGAAGGCAACAGGAGCTGTTTCAGGGTCAGCACTGGACAGGGGTAAAGGAACAGAGTCAGAGGTGAGGGGGTGAGGGCTGTGAGATGTAGCTGGGATGGGTGTGGGCCTTCGGTGGGAATGAGCTTCTGGTTAGCCAGACCTGCGGAAGGGGCTGGGGGATGCGAGGAGGGGTGCAGGGGTGTGAAACTGGGGCTGAAGGGGAGGGCACCGAGCACAGAGATGGGCCCCAGGGAGAGGCTGAACTGAAGGTCAGGAAGGGACAGGGGCTGCAGGGGGCAGAGGAACTTGGGGCCACCAAGGACGGTGGTGCAGCCTGGGGCTGTGCACGTGGTGGACTGGGTGGGTTTGCTTCTGGTAGCGGAGCACAGGGGGGCAGGTGGTGGCTGCCCTGCGCGGGTGGGGCTGAGCTACCTTTCTGAAGGGCCTTGGTGGCGAGCTGGCCCTCGAGGCCTTGTCTGCAGAAGGGCAGGAGGGAGTTGAAGAGTCTTTCTATCCGGCCTGGGTCGGGGAGCGGAGAGGGGGCTCAGACCCTGCCAGGCTTCCTGTGGAGCCCCCCACCCCACTCATCGCCCCTCTATCTAGGCTCACCATCCGCTGGGGGCATCTCTCGGCTGCCATTGCCATTCTCGGAGCTGCTAAGCAGGGGTTCACGGGTGCTGAGGGGAGCAAGTGCCGGGTGACCCCACCGCCCTGGCCCTGGTGGGCAGCAGGGGCAGGGAGACAGGGAGCTGGAGATGGGGAAGGCAGGGAGGTCCGGAGATAGAAACAGAGGTTGAGTTTGGGAGACAGGGAGACAAAGAGGCTTGGCCAGTGGAAGACAGAGAGGCCTGGATCGGAGACAGATGGGCCGTGGTAGGGTGGGTGCACACCTGCACACACCTTCACGTGCATGCACACAGATACACACGTTCACATGCACGCACATGGAGACTGGGCTGGAGCTCGGGTTCTGGGGACACACGGGGAGGCTGCCCCTTGACCTCTAGTTCCCTCCCCTGGGCCCCTCACCTGCTGGGGCTGGGCTGGTGTTTGGGTCGGGAGGTGCGGGCGGGGACCTTCAAGGATCCAGCGACCTCGGTGATGAGGGTACACCAGCTGAGGAGACAGGCCAGCCCCCTGGGCTGTCAGAGTCCCCAGACCCTGGGCCAGGACATCCCACCCCCACCCTGTCCCCAAAGACCCTGGGGCCCAGGCCTCCTCCTCCTCCTCCAGCCGCTCGAGGAACCCAGACCCGCTCACATCCTCCGCTCAGACACCGTCTGCGCCACCAGCTCGTATATCTGGGCCTCCTGGTCCCAGGTAAAAATGACATAGAAGGCTTTCTGATCTGCAGGGGGAGGTAAAAGCGAAGCTCAAAGCCAGAGTCACCCCAACGTGCACCTGGGGAAGTCCCCCATGACCTTAGGGCTCCCAGGACTCAACTCATCCATTCTGTCCCTGCTCCGGAGCCCTCCCTCATCTCATCAGGAAATGAGTCCCCTGTAAGCTCTACCTACAAGACCTCCAGGACCACTCCCATCACCACGGCCCCACCAGGTTTCAATTCTTGCTCCCTACAGCCCCCAGGAGGTGGCCAGGGCATCTTTTCAAAATACTGCTTAGAACTGGCAGCTCTTCTGTGCAAAAACCTGGGGGCAGTTTCCCATCTAACTTAATGAAATCCACAAGCCAGCCTGGCATCCCGGCCGTGTCCAGTCCAGGGTCCCCCCTCCAGCCTCAGTCCCGGCCCTCTGGGCACAGAGCATGTGCGCCCAGCTCTTCGAAGGGTTCCTCCGTCATCCTGGGGACTGCCACGCCCAGGGCCTCACCGGTGGCCACCTCGCGGGTCATAGCGGAGGTGAGCGGCAACACGGGCCTCAGCATGGTCTTGCCGTCGGGCGTGGGCGTCAGAGTCCGGCTGTGCGACTTAAGCAAGAGCCGCTCGTCCTGGCGCTGAATCAGCAGCAGCAGGTCATTCAGCAGCAGCACGTGGACCTCTGCGGGTTGGGGGGCAGGGCTCAGCACCCCCACCTGACACCCTGGCCCTGAGGTCCACCCCCCTCTCCCAGCCACCCTGCTCACTGCCCTGGAGCTCACCCACAGCCTTGTCCTTCGTCACCCGCCACGTCAGTGGGCCCTCATAGATCAACTTCTTCCTGGTGATGTCTAGGTTCTGGAGGCAGGAAGGAAGGGGGGATGGTTGGTGAAGGCGATGGTGGGGAGGGGGAAGGTGGGGATGACCACTTTCGGGGGGGTTGGTCAGGTCAGCTCATTCCCCGCTGGGAAATGAGCGGGGTGGGGTCAGAGCTGAGGGGCCCCTCTTGCTTCCTGGGTGTGCTATCAGAGAATGCCCAGGGTGGGCAGAGAGGAGGGGAAGGGAGCGGGGAGGGCACCTTGAATTCGCTTAGCATGGGGTCGTTGGTCTGCCGCAGGTGGCTCAAATCCAGGCGCTTCTGATAATCCTTGAGCCGCTAGGGGCAAGGAAGGGAGGGTCAGTGGCTTCCACGGATCCCTGTACACACACGGCCCACCGCCCTGGCCCAGGGCCCCACCCGGCTCACCAGCAGGTCCTCCATCTCCCGCACGGCGTGGTTGACATGGTGCAGAATTTCCCGGCAGCACTCGGCCGCCCGCTCCACTTTCTCCCGTTCCGCCTGCTCTTCTGTGGGCAAAGGAGGAGACCGGCCTCGGGGTGAACCCCAACTCTGGAAGCTCCGGGTCCCGAGGCCAAGGCTGGAGGCCGGAGAGCCAGGGTCTGGCAGGACGGGGCGGGGCCACTCTCTCTACCTGTGTTCTGCCCGATGCTCTGCAGAAGCAGCGGGTACTTGGTCAGACGCTGCATCTCCGTAGGGATCATGTCCTTCAGCTGCAGCCGGCGGCACCGGGGCCGGCTCTCGGCGTCCTGCAGGAACGGCAGCGCTGAGACACCAGGACGCCGGCCCCCCTCCCCGGGGACCCTGGGGCCCAGATCACCTCCCCGCCCCCACCTCACCTGCACGAAGGTACAGAACCGGGGTTCCTTGCGCTGTTTGGCTTTGAGCTGCTCTAAAGAGAACGACTGGCGGCTGCAGAAGCGGGAGGAGATCTTCTGGAACCACGAGCCCTCGGCACCATCGAACTACAGCAAGAGGCAGGCCAGGGAGGGTGTCTCAGGTGGGATGGAAGACAGGGCTAAAGGCCCAGTCCCCTGGGGCTTGGATGTGAGTAAGGTTGAGACCCTGGGCCTGGGTTCCAGGTACCCAGCCAGGAGGGGGCGGGGCGGGGCGATGGAGGGGCGGGGCAGGGTGCTGGAGGGGAGGGGAGGGGCAAGTGGGCGGTGCCTGGGCTGGGCTCTCTCACCCGGGCCAGCAGCACATCTCCGATCTCCTGGATGAGGTAGCCACTCTCCTGCCTCCGCTTCATCAGGGAATCAAGGAATAGGGCTGTAGGGAGCAGAGAGGAAAGGCGGTGCTCTGTCAGGATCCCCGAGATTGGATGCAGAGCTGGTCTGGTGCTGGAGGGTGGGGGGTCGGACTGCAGGTGGATGTGTCGGATCCTTGGGGCCGGTGACCGCCTCCCTTACTCCCCGCCCCATGCCTGTTGATGATGTGTCCCTAGGAGGCAAGCTCTGGGGATCTGGGGTATGGCCCTCCCCAGTGCTAGACCACAGGCTGCCCAGGGTCAACGGCAAGGCAACGGAACAGAGCTGGCAGGTGGGATGATGGGAGGGCCACAGCCCCGCACTCACAATGCACCTCGATGAGCTCGTCCAGGCTGGGGAAGATGGTTTGGAGCTCCTCCTCGGAGAAGAAGCCCCCGTCCGCCATGGGCTGGTAGAAGAGGTCGTGGAGCACGCGGAGCATGCGCACATGGGCCGCCTCCGTCACCAGGAGCTCTGCGGGGACAGCGGACAGGAGGCACAGTTGGAGTTGGGGAGCATGCAGACTCTGGGGGTGTAGGGGCGCCCTATCAGAGGTAGGCTGGGGAGGGGATGGCACAAGGATGATTCTGGGTGGAGCCACTTGCCCCTGAAACAGCCACTGAGAATTCCTCCACCCCATTGCCTTTCCCATATGGCGGGGGCAGCCAGCCAAGGGCACCATTAGCCCCAGTTTGCCCCATACCATGGGTTTCCCAGGACATGAAATTTTCAGTGCTAAGACTAGGTCGTGTGGGCATGCATGCTCAGTCGTGTCTGACTCTCTGTGACCCCATGGACTGTAGCCCACCAGGCTCCTCCATCTAAGGGATTTCCCAGGCAAGAATACTGGAGCAGGTTGCCATTTTCTTCTCCAGAGGATTTTCCCAACCCAGGAATTGAACCCATGTCTCTGGCATCTCCTGCATTGGCAGGCAGATTATTTACCAACTGCGCCACCTGGGAAGTCCCAAAACCAGGACAGTCCCAGGCAAACTGGGGACAAGTTGGTCGCCTCACTGCCTGCAGCTGCGTTTCAAGTCTAACCATCCAGCAAGTTTCTCAGGCTGTTTCTGGCACAATGACTCTCTGACAGGTTGATGGCCTGGGATCCAGGGGCCTCCAAGGGGTGCATGCCCAAATTCCAGTGATCCCCAAAATCCCCAGAGACTAAATGCACGATTTTGTATGTTAAGTATGCATATATTTCTGGTGAGAGAAACTGCCATGCTGTCCAACATGGTAGCCACTAGCCACGCCAATAACTCTAAATTTTGCTTAATTAAAATGAAATACAGAGTGAAGTAAGCCAGAAAGAAAAACAACAATACAGTATACTAATGCATATATATGGAATTTGAAAGATGGTAACAATAACCCTATATGCGAGACAGAATAAGAGACACAGATGCATGGAACAATTTTATGGACTCTGAGGGAGAAGGTGAGGGTGGGACGTTCTGGGAGAATAGCATTGAAACATGTATATTATCGTATGTGAAACAGAACACCATTCCATGTTCGATGCATGAGACAAGGGCTCAGGGCCGGGGCAATGGGATGACCCAGAGGGATGGGATGGGGAGGGAGGTGGGTGGGGGGTCCAGAAAGGGGAACACATGTAAACCCATGGCTGATTCATGTCAATGTATGGCAAAAACTATTACAATATTGTAAAGTAATTAGCCCCAAACTAAAATAAATAAATTTATTAAAAAAAAAAAAAATGAAATACAATGCAAAATTCAGCTCTCAGTTGTGCTCACCATGCTTTAGATGCTCAACAGCTGTTACATGGCTGGTGGTTACCATGTTGAAAAGTACAGATATTTATTGCATGTTACCATCATTCCAGAAAATTCTATCAGATGGCACTAGGAATGTTTTGATCATTATCCTCAGAAGGATCTGTGACCCAAAGGGGATCTATCCACTGCCCTAAAACTTCTGAATGAGAATCCTTCTCAACCGTTAAATAATCTGTAAATTAACTTCTAAATGAGCTTCCCAAAACACTCTACATCTGGCAAACCTCCCTCAACACTACAGACACAATTTGAAATCACAGGGAAGAATTAAGACAAAAATGGTATCTCTCAGCTCAGAAGCAAGGATTGCTAATAATATATTATCTTCCCAAACTTTTCTGGGTGGGAATCTTTTTCTTCCCTGAGTGCTTAAGATCATAGTCATAACAGCAGTCACACCTGAATGTTCTGACCCTGGACCCATCACTGTGCTGAATGCACGAATCATCTCAAAAGCTCTGTGGGGCTTTTAAGGGAGGAGTTATCACTGCCCACATTTCACAAACAAGGAGACAAAGGCTTATGCTAGAAATGCAATTTTTATAGACTGTTTCTGGCTGTTCACATCAACACTGTCCCGCACTACAAAAAATTCTTTAGAGGGGATTTCCCTGGCAGCCCAGTGGTTGGGATTCTGTGCTTCCACTGCAGGGAGAGAGCGTAGGTTCAATCCCTGGTCAGGGAACTAAGATCCCACATGCCGTGCAGCATGGCCAAAGCAGAAAAACATTCCTTGGAAATGTCACTTCCAGCAACTGCCTTCCCATTTGTTCCCTGGGGTGTTCTACAATTTAGCTAACAAATGGCTCTCTGAGGGAACTGGGCGGCCTTCAAGCTCTAGGGTAAGCAACACCAAGACGGCCATCACCCTGCATCTGTCTTTGCCAGAGGTGGGCTGTGTCCTTGGCCGCAGTGGGCTGGAGGGGGTGGCACTCACCGCTGATGACCTCCTGCCGCTTCACCTGGCTCTTGGGCAGGCTGTGCAGAATGTCCGGGGGGACAAGCTCTCGCCAGCCAGGCGGCTCCTCCGGTTCCAGCTCTAGTCCCAAGCGGCCTGGCTCCCCCTCGTCTCCAGGCTCCGGGCTGTGGGACAGAGGCCTCATCAGGTCCCCAGCTCAGGGCATCCCAGGAAAGAGCCTTTGATTCCTTCCACGCCCATCCCCTAGGGCGGCCCGAGCTGCAGACCGGCGCCCAGATCTCTGGAAAGCAGCCACTCACCCCTCTCCTGTGACCACTGGAGGCCCACAGTGACCTCAGTATCCAATATCCCCCACCCCAGCCTCCCTGACTGTCCAGGCTGCCTCGGTGGATGCGGGGGTTGGGGGGGAGTGACGTACGTGGCTCGTCGGGTAGGGCCAAGCACGGCCGTGGCGGAGCTGGGGTCCATGTCCACGTCGCTCCGGGAGCGGCCCCCACCCCGGCCCTTAGCCCCGAGGCTGCCCCGGGAAGGCCGGCGGCGGTCACTCACCCGCAGGCTCTCTGAGCGCCCCAGACGCCCTGACAGCCTGGACCCCGAGGCCAAGGACAGAGTCAGGCCCGGACAGAGACAGGGAGAGACCAAGACAGGGAGAAATGGGGAGAGACCAGGACAAGGAGAGATGGGGAGAGACCAAGACAGGGAGAGACCAGGACAGGGTTGGGGAGAGACCAGGACAGAGTCAGGGAGACCAGCATAGGGACAGACAGGGAGAGACCAGCACAGGGACAGACGGGGAGACCAGGACAGAGATCAAACATGCAACAGAAGAGAGGAGAGAGTCAGAAGGACCAGTGTAACTTTGGGGTGCAGGGGCAGTGGGGGGTGGTCAGAAGGGATACTGAAACTGGTGGGGGAGGGACGGGGAACCCAGTAGGGAGCAAAGGACTGCCCCCTCCCTTCCCTGAGGCAGGGGGATGGGGGCAGAGCCAGGAGGCGAGGCGGGGACGGGAATTTCAATACTTAGCTCTTCTGCTGGGAGGGTGGTGTCCCCACCCACCCCTCACAGGGGTGAAGGGGAAGGGGTGGCCCCTGGGGGGAGGGGAGGGGCTGGGAGAAATGGGGGAGGGGCTAGCCCTCCCCCCACCCAGGGCCCAGGCACCCACCTCTTCCACTTTCTGGGGAGAGAGGGGGACAGGGTCAGAGGTGGACCCAGAGGGAACCCGACTCACCTCCCCCACCCACCACAGGGTCCCCAAAGCAGCGGCACGAGGACTGGCAGGGGGCAGAGCCTGCCCCCCAACTGTGAGGGGGACAGGGCCCCCGGGCATGGAGCACAAAGGGCTGGGGGAAGGGAGGGAGGGGGCGCTGAGAGGCAGGAGCAAGGAGGCTGGGCTGGAGGCTTAAGAATGGGTACGGGGGATGGATGGAAGAGGGGGGTGGTAGGGGCAGAGGGAAAGGGGCCAGGAAGAGCTGAGAAGGGGTAAAGTGGAAGAAGAGGAAGCGGGAGGAAAGGAGAGAAAGAGGGAGCAAGGGGAGAGGAGAAAAAAAAATCAGTGAAAAAGGAAGGAGAGGATGAAGGGAAGGAGGAAGGGAGGAAGAAGGAATGAAGGGAGAGATGAGGAAAGACACAGCGGAGGAAGAAGAAGGGAGAGGAGGTGGAGAGGGAGGAGCAGGGCAGAGTGGAGACGGCTTGGCTGGGGACAGGCAGGTGCAAGTGGCAGCACGGCGCCCAACACGTACCCTCCCCCCGCCCAGCCTGCACCCAGCCCCGGGCACCTCTCTGTGTCGGCACCCTCCTCTGTGGTCTCTAGGGGCGCTGGGGCGTCCAGGCTGGCTGGGCCCTGCGGGGGCGGGTCCCCCGCCTCCAGGAGGGCATCAACACCTGTGGGGACAAGGTGGAGGGGGAAGCAAGGCTGGCTGGAAGGCTCCTGCGGTGGTGAGACCCACACCCCCCACACCCTGGGGGCCTCCATTCCTTGAGCCACATCCAGTGCCTGGCCGACACCACATGGCTGCTCTATATTTTAGGGGGGGACAGACAGATGGAAGCTGGTAAAGAATCCGCCTGCAATGTGGGAGACCTGGAATCGATCCCTGGGCTGGGCAGATCCCCTGGAGAAGGGAAAGGCTATCCACTCCAATATTCTGGCCTGGAGAATTCCCTGGACCATATAGTCCATGGGGTTGCAAAGAGTGGGACACAACTGAGCAACTAAGCACATACACAGACAGATGGAAAGAGCTCTGAAAACAGAGCCATGGGCAGCTGGGGCCCCGTGGGTGAAGATGTCGCAAAACTGGGGTGCCAGTCTCCCACTTGGAGAGGAGACTGGATGCCTCCACATTCATTCATTCTCCCAACACTCCATTGGGACTTGTGGGAAGAGAATGTATCCCATTTAGAGGGGAGGAGGCTGAGGTTCAGAGAGAGGAGGGGCTTCTAAGATCTGACACAAGTAAAATGCAGAACCGCAGACCAGAATTTGAATCCAAGCCCTGGCCAAGTGGCTTTCTGGGGGCGGGGGTGGGGGGCGCTGTCACACAAGGAGTGGGAGACCTTTCCATGGAGCAGCCAAGTTCACCATCTAAGGGGGCTGATCGGCCATGGACTTAGAGAGGGGTCTGGGAAATGAAACCATGGGGGCTGATGGGAAATGTAGTCCAAGGAGGTGGGGAAATCTATCATCAGGACAGAGGTCACAGCTTAGGAGGAAAGCTGTGGAAAGGGTAAACCAGGAGAAGGAAGTGGTTATCAATAACACTGGTGACAAGGAGCAGGGAGGGCGGAGGACCAAGGGGCTGTTTTGCTGGGGGGTTCAGGAAACTCACCTGGCTCCCGGTCAGGGCTATCCCCAGGCAGAGGGTGCAGAGAAACTCCAGGGGTGTCCTGCCCAGGGCCTCCGAGATTCCGGTCCCGAGAGGGCGCCCCCTGACCTCCCTTACGTTCTGTAAGGCCCGGCTTCTCAGCTGGGGATGTATTGAGGGAGAAAATGGAGTATAAGAGTCAAGCGACTCAAATCCACAAGGGCCGGGGGATCCAAGAGGCTGCTCTGCTCAGCCCTCCCCATCACCCAGGAGCCCCCTCCTCCGCCCTCAGACCCAGAAGTCCCAGCCCCTCGCCCCTCCTCCCTCAGACCTTGTGGGTCCCCCCACCTCCCCTCTTAGGTCCCCAGGATGGATGATGCTCTAGATTCAGGACCATTACCATCAACCTCGACCTTCAGGTGTCGAAAATCTGGGGCTGAAACGAGAGATAGGACCGTGAGGTGGGGGCAACACGGAGAAGTCGGGGCGGAGCCAAGGCTGGGCACCTCACCCTGGGGCTCTCCCCGGTTCCAGCGGGCGGCATCCAGGAAGCTGCTCAGGCCTTTCTTGGTCTTGGTCGGTTCATCTGACCGCCGGTTCCCTATCATCTGGGGAAGGGGGGAGGGGGGGCTGGGCATTTCTGGACCGATGTCGACAGAGGGCTCAAACCTCAGGGGCACAGAGGCTTCCCAGGGGGTGGCGGGGAGGCCTTCTCTGGGGAGGAAAGGGCCAGGTTTGGGCGCTCAGGAAAGCACCTTTTTACGAAAGAAATTCCTCCCGGACTTCTTGTCCCCGCTCTTGGTCCGCACCCCAAGGTGCCGCATGTACAGGCTGATGGCGTTGACCACGGCGGCACTGTGGGGAGGGGACAGTGAGGGCGCACAGACAGACACACAGGCTCCCAAGGACGCAGGGACCCTGCTGCTCCCACAGCTTCTCCTCTGCTCACTTCCCACCCCGGCCACACAACCACTTCCTGCTGAGCATCTGAGCAAAGGGAGAGAGAGGAAATTCTATGGAACGGAGCCAGGGATGCAGCTCAACGCCCAGGCCCCCAGGTAGACCTCCCCCCTCCCTCGGGCCCATGACACCAAACTCCCCGCCAGCCTCTCTGCTTCCATCACCTCTTCTCCTCATCGCTACAGACGGTGTTCCTGTAAGAAGAAGAAAGAAGTCTGTGACCAATGTGCTAAGCCTGGGGTCCCTGACTACCCAACACAACAGGTCACTGTCCCCTTCAAAGCTGGGACGGGGCGGCACTCTGCAGAAGCATCTGGGATGGACAATCCCTGGCGGAGAGACCCTCACTCGGGGTGGTGGGAGTTTTAAGGGCAGGACCCAAAGCCCAGGTCTGAATGCAAGACCACGGACGAGATCTGGGAACTGGAAGGGAACCCCAAGCTGGGAAGGGAAGATGCAAAACCAGATGGGTGAAAATGCGAAGGCTTCCCAGGCGGCACCTGTGGTAAAGAACCCGCCTGGCACTGCGGATAGACGTTAAGAGACGCAGGTTTGATCCCTGGGTCGGGAAGATCCATCCCCTGGAGGAGGGCATGGCAAACCACTCCGGTATTCTTCCCTGGAGAATCCCATGGACAAGAGGAACCTGGCGGGCTACAGTCTATGGGGTTGCAAAGAGTTGGACATGACTGAAGCGACTAAGCATGCACACGTGGGCCCAGAAGTCAGGAGAGGAAACCAAATGCTGGGAAATGACCCCTGAAGCTGCAGAGGGAGCCTGGAAACGGATGGGACGAGGATGGGATGGCAGAGGGTGCCCCCTGGGCTAAGGAGGGACCCGCCTCACTCACTGCATCTCCTCCAGGTAGGTCAGTTGCCGCTCGGCCAGATGCCGCTCCCGGGCCTCATAGCTGGCACGGTCCCGTGCCACCCAGGCCTCCAGCTGGACCAGCTCCTGCTCCCAAGGTGTCATGCCCATGAGCTTCTTGGAGCGGAAGTCCTCCAGCTGCCGGACCACGGATATCTGCTGGCTCTGCACCACGTCCTGCACAAACTGCCGCTGGAGGTCCTCAGGGAAGAGGTCAGGCCGCGTGCGGTCTGTGGGGACAACAGGGCCCGGGCTGGGGGCCAGTTCCCTGGGCCGTGAGTCCACCCCTAGCCCTGCCCACCCTTGGACTCTGACAGCCACGCTTCCTTGGGCTGGGGTGGCCATGAGAAAGGAAGGCATGTCTGCTGTCCAGGGACCACAGTGAGAGCGTGGCCTCCCACCCCGGGGGGTGCTCCTGGTCCCTGCTAGGGACTTCTCCCTCACCCCTTTTGTCTCCTTACCAAGTTCAAAGGCCACGGCGGAAGGGACCATCACTCGTAGAATCTGCTCAGGAGAGAGAATGGAGTGAAGGGGAGGACGCAGCGGTGAAGGGGCAGCCGTGATGGGACAAAGGGATGGTAGCCCAGGCAGCAGATGGGAACGATGCTCTGACAGGAGGAGCAGTGGAAGGCGGGCCAGGCTGGTACGAGGTCTCCCACTGGGTGCGCCAGGCCTCCCTTCACACTGCCCTCAGCAGGGTGGAGGTTGGGAGGAGCAGGGTGGCTGCCCAGGGGGTTGGGGATGGGGGATGGGAGCCCCTCGAAGGTGTCTCTCACCGAGTGCTTATCCAGGAAGCTGTGGTAGAAGTCGATGAAGGCCTTCTTGAACTCCTTGGGGCCCAGGGAGCCCAGCATGTCCGCATGCAGGCAGCAAAGCTGGGGGACACAGAGCATGACCCATCCTCTTCCCACCCCACCCAAATCGCACTGCCCCTTGGAAAGCCTTGGGGTGCAAACCCTCTGGGAAGCACTCCCTGATGTCCCCCATCCCCACACCTGACTCCCGCACAGCTGCCCGGGGCCACTGCACCATTCCTTAATTTTCTCTCCTGTGAAATGGTTCTTTGGTCTGTCTTCTCCCTGCTGCTACTGTTACAACCATCACTACCCCCATCTATACTAAGAGGGCTTGGTGCATCCCCAACACTGTCCAAATCCTTTACCTGCATTAATCTGTTCAACCATGGGGAGGACCATCATTATCCCGTGTTACAGATGAGAAAACAGCTAGTAAGTGACAAAGTTGGGACTGGATTTCTGGCAGTCTGTCTCTGCGACTCTTCATTGACTAGCAATACTATGTTACTCAAGGGTGTGTGTGTGTGTGTGTGTGTGTGTGTGTGTGGCAGCCAGGAGGTTCTCATTCATTGGTGTCTCAGGGCCTAGTACACAGCGGGGCGGATCACGTAAACAGAAGGACAAGTGATGCTCGCTCGCTCATTCATTCGTCAAGCATTCCCCAGGTTGCCTGTGGAGAAGCCCTCTGCTGGGTGACACTGACAATGCTGTGGGGCCTCCAACCTGTCCTGGCTCCTGGCAGACTCTCATCAGGTAAGGGACATGGTCTCAGTCGGCTAAGGACTTGCCCCAGTAATCTATGCCTGCCTCCTCCCCGCCCCCGGCTAAGGACTTGCCCCAGTAATCTATGCCTGCCTCCTCCCCGCCTCCGCCAAAAAAAACTCCATCTGAGGCTAACAGGAAGCAGCCCAGGCGACCACAACCATCTCCCGGCTGCTCCACCAGTCCATGAGGTGAGGGAGCCGCGTGAGGACAAATCTCAAAACGCCAAAGGCCATCTGGGTCACGTTAGTCACACCCCTGGCCCTGGCAAGGCCTCAGTTTCCACATCTGGAAAGGGACCCAGCAACCAGCACAATCCCTGGGCTAAGTTCCAGGAGCTCAAGTTCCAGAAACACTCAGGCTCAGCAGGGAGACTCCTTTGCCCAGAGGGCCAGCGCCTCAGGCATTAGGGGAGGCTGGGGAGGGGAGAGCACTTTTCTGGCAATTTCCTGATTTCCTGTTTCTGAAACTTTGGTGTCAGTCAATACAGCCTTCTCTCTGCCACCCCCAGGCATCCCTTTCTGCCACTTCCGTCAGTCTCCTTGTTTTCTGGAGGGGGCTTCCCTGGTGGTTCCAGATGGTGAAGAATCTGCCTGTTTTGTGAGAGACCTGGGTTTGATCCCTGAGTTGGGAAGATCCCCTGAAGAAGGGAATGGCTACCCACTCCAGTATTCTTGTCTGGAGAGTTCCATGGACAGAGGAGTCTGGTGAGCTATAGTCTATGGGGTCGCAGAGTTGGACATGACTGAGCAACCAACATTACAACCCATGTCCAGTACAGAGCAGTGGCCTGGTCTAAGCCCAACTCCCAGCCTATGCTGGGCTGCATGGGGTCCTCATGGGACGGGACCCCAATCCACAGAGCCCTCTCCAGCCAGCACTGTGGCTTCTTCCTCCCTAAGCCACCTGCCGGGTTCTCTAGACTCTGCAGGCATCTCCCAGACAGTATGGCTCTGCATCCACACCTCCCCGGTATTTCCTGCCTGATACAAGTTTTCTGTAGCATCCATTATGTCCTCTGTGCCTCGTGGGCTGCTTGTAGCCGTCTCCTTGTTTCTGGACCAGAGCCTGCTGTGCTGCCTAGGTCCAAGAAGGCTACTGGCTTTCTCCCAACCACCAGCCCTGAAGCACTGACTGGAGGCACCTGCAGAGAATTTAAGACTCTAGGGCTAAGGGCGCTGTCACTGACCGGTGATGCTGCCACGGGCAAGGGAGGGCAGTCAGGGGCACGGTTTTCCTCCAGGCTGCTGGATTCTCCGTTGCTCTACGAGACTGTGCCCTGCTTTGCTCAGAAATTCACACTGGCAGCTGCAACCTTTTCTGGACCCCATGGCGGGCTTCCTGGCTCTCAAGCTGTGTGCTCTGGGTCTCTTTCCCAGACCCTCCTGACTCATCCTCTCGGGCCTCAAGCACTCAGCACTTTGGCCGGTCCCAGCCCCGCCCCGCCCCGCCCCCGCGCCTTCTCGGCCTTGCCCCGTGTCTACTCAGCCCTGCCCCCGCGCCTCCTCGGCCCCGCCCTCACCAGGGGTCCTGGGTCAAACTGCATGGCCACGTGCTGCAGGAGGGCCATGAGGTGGGCCGGGCGCCGCTTCACCTGATCCAGGTTCTGGAACTGGTTGTTTTGTTCCTCGGGGTTCTAAGGAGCAGGGATGGGAGTGAGACCGAGGGGAGCAGAGGAGGGGCTTGGGGCTTGATCCCCGCCCCTCTTCCCTGGCACTTCCCCCAAAGGATCCAAGCTGGGGGGTGGGGGTGCTGATGGTGCCACTGCTGGGATGGTGGCCAGTCAGGGGGTGGGGAGGATGGATGGGACTTCATGTTCTAACGGTGGGTGGTGAAGAGAGAAATCAGGAGAGATGGAACGAGGATCTGTGCTGTCATTACAGGGAGCGGGCAGCGATAAAAACTGCGATCAGAGTAAACCGGCTGACAGCTTGTGCTGTAATATCAAAGGCGGGCATTGAGGATGGGGTGAGGAGATGAGGAAGGAGGTACTAGGAAGATGAAAGAGAGATGGGGGCTTCCCTGGTGGTCCAGTGGTTAAGAATCTGCCTTGCAATGCAAGGGATGCCAGTTCGACCCCTGGTCTGGGAGGACCCCACATGCTGCAGAGCAATTAAGCCTGGGTGCCTCAACTACTGAGCTGATGTGCAGCAACTACTGAAGCCCGCATGCGCCTAGAGCCTGTGCTCTGCAACAGGAGAGAAGCCACTGCAGTTGAGAAGCCCACGCACCGCAACAAAGAGAAGCCCCCCACTCGCCACAACTAGAGAAAGCCAGAGCTCAGCAATGAAGACCCAGCACAACCAAAAAATAAACTAAATACATCTTTAAAAAAGAGAGAGAGATGGGCAGAGACAGGAGGCCAAATGACAGCATCAGAGGATGGAGAACAGGGAGTAAGCAGGAAGGGACACTGAGGATGGGGCTTGAGGGCTGGGGCCCCAGGGAGACAGAGGCTTTTCCAACCCGCCTCCCTCTCACCGTCTTCAACTCAATCTCAAAATCCTCGTCCTCTGCCCCGATGATGCTGACGGGCACCAGGCCGGGTCGGGGGGGCCCTGGGGCCTGTGGAAGGGGACGGATGGCTTCAGCCCACATTGCTCCCCGCTGCACAGCGCCCCCCACCCAGTCACCTCACCCCTAGGCCCTCTCCACTCACCGCCCCTCGGGCGACGTCTTCTGCCTCCATGGGCTCTGCCGGGCTGGGGGAAGAGGAGGGGCCGCGGTTAGAGGGGTGGGAGGCGGGGAGAGCAGGGCGGTTACTCACAGATTCCTGGCCCAGGTGCGAAGGTGAGTAAACAGCCTCCTCTCCCCCCATCCCGGCCTCCACAGCTCAATGGGGCCTCTGTGTGGCGACAAAGAGCCCTTCAGAGGCCAGCCAGGGCGGGGAGCCCGAGGACAGGGAGCCGCGTGTGGGGGGGAGCTGGAGGCCAGCAGCCTGGGTCCATGAGAGAGCTGTGGCCCAAGAGCCTGCGATTTGGGGTTCCCAATGGAGGAAGGGCCTGGGGCTCTTGGATCTAAGTAAGGGAGGAGAGGTTGGGGAGTTGGGTCCTAGGGGGGCAAGGCTTGCAGGCCAACAGAGTTGGAAAAGTTAGAGGGGAGCTGGGAGGGAGATAACTGGGGTGTGGGGGCTTGCCTCTGACCTGTGACAGGCTCAGGGCAGGATGTTGCCTCTGAACCCATCAGCCCCACTTCCTGTGACAGGAAATCACAATGGCAAATCCCCCAACCCCCAGCTCTCTCCACAACAGAAAACAAAACTGCGAACCCTCCTCCCTCAGGGCCCTGGCATCTTTCCGGCTCCCATCCCAGAAAATAAGGGACGGTCGTCAGATAGTTCATCCCCCCAGGTGCCTCTGTCGCCCTCACCCCACATCCACCTGTCCCGTCTGTCTGTCTGTCTGTCTGTCTGCCAGCTTGCCTCTCCCCAGCCGCCGCTCCCTGGCTGTCTCTCCCTTGAGTCTGCCTCCTGTCTTTTGCCTCCTTCCTCCCTGTTTCTTCATTTTCTCTCTCCCTTCCTTCAGACCCGGCTCATTTTTTCCCACCATCTCTGCCTCCCCTCCCCCCACATCCGCCGAGGCCCCACCCTGTCTTCTCTTGCTCCCTGTCTCCCCTCCTCGCTCTTCTCGGCCTCTGTCTCCCCACGTCTGGTCCCTGCAGCCACTCTTCCCGCACCTGTCCGCGTCGCTCGCTGTCTCACGTGCTGTCTTGCCTCTCTCTCTCTCCCATCTCTCGCTGTCTCTCCCATCTTGTCTCCCTTAGAATCTCCACTTCTCCCTGTGTCTTCCCACCGACATCTTCGGTGTTCTTAATTAGTCTGACTAATGCCACTTGAGCCCGTGTGTCAGGCAGGAATGAGCTGTGGAAACAGGGGTGGGGTGCACCACTGTGGGGGGGGTTCTCCCCACAGCCCAAAGCTATTTATAACCCTATTCGCCTGAGTCCCATCTTTCTCCTCTTCCATTGGCCTCCTCCCTAGCACTCAATAAACGGCAGCCGGCCTTTTGACTCTGATCATTAAACAATGATGCCTTCTGGAGTGTCCAAGTGCCATCCTATGGGTTCACCCAAGCAGGCCTCATTTGGATTCCTTTCCATAAAGTGTGTTTGTCCAACATCCAAGCTTGGGTGACTTCAGATCTGAGCATTGTTAAACGTTCACATAAATAAAGTTGCAAACCAAGGCAGAAGAATAGTAGTAATTATTTATTATGAGAGCTGAACTTAACACCACTTACAGTGCGCTAGGCGCTGCTCTAAGTGCTTCTCACAGAGTAACTCACTGAAGCCTCATAACCACAAGCAGCCCCATGCTATTATTACTCCCATCCGAGACAGAAAACCTTCACCAGGCCACCAGCTGCAGCTTCTGGGCTGGAAGGCATGACCATGGACAAGGAGGGTCCATGCTCATCCCACTCAGGGGTGGGTGGAAAAAGTCCAACAGAGCCAGGGGTGATTCCAAAAGGGCCAAGGCAAGGACACAGGTTTATCTGAGCAAACGCTTAGGTGCCAGGCAGGCCTCAGAACATGCACTTGATATGTATTACTTCCTTCATTCCTCATCACCACGATAGGAAATAATAGCTAATGAGTAATGTGCACTAAGTGCCATGAAGTACAGTATTACTGCTTGACAGGTATAAACTCAATCCTCTCAGTGACCCTGAGCAGTTGTCTTATTACTGCTATTATTCCCATTTTATAGAGGAGGAAACTGAGGCACAGCTTATAAGAGGCAGGGCCAGGATTCTGACCCAGGCAGGCTGGCTCCAGAGTTTACGCATTTAACTCCCAGAATGTGCTGCTTTGAGAGCATGGGGAATCCGCACCCCCACCTTAGGAAACTGAAATCTCAGTCAAAGCTGAGACACAGCAGGTCTCCCTATGGTGTCCGGGTATGTGGACACTGTGGCCTCGGCAAGAATTCAGACTGGACTCAGCTGCTCCACAGAGGCCTGGGGCTCAGAGAGGATTGGGGAGGAGGGTGGCTCCTTAAAAGAAGGGGCATGAAGGAGTCCTGCAAAGTTAGAGAGTGATAGGTGGAAGCAGTCAGGTGGATCTAAAGGCAACTGACAAGGCCTGCGGTCCAGCAGACAGGGTGCTGTGTGCATGGGGCTGTGGAGATGCGGGCAGGTTGACAAGGTCCTTAACGGTGGGGTCCGAGAACAAAGTGGGCATGCGCAAGGACTACATGGGCGCCTGCGTATTATGCAGGGCTCAGGGTCTACAACAGGCTTTCCTGGTGGCTTAGACCACAAAGAATCTGCCGGCAATGCGGAAGACCGGGTTCAATCCCTGGGTCAGGAAGATCCCCTGCAGAAGGGAATAGCTACCCACTCCAGTATTCTTGCCTGGAGAATTCCGTGGACCGAGAAGCCTGGCGGGCTATACAGTCCACGGGGTTGAAAAGAGTCGGACACGACTGAGTGACTCACAGTTCAGGGTCTATAAGATATTGAGTGGATGACCCTGGTCTCCAAGAACCTCTGGGAGCCTTAAAGAAACTAAAACACAGAGTAGTTAAGGTTAGTCCTTGGAAGGCATAAGGCCCCAGATTCTGTTTGACACATGGTGGTCTACAAGGATCCTTGGTCCACAGGATCATAATTCACACAGGATCGTAAGTCCATAAGGGAAAGAAGCCAGTGTGTGGTACCTCTGGAGATTTAAAAGGGGAACAGAATTCTATAGGAGAGTTTGGTGGTCCCCGAGACCCATGGTCTACAGGGCCCCGGATTCTAGTAGATGCTATTGATGTATCGAAACCCCCCGTCCGTAAGGAGCTGCACCTCCACGCGGGGCAATCAGGAACCTTAGAGGGTCTGTAGGACTTAGTGATCTACATGGAACGTGGCAAATCTACACAAGCCCCAAATCATATGTAGGACGTGGCGGGTGTACACGGGCCCTAAATCCTACACGGGACTTGGCAGCGTGCATGGTCAGGATGCTGGGGAGGACGTGCGGAGTCAGGGTCTGACGCCCGCCGGGGGCCGCGTCCCTCACCTGCTCCAGGTCGGAGGCGAAGCACCGCAGCAGCCAGAACCGAAGCCTCCGCGCGCCGGCTCCGGGCTTCCCCACCCGCGACTCGGAGTCGCTCTAGCCAGCCCAGAGGCGGCCTTTGCGTCCAGCTCCACTCCTCCCGCCGCCGTTCTAGCCCTCTCCTGCCGGGCTCCAGCCCAGAAAGCTCTACTCCTCCTTGCTGGCCGCTCTAGCTCTCCGCTGAGCCACGCAGGCCAGATAGGGCCGCTCTGGTCTGTCTAGGAGGGCTGGCGTTTCCGTATCTCGACTGCCCCCGTCACTCTCCTGGGCCCCGCCCCCTGCGCCCCGCCCCCAGGCCGGAGGCTGGGATAGTTCCAGCTCCCAGATCAGTGTTCTTTCAATCCTAGATCACCGAGTCGCCCCGACCCTTAGCCGCGCCCCCAGACTGGGGTCCCCGTCCTATCTCGCCGCCCTAACGTGGGACCGTTTGAATTCCCAACGCCTATACATTAATTCTCCCTGCAGTACCCCCCCCAGACACCGCCGCACACTTTCTGCTGGGGCTGCAAAACAAAATCCTTTCCATCTGACCTGCAGCGGTACCTGGAAAAAGTAAATACCTCTCCCCGGGCCTCAGTTTTCCCATCTGTACAATGGGGAACGATCTCCAGTTTTTGTCCCCTACAACCTATTTCCCAGGGTATAATTCCTGACCCAATCCAGAAAAAGACCTTTCCAAAAAATGCTTTCAAATGCGTTCTGCAACTTTCAGCTTCAAGACAGCCTATGGCCTATTGCCACTTTTCCTTTTGAGTGGCTCTCAAGTATGCGGGCTTGGAGGATGGTGCTTGGCTGAAAGCGCCTGCGAGTTCAAATCCCAACTCCACTCAGTCTCACGATGTGCGTGCCCTGGGACGAGTTGGTTTTACTCCCTGGGTCTCAGTTTCCCCAACTGTGCAATGGGAGTGATCATCTGTCCTCCGCCGAACAGTTGGGAAGATTTGACCCCGGGCTTGCAGCCCTCATCTCACCTACCAGGCCCTCAGTAAGTATTACTTCTCCTCTCTTTGTCCCCTTCGACAGATGGAAAAACTGAGGCCCAAGGAGGGGCGGCTGCTGGCTCAGCCGGGCCGGTAGGAGGCCCCTCCACGGCCGGCAGTGCCCAGCCCCCTCCCTCCTCCTCCCCACTTCCCCTAGCAGCCGAGGGGAGGGAGGCCGGGCGGGGCCAGGGACGGTGTACCTGGTGTCCGCGCGGGGTGGTGACCGGCGGGGCGCCCGAGGTCGGGCTCGGCGATCCCGGGCCCGGTGTCCCGGCTCCCGCTTCCTGGCTCTGGCGGGGCAGGAAGTTGGGGCGTTTTTCCGGAGGCCCCAGCCCCGCCGCCCCTCCTTGCTTCCTGCCCGCGCCCCGCGCCCGCCCGGCACCTCCGCTTCCTTCCCCTTCTCGCCGCCGGCCCCGCCCTCCTTTCCCCGCTCCGCCCTGGACCTGCGGGCACCGGCCCCACCCGGACCCCGCCCAGCTTCTCCCGGCTTTGTCAGTCTGTCCCTCCGCAGGGCGTGGGCACCACGTTTTTCAGATCTGCCTGATGTCAGCCATCACCTTCCTGGAGAGGCTGGGGGCCCTGCGTCCGTCTCCACCTGCGTGTGGCCGCCTCTGCTCTGAGTTTCTGAGTGTCTTTTGGTCTTCTCTGTTTTTGCTTCTGTGTTTCTGTCCGTGTTCCTCTCTTTGCTTCTGTCTCTGACTCTCTTGCTCCGTTGAGGTCTTTCCCTCTTGCTGCCGGGCCTCTGCTTCTCCCTGCTGTCTTGTCAACTCTTTGTCACTTTCTGTCTCAGAGGCTTCTCTCCCCATCCCTGGGTCTGGATCTTTCTGCATCACCATCAGTCATTTCCTCATCTGTTGCTTTCCCTACAGTCTCAGGGGTCAGCCTCTCCATGTCCATTTTCAATGGACCCTTCTTGCCTTTCTGTCTCTTCCTGGCATCTCTCTCTGATGCCCTGTCTCCCCAGTGTCTTTCAGTTCACTCTCTCTGTCTCTTCATCCTTATCTCTGTCTCAATTTCCCTCCCCTCTGTAGCTCAGACACGCTGTACCTCTGTCCTTCTCTGTCATCCCCTCCAGGTCTTCCCACCATCCCCAATTTACCACCACAGGCTCTCCAAATCCCACTTTTACAAGTCCACTCGCAGAGAACAGGTGTGCCTATGGTCAAGATTTGGTACCAGTCCCAGCAGACAGTCCACTGTGTTTTGGCGACTTAGATGCATGTAAATGAATATAACCGGTTACCTGGGACCCCCGTGTCCCCCTCTGCTCAGGCACAGAGCCTGGGGTAGGACCCTTCCCAAGACACTTCCTGTTTTTTCAGGGGATGGCCAAGACTGGCTACCTGGTCCCAGGTGTGGGGAGTGGGCAAGGGCTGGGGGAGAAGGAGGCTGAGGTCCTGGATTTCTCGGTTTCAGAGAAGGAAGGGGAGTGGTCCCCATGAGATCCATGACTCCCGCGAAGGTCTGCAGTTGGGAAGGATTTATTATCACTAAGTGGCCATGACAGAGCAGGCAGCGGGGAGGTGACACTAACGAGGCTGCTACAGTCAGCTCCCCTAGAGGCAGTGATTAAGGGCTCATTACCCGCTGGGTGGGTGGGTGGGGGAAGCCGGGGTGGGGGGAAGGCAGTAGGGGGAGGATTGAGTTAGGGTGTGTGGAGGAGATGAGGACGAGGATGGCCTAGAGGGAAGAAGAGTGGACAGTCCCAAGGGGGAAGTTGAGTCAAGACACTCCCAGGAAAGATTGTGAAAAGAGAGCGGGTTTGGGGGGAAGTGGGGTGAGACATGGGTTGGGTGCATGGCGGGTCAGCCTGGCGGGGTCATGGCTTCTCCAGCTGAACATCTCCGATGTGGAGGCTGCCCACATCCTGGTAGGTGCCCTGGAGGCCCCGGGAGATGTCCTCATACATGGAGCAGTCATCGAGGTTCAGGCCCTGGGGTGGAAACAGGGTGGTGGACCTCAGTGCCCTGAGGCCTGTGTCTCTGCCCCCAACCAACCTCAAGGAGGAACCCTACGGGACCCCCACCCCCACCCCACAGACCTGCACCCGCTCTGCACCTGCCCCCACCTTCCACTCACCTCATAAAGATTTTCGTCTTCGTAGTCATCCTGGATATCAGCCCCGAATTTCATGTTCTGCCATCGTTTCTGTTGGGGGATGGGGAGCCTCAGTGAGTGGGGCGGGGAGGTGGGGGGCGGATAGAGGTCATGTTTTCAGACCCTCATGGAGGCCAGGAGTTAATGGACATGCCCAGAGTCACATATCCTGTAAGTGGCAGGTCATTCTGGGTCCAAGCCAGGGTCCTTTTGACTGTCCCCACTGCCTATGCTTCCCCACAAATAGTGAGAGCAATAATACTAAGTGGCTATAGTTGTCCTGTGGCCTAAAGAGAATTTGTTGTTGTTTTATTCGCTTGGTTGTGTCCGACATGTTTTGCAATCCCGTGGACAGTAGCCCGCCAGGCTCATCTGTCCATGGGATTCTCCAGGCAAGAATAGTGGAGTGAGTTGCCATTTCCTTCTCCAGGGGATCTTCCCGACCTAAGGATGGAACCCACATTTCCTGCATTGCAGGTGGATTCTTTTACTGCTGAGCACTGTGGAAGCTCAGATATTCTTGCCTGGGAAATCCCACGGACAGAGGAGCCTGGCGGGCTACAGTCCACGGGGTCGCAAAAGAACCGGACACTACTTAGCGACTGAGTACACACGCATGCCAAAGAGAGGCTGGTGGGGGTCAGACACTGTGGGAGAACACCAGCTCCCATCTCCCCTGGCCTTGGCTACATTTGAAGGGTACAGCCCTCCTGGATAGAGGGGGCCAGTGAGACATCCCTGGGGCCGGAGGTGAAGACAACCCTGAAGGGAGACTGTGCAAGGACGCCCCTCTGGTCCCAGCACGGCTTAAAATGCGTTCATTCTATTAAATTCTCGGGCCCTCAGCGCCTGGGAGGTGAGTGCTGCCATTCTGCCAAGTTCTAGGCGGGACGGACTCTTGGGGGTCCGCTGGTCTCCGCGGGGTGGGCCTGGGGGGGGGCTCACCCGGAAGAGTAGCAGCGTTCCAGGCACCACGGCGCAGATGAGGAGGATGATGCCCTCGGCGGTGATGATGTTGTTCTTGGTGCCCTCCCCCATGTCCAGGAAGGGCCTGGGGAGCGGCTCTGTGAGGAGGGAATACGGCTCAGAGCCCCACCTTGCCCCCTGGCCACGCCCCTAGGCCACGCCCCCTCCAGCGAGGCCCTAGACCATGGAAGCCGCTCCGCTTTGCAGGTGAGAAGACTGGCCACTGTGTGTAAGCCAGAGACCCAGGATGCCCGAGATGCAGGCGATGCAGGCACGGGCTCCATCCCGCCTTCCCGGCGGATGGACGGGGTGGGCACTCACCCCGCACGCGGAGGTACGTCCCGCAGGAGCGCTGCATCTTCTTGCCTTCACTGACTTGGCACCTATACATGCCCCGGTGACTCTTGTTCACTTGCTGGATGATCAGTTCACCCTGGGGACCCAGGCTCCCGAGATGCATCACAGGGGGCCACGAGGAGTTGCCTTGGAGGACGTGCCACCACGTGACGTTGGTGTTGCTGCCATTGTGTATGCACGGGAGGCGCGCCTCCTCCCCCACGCTCACCGTCACGGAGGGTGGGCCCCACTCCACCCACAGGGCCTGGCACCCTGGGCCTGCAGAGAGGAGGCAGATGGGTCAGGGACCGCCAATGGGGACACCGACCCAGCGCGGCCCCTAGTAGCTGCAGGACTCCTGGCTGTGTGTGTATGTGTGTGGGGTGGGGTGTGGAGAAGTGTGAGTGACACACCCGGAGCGGAGGGAGGGGCTGGGGGTGTCCTCACTCGTCCCTCCAGAGCCACCTCCTCCCTGTCCCCCCTGCTCCGTGCTTCCACCCCCTCTGAGCTCGCTGGCGCTTGAATAGGTGGTTCCCTAGTACTAGCAGTGCCCCAGGCCAGGAAGCTCCTTCCAAAATCAGTTTGGGCATCACCTCCTCCTGAAGGCCCTCCTGGATTATTTTCTCACCCAGCCCCAGCCCGGCCCCACACTGGCACTTTATTTACTTTGTATAACTGTCACAGAACCCATAGAAATCGGTTGTGTCATCAACCCATTCTACCAGCGGGCCAGCTGCAACCCACGGCAGCAGGAGTGGCTCTGGGGTTCCACCCCTGGCCCCCTGGCCCTGGGCCTCTTCCTGCCAGTTTGCGAGCCCGCCCTGCCCTGTGACCCTGGGCCCACCCCTCATTCTCCTTAACTTGCTTGTGTCAAGCTGGGGGCCAGGGGTGAGGTCAGGGACTGGGCTGGGCTGGCTGGTTAGGGCTGGGAGGGCCTCAGCTGTGTTGAAGGAGATGGGGCGCCCCAGGCACGGGGGAAGGCCCAGTTCTGTGCCCCTCCTCCTGGGCCAGTCCACATGGCTGGCTCTGGCTCTTTTGGAGGGAGGAGGGGAGAGGTGGGGAAGAGAGACAGAGGAAGAAGTGGGGTAAGAGAGAACAACCTGAGGAGTCACTCCAATCTCAGCTCCCAGTGGAAATTTGGGGTGACTGGCCGCCTCTTTCAACTCCTCGGTCAAACGGGGTTGTCACAGCCCTGCCAGCTGGCATTGTGTGGGAGGGCAAGGGGGAAGGTCACCTACTCCCCCAGCACTGAGAAGGGGTTCCCTAAGTAGGAGGTGAGGACTAGGATTCAAGGCAGAAAAGGAGAAAGCTTTTTCTCCCCCCTGAAGCTGACCGCTACCCACCACCATCCTCTCCCTGCCCCCAGCTCTGGAGCTCAGTCAGTCAAGGGCAACCTTAGTTCCTTATTTTGATCTGGGGGGTGAGGGGGTGGGGAAGGTGTCTCCTGCCCCTGCCTCCCTCCACCGGCCAGGACGCGCCTTCAACTTCGCTGAGCCCCCTCCAGCCTCCCATCCGCCTGTTTGGGACAATCAAGCAGACAGATACAGTTTCTACAGGGTCTTTTCTAGCCTGCCTCCTGCCAGCTCCTCTCCCTCCCCCTCTGCCTGGGGCCTCTCTCAACAATCTCCCAGTTCCCACTTCCATCTCCCCGGCACCGGCACCTGCCTGTTAACCACATACCCAGGCCAGCAGCGGAGATCAGGAGGAGAAAGACGGTGGCAGGCGGGCTTTGCAGAGCTTGGGGACCCCCAGGCATCTTCTCCCAGTGGGTTGGCTAGTCTGGGTTGCAGCAGTCCTGGGGTACCAGATCCCACCTCGGCTGAGCCCCAAACCCCGCCTCACTTCCTGCCCGGCCCTGCGGAGATGGGCTTCGCTGGCCCCACTGCTGAGCCCTTTGGCTGGCAGGTTGGGGGGAAGCCCCTGGCGGAGGAGGCTTCAGGCCGTGAGTGGAGAGGAACTGTTCCTTGCACCTGTGGCCACCACAACTCCCCTGAGAGGAGGCTGCTTGGGTGGGGGGAAGAGATTGGTTCAAGGCCTGGCTCGTCACTGGAAAGGAAACCCGCCCCGCCCGAGGGAGCCAAGTTTTAGGGGGCCTGCTGCACACAGGCAGTCAAGGGTAGTAGTGTGGTAGTGGTGGTTCCAAGCTGGGTCTTTGCCCCTCATTGGCCTTGGGCAAAACTTGTCCCTTCTCCAAGCCTCTGTGTCCTCACTTCTTTTTTTTTTTTTAATACTTATTAATTTATTTGGTTGCATTGGGTCTTAGTCGCAGCATATGAGATCTTCGCTGTGTCATGCGAGGTCTTTCGTTGGGGCACACAGATTCTCTAGTTGTGGCCGTGGGCTTATTGCCTTATGGCATGCGGGATCTTAGTTCCCTAACCAGGGCTCAAACCCAAGTCCCCTGCCTTGCAGGGCGGCTTCTTAACCATTGGCGCATGGGGAGTCCCTGAGCCTCTGTGTCCTCACTTCTTGGGGTTGGAAAAGAGAATTTAGAGGTTGTACATGCACAGTGCTGAACACAGGGCCCCAGCACGTGACAGGTGCTCAGTAAAGGTTGGTTATTATTAATGTTTATGAGGAATAAGGGCTTCCCTGGTGGCTCAGTGGTAAAGAATCCACCTGCCAATGCAGGAGACAACGGTTCAATCCCATGTGCACACACAAATAAGGAGATGCAGGAAGAACCCCTGGAGAAGGGAATGGCTACTCATTCCAGTATTCCTGCCTGGAGAATTCCATGGACAGAGGGGCCTGGTGGGCCACAGTCCATGGGGTCGCAAGGAGTCAGACATGACTGAGCAACTAACATACACACATGAGGAGTAAATGAGGCAGGCTCACCAACTCTGTGACTAGGTGATGGCTTTCCTTTCTGAGGTTCGGCATTTAAAAAAATATATATGTATCATTTTACTTATGTGGCAGCGTAGGATCTTAATTGCGACATGTGAACTCTAGTAAGCATGTGGGTTCTAGTTGCCTGACCAGGGATTGAACCTGGGTCCCCTGCATTGGGAGCATGGAGTCTTAGCCTCTGGACCACCAGGGAAGTCCCTGAGGTTCGGCATTTTTAATCCGAGAGATGAGGATGAAAATATCTCCCTGGTGCTGTGACTTAAGATGATATTCCTGACATCCAAGGGCCATGATGGGCTCTTTCCTGGTGTTCTTTCATTTCCGCCACAAGTCAGCAGGGTAGGCCACTTACTGCCCCCACCCCCCCCACCAATTTAAAGGGGAGGAAACTGAGGCCATCACAGAGAGGGGACGCCATCTGTCACTTGCCCAGTGTTACACAGTCTGATGGTGGAGCAGGGATTCCAAGTCACTTACGTGTGCCCAGGTTCCTTTTGAACATCATTTTAGGTCAAGTGGGAGGAAAATGAAGCCTGAGGGGTGGGGGAGTGGAATGATATGAGGTTGTTGAGATGTTTGTGAGCTGTTAGGGGACCACGTCACACATTAGCACACACATATAAGACACACACACAAGGGGACACCTAGGAAGAAATTCATGGCAGGGAGATTTTTGGCGCCAAAACTGGGAAACAGATGAGAAACTCCTTTATAGGAGAATGAATGTATACATTGAACTATGGTAAGGAGTACGTCAAGGCTGTATATTGTCACCCTGCTTATTTAACTTATATGCAGAGTACATCATGAGAAACGCTGGGCTGAAGGAAGCACAAGCTGGAATCAAGATTGCTGAGAGAAATATCAATAACCTCAGATATGCAGATGACACCACCCTTATGGCAGAAAGTGAAGAAGAACTAAAGAGCCTCTTGATGAAAGTGAAAGAGGAGAGTGAAAAAGTTGGCTTAAAACGCAACATTCAGAAAAGTAAGATCATGGCATGCGGTCCCATCACTTCATGGCAAATAGGTGGGAAAACAGTGGCAACAGTGGCTGACTTTATTTTTGGGGGCTCCAAAATCACTGCAGATGGTGACTGCAGCCAGGAAATTAAAAGATGCTTACCCCTTGGGAGAAAAGTTATGACCAACCTAGACAGCATATTAAAAAGCAGAGACATTACTTTGCCAACAAAAGTCTGTCTAGTCAAGGTTGTGGTTTTTCCAGTAGTCATGTATGGATGTGAGAGTTGGACTATAAAGAAAGCTGAGCACCGAAGAATTGACGTTTTTGAACTGTGGTGTTGGAGAAGACTCTTGAGAGTCCCTTGGACTGCAAGGAGATCCAACCAGTCCATCCTAAAGGAGATCAGTCCTGGGTGTTCATTGGAAGGACTGATATTGAAGCTGAAACTCCAATACTTTGGCCCACCTGATGCAAAGAGCTGACTCATTTGAAAAGACCCTGATGCTGGGAAAGATTGAGGGCGGGAGGAGAAGGGGACGACAGAGGATGAGATGGTTGGATGGCATCACGGACTCAATGGACATGAGTTTGAGTAAACTCCGGGAGTTGGTGATGGACAGGGAGGCCTGGCGTGCTGCGGTCCATGGGGTCGCAGAGGGTCGGACACGACTGAGCGACTAACTGAACTGATGGTGGTGGTGGTTTAGTCGCTCAGTCGTGTCTGACTCCTGCGACCCCATGGATGGCAGCGTGCCAGGCTTCCCTGTCCTTCACCATCTCTTGGAGTTTGCTCAAACTCATGTCGGTGATGCCATCCAGCCGTCTCATCCTCTGTCATCCCTTTCTTCTCCCAGCATCGGGGTCTTTTCCAATGGGTCAGCTCTTCGCATCAGGTGGTCAAAATATTGGTTGTTCATAAAGTAGCACACAGCGGAAGAGTCCGAGCTTCACTTGTCAACAGGGCTGCATCTCAGGACCAACAAAAAACTGAGAAGAAATGGACTGTGGCAGGATCCAGCTGACTTGTTTTCAAAAGGCAAAACAATGTGTGCTGTTACGGACATGTGTGTGCAGGAAAGGGGTGAGCCCATGCAGGGGAGCGACACCCCACTCGTGAGAGGGGTTCCCTCTGGGGGAAGGGTACACAGAAGGCTTTGTCTGTCTTAGTTTTAGGTCATTTTACTTTTTAAGCTGGGTAGTGGGTTCATGGGTCCTTGTTACACTATTATACTGTTTTGCGTGTTGAAGTCTTTTGAGTTAGAAAAAAGTGCAAATATCACCCACATGGAAGAACGTGGGCCTCAAGAGATCACACCTCCTGGGTTTGAATCTCAGCTCTGGTCATCTGAGCCTCAGTTTCTCCTCCTGTAACTTGGGCACAACCCCCCTACCTTGTGAGGCAGTAAGAATATTACAGAGCAGGGCTCCTAGGACACACTTCCTCTTCTCTGGCCCTCGGATCCTCCCCTCTTCCCTCCAGGGACCCAGGTGTTCCGTTGGGCCCCTCTCTGTATAGCGGGTTATGAGCCCCTCTGTACTAAAGTTCCTCCTTCTGATACCCACATAGTAAGATGTCTGGGTGGTCCCGTCGCTGCAGCCCTTAGGAATTCACCTCCTTCAGCATCCTTCCTGGCCAAGCTGGTTTTCAGGCCCTTGACTGCCCCCCAGTGGCCAGAGGGGTGCATCCGCTGCATTGCAGGCCCTCTCAGGCAGGCTGGTTTGTCTGGGCACCACCACAACCCACTTACCCAGCACCCCTGGTATCTGGCACTGGGCAAGCTAACCAGATGCTTGGCATTGCATTCCCAGGATGATTCTGGGAAATTTCATTCTCAGTTGACAAAATAGGAAACTAAAGTCCCAAACAAGGAGTGACTGGCTCAAGGCCATGCCCAGAAGTCTAACACTTTGGGTCTCATTTTCCTCATTTCTAAGCCCTGCAGTGGCTACAGCCCAGGTAGCTGGCTGTAGCTACCAAATGCTGGCTTTGCCACCTCCTAGCTGTAGGTCATGAGGAAAATCATCCATCCCGTGACTTCTTTTTCCCATCTCCAAACAGTGGGTGCGTTTGGGCACCTACTACACGAAAGTATTAAGCGATATGGTTATACAGCACCTCTAGTACTTCAGTCTCTGTCATGTCCGACTCTTTGCGACTCCACGGATTATAGTCCATGGGGTTCTCCAGGCCAGAATATTGGAGTGGGTAGCCTTTCCCTTTTCCAGGGGGTCTTCCCAACCCAGGGATCGAACCCAGGTCTCCCGCATTGCAGGCAGATTGTTTACCAGCTGAGCCACAAGGGAAGCCCCTGAGAAATCTGTATTCAGGTCAAGAAGCAAGTTAAAACTGGACATGGAACAACAGACAGGTTCCAAATCGGGAAAGGAGTATGTCAAGGCTGTATATTGTCACCGTTTTTCTTGGGCTCCAAATCACTGCAGATGGTGACTGCCGCCAGGAAATTAAGACACTTGGTCCTTGGAAGAAAACCTATGACCAACCTAGACAGCAAATTAAAAAGCAGAGACATTACTTTATCAACAAAGGTCCGTCTAGTCAAAGCTATGGTTTTTCCAGTAGTCATGCATAAATGTTACGAGTTGGACAAAAAAGCTGAGCGCTGAAGAATTGACGCTTTTGAACTGTGATGTTGAAGTCTCTCGAGTCCCTTGGACTGCAAGATCTAACCAGTGCATCCTCAAGGAAATCAGTCCTGAATAATCATTGGAAGGACTGATGCTGAAACTCCAATACTTTGGCCACCTGATGCGAAGAACCGACTCATTGGAAGACCGGCACTGGGAAAGATTGAAGGCAGGAGAAGGGGATGACAGAGGATGAGATGGCTGGATGGCATCACTGACTTGATGGACATGAGTTTGAGTAAGCTCTGGGAGTTGGTGATGGACAGGGAAGCCTGGCGTGCTACAGTCCATGGGGTTGCAAGGATCTGGACACTACTGAGTGACTGAACTGGTGTACTTGGGCATGAACACACTGGTAGGCTGTAGTCCAGTGTTCATTCACATCAGTGAGAAACTTCTAGTCCTGACAACTTTTGAGCTGGGGGGAGTAGTGCCAAAGGGGTAGGACTCTGTGGTCTAGTATTGTCACTTTGAGTATCCGGTACACCAGGTATGCCGCTTCAAGCCAAGACTGAGAATCTCCCCGAGTTAAGTAGCTTTACAAACAAGAGCAGGCTCAGGGTCGTAGCAATTATGCGCAGTGGTGGAACTTGAACCCATGTCATTCAGAGTCCAGAAGTCAGGCGTGGCGCTGGGCGTGATCGCCCTGGTAAGCTGGGGTGGAGGAACCTCATGGGTTGTGGCCCAGCCCGCTCAGGCTCAGCATTTTGGCTTTCCCCAGCTGGGAGGTAGGCCCGGTCCCCAGGGTGCTAAGGTGCCCTACCAAAGTAAGGTTTCTCCCTCTAGGATTAAAAGGGTGTCCTGCTTCAACCGGGGACCCAGGCACAGGTAGAGTTGCCATCAGTGAAAGTTGCTCAGTGTCCCACTCTTTGTGACCCCATGGACTGTAGCCTACCAGGTTCCTCTGTCCATGGAATTCTCCAGGCAGTAATACTGGAGTGGGGAGCCGTTCCCTTCTGCAGGGGAAGCATTCTTTATTGTCTGAGCTACCAGGGAAGGTCCCATCAGTGCCAAGAGCCAATCACCATGGAGACCCCGAGGGGGCAGGGCCCCAGAACACAGCCTCTGGGCAGGTGTCACATCCCTCCCTTGGGGAAGGAAGTTAACACTCTGGTCCCAGCTGGGTCCATGCTGCAGCTTCCCCTTGTTGAAGGGGGTATAACAGGGCCCAGGCTAGAGATCCCAAGTGAAGGATCCCATGTAGATCAGGGAAAGGAAGTGCACACTAGGCCGAGGTCAAAACCTTGGGTGGAAGGCACACAAAGGACGACCTGGAACGAGGGCTGTTTGTCCCTGTCCACTTCCTTCCAGGGAAGCAGCGCTTGAGCCCCAGGGCCCCTCCTGCTTTGTTCCAGCAGGGCCCCTGCTTGAACTTTCAGTTTCTCTTTTCCGAGACTTGCTGTGGGGAGACACAAAGGCCCTGGGTCGTGCACCAGCACCTTGCCCACTTGGGGCAGAACCCATTTGAATCTGGAAGCCGGGGCTTAGGTTTCTGGGGCTGTTGAGTACTACAGCCATCCAGGAAGTGTCTGGCGCCTCCTTTGCAGGGGAAGGGAAGCGGTCCTTCCTCGTGTCCCACCCCCCAAAACAGGAGACCCAGGCCAGGGTTACGAATGAGGCGATTTATTAACCCAGCATCATTTGTTCTAATGCTTCTTATTGGCAGCTGCCACCTGTGGGAAAGATAGACAAATAATTAAGATCAGCTGTGGGGCCTGCGTTCGGGCACTTCAAAGAAGCTCCCCACTAACCAGGGGGCACCAGGCCTCCTGATTTGTGGTTTCCTATGTATTTATCTCACCAGATGCTCACAGCCTCGGGCACTTCCCCCTTTTACCGAAGCAGAAACCGGGACTCAACAGAGCCCTGTAGTATGATTCTGACATCTGCCCATCACCCCAGTCCACACCGCTGCTGGCGCCAGGCCCTGCACTGCCCCTACCTTCTTCCAGGCCACCGCCCTCTCCCAGAGGGCTGTTGTGGCACTTAGAAACCAAGTGACTCCACAGTTCAAGGCTCCTAGGGGGCCCAAATCAATGATACGCAGAGAAGAAAACCAACAACAGGGTCATGCCAAGCCCCGGGGACCCTGCTGCTGTAGCTCATGAATCCTCGCCACCACCTTGTGAAGTGGCTGAGAGCATCTCTCAGGGAGACTGGCCCAAGGTGTCCAGTCAGCCTCCGGATGGAGGCCAGGTTCTGTGGCACCCTGTCTGATGCTCCGTGAGTATCAGGAGTAAGGAAGAAACCCTGCAGTCAGAATCAGAAGGCTGACCTGGGAAGACAGAGTGGCCTGTGTGGGAACGTGTCCTGCAGAAGAGGCCCAGCTGGCTGCACCTAGGCCCGGGGCTCCCTTCACCCAGGGCCCTGCACTCCAACCTGTCTCCCACCCGCCGTGATGGGAAGTGTGTTAGAAACGTTCTTTCTCCTGCACCCCTGCTTCCCTGGCTGTACCCTCCAGGAGAGGAAACCATCAAAATCCAGGCTCCAGAGGCCCCTGGGTGGTGACCGAAGTCCCCACTCACCTGTCCAGCGATTCTGTCCAGATCTCTCTGTCCCTGAGGCGTCAGTTTGCGGCCCCTGTGTGAGAGAAGGGTCACGCAGGCCCAGGTGAGCGTTGACTCTCACCAGCATCCCTGGTCCTGGCCAGGCCTCTCCTGGACACGAGCCAGGCTTCCCAAGGAGGCACCTGGCCGCAGGACCTCACGACGCCAGCCAAGTCCCACTCAGGCCCCCAGTCGGCTGCATTCTAACAAGCTGGAGGCTGCAGTGGGAACCCCCCCTCGGCCTGAGCTGATGGGGTGTCGTTTCTGCAAGCAATAGATCAAAAGCTCCGAAAAATCAATTGGGAAAAGTTAACGAGCAGGCTAATGAAAGCGGACAGTCGCTAAATTACCTTCCTGGAGCCTGGAATAGTCAGCCAGAGAGGTTGGGGCGAGGCCCCTTGGCTGCTCTTCTGAAGAACCCCCTGCCTGCCTGAGGGCCAGGACAGACCTGACACCTCACTGATGGGCAGAGGGGGATGGTCCTCCATAAAGGCACTATTGGGGACCTGGCCCCAAGCCTCCACCACCCTCACAATGCCCAGCTTCCCCTCACTGGCTTACCCATCTTGGTCCTTTTCCACCATTTTCAGCCCCTCCAGCGCTTGAAGGACCCGCCGGGCCACGCTCTTGGAGCCTCTGCTGAAGTGGCTGGGCATGACACCGTTCCTCTGACGCCCCCCATAGATCTTGGTCATGGAGCCAACCCCAGCGCCACCCCGGAGGTACAGGTGCCGTGCCGTGGAAGCTGGGTGGGAGGGAAGGGAGGCTTGAGAACCCTTTTCAGGCACAGAAGCCCACAGGAAAGGGCCCTGCTCAGGGTCACACATTGATTTCCGCGGGGAACAGAGTCTCACCATCTTACAGTTGTGAAACAGAATAGGAGAATGCACACGAGGCCCCTAGTTCGGGAGCCTGGGGTGCATGGGCAGTGGAGGGACTGGCACAGCCACGTGACCAGGCAGATCCTGCTGCTCCCGGGACTTTCTTAGCTGCTACTGTCCCAGCCGAGCAGTGAGGAGGACCTGAGGTTTCATGGACAGAGCCCAGCAAATATTTGAGCCGTGACCGTCCACAACCAGCTGTTGGGGAGTTCTGCAGGGCTGGAGAGTTGTAGAAGGGACCTACTGATTGCCCCACTACCGTCCCAGCCCTGCCCTGAAGAGCTTGGGTTCATGGTGGCAGCGGTGCTGACATCCTAATGCCGTGGACGATCCCAACCTGGAAGGTACGTCAACCTGCTCCATGGACTGGGGTTTCTGGTCCCTAGAGGGCTTGGGCAAGTCCCCTGGCCAGTCTCCTTGGAAATCTCTCCTGTTCAACTGGAACATTGGCCTGCCAGGCCCTGTGCCACCTGCTTTTACACTCTCTCCTGTGAGTAGTAAGATGGCCTCAGGGGCCAGCCTGATAGTGTGGCTGCTCTGGAGGGACAGACAGCCCCACAGATGGTTCTGCTTTTCTACCTCAGGGAGCCACTGAGGTTTGAAAGAGCTGGGGTCCAGATGTTGGCCACCACATGGCCCTGCCTGGCTGAAAGCGGAAGGGTAGGGACTCCAGGTCCCCACATGTTAAGATTTTCCTTGGTCCTGAAGATAAGTCAGAAGTTATTCTCTCAATAATGACTTGCTGCTAAGAGTCACAGGGCACTGGGCCATGTCCACGACCCTCCTGTGTCAACAGCTGGGGTGGGGGTTAAGGGTGGTATAAGGTAGAACTGACCAGGTGAGGTGGGCTCCTCCTCCCCTCCAGCTGCCCCTCCCAGGGCAGTTCCTGCACACAGCCTATTGTCGGCCCGCCTCCAGACACGGACACAGGCCACAGGGGCCTATCATGGAGCACTAACTCCCGCCACTTCACCAGGACCACTGGGCAGCCTCTCCCTGGTATCACTGCCTATGGCCCTGCTCACTCTCCTTGGTTCTGTCCCCATGCCATCCTCTATACCAGGGCTCTGACCCTCTTCCAGATATCAAGCAGCCTACCCACTGCCAGGATCAAGAGACTCACCTCTTATAAGACACCCCCTTCCCTCAACAACCTTTCTGCCAGGGGACTGACCTCATGGAGAAATGGCCTTCAAGACCAGTGCAAATGCCCAATTGCCACCCCCACACACACACACCTGTCTGGCCATGCCCTGGTTCTATATGGAGATCCGCTCTCCATTTGGGCTGTGGAAGGCATGAGAGCCCCACCTAAGGGTTAAGATGAACACCTCTGATTTCACAAACACCCAAAAAAGGCTGCACACTATAAATGAATCTTGCTGAACCAGGACAGCACTCAGCCCAATCTCACCATGGAAAGGGGTGAACTGCCTGGTAGCTGGGGTTTGAATCCCAACACGGCTCCACGTCAGCTGTGACAGAGCCCACTCATGTCTAGTGGTCAGTGGCATGGTACTTATGGGGACAACTTACTCCAGTCCCCAGCAGCGAAAGGCAGGGAACAAACTCCAACAAAGCCCAACTTTAGTTTCTCCTGGGTGGATTTCACATCTTTCTTAACACCACTACAACTATCAGGTGGGGGGGACATCCCTGGTGGTCCAGTGGTTAGGACCTTGTTTTCTCACTGCCAAGGGCCTGTGTTTGACCCCTGACTGAGGAACTAAGTCCCATAAGCCAAGTGGCATAGCAATCGCCTCCGTCCCCCCACTATCTGGTGTGGCAGGTACCAGGTCCTCCCCCATCACAGCAGTTTGTGCAGATTATTTTTCTGACCCATTAGAAGGGAGAACAAGAGTATTAACTTCACAAATTGGAAATTAACAGTCAAAATATTGAGTTCTATAGAAACACTGACTCCCTTTTACCTCCTCTCCTCAGCCCTGGAGACCTAGGCTGAGGCCCCAGCCCCTCCTCCTGAAGTAGCTTTGTAAGGGTGCAAATCCAGGCCACCCCGATGGTGTTTATGATGGCCTCAGTGAAAGAGGTGCTGCCACAAATGGCTTTCCCTTCAGCCCCTCCAAAGGTATCCTTCTGCTCCCTCTAGGGAGACCCGGATGAGGAGTCACTCCTACCTCAAACTGTAGAGGAAGGACCACATAGCACCCCCAAACCCCGGCTAGGTGTCTTGTTGGGCCCCAAAGTGGATGAGGGGGCAGGTTACACTCCACTTGGCAAATGGTAGACCAAACGAGGCTTTGGTCTTCACAGCCTAGCAAACCAACAGCCTGTGTTAAGTCCACGTTCATGGCTCCATCCTGACCCACTGAATCTTAAGGCAGGAAAAGGAAACTGCTCAGATTGAGACTGGCCTTCATTTTACAAAAAAAAATGCATTCAGTGGGAATTCTCTGGCAGTCCAGGGGTTAGGACTCTGTTTTCACTGCCCAGAGCCTGGGTTCAATCCATGGCCAGGGAGCAAAGCTTTTGCAAGCTGTATGGCATTGAGGGGCAGGGGCGGGGAGAAGGGATTCAGGTGTCCCAATCCAACAGCTGCTCACTCACTGCCAGACACACACTGTATTCTTACCTCCTTCTCAAGCAGGCCCATTTGAGCACTCATGTCTACCCAGGGCCACAATGCAGCACCCAATTCAAAGCCCTAGTGTCTCCCCTTGACCCCGCTCCTCCCCTTAGAGCAGGTCCCTGCTCTCCTGAAACAGGGTCCATCTCTATACCTCATCCCTCACACACTCCCCCCAACACCACTGCCTGGAGGCTATTCATCCCTACAGATAACGGCACCTCTTCCAGACCACCCTTATGAAGGCCCTGTCACCCACCTGGCCCCTGTGGTCTGCACCTGAGATCTACAGACTTTGGTCTTGGGAGTCAGCCTGCCACACCCTCCCAGGGTCTTCACCTATCTGTACCTCAGTCTCCTCCTGGGCAAACAAGTTATCCTGCGTGACTCTCCTTGTCCAGAGTATGAACTAAACAAACTCAGAGGGAACACTCCAGACTTCAACAGAGGTTGGCAAATGTTTCCTGTTAAGGGTCAGACAGTAGTCTGTCATAGCTCCAACCCTGGCCTCTGCTGTGACTGTAAACGAAAAATCATGGCTGCGCCCCAACCAACCTTGGTCTAGAACCGCTATCTGTGCCACTAGGGCAGCTGGGAAAGTCCAGTCAAAAGGGGGCTCTGGAAATCCAGAGGGAGACCAGCAGGGCAGGCAGAGGACGCACACCCAGCGTGAGGTGTTAGGGAAGGTACACGATGGACAGAAAGGGGCCACAGCAACTGCGGAGATGACCAGCAGGCTCAACTAGGTGTGTATTACCCACAGCCTTTCCCCCACCCCCTCAACCTCCCCCTACCTAGAAACACAAAGTACAGAATGTTGCCAAGGGAAGAGAGCTGCCCATCACCAACTCCCCAGGTGATGACAAGGCTGAGTGGGTTGTGATCTCAGGAGCAGGCAGACCTCATGTCTTAACCACTCTGACATCAACAGCGAATCAGCTACCACCAGTCCCTATGTGGGAGGTTTCTGTTAGGTACAGATTGCACAAATGCATATTCACCCACAAAATGAGAAAAACTACTACTAGTCTTTCTCCAAATCTTGGGCATCACAAAAGAGCAGTCAGGACCATACAAACCTTGCTTCCCAAGGCGGGTGGATGGGGTGGCAGCGGTGGTCTTGTCCACCCTGTCCCACCCCCATCTTTCTTCCTAAAAACACTGACGTGCATAGATGGATAAGCTACCCACCCCACTCACCTCACAGTCATCAAGGCTCAGACTACAAAACACTTCATGTTCTGAGGTACTGGGCAACTTGACCAAGGCCAACTCTTCTCAAAAGTCATGCTAGAGTTTTGTCAACTTCTAAAATCTGCTTCCCACCTACTTCCCACATGGAGACAAGCTGTGGTCAGGACAGAACCCCCACTTCACAGAGGAGGAAAGCTTGAGAGTGGAGAGGCTGAGAGCCCGTAGTGAAGGCCTGTGCAGAGGCTGCTCCCTTGGCACAATCCAGGGCTGAACCCCACCCCCACTCCCAAGATAAGCTTCATGGGGGTGACTGCTTGGAGAAACTTCTATCATTAAAAAGACAAACAAGACAGTACTATCACTGTGCGGCCAGGGGCTATACTTAAGTCGGTCCTTACTGAGGGATTAATAAAAAGGGAAGAGAAGGAGCTGGTACGTTTTCTTCTGAGCACTTGAGACTTGTCAAGATTTAGAATAACTGGGTCACATTTCCAACCCCTTTGTTATGAACAACTTGTTAAACAGAAGGAGATAGGCTAGTGTGCTGACCTGAATAAAAACAGGAAAGAAACATTGAAAGGACGACTCTCTAGAAAACGAACTACCTCTAGGCAAAAGATGAACACTTTACTCATTATCCCTGGGATTCCCTCGAGGCTCCGAGGAAAGTACAGGTCCTCACATAAAATCGCTTACAAATGAACAAATATCACAACACAAAATTACCCTACATCACACAAAGCACGCAATGATAGAGTCAAGTATTTCTCTCTTGTAATTTCTGGAGACAAGTAAGAACTCACAAAGGGGACACCCAGCCCTCCACTCCCCATCCAATGGCCCCAGTTCCTCACCAGCTCGTGTGTAGAACCAGTTCTCATCGTAGGGAGCAAGTTCTTTATGCTTGGCCAGCTTGACGGTGTCCACCCATTCAGGGACTTTCAGCTTCCCGGACCTGGGACCAGGACAGCCAGAAAGAGACAATTCAGGAGCCTCCACAAACTCCATCCCAATTCCCTTCGTCAGCACAACTGTACATCACTAGGAGCCCAATGTGCCCCAGAACAGGAAAAATACTGAAACTCAAACACAACCCAGGCCTCATGTAGAAAGAGTGGACTCCACACTGACCTCCAACAAGCCTCCCCAGCCAGGAAAAGAAAGCACGCGCGGGCCCAGAGGCGTCGGGCAAGACTAGAGCCCCCACCCACTCGACCCCCACCCCGTCCCCACACTCACTTTTTGAGGAAGGCTGCCAGAGCTCTGACGAACTCTTGCTGGTTCACGTCTTTTACAGTAACTCCAGGCATCTGCGGGCAAAGTCGAGCATGAGAACACAGGATGGATGGAGAAGGCTGCCAAGGGTCGGGGCCCAGCCCCACGGCGACGTAACCGCCGCACTCCCCTTACTTTCCGAAGGCCCTACTGCAATTCCCCGCTTTAGAAGCCCCGGCGCCTGCGGGTCTTACAGAGCTTACCGACCAGCACGGTCTCTCTGGGGCGCATGAACACTGCCTGACCCTGTTTGTGAAGACGCTGTACGTCGCCAACCCCTGATTCTGCCCCCCACACCGCCCCCGCTTTCCCGGGTGTCCACCTGGCCCAGCCGCGGTTCCCGGACCGCGCGGATCAGACATGTCCGGGCCTGCCGCTCGCACGTGGCCGCGGCTCTAGGGGGCGGGGCGGCCCTACGCGGGTGCCCCGGAGCCCCCAGGCACGCGCCCCGGCCTCGGAAATCGAGCCCCGACTCCCAGCGCCCGGGTCGCACCGGAGCAATCTTCTTACCGTGCGGCCTCCGCGCTGCCAGCCAGGGGAAAGGGAGCAACGGGGTTTCCCGGGCGCACAAGTCGGGCGTCGGTTATCGCGAGAGTTCCGAGAGCTCGCGAGAACGAGGTTACAAAAAAGCTGGCTCCGCCTCTCTCAGGGCCAAGGCGGCTTCGCCTCCGCGGATGTGGGAAGGTTTGGTGGGAGAGTGGAGGCTTTTTTCCTCCTCGCTCTTCTTTCTCCTGCAGCGAGATAGAGTGAGGAGCTCTAATCTCGAGCAGGAGGGAATCTAGCTTCGTTTGCATCAATCGTGGATGGAACGAATAGCGGCGGAGGCTGTATCTCCTGGCGGAAGTTATGGGGAAGTTGGCTGGGCAGGAAATAGACCGGCGCCTCCGGCGAGACGACCCCTTTTTCCGAGTGGAAGGGGCTTTTTCTGGCCGAAGGTGGAGCTAGTAAGGGCGGAACTGTGACCGGGAGCCCAGGGGAAGGACGCGGAAGAATTGCGGCCAACCTGCCCTTTCTCGACCAGCAGTACTCGCGAGAGCAGGACACGGAAGCCCCACCCTTCTTAGGGCGGAAATTGCTTCACCATGGTCCAGGAGAGCGGATTGTGAATGAGGCCCTGGAGGCGGGGAGCAGGAAAGGGCAGGAACAGAGAAGCAGAGGCGGGACCTTCGAAGTTCAGCTCTGCGTCCTGAAGCCTGAGTCTCTTCGCACATGTGTGTGTGCTTAGTTACTCAGTCTTGTCAGACTCTTTGCGACCCCATGGACTGGAGCCCACCAGGCTCCTCTGCCCATGGGGATTCTCCAGCCAAGAATAGGGCAGTGGGTTGCCATGCCCTCCTCCAGGGGATCTTCCCAACCCGGGGATCTTCCCAACCCTGGGATCAAACCCAGGCCTCCTATATTGCAGGGAGATTCTTTACCTGGGAAGCCGCTCTTCGAACAAAGTGCACACATACTAATTCTATCGACAGATGTTTTTTGTGTGCCTACTCTGTGCAAGGGACAGGTAAACATTTACATGCATTATCTAGGTTAATCCGTCTAAGGTCCGAGAACGCAGAGGACACACCTGTGGTTTGATGAAGTTGCTGACTTGTTGCAGGAGAAAATATTGAAATATGAATCCTAATGTAAACTATAATGTGTCAGCGTAGACTCAGCAATTCTGACAAATGTACTACTCTGATGTGTGATGCTGATAGGAGGGGAGGCTTTGGGGAGTGAGGGGAATATGGGAGCTCTTACTTTCTGCTCAATTTTGCTATGAGCCTAAAAACTGCTTGAAAGAAAAAAAACTCTTAAAAAATGATTTGAGGGTAGGAAGTTGTTCATGTTGTGATGAGGGGAGAAGCCATGTTACAGTACAATAACTTTGTAGGAAAAAAGAATTCCTAAGGAATCAAGACGTGTTTAGTCATTTATGCTGAGTGGCCAGAGAGGAGTTGAATGCAGGCTCTGCCCTCTGAAAGTACTAATTCTTAGAGGGGAAGACGTAGTTGGACAGGCCCAGCTCAAGGTGATCAGGCTTGTAAACCAGGGGCCAAGGGCCCCTGAGGAATGTAAGGAAGTCTATCTAAGGGGCTTATTAGAGATATTAAGTCAGACGAAAAGGATGAGGGTCTATGTAGGGCATGGGTTGTAGAACTGTCTATGTGAATATACGTTGGCGGCTGCAGAGCCAGCCACACAATGTGACAGGGATGCAGGATGAGATCTCGTGGATCAGGCAATGAGGGTTTGACTAGAGAAACTGGATGGGGGTGGGTGGTATGATGGTGCTACATTGGTCAAGGAGCATAGTCTGGAGTGGACCAGGTTCACACAGGGCTGAGTGAAAGAGAGCGTGGATTCCCAGAGGGCAGAATGTAAAAGGAGCTCCTGAAGTGAAACATGGGTGTCTGTTTGGAGAGGAGCAGGATGTTGCTTCAAATATGGAAACTCATTGGTGACTTCTGCAGAACATGAATGAGGATGGTACATGAAGGAAGCTTAGAAGAGGGATGATTTAGTCAGTACCCTATTGGACCTGGGCAACACCCTTCCTCACCTGGTAATGGGTGCTGGGAAAGGGAGTGACATACGAAACAGTGCTCACAGTCTATTAGCTTTAATCTCCAAAGGCTGGTCAGAGGCCAAGAGCCCATTGGCTCCCCACAACTGCAGGTGAAGGATGCTTCAGCCAGGTAGGAGCATGAACAATCTGTAAACCTGCCCTTTTCCCTACACCTGAGCTCTGCAGAGCCTCCACCTCTCTCCCTAGGGAAGTGGATGGGGAAGCAATAGGGGAGCCCTGACAATTTGACAGACAAACTAGACCTAGCCAGGAGTGTAAAAGGTCCTGCCAAGTCTGACAAGAAGGGGAGATGGGCTGCAGAGAAATGGGTCCATAAGGAGTGGTCTGCCCCCAGCTCCTTTCTCCAGTCTTCATCACTTTCTTTTTTCCCCCTCCCTCTTCTCATGTCATCCTTTAACCTCAAATTATACTTTCTCTTTTACTGTTCCCAGCTGTGTGAGCTTGGTGTACTGGGGACCTTTGGTCAGCCCTGAGTAGCATGGTCTTAGCTATGTTGCATGTTGCAATGCTTCCCTCCCCCTTGATTATGGAGCTTGGCTATCTGTCCCTGAGACAGCATGGCACAAGGCTTAGGCAGGTCTATTAAGGGGCAATCATACATCTAAGTTAAAACAAGGTCAGGGAAGGAAGGTGTGAAGCCAACTTAGGTCCTTTGGTGATCCTGCACTGAGTCCTAGTCCTGAGAAGTGTTGGAGACGTGTTGCTCTGTAATCTGTTAGAATTAGAAGCAGCTCATCTTCTCAAGACCCCAAACTGGAAAATAGCAAATTGTAATTGGATGCCATCATCATCAATTATCTTGAATAAGAAGAGGTGTGTAGGTAACATTAGGAAACAGAATCAGTGCCCAGGCAGAATCATCCTCCCAGGCATGAACTTTCTGTTTGGCCCTTCTAAGAGTGGGAATGGGGATGGAGGTCTCCAAATCTTTGTATCTTTTGAATAGCTCAACAGGTCTCCACGTACTTGGAACAGTTCAAGAAGAAAAACTTGACAGCAGAGGACTAAGAAACAAGTGTGAATAAGATATTATTACTTACTGCTATCTTGAATACAAAAGCAAAGACTTTCTGAAAAACCCTTGAGATGTCTGTCTCCTGGAGTCCTGAATTTTTCACTCTATGTATTATATCAATTATCTATAAATTGATTTATCTGCTTGCAATGCAGGAGACCCAGGTTTGATTCCTGGGTTGGGAAGTTCCCATGGAGGAGGGCATGGCAACCCACTCTAGTATTCCTGCCTGGAGAATCGCCATGGATAGAGGAGCCTAGTGGCTTACATGGGGTAACAAAGAGTAGGACATGACTGAGCAACTAAGCACAATTGATTTGGGCCTGGCAAGAAAAAGGAACCTCTCTTCAGTATTTGCCTACAAATTTTTCCTAAAATACTTGGACAAGTCACTTTATCTCTTTAAGCTTGTTCCTTTATTTGTAAAATCAGAGTAATCATGCATAGCTTACAGAGTTGCTGTGAGGATATGTGGGAATTGCATACAGTGAGTACTCAATAAATGATAATTGTCACCAACCATAGGTCCTTCAAATCTTAGATACATGAACCTCCCGAGTTCAGGAAAAACCTTTCATAAAGACTAACTAGATTATTCCTGTTCTGTTTGGTCTCAGTCTCCCCATTGTAAAAATATTATATTAGATCAGCATTGGGGCTTCCCTGGTGGCTCAGTGGTAAAGAATCCGCCTGCAATGCAGGAGACATGGGTTTGATCCCGTGGTTGGGAAGATCCCCTAGAGAAAGAAATGGCAACCCACTCCAGTTTTCTTGTTGGGGAAAATCCCATGGACAGAGGAGCCTGGCAGGCTAGAGTCCATGGGGTCACAAAAGAGTCAGACACGACATAGCGACTAAACAACAACAGATGAACATTAAATTGGCAGTCCATTGACCAAAGCTGGCCTGAAGATATGTTTTGTTTGACCTACATAGGATTTAAGCACAGCACAGGATTTAAAGAAAAACTGAGCCAGCATTTGAAAATTAAGAAATTTAAAACAGAAATCTAGTTTTCCAGCTTCTCTTAAAAAATCAGAAGATATGGCAGTACTGAGCCCACATTCCTGCCTGGCAACAATTCACTAGGGCCAAAAGGAAGCTGCCCCCTTAGGTGGGGCATGCATTCTCAGTTTGCCAGGACCCCTCTGGCCTTCTTTACTCATTTATATGATCTGTTTGGCCCTGTAGGTATTTCAACCTGTGCCCCTCTGAACAGCTGGAAACTGTCTATGTTTGGCACAGAGCAGTCACTTAATTATTCAATCTGTGAATCACCTACTGTGTTTCCTTACCACTCTTTCTTACCTGGCCATACAAAGAAATCCAAGTTTGTAGTTACTTGTGGTAGTTACTGAGTAACTTGACTTTCATTTTGAGGAGTGAAGTGAACAAGTCCTTTCTGTCACTCAGGATAGACTAGGTTAAGCTGTGGTAAAAAACAACCCCCACATCTCAGTGGCTTAATACAACACTGGTTTATTTCTTGCTTACTCACACAAACCAAGACACAAAATGAAAATACTCTCCTGTTTTCACATGCATGGAGGCAGACATGAGTGCACAGGTATATATACAGGATCACATGTCAAATGAATACCCTGGAACATGAACTCATGCAGAAATCTATTTAGATACTGGTTAGCTTAAACTGCACAACTTTCTCTTTGCTGCGGATGTTAAAAGGTCCCAGGACCCAAGGAAGGTAAGAGAATATCCACCTTTGGCCAAGGAAATGACCATGCTACAAAAGGAACCAAAAGCTAACAAAGTACCTGAGAGCTTTAAAAAAGCTTGAAGCGTGTACTACATTAAATTCCATGCAGACATCTGTGAGTAAAATACCAAATTGCAATGCCTACAGGCTGCTTCCCCCTACCTCCCAGGGCCTCCACCTCTGGGCTTCTAGCTTAGGAGGGAAATGGACCCAAGTCGCCCAATATGCAGAGCCACGGAAGGGGCTGGGCCGGGCCGGAGAGAGGGCCCAACAGGCTGGAATCCTCTTCCTCCAGCAGGAGCTACAGGAAGGAAGGAAGAGGGCAAGACCAGGTCACATCCATTTCCTGTCCCAGCAAACCCTCCCTTTTTACCCCATCTAATCCAGGCCCATCTTTGTTCACCTGGATTATAGCAAACACTTCCTCCTCACTGATTTTCCCACTTCTAGTCTTGTCTCATTCAACACCTCCATCACAGCCACCATACTTATCTTTCTAAAGCTCAGAGTCTCTGAATACATCCCTGCCTAGCTCAGAAATATTCCCTTGTTCCCCTTCAGGTACAGTTGCTTATTTACCTCCATGATCAGAAGCCCTTCCAGACTCACCTGCTTCTGTCTCAGCAGTTCCTTCAGGCCAGTTTCCTCACCTGCACTGCATGCCCAACCCATTATTTTGGGCAGGAGAAATCTCAGCCTTCCCTTTCTGTCCCCATAGGTGTTTCTCACGCCTCAAGATTCTTCTAGATCTCTCCAAGTTTATCACTAAACTTTGTGAAAGCATCCAGGTTTTCCAAATAGGATGCCTTTAAAGGCAGGTTGCCAAATAGGAAACTCCTTAAAAGCAGTTATCAAGGGTCCAGGCAAGACTCCTGATACCTCTTCAGTCCCTCTCCAGACTTCAGCAGGCACCATGGGTCCAGAGAAGCCCTGGGCTGGAGTGAGGAAACCAGGCTTTGCCACTGACTTGCTATATTCTTTCAGGCCTCTCTCAGGGCCTCACTTTCCTTGACATCAGGGCACTGGACATTTGCTTTTGAGCACACAAAAAAATAAATTCACTGAATACTCAACTGTAACCTAAGGGGCTAGGTTGAAAAGCGTGGGGCCTGGGATCTTCAACTTGCTGACCTCCTGATCTCCTCGGTTAGTCCCTGCTTGTTCCAGTACCTCCATTTCTCAGTCATGCCTTTCCCATCCTTTCCTTTTAGAGAATAGGTTACCTGGTGGACCACAAGGATGGAGCAGGGAGATCCAGGCAGGGTTGGCGGGGCCAGGAGTCAGGCGGGGAGCCTGAGATGAATCTTTCAGTCCCACAAGAGCCTCAGCTGCCTCCCGCTGCAGCTGCCGCTCTGAGGAGGCAGAGGTCCAGGTCAGGCAAGAGGGTCCGGGGGCCTGCAAAGGAGAGACGCAGACTGGGAATCCCTACTTCTGCCCACTCTCCAAAAGCTCCCTGTCCCCAGTTACTTCATTATTCCCTACTCTTCCCTTCCCCAAGCTGAACTTCCTCCCGGGTCCTGGATCCCACTTCTTTTTCAGGACCTGTGGCTGTAGCAGAAGAGGGTCTGGGGTGCCACAGGGCTGGAGTATCAGAGTTGAGCATCTGGAAATAAGGAGAAAAGATGTCAGGGAGATTAAACTCATGGATAGACACATATACATGAAAAGAGGAGCAGGATTTTGCTGTGTTCTGATCTGGGATTCTGAGTGCCTGCGGTTATTAGGTTTTGTGGCTTTAGGCAAGTTCTCCCTCTGTTTGCCCTGCTTTGTTTTCTGTAAAATGGAAACATCTTTCAGCTTCTTCCTCCCAGAGCTACTCCGAGGATTATGGAAAATAATTGGTGTCAGTTTAAAAAAAAATTGACAAAACACCTAGAGGGATTGAAATGATTGTTCCTGCCCTACTAGGGTCTGATTTTCTTCCCTCCTAGTTCCTTAATCCCCATGGAACTTGAGGAGCAGCTTGGCCAACCTTTAGGAAACTTTCTCTAATGGCCTCTGGCCTCTCTCCTAGGCCTCTGAGGTTCTTACCATCATGTCCCCCCAACCCTCATGTCAGCAGGCAGTTCAACCCTATCTGTTTAAGTAGATTTAATAGCCACTATTTGTTTAAGGCCAGGGCTGTGCTAAGTGTATTCCATATATTATTGCTAATTGTTATTATTACCAAGAGGTAGTACTGTCTCTGATTTACTAATAGAAAACGGGCTCAGAGAAGTAAAGATACTTGTACAAAGATTCATAGCTAGCCAGTTAGGAGAGCTCTGCCTCACACAATAGTCTGAGACTTTTTCTTCATCATCTACTATGGTGTCCAGCACATGGTTAGGCATATCATAAACACATGTCTTTTTCTCCCTACTCACGTGCGGGGCAGGGTAGAAGCCCCTTGGGATTCTCCAGAAAGAGGAGCTGTCAGTATTGGGCGAGATCCTGTGCAGGTTGGGAGAGGCCCATAAGTGGGCAGCTGGAGGGCAGTGCCAGGGTCAAAACCTAATGAGGAAAAGAGAATGCAGAGTATATAGTGTTCAGAGGTCATGGCTTCTGTCTAGCCTTTTCCTACCCCGTATCCTTTCACTCTTCTCTTTCTGACACAGTGGTACACAGTCATTCAAATATCTGTTGAGATAACCTTGAATTCATCTTACCAGGGAAAGGATGCAGAGGGACAGCAGGTTCTTGGCACAGAAAGCGGCACACCACTGGGGTTGGCATGGAAAGGCCTGGAGGCAGCCAGTGCCCAGGGGCCCAAGGGCCTGGAGGCACTGGAGTCCAGGGCAAAGGCAAGGCTTCTGGGAGATGACTGAGCAGCAGAGGGCCCCGAGAGTTCTCCTGCAAGGGCAGGGAGCACAGGTTGGAGTCAAGTGCAAGGCTAGAGAAGGAATGTTCTAGGAAAGAATTGGGGCCCCAAAACTTCAGAGCTTGAAGGGCTGAAAAATCCCACCCCATCATTTTGCCCATGGAATAGAAGTGATTTGCCCAAGATTACATAGCAAGTCAGGGCTGGACCTAGAATCCAGGTGTTGAGGGCACAAAGGAAGGGATCTGGGCAGAGGCTAGGACAGGAGTCACTCCCTCAGGGCCCAGGGGGACCTTGTGCCAGTGGGACTGGCACAGGCCTTCCTTACCTTTCCAGGAGGTGTCAGTGCTAGTGGAACTACATGATGGGGAGTCTGAGGCCGGGGTGCTATGTTCTCCTTTCCAGCTGTGAGGGACCAGGGAGAGCTTTAGGGAGCTCTTTCTCCTGAATGCCTCCCACTCCAGCCCAAAATTGAATTTTTATCTCCCTCTGTCCCATTTCTACCCCCTGATCTCATTACATCCTTCCAACACTTATTGACATTTTTACAGTTGGGCAGGGAGAGGCCCAGAGAACAGAAACTCCTTGCCCAAGATCATACATCAATTCAGTGGCAGGACTGGGGCTCTTTTCCCTACTTAGGCTTTTCCTGCCTAAATTCCTGCCCTGGCCACAGGCAGTGACACTTACAGTGGACCCCTGGTCGAGTGACTCCCTTCTTGACACGGCTGGGAGCGTTGGGAGGAGCTGCCCCTCTCATTAGTCCCTGGGCTAGGTGCCTCTTTAGCTGCGCCTCCTGCTGCCTACGCAAGGCCACCTGGGCAGCCATGACCCTTCGGCGCTCCCTAAAGAGGGGGAGTGGTGAGTCAAAAGTCAAGTCAGCCACCTTTTAGATGAGGTCCATCCTCTCCCTTCTCTGGCTCTCATACTCACAAGATGAGGACACATTTGTGACACTCGCAAGCCTGAAAGAGGCAGAGGCGCTTGTGGCCCTTGAGGTGGGCAGTGACACCGTGGTTGCGGCAACGGGCACAGGTTGGAGAGCGACTGACAGCTCTCCTGGGGATAAGTTCCATGCCCTGGGGGGCTCTGGTTTCACCCCCTGTGGCAGAGTCTGAAGGGCAGTGGTGGACAGCAGGCATTTCATTGGGGTCCATGGATCTAGGGGCAGGAGTGGAGGGTCAAGGTGGCCACATGGGTCCTGTCCTGACTATCCTTCTTGCCTCTGGGAGACCACACCAGAAGGGTTTTCCCACTTTGCCCATCCTGGGACTCAGCTGTCACCCTTGATTCTCCCCTGGCTCTCTCCCTTCTTCACCCTTCCTGGGGCATCCTCCTCTCCAAGAACCTCTCTCCTCTTTCCTTTCTTATGTTTCTTTCGATCCTAACACTATTCTCTGCTCATCTGTACCTTCCCTAGCACAAATACCAGTTTGCAGCACACTCAGGCACTCTCATGCCTCCTGCAACAGTTCTTACACTCCCCTTTCCATCACCACCCCATTCCCACGATTTTCCTGGCATCCTCTTCCACAATTATCATCCTTCCCTCCTGCAGTTATCCAATTCCCACACATACTTTCATGCTCCCCTTTCAATCCTTAACCCTCATGTATGCCCTGCAATTCAATTTCCCCCTCCAGCCCTCTTAATCAGACCCCCTTGCACCCCAGTAAATATATCATTCTCAAGAATCCCTTGTCCCACTTTCAAGAATTATTTTCATTTCCTCAGCAAAGGTTTAATGAGCCCCTTCCACGTGCCAGGCCCTGATCTAGGCCCAAAGATACCCCTCCCCACGGCCCAAATTCCTCTCTTCCACCCACACTCCTTCCAAACTAAGGCAAACCGGGGCAAGTCGCTGCGCCCGGCCATCACGCGCCTTCACCGGCGCCCAACAAGTAGTCTCGAGCCACTCCCACCCCACCGCCCCACCGCCCCACTCAGCTGTTCCTCGCGCGCACCCCATTCTGGAGCTGTCCCCCCCAAACGCTGGGTCCGCGGCCCCGCCCCGCTCCAGGGTCTCAGGGATGGGGCGGGGCTCGGGGAGCGCGCCCGGGGTCCGCGGGGCGGGGGAAGGGCAAAGGGGGCGCGAGGAGCGCGAGCAGGGAAGCGAGGCGATGCCTGGGGCGTGAAGTCCAGAGCAAGAGAGGGAGGGGAAGAGACACGGAGGGGCGGGATCGTGTTCGTCTCGTCTGTCCTGAGTTACCACAGCCTGGAGCAGAGTTAGAGTCAGTGTGGAGGAAGCGAAAGGAGGCGGTGAGGCAGTGGCGTGAGGAACGGCTGCGCTCGCGACACTTTTCCCGCCCCTTCTCAAAAGGACCAATGAGCTTCAAGCGGCGTGGTCCGCGTCTCCTCGCGCTGGACTATCAATCCAGCCAATAGCGCGTCGAGTTGAGTCTCGCACTTATCCCTTCTCCTTGTGATTTGCCTTCCCAAACTGTTCTTGCCCTTTTGGGAGAGGTGGCCAATGGGGCGTCGAGTACCGCTTCCAGTACTAGGCTGGCCCCGCCCCCAGGAACGGCCGCCTGGCCCGCCCTCCCGCGAACGTTGACCTGGACTCATCGGCGCATGCGTAGCCTGTCCTCCAGCCTGCGCTGCACCGCCCCGCCTCTGGAGCATTTGGTGGCCTCGACTCGGCTTCAGTGGCTTTTCACTGCGTGGACGCCCGTGTGATTTTTCGCTTCTCTCCCACTACCCCAACTCACGATCTACACTTCTCCTTTTATGTTCCCCTACCTGTGATATCCTTGTTTCCCTCCCGGGTCCCACCTTCTAACGTTGTGGCCCTTTCCTTATGTCTCTTATTGGCTGTGTCCGTGCTGATTTCCCTAAATTTGACGTTTTCCTTCTCTGGGAGTCTCTCTCTTTGCCTGTTCGTCCTGCTGATTTTCGAAACCCTTTCTCCACGTGCCTCATCCCCTCATAGTCTGTCCCCCTTCCCCTCACATCCCCATCTTTGGTTCCCGAGACACTGCTGTGATTTTTCTTTTTAACCCTTTCCACCTTCTGTGTTCATCTTCCTCCCGGGTTTCACCCCATTCTCTGGCCTCCACTCCGTAATTGTAGCCTCCTCTGTGCATCTCTATTAGACCCATCTCAGGTTTCCCCACCCTTATCCTCTGTGTTGTCCCCTTTTCTCTATGCATCTCGCCCTGTCTCCTTTTCTGTCTTTGAGCCTCTCAGATAGTCCCCTCCCCCCCGCCCCCCTCCGAGAACCCGATCTTTGCGCCCATCTCCTCATTTTTCTGCCACTCCCAATTGTGCTCTCTCTGCTGTTCATCCTCATCCTGCAAGTTTCTGTTCCATTAATTTGCTCTTCCTTCTCAGTGTGGTTTCTCTTGTAGGAATATTGTCCCCTCTGACCACTACTTTAACCCTTTTTCCTTGAGGATTTTATTCCAGTCTTTTCTGGTTGTGTCCGTGCTTGTACCCAGATTGCTGGGGCCTGTGGTTTTGCATTCCAGGCAGGTGTGTGCCCTGTCCCCTGCTCGGTCCAACTCCTTTGATCCTTTGTCTGCCTTCATTCCCCCTTCCCGTGTCCCATCTTTTCTGCTGGTCTTGGCTTCTTGGTTTGCTGCAGATTTCTGGGTTACAGATCCTCTGTGTCAGGTATTCTGGTCAGCAAAGTGTGGCAGAAGTGACCTCTATCTGGACTGCTGTGCAGGGGAGCAGTACTAGACAAAATTGGAAAGGTTGTTTGGGGCCCCTCTGGGGGATGAAGGGTGGCCTGTATGTGGGAGGCTTGAACGTCAGCTAAAGAGATTGACCTTGATCTTTTAGATAGTGGAGAGAGAGAGATGGGGGGCAGGGGGGCAACATTTTGGAGAGCTTAGCACTTGCCTGGCACTTTATGCTAATAATCCTAATAATGAGTCTATGAGATATATTTTTAATATGTTTTATAAATGAGTTCAATAAGAGGCACAAGATCACACAGCTAGTCAGTGGAGAGGTAAAGATTCCAACCTTGGTCTGTCTTTGAGTTCAAAGTCTTAAGAACTTTGTACTACCTACAGCGTTTTATTTATTTCCAGTAATCTCCAGTTCCCCACTTTTATTCCCTAACTGTCCCATAGGTGCTCATTTCAGATGGCTCACACATATCTCTTTTAGTCTGTGTGTGTTCTTGGCAAGATGTGCAGTGTTTTATGTGCATGATGTTTTTAACTTATGCAAGTGACATTGAGTTGTTTATTATTAAAAATAATCAGCACAGTGTTTTTATGATCCATCCATGTGCATATGATGTGTACAGCTAACCAGTTGCTTCTAACTAGTGCATGATATTCCATGGTATGCATCCCCTGTGTAGTACATGTTCATTTGGTCTCAGGGAGCGATGCCCATGTTGCCTTCAGCTTACTATCCCCACCATACTGCCACGTCCTTTTATGTGTTCTTTTGTAGTTGAAGGTGGAAATCTGTTTTGTGTACCTAGGATATACCAGAAATAGCTATTTGTAAACCTAATTTGGCTAAGTATTGCCAGACTTCTCCTTACAATGAATGATACTTTGGGCTTGAGACACTGATCAGAACCCTTGGCACCTCCATTCTTCACGGTCCAGAAGAGGACCCTATCCTTAGCCGTAACTACCCCATGAACACCAATGCACAAAGGCCTCTCTAGCCCTATAGTCCTACCAACATTCATATTTTTCCAGCTTTCTGATCTCTTGTCAGTCTGGTAGATGCTCATTTGAATACACTGCATTTCTATGATTATTGTTGAGCACGAGTGTTTCTTCATGTGCTTGTTAGCCTCTCTGGTTTGCTTTTCTGAGAATTGAGAATTGCCTCTTCATATACTTGGCCTATTTCCCTGCTGAAGTTTCTCTCTTTTTCTTATCAACTTGCCTGAGACCTTTGTCCATTCTTATTGGTTTAAGACTTTGCATACACTCTTCTTATGACCATTTTGGCATTTCATATTATTTTAGAAATTTATCCACTTATAAAGTGGATAAATTTCAAATTTGTAAGCGTAGACTTGTTTTTTAAATATATATTTTTAAAAATTTATTTTTGGCTGTATTGGGTCTTTGTTGCGACATGAGGGTTCTTTGTTTTGTGGCCTCTCTCTAGTTGTAGTGCTTGGGCACTAGAGTGCATGGGCTCAGTGCCTCTGTGGCATGTGGGGTCTTAGTTCCCTAGCCAGAGATCAAACCTATGTCTTCTGCACTGGAAGGCAGATTCGCAACCACGGGACCACCAGGGAAGTCCCAAAATGTGGAGCTGTTACATATAATGTCTATTAGTTCCTATTTTTCATTCTGCATTTTATTTGCATCTTCTCTTTTTTTTTTCTTGAGTAGATTTGCTGGAGGATTGTCTTAGTAATGTTGTCAAAGAATGAATGTTAGTTTTTTGTAATAGTTTTTTGTTGTTTTATATTTCATTAATTTCTGGTCATCATTTTTATTCCTTTTTGGGGAGGTTGCTTTGTTCCTTGTATAACTTCTTGAATTAATTCATAAGCATATTTTATAATTCTTATTGTTTCTTGATAAATGTACTTAAATTATAAATTTACTTCTAAATATTGATTTAGAAATCATTGTCCAATTAAAAAAAAACTTTGATTTTGAAATGATTATTACCTCACAAGAAGTTGCAAAAATTGTATATAGAATTCCTAAAACCCTTCTGGTTCCCCATTGGGACATTCTGTATGACTGTAGTAAATGAGCAGGAAATTAACATTGGTACAGTACTCTTGGGGCTTCTCTGGTTGCTGAGTGGTAAACAGTCCCACCACAATGCAGGAGATGTGGGTTTGATCCCTGGGTTGGGAAGATCCCTGGGAGAAGGAAATGGCAACCTCCAGTATTCTTGCCTGAGAAATCCCATGGACTCCTCCCCCAGAGGAGCCTGGGGAGCTATAGTGCATCAGTTCAGTTCATTTCAGTCACTTGGTCATGTCCGACTCTTTGCGACCCCATGGACTGCAGCACACCAGGCTTCCGGGTCCATCTATAGTCCATAGAGTTGCAAAAGAATCTGACATGACTGAGTGACTAAAGAACAACACCAACACTTTTAAATAAATTACAGACCTTACTCAGTTTTCATCAGATTTTACATGCACGTGTGTGTTTGTGTGTGAGACATGTGGCATGTTTGCTATTATTCAGTACTAAATACTTTCTCATTTCTTTTTCAAGTCGGGGGTTACTTAGTAATACGTCAGTTGACTTTCACACATTTGTTGTTCTGATCTCATTGTCTCTGGACGGAGAACAGCCTGTATAGTGATCCTTTGAATAAGCCAGCTTTCTCTGCTAAGCACCATTTCCAACGGCAGAAACCAAGCAGGAGAGTGCGAGTCAGGATTTGAGAAGCTCATGGGGTGGATTCAGGTTAGGCTGGAGGAAAGACGATGGAGATGAAGACCTGTGTCCCTGAAGGTCTCAGGGAGCTTATGTCACAGGAACTGACAGTCAACTTTGTGCTTCAGAAACTGATCTAGAGGCCAACAAGAACGGAGTTTGAGACCTAGATTGAAATTGGTTCCAGAATCCAGGACCCAAACACAGGACCATGGGACCCCAGCATCTCAGCCCCATGCAGCTGCTCTGTCTCCTGGGGGCCATTTCCTCTCTGCCTTGTATGTCCTATGGGGCTGGATGCTTCGGTACCCTCTTGGCTGGGGAGGATGGGGGGCCTGGATTCCTGTCACTGGGGGAGGGAAAGCTGCGTATCTAGGTCCCTCAGGGGACAAGATCTGTGGAGGCTGAGCTCTTGATTGGCGGTTCAAGGGTTGAGAAGGCATTGTGAGGAGCAGTTGACCAGATAAAGATTCTCTCTTTAGGGGCTGAAGCTCTTCTGTGCTATGAAGCGACATCTTCACTCTTCAGAGCTGTAGGTCTCCATAGGTGGCAATGGTTTCTGTTGAGGAGCATGGTGTGTAAACTGAATGAGGGCTGTGAGGAGACGCTGGTGTTCATCGAGGCAGGTGGGTGGGGGTGACTTTGCTACATTGTTTTGGCTTGCTCTTCTGACCCCTCCCTCCCTTCCCAGCACCCAGGGACTCTGGACTTCAGTTCCAGATATTTATCCCATCATATCTTTGGGGACAACGTCCAGACACCAGCAGGAGAGGGGCAGGATCCAGCTGGTTGCGCTGTGGGCTGGATAAGAGGGCAGGATGGAGGTGGGAGAGAAGACAAGTTTGGGACACATGGGAGAGAGGAGCAGAGAGGCTCCCCCTGTGGGGAGAGGGGTGAGGAGAAGCAGATAAAACCTGGGCGATCTGAGCAGTGAGTGGCCAGTAGGGGAGACGCAAAGCTGGTGGTGGGGCAGAGCGAGCAGCAAGGGTGGGGTCGGGTGGGGGTGGGGGGTTGCACTGGGTGTGCCAATGACACTGATCAGAGGTCTCCAATCTTCTGCTCCGCAGGGGCCAGAAAGGGAATCCTGGGTTTTAAAGGCTGCAGCCCAGCCTCATCTTACCCCCCGCAAGTCTCCTACCTGGTTCCGCCACCCGGATTGTCCATTGCCTCCTATAGCCGGGTCTGTCGGACCTATCTCTGCAATAACCTCACCAACATGGATGCTATATTGAACCTCAAGGCCAGGACTCCCAAGACTTTAACATTTTCTTCCCACAGTTGCCCAACTTGTGTGGGCGAGCACTCTAAGGACTGCCTCCCAAATTTTGTCTCTGCTGAGTCTTGCCCCAGAGATGCTACTAAGTGTTACAGTTCCACAGTGAAATTCCAGGCAGGTGAGAGGACACAAACTTTCTTTCTCAGATGCCTGCTCCAGGCCTGCTGCCTTTCCATCCCTGAGGGAGGTGGGTGGGACTCAGAGAGGTGCTGGGGGTCATGGTACGGAATTCCAAGGGGAACAAGGGGAAGGTGCCTGATGCCGGGTCTTTGGGGGGTGAGCAGATGTCCCGGTTGGTGAGGGATATCTGGAAGGAGGGGCAGGGCACTTGTGTTTTGAAAGTGTCCCTGACTGCCCCCTCTCTTCCTTGCAGGGTCTCTCAATACCACCTTCCTCCTCATGGGCTGTGCTCGTGAACATACCAGTTTTTTAGCCCATTTTCACCATATTGGGAGCATCAGAGTGACCGAGGTCATCAACATCATAGAGAAGGCCCTGCTTACTGGTGCAGGGATCCCTTGTCAGAGTCCTTCTTGGGGCATCCTCTTAGGCCTCCTGTTTGCCTTCAAGGGCTGAGGATCTAGCTGGACCAGATCAACACTCTTCCCTTTTCACAGAGCCAAATAAAGTTACAGAGTTGCATTTCTGCCTTGTCTTGTGGTCCATGAGGGTTGTGGGGTTGTGAAAGAGCTGAAGGGGGGTGGCAGGCGGAGGGGAGAGGCAGGCAATGTACAGGGCTTGCTGTGAAGTGAGCAGGGTGCTCCGGGAGGAGGATCATTGGCAAAGTGACAGAATCATGGCCAGCGTGCAGGAGGAAACCAAACGTTCCCCTTTTCCTCCTGGGAGCATTAGTTCTAGCTTGGGTTCAGCCATGGACTTTGAGATCCTGGCCAAATCTCCTCCATTTTCTGGGCCTCCATTTCCTCCCCTTTAAAATTAAGGCTTAGGACTTCCCTGGCAATCCAATGGCTAAGACGCCGTGGTCACAATGCAGAGGCCTGGCTTTGATTCCTGGTTGGGGAACTGGATCCCACATGCTGCAACTAAGAGTTCACATGTGGTTACTAAAGATCCCACAAGCCGCAATGAAAATTGAAGATCTAGTGTGCTTCAGCTAAACCCGGTGCAGCCAGAGAAGTATTTAAAATGAAGGCCTTGTAGGGAAGTCATAGGGAATATAGATTCAATGTGAGTAAAGTTTAAAACCACATATTTAATGATAAAGGGCCTTTGACTTAAGATGGCCAAGGACTTCCTGATGGTCCAGTGGCTAAGACCCTATGCTCCCAATGCAGGACCTGGGTCCAATTTTTGGTCAGGGAACTAGATCCCACACGCCACAACTAAGACCGGATGCAGCCAAATATATTTTAAAAACAAAATAATCATTTTTAAAAAAGGGACTTCCCTGGTCCAGTGGTTAAGAATCCACCTTGCAATGCAGGGGACATGGGTTCAATCCCTGGTGAGGGAACTAAGATTCCCACAGCCAGGAAGCAACTAAGCCCACAGGCCACAACTATTGCCCATGAGCTCTGGAGCTGATGTGCCACAACTAAGACTGGAGGCGTGTGTGCTGCTAAGTTGCTTCAGTCGTGTCCAACTCTGGACGCGTGGACTGTAACCTGCCAGGCTTGCTGTCCATGGGATTTCCCAGGCAAGAATACTGGAGTGGATTGCCATTTCCTTCTCCAGGGGATCTTCCTGATCTAGGGATAGAACCCCCATCTCCTGCATTGGCAGCAGGCAGATTCTTTACCACTGAGCCATCGGGAAGCCACTCAGTGGCTCTTTACCACTGAGCCATCACTGATGCAAGGGACATGAACTTGGGCAAACTTTGGGAGATGATGAGGGGCAGAGAGGTCTGCCATGCAGCAGTCCATGGGGTCGCAAAGAGTCGGACATGACTGGGCGACTGAACAACAACAACACCAGGGAAGGCCTGAGGCAGCCAAATAAATATTTAAATATTAAAAAAAGATAGCCATAGCACGGACATGAATTTATTATAAAGAGAATTTTAAGAGTTTCATTTTTCTGATATTAAAAGTGACGTTAAATAAAGACTTGTTTCCATTAAAGACAATAAAATGAAGTCTTTATGAATTAGAACTGCAGCTTATCAGGGTGATTTTTAAATACAGTCTATTTGGTATGTGTCAGATATTGTGTTAGTGTCTGCTAGGGTTTCTTTTTTCTTTTGGTGCAAAAAACTTATTAAAATGGACTTGTATACAAAGGGTGTGTGGGACATGGGTGAGACATGTTTTGAGCCAGCTAAACTCATGCTGCAAGGTCACTTTTTTTTCCAGTTTCAGTGAGGTGTAATTGACAAAATTGCAATACATTTAAAGTGTACAACATGAAGATTTGATATACATATATATCATAAAAGGACTCCTACCATTGTGTTAACTAACACATTTATTTACCACCTTACATATGTACCTTTTTTTTCTTTTTCTGGTGAGAACACAAGTTCTACTCTCTTGCGGGCATACATGCTAAGTTGCTTCAGTCGTGTCCGAGTCTTTGTGACTCTATGGACTGTAGTCTGCCAGGCTCCTCTGTCCTCTCCAGGCAAGACTACTGGAGTGGGTTGCCGTGCCCTTCTCCAGGGGATCTGCCCGACCCAGGGATCAAACCTGTGTCTCTTATGTCTCTTGCTTTGGCAGATGGGTTCTTTATCACTAGCGCCACCTGGGAAGCCCCTCTATTCTCTTAGCAAATTTCAACTATACTATACAGTATTATCAGTGATAGTCAACATATTATACATTAGATTCTCAGACCCTATTCATTGTATAACTGAAAGTTTGTACTCTTTTACCAACTTTTCCCTATTTCCTGCAACCCTAGCCCTGGCAATCACTTTTTGAATCTCTGTTTCTACAAGTTCAACTATTTTTAGAATTTCACAAGTGATATCATGCAGTGGTTTTTTTTTTTTTGCCTTCTTTCTTTTTAAATTGAAGTATAGTTGATCTACAATCTGTTAATTACTGCTGTACAGGAAAGTGATTTACTTACACATATCCTCCGGGTGGCTCTAGTGGTAAAGAACCCACCTGCCAGTGCAAGAGAGGTAAGAGACACGGGTTCAATCCCTGGGCTGGAAAGATGCCCTGAGGAGGAAGTGGCAACCCATTCCAGTATTCTTGCCTAGAGAATCCCATGGACAGAAGAGCCTGGAAAGCTACAGACTACAGTCCATGGAGTCGCAAAGAGTTGGACATGACTGAAGTGACTTAGCACACACATATCAGGAAGCAACAGTTAGAACTGGACATGGAACAACAGACTGGTTCCAAATAGGAAAAGGAGTATGACAAGGCTTTATATTGTCACCCTGCTTATTTAACTTATATGCAGAGTACATCATGAGAAACACTGGGCTAGAGGAAGCACAAGCTGGAATCAGCTTGTTTTTTCTTCTGGGTATATAGGATTTCCTTAGGTATGCATATATCTTATGTACTAAAATTCTTTGTCAGTTAGATGATTTATCTTTATATCTTATGGTCTCTTTTTCAGAAAAGGATTTTAATGTTGAACTTATCAACCTTCCAGTTTTATGGTGATTCTTTTTGTGCTTTCCTTAAGAGATCCTTCTTGGTGATTCCCCAGTGGTCCATTGGTTAGGACTCAGTGCTTTCACTGCCAGGACCCGGGTTCAATCCCTGGTCAGGGAACTAAGATCCTGTAAGACACAGAGTAGGATCACACCCCCTCAAAAAAATTAAAACAAAAATAAAGGCTGCATCCTTAATATGACAGTAAGGCCCTTGACAGTCTGATTCCACTCATGTTTCAGACTGTCTTCCACAAAAACTCTGTTGACACACTGTGTCTTATTAACTATCTCATTATGAAATAACATTTTAAAAAAAGATTCTTATTTATCCCAGAATCCTTAAAAAATGCTCTCCTTTGTTTCCTCCAAAAAAGTAAGTTTGGCTTTTTGCATTTATGTTCTTAATTTATTTAGAATTGATTTTTGTGTGTCTTTAAGATATTTTCATTTATTCATATAGACAGTTAATTGCCCAGCCCCTTTATTGAATAATTCCTTCTTTCCCTATTTATCTGCAATATCATCTTGGCTGTATTTCAAAGTTTCGTATTTGTGTGAGTCTATTTCTGGAATTCCTATCTTCCCATTGATCAATTTATCTACTTTTGTGCCAACAGTTCACTGTATTTATTTTTATAGCTTTTTAATAAGTTGTTTTACCTGATAAGGCAAGTCATTCCCCCTCCCCACTTGTTCTTCATCTTCAGGAGAACCTTTGTTATTCTTGGACTTTTTGCACTTCTGGGTAAATCTGGACCAGCTTGTCAAGTTCCAAGGAATTCTTGTTGGGATTTTGGTTGGAATTTCATTGACTAACTTCTAATTTAGGGGAGAGTCTATATACTTATGAAGCTGAACCCTTCTATCCATGAACATGGGACATCTCTTTATTTAGGTCTTCCTGAATATTTTTCAGGGAAGCTTAAAATTTTTTGCATTAGGATCTTGCACATCTTTTGTTAATTTATTCCAAAATAATCTATAGTGTTCATTATTATAAATGATGTCATTTTAAAGTTACATTTTCTATTTGTTTCTAACATGGAAATGCAATAAATTTTTGTACAGCATATTGATCTTAAAGATAGACACTTTGCTAGACTATATTACTATTTCTAATAATTTGTTTACAGGGTTTTGGGGAGAGGTTTCTGTGTAGATAAAAAGCATCTGTGAATAATGACAGTCGATCTGTGCTGGTTGGGACATCCCAGTATAGCAATGACAATGCTGGGCATTCTTGGGTTGTTCTTGATTTTCAGTGTAATACTGCCGTTTTTCTAGAAAACAATGTTGCTGTTTCTTGTTTGCTTGCTTTTTTGAGGGGTACAGATTAAAAAAAATTTTTTTCCAGCTTTTTTGAGATATAAGGGACCTTATGCTCAGTTGCTCAATCATGGCCGGCTCTTTGCAACCCCATGGACTGTAGCCTCCCAGGCTCCTCTGTCCATGGGATTCACCAGGCAAGAATTCTGGGGTGGGTTGCCACTTCCTTCTCCAGGAGATCTTCCCAGACCAGGGATGGAAGCCGCGTCTCTTGCGTCTCTTGCATTGGAAGGTGGATTCTTTACCACTGAGCCACCGGGGAAGCCCCATATGATGGACATGCTATTTAGGTTGTACACTGTGATGATTTGAAACACACGGGTATTGCAAAATGATTGCTACCATAGCATTAGCTAACATGTCCATCTCATCACGTAATTACCATTTCTTATTTGTGGTAAGACCATTTAAAGTCTACTTTCCTAGCACTTTCAAGTATATAGTACAGTTTCATTAACTATAATCAGCATGTTGCACATAAGATTCCTAGAACCTGTTTATTTTACCACTGGAAGTTTGTGCTCTTTGAGCAACATTTCCTCATTTCCCCTACCCCTCAACTCCTGGTAACTACCATCCTACTTTCTGTTTCTATGCATTGGCTTTTTTTTTTATACTCCACATATAAGTGATATCATATAGCATGGGTCCCCCAAACTCTGAGATCTAATGACTGATGCTGAGGTGGAGTTGATGTAATAATAGAAATAACATGCACAAAAAATGTAATGTGTTTGAATCATTCTAAAATGATCCCCCAGCCCCCATCTGTGGAAAAATTGTCTTTCGTGAAACCAGTCCCTGGTGCTAAAAAAGGTTAGGGCTACTGTCATATAGTATGTATCTTTGCCTGTCTGGCTTATTTCAGTTAGCATAATGCCATCGAAGTCCAGCCACCTTTTTTTTTAAATTTCAAATGGCAAGATTTCTTTCTCTTGCATAGCTGAATAATATTTCATCTTTCTATCTCACATCCTCTTTATATCTTTATCCATTCACCCACTGATGGACACTTAGGTTGTTTCCATGTCTTGGCTATTGTGAACAATGCTGCAAAAAACATGAGAATGTAGATATTGTTAGGTATTCTTAATCAGATTAAGGAGGCTTCCTTGTGTTCCTAGTGCAATAGTTTACAAATATAAGCTGATGGCAAATGTTATTAAATTATTTTTCAATATCTATTGAGATAATCAGGAGTTTTCCCTTTGATATGTTAATATGGCACACAACGTAGATTTTTAAAAACTGATGTATTACATGCAAAGACATGTACAAGTCATAAGTGTATTGCTTAATAACTTCTAAAAAATTGTACACATCCATGTATCTAGCAGTTAGATCAGGAAACAAAACATTGCTTGCACCCTAGAAGCTCCTGCGCACTTCCATTTACAGATTTATAATGTTAAATAACCTTTACTTTTCTGGGGCCAACAAAACTTAGTCATGGTGTGTCATCTTTTTTCACGTACTGCTGGATTTGGTTTGCTAAAACCTTGTTTAGGATTTTTTCATCTCTGTTCATAAGTGTGACTGGCCTGACATTCTCCTTTTGGTTCTGGTTTTAATCTCAGAATGAGTTGGGAACTGTATCTCTTTTTCTACTTTGTGGGAAAATCTGATGTGTGAACAGAGCCGCAGAGCTTTTGGTGGCAATAATAAAAAGATTTAACTTTTGTACCATTGAAATACCAGAAGCAGAGGAAAAGAAAACATGGACTGAAAAAAAATTGAAACAATAATGGCTCACGAAGCTGAGTGAACTCAAAGTAGGACCAATCTAAACAATTTCACACTAAGATACATAGTAAACGTGTGAAAACTGACAACAAAGGAAAAAATATCTTTACAAGCTAGAGGGGTGGGATGGGGAGGGAGGTGGGAGGGAGGATCAAGAGGGAGGGGACATAGGTATACCTATGGCTGATTCACGGCAGAAATCAATGCAATACTGCAAAGCAATTATCCTTCAATTTAAAAAAAATCCAGAGAAACAACCCATTTCCTATTCAGGATCTCTTTTTTTTTGGCCACAAGGCATGGGGGATCTTAGTTTCCTGACTAGGGATTGAACCCTTGCCTCTTGCAGTGGAAACTCAGACTCTTAACCACTGGACACCAGGGAAATCCCAGAAACTCTAATTTAAATGACAGTAGATTTTGTACCTGAAAATATGGAAGGAAGTGACGTATTTTTCAAGTGCTGAAAGGAAAGAACTGTCAACTAAGAATTCTACATCTGGCAAATTTATCCTTTGGGAATGAAAGGGGAATCAGGAAATTCTCTGATGAAGGAAAACTATGAGAATTTGCTGCTAGCTGACCTTTCAAAGACTGGCCAGAGAGAAGAATGTCTAGTTCATCCTCTTTCATTGCTTAGGCTTGGTGTCATATCTAAAATCTAACCAAATTTAAAATAAAAATAATAAACAATAAGTTAAATCCAACAGAGTATGTTCTCTGACAATAATACAGTCATGGTAGAAATCAGCAACAGAAAGACAACACGAAAATCTCTGAAATATTTAGAAAATAAATAACATATTTCTGAATAATCTATGGCCAGAGATAAAGTCTCAAAGGAAATTAAAAAAAAAAAGAATTGAATTAAACACTGAATTAAAAAACCTCCAGCCATTTGTAGGATACAGCTTATGTAATGCTGAGAAGGGTATTTATGCAACAAAGTGCTTATATTAGCAAAGAGGAAACACCTCAAATCAATAATCTAAGATTCTATCACAAGAAACTAGAAAAATGACAGCAAAAAGAATCCAACTCAAAGCAGAAGAAAAGACATAGTAAAAATAAGAGCACCCGCGATCCTTACCCCAGGTTCCATGAGCGGATGGCTTGGACCTGAGCCACTGGGAAGGGCAGGGCTGAGTCTGGAGGGTCAGATTTGGTTTTGTGAGTGTGAGGTGGATGGGAACAAGGGAGATGGAATGACTGTGAGGGTCCCAGTCTTTTCTCTTCATCTGGGGGTTGCAGGCAGATCGAACAGTTCTTTGGTGTTCTGCCCTGGGAAATACGTCTTCATGCTCCACTGGTCCCTCAGGAAATTGTTTGCTCTGCTGGGAAGGACACCCAGTACAGGGCTCTTAGCCTGGAAGAGCTGGGAAAGTAGCCTAGAGCTCTGCTCAGCCTGCTGTCTGGGGAGCTCAGCTGGGGCTCAGGGAACAGAAGCCTGTGCTCAGGTGGTGCTCCAGGCTGGGTGATGGATGGGTGTGTTTCCAAGGTCAGGCACCAAGGTTCAGAAGGTTAATCATGAAATATTCCCTTAATGTTGTAGGCAGGACAGTTGCCTGACTCTCAAGGGTGAGGAGATTCCCTGAGATGCCAGAGTAAGTTCTCGGCCTTCCCAGGGCCACACTCTGGGTGCAGTGGTCAGCAGCAGTGTGGCAAGTTGTAAAAGATGTGCCAATAAGTACTGTCCAGACATGTGCAAAAGGTTCACGACTTATAAATTAGAGGAAAGCAAGCTATCCCTTAAACATTCTGCCTCATTGCATCTTTCTCATAGAAAGAATAGAAATTGGCAGGATTTCCAGTCGTTCCTTTTCTCTTTTTTTAATTTATTTATTTTAGTTGGGGGCTAATTACAATATTGTAGTGGTTTTTGCCATACATCGACATGAATCAGCCATGGGTTTACATGTGTTCCCCATCCTGAACCCCCTTCCCCCCTCCCTCCCCATCCTAGATGTCCGTCATCAGACAAATGGATAAGGAAGCTGTGGTACATATACAGTCGTTCCTTTTCATTGGGTCCTTTCTGTGCAGCCCTGGGATGAGCGCAGTGAAGACCCTGTCCATGGTGCTGACCAACACTAGCTACCCAAGGGAGCTGCATCTGCTTTCTTTACATTCTTAACAACAGCATTTTAACAAGGAAAAGGTGGAGAGGACTTCAGGGAGTGTTGACTGGCTTCTGTCTCCATGGCTAAAGGACAGCGAGGGTGCTGTGCACATCAAATCAGGAACTAACCCCACAGTCGGGAAGACCAGGTCCAGATTGCCCATGAGTAGTAGTTTCGTAGCTCAGTCGGTAAAGAATCTCCCTGCAATGCAGGAGACCCAGGTTCGATTCCTGGGTTGGAAAGATCCCCTGGAGAAGGAAATGGCAACCCACTCCAGTACTCTTGCCTGGAGAATCCCATGGACAGAGGAGCCTGGTAGGTTCCCAGTCCATGGGGCCGCAAGAGTCAGACACAACTTAGCGACTAAACTACTACAAGTAGTTTGCAGTGAGAGAAGATGATGACCACAACCGTGAGAGATGTGACAGAGAGAACAATGGCCCCTCAAAGTTGACCACATATCTTTAAAAATTTTATTTATTTATTTGGCTGCATTGAGTCTTAGTTGCGACAAGCAGGATCTTTTGTTGCAGCGCACAGACTCTCTAGTTGTGGTGTGTCGGCTCAGTAGTTGTGGCACGCAGGCTTAGGTGGCTTAAGTGGGATCTTTAACTTAAACTTAGATGGGATCTTAAGTTCCCCAACCAGGGATTGAACCCATGTCCTTTGCATTGCAAGGTGGATTCTAAATCAACTGGACCACCAGGGAAGTCCCTGTCCACATCTTAATACCCAGAATCTCTGAAGATGTCCCAAAATAAAGGGAATTTATAAATTAAGGATCATGTGATTAGGAGATTATGGTGAGTTATCTGGCTGGGGCCAATATAATCACAAGGGTGGTCCTTATAAAGAAAAAGGAAGGCAGGAGAGGCAGAGCCAGAGAAAGAGATGTGATGATGGAAGCAGAGCATGACTTTAAGATACTCCACTGCTGACTTTTGAAGATGGAGGAAGGGGCCACAATCCAAGGAAAACAGGTAGCCTCTCACAGCTTCGAAAGGCGAGGAAACAAACTCTCTCCTAGACCATCCAGAAAGAACAGAGCTGTGTTGACATCTTGACTTGTGTTGTTTTACGCCACAGGTTTGTGATAAGCTGCTACAGCAGCAATAGGAAACAACAAGAGGTGTCACTTTCTCTAACCCAACATTGTGTGCATATGAGATAAGGAGTATCTTAGAGCCAAAGCATGATGTGAAACTTAGCAGGTTTTGTAACTGTCTCTTATCTCATAACAAACAACACTCAGGCAATAGCCGAACATCCTCCTGAACTCTGGGCTCTGTACCTTAGTGCACAGACCACTTTTGTTTGGGTGAATGTGGGTAAACTGACCCAAGTGAACTTACATGGGAAGATCACCCTTCCTAGGTGATCTCAGTTCTTTGGGTGAGTGGAGGGGGCTGCAGATGAGGCCCAGGTGGGAGGAGACCTGCGGGCCACATCGAGGAGGAGACAGTTTGTCCCATTGCTGTGGAACCTGGATGAGTTTTAGGTGGGAGAAGCCCATGCGCACAAAAAGAGCAAACGAGAGGAAAGTCCTCTTTATTCAGACCTCTCAGGTGCTCCACAGCAGGTCACAGACCCAGTCACTTTCCTTGGAAGCCCTCAGCTCCTCGGGGAATGGAAGTCCTTGTCTTCATCCATCCAGGGTTCAGAGCAGCCTTGTCAGGGCCTCCAGAAGGCCAGGAGGGACACTGAGGCTGAGCCCAGGTCCCCCAGTATCTTCAGGGTCACAGCCATTTCTCTGGTTCAGGCTTCTGACCTCACTCAGACTCTGGGGTCTCCAGTGGGCTCTTCTCCACAGCCCTTATGGGGAAGTTTCTGGAGCAAACTAAGAAACCACGTCTACTTTGGGGTTGATCTGGCAGTAGATATCTGTGTTGGGATAGAGTAATTCCTGTAAAGAAACAAGAGGCATTTGAGCCCCTATAACCTTCTCAGAACAGGTCCTAGGATTTCCCTGGCCCAGGGTCCACAGGGCTGCTTTCTGGGAGGCTGGGCTGTGCTGGAGGCTTTCTGGCTCTAGATGGCATCACTCCTCTTCATCCATTTTCCCATTTTTGCTGCTGTTTCCTGGACCTCAAGAAAGTACCCTTAGAAGTGCAGGATCAGACCATTCATCCCCAACACTCACTTCATAGATGGGAACAGCTGGCCTGGGGCTGGGTAGGGAAGCCTGGGCAGGGGAGAAAGTGGGCATCAGAGGGACAGGGAAGAGAGTCATTTCTCCTCAAAAGTGACCAACCCTGCCTCCCAAGAAGCGGCCTCCAAGCCTGAAGCCCTCACTTCAGTCCCCATCTGGGCTTCATGCCCCACCCTTGATAGCCTGAGACCCCTGTCTGAAGCTCCTAGTGCCCGCTCTATTCCTGGCTGGACTCTAGGGTTAACTGCGAAGGGACCAGGCAGGCTCAGTGCAAGACGTGGGGGTGTCCTGCCCCTTAAGTGAGTCCCAGTCCTGGCCAGGGTGGGGTTCATGTTGCTGGCTACCCTGGAGTGAACGGTATCTGTACTGTGAAATGTCGGACAGTCCCACTGCCCTGAGTCTGCACAGCTGGGACCGCAGGGAGAAGAGACAAGGAAAGGATGTGCTTACTGGGGAGACAGAGCTGCCAGAGGGACCATGTCCTAGGAGCAGAGACAGCAGTTAGCACCGGGGGTGTGAGGAAGTTTAGCCCATCCTCCCAGGAGAGGCTGGGTGTCCTCAACTTCCAGAGAACCATTGGAGAAGGGGAATCACCCAGGGAGAGACCTTCTGGGCATTTAGGGTCCAATGAGGTGACCCATGACTCAGAACTCATACATCTAACAGACCAGTCAGTGCAGATCCCCCGTGATGAAGCCCCAGGGGGGTGGCTGGCTGGAGCGGACACTGGAGGATAGGACCAGGGTGTTCCAGCTGCTCCCAGACTGAGAACTCTCACCCAGGGTGGTTGCTGGAGGCTGGTGCTCTCTGAGGTCATTCTGGCCACTGGCCCTAGGAAAGGTCATTATTTTTGAGGGTTGCGGGAGGTAGGAGGAGGTCACGGCTTTGCTGTCAAAACAGGGAATAAGGAGTGTTCCCTTTCCTAAACAGGGAGTGTGTATGTACATGGTCAGATGCTCAGTCACGTCCAACTCTTTGGGACCTCGTGGACTGTGGCCCTCCAGGCTTCTCTGTCCATGGGATTCTCCAGGCAAGAATACTGGAGTGGGTTGCCATTTCCTTCTCCAGGGGAATCTTCCTGACCCAGGGATCAAACCTGCGTCTTCTTCGTCTCCTGCATTGCAGGTGGACTCGTTACTACTGAGCCACCAGGGAAGCCCAATCAGGGAATGGAGAGACCTCCATTCTCCACCAATGCTGTTTAGGGGGAGAGGGCCCAGCAGAGAGGAGCTAAGGAAAGTCCTTAAGAAGCCACATCCATCCTGGGCTCAGAGAGGAAGGACATGCAGGTCAATGGCAGTCCAGGAGAAAGTGACTTGAGAAGGGACAAAGGACACAGTAAAGGAATCAGACTAAAGGCTTTGAGTGGAAGGGTCAGGTCCTCAGAGGAAAGCAAGGCCAGAACACACGGAGGATGCTTAGAGAGCCGGTGCATCTTGGGGCCCGTGACTGTGGTGGCTCTGCGGTGGTCAGACCAGCCCCTCAGGCTGAGAGATGCTGAAATTAGACAATGGCCACGATCTCTATCTTCATCTGCCTGGAAGGAGGTATAAACCTCGTGTCCTGACCTGCTGTCCCGGCCAGGTCCATGTTCTTCCGTCTCACACATCATGGGCTGTGGTTAATGCATCTGCCTATCTAGGTGGCTTCAGTCTCTTTGGCCAGGATGACCCTCAGGTTCTGAGGCTGTCAACCTCCCCTTTCAGGGCGACTGGATTGAAATAAACAGCAGGATGTCCTGCTTACTGAGCATTTATCCCCTGCCAGCACAGCTGCAGGTCTGCTCAGGGAACTAGGACAACAGTGGGTTGTTCTTGTTGTTCAGTTGCTCAGTCCTGTCCGACTCTTTGTGACCCCATGGACTGTCGCCTGCCAGGCTCCTCTGTCTATGGGAGATCCCAGGCAAGAATACTGGAGCCGGTGGCCATCTCCTTCTCCAGGGGATCTTCCCAACCCAGGGATTAAACCCGCGTCTTCTGCATTGCAGGCGGATTCTTTACCACTGAGCCACCGGGGAAGCCCTGGACAACAGCAGTGGGGAGTTAACTGTGTCTAATTGACAGATGAAGATGGTGTTGGGAAGCCACCCCAGGTCAGCATCTCGTGAAGGAGGGGCCGGTGGATGAGAGGGAATGTCCTTGGGGGAAGCGGGGAGGCTGTGGAGAGCCAGGCCCAGAATCCAAGGATTTGGTGTCCTTCTTCCTGGCTTGGTGTCTGCCCGGGGGACAGGATTAGCATCTGTGCATTGCCATTTGTACCTTCTAGTCATCTTGAGGAAAAGAAAACACCCCAGAGTGGTCACCAGTGCCAACCTAACCAGGATGCCAATCGTGATGACAATAACAATCTCCTTATTGAGCGCTGGGCTGTTTTCTTGGCCTGAAAGGAGAAGATAAAGGGGGAGATGAAGGCCTGAGTTCACCTGACCAGGAAAACCACAAGAAGTCTTACAGGGGAGAGGGCCTGGTTAGGGAGGAAGGAAATGCTTTGAGGCCTGTGTGTGGTTGTGTGTTTTGTCATCACAGTATCTTCCCAACTCTCCTCCTGCAGGTGGTTGCATCTTTTTTTTAAAATCGCATTTGAAACCTCAGACTTCCTCTAACTCGACATTCTCTCACTGTGGCCAGCTCCACGTCCTATTCATGTTCCTGTTAAAGACTCTTTCCCTCTTACATTAGCCCCCCTCCTTGTTTTTCCTTCCCATCCCTATTGTCAGTCCTAGAGGGAAGGTCCGCTCAAAGCCTGATCAGTAATAATAATATTAGCCAACTGTTTCCAGTTCATTCTGTGTGGCTGGCACTGTGGGAAAATCCTTTACGTCCATCTGTTCTGATCCTTCCCTCCCCATGACAGAGGGGGTGTCATCTTTGCTGTGTGTACATACATCTGAGACCCATGGTGCTTAAATAAATCAACGGAGTTCATAGAACTGGGCTTCCCTGATGGCTCAGACAGTAAAGAATCTGCCTGCAATTCGGGAGACCCGGGTTTGATCCCTGGGTTGGGAAAGATCCCCTGAAGAAGGGAATGGCAATTCATTTCAGTATTCTTGCCTGGAAAATTCCATGGACAGAGGAGGCTGGTGGGCTACAGTCCATGGGGTTGCAAAGAGTCAGACACAACTGAGCGACTGAGCACATAGCATATCGCATCTGGTAAGAGATTAATATCCATTTCTTCAATTCAACAACAAAAGGCACTTGACCCTGGGGACCCTTCTTTTTTTCCTATCTCCCCCTACATGAGGCTGTCAGGGGCTGAGAGAATCCCCTCCCCACATTCCAGGCTGGACCCAAGTTCTGCCAGGAGAAATCAGAGAGGAGGAGGAAGAAGGGTCTGCTGAGATGTAGTGGGAGGGTTCAGGGGCTGATTCGGAATTTGCTTGTAACTTCTGGCAAGTTGGGAGGTAACTTCTTTCAGATTCTTTTCTGAAAACCTACAGGCTCTACCACAGAGCTTGGTACCGATGGTCAAGGGCCACTTACCAGAGACAGTGATAGCCTTGACTGTGGTTTACTGGGACCAGTGATGAAGTTATGGACAAGGCAGTTACAGGATTTACTCTTATCTGCAGTGTTGGGGATAAAGAGCTCCTGTATGGATTGTGGGGGCCTCCTGGTGATGAGTCAGGGACATGGTGTGGCTGGGTTAGATGCTGTGTGGCGGAGAGGCTGAGGTTTGCCTCTGGATGGTAACAGGAGTCTGCGGGGGAAGTGGTGGGAGTGTCTGGGCCACCTGGACAAAGAGCATAAAGCCACACAGGTGGGAGGGGAGGGAAAGTTCCTGGTGTGTATTAGGGCCACAGCGTCCTGTCCGGATCACAGCCTCGTTGTAGGAAGTCTCAACCATTACCTCTCATGTTCACTCATCCTGAGTCTGAGACATTAACCTGTTTCTTCCGTCACAGGCTGGTGACCCTGAGCCTCTCAAGACACAGCAGCCCATCCCCTCCTAGTCTTGATTCAGGGTGGGCCTGCCTGGGCTTGCCTGGGACAGGAAGTCATGGCCAGCCTGGGTGTCCAAAGGTGAGGGTCCTTGCTCTTGGACCTGAGAGGAATAGGTACGGCCTGGCCTCCGGCACTGTAGATTCAGCCAGGAGGCCTGGACCACGCAGGAACAGAGGTTACTCACAGAGGCCATTCAGGTTGAATGGGTCACCATGGATGATATTCTCTGGATTCCTGGCTTCACACACATAGGGTCCTATGTCATTCCTTGCAACATTGAACACAGTGAGAGTCCTGTTTCCCATGCACAGTTCCAGCCTGGTGCTGCTATGGAGGCTCTGATCGTTGATCCACCATAGGTAGGAGGTGTTCTGAGTCTCAGGTCCACATGTTAACACCAGTGTCCTCGTGCTCCCAGGGGTTGGAGTTGTTGCTGGCGATGACAGGTGTGGGTAGCACCGCTGTGCAGATAACAGAGAGAACATTGCCCCTTTTATACCTTGGGTTCCTCCAAAAGCATCCTCAATCAGAATTGGCATCACTCACCTCTCAGCCAGACTGAGCCCTTAAAGAATAAGGCAGGTCTGTGTATCGAAGACAAATACATGGGGATCTGAGCTCAGGGAGTGTGAGGCCACCTGTTCTATGCTCGGGAGAAGCACAGACTTCCTCAGGGATTGAATTTAGTGCAGCAGAATTTAGTGATAGACAGAACAGGGTGGGATTCAGAGACCACCTGGAGTCTCTCCTGGTTTTCATCAACCAGCCTCATGAGAGAGTTTCCTGGGCTGCACCCTGGGGAATGAGGGCCTTCCAGGAGCGTCTTCCTTCCTCCGTTCCTCCCTGGGGATGCTGAGATTTCTCTGGAGTCTCCAAGTCCCCCAGGGCAGTTGACTGACCACCTGGGAACCTTGTACCCCATGCTCTCCATGCTGAGTCTCAGGAGAAGGACCAGGCTGTCCGCCTGCCTGATTGTGGCTCTCGGAGCTGAGCTCTGGCTGGTGACCAGCTTGGAGCCTAGGGATTTGGCTCAATATCACTGGAGGCAGGAGCCCTGGGACAGTGTCTGGGAAGGACTTCCTGTGGCTGAGCTTCTCTGTGAGGATCCCTGTGGGCCCTCAGGCTAGGGTCTTCCCTGAGTCCTGCAGGGTCTTCCTCAGGATCATGGTCACAGGGAGGGATCCAGGGGACTGGACTGAGAGTTCCAGACTGTTCTCCCTCTGCCGAGTCCCTCCATCAGACCGTCCTTCCTGCACAGGATGTTTGCAGGGTCTGGGTTGCTGGAAAGCACTTCTGACCCTTTGGGGTTTGTCTCCACAGTGTGTGTCCTGCACTAAATGTTCAAACCCCAACACGGGACACAATGTAGAGGAGATGGAGGTACCATCCGGGTCTGTCAGTCCCGTGTGTGTGAACAGAATTCACCCCCACACATAGCTCAGTTGGTAAAGAATCCACCTGCAATGCAGGAGACGCCGGTGTAATTCCTAAATAGGGAAGGTCTGCTGGAGAAGAGATAGGCTACCCACTCCAGTATTCTTGGGCTTCCCTGGTGGCTCAGCTGGTAAAGAATCTGCCTGCAATGTGGGATACCTGGGTTCAGTTCCTGGGTTGGCAAGATCTGCTGGAGAAGGGAAATGCTACCCACTCCAGTAATCTGGTCTGGAGAACCCCATGGACTGTATAGTCCACAGGTTGCAAAGAGTTGGACACGACTGAGCAACTTTCACTTTCCCACCCAATACCCCGAGGTCAGAGAGGAAGCACTCACAGTATACGCAGAGATGTCCAGTTTGTCTCTCTGTCTGTAAATCATCCTTTGTAACGAGCAGGGTGTAGGATCCTGTGTCTTTCTGGATCAGCAGGGTTCCACTGGGGTAAAGTATCTCCCGTCTGCTGTGTGCAGACCCTTTGGTAGTTACATTAGTGTCTATTCTATAGGATGCAATTAGCTGGTTGTTGTCTACCCTTTCTCCTCTGTGCCAGGCATAGCCTAGAGGAGTCCCTGTCACGTTGTGGGCAAGTAGAAGAGCATCCGACCCTTCTGCAGCAAGGGGGGGCACTGTTTCAACAGCGAGCTGGGAAATGGTGGGCAGGGTCCAGAAAGTTAAGAGTGAGGCTAGGAGGGAAGAGAGAGAAACTAGTTAATTTCTGGCCTGTGTGGGGGATGGGAAAATGGTGCCCTGGGTCCTGAGCAGGTCTCTTCATCCCTCAGCCTTGGTGTGTGTTTTTATACTGTGTGAGGATGTGTGGGTCTGTGTGCGTGTATGTGTGTGTGTCCTCCTGGTTCAAGGTCAGCAGCATGACCCTCCTCACTTTAGCCCCTCTGAGTATTTCCTCTGTTTCCCCAGCTGTCCCCTGGCTCTCTCCCTCGCTGCCCTCACACGCCTGCTCACACTCAGGGGCCTCTTGGGAGAGGCCCCTTCCATCTGACCACCTGCTCCAAAGACTCTCCATGTTCACTTGCTGACCCTTCCCTGTCTGGTTCCTGCATGACTCCTGTCAGCACCTGACAGCACATTCTAGATCTCTCTGCTTGTCTGTCTTCCTCCCCACAGAGCGAGAGCTCCGTGAGGGCAAGGGCTTGTCTGACCCTGGTTGTAACCCAGGGCCTGGGCCAGGTTCTAGACATTAGTACCTGGGGATGAAGGAAGGAGTGTTTCCAGGAATTCCACAGCCTGGTGTTTATTTGTCAGTTTCTAAGGGTGCCGGGTAAAGACAGTGGTTACTGTCCTGGTTACGTCTTTTTCTGCAGTGACACAATAAATTGTTATTATTGTCATCAGTTTTCAACAATTACTGCTCAGTGAAGAATAACTCATAAAACCTACACTAGTTGAGGTTTTCCCGCCCCTCACCAACTCTAGTTCACGGAGAGTCTCCTGTGGCTGAGCCCCACCCCCACCCTCCCCTGTCCTCTGCCCTCAGGTCTGAACAGAAGTCCTCTGTCCCCTCAGAGCCCTGTCTCCCTCAGAGCCCAGCCAGTCTCCTGCTCTCCAGTCTCTGCCCGCTCCCTGAAATTTGTCCCGTCTCACCTGCCAGGAGGAGCCTGTTCCAGGGGACATGCCTGCTGCTTGCAGGGCCTGACGGGGGCTGCATGGTGCCTGCTGTCTGCTGTGTCCCTCTCTCTGTGAAGAGAACTTCCTCTCCAAAAACGCTCAGAAGCACTGCAGTCCGCTGTGTGAGCTCTGCTGTCCTTCCCGCTCTGTGCTGGGCCGCCTCCTGGGGCAGGAGCACTGCGCTGGGTCACGTGGCCCGGGGGCGGGGTCTCTGCCCAGGCCCCGCCCCCCTTTCCTCCCTAGTGGTCCCCTCCCCCTTCCCCTTCTGTCTCTATTTCTATTCCCTGAACTCGGCTGAGTCCTCTGCCTTCCAGAGCAGTGATTCTCCACCCATACACACATAAACACACACACACACACACACACACACACACACACACACCTACACACATACACTCCTACACACATCCCTACACAGACACACAGATACCTACACACACCCCTACACACACACACCCCTACACACACACACACACACACACACCCCTACACACATACACTCCTACACACACCCCTACACACACATACACCTACACACAAACACCTATATACACACATCTATACACATACACGCACCCTTGTCGGGAAAAGCACAATCTTGGGGTGTCTGGGTATGGGGTCCCAACTGCTCTGGGTGACATACACACTCAGCCTCCCCAGCAGCCCTCTTCATCCCCTTCTGGCTTGTCCCTTCAGAGCAGGAGCCTGGGGGTGGGGGGTGCATCAGGAACTCTTGTCACAGGGACGTCATCCCCACGGTGTGTGGGATTCACCTGTGGAGCTTCATGAAGACTGAGAACCCCCAGGTGACACCTTTGAAATGCTGTTTTAGCAGCTTCCCAGGTGACATGCTTGCCCAGCCTGCCTGAGACCCCAGAACACCGGCTAGGCTGCCCCACCCACCCCAGTGTTGGCCTCTGCGGTGTTCTGGTCTGGGGTCTGTCAGCACCACACACAGACCAGGGGTTTCCAAATTTTGGTGGTAATTGTTCCTGTGACACAGAAACCCAGCTGGATGCCCAGGGTCTTCCTGTTGTTCTCAAATATCTGAGAAGATTGCATTTACTCCCCTCCTGAAGGTCACACTGACTCTGGAGGAGAGAAAGGGGTCAGTTGAGTGATGACTGGAGAGAGGACCTGACCTCCACTTTCGAGTGTCACCAGCCTGGCATCTGTTTTCAGGGAATGAGACCCAGAACCGGGTGTCAGGAGGAGCTGCAGATCGCAGGTGAGAAGGGAAAGGTTTCCTGTGTGTCCTGGGAAGAGAGGAACCTGATGCTGGGGAGTGGGCTGACTGTGGGCTCCCTGGTCCTCGGGTCAAGTTCCGGGAGACTCTCCCTCTCCGTGTGTGTTGGCTGAGCCTTGGTTCAGAAACTGTTCAGGTCCTCCTTACCATTATAGGGGCCCCTCTGTCACCCTGGCTGATTTTCCTGTGGTCACTGTGATCTTTCCCATGGGTGGTTCCAGGCAGGGATGGGAGCTGGCATGACTGGGTGCCCCTAGGCCCTAGAAGGTTGGGCAGCGTAGTGTGGGCACATAGGAGGGGCTCTGAGGGTCTGTTAGAGGAGGGGTCCCCTGGGGTCTAACGCCTGATGATCTGAGGTGAAGCTGATGCAATAATAATAGATATAAGTGCACAATAATTGTAATGCATTTGTATTATCCCCAAACCACCTCCACCACTCCGCAATTGTTGTCCATGAAACCAGTCCCTGGTGCCATTAAAGTTGGAGACTGCTGTTAGAGGGAGGGATAGAAATCAGGCTCATTCTCCACCTCCTTAGCCAAAGCAAAGTTCACCTGTTAATTTCGTGTGTTGTCTGTGTGGCCCCATATCGCCCCCTGGAGGTCATGAGCAGACCTGGGGACAATGTAAAGGGTTGCACAGGGGTGCAAACGCCAAAGGGTGTGAGCCGGCTCCACGTCCTGGGCAGAGGTGGGCGCTGACCTCCAGACTGAGGGGCTATCAGCCGGGGTCCAGGTCACTGTGGGTCCCCAGGCTTCCCGACCTCATCCCAGTGCAGGGCGAGCCCAGGGAGAGGATGGGCATTGTTCAGTGGCTGGAGAACCGTCCATCCAGGTGGACATGTGCTCAGGAGGAGCTCTCACTCCCTGAGGCTTCAAAGGAAGGGCTGGTGGGGGGGTCTCTGGGGCTTTGGGGAGTGGGTGGCGGCCTGTGGGCTGGACTCCAGAAGGCCCTGTCCTTCCCCACCTCACAGCACTGGGGCTGTATCCAAGTTCTCTGTGTCCCCATCAGTGGTCTGTTCTTGGCCACCCCACGGTGTCAGGACCTGGGGAAGCTCCACCTGGAGACTCTGTCGGGGGAGGGGAGACCCCCATGAGACCTCAACCCCTCTGAGATGGAGCAACTGCAGAAGCTGGGTTCCTCTGCTCCACCCTGCTCCGGAAGTTCCCCTTGTTTCCCAGGACACTTTGGGGGGGGGGGCGCTGAGATGTCTCCAGGGACCAGACCGAGGTGTCCCCACAGATCCGGGACCTTGGGATGAGGGGGTGCTCCCCGATTCCCATGAATTCACGCTAGGGATCCCCCTTCCCCTGTGGTGACTCCCGTGGGATGGAGGATTGGGAGTCTGAGCCACATCAGATCTCCAAGAGAAGGAAAAGGACTCAAGCTGTCAGCCCAGGCCCTCCAGGGAGACTAGAAGATTTTCCCGAGTAGAGATGGGAGGCGGTGTGATTATCTGGGAATGAGCAGGAGTCTGACTCCTCAGAGTTAAGGGGCTCCTGTTCTCCCTGCTGACTCCAGGAGGAGTAAAGTCCCATCCTGGAGCAGCTGTGGGCCCTTGCAAATCTCCTCTCACTCTGGTGCCAGGGCCCCTGTGTCCACAAGGAATATCCTCTGACCCATCGGTGTCACACTGGGCGGGGGGTGGGGGTCTGGCATCTGTTATGTAGATTCCCTTATCTATTTAAAGAGTATTTATTGAGCATGTGCCACATGTCAGCCTGGGGTTGTGTCCTGGACTCCAGAGAATAGGATAGACTTGGGTCCTGGGTGAACACACCTGACCTTGTGACGAGGAGACAGACACTCAAGAGAAAATCCTGGAATTAATGAGCTAATTATAATGGGGGGATGGACTGAAGAGGAAGGGGCTGGTGCATCCGGAGTCTGTCATGGAATCTCAGCTGGACTGGGGGTCATGGAAGGCACCCCTGAGAAAGTGATCTTTTGACTGAAACGTGAAGCGTGAGCAGACCCTCAGCAGAGGACAGGGGCCTCAGAGGGCAGAGCTACTTGAGGGGAGTCTGGCCTTCAGGTGGGCCTGGCTGGGAGGAGCTGACAGAATCCAGTGTGGGGAACTGGGAGAGTGGGGAGGAGTGTGGCTGGAGTAGGCTGGTGAGGGTCAGAGGCTGCTGGGCGGTGGGAGATGCTAAGTGGGAAGGAGGTGGGCAGCCCTGTGGAGGCTCCAGACTGTGGAGGAGCTCCGCCGCCCCCTGGTGGCCAAGGAGGGAAGTGTAGAAGGGAAAGCACCTCAAGTAGGTTTTCTCCTAAGACAACTCAAGCATTATGTCAAATGTTTACATATCATTTTACAAATCCCAGGGACAGAGGATGCTGGCAGGCTACAGGCATGAGGTCGCACAGGATCGTATACGACCAAGTGACTAACCCTTTCAACACTACCTATCATTTATGCTAAATCATGTCCCACTCTGAATTTCCAACATCTCTCATCCAAGATCTTCTCTTACATGCCCTACTCCAGGATTTCATCCAGTTGAGATTTGTGTTGATACCAGGCCAATTTCTCTCTGTAGAAGATGATCCAGTTACAACATTCTCAGTCCTGGGGCAGGACTGGAGCAGCTGTAAGTAGGAGGAGGGTGAGCAAACGTCTGTGTGTCCTGCCTGTGCCAGAGGGTCCATGTGGACATGAAAAGCTTCATTTCCTTTTCTCCCGTGACCCCTTAGTGTCTTCCCCATGGGGCAGGGCCAGGTAGAATCAGAAGACCAGGGGCGGTGTGGGGATTCTGAACCTCCTCTTCCCGCCTTCTCTGTCTCTGCCCCCATCAGGGGACCTGGTCTTCATGGTGGGAAGGGAGGTGGGGCTTCTCCATAGGCCCCTGATCAGAGGTTCTTTCAGCAAAAGGGACACAGGGATCAAGCACGCTAGCTCTGGACTCTGTCTCTGTCATCCTGTGAATGACTGCAGTAACTGAATTATTAGGATCTAATGGCCTCTTTTGCATTCTAATTTAATTATTCGATTGTTTTTCCTTTTTGTTTTGCCCGGGTAGTTCAGTGTGGGGTGGCCATGATGAACCAGTGTCTGCCTACAAGTTAAGCATTGTTTAGAGGACTTTCCTAGTGGCTCAGTGGATAGGAATCTGCCTGCCAAAGTGCGGGACATGGGTCTGATCCCTGGCCAGGAGGATTTCACATGGTTCTGAGCAACTAAGGCCATGCATCAGAACTACTGAGTCTGTGCTCTAGAGCCCACGAGCTGCAACGACTGAAGTCTGCTTGCCTAGAGCCCATGCTCGGGAGTAGAGAAGCCACCTCAATGAGAAGCCGGTGTATTGCAATGAAGAGTAGCCCCTGCTCACCGCACTAGAGAAAACCAGTGGAAAAGCAATGAAGACTCAGTGCAGCCAGAAATAACAAAATAAATAAAAATATTTAGTGAGTAGTTCAGAATTAAATGTTATTCCCGAAGTTGTCAGGTCTTTTCATGTCCTTCTTTCTCAAACATCCATTACATCATTGAAACATTTTCCACAGGCTGAGGACCTGCTCTGCCTTTTGGGTGACTTCACTACAAACTTGTTTTCAGTCTGGAACAGCCACTAGCAAGCATCCCGCCTTTCACACTGACCATTGGCTCTGCAGTGAACATCCTCATCATAAATCTCCGCCCCTGTGGAGTATGATCTAGGAGCTCGTTCATTCGACACACAGTTATGAAGCTCCCTGCACCTGGCCTGGAGTTGGCCAGTGGACTCAGCAGAAGCAGGACACTTGAATCCTTCCATGTCCGAGCTCCCAGCTCAGGAATCCTCTTAGAACTGGTGTCTTGGTCAATATGTGTGCACACTGAATGTCACTGTATCCACAAAACTGCATTTGCACGGGGAGTATAGCAAAATTTTCATTTCCAACATCCTCACCCTTTGTGGAAAAATTCTGTGAGGAGATAGCACATGTGTCTATATGTCCATCTCTCTGCCCACACTCCATCCCTCCTTTCTCTCTTATCCATCTTTCCATTCATCTTTTCATGAAGTCCTTTGGCTGTGCCTTTGTGGTTGACCAGATGCCAGGACCCCTGAGATACCCACAGTAGCTTCCTCTGCTGCTCCATTTAAACACCAAGGTTCCACAAGTGGTGCACCTGAGCCCAGGTGGTTCCTGCAGAGTCTGTTCCCATGGAAATAGGGGAGGCCCCTGGGACCCAGGTGACCATGGTACTAGGTATCTCGAGTGTTTTGCATGACTGTTAGGGATGCTGGATGGGTTAGACCTGAGTCCTGAGAAGTGTTAGTGCTGGGTTTGAGGTGTCAGAGTTACCCGTCAATGGTACATTTATGGAGAAGAGGAAGTTTGTGGTGACTGTGGGAGCCCTAGTTCCTTCTCTTCCCTGGGGTTCACAGGCAGGCGGAGGAGCCCTCAGGTGACGGATTGTACCCTGGAGACTGGTCTTCAGGCCCCACTTGTCCTTCAGCAGGACCCTTGCTCTGTTGGAAGCATGGAGAGACGGCAAAGGCTCTGACACTAGGCTCGGGCCTCAGACTGGAGGAGCTGGGAGGGTAGCCCAAGCGTTCTGCTCAGCCTTGCTCCCTGCAGGAAGGGAGGTCATTTAGGGAATGAGGGAACAGGAGGCTGTGCTCAGGGGACCTCCAGGCTAGGTGATGGCTGTCTCCAAGGTCAGGTACTGAAGGTCAGGACTTAATCATGAAACGCTCCCTCCAACTTGTAGACAAGACAGTTATCTGACAATGAGCAGCGATTAGATACTCTGAGAGGACAAAGTTAGATCTCAGCCTCCTTGGGGACACCCTACGGGTGCAGGAATCATTCACCTGGGACTTGTCATGGGTGTAGATACAACTAATACACAGACAGGAGAAAGTGTTCCCGATTTATAAAGTAGAACTGATTGGGTCATCCCTGAACACATTCTACTGTGTTCATCTTTCTTATAGAAGAGGGCAGGATATCCAGCCGTCCCTTCTCATTGAGCCCTTCTTGCTGCAGCCCCTGGGATGAGCACAGCAGAGACACTGTCCATGGTTCTGATGAACACAGGCTACCTACGGACTTGGGAGTTGTGGTCTTTGAATCATATCTGCTTTCTTTTCATTCTGAAAAATTGGGTATTGCTAGAAAAGAAGAGGCTTCCCTGGTGGCTCAGACAGTAAAGAATCTTCAATGCAGGAGATCTGGGTGTGATGAGCCTATGGAGATGGGAATGACTCCCCACTCCAGTATTCTTGCCTGGAGAATCCCATGGCAGATATGCTTGGAGGGTTACAGTCCATGGGGTTGGGAAGAGTTGGATAGACTGAGCAAGTTTCACTTCACAGAAAAGAAGAGGTGGGGAGAGCTGCAGGGATTGTGGACTGGCCTCGATCTCCAGGGCTCTGGGCCAGGGAGATTTTTGTGGACGTCATGGCAGGACTTGACCCCACATCAGGATGGCAGATTGCAGTGAGGGAAGATGATGACCGCGGCCTTGAGAGGAGTGGTAGACAGAGCAAAGAACCCTAAGAGATGTCCACAACCTCAAGCCCACAATCCGAAAATGTGCCCCATGATTAAGGAAACCTACAGGTGAAATTCAGATCACGTGACCGGGAGATTATGGTGGGGAATATATCAGGCTAAGCCCAATACTTTCATAATATTCCTTATAAATGAAAGAGGAAGGCAGGAGAGGCAGAGCCAGAGGAGATGGGATGATGGAAGGAGAGTTTGGGGAGACTTCAAGATGTTCCACCGCTGGCTTTGAAGGTGCAGGAAGGGGCCACAAACGCAGGAAAGCAGGCAGCCTCTCACAGCTTGGATAGGCAAGGAAATGAACTGTCTGTAGAATCCAGAATGAACAGGGGCATATTGACACCTTGATTTGGGTAGATTTGTGCCACTACATTTGTGGTTATTTGTTACAGCACGATAAGGATGGTCAAGAGGTGTCACCCTGTCTAACCCAAGACTGTGTGCCTGGGGGATAAGGAGTAATTTAGACCTAAATCATGATCGGAAGCTTTGCAGGTGGTTTTGCTTATCTCTCATCTCATCTCAGCACAAGTGACACTTGCCGCTGGCAGAGAGCATGCTTGTCTTCTGTGGGCTCTGCCTTAGTGCACCCACCAGCTATATTTGTGTGAGTGTGGGCACCTGATCCGAGCGCCCTATATGAGAACATCACCCACCCCAGGGACCTCAGGGAGAGACTGAGGTCAGGTGTGTGGTGGGGGCTGCGGGTGAGATCCGGGTGCGAAAGGCCCTCGGGACACTTTGAGGAGGGGACAGGTGACCCCTTTGCTGTGGTAGCCGGGTTGGGTTTTAGGTAGAGCCTGCAACTCCGCCCTGAGGCTCACGTGCGTGTGTGTTGGGAGCAGGCTCACGATCCGCATCGGAAAGCAAAGTGGAAACCAGCGGGAAGTGGACAGAGGTTACGGGAAGTTCCTGGGAGGGCCTTGCTCAGAGCATGGCTTCTGGGTCCCTCCTACTTTGGTGACTCTGATTGCTCCTCTGTCCCCACAGAGGGAATGATGTCCTCAGGGCTTAGGTCCTTAGGGACACAACAGAAACCCATGGAGAGAGAAGGCATTCTGGATCCTGGATCTGGGGACAGACAAAAGTTCCTGTCCCATCGCTGACTCAGTGGAGATGAGTTGAAGCAAACTCAGGGGGACAGTGAAGGACAGGAAAGCCTGGCGTGCTGCAGTCCAAGGGGTTCCCAAAGAGTCAGACACAACTTAGCAAGTGAACAAAAAAACTCATTTGAAGCAGCCTCCAGTTGGGGCCAGCAGGGCCTGGTGAGGAGGGCCAGAGGGCTCAGGACACCAAGAGGCTGCAAAGGGGCCTCACCCATAATGGTTGTCTCACCCACGACTCGTCCTTCCTTCCTGACTCGTGTTCTAGTGGGTCTCAGATGGTCCCATATTCTGTGCTCCAGAGACTCCATTCCAAGTGAGCAAGCACTGGGAGGTGTCTGTGACCCCAGGGCAGCGTGAGGACTGCCGAGTGCCCATGTGGCTGCGAAGGGTCTGGTGACCCTCCTTTCCTGTTGGCATGCCCCCCACTCCATTCTCACAATCTTCCCCTTCTCTTCCCCCAGGGAATAGATGGGGAGGTCAGGTAACTAGAGCTGATACTTTCCCTGTGGGACCTGGGAGAGACCGGAGCAGAGATTCAGGTGAATTTCTTGTTGGACAGGACCCAAGGGCAGTGTATTTTGCAAGCAGGGGAAAATGCTCTTTATTCAGTCCTCTCAGATGGTCACAGTGGGTCACAGGCCCAGTCACTTGCCCTGTTGGGATCTCCCCCAACTGTGGGAATCGCAGCCTGAGTTCTGGTCCATCTAAGGTTCAGGGTCTCCAGGAATCCAGGAGGACCCTGAGCCTGGGCCCAGGTTCCCGAATACCCTCAGGGCTCTGAGCTGGTTCTCCGCCTTAGGCTCCATCACTTAACCTCACTCGGGTCTTGGGTCTCAGGTAAGCTCTTTCCCACAGTCCGTGACAAGTGTCTGGAGGAACTAAGGACCCACATCTGCTTTGTAGTTGATCCCACAGTAAATGTCTGTGTCAGGGCGTAGTAATTCCTGCAAAAGAAAACCGACGCCTCGGAGCTCATGTAACCTTCTCAGATGTTGTCCCAGGGACTTCCCAGCCTCGGGTCCCCCAGGGCTGCTCTGTTGGGGGCCTGATGGTGTCAGAGTTTTTGGCCCAGACCCACCTCTTCTTCATCCCATTTTTCACCTCTCCTGCTATTTCTTGGACATCCAAGCACAGCCAGGTGTGCAGGGGGCATTTCCTTGGCCCCTTGGGGTTATGAGACAAGAACTTGGATCCCCACACTCACCTGGTAGATGGGAGCTGGTGACCCGGCATCAGGTAGGGTGGCCTAGACATGGGAGAGAGTGGGCATCAGGGGACAGGGAAGGAGAGTCATTTCTCCTGAGCAGCCATCTCCAAGCCTGCAGCCCCCACCCCAAATCCTATCTGGGCTCTGTTTCCCACCCTAATTAGCCTGGGTCCCCTGACTGATGATCAGGGGCCCACTCTGTTCCTGGCTGAACTCCAAGGTTCTCCTGAGGTCAAGTCAGGGGACCAGGGCAGCCTCAGGATATGGTGGTGGGTCGTCATGTCCCTGAAATGGATCCAGCTCCCAGCTTGGTGGGACTTGCCATGTCCTAACTGCTCTTATGAGCTTCCCCGGTGGATCAGAAGGCAAAGAATCTGCCTGCAATGTGGGAGACCCAGGCTCTATCCCTGGGTCTGGGAGATCCCCTGGAGGAGGGAATCACAACCTATTCCAATATTCTTGCCTGGAGAAATCCATGGACAGAGGAGCCTGGCGGTCTATAGTCCATGGGGTTGCGTGAGTCAGACATGACTGAGGGACTTTCAACCACCCTTGAGTGAAAGGTGTCTGCACAGTGCTTCAGGGGTGGACAGTCCCCTTGCCCTGAGCCTGTGAAGCCAGGACCCTGGGGAGAAGAGACGAGGAAGGGATGTACTTACCGGGGAGACAGAGATGCCAGAACGACCAGGTCCTGGGAGCAGAGACGGGAGTGAGCACCGAGCATGTGAGGAAGCTTAGCCCATTCTCTCAGGAGAGGCTGCGAGTCCACCTTCCGGAGAACCATGGGAGAAAGATCCCCACCAAGGGAGAGACACTCTGGCAATACCAGGACCCACTGAGGGCGAGGGAGCCTCCCAGGATTATAACCCATAGGACAAGCGGACTAGCCAATAGGGGTCCCCTGTGCTGAAGTCCCAGAGAAAGGGCCAGAGACCCTGGGGGTGGCAGGCAGGAACAGACATTGCAGGGCCTGATCGGGGCTCCCCACTGTCCCGGCTGAACAGACACTCACCTGAGGTGGACGCTGGGGGCCAGTTCCCTCTGTTGTGGTGCAGGCAACCGGGGCTACAAAACAAACAGCCTTATTGTGAGGAGGGTAGAGAGAGGTCATGGCTTTGTTGTCAGAATATGATACAGGAGGATCCCCACGTCCAAGCAGAGGCTGGACACCTCCTTTCTCCACCCAGGCTGCTTAGGAGGGGAGGGCCCAGTAAGGACGCCGGGGAAAGTCCTTAAGAAGCCCTGAGTCCAGAGGAGCAGGACCATAGGCTAATAGGGTTCAGGAGAAAGTGGCCAGCGATGCACCAAGGCGCTTGAAAAGGCATCCATCCATCCAAAGGCGTTGTCTGACAATGCATCAAGCTTATGGAGAAAGCAGGGCCACTGCATGGGGAGGAGAGTGGGCAGCCAGTGACTCTGGGATCTCACTGAATGCAGTATTGCTGCTGTGGCCACCTACCCTCATCCAGGAGATGCTGAAATGTGACAGTGGCCTTGTCCTGTTTCCATCTACTTGGACCTTAAGTGTAAACACATCCCACCAGCTACTGACCTGGCAAGTTTTTCTGTCTCATGCATCAGGGCCTGTCGTTAATGCATCTGCCATGTGGGGGCATTTGACCTGCCAGCCTACATATAGGGAACTAGGACAACACTCAGGTGGTGGAGGGGTCTTAATTGTGTTAACTGATAGATGAGGCTTCCCTGGTGGCTCAGGGAAGAGGTAAAGAATGCGACTGTCAATGCAGGAGATGCGGGTTCGATTCCTCGATCAGGAATATACCCTGGGGAAGGAAATGGCAACCCACTCCAGGATTCTTGCCTGGGTAGTTCCATGGATAGAGGAGTCCATGGAGTGGCAAAAGAACTGGACACAACTTAGTGACTAAATAAAAAGAAATGAGGAAAGTGCTACGGAAGCTGCCACAGGGCAATACCTGGTGAGGGAGGAACTGAAGGAAGACAGAGAATAACCATGGGGAAGTGGGGAGGTCCTGGAGATCCAGGCCGAAAACTGGAGGATGGGGTGTCCTTCCTCTAGGACTAGAGTCAACCTGGGGGCAGGAGCAGCATCCGGAAATGCCACGGTACCTGTGAATTCTTGCGAGGAAAATGAAACATCCCAGGACAGCCAGCAGTGTCACCACAAGCAGGACCCCAATCACGATGCCAATAATGGCCCCCACACTGAGGGCTCGGGCGTTTTCTTGCCCTGAAAGCAGAAGAGAAAGAGAGAGGGGAAACGGGGTCCGAGGTCACTGGAGGGAAAACCCAGAGAAGTCTTACAGGGAGAGGCCTGGTCACGGAGGAAGGAAATGCCCTGAGGTCTGTGTGCGGTTGTGTGTTTTGTCATCACAGTCTTCCTGACTCTGCCACTGCTGCGGTTGCATCGTTTCACTCTTTATCAAATTTGAAACCTTGGACTTGCTCTAACTCTCCATTCTCTCACTGTAGCTAGCTCCATGTCCTGTTCATTTTCCTTTGAAGGACTCTTTTCGTCTCACATTACGGCCCCTCCCTCTGTTTTTTTCTTTCCATCACTATTGTCGGTCTTAGAGGGCAGGTCCTCTCCAGTCTACTCAACACCGATGAGTAGTAATGATATTAGCCAACTGTTTCCAGGTCCTCCTGTGCGACTGGCACAGTGGGAAATCCTTCACATCCATCTGTTTGGATCTTTCCATCCCCATGAGGGAGGGGTTGTCATCCCCACGGTACGTACATAGATCTGAGACACACAGTAGTTCAATAACTCAGTGGAAGTCGTAGAACTAGGACTGGATGAAACAAAATGTAATCAAGTTGTTTGACTTTACAGTCAAAAACCACAATGTTGAAAACCAAAATATCACCTGTGAAAATATTTCTTGCATGCTGACTCTGTGTAGGTACCTGGGGAAGGATTTTAATCTCATCAACTTCCTGGTGAACATCCTCAGAACAGCCCTAAAGTCCAGCTGTTCTTCTCCAGTTTTACAGATGAGGAAACTGAGGCACAAGATCCAGTGGGTTGCCCACAGTCAAACAACTCTCACAAATAATAATCAAAATAGGACAAGATTAGCTAAGTCTTGCATAATTAATTAAACACATTGTTTTACAGGCTCTGAAGGGAGACTACCCACATCCTCATTATTTGCATTCATTACACACAGACTTCCAGTGAAATTACAAGGGAAGATGTAGAGGTGTTGAGGGTCACTTACAGTGCTCAGCTGGGGAGCTGGGGTCACATCTGCAGACTCTGACTGGGGGGAGACTCTACACTGATGGGATCCTGCATCCTCTGTCCTGACACTGTTGATTGTGCGGGTCAGCATCATCCTCTCAGTGAGCCATAAATTCTGCTCATCGATTCACTGACCATTGGATGCATGTCCCCATGTCACTTGATCTGTTTGCACCCGGATTCGAATGTTCACGGGATTTCTAAGAGGTAGGGATTGACTACCGAAGAGCATGACCTTTGTCTGTGGTTCCAGATCATTTGGACTGGCGCCTGTGTCCATGGAATCCTCCAGGCAAGAATACTGGAGTGGGTTGACATTTCCTCCTTCAGGGTATCTTCCCAACACAGGGGTCTAACCTGCATCCCTTAGTCTCCTGCTCGGCAGGCAGATTCTTTACCACTAGCCCCACCTGAGAAGCCCCTAGAGAGGGAAGAGGGTACATCAAATTTGAGGACAAGTCCAATTCCTTGATTAATGCCATCTGAGTGCTCCTTGGGATCAGTCTTCCTTCTCAGGGTCCAAAACTAGCCTCCTCTCTGTTGTGGTTTTCTACTCCTAATGTGCTTGTCTGAAAATTGACCCAGGTAGCTACATAATCAGTGTCCATGTCTAAAGCACTGGAGTCCTTAGTGTGGGAGGATGACTGTCTCCATATTGGGCAGGTCTGAGGAGAACCTGCTTCTCAAGAAAGATGTGTTCTTCCTCATTGTTAAATTATTTAAACAGAGTTGAAGAAAATTTGGAGCTGAAGTTTAAGAACTGAAAACAATAACTTAGAAGGGTGATTCCTCAGCACATTTGAGCAGGTAGAAGAAAGAATCAGTGAACATGGAGATAGAAAAAAAGAAAGAAATTATTCAGACTGGGGAGTAGAAAGGAGAAAAAAATGAGGACTAGTGACTCCTGGCAAAGTATTATGCAGAACTCCATCAAGTGGACAAACATAGGCAGTACGGCAGTTCTTGAAGTAGAAGAGAGAGATAAAAGCAATGAAAAATATATTAAAAATTAATGGCTTAAAACTTCCAAAGCTAAATGAGAGATTACATATCAAGGGTGGTTTAGGAACTCCAAAAAAGAATCTTTCAAGATACAGATGTTGTGACACAATTTAGTCCAACTGCTGAGATACCAAGGGAAAGAGGAAATGATTAAAGCTGCAAGAGAGAAGTGACCTATCAGGTACAATGGATCTTCAATAAGGTGAAAAGCAAATCTCACATCAGAGACCAGGGCGCCAGAAGGTATTGGGATGACTGAATTAAGTCCTAAATGGAAGATTTCAACCAGGAAAGCAATGTACAGAAAAAGTCTTCTTCAATGGAGCTCAAATTAGGACTTTCCTAGATAAACAATAGTCGAGGGAGTTTATTCCTTGGAGATGTGCCACATATGAAACATAAAGGGAATCCTTTAAGATGACTGAACAAACATTGGACAGTAACTCGAAGCCATAGGAATATATAAAGAACAGTGGTCAGGAGAAGAACAAGATGGTGGACGTGGAGTACATCTCTCTCCACAGATGCATCAGGAATACACCTTCAGAGACAGACGTGCATGCAGAACACCAGCTGAGAGTGGAGAGGAGCACCCGACCAGTGGAAAAGAATATATCGAACCATGTAAAACATGGTAGGATGAAGGAACTAGGAGGAAACACAAGAGTGTTAGTAGGACTGGACCTGCCCTTGGCGAGTGCGGGAACTGAAGCAGGGGTCTGATCCCCACCTGGGCAACTGTCTGAGTCAGAGGAGAAACATTTGAGGCTGAGAGTGAAACAGTTGATCTCTGGCAGCTCCAACCAAAAGACTGCCTGAATGGATACAAAAACAAGACCCATATATATGCTGTCTACAAGAAACCCACTTCAGACCTTAAGACACATGTAGACTGAAAGTGAGAGGATGGAAAAATATATTCCATGCAAATGGGAAGCAAAGGAAAGCTGGAGTATTAATCCTTATACTAGACATTCCATCCAAATGCAGAAAAACACACCTTCTTCTCAAGTGTGCATGGAACATTCTCCAGAATAGACCACATCTTGGGTCACAAATCAAACCTCAGTGAACTTAAGAAAATTGAAATTGTATCAGGCATCTTCTCTGACCACAATGCCCTGAGACTAGATATCAAACAAGAAAACAAACTGTAAGAAACACAAGCACATGGAGATTAAACAATACATTTCTAAATAACCAACAGGTTACTGAGGAAATAAAAAGGGAAATCAAGAAACTTCTAGAAACAAATGACAATGAAAACACGACAACTCCAAACCTATGGGATGCAGCTAAAGCAGTTCTAAGAGGGAGGTTTATAGCAATACAATCCTACCTCAAGAACAAGAAGAACATGGAATAGACAACCTAACTTTACACCTAAAACAACTGGAAAAAGAAGAACAAAAAAACCCCCAAAATTAGTAGAAGGAAATAAATCATCAAGATCTGAGCAGAAATAAATGAAAAAGAAATGAAAGAAACAATAGTAAAGAGTAATAAAACTAAAAGCTGGTTCTTTGAGAAGATAAATAAAATTGACAAACCTTTAGCCAGACTCATCAAGAAAAAAAGAGAGAAAAATCAACAAAATTAGAAATGAAAAAGGAGAGGTTACAACAGACAATGCAGAAATACAAAGGATTATAAGAGACTATTAAGAACAAGTATATGACAACAAAATGGATAACCTGGAAGAAATGGACAGATTCTTAGAAAAGTTCAATCTTCCAAGACTGAACCAGGAAGAAATAGAAATTATGAATAACCCAATTACAAGCAGTGAAATTGAAGCTGTGATCAAAAATCTCCCAAAAAAGACAAGTCCAGGACCAAATGGCTTCACAGGAGAATTCTATCAAACATTTAGAGAAGAGTTAATGCCCATCCTTCTAAAACTCTTTCAAAAAATTGCAGAGGAAGGAACACTTCCAAACTCATTCTATGAGGCCACCATCACCCTGATACCAAAACCAGACAAAGACAACACTAAAAAAGAACACTAAAGGGCAATATCACTGATGGACATACATGCAGAAATCCTCAATGAAATTTTAGCAAACAGAATTCAGCAACACATCAAATACTTCATAAACCATGATCAATTGTGTTTATTCCAGTGATGCAAGGATTCTTCAATATACGCAAATCAATCAATATGATACATCATATTAACAAATTGAAAGATAAAAACCATATGATCATCTCAATAATGCATAAAAACCCTTTGACAAAATTCAGCACCCATTTATGATGACAACTCTTCAGAAAATGGGCATAGAGGGAACCTACCTCAACATAGTAAAGGCCATATATGAGAAGCCTACAGCAAACATTATTCTCAATGGTGAAAAACTGAAAGCATTCCCCCTAAGATCAGAAAAAAGACAAGGGTGTCCACTTTCACCACTATTATTCAACATAGTGCTGGAAGTCCTAGCTACAGCAATCAGAGAAGAGAAAGAAATAAAAGGAATCCAGATGGGAAAAGAAGAAGTAAAGCTCTCACTGTTTGCAGATGACATGATACTGTACATAGCAAACCCTGAGGACACTATCAGAAAATTACTAGAGCTAATCAGTGAATTTAGCAAAGTTGCAGGATAAAAAATCAATACACAGAAATCACTTGCATTTCTATAGACTAACAATGAAAAATCAGAAAGAGAAATTAAGAAATCAATCCCATTCACCATTGCAACAAAAAGAATTAAATATCTAGGAATAAACTTATTTAAGGAGACAAAAGAACTGTACACAGGAAATTATAAGACACTAATGAAAGAAATCAGAGACGACATAAACAGACGTAGAGATATTCCATATTCCTGGGTAGGAAGAATCAATACTGTGAAAACGATGATACTACCTAATGCAATCTACAGATTCCGTGTGATCCCTATGAACTACCAATGACATTTTTCACAGAACTAGAACAAAACATTCACAATTTATATGGAAACACAAAAGACCCCAAATAGCCAGAGCAGCCTTGAGAAAGAAGAATGGAGCTGGAGGAATCAACCTTTCTGACTTCAGATTATACTACAAAGCTACAGTCATCAAGACAGTATGGTACTGACACAAAAACAGAAACATAGACCAATGAAACAAGATAGAAAGCCCAGAAATAAACCCAGGCACCTATGGGTACTGTTTCTTTTTGACAAAGAAGGCAAGAATATACAACGGGGCAAAGACAGCCTCTTCAATAAACGGTGCTGGGAAAACTGGACAGCTACACGTAAAAGAATGAAATTAGAACAATTCTTAACACCATTCACAAAGATAAACTCAAAATGGATTAAAGACCTTAATATAAGACCAGAAACTATAAAACTCTTAGAGGAAAACATAGGCAGAACACTCAATGACATAAACCAAAGCAAGATCCTCTATGACCCACCTCCCAGAGTCATGGAAATAAAAACAAAAGTAAACAAGTGGGACCTGATTAAACTTAAAAGCTTTTGCACAGCAAAGGAAACTATAAGCAAGGTGAAAAGACAGCTCTCAGAATGGGAGAAAATAATAGCAAATTAAATAACTGACAAAGGGTTAATTTCCAAAATATACAAGCAGCTCACATAACTCAATACCAGAAAAAAAAAAACCCAACCCAATCAAAAAGTGGGAAAAAGACCTAAACAGACACTTCTCCAAAGAAGACGTACAGATGGCTAAGAAACACATGAACAGATGCTCAACATGGCTCACTATTAGAGAAATGCAAATCAAAACTACAATGAGATATAACTTCACACCCTTCAGAATGGCCATCATCAAAAAGTCTACAAACAATAAATGTTGAAGAGGGTGTGGAGAAAAGGGAATGCTCTTGTACTGTTGGTGGGAATGTAAATTGATACAGCCACTGTGGAAGATAGAATGCAGACTCCTTAAAAAACTAGGAATAAAACCACCATATGACCCAGCAATCCCACTGCTAGGCACATACCCCGAGGAAACCAAAATTGAGCAGGATACATGTATCCCATGTTCACTGCAGCACTATTTACAAGAGTTGGAACATGGAAGCAACCTAGATGTCCATCGACTGATGAATGCATACAGAAGCTGTGGTACACATACACAATGGAATATTACTCAGCCATAAAAAGGAACGCCTTTGAGTCAGTTCTAATGAGGCGGAGGAACCTAGAACCTACTATACAGAGTGAAGTAAGTCAGGAAAAGAAAGATAAATATCGTATTCTAACGCATATATATGGAATCTAGCAAAATGGTACTGAAGAATTTACTTACAGGGCAGCAATGGAGAAACAGACATAGAGAATAGACTTATGGACATGGAGAGAGGGGAGGAGAGGGTAAGATGCATGGAAAGAGTAACATGGAAACTTACATTACCGTACGTAAAATAGATAGCCAATGGGAATTTGCTGTATGGCTCAGGAAACTCAAACAGGGGCTCTGTATCAACCTAGAAGGGATGGGGAGGGAGGTTCAAAAGGGAGAGGATAAATGTATACCTATGGCTGATTGATGTTGAGGTTTGACAGAAAACAACAAAATTCTGTAACGCAATTCAGTTCAGTTCAGTAGCTCAGTCGTGTCCGACTCTGCGACCCATGAACCGCAGCACGCCAGGCCTCCTTGTCCATCACCAACTCCCGGAGTCTACCCAAACCCATGTCCATTGAGTCAGTGATGCCATCCAACCATCTCATCCTCTGTCGTCCCCTTCTCCTCCTGCCCTCAATCTTTCCCAGCATTAGGGTCTTTTCAAATGAGTCAGCTCTTTGCATCAGGTGGCCAAAGTATTGGAGTTTCAGCTTCAACATCAGTCCTTCCAATGAACACACAGGACTGATTTCCTTTAGGATGGACTGGTTGGATCTCCTTGCAGTCCAAGGGACTCTCAAGAGAGTTCTCCAACACCACAGTTCAAAAGCATCAATTCTTCTGTGCTCAGCTTTCTTTATAGTCCAACTCTCTCATCCATACATGACCACTGGAAAAACCATAGCCTTGACTAGACGGACCTTGTTGACAAAGTAATGTCTCTGCTTTTCAATACGCTGTCTAGGTTGGTCATAACTTTCCTTCCAAGGAGTAAGTGTCTTTTAATTTCATGGCTGCAATCACCATCTGCAGTGATTTTGGAGCCCCCCAAAATAAAGTCAGCCACTGTTTCCCCATCTATTTGCCATGAAGTGATGGGACCGGATGCCATGATCTTAGTTTTCTGAATGTTGAGCTTTCAGCCAACTTTTTCACTTTCCGCTTTCACTTTCATCAAGAGGCTCTTTAGCTCTTCTTCACTTTCTGCCATAAGGGTGGTGTCATCTGCATATCTGAGGTTATTGATATTTCTCCCAGAAATCTTGATTTCAGCTTGTGCTTCCTCCAGCCCAGCAAGGCAATTATCCTTCAATAAAAAAATTAAAGAAAAAAGAACAGTGGTAAAAGTGACACAAGGTAGCTATCTTATTTGAGCCAGTATTAATGTCTTTCTTGTAATTGCTTGTTTTTCTTTCTCATTTCAAAGGTATTTCATGAAACAATATTTATAAATCTATATAATTGACATACATTGTAAAAGGAGGGCTGAAATTTATGACAATAAGTTATAAACTCAGGGGAATGGAGATATATAGTAGCACCTTGTTTGTATTATACATCATAGAATCTAGTTGGTATTTCAACTAGATAGATAAACGTTTAAGATATTAATTGTTGTCTTCAAGTTCAGTTCAGTTCAGTCACTCAGTCGTGTCCGACTCTTTGCGACCCCATGAATTGCAGCACGCCAGGCCTCTCTGTCCATCACCAACTCCCGGAGTCTACCCAAACCCATGTCTATCGAGTTGGTTATGCCATCCAACCATCTCATCCTCTGTCGTCCCCTTCTCCTCCCGCCCCCAATCCTACCCAGCATTAGGGTCTTTTCCAATGAGTCAACCCTTCACATGAGGTGGCCAAAGTATTGGAGTTTCAGCTTCAACATCAGACCTTCCAATGAACACCCAGTATTAATCTCTTTTAGGATGGATTGATTGGATCTCCTTGCAGTCCAAGGGACTCTCAAGAGTCTTCTCCAACACCACAGTTCAAAAGCATCAATTCTTTGGCGCTCAGCTTTTTTCACCGTCCAACTCTCACATCCATACATGACCACTGGAAAAACCATAGCCTTTACTAGACGGACTTTTGTTGGCAAAGTAATGTCTCTGCTTTTAAATATGCTATCTAGGTTGGCCATAACCTTCCTTCCAAGGAGTAAGCATCTTTTAATTTCATGGCTGCAATCACCATCAGCAGTGATTTTTGGAGCCCCAAAAAATAAAGTCTGACACTGTTTCCACTGTTTCCCCATCTATTTCCCATGAAGTGATGGGACCAGATGCCATGATCTTAGTTTTCTGAACGTTGAGCTTTAAGCCAACTTTTTCAGTCTCCTCTTTCACCTTCATCAAGAGGCTCTTTAGTTCTTCTTCACTTTCTGCCATAAGGGTGGTGTCATCCGCATATCTGAGGCTATTGATATTTCTCCCGGCAATCTTGATTCCAGCTTGTGTTTCTTCCAGCCCAGCGTTTCTCATGATGTACTCTGCATATAGGTTAAATATATGGCACTAAGAAAAGAACTGAAATATACGTGGAAAAGGAAAGATAGAATTAAAATGACACTTACGAAAGGAAATCACTTAAATACCAAAGAGGAAGTAATAGAAGAATTAATGAATAAAGCATGTAGGACATATACCAAGTAGCGAGATGGCAGAAGCTCTTTCCTATCAGGAAGTATTTGACTCAGAGATAGCCTCAACCTTCAAATTAAAGGCAGAGATTGACAGAATGGATTAAAATTATGACCCTCTCTTACTCTCTTCAAGGGACTCACATTAGATACAAAGACATAGAAGGTTGAAATAAGATTGGAAAAAGATATTCTATGCAAATAGTAATAAGAGAATTGTGGTGTCTGTATGAGTGTCTAATATAATAATCTCTAAATCAAAAAAGCCTACAAGAGACAAAGTAAGATCTTACATACCAAGAAAAGTTTCCATTCACCAAGGAAATCGAATAATTATAAGCATCATGCACCTAACAACACAGCACCAGAGTTGTTCATTAAAAGTTGACAGCATCGAGGGGAGAATCGCTCGGTCGTAACAGTGACACTATAACACCCCACTTTCAATAATGGATACCGCAGTCCGAGAGAATTTCAGTGAGAAACTACAGAACGTGCAAGCCCTGTACACCAGAGACCTAACCGACCAATAGACAACACACAATCACAGGAGTTTATGTTTCGCAAATGACAGTCCTCAAGGCCCCCATCTCTCACCACCCATGACCACCGCCCATCCTGTTAGGAAATGGTGTCACTTCCACTGTAGAGACGATGGTGCAACTAAGAAAGACAAGTGGAGGGACCTGGAGTTGAATGTGACTGCAAGCCTGTCATCACAACAGTGCCAACTAACATACTGACACGTACTGCCTGAAGACATGTCTGCTCTGATTTCCATCTTCATTGGAGCGCCTATTCACAAAGCTCTACAAAGCGCATCATAAACACCATTGTACACATAAGAAAAAGGAGATTTAGGCTTTAATGACTCACTGGGGCTTCCCAGGTGGCACTAGTGGTAAAGATCCCACCTGCCAATCAGGAGACATAAGAGACACGGATTCAGTCCCTGGGTGGTGAAGATCCCCTGGAGGAGGACACAGCAACCCCTGCAGTGGAAGGTGGAGTCTTTACCACTGGACTGCTCAGGAAGTCCTAGCGGTCTTGGGAACGAGGCTTCCCAGCAGAGGGCCAGGAAAAATCAGGGGATGAGGAGGGGAGAGACAGCACACGTTCCAATTGCTTGAAGTGAAGGAAATGAGATGATAGCCTAATTCTTGCTGGAATTAATAAAAGAAGGTTATCTAGGTTAAAATGGCCTTCCCTGGTGGCTTATATGGAAAGGAGTGCCTGCAATGCAGTAGACACAGGTTTGATCCCTGGGTCAGGACGATCCCCTGGAGTAGCGAATGGCAACCCACTCCAGGATTCCTGCCTGGGAAATCCCATGGACAGAGTAGCCTAGTGAGCTATAGTCTGTGGTGTCTTAAAGAGTCGGACACCACAGAATGACTAACACAGGAGGCAACGATGGCTACTCATAGGTCACTCTCAGCCTTCGAGGGTCACTTTTGATGGAGTGGCCCCTGTTGGAGACCTCACACTGATAATCCCCAGCGTCCTTTCTGCTGATGGGGTCTATGGTGAGGGTGCTATTGTCCGAGGACAGTGTCATCCTCTCTGCGAGGAAGAGACTCTGGCCTTTGAAGAACCAGTGTATGGAGACCCCAGTCTCATCTGTGAGGCAGGTCAGGACCACGGGACCCTCATGTTCTGTGACCGTGGTGTTGCTGGCTTGGAGGGAGGGCTGTGCCACTGGGTCTGTGGAGAGACAGAGGGGTGACTGACTGAGTGGGCCAGGGACCTGGGCCATGCTCCCTCCTCAGTCTGGCGGCCCAGTGACCTCTGTAAAGGTGACTGTAAGGAAGGCCCTGGGTCTTTGTTCAGGTGACAATGGGAAAGAGATGATCGCACATCTCCTCTGACCCCCAGATCACACCAGGGGGACCCTTGCCTGGTTGCTGGGACAACACTGTAGTACTGGACAGCTCTGTGCTATCAGCCCTGGGAACCTTGATTTTCTGACTGTGGTGCTATCCAGGCCAGTCAGGGAATGTAGGATCTGAGAGTACATGGTAAGTCTGGGAATAAAGAGAACCTGGGCGTATTGCTGGGGCCTCACATTGACAAGCCAGGAGCACTGTGTGCCTGGGTTAGAGGCTGTGTGGCAGGAAAGATTGAGGTTTCCCTCTGGATGGTAAGAGGAGTCTGAGGGGGACGTGGTGAGGTGTCCAGGTCATTTGGAGCAAACAGCATAAAGCCACACGTGGTGCAATCAGAGGGAAGGGAAGTTCCTGGTCTGTATTAGGGCCCGTGGGTCCTTCTGAGCTGTTCACATACCTGTCTGAAAAATTTTCAATCATTACCCTGCATGCTCACTCATTGTGAGTCTGACGTTAATTTGTTTCTCCCATCATATTCTGGTGATCCTCAGCCACCAAGACAGAGCAGCCCATATCCTCCCTGTTTTGATTCAAGGTGGACCTGCCTGGACTTGCCTGAAACGAGAAGTCATGTCCAATCTGGGTGTCCAGGGGTGATGGCCCACGTACTCGGACCTGAGAGGGATGCGTATGGATTGGCCTCTGGCAGCGTGCATTTGGGTGGGCAGCTCAGGTCACATAGGAACAGAGGTTACTCACAGAGAACATTCAGGGTGAACGGATCACTGCGGCTGACACTCACTGGGTTCCGGGCTTCACACACATAGGGTCCTGTGTCATTCCTTGTCACACTGAACACAGTGAGAGTCCTCTTGTCCTCGGACAGTTCCAGCCTGGTGCTCCTGTGGAGGCTCTGACTGTTGATCCACCAGATGTAGGAGGTGTCCTGAGTCTCGGCTCCACACGTTAACACCACAGTGTCCTCGTGCTCCCGGGGGCTGGAGTTGTTGCTGGTGATGACGGGTGTGGGCAGCACCTCTGAGCAGATAACAGAGAGAACATTGCCCATGAGTTTCCCTGGTGGCTCAGACAATAAAGAATCTGCCTGCCAGTGCAGGAAACCTGGGTTCAATCCCTGGTTCAGGGAGATCCCTTGGAGATGGATATTGTGACCCAGTCAATATCCTTGCCTGGAGAATTCCATGGACAGAGGGGCCTGGTGGGCTACACTTCACGGGGTAGCAAAGAGTGGGACACGATTGCGTGACTAACACTTCCACTTTCTTTATACCTTTTCCTCCTTTAGAAACATCTTTAAACAAAACTAGCATCGTTCATCTCTCAGCCAGACAGTCTTTAAAGAATAAGGCAGGTTTGTGTATGGCAAGACAAATGAATGGGGATCTGAGCTCAGAGAGTGTGAGGCCACCTGCTCAGCGTCTGGCAGAAGCACAGACTTCCTCGGGGGTCGATTGTGCAGCAGCATTTAGTGGTGGACAGAACTGGGTGGGATTCAGAGACCACCCGGCGTCTGTCCTGGTTTCATCAACCAGCCTCATGAGAGGGCTCCCTGGGCTGCACCCCAGGGGATGAGGTGCTGCCAGGAGCTCCTTCTCTCTGTTCCTCCCTGGGCATGCTGAGATTTCTCTGGAGTCTCCAGTCCCCCAGGGTAGATGGCTGACTGCCTGAGGACCTTGTACCTATGTGCTCTCCATGCTGAGTCTCAGAAGCAGGATCAGGTTGCTCCCCTGCGCGGATGTGGCTCTTGGGGCTGAGCCCTTGCTGGTGACCAGCTCAGGAGCCTAGGGATTTGGCACAGGCTCCTCAGTGTCACTGGAGGCAGGAGCCCTAGGACAGGGTCTGGAGAAGGGCTTCCTGTGGCTGAGCTTCTCTGTGAGGATCCCTGGGGGCCCTCAGGCCACTTCTTCCCTGAGTCCTGCAGGGTCTTCCTCAGGGTCATGGTCACAGGGAGTGGCCCAGGAGGCTGGACTGAGAGTGCTCTCCCTCTGCTGAGTTTTTCCCATCAGACCGAACTTCTGTCTACACAGAGTGTCTGCAGAATCTTGCTTCCAGGAAAGCATTTCTGACCCTTTGGAGTTTGTCTCCACAGTGTGTGTCCTGCACTGAATGTTCAAACCCCAACACGGGACATAATGCAGAGGAGATGGAGGTACCATCTGGGTCTGTCAGAGCAGAATTCACTCCTGCCCCCCACCCCAACACCCTGAGGTCAGAGAGGAAGCACTCACGGTGTACATGGAGGTGTCCAGTCTGTATTTCTGTGACTAAATCATCCTTTGTAACCAGCAGGGTGTAGGATCCTGTGTCTTTCTGGATGACGTTCTGGATCAGCAGGGTTCCGTTGGGGTAAAACGTCTCTCGACCGCTGTGCGCAAGCCCATTGGTAGTTACATTAGTGTCTACTCTGTATGATGTAATTAGCTGGCTGTTGTCTACCTTTTCTCCTCTGTGCCAGGCATAGCCTAGAGGATTCCCTATCACGTTGTAGGCAAGTAGAAGAACATTCGACCCTTCTGCAGCAAGAGGGGGCACCGTTTCAATAGTGAGCTTGGCAGCATTGGGCGGGGTCTGGAAGGTTAAGAGTGAGACTAGGAGGGAAGAGAGAGAAACCAGTTAATATTTTGACCTGTGTGTGGGACAAGAAAATGGTGCCATGGGTCCGGAACAGATCTCTTCATCCCTCAGAGATGTGTGTGTGTATGTGTATGTGTGTTTCTACTGGTTCAAAGTCAGCAGCATGACCCCCATGACCCCCATCACTTCAGCCCCTCTGGGCTCGATATTTCCTCCGTTTCCCCAGGGGTCCCCTGGCTCACTTACTCACTGCCCTCACATGCCTGCTCACACTGGGGCCTCTTGGCAGCTGCCCCCAACAACGACCACCTGCTCTAAAGACCCTCCGTGTTCACTGGTTATGTCTTTTTCTGCAGTGACACAATAAATTGTTATTATTGTCATCAGTTTTCAACAATTACTGCTCAGCGAAGAATAACTCATAAAACCTACACTAGTTGAGGTTTTCCCGCCCCTCACCAACTCTAGTTCACGGAGAGTCTCCTGTGGCTGAGCCCCACCCCCACCCTCCCCTGTCCTCTGCCCTCAGGTCTGAACAGAAGTCCTCTGTCCCCTCAGAGCCCTGTCTCCCTCAGAGCCCAGCCAGTCTCCTGTTCTCCAGTCTCTGCCCGCTCCCTGAAAACTGTCTTGTCTCACCTGCCAGGAGGAGCCTGTTCCAGGGGACATGCCTCCTGCTTGCAGGGCCTGACGGGGGCTCCATGGTGCCTGCTGTCTGCTGTGTCCCTCTCTCTGTGAGAACTTCCTCTCCAGAAACGCTCAGAAGCACTGCAGTCCGCTGTGTGAGCTCTGCTGTCCTTCCCCCTGTGTGCTGGGCCGCCTCCTGGGGCAGGAGCACTGCGCTGGGTCACGTGGCCCGAGGCGGGGTCTCTGCCCAGGCCCCGCCCCCCCTCCTCCTTTCCTCCCTAGTGATCCCCTCCCCCTTTCCCTTCTGTCTCTATTTCTATTCCCTGAACTCTGCTGAGTCCTCCGCCTTCCAGAGCAGTGATTCTCCACCTACACACACACACACACATCTACACACACCTACACACACATACACACCTACACACACACACCGCTACACACAAACACCTATATACACACATCTATACACATACACGCACCCTTGTCGGGAAAAGCACAATCTTGGGGTGTCTGGGTATGGGGTCCCCGCTGCTCTGGGTGACATACACACTCAGCCTCCCCAGCAGCCCTCTTCATCCCCTTCTGGCTTTTCCCTTCAGAGCAGGAGCCTGGGGCTGGGGGGTGCATCAGGAACTCTTGTCACAGGGACGTCATCCCCACGGTGTGTGGGAATCACCTGTGGAACTTCATGAAGACTGAGAACCCCCAGGTGACACCTTTGAAATGCTGTTTTAGCAGCTTCCCAGGTGACATGCTTGCCCAGCCTGCCTGAGACCCCAGAACACCGGCCAGGCTGCCCCACCCACCCCAGTGTTGGCCTCTGTGGTGTTCTGGTCTGGGGTCTCTCAGCACCACACACAGACCAGGGATTTACAAATTTTGGTGGTGATTGTTCCCGTGACACAGAAACCCAGCTAGATGCTCAGGGTCTTCCTGTTCTCAAATATCTGAGAAGATTGCATTTACTCCCCTCCTGAAGGTCACACTGACTCTGGAGGAGAGAAAGGGGTCAGTTGAGTGATGACTGGAGAGGGGCCTGACCTCCACTTTTGAGTGTCACCAGCCTGGCATCTGTTTTCAGGGACAGAGACCCAGAACTGGGTGTCAGGAGGAGCTGCAGATCGCAGGTGAGAAGGGAAAGGTTTCCTATGTGTCCTGGGAAGAGAGGAAACTGGTGCTGGGGGCTGGGCTGACTGTGGGCTCCCTGGTCCTCGGGTCAAGTTCCAGGAGACTCTTCCTCTCCGTGTCTGTTGGCTGAGCCTTGGTTCAGAAACTGTTCAGGTCCTCCTTACCATTATAGAGGCCCCTCTGTCACCCTGGCTGATTTTTCTGCGGTCACTGTGATCTTTCCCATGGGTGGTTCCAGGCAGGGATGGGAGCTGGCATGGCAGGATGCCCATAGGCCCCTAGAAGATTGGGCAGCATAGTGTGGGCATACAGGAGGGGCTCTGAGGGTCTGTTAGAGGAGGGGTCCCCTGGGGTCTAACGCCTGATGATCTGATGTAATAATAGTAGATATAAGTGCACAGTAATTGTAATGCGCTTGAATTATCCCAAAACCATCCCCACCACTCCGCATTTGTCTTCCATGAAATAGGTCCCTGGTGCAAAAAAGGTTGGAAACCACTGCTTAGAGGGAGGGATGGAAATCAGGCTCCTTCTCCACCTCCTTAGCCAAACCAAAGTTCACCTTTTAATTTCCTGTGTCTTTAGTTCTTGGCTTTCTATCATAAGGGTGAGCTCCTTCATAAAAAAGAACAAAATTGGGTCATTTGTAGAGACGTAGATGGACCTAGAGTGTCATACAGAGTAAAATAAGTCAGAAAAAACAAATACCATACATTAAGTCATAAATGTAGAATCTAGAAAAATGGTATATTGTCTGTGTGGCCCAATATCATCCCCTGGAGCAGACCTGGGACAATGTAACGGGCTGCACAGGGGTACAAGTGCCAAAGGCTGTGAGCTGGCTCTGCGCCCTGGGCTGAGGTGGGTGCTGATCTCCAGACTGGGGCTGGTCAGCTGGGGTCCTGGTCACTGTGGGTCTGCAGGCTTCCTGACTCCATCCCAGCGCAGGTTGAGCCCAGGGAGAGGATGGGCGTTATCCAGTAGCAGGAGAACCATCCATCCAGGTGGACGTGTGCTCAGGAGGAGCTCTCAGTCCCTGAGACTTCAAAGGAAGGGCCAGTGGGGGGTCTCTGGGGCTTTGGGGAGAGGGTGGCGGCCAATGGGCTGGACCCCAGAAGGCCCTGTTCTTGCCCCTCTCACAGCACTGGGGCTGCCAAGTTGTCTGTGTCTTCATCAGTGGTCTGTTCTTGGCCTCCCCACAGCGCCAGGACCTGGGGCAGCTCTACCTGGAGACTCTGTCACACAGGCTCCCCTGTCAGGAGATGGGAGACCCCCATGGGACCCCAGCCCCTCTGAGATGGAACGACTGCAGAAGCTGGGCTCCCCTCTTCCACCCTGCTCCGGAAGTTCCCCAACTGTCCCCAGATGCTGGGGGTGCTGAGATGTCTCCAGGGACCAGACCCAGGTGTCCCCACAGATCAGGGGGCTTGTGATGAGGAGCTGCTCCCCTTTTCCCGTGAGTTCACGCTGGGGCTCCCCGCTCCCCTGTGGTGACTCCCGATGGGATGGAAGATTGGGAGTCCAAGCCAGGTCAGGTCTCTGTGAGAAGGGAAAGGACTCAAGCTGCTGCCCCAGGCCCTCCAGGGAGACTAGAAGATTCTTCCCCAGTAGAGATGGGAGGGGGTGTGATTATCCGGGAATGGGCAGGAGTCTGACTCCTCACAGTTAAGCAGACCCTGTCATCTCCCTGGGTCAGGAAGATCCCCTGGAGAAGGAAATGGCAACCCACACCAATATTCTTGCCTGGAGAATCCCATGGACAGAGGAGCCTGGCAGGCTACAGTCCACAGGGTCACAAAGAGTTGGAGATGACTGAAGAGACTTAGCATTTAGCATGTCCTCTCTCCTGATTCCTGGAGGAATCAAGTCCTGTCCTGGAGCAGCAGCCGTGGACACTTGCAGGTCTCCTCCGAGGTTGATGCCAGTGCCCCTGTGTCCACAGGAAATATTCTCTGACCTCTAGGTGTCACACTAGGGGTGGACCATTGTGTGGGATCCCTCATCCATTTTATGAGTGTTTGTTGATCATCTATCACTGAGTGCACATATACTGTTGAATATCTTGTCTGGCTTCCATTTCATCCTTCCAGACATTGTTTCTGGAGCAGAGCCTTCTGTTCAGAGCTCCCCGTGGTCTCAAGTAAGTAACTGTTAGTTGCTCAGTTGTGTCCAACTCTTGGCAACCCATTGACTGCAGCCCACCAGGCTCCTCTGTCCATGGGATTCTGCAGCCAAGAACACTAGAGCGGGTTGTCATTTCCTTCTCCAGGGGATCTTCCCAATTTGGGGATTGAAACCGAGTCTCCTGCATTGCAGGCAGATTTTTTACCATCTGAGCCACCAGGGAAGCCCCCGTCTCAAGGAAATGACAAACACATTTTGAAAAAGTAATCTTATTTATTTATCTGCGGCTGTGCTGGGTGGGCTTTCTCTAGATGTGGTGCGTGGGCTTCTCATTGTGGTGGCTTCTCTTGTTGCAGAGCATGTGCTGTAAAAAGTAGAGCCTCAGTAGTTGCAGCTTAGTTGCTCCAAGGCACGTGCAGTCTTCCCGGACCAGGGATCAAGATTGTGTCTCTTGCACTGGCAAGTGAGTTCTTTGCCACTGAGCCACCAGGGAAGCCCCTATGAACACATTTGCCATCAGGGGCTTAATGTGGAAGTCCCTTGCCCTGGCTCTGCCCCCTGCTCTCCCAGTTGGCTCTCAAAGAAGAGTGAGTCCTCATTATAACTCTGCCTCCCATCCCTGAGTTGCCTGAGGTCTCACACGGCCTCCCTGGCACAACAGTCTGGGTGCTGGGTGCGCTTGAAGCCGAGTCGACCACAACCCAGAGCTTCAGTTGATTCTTCTAGTACTGGGGAGAAGATCTGGGTGACGGCATCAGGCGGTTTGTAGAAACTTGCCTCCAAGGCTTGACGACCACCACTTGAGGGAACTGGCGGGTTCCTCCCAGTGGCATCTTGGCAGGGGGCGCAGATCAGGTGCTTGAGGTGTTTGGGTGCCCACGAGACCTGAGGGTAGAATCACTGCCTTCCAGTAGGGTTAAGCTTCAGGAGTTTCCGATGTCCCTGGACAGGGCTGGAGGTGAAGCCTGTGGTTCTGGTGATGGTTTGGACTGAGCGGCTAAAACAGCCAGAGAACCCCTGGGCAACCGCAGGGCCTTGCATCCACTAATTAGCCTCCCAGTGAATTCAGGGGCTTCGTGGCTGAAAGCCAGCTCAGGGGGACAGGTGGGGGTGGCTTCTCTGTTGTCCTGAGGACCAGGAGAGTGTGAGCCTCAGCTTATCCTGCTGCCGGTCACAGGCAGTTGGCTCTGAGAGACGGCCCAGGAGCAACTTCCAGTTTTTTACTTGATTTTAAATGGAAATGAAAGTGAAAAGTGAAAATGTTAGTCAATCAGTCGTGTCCGACTCTTTGCGACACTACGGACTGTAGCCCGCCAGGCTCTTCTGTCCATGGGATTCTCCAGGCAAGAATACTGGAGTGGGTTGCCATTCCCTTCTCCAGGGGATCTTCCCGACCCAGGGATCAAACCCACATATCTTACATCTCTTGCATTTGCAAGCAGATTCTTTACCACTAGTGCCACAGGCAGCCATAAATTAATCCCCCTAAATGTGCCTCCTGAACCCGAATGTGCCCTTTGTCTAAGGTCAGCCCCAATCTCTCAACTCCCCAGGGTCCTCTTGGCTCCTCTTCCAGAACGATCAGTCCACTAGAGGGCACTCACGCTCCTCTTTTTCCATCACCTGAGACAAATGCCCGTGTGTTCACTGCCACAACCACCAGCCCTCAAACACTCTCTAGGTTTGCTCTGGGCAAAGCTCCTGGGACAGACATCAGGGTCCCCCAGGAAGAACCTCACGTGGAGGTGACAGGATGGACTGGTAACCTGGAACCCACCACAGGACCCAAGTCACTGCTGAGGGGGACGGCTCCAGGCACAGGGGGCAGTGTGGGCTGGACACGGGTTCCCAGACACCTAGGCCACCGGCGCAGGCACTGGGGGAACGGCTGTGAACCCGCAGCCCCGTCACTCAGGATCTGTGCACGTGGCCTTGGCTGGGCTGCTGAGGAACCTTCCAGAATGGACCCCCCCAAAGCAGGAGACGAGTCCTCCCAGGCACTTCAGGAGCCCTCGTGCCGGGAAGAGTCAGGGGAGATGCGTCCATCACTGTGGCACAGGTTCTCCCAGATCAGGACCCGGGGTGCTGGGACGGTGAGGTCCTGCCACCCCGCCTCTCAGGACACCATTCCTGTGCTTGACACCCCTTCCCACTCCCTGCAGTGCCCAGCCCTCTGAGGCCATCTGTCCCCCACTGTTCCATCTCAGCCCTCACAGCATACTCTGAGTGAGTTTGTCACTCAGACTGTCCCTGAGACATCACGTGGGTCACCCCATCCCTTTGCTTTGGTCCTGATGCCTGTCTGGGGCTGAGCAGGGTCCTGCAGTTTCCAGTTCCCTGGATATAGTGGACACAGTTACGGTTCATGCATGCCTTCCCTTATTAATCAAATGAATGTTTGAATGCCTGTGTGCCTGGCATACCAGGCTCTGCAATTGTGGGGTGGACAAAGTGGACACAGCCAGCTCTCAGGGAACTCACAGTCTAGCTGGGGTGACAGTAAGGATCACTTCCACCCTCCTGAGGGCTTGTAGCACCAAACACCCTCTTACACTCTCCAGACCTCACAACTGCCCAGTGATAGGCACTCCTGTCATTATGCCCATTTTATAGCTCAGAAAGTTGAGGTAGGGAAGGAGGGAGCCTCTGTCCAGTGTACCACCACGCACAGCTTGAGGTACCATGTCTCCAAGGCCCATTTCCTGATCATTGTCTTGCCTCTGGGCACTCTGTCCTGTCTGTGAAGCTATGTCCTGCAGTGTGACAAGGAATGCCCTCGGGCCCCAGTCTGAGCTCTGAGCCTTCCTGTGTGCGTCTGGAGCCAGCTCCACTTCTACCCTTGGCTACTGATGATGTCTGTGGCAGGGAGAGTGATGAGTTTGGGGTCTCTGTGCCCGAAGGCTAAGTCAGCTTCTTTCCTGCAGAGGAAATTCCCATAGGTCTTCACTTGGGTCGACACTCCTAATCCATCAAGGACTTCATGTGTGCCTGAGGCTGGCAGCAAGTCCTGTCTGTCAGTTTTTCCAGCCTGCTGAGACTTGTAAATAATGTGACACCCTAGGGAACCCAGGTGGCAGCTCTTCTTTCTCCCAAGTGAAGGTTAAAAGTGAAAGTGTTAATCTCTCACTTGTGTCCAACTCTTTTTGACCTCATGGACTGTCACCCGCCAGGCTCCTCTGTCCATGGGATTCTCCAGGCAAGAATACTGGAGTGGGTTGCCATTCCCTTCTCCAGGGGATCTTCCCGACCCAGGGATTAAACTTGGGTCTTCTACACTTCAGGTGGATTCTTTACCATCTGAGTCACCAGGGAAACCCAAGTGAAGGTCAGGCTGTCCCAAGTCGACCCACAACCCCTTGTCCTAAGAGTAGGAGTCAGGAAACTGAGGTTGGTGGACTGACCACGCATAGATGAGCAGATTGAGTGAAGAACGCTGGAACAGGGCTGTTTGAAGCTGTACTTCAGCCCTCTTCCAGGCATGCCCCTTCCTCCTACCTTCCCCTGACTCACTGCTTAACTTCCTCTTTGGGCCAGAGCTTCTAAACTTCTCCACCATTACTGTCTCAAGAGTGTCAGAGACAGGAAAATTGCGCTTGAACCATTTCCCACGTTGGAAACAGGAGTTGCCCACGGTCACACAGCGAGTCCGGAGCCGGAGCGGGAACCCTGGTTCGGGACACTCACATTCTGGACTCTCCTCCCAAGGTCCGATAGTCTCTATGCTGGGTGTGATATTTTGTTCGCACATCACCCACTTCTCTCAATGGATTATCCCCACACCCACCCAGTGAGCCAGTCCACGGGCTCCCCGCTTCTCGTGGTGGTCGGTCAGTACACTCTGTCCTGCTTCTCGTAGGATGTCTCAGGTACCATCAGGGCCACTCCCCAACCCCGCCCGCTCACCCTTGGCTTTGTCTTTTAGCCACTACGGTGGTGACCATGGCTCGTGGGCCCTTTTTCAGGCGGGGGCCTCAGTGGCCAAGGCAGCTCCATTTCCCTAACTTACTTCCTGAGATCATACCCCATGTGACCATGGGCCTGGAAGGACTGAGACTCCCCAGAACGAGTGTCCTCCTGCCCACTGGGCACCCTCAGTGGAGAACTGAAAGGCTGCCCCTGCCCGGTGTCTGGCCTGACCTGCATGGAAACCCGCCGGGTCAGCGAGGCGCCTGCCCCCAGCGGTGCTCAGGGTTCTGGGCCCAGGGGATGAGCACCTGCCCTCGCCCACAGCCTTTCTTAGTTTCTGTTTGATTCCCTCGTGTCCCCACGGGGAGGTGGCCTGGAACAGGGCAAGGAATCTGAGGCTGTCTGGGGATCTTGGCACCGCCAGCCACCCCTACTGCCCAGCCCCCTACAGGCTCCCTCTCTCCTCCAGGCCTCAGCTTCCTCCTCCATCAAAGGGGGCTCTGGCTCTGTCTGGACTGCTGGACGGTGACCTGAGCTCACCTGACGTCCTGGCAGGTCTTAGTTCTTGACTGAATGAGTGACCATCCCTGGGAGCCCCTCCCCTTCTCCCTTCCTCCAAGCTCAACTCACCTGTGTACCGGTATTGTCTTGGGTTCTGGCTGCTGGTTTTCTTCCTGGGTGTTGGTGTGACACCACCCTTATGAGACAAAGGGAAAAGTACTAAAGAGCCTCTTGATGAGCATGAAAGAGGAGAGTGAAAAAGTTGGCTTAAAACTCAACATTCAGAAAACTAAGATTGTGGCATCTGGTCCTGTCACTTCATGGCAAATAGAGTGGAAACAAGGGTAACAGCGAGAGACTTTATTTTGGGGGGCTCCAAAATCACTGCAGATGGTGACTGAAGCCATGAAATTAAAAGACACTTGCTCCTTGGAAGAAAAGCTATGACCAACCTCAGTTCAGTTCAGTTGCTCAGTCGTGTCTGATTCTTTGCAACCCCATGGACTGCAGCATGCCAGGCTTCCCTGTCCATTGCCAACTCCCGGAGTTTACTCAAACTCACGTCCATTGAGTCGGTGATCCCATCCAACCATCTCATCCTCTGTCATTCCCTTTTCTTCCCGCCTTCAGTCTTTCCCAGCATCAGGGTCTTTTCAAATGAGTCAGTTCTTCGCATCAGGTGGCCAAAGTATTGGAGTTTCAGCTTCAGCATCAGTCCTTCCAATGAATATTCAGGACTGATTTCCTTTAGGATGAACTGGTTGGATCTAGGGGTGCACGGACTTCAGTAGTTGTGGCCCCCGGGCTGTAGAGCATAGATTCGATAGCTGTGGTGCACAGGCTCAGTTGCTCCTCAACAAATGGGATCTTCCCAGACCAGGGATCAAACCCATGTCTCCTGCATTAGCATGTAGATTCTTAACCACTGGACCAGCAGGGAAGCCCTGGCTTGGTTTTGCTAGAAATCTCCATGGTAAAGACCCCAGCTGGCCTTTGGCTCCCTGGGCTGGAGCTGTGTGCTGAGCCTGCGGGGTCCGACTCCCGCCATCTTTCTCAGGACATAGGTTTAGTCTGGGCTGGTGGTCCATTTTTGGGTTGGGGTCTAGGCTGGGCCAGAGGTGGTTGATCCGGCTTCTTGTAGGGCTACCAGAGGCTCTATAGGACGAGGTTCTGGCTGGGCTCTGGATCCCTCTCTCAGTTCTGGGTCCTGTTGAGTTCTAGATTCTTTTCCTGGCCCAGGTCTGTGCTGTGAGGCAGCTTCCTGTTTACCGAAGGGCACCCTTTGGATGGGAGGTGACGTCTGCGAGGCAGACACCTGTGGGGCACGAAATTCCTGGTGCAGAGCGGACTTTTGTTGTGCTTGAGGTTCCTGCTGGGCTTCAGCTTCGTGATGGGCAAGGGGTTCCTTGCTGAGTGAGGGTCTTTGCTGTGCAGTGGGCTATTGGATCCCCGTCTATTGGGCCCCTGCTGATCCTCGCATGCTGGCTGGTCTGGGTGTTTTTTTTCTGGTGCAGGCTCCAGCTGGGTTATAGTTGTCTGGTGTGGCTTTGATTCTCTAACAGGCTTAAATATCAACTTAGAACCTGGCTCCGCTGTGCTTTTTTCTCAAGGGCAATATATTTTTAAAAGATAATTTTATCTATTTATTTTTGGCTGTGCTGTGTCTTCGCTGCTGCACGGGCTTTTCTCTAGTTGTGGTGAGCAGGCGCTGCTCTCTAGTTGCGGTGGCTTCTCTTGCTGAGGAGCACGGGCTCCAGGGCGCTCCGACTTCAGTAGTTGCAGCACGTGGGTTCAGTAGTTGCAGCTCCTAGGCTCTGGAGCCCAGGCTTGGTAGTGGTGGTGCACGGGTTTAGCTGCTTTGCGGCATGTGGGATCTTCCCAGATCAGGGATCGAACCTGTGTCTCCTGCATTGGCAAGCGATTCTTTACCCTTGAGCCACCAGGGAAGCCCTCGTGGGAGATATTGATCTCCCTGGCTTCATCCCTCTGGGTACCCACAGACCTCCTTTGTCCCAGATCCCTCGTGGGTTACTCATGATGACTCCCCCACCATCCCAGGTTCCATTCCTTCAACCTGGCGTCCCTGGTCTTCCTTTTGGAGGCGGTTGGCGAGTGGGCTGAGCACCATTGGCTCCCCGCTCCTGTGCCGAGCGAAGCACTTGTGTCTCTTGCTGTAGGAGGAGGGGTAGGGACAGAAGGAAGGTGGGTGTCCATCACCCTCCCACCAGAGGGTTATGTCTTAAAAGGGACCCATCCCACTCCCCACTCAAAATATTTCTTCTCATGAGGGCAGTATCCCAGCTGAGTCCTCTGTTTCATCCAGATGACAGAAGCTAGACTCTGGAGGAATGTTCCTTTTCTTTCTTGATTTAAAAAAAATTTTACTTGGTTGCACCAGGTCTTAGTTGTAGCACGTGAGATCTTCCTGTTGACATCTTCCTGTCAGCGGGATCTTTAGTTTCGGCATGCAAACTCTCAGTTGTGGCATATGGGATCTAGTTCCCTGACCAGGTACCGAACTCGGGGCCCCCTGCATCAGGAATGCGGCGTCTTGACCACTGGACCTCTAGGGAAGTCTCGAGTGTTCCTTTTCTTACTTCTCCTTCTGATGTTTGAGGAAAGGGTCAGAGAAGGAAGCGGGATCTACCCCATTGAAACTTTCCCCTCTTTATTTATTCTTTCTAATGGTTCCCACATTAATTTCCTTATATTATTGTTCTGATCATTTTATTCTTGTGTTAAAAAAGGAAAAAAAAAGACACCTTCCCATTTTTACAGCTGGAAAGCCCTTTTCAGTGGCATCTGAGATCTTCTCCACTGTCTCTCCCAGGTGGCTCAGTGGTAAAGAATTCACCTGCAATGCAGGAGACACAGGAGATGCTGGTTCGATTCCCTGCGTCGGGAAGATCCCCTAGAGGAGGGCATGGCAATCCACTCCTGTATTCTTGCCTGGAGAATCCCATGGACAGTGGAGCCCAGCAGGTTATAGTCTATAAGGTCGCAAAGAGTCCGTCATGACTGAGCGACCGAGAACTCTAGCCTTGAGATCTGCCTCTGCACATACGTCTTCTGGAAGACATGTTGCCTGGAAACTTACAGAGTCCGGTGACCAGTCATGATGATGACGGTGATGATAATCATAAATACTTGGGAGGCATTTTATGTGCTAGGAAATGGTGCCGGGTTCTTTTTAAACTTATATTATCATTAGTAAGACAATGTCTGATTCAGTGCTTTCACTGATTTCTTTGCCCTACCTAGCTCTTACCTCAGGAAGGTTTGTTGGATGAGTAAAAGAGTAAAAATTTGGGCAGCGGAGAGAGACTGAAGGTGGTGTTGGATAGAGGTGTGTATATAATCTGGAAATGGTTTGGAATGAACAGGATAAAGTGGGTCATCTGGGTTGAATGTGCATTTCGAGACCCCATTTGAAAATGATTTTGATCTATTACATTCAAGTGTATTTATTGATTTTGTTTGCTATTTTCCTGCTTGTGTTTACAGTCAGGGAAGGACCAGCTAGGTACTCAGAGATTCTTGGCTCCTTTCAGGTAAGTAAGCTTAAGGCTGTGTAAGGGGCGGCCCCAGGAAAAGACTGACAAGTGAAGAAGGCACTAGAGGGGCGATAATCTCAGGGAAAATGCTTTGGGGATGATTTAGGGAGTGGGGACAGGAATGGGGAACGTGAGGTGGGAGGAGAGCGTCTTCTAGGTGCACGCACGGCTTTGTTGGCTGAGAATGTTTCATCGGGAGGGTGGGGTCCCAGAGCCCCTATAAGGGCAGAGCAAAGCTTTCTAGCAGACATCGCCTGAGAAATTGCTGGCAGGCTCTGGAGGGCTTGTTTGACTTCCTGTGGTGTCTTTGGTGTCCTAGGGTGGAGAGAAAAGGGAGACACTGAAGTTAAAAACACTTTTAGAATTTAATTTTTTTATGAGAGCTTTTAAAATGTTACAAGTGAGACTCATCCCGTGGGGGAAAAATTTTAATGAAAAAAGTATCTACAGTAAGAAAGAAGATAAAGGATGCCCCAACCCCTGCTTCCACTCCTGATTCTGGTGAGCAAACTGTTGTTACTAGTTTGCTGCATAGTTTTCCATACCTTTTGTATATAAATGCAATTGTTGTTGTTGTTTTTTAGTTGCTAAGAGGTGTCTCTTTGCCACGCCATGGACTGTAGCCCGCCAGGCTCCTCTGTCTGTGGGATTTCCCAGGCAATTATGCTGGAGTGAGTTGCCATTTCTTTCTCCAGGGATCATCCCATTCTTGATCATGTAATATCATACTAATGCCACAATATCCATCAGTTTAACACTTGCCAGTATACTTTTTATATGACATTTAATTATACCTAGACTAGGGAGGAATCTCATTGTCTGACACCGCCACCGGTGTCATTGTCAGAGGTCAGAGACCAGGTCCCCAATAGCCCCATTTCCCTCCACTTTGATAAGCAATGGCATTCTATCATCGGAGACTTTGGTGAGGCATCTCTAGTATTAGGGGAATTGTGTTTTGCTTTTCCTGCTCTTCCTGTTTCCCTTGACCTTGAGTAGGAGGAGCTGAGATGTGTGCTAATTCTGATCTTCATTTCATCTCTCTTGTCTCTTAACCCCTGTTTCATCCCTAGCTGGGGCTTCCCTGGTGGCTCAGACTGTAAAGAATCCACCTGCAAGGCAGGAGACCCAGGTTCAATCCCTGGGTCAAGAAGAACTCCTGGAGAAGGAAATGGCAACCCACTCCAGGATTCTTGCCTGGAAAATCCCAAGGACAGAGGAGCCTGGCAGGCTACAGTCCGTGGGGCCGCTTTGCGGCCTCAGTCAGACATGACTGAGTGATGACACTTTCACTCTCATCTCTAGTTGATTCCACAGAACGACTCTGGTTTAAGGAGGGTCATTCTTTGACAACTTACTGGTTTTCTTCATCCTGCCCTTGAAATGATCACAGGGACACGGCTTCTTTGTCAGCCTGGGCGCTGTCACGAGTGTTCTTCTAGGGGCTCTCAGGAACCAATCTGAAATAAGGGGGTTGCTGCTTAGGAAGGTTCATATGTTTGAGGGCTAGGACTTGACTTGCCATCTTCCTTGCCTCCCAGTTGTTTTTCATACTGCAGTGGGAAAGGGTCAACACAGAACAGTTATATGAGCATCAGGGTCTCTAAGTTGTCTTGCTGACCTGTATGGACAAGAATGGGCTTCCCCTATAGCTCTGTTGGTAAAGAATCCACCTGCAATGCAGGAGACCCTGGTTCAATTCCTGGGTTGGGAAGATCTGCTGGAGAAGAGATAGGCTACCCACTCCAGTATTTTGGGGCTTCCGTTGTGGCTCAGCTGGTAAAGAATCTGCCTGCAAAGCGGGAGACCTGGGTTTAATCCCTGGATTCGGGAGATCCCCTGGAGAATGGAAAGGCTACCCACTCCAGTATTCTCGCCTGAGGAATTCTCTGGACTGTACAGTCCATGGGGTCGCAAAGAGCCAGACATGACTGAGCGTGTTTAACTTTCAAGGGCAAGAATTTGGTGGCAGGTTTGGAGGAAGCATCAGAGTGTCATTAGGGAGACCAAAAAAATGAGCAATGAGTGGGAGGGAGGTTCGAGAGGGAGGGGACATATGTATACACATGACTGATCACGTTGTTGTGTGGCAGAAGCCAGCAGAATATTGTAAAGCAATGATCCTTTCATTAAACATACATTTAAAAAATGAGGAATAGGAGGTGTCTGCCTTTCAGTGGCTGCTTTACTTCGACCAAACCATTTTGCCCCTCTGATTTCAGTCTTGCCTGTGAGTAAAATAAAGCTGAGAATGGGGTGCAGGAAGGTCTTGGAAGGCAGCCCTGGATTGTTAGGGAAAAGGGTAAAGGAGAAGGGGCCAGCCAGACCTTCAGCCAGCTCCCCTGGACCCTGGAGCAGTCTGGCTCTCACATGAGACTGAGAAGGAAATGAGTGGTGGGCTGGGGGAGAGGGCAGGGGGTGAGGGCAGCTCAGGTAATATCTGCTCTGCTCTCAGAGGGATTCAGGGGAGCAAGTGGGGATCTCGACGGTGCACTGTTGTTGTCAATATCGTGTTACTGACCTTGGCACCCACATTCTTGGCCTCCTTCTTGGAACCACCTCCCAGAAGCCTGGCGTCGGTCCCTCTGGCCTCTGGCAACCCCTGTAGGAAGGAAACTGGTCACTTTCAGGCACTGGAAAGGGAAGGCGCCAAGGCCCTTATCACTGTGCTTCTGGGTCAGCGCAGCTCCATTGCTCTTCCTTTGTCCTGAGGGAGCTAGGGTACTTCAAGAGAGGAGTATTTTACATGGATAAGGAATTGAAGTGTAAAATCTGGCCTGGAGGAAAGCTTAGCTGGAGGTAGGCAGAGAAAGAATAGCTTCTGGATAGAAGAGAGGACAAAAGGTAGGGGTGTTGATCAAGACCTGACAACTTCCCCCATTAAGGCCCCTACCCTGCACACATTAAAATCCTCATGACTTAAGAAATAAGAGCAAAGAGTAGATTATTCCATAAACCAGTCAGAAACTTCACCTGACCTCTGTGTTTGGTTGTAATTGAATCCATAGTCCCAGTTCAACTATTAATATACTGCTGCTACTGCTGCTAAGTCGCTTCAGTCGTGTCCGACTCTGTGCAACCCCATAGACGGCAGCCCACCAGGCTCCGCCGTCCCTGGGATTCTCCAGGCAAGAATACTGGAGTGGGTTGCCATTTCCTTCTCCAATGCATGAAAGTGACAAGTGAAAGTGAAGTCGCTCAGTTGTGTCCGACTCTGTGTGACCCCATCGACTGTAGCCCACCAGGCTCCTCCGTCCATGGGATTTTCCAGGCAAGAGTACTGGAGTGGGGTGCCACTGCCTTCTCCTACTATTAATATAGGAGGATGGTATTTACCTTTGTCCCTCTGGAGCAAATCCATTTCTCTTTTTGTCTCTTTTCAAGTCTGTCTTGTCACCTGATGCTCTCTTATTCTCATTTTGTGTTTCTTGATATCATTACCAAGTTGTTGTTAAAGCATTGCACTAATTAAGTGAATCACCATCTCTTTTATTTTCAGGTGAGAAGACTGAGGCCCAGAGAGAGCCAGCGCAATGCCCAAGTTCACAGAGTTAATGGTGACTCATCGGCAGCTAAAACCGAGGTCCAAGGCTCTTAGCCTATTATTCTCTCTTCCAACCTACATGACCTAATGTCATGGGAGCTATTTATCATAAGTAATTTTATAATTAATAGGTAATCTTATAAGGAATTATTCTGTTATTATAAGTAACTGATTTCTTAACATTGACATTGCTTCTCAGTTATTTATTTTTTTCCCCACTTCCCCATGAAAAGCATATTAAGCCAGGTATGTGGTTATTTCAAGAGGTAAAGCAAGATCAGATTTTATATGGAGATTTCTGGGCAGGAGGATTGTGTAGTGTTATTTCTGCTCACCAGACTCGGTCCAACATTGCAACTACCCTTGCCTGGGAAACGGGGATTGAGCCTGTAATTGCACTCCCTGGTGGCCCCAGTGAGCTTTCCCCGTCTCATTGCCCTTGTGCCTTTGTAGCTACTTGAGAAGGAAATTTTACTCACTCCATTTATTGAGCACTTACTAGGTTCACATTATCCATCATTTACTCTTCGCAACAGTTGTACATGCTAAGTGGTATTTTACTCATTTTAAAATGAAGCTTTAAAATGTTAAGCATCTTGTCCAGGGTTCTGAGGGGCTTCCTAGGTGGTGCAGTGGTCAAGAATCCACCAGCCAAGCAGGAGACGTGGGTTCGATCCCTGAATGGGGAAGTTCCTCTGGAGAAGGAAATGGCAACCACTCCAGTAATCTTGCCTGGAGAATCCCATGGACAGAGGAGCCTGATGGGCTGTAGTCCATGGGGTCAAAAAGAGACAGACATGACTGAGCGCGTGCATGCACACACACACACACACACACACACACACACACACACACACACACACACACCAGGGTTACAAAGTGAGTGATGGAGCCAAGATTTGGATCACGGTCGATGCCGTGAATTCAAGTCTGAGTCTAAAGGTCCGGGTGAGTCTAAATGTGTCACCATGTTTGAGAATTATTGGTAAAGCAGTGGCTCCCCTGGCGAGTGGGTCCCCCTTCAGGAGATGTTTGGCCATGTCTGGAGATATTTTTGGCTGTATTAACAGGGTGGAGGTGAAGAGAGGCTGCTATTGGCTTCTAGAGGGTAGAGGCCACTCGGATGTTGCTAAACAGGTTAGAAAGAACAAAACAGTGCACCCTGCCCCTCTTACAAGAAGAATTATTAATCTCTAATGTCAACAGAGCTACTAAGAAACCCAGGTGTCCAGTCTCCTAAGGGGAACATTTTGAACTTAGAAACCTGAGGATTTATTCTTCCACTTAGATGTATTTACTGAGCACCTTGCCAGGTCACGGGAGGGACATGGAAACAAGACACCAGGTTGTGCCAGCGGCGAGGTTACAGCGCAGAATGGCAGGGGTAGGAGTAGGAGACCCACCGACACTCAGCTCAAGGTGGAATGTGGACCGTGCAGAGAGAGTCCCGTCGGGGCCGGGCTTGTGCAGGGGAGGGAGGCTCACGTCTGCCTCTGGGTCGCATCAGGGCGGCTGTGGGAGCGGAGCTGAGCTGGTGGGAGGATGCAAGAGCAGCTGGGGAGCAGCCAAGGTTCCGAGGTCCCGGCTGAGAGGAACACGGGCCCTTGTTAGTGCGGGAGTGCGGGGGGATGGCCGGGAAAGGCGGCTGTGACTGGAGCTTGGAATCCAGGCTGAGGGCTCCAGCCTGGGGGCCCGTCACAGCGGTGGAAAAGACCTTCCTCCCAGAATGCTGGTCTAGGGCCTCCCCTGCCGGGCCGTGGGGCCCAGCGGCTCCCAGAGAACTCTGTAAGGGAGAAGATGCTGGAAATGGGGTGCAGGAGGGTAGACTCCTGATTTTAGGACCCACTCGATGCTGAGTGTGTAACAAAGCTATTTCACCTCAAAGTAGCGCTTGGGGAGATGGTCACTTAGAGTGGGAACATAGGTGGGGAGGGGGTCCCTTCTGCACAGTTGTTCTGCTAAGGGCTGGGCCACTCCGGCTGTAGGGAACAGTGGGGCCGATTCGGAACTCCTAACCCAGGATCTGCTTCCTAAAGGTGAGCTGTTCAAACAGGGCCTGTGTGCAGTCTTGCCCCCCCAGGCCACAGGCGCGAGGCCTTGTACGAAGAACACAGAAGCGGAGCTGGGAACCAAGGTCACCTCCAAAGCTGACTGAGCCCCTTTGTAACTGTTGCCTGGAGAATCCCGTGGACAGAGGAACCTGGAGGGCTACAGTCCATAGGTCACAAAGAGTCGGCCGTGGCTGGAGTGATGTGGCACACACTCATGTAACCATTGCCCAAAGCCCGTGATCATCACTAACAGGCCTCCCGACTCCAAATTAGTCAAAGAGGCCCTCTCCAGTCAACACCCTATAAAGCCCCAACCAATCCCCTAATGCCAGCCTTCCAGCAGGAACTGTCTTTGTCTAGAGGCTATAAAAATTGGCTATTAACCCACAAACACTGTCGACTCTCCCTGGCCTCTCAGGACTTGTCAGCCCGCTGTGCTCGCAGGGCCCACGTTATCTCTGCTCTTTGTTCTTAATAAACTCACTCCCTTCTGAAATGCTCTGCGGCTGGAAATTCCTTTCCAACCGGCGCTCAGATTGCCTCAACAGCTTGGTGTGGTCACAGCTTCAAACACGGGTACTACCTGGTGGTGTGATTTTTCTGGTTTATCACCTTACCATGAAATAGCATTAAGAATTATTGGGGCATGTCTGGTGCACTAAGAAGAATATAATCGAGGGTGACTGACTGTCTGGACGCACACTTGCTTTAAACACCCTCTCTGCACACCCTCCAGGCCCGGCCCCCAGGGCACTCATTACTCCCGAACAGGGACTGGGGGAGAGGTAAGATCCTCCCCAACCAGCTACCCTCACAGACACTCCATACACAACGGCTCCTTCAACTTCACAACACTCTTAGGGTTTACGTTCAGTTCATTCCTTTTTGCAAATGAAGAAACAGGCGCCCAGACAGGCTAACTCACCGCCAATCCCCGTAGCCTGCAGGGGCTACATTTTACCTCGTGTGTGGTCATGCTCTTTCCTGTTTTGCCACGTTTCTCCCCACTTTTTATCTTTCATAGAAAATGGACTTTTTTTTTTTACCTGTGTGTGAGCTGCTGGAGACCACGGACATCAGCATTAGGGGCAGCAACAGGAGGAGGGAAGAGATTAGAACCTTCATTTCACCTGTTGGTGCTGCTGTGCGTCGACTCTTCAACAGCTCCCAGTGAGAGGGTCCCCACTTCTTGGGGTGGCGTGCGTGGTATGTGGCTTGGGTGGGGGGCGGGATCTGCACTTTACTCCCAGGCCAGCGTTCTCATTAGAGGGCGGGAAGGGCCGAGTGGCGCTGGCCTTGTTAGGTAACAGGTCAGACCATGTGTTTTATGGGAATCTGGGAGGCAAAACTGGCCAAACAGATGAAGCCTTCCTAGGAACGTGAGAGGGTGACTGGTAACCTGGCAGCTGTACTAGTCCCCACCCCCTTCCCGTCCCCATCCCCCTCCCTCCGGCCTCCCCACCCCGCAATGCGCTCTGATTTCTTCTTTTGGCTTGTTTGAATTTCCTTATATGTTTGAGTGACGTTTTCTAGCTTAATGTCTGGCAGGAAAAGTGAGGGCTAAGGGTTGGCAAAGAGGATGACACAGCCGGTCTCCCCTCTGCCCTCCCCACTCCCAGCCTCAGCACAGTATCAGACGTCGCCGTGTCCCCACTGTGGACAGCGTCCTCCAAGTCTGTGGCCGCGTAAGGAGGGAAGCAGAGAGGATGGAGGAGGGGCTCTTCTTCCTTGCCGAAACACTGCCCTGGAGCACTGGGTCAAAGCAGGCCTCCTTGTTGTTGGCCAGGCAGATGGCTGTGGCCTCGTTGCTGTTCAGTTGCTCAGTTGTGTCCAACTCTCTGCGATCCCATGGACTGCAGCACGCCAGGCTTCCCTGTCCATCACTAACTCCTGGAGCTTGCTCAAACTCATGTCCATCGAGTCGGTGATGCCATCCAACCAGCTCATCCTCTGTCGTCCCCTTCTCCCCGTGCCTTCAATCTTTCCCAACATCAGGGCCTTTTCCAATGAGTTGGCTTTTTGCATCAGGTGGCCAAAGTATTGGAACTTCGTGGTATGTGGTCTCATGGCTCCCACCTAGAGGAGAGGGACCTGGGTTGGCGGAAGACCCTCGAGGCTTCAGGTCCAAGAGAGTTTGAGAAGCAAAAGCCACAGTAGGGTCAGTGTCTGCCCAGGCTGCTGGGACTCCTGGTGCGAGATCTTGTTTGAAATCAGTCCAAGATGAAAGAGAGAGGTGATACTTCTTGGAGCAAACATCAAGGGTCCAGAAGGGCAGCACTTACTGACGTGACTCATTCCAGAAACTTCAGGAACTGGGCTCAAAGATAGAAGAGAGGCTAGTCTTAAGGGCTGAGAGATGTTTGTGGGGCTGAAAGAAAGAAAATAGTGCTTAGTCATGTCCGACTCGTTGCAACACTTTGGACTGTAACCCACCAGGCTTCTCGGTCCATGTGGTTTTCCAGGCAAGAATACTGTAGCAGGTTGCCATTTCCTCCTCCAGGGGATCTTCCGGACCCAGGGGCTGAACCTGAGTCTCCTGTGTCTCCTGCATTGCAGGCGGATTCTTTACCTGCTGAGCCATTGTGGAAGCCCTTATGGGGCTAAGGGGAAGGTTAACAAGGAAGTCCTCCCTGTTCCTCCAGGCAGGTGTGAGAAAAGGTGGTGTGACTTTGTTCTAGTCAAGAGGAGGGAAGAGGCCAGGCATGGCTTTTGTTTGCTCATTCCTACACTGTCAGTTGCAGATTATTTTCGCCTGTGGACCTGTTGGAGACTTGGTTGTAGACTTTGCTACAAAGTTGATAAGCATCGGCAGGTGCCTGGCACTTCACTGGACAGTGGAGATTGTTCTTGAGTTGAAGGCGCCTTCTGAGCTTGGTCTAATGTGTAAAGCACTAACGTGGCTCCTTTCTGGAAAATTGTTATTTTTGAAAAGTTTGTTATTTGTTTTCTTATAGTTGCCCTGAGTTGTTGCTTTGCACAGGCTTTCTCTAGTTGCAGTGAGTGGGGGCTTCTCTTGCTGTGGAGCATGGGCTCTAGGCACAGGGGCTCATTAGTTGTGGCACCCTGGCTTGGTTACTCTGTGGCATGTGGAATCTTCCCGGACCAGGGATTGATCCCATGTCCCTTGTTTTGGCAGGCGGATTCTTATCCACTGAGCCACTACTCCCTGGAAAATTCTAACCATGGTCTCTGTCCTCGGGACGCTCAAGTCTAACCAGGGAGATGACACCCACTTCATAAAACCTAGGATATCGTGCAATCAAATTTCAGAAGTGGCAGCAGTTCACTGTGGACGGTGAGTAGCTCAAAACACTCGGGGCTCAGTGGAACTTGGGCTGGGTCTGGAGGGTGGGGTAGGGTTTCTGTTGATGGAAGGCAGGGAGGAGGGCAGGGCCGAGAAGGAGCACAGAGCTGACTGGGTGGGGATTTTTGAGGCAGGGCTGTTAATTGTTCACTTGTACGTTCCCAAACTTATGTAGGGCCTGGCACTTTGTGGGTGCTCTGCAAATATTTGTTGAATTGACTGATATTTTTGTAAGCCTTTATCTAGACCTGTTATGTTAGAAAGTATGTGAAACTTCAGTCCATTATCAGTAAAACATTTTTCTGATAGAAGGTCACGCACACACGTGGAGCCTAAGGGGGTGTTTTACTTCCCCATCGAGTCCTCCTCCAGTCCGCCTCAAGGCTGCTAATCAGGGGCGGGTGCCCCCCCGACACCTTCCTCCAGGTCCCCTCAGTCTGTTCACCCCCATCGTCTCCCCAAGTCCTGGCTCTCTGGCGGTTCACTCCATCTGATTTTCCCCTCTCTGGACTTGAAAAGGGATGTCGCGTCCTGTTTCCCATGGGAGAGGACTTTGGGTCTCTCAGCTGCATTGATGCAAGACACTGCCAAGACAGACTTTTCTCTTGTTAATATAGACAATCACTTAGGGCTTCCCAGGTGGTGCTAGTGGTAAAGAATCCACCTGCCAATGCAGGAAGCGCAAGAGACATAGGTTCGCTCTTTGGGTCAGGAAGATCCTCTGGAGGAGGCAATGGCAACCCGCTCCAGTATTCTTGCCTGGAAAACCCCACGGTCAGAGGAGCCTGGTGGGCTACAGTCCATCGGGTCATAAAGAGTCAGACACGACTCAGCACACATGCTTAGAGCCCACCCTGAGGACTTCAGTCATGTTAAGCACAGTCTCTGTGTCTTACAAAGGCCTCCTTCCAGGAAGGAGGCGAGGGGAAAGTGGGAGAAATAACCATTTTCTACTGTTATTTGGTTTCCCCACTCTTCAGTATACTTAGTGTGTGTACGTGTGTGTGCTCAGCCGTGTCCTACTCTTTGCGACCCCATAGACTGTAGCCCGCCAGGCTCCTCTGTCCATGTACAGTGTACTTAGACATTCAAAAATGCTTGCTGACTGTATCATATCCAGGCTTCCTGTTGCTCTAAGAAGACTCATTTATTCATACCCACAGTCAGTGACACAAGAGACGTAGGAGGAGGGCATAGCAGCCCTCTCCAGGATTCTTGCCTGGAGAATCCTATGGACAGAGGAGCCTGGTGGGCTATGGTCCATAGGGTTGCAAAGAGTTGGACAGGACTGAAGCGATTTAGCACACACAGTCAGGGAGCATCAGAGTCCCTAATGTATTTGGGTGGTGGTTTCCTAGAAGAAGAAGGTGTGACATTTTTCTGAAGAGCTCTCACCACACACATGGACCTGTAGAAGGTTAGTCCAACTGCTCCGTGATTCGTTCAAGGTCACAGTCAGTTCGCCTCCAAGCCAGAGAAGAACTGCAGTTTCCCAACTTGCCGGAATGCCTTAGTGGGCAGCTGCCTGGCTGCTGTGTGCGCCAGTGTGGTGGTGGGGGCCCACCAATACTCTGGATTATCCAGAGGTAAATGTCTGGTTGAACCGTGACTGCAAAATCTGGGACACTTGCATTCTCTCTCTTTTTCACTTTGAATTGAAATGAGGAAAATGAGAGCCTAAAAAACCAGGAGTGGATGATTTTCACAGGGGGCTGATGAGATGTGCCCAGAAGCCTCTGTTTACCTCTATCAACATGTCTCTCACATGACTGCAGTGCTCTGATGCTGGGTTGGAAGGGCAGGGACCAGGTCTGATCCATCCTTGTGTCTCTAGAGCATCGCAGGCTCTAATAGATATTTCTTTTAAAAAAAAATCTATTTATTTATTTTAATTGGAGGATAATTACTTTACAATATTGTGATGGTTTTTGCCATACATCAGTATGAATCGGCCATAGGTACACATATGTTCCCCCCATTCTGAAACCCCCTCCCGTCTCCCTCCCTACCCTATCCGTCCAGGTGTCACAGAGCATCGGCTTTGGGTGCCCTGCTTCATACATCAAACTCGGGCTGGTTATCTGTTTTACATATGGTAATGTATATGTTTCACAGCTTTTCTCTCAAATCATCCCACCCACTCCTTGTCCCACTGAGTCCAAAAGTCTGTTCTTTACGTCTGTGTCTCCTTTGCTGCCTTGCACGTGGGATTGTTGGTACTGTCTTTCAAGATTCCATATATATGCGTTAATATACAATATTTGTCTTTCTCTTTCTGACTTATTTCACTAAATATTTCTTAAAAATAAAACAACAGGGTTTCCCTGGAGGCTCAATGGTAATGATAACCTAGAGGTGTGGAGGTGGGAGGGAGGTTTCAAAGGGAGGGAGACATGTGTTTGCCTGTGGTTGATTCATGGTGATGTATGGCAGAAACCATCACAATATTGGAAAGTAATTATCTTCCAGTGAAAAGTAAAAATTAAAAAAAAAAAAGAATCCGCCCGTCAATGCTGGAGACACGGGTTCTATCCCTGGCCCGGGAAGATCCCACATGCCGCGGAACAACTAAGCCCATGCACCACAACTCCTGAGCCTGCGCTCTACAATCCAGGATTGACAACTCCTGAGCCCTCGCGCCGGAGAAGGCAATGGCACCCCACTCCAGTACTCTTGCCTGGAAAATCCCATGGACGGAGGAGCCTGGTAGGCTGCAGTCCATGGGGTCACGAAGAGTTGGACACGACTGAGAGACTTCACTTTCACTTTTCACTTTCATGCATTGGAGAAGGAAATGGTAATCCACTCCAGTGTTCTTGCCTGGAGAATCCCAGGGACAGTGGACCCTGGTGGGCTGCCGTCTATGGGGTCACACAGAGTCGGACACGACTGAAGCAGCTTAGCAGCAGCAGCAGCAGAGCCCTTGAGCTGCAACTACTGAAGCCGGAGCGCCCCAGGGCCCGTGCTCCGCAACAAGAGAAGCCACAGCAATGAGAAGCCTGTGCCCCGCAACTAGAGAGTAGCCCCCAATCGCCACAACTAGAGAAAAGCCCGTGCAGCAGTGAAGACCCAGCACAGACAATAAAACAATAAAAGGTATACATGTCCGCAGATATGGAATGATTGGGGTAGCAGCACAAGTCGAGGCTCCAATCTCCTCGCGTGAACTGAGGTGGAATTTGGCTTCTAAATACAAGGGAAGTGCTCAGCATGAGGACGTGGCTCATCCCACGGCTCTGCAGCTGTGCTTGGAACACTCCCAGTATCTGAGTCTCTGCTCTGGTTGACACACTTCACTTGCCCATCAGAAAGTGACCGGAAAGTGTAGGGGAGCTTCAGAATACGTCATTTTGGAAATGGCTCAGGGAAGACGTAGGGGGTGCGTGGTGGTTTTTCACAAGTATTTGAAGGTCTGTTGTGTGAAAAGGTTTGAGACTTGTTTCCATGCCTACAGAGAGTAACAGGAGACGTGGTGAGTCTGCACCAGTCACATTTTGGCTCAGGATGAGAACTGTCAGAGGAAAGTAAGTTTCCTTGGACAACTATAAGTTTACTGGCAGAGTTCAGGCAGGAGCTGGGTGCCTGAAAATAACTGTCACAGTGATTTGTTGTTTCTTGAAAATTCCAAGGGTAGAGCTTGGCTTGGAGCTCAGGATTCCACTAATACTACATTTTATTAGGTATTATAAAATCTGCCCTTTGAAAAGTGACATTACTCTATGATGTCAACCCGGGTCTCTGTGACTCTCACTTCCAGTCAGTGTGGGTGGTTGTGATTCTCTTACCTACACTGAGACTTGGACTTCACCCGCTCTGCCAACCCTCCCGCCTCCTTTGTAGCTGAGAACGGTCAAGATCAAGTGTATTTACTGCATGTTCATGCCCACAAGGTGGAAGCACTGCCCCACTTGTGTTTCCAACCACTCTATTCTGTTAGTTGCTCAGTCGTGTGACTCTCAGCAATCCCCTGGACTGTAGCAGGCCAGGATCCTCTGTCTGTGGGGATCCTCCAGGCCAGAATACTGGAGTGGGTTTTCCTGCCCTCCTCCAGGGGATATTCCAGACCCAGGGATCGAACTCGCTTCTCCTGCATTGCAGGCAGATTCTTACTGTCTGAGCCATTACAAAGGCTCCTCTCTATTCTGGTATGTGGGCAAATCTGAGAGCTCTGATTAGGATTAGAAAAAGGGCACAAGTGAAGTGACCTGGTGAACCCTTTTTTTCCTGCTAAGTGACAGAGTTGAGGTGAGTCTCAAACAATTGCTTTGTAAAAGTGACAGGTACTTTAGGGAAGTGACTCAAGTTTTAAGCTGCTAATTGATCTCCTGATTATCTTGATCAAATACAGTTCTGATTCTTCTGGTGGGGCCTGAGAGTCTTCATTTAAAAAAATTATTTGTTTATCTACTTTTGGCTGTACTGGGTCTTCGTTACTGCACGAGCTTTTCTCTAGTTGTGGCAGGCAGGGACTACTCTCGAGTTGCAGTGCAGGGGTTTCTCATTGCAGTGGCTTCTCTTGTGATAGAGCATGGGCTCTAGGGCACGCAGGCTTCACTAATTATGGCTCCCGGGTTCTAGAGCACAAGCTCAATAGTTATGGTTCATGGACTTAGTTGCTCTGCAGCATGTGGAATCTTCCCAGACCAGGGATCGAACCTGTGTCTCCTGCATTGGCAGGCAGATTCTTTACCACTGAGCCACCAGGGAAGCCTGAGATTCTGCATTTTTAATAAGATTTTGAATGATGCCATTCCTGCTGGTTATTGGACCACACTCTGAATCATAGAGCTTAGAAGTCATTTACCTGGGCCTTTATCCAGAGGAAAGTATAATTCAAAAAGATACTTGCATCCCAATGTTCATAGCGGCACTGTTTACAATAGCCGAGACATGGAGGCAACCTAAGAAGATGTGGTATATATATACAATGGAATATTACTCAGCCACGAAAAGAATGAAATAATGCCATTGGCAACATCATGGATGGACCTAGAAATAATCATACTAAGTGAAGTAAGTCAGACAAAGACAAATATCATACAATATCACTTATATGTGAAATCGAAAAGAATGATGCAAATGAACTTATTTACAAAACAGAAGTAGACTCATGGACAAAACAAACTTATGGTTACCAAAGGGAAATGGGGAAGGGATAAATTAGGAGTTTGGGGTTAAAGTATACACACTGCTGCTGCTGCTGCTAAGTCGCTTCAGTCGTGTCCGACTCTGTGCGACCCCACAGACGGCAGCCCACCAGGCTCCGCCGTCCCTGGGATTCTCCAGGCAAGAATACTGGAGTGGGTTGCCATTTCCTTCTCCAATGCATGAAAGGGAAAAGTGAAAGTGAAGTCGCTCAGTCGTGTCCAACTCTTAGCGACCCCATGGACTATAGCCCTCCAGGCTCCTCTGTCTGTGGGATTTCCCAGGCAAGAATACTGGAGTGGGTTGCCATGTCCTCTTCCAGGGGATCTTCCTGACCCAGGGATCGAACCCGAGTCTCCTATGTCGCAGGTAGGTTCCTTACCTGCTGAGCCATCGGGGTAATTTGCCATATACTGAAGGAGCTGTTGAGATGGAAGCCAAAGTATCAATAATATATTTTAGTTGGACTTCGCTGGTGGCACAGTGGATAAGAATCCACCTGCCAATCCAAAAGATATAGGTTCAATCCCTGGTCTGGGAAGATTCCACATGCTTTGGGTCAAGTCACTGCAATGAGAATCCTGTACATCACAATGAAGGTCAGCCCAGGCTCATCATAACCAGAAAAAGCCTCCACAAAGCAACAAAGACTCAGTGCAGCCAGAAATAAATAACTAAAATAAAAAACCAATATATTGTAATCAATCGTGTAACGTATTCACCTTGTTTAAGCTTTCTGTATTATCTATAGATAGCTTATAAAGTGTTTAGTCTAAGTAATTAAAACTTGAAATTACTCTCCCCTTCCCCCGTCTAAGAAGTCATTTAATTAGTTCTCCCTTCCCCCGATTTATGGATGAAGAAAGACTGACATCCAGAGAGAGAGAAGGTTTCTTGCCTGATGTAGCCGTGACTTCAGCACTTAGCTTTGTACATCTTAATCAAAGTTTCTCACTCTCTTAGTCTGCTTTTTACTCCGCTATATGCTGTGGCCCCCTTTACTGTTGTGATGGCATCTCTGTAGCCTAGAACTCCCATTTTCACCACCATCCCCTTTGCTCTTTGCTCAAGGTGTCACTTTGGTTAACCCGTGTTTATGGAAATAATCAATACCCAATCTATAATAAGAAGAGAAAAGAGTTTTTTTGTTGTTGTTGTTTTTTGAGCCAAAGTGAGGATTGCAGCCTAGGAGACTAGACAGCTCTGAGGAATTGCTCGGGAGAAGCTTGGTTTTCAGCACAGCTTGTATCTTGTCAGAAGAAAGTCCATCAGACATGTCAGGAGTACGTTCCTTCAAGATTTCAAATAAAAACAGGTCAGCGGAGTTAGTACGGCCTTGGCGCCTGGGAAGGAGTTCTTATCGTCAAGGAGTAAATAGCGCTGGTATCCCTGGGAAATCTCACGGACAGAGGAGCCTGCTGGGCTACAGTCCATGGAGTCGCACGGAGTCAGACACGACTGAGCAACAGAACACACACAACTTCCAGGAAGGCAGGCATTTAATTGTTTTTGTTTGTTTGTTTTTAAGTATCCTGTTTCCTTCCTTTCTTCTCTTTCTTTCTTTTTTATTGAGGTATAGTTTATTTATAATATTAAATTAGACTCAGGTGTACAACTTAGTGATTTGATATATGTATAGATTATACTCTACTTATTATGAGGAGCTTACTAGGTGGCTTGGTGGTAAAGAATCCACCTGCCAATGCAGGAGACGTGGACTCTATCCCTGGGTCAGGAAGATACCCTGGAGGAGGAAATGGCAACCCACTCCAGTATGCTTGCCTGGAGAATCCCCTGGACAGAGGAGCCTGGTGGGCTACAGTCCATGTGGTCACAAAGAGTCGGACACGACTTAGTGATTAAGTATTCATGCAACAACGTACAAGGATTCCATTTTCTCCACCTTCTTGCCAGCGTTTGTTATTTATGGTATTTTTGATGATGGCCATTCTGACCAGTATGAGGTGATATCTCCCTTTGATTTTGATTTCTGTTTTTCTGATTAAAGATAAAGATGTTGAGCATCTTTTCATAAGCCTGTTGGCTATCTGTGTGTCTTCTTTGGCAAAAACGTCTATTTTTCAGTTAGGTTTTGTTTTTTTTTTTGATACTGAGTGCTGTGAGCTATTTATATATGTTGGATATTACTCCCTTACCCGTCATATAGGGCTTCCTCGGTGGCTCAGCGGTAAAGAATCTGCCTGCAGGGACTTCTCTGGTGGCCCAGTGGCTAAGACTCCGAGCTCCCAATGCAGGGGGCCTGGGTTCAATCCCTGGTCGGGGAACTAGGTCCCACATGCTGCTACTAAAGATCCTGCATGCCACAATGAAGACCTGGTGCGGCCAAATAAATAAAATTTAAAAAAAAAAAGATTTTAATTAAAAAAAAAAAAAAAAGAATCTGCCTGCAGTGCAGGAGTCACAGGAGACGCAGGTTTGATTCCTGGGTCAGGAAGATGCCCTGGAGGAGGGCAGGGCAACCCGCTCCAGTATGCTTGCCTGGAGAATCCCCTGGACGGAGGAGCCTGGTGGGCTACAGCCCATAGGACTGCGATGAGTTGGATATAACTGAGTGTCGAGTATGCACACGACACAGCAACAGACCTCTCAGACCTCTCGTACTGGTCTGAGGAGTCAAGGCCGGGGGGACGGGCTGAGGAGGAAGTCAGAGGTTAACACCTACGGAAGGAGGCAGATGGGGCTGCCATTGTTGAAAGGCCCTAATCTCTGGGTGTGTTTTCTGGCCGTTTCTGCATTTGCAGTCTCCTGCCCTTTGTGACCCTGCCGGGGACTCCCCCACTCCCGCTTCTTCCTCGTTACACACTCTTTTCCCGGTGCACCCCTTTCACGGCCAGAGAATGGCTGTGCAAACAGTTGACAGTTCAATAAACAGGACATTTTATGGGGACGGGAATCCTGCCCCTGTTTCTTCCCTGACAGAGGCTGCAGTTTATAAAAGCAAGCTCTTAGGAAGAATGACGTGTAATTGTGAGTGTGGTGCTAGGGAGCAGGTGCCTAAGTGAAGAGCAAGACAGGAAACAAAAGGCTGAGTGTGGAAATGGAAGGGGCAAAAATCCCTCTAGAAGGTGGATTTCACTCAGGAGACCTCAGAAATCTTAGGGTGTCCTCTGCAAAGATGGAATTATTAACATTTATTTGGGTGGGAGAGGAGATTAAATTATGTTGTACTATGCTGTCTTCTTCTGATGCTTAACTTCTCTGTCTCATTTTTGTTGGTTTTTTTTTAATTAAATTTTTGTAATTAAATTTTGGTGTGCTGGGTCTTTGTTGCTGAGCACAGACTTTCTCTACTCTTCATTGCAGTGCAGGGGATTCTCATTGCGGTGACTTCTCTTGTTGCCAAGCATGGTCTCTAGAGCACAGGCTCAGTAGTTGTGGCAAATGGGCTTCATTGCTCCGGGGCATGTGGAATCTTCCCAGACCAGAGATCAAACCAGTGACCCCTGAATCGGCAGGCAGATTCTTTACCACTGGACCACCAGGTAAGTCCTGTCTTAGTTTTTTTTTTTAATCTGGCAAAACATGGATGATAACACTCATGGTATTTGCCTGGCGTATTTGCCTGGCACCTGGTGAGTGTGAGTGAGTGTGAGCTCTTATAATTATGGGAACAGGAGAAGTGTCACCCTGGTCATCTGAGGGGAGGGATCTTGTAGCCAAGGGTCTGGGCAGGCCAGCTGGAGACAAACATGATGGGCAAGTCTTATCTTGCAGGACTAGGAAGACTGGGTACCAGTAACTCATGAGTGACATTCTGGAAAATGTCTTAATCCGAAGGCAGGAATATTCAGAAGGCGTGGGGCTTGTGTCACAGTTATTGTCTCTGGGGGTCTGGGAGTGTGTCCTAGAGTTAAATGGTTTTGCTGAATGCCAAGCCTAGAAACAGGCTTCAGAGGGGATGTCTTACACTCAACTTGTTGAAGGAATTCCCTGTTGTAGCCCAGGCATTACTTTTGTCTGTGTACTATCCTTAATTATAATATGAAAGAGAAAGACTGAAAAAAGATGAAATAAGAAAAGGCATGTAGAAATTATCAGGGCAGAATTGGGACTGTCTAGTATAAGTTATGAGCTTCGTCTATATAAGCTTCATGTGAACAGAAAAGGACTTTATAAAAAAAAAGCTGGAGTGGGCTGCCATCCTCTCCTCCAGGGGATCCTCCCAATCCAGGGATCGAACCGGCGTCTCTTACTTCTCCAGCCTTGGCAGGCGGGTTCTTTACCATTAGTGCCACCTGGGAAGCCCCTTATAAAAAGCAGATCTCTCCATGTAAATGCAGTGAGTTATCTTGAGTGATATCAGACTCCATCTGAAGAAAGATGGAAGCAGAATCCCAGATGGGTTGGCGGATGCAGGGGGCGGGGCAGCAAAGAGTGTGGGTGTCTCTGGAGCCTGGATCAGGAGAGGGAGCGGATTTACTCCTTGGATCTCCAGAAGAAACACTGTCTGCCAAACACCTTGATGTGAGCCCAGTGACACCATGTTGGACCTGTAACCTCCAGAACTGTACGAACGGGGTGGTGGTAGGGGGGAAGTATATCGTCATTAGGAATTCCCTGGCAGTCCAGTGGTTAGGGCTCTGTGCTCCCACTGCAGGGGGCATGGGTTCAATCCCTGGTTTGGGAGCTAAGATACTGCATGTCACATGGATAAAAAAAAAAGTATATCGTCCTCGCATTCCGGGAGGTTATAGTTTGCCACCCCAGAAAAGGAAATTGGAAGAAACATGCCAAGTTGCTAAATAATGATTTAGTCTAGACTGTGGGTAGAAAGGGTTGTCTGATGGCTCAGATGGTAAAGAATCTGCCTGCAATGCAAGAGACGTGGGTGTGACCCCTGAGTGGGGAAGATTCCCCTGGAGGAGGAAATGGCAACTCACTCCAGTGTTCTTGCCTGGGAAATCCCATGGACAGAGGAGCCTGGGGGGGCTACAGTCCAAGGGGTCGCATAGAGTCAGACACGACTGAGTGGCTAACACTTTCACTTTCTATGGGTAGAAAATGGAATTCTTGGTGATAGTTTTCTGTTTCATACTTCATCTTAATTTTCAAAAACAAAAAATTAAATATCATTACGGTGTGTAGTTACAAACAGAGGTATGTTCAACAAACTGTGGGTGCATGGAGAGGGAACCGTCTGCCTGTGGGCCCCTGAGAGAGTTCGCCACTAGAGTGTGCTGAGGGCAAGGGCCGGAGAAGGAAGGACTTTACGGTGGAGGAACGGCTTGTGCCAGGGCAGGAAGCGGGGATGGTAGCCTTTGTCTGGGGCTGAGCATGAGACTCTGTTCTTCAGTCTAAACGTTCAATCAGGGACTTCCCTGATGGTCCAGTGGTTAAGACTCTGCCTTCCAATGCAGGAGACGCAGGTTTGATCCCTGGTCAGGGAACTAAGATCCCACATATGGTGAAGCAATGAAGCCCTCGCACCATAGCTAAGAGCCGACACAGCCAAAAAAAAATAAACAAATAAGTACATTCAAAAAAAAAAAAATGTGTCCAGATAGTTGAAGATGCTTGGCCCAGAAGGGAAGAAGCCATTGAACGAGATGGAAGATCAAGGAAGTGAGTTTTTTTCAGCAGATTGCTTTAAAGGATGTGGGGGGTGGGGGACAAAGCAGATGTAGAGGGGGAAGTTGAAGGCTGGCAGGGCACAGGCAGTAACCCCATGAAACCATGAAACCACATCTCTGGATGTGAATGTCCACTTGGCAAATGACTACTTTAGATTCTTTAAAGTTCGAGTTCACAGTGCAGAGAGAACTGGGGTCAGGGTTAGGGCTTAGCCCGGTCAGGATCAGGAACTGATTGTGAGAAGATGTTGATAGTCAGAATATGGGCTTGACCTGGGATCAGAGTTAAGAATGAGTCTGGTTCTGGGATCAGATTAGAGGTTGATGTCCAAAAGAGAGAGGCTGATCTTTAGATATCACAAACCTGAACCTCATTCTGTCTCTAGTATTTTCCCTCCTCCATTCTGTCACGAATTTTCTTTTGGTTTTATTTTTCATTTCTCTCCCTCCCCTTCTTTCTCTCTTTTTCTTAATCCCTCTTCTTTCTCCACCTTTGCAACTCAAACTAAAAGAATTTAAACAGCTTGAAAAGTTGATTCTTTGCTAACTGAAATTGACTTTAGTCCCAACAGGAATAATTTAGAAACCAAAGGAGCATTAGTTGGTTCAAGGCTCTACAAATAAATAAGTAAAATCTAAATTCCAATACTTGTTTTTTAACCCACTGTTGATTTTTTTGTAATGAATCAGGAAATTCCGATTGATTTTCTTTTTTTTTTTTTGAGACTAGAACAAAACACGTTTTATTCAATGCCCAAGAATGGAGAAGCTGGAACCGGTTCACAAATTAACTTTTATGAAATTGATTTTTAAAATCTTGTAACCTTGTTTCACAAATATCCTTGGGCAAAAGTCTTAACTTTCTGTAAGAGGAAATCAGACTTGGCTAATCCTCAACAGGTTCTGAAAAAGTAAAATTGCAAGTTGACAAATGCAGATACATTTTAATATCAAACAGTAGGGATAGTAAACCGTCAGCCATATAGGAAGTAGCCATAAATTAGAAAAAAAGAACAAACCATTTAAACCACAAAAGAGTTATACTAGAAATCTCCCCCTTGGAAATATTAAAATGTTCTTCTAAGTAACTCCTGGGTGATTGTATTCAGAAAATAATGACTGTAAGAATGTTTATGTTTCAAACCCAGTATATGACAACATGGAACATCTTACAAAGTCTAATAGGAGAATCACAGTGTAGAACTCCTTGTTTTAGAGAAAATTCATGCCTTCTTCTGAAGATTGCAATCAGACACTTGGAAAGGGGCTCTAGGCTTGTTGTTATTGTTGTTTGGTCACTAAGTCATTTCTGATTCTTTTACGACCCCATGACTGTAGCCTGCCAGGCTCCTCTATCCATGGGATTTCCCAGGCAAGAATACTAGAGCTGGTTGCCATTTCCTTTTCCAGGGGATCTTCCTGACCCAGGGATTAAGCCTGTGTCTCCTACATTGGCAGGCAGATTCTTTACCAGTGAGCCATCTAGGCTTATTACTGGGCCCCAGTGGAGGCTGAATGCCTGGTGCACTGGAAATGCTAATCCCAGTATGAAGATATTAGGAGCTGGGGTCCTTGAGAGGTCATTAGATCATGAGGGTGGAACTCTAATGATGGGATTAGCGTCCATATTTGTCAAAATTCTCCAGAGAAACAGAATCAATAGGGTATAAACAGATATATGTATGTGGGTATTAGTCACTCAGTCGTGTCAACTCTTTGTGATTCTGTGGACTATAGCCCACCAGACTCCTCTGTCCATGGAATTTCCCAGGCAAGAATACTGGAATTGGGTAGCAATTCCCTTCTCCAGGGGATCTTCCAGACCCAGGGATCAAACCTGGGTCTCCTGCATTGCAGGCGGGTTCTTTACCATCTGAGCCACCAGGGAAGCCCAAACAGAGATATAGAAACGTATGTAGATTTATTATGAAGAATTGGTTCGTGCAATTATGGAAGCTAGGAAGTCCCAGGATCTACTGTCTGTAAGCTGGAGGCCCAGAAAATTTGGCAGTAACAGTTGAAACTTCAAGCCTGATAACTAGGGGAGCAAGTGGTCTAAGTCCCAGTCTAAAGTAGAAGCCTTGAAACAAGAAGGCCCAATAAGACAGGAGGAGAAGTGGATGACAGAGGGTGAGATGGTTGGATGGCATGACCGACATGATGGACATGAGTTTGAGTAAACTTCGGGAGTTGGTGATGGACAGGGAGGCCTGGCATGCTGCAGTCCATGGGGTCGCAAAGAGTCGGACATGACTGAGCGACTGAACTGAACTGAACTGATGTCCCAGGGCAGGATACGGTGATGTCTCAGCTCAAGCAGAGAGCGAATTCTTCCTTCTGCTACCTATTTGTTCTACTCAGGCCCTCAATGAACTAGAAGAAGCCCACTTGCTTCTACAAGGGCCATCTTTATTCATCTTTAAAGATATCTGCTCCTTGGAAGAAAAACTATGGCAAACCTAGACAGCAAAAATTAAAAAGCAGAGACATCACTTTGCCGACAAATGTCTGTATAGTCAAAACTATGGTTTTTCCAGCAGTTATGTGAGAATGGGAGAGTTGGACCATAAAGAAGATCAAGCGCTGAAAACCTGATACTTTCGAACTGTGGTGTTGGAGAAGACTCCTGAGAGTCCCTTGGACTGCAAGGAGATCCAACCAGTCAATCCTACGGGAAATCAATCCTGAATATTCATTGGAAGGACTGATGCTGAAGCTGAAACTCCAATACTTTGGCCACCTGATGTAAAGAACTGACGCATTTGAAAAGACCCTGATGCTGGGAAAGATTGAAGGCAGGAGGAGAAGGGGACGATGGAGGACGAGATGGTTGGATGGAATCACCGACTCAATGGGCATGAGTTTGAGCAAGCTCCAGGAGATGGTGAAGGACAGGGAAGCCTAATGTGCTGCAGTCCATGGGGTTGCAAAAAGTTGGACATGACTTCGTGACTGAACAACAACAAAAATCTTTATTCAGTACACCAATTCAAATTCTGTTGTCTCCTGGAAACACCCTTACAGAAACACCCTTACAGAAACACCCTTACAGAAACACCCAAAAATCATGTTTCACCAGCTATCTGGGGACTCCTTAGATGTGACAAGTTGAACCTTAATTACCACAGTGCCCTTTTATGAGGAAGACAGAGCTAGTTGGCTCTCCTCCAGCCATGTGAGGATGCAATGAGAAGTCTACCATCTGCAGTCCGGAAAAGGGCCCTGGCCAGAACCCAATCACATGAGCACCCTGAGCACTTCCGGCCCCCCAAACTGTGAGAAATAGTTCTATTCTTTTAAAAAAAAATGATTTATTTATTTTTCGCTTCCCTGAGTCTTCATTGCTGTGGGTGGGCTTTCTCTAGTTGCTGTGAGCCAGGGCTACTCGTTGTTACAGTGGGCAGGCTTCCCACTGAAGTGACTTCTCTTGTGCAGCACAGGCTCTAGATGCACAGGCTTCAGCAGTTGTGGCACATGGGCTTAGTTGCCTCGCAGCATGTGGAATCTTCCTGGACCAGGGATTGAACGTCTATCCCCTGCACTGGCAGGTGGATTCTCAATCACGGGACCACCAGGGAAGTCCTCCCATGAAGTATGCTTCCAACTAGAGGATGTATTTTAAGGCAAAGGAACTGAGGCAATTAACTCCCACCCATGGAGCTCTCTGACCTTCCAGGTGCCCCACTACACAGACACAGTTGGCTTATCAGGAGGGTCGAATGGCCATGAAGGCTTATGAAGGCACCAGGTAGAGAAGGTACCCTGCCAGCCAACAGGAGATGCTCTTGGTCTCAAACTGGCCAGTCTCTCGTGTCACCTCCCCTAGAGCCAGAACGGAGCGTCCATGATACAGGGGAAGATAAGGGAGTGTCCCCTCCCATCAGTGCACATGACAACCCACTTAAAGGATTCTTGCTCCTGGTCTCTGTGACCTTGGGCGTGGTGTGGGTGAGAAACCCCATCAGAGCTCTAATCAACCAGAAGCCAGGACTGCCCCCATGCTGTTTTGTGTTCCTTGTGCTGCTGAAACAAGAGGCGGAGAAGACGACCGGAGGGAACACACCAGAGGGAGGCTGGTTTGCTGGGTCAAGGAGGACTACGTCTGGAAGCCAGGGGATGCCTTGGGGGTAATATTTACTTGCCAGTGGCCCTATTCAGCAGAAAGTAGCCAAAAGCCAATAGAGACAAGACTATTGAACACTTACTTCCCTTAAGAATGAAGATTTGTGTCCCAACGATGTCCAGAGGAGGTGTTGGCAGGTGGTAAGAGAACATAGAAGGGGTGGTAGAAGAAGGCAGCTCTCATCACCACCAGCTACACAGTCAGGGCCTTTGCAGCCCTGTTATAGGTTTTCCCCCATCTTCCTCTCACTGTGTTTCATAAAGAACTGATCACCTAAAGCTGTGGGCGTGTGACCCCTTGTCATTAGCACAAGATGATTCTATGATTAAGTAACAGATGGGAATTGTGTGTCTTCTGTATTGAGGACTCTGATTTTCATCTGGACAAAGGCAAGGGGTAGATTGTGCTGTTTCCTTCTTCACATTCACTCTTTCCCCTCCTCCCCCTGCCCTGTGCTGTGGGGACTGTTAGTGGGATCTCCCACCTTCCAGCTGGGTTCAGTCAATGGGGAGCCCCAGCAGGAGACCAGAGGGAGGACACTGAGTGAAGCTGGGGTATTAATTCCCCAGCTCCCTCCCTGTACTATCGCTGTTGGCTGCGTGAATTTTTCAGCCCGAAGTTGGAGCTCCTGTCAGATAGCCATCTCCAGAGAGGGTTCTCTCCGAGTCTCTGTCTTAAAACCCCTCCGTGTTGCAGTAAAACAGCAACAGAAACAGTGGTATCAGAACCAGGAAACTGCTCTAACCCTTGTGTCTCCACAACAGTCTCTTGCTCCTGCCACCTGTCTCATTTTAAATCTCTTTTCAAGTTATGCAGGTGGAATGGGTCCCCATTTGAGCTGGGGCCCTGACTGCTAGGGAGAATTTATATTGGTTGAAGTACATCTTCACCTCCCAGATCATGGTCATGGGCACATACTTTTGGCTGCAGCACCCTGGGGCTTCTCAGGTGGTGCTAGTGGTTAAAACAAAACAAAACTAAGAAATGCAAGTTGGATCCCTGGGTCGGGACAATCCCCTGGAGAAGGCACGGCAACCCACTCCAGGATTCTTGCCTGGAGAATCTCATGGACAGAAGAGCCTGGTGGGCTACAGCCCATGGGGTCGCAAAAGAGTCAAACACAAGTGAGCAACTAAACAACAACAGCAACAACCTTGTTGGCCTCTTTGCCCCCCCTTCCTTCTTCCTCCAGAGACATTGCTTCAGTACGCACACAACTCCACAGGGCACTATTCACACAGTAGCAGTGTGAATCATAGCGCACAGCCCATATAAACAGAGTAATGGCTCCATTGTACCTTTCCTTCCTTCCTCCCTCTCTCCCTTCCTTCAATAAATATTTATTGAGCATCTAGGCTCTGCCATGTTAGTGGTGGAGACACAATGGCAGATGACCAGAACATGCCTCTGTCCATAGAGCAAATTTTAAACCTGCAAAACAGGGGCTTTCCTGGTAGCTCAGGGGTAAAGAATCTGCTCTGTCAATGCCGGGGATGTGGGTTCGATCCCTGATTCGGGAAGATTCCACATGCCTCAAAGCCACTAAGCCTATGTGCCACAACTATTGAGTCTATGCTCTAGAGACTGGGAACTGCAATTATTGAGCCCACGGGCCCCAACTGCTGACATCTGTGCACCCTAGCGCCTGTGCTCCGCAACAAGAGAAGCCACTGCAATGAGAAGCCCACTGCAACTAGAGAGTAGCCCCTGCTTTCCGCAACTAGAGAAAAGCCTGCACAGCTACGAAGACCCAGTGCAGCCAAAAATATAAATAAACAAAATTATTTTTAAAATTCTTTAAAAAATAAACTTGCACACGCAAAGAAAAATGGAACGTATAAGGTTGTTGAAATAAACATGTAATTGCAACTTTCATATTCATTTCTTTCTCCTCTTTCTCGCTCTTTTCTCAGTTTCCCCTCTCTTTCTCACACATTCACATCTGGCCTCTGCAGTCATGGATGCTGCTGCTGCTGCTGCTAAGTCGTTTCAGTTGTGTCCGACTCTGTGCGACCCCATAGACGGCAGCCCACCAGGCTCTGCTGTCCCTGGGATTCTCCAGGCAAGAACACTGGTAGACACCTCCTCTTCTTCCCTGTCTCTTCCTACCCAGCATGCTAGCGCTGGTTTGTGCAGGTTTGCAAAAGCCGATTTTTAAATACTTAGGAATTTTTCGAGCTGGTTGTTAAAATGATTGGTAGCTTAAAACCAGACAGGGTAAGAGAATTTACACCACAGAAATAGGCTGATGCTATGATGCTGTTTTTCTGAAAAGCTGATCTTCTAGCACACCACTCTTCCATCTATTTCTGGCAAAGACACTTTGCTTTGCCAAGGAATATCCTAATTCTTTGATAGATATTCAGTCTTCACCACTACCTGTTCCCTCCCACCCCCGTCATTCCTCACCTCCCTCCTGGGTGGTGGGAAAGCGGAGGTTCTAGGACCTGTGTTGTGCTGAGAGTGGAGAGAACAGAAGAAGAAGAGGAAGCATGAAGGAAGTTCGTGAAAAAGAGAATAAAAAGGACAGCAGTATAGGAAGGTGGCACTAGTGGTAAAGAACCTGTCTGCCAGTGTGGGAGATGTAAGAGACATGGGTTTGATCCCTGGGTCGGGAAGATCCCCTGGAGGAGGGCATGACAACCCACTTCAGTATTCTTGGCTGGAGAATCCTATGGACAGAGGAGCCTGGTGGGCTACAGTCCATGGGATCACAAAGGGTCAGACATGACTGAACGACTAACATGCACACAGGAAGGAAAGAGAAGGAAAAGAGAAGGAGGGATCCATGGGGGGCAAGGGTTCAGGTAGGGAGAGCATAAGGACCAGGTAAGACTCACCGCACAGTGTCCTCACAGGCGGTTGGGTCATTTCCCCATCTCAGGCCAGAAGGTGGACAAGCTGCTAGGAGATGAGGAAACTGCCTTCTCAGACTACCCTGAAACAGGGTGGGGGTGGGGACCCACAGAGCTGGGCTCTGGAGGAAAGAGGGCTGGGGACCTGGACCAGTGAGGTCTGGGGGCTAGGATGCCTCAGTCACTAACTGTTGAGAGGGGCTGTGGGCCCAGACTCTTGGGTCAGAGGGAGTGTTGGGAGGGGGCCTGAATCCTGAGTCTGAGGGATTGGGGGCTGGGGGCCTGGACTCCTGGGTCTGAGGGAGGAGGGGCTGGGGATCAGGACTCCTGGGTCTGAGGGAGGAGGGGCTGGGGATCAGGACTCCTGGGTCTGAGGGAGGAGGGGTTGGGGATCAGGACCCCTGGGTATGAGGGAGGAGGGGCTGGGGGCCTGGACTCCTGGGTCTGAGGGAGGAGGGGCTGGGGATCAGGACTCCTGGGTCTGAGGGAGGAGGGGCTGGGGGCCTGGACTCCTGGGTCTAGGGAAGGAAGGGGGACACAGGCTCCTCCCCCCCATCCTCCCCCTGGATCCTCATCCTACTCACCTCACCCCACCCCACCACCTTTAAGCTGTGGAGACTCAGAGGGAGGCCCAGGCCTTGTTTAGCAAGACCCTGTCCTCCCCACCCTTTCCTGGACTACCTTGGGTGTGACTAGATATAAAAGTGCTGTTTCCTGGGAGAAAGAGGGGGAGCGAGCATTCCTGCCACCCAGACCATGAGCCCTGCCCTGCTGCTGGCCCTGCTGGGCATCACCCTCGCCCTGCCCCGTGAGTGAGAGACCCGGCCAGGGAGGGGATCCACCTGGAGGCTGAGCTCAGATGGATTTGCTCCTCTCATTTCAGGAGCGAGGGCCCTGACCTGCCATTGGGGAACACTGGGGACCGTGAGGAATGTATCGGAACAACCCTTCCAGTGGAAGACTTCCCAGAAGAATTGTGGGGAAGGTTTGGGCTGCCAGGAAGTGGTGATGATCACCCAGAACGGTGAGACAGGCCCTGCTCCTGACTTGCAGCCTCTCCCTTGGAGAGACACCCCTATCACCCCACCCTCCAGTCCTACCTGCATTCTGTGTACAAACTCAGAAATCCGCTCCCTGAAATACCAGGAGCGGCGCCCACCTTAGCCTTCCAGGGGCCTCCTCTGCACCCTTCTGGATGCACACCCTCCCTCTAGGACCTGGAGCCCTGACCCCACCCTGGCCTGCTTCTCTCTCTCCCTCCATCCAGAACCCCTCCTGTTCCTGATGATCATCAAGGGCTGCACCCAGGCAGCTAATCAGGAGGCCCGTGTCACCGAGCACAGGGCAGGCCCTGGCCTGTCCGTCATCTCCTACACCCGGGTATGCCGGGAGAATCTGTGCAACGATCTCTCCACCAGCCTCCCTCTCTGGACCCCGCTCCCACCCACAGGTGCCAGAAGTGGGGGGAGAAAGGGACTGCCCAGAGGAGGGGGGGCAATGGGGTTGAGGGGGTTGGGGTGAGCACACAGGCAATGTTCTTTTAGAATCCCTCCCTGCCTCCCCTCAACCCCGTCCAGCCTCCCCAGCAGCCCCTCCCCAGCACAGCTTCTTCTAACAGTCCCTTAGCAGCACACTGGACTTATGTTCCCTGATGTTCGGCCACCCACCTCCGACTGCGGCTCTGGCCCTAACCTGCTACCCACTCCTTTTTTTCCCGTGGGGTTTGGGAACTTGCCTGTCAGGGTTTCAGCATCTCCTCTTCCGAACTGAAATTGACCTGTGGCTTCCCATTGTCCTCTTTTGTCTGAGACGGTATATCGGATTTCGGTCTGCCCTTTGCTTTGTTTTTTGATCGTAAATCGGATTTCAGTCTGCCCTTTGCCCTTTGTTTCTCTACTCTTGGGCATCACTGGTGGACACGGGTGTCTTGTCTTCTTCCATGGTTCAGTGGAGCCGCTGGGTCCTCCCAGGGCACCCCTCTCCTCCCCTTACTAGGCAGCCCTCCCCAGATCTCATGCTCCCTCCCCGCCTCGGTCTCTCTCTAGTGTCACGGGTCCTAATGCCCTGCTCCCCAGATCTTCCTGAGAGGAGCCCAGGGAGACTAAGGGAGATGATTCTTGGGAGCCCGAAAAGCTGAAAAGCCGAGGAGGGTGGAGGGAAGGCACCTGGTCTGAATTCAGAGCCCCCTTATTCCCCTCTCCCTTTGTCTCTCACCTCTCCAGTCCGGGGTTCTGTGCGGTGTCCAGTCTGCTTGTCTGCAGAAGACTGTCTGTCGGCCCCAGAGATGACCTGCCCAGCTGAGAGCTCATACTGCTACAACGGGGTCCTCCACCTCGCTGCTGGTGAGCCACTGGGAGGTGGGGTCGGGGCTGAGGTTGGGGGAGGTGGGGGGGGCGGGGGGTGCTGAGGATCAAAGTCTGAGTCTCTTGGGGAGGAAAGGGAGGTGAGGACGGGGACCCTGAGGAGGGCGGGCTTGGCTTCCCCCTGAGTGTTGGCTGGTCCCAGTAACAGTGTCTCCCCCTTCTCCCGCTTTCCAGAGGCCGGCTCCGCCAGACTCAACGTCCAAGGATGCATTTCTCAAGCAGGCTGCAACCTGCTGAACGGGACCCAGGAAATCGGGCCCATCAGACTGTGGGAGACTTGTGATCCTAAAGGTGAATGTCACGGTGACAAGACCAAGTGCCAGGGGCAGAAATTCCGGGGTATGATAACCCTGCGAAAGGCAGACATCCAAATATATCCCACCAAAACCAGCATCACAGGTCATTCAGATATTACTACTCACTCAGGCAGGTATGATGGGAGGGACTCTCCCAGTAGGCACTTCGGGTGAGGATGCCAGGAAACAGAGAAGGTATGTGGACCAGGAAACAGATCTATAGGACAGGTGTTTTAAATGATGCTGAGCCTGGCTCAGTTAGGACAGCCTGTCTGGGTTGGAGAGGAGAAAGGGAGCTAGAAGGAAGGTCAGAGAGGCAAAGAGGGTGGGCCACATCGAATGCCAGTCTATCAGTTGGCTGAAGGAGTGCCTGCTGGTTTCCCTGCTGGGAGTGACTAGCTGCTTCTGATTCTATTTCTCCACCTCCCTGACCTTGGGATCTCTGGCTTCCCCTTGATCCCAACCCCCACTCTGGCATCCCACCCTCGCCCAACCCCCACCCCTGGTACTGCAGGCCCCAGCAGCTCTGCTGCAGAGAAAAAGTGATCAGAAGGATGTCAAGGGTGCTTCAGGTGTGACAGGGAAAGTAAGAGCCAAACAAGGACACGGGGAGGGTTCCCACTCACCCATGGAAACCCAGTCCAGGTGGAACACTGGTGGATGAGAGTGGCCTGGAGTGTCTTGATGTCAGGGAGCAGGATGAGGAAAGGGGTGGGGTGAGGAGGGAAGTGGGGTCTGGAGAAAGTGGGAAGAGGGTCCTCCGTGACCAAGCTTCAGGCAGAGATTTGAGTGAGTTCAGCGTACGTTCCTGTTTGGATCTCTCTGGCTGGATTGGGAGCTTTGAGGACAGAACCCAAATGTCCCTGACACCAAGGTTTTCAGCCTCAGGCAGCACAAGGGCTGGGTAAGGATGGGTCCCCAGGATGTGTTTGCTGACAGGAGTTCATACAGCATTCCAAGGTCTCCCGTGAAGACCCCAGAGGACTCAGACCCTGGCCCTGCCCTAAAGGGCCTCTGGGACCAGGAACAGAGACATCACAGACACACGTAGCCATGAGGCTATCATGAAGGGGGCCTGGGGGAGCTCAGAGGAAGAAGATACTGATGTTCTGGGAGGGGGAAATCAGGGAGGACTTCACAGAGGAGGTGACCTATGACCCATGTCTTAATGATGAGCTGCAGTTCATTCATAGAAGAGGAAAAGGGCACAAACAGGCAGAGGAAACAGTATGGGCAAAGGCTTGGAGGTGGGGGGCAGCCCGCTGTTTTCAAGAAGACTCCCTGGGCTCTGCCTGAGGAGGGCTCATGGCGAGGATGAGGTACAGCTGGGAGCTGTAAGCAATGACAAGTTTTCTAGGTGGACAAGGTGGGTGTGGGTGGTGAAGGCAGAGCTCTTCCACGCAGAAGGAACGCCCTGCTGTGTCTTGGGAATGGATGTTGGTTGGGGAGCCGAGAGGTAGGTGGGGGTCCTGGTGGTGGGTCAGATATCTTCCTAGCCAGACTGATGGGGCTGGCCTTGCTGCTAAAGGCAGGGGAGACTTGATCAGGGAGGGACAGAGTCTGAATCTTTTTTTTTAAATTAATGCTAGTTTACTTATTTGGCCCTTATCTCTGGGACTAGCAGGAATATTAGGTAACGTAATCCAGCAGACATTCAGAAACAAACCAGACACATGCCACATGCACCACACATCACAATGCACACAACACACAATACACACGAGAGACACAACCACGCATGCTGTGCCATGTACACACCACACACTACATACCACACACGTGTTTCCTCACCCCTCACACATCCCCCACACACCATAAGCTTCACACATCAGACAGCACCATACGTCACACCCAGCATACACCCAACACACATCACACGCCACAGACAACACACACACACAGAGCACAGATACACAGGACACACACCACGACACACTCATACGACACACACACATCACATACATCACCAACACACTCTATCCCTATACGACACACCACACATCACTTACCAGACGCCCACCGTACACATTTCACACGTTCCCATGCTACCCCACACCCTCCACAGGCCCACTACATATTCACACACCCCACACACATCCCACATGTGTGCACTGCCCAAACCACACACGTGTCGCATAAAACACAGCCATTACGCCACAAATGGATATTCCTCATATATGTCCCTATTTTGTTGGCTTTCAGCATCAGAGCCAGATCTTTTTAAAGTTGTTTATTTATTGATTGATACATGTGGCTGCACTGGGTCTTTTTTTTTTTTTTTTAATAAATTTATTTATTTTAGTTGGGGGCTAATTACTTTACAATATTGTAATAGTTTTTGCCATGCACTGGGTCTTAGTTGAGACATGTGTACTCTCAGTTGTGGCATGTGAGGTCTAGTCCTTACCAGGGATTGAACCCGGGCCCCCTGCAATGGGAGTGTGGCGTTTTAGCCACTGGACCAAAAGGGAAGTCCCCAGCTAGGGTGGAGCAAGATTTCAGGGAGTAAGTGGAGAACAGAAGGACATCCCAGGGACTGAGAACAGCTCCTGGAAGGCATGGGGGCGGGAGAGGACTGGGTGTGAGGACTGGGTGCAAAACGGGCCACCGCAGGAGCCCAGACTGAAGAAGGACCAAAGGTCCAGGATTTTAACAGCCTTGACTGTCCCCCTAAGGAACTAGATGGTGGTTCCAGTTAGAGCAGTGGGTCGGCCCAGCCCGGAGAGCGCAGCCATTAAGAGTTTAGTGTCTGAATGGAAAGACATGGGTTTCAGTCTGGGCTCTGCCGCTGAACCAGCTTTTGAGGATTACCACTGCTTAGAGCCTCTTTCACGAACATCAGGGAGGAGGAGACTCTCACTGATGATCAGAGGTGGCAGAGCATATGCAAAGGCCCTGGGGCAGGCATGTGCCTCCATGTGTGGCTCAAAGGAGACTCCGGAAGTCAGTGGGACTCCAGCAGAGTGGTCAAGCGGGAGCAGAACAGGGCAGGAGGACAGTGCAGAGGAGGGAGGGCACCTCAGGTAGAGCCTTTGGGGCCATTTTAAGGAGTTAAAATTTTATTCTGAATGGGCTGAGGATCTACTGGAGTTTTCTGAGCAAAGGATTGATGTGAATCAACCTTTCCTTTATGGGAATTGTTCTGAATACCTGGTGGAGAATAGAGTAAAGGGGAAGGCGTGAAGGAGGGGATCCTCCAGGGAGACTCAGGAGGAAGCAGGTGAGAGCCAAGGGGTCTTAGACCCTGGTGGAAGCCATGGAGGAGGTGAGAAGTGGTCAGGTTTGGGAGGGATTTTGCAGCTTCGGCCAACAGGATTTCCTGATGGGCGCAACATGGGGTGTAAGAGAGGAGGGATTGTCGAGAATAACAGCAATGTCTTCAACTTGAGCAACTGCAAGAAAGGAGGTGCCATTGGCCAAGACGGGAAAGATGGGGGTAGGCAGAGCGGGAACCAGGCTGGGAGGAAGGCTGCAGGAGCCACAAAGTGTCTGTGAAGTGGGGGAATGAGTGATCCTCCTTCATGGGGGCTGTTGTGAAAGTTAACACATTTGTGGGTTACATGCACGGTCAGCCCCGGGGGTTTCTGCATCAGGAGACACATCCCAGCTGATTGTGTGATGGTCTCAAGAGACGGTCTAATGGTTTTCAAACTAGACTGCCAAGGGCTACAGGGGCTGAGGTGGCCCAGGATGGTCATCAGTCCTCCTCTTCCCCATCACTCCCTGCAAGGAGCCAGAATAATGCCTGAGTTCCCAGCCTAGCTCCTAACTCACTCGTGGTGGGACACTGGGCAAGCTGCTTTCAAAACTCCTCTGCTTCTCGCTTTGAAAATGGGGGTGATGATGATGACAATCTGCTTGGGGTAAGGGGGGTGCCAGGAGGAAATGAAGCAATCCAGGTGAGGTGAGCTTCTGGGGACGGTTCATCCTTGGAAACAGATCACGGCAGCTGGGCACCTTTTAACTATTCACTGCACACAAGGCATTTGAGTATTTCTGTTTGGAACATAGAGTTGCTCAGTGAAGACATATATGGTGTCAGACTACTTTTCTCTTTATCCAGATGAGGACCTCGAGGTCCAGAGAGGGAAGTAGAGATTGACTAAGGCTAAGGAAGAGCCATCTGTCTCCATCACAGCTGAAGGAAAGAGCAGCTGTCCTCAGGGAGGTGTTGAGAAAGGCCCCTGTAGTGTGTTTGAGCAGAAATAGGGTAAAGAATGAGGATGGGGTTCAGACTTCCAAAATGAAAGAAGTGAAAGTGTTAGTCACTCAGTCATGTCTGATTCTTTTGCAACCCCATGGACTGTAGCCAGGCTCCTCTGTCCATGGGATTCTCCAGGCAAGAATACTGGAGTGGGTGGCCATTCTCTTCTCCAGGAGATCCTCCTGATCCAGGGATTGAATCCAGCTCTTCCACATTGCAGGCAGATTGTTTATCATCTGAGCCACCAGGGAAGCCCTGAAGGTCCCTTCTAAACCTGAGGTTGAGGAACCCAGTGGCCTGACGGGCTTGCAGGGTGGCTCAAGAATGTGAGCATCCTCCCAAGCGTAGGACCAGGAAGGAAGACTCACAGCGGGTCCTTGGCTTCCACAGACCCCAGGGATTCTTTCTCCGCAGCTGTGCTGACTTGTCATCGGGGGATCATGCTGCGGATGTCTCCAAACCTGAGCCAGGACCCTGTCGATTGGTCTGTGACTGGGGAACAGGAGTGTAATCCTGGGGAGGTGTGTCAGGAGACCCTTCTACTCATAGATGTAGGTGCGTGGACTGAACAAGAGGGCAAGACCCCTGCATGGGGTCCTGTGTCTCCCTGCCTTGGATTTTTTTTTAATTAATTAATTTATTTTAATTGGAGGCTAATTACTTTACAATATTGTAGTGGTTTTTGCCATACATTGATATGAATCAGCCATGGGTATACCTGTGTTCCCCATCCTGAACCCCCCTCCCACCTCCTTCCCCATCCCATCCCTCAGGGTTATCCCAGTGCACCAGCCCTGAGCACCCTGTCTCATGCATCGAACCAGGACTGGCAATCTGTTTCACATATGATAATATGCATGTTTCAGTGCTATTCTCTCAAATCATCCCACCCTCGCCTTCTCTCACAGAGTCCAAGTCTGTTCTTTACATCTGTGTCTCTTTTGCTGTCTCGCATATAGGGTCATCGTTACCATCTTTCTAAATTCCATATATATGCATTAATATACTGTATTGGTGTTTTTCTTTCTGACTTACTTCACTCTGTATAATAGGCTCCAGTTTCATCCACCTCATTAGAACTGATTCAAATGCATTCTTTTTAATAGCTGAGTAATATTCCATTGTGTATATGTACCACAGCTTTCTTATCCATTTGCCGATGGACATCTAGGCTGCTTCCATGTCCTGACTATTGTCAACAGTGCTGCGATGAACATTGGGGTACACGTGTCTCTTTCAATTCTGGTTTCCTCGGTGTGTATGCCCAGCAGTGGGATTGCTGGGTCCTATCCTGCCTTGGATTTAAAAAAAAATACTTATCTGTTTATTTTTGGCTGCTCTGGGTCTTCGTTGCTGCATGGGCTTTTCTCTAGTTGCAGAGAGCGGGGGCTGCTCTCTAGTTGCCGTGCGCCGGCTTCTCATTGCTCTCTTGTTGGGGAGCACAGGCTCTAGGGCGTGCGGGCTTCAGTAGTTGCAGCTCACAGGCTTAGTTGCCCCGCGGCTTGTGGGATCTTCCTGGACCAGGGATCGAACCAGTGTCTCCTGCATTGCAAGGAATCCTCCTTAAGTGGTTAAGGAATTTTAACCACTGGAGCACCAGGGAAGCCCCCTGCCCTGGATTCTGTGCACTAAATTTCCTGCCATGGTCCCTTCAGGCTTGCAGTTCTAAACCCAATCAATTCTTCCTCTATCTGTGCCTTGGTTTCCCCTTCTGAAAACTGCGACAAGATGATAGCAGTAATAGTAACCTACTTCACGGGGTGGTCACTAGGATATAGCCGGTAGTCCAGGCAAAGGGCTGAGAACAGAGCTGGCACAGAGAAAGCTTTTCCTCAGTCACTTCAGTCATGTCTGACTCTTAACTCATTTCATTCAAAGTCTAAGGAACTGCTGTCATGTGTCAGGCACTGTTTTAGGTGCCGTAGATCCCGTTACATTTGCCTTCTTGTAGCTTTACAAGCCAGTGGTGAAGCTGCAGGCAAAACAAAACAGAAGAGTAAGATATTGTGTATGAAGATAAGTGCTGTGGGCAGAAGTCCAGTGGGGACGGGAGATCTGGAGATCGGGAGAATGATGTGAAGGTTGCAATTTGTGCTCTGAAGGCTTCCTGTCAATTAAAAATCCCCCGAACCTAAAAGTTGAGAGTTATCAGTGGGAATGTTATACAGATTTGCAGCAAGCGGCAGGTAATCTGAATATGAAAAGATTACTGTTAATTAAGAGAAAACTAAATCTCTCACATGAAGAGATTTAGCAATCTTCTATCTTCTATGGGAAGATGCAAGTGTCCAGACTTGCTGAAATCATTTCCTTCATATTTGTTGTTGTTCAGTCGCTCAGTTGTGTCCGACTCTTTGTAACCCCATGGACTGCAGCACACCACGCTTCCCTGTCCTTCACCACCTCCCAGAGCTTGCTCAAACTCATGTCCATTGAGTTGGTGATGCCATCCAACCATCTCATGCTCTGCCACCTCCTTCTCCTCCTGCCCTCAATCTTTCCCAGCATCAGAATCTTTTCTAGTGAGTCGGCTCTTTGTATCAGCTGGCCAGAGTATTGGAGCTTCATATGCATCTAGCTATCTGGGGCCAGCCCTGCTTTCTTTATCATTCACAAACTAATTCCTTGTTTACCATAAAAGATGGCAAATGTGGTGGATGACTGCCTCTTTCTCTGTCTCTCTCTCTCTCTCTCTCTCTCTCTCACACACACACACACACACACACACACACACACACACACAGCTTATCAGCGCTTTCGGGGGGAGGAAGTAGCTGCTGGCTTCCAAATACATGGCTTTGTTTCACCTGGGCTCAGAAATTTGCATCACACACACACACACACACACAGAGCTCCTGCTGGCTTCCAAAAACCTGGCTTTGTTTCATTCGGGCTCAGAAATTTGCATTAGAAAAAGGCGTGTTGACTGGTACGGCATAGAGCAGAAAATATTTCCTTTCCCACGGGAAATTCAGAGGATGTTCTACTCCAAAGGTGACATTTGAGCCCGAAATTAGAGGCGGCAGAGCTGGGGGAGGACCCCGACTCTGGCCCCAGGCTTCCCTGTGCCCCGGTCATCGTCCTGTACCTGTCCCCTGCCTGACGAGCCCCTGACTCTGCTGCCCTCGGAGCCTCCCCTCTTGCCGCCCAGCTTTCTCTCTCTCACCCCTCAGGACACAGGTCGATCCTGGTGGGGAGCAAAGGCTGCAGCCAGGTCGGGACCGAGGCTACCTCCATCCACTCGAGGCCCCCCGGAGTGCTGGTTGCCTCCTATGCCCGGGTCTGCTCCTCCGACTACTGCAACTCGGCTGCCAGCAGCAGCGTCCTGGTCAATGCCCTCCCTCGTCCAGGTGTGTGATGCCAGTGGGCTGGGTGGGGCCCGGGGCAGGCAGAGATGGGGCCCCAGAGACACATCCTGGGGCTCAAGGAGGGTGGCCGCGGCTAAGCGCAGGGCTGTGTGTTCCCAACCTTCTTCTGCTCGCCAGCCGCCCCAGACCCAGGACACCTGCAATGTCCCATCTGTCTGGTGCTTGGATCCTGCTCAGAAAGCTCTACCGTTGTGACGTGTCCTAAGGGCACCAGTCACTGTTACAAGGGTCAGATTCGTCTCTCAGGAGGTGAGTGATGAAGGTCAGGCCCTGAGGAGGAAGGGGCTGGGTGCCTGGATTCACAGGTCCCCAGGTGGGAGAGTGCTTGAGACCCTGGTGTTGTGGTCCGTGTGCGGGTTGGAAAAGAATTTCCAGATATGAGGCAGAACGAGAGGAGAATAAAGTTTAATAGAGTGGGAAAACCAAACAGGGGGCTGGCTCAAGGGAGAGGCAAACCCTTTCGCAGGCTAGCAGCCAATTTTTACAGCCTCAAGACAGAGAAAATTCCTACTGGAATGGTGGCATTAGGTGATTGGTTAGGATGCTATAAGGTGGGTAATAGGGTGGGTATTTTACCTAATATTGGGCCAGGGAACTGGTCGGTTTAGATCCAGAGGCTCATGGCAACAGTTGCTATGGGGCTTGTCAGTTCCAGAGATGTTTACCCTGTGACCTTGGTACAGGGCTCCACATCTGGCTCACGAGTTTGGGGGTGGAGAGGCTTGGGGACCCAGATTTTCTAGGTCTGAGGGAGGAGGGGACTAAGAGCTTGGTCTCCTGGTCTGAGGTGGAGTAGGGGAAGGTCTAGGATTAATAGGGTCTAGGAACTTAAGCATGAGGAGCGCTGAACCCTCTCTGACTCTTATCTTCACACTCTAGGTGGGGTGACCTCCCCAGTGGGCATCCAGGGCTGCGTGGCCCACCCTTCCAGCACCTTGTTGAACCATATACGGAGTATCGGGGTCTTCAACGTGATTGAGAACCGTGAGAGGGGCACTGAGGGGGACTTGCCTGTAATACCAAGTGGAGCTGCCCCTGGCCCTTCCTTGGCTTGGGCGGTGGGGCTGGGGCTGTCCCTAGCCCTTTGGTGTGGGGCACCCTCCTTGCTGACCCTGTTCCCCCATGATCCTTAGCTCCTGCTGACCCCCCATGCCCCACCTCTTCCTCTGACCTCATAACTCAACAGCCTTGGACACTGAATCATGTTCCAGTCCTTATCACCAACCCCCCCTACACACACACACACATACTATCTGACCTGGTGACAGCATATGGAAGGGCCTGGGAACAGCTGAACTGATCCTCTGGGAGGGTGGACATTCCATCAGTGGCCACCTGTGTGTGATAATAAAGACATTGTCCTTTCCCCACATGCAGGGGTTTCTCAGTGTGAGGGGAGGGCAGGACTCCCAGAGATCTGGCATGAGCGAGGAGAGGAAGCTGGTGAGAGAGTCACCATCTCAGGCCATCCTTCACCTGTCTGGTCCACAGTCCCCCTGGACCAGCTTGGGTGGTAGCAGAGTCTTCCAGGTCCTGCAGGCAGAAGTATTAGGGCCTCTTGGGAGGGCTTTCCAGGCAGCTCAGCAGTAAAGACTCTGCCTGCAATGCAGGAGACTTGGGTTCCATCCCTGGGTGGGGAAGATCCCCCAGAGGAGGGCATGGCAACCCACTCCAGTGTTCTTGCCTGGAGAATTCCATGGACAGGGGAACCCGGCGGGCTACAGTCCATGGCGTTGCAAAGAGTCAGACACGACTGAGCCACTGAACACACATACAATGACTTGGGAAGTGAAGGTGTGTCAGGATCAATGAAGCTTCTATTTTAGTAGCCAGCACCAACAGGGGGCTCACCCCACTTGAATAAATTGACATAATGGTTTGTGTGAAGCAGAGAAATGAGAGGGTTTGCACCATTTCCTGAGGCTGATATCGTTGGGTCTGTTATCATCTTAGGCTTGAAAGACTAAGTAGTCATTACTGTTGTTAGAATCTGGAAGAGGGTGGTGTTTAGAGAGGGCTGCCTGACAGGAGCCATGATCTCAGGCTGAAAAATCCACCCAACCCACAATGACACTACAGGGAGGGAGCTGGGGAATTAATACCCCAGCTTCACTCAGTGTCCTCCCTCTGGTCTCTTGTTGGGGCTCCACATTGACTGAACCCAGCTGGAAGGTGGGAGATCCCGCTAACAGTCCCCACAGCACAGAGCAGGGGGAGAAGGGGAAAGAATGAATGTGAAGAAGGAAACAGCACAATCCACCCCTTGAGTCAGAAATACAAAAGACACACAATTCCCATCAGTTACGTAATCATAGAATCATCTTGTGGTAATGACAAGAGGTCACACACCCACAGCTTTAGATGATCAGTTCTTTATGAACCACAATGAGAGGGAAATGGGGGAATACCTATAACAGGCCCTGACTGTGTAGCTGGTGGTGATGAGAGCTGCCTTCTTCTACCACCCCTTCTATGTTCTCTTACCACCTGCCAACACCTCCTCTGGACATCATTGGGACACAAATCTTCATTCTTAAGGGAAGTAAGTGTTCAATAGTCTTGTCTCTGTTGGCTTTTGGCTACTTTCTGCTGAATAGGGCCACTGGCAAGTAAATATTACCCCCAAGGCATCCCCTGGCTTCCAGACGTAGTCCTCCTTGACCCAGCAAACCAGCCTCCCTCTGGTGTGTTCCCTCCGGTCGTCTTCTCCGCCTCTTGTTTCAGCAGCACAAGGAACACAAAACATCATGGGGGCAGTCCTGGCTTCTGGTTGATTAGAGCTCTGGTGGGGTTTCTCACCCACACCACGCCCAAGGTCACAGAGACCAGGAGCAAGAATCCTTTAAGTGGGTTGTCATGTGCACTGATGGGAGGGGACACTCCCTTATCTTCCCCTGTGTCATGGACCCACCGTTCTGGCTCTAGGGGAGGTGACACGAGAGAATGGCCAGTTTGAGACCAAGAGCATCTCCTGTTGGCTGGCAGGGTACCTTCTCTACCTGGTGCCTTCATAAGCCTTCATGGCCATTCGACCCTCCTGATAAGGCAACTGTGTCTGTGTAGTGGGGCACCTGGAAGGTCAGTGAGCTCCATGGGTGGGAGTTAATTGCCTCAGTTCCTTTGCCTTAAAATACATCCTCTAGTTGGAAGCATACTTCATGGGAGGACTTCCCTGGTGGTCCCATGATTGAGACTCCACCTGCCAGTGCAGGGGATAGAGGTTCAATCCCTGGTCCAGGAAGATCCCACAGGCCACGAGGCAACTAAGCTTGTATGCCACAACTACTGAGCCCACATGCCCTAGAACCCATGCTCCGCAACAAGAGAAGCCACAGCAATGAGAAGCCTGTGCACCACAACTAGAGAAAGCCCATGTAGCAATGAAGACCTAGGGAAGCAAAAAAAAAAGAAAGAAATTTAATTAACTAATTAATTAATTTTAAAAAACTTCACGGGATCTTGTAGCAATGGAGCAGACATTTTCTAAGTCCCCAGATGGCAGTGTTGACAGAAGCACTGAGTAAGAGGAAGGCAGAACAGCATCCACAGTGTGTATTACCCTGTGGGGAGAAAGGTCAGTCTCGAGAGTTGTGTATCTGTCCTGACGAGTCCTGTTGTAGAAAGACGTCATAACAGGCTGAGTGGAGTCAACAGCCAGGTCACCTGGAGAGAGTTAGCTCTTTTGTTGTCACTGAATGGAGACATTAGTTAACTCACTAACCCAACAGAGTAGTAACTATATCCCCAGATGCTTGAACTAATACCTTCAATCCTATGTTCCACGTGAAAGATTTTGGCCCCATGAAGCCTTCCCCTTGGTCCTGTCTAGTCTCACACCCTTAGAGTTTGTATCAGTCGGTGTCCAGGCATGTGTCAGGAACCACATGCTAATTTTAACAGGTAAAGTTTTTTGTTTTGGCCACGCAGCACGCGGGATCTTAGTGCCCTGACCAGGGATCGAACCCCAGTTAGTATAAAGAATCATCATCGGACTTCCCTGAGAGTCCAGTGGCTAAGACTCTGCCCTCCCAATGCAGGGGACCTGGGTTCAATCTCTGGTTGGGGAGTGAGATCCCACACACCACAACGAAGATTGAAGATCCCAAGTGCCGCAACTAAGACCTAGCATGACAAAATAAAAATAAATATTAAAAAAAGGAAATATTTAAAAATAAAAGAATCATGAGGGAATTCCCTGGTGGTCCAATGGCTAGGGCTCTGAGCTTCCACTGCAGGGGACATGGTTCCATCTCTAGTCAGGAACTAAGATACACGAGGCCAAAAAGGAAAGAAAGAATCATTATCTAGCAACACGAGGTGAGGACTAAGAGGGAATTGGTTACTAAGCCTAAAGAACACAGGGCTTTCCAGGTGGCGCTAGTGGTAAAGAACATGCCAGCCAATGCAGGAGATGTAAGAGACAAGGGTTTGATCCCTGGGTCGGGAAGATCCCCTGGAGAAGGGCATGGCAACACACTCCAGTATTCTCGCCTGGAGAATCCCATGGACGGAGGAGCCTGGGAGGCTATAGTCCATAGGGTCGCACCGAGTCGGACTCTACTGGAGCGACTTAGTACGTGACAAAGAAAAGAGAATAGTGGATCTAGGGAGCAACCGCCATACTTGGGGCTGGAAGACAAGCTCTTCAGCCTGCAGTGTCCCTCTACCACCCTCTGCTGGCAAAGCCTAACATTGTGCCGGGAGATGATGAAAATTGCTTGCAGGATCCAGCAGGGCAATGAATGGATCTGGAGCAGAGAGGCCATAACTGGCACAGAATCTGCTCATACACATGCTCTGGGATTCCTGCCTGTGCAAGCTGGTGAGGTTCTCTAACGCTCTCAATGTGTGGCATGTTCATGCCAGACCAAGTCCTGTGCTTCTTTGGACTACATTAGAAATTCGTTCTTGTGGGTCTGGAGGAGAAGCAGTTTCCTATGAGTGGTCTCTATCCCACATCTGAGGGTCACACTCCCTTAACACAGACTGGCAACATTGAACATTTACCTGGCAGTGCATCTCTGCAACCCGTTCACTCAAGTCTTAGGCTTAGTCCTCAGCCATATCTGCCCTGTGACTACTGGAAACAAGAGATGCTCTACCAAGGGAGTTTTCTGATTGTCCATCACATTTTCATTTGGACAATCTCATCTTTCCATTGCTCCTCTTCCCCCATGTTTGCTCACTAGGGTCATCCGAAGAAACCAGCTGACTCCCTAGTCAACCTGTGCACCACTGTTGCCGTAGTAACAAATGCCACACCCACTTCAGCTCCCAAAACCTTGCTTTCCATTTGCACTTCTTTCAGTGCTACCCCAGTGATAACTTGACCAACTATGAAATTGTCACAGGACTTCTCTCACCTGTGCCCTATCTTTTTCCATCAAGGTGGTCATCCTTGTGCTTCTCCCATGTAGTGGAAACCTAATCCCAGAATACACTTTTGTTTGTCTGTTGCTGGATGCCAGTGCTGATCCTAATTATTGAATTGGTCAGGGTCCTGGCTTCAGGTTCAGTTGCTCAGTCGTGTCCAGCTATTTGTGACCCTATGAACTATATATAGCCTGCCAAGTCCTCCAGGCTCCTCTGTCCATGGGATTTTCCAAGGAAGATTCCTGGAGTGGGTTGTCATTTCCTACTCCAGGGATCTTCCTGACCCAGGAATTGAACCCTCATCTCCTGCATCTCCTGCATTGGCAGTGGATTCTTTACCACTGAGCCACCTGGTAACAGGAAATAAATTGTTCACCCAAATTGGGTAACTTGAGTAGAATTTATTAAGGGGAGTGCTGATTACAACTGTTATTACTGGATCCAGGGAAACCACAAAGGATGGTGCAGGAGTTGGAAGTAATCATACATTTAATTTAATTTTATTTATTTTGGCCATGCTGCACAGCTTGCAGGATCTCAGTTCCCCATCCAGGGATTGAACCCAGGCCATGGCAGTGAAAGCCCAGAATCCTAACCACTAAGCCACCAGGGAACTCCTTCATGTATTTTAAACACATGATTGCAACAATATATAACAAAGAGGATTGCTCTGACCACAAATGCACTACATCTAGGGGGTGCCATGCACTTCATAGATTTATAACTGGCATGAAAAGGCCCAGTACTGAAATGGAGGAGAGAGCTCCTTTCTACATAAATCCACACTTGAATACAAAGCCACGTACACTCATGGTGTGCTGGTAAATGAACAACTGCCTCCCTGAAGGAAGAAATAAAAGCTCTGATCTGTAGCATTTGCCAATGTCCTTGGTGTAAATACTCCCACTGTGGCTGATTTCAAGCTATCATGATGTCCCTGCCTATGGAGTTGGGAAAAAATGACCATGCAGGAGACACAGGTTTGATCCCTGGGTCGGGAAGATCCCCTGGAAGAGGAAATGGAAACCCACTCTAGTATTCTTGCCTGGAGAATCCCATGGACAGAGGGGCCTAGAGTCAGACGTGATTGAGAGACTGTACACGCACACCATACAAATACAATAGTTATAAATAGCCTCAAGAGCATAGGTAATAGTAAAATAGTAGAGAGATAATTCAGGAAGTGATGATTTTTGAGTAATTATTACCTTTGCTTTAAAAATTTTGGTATTTCTTTATTTATGGCTGTGTTGGGTCTTCGTTACTGCAAGTAGGCTTTCTCTAGTTGCAGTAAGTAGGCTTTCTCTAGTTGCAGTGTATGTGGTTCTCACTGTGCTGGCTTCTCTTGTTGCGGAGCACAGGCTCTAGAGTGTGCGAACTTCAGTAGCTGCAGTGCACAGGCTCAATAGCTGTGGCACATGGGCTTAGTTGCCCTGAAGCATGTGGAATCTTCCCAGAACAGGGATCGAACCTGGGTCCCCTGCATTGGCAGGAAGATTCTTAACCACTGGACTACTAGGGAAGTCCTACCTTTGCTTCAGTATAATTTAGCTTTAAGTTGACAAGATTTAATTTTTAACAGTGGCTATATTTAGCAACTGGCTTGAAAAACTCCTGAAAATTGACTCTCATGAACCAGATGGAGTCAGTCCCAGCACAGCATAGCCCACAACCCAGAGAGAGCCAATGAGTATGCACCAACGCTCTTGCACACCCTGCCCTGAGAGCCCTCAAGGATCCCCTGAGCTCTCAATTCTTAAAGAATAGATCCTTATTCTTCCTTCCATCTCTGAATCTGTCAAAGTAACCTCACCCAGGGTGGGTGGGTAGGGGACCAAGTTGGCTCACTGCCGGAAGCATGGGCACCTCAATATCCAAGATTTGTGGTGTGTGAGCATTGAAGCCATCAACACTGTGGGTCTCCCTATTAGGTCTTGAGAAGTTACCCGAGATGACCAAAACCTACAATTCCCAAGATATGAGAAGGATGGGGACTTCCCTGGTGGTCCAGTGGCTAAGACTCCACATCCTGATGCAGGGAGCCTGGGTTCAATCCTTGGTCAGGTAACTAGATCCCGCATGCTGAAACTAACAGATCCCTTGTGTGGTAACTAAGACCTGGCACAGACAAATATAAAGAAATAAATTAAAAAAAAAAAAAAGAATTTCTACTGAGTTACTGATGGCTTTAAAAACTGAACCCAAAGAAAGATTTACTATATTTATATCAGTGATTAACATTTTAAAGCAGCACTAGCTCTTGTTAAAATGTCTGCTTTTAGTTACTTTATTCAGAGGTGGTTTGGGGCCATCTTAACCATGCCAAAAGTTAATTTAAAACACATAAGTAAAATGCCATGTCTCCCTACCAGGGCTAAGTGAGCAGACACAGGCAATTTACTTTAGAATAGAGCAGGGGTGGGGAGGGTGGGGAAAGCCCTTTATTTAAGCTTGTGCATTTGGGTGCAAACAACCTTCCAGGGAGAAATACATGGAACGACGTCCAAAGCTCACACAGAAAAAGAGTCTTCCAGCCTCTCAATCTCATGGTACTTAGCTGTGGCAGCCTCAGCAAACCAATTAACAGGCCAATGTGTTATTTAAGATGACCTTCACTACAGTTGCTAGATGCCAGGTATGGAGCTAGGACTAAAGAGGGAGGGTGAGTGCTATTCAGAGGTATGGGAAGGGATGAGGGTCTCAAGATTCTGGAGCTCCAAGCAGGTGTCTATGCAGCTTCCAACCACCCTATCTGCCCTCCAGTTCCCCCTAACTCATTGGTCCCACACTGGCAATGGTGGCCAAGATCTGAGACCTTGCTCCAGACCTACAGTTACACAATAACCCAGGAAAACCACATACTGTTACAGATCAGAGGAAGTGAGTTCTGGAGGCCTGAGTCCCAAAAAGAAGGGAGTCTGGCTCAGATTCCTGGGTCCTGAAGGACAGGGTCTTTGGACCAGAATGCTCTCTTACTATGTATATTAACTCTTTCTAATATTTACATGAATAACAGTATTAATAATTATATTCTTAATGTTAACAGTCCCCAACTGGAAGCTCTTGATTTATTTTCACATAAAGTTAAGAGCTTTACCAACACCAAACTTACTGTGGCATTTTCTCTATGAAAAATAAATATTCATTTATACCACAAAACTCACAGAAACAGTATCAAGTCAGAAAGAACACATGGCATCTTCGTTACACCCAGAGAACTTATATGTAAGTATACATATATGTAATATATATATATATATATATATATATATATATATATATATATTATATAATGATTTCCAGCCATGAACAAGAAATCTGAATGATGCATCTTGTTCATGATACTGACACCAATATGCACGTTAGCTACAATGGCATTCTGCCGTTCAGGGATGCCAGAAATAACACTGAAGCCAGCATCCCTCTATTCAGTCTTCCAGAAGACCACGGAAGGGCTTGTGCCCTGGTGTGTACAAAGGATGAGGCTTGGGCTGAGCAGGAACCACTGCAAGTGAAGAGTGAGGGGACCAACTTGACTCCCAACAGATACGGCCACTGGATGGATGTTGGGAAGGGGCCAAGCTGGTACCATGAGAGGAATTTGGGCTAGGAGAAGAGTTCGGGGGATGAAAGCCAAAGGTTTGACTTCCTAGTGTGGCTGAGATCAAACAGAAAAGTTTAAGCAAGGTCATTTGGGGATGCGCCGCCCCCACACTGAGCTGGCCAAGCACTGCCAAGACCAGCGACTTCTCGGTCCTCCAGCTTACCCGCCACTCGCCATTCTGCGCATGTGTACCTTGCAAGCAGGTCAGGGATAGGCCAATGGGGTGTGGCATTCCTCTAGGCTCATCCAATGAGCTATCAGACGCTTTCGTGTCAACCAATGGAGCTTCGAGTGAGCTGCCGAGTGAAACAGGTCCCGCCTTCCGTGCCTCAGGGAGCTTGAAGGAGAAGGCCAGGTTCGGAGAGTGTAGCGCTCCAAGGCGTCCTTCAGCACCAGAATATTCTTGTGAGATTATCTGGAAGTCAGGAGGAATTTTGGTCCCTTAAAGAGAAAAAGAGGGGCTGGGGACCCAGTTTCCTGGGTCCTGGGTAAAGATAAGGCTGGGGTGGGAGTGGGACTCCTGGAGCTAGCGGGGCGAAGGCTGGAGCCTTGAGCTCGTTGATCTGAGAGGGGGAGAGGCTGGGTGCCCAGAATGACGCGTCCTGCCAGAAAAGGTGGCTGAACCCAAACTCCTGGATCCTTAGTTAGGACCAGGCTGAGATCTCAGAATCCCGGGTTCGGATGAAGATGGGGGCCGAGAGACCTTAGCTTCCAGGGCGTAGGTTTGAATCTGGACTCCGGAGTCTGAGGGAGAAGGGGCCTGTAGGCAGGATTATGGCTCCAGAGGTTGGAGGGTACGGGTTGTTGAGCTCGTTGGTCTGGGTGGCCGAGTCTGAGAAGTACAGCTATGGAAACTGAGGCTTGTTAACTAGTTAAGTTGCCCAAACTCACAAGCTAGATCGGGACAGACTGACTTTAGAAGCCATCGTTTTATATATACCCATAAGCTCTGCCCTTAAGTCGGTGCTTGCTTAGATTTTATCTTATTCCATGTGGCTAAAAAGTTTCCTGTTCCTGTCCATCAGATTACAGATCCTAATCAGTTCTTCCAAACGTCTCTAAAAGAAGCCATGGGAGCCTGTCACTTTCAGGGTCTGCTGCTCCTCTTTCTTGTAGGAGCCCCGACCTTGATCAGTATGTATTGGAGATATGGGGGTGGGGGAGGGTGGGGAGGGGAGTGGTTGGGTCAAGGAGGATGGATTTCTGGTGAAAAAAGAGTGATTTGGGGCCCGGGCAGAGGAGGACAAGTGCTCATCTTTATCTCCTTTTCTCCCCAGTGGCACAGAAATTGTTTTGTCAAAAGGGTACGTTCGTGGGTATCCAAGAGAATCCAGCAAACACGTTCAACTGGACCTCAGAGAAAGTTGAGGCTTGTGACAATGGGGCATTGTGCCAGGAAACCATCCTGCTGATCAGAACTGGTAAAATGAGAAAGGGGCGATTGGGCTGATGGGGACGGGGGAGGGGGGAGATGATTATGTTCATGTTAAGACTGTTCCACCTTCCCCAGGCCAAACAGTAGCGCCCCTACCCACTTTCTTTCCTTCTTGTCTCACAGCAGGGACCAAGACAGCGATTTTGGCCACAAAGAGCTGCGCCTCGGAGGGGGCACCGGCAATAACGTTTATCCAGCACTCTGCAGCCCCCGGCCTAGTTGCAATCTCCTACAGTAACTACTGCGAGGATCCCTTTTGCAATAACAAAGAGGGATTGTATGATATATGGAGGATAGAAGAGACTGAAGAAGGTACCCTGCGAGGGAAGAGATGGTTGCTAAGGGAAACTCTATACACTCCTGAAAAGAAAATGGGAGGCTTCCTTCTTTGTGTTCTTACTTGGTTTAGGTCCAAGTGGGCCATACACAAAAGGACCTCAGACCTTTTGCTTGTCTCTCTTTTTCTAAATTGTCACCTCAAGATCTGTAAACAGTACTCTGAGCAGAGGGACATCAGTGAAGGCTGCAGTATAAAGTGGATTTGGGGTTTATTAAGCAATAAGATGTCAGCGGAGGTTTCTGAGCAGGCTGGTGGCATCAGTCTAACTGCTCCAGCTTCCCCTTTGCCATGTGGCCACAGCCCAGTTCCTGCATTTGTCCTCAAAGTCTACAGTAACCTGGTCACGTCTATTCTTTTCAGGTCATTTTCTTCTCTTCCCTCTGTCATTTATTGTGTTTTAGCTAGGGGAGGATTCAAAATATTTAACAATGGAGATGGTACTGACCAATCAGAATGGATGCTGGCTATAAAAAAAACAGTCCAGCCCTGCCTGTTTGTGCCTACCAGCTGAATATCAACACCTGGTGATTTCTCACAATTCCCAAATCCACCAAGCCAGCTCACACTTCCAGGTCTCTGTCCTTGCTGTTGCCTTTTTTACCCTCCCGCAACCCCCATTTCACACAGCTAATCTCTGTTCTTCCTCCATCTCAACTGAGGTGTCTATTCTGGGAAAAAAATTCAGCCAAATTATTTTAGGTTATTAAGCATTCTTCCATTTTTTCACTACTGTACCTTGGCCAAAGTGCCCACAGAGTTGTATGGTAGTTAATTACTTACATGTCTGTCTCTTTCAAGACAATGATCCTAGATGGCAGGAACTGTGTCCTTTGCGTATCTGTACCTCCACACCTATGCACAGTTTGGAAGTCATGTTGGATTGTGTTCTGACAGCACAGAAATCAGTTGGAGAGGGATGGGGAGGTGGTAGTAACAGGCCTTGAGTAGAGAGGCATCAGCAGGAAAGACTCGAGGAAGAGAAGGCAGCAAGGAGAGATGACTCCAGAAGCAGGACACATCCTTTCTCTCTCTTCACTTTTCAGAAACCAAAGGGACAACAGGCCTCCGCTGCCCAACCTGTCTGGCTCTGGGGTCCTGTTTGAATGCTCCTTCTCTTGCCTGCCCCAACAATACAGATCGATGCTATCAGGGGAAACTTCAGGTCTCTGAAGGTAAGCTGAACATCTGATGGTTTCAGAGGCCAGAAAACCTCAGGCATCTGAGTGTAGCACAAGAGGTTCTGACATTGAGTTCCAGGAATGAGGTAAGGACTGGATTCCTCTCTGATTTCCTCAAACATCTATGTGTCTCCCCATCCTTGTTCCACAGGAGACATCAACTCACTTTTGGAGATCAAAGGCTGTACATCCACCATTGGTTGCAAGCTGATGTCTGGGGTCTTTAAAATAGGACCCCTGTGGGTGAAGGAAACTTGCCCCTTCAGGTCCATCTCAACCCGAAAGATTGACAGTGGGGCCACATGGCTTCACACTTCAGTTTGGAAGTTAAAGCTACTGCTGATGCTGTTACTGCTTGTCCTTGGAGGGAGTGCTTCTGGTCCCTAATCACCTCTTCAGACTGGTCATCGGCAGCTTGAGGAGCAGGTGGAGATTTGAAGAGCAGTTCCTGTGAATGTATTTGACATTTCTAATAAAGTTTCTGCTGTGATTTGTCTATGCCTAAAGACTACAAGTGGTGTTATTGTGCTAAGAGGGTCCTTAAAATTCATGCTGTCCAACCCACACGTTTGCAGAAAGGGAATCAAAGATCTCAAAAACTGAGTGAATTCCTTACACTTACATAGCTATGGACAAAGCCATAAAGTCTGGTATTTCTTTCACTATAGTAGGCTTCCTTCTCTTGCTGGCTAGACAGGAGACTAACATTATCCTCCTCTAGAACATTCCCAAACCAGTCATAAGGCCAAAATCATGTGCTTTGGGGTTCTAATAATTCCCAGGGAGGTGTGTCAGAAAAATCAGACTCCAATTCTTCAGTTACAATGGGCCCTGTCTCCCCTATCCTGTTTGTTCCTTGCCCACTTTACATCACTCCTTTTCAACTCTGCTGCCTCCTTAAGGCCTCCTCAGTGGACAGAGAGAATTTAGGACCAAGCTAGGGCTCCGTAGGTTCTGGTGAGAGTGAGCCAAACAAAAATTTGGTTGGGGAGATTTTTTTTTTTTCAAATTCGTATGCTTTTTTATTTAACTTATTACTCAAGAATACATAAAGTCTATGTTATTGTAAAAGACTCCAGTGATACAGGAGCTGTATAGAGCAAAGTAAAAGGTAGAGGAAAGAGAAACAGACTTTTTTCATTTTTTTTTAAAGCAGCTTTATTGAGGCTTAACTGACATACAATAAACTGCACTGGAGGTGGGAGGAGAAACTTTTATTGCAAACTGTTGACCCCTCCCACAAAGGACGGGGAGCCTAATCATAGCATAGTCCAGCCAAATTCTTTCTAGAAAGTTCTCTAGTTCTAACTTTTGGAGTTAAAGCCTCCCCACACAAGTTAATATTTTATCTTTGTTCTTAGGCATCCAGCTCTCCATTGTGTCAGTTTGGTAAATCTCTCTAAAGAGTGAGAAGAAACACCAACAAAATTTTGACTTGATGAGGGGACATATAAATGTGGGAAATTACCAGCATTCAGAGCCATGACTAGTAAATACTATCTGGGGTAAAACAAAATCAGAAACAAACCAAATAAACCAAAAAAGCCAAGTAGGTGTGTCCCATAGGACACTGGTTTCTTTTTTTTTTTCATGATTAAATAAGTTTTTATTGTCACATTTAACTGCTTTGTCAGATATACATTGTAGGTTTCAGTATGGCATAAAAATAAAAATATTTTCCTGAATGTCAAAATCTGAACAGAGGAGATGGCGATGGCACTTAAAAAAAAATTCACACTGGTGCTGAAGCCACTAGAAGGTAGCTGGTAAACACTGGAACACATTCGCAGATAAAGCGGTCTGAAGTGAAGTGATGTGAAAGTCGCTCAGTCATATCCGACTCTTTGTGACCCCATGGACTATACAGTCCATGGAATTCTCCAGGCCAGAATACTGGAGTGGGTAGCCTTTCCCTTCTCCAGGGCATCTTCCCAACCCAGGGATGAAACCCAGGTCTCCCGCATTGCAGGCAGATTCTTTACCAGCTGAGCCACAAGGGAAGCCCTGCAACATTTCAAATCAAATGGCAGTGGTATAAGGCCAATAAAACTGGAGAGTAGGAAGATACAGAACCCGTCAAGTAGCTACCTGAAGAATGGTACTTTGAGCATTCAATTTCCAGTCAGACTAAAACTTCTTTCTTACAAAATGAAACTACTTTTTAAGAACCTGGATTTTAAGCCTTTTTAACAACTTCCTTATTCTTACAGGTTGTAACTAGTCAAAAGAAAAGGCAGTTATAATACATGGCATTAGCTTTGTGGGCTGACCCTGACATAAGTGGGGGAGGGGGTCTTGTCATTTCCAAACCAGGAGCCTGTCATACTCATGAACGTCTGTAGTGGTTTCACACGTTCTGGGCAAAACTAGAAAAGAAGCAGTAAATAAAAATGTTAAGTGCATCCCCAAGGAAAGTCTCTACACATTCCACAGCTATATGCTGAATGGTAACTTAAAAAAGTATGGTTATTCCAATTGAAAATGAATCCCTATTCAATAACCAAGCTTCCCAAACAGCTTATTAAATATCTTTCTTCCACAGATAAGACTAACACTAGGATTTGTCAGAAGATCTACACAAGTTATCTCTATGTATGAACTTGGCTAAATCCGCTGTGTCTGGAGTCTGTTCCTCATAAAACTCAGGTCTAGAACATAACTCCGTTCTGTTATACTGTTGTGTGTCCTTCATTTAAGACTTCAGAATAGAGACCGTAAACGTGGCTAACGCAACATAGCAGTCACTGGAATCCCCCGAAAGAAAAATAAGTAATTCATTTTATGACATACTTATTTGGATGATTGCTTACTGGTAATTAGTATTCCTACATTTTTTTTAAGGCAACCATTTTAAGTGACAATACATGTCAGGCTAGTAGAAAAAAGTGGAAACAAAGCCCTCTCTTTTGATCTCACAAAGTCATGCAGACAAAAGAAGGTACATCTGGTTTGTTCCAATCTTTGAACATTGCTGCTAAACTAGTTTTCCTTTGAAAAAGTAAATTTCAAGGCATGATAGTGCAAGAGGTAAGGTTTTGGTTTATAGAACATTTATAGAATAATTGTGCTTAGTCTCTAATTTCCAAATTATTTTAAAGAACAGAAACTGCATTGATAAATTTATCTTTGCCTAAATTTACCAGTACACCATGAATTGCACCAGAATTCGCACAATTGATTATCCTAATGACTCTGTTGTGAGCCTTGCACACTGCGTCTGCAGGCAAGGACCCCGCGTGGACCCCTTGGAGGCTCCTCCAAGGTCTGTGCCCAAAAACTCTTGTCTTGGGGAGTCCAGGGGTCTGAGAAAGCAGTTCTCCCCCCAGAGGAAGTCCTCAAAAACTCTCTCAATTAGCGATTAAGAAAAACAGTGCTAACTGGAGAGTTTCTTGCATTCAGTTAAATCTGGGAGGTCTGAGTGTTCCTGGAGCCCTCATCAGGATGTGTCATGGGTCAAGAACCCCTTGAATGTGAGTATTCGCTATTAGAGGACTCTGTAGGGTCAATCAAATTTTCACAATCACTGTCGTCTGATTACTCAGCACTGTCTCCAGCTGCTCTGTGGGAAGGAGGGGGTCTGCTCCACTTTCAGGATATTTCAGTCCAGCACTGGTGAAGGCATAACTGGAGGAGTCCATGGCTTGAGGTCGAGGCATACAGATGCTAGTTTCCATGTGAGAATGGCTCAGGGTACTTTCTTGATTATTTGGGTGAAGATCAGAATTAGGCGGAGGCGGGTCTGAGGGCTCTGCATCTCCAGGTGTACTTTGACCTTCTGCTGTGAACCATTGGGCATCTGAGGGCTGAAGGTGGGGTCCACGCTTTCAGATGGCATCTGTCTGCTTACCATTGCCTGCTGCAATAGTCTTGTTCCTTTTCATTCTTCCTCTGAGTGATCTGTCTTCTCAATTGATTCACTTCTGCCTGACAAGATTCAACAACTCGCTCACTCTTTTCTACGGCTGCACACACTGCCTGCACTTTTTCCTGAAGCGCATTATAAACCTGATAAATCGCCCTGATGTCTTTCATTACCCCATCCTTGTCAAAAAAGTCAGTACCATGTTCTTCAATAACTTTCGAATAATTCTGAGAAGTATTTGGCACTGAAGACACCTTATACTCTTGCTGGCTGGTCTTGCCTAGATTGGGAATAGTGAGGGATAGCCTTTGATTATACCTTCTATCTAAAGAGAACATATTCTAAAGCATGAGTGGAATTGCTGGCGTGGAGATGAAGCTGAAGGGCAGGAAGACAAGGTCGGCTGCCCCGAGGATGCGGGTGAGCTGCTTGTGGATCACTTGCCCTCTGTATGACATCTGCTGCTGCGTGTTTCAGTGGAATCGGTACCACCCAATAACTTTTTTTCTCCTGTCTTTAAGAATCCTGTCCAAGCTCTATTCATTAACTTTGCTTGCATAGTCATAAAAACTAAAAAGTTTTGAATAAGGCTGATGGTTATGGATTTCAATTACTGGCAGAAATTCTGCAAATTGCTGATTTGGGAGTCATGTGATGCTGAAGGTTTCCTCTTGCCTTACCTCTCCCAGCAAAAATGCTTCCTGAGAGCGATGGAAGAAGAGAGTTGCAGTGGTCAGCGTTGCTGTTGGCGCTGTGGCAACACACAGCCCTGAAGGGGTAGCCCGAAATGGAAGCCGCCATGATTGAAATCTGACACTGGTTTCTTAATGGCACTGAATACAGTTGCAGAAGACATTCTTGAGTGAATGAAGGAGAGCCACCATTTTAAAAAATTTGGTCTGTGAATTGTTTTAGTATTTTAAAAATTATCATATGCTAATAAGCTTGACATGGCATGAACAAATTTCTCAGGCTAAAATCTGAAGTGTGCAAACTTTCTAATATTTTAATATAAATATATAAGCTATTCAAATGATTTATTTTTATGATACTTTTGCTTATAACAATTCCCCATTCTACCTAGTGGTAGGTAAAACCTAATGAGTTTGGGACTTCCCTGGTGATCCAGTGGCTAAGACTCTGCTTCCAGTGCAGGGAGCCCAGTTGAATCTCTGGTCAGGGAACTAGATCTCACATGCCACAATCAAGAGTTCTCATGCTGCAACTAAGACGCAGCAGGGCCAAGTAATTATTTAAAAAAAAGAAGAAGAAGAGGAAACTTAACCTGTTTGAATAAATTGTTATAAATTCAGCCAGGGTTTTCTCAGTCATTTCAGATCCCCTGCTTGTGCTTAGTCACTCAGTTGTGTCTGACTCTGCAACCTCATGAACTATAGTCTGCCAGGCTTCCCTGTCCACGTGGTTTCCCAGGCAAGAATATTGGAGTGGGTTGCCATTCCCTTCTCCAGGGCATCTTCCCAAACCAGGGATTGAACCCAGGTCTCTTGCACTGCAGGCAGATTTTTTACCACCTGAGTCACTGGGGAAGCCTCATTTCAGATCTAATCAATCAATTCAGGGCTTCTTTTCCTTTCCACTCTCTTTACCCACAGCTTTGCAGGAGTGCTGGTGGGAAGGAGGTGACTGTCTAGTTTTCACCTCTCATGCTGCTTAAGTTCAAGTTCTTACTGACGTCTGGTTCTCAGCTTCCATTCCTGCTGGCTTCCACTGGGAAACCTTCGATCCGGTCTGGTGTTCAGGGGCTCCATGCAGGCCCTGTGAGCTCTGCCATCCCTCTTAACCACTTTGGAGCCTCTTCCAACTGCTCTCAAATCCCACTGAGGTCCTCTAGGAATCTGAAGCAGCCTAGGAATCCCATATAATTGATGAAACTCCTCCAAGTTCTGGAGAAAAGATAATTTCATAGAGACTTACTTTTTCCTAAGGTCCTTGGGAAAGAGATGGGACTTAGACCCTGGAATTTATTACCCACCACACACAGGCCACTAGCATACATTCTTCTCATATTTATTTTTTTGTTTTTTCAGCAATCATGCCATAAGAATTCCCCGCCAGTCCAGTGGTTGGGGACTTAGCCCTCTCACTGCTGAGAGTCTAGTTTGCAGTGAAAAGGAAAAAAGAGGAATGAGTTTTTCTTTCCCTTTTCTGAGAACAAAGAAGATAAACAGAACAGTGAACAAGTCTGAACCTTCCTAGTTTTTACTTTGAAAGTGAAAACGTTAATAGTTCAGTCATGTCTGACTCGTTGCAACCCCCAAGGAGTATAGCCTGCCAGGCTTCTCTGTCCATAGAATTCTCCAAGCAAGAATACTGGAGTGGGTAACCATTGCCTTCTCCAGGGGATCTTCCTGGCCCAGGGATTGAACCTGGATCTCCTACATTGCAGGTAAAGTTTTTACCATCTGAGCCACCAGGGACGTTTTTTACTTTATTTCTTATTGGTAGTCTGCAACTAAATTTTCTTTTCTGACCCCTAATTCTGCATGAGCTACATTTCACACCTATTATCCTTTGACTCTATGCTAATTACATCCTGTATCTGGGCTTACCACTCTCTGCAAACCAACTCTTGTAGTTTTTCTCTTCTTGCATATCAGAAAGAAGGCCTCTGTAACAATACACAGAAGACAATGGACCCAGCTACTGGGCCCCCAGACTGCCAGAGGCTAGCTGACACCACCCTATGACTATTTTGAAACAATATAAGAGGAAGAAGACAAGATCCTAACACCTTTGATCCTCATCACTGATCCCTGATTTCAAGCACTCATCTTATATAAGCCCCTAGACTCCTCATGGTGGGGTGGGCACAGTTCTTGAGGCATAAGCCTACTGTTCCCCCTCTGCCAGCTGAGAATTAAAGCCACCTATTTTTTTCAACTCTTTATCTCTGTATTTGTATTTCTCTTTGGTGGGCAGAGAAAGCCAAGATTTTGACTGCCAACAAACACTAGGGCCCAGGTTCAATCCCTGACCAAGAAAGTGAAATTCCTTAAGATAGTTTAAAAACAAACAAACAAAAAAACCAATCGTGCCGTAAAGCCTTCATTCTTACACTGAAACTTAAAAATTCCATGTCTAATAAGCAAAAGTTAGGCCTTTGGAATTACATCTACTTCCATTTCAATTTACATAATCTATTTTGAAACGTCAAGGCTCAACATAAAGGTATTTTTGGCTCTTTGCATTTCTAGGGTAATAGGCCTACTGACTGACTGTAGGAAAAGGGGCAAGAGAAGTCGTATAAAGAAGGAGGGGCTTCCCCCTTGGTCCAGTGGTTAAGCGTTCACCATGCAGTGCAGGGGACACTAGTCCCATCCTTGTTCTAGGAAGATCCCACATGCTGCGGGGCAGCTAAGCCCGGGCACGCAAAAACTACTGACCCCACACGCCCTAGAGCCTGTGCTCTGTAACAGGAGAGCTGCCACAATGAGAAGCTCGGGCACTGCAACTAGAGAAAGCCTGTGCACAACAATGAAGACCTAGTGCAGCCAAAAATATGAAAAAAAAAAGAACGGGAATGTGGGCAGATAAAAGTGATAGCAAAATATAACCCTGCTATATAGGTACTTCATCCACCCATATTCAGCCTCCATCATCACCCATGATACTCATTGCCCCCTCCAGGGCTGTGTTCATGTCCTTTCCTCTCTGAAATTCCATCTCCTGTTTCCACTTACCCACCCTGGAGGGTCCCACTAGATGCCTCACTGCAACTCCAGCAGATCTTTCTTGACTTCACCGGCACTGATCTCCCTCCGCAGAGCCCTGGCGTACCTGTTAGCTTCCCTTCAATATCATACTGTTCCCACACAATGTATAACCTCCCCAGACAAGGTAACAACACTTCAGCGTCTGACAGCTTTACGACTTAACAGCATCCATAAAATGTGACTGGCAACTTGATGTTATGGGTCTTCCGGAACTGCTTATTGAAGTGAACCAAACTTCTGCTGTTGGGGCTTCCTTGGTGACTCAGATGGTAAAGAATCTGCCTGCAATACAAGAGATGTGGATTTGATTCCTGGATCAGGAAGATTCCCCTGGAGAAGGGAATGGCTTCCCACTCCAGTATTCTTGCTTGGAGAATTCCACAGACAGAGGAGCCTGGTGGACTACAGTCCATGGAGTTGCAAAGAGTTAGACATGACTGACTAACACTTTCACTTTGCACTTTCAAACTTCTGCAATACATGTACACACAGTCCTCTCGAGCAACAAAACTAGGGACTTCCCTGGTGGTCCAGTGGTTAAGAATCTGTCTGCCAATGCAGGGGACATGGGTTCAGTTCCTGGTCTAGAAAGATCCCACATGTTGTGGGGCAACTAAACCTGCTGTGGGGCAACTAAATCCTGTACAATACAAGGACTGAGCTGGAGTATAGAGCCCACACACTGCAATGAAGAGTAGCCCCAGCTCGCCACAAGTAGAGAAAGCCCACTCAAAGCAATGAAGACACAGTGCAGCCATAAATGAATAAATAAATAAAATGTAAAAGCTAAATAATAAAGCCCTAAACTCCTTATTCCTCCAATAACCCTCTCCAAAGTGAAGAGGGAATTCATAGGACCTGGACTCCATCTTAGGCCTGTTTATGCTGATCATGCTTGGCCACCTCTCTAATGGACTCTAAACTCTGTGCTTAGTGCCTATGGAAACGACAATAGAAGGATAAGACCCCCGCTGACAGGGGAACCTTGAAGATCATATCCAGGTTACTCATTGCCTAAGAGAAAACATACACTAATCACCCCTGTCTCTGGACAGGCCATAAATTTTTCTGTACCTATCGGAGTGTAACCTCGGGCTTATTGATTATTGGCCAATTGTTTAACTGTTTAAACACATAACACATAAATGATGAGATTATTGTGATTGTATTTACCCTTCCTTTGTTTATGTAAGTCTCAAGGAGTTTGGGGTGGTGAGTTCAGACATGTACATATGGGGTATAAAAGATTTTCACAAATGCTGGTCGGGGTCCTTGGCTAAGAGAAGACTCTGCCTTGGGCCCACCGATGTAATAAACTGCACTCCACTACCTGCATTGTCCTTCTGAGTGAGTTTGTTTCCCAAAACGCGTGGCTATAACAAAAGAAATCTTTCAAAAAAAGAAAGAAACAACAAAACTAACCACCACCAACTGCCGCTGATTACCTGAAACTTGATGTTAATGAGAAAAAAAAAAAGGCAGTAAGTTCTAGAGAGGAGACAAGAAGAGAGGCAGAAGTCTAAGAAGGATGAGCATTGCAGAAAGGTAAGAATTTGAAAATTCCTCTATTTTGTGATGATGTTTTAGTAGCCAGGTGGGCACATCCTCGTTTAGGGCAGTGATGTCAGAGTGGGAGGTGAATTTTGATCAGGGTTTGCAAAATTAGTTGTTCAGGTTCTTTTATTATTGTTTAGTGCTAATGAAGACAATAATCATTTATTGGGCAATTTATCTGTTTCTTGCTCTAAAAACTTTAGAACCACAATTTGTATAATCCCTCTGTGCATTTTTATAGGGAGTTGGAGGCAATGCAAATATCCATGACTAGGGGAACAGATAAACAAAATGTGGCAGACATAATCTTTAGGTGTGCAACAACACATTGAATTTGCACTATTGGGCTTTCACTGCCATGGCCCAGATTCAATCCTTGGTCAGGGAACAGAGATCCCAATAGCTGGGTGGTGTGGCCAAAGTAAAAAAAAAAAAAAATTTAAATGATTTTAAACTACAAATCTTGAAGAAAAAAAAAAAGACTGTTTAGATTATTCTGGGTCCCTTGAGTTTCCATATAAATTTTAGAATAAGAAGAAAGCTGGAGTTTTGATAAGGACTGAGTTGAATCTCTGGATCAATTTGTGGGTATTACCATCTTAATGGGCTTCCCTGGTGGCTCAGACAGTAGAGAATCCACCTGCAATGCCGGAGACACGGGTTCAGTCGCTGGATCAGGAAGATCCCCTGGAGAAGAAAATGGCAACCCAATCCAGCATTCTTCCCTGGGAAATCCCATGGGACAGAGGTGCCTGGTGGGCTACAGTCCCTCCCTGAGGTCACAAAGAGTCCGACACAACTGAGCGACTAAGTACAAGGGCAAGGGCCATCTTAACAATATTTTAGGTCTTCCAATCCATGTGCATGGGATCTTTCCATTTATTCAGGCCTTTCTTAATTTCTTTCAACAATATTTTCTGATTTTTAAAAAATAACTCTTGTGCTTCTTTAGCAACTGAACAAGTGTTTTATTATTTTTTATATTTTTATTAATTTTGTTTTTAGAGTATTCATTGCCAGTGTATCGAAATACAGTTGATTTTTAAATTTATTTTGTAACCTGAAGCTTTGTACAAGAGTCATACTTTCTTGTATCATTGTAAGTGTCCAATATTTTTATTGAAACCTGAACATTTTATGTAATATATTGTCCCTACTCAGGATACTGATTATAACCAGCAATAATAATAAACAACAAGGCTTTCTTTTGTTGTTCTTTGCTTGTTCAGTGACTTGGCTAGACTATTTCAGTGATGTCTATTTTCTCTGCAGAGAGCCTCTGATATTAGTCCTCCCAGGGCACCTCCTTTGGGCATACACACAGTCTCCCTGGAAAGACAGTGGTTCTAGCAAAGCCGTCTGTCTTTCCCCCGATCTCTCTGGTTATCACACCCAGCTGTTAGGTTCCACTAGCTACTGGCTGATTATTCTATTGTTTTTTTTTTTTTTTTTTAATTTAAATTTAGTTTTGGCTGCAATGGGTCTTTGTTGCAGTGCACAGGCTTCTCATTGCTGTGGCCTCCCCTTTTGCAGGGTACAGGCTCTAGGGCTCAGTAGTTGTGGCCCATGAGCTTAGTTGCCCCACAGCATGTGAAATCTTCCTGGACCAGGGATGGAACCCACGTCCCCTGCATTGACAGGTGGATTCTTAACCATTGGACCATCAGGAAAGCACCTGTCCTATTGTTTTCGACTGTGCCCGAGATATAAACTGCTTTACACTCAGATTCTATTAAATTCAGTTAAGGGTCGTTTCTGAGGCCAAGCTTTGAGTTTGTCCTGACCCCCGGAGGACTCCTGTTAGTTATCTCTTTCGCTAGTTCTCTTTTGTTAGACAGTGAGCCTAGGGTTTAATTTGTTGACATGGTGGGGCTACTAGTCTCGTCTTCATTGCTTACCACCAAAATCTCCATTGTTGGGGACGTCCCTGGCAGTCCAGTGGTTAAGACTTCACCTTCCACTGCAGGGTGTGCAGATTTGATCCCTGGTCAGGGAACTAAGATCCCACATACCTCACGGCCAAAAAAAAAACCCCAAAAAACAAAAACCCACCAAAACATAAAACAGAAGCAATATTGTAACAAATTCAATAAACACTTTAAAAATGGCCCTCATCAAAAAAAAGTTATTTTTGATCTCCATTGTTTGCAGAATGTCCTTAGTCATGAACTAACCACCGCCCCCCCACCTCCCTTTCTGTTCCAAATAAAGTCACTTTCTGTGGGAAGAACCTTAAAGCTCTCTGTTCTTATCTGTATCTCTGAGCCACAGTTTGGGAGCTGGAGGCAAGGACAGTGGAGAGATTTTCTCAGAATGCCACTCCTGCTTTATTATTAACAGGACACTTGGCAAGGGTAGTAGCCTCTGGGCTTCTTGGCTTGCTTCTCCTGGCGTGGAAAATCTTCACTACAAGCAGGCTGGAGTAAGGGTGATGGAGACCCCCGTATTCTCAGCTTGCTATTGCTGAATGGAACCTCGGCCCCATGATTGAAGTTGGGTTGGAGGAGACAGTCCCTAGCCTCTTGATTGCACTTGCCTGAAATTTCCCTCTATCCGTCTGCAACACGGAATTGAGCGGGGTGGGTAAAGCTGGAAGCCTGCCCCACTGACAATGATGCTATATAGTCGTTGGCTGGAGAAGGGGGATGAGGGAATCCGGCTTTTATTTTGTAATTTTTATTGTTAGTTTTTATCTTTAAGGGTCTTCCTTGCTGAGCGAGGGCTTTCTCTAGTTGTGGCAAGCAGGGACTTCTCTCCAGGGCTGTTTGAAGTCTTCTCATTGTTGTGGCTCCTCTGGTCACGGAGCTCCGGCTCTACGGTGAGATGGTTTCAGTAATTGTGGCCCACAGGCTCAATACTTGCAGTACATGGGTTCAGTTGCCCTGAGGCATGTGGGATCTTCCTGAACCAAGGATGGATCTGGTGTCCCTTGCATTGCAAGCTGGATTCTTAACCACTGGACCAGTGGGGAAGCCCAGGAACCTGTCTTTTTACTACACTCAGTTAATGTTCCTTTCATCACCCAGAGCTGGAGGTGCATCTGGAGCATCATTCCAAATCTCGAAGACTTTTGCTGTTCTACTGATATTCAGTGTATTTCCTTAAAGAAATATTTCTTCTTCTTTTTTTTTTTTTTGGCCACACAGTGCTAGCATGTGGGATCTTAGTTCCCCCAACCAAGGATGGAACTTCAGAGTCTTAACAACTGGACTGCCGGGGAGGTCCCTAAACAAATGTTTCTCTGTAATCCATTTAGAGTGACAATGAAAATTCTTTCGTGCTTTTCTGGAACCACAGGTGAAGATTTTCTAGGTTCCTTAGCTGGATAGCCCTTAACATCACCCGGTTTTTAGTTTTGTGGACACTAGGTCGCTTCGTGTCTGACTCTGTGCAGTCCTATGGACTGCAGCCGCCAGGCTCCTCTGTCCGTGGGATCCTCCAGGCAAGGCTACTGGAGTGGGTTGCCGTGCTCTTCTCCAGTTTTCAGTTTCAATCTCAGTTATCAAGCTCCACATCATAGAAGCCAAGAATGGCAACCTCACCTGAATGGTGACCTAAAGGTCATCACCAGCTCCCACAGCCTCTATTACACCCAAAGATTAGGCTCTGGCTTCCAGGTCCTTCATTATTTCTGACCTTGTGAATTTAACTTTGTCTCATTCAAGTTCAGCTACTAACTCATATATTGCTTTCCAAAATACCTGATTTTTTTTTTAAAGGGCAACATGCCTTTTGAAAAACATCGGGGGACCAAGTTTGTGCCAGGTTCTACATTTAGGAATGATGCCAGGGCAGAGAGCCCAGTCCATCTGGTTCTTCCAAAGATTATAGACCGCTGGGAAGGAGGACAAGTTAACTGCAAGAAGGAAGTGAGAAAACTGGCAGGACCTGACCAGAGATCCTCATACTGAGGAGTCCCAGTGTATTTCCAGAAAGAAAGAACATTTCAGATAGGTGAGGAAAGAACAAATGCTTTATTTATTTAATATTTTAATTTTATGGATTATTGTTGTTTTACCATGTTGTATGGGCTTCCCAGGTGGCTCAGTGGGTAAAGAATCCACCTGCAATGCAGGAGATGCAGGCAGACGTGATTTCGATCCCCAGGTCGGGAAGATCCCCTGGAGGAGGGTATGGCACCCCACTCCAGTATTCTTGCCTGGAGAATCCCCATGGACAGAGGAGCCTGGTGGGCTACAGCCCATAGGGTGGCAAAGAGTCGGACACAACTAAAGTGACTGAGCACACTTTAAACCGTTGTGTTAGCTTCAGGTGTATAGCAAAGTTATTTAGTTATGCTTATACATATATTAATTCTTTTTTAGATTCTTTTCTCATATAGGTTATCACAGAGTCTTGGGTAGAGTTCCCTGTGCTATATAGTAGGTCCTCATTGGTTGTCTATCTTATATAGAGTAGGGTGCATATGCTCATCCCAAGCTTCTGATTTATCCCTCCCGGCCGCCGTGTTTCCCCTTTGGTAACCATTTGTTTTCAAACTGTATACAGCCTGCTTCTGTTTTGTACATAAGTTAATTTATAGCTTTTAAAAAAAATTAGATTCCCAATGTGAGTGATATCATATGATATTTGTCTGAGTGGATGAGTGAAAGTTAGTCACTCAGTTGTGTCTGACTCTTTGCGACCCCATGATCTATAGCCTGACAGGCTCCTCTGTCCATGGAATTCTCCAGGCAAGAACACTGGAGTGGGTTACCATTCCTTTCTCCAGGGGATATTCCAGATCCAGGGACTGAACCCTTATCTCCTGCCTCTCGTGGGTCTCCTGTATTGGCAAGAGGATTCTTTATCAATGAGACACTTGGGAATCTTGATAGTTCACAGGGACTAAAGAGAGGGAAATCGAAAAGAAAGGGGGTATATGTATATGTATGACTGATTCATTTTGCTATGTAATAGAAGCTAATGCAACATTGTAAAGCAGCTATGATACTGTTGTTTAGTCAGTAAGTCGTAACTGACGCTTTTGTGACTCCATGGATTGTAGCCCACCAGGCTCCTTTGCACCTGGGATTTCCCAGGCAAGAATATTGGAGTGGGTTGCCATTTCCTTTTCCAGGGGATCTTCCTGACCCTGGGATCTATTCATGTCTCCTGCACTGGCAGGCAGATTCTTTACCACTGAGCCACCAGGGAAGCCCCAAGTAACTATACTGAAATAAAAATTATTTAATAAAAAAATAAGCTTATATCACAAATACTATATGCTAACAAAAACAGTAGACAAGGACTTCCCTGGTGGGCCAGTGGTTAAGACTCTGAGCTTCCATTGCAAGGGGCTTGGGTTCCAACCCTGGTTGTAGAACTAAGAACCCCTATATCACAAGACACAGCCAAAACAAGCAAACAAAAAGAAAACCAGAAGACAACTTGAGTGACTACAGGTTCGACATGTCTTGCAATCAAGTTGGCAAATCAGCCAATGGCAGGATGAAGTTCTATGTTTGATTTCCAGGAATTTCAGCCCAACAGCTCTAGGAGAAAGGGGTTAAGAAACTCTTAAGTCATTTAGGCAGCACTTGGGCTAAAAGGTTGAGTGCCTGAGCTCACCTTTTCCTCTCACCATTTTGTCTGATGACATTAGGAGCAACCAACCAAGGTCATTATATTCCTTAGTTTCTCCCAAAATGTTCAAACGTCTTATCAACAGAGTCACATAGAACCCTGCTTGTTATTTTAAGTGGTTGATTAGGCATATCTAACAGATATTTTGCCTAACTCTAAACCATGGACTATCAGTGGTCTCTTTACAACTGGGAGGTCATTAGTGTCTTTTATTTCAGCTACACCACGCAGCTTGCAGGATCTTAGTTCCCCAACCAGGGATCAAACTCGTGCCCCTGAAGCAGAATTCACAGCCCTAGGTCTCATTTTAAATGCATTTCAAACCACTGAGGCTTGGAGACATTAAACTGCCAGCCAATGTCCTGTACTTTCCATCTGAGAGATACAATTGAACAGCATGCTCTCAAGTTGAGGAATGATCAAGCATTGACCAGGTGAGGTTGATTCCTATCAGGTTGAAGGGATGTTCACCAGTTATTTAAGAAGCAAAATGACTTGGTCAGCCACAGGAGAGCAAGCTACCATGGCATCGTGTTTGGCGCTCTTTCTGATTTGGGCTGGCGTGTCTGTGTTTCTACAACTGAACCCTGTGCATGGAGGTGAGAGGGGGGTGACAGGCTAGAAATGATGAGAAACACCCTGCCCCAGACATGGACTGATAATTACGGTCGTGATAATAATCACAGCAGCGACAAATCTTCTCCCATTTCTTGAGTACGTCCCAAGGGACAGACGTTATGAAGGGCTTCACATTTTACTTAATATTCAAGAAACTCTATGAAATTGAAACATAGATGAGTTTGGCAGCAAAGCTAAAGGCCTTTTTGAGAGCTGCCTCATTCCTGAATCTCCATTGCACCATCCCAGACACAGGCAACTTACTCCCAGGGTTGGTTATGTTGTTCAGATGAAGAGCTTTTGATGCTTGTAGAGCTGACTGTTTGAAATATTGGGTTGGCCAAGAAAAAAGTTCACTCGCTTTTGCCATAACATCATATGGAAAAACTAGAGTCAACTTTTGGGCCAACCCAGTAACAGGGACAGTGTGGTCTCTGGGCGGGCCCAATGAACAGTACACTACAGCAGACCCTGACTTTGTGGTTGAATTCAGGTATGTCCACAGGGCGCAGTGAGAACGTGCCAGGGTCTCCCTCATCTGTTCTGTTAGCTCTCTAGTCTTCGAGTACATTTGTTCAGGTAAACAAGGACTTCAAAATATAAAAGAAAATAAAAGCTAGAGATGTAAGGCAAGTCCTACTACAGATGATATTCTAGTCATGGCCCTGCTTTATTGTTTTTTTTTTTTGGTTGTTGACATTATTTTTTTGTTTGTTTGTTTAATTTTTAACTGGAGGCTGGAGCTAATAGTACCGTCTCAGTCATGGAAAGAGGTAGGTATGCACATTCCCCAAGAGGGCAACCCCAGAGCGCATCAAACATGAACATGTGTAGATGGCAGGGCTGGAATCTGAACCCAGAATCCAGGCTTCAGAGCTCGTGCCACATGCTGAAGTAGAAACTGTCCAAAGTCACATTTGTACACCAATCTTTACAATTTATATATTTTTAACACGTCAACTAGTCACTTTTTATTTGTATTTCTTTATATTTACAGACAGGTGTATATTTCCAAATGAATTTTTTTTCACTATCAAAAAAATAGTAGAGTAGAAACTGTCCAAAGTTAGAGAACCCTTCCTAGTCCCTGAGAGAGGGACCACACCACATTGACCTTGACATCCCCGATGCTTAGCAGGGGCTCTGTGCACAGCAGGCTTGGGGGTGATGAGCAGGCTTGAAAGGAGATTTTGCCAGAGTTACCAGAGACATCATGAAACCCTAAGTGCCAAAGAAGCAAACAATGTCTTTCTTCTTTCAGATGATGAATGTGTTTTTCCACTCACCTATGGAAACAAAAAGCATTTTGACTGCACATTCCGTAGTTCCATATTCCCGTGGTGTTCCCTCGATGCAGAGTATATAGGAAGATGGAAATACTGTACTAAGAGAGGTAAGTGTGCAGTCTGTCCTCATGTGAGAAGCACCTGGCTTCCCAGATGAAAGGGGGACTGTCCAAATTGCCTCCTAGAGGGAAGCTGCAGGCATCTCCTGATCCAGCCCTCTGCGTTCCATTCCTGTCGCTTGCTCTCTTTTATTCTGGGGGGGAGGGGGGCTGTGCTCAGTCTTTGTTGCTGGGCCCAGGTTTTCTCCAGCTGCAGCAAGTGGGTTCTTCTCTTTGTTGGAGTGTGGGTTTCTCATTGTGGTGGCTTCTCTCGTTGGGTAGCACAGGCTCTAGGCACAAGGGCTTTAGTCGTTGCAGCCCGTGGGTTCAGTAGTTGAGGTGCCCATGCCTATTTTCTCCTCGGTGTGTGGAATCTTCCCGGACCAGAGATGGAACCAGTGTCTCTTGCATTGCAAGGCATTCTTAACCATTGCACCACCAGGGAAGCCCCACTTTCTCTTGAAAACACTACAAATAATCCTCCTGCAACTAGTGTTTTCACCTATCCCTTCTATTTTTTCAGACTATGCCAAATGTGTTTTTCCCTTTATCTATGAAGGCAAGTCATATGACACTTGCATAATAACTGGGAGTATTACATTGAGCTATTGGTGCTCACTCTCTCCAAACTATGACCGGGATAGAGTTTGGAAGTATTGCTAACAGTAAAAAGAGGTAAGAGTGTCCAGGGAAGATGGACAGGGGTGAGCAGGGAAGAGAGAGGGCTGGGTAAAGAGGTGGAGTCAGATGCCAGAGTGAGAAGGAGGGAGGAGGGAGAAAGATGCCGGGCGAAGAGTGAGGAGCGGAGGTTCACGAGGAGAACGACACAGATATGAGGATGAGGAAAAGGGGGAGGAAAGATGGAAACAGAGGAAGAGACAAAGGCAAAACGCAAGAGAAGTGGAGCGGTGAGTCCAGAAGAAAGAGAGATTGCAGGATGACGGATGGAAGGACGAGTATCCGGGGAGGATCAGTAGCAAGAGAAGATGGAAGGAAGGTGAGAAAGGGGTAGAGAGAGGACAACACAGTCTTAGGAGCAGGCGTGAGACGGTAGGAGTCAAGATGGGATGAACAGAAAGCAAAGGAGAAACAGATCTTTGCCCTCTGTGGGACTGACCGAGAAATGAAACAGACTTCATTAACACGGATCCCCAAATTATGTTCAGTTACTGCCCAGTGCACCCACCCATGGCCACGGATGCAATCAAATCTTTGAAACTTCAGTGGAGAAAACCAAGAACTCTCAAGCGAAGGTGATGCTCTGAGTGACAGAGTGAAATCCTTTCCCTACATCTCCACCGTGTGCCTGCTGCGCATGGGTCCGATCAATAAACACTTCCTCTGCAGGTGTGGTCTTATTTTTTTTCCCTCCACAAAGAAACCTGTGTATCAAATGGAAGGGTCTCGGTGGGCTCCGGTTAACCAGGTGGGATCTTCTTGTTTTCCTTTCCCTTCCTCGGGGTCCCGATGGAACATCAAAGCGCATCACAATTGTCCCTCCTGGGGGTCTGATTGACAGGTGAAGACCTGGTGGTAAGACCTGAAGTGGAGTGGGAGGAGTCCCAGAGGGTATCAAGCGCCCGTCCTCGCCATAAGAGATTTTTCTTTTCCCAACTTAGCTGAAATGTTATTTCTTCTTGGAGTTATTCTCTGATTCCTCAGTATAAGGAGTCCCGTCATGTCTTCTCAGCTCATCCTTTCTCTCCTTACAATTAAACTGCCCATCTCTCCAGGGGGACTGTAATTGGTTTAGGGGAAGACAAGATGGACTGTGTTTGCCCTGGTTTCAGTCCTAAATGCAGAATCTAACACATCCATAGGAATTTTAGACAAATATTTTTTTCCATCACTAACAGGGCCTGATTGAAAGAAGGTTCAATTCACAGATGTCAGAAATAATGAAGGGCCTGAAAAGGCCTCATCACTAAATTTTATCCTGGAAAATCACTCAGTGCCTATCACAAAAACAGAAATATAGACCGACGGAATATGATAGAAAGCCCAGACATTAACCCATGCACCCGTGGGTACTTTATATTTGACAAAGGAGGCAAGAATAGACAGTGAGGGAAAGATAGTCTCTTCAATGAGTGGTGCTGGGAAACTTTTACAGCTACATGTAAAAGAATGAAATTAGAACACTTCCTAACACCATACACAAAGGTAAACTCAAAATGGATTAAAGACCTAAATGTAAGACTGGAAACTTGAAAGCTCTTAGAGGAAAACACAGGCAGAACACTCTCAGACATAAATCACAGCAAGATCCTCTATGATCTGCCTCCTAGAGTCATGGAAATAAAAACAAAAATAAACAAGTAGGACCTAATTAAACTTAAAAGCTTCTGCACAGCAAAGAAAACCATAAAGAAGGTGAAAAGACAGCCCTCATATGGGGAGGAAATAACAGCAAATGAAAAACTGACAAGGATTAATTTCCAAAATATACAAGCAGCTCATGCAACTCAATACCAGCAAAACAAACAACCCAATCAAAAAGTGAGCATATGACTTAAACAGATATTTCTCCAAAGAAGGCATAAAGGTGGCTAATAAACACATGAAAAGATGTTCAACTTCTTTCATTATTAGAGACATGCCAATAAAAACTACAATGAGGTATCACCTCACACTGGTCAGAAAGGCCATCATCAAAAACTCTACACACAATAAATGCTGGAGAGGGTGTGGGGAAAAGGGAACCCTCTTACACTGTTGGTGGGAATGTAGATTGATGCAACCACTATCGAAGACGGTATGCTGCTGCTGCTGCTGCTAAGTCGCTTCAGTCGTGTCCGATTCTGTGCGAGCCCATAGATGGCAGCCCACCAGGCTCCGCCGTCCCTGGGATTCTCCAGGCAAGAATACTGGAGTGGGTTGCCATTTCCTTCTCCAGGGCATGAAAGGGAAAAGTGAAAGTGAAGTCGCTCAGTCGTGTCCGACTCTTAGTGACCCCATGGGCTGTAGCCTACCCGGCTCCTCCGTCCATGGGATTTTCCAGGCAAGAGTACTGGAGTGCGAAGACGGTATGGTGATTCCTTAAAAAGTAGGAATAAACCTACCATAAGATCTTTCCGTATCTTGTTACCAAAAGGTACACATGGGGAGTCTGGCTGCTTGCCGCTCAAAAGCCAGTAAACAGGCCAGGTTGGTGGAAAGGAAAGTTTGCTTTATTTCAGATGCTGGCAACTGGGGGTGGTAGCGTGGAGGACATCTGTCAAAAGGCCGACTCCCCACCTGACAAGCAGGGGGGGAGGGTTTTATAGACAAAGTATATGTGTGGGTTACATGCAGAAACAGTACAGTCATCTCTAAGAATCATCTTCAGATTGGTCATCAGTGGTCTGACCAGCATCATCTTGAATGTTTTAGGTACAGTTAATCTTCAGTTCCAGGGTCCGTTTGTTCCCATTTCTTTGTGATCAGTTCTCGGAATTGTGCCAACTCAACTCCTGGGTACAGTCTGGTCATCATGCAGTTAACTTCTCCACTTGGTGTTTTCATATCCATAAGACAGCCCACAGGATATGGCTCAGAATATTATCTATAGCCCTTGAGAAAGAACTAAAGGTCCTTGACTATGCTTAATGACTACGTTACTATTATTTAGTCTCCTTAGACGGTTTTCCTTTGTTTCAGCATTTCTCATTTCTCTGATTAAACTTGTTCTTTGACTAAAGTTTTCCACAGGCAAAAGGCAGGCAGAAGGCATGGTTGGGGGAGTGGCAAGGATCACAGAGTCCTGCTCCATTTCAATCTCAGTACTGGGCATATACCCAAAGAAAACCGTAATTGAAAAAAAACACCTATAACCCAATATTCATTGCAGCACTATTTACAAGAGCTAGGACATGGAAGCAACCTTAATGTCCACTGACAGATAAACGGATAAAGAAGCTGTGGTACATACATACAGTGGAATATTACTCAGCCATAAAAAGGAACACATTTGAGTCAGTTCTAATAAGGTGGTTCCTGGGAACAAAGTGAGAGTCACTCAGTCGTGTCCGACTCTTTGTGACCCCATGGACTATACAGTCCATGGAATTCTCCAGGCCAGGATACTGGAATAGGTAGCCAGAGTGAAATAAGTCAGAAAAAGGAAAACAAATATCGTATACTAATGCATAGATATAGAATCTAGAAGATGATACTGATGAAACCTGTTTACAGGGCAGCAGTGGAGACTTAGAGAGAACAGACTTGTGGACACAGTAGGGGAAGGAGAGAGTGAAACAAACGAAAGTAGCATGGAAACAAATACATTACCGGATGTAAGATAGATAGCCAGTGGGAATTTGCCCAAATCAGGGCTCTGTGACAAACTAGAGGGGTGGGATGGAGTGGGAGGTGGGAGGGAGGTTCAAGAGGGAGGAGACATATGTATATACTTATGGCTGATTCATACTGAGGTATGGCAGAAACCAACACAATATTATAAAGCAATTGTCCTTCCATTAAAAATAAATAAATTTGAATTAAAAAAAAAAAACCATTCAGTGCCTGTCTAAGGAATCCTTGGGACCTGGTGATAGAGGTCACCATCCAGGGAAGAGATACCCAGACTTTTAATCACTGTGCAGCTGGGGGTACTGATAGAATGTTTGTCCCCTGTGATTTAAGGCCAGTAACTCAGAGCTTCACTTGAAACCAGGACATAAAACTAAAGCATAATTTTTAAGTTAAATAATCAGAGGTTTTAACTGAAAATATTTTAATAAACATAAACAAAAGGAAACCAGGGGCTTCCCTGGTGGCTCAGTAGTAAGGAATCTGTCTGCCATGCTGGAGACATTGATTCCATCCTGGTCTGGGAAGATTCCACTTTTCCCAGAGCAACTAAGCTCACGTATCCCAACTACCAAGCCTACTCTAGAGCCCAGGAGCTGCATCTACTGAAGCCTGAGTGCCCTAGAGCCTGTGACCTGCGACAAGAGAAGCCACCACAATGAGACGCCCCTGCACCACAACTAGAGACCAGCCCCCAGTTGCCACAACTAGAGGAAAGCCTGAACCACAATGAAGACCCAACACAGAAAAAAATCAAATAAATAAATAAAAAGTATAAATAAAACTAACGGGAGAGAAATCCAAAAAGGAGTGGAGACAGATATGGCTGATTTTTTTTGCTAGGCAATGGAAGCTAACACAAGATTGTAAAGCAAGTATGTTGTTGTTGCTATTGTTTAGTCACTAGGTCATGTCAGACTCTTTTGTAACCTCCATGGACTGTAGCCCTCAAAGCTCCTCTGCCCATGGGATTTCCTAGGGAAGAATACTGGAGTGGGTTGCCATTTCCTTCTCCAGGGGATCTTCTCAACCCACGAATCGAACTTGTGTCCTCCACATTGGCAGGGGTATTCTTTACCACTGAGCCACCAGGGAAGCCTAAAGCAACTATACTGCAATAGAAGTTATTTAATAAAATAAATAAGCTCTATATCGTAAATACTGTATGCTAACAACAACAAAAGCAGTAGACAGGAATTTCCCTGGTGGTCCAGTGGTTAACACTCTGAGCTTCCACTGGTCGTTGCACTAAGAAACTCCATTCTTAGTTGCTTAGTTGCTCTGGGAAAAGTGGAATCTTCCCAGACCAGGGATGGAACCAATGTCTCCAGCACGGCAGACAGATTCCTTACTAGTGAGTCACCAGGCAGCAAGGCCCAGCAAAAACAAACAAACAAAAAAAAACAGTAGATACCCTGAGAAGCTGACAGTTCAGCTTGCCTTAGAATCAGGTTGGCAAATCAGCCAATGGCAGGATGAGGTTCTATGTTTGAATTCTAGCAGTTTCAGCCCAGCAGCGATAGCAGAAAGGGATCAAGAACCTCTTGAGTCATTTAGGCAGCAGTTGGACTGAAAGTTGGAATTCCTGAGCTCTCCTCTTTCTTTCAGCAGCAACATTAGGAGCAAGCAACCAAGACCATTATCTTCCTTAGGTTCCCCTCAAATGTTCAAAAGTATCACCTACAGAGTCACATAGCACCCTGACTGTTGTAAGTGGTTGATTACGCATATCTAACAGATATTTTGCCTGATTCTAAAACAGTTCACACCACGGACTGTAAGTGGTCTTAAGGTAGGAGATAGTGGATCCCTGGGCTGGACACGTGGTATTCAGCAAGTGGAGTAAAATTCAAGCTTGGTTCTCACCCAAACACTCCAAGGACAAAGCTAGAGGCAGGAGCTGAGGTCTGCTAAAGCAAAGAGATAAGGTGCCCACTCCTAAGGTCAAGAGGTCAGGGCTGACTGCCCCGTCCGCACTTGTCCAGGAAGGCTTCCTGGAGTCAAAGAGGGAGGCGGCCCCACTCCAGAATAAGTGTAGACAAGCAGCCGGAGGCCTGTGTTGGGATCCATCTTAGTAAAAAGTTAAGCACGCATCTTGTGGAGGGTCCATGGACCAGACAGCTGTGAGGAAAGAAACAAGATAATTGACCAAATGTGAACAGAGACCCGGAAGGACTGTCCTGTAAAAGTGGTGTACTTCACCTCTTTACCTCACACCTCCTGCTTCAGGCCGCCTGCACTCCTCTCAGGCTGTGCATCGCTGCCTAACTTCTGAGTTGGATAAACAAACTGTTTTTCTGTGTGGTCTCGCATCTGTTGTGAAGTGTCTCTAATAATAAGCTTGGCACTTGTTTTTACAGTTTTTGATTCCTTGAAACTTTCTTGCTTTCAAACAGGGGCAAGAGCCAGGGCTCCTTAGCTTCTAGACTCTAGCCTAACCTGGTTAGTGGTGAGGACTCCTAGTTTTCATCCAGGTGACCCAGGTTTAATTCCAGGGCAGGGAACTAAGGTCTCTCTAGAGGACCACTCACTGCTCTCCCTCCGAGATCAGTCGCTTTAAGACTGGGAGTTCATTAGTGTCTTTTCCTACTTATTGGTCACACAGTGCGACTTGCAGGATCTTTGTTCCCAACCAAGGATTAAATCTGTGCCTCAGCAGCGGAAGACGGAGCCCTAGGTCTCGTTTTAAATGCATTTCAAACCCCTGAGGCTTGGAGACATTAGACTGCCAGCCAATGTCCTGTACTTTTCATCTGAGAGATAAACTTGAACAGCATGCTCTCAGGCTGAGGAATAATCAAGCATTTACCAGGTGAGGTTGATTGAAGGGATGTTGGGGTCACCGGTTAAATAAGAAGCAGATCAACGTTGGCCAGCCACAGGAGAGCAAGCTACCATGGCACCGTGTTTGGGGCTCTTTCTGATTTGGGCTGGTGCGTCTGTGTTTCTACAACTGGACCCTGTGAATGGAGGTGAGGGAGGGGAGATAGGCTAGAACTGGTGAGAACGACCCTGCCCCAGACACGGTGATTGTGCAGTGCTCAGTCGCTCACTCGTGTCTGACCCTTATGCAACCCACTTGACTGTAGCCCGTCAGGTTCTCTGTCCATGGAATTTCCCAGGCAAGAATACTGCAGTGGGTTGCCATTTCTTTCCCAGGGGGTCTTCCTGACCCAGGGAGAAAACCCACGCCTCCTGCATTGGCAGGTGGGTTCTTTAATGCTGAACCACCAGGGAAGCCCACCCCAGACGTGGACTGATGAGTAAAAGTCATGATAATAATAATACTGTGACCAATACCGCTGCCATCTCTTGAATGTGTCAGAAGGGCCAGCTGCTATGAAATTCACATTTTATTTAATTTTCCAGCAACTCTATGAAATTGAAACCCAGGTGAGTTTGGCAACAGAGCCAAGGCCGTTCTGGGAGCTGTCTCATTCCTAAATCTCCCTTGCACTGTCCCAGACATGGGCAACCTACGCCGGGGTTGGTTACATTGTTCAAATGAAGAGTTTTCGATGTTTGTAGAGCTGACAGTTTGAAATATTGGGTTGGCTAAGAAAAGTTCCTTCCTGTTTTGCCGTACTGTTGTATGGAAAAACCAGAACCAACTTTTGGGCCAACCCAGTAACAGGGACCGTGTGGTCTCAGGGCCGATCCAAAGAACAGTGAGTGTCTGACTTTGTGGTTGAATCCATGTGTCTCGGTAGGGGAGCAACGCGAGTGTGTCAGGGTCTCCCTCCCCTGTTCTGTTTACCCTCTAGTCATTGAGTATATCTGTTCAGGGTAAACAAGGGCTTCAGAATATGAAAGAAAATAAGAGATGCAGGGCATGTCCTACTACCGACAATAGTCTAGTTGTGGCTCTGCTTTGGGCTTTTTTGGTTGTTGTTGGTATTTTTTTGTTGTTTTTAGTTGTTTTTTATTTTTAATTGGAGGATAACTGCTTTACAATGTTGTGCTGACTTCTGCCATATGACAACGCAAATTACCCATAAATAAATATATATATCTATGCAGTCTATGGGGTAGCAACTATATATATATTGTAGTATATAGTATATATATATATATAGTACAGTATATAGTATAGTATATCTTATTATATATATAGTATATACATACTATATGATTATATACTGATATATATATAGTATATTGTGGTCCCTGTAGTGGGAATATATATAATATATATATATATTTGCTACCCATAGATGTGGGGTAGCAAATATATATGTATATCATATATTAAATAAATAATATAACATTATATGTTACATAATATATAGCACATATAATATATAATATAATATTATAAATATAATGATATAATATAATATATAATATTATATTATTATAAATATAATGATATAATATAATATATAATATTATATTATTATAAATATAATGATATAATATAATATATAATATTATATTATTATAAATATAATGATATAATATAATATATAATATTATATTATTATAAATATAATGATATAATATAATATATTATTATAAATATAATGATTAAATATAATATATATTATATTATTATAAATACAATGATATAATATAATATATAATAATATAATAAATATATAGAATATAATTTAATAATATAATGTATAATATAATATTAAGCATATAATAATATATATTATATGTTGTATATGTTATATATTATATATAATATATATTGTATTATATATATTACATATAATTTATATCAATATATACTATAGTATATGTTATAGTTTATATGACTTTATAGAATATATAGTATATATTATATTATATTATAAAATAGTATATATTATATCATAGTATAATATAGTATATAATATATAATATATTATATATTATATTATATTATATTATATTGATTATTGATTATAGTATAGATTATTATTATGTTATATTATATACATATTATATATATTTTTATATAATATATATTATATATAATATATTTCATATATTATATATAACATATATAAATATACAATATAGTATATATTATATTATCATATAACATAGTATATATTATTATATTATATTATAGATTATAATATTATAATCTATAATATAATATATACTTATTATAATACAGAATTCTGTATTATATATAATATATAATATAATATATACTTATTATAATACAGAATTCTGTATTATATATAATATATATAATATGTATATATAATATATATAATACAAAATAATATATATTCTGTACTATATATATTATATATAATATATAGTATGTATAGTATATATTATTATATATTATATATAATTATACATTATATAGATCATATAATTTATATTTCTATAAATATTTGTATTTATATAAATTATATAACTATAAATATAAATACAAATAAATTACATGTAATATATAGTTATAGTTATAATTTATATATATAATATATATGATATACTTATATATAATTATATTTTTTATATGTAATATATTTGCTATATATATTATAGATATAATATATGTTGTTAATATTAATAATATTAACAATGTGTGAATATTACTATTTATATACTATTACTTTCTTCTTCCAGGTCCTCCATGTGCTTTCCCATTCACCTATAGAGGCAAAAAGTATTATCAGGGCACGTCCAAAGGTTCCATATCCCAGTGGTGTTCCCTCCATACAGAATATCAAGGAAGCTGGAAATACTGTACTTGGAAAGGTAAGTGTGCAGCTTGTCTTCATGTGAGGAGCACGTGGCTTCCCAGATGGAGAGGGCTGGTTCATAATTGTCTCCTAGATGGAAGCCTCAGGTGTCTTCTGACCCAGCCCCGTGTGTTCCATTCATGTCCCTTTCGACTCATTTTTTTTCTGGCTGTTCTGGGTCTTGTTGCTGCACGTGGGTTTTCTCTAGTTGCAGCGAGTGGGGGCTGCTCTTCGTTGCTGTGTGGGTTTCTTGTTGCGGTGGCTTCTCTTGTGGAGTACAGACTCTGGGTGCACCAGGTTCCCCAGTTGCAGCGTGTGGGCTCAGTAGTTGAGGTGCCTGGACTTAATTGTTCCTCAGCATTGGTTTCTTCCTAGACCAGAAATCGAAACAATGTCTTTTGCATTGCAAGGCATTCTTAACCACTGGACCACCAGGGAAGTCCCCTTTTCTTTTGGTAAGCCTCCCACCATTAATGTTTTCACCCATTCCTTCTATTTTTCAGACAAGCCCAAATGTGTCTTTCCCTTTATCTATCACAAGGAACGCTATGAAAGTTGCATAATGTTAGAGAGTTTTTTCTCGAGGAGTTGGTGCTCACTCACTTCAAACTATGACCAGGGTAAAGCTTGGAAGTATTGCTAGAAATTAAAAAAAAAAAAGGTGAGTGTGTTCCGGGGAGGATGGGAAGAGACGAGTAAGCAGGGAAGAGACAGAGCTGGATGAAGGGGTGGAGTCAGATGCCACAGTGAGGAGGGAGGAGGCAAGTGGAAAGATGGGATGAGGGAGAAAGATGCAGGAGGAAGAGTGAGGAGCAGAGGTTCATGAGGAGAAACACGCAGAGAGGATGAAGAGGAGAACGGGGACAAAAGATAGAAACAGATGAAGAGACAAAGGCAAACTGCAAACAACGGAGAGAGGGGAGTCCCAGAGGGAAGGAGAAAGAGAGTTTGCAGGATGACAAATGGAAGGAGGAGGATCTGGGGAGGATCAGTGCCAAGACGAGGTGGAAGAGAAGGTGAGAGAGGGGCAGAGACAGGACAACATAATCTTGGAGCAGGCATGAGACAGCAGGAATCGAGATAGAAAGAGCAGAGAGCAAAGGAGAAATAGACCTTTGCCATCTGTGGGACTGACTGAGAAACAAAACTGACTCGTTAACATTGACCCCGAAACTATGTTCAGTTACTGTCCAGCGCATCCCCCCATGGCCATGCAGTCCAGCCTTTGAAAACTCAGTGAAGAAAATCAAGAACTCTCAAGCATGAAGGCGATGCTCTAAATGACAGAGGTGAAATTCTTTCCCAGCATCTCCACCATGTTCCCCCTGCACGTGGGTCCAATCAATAAGCCACTTTCTCTGCAGGCGTGGTCTTTCTTTGTCCCACAAAGAAACCTATGTATCAAATAGGAGGGTCTCAGCGTGCTCAGGTTAACCAGGCAGAATCTTCTTATGTTCCTTTCCCTTCCTCGGAGTCCCCCTGGAACATCAATACACATCACAACTGTCCCTCCTGGGGGTTTGATTGACAGATGAAGACCCAATGGTGAGACCTGAGGTGGGGCGGGAGGAGCGTCCCAGAGGGTATGGAGGGCTGGTCCTTGTCATAAACGATTTGTCTTTTCCCAACTTAGCTGAAATGTTATTTCTTCCTGGAGTTATTCTCTGACTCCCCAGTGTGAGGAGGCCCAATCGAGTCTTCCCAGTTTATCCTTTCTCTCCTTACGGTTAAACTGCCCATCTTTCCAGGTGGACTATAATGGACAGGAAGGGAACAAGGAGAACTGTGCTTGCCCTGGCCTCAGTCCTAACATCCTTTGCATTTATCAAAAGGACTACTCTCCTTTTAAAAACAAATAAGAATTTTAGAGAATAGCACTGAAACATGTATATTACCATATGTGAAATAGATCACCAGTCCAAGTTCGATGCATAAAACAGGGCACTCAAAGCCGGTGCCCTGGGACAACCCAGAGGGATGGGATGGGGAGGGAGGTGGGAGGATGGTTCAGGATGGGGACACATGTACACTCATGGCTGATTCATGTCAATCTATGGCAAAAACCACCACAATATTGTGAAGTAATTAGCCTCCAATTAAAATTAATTAATTAATTAATTCTTAAAAATTAAAAGGAAATACTGTAAAATAAGTGAATAATCTGGGTGGTAGAATTACATTTGATTTGAATCTTGTAAAAAAAAAAATAAGTAGGAATTTTAGACAAATATTTTTTCCATCACTAACAGGGCCTGACTGAATGAAGGTCAAATTCGTAGGTGTCAGAAATAATGAAGGGCCTGAAAGGGCCTAAACCAAAATTTTATCCTCTTCAAAAACACCCAGAGTCTATCTAAGGACCCTCAGGATCTGGTGGTGGATGTTCAGTCACTATCTGGGGAAGAGATGCACAGACTTTTAATCACTGGGCAGGAAGGAGGTATCGATACAATGTTTGTCCTCTGTGATTTAAGGCCAGAAACTTGGAGCCTCACTTAAAACTGGGACATAAAAATAAATAAATAATTTTAAGGTAATAAATAAAAAGTTTTCATTGTAAATGTTTTAATAAAAATAAATAAAAGGAAACCATCATGATGATGTATGGCAGAAACCAACACAATATTGTCAAGCAATTATACTTCAATTAAAAATGAATAAATTAAAATGTTAAAAAAATGCTTAATAAAAACATACAAATAAGAAAAAACCAGTGCTTTCCCTGGTGGATCAGTGGTAAAGAATCTGCCTGGCAATACAGGAGACATGGGTTTGGTCCATGGTCTTGGAAGCTCCCAGAAGCCTCAGAGCAACTAAGCCTAACCACAGCTATCGAGCCTGTGCTCTAGAGTCTGGGAGGCACGGTTACTGAGCCCACGAACCGCAACCACAGAAGAGCCTGTGCTCTCCAACAAGAGAAGCCATTGCATTGAGAAACCTGCCCACCGAAACTGGAGGGTAGTCGCAATTCGCCACAACTAGAGAAAAGCCTGCGAAGCAAGGATGAACCAGCACACCAAAAATAAAATAAATCATTAAAAAAAATTTTTTTTTTAAAAAGAAAGCCAGACACTGTAAGGGCTATGCAGTTAATAAGGATGAGAAAATCTCTCCTGGTCCTAGAGAAAGAGCAAAAAAGCTTCTATTTTTGACTCTCTGAACAGATTATATAGAAATATTGCCCTTTGGGTGAAGTCTTTTCCCAAACCCTTCACACAGTGGTTCATGGCATTGAAATCACACAACTGAAAAATGGAAAGATCACACACACACACATACACAGACACATGCATTCCCAGTTGAAGAATAATGAAAAGTCTACAGCATTGGCAGAAAAAAGATCTAGAACCAGTCTCTAAGGGAATTCCCTGACAGTTGGTGGTTAAGACTCAGCATTTTCACTGTCAGAGTCAGGTTCGATCCCTGGTGGGGAAACTAACATCTCAAATGCTGCTTGGTGCAGCCAAAACATAAATAAATAAATACAAATAAAACCAATCTTGATGCTTCTACCAAAAACAAACCAAAAAACTAGCACATCTCAGACAATACATGCTAAATAATTGGTATATTAGATATCACTTGCTATGACAAAGAAAAAAATAGAAAATGTTATGTAAAAAATGGACCTTGTTTTCATTCTTTAATTTTAAATCAATGTACTCTAATTGAAAGTCCAGAAATAATCCTTCACATTTGCAATTGATCTTCAACAACACATCAAGGTAGTTTAATGTGGGGACTTCCCTAGAGGTCCAATGGTTAAGACTCTGCAGTTTTAATGCAGAGGGTGCGAGTTCTAACCCTGAGCAGGGAACTAAGATCCCATATGCCATGAGGTGTGGTCAAGAAAAAAAAAAGATGGCAAGAATAATATTATACTCTTTGCAACAAGTGGTGCTGAGACAAGCATATGTGTGTGTGTGATAGTTGCTCAGTCACATCACTTGCTCTTTGCGATCCCACAAACCATTGCTCACCAGCCTCTTCTGTCCATGGAATTCTCCAGGCATGAACACTGGAGTGAGTTGCCAATCCCTTCTCCATAAGACAAGTATATCTGCATGCAAACTAAATAAACTGGATACCTACTTCAATATGCAAAAGTAAAGTCAAAATGAGTCATATGCTTAATTTTAAAAGCTGAATCGATATAATTCTTAGAAAAAATATACAAGTAAATCTTCAAGACCTGGGGTTAAGAAATGAGTTCTTATATGTAACATTGAAAGGACAAATGACAAAAGAAAAGGTTTATAAATTGGACTTTATCAGAATTAAATTTATGCTTTAGTTTCAGAAAAATGAAAACTGACAGAATGGGAAAAAAGTATTTGCAGTTCAGGTATCAGATAAAGAACTTGAATCTAGAACATGTGGAGAATACTGACACCTCAATAATAAAGTGACAACACAATTTAAAAGTGAGCTAAAGCGATTGAATAGATACTTCACCAAAGAATATGTACAAATGGCTAATAGACACATGAAAAAGTGTTCAACATCATTAGACATAAAGAAAATACCAATGATACACACAATAGAAGCAGAAGATTAAGAAGAGGTGGCAAGAATACACAGAAGAACTGTACAGAAAATGTCTTAATGACCCAGATAATCACGATGGTGTGGTCACTGACCTAGAGCCAGACATCCTGGAGTGTGAAGTCAAGTGGGCTTTAGGAAGCATCACTACGAACAAAGCTAGTGGGGGTGATGGCATTCCAGTTGAACTGTTTCAAATCCTAAAAGAGGATGCTGTGAAAGTGCTACATTTAATATGCCAGGAAATTTGGAAAACTCAGCAGTAGCCACAGGACTGGAAAAGGTCAGTTTTCATTCCAATCCCAAAGAAAAGCAATGCCAAAGAATGTTCAGACTACCACACAACTGCATTCATTTCACATGCTAGCAAGGTAATGCTCAAAATTCTTCCAGCTAGGCTTTAACAGTACCTGAATTGAGCACTCCCAGATGTACAAGCTAGATTTGGAAAAGGCAGAGGAACCAGAGATCAAATTGCCAACATCTGTTGTATCAGAGAAAAAGAAAGAGAATTCCAAAAATCATCTACTTCTGCTTCACTGACTACCCTAAAGCCTTTAACTGTGTGGGTCACAAGAAACTGTGGAAAATTCTTAAAGAGATGGGAATACCGGACCACCTGACCGGTCTCCTGAGAAATCTGTATGCAGGTCAAGAAGCAACAGTTAGAACCCGACATGGAACAACAGACTAGTTCAAAACTGGGAAAGGAGTACGTCAAGGCTGTATTTTGTCACCCTGCTTTTATAACTTCTATGCGGAGTTTTTGTTGTTCAGTCACTCAGTTGTGTCCAACTCTTTGTGACCCCATGGACTGCAGTGCACCCTATTCTTTACCATCTCCTAGAGCTTGCTCAAACTCATGTTCATTGAGTCAGTGATGCCATCCAACCATCTCGCCCTCTCCTCCTGCCTTCAATCTTCCCCAACATCAGGGTCTTTTCCAATGAATCAGTCCTTTCATCATCAGGTGGCCCAAGTATTGAAGTTTCAGCTTCAGCATCAGTCCTTGCAGCGAATATTCAGGGTTGATTTCCTTTAGGATGGACTGGGTGGATCTCCTTGCGGTCCAAGGGAATCTCAAGAGTCTTCTCCAACACCACAGTTCTAAAGCATCATTTCTTTGCGACTCAGTCTTCTTTCTGGTCCAACTCTCACATCCATACACGACTACTGGAAAAATCATAGATTTGACTATACAGATGTTTGTGGGCAAAGTAATGTCTCTGCTTTTTAATACACTTTCTAGGTTTGTCATAGCTTTTCTTTCAAGGAACAAGCATCTTGGTGTCATAACGGTGGTGTCATCTGCATATCCGAGGCTGGAGTACATCATGCAAAATGCCAGGCTGGATGAAGCTTAAGCTGGAATCAAGATTGCCAGGAGAAGTATCAATAACCTCAGGTATGTAGATGACACCACCCTAATGGCAGAACATGAAGAGGAACTAAACAGCCTCTTGATGAAGGTGAAAAGAAGAGAGTGAAAAAGCTGGCTTAAACTTAGCATTCAAAAAACGAAGATCACGGCATCAGGTCCCATCATTTCATGGCAAATAGATGGGGCAAAAATTGGAAACAGTGACAGACTTTATTTTCTTGGGCTCCAAAATCACTGTGGGTGGCGACTGCAACCACGAAATTAAAAGATCCTTGCTCCTTGGAAGAAAAGCTATGACAAATCTATAAAAGTGTATTAAACAGCAGAGGCATTACTTTGCCAATAAAAGTCCATATAGTCAAAATTATGGTTTTTCCAGTAGTCATATACAGATGTGAGAGTTGGATCATAAAGAAGGCTGAGTGCTAAAGAATTGATGCTTTCAAACTGTGGTGCTGGAGAAGACTCTTGAAAGTCTCTCAGACAGCAAGGAGATCAAACAAGTCAATCCTAAAGGAAATCAACCCTGAATATCCATTTAAAGGACTGATGCTGAAGTTGAAGCTCCAACACTTTGGCCACTTAATGCGAAGAGCTGACTCATTGAAAAATACCCTGATCCTGGGAAAGATTGAGGGTAGGAGGAAAAGGGGGCAACAGAGGATGAGATGGGTTGGAAGGCATCACCGATTCAATGGACATGAGTTTGAGAAAACTCCAGGAGATAGTGAAAGACAGGGAAGCCTGGCATGCTGCAATCCATGGGGTCACAAAGAATTGGATATGACTGAGCAACTGAACAAAACAACAAATAGATTTAAAAGAAAATTTAATGATATTGATACATCAAATAGAGAATACCAATAATTAGAAATTTTTTTCAAAATGACCAAATGTAAATTCCTTAGTTGGAAAGCACAATAACAAAAAAACTCACTAGAGGGCCCCAACAGCAGACTTGAGCTAACAAAAGAATCAGTGAACTTGGTGATAGATCAATAAAGATTATCCAATCTGAAAAACTGGAGGAGGAAATGGCAACCCACTCCAGTGCTCTTGCCTGGAGAGTCCCCATGGAAAGAGGAGCCTGGTGGGCTACAGTCCATGGGGTCGCAAAGAGTCAGACAGGAATAAGCGACTAAGCACAATTTTAAAAAAATAAAAGAATGAAGAAAATTCAACGAGGCCCTGGCAATCCACGGGCCACTATCCCATTTAGCAACATGCACACATAGGAATATCAGCAGAAGAAAGGGGCAGAAATGATAGTAAGATCAATTTGTCGAGTATGGCCATCATAACAATGTTAAGTCTCCTCATCCATGAAGATGGAAGGTCTTTCTATGGATTTATGTCTTCTTAAATTCTTTCTGCAATGCGCTGTACACGTCAAACAGGTGGGTTTTCGATAGGCATGCAAACTATACTCAGCAAAGCTCTTTTTAAAAACTAGAATAGGGAATTCCCTGATGGTCCAGTGGCTAAGAATCTGCTTTGCAACACAGAATGTACTGGTCCAATCCCTAGTCAGGGAACTAAGATCCCAGATGTCTATGGGCAATTAAACTTGAATGCCACAACTAAAGACCCAAAACAGCCAAATAAATAAGTAAAAAGAAAGAAAGAAAAAATATAGACTTAAAAAAAAGAATAAAAGGAAGTTCCTAGCGTGTTTACACTGGGTCCCATGGCCTGGACTATTATCCAGTCAGCAGGAGAGGTGGACAATGAGTTCTTCTCTTTTACAGATTGAATGTTCTTGATACTAATCAGAAAGTCCCAGACATCTCCCAGGGATTCATCTATATGCATATTACCCCCCTGCATCAACCTCATGAATTTTCATAACTGGATTTTTCCTTCAAACTAAGAGAACCAAGGGACACCTCCTCCTCTCATTGCCACAAAGCCTGCCTCCTGCAGCCCCTGCTTATTCACTCTGCACCTAAGTGCAAACCCTGGGTGGCCCCATGTGACGTGCAATGTCCTCCTCCCCAGACTGTGAATATACGTGGCTCATACACGGCTGTCAGCCTCGTCTGTGCAGTGTTGGGTGTTGTGTGTGTGGTTCATTCCCAATATTTAAGATGGACTGAATAAAAGATGATCAGAACAGCATGGCTGTTTCCCTCTTGATCCTCCCAGTACTACTGAACGGCAAGGGGCAGAAGGTCCACTTCTCGGGCAGCCTGCAGACCTCCATTCTCCTCCTAATACTGGGAATCTGCTATGACTCTCACTAATTCTGTTCCCACATTCCACACTAAAAAAAAAACAAAAAAAAAACCTGTCTTATTTTTCCTTTTTATTTCTCCCTTATTCCCATTGTTTCTATTTCTCTCTACATCTGTTTCTGTCACTCAGATCTGGTGTAAATTTCTTGATGAGTCCAGGTTTTCACATAAAACAAGAGGTTTTTTGTTGTTGTTTTGTTTGGGATGGTTTTTGGTTTGGTTGGTTGTTTTGGTTTTTGCCTTGGTGCTTGTGGGATCGTAGTTCCCAGACCAGGGATTGAACCTAGGTCCAGGGCAGTGAAAGTGCAGAGTCTTAACCATTCTATCGCCAGAGAATTTCACAAGTTTGTTTGTTTTTCTAACACTCAAAGATGCTAGAAAGGGTTTCCCAAGTGGCTCAGTGGTAAAGAACCTGCCAGCCAATGCAGAAGACACGAGATCGATGCCTGATCTGGGAAGATCCCACATGCCTTGGAGCAACTAAGCTTGTGTGCCACCACTATTGAATCCTCAGACCTTGAGATCTCCAAGGCAAGAATACTGGCCTGAGTTCTGTTTCCTTCTCCAAGAGACCTTCCCAACCCAGGGACCAAACTCATGTCCTCTGCGTTGGCAGGACAATTCTTTACCACTGAGCAGCCACCAGGGAAGACCAAAACAACTATCTTGCAATAAAAATTATTTAATAAAAAAATAAATAAGATTTATATCATAAATCCTATATGCTAACAACTAAAAACAGTATAGAGGGATTTCCCTGGTGGTCCAGTGGTTAAGACTCTAGGATTCCACTGCAGGCCTGGGTCCCATCCTTGGTCATGGAACTAGTGAACCCCCTTGCCACAAAGGGGGACCAAAAAAAACCAAACAACAAAAACAACAAAAAAGAGTAGGCACCCTGAGAGGTTGAGGGTTCAACTTGCATTGTAATCAAGGTGCCAAATCAGCCAATGGCTGGATGAGGTTCTGTGTTTGATTTCCAGCAATTTCAGCCCTGCAGCTCTAGGAGAAAGGGGTCAAGAAACTCCCAAGTCATTTAGGCAGCACTTAGGCTGACAGTTTGAATTCTTGAGCTCATCTTTTTATTTCACCATTTTGTCTGCTGATGTCAGGAACAACAAACCAAGGTCATCATATTCCTTACTTCCCCCCAAAATGTTCAAAATTATCATCTACAGAGCCACATAACACCCTGTTTGTTATAAGTGATTGATCAGGCATACCTAACAGATACTTTGCCTGATCCTAAAGCAATTCACACCATGGACTATCAGTGGTCTGTTTATGGCTGGGAAGTCAGTAGAGTCTTTTTTGGGCCACACCATGCTGCTTGTGGGATCTTATTTCCCTGACCAGGGGTTGAATCCATGCCCCCTGCAGTGGAAGCAGGGAGCCCTAACTCAGGCAGGAGATAGGCTCCAGGTTAGATATTTATAACTGGCTTCCTGTTTGGATTTCATGGGGTATGAAGAAGTAGGCTTCAGGCTGGATATTTAGAACTGTTAGGTTTTCTGAGACAAGAGATAGATGGACTCCAGTTAAGCATTTACCATCAGCCTCCTGTTTGCTCTCTAGAACGGAAGTAACAGAAACAGGTTTAATAGAAAGTCTTTGTCTCTTGTAAACACCTTGAGAAAATAGTTATGGCAATCGTCAAGGTAATAATCAAGGCAAGGACAAAGGGGGAAAAACCCTGTTTGAGTAAAGGATTAAGGGATTTCTCCTCCCTCAATTTTTGGGAAAAGGGAGATACTCCAGGTGTGCCAAAGGGCTTCTTGTAGGTCAAAAGTCAGGGGATAAAAGCAGGCCATAATGAGTCTTGCTCCTCCCAGAAGCCTTCACTTTGAGATACGTCTGGGTTGAGGGGTGCATGCGCTCCCAGAGGAGGATCCCAAGGTAGGTCACGTGCAGGAAAAGAAACCAGATAACTGGCCAAAGATAAACAAAGACCCTGAAGAGCTGACTTATATAAATGACTTAACCGCCTCTTTACCACAGTCCTCCTCACAAGCGAGGCACCCACCCTTCCTCTCTGGGTGTGCATCTCTGCCTTGCTTCTGTCTTAATTAAACAAACTCTTTCTCACTGTGTGCTTTCCCGCTTGTTGTGCTATGTCTCTAACAATAAACTTTGCACCCACATTTATAGTTTTTGCCTCTGTTAAATGGATTTTTCACTGAGGGCAAAAATCCAGGGAAAAATTGCTGCTAGAGTCTAGCCTTTGCTGTCTGATGGCTAGGATTCCAAGTTCTTATCCAGGCTACGCAGGTTCAATTCCTGGGCAGGGAATTAAGATCTCGCTTCCTGCCAGCACTCTTTGCTGCCTCCTTGAGATCATAAGGACTGGACCTTAGTCTCCTTTCAAATGTATTTCAAACCCCTGAGGCTTGGAGACATTAGACTGCCAGCCAATGTCCTGTACTTTCCATCTGAGAGATAAACTTGAACAGCATGCTCTCAGGCTGAGGAATGATCAAGCCCTGTCCAGGTGAAGTTGATTCTTATCAGGATGCAGAGATGGTGGGGTCACCGGTTATATAAGAAGAAGATCAACGATGGTCAGCCACAGGAGAGCAAGCTATTATGGCACTGTGTTTGGGGATCTTTGTGATTTGGGTTGGCGCGTCTGTGTTTCTACAACTGGATCCTGTCGTTGGAGGTGAGAGAGGGGAGTCAGGCTAGAATTGGCGCGAAAGACCCTGCCCCAGACGTGGATTGCTGTGCAAAAGTCATAATAATAATAATAATCTTGTTGTTGTTGTTCAGTTGCTAAGTGGTTTCCCACTCTCGCAACCCCATGGATTGCAGCCCGCCAGGCCTCCCTGTCCCTCAATATCTCCTGGAGTTTGCCCAAGTTGATGTCTGTTGAATCAGTGATGCTATCCAACCATCTCACAATCTGCTGTCCTCCTCTCCTTTTGCCTTCAATCTTTCTCAGCATCAGGGCCTTTTCCAAAGAGTCGGCTGTTCACAGCAGGTGGCCATGGTGACGGCAAATACATCTACCATTTCTTAAGTATGCCGGAAGGGCCAGATGCTATGAAGGGCTTCACATTTTACTTGATTTTCCGGCAACTCTATGAAATTGAAACCCAGGAGGTGAGTTTGGCAGCAGAGCCAAAAGCCTTTCTGAGAGCTGTCTTACCCCTGAATCTCCATGGCACTGTCCCAGACATGGGCAACCTACACCAGGGTTGGTTATGTTCAAATGAAGAGTTTTTGATGTTTGAAGAGTTCACTGTTTGAGATATTGGGTTTGGTCTGTTTTTTTCCCTTAACATAGAATGAAATAAGAGGGACAGTGTGGACTCAGGGCATATCCTATGAACAGCGTGACACAGTTGAGTCTTGCGGTTGATTTCATGTACGTCCATAGCCAAGCAAATGGAGCAGGTCAGGGTCTCCCTCATCTGTTCTGTTAGCCCTCTAGTCATTGAGTATATCTGTTCAGGGTAAACAAGGACTTCAAAATATAAAACAGAATACAAGTTAGAGATGCAGGGCAGGTCCTGCCACAGAAGGTATTCTGGTTGTGGCCTCCTTGGTTCTATTTTGGTTGTTGCTCTTTTTCTGTTATCTTGTTTTCGTTTTTTATTTTTAATCAGAGGATAATTGCTTTCCCATGTTGTGTTGGTTTCGGCCATACCTCAAGGTGAATCATCCATAAATATGTATATACATACATATATGTATATATAAAATATGTATATATTATATATACATATGGGATATATATCTCTCCTCCTGTTTGAATCTCCTTCCCACCCCACCCCTCATGCTACCCCTCTATGCTGACAACACAGAGTGCGTCATTGGGCTCCCTGTGTTATACAGCAGCTTCCCACTAGCTATCTATTTACACATGGTGGTGTGTATGTGTCAAAGTTATCCTCTCAATTCATCCCACCTGCTTTGTTCCTGCTCCTCCTCCATCCATCTCCTCTGCTCCCGCTTTTCTTCCAGATAAGCAGCTGTCTGAGGACTACTTCATTCCTCTTGAAGAAGACACTGCTTCTGGTGCAGAAACCAAAGGTAATCAACAACGGAAGAGAATGACAACAAACAACAATCCAATGCAACACATTAACATGTGCAGCAGGGTAACTGTGATGGGGATTCTCCAGAGATACTTTACAGGCTGGAGCTAATAGTACCCTCTCAGTCACGGGACGAGGCAGGTGTGCACGTCCCCCAAGGGGGCATGCCCAGACAGCAACAGGGTTGAGGCATCTGTAGATGGTGTGGCAGGAATCTGAACCCAGGGTTCGGGCTTCAGAGCTGGTGTCACTAAAGTGCTAAAGTAGAAAACTGCCCAATCTCACATCTGTATACCAGTCCTCACAATTTATATATTTTTAACAGGTCAGCTAGTCACTCTTTATATCTAGTTCTTTGTATTTATAAACAGGCATATATTTTTAAATAAAATGTCTTCACTGTCAAAAAAAAATTAATAAAGCAAACACTGCCCAAAGTTAGAGAACCCTTCCTAATCCCTGAGGGAGGGACCACACCATACTGACCTTGACATCCCCGATTGTTAGCAGGGAGCTCTGTACCCGGGAGGCTGAAACAGAGACTTTACCAGAATTACCACGGATATCATGAAACCCTAAGAGACAAAGAAGCGAACAATGTATTTCTTCTTTCAGATATGAAATGTGTTTTCCCGTTCATCTATGGGGGCGTAAAATTTTTTGACTGCACACTCAATGGTTCCATATTCCTTTGGTGTTCTCTCAATGCAGACTATACAGGGAGATGGAAATACTGTACTAAGACAGGTAAGTGTGCAGACTATCCTCATAGGAGGAGCCCATGGCTTCCCAGATGAAGGGGGAAGGTCAAAACTGTCTCCTACATGGAAAGTTCAGACATCTTCTGACCCAGCCCCATGTGTTCCATTCACCCCCCTTTCTCTCTTTCTCTCTTTGGCTGTTCTGGGTCTTCATTACTGTGCAAGGGCTTTCTCTAGTTGCAGCGAGTAGGGTCTACTCTGTTGGTGTGTGGGCTTCTCAGGGCAATGGCTTCTCTTGTTTAGAAGCACAGGCTAAAGGGGCGCTGGCTTCATTAGCTGCATCAGGTTGGCTCAGTAGTTGAGATGCCCAGGCTTAATTGCTCCTCCACCTATGGGATCTTTCAGACCAAGGATCGAGCTGAAGTCCCTTGCATTGCAAGGCATCCTTAACCATTGACCACCAGGGAAGCCTCCCTTTCTCTTGATGAGACTAAAAATGACCCTCCCAAAATTAATGTTTTCACCCATTCCTTCTATTTTTCAGACTATGCTAAATGTGTCTTTCCTTTTACCTATGAAAACAAGTCTTATTGGGCTTGCACAAAAACTGGGAGTATTACTAAAAGGTATTGGTGCTCACTCTCTCCAAACTATGACCAGGATAGAGCTTGGAAGTATTGCTAGAAATAAAAAGAAAAAAAAAATGTAAGAATGCCCAGGGAGGATGGGAAGAGACAGGGGTGAGCAGGGAAGAGACAGAGCTGGATGAAGGGGTGGAGTCAGATGCCCAGTGAGGAGGGAGGAGGCAGGTAGAGGGAGGGAATGAGGGAGAAAGATGCAGGAGGAAGAGTGAGGAGCAGAGGTTCATGAGGAGAAACACGCAGAGAGGATGAAGAGGAGAAAGGGGACAAAAGATGGAAACAGATGAAGAGACAAAGGCAAACTGCAAACAACGGAGAGAGAGGAGTCCCAGAGGGAAGGAGAAAGAGAGTTTGCAGGATGACAAATGGAAGGAGGAGGATCTGGAGAGGATCAGTGCCAAGACGAGGTGGAAGAGAAGGTGAGAGAGGGGCAGAGAGAGGACAACAGAGTCTTTGGAGCAGGCGTGAGACAGTAGAAGCTGAGATGGGATGAGCAGAGAGCAAAGGAGAAACAGACCTTTGCCCTCCGTGGAACTGACTAAGAAACAAAAATAGACTCGTTAACACTGACCCCAGGACCATGTTGTTACTGTCCAGGGTATCCACCCATGGCCATGGATGCAATTCAGACTTCGAAACATTGGTGAAGAAAATTAAGAACTCTCAAGCACGAAGGTGATGCTCTGATGACAGAAGTGAAATTCTTTCCCTGAATCTCCCCCATGTTCCCCCTGTGCATGGGCCCAATCAATAAACACTTTCTCTGCAGGTGTGGTCTTTGTCCCACAAAGAAACCTGTGTATCAAATGGGAGGGTCTCAGCGTGCTCAGGTTAACCAGGCAGGATCTTCTTGTCTTCCTCTCCCTTCTTCAGGGTCCCAATGGAACATTAGTATACATCACAACTCTCCCTCCTAAGGGCTTGATTGACAGGTGAAGACCCAGTGGTAAGATTTGAGGCGGGGTGGGAGAAGGATCCCATAGGGTATGGAGGGCTGGTCCCTGTCATAAAGATTTTCCAGACTTAGCTGAAATGTTATTCCTTCCTAGAGCTATTCTCTGATGCCCCTGTATAAGGAGTGCCCACCATGTCTTCCCAGTTCATCTTTTCTCTCCTCACAATTAAACTGCCCATCTTCCACGGGGGACTGGAATTTGGAGGAGGGTCAGGATGGACTGTGTTCAGCGATGGACTGTGTTCACCGTGGGTGGCCTCACTCCTAAGTGCAGAACCTGACATATCCTTGGTATTGATCAAAAGGGCTGCTCTTCTTTTTAAAACAAACAGGAATTTTAAACAAATATTATTTCCATCACTAACTGGGTCTGATTGAAAGACGGTTAAATTCACAAGTGTCAGAGACAATGAAGGATCTGAAAGAGCCTAGTCACAAAATTTTATCCTAATCAAAAGAACCCAGTGCCTATCTAAGGAATCCAGGAGACCTAGTGATGGACTTTCAGTCACCATCCAAGGGAGAGGTACACAGACTTTTAATCACTGTGCAGGAATGTTGTGTTGATAGAATATTTGTCCTCTGTGATTTAAGGCCAGAAACTCAGAGCCTCACTTGAAATCAGGACATAAAATAAATAAATTTAGACTTAAAACAGAAAAAAATGTGTTTTAATTAAAAACACTTCAATCAAAATAAATAAAAGGAAACCAGGGGCTTCCCTGGTGGCTCAGTGGTAAAGAATCTGCCTGCCAACTCAGAGGGCACTGGGCCATCCCTTGGCCGGGAAGCTCCCACACGCCACAGAGCAACTAAGCCCACCGGCCACAGCTGTTGAGCCTGTGCTCTAGAGCCCGGGAGCTGCAACTGCTGAGCCCACGTGCCACAACTTTGGAAGCCCATGCACCCTAGAGTCCGTGTTCTGCAACAAGAGAAGCCGCAGCAATGAGAAGGACGAAGAGCAAAGTAGGGGATTAAGAAGTAAAAACTACTATGAATAAAATAAATAAGCTACAAGGACATATTGTACAACATCAGGGAATATAGCCAATAGTTGACAATAACTATGAATGAAATAAAACTTTAAAAGGTGAATTACTGTTTTGTATACCAGAGACATACAATACTGTATATCAACTTACCTCAATTTTAAAAAGGCAAAATAAAAATAAAATGTCCATGTACACGTTGCTATATTTAAAATAGATAACCGACAAAGACCTACTCTATAGCACAGGGAACTCTGCTCAATATTCTGTAATAACCTAAATGGGAAAAGAATTTGAAAAAGAATAGATACATGTATAATGGAACCATTGAAACTAACACAACATTGTTAAACAACTCTAGCCAATATTAAAAAAAAATTTTTTTAATAAAATAAAATGTTCTATTTCAACAAAAAGTATGAGCTATGCAAAGATATAGAAAATGGTACTTTACACACATAAAAAAATCAGTATTTACTGTCTTTCAGAGATTCAGAAGATAGACTTTTACCAGACAAAGATTCCAAAGTTTATATTATGAATATGTTCAAATAACTTACTTCGTTCAGTACTACAATCTCTAGGCCCATCCATGTTGCTGCAAATGGCATTATTTTGTTCTTTTTAAAAGTCTATTAACTATGTTATTGTTGTTACTGCTGAGTCGTGTCCAACTCTTTTTCAACCCCATGGACTGTAGCCCACAAGCTCCTCTGTTCATGGGATTTCCCAGGCAAGAATACTAGAGCAGGTTGCCACTTCCTTCTCCAGGGGAGCTTTCAGACCCAGGGACCGAATCTATGTCTCTTGCTATGGCAGGCAGATTCTTTATCACTGAGCCACCAGGGAAGCTCTCTATTAACTATACTCCCAATAAAAAAAGAAAAGAAAAATTTGAGAGCTAAAAAAAAAAAAAAATGACATAGATTTAAAAGAAAGTTTAATGATGTTGATACATCAAATAGAGAAAACTAATAGCGAGTTAGAAATTTTTTTCAAAAGGACCAAATGGAAATTCTTAAGTTGGAAAATATAATAACAAAAATAAAAAAACTCACTTGAGGGCCCCAACAGCAGATTTGAGCTAACAAAATAAAAAAGTCAGTGAACTTGATGATCGATCAATAGAGATTATCCAACCTGAGGAAAAGAAAAAGAATGAAGAAAATTCAGTGGAGCCTTGGCAGTCCATGGGATACTATCGGGTTTAGCAACATACACACGTGGGAATACCTGCAGGAGAAGAGGGAAAGCAGCAAAAATAAAACCAGTAAGATCAACTGGGTAAGTATTTTCATCTTATCAATGTTAAGTCTCCTCATCCATGAACATGGAATGTCTTTCTATTGATATAGATCTTCTTAATTTCTTCCTGCAATGCTCTATACACATCAAACAGGTAGATTTTTGATCAGCATGCAAACTATACTTCAGTAATTTTTTTGAAAGTTGCTCAGTTGTATCCGATTCTTTGCAACCCCATGGCCTGCCAGACTCCTCTGTCCATGGAATTCTCCAGGCCAGAATACTGGAGTGGGTAGCTGTTTCCTTCTCGAGGGGATCTTCCCAACCCAGGGATTGAACCCAGGTCTCCCACATTGGAGGCAGATTCTTTACTATCTGAGCCACCAGGGAAGCCTATACTTCAGTAAAGCTCTTTTTAAAAACAAGAATAGGAAATTTGCCTGTGATCCAGTGGCTTAGAATCTGCTTTGCAACTCAAGGGTTGTTCAGTAGCTAAGTCCTGTGCAACCCTTTACAATTCCATGGACTGCAGCACACCAGGCTTCCCTGTCCTTCACTATCTCCCGAGTTTGCTCAAACTCATATCCATTGAGTCAGTGACGCCATCCAACTACCTCATCCTCTGTCGCCCTCTTCTCTTCCTGCCCTTAATCTTATCCAGCACCAGTGTCTTTTCCAATGAGTCGGCTCTTCCCATCAGGTGGCCAAAGTATTGGAGCTTCAGCTTCAGCGTCAAGGTACTCAGGTTCAATTCCTGGTCAAGGAACTAAGATCCCACATGTTGATGGGCAGCTAACCCTGTGCACCACAACTAAAAGACCTGAAGCAGCCAAATAAATAAACAAAAAGAAAAAATATATATGCTTTAAAAAAAAAAAAAACATGAATATAAGAAAGCTCCTTGGGTGCTCACACTGGGTTCCATGGTCTGGACTATTGATCAGTCAGCAGGAGAGGTGGACAATGAGTTCTTCTCTTTTACAGATTGAATGTTCTTGATACTAATCAGAAAGCCCCAGACATCTCCCAGGGATTCATCTATATGCATATTACCCCCCTGCATCAACCTCATGAATTTTCATAACTGGATTTTTCCTTCAAACTAAGAAAACCAAGGACACCTCCTCCTCTTATTTCCACAAAGCCTGCCTCCTGCAGCCCCTGCTTATTCACTCTGCACCTAAGTGCAAACCCTGGGTGGTCCCACATGACGCGCAATGTCCTCCTCCCCAGACTGTGAATATACGTGGCTCATACACGGCTGTCAGCCTCGTCTGTGCAGTGTTGGGTGTTGTGTGTGTGGTTCATTCCTAATATTTAAGGTGGACTGAATAGAAGATGATCATAACAGCATGGCTGTTTCCCTCTTGATCCTCCCAGTACTACTGAACGGCAAGGGGCAGAAGGTCCACTTCTCGGGCAGCCTGCAGACCTCCATCCTCCTCCTAATACTGGGAATCTGCTATGACTCTCACTGATTCTGTTCCCACACCCCAACTTAAAAAGAAAAATGCCTTATCTCTCCTTTTGCTTTCTTCCCCACCCTCTTTGTCTCTATCTCTCTTTCTACATTTATTTCTATCTCTCAGGTCTGGTATACGTTTCTCATTGAGTCTAGGCTTTCATCTAAAACAAGAGTTTTTTGTTGTTTTATTTTGGGTGGGTTTTTTGTTGGTTGGTTTTGTTGTTGGTTTGTTTTTTTGTTTTTTTTTTGCCATGGTGCTTGTGGGATCATAGTTCCCGGACCAGGGATTGAACCTGGGTCCTGGGCAGTGAAAGTGCAGAATCTTAACCATTCTATCACCAGGGAATTCCACAAGAAGTTATTTTTAACATCAAAGATGCTAGGAAGGGTTTCCCTGGTGGCTCATTGGTAAAGAATCCATCTATCAATGCAGGAGACATGAGGTTGATCCCTGATATGGAAAGATTCCCATGTGCCTTGGAGCCACTAAGCTTGTGTGGAACCACTGCCGAGTCTGTGCTCTAGAGTCTGCGGTCCACAACAAGAGAAGCCACCCCGATGAGAAGCCTGAGCACTGGAACTAGAGCATAGCCCCCACTTGCCACAACTAGCGAAAAGCCCTTGGAGCAATGAAGACCCAGCACAGGCAAAAACAAAGAAATAAATGAAAATTATTAAAAAAAAAAAAAGTAAAGACAGGGACTAATGGGAGGGAAACTCAAACTCAAAAAAAGGGGATACGTGTATATGTATGGCTGATTCATTTTTCTCTGCAGTAGAAGCTAACACAGCTAAGCAGCTATGTTGCCGTTCTTGTTGCTGTTTAGTTGCTAAGTTGTGTCCAACTCTTTTGTGACCCCCGTGGACTGTAGCCCTCTAGGCTCCTCGGACCTTGGAATCTCCAAGGCAAGAATAATGGCGTGAGTTGCCGTGTCCTTCTCCAGAAGATCTTCTCGACCCAGGGATGGAACCTGTGTCCTCTGCATTGGCAGGCGGATTCTTTACCACTGAGCTACCAGGAAAGACCAAAAAAGAAAGAAATAAAGTTTTATATCATAAATCCTATATGCTAAGAACAATTAAAACAATAGACGAGGACTTCCTTAGTGGTCCAGTGGTTAAGGCTCCAGGCTTCCACTGCAGGGGGTTGGGGTTCCATCTCTGGTCTCAGAATTAATAAATCCCCATGACACAAAGCGTGATCAAAAGAAACAAAGAAACAAATGTAGGCATATAGAGAGGCTGAGGGTTCAACTTACATTGCAATCAAGTTGCCAAATCTGTCAGTGGAAAGATGAGGTTCTATATTTGATTTCCAGATTTCAGCCATGCAGCTCTAGGAGAAAGGGGTCAAGAAACTCTCAAGTCATTAGGCAGCACTTGGGGTGATAGTTTGAATTCCTGAGCTCACCTTCTTCTTTCACCATTTAGTACTGTGACATTAGGAGCAACCAACCAAGTCATTATGTTTCTTAGTTTCCCCCCCAAAATATCCAAAAGTATCACCTACACAGTCACATGGCACTCTGTTTGCTTTAAGCGGTTCATTAGGCATATCTAACAGATATTTTGCCTGACTCTAAAACAGCTCACACCAGGGACTATCAGTGGTCTCTACAACTGGGAAGTCAGTAGTGTCTTTGTCTCCATTTTTGGCCATACCATGTGGCTGGCAGGATCTTAACTCCCTGAATAAGGATTGAACCCATGTCCCCTGCAGCGGAAGCATGGAGCCTTAACTCAGGCAGGAGAGCAACGAGTTCCAGGTTAGATATTTACAACTAGCCTCCTGTTTACATTTCATGGGATATGAAGAAGTGGGCTTCAGGCTGGATACTTAGAACTGTTAGCATTTTCTGAGACAAGAGACAAGAGATAGATGAGCTCCAGTTAAGGCATCAACCTCCTTTTGCTCTCAGGAATGGACGTAATAATAGAAACAAGGTTAATACCCAGCCTTTGTCTCTTGTAAACACCTTAAGGTAATGTTCATGGCAATTGTCAAGGTAATAATCAAGGCAAGGACAAAGAGGGGAAAAACCTTGTTTGGGTAAAGGATTAAGGGATCTCCACACTCCACACTCCCACCCCTCCACTTTTGGGAACAGGTGAGCCACTCCATGTGAGCAGAAAGGCTCCTTGTGGGTCAAAAGTCAGGAGATAACAGGAGGCCATAATGAGTCTTGCTCCTCCCAGAAGCCTTGACTTTCAATCCATCCTGCCTGAGGGGGTGCAGAAGCACCCAGGGGAGGGCCCCAGGGTATGTTAGGTGTAGAAAAAGAAACCAGATAATTGCTCTAAGATAAACACACACTCTGAAGAGCTCACTTACATAAATGACTTAACAGTCTCTTTGCTCCTCTTCACTAAAGGGGACACCCACACCCTTTCCCTCTGGTTGTGTATCTCTGCCTGGCTTCTGTCTTAACTAAACCGTTTTTCCGTGTGCTCTCCCGTTTGTTGTTGTGCAACTTTGTACTTGCATTCAAAGTTTCTGCCTCCGTGACAAATGCATTTTTCACTGGGAGCAAAGATCCAGGGAAAAATTGCTTCTAGACTCTAGCCTTTGCTGTCAGATGGCTAGGATTCCTGGTTCTCATCCAGGCTACCCAGGTTCAATTCCTGGGCAGGGAATTAAGATCTCGCTTCCTGCTAAAGCTCACTGCTGCCTCGTCGAATTCATAACCACTCGACCTAGGTCTCCTTTTAAATGCATTTCAAACCACTGAGGCTTGGAGGCATTAAACTGCCAGCCAATGTCCTGTACTTTCCATCTGAGAGATAAACTTGAACTTCATGCTCTCAGGCTGGGGAATGATCAAGCATTATCCAGGTGTGCTTGATTCTTATCAGGTTGAAGGGATGTTGAGGTCGCCGATTATAAAAGGAGCAGATGGATGCTGGTCAGTCACAGGAGAGCAAGCAACCATGGCACCGCGTTTGGGGCACTTTCTGATTTGGGCTGGCGTGTCCATGTTTCTACAACTGGACCCTGTGAATGGAGGTGAGAGAGGGGAGATGGGCTAGAATTGGTGAGAGAGATCCTGCCCCAGACGTGGACTGATGTGTAAAAGTCATGATAATAATAATAGTGGTTACAAATATGTCTCCCATTTCTTGAGTATGTCCCAAGGGCAAGACGCTATGAAGGGTTTCACATTTTATTAATTTTCCACCAACTCTATGACACTGAAACCCAGGTGAAAGTAAAGCCAAAGGCCTTTTTGGGAGCTGCCTCATTCCTAAATCTCCATTGCACCGTTCCAGACATGGGCAACCTACTCCCAGCATTGGTTATGTTGTTCAAATGAAGAGTTTTTCTATCTTTGTAGAGTTTACTGTTTGAAATATTGGGTTGGCCAAAAAGTCTGTTCAGATTTTTCCATAACATTGTGGGAAACAAGAAGAACAGTGTGGTCTCTAGGCAGGTCCTATGAATTTTCTGCTACAACAGTGTCTCTGCTTTGTGGCTGAATCCATGTGGGTCCATAGGCAAGCAGTGAGAACATGTCAGTGTCTCCCTCACCTGTTCTGTTAGCCTTCTAGTCAGCAAGTCTGTCTGTTCAGGGTAAACAAGGACTTCAAAATATAAAAGAAGATGAAAGTTAGAGATGCAGGGCAGGTCCCACTACAGATGAGATCCTGGTTGTGGCCCTGCTTTGTTCTTTTTGGTTGTTGTTATTTTCTGTTATCATGTTTTCGGTTTTTTATTTTTAACTGAAGGATAATTGCTTTACAGTGCTTTGTTGGTTTCTGTCATACAACACCTCCAGTCAGCCATAGGTGCATATATATATAGATATATGTGTGTGTATGTGTGTGTTTATTTGCTCAGTCATGTCCAACTCTTTGTGACCCCATGGACAGTAGCCCACCAAGCTCCTCTGTCCATGGGGATTCTCCAGGCAAGAATACTGGAGTGGGTTACCTGGCCCTCCTCCAGGGGATCTTCCCAACCCAGGAATTGATCCCAGGTCTCTCGCATTGCAGGCAGATTCGTTACCATCTTAGCCAGGAGGAAAGCCCATATATGTGTGTGTGTGTGTGTGTACATATATTCATATATATTTATATATGCATATGGGCATCTCATGGGTTAGTGGTAAAGGAATCCAATCGCCTATGCAGGAGGTGCAGGAGACACTGGTTCAATCCCTGGGTTGAGAAGATCCCCTGGAAGAGGAGATGACAACCACTCCAGTATTCTTGCCTGGAGAATCCCATGGCCTTAGGAGTCTGGTGGGCTACAGTCCACGGGATTGCAAAGAGTTGGATGCAACTGAGCACGTGCACACACACTTACATATGCATATATGTCTGCTCCCTCTTGAACCTCCCTCCCACCCACCCACCCTCCTGTCCCTCTAGGTTGACAGCAGAGTGCTGGGCGGGGCTCCCTGTGTTATATAGCAGCTCCCCACTGGCTATCTATTTTACACAGGGTGGTGTATATATGTCCATGCTACTCTCTCAGTTTGTCCCACCAAACCCTGACCGTGCTTTGTTCCTGCTTCTCCTCCATCAGTCTCCTTTTCTCCTGCTTTTCTTCCAGATCAGGAAGGTGTTTCTACTGAACCTACCCAAGACAATTCTTCTGCTGAATTACCTGAAGGTAGTGTTCCTGGTGCAGACACCCAAGACAATCAACAAGGGAAGAGAAGGGCAACAAGAGAACAGTCCAGTGCAACAAACTAACATGCGTGGCAGGGTCACTGTGACGAGGATTCTCCAAAGACGTATCACAAGCATGAGCTCATGTTACCCTCTCAGTCACACACATACCCCCAGGGGGTATCCAAACCAGCACTGGGGATGAACATTTTGTAGCTGGTGGGATTGGACTCTGAACACAGGGTTCAGGCTTCAGAGCTGGTGTCAGATGCTAAAGTAGAAACTCCCCCAAATTCACATCAGTACACAAAACCTCCCAATTTATATCTTTTTAACATGTCAACTAGTCACTCTTTACAGCTTCCCAGGTGGTGCTAGTGGTAAAGAACCTGCCTTCCAGGGCAGGAGACTTAAGAAACACAGGTTCGATCCTTGGGTGGGGAAGATCCCCTGGAGAAGGAAATGGCAACCCACTCCAGTATTCTTGCTTGGGAAATCCCATGGACAGAGGAGCCTGGCTGGTTACAGTCTATAGGGTCTCAAAGAGTTGGACACAACAGAAGCAACTTAGTAGTCACTCTTTATATCACTTTCTCTGTATCTATAGACAGACACTACAGAGCAACTCAGCACAGCTCAGCACATAGACAGGCTTATATTTCTAAATAAAATTTTCTCCACTGTCAAAAAATAAATAAAGTAGAAACTTCCTGAAAGTAGAGAAGCCTTCCTAGTCCCTGAGGGAGGGACCACACCACATTGACCTTGACATCCCTGATGCTTAGCAGGGTGCTCTGTACCCAACAGGTTTGGGGCTGATGGGCAGGCTTGAATGGAGATTATGCCAGAGTTACCACAGACATCATGAAACCCAAAATGCCAAAGAAGCGAACAATGTCTTTCTTATTTCAGGTGAATGTGTTTTTCCATTCACCTATGGAAACAAAAAGCATTTTGACTGCATATTCCATGGTTCCATATTCCCGTGGTGTTCCCTCGATGCAGAGTATGTAGGAAGATGGAAATACTGTACTAAGAGAGGTAAGTGTTCAGCCTGTCCTCATGTGAGGAACACCTGACTTCCCAGATGAACGGGGGAAGTCCATACTTGTCTCCTAGAGGGAAGACTTGGACATGAGTATGAGCAAGCTCTGGGAGTTGGTGATGGACAGGGAAGCCTGGCATGTGGCAGTCCATGGAGTTGCAAAAAGTTGGACACGACTGAGCGACTGAACTGAACTGAGAGGGTAGTCTCAGGCGTCTCCTGATCCAGCCCCATGTGTTCCATTCATGTCCCTTTCTCTCTCTCTCTCTCTTTTTTGGCTGCTCTGGGTCTTTGTTGCTGCGCCCAGTTCTTCTCTAGTTGCAGTGAGTGGGGTCTACTCTCCATTGGTGTGTGGGCTTCTCATTGCAGTGGCTTCTCTTGCTGGGGAGCACAGGTTTCTAGGAGCACAAGCTTCGGTAGTTGCAAGGTGTCAGCTCAGTAGTTGAGGTGCCTGGGCTTAATAGCTCCTCCGCCTGCCGGATCTTTCAGACCAGGGTTTGAACCCATGTCCCTTGCATTGCAAGGCATTCTCTACCATGGACCACCAGGGAAGCCCCCTTTTCCCTTGATACGATTAAAAATAACCCTCCCAATTAATGTTTCACCCATCCTTCTATTTTTCAGACTATGCCAAGTGTGTCTTTCCTTTTATCTATGGAGGCAAGAAATATGAGAGTTGCACAAAAACTGGGAGTATTATCCGGATGTTTTGGTGCTCAGTCTCTCCAAAGTTCGACGAGGATAGAGCTTGGAAGTATTGCTAGCCATCAAAAGAGGTAAGAGTGTCCGGGGAGGGTGGGAAGAGCCAGGGGTGAGCAGGGAAGAGACAGAGCTGGATAAAGAGGTGGAGTCAGATGCCCAGTGAGGAGAGAGGAGACAGGTGGAGGGAGGGGATGAGGGAGAAAGATGCAGGAGGAAGAGTGAGGAGCAGAAGTTCATGAGGAGAAACGTGCAGAGAGGATGAAGAGGAGAAAGGGGACAAAAGATGGAAACAGAGGAAGAGACAAAAGCAAATATGCAAACAGTGGAGAGAGGAGAGTCCCAGAGGGAAGGAGAAAGAGAGTTTGCAGGATGATGGAAGGAGAAGGATCTGGGAAGGATCAGTGCCAAGACAAGGTGGAAGAGAAGGTGAGAGAAGGGCAGAGAGAGGACAAGAGTCTTAGGAAAATGTGTGAGATAGCAGAATCGAGACAGGAAGAGCAGAGAGCAAAGGAGAAATAGACCTTTGCCCTCCGTGGGACTGACTGAGAAGCAAAATAGACTCATTAACATTGACCCCAAAACTATGTTCAGTTACTGTCCAGCGCATCCGCCCATGGCCATGGATGCAGTCAAGCCTTTGAAACCCCAGTGAAGAAAATCAAGAAATCTCAAGCATGAAGGTGATGCTCTGAAAGACAGAGGTGAAATCCTTTCCCTACATCTCTGCCATGTTCCCCCTGTGCATGGGTCCAATCAATAAACCACTTTCTCTGCAGGTGTGGTCATTTTTTTCCCTCCACAAAGAAACCTGTGGATCGACTGGGAGGGTCTCAGCGTGCTCAGGTTAACCAGGCAGGATCTTCTTGTCTTCCTTTCCCTTCCTTGGGGTCCCGATGGAAAATCAATACACATCACAATTGTCCCGCCTGGTGGCTTGATTGATAGGTGAAGACCTGGTGGTAAGATTTGAGGTGGGGGGAGGAGGGTCCCAGAAGGTATGGAGGACTGCTCCTTGTCATAAAAGATTTGTCTTTTCCCAACTTAGCTGAAATGTTATTCCTTCCTGGACCTGTTCTCTGACTCCGTAGGATAAGCAGTCTGGATCATGTCTTTCCAGTTCATCCTTTCTTTCCTTAAAATTAAACTGCCCATCTTCCACAGGGGGCTGTAATTTGGAGAAGGGTCAGGATGGACTGTGTTTTCCCTGACCTCAGTACTAGTACAGAATCTGGCACATCCTTGGTATTTATCAACAGGACCACTCTCCTTTTTAAAACAAACAGCAATTTTAGACAAACATTTCCATCACTAACTGGGTCTGATTGAAAAAAGGTTAAATTTATCCGTGTTAGAAATAATGAAGGGCCTGAAAGGACCTGATCACTAAATTTTATCCTGGTCAAAAACACCCGGTGGCAAAACAAAACAAAACAAAAACACCCAGTGCCTATGTAAGGAATCCACGAGACCTAGTGATGGACTTCTGTTCGCCATCTAGGGAAGAGGTACACAGATGTTTAATCACTGTGCAGGAAGGCTGTGTTGATAGAATATTTGTCCTCTGTGATTTAAGGCCAGAGACTCAGAGCCTCACTTGAAACCAGGACAAAAATAATTTTAAACTTAAAACATAAAAAGTATTTTAATTAAAAAGACTTCAATTAGAAACAAATAAAAGGAAACCAGGGGCTTCCCTGGTGGCTCAGTGGTAAAGAACCTGCTTGCCAATACAGGAGATACTGGTTCCATCTCCGATGTAGGAAGATCCCACACCCTTCAGAGCAACTAAGCCCGTGTGTCACAAATATTGAGCCTGAGTTCTAGAGCCCCAGAGCTGCAACTACTGAGCCCACACACTGCAACTACTGAAGCCCGTGGGCCCTAGAGCCCGTGCTCTGCAGCAAGAGAAACCACAGCAATGAGAAAGAAGCCTGGGCACCGCAACTAGAGAGGAGCTCCTGCTCGCCACAACTAGAGAAAAGTCGACACAGCAACGAAGACCCAGCACAGCCCAAATCAACCAATAAATATTAAAAATTTAGAGACGGAAACTGGGACATTATAAGAGCAATGCAGTTAATGGGAATCAGATCTTCCCTCCTGGTCCCAGAGAAACAGCAAAGAGGCTTCCTTTTTTGACTCTCTGAGTAGGTTATAAGGAAATATTGCCCTTGGGGAACATCCATTCTCATACCCTTCACACACTCGTTCATGGCACTGAATTTACACAAGTGAAAAAGGGCCCAATTATACACACACATAGCATATACACAAACATGCACAAATACACACATGCATTCCTAGCTGAGGAGTAACAAAAAGTCTACAGCGCTGGCACGAAAAAAGATTTAAAACCAATCTCTAAGGGAATTTCCTGCCAATCCAGTGGTTAGGACTAGGTGCTTTCACTGCCAGGGCCAGGTTGATCCCTGGTGGGGAAACTAAGATGTTACATGCTGTATGGTGCAGCCAAGACATAAATAAAAAAAAATAAAAATGAAACCCATCTTGACACTTCTACCAAAAACAAACCAAAAATTCAGCACATCTCAGATGTGTCTGATATATTAGGTATCACCAGCTATGACAAAGGAAAAGTAGAGAATAAGTTATAGAAAAAAATGAACCTTATTATTATTCTTTATTTTTTACATCAAGGAACTCTATCTAATTGAAAGTCCAGAATTAATCCTTCACATTTGCAATTGATCTTCAATAACATATCAAGATAGTTCAATGTGGGACTTCCCTGGCGTTCCAGTGGTTAAGACTCCACACTTCTAATGCAGGGGGTGGGAGTTCAAACCGAGGTCAAGGAACCAACATCCCACACGCTGCCAGGCACGGCCAAGGAAAAAAAAGGTAGTTCAACGTGGCAGGTATAATATTATAATCTTTGCAACAAGTGGTGTTTAGACAAGCATATTTGTATGCAAAATAAGTAAGCTGGATACCTTCTTCATACCATGCACAAAAGTTAAGCCAAAATGAGCCATAGACTTAATTTTTAAAGGTGAAACTATAAAATTCTTAGAAAATATAAGAGTAAATCTTTAAGACCTTTGGTTAAGAAATGAGTTCTTATATATAACACTAAAAGGACGGATGACTAAAGAAAATGTTTATAAATTGGACTTTATAAAATTAAATTGTTTATGCTTTAGTTTTCAGAAAAATGAAAAGAAAACTGCCAGAATAGGAGAAAAGTATTTGCAGGTCAGGTGTCAGATAAGGAACTTATACTAGAACATGTAGAGAACACTTACATCTCAATAATAAAGTGAAAAATAACCCAATTTAAAATTGAGCTAAGAGACTGACGCTCCCCTGGTGGCTCAAATGGTAAAGAACCCGCCTGCAATGCAGGAGACCTGGGTTTGATCCCTGGGTCGGGAAAATCCCCTGGAGAAGGGCATGGCAACCCACTCCAGCATTCTTGCCTAGAGAATCCCATGGACACAGGAGCCTTGTGTGCTACAGTCCATGGGGTCCCAAAGAGTAGGACACGGCAGGGTGACTAACTCTTTCTTTTCTTTCTAAGAGATTGACTAGATACTTCACCAAAGAATACGTTCAAATGGCCAACAGGCATGTGAAAAAAATGTGCAGTATCATTAGACATAAAGAAAATCTCAGTGATATACCTCTTCATTTCAACAGGATGGCCAACAGTGGATACTGAAGCCCAGTGTTCACAGCAGCATTACTTACAGTTGCCAAGATACAGAAGCAACTTAAATGTCCATCAGATGAATGGATAAAAAAGATGTGGGATGTATATACAATAGAATACTACTCAGACATTTTTATGAAATGTTGTCATTTGCAACAACAGGGTTGGACTTGAAGGGTATTATGGTAAGTTCCTTGGGTGCTTGCACTGGGTCCCATGGTCTGGACTATTACCCAGTCAGCAGGAGAGGTGGACAATGAGTTCTTCTCTTTTACAGATTGCATGTTCTTGATACTAATCAGAAAGTCCTAGACATCTCCCAGGGATTCATCTATGTGCACATCACCCCCTCTGCGTCAACTTCATGAATTTTCAAGACTGGATTTTTCCATCAAACCAAAAGAACCAGGGGACACCTCTACCTCTTATTACTACAAATCCTGCCTCCTGCAGCCCCTGTTTAGTCACTCTGCACCTAAGTGCAAACCCTGGGTGGCCCCACATGATGTGCAATGTCCTCTTCCCCAGACTGTGAATATATGTGGCTCATACACTGCTGTCAACCTCATCTGTGCAGTGTTGGGTGTTGTGTATTTGAAAGTGTTAGTTGCATCCAACTCTTTGTGACCCCATGGACTGTAGTCCGCCAGGCTCCTCTGTCCATGGGATTTCCCCGGAAATGAAGGGGGTAGCCATTCCCTTCTCCAGGGCATCTTCCTGACCCAGGGATCGAACCCGGGTCTCCCACATTGCAGGCAGATTCTTTACCTTTGAGTCAACAGGAAAGCCCTAGGTTTGTCCCTTTTAGAAAGGTAGCTGCCTGGAAGCTGGACAGGAGACAAGGAGGCAAGCTGGGAAGAAACTGCAGTAGTTCAAGCAAGTGATCATGAAAGCTTAGAACAGTGGCTTTCAAACTGTGGGTCACAACCCACAAGTGGATCTTAAAAATGGTTTTTATCAGTCACACTTGCACTTAGAAGAAATAGGCTCGAATGGAAAAGAAAATATTAAAGAGTCTTTTGAAATAGGTGGTGGGGTGGGGTGGCGGGGGAAGCAGCGATCAGAACACAGATCTCCAGAGGGCTTTCTCTGCCCTCTGGTTCCCACAGGCTGCAGGCAACTTGCTCCAGGAACACAGGCACAGCAGGCTGTCTCATGGGTGGGTGTGGCGGATGAGTAGCTGCTACTGTGCAATTGACTGAATGAACCACAATTTACATCAAGCCTTCCCCTGGAAGTTGTTTAAGCCTGTCGACAGACGCCGGTGCGGTAAGAGCATGCGCAGTCGTGTCCACCTCTTGGCGACCCCATGGACTGGAGCCCGCCAGGCTTCTCTGTCCATGGGATTCTCCGGGAGAGAATACTGGAGTGGGTTGCCATTTCCTCCTCCAGGGGATCTTCCCGACCAAGGGACTGAAGCCGCGTCTCCTGCATTGGCCGGTGGATTCTTTATCACTGAGCCACCTGGGAAGCCAGAGTTCCGAAATAGGTGTATCAGACAGATTCTGCTGGCGAAGTTGTTGTCTAGGTTGCTGCTGCTGCTACTGCTAAGTCGCTTCAGTCGTGTCCGACTCTGTGTGACCCCATAGACTGTAGTTCACCAGGCTCCCCCGTCCCTGGGATTCTCCAGGCAAGAACACTGGAGTGGGTTGCCATTTCCTTCTCCAGTGCAGGGAAGTGAAAAGTGAAAGTGAAGTCACTCAGTCGTGTCCGACTCTTCGCAACCCCATGGACTGCAGCCCACCAGGCTTCTCCGTCCATGGGATTTTCCAGGCAAGAGTACTGGAGTGGGATGCCGTTGCTTTCTCCGTTGTCTAGGTTAGAGAGACAGATTTCTGGTGCTTCTCACTCTGTCACCTTCCCACTGTCTGCCAGAGTTATTTAAGTGGCTTAGATCAGCAGTTACTGCCAAGAACAAGGGAATTCATGGGGCAAAGGGTCACGTTAAACAACAGCACAGGATATGATCGGCAAAACCCAGGCTGCAGAAACTCTGAAAGATAGTGACCTGGCTTTGTCAAAAATTAATTTTAGTTTGGGACTTCCCTGGTGGTCCTGTGGTTAAGACTCCGAGCTCCCAATGCAAGGGGCCCAGGTTCAACCCCTGGTCAGGGAACTAGAACCCACATGCCGCAACTAAGACCTTGTGTGCCACAACTAAAGATCCTGCGTGTTGCAGCTAAGACCCGGCACAGCCGCAGCAATAAATATTAATAAATTTTTAAAAATAATTTTAATGGGATAAAAAGAGAGAGAGGAAGGAAGTATAGTTCCAAAAGAGACTTAAACGCACAAAATCAAGTGCAGTATGTAAAACTCACTTGGCTCCTGACTTGAAAAACCAGGAAAAATACTTTTATGAGACAGGTAAGGAAATCCATTCCTTGATTGGCTATTTAACCTATATGAGGTATTTTAAATTCTCTTAGACTATGCATTTGGAACTATGCATTTCAATGTGACTTAATGGTTTGTTCCAAGAAAATCTTACCCAGAAGGATGTCTGTAAAATAATACATAACTCATTATTTACCCCCGGGAAATTCATGCAAACCAATTTATCTAAACAAACAATTTATTCACCTGGGCAAACAGGTCCTTTTTCAGGATAACAGATCGCTCATGTAGGCAACAAGTTCACTTATTACACAAAAGTGTGCTTATCAAGGCTTGTTGCAAGATTGTCATTTCGTTGTGTTCACCAACCCTAAATTATTGTGCCATAATCTTGGCTTAATCTTAGCTACTTCCTCGCTTAGAAAAACCCATCCCAAATAGCCTTACTTAATTTTCCCTTTTCATTATAGGGGACTGGAATGCAAAAGTAGGAAGTCAAGAAACACCTGGAGTAACAGGCAAATTTGGCCTTGGAGTACAGAATGAAGCAGGGCAAAGGCTAATAGAGTTCTGCCAAGAGAACGCACTGGTCATAGCAAATACTCTCTTCCAACAACACAAGAGAAGACTCTACACATGGACATCACCAGATGGTCAACACCGAAATCAGATTGATTACATTCTTTGCAGCCAAAGATGGAGAAGCTCTATACAGTCAGCAAAAACAAGACCGGGAGCGGACTGTGGCTCAGACTATGAACTCCTTATTGCCAAATTCAAACTTAAATTGAAAAAAGTGGGGAAAACCACTAGACCATTCAGGTATGACTTAAATCAAATCCCTTTTGACTATACAGTGGAAGTGAGAAATAGATTTAAGGGATTAGATCTGATAGACAGAGTGCCTGATGAACTATGGATGGAGGTTCGTGACATTGTACAGGAGACAGGAATCAAGACCATCTCCAAGAAAAAGAAATGCAAAAAAGCAAAATGGCTGTCTGAGGAGGCCTTACAGATAGCTGGGAAGAGAAGAGAAGTGAAAAGCAAAGGAGAAAAGGAAAGATATTCCCATCTGAATGCAGAGTTCCAAAGAATCGCAAGGAGAGATAAGAAAGCCTTCCTCAGCGATCAGTGCAAAGAAATAGAGGAAAACAACAGAATGGGAAAGACTAGAGATCTCTTCAAGAAAATTAGGGATACCAAGGGAACATTTCATGCAAAGATGGGCTCGATAAGGGACAGAAATGGTATGGACCTAACAGAAGCAGAAGATATTAAAAAGAGGTGGCAAGAATACACAGAAGAACTGTACAAAAAAGATCTTCACGACCCAGATAATCATGATGATGTGATCACTCACCTAGAGCCAAACATCCTGGAATGTGAAGTCCAGTGGGCCTTAGGAAGCATCACTACGAACAAAGCTAGTGGAGGTGATAGAGATCCAGTTGAGCTATTTTAAACCCTAAAAGATGATGCTGTGAAAGTGCTGCACTCAATATGTCAGCAAATTTGGAGAACTCAGCAGTGGCCACAGGACCAGAAAAGGCCAGTTTTCATTCCAATCCCAAAGAAAGGCAATGCCAAAGAATGCTCAAACTACCGCACAATTGCACTCATCTCACATGCTAGTAAAGTAATGCTCAAAATTCTCCAAGCCAGGCTTCAGCAATACATGAACCGTGAACTTCCAGATGTTCATGCTGGTTTTAGAAAAGGCAGAGGAACCAGAGATCAAATTGCCAACATCCACTGGATCATCGAAAAAGCAAGAGAGTTCCAGAAAAACATCTGTTTCTGCTTTACTGACTATGCCAAAGCCTTTGACTGTGTGGATCACAATAAACTGTGGAAAATTCTGAAAGAGATGGGAATACCAGACCACCTGACCTGTCTCTTGAGAAACCTGTATGCAGGTCAGGAAGCAACAGTTAGAACTGGCCATGGAACAATAGAATGGTTCCAAATAGGAAAAGGAGTACATCAAGGCTGTATATTGTCACCCTGCTTATTTAACTTATATGCAGAGTACATCATGAGAAACGCTGGGCTGGAAGAAGCACAAGCTGGAATCAAGATTGCCGGGAGAAATATCGATAACCTCAGATATGCAGATGACACCACCCTTATGGCAGAAAGTGAAGAAGAACTAAAGAGCCTCTTGATGAAAGTGAAAGAGGAGAGTGAAAAAGTTGGCTTAAAGCTCAACATTCAGAAAACTAAGATCATGGCATCCAGTCCCATCACTTCATGGCAAATAGATGGGGAAACAGTGGAAACGGTGGCTGACTTTATTTTTGGGGGCTCCAAAATCACTGCAGATGGTGATTGCAGCCATGAAATTAAAAGACACTTACTCCTTGGAAGGAAAGTTATGACCAACCTAGACAGCATTTTAAAAAGCAGAGATATTACTTTGTCAACAAAGATCTGTCTAGTCAAGGCTATGGTTTTTCCAGTAGTCGTGTATGGATGTGAGAGTTGGACTATAAAGAAGGCTGAGCGCCGAAGAATTGATGCTTTTGAACTGTGGTGTTGGAGAAAACTCTTGAGAGTCCCTTGGACTGCAAGGAGATCCAACCAGTCCATCCTAAAGGAGATCAGTCCTGGGTGTTCTTTGGAAGGAGTGATGTTGAAGCCGAAGCGCCAATACTTTGGCCACCTGATGAGAAGAGCTGACTCATAGGGAAAGACCCTAATACTGGGAAGGATTAGGAGCAGGAGGAGAAGGGGACGACAGAGGATGAGATGGTTGGATGGCATCACTGACTCAATGAACATGGGTCTGGGTGGACTCAGTGAGTTGGTGACGGACAGAGAGGCCTAGCGTGCTGCAGTTCATGGGGTTGCAAAGAGTTGGACACAACTGAGCGACTGAACTGAACTGAATTTTCCCTTTGTGGCACTACTGAGATTCTGGTGGTCTTTGTGAGAACCAACTGTTGATATTGTATAATCAATATTATGTATAATAATATTAATAATATAATAATATTTTATGTTATAATAAATATTTAATAATTTTTTGTGGCATGTTTATTTTAAAAGGGAGGGGAGCTTAACATATCTGGACAAACCTACTTTCTTGAGCAATTATTAACTTACAGGGGTCTCCCATATTTTTTCTACTTACAATCCCCAAGTGGGATTCACGATTTAATCACCTACTTTGTCCCTTTGTTGTTGCTGTTCAGTAGAAAAGTTGGGTCCGACTCTGCGACCCCAGCAGTCTCCTGTAGCTCATAAGTTTCCTCAGTCCATGGGATTTCCCAGGAATACTGGAGTGGGTTACCATTTCCTACTCCAGGGACAATGGAATATTATTCAATCATAAAAAAAGAATGAAATAATGCCCTTTTCAACAACATGGATGGACCTAGAGATTATCATACTAAGTGAAGCAAGTCGGAAAGAGAAAGACAAATATCATAGGATATCACTTATATGTGGAATCTAAAATTTGACACAAATTAACGTAGCTATAAAACAGAAACAGGCCTACAGAGAGAACAGACCTGTGGTTGCCAAGGGGAAGGGCAGGGTGGGATGGAGTAGGAGTTTGGGGTTAGAAGATGCGAATGATCATATATAGAATGGATAGACAACAAGGTCCTACTGCATAGCGTGGGGAACTATATTCAATATCCTGTGATAAACCATAATAGAAAAGAATATGAAAAACAGTGTATATGTGTAACTGAATCATTTTGCTCTACAGCAGAAATGAACACAATGTTATAAATGAACCATACTTCAATTTAAAAAGAACAAAAAAGGCAGAGAGCTTTTATTTTTTAACAAATAAATATAATAAAGGATTTACAAATTTAATGAAACGAAATCTGACATTTGTTTCAGTGTAACATGGGATAGAGACAGGTGGAGGCATATAAGAAATAAAATTAATCATAAAGTGACAATTGGTGGAGTGAAAGCCTCAGTGCTTCCACTGCCTGGGTCCAGGTTGGGGAGTTTCCTGTACGATTTTTGACTGCTTATGTTTATGTTTGAAATCATCCAAAATAGTTTTTCTAAGTGTGCTTCAGACCACATCACTGGAGCTATGCTTGACCTTCCTCTCTTCCTCTCCTAACCTATACCCAGTTGATTAGCATATCTAACCATCAGATTGCCTCTAGAATCTGACCATTTCTCATGACCTTCACTGCTACTTCCTTGGTCCAATTCACCACCCTTTCGCTGCTTGATTATTATAGTGATCTCTATGTTGCCACCTTACCCCTTTCCCAATCCCATTCTATTTTCAACACAGGAGCCAGAGAGATCCTTTTAAAAAAATAAGTCTAGGGGACTTCTGGTGGCACAGTGAATAAGAATCCACCTGCCAACGCAGGGGACCCAGGTTCGATCCCTGGTCTGGGAAGATATCACATGCTGTGAGGCAACTACTGAGCCTATGCTCTAGAGCCACAGCTACTGAGCTCGCGTGCCTAGAGCCTGTACTTCCCAACAAGAGAAACCACTCCAATAAGAATCTCAAGCCCTGAGACCAACAGTAGCCCGTGCTTGCTGCAACTGGAGAAAGTCCATATGCGCAGCAACAAAGACCCAGTGCAGCCAAAAATAAACAAATAAATAAAATAAGTCTAAGGAATTCCCCAATGGTCCAGTGGTTAGGACTCAACGCTTTCACTGCCTGGGTCCGGGTTGGGGAACTAAGATCCTGCAAGACAAGGAGTGCAGCCACAAAAAAAAGTCTCAACAGAGTCAAGGTCACAGTTCTTACAGCAGCCTGCAAGGTCCCACACTCTTTGCACTACCTTGTTCTCTCTCTGCCCTCCTCTCCTAAGTCCCTCCTTTGGGTCCCTCTCTTCCAGCCTCACTAGCCTGCCTCCTGTTCTAAGGGACCAGGCACACTCCCACCTCACGACCTTTGCACTTGCTGTTCCTTCTGCTCCATGCCGCCACCTCCTTCACGTCTTCACACAAATGCCCCCTTCTCAAGCAGACCTTCTCTGACCACCCTGGTTAGAACTACAGGGACTTACCTGGTGGTCCAGTGGCTAAGAGTCTGCACGTTCCCATTGCAAGAGGCCCGAGTTTCATCCCTGTTTGGGGAACTAGATCCCACATGCCACAACTAAGACTAACTGCAGCCAAATAAATAAGTAAATGAAAAACAATCTGCCTTTCCGTGCAGGGCACACTGGTTTGATCCCCGGTCAAGGAACTAAGATCCCACATGCCATGGAGCAAATAAGCCTGAGCGCTACAATTATTATGGAGCAACAAAAGCAACTGAGACCTGACTCAGTCAAATAAATAAATATAAAATGTTATTTTTTAAAATAAAATAAACCATCTTCCCCCACCCAGGCACTCCTGCTTCCCCACCTGTTTTCTCTCCTTTGTACCCATAGCCATTACATGTCATACTTGCTTACAGCATTTAGCCTCTCCCTCCTGGGAAAACAAGCCCCACATGAGCAAGGATGTCTGTCTATTCCATCCCTGCTGTAGCCCCATTGACTGGAAGAGTGTCTGGAACAGAATAGGTGCTCGGGAAATATTTATCCAATGACGTTGTTCACTATTGTACTTCCGTAAGGTGTCCTCGGCCACTTCATGATTCCTCCAGGATTCAAATTTAGGTGCTAAATCCAGATGGGACACTTAGGAATGAAAGTCTTGATTTAAAAAAGAAAAAATTATCCTAAGGGAAGAGAGGCAGGGTCTTAACACCGCAGTCTACAGGTTTGCACCTAAATGATGAGCCCTGGAGCAGAGCTCTGTGAATTCACCTGGTGAGGTGGTGCCCCTTAGCGGTGGACCCAGGTCTTTAAACAAGGGCATTACCCATAAAGGTTCAAACTAGCAAAGAATGTTCAAACTACGGAACAACTGTGCTCATTTTGCATGCCAGTAAGGTTATGCTCAAAATCCTTCAAGATAGGCTTCAGCAGTACCCCCAAGAACTTTGAGATGTACTAGCTGGGTTTAGAAAAGGCAGAGGAACCAGAGATCAAATTGCCAACATTCCTTGGATCATAGAGAGAAATTCCAGAACAACTACTTCTGTCTCATTGACTACGCTAAAGCTTTTGATTGCATGGATCACAACAAACTGTGGAAAATTCTTGAATAGTTGGGAATACTAGACCACCTTACCTGTCTCCTGAGAAACCTGTATGCAGATCAAAAAACAACAGTTAGAACCAGACATGGAACAACAGACTGGTTCAAAATTGGGAAAGGAGTAAGACAAGGCTATATATTGTCACTCTGATTATTTTACTTACATGCAGAGTACATCAGGGTGAAATGCCAGGCTGAATGAATCACAGTCTGGAATCAAGATTGCCTGGAGAGATATCACCAACCTCACATATGCAGATGATACCACTCTAATGGCAGAAAGTGAAGAGGAAGTAAAGAGCTGTTTGATGAAAGTGAAAGAAGAGAGTAAAAAAGTTGGCTTAAAACTCAACATTCAAAAAATTAAGATCATGGCATCTGGTCTCATCACTTTATGGCAAATAGAAGAGGGGAAAGTGGAAACAGTAACAGATTTTATTTTCTTGGGCTCTGAAATCACTGCAGATGGTGACTGCAGCCATGAAATTAAAAGACGCTTGTTCCTTGGAAGGAAAACTATGACCAACCTAGACGGCACTTTAAAAAGCAAGAGACATCACTTTGCCAACAAAGGTTCGTCTAGTCAAAGCTGTGGTTTTTCCAGTAGTCATGTATGGATGTGAGAGTTGGACCCTAAAGAGGGCTGAGCACTGAAGAATTTATGCTTTTAAACTGTGGTGTTAGAGAAGACTCTTGGAGGGTCCCTTGGATGGCAAGGAGATCAAAACAGTCAATCCTAAAGAAAATCAGTCCTGAATATTCACTGGAAGGACTGATGCTGAAGCTCCAATACTTTGGCCACCTGATGGGAAGAGCCGACTCACTGGAAAAGACCCTGATGCTGGGGAAGATTGAAGGCAGGAGGAGAAGAGGGCAGCAGAGGATGAGATGGTTAGATAGCATCACTGACTCAACCGACATGAATCTGAGCAAACTCCGGGAGAAAGTGAAGAACAGGGAAGCCTGGAATGCTGCAGTCCATGGGACTGCAAAGAGTTGGACATGACTTAGCAACTGAACAACAACAACAACAAATAAATGATCTAGTGTGGTAGCAGATTGGAAAAAATGTTCATTTTCCTTCCCTAGGAACCCAGGAAATGAAAACTAAAAAACAGTATATTACCTTGGCAACTTTTCAAACAAGGGGAGAAACTAGTCAGAAATGAGCAAACTTTGTTCAAGACAAAATTTTAAAGCAGTGTTTTGATTTCTTCAGCGTGTCTCAAGACACATGGCTCAAGTTTCTGACTCGTTTTAAAAGACAGAAATAATAGGTGACCTCCCTGGTGGTCCAATGGTTAAGACTCCGACCTTCTACCACAGGGGGCCTGGGTTAAATCCCTGGTCGGGGAACTAAGATCCCACATGCCACGTGTCACAGGAAAAAAAAAATTACATTGTGGAGTTGAAAAATACTAGTAAGCACTTGGAAAAAAAGTTTGGCAGGACCTACTGAGACTAACGTGTTTGCCCGATGACTTTGTAATTCCACATCTGGGTATACACCCAAGAAATATAAGTGCATATATCCACGGACAAGGATGTTCATGGCAGCTTTACTCATAATAACTAAAGACTGGAAACAACCCAAATATCCATCAACAATGTGTGCATGTGTGCTAAGTCACTTTAGTTGCGTCTGACTCTGCGACCCTATGGGCCGTAGCCCTCCAGGCTCCCCTGTCCATGGGATTCTCAGGGCAAGAATACTGGAGTGGGTTGCTGTGCTCTCCTCCAGGTTATCTTCCCAACCCAGGGATCGAACCCACATCTCTTAATGTCTCCTGCATTGGCAGACAAGTTCTTTACCATTAGTGCTACTTGGGAAGCTGTCCATCAACATTAGACTTGGGTAGATAAATGTGGTTACATTCATAAGATGAAATGCTTCACAAAAATATTTGTTTTTTTGGCTGCACCTCGCAGCTTGGGGGATCTTAGATCCCCCACCAGGGATCGAACCTGGGCCCCTGCCAGTGAAAGCAACGAGTCCTAACCACTGGACCACTAGGGATTTCCCTTCACAGCACCTTAAAAAATAACAGTACAGCTACATGCAACAACATGGTTGAATCTCACAACATATTGTTGAGTGAAGGAAGTCAGAAGACCACATAACTGAATGATTCCTTTTATGTAAGTATCAACTCATGGTGATAGAACTCAGAAAGCCATCGCCCCTGGGTGTTATTGACTGGAATAAGGCACAAGGAAACCTTCTGGAATGATTAGACTGTTCTATATCTGGACCTCGGTGGTGGTGACATGAATGAACATATATATATATATATATATGGCTTCCCTAGTGGCTCAGACAGTAAAGAATCTGCCTGCAAGGCAGGAGACCCAGGTTCAATCCCTGGGTTGGAAAGATCCCATGGAGAAGGGAATGGCTACCAATATTCCTGCCTGGATAATTCCATGGACAGAGGAGCCTGGCAGGCTACAGTCCATTTTATATTTATAAGTATATGTATATATCGAGCTGTACACTTCAGTTTTGTGCTCTAAGTTATACAATAATTAAAAATGTAAAATTTAAAAATTTTTTAATGAATAGAATAAACAACTAATATGTTGGTACATTCAAGACCTGAAATACCAGAGTGCAGGACTGGTCCAGTGGAGCGCAGACATGGAGAAGTGGGGTCCAGGTTCGCAGATGCCCTGTCTCACCACAAGGTGGCTCTCTCCTCCCTCAGGACTCTGATCAAGTCTCTGGGAGGGAAAACCAGCTGAAGATGACATTGCTCACTTAGAAATATTCCTGGAGGTGGAGGGTTGTGTGCTCCGGAAAGGAGAGCATAGGTCTAGGGTAGAAACGCTGTGCATTGATGCTGGCCTCATTACAGAGCATTGTAGCCCTTTCAAAACGAGGGACTGAATCCCAGCTCTGTCATTTCCTAGCTGTGTGACCTTGGGAATATTCCTTAACTTCTCTGTGCCCCAGAATCCTCATTTGTACAATGGAATAATCATAATTTGTAGTGTGGTTGTTGTTGTTCGTTCATGTGAAATGACTTAGTCTTCATGAAGCTCTTAGAACATCACCTTGTACAGAAGAAGAGCTCAGGGACTTCCCTCGTGGTCCAGTGGTTAGGACTCTGCCCTTCCACTGCAGGGGGCACAGGTTTGATCCCTGGTCAAAGAACTAAGATCCCATAAGCTGGGCAGTGTGGCCAAAAAAGAAGAAGAGCTCAAAGTCATTATCGGAATAATTGTGAGATGAAATCTCAGTAACGAATAGGGGAAGACCTGGCAACCCACTTCTTCTGGGACCAACTGGGTATGGAGAGCCTTGCCTAGCAGGAGATGCCATTTTGGGTCGTAAGCCTGATGGCCCACTCACAGCCATCACAGCCAGCGCTGATTCAGATCTGTGACCCAGAGGGTTACACGAGTCTTTCCGTAGGTACCAAAACCGTGTGGCTCAGTGTGGGAGACAGAATGCGTACGTGCGTGCTTACTCGCTTCACTCATGTCCGACTCTTTGTGACCCTGGTGGACTGTAGCCCGCCAGGCCGCTCTGTCCGTGGGGTTCTCCAGGCAAGAATACTGGAGTGGGTTGCCATTTCCTACTCCAGGGGTTCTTCCAGACCCAGAGGTTGAACCTGTGTCTCTTGCGTCTCCTGCATTAAGCAAGTGGATTCTTTACCACAGAGTCTCCCGGGAAGCCCGGGAGATAGAATAATGCCCCCCTAAAATTTCCACGTCCTAAGCCCTAGGACCTGTGACCCTGTGTGGCAAAAGGGAATTTGCAGGTGTGGTTAACTCAAGCATCTTGAGATGGGAAGATTATCCCGGCAATTATCAGGGAAGGTCCAATGTAACTACTTGGGTCCTTATACGAGGGAGGCAAGAGGGTCAGAGTCAGAGAAGATGTGTTGACAGAAGCAGAAATCAGAGTTATGTGGCCGGGAGCCAAGGAACGCAGGCAGCCTCTGCAAACTGGAAAAGGCAAGGAGTAGACTCTTTCCTAGAGCCTCCTTTCCCCCCTCTTTTAAAAATATTTATGTATTTGGCTGCACTGGGTCTTAGTTGCAGCATGTGGGATCTAGTTCCCTGACCAGGGACTGAACATGGGCCCCCTGCAATGGGAGCATGAAGTCTTAGCCACTGGACCACCAGGGAAGTCTCAAGCCTCTTGAAAGAAGACAGCTTTTGATTTTAGCCCAAGAAGACCTATTTAAGATTTCTGACCTCCAGAACTGTAAGATAATGAACTTGTGTTATTCTAAGCCATTAAGATTGTGGTCATCTGTTGTAGCAGCAACTGGAAACTAATACACTCAGTGTAAGCAATGTCTGGGCAACTTGGTGGTGTTTGTAGCTGTACATCTCAATTTGTTTCATTTAAACAGGAAATACAATCTCCTGGTTCAAAATTCGGTAAGTGTATACAACTACTTGAGAAAACTGTTTCTCAGTATTCAGCTAAACATATATATATCTCCTTTAACCCTGCATTTGCTGCCCTGCCTACACACTGAATAGAAGTGCATAGGTATGTCCACCAAAGGACTCCGACAAGAATGTTCCGGGCAACAATATTTGCAGTTTCCAAAAATTGGACATATGGGGACTCTCAGAACTCAACCTGGCTCAAGACTCTGTCTGGAAGCACTTTCTAATCGTTGGGCTGTCCCTGCATGTGGGCAGCCTTCCCGGTAGGTTGGTGGGCACAGGCTGAGGGTGCCAGGGTGTGGGCTGATAATGTCCTTCCAGCTCCAAGCTGGGTGCAGTGATAGGAGTGGGAAGAGCCTGGAACATCATCAGTGTTATGAAAGCCCAACACTGAACCCAGGTCCTTTGCCCTGAGCCAGAATAATATCTCTGTGTGGCTGGGACCTCCCCTGTACCTCCCACTGCTTTGAGATAAGGATCAAGAAATTTGAGTTCTGATTGGTAAAACACAGGGAAAATAACTAATACTCCAAATGCATGATGTGTGCTGTGTGCTAAGTTGCTTCAGTCCTGTCCGACTCTTTGCGACCCTATGAACTGCAGCCTGCCAGGCTCCTCTGTCCATGGGATTCTCTAGGCAAGAGAATTGGCAAGGGTTGCCATCCCCTCCTCCAGGGGAGCTTCCTGATCAAACCCAAGTCTCCTGTCTCCTGCATTGGCAGGTGGGTTCTTTACCACTAGGGCCACTTGGAAAGCCCAAATGCATGATACAGCTTCCAAATGTGAAACACTGGGCTTGGGCTTGCCAGATTAGCTGTAAAAGGATTGCTGTTATTCTAGACTTGACTTTCTCAAAGCCTATGAGCCCTGAGAATAGGGAGGCTACTCCAGACCAAGAGTCAGGAAAAACCCACACCCGCAGTTCCTGTAACAATGACAGCTGCAGAGGAGACCAGCCCTCCGTTCTACATCCTGTGTTGCCAGAGAGATGGGAGTGTGCCTGCATCCTGCTCAGGCCTCTGTGCCCAGACAGCTGTCTCCATTCTGCGGGTGACAGCCCAGTGAGCCTCGCTTTTTTTTTTTTAAACCCAGGGAAGTTCTAGAATCATCTGGGTCCAATCATTTTTACAAGCAGCAAAAGTTCTGGGAAACTTACTTGTGGAAACCACTCAATTTTCTTCCCCTGTCAAATGGAGGTAATCATAATCTGGCTATAGGGAACTGCTGGGGTGATTAAGTGGCTTCCGCAGGGCACACAGGAAGGAATGTGGGTTTGCAGAGCCCAAAGCTTACAAAAGAACTAGGAGGAAAGATTTCGAAAGACTCCAAAGATCTTAGGATGCATGAAACCCTCACCTGCACCTTTATTTACAAAGCAAGCCTTCATTGAGCTAAAGACAAAAATTCAGAAAAACATAGCCCATGTATAATTGATTGATAAATAGATATATCTAAATTAATACATTTAGATTGAAAACCACAAATCAGATAATGCAGGGACATCCCTGGTGGGCCAGTGGCTAAGACTCAGGTTCCATCCCTGGTCAAGGAACTAGATCCCACATGCTGCAACTAAGAGTTCAAATGCCACAAGTAAAAGATTGCTCAGGCTGCAAGGCCTGAGGCAAGACCCAGGGCAGCCAAATAAAAATAAGTAAATAAATAAATATTTTTAGAAGACAGATAATGCAATGATATGATCAAATAAGGCATTCAGTCTTCAACAGCCAGCAAATGTGGATGCCTTCCAAGCTTCCCGCCGGCTTCCTCTAGACAGCCACACCCAGACGAGAAATGCAGACACAACAACTTCTTCCCGATGCCATTCTCTCTATTTTGTTCCCTTCCCCACATAAACCCTGTCCACCCTGAGCCTGAGAGTTTTCTCCAAAGAGCCATGACACGGGAGCTCTCTGGGGTCCTCTCACAGACAAGCTCAGACGTCTCCTGCCGGGGATCAGAGCCCAAGATCTTTGAACTGATGATAACTGTTGGCCCCCGATTCCTCACCCCTCCCTGTATTCACGCTCTTTACCGTGTAACTTTGCAGTTACATGACTCTGGGTTGGCTGTGTGACCTGCTTTCACCAGCAGAATGAGTTGGAAGTGACAGAGCGCCAATCTCCAGCCTATGTCTTAACTGAGGGGCCCCCACCCATTTCAACCTGTACTTTTGTTGCCATGAGACCAGGCTAGATCAGCCAACAGCTGACACCCCCCCACCCCCGCCCCCGCCCCAGACAGACTTGTGGGTAAACACAGCAGAGCCCAGGAAAACCATTCAGCCAAGCTCAGCCTAAATTGCCCTGGTACCACAAACTTGTGAGCTAAATGAATGTTACTGAGGGTCAGGGCTGGTTTGTTACACAGCATTGTTACAGCAGAAGCTAAATGGTATGGGAAATCTGCAGGTCCAAACTGAGTTACAAGATAAAGTCCCAAAGCCAGGGTACTTTCCCAAATGGGTCCTGACCTATTTCCCCAGCCTCCTTGGCCAGGCTCCCTCCCACACAAGGATGTACCCTTTTCCCAGAACAAGGGAGATTCCCTCAGGCCTTGGCTACTTGTCCTTTAAAGCTCTGCTCTAATATTACCTCCTTCAAGAAGACATCTTGGAGCCTGGGCAGTGTCCACAGCAGAATTTAGTTGAATGTTTTACAGCAGAATTTAGTTGAATCTTGTCACTGCATTAGCCAAATATTAAAATAGGAGTACTCTGCAGAGCCAAGGAGCTAATGTTCAGGGGATCTCTCAGGAAAGAATACCAGGGTGGGTTCTTCTGCCCTTCTCCAAGGCTCTTAGTAAGCAGGAACTCCTAAATGCAAGTGCCGGGCTTTGAACCCAAGGCCTCGTGCATGCTAAGCACTCACTCTACCACTGAGCTACACCCCCCTCACTCAAGATAGAGCCAGAGTAGATGCTAACTCAGCTGACCGTGCTCCACCCAGCCACCAGAGGGCGTTCTCAAAACACCAACCTGACTTCTTGGCTTAAAATTCCCACAGTGGCTCCGAGTTATTCTTGATTGCTGTCGGTTCAAATCCTGGGTCCACCACTTAATTCATTCTGAAACTCTGGACTAGAGACCACCTCTCCAGATCTCTGTTTTTCCACTGGGGTCGTCCAGTTCAGTTCAGTCATTCAGTCGTGTCCGACTCTTTGAGACCCCATGAACTGCAGCACGCCAGGCCTCCCTGTCCATCACCAACTCCCGGAGTTTACCCAAACCCATGTCCATTGAGTCAGTGATGCCATCCAACTATCCCGCCCTCTGTTGTCCCCTTCTCCTCCTGCCCTCAATCTTTCCCAGCATCAGGGGCTTTTCAAATGAGTCAGCTCTTCGCATCAGGTGGCCAAAGTATTGGAGTTTCAGCTTCAACATCAGTCCTTCCAATGAACACCCAGGACTGATCTCCTTTAGGATGGACTGGTTGGATCTCCTCGCAGTCCAAGGGACTCTCAAGAGTCTTCTCCAACACCACAGTTCAAAAGCATCAAGTCTTCACGCTCAGCTTTCTTTGGAGTCCAACTCTCACATCCATACATGACTACTGGAAAAACCATAGCCTTGACTAGACGGACCTTCATCGGCAAAGTAATGTCTCTGCTTTTTAATATGCTGTCTAGGTTGGTCATAACTTTCCTTCCAAGGAGTAAGCGTCTTTTAATTTCATGGCTGCAATCACCATCTGCAGTGATTTTGGAGCGCCCCAAAATAAAGTCAGACACCGTTTCCACTGTCTCCCCATTTATTTGCCATGAAGTGATGGGACTGGATGCCATGATCTTAGTTTTCTGAATGTTGAGCTTTAAGCCAACTTTTTCACTCTCCTCTTTCACTTTCATCAAGAGGCTCTTTAGTTCTTCTTCACTTTCTGCCATAAGGGTGGTGTCATCTGCATATCTGAGGTTATTGATATTCCTCCCAGCAATCTTGATTCCAGCTTGTGCTTCTTCCAGCCCAGCGTTTCTCATGATGTACTTTGTATATAAGTTAAATAAGCAGGGTGACAATATACAGCCTTGATGTACTCCTTTTCCTATTTGGAACCAATCTGTTGCTCCATGGCCAGTTCTAACTGTTGCTTCCTGACCTGCATACAGGTTTCTCAAGAGACAGGTCAGGTGGTCTGGTATTCCCATCTCTTTCAGAATTTTCCACAGTTTATTGTGATCCACACAGTCAAAGGCTTTGGCATAGTCAGTAAAGCAGAAACAGATGTTTTTCTGGAACTCTCTTGCTTTTTCGATGATCCAGTGGATGTTGGCAATTTGATCTCTGGTTCCTCTGCCTTTTCTAAAACCAGCTTGAACATCTGGAAGTTCACGGTTCACATATTGCTGAAGCCTGGCTTGGAGAATTTTGAGCATTACTTTACTAGTGTGTGAGATGAGTACAATTGTGTGGTAGTTTGAGCATTCTTTGGCATTGCCTTTCTTTGGGATTGGAATGAAAACTGTCCTTTTCCAGTCCTGTGGCCACTACTGAGTTTTCCAAATTTGCTGACATATTGAGTGCAGCACTTTCACAGCATCATCTTTTAGGATTTGAAATAGCTCAACTGGATCTCCATCACCTCCACTAGCTTTGTTCGTAGTGATGCTTCCTAAGGCCCACTGGACTTCACATTCCAGGATGTCTGGCTCTAAGTGAGTGATCACACCATCGTGATTATCTGGATCGTGAAGATCTTTTTTGTACACTTCTGTGTATTCTTGCCATCTCTTCAACAACCCCAATGGGGTCGTTGGGTGGATTAAATAGAGTGTTTCCTGTAAAGTTGGAACAGTGTCTCTTAGGACATTCTCAGTACGGCTAGCTACTGCATCCTTCAGTCTGGGCAGAAAACAGACATCAAATCCAAACTGAGTGACTGGCGTGAGTTTAATAAAAAGACTACTTACAATTACTCAGCCACAAAAAAAGAATGGAATATTGCCATTTGCAGCAAAATAAAGAGCCTAGGGAATATCATACTAAGTGAACTAAGACAGAGAAAGACATATATGATATCATTTATATGTGGAATCTAAAAAACAATGCAAATGAATCTATATACAAAACAGAGTCACAGACATAGAAAACAACCTTACGGTTACCAAAGGGGAAAGGGAGGGGGAAGAGGGATAAATTAGGAGTATTAACAGATACAAACTACTATGTATAAAGCAGATAAGCAATAGGGATTTACATATAGCACAGGGAATTATGGGGCTTCCCAGGTGGCTCAGTGGTAAAGAATCCATCCGCCCAGCAGGTGACACGGGTTCAATTCCTGGGTCAGGAAGATCTCCTAGAGAAGGAAATGGCAACCCACATCAGTATTCTTTCCTGGAGAATCCCATGAACAGAGGAGCCTGGTGGGCTACAGTCCATGGAGTTGCAAAGAGTCTGACACGACTACTAACATAATACTTTAAATCAACTATACTCCAATTGGAAAAAAAAAAAAGACTATTTACAAAGGTGGAACAGTGAGCAGGGAGACCACAAGGGTGGTGCAGCACTTCAGGGCAAGAAAGGTGGGGGTTTTGATTACCCTAGGCCTGAAAGAACCCAGATGTGTGTGAAGTGGACCCCCAGACAGGACAGGGTGGAAAGATACAACCAACTGGAGGCAACTCCCACATGAAGCAGGGTGTTGGAGACATAAACACCCCTCCTTTCAATCTCTTGTCAGTGTCCCCATTGGCCAACACAAACAGGAAGCTAGAGGTCAAGAAAGCCCTTGGTGGGACTTCCTGGGTGGTCCAGTGGCTAAGACTCCAGGCTCCCAATGCAGGGGGCCCAGGGTCAATCCCTGGTCAGGGAACTAGATCTTACACACCGCAACTAAGAGTTTCCATGCAGAAACTTAAGATTTCACATGCCACGACGAAGACTGAAGATCCCATGTGCCACAACTAAGACCTGGTACAGCCAAATAAATAATATTAAAAAAAAAAAAAAACGAAAGCTCACGATAGTCCATAGTGACTAACCTCCCAACATGTACCATAGTGGATCTGAAGAGAGCAAACAAAAAATATCCAGTATATTATCATTATCATCATCAATTGTATTAATCTTACTATTAAACTACTTGTCAACTACAGATTGGCACTTACCAAGAGCACTCCCACCAACTGAACAACAAAGGCATTTGCCATCTGCCTCTGGCTGTTGACCTTCAACAACCCCTGAGGGAGTTCAGGGTGGAGAGAGGCACTCTGTGCTCCAGGGAATCTCGTGCAACAGGTCTTTAGGTAGTTGAATGTTTTTAGGAACAGATTTTATTATCTCAATTCTTGCATCTCCTCATATCTAGAGAAGCACTAAATCCCTTCATGGTGACATCAGATCCTCATGACTAACAAAAAACTTTTGTAAAATGAGTGCTTCGTGGCATTGAACTCCCCCTTCACCAAAACCTTATATGTTGACTTTCTCCCACTGCCGCTTTGGAGCAGTCTCTCAGAGCTATCCGAGATGCTGCCTCCCAGGCTGCAGTCCTCATTTTGCCCACAACTCTCAAGTTGTACAACTTTTTTTAGTCGACATACTCATCATGGTCTAAGAGGGTCTTCAAAGTCTGACCCCCATTTTTCCACCACATTACCCCTACCTCCCCTACTCCTCTCTGAAACCCAGAAATTGACCCAGAAAGTGTGCAAGGGAACCCTCTGAAAGATGGTAAGGTTCTGATTCATGATAGGAATCTGGTTAGCACAGATCTACATGTTTGTCATAAGTCTAAGAGTGCTTAAGTTTGTGTATTTTGGTGTATTTAAACTCTATATGAAAAGTAAAATCTAAATAACTAAAATAAAACAGAAAATAAATATTGAACACTCATTATTTTTACACATGAGAGAGAAGTGTACTTCGAAAGGCAAAAGAAAAATCAGAGGGAATAATGGATAGACAGAGAGATGGGAAGGTGAGTGGACATGTGATAAAGCAAGTAGCATTAAATGGTAATCGTTGAATCTAGGTGATGAGTATTCACTGTGAAATTATTTCAGATTTTCTCTATGTTTGAAAAGTTTCATTAAAAACGTTGGGGAAAATGTAAAAACTAAAAGCTGATGAGGGTGGCTTCAGCAAAGAAATTTTGATAGAATTTGTTAGAGGATCCAAGAAAACAAGAATTTCTCTGGGACTTTCCACAGAAACCACAGCCACTTCCCTGCAGTATTCAGGAACGAATTATGCCAGCTGTCAAGTGCTGGATCAGAAGAAAAGCTCCCACAGAGAAATGAAGGTAAAAATAGCAGAAGAGATATTGCCCCACTTCTCAGAAACCCTGTGACAGAGAGCTCTGTTTAACATCTGCATTTATTATTCATTCAACAAACATTTCTTGAAATCCTCCTCTGTGCCCAGCCCCGCCCTCAAAGGACTCCAGTGGTGGAGACGGACTTGTTCCTCAGATAGAGATGATCCAGAGTGATCAGAACAGTTATGGAGGAAGCCCAGGGACTGTGGGAGTTCCAAAGGAAGCCTCTGAGCCAGACTGGAGACGTCAGAGAGGACTTCCTGTTGGAGAGGATATCCGAGGTGAGTCTTAACAGAGGAGTAGATGTCAGCCAGGTAGAGAGAGAGAGGGCAGGACCTGGGGAAAGCATTCTGGGTAGAAGGAACAGCAGACAGAAAAACCAGGAAGTGAGCGTAAGACTACAGTGCTCCCTGTAAACAGAAGTTCAGGACAACTAGAATACAAATGTAAATAGGGGTGGGGGAGAGGCACAAGAGGCAGGAAGGAATCTGCATCACATAGAAGGGTAGGTAGGGCCACAAAAAGCACTTGGAACGTCTCCTGACAGTGCTGGGAGTCATGAAAGGGTGATAGACAGTGAACTCGGCCCGATTTGCAAAAGATTCCAACTGCAGGACAAGTGAAGTGAGTGAGGAACACATCTGTCGGGACAGGCTAGGTTATGCTGCAGAGACGGCTCCAGAATTCAGTGGCTCAAAGAAGGTTTACTCCTTGTGAGCATCATTCCGCACTCTGTTCCACGTCGTCCTCACACTATGACCCTGGTTGACAAAAGCTCTGCCATTTGGAAGGTTAGTGGTCATAGCAACAAGGACACAGAAAGTGGGGACGCATGTCAGCTTAAATGCTTCCACCCTGAAGCAACCCGCATCACTTCTGTTCTTATTTCCTTGGCCACAACAAGTCACGTGGCCACGTGTTTCTTTAAGGCGGGAAAGGGTGATCCTTCCAGATGCCCAGAAGTAAGGAAGGACTAACTATTGGGACCAGGATTGGTGACCGCAAGCGGACCTGAGCACAGAATCTTGGAGAACAGCGGGAGCGGGCAAGAGTAGAGATAGCTCGGACTCAAGCAGTAGAAAGGGAAGAAATGAGTAGATTTGAGAGATATTCAAGAATCACACAGAATTCTGTAAATGCTGGTCATCTGTCCTATAATCAACTGGGCTTTCCTGGTGCCTCAGTGGTAAAGAATCTGCATGCCAATGCAAGGGACACAGGTTCCATCCCTGATCAGGGAAGATCCCACACGCCACACAGCAACTAAGCCCCTGAGCCACAACTACTGAAGCCTGGGTGCCCTAGAACGTGTGCCCCACAAGAGAAGCCACCCAATGAGAAGCCCACCCACCGCAACTAGAGAGTAGCCCCTGTCCTCTGCAACTAGAGAAAAGCCGAGCAGCAAGGAAGACCAGCACAACCATAAATAAATAATAATACATTAAAAAAACAAAACCCACAAAGCTCCTGAGGGTTGGGATCGGTATCTGCTTATTTCCCAGCTCACACTCAATAAATGTTTAAAAGATGATAAAAACCAACCAACCCACAAAAAAACAATCAAAAATAACCATCAGGCAAAATGGATATATGTTGGTCAAAGGGGATGAATTTGTTTTTATAAGATGATTAAGTTCTGGGAATCTAGCATACAGCATCAGTTCAGTTCAGTTCAGTTGCTCAGTCGTATCTGACTCTTTCTGACCTCATGGACTGCAGCACACCAGGCTTCCCCGTCCATCACCAACTCCCGAAGTTTGCTCAGACTCATATCCATCGAGTCAGTGATGCCATCCAACCATCTTATCCTCTGTCATCCCCTTCTCCTCCCACCTTCAATCTTTCCCAGCATCAGGGTCTTTTCCAATGAGTCAGCTCTTCGCATCAGGTGGCCAAAGTACTGGAATTTCAGCTTCAGCATCATCCTTCCAATGAATATTCAGGACTGATCTCCTTTAAGATAGACTGGTTGGATCTCCTTGCAGTCCAAGGGACTCTCAAGAGTCTTCTCCAACACCACGGTTCAAAAGCATCACTTCTTCCGCGCTCAGCTTTCTTCATAGTCCAATTCTCACAGCCATACATGACCACTGGAAAAACCATAGCTTTGACTAGGTGGACCTTTGTTGGCAAAGTAACGTCTCTGCTTTTTAATGTACTGTCTAGGTTGGTCATAGATTTCCTTCCCAGGAGTAAACGTCTTTTAATTTCATGGCTGCAGTCACCATCTACAGTGATTTTGGAGCCCAAGAAAATAAAGTCTGTCACTGTTTTCCAATCTATTCGCCATGAAGTGATGGGACCAGACGCCATGATCTTAGTTTTTTGAATGAACACACAGCATGGTGACTATGTATTATTTACTTGAAAATCGCTAAAGAGTAAATCACACACACACACACACACACACACAGTGTGACTACATGAGGTGGTGGTGTTATTCAGTTGCTAACTCATATCTGATTCTTTGTGACCCCATGAACTGCAGCATGCCAGGCTTCCCTGTCCTTCACTATTAGCCTGATTGTGGTAATTATTTCACAATGTATATGTATATCAAATCATCATTTTGTGCACCATACGCACATACAATTTTTGTCAATTACACCTCAATAAAGCTGTGGAGAAAACCAATCAGTGACTGTCAGAACAAAAAATGGGCTCTGAGGGCTACTTGAAGTAGCAGCTAATGTTCGGGTACCCACAGTTTTTCTAAACCAGCACCGTCCAACAGAATTATAACGGTGAGCTTCAAATGTAATTCTACATTTTCCAGTAACTACATTTAAAAAAAGCAAAAAGAAAAGGGTGAAATAAATCACACTTTAATCAACACATTCAGAATATTATCATTTTAGAATGTGATCAACATAAAAATTATGAATGACTTACTGTACATTCTTTTATTTTTTTATACTGTGAGGAGAGAGCAAGTTAGCTAAGATAGCCTGTTCAGGCTCTCTGGCCCCACATTTTGTAAATAATGACTATGTAACAGCTGAGATCATTTGTAGCACTGCACATGCGCATCATGAGGCACTCGCTTGGTCACGAGCTACTGCGGGCTGAAGGGATATGTGAGCTCCACCTAGAAAGGGGCCGCATTACTGTTGCCTCAGGGCTGTGTCTGTTGGGTCAGCCATGAGAGGAGCGAATACAGCCTGTCTACCGCTAGGGCTGCTATACCAGCCAGGAGTGAATAAATACTGCTTCTCGCATTTTCTTCCAGCCTCTTAACTCTCTCCTTGCCTACCCTGGGTTCAGCAAACAGTGCGGAGAGTGAGAACAGCGGGACAACTGGCACTGTGATCAGGATCAGCCATACACATAGAAGTCTTCCAAATGCAGTCCCCACTTTACCTTGACAGTGCACCTCTGTTTAGAACAGCCACATTTAAAGGGCTGGATAGCTAGTGGCCACCCTCTTGGACAGAGCAGGTCTAGACACATTAGCTAATTAGAATGTCTTCTTCCATTTTACATATGAGGAAACTGAGGCACAGTAAGATAGAAGGGACTTGGCCAAAGTCACACATGGGTGGAGGAGCAGGATTTTGGACCAGGCAGTGGAGCTCCTGCCATGTAGAACTGAGATGGGCTGACACAGGTCACTTATTAGACTGGGTGGGTCACAGCCCACAGGAGCCCACTCCTCACTCACCAGAGGTCTCTGCAGAGAGAGAACCCTGATGGTTCTTGAGACTCCTGGAGGGGAAACCCACAGTGGGACCCAAGCCTGGGGGTGAACGTGGGAATGCAGAGACATGGGAAAGGACTGGATTATCTTGCCCCTTACTTGCCAGAGATTGCCAAAAAATTAAGAAAATCCCCTTGTGCATCTGACTACAGATTGATGGCTGCAAATGCTACTGACTTTTTTTTTTTTAAGTATAGTTGATTTACACATTATGTTATTTCCATGTGTGCAGCAAAGTGATTGCATTATACACACACATATATATTTTTTTCTATTCTTTTCCGTTAAATTTTAGTACAAGATACTGAATATGGTTCCCTCTGCTAGACAGTAAAATTCTTGTTATCTATTTTATGTATAGTAGGGTGCATCTGTTAATCCCATATTCCCAATATATCCCCCCACCCCGCCTTTGGTAACCATAAGTTTGTTTTCTATGTCTGAGTCTGTTTCTGTTACATAAACAAGTTCATTTGTGTCACAGTTTAGATTCCACATTTAAGTGAAATCATATAATATTTGTCTTTGTCTGATGTGCTTCACTTAGTACGATAATCTCTAGGTTCATCCATATTGCTGCAAATGGCATAGTTCCTTCTTTTTTATGGCTAAGTAATATTCCTATACACACACACCCCACATCTTCTTTATCCATTCACCTGTTAATAGGCACTTAAGTTGCTTCCATGTCTTGGCATTATTGGAAATAATCATGCTATAAACAGTGAGGTGCAGTTGTCTCTCTATCACCAGATAAAGCAGGAAGTTGGAGTGAGTTCTCTATGAAGCCCCAGACTGGGGGGTGAAGGTAGGGGGGTGACAAGACCTCTCACTAACAGCCATTCTGTGCCAGCTCCAGAATGAGAACTCCAGCATCCCTTGTCATGACCCTTCCCTTCCAAACAAGGAAACTGAGGCTCAGAAAAGACACAGAAAGGATAGAAAGGATGCATCAGAAGGATGGGAAAATCTCCTCCCGGGCCCATTCCGTGGCCACCCGATTCCTTTCCAAGTCAGATCTAGTTATTGCCTTGTGTGAATTTCCTGAGGTGTTTTAGGCATATACAAGTGTTCACACATGGATCGTTTTTTTAACATGATGTGTGCATGCTCAGTCGTGTCTGACTCCTTGTGACCCCATGGACTGTAGCCTGTCAGACTCCGCTGTCCATGGGGTTTTCCAGGAAAAAATACTGGAGTGGGTTGCCCTTCCTCTAGGGGATCTCCCTGACCCAGGGATGATACCAGAGTCTACTCTGTTGGCAGGTGGATTGTTTACCACTGCGCCACCTGGGAATGTTAATAATGCCACCCATTTAACACCATGGTGGCACACAATTCTGCATCTTACTTTAATTTTTAACTTGAGAGTATCTTCAAGGTCTCTCCAGACTAATACATAGGATGTACCTTGTGTTTTTTTGGTTTTTTTTCCCCCTTTAGCCACGGACTATATTTGAATATTTGCATTATTATTGTATACACAGTTTTAATTTCTTACAAAACTCTACATGTGCCTCGTGGTTTTTTTTTTTTTCAAATGCCCTTAGAGCATCAAATGGTCTGAATGTACCATAATTAACTTAACTAACCCCCTCTTAATAAACACTTAGGTGATTCCTAGTTTTTGCCACTACAAACAATACTGTAATTAATATCTCTTGGCCAGACCTCGTGCTGGCCATATGATCCATGCCTGTAAGATAAATTCCTAGGAAGAAAACTGCCAACTCAAAAGTGATGTGCATTTGTCATTTTGAAAAACATTTCCACATTGCCTTCCAAATTCCTCACTCTGTCACTGGTTGACTGCCTATTTCTCAAAAGGGCTTTTTGCTCTCTCTACATATTGTTTGAATGTTTTTACAGCGAGAAGGTATTCACGTATGATTTATGTAACTGAAATTAAATGAGCCCTTCATTAAAAACACAAACTTGGGAAGAAGAGAAACCAGCAAGACCAGTTCGGGCAGTCTCTCACTCTGTCCCCTGTCACACCCACCTCATCCCCAAAAAGCCCTGCCTGATGTTGAAATCCATTTCTCAAGCACAAACAGGGACCTCAAAGGTCCAACCTTGGGAAAAATACAGGGATGAGATTATGTCGGGGCTTCCCAGGTGGCTCAGTGGTAAAGAATCTGCCTGCCAATGCAGGAGACATGGGTTTGATCTCTTGGTCAGGAACATTCCCTGGAGAAGGAAATGGCAACCCACTCCAGTATTCTTGCCTGGAAAATCCCATGGACGGAGGAGCCTGGTGGGCTGCAGCCCCTGGGGTTTCAAAGAGTAGGACACGACTGAGCACACACAGATTGCGTCATTCCCCCTGTTGTTTTTTATGTCACTAGATTCTTCTGCTCCTCATCTTCCTCTTTCACCTCCTTTTCCTTTTTTCTCTGACTTCTGTTACAGTGAGCATCACACTAAAAAGATTTTTAAGCTATGTCTTGTTCAGTAAAAGAACACTTAACTTACGCAGAGCCTAGTATTAATAACAAGAAACAGAAAAGGAAAGGAAAGAATAGCTAGGGTCTTCTAAGTAGAAATTGGAAGAGCGAAACAGTAATCTATTTATTAAAATATTTATTTAGCTGTTCCGGGTCTTCGTTGTGGCACACAACGTCTTTAGTTGGGGCATGCAAACTCTTAATTGCGGCCTGTGGGAACTAGTTCCCTGACCAGGGATCGAACCCAGGCCCCCTGCATTGGGAGTGTGGAGTCCTAGCCACTGGACCAGCAGGGAAGTCCCTATTCTATTTTAAACACATCGATCTCTTCCTTTCCTTTCCCTTCCTCAGCACAAGCAAGTAGTTGTCTGGAAGAGGGGTTGGAGTAGCCAGGAATAGGGTGTCAGGGCTCAAATGGAATAGGGAATCCACCCCAGGGCCCAGAGGAGCAGGCAGTGGCAGCCATTAGAGACTGGTTACTCTCAGGAGGATCCAGGAAATAGCTAAATATATCAAGAGCACCAGGAGCCAGATTTTTCACTGCCAGAAAAGGGAGCTACAAGATGTAAAGGGAGAAAGCTAGAATGAGCCCCATAGTGCTGAGTTGGAATTGGAAATAGTGTACACTCATGACTTTCAATATAGAAAGACAGATGTGGAAATAAATACAGGTGAAATACTACTCAATCATAAAAAAGAATGAAGTAATGCCATTTTCAGCAACATGGATGGCCCTAGAGATTATCATACTGAGTGAAGCAAGGCAGGCAGAGAAACACAGGTATTATATGTTATCATTTATATGTGAAATCTTAAAAAATGATACAAATGAACTTATTTGCCAAACAGAAATAGACTCACAGACATAGACAACAAACATACGATTATCAAAGGGGAAAGTGGGGGAGGGATAAATTAGGAGTTTGAGATTAAAATATACACACTATTATATATGGGGTAGATAACCCACAAGGACCTACTGTAAATCACAGGGAACGATATTCAATATCTTGTAATAACCTACAGTAGAAAAGAATATATAAAAGTATATATATATTTTTGTTTATATATACAAACACATGTATGTATATATGAATAACTTGCTGTACACCTGAAACTATCACAACATTGTAAATTAATTGTATTTCAATAAAAAATTTTAAAAAGAAAAGCCTAGGCTTCTCATCAAAGATTGAATGAAGAAACCCGTATCTGTATGTTTTAAGTTAAAAAAATTTTTAAAGAAATATAGATGTATATCTCTGTTTCCTCTGCCTTTTCTAAACCCAGCATGTACACCTGGAAGTTCTTGGTTCATGTACTGCTGAAGCCTAGCTTGAAGGATTTTGAGCATAACATTGCTACCATGTGAAATAAGCACAATGGTACAGTCGTCTGAACATAATTTGGCATTGTCCTTCTTTGGGACTAGAACGAAAAATGACCTTTTCCAGTCCTGTGGCCACTGCTGAGTTTTCCAAATTTGCTAACATATTGAGTGCAGCACTTTAACAGCATTATCTTTTAGGATTTTAAATAGCTCAGCTGGAATTCTATCATCTCCACTAGCTTTGTTTGTAGTAATGCTTCCTATGACTCACTTGAGTTCACACTCCAGAATGTCTGGCTCTAGGTGAGTGACCATACCATTGTGGTTATCTAGGTCATCAATACTTTTTTGTATAGTTCTTTGCATTCTTTTCACCTCTTCTTAATCTCATCTACTTCTATTAGGTCCTTATCATTTTTTTCCTTTATCATGCCCATTTTTGCATGAAATGTTCCCTTGATATCTCCAATTTTCTTGAGATGTCTAGTCTTTCCCATTCTGTTGTTTTCCTCTATCCCTTCAAATTGTTCACGTAAGAATGCCTCCTTAACCTCTATCTACACACATACACACACATTCCCTACCTCTGCCCACTGAGGGAGCCTGGATGCAGTAAGAGCCAATAGCAATGACCACATGTAACTTCAAACTCTTGGTTTCTGAAAGTCATTCTCCAGTGAAACAGATCAGGGCTTCTCAGAATAAAGACTATTTCTAGAACTGGGACAGAGCAAATATAAGGCGAGCCCATATTGTTGTGCTGTGTGTGTGTGCTTAGTTGCTCAGTCGTGTCCGACTCTTGCTACTGTGTCCATGGGATTTTCCAGGCAAGAATACTGGAGTGGGTTGCCATTGCCTGCTGTGCCAGGAAGCAGAAGAATGTGTAAAGAATGATGGGATACACAAAATAGATAACTAACAAGGACCTACTGTTTAGCACAGGGAACTCTACTCAGTACTCTGTAATGGTCTATATGGGAAAAGATTCTAAAAAAGAGTGTGTGTGTGTGTGTGTGTGTGTGTGTGTACATAGGCATGTGTGAAGTGAAGTGAAAATCACTCAGTCGTGTCTGACTCTTTGTGACCCCATGGACTATACAGTCCATGGAATTCTCCAGGCCAGAATACTGGAGTGGGTAGCCTTTCCCTTCTCCAGGGGATCTATAGGCATACATTTATTAATATATGTACACATATTCATATAAATGTGTATATATACATATATGTATGTGCGTGCTCTGTCTCTTCAGTCATGTCTGACTCTTTGGGACCCCATGGACTGTAACCCACTAGGCTCCTCTGTCCATGGGATTTTTCAGGCAAGAATACTGAAGTGGGTTGCCATGCCTTCCTCCAGAGGATCTTCCCAAACCAGGGATCAAACCCTCATCTCTTGCAACTCCTGCAATGCAGGTGGATTCTTTACCACTGAGCCACCAGGGAAGCCCAGTATATATGTATATATATTAGTAAATGTATACATGCATATGTGTGTGTATATAACTGATTCATTTTGCTGTACACCTGAAATTAACACAGCGATGTAAATCAACTCTACTCCAATAAAAAAAAAATTTTTTTTTAATCACTTAGCTTCTGAAATGAAAAAAAAGAAAACAGGATGACGGGAACAGGCCAAAATGACCTGGAACCAGCTGGAAAGGGCTTCCACAGGTCAAATTGGGAACAACTGGAACATCAAAATAAACAGTGATTGTAATAGATTACAACCCTTTGATGCTATGAGTTTATCCTGATATGACTAAATAAATGAATAAATCAAAGTTTTGACGAGGAACAGGGTATTTACATGACCCCAAAAGACCTTCCCAGAAAACAACACTAATCACAAAGAGGGAAAGAATAACTTTACAGTGGATAAGGCTGAAAGACTCCACCTTAGCATCAACATCCTGATGGATGCAAGATCCTAACACCACTTCTGTGACCCTCCTGCCAGAAACGCATGACTAGAATCTGATCAGGAGAAGACATTAGACGAACACCAATTCATGGGCATCCTACCCCAAAACTGGCCTTGTAACGTTCACAAGAGTCACGGAGGTCAAGGAAAGAATGAAAAAAATTTCCAGACTAAAGGAAGCAAAAGAGACATGACAACAAAATGCAATACAAGAGTCTAGAATGGAAACTCTGCTGTAAACACCATTATTGGGACAACGGGTGACACTTGAATGGAGCATGAAAATCAGTGCTCAGTCACTCAGTCCTGTCTGACTCTTTGTGACCCCACACTGTAGCCCACCAGACTCCTCTGTCCATGGGATTTTCCAGGCAAGAATACTGGAGTGGGTTGCCATTTCCTTCTCCAGGGGATCTTCCTGACCCAGGGATAGAACCCGAGTCTCTTATGTCTCCTGCGTTGGAAGGCAGCTTCTTTACTACTGAGCCACTTGGGAAGTCCCAGCATGAAGATTAGATGGTAGTAATTCATCACTGCTAATACATTTTTATTTCTGAGGTTATACTTTGGTTATGTAAGAGATGATCCTGTTTGTCGGAAATACATTAAATATCTGTAAGTGTTGGAGCATAAGTTTGGCAACTCATTCTTATATGGTTTAGGAAAAATACTTTCTTTGTACTGTACTTGCAACTTTTCAGCAACTTTGAGATCTTCCCAATTTAAAAATATTAAAGCAGTGCTTTTGAAATTTGTTTGAACACATTGGGGTAAGAAATGTATTTGACACCAAAAACAGTACAAAACATATTTGTGAAACTGAAATAAATGCATCATGAAACAAAGCATAGCCTTGCTTAAAAAGATCATAATACATAAATCAAATATACTTCAATAAAATAAATTTTTAAAAAATATAATAGCAAATGGATTATCATATTAAGTGAAGTAAGCCAAAGACAAATATTATATGATATCATTTATATGTGGAATCTAAAAACTAATACAGATAAATTTATAAAACAGAAACAGACATACAGACACAGGAAACAAACTTATGGTTACCAAAGGGGGAAGGGGGGAGGGATAAATTGGGAATTTGGGATGAACAGGTACACACTACTATATATAAAATATAAACAACAAGGACCTACTGTATAGCATAGGGAACTATATTCACTATCTTGTAATAACCTATAGTGGAAAATAATCTGAAAACAAGAATGTACACCTGAAACGTTGTTTATCAACTTCTGTTTTTTAAAAAAGGTAATATCAAATATGGTTTTATAAATGGTTAACATAACACAGGAAAAAGAAATTCTAAGAGACACAGAAAAGAAACAGACTCCAAAAGCACTGGTGGAGGCTTACTAAATTGATTTCCTGACCTACAAATTTTGTCCACAAGCATATTATTAATATAAGAGCAAATACATGTATAGGTTGTATCATGCCCTGGGCACTGTTCTAACTACTTGACAAATACTGCTTAATCCTCACAACAATCTTAGGAGAAAGATAACATTCACTCCCATCTTAAAGGTAATGATACTGAAGCCGAAAAAGGTTAAGTAATGTGCCCAAGATCACGCAGCCAAGAAAAGGTGGGGCTGGCTTAGAATTTTAGGCTGCCTTCACAAAAGGCCTTGCAAAAGGAATATGATTATCCCTCATTTGACAGATTGGGTAACCAAGGCTCAGAGAAACTAAATGGCCAGTCCGTGGCCAGGCTGATTCTGAAAGCAGAGACTACTCCTCAAGAACAGACTTGCATAATCAGGGAGAAACTATATCAATGCTTAGATCCCAAACCAGGAACCACTGTTTGCTCATCCAACCCAGTTACATGAACAAGCCTCCTACTTTCACCAGCACTCAGGCTGTCGAACGAGAGCTTCGCTGTCCAACATGGTAGTCACAAGCCACAAGTGTCTGGTTAAATTTAATTCAAATTAAACAAAATTAAAACTTTGATGTCTCTCACTCACCACCTTTAAACATGCACTCATGAGCTCATCGTTACCACAAGGCACAACATAGGCTACAGAGCATTTCCATGGTCACTGAAGGTTCTGTTGGACAGGGTGGAATCCAGAGATTGCCTTGCAAGGGCTTGACAATTGCTTTTTCAAAAGCGGGGACTGGGATATTCTGGATTTTCTTTCATTATATGCTAGAGCACTTCCTATCAGATTTTTTCCTAACAACCACATGTAAGTGTGTTTTTACTGAAGTCACAGGCTTCCCTGGTGGCTCCGATAGTAAAAAATCTGCCTATAATGCAAGAGACCCAGGTTGGATCCCTGGGTCAGGAAGGTCCCTTAGAGGAGGAAATGGCAACCCACTCCAGTATTCTTGCCTGGAGAATTCCATAAACAGAGCACCCTAAGGTCGCACAGAGATGGACACAAATGAAGCGACTTAGCACGCACGCAACCTAAAGCAAACCAAGGAGAGACACGATTCTAGCACAAAAATAATTCTGATTCAGCCCACTGGAAATTCATCATGATATGGATCAAAGCAATTAGGATTACAATAGACTAACAACAGAATTTATGCTGATGATAGACATGTCAGAGGGAGGGTGGAGAGTAGGAAAAAATAACAGGCGTATGGGGGCAGATGAAAAAAGACTGCAAAAAAAAAATAATAAAGATTAAAGCTAAGAGTGAGGAGAGGAAATGTCCAGCTGGCTAAATTTTTCCCCAGTCTGTTGCTGACACACCCTCTAACCAGGCCCCAGAGCTCATCAACATCACCTCTGCCATGGGGATTGAAATTATACACCTTTTCCATCTTACCCACTAGGGTCCAGTGCCGTGATGGAAGAAATTTTCACACATTGAGATTCAGGAAACTCATTCTGGCTTATATATGAGCTAACAAACTTTCTCTTTTTTTGGCCTCGATGCTCAACTTGTGGGATATTAGTTCCCTCACCAGGTATTGAACCCAGACCCTCAGCAGTGAAAGCGCAGAGTCCTAACCACTGGACCACCAGGGAATTCCCAAGCTAACTTAATTTTATGCTAATTAGAACAGCAAGTTTTGTGGCATATCAGAAGAAGTTCATCTGCTTTAACTATGAAAGACAATGCATTTAAAAATTCAAATGGGGTAACTGTGGTTCAGTCATTCAAAATGGAGCTGAGTGGCCACCGCGGATGTGGTTTCAGACACATTCCTGCATCACTTGAGAACTTGCATTTTCTGAACTGTACTGGATTTGAGGATACCACCAGCCATTTTCAAAACAATATCCGCTCGCAGCTGCCAGCTGCAACCTTATGGTCTCTAGAACTCCCGTTGTAACTAAGCAACCCACTTTGGATCCCAACCAATCCTTGCTTAAACAGCACCCTTACTTCTCGCCAGCTCCAGTCCTGACTCTTGACAAACAATTTATGCAATTTTGTGGTTTTTGCTTTTACAAGCCTCCCTCGTTTTGTAGTCTAGCGGAACACAATTCAAGTGCTTCTTGAATCCGTGTCTCCTGGGCTATTGCTCTGTTTGGCTCAAACAAAAACTCAAATTTTCTATTCCTATTACACTTTGTTTATTGCTTATGTCCTTTGACAGCTGTGATAATGGGAAGTTTTATGTCTGAAACTGTTCATACAACGGCCACAGGTGGTTATCTGAGCACTCAAAAAGCACTGAGAAATTGAATTTAAATTTTTTATTTAATTTTAATGATTTAAAGTTAAATGTAGGGACAGGACTCCCCTGGTGGTCCAGTGGTTAAGAATCTGCCTGCCAATTCGTGGGTCACGGGTTCGACCCCTGGTCCAGGAAGATCCCACAGGTCTCACCGCAACTAAGCCCAAGCGCCACAACTACTGGGCCCGTGCTCTGCAACGAGAGAAGCTGCCGCAATCAGAAGCCGCAACTAGAGAACGCCTACTGGCAGCAATGAAGACCTAGCACAGCCAAAATAATAAATAAACAGGAAGTGGAATCTAAAAAAAAGTTAGATATATGTAGCCACATGTGGCTAGTGGCTACCGTATTGAACAGCACAGCACTAAACAGTAAGATGCAGAAGTTAGGGCAGGGCTTTCCCATCTGTGTCCCCCAAAACCTAACGTGTGAACTAGTTGTTTTAAGGGGCACTGTCTGAGATCAGACTCCCTGGGTCCAAATCTCTGTTCTGGGAAACTTTGAGGAAGCACTTAATCTTATTTGTACCTCACTGTTTGCATCTGTAACATATATATGTATATATATAAATGTACATATATATATATAATGGAGTATTACTCAGCCATAAAAAGAATGAAATAATGCCATTTGCAGCAACGTGGATGGACCTAGAAATTATCATATTAAGTGAAGTAAGTCAGAGAAAGACAAATATCATATGATATCATATTCTGGCTATTGTAAATAGCCCCAGTGAATATCGGGGTGCATGTTATCTTTTTGAATTATGATTTTTTTCCAGATATATGCCCAGGAGTGAGATTGCTGGGTTATATGATATTTCTATTTTTAGTTCTTTAAGGAACCTCCGTGCGGTCCTCCACAATGGCCGTACCAGTTTAGAGTCCCACCAACGGTGTAGGAGGGTTAAATCCACTAGTTTAAACCTGTATTTTTTTTCCAACACGGCAAGCAAGTAACTCAATTCTGACACTATCTACTGAGAGATAGCATCAGATTCCACAGGTTAAAAGCTCAGTCCAGCCCTCCCGCCACCAACTACAGATGTCAATCACAAGTCCAGGTTGTCATCTGTGCTTCTGACCGACAGGCTGTAGTTCAGAGGTTCCCACAACCCTCTCCTTGGTGTTGGTTAATTTGCTCAAGCAACTCAAAGAACTCAGAGAGGGACTTCCCTGGTGGTCCATGGTTAAGACTCCTCGCTCCCCATGCAGGGAGCCTGGGTTTGCTCCCTGGTCAGGGAACAAAGATCCTGCATGCTGTGTTGCTAAAATAGAAGAAGGGGGGAAAAAAAGATAATGTCCTGAACTGAATAAAATGAAAATACAACATATTCAACTTTAAAAAAAAATTTTAATAAAGGACTCAGAAAGACATTTTACTTACTGGATTACTGGTTTATTACAAAAAGATGTAACTCAGAAACAGCCAGAAGTAGGAGATGCACAAGGCAAGGGACCAGGAGGGGGGCCATCCTCCTACCACCTCCACAATTCATCGACCCGGAAGCTCTCTGAATCCCATCTTTTTGGGGGTTTTGGTGAAGGCTTTTGGGGTTTTGGGTGGAGGCTTCATTACACAGACATGATTGATTAAATCATTGGCCATTGGTGATTGAATGCAACCTCCAGCCCTTCTCTCTTCCTGGGAGGTGGGAGTTGGGAGGGCCTGAAAATTCCAACCTCTCTAATGACATGGTTGATTCCCCAGGTAACCAGACCCCATCTTTAGGTGCCTTCCAAAAGTCACCTCGTAAACATAAAGTCAAGTGTGGTTGAAAGGGGTTTATTATAAATATCAAGACTCTTAGCACTTAGGAATTTCCAAGCGTTTTAAGAGCTCTGCGTCAGAAACCAGGATGAAGACAAATACAGGTTTCTTATTATAAAACAACATCACAGTATCTATGGTCGAATCTTGCTTGAATTGTCATTATAAAGGTTGTCAAATAGTGACCTTTATAATGATAATTATTCCTTCTACATCATTCTTTAATTTGTAACTCTAAGAATGTGCTTTTGCTCCTTTTTATTTATTTTAAATCAGTCTGTAGTCATGAATTCTTGTTTATTCAGTGGATTATAATCCTTTTTTGTTGCTGTTGTTTAGTGGCTAAGTTGTGTCCAACTCTTTTGTGACCCCATGGACTGGAACCTGCCAGGCTCCTCTGTCCATGGGATTTCCCAGGCAAGAATACTGGAGTAGGTTGCCATTTCCTTCTCCAGGGGAAGCTTCCCAACCCAGGGATCGAACTCAAGTCTCCTTCATTGGCAGGTGGATTCTTTGCCACCATGCCACCAGGGAAGCCCGATAATCCTTTACTATCTTTATTTAATCTGAGGTTCAATTTCTTCCAGATTTGGTCATAAGAAGCCTCTTTAAGATGTCTTCCTGCATCCTTCTGACATCCTCATCATTCTTTGAGTATTTCCTTATTTCTAGATTGCTTTTCTTTTAAAGATGGAGAAACTGAGGCACAGGGAAGTTGAATAACTTGCCCAAGTGGTCCTGATGTGAGTTGATAGGACCAAGATTTGAACGCAAGCAGTGTGGTTCCAGAATCTAAGCTCTTAACCACTCAACCATATTCCACCTCACAGGGGCAGGAATTGTGACTTTTTCTTGGTAGCTGGTTCCCTGACCAGGGATTGAACCCTGGATGCCAGCAGTGAGAATGTGGCGCCCTAACCACGGGACAGCCAGGGAATTCCCCTTAATATATATATAAAGTGGGCTTCCCAGGTGGCTCTGTGGTAAAGAATCCACCTGCCAATGCAGGAGATGCAGGTTTGATCCCTGGGTCAGGAAGATACCCTGAAGGAAGAAATGGCAACCTGCTCCAGTATTCTTGCTAGAGAAAAAAATCCCATGGAGAGAGGAGCTTGGCGGGCTACAGTCCATGCGGTCGCAAAGAGTCAGACACGATTGAGCAACCGAGCACATACATGCACATATATGTTAAGTATACATGCTTGGATTTATTCTGGCATTCTTTTTTTTAACTGAAGCATAGCTGATTTACAAGGTTATGACGGTTTCAAGTGTGCAGTGATGTGATTCAGATACACAATATCTTTATCTCTCTATATATTCTTTTTCAGATAAACCATGACCTTGTTCAAAGCTATATCCCCACCACTCAGCCTGATGCCTCACCCATGGTAAGTATTAAATATAAATATGTTAAACAAATGAATGGATAGTCTGTCATACCCCTCAGGTCCCAAAGTCCCTCCCTTTCAACCTTAAATTCCTCTCTTCAGCCTTAGAATCGCATTTTTGCATATATTCTCAAGTCCCTGACTTGATCTTGTTTGTAAGGCAATCTGCCAATATCCAACTTATCCAACTCAGTGCTTGTACCAGAGTGATGTAAGTGACCAGAGCTGGTGTCAACCCCCAAAAAAGAATGCAGGAGGCTGCAAATAAAAAAAAAGAGTTTGTTGGTGGTTTTACGAATTGCAATTTGGGAGACACGGATCAGGTAAAGGCAAAAGAGTGTTCCAAGGAAGAGAAAAAGTTAGGGGCTCATAAAGACAAAAAGCCACAAGGTTGTTAAAAGTTGCCCGGCGAGAATTGTGATTGACTCCAACAAGAGTCAGAAAATATTTGTCCTTAGGGAATCACAAGTTGTTTTAGGGTAGAAGTCCAACAAATAGACAGATGGTCATGAGTCATTTTAGGGCAGTGTGTGATAAGTATATTGAATTTCTGGCAGGTGATCTGATCAAAAGATCAGATTCCACCCAGGCTGAGCGTGCAGAAGTCACACTTCCTTACTGGCCTCCTGGTTTCATTTCAGAGTCCTCGCTTAGCAATACCAACTCCATTTTATAAAAACTTTTTATTTGTATTGGGGCATAGCCAATGAACAACATTGTGATAGTTTCAGGTGAACAGCGAAGGGATTCAGCCATACAATACACATGTATCCCTTCTCCCCCAACTCCTCTCCCATCCAGGCTGCACAAAACAATGAGCAGAGTTCCATTTGCTATACAGTAGGTCCTTGTTAAATAGTAAGTCCATTTTAAATATAGCAGTCTGTACTGTACTATATTCCAAACTCCCTAACTCCCTTCTCCCCATCCTTCCCCCAGAAAACCATAAGACCAACTCCATTTTTACCTTTCTCTCAAACTAGAAGAAAATCACTCGACCCTGTTGAAAATTTTGACTTTAAATCTGTGATATATAACCTTCAGTGGGCCCTTAATTCTGCCTAGAAATCAGCCTAGACTTTTCTGGTCCCATATACTTGCATGCTCTCCTATTTTATTCTTTCTCAACATTCCACGAAGCTCCTCCCATTGTCCTCTTAGATACCACACTAGTGAAAAGTTACTCAGAATGATTAAGGACTAGGGCTTCCCTGGTGGCTCAGCAGATAAAGAATCCGCCAGCAATAGGGAGACCTGGGTTCGATCCCTGGGTTGGGAAGGTCCCCTGGAGAAGGGAAAGTATTCTGTACTCTGGCCTGGAGAATGCCATAGACTGACTGTATAGTCCATGGGGTTGCAAAGAGTCGGACGCAACTGAGAGACTTTCACTTTCACTTTCTGGCAGTCCAATGGTTAAAAGACTCCACACTTCCACTGCAGGGGGTGGATAACCGATTTTGAAAAGGGTCTGCTAGTTTCTTATTACACTTAATATACCCCCATCCTTTGACACAGCAATTCCATTCAATATTTATGCCAGAGAAATGAAAGCCTGTGTTCATAAAAACAAATATACAAGAACACTCACACCAGCTTTCTACATAATAGCCCCAAACTGGAAACAGGTGTCCAGCAATAGAAGAATGAATAAACAAACCGTGACAATACCACATTTCACTGAGTGAAAGAAGCCTTACCCCAAAAAGGATACGCAATATATCTTCATTTATACAAAGCTCTAAAGCTTTAGATATTGAGCACTTAAAACGTGGCTAGTGGGAACTGAAATGTACATAAGCATAAAATATACATGGGACTCCAAAGACTTAGTACAACCGCCCCCAAAATATCTTATGAATAATGCTTTCATATTGACTATATATTTAAATGATAATGAAAAGTGAAGGTGTTGGTTGCTCAGTCCTGGTCTGACTCTTTGAGATCTCCATGGACTGTAGCATGCCAGGCTCCTCTGTCCATGGGATTTCCCAGGCAAGTATATTGGAGTGGGTTGCCATGCCCTTCTCCAGGGAATTTTTCTCAACCCAGGGATTGAACCCGAGTCACCTTCATTGGCACGCAAGCTCTTAACCACCAGCGCCACCTGAGAAGCCAGCCGCAGGTAAGAGAGAACTCAACAAATACACTTCATGTTCACTCTTGTTTTTGTTATAATAGAATTTCTATTATGTATTAAATAGTGTGCACATAAGACTATGAGGAAAAAGCATTTTGAAACCTTAGATTTGGTTCAAAAGACTGGATTTAAGTTTTCATTTTTTTGTTGCTGTTCAGAATATGGTATAAGAAGAGCTACTGTTTTGTTGTGATAACATTAAATATGTATGCACTGTAAAATATTTTTTAACTAGAAAGATCATATAAAAATGAATTGGATTTTCTCTTTTTACCTGTTTAACATGAATACTAGAAAATTGTTATTTACATATGTAATTTAAGTGTATTTTGCAATATACTTCTGTTGGGCCATGATGGTCTAAAACTTAGAAATAAGATAAAAGGGGAACCACATATAACAGACCCACACAGGGATTATCTGAGTCTCTGTGGGTAATAGGGATATGTCTTCTTATTTATTATTGCTTAGGGCCCAAATTCTGTGAAGTTTAGATATTAACATTACAAATGATAAGATTGGTATAGAGTAGTAACAGAGCTGAGATTTAAACGCAAGGAGTATAGTTAATTCAAAAGCTGGGATCGAACATGCCTCGAGGCTGCTAAGCCTGTACACCATAACTACTGCGCCCATACGCCTAGAGCCCAGGGCCTGGATACAGAGAGAAGCCACCACATGAGAAGCAGCCCCCACTCACTGCAACTAGAGAAAGCTGACAAGCAGCAACAGAGACCCAATGCAGCCAAATAAATACGTAAATAAATAAAATCAGATAATAGTAAGAAAAAAAAGACGTTCCAATAAGGCGGACTTCCCTGGTGGTCCAGTGGTTAAGACACAGTGCTTCCACTCCAAGGAACACAGTTTAAGTCCTGGTCAGGGAACAAAGATCCCACATACCTCACAGCATGGCCAAAAAATAGAGGGGGAAACAAAGGCATTCCGATTAAGAGACAGAGGCTAGAATTCAGTCTGAACTCAACTTGGCTGAAACACAGGCAGTTGAGTTTTTAAGAACTGGGGTGGGAAGTAGGGGTGGCAGGTCATCTGTTTGCTAATTGTCTTCACCCAAGGGAAAAGGAAACTGTCTTGCATCTTCAGGACAAGGAGCAGTGTTACACTTGGAGAAAGGTCCCCACTGAAGTCAGGAAACTGGGAGACAGATGCACTGTCTCCTTTGATGTTTATATTTCAAAGAGATAGATCCCAGGTCCTTTCGAATGACAGTTCCTGGGTTGCAAAACTAGCAAGAGGCTTTTAGAGATTTATATGCAACCCACTCCAGTATTCTTGACTAGAGAATCCCATGGACAGAGGAGACTGGCAGGCTACAGTCCGTAGGGTCGCAAACAGTCAGACGTGACTGAAGTGACTTAGCACACACGCATACATCTCAAAGGGGCAAAGAATTTATGACGACAAGGCTTCTAAAGTACATGCTCTAAGAAACAGGAGGTTGGGGCATCTGTGGTTAGGCTGTCTGGATTCTGGAAGGGATTAAGGTGAGAGGGAGTACAGTGGTTTAGAGGCAGGAAGAATCTATCTAAAGTTTAGTTAAGCGAGGGGAAAGTTACAGTGCTTGTGATCATGCTCTATAAAGCTGGTCAGCCTGGATTCAAACTTGAACTCCACTGCTTATTAGCTGGGTGACATGAGGTAAGTTACTCGATCTCTCTGGCCTAGTTTCCTCATCTTATAAAAAGCAGATGATTACTACTTAATTCATTAATATTTAATTCAAAAAGCAGAGACATCACTTTGCCAACGAAGGTCCATATAGTTAAAGCTATGGTTTTTCCAGTAGTCATGTACAGATGTGAGAGTTGAACCATAAAGAAGGTTGAGCATCAGTGAACTGATGCTTTCAAATTATGGTGCTGGAGAAGACCCTTGAGAGTCCCTTGGACTGCAAGGAGATCAAACCAGTCAATCCTAAAGGAAATCAACCCTGAATATTCACTGGAAGGACTGATGTTGAAGCTGAAGCTCCAATACTTTGTCCATCTGATGCGAAGAGCCGGCTCATTGGAAATGGCCATGATGATAGGGAAGATTGAAGGCAGGAGGAGAAGGGGATGACAGAGGACGAGATGTTTAGATGGTGTCACTGACTCAACGGACATGAGTTTGAGCAAGCACCAGGAGATGGTGAGGGACAGGGAAGCCTGGTGTGCTGCAATCCATGGGTTCACAAAGAGTTGGACATGACTTATCAACTGAATGACAACAATATTTAATTCACAAAATGGTTGGTTAGATTAAATATGTTAATCCAAGTACAGCCCTTAAACCACTACCTGGTACATAATAAATATATGACTTGCTGTGGGTTAAATTATTTTACTGTTCTTAGCCTGCATTTCCCCAAATCATGCCATCTAAGAATTATATGGAAAATTAAATGAGAAGATGGATGCACACAACCTTAGCCCAAGCCTGGCACCTGGTAAGACTCTTTTAAAGGACAAATATTCCCGTAACTATAGTTACCATGACTGATACTTGTATTATTTTTTGCTCAGGCTCTTATTCCCTATTTCGTTACAATAATCACTATTTACTACTGTTATTAACTCACACACTCCCTATTATGAATAGTAATATCAGCAATATTACTTTTTTTTTTTTAGCTGCCCCAAACCGCTTATGGGATCTTAGTTCCCCCACCAGGGATTGAACCCCGGCCCTCTGCAGTGAAGGCAGGGAGTCCTTAGGACTTCCTTGGTGGTCCAGTGATTAAGACTCCGCACTCCCAATGAGAGGGCATAGGTTCAATCCCCGGTTGGGGAACTAAGATCCCACATGCCATGCGGTGCAGTCAAAAAAAGAAAGAAAGAAAGCATGGAGTCCTAACCACAGGACTGCCATCGAATTCCCAGTATTACTATCTCACTGTTCCACACATCTGGTCCCCCTCTGTCAGGCAGTCTGGAAGCCTGCCAGGGTTTCTCCTTCCCAAGCCAAGCTTTTCCTCGCTGGCCCCCCAACCCTTCATCTGACTGCAGGCGGTGGTGAGGCTTAGGCCCAAAGTTCCCAACAGCACCTGGCAGCCCTTCGGACAGGTGGGATGCCATGACCGAGCCACTGACTGATTCTTTTTTTCTTTTCATCATGAAGCTAGGCTGTTTTTTCCTATATAATTTTTAAAGGTTACTTTCCATTGACAGTTATTAAAAAAACATTGGCTATATTTCTCGTGTTGTACAGTGATTCTTAAGAAACCAGATAGATAGCAAGGTAGGTAAACCCATGAAACAAGACTCCCCTCTGCTCCCAAGCATTGCTAACAGTCCCATTCACTCCACACTGCTCAATGGTCTCGCCTGGTCTCCTTCTCACCAGATGGGACAGCCCATGTGCACCGCTCAACTCAGGAGGTGAAAGGTGTTCGAACGCGACTTCCCCCGGGAGCGGTAACTCTGGATCTCAGTTTCTCTATCTTGGTCTTGGCATTCCCACCCGAGCTCAACGTCCCACAAGTTTGGTGTCAGCAGTGAACTAGGAATAACTCCTATAAAACACTACACAGGACTTCCCTGGTGGTCCAGTGGCTAAGACTCCGCATGCTTAGACCCCTTCAAGGCAGAGGGCCCAGGTTTGATCCTTGGTCGGGAAACTAGATCCCACGTGCCGAAATTCAAAGATCTCTCACAACTAAGACCAGGCACGGTCAAATAAAGAAATAAATGTTTTTTAAAATTTTAAAACAAATAAAACACTATACAAAGTAACCAAACTTTTATTGAAGCCTTTATGTGCCAGACATCGACAACACAGAGACATAAGGCACAGGCCCTGCTCTTGAGGAACTCACAGTCTAGAAAAGAGAAGATGCCAAAAAAGTGATTCCCACAAAGATGGAGGGGCATGGTGGGGGGTGGGGGGGCAGAGCCATCAGCCCCCCGCCTGTCCTATTCCAGGTTGGCTAGAACAGAGAACAGAGAGCTTATCATCATCTCTCCCTCCTTCCCTGGGACAGCTCTGACTTCCCACTGTCATAAGCATCAGGAGGACACCAGGGAGAGACAAAGATGCTGGGGATACAGCTGCTGCCCTCAAAAAGCTAGAACATCCCGGCAGGATATATATATATATATATATACAACGGCAACTTTGTGTCCCAAAGCCGCAAACCAGTGCAGCAAAAGCTGGGGAGAACAGGGGCTGGGCCAGCCCAGTCCAGGGAGTGGGAAAAGAAGTAACAGAAAGGGAGGTATCCAGGGCCCAGGAAGTAAGGCAAGAGGTGGAGAAGCTCACAGTAGGGCGCCAGCAGCCACAGCCAACAGAAGAGTCACCCATCCTGCCCAAAGAGCTGCAGAGCCTTTACTATGGGGTACTGTGGTACCGGGGTACTGCCCCATATTTCTGCGGTCCTGGTGGCCACTAGCACCTCCAGCCAAGCTAGCTTCCTCTTCCTGGAAGGTCTCACGTCCCACCTCTTTTGGAGAAGTCTGGTTGGTCCGAGCTGGGGTGATGGGTTTGGTGGTGGCCCGGGTGGTGGTGGGGACCGGGGTAGCTTTGGTGATGACGGTGGAGGATGGGGCTGAGGTGGAAGTACTGACAGATTTGGTTGGGGCCAGGGTGGTGGACCGAGGTGGGGGCAGCAAGACGAGAGGTGGGAATTGAGGGGAGAAGTAGGTCTTGTTGCGGAGGTCCGAGTTACAGCGGGACCCGTGGCAGCAGGAGCCACTGAGTGTGAACCCTGGGCCTGTCGCCGAATCCCGTGTGCAGAACTCATCCTGGACGCAGCCCCGGACAGGCAAGGACACGGTCACATTAGCTGCAGGAGAGAGACACGGGTAGGTCCATGGTTGGGGGTAGGGGTTAGGCACAGCCAGAACGAAACTTAGGGGCAACACAAGATCAAGAACATCCAAAACAGGGGACGGAAGGGCTCTGCAACCATTAATCCTTGTGTCTCCATTTGGGCCTCACTTTGAGAAACACTGTCCCAATGTCTTTTGTATTCAGTAGACCACACTTCCCATAGGCCTTAAGAGGAAAAATGCATAGAATGAACTACAAGTCCCACAATGCCTTGGAAGAAAGTTTTGAACTGGGATACAACACCTCTCAACAGGACGAAAGAGAAGAGCATTGCCTCCCTCTTCCTCCCCTGACTCCACCCTTGCCAAAATTCAGTCTTAGAGTCAGAACGCAGTTCAGTTCAGTCGCTCAGTGGTGTCTGACTCTTTGCGACCCCATGGACTGCAGCATGCCAGGGCTCCCTGACCATCATCACCAACTCCCAGAGTTTACGCAAACTCATGTCCATTGAGTCAGTGATGCCATCCAACCATCTCATCCTCTGTCGTCCCCTTCTCCTCCCACCTTCAATCTTTCCCAGCATCAGGGTCTTCATCTCCCATAATACATCTTGCAGAGAATGGGATTTGAAGAACTCCCATGTTTCCCTGAGGCAGAGACCTGGAGGGTGAATCACATCTCTCCTAATACTTCGGGGTGGGACAAAATATTACGAGACACTAACCCTTGAGTTTTAAGGACTAGATTCCCCACGATGCCTGGGCAGAAGTTTGGAGACTTAAATACATTTCCCATTGCACGTCCTCCCATTGTGGCACCTGGTAAGCCTCTGTGAAAATATATTTTCTCCAAAACTCTGGGACAAAAGTATTCCTGTTCCCGTGCTATCCTGGGAATAGGACTGCAATTCTCATGATGCTCTAGGACAAGCCACCAACTTAGGCCTACGGTTCCCAGAAGGCACTGGAAGGTGGGGGAACCCTTTGGGTAAAAGGGTGCTATTACCTACCACCCATAAGGCCTCAGAAAGGGCTACCACGACCCATGCAGGTCAGGTGCTTCGGAGCTCCGCTCACCTGCTGTCAAGGTGACATTGCCGTCGAAACAGCCCTTGTAGAAACGGTCGCTGGCGTTGTAGCAGCTCACGACGGGCGGCGCCCTACCCTGGCACTCCTTGCGGCTCAGCCCCACGCAGCTGTAGCACTCGACGCCGTTGGGCTGGTAGGCACTCTCATTGCCTGCGACGGGGGCGAGGAGGAAGGAAGCGGTCCAGGGGGTTCAGGAAGCACTGACCTGCTCGGCGGCGTCCCTCAAGTCCACGTCTCCGCCCCTCGACGGGCACACAGCTCTGCCTCTAACCCCGCCCCCAGGGCGTGACCCCGCCCCCAGCCCTTGCGGAGTTTTCCCGCCTCCAGCTTGCCACCGCCCCCAGCCTCTAGGCCCAGGCGTGGCTCCGCCCCCGGGCCTGTGGCTCCGCCCCCACCGACCTGCAGGGTTGAGCGCTCGCGAGGTGAGGTTGAGTTTCGCGTTGCAGCGGTCCTGGGGACACTGCTGCAGCTGGATGAAGGCCAGAATCCCATAAAGGTCCAGTCCGCGGTCATTCTTGCCGGGGAGTCCCGAACCGCAGCCCCGCACTGCCACCGAGAATTGCCCGTGGACTGCGAAGAGGCAGCGGGGTTAGGGGGGTCAGAGGGGGCGTGGCCTATGGGCGGGGCCTCGAATAGATCGGCCCCAGAAGATAGGCAGGCCAAGGTGGGAGCAGCGGGGAGAAAGAGCAGATCCGAGGGGAAAGAACAACAGATTTGAGAGATCTGAGTATGAGGGGACAGAGAAGCTGACAGATACTGTACACAAAAGCTGGGATGGGGTAAGAGTGGAACTAAGAAGGGGCACGACCCCAGGGAGTCTGACCCGCAGAAAGCAACATCAGTTCTCAGAAAGAACTGAGACTGACGAAAAAGGAACAGGATCGGAGATAGATGGAGCCTCCTAGGAGCTGTGACCTCAGACAAGGGCGGGTCAGAGGGACCCGGAACCTCAGCCTTGGGACCCTAGGAGAGTATCTAGTATCCATCACCAAGGGCTCCATTGGATGGGAGAGGCTTGGTTGGGGTGGAGAGGATTTTGCAAGGGTCAGAAGGCGATAGCAAGATCTCAGTGAGCCTCCTTCAAGGAGACTAGGTCCCAGATCTGGATTCTCCCAGGTCACCTCACCCCTGCGCAACACTCAGTCTTCTCACCTTTCTAAGCCCTAAAGGCATGGTTGTGTTGAAAGGCCCAGGCCCTTGCAGACTGAAAGGGAACAATGGCGATGCGCTCGAGTGGGTGTGGCCAAAGTCAGAAGGAGGGGCGGGACTACAAGGAGGGGGGCCCGGATGGAGGAGCTGGAAGCTGGTAGGCAAGGACCAGGAGGTCCCACTCACTAGTCTCCACGGCCCCCACAGCCTCTGTGCAGACTTCCACGCCTGGTGCACACTTCACCGTCTTCATCTTCTGAGGCGAGCACCCGTCATCTGCGTTCTGCACGCAGCTGTAACACTCCAGGGCCTTCGCTCCTGGGGGTGCAGAGGCAAGTAGAACTGAGCGATCCCAACTGAAGTCTCCTCCCCAAAGAAGAAATAGTCCTTTCCACTCCCTCCGCCCTTGTGCAACTGTACCGCACATCCTTTTCCAGGTCAGGGATAAGGAAATGCGTGCGTGCTAAGTTGCTTCAGTCATGTCCAACTCTTTGCTACCCTTTGGACTGTAGCCCGCCAGGCTCCTCTAGCCAAGGGATTCTCCAAGTAAGAATACTGGAGTGGATTGCATGCCCTCCTCAGGGATAAGGAAAACTTAGCCATAAATCTGAGACCAGGAGATACACTGTGTCCCTTTCATGCCTACAGTGGGAGTATCTTTTTCACAGCCCCTTATGCCCAAGGTAGGGGTTCCCTGACATAAATGGGACTCCTTCCTTCAGCTCTCCACTTAGGATGGGAGAATTTTACCCACAGTTAAGTCATTCGGTGAGACATCCCTTCCCACCCCCCCACCCCCCCACCCCCCCACCCCCCACCCCCGCCCCGACGTCTACTCAGGATGGAAGAAAGTTTCCACAGTCCCTTCTGCCCAGGGTAGCAAATCTTTCCTACAGCACCCCCTCCCCCACAGAGGCAGATGATCCTTCCCACAACCCCTCTGTTCCAGGTGGAAGAAATTTCCCCACAGCTCCTTCTGCTCAGGACAGGAGAGTCTTCCCACAGCCCTCTCCATTGGGGGGTGCGGTGGGGGGAGACTCTTCCTTAGAGCTCCCACTGTGCCCCCTCCGCCCCCTTCTGGCAACAGACTCACCTTCTGGAAGCAGCAGCGACAGCAGGAGCAGCCAGCCAGTAGTCCAGATCACTGCCCAGGAGCCTGCTCTCCTCGTGGGGTCCATGGTTCCGTCCTGCTCTCTCGGCTTCCCCCCTAGGTGTGCCGCCTCCCAACCCAGGCCCTCTTACCTGAGCCCTGGATGAGTAACCTCCCCCCAGGCAATCCTGGCCTTGCCCAACCAGGCCAAATCAGCGTCCGCTGTGGGGCGTGACACCGCCCCTGGGTGCGTCGTCACCCACAGCTGCCAAGGAGGGAAAGGGCGGGAGTCATGGTTCCCTGGCAGTTCCCAGGAGAAAGTCTATGTGTTTGGGTTGGGAGGGTGAGGGGAGAGAGGAGAAGACTGAGGCTCACAGAAGGGGTCTACTCAACACTCAGCATCCAGTAAATATTGAATGAGTGCAGGTTTGGGGTCGGGTGATGCTGGAGACTAAACAGAACCAGTGCTGGTCCTCCCAGAGGTCACTTTCTGATGTGATATGAATTAAACAATCATCCAAATTGTTATTTCCAGCCAAGACAATGAAGGAAGAAATGGAGGGAGCTAAAAGGAGGTGTGGAGTCTAGAAGTAGGGGGCTGATCAGTGAAGCATCCCTGGAGATGTAAATCACTGAGTCGCCTGATAATCTTAAAGACTTGGAGGTTTAAACAGTGAAGCATGTCGGGATGGAGACAGAGCACATGGCAAAGCAGAGAGAGCAGCAAGTGCAAAGCCCTCGATGGGAAGCAACATGGACCATTCAAACACAGAGAGGAGAGCAGAGCCTCTGGAGCTCAGAAGGTGAGGGCAATGAGAGGCACAAGAGCCAGGCAGGGGTCAGACTGTTCCAGGCATGCCAAGCCCTGCAGAGAGATCTGAATTAATTTTGAGAAAGATGGAGAATGTTTCTTGGGGTCTACATCTGGGGGACACAATCAGATTTGCTTTTTGATCTGTCAGTCTGGCACATGATGCAAAAACTTCTCAAGAAATGAATTCACTAAACCCAGGGAATTACCCAGCAATGAAACTGGGCCAACTACTGGCCTGAGCAGCAATGTGAATCTCAAAAACTTTATTCTGAGCTCAAGAAGCCTTAAACAAATAAAAGATACCATGTGACTCCATCTCTATGGAAGTTCTGGAACCGGCAAAGCTAATCAGTGGTGATAGAAATCGGGGTTATTTTAGGAAAGCATTGCCCCAAAAGAGTAATAATAAGAAGCCCCTACTGTGTTCATCTGGGTGGCGGTTACACATGTAACAACAAATGTGTAAAGAATCACTAAACCATATGTTGTATATTTATGCACTTTACTGTATGTACACTATTCTTACAAAAAGAAAGGGGAGGGTCTTCCTTGACAGTCCAGTGGTTAAGACTCTGCCTTCCAAAGCAAAGAGTGTGGGTTTGATCCCTGATTGAGGAGCTAAGATCTCACACGTCTCATGGCCAAAACACTAAAGCAGAAAACAGAAACAATATTGTAACAAATTCAATAAAGACTTTAAAATGGTCCATATCGAAAAAATCTTTAAAAAGAACTGTATTTAAAAAAAAGAAAGGGATAAAGGTGGGATGGAATGCCACTGTGGCCTCTGTCAAAAATGGAAAAGACTATAGTAGGGGCGAGAAAAGGAGGGCAGAAGACCAGGGAGGGAGCAGGGCAGTCTCCCGGGTAAGAAAGACAGCAACAACCCTGATGACTGGGAGTTGGAGGCCTGAGTGCTCTGTTCCATCCCTGCACCACCACAGATGAGGCCCGAACTGTGATCATGATGGAGTGAGACAGTCAGGACCACTGCCTCCCATGTCTGAACACAGAAACAAACAAGAACTCTGGGCAAACCACAAAATGACTAAACATCCCCATATATAAACTAATATAAATGACTATGCATATTATATATTATTTATATTCTATTATTATTTAAAGCTACAACTTTAATCTTACTTTGTTTCTCTTGACAGATGATGAGGATTACTTGTGGCAGGAAAAATAGCGGCTGTGTTCATAAAGATTTTATCCGTTCCCTGGACCACATGGGGTACCCCTCCACACACCGCCAACAATGACTAGCACCTCAGTCACCTAGGCTGGGTCACTTGGCATCATGCCGCAGCTCAGAGAAAGTGAGTGACTGTGAAGTCATTCAGCACTGCCCCCTACCTCCCTGCCTCCCAGCCTTGGAATCTCAGCCCCACTTATGGTTTGCTGTGTGACCCTACCTAAGTGTCTTCACCTCTCTGAGCCTCTGAGGTGTCATAATAAAGAGATGAGAGTCTTTTGTGGTGGAGTGAGGCAGTGGACAAAATTTTGAGTCTGGAGTCGGACAGACTAAAATTTTACCCCTGCCTCTGCCATCTTCTCACTCTGCGACCTCCAGCCGCACCATCTCCCTCTCTGAATTTCAGCTGCCTCCTTTGCCAAATGGGTCTGAAACCCCCTATCTCCTGAGGGATGGAGTGAGGCAGGGTGACAATACTATTATTATTGTGCACCCCAGAGCAGGAGGCCCTGCAGGCTCCAGCTGCGTGGGAGAGTTTCAGGGAGGAACCCCAACTGGCCAGACCAGAAGAGCTGGCGTCTTGGGAGGGAGTGGGACCCAGGGTGGGGAGTCTCCTCTTGCTCAGGCCTGCCCGCATCCTGGGTGCTTACAGCCTGCCCCCTCCCACCCCCCGCAACATGGCCTGTGACCAGAGAACAGAGGGAGGTTTAAATGCAGGGTCTATACTTATAACTACTCTATGACTCTCCCCTGCTCTCCTCCACAGGGGTCAATGCAAACAGATTTAGAATCTGTTCCCCAGAGAGATGAACAGAGGGGTCAGTGTGGAGGCACCAGGTCCTCAGCCCTGGAGGTCATGCCAGGGCGTCAGACAAGCCTGGGGCCATCTGCACTATGGGTTTCCTGTCCCCTGGGGAAGGGTAGGCTCTGGCCCCAGTGATGTTCCCAACCTCCCTCAGACCCACTCCCTCTGGGATGTGTCAGAGAAGGGGTGGGGTCAGAGCCAGGGCCGGCTACATAATTTGCGGGGCTCGGTGCAAAATGAAAATATGGGGACCTGGTTTAAAGGGCAGGAAAGAGTGTAATGAAAAGTATTAAAGTAGAAATGCTGGGACTTCCCTGGCAGTCCAGTCCAGACCCTGAGCTTCTACTGCAGGGGGTGTCGTGGGTTCCATCCTTGATCTGGGAACTAAGATCCCACATGTCGCACTGCATGGCCAAAGAAAAAAAATTTTAAATAAATGCTACTTTCCTTTCTTTCTCTGTCTCTCCCAACCCCATATGTCATGTTCCCTTGGTCTAATGTTTAATGTCATGTTCCCTGGAGTACAGGGATACTCATGGGACAAGCACAGACCCTCACAGGTGTCTAGAGACCCTGCCCCACAACTAAAGCATTCTGGTTGCTAGGTTTTCCTTCCGCTAGTTGCCTACTGCTGTGCCCCATCTGAGATGCCAGGAATCACACATGTCTGACTCTCCCATGGGCTCCCAGGCCCCTGCCAGGGTTGGTGGATGGCAGAGGTCACAGGGCAGGAGCAGGGAGGGGAAGGCAGACAGAACCTATCCCAGGGAGGTGGGAGATGACAGGTGTGGGACTTTGTTTGAGCTGAGGCCCCAATCCCCCCAGATCAAGCTTCATGTCCCTTCAGACTTCACTTCCAAAATGCAAATTCAAATGCAAAATTAAGAATTTCCAGATGGCAATCGCAGATGATTAAATCCAAGAGGGCTCTTCTGAACGCAGGGACCTTTCAATCCCATGAGTCACATGCCTGGGAAGCTGGCCCCTGTAAGGAGACCCAGTTTGCAGAGAGTCTGAGGGATGAAATTATCCAAAAATCCAGATATCTCACACCTGGACGTAGAGGCCAAGGAACAGCTGGGGTCCCCAAGTGCCTGGGGTTTGGATTGTTTGCATTCTGGGGCTTCAGGAGGACAACTGGATCCTTAAGGAATCATGGGACAGGACACCCAGGGCCTGAGGCGATGGGAACCAGAGGAACTGAATGCCTAGTTCCAGAGAAGTTTAAGGGAGGAAAAGATCTGTTCCACAAAGGGACAGCCTAAGGGGGTCAAGGTTATACTTGAGGAGCCCAAGGGGTTATGGAAGCCCATCAAGGATCAAGGAGAGCTTCCTGAAGGAGGGGACACCTTGTTGCTATTGTAGTTGTTTAGTCACTCAGTCATGTCCAACTCTTTGCGAACCATGAACTGCAGCACACCAGGCTTCCCTGTCCTTCACTATCTCCCGAGTTTGCTCAGATTCATGTCTATGGAGTCAGTGATGCCATCCAACCATCTCATCCTCTGTTGCCCTCTCCTCCTCCTGCCCTCAATCTTTCCCAACATCAGGGTCTTTTCCAAGGGGACACCTTGGGTGAGACCTAAAGGGTGAAAAGTTCTGTCTGTCCTGTTCACCACCGCCCCATCCTCAGCACCTCTCTCATCAATTTGTTCAACCATCAGACATTCCCTCAACACCTAGTTTGCATAAAGGCCCTTTGTTGTGTGCCAAGGACTCAGTAGTGATGGAAACAGTCCAACCCCTGCCTCCTGGAGCCCCCGCCAAGCACATGAAACACACTCATCAGTACGGATGACCCAGAGTAGTCAAGGCTCCAGTGGGGAAGGTGCAGCCAGAATGATGAGGGCTGAGACGGGAAGCCCTGAGGAAACATCTGACTCAGTCAGAAGAATCAAGGAAGGCTTCCCGGAGAAGGAACCATCTGAGTTATGACCTAAATGATGAGAAGTAGGGTGGAGTGGAGAAAGGTGACTTAGCAAAGGGAACATTGGGTATATTATTTACCAAGACTGAGAGATGAAAGGATAACTTTTTTTTTCCCTTTCATGGAATGAAATGTGCCCTATGGTGCTGGGAATACAGCTATGACCAGGACAGCCCTGGCTCTGCCTTCTTGGAGCTCCCAATCTATCGGGACATAGATCCATCACCAATGATGACCCAGGATGTTCAGGAATGGACTGTGCAAGCGCGCCTACTAAGTTGCTTCAGTCCGACTCTTTGTGACCCAATGGACCGTAGCCCAGGGGAGCTCAAAGGAGACGGTGTGTTTGATGCAGGTTGGGGAGTCAGGAAGGGTTTCCTGTAGGAGACGACAATCCAATTAAGATGCTAAGAACAAGGAGCTAGCTGGTTAAGGGAAGGGCAGAGGGAATAACATGTGCCAAGGCCTGGAAGGCAGGAGCCTAGGAGTTCCTAGAAATTGCTAATAGCCCAGACAAGTCCAAAAGGGTGGAAGCAGGCGGACCCACAAACTAAAAAAACAAAATTGCCACACGCTTCTCTACACCCACCCCCTGCTCCCATCCAAGACCATGGAGTTGAAGAAGACCTCCATTCCTTAAGGGTAGAGCCAGCTGAGGGATGGTTGGTTGTCTTGGGTACCCGTAACTCAGGTGCCTTGCCTAGGGGTCGAGGGGTCCCGTATGTCTGTGCTAGGAACCTCAGCAAAACTGTTTTCTTCCATGTTTAATTCAGTATCACAGGAGCAACAATAAATAGTTTCTTCCCACCCCCGCAATCTTCCTCCAGCCCGGGGCAGAGCCCGAGGAGCTGGCTTCCTGTCCAGAGAAGGCAACTACAGCCCGGAAAAGTCGGGAAAAATCGAGGCTCAGACCGGCTGAGCCATCAACCCCACAAAACTCCCTGGAGAGTTACGAAGAGGCGGGCCCAGGCTTCCCGGCAGCGAGTGGGGGCGGAGCTTCACTGAGACGTCCCCCCAGAGGGTGTGGTGAATCAGGGGGCGTGGTTCTCATCAGCCGCTGTAACGATGACGTCCATCCAAATGCGCACCGCCTCCGGGCTGGGAGCCACCATGTAGAAAAGGCGTTCGTAGGTTTTGACACAGAACGTTAGGCGAGGGTTAGGGCTCTGGAATAAGTAGTGGAGTGGAGGTGGTTAAGAGAACAGATATGACCACCCTAGTTCAAATTCCAGCCTTGCTATTTATAGGCTGTGTAGAGTTGGGCAAATAATTTAAACTCCCTGAATGTGTGCGGATCTGTCCTCCTAAATGATGCTACCTACTTTGTTGGGTTATGAGGGTTAAATGAATTAACACAGGAAGGCGCTGAGAATTATGGGAGCAAGAGGAATTTAAAGGAAGGACCTATGTCCCAATCCCCCAGCTCTACCTTCTCCTATATTAGAAATTGTTGTTGTTCAGTCGCTAAGTCACGTCCGACCCTTCTGTGATCCCAAGGACTGTAGCCTGCCAGGCCCGGCTCCTCTGTCTAGGGATTTCCCAAGCAAGAATACTGGAGTGGGTTGCCATTTCCTCCTCCAGGGGGTCTTCCCGACCCAGGAATCGGAACTTGTGTCTCCTGCGTCTCCTGCACTGCAGGTGGATCCTTTACCACTGAGCCCCCTGTGCTGGGCTTAGTCGCTAAGTGGTGTCCAACTCTTTGCGAGCCATGAACTGTAGCCTGCCAGGCTCCTCTGTCCATGGGGATTCTCCAGGCAAGAATACTAGAGTGGGTGGCCATGCCCTCCTCCAGGGGATCTTCCCGACCCATGGATCAAACCCAGGTCTCCTGCATTGCAGGCCGATTCTTTACCACCTGAGCCACCAGGGAAACCCTACTGAGACCCCTAGGAAGTCCATATATTAGAAATACAAGCATTCAAATTTCCTCTCTTCCAAATCTAGGGCTCCCTGGTTTTTAACTGGGAAAAATTTAGTCTACAACCTATTTACTGAGTACCTACTTGCCAACCCCAAATTAAGCAAACCCTTTATGTCCATTATCTGTCTTTAACCTCAACTCTGGAGACATGGGTTGAAGAGTGCCCATTCTGCAGGTGAAAACACTGAGGCTGGAGAATGGAAGTCACATTTCTGATATCCCACAGCTGGGATTCCAACCGAAGCTCTAAAAAACCACAGTTACTCTCCAGAGCTTTCTAAACATTGTATCAGTTTCTGGCACTGAGCTTTTATAAACGTTCCGATTCCAGAATTCTCTGGGGAAAAATAAATCTGATATGACACCACAGGACCCATTCCCATTTGGCAATTGTCAGAAGATGCTAAGAAATGATCCTCTCCTTTCGATGCTCCCAGGCGGCCTCAGTCCTCACCTTGCCTAATTCAGTCATTCATTCTTGACTTGGCATGTGAGTTTGCCAAATTTCTGCTCTCAAACTTTTGTTCCAAGAAAAATAACTGTGGCTGAGAGCCAGAGACTGAGCTCTTAATTTTCAGTCCCTGCAGTGAAATGACCTGTTTGGTTTCCTGTGCTGGATGGAGTACCCTGACAATAGGGACTGTGGGTGGCCCTTCCCCAGGGGATAAGCTAAGATTTGACCAGCGGGGCTCCGACCATGAGGGCAGGTCAGCGCCAAACAGGGGCTTCACCTTGAAGGCACAGCGTAAGTGGTCGTAGTAGACTTCCTCGATGGCCTGGAAGTAGATGACACCTTTGAGCTTGGTCTCTTCCTTGTCTGATGGAGAGGGGTGAGGGAGAAACAGCCAGTGAGAGATGGGTTGGGGTTGGGGGGGAGGGTCCCAAGGGGGAGAGGAGTCTCTGAGCCCAAGTCCGGAGACTGGGGTTGGGATGAGGAGCATGCTGGTAGAATCTGAAGATCCCTAAAGCGCTGTGGTTAGGAGGTGAGCGAATGTCGATGGGAGACTGGTGTGGTGACTGGATAAGGCTGGGAGGTGGGGCCTGGGGAGCTGGAATCCTAGGTCCCCAAGTCCCTTGGCCCCTGAGAATGGCAGAGACTCAAGGAGAGGTTCAGAATCATCGATTACCCTAGAGAGGAAGGAGGAGAGGCTTGGAACCCTAGATCTGGGGGCTGGGCACTGATAATGCTCCTCCTGGGCATGGGGAAACTGGGGTCTGGAGAGCTAGAGTGGTACACAAGTGATACCCAATGAGGGCTGGGTCGCTAAAGGAGGAAGCGACTGGGGGGTCCAGACACATACATGGACCTAAGAGAGAAGAGACCTGGGGGTGGGGCTGCTAGTCTCTGGGGTGAAGGTCTGGAGTGGTCTCTTTCACAGTCCTGGGGGCCCAGGCACCTAAGGCAGCGGGACTGGGCTTACCCGCGTAGTAGGCCAGGCGGCGGGCCTGGCGGTCAAAGCAGAACCATCGCTTCCTCCATGTTTTGATACGGCCACCCATCTTCACCAGGGGTCCGCGGCAGCAGCCCCCGGAGACCCGTAAGTGCGGGCAGTTTTCCGGATTGTGGCCCCAGCGCTCCAGGTGCTGCCGGAGATCCAAGACCCGAGGGCCAGCAGGGCTGGTTGGGGGTGCGGGCGGGGCCTGGGGAGGGAAGAGAAGGGGGCTGTGACGTCACAGGGTCAAGAGCTGGGAGGGAAGTCTGCAGCCTGGACCCGCAAGGGGAGCCCGTCGGAGTAGCTCAAGTGTAAGGACCAGCACAGCCTTTAACTTTGGCAATGACGATTAAGATGGGATTTCTGACAGCTACTCCGATTGACTGACACACTGCCCAGGGCTTTACCAGCATCCATTCCTCAACTCCCCATGGCCACTCTTGGGTCAAGGCTACTATGAGTCCCATTCTGCAGATGAGCACACTGAGGTACAGAGAGAAATAATCCACCTGAGGTCACATGGAGCTTCTAAGTGGCAGAGCAGGGATGCGAAGCCAGGCCTTCCTGACCTTAGCGCTCACCTTGAAACATCAGAGATGTGTTAGGGAAGTGATAAACCCCAGTAAGCCCTCATCTACTGTATCTGTAAAACAGTGAGTGATTAATAATAAGCAGCGCTGATTTCATTATTATTGTTGTTGTAGATAGCATTCTTGCTGTGATGAAATTGGTGATTATTATCTGTGCTAAAAAAAAACCACCTTATAACCTCTTTGCCCTCCTTCTCCTCAGGAGGTAGGTACGTCATTGTCCCCATTTTACAGATGTGGAAACCAAGATTCAGAGAGCTAAGTTACAGGCCCAAGTCACACAGCCACAGCTGACGAGCCAGGACTCCCCAAGCAGAGTGATCATCTCAGGTGGCCATAAAGTGGAGCAGAATGAAGGCAATCAAAGTGTCTACTGTTACAAGGTCTAGCCTGATCAAACCTATTCTTCCCGAATGCTTCCTGCAAAGAATGGTATATGATCCCCATGGTCACACTTAGGCCTCAGACTCAAGCATGCAAGCAGACCCCAAGGGATTTTGTTAAAATGCAGACTGGGATTCAGTCATTCCAGGGTGGGGGTCTGGAGGGGAATGAAGTTCAGGGATACCGATGCTCTTGGTCCATGGATCACTCTATGAGTATTGAGGGTTGAAAACACTGAAGTAAGGCCAAAGCAAGAAAAGATGAGAAATAGAGGTGAGACGAATTGCAAGGAGACAAGGGAGAGTGAGGAGAAGGCGGGAGGCGGGGAGCTGGGGAATGCACAGGAGTGGAAGGGGTGGTTAAAAGGGCACCCTCTGGGTCATTCTGCCAACTCCACACAGTAACACTAAGTGATCACCATGTATTAAAGGTCTGCTCTGTGGCCAGCACTGTGCCAAGTGATCACCTCACTGCTTCTCCAAAACAACCCATTATTGTCCCCATTTCACAGAGGAGGAAACTGAGGATCTTAAAGAGGAAATGACTCACCAAGGTCGCCCAGGTAGGACATGGGTGGAGCCGGGCTCCAGGCGAGGAGAGCAGGGATGGGCTTGGGACTGGCAACTCCCCCACTGCCCACCCGTGTCACCTCCAGGGAACGCCTTCCCCTCTCCGAGTCTCGGTTTCTCTCTACTGCAACTCAGCGGTTATCCAAGCACCAGCCTCACGGGGCTGCTTCATGGATGAGCTCGCTGCTGTCACCTAGTGACTCCACCCCCAGGCGTGAACCCCAGAGACACGCTTGCTCATGGACACGAGAAGGCAGCTTGAGGTGTGAGGGGGTGGGGATGGGGGACAATGCAGTCAGCAGGGGACTGGTTAATAAATGATGGTGCTACACAGCAGGAGTGTTTCATTTTTAATGAGTCAGAGCTTATGCCTGACAACCCGGAAGGCTCCACCAGCCTTCCTGCTTTATTTTATTCCCGGCTCTTATCAGCACCTGACATGCTACTTATTTTACTTATTGATGTTGCTTTCTGTCTCTCTCCACTGCTAAATGCCAGCTTCCAAAAGGCGGGGATTGTCACTCTGCTGTCGCCCAGGGTCTACCACACAGTGCCCGCTCAGTCACTCAGTCACGTCTGACTCCTTGCGACCTCAAGGACTGTAGCCCGACAGGCTCCTCTGTCCGTGGGATTCTCCAGGCAAGAATGCTGCAGTGGGTTGCCATGCCCTCCTCCAGGGGATCTTCCCCACCCAGTGATGGAACCCAAATCTCCTGCATCTTCTGCATTGACAGGCCGATTCCTTACCACTGAGCCACTTGGGAAGGCCACCATAAATCACTCCATGAATACTGGATGAATAAGGAAAGGCCTAACGTTTGAGAGGACCAGGAACGGGTTGGGAACGGTGTACGTGTTTGTGAGGAACATAAATTCACCAAATGCAGTTTGATCAGTGTACGTGGATGCGTATAAACACAGATTTGTAGTCTCCTCCAAGACAGAAAACACTTGCACCTCCAGGTGAGGAGAACTTCACTTCCCCAGATTCTAAAGTGTTTGCTGTAGGGGCTTCCCTGGTGGTCCAGTGGCTGGCACTCTGCACTCCCTCTGCAGGGGGCACGGGTTCGATCCCTGGTTGGGGAACTAAAATCCCACATGCCACACGGGGAGGCCAAAAAAATAAATAAATAAAGTGTATGTTGTAACAAAAAAGTATGTATTCATATTCTTAGTATAGGTAGAAATAAAAGCTTAATGAGGAGCTGTCAGCTAAATTCAGAATGTGAGAAATTCCGCAAGATAAATGACATTTCCCCCCAATAAATGGCTTTTTTTTTTTTTAAAAGCAGGGAGGGAGGACTCAATCTCAGAGATTTAAGACATTTTTACTAAAGGCACTGTGTGTGCTTTGTTTGGATCCAGATTTGAATAACCAACTATCAAAATATATTTTGGAAACAATTTGGAGACAATTAGGGATTTTGTTAAAATGCAGACTGGGATTCAGTCATTCCAGGGTGGGGGTCTGGAGGGGAATGAAGTTCAGGGATGCTGATGCTGCTGGTCCATGGACCACTCTGAGTATTGAGGGCTGAAAACATTGAAGGCCGAAGCGAGAAAGGATGAAAAGTAGAGGTGAGACGAATTGCATGGAGACAAGGGAGAGTGAGGAGGAGGGGGTGGGGGGAGGAGCTGGGGAATGCACAGGAGGGGAAGGGGTGGTTAAAAGGGCACCTGCTGGGTCATCCTGCCAACTCCACACAGTAACACTAAGTGACCACCATGTACTGAAGGTCTGCTCTGTGGCCAGCACTGTGCTAAGTGATCACCTCACTGCCTCTCCAAAACAACCTATTACTGTCCCCATTTCACAGAGGAGGAAACTGAGGCTTCTAGAGAGGAAGTGACTCACTAAATATTAACATGGACCATGTATTAGAATGTTACAGAATTAGTAATAAATTTCATAATAATTTCATAAGCTATGACAGTGGAACTTAACGTTATATATATATATATAGTAGGTATATAGTGATATATGGAGGGGATGATAAAATATGTGGAATTGGGTTTAAAATATTCTACTGCAGAGTGGGAAGTAGGTGTGGGTCCAGTACAACAAAGTCAGTAAGTAAAATAAGATTCAATATTGATAATCACTGGAGCGACATGGAGGGCTTCCCTGGTGGCTCGGTGGTAAAGAAACTGCCTGCCAATGCAAGAGTCGCAGGTCCAATCCCTGGGTCGGGAAGATCCCCTGGAGAAGGAAATGGCAACCCACTCCAGTATTCTTGCCTGGAGAATCCCATGGATGGAGAAGCCTGGCGGGCTACAGTCCATGGGGTCATGAAAGAGCCAGACAGGACTGACTGACTAAACAATGGTCATGAGCTGCATGGTGGGCACATGGAGGGTTATTAATCTAGTCAAACTTTGAATAATATGCGTGAATATTTCTTAAGTAAAAAGGTGAGGGTTTTTTGGTTTGTTTTTTAAGAACCAAACAAATAAAACAAAATTTTAAATACTATTTACAAGTCCCAGTCTGTGGTCACCCTCATACCAGCACCCGCTTACAGAAGAGGAAACTGAGGCACAGAGAATTGAGGATGTCACATACCATGGATTCAGATGACCCTGATGGGAACAGAAACTAGGTCTTTAGAGGCTTGGTCCTTGCCAAGCCCAGGACACTTTTTGGAGGACAGGAGAGGGTGAGATGTCAAAGGGCGGAGGCCAGGGGAAGTGGAGGCAAGGGCGAGACTCACCATGATGGCAGGTACAGGGGGGCCTGAGGAACCTTCCTTGCTTCTTCTTGTCCCTTCCTGTGGGTGCAGAAAGAAAGTGTCAGCGAGACTGCAAACCAATAAGAAGTGGGGGAAATGTACTGCGTTCCTGGGTCCTGAAGGAGGAGGGGTTAGGGGCCTGGACTCCTGGTCTGAGGAAGGAGAGGCTGGCAATCTGGACTCCTGGGTCTGAGGCTGGAGGGGCTGGGGTCTAGACTCCTGGGTCTGAGGGAGGAGGGGCTGGGTCTCACCCTGGCCTGGAGCAGCCGCTCCCTCTCTGCCACGGCCTGCTGCAGGAGCTGCTCCATTCGGGCGATGTCTGGGTAGAGGGCCCTGCAGCTGGGAGCAGGGAACAGAGACGGGGCTGGTGAGAGGAGCCCAGACCCTTCCCTCCATCTCCCCACCTTCTCCCTGACGTCTCACCTATTCCTGGGGCCGCAGTTCAGCAGCTGATAGAGAGGGTGTCTCCCGGAGTCGCCAGTTTCAGGCGGGAGGGCCGAGGCCTCCAGGGATCCTGGGGGGAGAAGGGGCTGGGATGCTTCCTGGTCTAAGCCTCTCCCTCTCTCCCCCAACAGAGGCATCCAAGTTTCTCCATCCTGTGCACAGGGAGGGTGGTGATGGGCGAAGAGGGTACGTGGGGTGAAGTTGGTACTCACCAGTACAATGGAGTGACAGAGGCCGGGGGCATCCTCTCTGACTGGCTCTCTCCCCCCTCTTCCGGGACAGGCTTCCAGTCCTCTGGAGGCCAATGGAGCCCTGAAAACACACAAAGCCCAGGCACACAGGAAAAGATGCTCAGTCTCCACCATTAGGTCGGAGAACCGCCAAGGAAAACCACCTTCCTGAGACTTCCTGGGTGGTCCAAGGGTGAAGACTACGAGCTCCCCACGCAAGGGGCCTGGGTTCGATCCCTGGTCAGGGAACTAGGTCCCACATGCTGCAACTAAGAGTTTGCAGGTGGCAACTAAAGATCCTGCATGCCCCCAGTGATGATCGAAGATCCGCGAGTGACCCGGCATAGCCAAATAAATAAATACTTTTTTTTAAAAAAAAGAAACCACCATCTCATTGGCACGGATCAGAAAGCCACTGTAAACACAGTGCTGAGTGAATGCAGTAGTCACAAGGGACCACACAGTATACTGCTCAGAATGGGCAAATCCAGAGAGACAGTGGTTGCCAGGGGCTGGGAGGAGAGGGGAATTGAAGGGTGATGGCTAAAGGGTACAGGGTTTCTTTGTGTGTGGTGCTAAGTCACTTCAGTCGTATCCAACTCTTTGTGACCTCATGGACTGTTGCCCGCCAGGCTCCTCTGTCCATGGGGATTCTCTCCAGGCGAGAACACTGGAGTGGGTGATCATTTCCTCCCAAATATTCTCTAAAACTGCTGATGGTAATGTTTGCAAAACTCTATGACTACACTGAAAACCACTGAAAAACACTTTTAATGGGTGAATTGTAGGGTAGGTGAATTATAGATCTACATAAAACTTTTTTTTTTTGTAAAGCCCACTGTATTGGTGAAGCTGTGGGAAACCCAGATGATCTCCCACAAAGCTGAGGGCTGTTTTATTGGAACAAACTTTATGGAGGTCCGTTTGGCTCTTTTTAAAAAATAAAAATGGGAAAAAAGAAAAATAAAATAAATTAAAAAAAAGAAAGGAAATAAAATCAAAATGACAAATGTATAAAACTTTTGAGCCCCAACTCCACTTCTAGGACTGTATCTTGTGGGTACACTCAGACATGTGCAAAATGACCTGAGTTCAAGGTTGATTCCCACAGATGCCTGGAGACCACCTAGTTAGTTAGTCACTCAGGCTCCTCTGTCCATGGGATTATCCAAGCAAGAATCCTGGAGTGTGTAGCCATTCCCTTCTCCAGGGTATCTTCCCTATCCAGAGGTCAAACCCGAGTCTCTTGCATCTCCTGCATTGCAGGCAGATTCCTTACCTAAGTAAGGAAGAGATCACCTAGGAGACCACTTAGGAGATCACCTAAGTGCCCATCAAAAGGAGACAGGCTCGATAAACCTGAGATCATCCACATGGAGGAAAATCCCAAAGCAGATAAAAGGCAAAGGATGCTGTTTATATCAGCTAGAAAAGAATGTTCAAGGTAAAAGCAAGTACAGAGAGTGCAAAGAGGATACCACCTACACATAAAAAGAGGGGGAGAGTGTATACATGCCTGACCGTTTCAGTACAGAGTATTGGGACTTCCTTGGTGGTCCAGTGGCTAAGACTCTGACCTCCCAATGGAGGGGGCCCGGGTTCCATCCCTGGTCAAGGAACTAGACCCCGAGTGCAGCAATAAGATCAGCACAGCCAAATAAGTAAATATCCAATGTACAATGAAAGTCGCTCAGTCGTGTCCAACTCTTTGCCACCCCATGGACTATACAGTCCATTGAATTCTCCAGGCCATAATACCAGAGTGGGTAGCCTTTCCCTTCTCCAGGGGATCTTCCCAACCCAGGGATCGAACCCACATTGCAGGCAGATTCTTTACCAGCTGAGCCACCAGGGAAGCCCAAGAATACTGGAGTGGGTAGCCTATCCCTTCTCCAGCGGGTCTTCCTGATCCAGGAATTGAACCAGGGTCTCCTGCATTGCAGGCAGATTCTTTACCAACTGAGTTATCAGGGAAGCCCAAATATGTAAATAAGTAAAAATAAATACTTAAAAAAAAAAACAGTGTATCTCTGGGAAGACAGGAGACACTGGTAACCCTGGCTACCCCTGGGAGGTGAATTGAGTGGATGGAAACAGTGGCAAGAAAGATTTTTTCTCTGAGTATCCTCCCTTTGAACTCAGAACAAGAGGAATATTCTTTTTAAAAACAATAAAATAAACATGACAACCAAGTGCAACCTGTGTTCCTGGACCAGAAAAAAATTTTTTTTTTAACTTTTGTTAACAAAAATCATTTGTGGGACAACTGACAAAAATATGAATAACAAGGGCTTCCCTGGTGGCTCAGTGGTAAAGAATCCGCCTGCTAATAATGCAGGAGACATGGGTTCCATCCCTGGTCCAGGAAGACCCCACATGCCAGGGAGCAACTAAGCCTGTGTGCCACAATTATTGAGATCTAGAGCCCAGGAGCTACAACTACCGAGCCCTCCTGCCACAACTGCTGAAGCCCATGCGCCCTAGAGCCCGTGCTCTGCCACAAGAGAAGCCACTACAATGAGAAGACTGCAACCCCAGAGCAACCCTACTCACCACAACTAGGGAAAACCAAGAGCAGCAATGAAGACCAGCACAGCCAAAATTAAATAATTAAAAAAATATATGAATAACATTTGTGGACTTGAATAATATTGTCTCAATGTTAGCTTCCTGAATGTGATCGGTGTACTGTGGTTGTGTATGGGAATGGCCTTGACCTCAGATAATAAAAAGTAGAAGCATTTAGGGGTAAAGGGGAATCATGCTTCAGAAAAGAAGAATAAGCTGTGTGTGTGCGTGTGGGTGTGTGTGTACAGACAGAGAATGATAAAGCAAATGCTAAATGTTGTAAAATGTTAGTCACAGAATCTGGGTGACAGGTATACAGGAATTCTTTCTACTCTTCCTGCAATTTTCCTGTAAATCTTTAATCATTTCAAAATAAAATAGTAAAAAACTACCCCCCAAATGAAAATAAACTTATTTGAGAGTAACAAAGAAAGAAAACTGAAATCATTTCTTAAAAAAAAAAAAAAACAGCAAAAACTCTGCTTGGATAACAAAAAATAATAAGAATAAACAAGTTGTATAATTTGAGCACCGACACATACCGTGCATGCCAAGTTGCTTCAGTCGAATAAGACTCTTTTGCAATCTCATGGTCTGTGGCCACCAGCTCCTCTGCCCATGAGATTCTCCAGGCAAGAATACTAGAATGAGTTGCCAGGCCCTCCTCCTGGCCCAGGGATCAAACCCAAGTCTCCTGCATCTCCAACACTGCGGGCAGATTCTTTACCAAGGAGCAATCAGGGAAGCCCACAATATGTATGCTCACTGCTAAAGATCTTTACTCATCAAATATATGTAATTCATGAGTTAATACTAAAAGAAAAATTGAATTGGTCACCAAAAGAACCAACTCTTTATTTTGAAGGTAGGTGAATGAAATGAAATCGTCAAGAACTTTATTTTCCTACATAAACCATATCCCTGGGTAACCAAATAATCAATAAAGGCAAGTCCCTCTTTAGAAAAAATTGTCAATCAATAAACAAAGAAGGAGGACTTCCCTGGCAATCCAGTGGTCAAAACTCTGCACTTCCAATACAGGGGGTGCAGGTTCCATCTCTGGTCAGGGAACTAAGATCCCACATGCTGAGCGGGCAGCCAAAAAATAATAATTGTTTGTTTGTTTGTTTTTAAGATTTTTTTATCTAAATTAAAAAAAATAAAAATAAATGAAGAAGTAATGACAGATGGAATTTTCCCACTCATGACCTCCAGGGAATCAATCAATGGATGCCACAAAAAAAGAGACACATGCTCCCAGGATGAGTTGCCAAAATGCCAGTTGTTCAACTGCTCAGCCCCCCGCATCCAGCTTTACAGGAAATAAAGAGGCAGAGCCAGGTGGTGTTCACTCCCACAGATGCAATCAGCAAACCTTGCCTGTGAAACTCTACAGAGCAACCACCTGGTTTCTTCACCAAACAAATTTCAAGAGGGACAAGAAAAGAAATGGGAGTCTGTGGATTCTAGGAGATTTGAAAGAGATGCACTGTGCTTAGTCGCTCAGTCTTATTCGACTCGTTGAGACCCCATGGACTGTAGCCCGCCAGGCTCTTCTGTCCGTGGGGCTTCTCCAGGCAAGAATACCGGAGTGGGTTTCCATGCCCTCCTTCAGGGGATTTTCTCAACCCAGGTATCGGACCCAGGTCTCCCGCACTGCAGGCGGATTCTTTACCGTCTGAGCCACCAGGGAAGCCCATAGCCACACACACAAAAAGTTAAACAACTATAGCGTTTAGCGATAGGCACTGAACTGATGGAACTTTCAATGTAAGAAGACTAGGATAAACGTCAGGCTAGTGGTTATTCTCCGGGAGACCGATAGGGGTCACCATTGAGCTGGGGTACGTCGTGACCTGACATCTGGGGCCGTCACCCGAGTGTTCCCATTAACAATCATTAATCTGTGCGTGTGCTCGATGTGATTCTCTATGTCTGTATTATTTTTAAACGTTTTTTAAAATAGTAAGCATGGGACTACTGGGCTTCCCAGGTGGCTCAGTGGTTAAGAATCTGCCTGTTAATGCAGGAGACGTGGGTTTGATCCCTGAGTCCAGAAGACCGCCTGGAGTAGCAAAGGGCAACCTATTCCAGTATTCTTACCTGGAAAATTCTATGAACAGAGGAGCGTGGCGGGCTACAGTCCATGGGGTCGCAAAGAGTCGGGCACAGCTGAGCACACAGACACACACACACACACACACACACACACACACACACACAAACACAAAACCATGGGACTCCCCTGGTGGTCTAGTGGTTAAGACTCGGCACTTCCACTACAGCGGGTGCAGCGTTAATCCCTGGTTTGAGAATAAGATTCTACATGCCACGCAGCTTCGTTCAAAAGATTTTAAAAAAAAATGAAAATAATAACCAGTATTTATCAAGTGCTCAGTCTTTGCCTAAGAGTGTCTGTGGCACACCACAGACCCATTTAAGCTTTTAGAAGCCCTGGGAGTCAAGAAAGGGTCAAACCACTTCAAAAAGATGAAAATGAGCCCCAAGTTCCTGTGGCTCTTCACTTTTCCCTTCCCTCAACTGATATTCCCAGCACTTCCCAGGTAAGAGAACTCAGATCGTTGGACTGAGGAAGCATGTAGGTGAGAGAGACTCGGTCTTCCCTGGTGGCTCAGACTATAAAGAATCTGCCTGCCAATGCAGGAGACCAGAGTTCCATCCCTGGGTTGGGAAGGTTCCCTGGAGAAGGGAATGGCAACCCACTCCAATATTCTTACCTGGGAGAATTCCATGGACAGAGGAGCCTAGCAGGCTACTAACACACACTGGCGAGAGAGATCCAAGTCCTGTCTGCATGGAGCTGACGCTGTAGGAAGTGAGTGACGTGTATATATATGTGTGTGTGTTCAGTCGTGTCAGACTCTTTGCAACTCCATGGACTGTAGCCTGCCAGGCTCCTCTGTCTGTGGAATTTTCCAGGCAAGAATATTGGAGTGGGTTGCCATTTCCTACTCCAGGGGATCTTCCCAACCCAGGAGTTGAACCCAAGTCTCTTGCATCTCCTGCACTGGCAGGCAGATTCTTTACCACTGCACCACCTGGGAAGCCCCAAGGAACTGAATGAGTCATCATACAAGATGCATATCATCTGACATTGCTGTGAGTGAAGAGTGTTACAAAAGAGTGTTATAAAAGGGTAATATAAAAAAGGATCACCTGCAACTGGAAGACCAGGAACAGCCTTCTGGACACTGACCCTGAGACCCAAAGGATGAGAGTTGGCCAGGGTTGACTGAGGTGAAGGGTGTTCCAGGTGGCAGGATCAGCAAGTGCAAAGGCCCTGAGGCAGGAACAAATGTGGCGTGCTGGGGGGTCAGTGACCCTGCAGCTGAACAGAGTCAGTACAGGGAGGGGGATGGTGAGAGGTGGGCAGGTGTCAGACCACACAAGGACTTGTGGGCCACACCAAGGAGCCTCGGGGAACCATGGAAGGCTTTTGGGGGGAAGGGCTGAAGTAGGAGGGATGAAGATCACTCTGGCTGTTGTTTGGAGCCGAAAACTAAGGTGGAGAAAATCAGTGAGGAGGCTGGTAGAAGGTCACAGAAACCAGAAATGAGGGTGGCAGTGGGTGGAATAAGAATTATAATAATTATAACAATACCAATCAAGGATCGCCCTGGTGGTCCAGTGGTTAAGAATCTACCTTCCAATACGGGGGACATGGATTCGATCCCTGGTTGGAGAGCTAAGATCCCACATGCTGCGGGGCAACTAAGCTCTTAAGCCACAACTAGAGAGAAGCTTTCAACTAACTAGCCTGATGCAGCCAAAAATAATTTTTTTTTTAAAAAAGCTGGTCTTCCTTCATTAAAAAGTATAATAATATCAATCATTATATAACCAGAGTAACAGGTGCCCACATTTACTAAGCACCTGCTATGTGCCAGGCATCACACCAAGTACTTTAATGCATTAGCCAATGAATGCTGTTGTTATTCCCATTTTGCAGCTAAGTAAACTGAGGCACAGAGCCGTATCTCAGGTCTGCCAGCTAGGAAATGGCACAACAGATACTGGAATTCGAGCAGAGTCAGTACTCTTAGGCATCACATGATCCTGTAAAGAAGCGGTGGAATTTGAGAAGGATTTAATAGGACTTGGAGGGGGAGAGGGGCAGGGGCAAGGAGGAGTGATTTGTTAATCCCTGCAGTTTATCTGCTTGTATACTGTTTCTCTGGCTGAGTAAACAAACACTCCCTGTGCTCTTTGTGGGGATTCCCCCAGTGGCTCAGTGGTTAAAGAATCACCTGCAATGTAGGAGACTCAGGAGATGCAGGTTTGATCCCCTGGAGGAGGCTATAGCAACCCACTCCAGTATTTCTGCCTGGAGAATCCCATGGACTGAGGAGCCTGGTGGGCTACAGTTCATAGGGTTGAACAAAGTCGGACACAACTGAAGCGACCTTAGCAAGCACGCACACACAAGCTCTTCGTCATCCCTGAGGTCCCTCGTCCCTGCCTATGAGCTCATGTTAACCAGGTGCCCATCTGGGTTCTGAAGTTTCCTTGAGAAACCCTTGTCTCTGAAAGGCACAGGCTTAGGATTCAGGCAGCTTTGGTTCACACAGAGCTCTGCCGCTTAGTTGGGTGTGACTTTGGCAAGTCATGTCTCTTCTCAGGGCAACTCCCCCTCTGTAAAGTGAGCAAGGTCCCACCGCCCTGCCGTAGCTGATGCAAAGATTCATACACTGACCTCACGCGAAACACACAGAAGAGTGCCTGGCACGGCCACCAGTGTCCAAGGCCAGACACTTGGTGACACCCACATGCAAGGTGGGTGTGGGATCCATGCCGGTGGATACAGGGTCCACCTGGCCTTAGAGGCTCCACGTCCACAGAAGCCACTAACTCAGGTAAGGACTCCATAGGAATGGACCGGGCTTCCCACCAAGTCTTTACAGATATGCAGTTTACTTACAAGGGTCATATTTACCCTAAGGCGCGTTGCCTGGCAACAGAGATGACAATCCACCTTTATCAGGCTTCCAGCTAGAAAGTTACAAAAGCTTTGCTAACCCTTTACCTGGACAATAATAGGACCCACTGCTACAGTTCCTTCTGACCAAAAAATAAAATTTTATATTAGGTGCATATACAATTTCATACATATATAACATATATTATTGAATTATATATTCATGAAACATACAATTTTAATATAAAATATATTAAGTTGAAGCATGTCAAACTGTCAGTATTTGACTGTTTCTCACCTTCAAATGGGCTTCCCTGGTGACACAGATGGTAAAGAACCTGCCTGAAGTGTGGGAGACTGGGGTTTGATCCCTGGGTCAGGAAGATCCCCTGGAGAAGGGAATGGTAACCCACTCCAGTATCCTTGCCTGGAGAATTCCATGGACAGAGGAGCCTGGTGGGCTACAGTCCATGGGGTCGAAAAGAATTGGAAACAACTGACCGACTTTCACCCTCAAATAATAGCAATTCCGTGTGGTTCAAAGTGATAAGATGTCTTTGAGCAGACCCTGGCCTACATTAAGCTCTTAAATATTAATATCAATTACTATTTTAGCAATAGTTAATAATATATTAATATTATATTGTTACTATTAAAATATGTTGCATATAAGATAATATAATCAACAAGTAAATATTACAATCTACAATATAATTAATTTATTAACTTTTGAGTTTCTCTGGTGGCTCAGATAGTAAAGAATCTGCCTGCAATGCAGGAGGCCCAAGATTGTTCAATCCCTGGATTGGGAAGATCTCCTGGAGAAGTAAATGGCAACCCACTCCAGTATTCTTGCCTGGGAAATCCCATGGACAGAGGAGCCTGGCAGGCTACAGTCCATGGGTCACAAAGGGTTGGATACGACTGAGCAACTAACAACAGCAACAATATTATGTTATTATTGTGGGTACAAAGACAGACAGACATGGATCTTCATAACATCATTGCTTAAACTGCACAAAACTCCATCTGCCATCCTCAGAGAGAGGAGCTCCAGGCGCCCACACAGAATTGTGTGTGCACAGAAGCTCAGAGTGGTTCAGACTGTGGGCTCTGAAAGCAGAGTGCTGAGTTCAAATCCCAGCCTTGCCATATACTAGCTGATTAAGAAACCTCAGCTGCCTCAGTTTCTTCCCTATAAAATGATAAGAAGAACCCAGCTTGTAGAGTTGTTGCAACGACTAAATGAGTGAATCCACATAAACATTTAAAACTGCCTGGGGACTTCCCAGGTGGTCCAGTGGTTAAGACTCCACCTTCCAAAAAAAAAAAAGAATCCACCTTCCAATGCAGGGGACAGGGGGAACTAAGATCCCACAGCCTTGGGGCAACTAAGCCCACACCCAGCAACTACTGAGCCTGTGGGCCACAAGGAAGATCCAGCACAGCCAAAAGAAAAAAAAATTTTTTTTAATTCATAAAATAAAATAAAACAGTGCTTGGCACACTATAAAGACTCCACAAAAAAAAAAAAAAAAAGGCTTAACAAATTTTAGCTGCCTTTATGATTGTTACTGTTCATATCATTATTACATAGCCATTGAAAAGGAAGAGGCACCCCTAAATGTACCAAAAGAAAAAATCTCCACCAGTCTTGAGCTAGAAAAAAAAGCCAACTAGTAGCTAATACATTTGTTTTTGAAAAGAAAAATTTACATGATAGAACAAGCGCTCACCCTTTCTAAGCGCTGACCCCACAGCCATACAATTGAAACAAAACAGCTTTCATTGAATATTCAGCCCTACCTCCAGGCACAGCACTCTGCCACTGTCTACTCTATTTCATTTAAAGTAGGTAGCAACATATTCAATAAATGTTTTAACCCATTCATAAGTTGGAACCCCCATTTTTCAGAAAATCTGGAAGAAAGAAACAAGTAGCTACCAGGACCTCCCTGGTGGTCCACTGGCTAAGCCTCGGCGCTCCCAATGCAGGGGGCCCCGGGTTTGATCCCTGGTTGGGGAACAAGATCTCACATGCTGCAACTAAGACCAGGTGTAGTCAAATAAATAAATACAAATACTAAAAAAGAAAAAGAAACAAATAGCTGCCCAGTTCTGAGGCGGAGGGCCAGGGCTCATTGGGCTGGGGAGAGGAGGACTGCTTATCAATATACTCTGTTGGGTGGCTTTTAAAATTTACATCCTGGGGGCCTCCCTGGTGATCTAGTGGTTAAGAATCCACCCGCCAATGCAGGAGACACATGTTCGTTCCCTGGTCCGGGAAGATCCCACATGCCGAGGAGCAGCTAAGCCCACGTGCCACAACTACCGAAGCCCATGCACCCTAGAGCCCGTGGTCTGCAACAAGAGAAGCCACCGCGATGAGAAGCCCAGGCACTAAAATGAAGGGTAGCCCCCGCTCGCCGCAACTAGAGGAAAGCCCGAGTGCCACCACGAAGACTCAGCACAGCCAAATATTAATAAACAAATAAATCTTTTTAAAACTAAGTTAAAAAAATTTACACCTGGGTGGACCTGGTCCCTTTTCTCCAGGGGACGAGAGGTAGGATGTTAGGCAGAAGAAAGAAAAAGAATAATAAAGCTGGAGCTTGGTGAAAGTTAAAAATACGGCTTGATCAGCCTCCCCTCTCCCTCCCTCTCTCCCCCAGGCACACAGCAGAGAAAGCCACGGTGACCCCGGGTGATGAGGTATTTGGAGGGGCACCTGGAGGGAGCTGTGAACAGAGAAGAGGCAGGAAGAGGTGGCGGCGGCCGTGTGGGCAGTGGGATCCTGGAGAACCAGCAACTGGCGGTCTGTCTTCTGGGTGAAGAGGAGCTGCAGGAGAAGGGGTGGGGTGGAGGGCCACTGCAAGGATGCTCTGGCCCAGGCCTCCAGAGCCAGCCCATTTCTTGGATGGAAAAGGAAAGGCTCCAGGTCCCAAGAGAGCGGGAATGCGGTCTCGGGGAGGGAAGACTTGTGGGCAGAGACTACTGGTTCTCTGGGGAGGAGGTACTGGAGGTCTGCACTCCTGAGGCCCAGGGATAAAAGGGATTAGGGGTTGAGAATGGTGGATCCCAAGGGAGAATGGAGGTGGGGGGGGCCTAGATTCCTGGGTCTGAGGGAGGAGGGGGCTGAAAGGCACATGAAATCTCCATACCTTGGTGAGGGCCTGGTTGGGTTCAGAGAAGTCCCTGCCAGGGGTTCCCTGAAGGCAGTTAAGCTCGAGCAGTCGGCTTCGTTCCTGGGGAGGGCAAGACATGAGCAATTCCTACACCTCAGGGAACATGTGGGGTGCAGACGAGGCGAGGGTATGCCCCAGCAGGAAGTGGGGATGTAAGACAGGTGTCTGCGGTGAACTGACCTGCGTCAGAGCCTGAAGGGCCTCCTCCTTCTTCCGGCTCAGCCCCCGGCTCTCAGCAGCCATCTGCTCCCCCAGCGACTTGAGCTGCTCCTCCAAGACCTGGATCCGGCGCTGCGGGGCACCCGCCAGAGCCCGGGTTACTCAGCTGCCCCCGGGTCCCAGGCTGGTACAGAACCAGGCCCTCCTTGAGAGCCTGGGGTTTGCTCCACCCCATAACAGAGACCCTGGGATCTGGAAGCCTGGGAGGGCATGGGGGACTCAGAATTAACCTTTGCTAGTGCCCTTCTCCCCTTTGAGGGCCCAGAAGAGACCTGGGGTGAGCTGGAGGGGTGGAGGTTCCCATATCCAGAGGCTGAGGAAGACGGAGACCCAGAGAAAGTCGACATTGCCAAGAAGAGAGAGAGAGAGAGGGACTTTCCTGGTGGTAGAATGGCTAAGACGCTCGATTTGCAATGCAGGGGGCCCGAGTTTGATCCTTGGTCAGGGAACTAGATCCCACATGCCAGAGCTAGAAAGATCTTACATGCTTCAATAAAGATCGAAGATCCTGCATGCCCCCACCAAGACCCGGCATAGCCAACTAAATAATAAATATTAAAAAAAAAAAAGCAGAGAGAAAGGGAAAGACAAGAGACAAACCGGAGAAGATACAGAATAGAAGAGCCAAGACAGAGAGAGAACAGAAACAGAGTCTGTGAGACAGGAGTGGGAAAAGAGTGGCAGGGAAATGTCCAGAAATACAGGTGGGGAAAGGAGATGCCTATCAGAACTTTCTAATCTGAAACTCTGGGAAACTTTGTATTAAATACAGGCAAAAGTTGAAAGTTAGTCACACATTTATGTCCGACTCTGTGATCTCATGGACTGTAGCCCGCCAGGTCCTCTGTCCATGGAATTCTCCAGGCAAGAGTACTGGAGTGGGTTACCATTTCCTTCTCCAAAATACAGTCAGACTTGTGGCTTTTTCCAGCAGGACTTTTCAGACCCTTGAAAGTGAAGGTCCCAGAAAGGACTGGTGTGAGCATCATTTGAGATGAGGGCTGAGACATGGGGAGTGTAGTGGTGAAGACCTAGCGGGTTCAGATCCCAGTTCTGTCCTTTGGGAACTAAGTGACCTTGGAAAAGATAACTTGAGCACCTTGACCTTGAGTTTCTTCATTTAGAAAATGGGGAAAAAGATGTGAAGACTTGTCTCCAAGGACTGTTGTAAGGATTCGATGACTTCATACTCATGAAATGTTTAGGATCGTGCCTGGCCCATGGTCAATGCTCAATAAACATCAGCGACCATCATGGCTGTTTTGAAGAACATGACACAGGGAGGACGCCAGGACAGAGAAGGGACGGAGGGCAATGGCGAGGGAGGCAGGGCGAGCCCAGCCCGACTCACCCTGTGCTGCGCCACACTGGCCTGGAGTTCCTGGACCTTGGGGTCTAGCGCCCCAGCCCCAGGGCTGTCCCGATCTTCTTCCTCCCGCCGGCTCTCGCGCTCCAGCTGCTGGAACTCCAGGTCCTCGTAGGCACGCTGGGCCACGTCCAGCTGTTCCCTCATCTGTGGAGGCAACACAAAAGGACTGGAGGCCTGGACCCTTAGTCCTGGGCTGGAGCCACGACTTCTGGGCAAGGAGGGAGGAGGGGCTGAGGATCTAGACTCCGGAGTCCTACGGGTTAGGGGGTTGGGGCCTGAGCTCCTAGGTGGGTGGGGGAGGAGGGGACTGAGGGCCCGGGTGGCTGGGTCCTGAGTGGTCTGGATACCGGGTCCCCTTACCTCCTGCATTCCCTGCAGAAGCCGCTCATGCTGGTCTTCGGGCTGCGAGTCGAGCTGCTCCTGGGCCTCTTGGAGTCTTTGGCGAAGACCCTCCACACGATCCCGCTCCTGGCTCAGCCGCCTCTGTTCCTGCACCAATAGCAACCAGGCTCTTAGCCTTAGACTGAGCACAGGGAGGGAAAAAGAGGCCAGCCGGGGCCAGGGCAGCCAGATCTCAAGCTCCTCCTCCCCTGGGGTGTCCCCCCCTCCAAGTCTGGGGTGTTGGCTCCATGAGGGCAGGGACCCTGTATCTCTGGTTCATGCTGTACAGGCCCACCCAGAGCAGACCAAGTAAACAGCTTTTTAAGAAATGAAGGCGGGGACAGATGAATGGATAAGATGTGGTACACATATATAATGGAATATTACTCAGCCATGAAAAAGAATGAAATAATGTCATTTGCAGCAACATGTATGGAATTAGAGATTAGCATACCAAGTGAACTAAGTCAGAAGGAGAAAGATAAATACTGTAGAATAATAATCATATTTGGCATCTAAAATTTGACACAAATTAACTAATCTACGTAACAAACAAACTCACAGTCATAGAGAACAGACTTGTGGTTGCCTGGGGTAGGGTGGGGGAGGGACAGATTGGGAGTTTGAGATTAGCAGATGCAAACTATTATATAGGGAATAGATCAACAACAAGGTCCTACTGTATAGCACAGGGAACTGTATTCAATATCCTGTGATAAATTATAATGGAAAAGAATATGAGGGGTCTTCCCCTTGGTCCAGTGGTTAAGACAGTATACTTCCATTGCAGAGGGCATAGGTTAGATCCCTGGTCAGGGAACTAAGATCCCACATGCTAAGCAACATGGCAAAAAAAATATATCTATATCTATATCTATATATCTATATATATCTGAATCACTTTGCTGTACAGCAGAAGTTAACACAACATTGTAGATCAACTATTCTTCAATAAACTTTTAAAAAAGAAACAAATGAGGGAATGAATGCAAAACATATCCAGACTAGGTGATTAATACTGGGGACCCAAAAGGGGGTCGGACCTGGGCCCTGTACTCCCACAGGGGACACAGCCAGTTATAGCCTGGGACAATCAGGGCAGTGAAACACAGATTCTGTGGGAACCTAGAATAGGGGGATTTCTACTAGGGTAATTTCTACCAAGGTAAACCTAGCCTCCCTGATTGTGGAGATTTTAAGATGAGCCACAAAACCCAGGGAGCATTTAGACCTGGGGAGCTAGAGAGGGCTGGAAGGGCATTCTGGACTGATGAAACAGCATGGCACAAATGAATGGAAGTTGAACAGTACAGGAGGGATTTCCCCGGTGGTCCAGTGGCTAAGACTCCATGCTCCCAATGCAGGGGGCCCAGGTTCGATTCCTGCTCAGGGAACTAGATCCCACATGCCACAAGGAAGAGTTCCCAGGTGTGCTGTGTGCTAAATTGCTTGTTGTGTCCGACTCTTTGCAACCTCATGGACTCTAGCCCGCCAGGCTCCTCTGTCCATGGGATTTCCCAGGTAAGAATATTGGAGTAGGTTGCCATTTCCTTCTCCAGGAGATCTTCTCGACCCAGGGATCAAACCAGTGTCTCCTGTAGCTCCTTTATTGCAGGCAGATTCTTTACCACTTGAGCCACTAGGGAAGCCCAAGAGTTTGCATGCCACAACTAAAAGGTTCCGCATGTCACAATGAAGATCGACAATCCCACATGCCCCAACTAAGACTCAGCAGAGCCAAATAAATAAATAAAAATAAATACTTAATAAAAGAGAAAAGAAAAGTAAAGGAAGTGTAGGGGGCAGACTGTGGTCAAGAAGAAAGAAGGTGGGATGGAGGGAAGAGATGGGGAACACAGGTGAGAGATGACAGTGGAAAGGCAGACAAGATGGAGCTCAGGTGTGGTTTGGCCCACCAGGATGAGGAACCCTTATCCGGGGGCAGTGGGGAGTCATGGAAAGATTGAAAGGCTGGAGTAGGATCTGGGTGTGGAATCATCCCTTTGGGAGATAGGTTCGAAGGGTTGAGACCAGCTCCTTGCTGAGTCCTCCTTAGACTTCCCTGGTGGTCCAGTGGTTAAGAATCCGCCTGCCAACGCAGGGGACATGGGTTCGATCCCTGGTCCGGGAAGATCCCACATGCCGCAGGCCAACCACTGAAGCCTGAACTCTAGAGCCCAAGTGACGCAACAAGAGAAGCCACAGCAAAGAGAAGCCCCAGCTCTGCAACCAGAGCATAGCCCCCGCTCACCGCAATTAGAGAAAGAGCCTGCACACAGCAACGAAGACCGAGTCCAACCAAAAATTAATAAATAATGAAATTTTTTCTAAAAAAAGAATGTGACATTGCCCGAGGTCTAGGCAGGGCAGACATAAAGGAGATAGACTAGCAAGAGAGATTCAGGGAGCACAAAGAACAGGACATGGTGACTGACGGGCTTGGGTTGAGAGATAAAGAGGCATACAGAGCAAGGCTCAGGACTCTGGCCTGGTGACCAAAGGGACAGTGAGACAGGGATGGTGTGGAAAAGGGAGTTGCTGAGGTCAGCACTGGATATGGTGAATGAGAAGGGGCCAGACTCCTGGATCTAAGGCAGGAGGGGTTGGGGACCTGGACCCCTGGGTCTGAGGGAGGAGGGGCTGGGGTCTGGAAACCCAGGTCCTAGGGGAAGAAGGAGCATCTAGGAACCAATGTCCTAGAAATCGGGACACATAGGTCTAGATTTTGAGAGAAAAATCAGAGCTGGGAGAAATACAGGCTCTTTGAAGTAACTGAAGACCCAGGATCCAACCCCAGGAAATTCCAATATATAAGATAAGGGCAAAGAGAGAGACTGATAGAATTACAAAGTTACCATTTTCCAACCTACAGCACTCTCCGGTCAAGCAATGACCACCAATGGATGTTAAAGCCTTTAGGTAAATAACTATTAGGAAGGGATCAGAGTGACCTCACTGGGGTCTGGAGAATCAGAGACAACGTCCCCCTGGCCCAGTGCCCAAGAAGCACCACAGCACATCTGAATCTGCTCCATCTTCTACATTTCATCAACCACCTGCTTCCAGGAAGCGAAACAAGATAAAGGACACCCCCGGCGTGCAACTGGTCACATACTGACCATGGAACAGAGGGCTTGGTTTCTTCAACAAAGAGTATGGGGAGAAAAACAGTAGGCAGGGACCATTAGAGGAGAAAGAACATACACAAGGCATTGCAACCAGTTGCAATATCCTGGCCTTTGGGGAACCCGATTCAAACAGCCAATTGTTAACCGTTGTTTTTGAGACAGTCTGGGACCCATGGAAACTGACTGGAGATGAGATAGTAATTCTTCAGATGTGATAATGACAGAGGGGTAATGTTTTCTTAAAAGAGTTCTTAAAGAACTCAAGTATTTACTGTCAACATGATGTCTGGTACTGGATTTCAAATCTAGGGATAGGGAAGCCAACTGGAGGACATGAAACAGGAATGGAGGATTAATCCCGGCTGAACTGGGGAGTACACCACATGGCAACTGTCTATTTTTTGTTGGTTTGACATTTTTCACAAAATGACATTTAAAGAGCAAAGAGAGATGGGGCAAAGGAACACGCCCCTGTGAGTCAGGCCCCAAAGTCATAGACAGGGAGGGAGGAGGGAAACAGAGAGAGGCACAAGTCCTCATCACTGCCCGCCCCCTAACCACCAGCCCCAGTATCATGGCTTGGGGAGCGGGGGTGTAACCCCGGCCCCAGGTCCCAGGAGCATCACAGGAATGTCTGTCCAACAAGGAAGAGAACCGACGATGAAGATCCAGCAGGGCAAACACACCTGTTCCCGCTGCTCCTGGCCGCCCTTTTCTGAGTCCACCTGCTGCCCTAGCAGCTCGCGAAGCTGCTCCTCTTCCCGCCGAGCGGCCACTCGCTCCCCCGCCAGCTCACCCCGCAGCAGGGCCACCTCCACTTCCATCTGTAGAGAGAAGGCAAGAGCTGGGACCCAGAGGCCTGGGTCTGAGAGTACGGAAGGGGCGGTGGCGCGCGGACGCCTGGGTCTGAGCGAAGGACCTGGGAATTCAAACTCCTGGATTCGGAGAGAGTATGGAGCTAGAGGCCAGAGAGTCGGCTCGCATGGTTGTAAAGGACTGGGAGCCTGGCCTGACGGGGTTCCTCACGAGTTGGGGCCAGACTTCCCAAGGGGTCTGCAGCCTCACCTCGATCCTCAATTCCTTCCTCTGACGCTGTAGCTCCTTCACTCGCTGTTCCATCAAAGCCACGCGAGTTAGTGCCTCCAGCTGCTGCGCGCGAAGCCGCCGGGCCGCCCCTCGCACCCCTTCTCCAGACGGAGCGGGTGCGGGGGGCGTGGCCGGGGTCTGAACTGGAGACGTAGCCTCCGCCTGAGGTTGGAGAGGGCTAGTCAGTTGGGGAGGACTCGCCCCCTGCAGTCACTAAATAGGTCCCTGGGGCGGGGGGTGGGGGTGGGAGTCTGAGTTAGCGACCCTCAGCCACCAAGCTTCTTTTATACGAGGCGGGGAGGGTGCAGGTCCGATGACCACTCGGCCCCAGGAGGTGGCTCAGGGGCTCACAGTCCGGGGAGGGGGCACAGAGCCGACTCAAGGATGCTGTTTCCCATTCTCTTGGCCTCACGTCTTCGCAGGTCCTGCATCTCTTTCTCTCTCCCAGGGTCTCTGAGTCTTTCTCCCTTTTCTCTGGGCTTCGTCTTCCTGATTCAGTATGTCTTCTGTCTCTGAATCGCTATTTTTCTTTCTCCCTCGGAGTATCTCCCTGTCTCAAGGTTTCTCTGTCTTTCTGTTTCTCTGAGCATCTTTGCTTCTGGGTTTCTGTCTGTGTCTATCCTCAACTCTGAGTCTCTTGTCTCTGGTCTCGCAGTGTCCCTTGACTCCTTTGGATCTTTGTCTCCCAGTTTCCCTGTCTCTGGGTCTCTATCTGGTCTCTCTATACCTGTCACTCTGTGTCTCTGTCACCCGCTTGGGTCCGCTCCTCTGGGTCCCCCCGACCCCGTGACTCTCGCCCCCCGGGTACCTCACCGCATCGTGGCTGCTCTCGGTGCTGCTGCCTTCTCCCACTTCTTCCTCTTCCTTCGCCTGCTGCTCAGCTCCTTGGCCGCTTGGAAGCTCTGCCGGGGCCTCGGGCGCCTCCCGCCCGCGGGAGTCTTTGGGGTGCCCCCGGGGCTTGGCGGCCGCTTGAGATCGGACCTCTGTGTCGCACTCCGGGACCGACGCCGGCGAAGCCCCCAGGTCCGGGCTGCTCCGCGTCCCCATGGCCGCTGAGAACTCCCGTCGGGTGGGCGGGGCCTGAGGGTCCGGAGGCGTTGGGGGCGTGGCCCAGGGGGCCGGGTCGTCCCGCCCGAAAGCTCTGGAGAGCGCTCCAGAGGCGGGGCCTGAGAGTTCAAAGGATGGGACTGAACATTCCAGAGGCGGGGCCTGGAGCTTCTAGGGGCGGGGTTCGTGGCTCCTGGGGCGTCACGCCCCAAGAGGCGGGACCGGAATTTGAGTCCGGGTCCTAGTACGCCCCCTACCGGTGTCTCCCTGCTATCTAGGTGTCGAGCCTTATACTTTCCCACCCGTCCCAGACTGTCCCCTTGGACCACTTTAGAGCGACCCCATCACCATCTGCTTCGCGGACTCAGGAGTTGGGTTCCGCCCTGTCCTCTCTGGAGCCCCGTAGTCTCAGCTCTGACCTCGTTGTGCAAGGGAGCCGTGCCCCTGCCGCCTCACCCAGGGATCGGAGAGTCGGGTCTCCTGGTCTCCCTCTCTCTGGACAAACCTGGAGACTTGAGTCCTCGGCTCCTCGGGAGCAAGATTCCAGAACTCTAGCCCCCGCGACCCCCACAGCCCCGGCCCCCTCACCGGCTCAGGCTTCGGCGCGCTCCGTTCTGCGCTCTGGCGCAGCAGTTTCTGCCCACTGGACAGGTGGCTGGGGAAGAGGGAGGAGAGACAGGCTGCTCGGTCCCCCTCCCCAGCAGCCCGGAAGTGGAGGGGGGGGACAACAGGTCCAACAGCTCTCGAGGGAGGAGGGAGTGACCAGCTTGCCCCGCCCGCAGCTGCGGTATCGGGCCATCCCGGCCCCACCGGCCCCACCCTAGGAAAACCCGGCATGACGACCCCCCAGCTCTGCCTCCAGCGCCCCCAGTCCTGCCCCCGGGGGGCCAGGCGCCTTGGTCACCTGTGTAAAAGCGCCTCCCTAATGCCCAGACCCTGAGAATCCTGAGAGGAAGAGGGGAATGGAGGTAGGGGCCTCTCCCCTCTAATGAGCACTTTAGAAGGGCCCCAACCGGTCTGGGGAGCTGGACAAGAGGAGGGGGTGCCCTGAGCTGAGTCAGAGGCCCGCCCAGAGACAGCGGGAAGTGTGGTCCCCCCACCTTGCTATGGGTGGAGGGCAGAGGTTAAAGGTCTCAGCCAGACCCTTTCCTCTCTGGGCAAAAACAGGAAAATAACTGCTATGTGAGAAAGGATTTTTGGATATCAGGAGCTGCCTATATAAAGTATAAACATTTTATGCACATTAATTTGTTTCATCTTTACAGCAGCTTACAGAGAAATTACTATTTGCATTTTATAGTCAGGAAACAGGCTGAGTGGGGCAAGTGTACCCAGAGTCTACACATGTTGTTAATGTGAGCACCATATCTGTTCTCTGGAAAATCCATAGTCTACCATTAGGCTTACTGTCACTCAAGCCAGGAAGCCCCTGAGAGATCATTCCGAAAGATAGTAACAATAATAGTTAACACTGATAGGAAATCTGCTGTGTAGGCAGTGTGCCAAGCACTTCATGTATATGAACTCATTGGATCATCACAGCACCCTATTATTATTTCTATTATTCCCATTTTACAGATGAGGAAACTGAGGCTGGGAGAATTGAAGTACTTTATTCTGGGCCTCACGGGGCAAGTGGTTTAAACTCAAGACTGTTCTAATCCAAGGAGCTGAGAAACCCTGCCCCACATATCTGTTAGCTGTTCTCTTATGAGTTACAAAAATCTCCTCCTTCCAGGCTCCTGGGACCTTTATCCTGCCTTGCTCCCTGACCTCTCCAGGGGCCAGAACTAACTGCAGGCACCTCAGCCCAGAAACCCACTGGTTCCCACAGAAAACAGAAGTCAGGTTCAGAGGGGAAAAAAAAAAAAGATTTTTATTTAAGAAGCTTGAGGGGGCTAGTAAGGGAGGGGAAGAGGAGAGAGGCCCCAGTGGTGGCACGGCTCCCCTCACCCCACCTAGTACATTCTTAACAGGCTTGAGTTGTGAGCGCCTGAGAGTCAGGGTCGGTCAGGAAGGGGGCGTCTGGATCCCACAGCGCATGTTAGCTGGAACAGCAATGTCTGAAACGAAGAAGCCAAGAGTGAAACAAAGGGACCCAAGCAGACCATCCGGCTTCCCCTCTGCCCCACTGGGGACCCAGACATCCTAATAGCTCTTCTTCTTTGAGAAACTAAGAGTCAAGACCCTCAGCACCTCTTCCCTTAGACCCAGGTGTCCAGACCCCCAGCTCCTTCCCTCAGATCCAGGAGTCCAGACCCCCAGCTCTCTCCTCCCTCAGACCCAGGTGTCCAGACCCCCAGCTCCTTCCCTCAGATCCAGGAGTCCAGATCCCCAGCCACTCACCTATCTGCTGAGGTTTAGGCAGGTTCAGTTTGTTCATGACCTTGACAAACTCCTCACAGCTGAGAGTGAGCCGAGGGTTCAGAGTCCGCTCCTCCTCCACAGTGGACACTGTGAGCCCTAATGGCCAAGGGGTGTGGGGAGGAATGTCAAATTGTCCAGTGCCTCTGGCCTCCCAGAACTACATTTCCCAGGAGGACTCAGGGTACCTTTCTGACCCAGGACTAACAGATTGCTTTCCCCCTAACCAATGGGCACTATGGGAAATGTAGTTTCCTAGTTCCTTCAGTTCTATAAGGAAGTCCCAAGAAAGCCTATGCCTTCCGGAATTCTAAGCATTATATTTTCTACATCTACCCTCAGCACTTGATCTTTTTGGCCAGAGAAATTCCTGGGAATTGTAGTCTGCAAGCCACAAGAGGATTACAGCATTTCAGTGCTCCCTCTCAAATGCTAAATTACAGAAATCCCACACCTCCTCCAGCAAGCCCTCACCATGGTAATCATGAGCAGGGTAGATCAAACAGTTTCCTGGAAGAGTGAAGATCTTTTCATGAACTGAGTGGTACAAGGTCTTAGCACAGCCTGGGGAAGGAAAAGTCAGAGGTCAGTGGAGCAACAGGTTGAGAGAAGCTCCCAAACCCCTTCCCTTCAGGAAAAAGACAGGAGGATAAAAATCACTGTAGCTAAACCTTCTCCCTCATTTTCTGCCAGTATGGCACCCCACTCCAGTACTCTTGCCTGGAAAATCCCATGGACGGAGGAGCCTGGTAGGCTACAGTCCATGGGGTCGCTAAGAGTCGGACACGACTGAGCGACTTCACTTTCACTTTTCCCTTTCATGCACTGGAGAAGGAAATGGCAATCCACTCCAGTATTCTTGCCTGGAGAATCCCAGGGACGGTGGAGCCTGATGGGCTACCGTCTATGGGGTCGCACAGAGTCGGACACAACTGAAGTGACTTAGCAGCAGCCGTGGGTAGAGGAGGAGACAGAAGGGAATTCTAGGCAAGTGGAACAGCACATGCAAAGACTTGAGGAATGGTAAGAATTCAGCATGACTGTAAAGAAGGTTGGGATAGGACCCTGAAGCATCAAGTCCCCTCACTCTGAGGATGCTAAGAAAGGATTCTGGGTGGGGAAAGTGGACTAGAAGGTAAGAAATTGAAGACATGAGGCCAAGGAGGAGGATAGAGCCATGGTTTTGACAAGAAGCTCTGAGTCCTGAGTTGGGACAGGGGCTAACCTCTCAGAATGTTCTGCCATCTTTTCTTTCAGCCTTTGATCTCATGACTGTGTTGGGGATGAATAAATGGAAGATTAGGAGCTTCAGAGAGAAAAAGAGCAAGATGGAAAGATAAGGAAAGAGGAAGCAAGAAGCAGCCTGGGGACATGGCTACCCACAGCCAGCTCACTAAGGCTGTCTCTTTTCTCTCATCCAGCCTCACCCTGCAAGGTAGCTGGATCCTCCCAATCTTGTGTCCACCCCATTCACACACATACTCAAAGGGCAGCTGAACCCTGACCCTGTGAAACTAAACACCCTTCCCACAGTGAAACTCCTTAATGTAATTGCCCCCAGCAGCTAAACCCCAATGTAACATCGTGCGCGCATGCTTAGTCACTCAGTTGTGTCCAACTCTGCAACCCCATGGACTGTAGCCTGTCAAGTTCCTCTGCCTATGGGATTTTTCAGGCAAGAATACTGGAGTGGATTGCAATTTCCTCCTCCAGGGGATCTTCCCGACTCAGGGATCAAACCAGCATCTCCTGAGTCTCCTGAATTGGCAGGAAGATTCTTTACTGCTGAGCCACCAGGGAAGCCCAATGTAACATCACCCCCTAGCAATTAAACCACTGAACCTAACCACCTCCTAGCAGCTAAACTCCTTGAGTCTAATCCTGATCCCCTAAAAATCTAACATTCGTTCATTCATTTTTACAATGGACACTTAAAATCCTGGCATTCACATAACCATACTAAAATCTTGGGTCAGGGAAAAGGGCCTGTGACCTTGCTGGAAGTCTGTCCGCCCACACCCTCGGATAAGGAGGGCGTCTCCAGTGAAGGCCATGCTGTGGTCATTCAGGACAAAGGTGACACAGCCAGGGGTGTGGCCAGGGCTGGCCCGGGTCTCCAAGGCCTGGCAGAGAAAGAAAGTACAGAGTTACCAATAAGCCTATGGTTTTACTCTCATGGTAAAACTGGCCTCAGATGCTCCCATCTCATCCCAGGGTCACATTTAGATAACCTTTTTTTGATTTAAAAAAAAAAAGTAAGTTAGATCCTAGACTCAAACGTCACTCCAGAGTAAACCCCCAATGAATTACAAAGTTAAAACAAGGAAATAAAATCATAAAACTAGAACGACAACAAACATACAAAGAAATAGTAGGTTGGCCAAGAAGTTCATTCATGAAGTTTTTAGCCAACCTGATACATGATCTCTGGTTAGAGAAGAACACTCATCTTAAAAGGTATAAATCATTAAGAGAAAGATCAGTGGTTTGAATTTTAATAAATCTGAGGTTTCAGAATGGCAACAACATCATAAACAAAATTTAAAGGAAATCAACACGCTGGCAAAATATTTTTATAGCACTTATATACCAGACAGTAGTCAAGATACTTTATGTGCAAATAGACCTTGCATATCAGTAAGAAAAAGATAAGCACACTAATAAATATGAAATACTAAACAGTCATTTAAAGTTATATCATTGAAATAAAATTTAATGATGCTATACACTAATATTTAATAGCATGAAAAGATGTTTAATAGCCAGTAAGTGCAAAAAAAACAGGCTACAAAGCAACTTATACAACATTTATTTTAAAAAAATTATTAATTAACTCAAAATATTTTTTTCTTTAGACTCCTCCTATATTATCTTTTTGTTTTGCAGTGAACATGCCATTTTGTAATCAAAAATAAAACACAAAATTCAGGATAAAATAAATAAACACTAAAAAAACCCAAAAATTCTAGAAGGAAATATAAAAGAATAGATCTATATTTATAGATATATTATGTTAATGTTTATATAACATTATGCATTATATATATATTATATTATATATAAAATCTTGAGGTAGAAAAGGTTTTTCTAAGCACAGTAGGAAATCCTGAGGCCACAAAGAAAAACAGGGACTGCATAGTTTAACTTCATTATAGAAAAGGACAAAATCATAGTGACAAAACAAAAAAACTCAGAGACAATATTAGCAGTATATACAAGAAAGTGTTATAAAACCAGAATATCTGAACAGCTCCTAAGCATCAATAAGAACCCCCAAAGAAAAGTGGCTAAATAAAAGAACAGGCAGTTCAGGGAAGAGGGAACAAACAGTCAAAAAATATCTGAAAACATGTTTGATCTCCCTTTAAAAAAGGGCAGGGAGAGAGAGATCCAAATTTTAAAACCTTTATTTTTCATTTATCAGATTGGCAACTGTTAGAGTTGCTCAGGGTGTTTGAGACAAACCCTTTCATCCTCTGGGTTGTGAGTACAACTCAGAATAGCCATTTCAGACAGCAGCTAAGCAGCATCTAGCAACATCTCAAATGCACATATTTTCTGACCTCTCAAAGCCACTACTAAGGCTCTACTGTTAAGAACAACCGACACATGAGCACAAAACCACCACCCAGGGAGCCCTGATTATCTAAATTCCCACACTCAGTTCAGCAAAGCAACTGTCAGAAAAAAAAAAACAAATTATTACCCCAGTGATCTAACAATCACTTATAAGATTAGTTTCCACTCACATATCACTCCTCCTCTCTTAATAGAGGCTCCTCCCACCAGTTAGCATCATTGTCCAGGACAGTCATCTGCTAATTATCAAAGGACACTATGTTCAGACTCTATATCCACACCCGATATCTGTTCTAACCTTCCCCACTCACAGATCTCCAGTTTGGTTTGGGGCATCAGTGTGCCCAGCAGAAGTACTTTCCCAGTCTCTCTGACAGCTTGGGTGGCCTCTGGCACAGTTCTCTGGCCAGTAAGATCTCAGCAAGTATCCTGACCAATTCCAGGAAAGCTTTTCCCTTCCTGATAAAAAGGAACTGGTACTTGCCCTTTCCACTTCATCTGGCTCTGAACACAAGATGTGATGGCTGGAGTTGCAGCAGCTATCTTGCAACCACGAAGGAAAAAAAGCCAAGATAATCAATCCCACAAATGATGGTGCTGCCAAATCAAAGAGTAACTACCTTCTTCAAAATTTCCTGTTGTAGGAAATAGTGAAACTGTTTGTTCAAGCCACTGTATGGGTTTTTCAGTTACTATCTGCCAAACACCTTCTTAGCTCATCTGCACTAGGGTATATGGGGAATGCAAAACAAGTGCAAATTGAAATCACAAATCTTTCAAAATCTTGTGGGAAAAATCACATCCTCTGGTTCCTCAAATTAATATTGCTTTTTGGTAGTGGAGGGATAATCTTTCACTTTTTATTTTGTATGTTTCCATACTCTCTGAATTTTTTAAACAAAAAGCATGGAAGTCTTTTGAACTAAAAAAGGGGATGGGTATTCAGGAGAAATGTTCAAAATATTTAACTTTGGTTATAACAAAGCTATGACAAACCTAGACAGTGTCTTAAAAAGCAAAGACATCATTCTGCTGACAAAGGTCCACATGGTCAAGGCTATGGTGTTTCCATTAATCATGTACAGATGTGGGAGCTGAACAATAAAGAAGGAAGAGCACCAAAGAATTGATGTTTTTGAGCTGTGGTGTTGGAGAAGACTCTTGAGAGTCCCTTGGAAAGCAAGGAGATCAAACCAGTCAATCTTAAAGGAAATCAACCCTGAATGCTCTTTGGAAGGTCTGATGCTGAAGCTGAAGTTCCAATACTTTGTCCACCTGATGCAAACAGCTGACTCATTTGAAAAGACCCTGATGCTGGGAAAGACTGAAGGCAGAAGGAGATGAGAGCAACAGAGGATGAGATAGTCAGATGGTGTCACTGATTCAATGGACATGAACTTGGGTAAACTCTGGAAGATGGTGAGGGACAGGGAAGCCTGGCATGCTGCAATCCATGGGGCCACGAAGAGTTGGACATAACTTGGCAACTGAACAACAACAACAACAAATAACATGGGTATTGGCCAATCAGAAGGGCATCGGTTGTAAACAACCAGTAATTAGAATATATAGGGGCTTCCCTGGTGCCTCAGCCATAACGAATCTGCCTGCAATGCAGGAGACTTGGGTTCAATCCCTGGGTCGGGAAGATTCCCTGGAGAAGGAAATGGCAACCCACTCCAGTACTCTTGCCTGGGAAACCCCATGGACAGAGGAGCCTGGCTGGGTCCACAGGGTTGCAAAAGAATCAGAGCAACTAAACCACAGTTAGAGCATATACGGTTGACCCTTGAATAACTCAGATTTGAACTGTGCAAGTCCATATATAGGAGGATTTTTTTTCAGTAGTAAATACGTTGGTACTACCCAATCTGGCTTAGTGAATCCATGGATGTGGAGAAAACACAGACAGAAGGACCGACTATATTAAGATATACCCTGATTTTTGACTGTGGGGAGGGTCAGTGCCCCTAACTCCCTGACTTGTTCAAGGGTCAACAGTATATGGCATATTAATTATGTGATGTGTATAAATTAAACAAAATTTTAATATACATTGAACACAATCCTGCTTGCCACAGGGATCAAAATCTCCTAGGCCCTTAATGACCAAGTTTGTGTCACAGGTGGCTTTGCTAATGGTCAGCCTTCCTATTCATCTTTCCCTTCTCTGGAATATCTAGAATTTACCATCTCTATCAACCCCCATAATCCTGCCCATCCTAGGCCTCACCTGCTTGGGCCAACCACCAGCCTCCTCCCTGGCCTACCAGCCTCCAATCTATCTCCTACATGACTTGAGGGAGATTTTCTGCCACCCAGACCCAATTTTGTTCCTCTCCGCTCAAAACCCTTCCTGGGGGAGGGGGGTTCAAGAGGGAGGGGACACATATATTCCTATGGCTGATTCATGTTGATATATGGCAGAAACCAATACCATATGTTAAAGCAATTATCCTCCAATTAAAAATAAATAATTGTTTTTCAATTCAACAATTAAAAAACAAAAAACCTTTCCCAGGCTCCCAGTGGCCCCAGGACAGAGTTCCAGCGCTTGAGCTCCTGCTCTGGTGCCTGCTCACGTTTCCAGTCCCGTATCCTATGACATCCTCCTTTCCCCGGCTACTTTGAACCCCAGAGTCATTTCCAGAAAACACCAGGCTTCGCCACACTTTTTTGCCCCTGCCATCCCCTCTTCTCCCATCAGTCTGGTCTACCTACTCTTTACGAGCCTGATTGACTCCTTTTCCTTTGTCAAGGCTCTCTTCTAAGGGCTTGACATGACTGAATTCATTCAGACCTCACAAGGTAAGTATCATTCCTGTCCCCACTCTACAGATGAGGAAACTGAGGCACGGGATGAGAATGAACAAACTACACATGACGATATGGATGAATCTCACAGACATAACCATGAGCAAAAACAAAAGACATAAAGAGTGAAGTGGAGAGGGGTGGGATACAGTGGGAAATCTCAGAGTGCCTGGTACAACAGGAAGGTAAGTGGTATTTCATGAAGCTGAGGTTTCAGTGCTGACCCCAGATATAAAATAACTTCTCTCTCAGTGAAAGTGCATGGATTAGTGGTTAAGAGCAATCCCTGGAGCCAGATGACATGGGCTCTAAATTTGGCTCTGCTATTACTAGCTGTGTGACCTTGGGCAAGCTATTTCACCTCTCTGGGCTTCTCTGCTCATTTGTAAAATGGGGATAATAATTGTCCCCACTTCATAGGGCTATTATAAAGATTAAATTATTTCACGTGTGTAAAGCATTTTAAAAATGCTCAGGAAATTCCCTGACAGTCCGGTGGTTAGGACTCCACACCCTCACTGCCGAGGGCCGGTGTTTGATCCCTGGTCAGGGAACTAATATCCCACAAGCCAAGTGGTACAGCCAAAAAATAAAAATGCCCAACATACAATGCTTTCTATATTATAAATAATAATAATGTTTTAAAATTCTAAAATACTGATCTAGTGGAACCACCAAGCCTCCTGGATTCAAATCCTGGCTCAGCCAACTTTCTCAGTATAAATTTTGGGCAAGTCACTTTTCCTCTCTGTACTCCCTTCTCTGTAAAATGGGAAAATACTTCTGATCTCACTACACGGATGTTGTTGTTTAGTCACAAAGTCGTGTCCGTCTCTTTGTGACCCCATGGACTGTAGCCCACCAGGCTCCTCTGTCCATGGGATTTCCCAGGCAAGAATACTGAAGTGGGTTGCCATTTCCTGCTCCAAGGGGATCTTCCCGACCCAGGGATCTAACTTGTGTCTCCTGCATTGCAGGCGGCTTCTTTATCCCTGAGCCATCAGGGAATCCCTACTATGTGGTTAAGAAGGTTTAATGAGATTTATCTGTCAGAAAAGACACAGCGGAGGGTCAAGAACCAGGTTCAGCCACAGTAATGCTTTGTCTGGACTGCTCAGTAGTTATTAAAATTCTGAATTTGCTGTTGACCCTTATCATTTGGAGGATTTCTCAAAAATGTACATTGGTAGCTTCTAATTTAAAAAAAAAAGACTGGGAGAAGGGCTTCCCTGGTGGCTCGGTGTTGAAGAATCCTCCTGCCAATGCAGGAGACATGAGTTCGATTCTTCATCCAGGAAGATCCCACATGCCATGGAGCCCTTGTGCCACAACTACTGAGCCTATCAGTCGCTCAGAGCCTGGGAGTCGCAACTATTGAGCCTATGTGCAGCGACTACTGAAACCCTCACGTCTAGAGCCCATGCGCTGCAAACAAGAGAAGCCACTGCAATGGGAAGCCCGAGCACTGAAACTAGATAGTGGCCCATGCAGCAACGAAGACCCAGCACAGCCAAAAATAAATCAACTTTTTAAAAAAGAAGCCTTGACAGTAGACAGACCACAGCCTGAAGCATGAATAATCAACTTGATTATGTAGTGGGTGTTCTCCATAAACAGAGCACACACCCCAACACTGGCCATGGCCCCACCTCTCCCTGCTTTCAGGAAGTTAATATATGATTCTGAAAGTCTTGTGAGCTACACACTGAGAAAATGTACTTAGCACAATGCTAAGTGAGAAACACTCGATCTTTATTAACTGTTTTTAAGTTATTCATTATTATTATCATCCAATAGGACTTCCTTGATGGCTCAGCTGGTAAAGAATCTGCCTGCAATGTGGGAGACCTGGGTTTGATCCCTGGGTTGGGAAGACCCCCTGGAGAAGGGAAAGGCTACCCACTCCAGTATTCTGGCCTGGAGAATTCCATGGACTGTATAGTCCATGGGGTCGCAAAGAGTCCAACACGACTGAGCGACTTTCACTTCACTTCATATCATCCAATACAGAAATAATCTGCATTTTACTTCAATTAATAGCAAGGGGAAGTTGTTGAAGAACAAGTTAAATGACACCAGGAAGAAACAACCGGACACACCCAGAAAGTGGATATTCTGCAAGACAACAGGCTGGGAGCTCCAAGAGTCAATGTCCTGGGCTTCTCTGGTGGTCTAGTGGTTAAGAACTCACCTGTCAATGCAGGGGATACAGGTTCGATCCCTGCCCTGAGGAGATTCCACATACCGAGGGCTAGTTAAGCCTGTGAACCACAATTACTGAGCCCAAACTCTAAAGCCCAAGATTCACAACTAGACAGTAGCCCCTGCTCACTGCAACTAGAGAAAGTCCACGCCCAGCAAGGAAGACCCATTGCAGCCAAAACTAATTAATCAATTTTTTTTTAAAAGTCAATGTCATGGGACAGAAAGGGTATTAAACTGTTCTAGGCTTGTTCAGTCACTTAGTCGTGTCCAACTCTTTGAGACCCCACGGACTGCAGCACACCAGGCTTCCCTGTCCTTCACTATCTCATCGAGTTTTCTCAAACTCATGTACATTGAGTTCTAGACTAAAAGAGACTAAATACACATATCAGCCAAATGCCATGTATGAACTTCAATTGGGTCCTATTTAATAAAAGAATAGCTATAAAAATGATGCTTTTGAACTGTGGTGTTAGAGAAGACTCTTGAGAGTCCCTTGGACTGCAAGGAGATCCAACCAGTCCATCCTAAACGAGATCGGTCCTGGGTGTTCATGGGAAGGACTGATGTTGAAGCTGAAACTCCAATACTTTGGCCACCTGCTGCAAAGAGCTGACTCATTTGAAAAGCCCCTGATGCTGGCAAAGATTGAGGGCAGGAGGAGAAGGGGACAACAGAGGGCGGGATAGTTGGATGGCATCACCGACTCAATGGACATGGGTTTGGGTGGACTCTGGGAGTTGGTGATGGACAGGGAGGCCTGGCGTGCTGCAGTTCATGGGGTTGCAAAGAGTCAGACATGACTGAACGACTGAACTGAACTGATAAAAACAATTCCTGAGAAACTGGGGAAATTTGAACATGGGCTAGATTTCAGAACTATTTAAGAATTATTGTCTATGTTGTTAGACATGACAAAGGTTTTTTTAAAAAGAATGGTTCTTAAGGTGGTGTCGTAGAGGGAATCCTCAGGGTCTGCAAGATCAAAACTATTAAACTACTTTCATAATGGTGTGAAGAGGTCTTCTGTCCTTTTTCACTCCCATGAGAGTTCAGTGGAGTTTTCCAGAAGCTACATGACTTGTGATGATGTCATCACTCTGACAGCTGGGTGCTTGTATATTCTTGTATTTTTAAAAAAGGCTCAGTTTCAACTTCTGATATAGTAAATGCTTTTTGCACATCAGAATACTTATGTTTTCTTTTTAAAACTGAGATATGATTGACATATAACCAATACAGTAAATATTAACAGACAGGATCCAGGTAAACACGAGCTTTTTAGGGCCCTCCATAAACCCCATGAACTGTAGCCCACCAGTCTCCTCTGTCCATGAGAGATTTCCCAGGGAAGAATACTGGAGTGTGTAGCCATTCCCTTCTCCAGGGGATCTTCCCAACCTAGGGATAAAACCCCTATCTCCCACAATGCAGGCAGATTTTTTACCATGTGAGCCACCAGGGAGGCCCTTTATAACTTTTAAGAGGGTTAAGGAATCCTCAGATCAAAACGTTTGAATTTGAGAACCGCTGATATAAGAAAACAATCTTAGAAGTCTTTAGGCAGGGGAAAGTCTGCAACTTAGCTTTTGACTACAAAAGGAGGAAAAAAGTATTAATATATACACAAGAGAGAGAAATAAAGCAAACATAGTAAAAATGTCAGCAACCGGTAAACATCAGAGAAAAGGTATGAGACTATTAACTGTACTATTCTTTTGATTTACTACAGTTTTGAAAATACTAAAAATAAAAAGTTGTGGGTGGGGGCAGCTAACATGGTGACCTAGCCCAGCCTCGCCTGTTCCTGAAACCTGAGTAATCCTCTGCAGGGATTCTGTGGGACCTGCCTAACCCCACATTCTTTTCAAAAATTTATTCTTCCCGTTCATGATGCATCAAGGGTGTAATACAGCTCCACAGCTGCCCTTTCGCCTATTTCCTGCAGAAGTGTGCGTGCTAAATTGGCTACAGTCAAGTCTGACTCTTTGCAACCCTATGGACTGCAGCTGCCAGGCTCCTCTGTCCATGGGATTCTCCAGGCAAGAAAACTGGAGTGGGTTGCCATGCCCTTCTCCACCCAGGGATCGAACACACATCTCTTATGCCTCCAGCACTGGCAGGCAGGTTCTTTACCATTGTGCCACCAACTGCCTGTTATGACCTAGCCTCTGAAGTCAGGCAGGATCACACCTGGGAAGCCTTTCCTGCAGATGTGGTGGCTTACAAAACCTGCTCCCATCAGCGAAACTCAACACAAGAGATGCACGCAAGCACGAGGCGCCTTCGCCTGGCAGTTCCCATGGCCTGCACTGCCCCCTGGTGGCAGGTAAGCGCTAGCCTTTTTCCCCTTGGTTCCCAAGTTCATTTCTCTGCTCCGTTATTTAAAAAGCACTTGGTCATGGTATAACCAACTGCTGATTCTATACCTGCTAAACTTGAAGATCTAAAGTGTCATTCTCCATTGTAGCTAAGTACTCTGAAGTTTCATCAGCTAAACTTTCTTTCTTTTGCGAAAAAAATTAAGTTTATTTGTTCTGCTTAGGGGACCAGGTACTTAAAAATGCATCAAAAAATAAGATGGACCCTGTGTTGTACACATGAAACTAACAAGATACTGTAAACCAACTATACTTCAATTTTAAAAAATAAGATGAAGTGATGGATAGATAGAGGTGTATGCTGTAAATGTTTTTCCAACTTTTGTGTATGCTGCAAGTTTTTCATAAAAATGTTGGTGGGGGGGGGGTTAGACTTGTTCTGAGGCTTCCTGGTACCTCAGCCGGTAAAGAACCTACCTGCAATACAGGAGACCCCGGTTGGATACCTGAGTTGGGAAGATCCCCTGGAGAATCCCCTGGAGAATACCCACTCCAGTACTGGGCTTCCCTGATGGCTCAGATGGTAAAGAACCTGCCTGCAATGAGGGAGGCCTGGGTTTGATCCCTGGGTTGGGAAGTTCCCCTGGAGGAGGGCATGGCAACCCACTGAAGTATTCTTACCTGGAGAATTCCATGGACAGAGGAGCCTGGCGGGGTACAGTCCATGAGATCGCAGAGTCGGACCCGACTAAGCAACTAAGCACAGCACAGCACACAGACTTGTTCTACAATATTTCATTCCAAATAGGAAGAACCACTGAAATCCTCAGCACAGCACAGCACACAGACTTGTTCTACAATATTTCATTCCAAATAGGAAGAACCACTGAAATCCTCAGGTGGGCCAAATGAGAATCACCTGTGAGGTTTTAAAATATACTGGTTTCTGGTGTCTGCCTCAAACAATTTAATCAGAACCTCTTAAGTGGGGACCTGAGGATTAGTATCTTGAGCAGCACCCTTTGCATCAATATGTGAAAGTCGCTCAGGCGTGTCTGACTCTTTTTGACCCCATGGACTTCTTCAGGCCAGAATACTGGAGTGGGTAGCCTTTCCCTTCTCCAGGGAATCTTCCCAACTCAGGGATTGAACCCAGGTCTCCCACATTGCAGGCAGATTCTTTACCAGCTGAGCCACCAGGAAAGCCTAAGAATACTGGAGTGGGTAGCCTACCCCTTCTCCAGCAGATCTTCCTGACCCAGGAATCAGACCGGGGTCTCCTGCATTGCAGGCGGACTCTTTACCAACTGAGCTATCAAGGAAGCTACATCAATATATGTAACAGGAAAGACTAACTTTCGGAATCTGCCTCCCCTCATGGGAGCTGCTGGAAGGTTTAAGTCTCAGTCATTGCTTAATAAAACAGAAAGTCCATTCTACAATGAAACCATCCAAATGGGGCCCACTGTGAATATAAAATCTACAGCCAATTCAAAAAACTGGTGGTTTCTACCAAAGTTAAATATGTGTCAGTTCTAAGACCCAGCAAGTCCATTCCCTGGAATTGAGGGTAATGCCCACCATTACTATTGAGGGTGATATTCAAGAATCTTCAAAGCAGTATTATACATAATAGGCCAAAACTGAAATCAACCATCAAAAGGATAATAGATATAAACTGTCATCAGTTCACGTGATAAAATGCTCTACAGCAGGGGCTGGCAAACTATGCACCATGTTTGGCCTGCCACCTGCTTTTATAAGCCCTGGGAACTAAGAATCATTTTTCTTTTTCATAGTTGAAAAAAAAGAAATCAAAATAAGAATGGCTTTTCATGACACTTGGAACTTATTGAAATCAAATTTTCAGGGGCCATAAATAAGGTTTTAGTGGAGCCCGGCTGTGCCTATTCATTCATGCCTGCACTGTCTATGACTGCTTTCACGGCAGCAGGAGAATTAAGTAGTTACAACAGGGATCATGTGCCCTGCAAAACCAAAAAGTTTTACTATCTGGTTTTGGGCAGAAAAAGTGTGCCAGCTACTGTTATACAACACAAAAGGAAAGAACTACAGTTATATCGAAGGATATGTAGAGTGAAGGAAACAGATACAAAAGGGTACACACGGATCCCTGTTTATCAAGTCCAGAACAGACAGAACTAGTCTGATTAAATAAGTCAGAATGGTCCCTTCATGTGACTGTCAATGGCCAGGAAGGGGGACATGGAAGACTTTTGGGCCAGTGGGCATAATTTGGATCTGGGCGGTGGATACTCCAGTATAGACATATGTAAAAAATTACTAGGCTGCACGTGTATAATATGAGCCCTTGCTACTATAATATGCATGCTACAATTAAAAGTTTTAAAGTGAAGGGGAGGGAAGAGGGAGGGGAGGAAAAGTGCCAATCTCCAAAGGTTTATAAAGAACTCAGATGAAAACCAAATAAAAATGCTGAATAATCATAAAGACAGATAATAAAAAGTATTGGCGAGGACGTGGAGGAACTGCAACCTTCACACAGGTGATGGCCACATAAGATGGTGCAGCCAGGACTCCCCTGGTGGTCCAGTGGTTAAGAATCTGCCTGCCAATGCTGAGCATGTGGGTTTGATCCCTGGTCAGGGAACTAAGCTCCCATAGGCCTCAGGGCAGCTACGCTCGTGTGCCACCACAACCGAGCCTGCGAGCTCCAGAGCACACACGCCACACCTAGACAGAAGCATGGGGGCCATAATGAAAGATCCCACATGCCTCAACTAAGATCCAACACAGCCATCTGGTAGCCCAGATGGCAAAGAATCTGCCTGCAACGCAGGAGACCCAGGTTCAGTCCCTGGGTTGGGAAGATCCCCTGGAGAAGGGAATGGCAACCCACTCTAGTATTCTTGCCTGAAGAATTCCATGGCCAGAGGAGCTGGGTGGGCTACGCAGTCCATGGGGTCGCAGAGTTGGACATGACTGAGCAACTAACACACACACACATTTTTTTAAAAGATAAATTTGAAAAAAGTAAAATTGTGTAGACACTTTGGGTAACAGTTTTTTTTTTTGGCTGCACTGGATTTTGGTTGAGGCATGTGAACTCTTAGTTACAGCACGTGGGATTTAGACCCCTGACTAGGGATCGAAACTGTGCCCTCTGCATTGGGAATGCAGAGTCTTAGCCAGTGGACCACCAGGGAAGCTCTGAGTAACAGTTTCTTATAACAATTTCTCAAACTGTTAAACAGAGTTAGCATATGATCCAGCAATTCCATCCCATGTATACACCCAACAGAGATGAAAACATACACACACACAAAACTTGTACATGAATATTCATAGCAGCATTATTCATAATACCCTCAAAGTGGAAGCGGTTTAACTGTCCATCGACTGACGAATAAATAAAATGCGATATATCCATACAATGGTATATTATTCAGTAACAAAAAGAAATGAAACACTGTACACATGTTACAACATGGATGAACCTTGAAAAATTATGGTAAGTGTTACAGTCACAAAGACCACATATTTTATGATACCATTTCTATGAAATATCCAGAATAAGCAAATCTATAGAGATGGAAAGCAGATTAGGGGTTGCCTACAGCGTGGGAGTGAAAGAAGGTCACACTGAGGTGACAGCTAAGGGGTGTAGGATCTTCTTTCTGGAGTGATGAAAATATTCTAAAATGAATTGTGGTGAAGGATGTGCAACTCCGAATATTCTAAGTCACTGAATATGTATTTTAAATGGGTGAACTGGATGGTATGTGAACTGTATCAATAAAGCTGTTTAAAAAAACCAAGCACTGAGCGTTCCCTGGTGGCCCAGTGGTTTGGACTCCACGCTTCCACTGCTGTGAAAAGGGAAAGTGAAAGCGACTCAGTCATGTCCGATTCTTTGTGACCCCATGGGACTATACAGTCCCATGGAATTCTCCAGGTCAGAATACTGGAGTGGGTAGCCTTTCCCTTCTCCTGGGAATCTTCCCAACTCAGGGATTGAACCCAGGTCTCCTGCATTTCAGGCAGGTTCTGTACCAGCTGAGCCACAAGTCAAGCCCAGCGCTGTGGCCCCGGTTTAATCCCTGATCAGGGAACTAAGATCTTGCAAGCTAGTCCACACAACCAAAAAAAGAAAAGCACTAAAGCTATCTTCCATAGCTAAACCCTTCCACACTGAGTCACTGAAAACATCACTCATCCAATATAGCAAAGGGCTCACCTTGACACATAACTCCAACTGTTTCTAACACCTCTAATGCTTGTTAGCACCTGCCTATTAAATACAGTGTACATAAATGTCCAATGCATTTTCTTTTTACTTCCTTCCAGGAAAAGACTTGAAATAAAGAGGCTGTAACCAGTGGAGCTAAACCCTCTGATCCCAGATTAGGAGTCTTGGATTAACTACTATATAGAAAATAGATTACCAACCAAGACCTACTGTATAGCGCAGGGAACCCTACTCAATATTTTGTCATAACTCGATAAGGGAAAAGAATCTGAATAAGAATGGGTAACTGAATCTCACTTTGCTGTACACCTGAAACTAACACAACACTGTAAATCAACTAAACGCCAATATAAAATAAAAATTAAATTTAAAAAGTAATAATAAACCCTCCGATCCCACACACAAACCTCATTTCCTCAAAGTGCTCTGACTCAGATAAACTGATCTCATTTAGCAAAACCTGGAGGCAAAGTCCTCACTCTGTCACCTAACAGTCTGTCTACAAAGCCAGCCAAACTCTTCAGTCTTTAGCAACTCTGATCAGAAAAGAGTTCTGCCAGCTGTTTCCCCTTCCCCCTGAGGGCAACTCCCCCTAGTACCCCCCTCACCCACCATATTGCCCTGGGTTAAAATTCTGGCCAGAACCCTGCTGATTTTGCAGGTAGCAAAGAAAGGAGGTAGGAACCTTCAGATCACTGTTGTGTGAGGCAATAGTGGGGCTGGAGTTAGGGTGAGGCAAGCAGGCTCCTATGGGGCACAACATTTAAGGAGGCACCCACTCGTAGGTGCCAGCCCTGTCGTTGCACAACCGTGAGAGTAAGCGCCTCCTTAAGTGTTGCACCGGAGGCACCTCTCTTGCCTCAACCTACTTAGTCCTTGCTCTGGGCTACTGGATGCACTTTCTTCCATCAGTGATTCTAGGAAGACAGGGCTGGGTCTCTCCCTTAACGGTGACCTTGAAATTCCAGCTCCCCGTCAAATATTATGAAACTCCAAGGCCAAACTCTGGGAGTTGGCGATGGATAGGGAGGCCTGGCGTACTGCAGTCCATGGCGTCGCAGAGAGTTGGACACGACTGAGTGACTGAACTGAACTGAAGGCCAAAGGAGTTGCCTCAAGGTTACAGGAAACTCATTAAGTGTTGTTGACTTAAGGGGCTCAGTCAGAGACACACCTGCCAGAGACTCCTGGCCCACTTTTCCACTTGGGTTTATGGTGCCCTCCTCCCAGAGACAGAAACTCAGGGATCAGGAACTCAGGCCTGGCGGCCCCTCCTACCCCAGGTCTCAGAAGCCCAGGCCTCCATCCTCCCCTTCCCTTTAGCCCAAGAAGTCCAGGCCACCTCCCTCTTAGACCCAGCATCCAACTCACGAAGCGCCCGAACTGGATGGAGTCTCCATCCTCAATGTGCCAGTCAGCCTGGGCCCCGCTAAGGCGGGAGATGACAGACTGGCAGCCGGGAAGCAGGGACCGGAGGAGCCCGGAGCCGGTAATGTGGTCCGCATGGCAGTGGGTATTCACTGGGAGAGAGAGGAGGGCCAGGTCCGGGAGGGCACAGAGAGGACCCGGGAGCCCCAGCCCCCAGCCTCCTACCCCGTCCCCGCCCGCCCTGAGACCCAGGAGTCCGGGTTTCCGGCTTCCAGCTCCAAGCTACGGCCCCGCGCCCTCAGGCCCCAGGAGCTCCACACTGACCCGCATACAGCAGCCGCAGCCCCAGCTCCTTGACCAACTGGGCATCTCGTTGCGCTGTCTCCAGAACCGGGTCGATCAGAACCGCCTCTCGGGACTCTCGGTCCCCCAGAAGATACGTGTAGGTGCAGCTCTTAGGCTCAAACATCTGGGAAGCGGGGGCGGGTACAGCTGAGAGTGCAGAACCGGACTTCCACTCATTGCAGACCCAGGAGTCCAGGCCTCAACTCGATTGTCTTTCTAAGATCCCGGCCCAGAAACTCCAGACTCGTTTTACTCCAGGAGTCAGGAGTCTGGGACCCCTGCACGTTACTCTGTCTAAACCAATGAATCCCAACATCCATCAGTCCCCAAATCTGGGTCCCCATCACCCATTCTGAAATGGAAGCAGGATTCCGGCCCCAACCCCGGGGGATTCCAGAACCACCATTGACCCCCACCCCCACCCCCTTTAAAGGACGCAAGAGTCTAGCCCCACACCGTTTCCTCAAAGATCCAGGATTAGGGCCAGGGTATCTCTCCGGATTTAAAGGACCCAGGAGTTCCGCCCTTGCACCCGCTCAGGACCCAGTAATCTCGCTCCCGGGTCCAGCCACAGCGAACCTGCCGTAGGAGCACGGGGGCTCCAGACCCTGTGTGTTGACTGAGCCGCCGGCCGGCGACCCTCAGTGCAGACCCCGCCATCGTGCCCGAGGCAGAATGGGGACAGAGCGGAGGACGAATGCCCGCGGAAGCCCGGTGCTCCGCTGGCTGACCCCGGAGGGGCAGGGCGGGGGCGGGGCCCGCCTTAAAGGAGCCGCGACTGCCCGGGACCGGGGGCGGGGCTGAGCAGAGCGAGGCTGGCGAGTTTGGAAAGACTGAAAACAGGAGACAGTAAGACCCAGAGAAACAAAGAACAGTCACCTCACATTGGCCTTAATGGCCATCATCAAAAAGTCTATGAACAATAAATGATAGAGAAGGTGGGGAGAAAAGGGAACCCTCCTACACTGTTGGAAGAGTTAGAACCACTATGTGGAGAACAGGATAAAGGTTCCTTAAAAAAAAAAAAGTCTGCCTACAGTGCGGGAGACCTGGATTCGATCCCTGGGTTGGGAAGATCCCCTGGAGAAGGAAATGGCAACCCACTCCAGTACTCTTGCATGGAAAATCCCGTGGACCGAGGAGCCTGGTAGGCTACAGTCCATGGGGTCACAAAGAGTCGGACACGACTGAGCGACTTCACTTCACTTCTTCACTTCAAAAAAATAAATAAACAAAAATAGAACCGCCATATGATCCAGCAGTCCCCCTCCGGGGGCATATATCCAGAGAAAACCACAATTTGAAAAGATATATGCACTCCGATGTACACTGCAGCACTATTTACAACAACCAAGACAGGAAGTAATCTAAACGTCCATCAGCTGGGGGAATGGATAAAGAAAATGTGGTACATAAATAAAATGGAATATAACTCAACCATAAAAAATGAAATAATGCAGTTTGCAGCAACATGAATAGACCTAGAGATTATCGTACTACATGAAGTCAGAGAGAAAGACAAATATCACGTGCTATCACTTATATGTGGAATCTTTAAAAATGATACAAATGGGGACTTCCCTGCTGGTCCAGTGGTTAAGACTTGACCTTCCAATGCAGTGGGTGCGAGTTGGATCCCTGCTTAGGTAGCTAAGATCCCACATGCCTCATGGCGGAAAGAACAGAACATGAAACAACAGAAGCAATATTGTAACAAATTCAATACAGACTTAAAAAATGATACAAATGAACTTATTTACAAAACAGAAACAGACTCACAGACTTTGAAAACAAATGTATGCTTACCAAAGGGGAAAGGTTGAGGGGAGGGATAAATTAGGGATTAACATACACACACTACTACATATAAACATATAAAAGAGATAAACAACAAGGTCCTACTGTATAGCACAGGGAACTCTATTCAATATTCTGTAATAACCTATATAAGAGAAGAATCTGAAAAGAATGGATGTGTATATACGTATAAATGAATCACTTTGCTGTGCACCTGCCACTAACACAACATTGTAAATCAACTATACTCCAATATAAAATAAAAATTAAATTTAATTTTTTAAAAAATCAGAAAAACAAAACACAGGGAGATACTCAAAGGTCAAGGGAAATACACTGGGAGAAGCACAGACTTCTTTCTCTGGAGAAGTAGAGATCCAATAAGAGACCCCAATACACTCATAGCTCTGGGGCCATTTTATAGGAAAACCAGGCGGTTAGACACTCATTTTTAGAAGAAAAAAAAAATGTTTGGTTCAATGTCATTAGTGTCCTGAGGGGCTGTTGGGTGGGTGCCTGGTTCCAGAACAACATATTATCTAATTAAAGTTTATTTAAAATTCGCTTAAGTATTTTATCAGGAATGCTTCTCTCTTCCCAGGAAAAAATCATTTTAAAAATAATTTTCCAGAATTCCCTGGCCGTTCAGTGGTTAAGACTTGGCACTTTCACTACTGACAGGTCGAAGATCCCAAAAGCCATTAGGTGCAGCTAAATAAACAAACAACTGTTTGCTAAGTTTCTTCAGTCATGTCTGACTCTTTCCAACTCTATGGACTGGCTCCTCTGTCCATGGGATACTCCAGGCAAGAATACTGGAGTGGGTTGCCATTTCCTTCTCTTGGGGATCTTCCCCACCCAAGGATCAAATCCTCATCTCTTAATCTCCTGCATTGGCAGGCAGGTTCTTTACCACTAGTGCCACCTGGAAAGCTCCAAATAAATAAATAATTTTCCATGATGCCTTGCAAAATCGGGTTGGGAATCATTTGGCTTCTTTTGGAATGTGAACCTCTAAAAATGGCTTTTGTTCATTTACACCAAAGACCTAGAGTTGAAACACGTCTTGTCATGGGAAGTCTGAAAGTTTGCTCTTTGGAATCATATCAATATCGAGAATAGGGCACCCCACCCTCACCTAGAGGGTCTAAATCACTTGGTCACAGATTCAGAGGTCAACTGTATCACATTATTTTATATGAGGGACATTAGCATCCCCCATTCTGGTAGCCAAGAGGGGTCCTGGAACTAACCACTCCCACCCCATCCTGTGGATGCTGAACTCATGTTCACGCTCAGTCGTTTCAGTCCTGTCCGACTCTTCATGACCTCATGGGCTATAGCCCACCAGGTTCCTCTATCAGTGGGATTCCCCAGGCAAGAATACTGGAGTGGGTTGCCCTGACCTCCTCCAGGGGAACTTCCCAACCCAGGGATCGAATCAGCGTCTTCTGTGTCTCCAAGATTGCAGGCGGGTTCTTTACTGCTGAGCAACTGGGGAAGCCTGTGGATGCTGAGGGATGACTGTAATTCTCCCTGTTTGGGGAGATAGCCAGTGCTCCCTCTTTGGTCCTCTCCCCTTAGCTATAGCAAGTCAATAAAATCCAACTTGGCCAGACTCCTGGTGTTTCTGATGGGCTTTATGGAGAGAGAGACTCAGAGACAAGGAAGATGCTGAGACTCAATGATACCGAGATCTGGAGAGTTTCAGAGATACATGGAGAGGTATTCGGTTGAAACAGGGTGTGGGTCAAAGGAATATGATCACAAAGATGTACCTGGAGGGACTTTACTGGCTGTCCAGGGATTAAGACTGTGTTTCCACTGCAGGGGGCACAGGTTTGATCCCTGGTCAGGCTTAGTTGGTAAAGAATCGGCCTAAAACAAGGAGAGGAGGGATGGCCAGGAGCTCAGGGGAGAGAGAGGCCAGAAAGCAGGGACCTTCAGGCACTGTACTGTGAGGATCCCCCAAATAAAACCTCCTCAGCCCTGGGGCCCATTCTTAACTGTTCTGGCAGGATCTCTAGACCATTACCTGTCCCTTGAAGGCATGCACGCCCTCTGGGGGTTTTGTAGAGTTAGCTGTGAGGCATTCTAAGAGTTAGAAACTACCATCACTCTTCCCCACTGTGTGACCTCAGGCTCAAAACTTAACCTCTTCTGGGCTTCTGTTTTCTCATCTGTAAATTGTGGCTGAAAATTGTTCCTCCCTCACTGTGAAGATCTAAGAAAAGATAACAAGCATCCCAATGTTCACAGCAGCATTATTTACAATTGCCAAGATATGGAAGCCACCTAAGTGTACAGCCACACAGGAATGGATAAGGAAGACGTGGTGTATATATACAATGGAATACTACTCAGCCATAAAAAAAGAACAAAATTTTGCTGTTTGCAGCAACATGGATGGACTCGAAGGGCATTCTGCTAAGTGAAATAAATCAGACAGAAAAAGGCAAATACGGCATGATATCACTTATATGTGGAATGTAAAAAATTCAACAAGCTACTGAATGTAACAAAAAAAAAAAGAAGAAGAAGAAGCAGACTCACAGATAAGTACAAACTAGTGGTTACCAGTGGGGAGCAAGAAGTGGGGAGGGGCATTACATGGGTAGAGGATTAAGAGGCATAAACTATCAGGTGTAAAATAAGCTACAAGGATATATTGTGCAAATGGGGAATATAGCCAATATTTCATAATAACTATAAATGGAATATAATCTTTACATTCAATAAACTGAATCACTAGACTATACACTTGTGATTTATATACTACTGTCAGCAACTATATTTCAATTTAGAAAAAAAATCAAATGAGTGTACATTTGCAAAAAGTTTGGCAGATCATCTGGCACAGAACAATTTCTAGGTGTTGTGCTCCCAGGGAGGTGGCTCTCCTTATTTCATTATCACCCTTGACTCCTTCCTCCTTTTACTACTTCCTCTCCATTCATTACTAAGCCCTGTTGAATTAACCTCTCCAATCAGATCACTTTTCCATCATCATGCCCTCTGCCCCAGTCACAGAGGCAACAAAGCAAGAATGTAAATTACATGGATTCCAGGGTTAGGCTGCAAGGGTTCAAATCTTGGCCCTGCTTCTTTCTGCTTCAATAAGTCTTAGTGCCTTTTTTCGGCTGTGCTGGGTCTTAGTTGCAGTATACAGTATCTTTAGTTGGGACATGCAGACTTAGTTGCAGCATGTGGGATCTAGTTCCCTGACCAGGGATTGAAGCTGAGCCCCCTGCATTGGGAGCATGGTGTTTAAGCCACGGGATCACCAGGGAAGTCCCCATGCCTTATTTTTTTTAAAGAATTTATTTATTTTTATTTTTGGCTGTGCTGGATCTTCCTTGGGGCACATGAGGTCCTCGTTCCTATGCATGGGCTTTCTGTAGTTGCAGCCAGTGGAGGCTACTCTCTAGTTACAGTGCACAGGCTTTAGCGGGCTGGCTCACTAGTTGCGGCACATGGCCTTAGCTGTCTCACGGCAACTAAGAAAGATGTGAGATCTTCCTGGACCAGGGATGGAAACCATGTCCTCTGGATTGGCAGGCAGATTCTTAACCAGTAGACCACTAGACCAGGGAAGTCCCACTGTGCATCATTTTTATAATAGTTGCGCCTCCTCTTGAGAAATTGCTGTCAGGATTAAATGAATGAACACCTATAAAGCACTCAGGACAATTTCTGATATAAAAGATCAGATGCATGCTGTAATGATAATATAATTATTACAAAATCATATTATTTTTAACAGTTGATAATATAATTAATATAGAACAGCCGCCTCACTGACTTGTCTTCCACTCTGCCTCTCGATGATCCATTTTGCATGCAGTAACTTTTTAAATGAACCCTTTAAAATGTCAAAGAGACTGAAGACTCACAACAAACAAATCCAACCTGTGGATCTTGTTTAAATACTGATTCAACAAACCAAGGGTAATAAAAATATTTTTATGCAATAGGAGGCCTGGTATATAGCTTCAAAAATCACCCGGGAGAAATGGGTGGGGAAATGAGCCCAAATAATCCTTCCTTATAACTCCCATGACTGCCTGGGTTTGCCAGATCTTGTGGATTATCAAACTGAAGACCCACCCACGCGGGAGTGTTTTATAGGCACTTCACGATCATTCCTGTGCGGGGCAGGAAGGTGCACCGTCACGTAATGATGACAAGCCACCCTGGGCCTAGCATGAGCTCCAGCCAGGAACGCGGGGGCCCGGGGAACCTGGACACCGCCGCCCTCCCTGCCCCAGGGCCTTAGCATTGGGGTGCGAGGGGCCGAGAATCCTGAATCACTCAACGGCGAAAAGTGCCGGGCGCTGTGCAAATAATGTGACTTTCACTGGGCATCAGCTCCCTCTGCGCCCGGAGTCCTGCCTCCGTCCTCTCTCGAGGAAATGGCTACCCTTTCCTTGCCAATGCCTTGAAGGGGAGAATAGAAAGCGGGTTCTTGAAACTGATTCGCGAGACAGAACTCAAGCTCCCAGCGAAATTCTCGAAAAGAAAGGGAACATAAAAAGAGGAAGCTGTCTCAGTGATCTCCGAGTTAGGTTTCCCCGCGTTTACTCCTGCACGTGTTTGACTCCAGTCAGCCACCGTAGGCCCCGCAAGCCGCAGGACACTTTCCTCCGGTCGTTCGGCCTGTAGCTCTGCGCCTGCTCGCCAACTCGCTGGCCTGGCGCACCCACCCAATCCTTCCATTCCTTCTCCTCCGCAGCAGCCCCCGTGGGCCGCGACTGCGCATGCGAACTGACACCCCCACTGGCCCGGCGTGGGAGGAGGGGATGGAAATGAGGCTGGGCCCAGCAGCTCGCGCGCGCTCCCTCCTTTTCCCTCCCGTCGCTGGGCGCGCGCCGGGTGGTGCAGCTCCCCAGCATCCGAAGGCAGCGCTGCAGTGGCCACGGCCGCCGAGGGAGGGGCCCGGAGCCCCGCCCCCAGGGAGGGGCCGTCCGCAGGTGAGGAGGCAGGGGTTCCGACCCAGACAACTGGGTCTTCGGGAAGTGGAGTGGGGCCTGGACGCCGCAGTTGCCGGAAAAGGACCCATTGGGGTCCTGATGCGTAGGTTCCGGAGGGGCTGCATTGGCGCCTGAGCCTTGGGAGGGTGCACTGATGACCGAATACCATGATCCCAAGGGGTGCGTGAAGGCTCGGACGCTTGCGACCTCGAGGGAGAAGTCCATTATGGGTCTCTGGATCGCAACACACGAACTACGCTCTTTCTGTGCCTTCCTCCAGGTCTCCCCTCTCCTCTCCACGGCTCCAGCTCCACTCCGAGGTTGAAAGGCAGTACACGCGGCTTCAATGGACTGAGACTGAGCCAAGAGCCGGGTAAAGCTACCTATTGGGTGTGAATTCCCGCACACTGATCGCGTAGGCCCCTCCCCTGGGACAGAGTTGCTGAGCAACCGACTTTGGGCCTTAATTGTATAGCTCCACCCATCCGCGGCCTGTCCCGCCCACCCTGGGCTTAGGCCCCACCTGCTCCGCGCCCGGGGCGGCTGGGAGTTAAAGTTGTAGAGGCCCCGCCCACTCCGCTGGAAGGCTCAGTCGCAGGGCCTAGGTTCCAAACAGACTGCCTCTGGGTCGTTTGCGTAACCCCGCCCACTGCGCCCTTAGGCTCCACCCACCCTCGCCTTCTAGGACCCGACGTGATAGCCCCTGCTCCTGAACAAACTAACCCCTGACTATGGGCTCTCAGTCCTATCCCCAACAAGCTGGTAACCCCCGGCGTCGCCCCTTCTCCCGCCCTACGTCCTCCCTCTAGGTTCCTGGGCCAGCAGGATGCTGGAGCGAGAGGCGGAGTCTGCGGCGGGGGTCGCCGAGCCTAGTCCCACTGACAAGGAGCCTGTGACCAAAGGAGAAGGTGAGGGCGTCTCCACCTGGGGTAGGGGGCGTTCTCCAGGAATTGGGGCCAAGAGAGTCACGTATTGTGGGAGCCTTAGGGTGACAGTTTGAGGGGCCAGGGTGATAACCATTTCGGATCCCCAAAGCGCAACGTTCTGGGGAATCCTCCAGGTTGTCTTTGGGGGACCTCAGTGATCCTCTGTAAGGATTTCAAGGTTATCACTTGGGAGGATACTGGAAACGGACACTTTAGTGGCTTTGGGAAAGCTTAGGTCTGGGGTTCCAGCGACGTATCTCTTTGGAGCCTGCCTTAGGAGGATGCATGGTGGTGGGTGAGGAGCAGGATCAAGCCATTTGGGGAACCTCAATATGACCCAGATGCACTAGAATGTCAAGGTCGAGGGGGAGTCTGGTCTAGATTCAGGGCGTTGGCTGCTTTCTGGAGCCCACCAACCCTCCTGTCCCCTAGCTCCCGACCAGGGGCCGCCGCAGAAGCCCAGCCAGTCTGTTCCAGGGCCCGCTGCCTCCACGGGGGCGCCTTCCCGACCCCGCCGGCGACCCCCGCCCCAGCGCCCGCACCGCTGCCCCGACTGTGACAAGGCCTTCTCGTACCCGTCCAAGCTGGCCACGCACCGGTTGGCACACGGTGGTGCCCGCCCCCACCCGTGCCCCGACTGCCCCAAAGCCTTCTCCTACCCCTCCAAGCTGGCCGCCCACCGCCTCACGCACAGCGGCGCCCGCCCGCACCCGTGCCCACACTGCCCAAAGGCCTTCGGCCACCGCTCCAAGCTGGCAGCCCACCTCTGGACCCACGCGCCCGCCCGCCCCTACCCATGCCCCGACTGCCCCAAGTCCTTCTGCTACCCCTCCAAGCTGGCGGCCCACCGCCACACGCACCATGCCACCGACGCCCGCCCCTATCCTTGCCCACACTGCCCCAAGGCTTTTTCATTCCCCTCCAAACTGGCGGCTCATCGCCTGTGCCACGACCCCCCGACCGCGCCGGGCAGCCAGGCCACCGCGCGGCACCGCTGCTCCAGCTGCGGCCAGGCGTTTGGCCAGAGGCGCCTTCTACTCGTTCACCAACGCAGCCACCACCAAGCCGAGAGCCCCGGGGAGCGGGAGTGAGCGCTCCTCTTGGCTCACTGGCTCCCTCTGCTGCCAGCCCCGGTCAATAAAGAAGTGGCATCTCTAAGCCAGGCTGTATGGACTTGCCTCTTCCAGGTAGACGGAAGGGAAGTTGCCCCCGCACTGGGCTCAAACTTGGAGGCGGAGGAATCCCTTGTTTGGAGGAAAGGAAAGCGTCATCCATAAGAGTTTGCACTGAGTCCCAAACCGTGGACCTGGAGGTGTGGTTAGAAAGCTCTTGGCTCTGGTTTCCCACCCCCCCCCCCATTCATATGGCAAAGGTAAACTTCTGCTAGCATTGTGTGCTGCTGAGGAGTGTGTGGAGACAAGCTTTCCTTACTGTTGTGAGTTTAAATTAGTGCCTCCACTTTGGCCATTGACTCTGTGTGTGTGTGTGTTAGTCAGTCGTGTCCGACTCTTTTTGACCCCATGGATCCCTGTAGCCCACCAAGCTCCTCTGTCTGTGGAATTCTCCAGGCAAGAATACTGGAGTGGGTAGCCATTCCTTTCTCTAGGGGATCTTCCTGACCCAGGGATTGAACCCGAGTCTCCTGCATTGTGGGCAGATTCTTTACTGTCTGAGCCACCAGGGAACCCCCGACTATAGGTATAAAGAACTTTGAATGCGTCTATGTTCATGTCAGCTATTCCACTTCTAAGAATTTATCCTAGCACTTGGGGGAAAAAAAAAGGATATAAGATTAAGGATGTTCACTGCAGTACAATGGCAGTGCCAAAGATGAGAAATAACCTGAGTGCCCATTGATAGTGGACCAGCTAAGGAATTAAAGTACAGCCACAGAATGGAAGATGTAGCTGCAGGGGGGAAAGTCAGATCTACATGTACTGACATGGAAGAATTCCCAAGGTATATTAAATCATAAAAGCAAGCGCAAAGGGTGTACTACCAGCAGTATAAAAATTTTTAAAAGCCCAAGCTTTGGAAACATCTTTGACCCACTACTTAAGAGCCTCAGGGCCTCAGACAAGTTTTGTGATTTCTCTGGACTCAGATGCCTTATCTATAAAATGGGAAGTGTTTTGTTTTTGTTTTTCATTTATACTAGGTGTTGTCAGACATAGCTTGTTTTATTAATATTTCTTCCACTGAAACAGTTTTCCTTGCAACTTTTGCAATCTTAGTTACCCAACCAGGGACTGAACCCAGGCTGCTGGAGTGAAAGCACTGAGTCCTGATGACTGGACTGCCAGGGAATTTCCAAATGGGAGTATTATAAGGACTTTACAAGCACCTTTTTGGGCAAAGATGGTTCCCCTTTTGGAGCCCATTTCTCCTGCTATAAAACAAGGATGACTGAGCTAACAGTGGACTGCTGTTCATTCTACAGACATGTATTAGGCAGGTACTGTGAGCTGGGCCCTGCATAGGGTGTTAGGAACAGGGCAGTGAACAAGACAGACCTGGTCTAGTGAGGGAGGTGGACACCAGGCAAAGAGTTACAAAAACAAGAGAAAGAAGCCAAGGAACTTCTCTGGTGGTCCAGTGGCTAAGACTCCATGTGTCCAATGCAGAGTGGCCAGGTTTGATCCCTGGTCAGAGAGCCAGATCCCACAAGCTGCAATGAAGATCAAAGATCCCATGTGCTGCAATTAAGACCTGGTTGTCATTCAGTCGCTAAGCCGTATCCTACTCTTTGTGACCCCGTGGACTGCAGCACGCTAGGCTTCCTTGTCCTCCACTGTTTCCTGGTGTAGCCAAATAAATATTATCAATATTATCTAGAAATAGTACTGTACAACATATAGGTTAAAAAAAAAGGTAAAGAAGCCAAGTCCACTTTGAACAAGTAGGGGAGCCTCACCTCCCCCCATTTGAGGAATTATTACACAGCTGTAATAATGAGGCTGGTGATGTTGGCTTGGGAATAGGCTGGAGGGAGGGCACTGAGAGCTCAGAAACAGACCTGTGCTTACAAGGTCCTGTCAGGAGATGCTCCCCACCTGTATACTCAGAGGTTGGCAAACTTCTTCTGTAAAGGGCCGGGCAGTAGATCTTACTAGGTTCTGCAGGCCGTACAGGGTCTGCCACCGCTACCCAGCTCTGCTGCTGTCCTGCAAAGGCAGACAAACACATTAGGATATAAGGATGAGCGTGGCCGTGTTCCGATAAAACTTTATTTACAAACAGCTGGTGGGCGGATTCTGCCCGCGGACTGTCGTTTGCCAGTCCCAACCATAGACGAGCCAGGGAAGAATAGCTAATCGGCGAATGAGCTGAGAGATAAGAGAAGAAAATTAAATGAGACCCTGTGGTCGGCAGAATAATGGTCCCCCAAAGACGTCCCCGTCCTAATTCCCAGAACCTGAGTTTGTGTTGGCTTCCACATGGCAGAGGAGACTTTGCATACATGACGAAGGATCTCATCTTGAGATGGGAGATTATCCTGATTATTCCAGTGGGCCCAATGTAATCACAAGGGTCCTTACATGGAAAGAGGGAGGCAGAGGAGCCAGAGATGTGACAATGGAAGCAAAGACTGGAGTGATGGGGGGCTACGAGTCAAGGAATGCAGGCAGCTTCTCGAGGCTAGAAAAGGCAAGGAAATGGATTCTCCCCCTAGAACTTCCAGAAGAAACAGAGCAACATAAAATTTTAAATACATAAATAAAGTTAAAAATAAATTTTAAGAGACAGAAGGAACACAGCCCGGACATCACCATGTTTTTACCCCAACTCAGACTGATTTTGGTTTACTGACCTCCAGAACTGTAAGAAAATAAAGTTGTATTGTTTAAATCCTGTGATCTTGGTAATTTGTTACAGCAGTGTAGAAATGAATACAGCTCTCCACCTTACAGCATACACAAAAATTAAGTTGCTAGTGATCTAAGATCTAAGTTTGAGACATGACTCTGGAGCATTTAGATGGGAATAAAAGAGAATATCTTAGTAACCTCAGAGACAGAGAAACTTTAAGACACAAAAAGTATAAATTGTAGAGGAAAAGACTGGTGAATCTGATCATAAGCAAAACAAACTACAACTACTACAACTATGATAAAGATACATAAGGGTTGGGTTTTGTTTTTTTTTCTTTTTGGCCCCACCATATGGCATGTGGGATTTTAGTTCCCTGTCCAGGGATCAAACCCATGCCCCCTGCTTTGGGGATGCAGTCGTAACTGCTGGACCACGAGGGAAGTCCAAAGATACAGTATTATGAGTGTATGCACGCCAAGTGCTAAGTCACTTCAGTTGTGTCTGACTCTTTGCACCCGTATGGACTGTTGCCTGCCTGGCTCCTCTGTCTGTGGGATTCTCCAGGCAAGAATACTGGAGTGGGTTGCCATGCCCTCCTCCAGGGGATCTTCCCAGGGAGCAAACCTGCGTCTCTTACGTCTCCTGCATTGCAGGCTGATTCTTTACCACCTGAGCTACCAGGGAAGCCCATTATGAGTGTATACCTGGCATATACTGTTAGATACAGAGAGTTAGGAAAGGTCTTCTTGAGGAGCTATTATTTGAGCTCGGATCTGAAAGGTGGGGAGAATGGAATGCGAGGTGGTTTGTGGAATCTCCAGCATCAGGCTCCAGACAAATGAAAACCAGGGGCCACAGGATGGCAGGCTGCTCAGCAAGGCCCTGGGGGAGGGACAGCCAAGGGCCAGGGTCTCTCCTCCGAAGCTGGCAGTATGGCCTGTGTCCAAGTTTACCATGGAGCCTGTCTTGGCAGATCTTGGAAGACCACACCGCTATCCGAATCTCAAGGACACAAACTCATTTGGGAGGTGTCCATCTGGTCCAAACTTAGCTTGTCTAGACCAGAGTGCCGACTCCTGGAGAGATGGGATTTGGCCATACCCAAACAAGGGGACAGGGCTTCCCAGGAGGCGCTACTGGTGAAGAACCGGCCTGCCAATTCAGGAGACGCACGATAAGTGGATTTGATCCCTGGGTCGGGAAGATTCCCCTGGAGGAGGGCATGGCAACCCACTCCAGTATTCTTGCCTGCGAATTCCTAGACAGAGGAGCCTGGTGGGCTACAGTCCATGGGATCGCAGAGTCGGACAGGACTCAGCACGCACACGCATCGTGCACCTGATGCTGGCAATTCCACAAACCACCTCGCATTCCATCCTCCCCACCTTTCAGATCTGAGCTCAACCAATAGCTCCTCAAGGCCCAACTCTCAGACAGGAATGGGCATGCATACACACAAGGGGCCACTGTTGAGTCTGGGTGGGTCTGGTTTTCCCGACGTCCCGATGCCCTGCTGCTCCTTGCATGTGTTCCTGCCTTGCTTTTCTTCTGCCTGGGATGGTTCCCCCAGACCCTCCCTTACTTCTCCTGAGTCCCTGCTGATGGGTGAGTGCTCTGAGATGCCTTCCCCATGACCCTGTCACTCTCATCGCTGGATAACCCCACCCGGCCTTTTCTGCTCACACAGGGTTTATCGCCACGCTGCAAGACACTCGCTGTCTCTGCTTCCCAGCAGAATGTCAGCCCCACGAGAGCAGGGACTCATATCTCATTTGGCACACCGGAGCCTGTGTCTTACATGTGGTGGGTGTGGTTGGCAGAGTAATGACCCCCCAAAGATACTCACAGCCTAATCCCTAGAACCTATGGATATATTACATGACAAAGGTGAATTAAGACAGCATAAGGGGGCTTCCCTTATGGCTCAGTGGTAAAGAATCCACCTGCCAATGCAGGAGACACAGGTTCGACCCCTGACCTGGGAAGATCCCACAGGCCTCAGAGCAACTAAGCCTGGGCACCACAACTATTGGGTGCCCAAACTATTGAGGCCCACCCACCCTAGAGCCTGTGCTCAGCAATGAGAGAAGCCACTGCAATGAGAAGCCTGGGCAACTCAACTAGAGAGTAGCTGTTGTTTGCTGCAACAAGAGAAAAGCCCACACAGCAACGAAGACTTGGCACAGTCAAATAAATAAAACATGTAAAAGACAGCATAAGGAATGAAGGTTGCTAACGGGCGGACTTTAAAACCGGGAGATTATCCCAGGTTATCCAGGTGGGCTCAGCGTAATCCCAAGAAGTCAGTGTCACAGTGATGCAGCTCAAGACTCCACCGGCTGTTGCTGGCTTTGCAGATGGAAGGGGCATGGGTCGTGGGCTGGAAGTTGGGAAAGCTAAGGACACAGATTCTCTCCCAGAGCCCCAGGAAGAGCGGAGCCCTGACTGCACCTTGATGATTAGCCCGGTGAGACCCATTTTGGACCCCAAATCTAGAAGGTTATAACCTTTTGTTCCAAGACACTAAGTTTGTGGTCATTTGTTCCCCAGGTCTGATCCTGCTCTTTGCCCTTCGACCCTTTCCCAACCTCCCCAGGATGAAGTCCAAGCTTCTGGGCTCCCGTCCACCGCACTGCAGGGCTGCCCTGTCCTTCTGCTTTCTACAGTGAGGGAAGGCTCTCCATCAGCAATGTCCGGACCAGCAGCCAGTGGGCACTGGAACTGTGGCCAGTGTGACTGAGGAGGTGAATTGTTCATTTCACCGTTGCTAAGTTTTTGTTTTGCTTTTTGCCATACCGAATGGCATACAGGATTTTAGTTCCCTGACCAGGGATCGAACCCGTCTTCCCTGCAGTGGAATCGCACAGTCCTAACCACTGGACCACCAGGGAAGTCCTAAAGGTGGTTGTTGTTGATTTTGTTCAGTATTTTTTTGGCTGTGCTACATGGCATGCGGGATCTCCCTCAACCAGGGATTGAACCCATGCCCCTGCATTGAGAGCACAGAGGCTTAACCACTGGACCACCGGAGAAGTCCCCCATCCCACCCCCACCTTCTACCCTGATTCTCTAACACCCAGGTCAGTTCCCACCTTAAATATGGTGGGAGCCTAAAAGGGGGTCTGGGATTTGTGGAGGGTGATTTAAATGCCCCTTCCCTAGTTCTCCCTCCCAAATGAGGTGATGTCAAACCAGGCTGGGGATGGTTTCACAGCTACTTCTGAGAGCCCTGGAGAAAGGGAGATGTCCTTGGCCCAGGGGAGCTGAGACTTCGAGGGAGGCCACCCCATGAGCATCCCAGCCTGCAGCCCAGGCCCCCCAGAGGGACAACCAAGATACAGGAATGGGCTCCGGGGATCCGAACTGGCTGAGGGGTGATGCTGAGCGTCAAGATTCCAAGTTCCCTGCCACCTGCTGCCAAAGCGGGGAGGCACCAGGGAGAAGTAACAAGGAGCTCCTTCCCAACCAGGCCCCGGACAGAGAGCGCATCGTTCTTCCACAGATCCCAGGACAGGAGTCCTCAGGTGGCCCAAAGACTCGGCCTTCAGAGGGCGAGTGGAACCAAACATGAGACAGAAAGCAGGGAGCCTGCTGAGGGTTCTCAGAGATGCGAGTGGGAAGGGCAGCTGCTCAAAGCCAAGTCTCCTTTATTAAACTCATGTGGGGGTGTGTGTATGCGTGCACATGTGTGTGCATGTGTGTGTATGCATGCATGTGTGTGCACACATATTTCACGCCTGGGGCACTACCCCGTAGAGCTGGTGGGGAAGTAACTTCTGCTTCTCGTTGCAACTGTAGATCCAGCGGGGGCGGACGAACACCAGGGAGGGGTTGTCCGTCAGGGCCTGCAAGGGGTGGGAGGCAGTGGGAAGGGTACAGGCAGGAACATGAGAGCCAGGAGGGGGTGGGGGGATGTGCTAGGGCGGGCTGGGTCTCCCTCTCCCTGCCCCTCCAGGACTCACCTCCTCAAAGCTGGGGTCCCACTCCTGTGCGGTGATCACAAACTGGACCCGCTCACTCATGTAGTCCTCAAGCTCCCTGGTGGGGGAAGCGAAGAGGCGGAGAATCGGCGTCCCCTTTCCTGACGCCCTCCTCCCCAACCATCCTCAGGGGCCGTCCTCTCTCCATCCCCACCCATGTCCCCTGTGGGCCACCTGTGGGTCCCCCACTCTCCGCGTGCCAGGCTCGCCATATCCATGAAACCACCAGCTCCTTCCAGCACCAGTCCTTTCAGAAGGGCGGTGAGGAGCCTCACTTTAGAGACGAGGAAGTGGGGTGAGGGGGTGGGGTGGGTGGGGAGGTTGGGGGTGTGGTGTGGGAAGCTATGCATCCAGGGCCCCAGCACAGTGAGCAGGGCTGGCACAGAGCTCCACGGCCTGTGTTGACCCTCAGGGTACATCCCTCTCCATCCTCCCCACGACCTTCCATCCCCCACCCCCCGACCCTGGAGACTGACCCGTTGAAGGCTGTGACATAGCGGCTGAGTGTCCGCCGCTCATCTCCTGGGAATTCCCCGTAAAGGAAGAAGCGTTTGCCCTGGAAGAAGTCTGCAGGGGAGAGATGGGGTGGGGAGAGCCAACGTGAAGCCCTGGAGTCCCGGGGTGCCAAGCCAGGAGCCACAGGACACTCACAGACAGGACAGGAAGGCCGACGCAGCGGCTGGATGGGGTGAGGAGTGTCTGTGGACACCCTGGCTCAGAAGCCATCTCTGACAAGCAGTGGTTTCAGGCAGGCCTAATGGGGTTTTGTTTTATATTAATGGTAAAAGATTCAATTACTATTAGTGGCAACGTGTTTCTTACACCAGGTCCATCATTTCCTTAACTTGGTCCGGGTTGGAAATTTGGCTGGCCCACACCTTTTAACCAGTGCCTTCTCTGGCCCTGACCTTCAGGGTGGCTCTTTGTTCCAGTTTAACATGATTTTCTGTTAAGTTGCCAAGGTCACGTTTGGGGCTTTGGAGGAGGATCAGAGTATGTTCCTGCCTATCACTTGTGAGGAACCAGGTGGAAATGGCTTTTTCCAGTGGCCACTGACCCTCACCTCCACTCAGAGCCTCTGACTGCCCGGCTCTCCTTTCATTCTCTCTTTTTTTGGCTGCACACCGCGCCACACACAGGATCTTAGTTCCTTGACCAGGGATCAAACCTGAGCCCCCTGCAGGGGAAGCCTGGAGTTTTAACCACTGGACCACCCAGGGAGTCCCTCTTTCATTCTTGACCAGAAGAGGCTCCGACGCCTGCCCCCACGTCTGGGGTGATGAATGGCGAGGCGGGTCCCAACAGAGATCAGTGCATCTGTGTTCCCTGAACCCCACCCACACCGACAAAGCTGAACTCGGGGGTGTAGCCGGGGTACCTGCAGATTCTTAAAGCCCCCAGGTTGGTCCTGAAGCCAAAGGAGTGGGAGGGCCCTGTTGTGAGGGGGTGAGAACCTAAAGGGGGTCTGGCAAGGGGCTGGACTGTGAGGGAGGTGGTCACAGCAGAAGTCAGGATGAGACAGAGAGGGCAGACAGGAAAGGATGCTGACGGGAAGGGAACGGGCCTAAGAGGATATGGAGGTGGCAGAGGGCAGGGAGGAGGGTGACGAGCCTGGGAGACAAGTCAGAGCGGGCAGTGGCCATCCCAGGGGTGCCTGGGGCAAGTCACTTTAGAGAAGTGACAGCGTCAAACCCCACATCGGGAGGGAGGGGTTCCCACCTGGGAGCTCGGGAATTGGCAGATCGGGAGACTCCGGGGGGCCCTCGTGGTCCGTGTTCTCATCTGTGGATCCTGCATACGGGTCCTCACCATTCTCCTCCTGACCAGGGGGCTGCCTTCGTTCCTTATGCTCGGCCACCCTGGGGAGGCCAAGAAGGGTGGGGAGGGAGTGTGCAGACCGGCTCCCCCTCCACCCCAGGCCGGGGCCACCCTGACCATCCAGCCTCACCCTACCTTCTCAGCTCATCCTCGGTGTCCCCAGAGTCTTCTGCCCCGTTGTCCTGTCCTTCTGTGAGTAGACGCTTAGTCAACTCGGGGCCCCTACCTCCCAGTCTCACACCTGAGCACAGATGAGGTGTCCCAACCCCCAACTCAACCGCTCCCTAGATCCAGTTGGGGGTGAGGGGGCAGCCTACCCCAACACCAGATCCACTGTCTGGGATCCAGCCCCATCTCACTGGACCCAGGAGCTCAGACTTTGAACTCCTTCCCCTTTTAGATGAGGGAGTCCAGCCCCTCCTCCCTCAGACCCAGGAGCCCAGGCGCCCAGCCCCTCCTCCCTCAGACTCTGACCTGACTGCTCCGCCTCAGTGTCGTCATTATCTTCCTGGGCCCCTGGTGAGGCTGGTTTGGTCTGTTCTGGGGTTGGGGGTCTCTGGGGTGGGCTAGGTCCTGCTGCCTGAGGGGGCTTGGCTTTGGTCTGGGGGCGCTGAGGAGGGAGGGTGGGTCAGGGAGGAGGGAAGGGGCAATGAGGGTGTGAGTGTGTGCCCGAAGGAGACAGGAGTAGAGAGTTTGGGGTGCCATGTCCTCCCCGACTCCACCCTCCCCCGTGCCGCAGGGGGCATGGACCTTTCGGGGAGCCTTGGGGGCTTCATTCCCACTGCCGCCGCTGTGAGAGCCCCCCTCATCTTCGCTGCTCGAGCCTGACCCAGCCATGAGGTACCTAGGGGAGGTATCGGGCCTCAGACCAACAGCAGACGTGTCCTCCGGGAGAGGTTGGGGGGGGGCTTAAGAAGCAGCAGGCGCTGGCATTTACTATCAATAAATAAATACTCGGTGCAATTGTGGTCTTCCTCCTGGTCTGCCCCATCTCCAAGCTCCAGAAGGGACCTGTGGACCTTCAGCCACCCACACCATAGACAACAGCAATCCCTGGCTTCCCCTCCCTCTGAGGGAAGAAATGTCTCATTTCAGAAACGAAAAAAAAAAAAAATCAGAAATAATTCTCTCCTTCAAGCATCAAAGTCAGTTTTTCATTAGGAGAACGCCTACTGATTAAGGGAAAAATCTCAAAAGCAAATATCCTATGTGCCAGGCACTGTTCCAAACACTTGACAGGTTCAGTCACTGAATCCTGAGGCGGCTGCTAGTTTTAGCCCCATTTTACAGATGAGGAAATGGAGGCCCAGAGAGATGAATCAAGTGGCCCCAAATAACAGGGCTGAGTGCGTACGCAGCAGAAGCAAATGAACTGTTGCTTGTCTGTTGGCAATGCTGCCCTGGTCCACACGTTAAGACCCTTCTGTGCGTGATATGGTTGTTTCCAACCTGGTGACACCCTTTTCGGGTAAGTCACCCTCACTGTAGAACCATGGCTCTTGGGAAACTCAGAAGACTTTAAGTGGCGGGGGCCTTCCCCAGTGGTCCAGGAGCTCAGACTGCTAAAGGAGCCCATCCTCCCAGCAGACACCAGGCTGACCCAGCCTCGGCTCCTCCACCTCTGCTCAGCCTGGCAAATCTCTTCTCCTCCTTGAAGATCCCTGGCTCACTGCAATTCTCCCTGTGGGCCCTCCTCCAAAGTATTTCACAATAAGTCTGGCCCCTCATCAAAGTCAGAGGCTCTCGAAGGCAGGGACCGATGTCTGGGGTCCGGTGGTGGGCAGCCCAGCCTGATACCCAGCAGGGGTTTCAGATGAATGAATGCCAACAGGTCCCAACACTTCGTTCTCCACCCTGAGCCTTTGTGAATGCTGTTTCTCCAGCCTGCAGCCTTTTCCTTTGCTAAGCAGACTTCCCAGAGCCCTCCTGGGACCCCCGGGGACGCCCTCCCTCTCCTCACCGTCTCCCAGCCCTGCCCCTCCTCCTCTGGGAAGTCGGCTGACTCTGAGCTGGCAGGCCGCAGCCTGATTTCTCCCCAGATCCCTGGCGCTGCCCGGCACAGGGATGAGGGGCAGGGTCGGGGTGTACATGTGTGTGTGTAAACCACACGTGTGCAAAGAGCCATACCTCCGCGAGGGCAGCCGCCGCCGCATGCGGTGACAATCCAGCACCCACTCTTTGCGCACAATTCGGCCTCCGAGGCCGAGGACCTGGCTGTACTTGGGGGTGTTGGCAAAGGCACAGCTGGTGGGGAGCAGAATGGAGGGTGTCAGCCGGGGAGCAGAATGGAGGGTGGTCTAAGCGGCAAAGGCGAAGAGACAAGGACATGGGGAGCGAGACAGAGGGGCAGAAGGAAGAAAAGAAAGAGAACAAGAGGCAGAGGATACAGAGAGGTGAAGTGACAGAGAGAGAGCAAGACGGAAGAGATGGAGGAAGATGGAGAAGGGGCAGCGGGGACTGAGGGGAGGGGATGAGGGCCTACATGAGGTGGGTGCTGTCTGGAGTCCAGTCCGGTCGATACTTGGCTCCCAGTTCAAGGGCCTTGTCCCGGAGCTCTGAGCGGAAGGGGTTCTGGAAGCCACTCAACACCACCACCACACCCTGGAGGATCTTCCCCAGCTCCTGCGGGCCTGCGCGGGGGGCCGTGGGCTCAGCGCCTTCTCCTCGGGGCTTCCCTGGTGCCGCCCCTCGTGCTGGGGCAGGGATGGGGGGAGTGGCTGGGGAACGGGCGGGAGCTGGCACTAGGGAAGCCAGAGAGTGGATTCAGTTAGAAAATGTAGGGCTACACCCCCACCTCTCCTCTCTCACACCCAGGAGTCCAGACTCCCAGCCCCTCCTCTCTCAGACCCAGGAGTTCAGACCCCCAGGCCCTCCTACCTCAGACCCAGGATCCCCACCCCTCCACCCTCGGACCCAGACCCTCTGGGGGCACAAGGAATCCAGTGTGCTCACATTTGGGTCTTTTGAGGGCAGGTACTGAGGGCTGAGCTGATGGTTTGCTGGGGGTCTTCTTTTCTTCTTGGTTCAAATCCAGCTTCCTCTTGCCTTTGGGGGACTCTTGAGGCTGAGGGGGTGGGTTGTGCTGAGGCCTCCAGCTCCTCTCCTCCTTTTCCGCCCCCCCAGGGTCTGGTGATCTCACCTTGAAGGTGCTGCCTACTGCCTTGGAGAGCGGGGAGGCTGAGGAGGTGGCACTGGAGGCCTGCAGCGTAGCCGCTGCGTAGCTGGGTCCTGCCGGGTCACTGGTTGCCACTGCAGAGGGAGAAAGTGGATCCAGGCTGAGGGGGCTGGACCCTCAGGCCTTCTGGCTCCTTCCTATCCATGGGTCACACAGTGTTGTTCCCAAGACCCAGCAGTGACCCAGGGGTCCAGGCCCCAGCCCCCACTCCCTCAGACCCAGGATTCAGGCCCCCAGCCTTTACTTGCTCAGGACCCAGGCTTTCCGTCCTCACCTGGGGGTGTCTTGTTGATACGACTGAAGAAGAGAGCCCCGGGCTTCAGGGAACTGGCACTCTCATCCTCCTCCTTCACACGGAACTGGCCAAGCTTGGTCACCTTCTAAGGTCCCACAAGGTCAGCGCAGTGGGAGGGCTGTTGGCAGGTGGGAGTGAAGAGGTGGGGAGAAGGCTCTGGGCAGGGGCAGGCAGAGCTTACCTGGGATGAGGCCTCGGCCTCGTCTTTGTCTGGGGGGCTGTGAAACCGTACAAAACTCAGGCCATAGGGGGCATCCTGGGAGGGGAGGGGTGGGAGTCAGGAGTCTGGCCAAGAACAAAGGCTTGGCCCCCATCCCTTTCGTTTAGAGAAACCCCTTCCTGACTCTTTCCCTCCAACGGAGACACACATCTGGGGAGCTGCCGGGTTGATCATGACAAGGATCATAACCGCACGATGTCACTGAGCCCTAACTTGGGGTCAGGCTCGGCACAAAGCCCTTTACGTGCTCAGCCCTTGAGCCTCAGAGCAACTGGAAAAGGCTGCAGGATGTCTAGGCAAATCCACTCTGCCTGCCAACTTTTTGCCCGTGGAATGGGAAGGAGGGCCATGTGCCACTTCCACGACTCAGAAATGTGCCGGGCTCTTTCCTCCTCTGCTGAGTGGATATGCAGCCATGAGACGGAAGGAACCTGGGACCCAGGATGGCCAGAAAGGTTAAGTCACTAGCCCGAGATCACACAGCTAAGGACTGGAGCAGCCAGGTTTTAAACCAGCGTTCTGACTCCAGATCTCATGATGCTAACTCTGAGGCCCTGCTCTAAGAGGCCTCGTCTTCCACAAGTCAGCAGCTCCCCCTCCCAATTCCCGTGAGATCTTGCAGGTCACCCTTCCCAATCTCCCTCTGGGAAACCAAGATTTCTATGTGCGGAGGATGGAAAGCCAATTTCAGAGAACGCAGGGGCCCAGCCTCCTTGTAATTTCCCGGGTAGACGGACTGTCTGGCCCTCCCAGCCCTCGGGGACTCACTATCAGCCCCTCGCCTCTCTCGTGGCGTGGGACCAAGGACCCCGCTCCCAGCCTGGGTACCTTGCTGTAGGGCTGGCTGCAGACAATTTTGACTCGGTCCCAGCGCTTCTCTGCTGCTGCCCGGACCAGCTTGTCGGGCCCAAAGATACGAACGCGGTTGGAGTTTGAGCCACTGCGACTCTCGGCAGGGGACATGAAAGATGAGGTGACCAGAAGGACCTGGGAAAAGGCAGAGTGGCTAAGGACCAGGCCTGGCTGGTGGCGATAACACCTCCTAGGGACTGGGAGAGCGCAGGGGCCTGAGCAGAGACTAGGGGGTCTCCAGATCCAGCTCTTCCTCAGTGCTCCTCGAGGCTTCTAGACGCTTCTCTTCTTTCTGGGTGTCCTGTCAGTCCTTCCCTGACACAGGCCCCAGAGGGATCCTTCTACTCCCAGATCTAAACCACCCTTCCCTAAATTCTTCCAGAGTCTTCCATATCTGGACACGCGGAGGGCTGCACAGCCTCAGGAACCCTCCCAGATTGGTGGGCTCCCAGCAGAGGATATTCACAATGACCTTTCAGAAACACATGGCTGAGGAAGCAGAAGGGAAGTGTTAGTGCCCAAAGGAAGAGCCCAGAAACCAAAGAGGGAAGGGAGATAAACCCACTATTAACTGACTTGTCTCCGGACTTCCCTGGTGGCCCAGTGGCTAAGACTGCATTCCCAATGCAGGGGGCCTGGGTTCGATCCCTGGTCAGGGAACTGGATCCCACGTACCGTAATGAAGATTGAAGATCTTAGTGTGTCACAACTAAGACCTGGCACAGCCGAATGAATAAATAAATTAATTAAAAAAAAATCTTCGACTGTCTCTCAGTTCAGACCCATCTTTGAAAAACAAAAAAGCAAATAAATAATAAAGGAATATAATGGAAAGAACAAAAATGAAGAAAAAAATTTAAAAAACGTGTTTTTCTTTAAGAAAAAAAAAAATTCCACACTGGTGGCTCAGCTCTGGGATGCTGGGGACATTTCTAATTGCTAGCTACTCCTTGTCAGGCTCCGCCAGCAGGGAGAGCTAGAGAGAGAGGCTGCAAGGCTGGAGAAGGGAGGTGGATTCTTGCATATCAGGTGAGCAGCATCTCAGGTGTGCTTTGCTGCCGCTTGTGCAGCAGTTCTTCCGGGGGGAGGGGGGAAGCTGGGGGTGGGAGGAGGTCATGCAGGTGAATCCAGTTTGCAGCGTCCCAGGACCTGCAGAACTGGCCTCACCGTACATTCTCAGGGTAGACCAGAACTAGCTGGGGATCACTCCCTCCTCAGGACCTGAGTTTCAGCCCCAAGGGTTCACCTCCAAGCTTCAAAACACCCACATTTCAACAATTCCAACCTCTTCCTTTTGTTCCTCCAACCCTAAGGGTGGCGGCTGCTCCCAGCAGTTGCTTCTGTGTCCTACCTGCGTCTTCTGGCCTCTTTAGTTCAATACTTCGTTACTAATTCTTTATATTAATTCTCTCTATTAAACTAACTGGTGTGATTTCAGCCTCCTGGTGGGACCCTGACTGATACAGTGGGTGGCACTGATGTTGGTGTCTGCCTTGTTACCAACTTCAGGTGGCACAGAGCGTGATTGAATCAAAGGGTTCTACGTGGTAGGAATACTTTGGCCACCTGACAGAAAGAGTCAACTCAGTGGAAAAGACCCCGATGCTGGGAAAGACTGAGGGTAGGTGGAGAAGTGGGTGACAGAGGGTGAGATGGTTGGATGGCATCACCGATTCAATGGACATGAGTTTGAGCAATCTCTGGGAGACAGTGAAGAACAGGGAAGCCTGGCGTGCTGCAGTCCATAGGGTCAAAAAGAGTCAGACGGGATTTAGTGACTGAACAACAACGTGATGTGAGCAGGCAGAACAGGGAGTTCAAAGCGTGAGCTCCAACTCAGGAAGAAAGGCATCTCAGGAGACACCCCTGTGCAGAGAGCTGGACCTTCCTTCCATGAGTAAATTAGGGAGAAATGTGTCTTGTGGGCAGGGTCAGTGGGAGCCCTTAGCTCTGGCCAGAGCTCTCTCCCAGCAGAGAAAAGATGAAAAATTCTCTCTGCAGACTCCTATCCCCAGATGGGTTTCCCTGGTAGCTTTGACGGTAAAGAATCTGCCTGCAATGCAGGAGGCCTGGGTTCGATCCCCAGGTCGGGAAGATGCCCTGGAGAATAGAATGGCAACCCACTACAGTATTCTTGCCTTTTGGAGCAAAAGTCCACACTAGTTATCAGAGTGGGAAAACCCATGTTGAAAATGTAAGTGGTCCCATGTATGTAGTATCACCTGGTGCTGGCTGGGGCAAATCCTCTTTGGAGGAATGTACTTCAAACCAGGCCCTCATAGAACTTTCACCTATATATTACCCAAGAGTGGAATTAACACACACACATACCTCACTAGGCATCAGGAAATAGGCTGCTATGATTTAAGGTCAGCAAAAACCACAAACTGCAGACTCAGACACACAAAGATTGCATATATTGATTGGGAAAAACTGGAAACAGTGACAGACTTTATTTTCTTCGGCTCCAAAATCACTGTGGATGGTGACTGAAGCCATAAAATTAAGACACTTGCTCCTTGGAAGAAAAGCTATGACAAACCTACACATCATGTTCAAAAGCAGAGACACATCACTTTGCTGACAAAGGTCTGTATAGTGAAAGCTATGGTTTTTCCAGTAGTCATTAATGGATGTGAGCGCTGGACCAAAAAGAAGGCACTCAGCCAAAGAATTGATGCTTTCAAATTGTGGTGCTAGAGAAGACTCCTGAGTGACCCTTGGACAGCAAGGAAATCAAACCAGTCAATCCTAAAGGAAAGCAAACCTGACTACTCACTGGAAGGACTGAGTCTGAAGCTGAAGCTCCAATACTTTGGCCACCTGATGGGAAGAGACAACTCATTGGAAGAGACCCTGATGCTGGGAAAGATTGAGGGCAAGAGGAGAAGGAGGTGACAGAGGATGAGGAGGTTGGATGGCATCACCTACTCAATGGACATGAGTTTGAGCAAACTCTGGGAGACAGTGAAGGACAGGGAAGCCTGGTGTGCTGCAGTCCATGGGGTTGCAAAGAGTTGGACAGGGCTTAGCGACTGAACAACAACAAACTGATATTATCAAACACACAACATAAAAGTAAGTGTGCAACTGCCCTGGTGGTCCAGTGGTTAAGAATCTACCTGCCAGTGCAGGGGTCATGGTCTCGATCCCAGGTCTGGGAAGATTCACACATCCCAGGGCAACTGAGCTCCAGGAGCACAACTGCTGAGCCCATGCAACACAAGTAGGGTAAACCCCGCTTGGTGTGACTAGACAAAGCCCACGCACAGAGATGAAGACACGGTGCAGCCAAAACTGATACATAAATTACAAAATTGAAAAAAACAACCTCAAGTGAATGGGAGACCACTGACATAAGGGTTTCCAGACTCTGCAACCATAAAGCCCTGAGCTGACCATTCCACTTTTCTAGGTAGATAAGAGGTTTATAATAAAGATCCACATGCCAGATTAGATACAGTTTTAGCCAAAAATGCATTGACTCTTCTCATAATTAAAAAGTGGAATTTTGATCTGAATCTGTTTGCCAAGAAGAAGAGAGAATTTTTTTTTTTTTTTGCCCCAAAGTTGGTTGATTTTATGTAAAATTTTAATCAAGGAGGCCATTAGACTGGGTGACTCTAAAGCCTTAGGTAGCTTCAGTAAATCAATCAAAATTTAAGCAAGAGTTGATGAACTGAAATCTAAGAAAATGAAATCAACTAATCATGCACAGCCAAGTCCCTCGATTTTCCCAAGTAAGAAAATCGTTCAAGCTCCAGGGAGGTGGGGCGGACTGGGACACTGGGACTAACATACACATATTCCTGAGACCATGTATAGCAGAGATGGCTAATGAGAACCTCAGTGCTCCGTGGTGACCTAAATGGGAAGGAAATCCGAGAATGAGGGGATATGTGTATACATGTAGCTGATTCACTTTGCTATAGAGTGGAAACTAAACTAACACAACATTGTAAAGCAACTATACTCCAAAAAAACACTAGTTAAACAAAAGTTCAAACTCTAGTCCATTAAATAATTGCTCTGCTTTCCTGCTTTCTCTCTATAAACCTCTGTCCTAGCCCACCCACAAAGCACCTCTAATCATTTTTTAGTTTTGGCTACCTGATTCAAGTTGCCTGCTTAAATAAACTCTTTAAAACATAACGTGCCATCAGTTTGCCTTTTTGCAACTTATAAAATCTTTCTTTTATTATTATTCTTTTTGGTCACACTGCAAAGCCTGTGGGATTTTAGTTCCCCAACCAGAGATAGATTGAATCTGGGCCCCTGGCAATGGGAGTGGCGTCGTAACCACTGGACTGCCATGTGTGCGTGCTAGCTAAGTCACTTCAGTCATGTCCGACTCTTCGCGATCCTGTGGACCGTAGCCCTCCAGGCTCCTCTGTCCATGGGAATCTCCAGGCAAGAATACTGGAGTGGGTTTCCATGCCCTCCTACCCTACCACTGGACCACCAGGGAATCCCCTAGAACCTTTAGAATAAGAATGTGTGTTCAAGGAAAACCTCATTGGTTGGAATGTACCTTGTATGATGGAAAAAGTACTTGATAAAATTCAACACACATATTCATTTAAAAGACTGGCAGGACCTCACTGGTGGTCCAGTGACAAGGACTCCACACTTCCAATGCAAGGAGCCCGGGTTTGATCCCTGCTCAAGGAACTAGATCCTGCATGCCGCATATGACCACAACTAAGACCTGGCCCCGCGAAATAAATAAAGACTGGCAATATCAAGTATAAATAAGGGTGTAGACCTCATATACTGCTGAAGGGAATGTAAAATGGAATAAACCACTTCGGAAAACTATCCATTTCTAATAAGGTTAAAACAGAGATCTACCTGAAGACCCTTTAGGTATTTACCCCAAAGAGATCTCTATACAGAGGCTTGTACAAGAAGGTTCACAGCAGCTGTGTTCATAATAGTCAAAAAGTGGCAGGGAGTTCCCTGATGTTCTAGTGTTGAGAGGACTTTGCACTTTCACTCCTCCGCACTTTGCACTCCTGCGGTCTGGGTTCAACCCCGGCTTGGAGAACTAAGATCCTGAAAGCCGCGAGGTGTGGACAAAAACCACCACCAAAAAGTGGCAACAGTCCAGATGCTCGTCAACAAGAGAATGGATGAACAAGTTGAGATCTGCGCTTCCAGTGAAACTTCTCAGCAATAAGGTGGAACAGACTGCTGACATACACACAATATGTTAGAACCTCAAAAAACAGTATAGAGTAAAAGAAGCCAGCCACACACACAAAAGTACCTGAAAACCTCATACTGTAACACCATTTGTATGAAATTCTAGGAAAGGCAAAACTAGTCTGTAGTGACGGAAAAGAGGTAGTGGTGGCCTGAGCTGAGGGTGGGAGGAGTGACCCCAAAGTGACATGAGGGAGCTTTCAGGTAGGCCAGCGATGCTCTATGTCATTTTTTTTTTTTGGCCACACTCCAAAGTATGTGGGGCCTTAGTTCCCCGACCAGGGATCGAACCCAGGACTTCTGCATTGGAAGGCAGAGTCTGAATCACTGGAACACCAGGAAGTCCAGTGTTCTACGTATTGATCTGGGGGATGGTTACCCAGGTATGTACGTCTGTCAGAACGACGACCTGTGCATTTTATTATACACAAAATATACCTCAATTAAAAACAATTTTTCACTGTGAGGAAAAAACCATTCCTTGTAGAAAACAGATTCGTTCACTTAAAATTATAAACTCTCTTTTTCACAATATGTGTATTTTTCCCCAAAACATTTGGCTGACTCATCAGCTGGCTCACTATGATCTTCCCAGTCCTGCTCGAATTTATTCAGCTGGTTTAAAAAAAAAAGGATTGGGCCAACATTTAAAATATCTGTAATAGAGCAAAAGACTCGTACACGTTTGTCAGGAATCAAGTAGCTCACAGAGGCGCCCGGAGCTATTTGGAATGTCAATTTGCCGGGACATTTTGGAGAAGTTCTGGGACCAGATAAAAGCAGTTTCGCTCTCAAGCAGGGAAAGGGAAAGTGAAAGTGTTAGTCACTCAGTTCTGTCCAACTCTCTGCGACCCTATGGACTGTAACCCGCCAGGCTCCTCTGTCCATGGGATTCTCCAGGCAAGAATACTGGAGTGGGTTGCCATTCCCTTCTCCAGGGGATCTTCCTGACCCAGGGATTGAACCTGGGTCTCCTGCATTGCAGGCCGATTCTTTACCACTGAGCCCCCTGGGAAGCCCAAGAATACTGGAGTGGGTTGCCATGCCCTCCTCCAGGGGATCTTCCCGATCCAGGGATTGAACCTGGGTCCCCTGCATTGCAGGCAGATTCTTCATCAGCTGAGCTACTAAGATACCCGACTTGTAAACCACACAGGTGCCTTTGGTTCTTTCTGCAACTGTGATGCCGTTTCGGCACACAGCTTATCACCTGGGTCAGCTCTTTATCTCTTTGTGCCCTGGGCTCCTCTGAAGGGCTGAGGTGGCCCAGGGTCTGGGAAACCCTGGGGCGACAATGGGGGCATCTGGGGCAGGGATCAGCGGGGTGCCCACCTCAAGGCCCAGCTTACCTCATAGTCCTGCTCCCCGGCGCCTCCGGCCGAGCTGCCAACCAGCACCTCCACGAAGGCCGAGCCATCATTCCCGATGTCCACGCTGTGGATCTGTTCCTCCTTCTCCAACTGCAGGAGAGGCAAGGCCCAGGTCAGTGCCGCTCTGCCCCGCCCCCTACCTGGCTTCCCTGTGGGACCTCGGAAGACAGACGACCCCCATCTGGGCCACCTCGTCTCCTTGCCAAGTCAACTCGGTGACAGTGGGGGCAGGGCTGCAGGCTGCCACCGTGTCCCCTGCACACAGCACAGGATGTGGAGTCACAGTTGGAAAATAGACACTGCCTACGCCCCGGCACCCACGTTCCCAGCTCCACTAGACTCTGCCTGACCGGCTTCTAACCCGGCACCACAGAGCTCTCCTTGGCAGCACTATGCAGACAAAGGGCACCCCAGTTGCCCCTGCCCACAATCACACAGGATCCCATGGATGCTCCGAGGGTAGGGGCCTGGTCTGGTTTTGCTCACCACGAACTCCGGATTTGAGTCCCATCTCTGCCACACCCTAGCTATAGGGCCTTGTCAGCTCAGCTCTTGGAGTCTCAGTTTCCTCATCTGTAAAGTGGGGATGATCACCCTATGTAGGATTATGCACATAAATACCACGTTCACAGGGCATGGCATGTAGCAGGCACCCTGTGGCTACCAGTCAGGAAGTGTTATTAGTCACTGCTCGATGATTATTTGTTGAAAGAAGGAAACAGCTGGATTTCGCTGGTGGCTCGGGGGATATGAGTCTGCCTGTCAGTGCAGGGGACAGGGGTTTGACCCCTGGTCCAGGAAGATTCCACATGCCACAGAGCAACTAAGTCCACGAGCCAAAACTATTGAGCCTGTGCTCTAGAGCCCTTGAGCTGCAACTACTAAGCCCACGTGCCATAACTACTGAAGCCTGTGTCACATGCTTCACAACAACAGAAGCCACTGAAATGAGAAGCCCACACACTGCGACTAGGGAGTAGCCTCTGCTCAATTCAACTAGAGGAAGCCCATGCAAAAGCAATGAAGACCCGGCACAGCCAAAAATAAGAGCTGACTGTAGGAAGTCTTCCCCCAAAGTTTCTGCCAGTCCTGTCTGATATAAACGCATAGAAAGTCATGTGGGGGTGGAAGGCAGCTACAGGGGCTGACGCAATCTCCTACTTTCCATTTTGGGGCTTTTATTTTTATTATTTATTTATTTGGCTACCTCGGGTCTCAGTTGCGACACTCGGGATCTGCGTTGCAGGATCCGTCATTTGGGTGATGGAGCTTGGTTGCTCTAAGGCACATGGGATCTTAGTTCCCTGACTAGGGATCAAACCTGTATCCCCTGCATTGCAAGATGGATTCTTAACCACTGGACCACCTGGAAAGTTTCCGGGGCTGTTTATTTGGCTCACAGAATGACAAGTGACTATGACCTCCAAAGGTTCCTAGTCTGCCACCCCACACAGCCAGGAACATCCAATGGCCTGATCTGCAATGTCACCTCCCAGTCGGGAGGTGGCCTGGAGACACTGCTGGCACACTGCTACAGACAGGAACCTCCCTACAGCGGAGGAAGGAGCATGGGCTTGTGGGGAGGCCAGCCTGAGTTCAAATCTAGCCCTGCCACTGCCAAGCTGTGCAGCCCTGGGTGACATAAAACCTCTCTGAGCCGCAGTTTCCTCGTGAGTGAAGGGGGGGCTCCCCACTTCTGAAAGGAGTTGACGTGACACAGAATGCTAACCATCGCAAAGCACAGCCACTGCGGCGGCACCTAAGTGTAAACGGTGTGGCAGACCTGCAATAACAGTAAGACCCGCCGACACCTCTGGAAGCCAGGAACTATTTTTATCTCCATTTCACAGGCGAGCCATTGAGACAGGAAGCAGCTGTGTAACTTCCCAGAGGTCACGAGGCTGGGCTAGAGCCAGTGTCAGCTGGGCTGCGTGCCTTCTAAACGTTCTGGGGGAGAATCATTTCCTCGTCCTGTCTCCAGCTTCTAGAGCCCCTTTGCCCTCCTTGGCGGTGGCCCCTTCGTCCGGCTCCAGAGCCAGCAGTGGCATCGCTCCAGCCTCTGCTTCCATCTCCACAGCTCCTCTGACTGGTTCTCCTGTCTCCCTCCTTCCCTGATAAGGACCCTTGTGATGACACTGCCTCCCTCTAAATCATCCAGGCCCATCTCCCCACCTCGATATCCTTACACGGACTTCCCTGGTGGTCCAGTGGCTAAGACTCTGCCCTCCCAATGCAGAGGGTTTGGGTTTGAACCCTGGTCGGGGAACTGGATCCCACAAGCTGCAGCTAAGAGTTCACATGCTACAGCTAAAAGATCCCGCATGCCCCAATTAAGACTCAGTGCTGCCAAATAAATAAATATTTTTTAAAAATCCTCACCAAGTCCCTTTCTCCATGTAAAGGACACATGTACAGGTTCTGGGGATGCAGATTCGGACAACTTTCGTGTGTGTGTGTGCATTCAGTTGGCCAGTCATGTCCAACTCTTTGTGACCCCACGGACTGTAGCCCACTGGGCTCCTCTGTCCATGCGATGTCCTAGGCAAGAATACTGGAGTGGGTTGCCCTTTCCTTCTCCAGGGAATCTTCCCAACCCAGGGATTAAACCTGGGTTTCCAGCAGCAGCCAGATTCTTTACCACTGAGTCACCAGCGAAGACTGTGACACCTTTAGGAGGCCGTTATTTTGTCTACCACGCTGAGCAAAGCTCTTCCTGGGCCAGGCTTCACTGAATCCTCACAACCACATTGGGAGGAAGGGTCAGTTAACTCCCTCAGCTTTACAGATGGGGAAACTGAGATGCAGACAGGAAAATCAATGGCTCACATGTCACACACAGGTAATGACTGGCAGGGAAATTCAGACTCAACTGCCTGACTACAAGCCAACAGTGCTTTCCAACTCCACAATTTCAATCCTTGTGGTAAAACCTCAACATCTTGGGACTTCCCTGGCGGTCCAGGGGTTAGGACTCCTAGCTTCCACTGCAGGGGGCCTGGGTTCAATCCCTGGTCAGGGAACTAAGATCCCACAGCCACATGGCACATCCAAAAAAACAAAAACAAGACTCAACACCTCTGCCTCTCCCACATTAAAAGCATGGGACCCTCCATCCAGTAGGACATATACCTTTGTATTTTAATGACTAATTCTTATTTCACATATGACTACTTCTACTTTAAACACACACAGATGCTCCCTTGTCTTTCTTTCTTACGACAAACAAAAACTTTCTGATTAAAAAAATATGGAAACAACCCAAATGTCCATATGAATGGATATATATTGTATGATTCCCTACAATGGAACAGTGAAAATGAAAGTATTAGTCACTCAGTCAGGTCCCACTCTTTGTGACCCCCATGGACTGTAACCCGCCAGGCTCCTTCATTCATGGAATTCTCCAGGCAAAAATACTGGAATGGGTTGCTATTCCCTTGCCCAGGGGATCGTCTTGACCTAGGGAACGAACCCTGGTCTCCTGCACTGCAGGTAGATTCTTCACCATCTGAGCTAATGAAGCAGTGTTCTGCTATAAACAGGAATGAAGGTCTGATGCAAGGTACAACATGGAGGAAACCCGAAAACTATGTGAAAGGAGCCAGACACAAAAGGTGGCATATTGCATGATCTTATTTATATGAAATGTTCAAGATAGACAAATTCGGCGAGACAGAAAGTACATCAGTGGTACATATACACAGCAGTATAAAGTAGATAAGCAAAAAGGACCTACTGTCTAGCACAGAGAATGACACTCAATATTTTGTAATAACCTATAAGGGAAGAGAATCTGAAAAAGAATATATATATACATACATGTATAAATAAATGAATCGCTGTGCTATACACCTGAAACTAATATGACACTGTAAATCAACTCTACTTCAATTTTTTTAAAAAATCAGAGAAAGAAATTTAAACTAAAATAATCATATAGTTTTTTAAATGTAGGATATAAATATTAGGATTTAAATATTAAAGAGGTTACTATCAAGTGTTGATTTAAATATACAGCAGCAACGTTAAATGCAGATTAATTCAATAAATTCATTTGAGAAATAAAAAAATTAACGATTGAATTCCATGTTTTTTGCTTTTTTAAAAATGTACATCAGCAGTTGCTAAGGGTAACTGTGGGAAGAGGGTAATAGGGAATAACCACTTAATGGTTCTGGGTTTTTTTTTGCGGGGGGTGATGAAAATGTTCTGGATTAGATGGTGTAATGAATGGTGCTGCTGCTGCTGCTGCTAAGTCGCTTAACTGTGTGAATATACTAAATCCCCTGAATTACATACTTTCAATGGTTAAAATCATGAACTTATGTTACATGAATTTTATCTCAAGAAGAAGAGAGTGTTCGGTAAGTATCAGCTGTTAGGAAAAAGGCTTAAGCACAAGCTGACTCATCTGAGGCCCAGGTCTGTGTGCACCTGTCTCAGGAAGACAGGATTCATGACAGTGGAATAAGTGAGACATGGAGGGTCTGCAAACACTGAGACATCTTGTTAAAAACCTGTTCCAAGATAAATATCATATGATATTGTTTCTATGCGAAATCTAAAAAAAAAAATTATACAAAAGAACTTATCTACAAAACAGAAACAGACACACAGACTTAAGAGAACAAATTTATGGTTATCAGGGCAAACGTAGAGGCGGGGAGGGACAGATAAGGAGCTTAGGACTGACATGTACACACAGCTATATTTAAAATCGATAACCAACAAGAACCTACTGTACAACACGGGGAACTCTACTCAGTACTCTGTGAGAACCTGAGTGGGAAAAATTTTTGAAAAAGCATAGATACATGTATATGTAGAGCTGAATGACCTTGCTGTACATTTGAAATTAACACAACATTGTTAATCAATTCTAACTCTACTTCAACATAAAAAAAAATTAAAGGGACTTCCCTGGTGATCCAGTGGTTAAGACTCTGAGCTTCCAATGCTAGAGGCACAGGTTTGATCCCTGGTTGGGGAACTAAGATCCCGCATGCTGCCCATTGTGTCCAAAAAATTAGAAAATCAAATTAAAATTTTAAAAAAAGGTTCCACATCCATGAAAGGCAATGTTATGCACCATTCAAAAGAATAAGGTAGAACTTGATGCTATTACAATGGACCTCTAAGATATGGTTTCTTGGAAAAAGCAAGGGTGATGACCATGTACATATTAAGTACTTTAAAAAAGGGGGTTCGGGTGAATATATATGCTTGTATGTGTACAGAGTGACCTGGGGAACCACATGAGAAGCTGCTCACAGTGACTGCCACAGGAAGGAAGACCTGGGTAGCAGGAATGGGGGGGATGGGGTAGGAGGGGGCTGAAGCAGGTGGCTGGTGATGAGGACTTCCTTTTCAGTGTATACCCTCCCTTTTGCGCTTTTCTGAGTTATGGACCACATGCAAATTACACCCATTTGAAAAGTAAAGTTAATAAAACCATAGTGCCTCTCTCGAACAATGGAATACTATGCAGAAATGAGAATGAACCCTCTAGGGCCACACCCAGCAAGAAGGATGACACTAACAAATGAAACTAACACACAATGCCGGCAAAGAACAGACCAGCCAAAGGTGAAAGTACCAAAAGTGCTACATATACCACATGATTGCATTTATATACAGTTCAAAACCAGGCAATCAAAGCTGTTAAAAATCGGGGTCACGGTTACCCTTGTGCGGGGGGCAGTGACAGGAAGGAGCACAAGGATACATGGGTGGGGGAGGCATGTTCTGTTCCTTCATCTGGTGCAGAGGATGTGGGTTGTGCTTGTGTTAACTCACCCGACTGTGAGTTTTGCTGTACACATCCGTCATGTCAAAAGAAGGTAAAAAGTATAAAACACCACGATGGCAAAAAGGGTGATGAGAAAACACTGAATTACAGAAATGGAGCATGTTCACTTTGCTACTGAACATCTCTTCTAAGAATGTACCTCCAGCAGGAGACTGGAGCTGCACCTTTGGCCCAGGAGCAGTTAGCCAAGAGGCTGGAACTGGGAGCCTGGGAGCAGGTGATGGGTTGACGACATAGCCTCTCTTGGCCACTGCACACAAAAAAGGCGGGTGGGGGTGTCAAGAGCTGAACCCCAGATGGTAACAGACAGATGCTGGGAGATATTATTTGAGGGAAAAAGTACAGAGGAGAAGAAAAACTTGCAGATCAGTCTACATGTCCTGAAGTTTCCACTTAGCACTTGCTTGAAAAGAACCAAGATTGGATTCAATGAGTTTGAAGTCTCCTTGTATACCACAGCTGCTGGCCCTGCTAAGTCACTTCAGTCAAGTCCCACTCTTTGCAACCCTGTAGTGTGCAGCCCGCCAGGATGCTCAATCCATGGGATTCTCCAGGCAAGTATCCTGGAGTGGATTGCCATGCACTCCTCCAGGGGATCTTCCTGACCCAGGGATTGAACCAGAGTCTCCTTTGTCTCCTGCACTGGCAGGCCGCTTATTTACCACTGGTGCCACCTGGAAAGCCCCACCCTGTATACTGGCAGCTGCCAAATGCCATCGGATTGTCGGAAGGGTCTCAAATCTGAAATCAACTGACAACCGAGGTTGCACTGCTGCCTCTCCATGCACTTCCCCCCTGCGCTTTCTTCTCAGCTGGGAACCCTACAGAGGATTATGCAAGAACCTAACTCAAGAGTCTGTGTTCCTCTGCTCTGAAGCCTGCCCAGCTCCCACCTCACGCAGAGTAAAAGCTTAAATCCTTACAGGGGCTTTCAGGGCCCTCTACCCCCACTCCGTCAGCTCCTGCCCCCTCCTCTGTCAACTCCGCTCACCCACACTGGCCTCTGTGCCGTCCCTCCAGCCCGGCAGGCAGCCACCCGCCAGGCAAGACACCAGCCCGCCAGGCACCAGCCTGCCTTGGAGTCTGTTTCTGTCCCAGACATTCTCAAAGCTCACTCTCCTTGAATGTCAGCTTCTCAGGAGGCGTCCCATGACTCCCTATTCAGGTAAAACAACTTCTTGGGATTTTCCTGGTGGTCCAGGGGCTGAGACTCCACACTCCCAACGCAGGGGACCCAAGTTCCATTCCTGGTCAGGGAACTAGATCCCATATCCCACATCCCACAACTAAAGGATACTGCCTGCCACTGCTAAGACCCAACTCAGTCAAATAATAAACATTTTTTTAAAAAATGTCAAAAAAACCCTTGCCACTGCCTCCTCTCCCACTGGAGGCATTCCTCATTCCTCCTGACTGTTTAATTTCCTCCCCAGCACTCGTCATCTCACATACATTTGACTTACTGATCTGTCAGTCTTTCCTTGCCAATATAAAATCTCCACAGGTCTGATTTATGTTTGTCTTGTGATGTCTGTGGTACTATGTACCTACAACAGTGCTGGGCCTACAGAAGGTGCGACATGAATGAAGGAACAAATGAATCCATCCACCCTCAAGTCTCCAGGGCCTGTCTCTGTGCTGACAGCTCCTACAGCTCTGTCTCTGGCTCCAGGTCCCATCCCTAGCTGTCCCTTGGATACCACTCCTTGTATGTCCCAAAGTCACAGCAAACCTGGACATCCCAACCAGTGGATGACCTTCTCAGGCTGCCCCCCTGCTCTAGGTTCTGCATTTTGGTGACAGTTGCCACGTCCCCCTCGGCCTCCCAGGCCGGAGAAGCCTGAGCCTCGTCCGGCTCCTCTGGCTCTCTCACTCCCCACTTCCTGTCTCTTCTTGCTCCCACTCCAACAGCAGTGCAGAATTAAACAGGATGTTCCTGATCATAAAAGAGCCCAGCAGGATCATCCAGGAATACACACGTGAATCCCCTCCTTTACACAAACACCTGCGTGGTGACAGGGCACTTTTGCAAACATTATGTCACTGGATTTTCACGGTAACCCTGGGCTCGGATGACATTATCTTCCATGGACAGATGAGAAAACAGCTTCTGAGAAAGGAAACCATTTGCCTGAGGTCACAGGGAGAGTAAGAGGGAAAGATGGGGACTTGAATTCCACCTGAGATTAACTTGTCAGCCACCTGCATCTCGCTCTCAGTTTAAAATACTGGCTCTAGGCAAATTGTATAATCTCTCTGGGCCTAGTTTCTTCATCATACAAAGGGATAATAATAGATTTGAGGTCATGGGATTTTTATGAGGATTCAATTAACTAACCCATATGAGGCATTTAGAATGGTGACTGGCAGATTTTTTTGGGGGGAGGGTGAGGGGCATTTTTCCAAGTTAGGCATTGAACCTGGGCCTCTTGGCATGGAGTGGAATCCTAACCACTGGACCACCATGGTATTCCCAAACAGTTGTAACTGTGAATAAATTGTTAGCTCTCATTATTCTGACTGTACTACGTTAGGGAACTATGAGATATTTAAAGTCTAAAAATAATTCACAAAATCTTGTGAGTTTGTGTATAATTCCTGGGAGGAGAAGTCTCAGCTTCTCTCTAATTTGCAAAAAGGTCTATGAACCAAAACATTTTCAGAGCCACTGGGTAAGACAGACAATAATACATTTAACACAATCTGGTAGGCCTTGCCCCCAGCATCCCTCCCCAAACATCCCTTCATTGGAGGAAGCAATGTGGCCAAAATCAAGAAGTTGAGGACTTCCCTGGTGGTCCAGTGGTTAGGAATCCATGCCTCCAACGGGGCAGGGGGCTGGGCGGCAGGTTCAATCCCTGGCTGAGGAACTAAGGCCCCAAAGTGTCATGTGGTGTGGCCAAAAATTTAGATTTTTTTTTTTTTTAAAGACAAAGACTTCCCAGGAGGTCCAGTAGCTACGACTCTATGCTCCCAATGCAGGGCACCCAGGTTCACAACCCCGGCCAGGTAACTAGACTCCACATGCCATAACTAAGACCCAACGCAGCCAAATATGAATAAATATAAAAAAGAAAGGAAGTCAACATACGGACACAAAGAAGCAAGAAAAAGGTGGCTAGAGCACCCACACTGGCTTCAGATCTCAGCACCACCATGTATGAGGGGTGATAACAGCCCCAACATCATCCGACTCCCTGGAGAGCCAGGTCACGTCGGGGAAACACCTAGGCAGCACCTGGGAACACACTAGCTCGCTTCTCCCATTAGTTTCTTATGCCTGATGGGAACAACCTACTGGGAATTCTGTCACCATCCTGGGTCAAACTCCCCTTTTCTCTTTGCTCCCTCTAACTTCACCAAGCATATACCAAATCAGTGAGCATTCCACAGTGGTCACTAAGACTGGCCACTTCACTTTGGCCCTTCCTAGACCTCAGTTTCCCCATCTTTAAAATGAGGCTGATTGGCTTAGATGATATGAGACACCTTCCAGTCCTAAGCCCAGGGCCTTTAGAAGGCAGGATGCGTGGCAATGGTTTACTCTGTTCCAACGGAGGATAATAAGGCTCTGAAAAGAGCAGCAACCTACCTGGATCACACACGGATTCATTCCTGGCCTAGTCCTTGGATTACCTATCTCCTCTGCTAAGGGCACAGGGACCACACTGCTCATTGTCCAGGTGCGGTGGTGAGGACCAAAGAGAAAGTGCCTCAGCTCACTGCCAGTTAACTCCAAAGTAGAGTCTGGACCCTGGACCTACAGATTTCTATTAAGGAGATGGAGGGAGGCAGACTTCTCTGGAGGTCCAGTGGTTAAGACTCTGAGCTTCCAGGGCAGGGGGCTCCAGTTCCGTTCCTGGTCAGAGAACCGTTCCTGGTAAGATCCCTCATGCCACCCAGCAGAGAGGGCAAAAAAAAAAAAAAGATGTGGGGGCTGGCAGAATCACCTGGAGCACCACAGAGATGGTCTTCTCACCCGCCTTGGCTGACCGCCATTTACGGTAAGTGTCTGCCTTGAGAAGGTTTTCTGCACAGTAGGTCTGGAGAGAAGAGTAGAAAAGGGATTGTTAGGGTTCAGGGATGAGAGCTATGGCCCCAGCTCTCAGATTCCTCTGAGAGTTCTCTCAAGCCCTCTGACATCACCCAGGTTTAAGTTTCCTTATTAATCCCCCCACACTCTGGGGTTTGGGAAAGAATGGATACATGTATATATATGTCTGAGTCCCTTTCCTGTTCACCTGAAACTATCACAACATTGTTATTTGGCTTATACCCCAATACAAAACCTTCTAGTGTTAAAATAATAAATCCCCCCACACTCTATCTGGAGTCCCCTCCAACATTTCCCCCTGGAAATTCACCTCTGTTCCTTCCCAGGAAGCAAAACACCATCCTTTTCTCTCAGCAAATTCCTCTATCGCACATCTCTCCAGAATTCCCTATGGTCTCCCAGAAATTCTCCCATGACCCTCCTTAGAATTCCAAAAGTCCCCTTTGTGAAAGGAAAACCAAAAGGAAGTCCGTATTGCTAAAAGTGTTCTCTAAGATTAACCGGGGGGCCACTGAGGAATTCTGACCAAGCAGGTCGCAGCTACAGTGGAATCTGACCTTTATGACTACTTACTGTATTCACACCGGCATCCAGAATATGTGCCAGAAACTCAAGGTACTTATCAGACCTTTACTCTACAGTAACTCATGACAGCTTCTTCTTTAAAGCCAAATATTTCTTTACGTGTATCACAGGCAATTAGAATTCTCCCCACACGACTTGAACAACCTGCTGACCTCTGGCCTCATAAGCCCCTGATTCCCTCTGCCAACACTCCGTTTACCGGAATCTGTGTCTTCCAAACTGCAATTCTTAAGAACCCCAATAAAGCTCTTTCTTGGCACCCCGGATACGGATTATTTTTCAACACCTTTGAGACTCCAAAAGTTCTCCTAGAGCCCGCTGACGAATTTCTTTACTTCTTCCACCCTCCCCCACGCCAGTCCCTCACCGAGTCCTGGCTACTGCAGGACACCACATGGCGGAGGCGGATCTCCGGCATGTCAACGTTGTGTGGGCTTCGCCTGACCCAAAAGATGCACGAAGGTCTGAGTTTGGAGGGCTCACAGGGGGTGCGCCCCGTGCAGCCTTCACTGCGCAAGCGCAGGAGGCTCGGGCCTTTCAAACCGCGGCGCGCCGGCGGTTACGTCACCAATGCGCATGCCTAGTGCGTCTCTCCGGAGAGCGGCGAGAGGCGCCGAGTTCCCTAGCAACGGGCTTTTCCCGCCTCTCTCTGGCCAAACCGCTCTCTAGCTCCTCCTCCCGGTCACTTTCACACCAGGCTTTCCTAGCAACCGGCTTGGCCTGCAAGATTGGACCCCAACAGAAATTCGTCATCTTCAGCGCCCCAGCTGAAGCTTGGAAAGCAAGAGGCCAGCAAACTTGAGTGGATTTTTTCAGGAAGCCGGAAACCTACCGCAACAGGATCCCCTCCATGGCTGGCTGGCTGGCTACCCTCCCCATGCCCAACACATACAGACACACAGACAGACACACAGACACACACACACACATAAGAAAATCTCTGATCCCTAAAGATCAGGCCTGAGGTAGACAGAGTGTGTAAAGGACCTCAATAAAACACAAAAGTATGTGCCCGAACCAGACACACACCCAGCCTTGACTGCTTCCAACCATGCCTCACTTTTCCATTGTGAACTCTGGGCATCTGTCTCCTACCATCCCCATGCCCTGAGCAAGCACCCGCTCAGTTCAGTCTCCGAGAGACCCAAGTGCATCCTCGGATGGGGTCGGAGATGGAGACAGGCCAAACACAGAAAAGTGGGTATGAGCCAAGCGTGCCCCGGCAGAACAAGCCTGTACTTGCTGGGCGCTCTCAGGTAGGGCCTCACCCACACTGGGCACCTCCTTGGGGAGGGAGAGAAGGGGGAGGGTACCTATGTCCTAGCAGCTGCTCTACCCTACAGGAAACAAAATGACCTGTTTCTGATCTTGGGCTTCAGCTCAGAAAAAAAGGGGGTGAGGGCAGGGGTTGTGGGACCTGATGGAAGAGAGGGTTGGAAGCCCAGACTCCTGGAGTCCCCTTGGAGGACGGGGCTGGGCACAAGATGCCACTGCTCCTTTTGGATTCTGGCTCCGTCTCCCCCACTCAGAACTGCAGAGACCTACCCCCAGGTCTTACATCATCATTTCTTAGCCTAGGGGTGAGGTAGGTCCAGACGTTCCCCTTCTCAGCTTCCTATAAGAAGAGCTGGGGACCTAGGACTGCAGGGTCACTCATCCATCCATCATGAAGCCTTCCATGAAAGCTGAGACCTTCCTGCTGGCCTCTGCACTGCTCTGCACCCTCCTGGGTCTGGGTAAGTGACTAGGGTTCTGGACTCCTGGGACCCTCAAAACAAGGAGTATGAGAGAACAGTTTGCCATGTCCTCAAGGGAGAAGGGAAAGAGGAGCTGTCCTGGGAATTGAAATTCATGGAGAAGGCAGAGGATAAAGGAGAGAAAGCCTGGGTCCCCAAGGGAGGAAGAGCTTAAAAAAACGTGTGGGTTTAAATCTCTGAGAAAGGAGGGGTTTGAATGGGCTCTGCTCCCTGTATCCCAGACAGTGTCTCAAAATAAGACACCTGAATTCTAGAAAATCAGATGAGAGCATGATTAGTATTTTTCATTAGTATGGAAAAAAATGAGGCGTGGGTGAGAGATTTCCTTTCTCCCAGGACTCTAAGGAGTTCAGGTCCCTGGTGTCCTCCTCCCTTAGATGTAGGTGTTCAAGCATCTCCACTTTTCCCCAGGACCCAGATGCCTTGTGTCTGGGCCCCCAGTTGCCTCCTCTCTCAGGACCAAGGAGTCCAGGCCCTTATCCTCTTAGTCCTCGGTCTTTCTTCTTGACCTGGGATGCAGATCTCCTCTTGGGTACCCCTGCCTGAGCACCCACTGCCTACCAAACTTAGACAGCCTGGTACCCACAAGGAAGGTGACCCCACTTCCAAGAACTAGCTGGACCTGAAGCTTCACAAAAGTCCATGAAGGACTTCTCCAGTGCTTCAGTGCAGAATCTGCCTGCCAAAGCGGGGGTGGGGTGGGGGGCGCACATGGGTGCAGTCCCTGGTCCAGGAAGCTTCCACATGCATTGGGGCAACTAAGACCCTTCACCACAACTACTGAGCTCATGCTCTAGAGCCTGTGCTCTGCAACTAGAGAAACCAGCACAAATGAGAAACCCCAAACTGCAACTAGGGAGTAGCCTCTACTCACTACAACTAGAGAAAAACCAAAAGGAAGCAGGAACCCAGCACAGCCAACACTAGAAAAAAGAAAATTAAAAATATAAAAAAAATTTTTAAAGTCCATGGAAACCTTCAGCAAGACCCCTCAAGGTCCCCAAGCTTTATCAGGGGGTCTAGCATCCAAAGTCCCCAGCCTTGTAATTAGATAAACTTGCTCCCTGATCGGAGTTGCTTTCTGCCCTGCCCCACAAGGCAGCTTTGCTCACAGCACCATGGCATCCCTGCTGAGCTTCAGACAGATCCCTGTTCAGTGGCCAATGTCCCGCCCATGAATAACCAGGGAGACACCAGTCCTTCTTCCTTCAGAGCCCCGCACCCCATCCCCATCTGGATTCGGGAGTCGTGGCCCACAGACTACAGCACCTTTCACTAGAGCCCCGTTCTCTAACTGCAGGGTTCCCACTAAGCTGTGAGGTGTCTATCAGTGATGGTCCCAATTGCAGTGGAAAACTGCAGACTTGTGCCCCGGATGAAGACTCCTGTATAGTTGTCGTGACTGGGACCAACAGAAGTAAGAGGGCAGGGGCTGGTATCATATACTTGGGAGGTGGGGGGTAGTGCCTTCAGGGTGGCAGACACCGCCATGCACTGGGAGGAACCTTTGAATGATGATTATATCAGGAAAGAGGGAAAGGCAATCTCGAGGTGGGTGGTGGACAGAGAATCCAGTGGAATGACAGAAACCACTGTTGCCAAGGATTTCTGAAGATGAGACTCCAAAGAGAGGGCAGATACATTCTTTCTTACCAAAGAAGGAATTAGGAAAGGAAAGGACATGGGGCAAGAGTGAAATCCAGGGAAGGGGGAAATCTAATATGTAAAAGGTGAAGGGGTGGGTGTACAGCAGACTGGGGTTGCAAAGGATGTGATCAGGTTGATTCTCTGGGGCTGTGAGGGGTCTCCCAGAGGTGCAGGCTGCAAGAGACTGTTCCTGACAAGAGAAAGAGGGAGATACTGGGGCTGGTTGAGTTGGGTGTATGCTCAGTCGAGCCTGACTCTTTGCGACCCCATGGACTGTAGCCCTCCAGGCTCCTCTGTCCATGGGATTTTCCAGGCAAGAATACTGGAGAAGCTTGCCATTTCCTTCTCCAGGGGATCTTCCCCACCCAGGGATGGAACCCGTGTCTCTTGCATCTCCTACATTGGTGGGGGGGTGGGGTGGGTTGTTTACCACTGCACCACCTGGGAAGTCCCAATATTATCATAGAGAGAGACATATAAGGACAGATGATCCTGGGCGCAGTCCATGAGGTCGCAAAGAATCAGGCACAACTGAGCACCCACACACCCAAGCACATGGGATAACGAGCAGAAACCCTAGGCCTGAAGGAGACCACCCTATCTATGGTGGAGAAGGGGAAGGCCAGGAAAACTGGAAGAGAGCACTTAAGGCAAGACCTGAGAGTAGCCAAGGAGGGCAGCAAAAGTCCATAGGTAGGAAGTCTGGGGAGTGACCCTGGGAAACCTGGAAGAGTCTACCTTAAATGGAGAAGGAAATAGGTGTTACAGCAGGCGGGGATGGCAGCCGCCTCCCAGCATTTGGTGGAAGGAATTTCAGGGGTCAGGGGAGGGATGAATGCTGGGAGAGACCATTCACATAGGCCTGGGGATAGTCACACGTGGTGTGAAAAAGACCACTCCAGGTGCCACCCCTGCAGGATGGCAGTGGGGTGGCCATGGGGCTGGAGGGGCCACGCTGGAGAGAACAGCACAGCCTAGGGGCAAGGGGAGGATGGGTTGCATACCTAATGAACCATTCAGGCAGAAAAGGGGTCTGAATTTGGGGAGCTGGAATGGACCTCTCTAGACAGCAGTAGGCTGGGGCAACTATAAGGTGGGGGAGACACCCTAGGACCAAGGTCCAGACTAGGGCTCCTGAGCCCTCTCCCCAACGCCATCCTGCAGAGGGCTCCTTGGCGATGACCAGCTACAAGGGGTGTGCGAAATCCAGCGAGTGTGACTCAGGATTCTTCACCATCACCATGAACCCTGAAAACTACATGGGATCCAAGAGGCGCTGCTGCCAGAACAATGGCTGCAACCAGGATCCCCTGCCCGGTAAGCCCCAGCTGAGCCCCACAGCTGGAGTCTCTCCCTGCCCAACCCTCCCCGCACCAGAGCCAGCTGTGAGCACCTGCTACTGACCTGCGCTGTAACCGGGGACAAGTATCTTTCTTGTGCTGAGCCTTGGTTTCTTCTCCTGTAAACTGCAGTGTCCAGGAACTGCCCTGGTGGTCCACTGACTAAGACTCCATGCTCCCAATGCAGGGGTTTGATCCCTGGTCGGGGAACTAGATTCCACAGGCCGCAATTAAGATCCAATGCAGTCAAATAAATACTGTTTTCTGAAAATGCAGTGTCCGTTAACAACTAGTATCCCCTGAGTGGTTGTGAGGTTGGGAAAGGGACTAACGTCTCTGATTACCTTACCCTGCACCCTCCTCTCCAGCGTTCGTGAGAAACCATACAGAGAATGGCCTTCGGTGTCCTTCCTGCATCACTGCCTTTAAGGAAACGTGCGCTTCGACTCAGGAAGTGCTCTGCGTTGGCGAGGAAACCCGCTGTGTCGCCGTGACTGGCCTCGTGCAGCCTGGTGAGGGGCACCTGGAATTCGGGAGGAGGGCACAGGGGTTCCAGACAGTCCCAGACCTGGAGCCTCATTCTTCCAGATTCTAAGGGAGAGAGTGGCTCCAGAGATCTGAGGGAGAAGGTGGCTGGGGCGTATGACCCTGGACTAGGAGTGGGGAGGCACTGGAGATCCTGACTGTAGTCTAAAATCCCCTCCAGCAGGTATCAAATTTGCTGCCCAGGGCTGTGGCACGGAGAATGCCTGCCACACCAAGCTTGGGACCCTGGTGCCCTCAGGCTCTCGTTTGTTCACCATCAAGAAGACCAGCTGTCTTCCAAGCCGCTAGGCTTCTGGCTGAGTGAAGAGCTGAGGCCAATGTGTTATTTGTTCTCCATTGGTTCTCAGCTACTGCTTCCCATGTGTCTATAAATTAAACAAGTTAACAGAACAAGCCTGAGTCTTTGTGATGTGATGCATTTCGGGGAGATGGGATGCAACAAACAGGGGTGTGAACCCTTGGGAATCCTCTCTTTGGAAGAAAGGGAAGATGCTACCTTTTGTTAAGGGATTACTTCCTGCCTGGTTCCCCATGCTAAGTGTTTTCCATGCGGTACCTCATTTCATAATCACAACTCTGTGAAGTTGAAAGTATTGCCCCCATTTTACAGAGGAACAAACTGAGGCACGGATTGTGGTGTCACTTACCTTCAGTCAAACAGCTGGGAGGGTCAGACTCCAGAGTCCATGATCACCTCTCCTAGTTAACCTGTTTTTGCCCCAGAGTTCATGTTTGTAAAATGTGGATATGATAGCTATAAGCTCAAAGGGCTGTCTTAAGAGTCAAATGAAAGAAAATGAAAAAAGGACTTAGTGCAGTGCCTAGCACCTTTAAGAGGCTTCCCTGGTGGCTCAGACGGGAAAGAATCTGCCTGCCAATGTGGGAGATGCGGGTTCGATCCCTGGGTCAGGAAGATCCCCTGGAGAAGGGCATGCCAACCCACTCCATTATTTTTGCCTGGAGAATCCCATGGACAGAGGAGTCTGACAGGCTACAGTCCATGGGGTTACAAAGAGGCAGACCCCATTGAGTGGCTGAGCACACTGCACTAGACCCTTTAAGACAGTGTGGGTTCTGGAGACAATGTGTCTGGCCAAATATTTACCATCCTAATAGCTACTACTTACTCAGTAGCCATGTTTGGCAGCTGCTAGACTTTGACATCTAGCAGGATAGTCTGGATTATGCTACAGTAACAAACAAGTCCTGAAACTCAGTGGTTTAAAACAACAAAGTTGTATTAGTCTGTTCATGCTGTACTAATGTGTAACAAACCATGCCCAAATTGAGACTTGTAAAAAGAAATATTCTTCTTCCTAAGGGTTTGTAGGTATCTGGGGCGGCTCTGTTTCTGGCTGTACGCTGGTGGGTTTGGGAGGGGGACTCTAGTTTTCCTCCGTGGGGTTCCACAGTCTCCTGGGATCTGTGACTCCCTGGTTAAAGTCCTTCTCATTGCAGATGACAGGGGCACAAAACCCAAGTGCACCAAAGGTCCCTGCGGAGGTTTGGGGGTGTGCAGGAATTCTATCCTGCACACAACCCCACCATCCCTCCTCTCCAGGGACCCTGGAGTCCTCACCCTGGATCCCTCCTCCCTCAGACCCAGAAGTCTAGGCTTCCAGCTGACAGAATCCCAAGCATCTTCCACCCCCCTTAAACCCCAAAGAACAAACACACAACAGAATTTCTACTTTTTTATTCAGTCCTCCAAAACACACCACAGGCAAACTCACCCTTGATTCTCCGGACTTCATGGTTCCTCACCTCAGTGAACACAAATTTATCATTATCCAGACAAGCAGGAAATTCAGCTAAGCTGACGAGGCTTTTGGACCTCCTCTGCTTCTGCCAGTGGAAACACCAAGATTCATCATGTTTCCTTGAATTTCTGCCTTTAAGGGCCTGCCAGCCTGCAGGTGCCATGTAGAGTCACTGTGACGGCAGCCAGTGATCCCTCCACAAGGGAGTCTTCAGTCTTTTCTGTTTGGATGTTCCCAGAGACAGATGCCTCGCTATCAACATGCTGCCTCCAGAGCCTAAAATTCAATCCTTTTAAAAGTCATGATTTAAAAGGCAACCATTCCAAAAGATAGTCGTGACACCCAAGGGTGCTGATATACAGCTATGTGAACGAGATCAGCACAATGGACAGTGACACATAAAAACAAAACTGGGTCTTGCTTTCTGAGATTTGATCCAGGCAGGAGACCCCTTGGCAGGAGGGTAGATGGAATTTGGAACAGGGAAGCGCAGGGTGGAGATGTCAGACAGGGTCAAGTCAGAGATGGTGTCAGAGAGGAGGGCACCCTGAGCAAAGGCGAAGGGTGAGACTAAAGTTTGAGCTCCCCGTGTTCCGGGCTTCCAGGAAGGGTTGCACGTCTATTACTGTGCACAAGAGAGAATGCAGGTACAGGCACGCCTACATGGAATGCTCACGATAACTCTGCAGGTAGATGCCATTTGCTGAGCCACTTGTAAAAGGCCACCCCTATCGTCACAGGGCTGTCTGGCCCTAGGGCAACGCAGATGGAATTCCTATTCCCCAAGAGGGACCAAAGGGTCTGCAGTTCTCTCACACAGACCCCAATTCCCTCCTCTACTTGGAGACCTTTCAACCGCCGTGAATTAAGAAGCAAGGACCACAGCCCTCTGGGGAGCCAGGAGTTCTGAGAGTCCAGAGAACCCTCCTTCCCCCAGTGAAGATTCAAAGCCCACTTTGGATGCAGGCCTATCCCCTAACCCTGGAAACCTAGATCTTATACCCTTTGTGGCTCAGAAGCCCAAGGATTTCAGCTCCCTGGGGAACCCAGACCCCCTTCCTCCATGTCAGAATCCCCCGTGTGAAGGAGACCGCCTTCATCAGCAGTCAGGGCGTCCACCTCCTCTCCCGCCGGGGGACTTGACACCTATTAGATCTAGTTTCTACTCTTGAGAGACCAAGCTAGCCCCCTTCGAGGAGTCCAAACCCTCAACTCGCTTGAGGAGTTCCGTATTCTGATGGTCCCCAGAGAAATCAGGAATACCGTCCCCAGAATTCTGTTTCCCTTCAGGACTCAGGAATCCTGGTGGCCGGACGTTACACACTCCAACCCCTAGTTAGAGCTCTCATTCCCTTCAAGCACCCAGGATTCTGACCGGCGGACCCCTCGCTCCGTGATCTCTCAGGCCCAGACATCCCATACTAGAGTCTGGAGCCCCGCGCCCTCTCCCTCTCACCGGGTATTGAGTCCTCCGCCTCTGGCAGAGCCAGGTAGCTGGGACCCCGGGCACACCCGGAAGCCCCGGCTCTCAGCCCAGATCTCACTGCGCGGGCACCTGCGGCGCCAGCACTGCCTCGGCGTCCGCGCGCATCTCGTCCAGCGCCTGCGGCAGGACGCCGTGCGCCGTGGATGCTGTGGGACGCTGGACACAACTCTCACCTCCAGCTGCTCCTCGTCAGGCTCCGCCAGCAGGGGGAGCTAGAGAGAGAGGGAGCGGGCGCGGCCGCAAGGCCGGTGGAAGGAGGCGGGAATCTTGCAGGTCACGTGAGCAGCACCCCAGGTGTGCTTTGCGGCCGCTTTGGCAGCGGGGGGCGGGGCGGGGTCGCTCAGGTGAATCCAGTTTGCAGCGTTCCAGGACCTGCAGAACTAGCCCCACCGCACGTTCTCAGGGTAAGACCAGAACCAGCTGGGGATCACTCCCTCCTCATGATCTGAGTTTCAGCCCCAAGGGCTCACCTCCAAGCTTCAAAACACCCACATTTCAATAATTCTAACCTCTTCCTGTTGTTTCTCCAACCCTACGGGTGGTGGCTGCTCCCAGCAGTTGCTTCTGTGTCCTACCTGTGTCTTCTGGCCTCTTTAGTTCAATGGTGGTGGTTTAGTCAAGAAGTCGTGTCGGACTCTTTGCGACCCCATGGAATGTAGCCCGCCAGGCTCCTCAGTCCATGGAATTCTCCAGGCAAGAATACTGGACTGGGCTGCCCTTTCCTTCTCCAGGAGATCTTCCTATACCAGGAATCCAACTTGTGTCCCCTGCATTGAAGGCAGATTCTTTACTGACTGAGCCACATCCTTACTAATTCTTTATAGTAATTCTCTGTTCAACTAACTGGTGTGATTTCAGCCTCCTGGTGGGACCCTGACTGATACAATGGATGGTACTGATGTTGGTGTCTGCCTTGTTAGTGATTCCAGGTGGCACAGAGATTGACTTTCAAAGGGCTCTAGGTGGTGCGAATACTTTGGCCATCGGATGTGAAGAGCTGACTCACTGGAAAAGCCCGATGCTGGGAAAGGTTGAGGGCAGGAGGAGAAGGGGGTGACAGAGGATGAGATGGTTGGATGGCATCACCGACTCAACGGACATGAATTTGAGCAACCTCTGGGATATAGTGAAGAAGAGGGAAGCCTGGCGTGCTGCAGTCCATGGGGTCTCAAAGAGTCGGACAGGACTTGGTGACTGAACAACAATGTGGTGGGAGCAAGAAGGGGAAGCAAAGCGTGAGCTCCAACTCAGGAAGAAAGGCATCTCCGGAGACGCCCCTGAACTCGCGGGAGTGCAGAGAGCTGAGCTCTCCTGCTGCGGGTCAATTAAGGAGAAGTGTGCCTTATGGGGGGAGTCAGTGGGAGGCCTTAGCTCTGCGGGGACAGGAGAGGAAACATGAAAACTTCTCTCTGCAGACTCCTAGCCAATAGTGGCTTCCCTCGGGGCTCTGGTAAAGAATCTGCCTGCAATGCAGAGACCTGGATTTGATCCCTAGGTCGGGAAGAAGAAGAATGGAGAAGGAAATGGCAACCTACTCCAGTATTCTCATCCATGATCTCTACTGTCAACGATTTGGAGCAAAAATCCTAACTAGTTATCAGTGTGGAAAGACCCAAGTTGAAAACTCTAAGTGGTCCCATGTATGTAGTATCACCTGGTGCCAGGGCAAATCCTCTTCAGAGGAATGTACTTCACACCAGCCCCTGAGAGAATTTCCACCAATATATTACCCAAGAGTGGAATTAACACACGCACGCACACACACATACACACACCGTTAGGCATCAGGAAATAGGCTGCCATGATTAAGGGTCAGTAGAAACCACAAACTGCAGACTCAAACACACAAAGATTGCATATATTGATGGGAGAAAACTGGAAAGACAGACTGTATTTTCTTGGGCTCCAAAATCACTGCAGACGGTGACTGCAGCCATGAAATTAAAAGACGCTTGCTCCTTGGAAGAAAAGCTATGACAAACCTACACATCATGTTCAAAATCAGAGACATCACTTTGCTGACAAAGGTCCGTATAGTGAAAGCTATGGTTTTTCCAGTAGTCATGTACAGACGTGAGCATTGGACCCTAAATAAGGCTGAGCACCAAAGAGTCGATGCTTTCAAATTGTGGCACTGGGGAAGACTCTTGAGAGTCCCTTGGACAGCAAGGAGATCAGTCCAGTCACTCCTAAAGTAAATCAACCCTGAATATTCATTGGAAGGACTGATGCTGAAGCTCCAATACAATGGTCACCTGATGTGAAGAGCTGATTCATTGGAAAAGACCCTGATGTTAGGGCTTCCTTGATAAAGGAAGATGGCTCAGATGATAAAGAATCCACCTGCAATGCGGGAGACCTGGGTTTGATCCCAGGGGTCGGAAGATCCCCTGGAGAAGGGAATGGCTGCCCACTCCTGTATTCTGGCCTAGAGAATCCCACAAACAGTCAATGGGGTTGCAAAGAGTCTGACACAACTGAGCGACTTTCACTGATGCTGGGAGAGAGTGAAGGCAAAAGGAGAACAGGGCAGCAGAGGGTGAGATTTTGAGATGGCATCGTGGACTCACTGACTCAATGGACATGAGTTTGAGCAAACTCCAGGAGACAGTGAAGGACAGGGAAGCCTGGCGTGCTGCGGTCCATGGGGTTGCAAAGACTCGGACATGACTAATGTACTGAACAACAAGAAATTGATATTATGAAACACACAATATAAAAGTAAGTGGGTAAGAATCTAGCTGCCAGTGCAGGGCTCTCAGTTTCCATCCCCGGTCTGGGAAGATTCCACACGCCTCAGGGCAGCTGAGCCCGAGCACCACAACCGCTGACTCCTGGCACCAAAAGCCTGTGCTCCGAGCAGTAAGCAAAGCCATTGTAATGAGAACCCCGTACACCGAAACTAGAGTAAACTCCACTCGCCGACAAGAGCAAAAGCGCACGCATAGCAGTGAAGACCTCGTGCAGTCAAAACTGATCAATAAATTGTAGTAATAATCATTAAAAAAAACCTCAAGAGAATGGGAGACTACTGACATAAAGATTTCCGATCTCTGCAACCATAAAGCGCTGAGCTGACCATTCCACTTTTCTAGGTAGATAAGAGATGAATAATAAAGATCCACATACCAGATTAGATACAGTTTTAGCCAAAACTGCATTGACTCTTCTCATAATTAAAAGGTGGAATTTTGATCTGAATCTGTTTGCCAAGAAGTTTTTTTTTTTTGCCCCAAAGACGGTTGATTTTATGTAAAATTTTAATCAAGGAGGCCATTAGACTAGGTGACTCTAAAGCCTTAGGTAGCTTCAGTAAACCAATCAAAATTTAAGCAAGAGTTGATGAACTCGAATCTAAGAAAATGAAATCAATTAATTGTGAACAGCCAAGTCCCTTGATTTTTCCAAGTAAGAAAGTCGTTTAAGCTCCAGGGAGGTGGGGCGGACCGGGACACTGGGACTGACATACACATACTCCTGAGACCAAGTATAGCAGAGATGGCTAATGAGAACCTCAGTGCTCCGTGGTGACCTACATGGGAAGGAAATGCGAGAATGAGGGGATGTGTGTATACGTATAGCTGATTCACTTTGCCTACAGTGGAAACTAACAAAATGTTGTAAAGAAACTATACCCCAATAAAATTGACTAATTTAAAAAGTTCAAGCTCAAGCCAATTATATAATTACTCTGCTTCCATATTTTCCCTCTAGAAACCTCTGTCTTAGCCCACCCACAAAGCACCTCTAATTATTTTTCAGTTTTGGCTGTCTGATTTGAATTGTCCGCTTAAATAAACTCTTCAAACTATAACGTGCCGCAGTTTACCTTTTACAACTTATAGGACCTTTATTTTATTATTATTATCATTCTTTTTGGTCACACTGCACAGCTTGTGGGATTTTAGTTCCCCAACCAGGGACTGATTGAATCTGGGCCCCTGGCAATGAGAGAGTGGCATCCTAACCACTGCACCGCCAGGGAATTCCCTAGGACCTTTAGAATAAGAATGTGCATTCAAGGAAAACCTCATTGGTTAGAATGTACTTTGTAAGGTGGGAAAAGCGCTTGATAAAATTCAACGCACGTCAGTTAGAAGACTAGTGGGACTTCACTGGCGGTCCAGTGGCTAGGACTCTGCACTTCCAATGTAGGGGGCCCGGGCCTGATCCCTGGTCAGTGAACTAGATCCTGCTGCCATGTGCAGCTTCAAGTAAGACCTGGCCCAGCAAAATAAATCAATAAAGACTGGCAATATCAAGTATCAGTGAAGATGTGAGGCTCACATACTGCTGAAGGAAATGTAAAATGGAACAACCACTTTGGAAACCAGTCCATTTCTAAAAGGTAAAACACACATCTGCCTGCATGCTAAGTCACTTCAGTCGTGTCTGACTCTTTGTGACCCCATGGACTGTAGCCCGCCAGGCTCCTCTGTCCATGGGGCTCTCTAGGCAAGAATACTGGAGTGGGTTGCCATACCCTCCTCCAGGGCATCATCCAAGCCAGGGATCGAACCCGCCTCTCCTGTGTCTCCTGCATTGCAGGCAGATTCTTTACCACTGAGCCAACAGGCAAGTCCTAGATCTGACTGAAGACCCTGCAGTTTGACTCTTTTAGATAGTTACCCCAAAGAGATCTCTATACAGAGGCTTGTACAAGAAGGTTCACAGCAGCTGTGTTCATAATAGTCAAAAAGTGGTGGGGAGTTCCCTGGCGGTCTACTGTTGAGGGTTTTCACTTTCACTGCTGGGGTCTGGGTTCAATCCCTGCTTGGAGAACTAAGGTCCTGAAAGCCGGGAGGTGCAGACCAAAACAACCACCAAAAAGTGGCAACCGTCCAGATGCTCGTCAACAAGAGAATGGATGAACAAGTTGAGATCTACGCTTCCACTGAAACTTCTCAGCAATAAGGTGGAACAGACTGCTGACGTACACACAATATGTTAGACCCCATGTTCCTGGCTCCACCAGACTGCTGGACGGGCTTCTAACATGGCACCACAAGCTCTCCTTGATGGCGCCATGACAAATTGATTATCTGTCACCCCTGCCTGCAAACAGATAGGACTCTTTGGATGGCTCCTGAGGGCAGGGGCCTGGTTTGGTCTTGTTCACTACTGATTCCTGAGCTTGAGCTCAGCTCTGCTGCTCACTAGCTATAGCACCTTGTCGGCTCAGTTTTGGAGCCTCAGTTTCCTCATCTGTAAATTGGGGATGATCACCCTATGTAGGATTTATGCACATAAATACCACGGCCACAAGGCACAGCTCATAGTGGGCACCCTGTCACTGCCAGTCAGGAGGTTGTTGCTCAATGACTGTGTTGAGAGAAGAAAAGAGCTGGACTCCCCTGATGGCGAGGTGGATTAGAATCTACCTGCCAGTGCAGGGGACAGGGTTTGATCCTTGGTCTGGGAAGATTCCACATGCTACAGAGCAACTCAGCGCATGTGCCAAAACTATCGCACTCGTTCTCTAGAGCCCTTGAGCTGCAACGACTGCGTGCACATGCCATAACTACTGAAGACCATGTCCCATGCTCTGCAACGAGAAGCCCACGCACTGTAACTAGAGAGTAGCCCCCACTCCCTGCAACTAGAGAAAACCGATGTAAAAGCAATGAAGACACAGCACAGCCAAAAATAAGTAAAGAGATGACTGTAGGAAAGCTTCTCCCAAAGCTTCTGCATTCTGTCTGACAAAAGGCACAGAAGGCCACATGGGGGTGGAAGGCAGTTACAGGGGCTGAAGCACTCTGGGGCTCTTATTTTTAATTTATTTATTTGGCTGCCTTGGGTCTCAGTTGCAACACTTGAAATCTTTGTTGCAGGATCTTTCATTTGGGTGACTGGGCTTAGCTGATTCTGGGCATGTGGGATCTTATTTCCCTGACCAGGGATCAAATCCATGTCCCCTGCATTGCAAGAAGGATTCTTAAGCACTGGACCACCTGGAAAACTCCCTAGGACTCTTTTATTTGGCTCACAGAATGACAAGTGACTATGACCTCCAAAGGTTCCTAGTCTGCCACCCCACACAGCCAGGAACATCCAATGGCCTGATCTGCAATGTCACCTCCCAGTCGGGAGGTGGCCTGGAGACACTGCTGGCACACTGCTACAGACAGGAACGTCCCTACAGCGGAGGAAGGAGCATGGGCTTGTGGGGAGGCCAGCCTGAGTTCAAATCTAGCCCTGCCACTGCCAAGCTGTGCAGCCCTGGGTGACATAAAACCTCTCTGAGCCGCAGTTTCCTCGTGAGTGAAGGGGGGGCTCCCCACTTCTGAAAGGAGTTGACGTGACACAGAATGCTAACCATCGCAAAGCACAGCCACTGTGGCGGCACCTAAGTGGAAACGGTGTGGCAGACCTGCAATAACAGTAAGACCCGCTGACACCTCTGGAAGCCAGGAACTATTTTTATCTCCATTTCACAGGCGAGCCATTGAGACAGGAAGCAGCTGTGTAACTTCCCAGAGGTCACGAGGCTGGGCTAGAGCCAGTGTCAGCTGGGCTGCATGCCTTCTAAACGTTCTGGGGGAGAATCATTTCCTCGTCCTGTCTCCAGCTTCTAGAGCCTCTTTGCCCTCCTTGGCGGTGGCCCCTTCGTCCGGCTCCAGAGCCAGCAGTGGCATCGCTCCAGCCTCTGCTTCCATCCCCACAGCTCCTCTGACTGGTTCTCCTGTCTCCCTCCTTCCCTGATAAGGACCCTTGTGATGACACTGCCTCCCTCTAAATCATCCAGGCCCATCTCCCCACCTCGATATCCTTACACGGACTTCCCTGGTGGTCCAGTGGCTAAGACTCCACCATCCCAATGGAGGCAGTCTCAGTTCGACCCCTGGTCGGGGAACTAAATCCCTCAGTCTGCAGCTAAGAGTCTGCACGCAACAACAAAAGAGCCCGCATGCCACAACTATGACTCAGTGTGGCCAAATAAGTAAGTATTTTTTAAAAATCCTCACAAAGTCCCTTTCTCCATGTAAAGGACACATGTACAGGTTCTGGGGAGCGGACAACTTTTGTGTGTGTGTGTTATGTGGTGGTGGCTCAGTTGTGTCCAGCTGTTGGTGACCCCATGGACTGTAGTCCGCCAGCCTCCTCTGTCCATGGGATTTCTGAGGGGAGACTACTGGATGGGTTGCCATTTCCCCCCCTAGAGGATCTTTCCGACCCAGAGATGGAATCCACTGTCTCCTGTACTGGTAAGTGGATTCCTTACCGTTGAGCCACGAGGGAAGCCTGTGACACCTTTAGGGGTCCATTATTCTCTTTGCCACGCTTAGCAAGTTCTTCCTCAGCCAGGCATCACTCAATCCTCACACCCACATTGGGAGGAAGGCTCAGTAACTCTCCCAGCTTTATAGATGGGGAAACTAAGGCCAAGACAGGAAAATCAATGGCTCGCACATCACACACAGCTAATGACTGGTAGAGAATTCAGACCCGACTGCCTGAGTACAAGCCAACACTGCTTTCTAACTCCACAATTTCAATCCTTTCGTAAAATCTCAACATCTTGGAACCTTCCCGGTGGTACAGTGCTTAGGAATCTGAGATTCCACTGCAGGGGCCCAGATTGAATCCCTGGATAGGGAAATAAGATTCCACTGCTACGTGGCTCGGCCTAAAAAAAAACAAGACTCAACACCTCTGCCTCTCCCACATTATAAAGCATGGGGCCCTTCATCTGGTAGGACGTATACACTTACTTATATTTGAATGACTATTTCTTATTTCACATATGGGCTCCCTTGTCTTCCTTTTGATAAATAGAAAATTTCTGATTAAAAACATGGAAACAACCCAAACGTCCATATGAATGGGTACATATTATATGATATTTACTACACTGGAACAGTGAAAGTGTTAGTTGCTCAGGCCTGTCCAACTCTTTGTGACCCCACGGACTGTAGCCCACCAGGCCCCTCTGTCCATGAAATTCTCCCAACAACAATGTTGGAGTGGGTTGCCATTCCATTCTCCAGGGGATCTTCCAGACCTAGGGACAGAACCCAGGTCTCCCCCAGTGCAGGCAGATCCTTTCCCATCTGAGCCAATGGAACAGTATTCAGCTGTAAAAAGGAATGAAAGACTGATTCAAGTTTCAATGTGGAGGAACCCTGAAAACTCGATGCTAAGTGAAAGGAGCCAGACACAAAAGGTGGCATATTGTATGATCTTATTTATATGAAATGTCCAGGACAGACAAATTCGCAGAGACAAGAAAGTACATCAGTGGTACATATACACACTAGGATACAGGGTAGACAATCAGAAGGAACTACTGTATAGCACAGGGAACTTGTTAGGGTCAACAAGGGGCTCAGAACATATTACTTAAAAATGTCCCATTGTGGTGACCTGACAAACAAGGGATGAAGTCATAGTGCCCACACTGTCCAGGTGGCATCCTGTTTTTTCTTTAAGGCGATATCCGGTTTTTCCCTGCTGGTGCCAATTTCTCAAGACTACCTGACTACCTGACCATGAGACCCCTCTGGCTACAGCATCACAAGACTCCAGTTGCAGGTTAAAGATAAACTAAGACCACCCCCCAACCATCAGGGCACAATTTCCCATCAATAGGGTGTAAGAAGTGTTGGCTGTAAAGGGAGAGTACTGATTTCTCTCTAAAGCTAGTCATTTTCTCTCTTCCTATAACAAATCTTTCTCTTCCTGAATGCCCAGCTTACTCTTTTTTTCTCTGTGCTTGCCTTACAAACAAACTCAATATTTTGTAATAACCTATTTGCGAAGAGAATTTGAAAAAGAATACAAATAAACACATATAGGTATACATAATTGAATCACTGCTGTATACTTGAAATGAACACAACATTGTCAAATCAACTCTACTCCAACATAAAAGAAAAATTAAAGGGACTTCCCTGGCGGTCCAGCAGTTAAAACTCTGAGCTTCCACTGGGGTGGGCACAGGTTCGATCCCTGGTCAGGCAACTAAGATCCCACATGCCCTGCAGCGCAGGCAAAAAATTAAATTACAATAATAAAAAATGGTTTCACATCCATGAAAGGCAATGATATGAATCATTTGAAAGAATAAGGTAGACCCTAGTGCCATAACAATAGACCTCTAAGATAAGGTTACTTGGAAAAAGGCAAGGGAGAGGACCACGTACATATAACATACTTTTAAAAGTGGGGTAAGGGTGAATATAAAAGCTTCCATGTGAGCAACCTAGATGTCCATCAGCAGATGAATGGATAAGGAAGCTGTGGTACATATACACAATGGAATATTACTCAGCCATTAAAAAAAATACATTTGAACCGGTTCTACTGAGATGGATGAAACTGGAGCCCATTATACAGAGTGAAGTAAGCCAGAAAGAAAAACAACAATACAGTATACTAATGCATATATATGGAATCTGAAAGATGGTAACGATAACCCTATATGCGGGACAGAATGAGAGACACAGATGCATGGAACAATTTTATGGACTCTGAGGGAGAAGGTGAGGGTGGGACGTTCTGGGAGAATGGCATTGAGACATGTGTATTGTCATATGTGAAACAGAGCACCATTCCATGTTCGATGCATGTGACAAGGGCTCGGGGCCGGGGCAGTGGGATGATCCAGAGGGATGGGAGGGGGAGGGAGGTGGGTGGGGGGTTCGGGAAGGGGAACACATGTAAACCCATGGCTGATTCTTGTCAATGTATGGCAAAAACTATTACAATATTGTAAAGTAATTAGCCCCCAAGTAAAATAAATAAATTTATAAAAAAAATAAAAAAATAAAAAATAAAAAAAAAAAAAAAAAAAAAAATAAAAGCTTCCATGTGGACAAAGTGACTTGAGGAACCACCTGAGAAGCTGCTCATAGTGATTGCCACTGTGAAGACCTGGGTAGCAGGAAAGGGAGGGGAAGGGCAGGAGGGGATTGAAGCAGGTGGCTGGTGATGAGGACTTCCTTTTCAGTGTAAACCTTCCCTTTCGTGCCTTTCTGAGTTAAGCACCATATGCGAATAAAATCACAGTACTTCTCTATGACAATGGAATCCTATGCAGAAATGAGAATGAACACTCTAGAGCCACACCCAGCAAGGAAGATGAAACTAACAGAATGAACCCAACACACAATGCTGGCAAAGAACAGACCAGCCAGGGGCGAAAGTACTATATGCCCGCTAGATTCTGTGTGACTCCATTTACATACAGGCAAAGTTCATCAGAGCTGTTAAAAGCCGGGGTTATGGTTACCCTTGTGGGGGGCAGTAACAGGAAGAAGCACAAGGAGATGTGGGCGGGAGAGGCGTGTTCTGATCCTTGATCTGGTGCAGAGGACGGGGGCGGTGCTTGTGTTGATTCACTGGACTGTGTGCCTGCTGTACACACGTGTCATGTCAGAAGCAGGCAAGAAATTTAAAACACCACGATGGGAAAACGGGTGATGAGAAAACACTGAAATACAGAAATGGAACATGTTCTCTTGCTACTGAACAATTCCTCTAAGAATGTACCTCCAGCAGGAGACTAGAGCCACCCCTCTGGCCCAGGAGCGGTTAGCCAGGAGGCTGGAACTGCCAGCCAGGGAGGTGATGGGTTGGCGATAGAGACTCTTTTGGTCACTGCAAACCAAAAACCTGTGTGGGGCTTTCACAAGCTGAAACCCAGATGGTAATACACAGATGCTGCGAGATATTATTTGAGGGACAAAATACAGAGTAGAAGGAACACCTAGAGATCAGTCTATATGTCCTGAATTTACTGCTTATCACTTGCTTCAAAAGAACCAAGACTAGATTCAATGAGTTTGGAGTCACCCCATGTACTGCTGCTGCTAAATCGCTTCAGTCCTCTGGCTCCCTCACTCCCCACATTCTGTCTTTTCTTGCTCCCACTGCAGCTACGGTGCACAATTAAATGGAATGTTCCTGATCATAAAAGAGCCCAGCAGGATCATCCAGTAATACACACATGAATCCTTCCCTTTACACAAACACTTGCGTAGTGACAGCTCACTATTGCAAACATTATGTCACCAGATTTTCAGGATAACCCTGGGCTCAGATCACATTATTCCCAATGGACAGATGAGAAAACAGGTTCTGCGAAATGAATCCATTCGCCTGAGGTCACAGAGTGAGTAAGAGGGACAGATGGGGACTTGAATCCAGATATGAGAGATTAACTTGTGAGCTACCTGGATCTCTCTCAGTTTAAAATACTGGCTCTAGGTAAATTGTATAGCCTCTCTGGGTCTAGTTTCTTTGTCATAAAAGGGGATAATAGATAGAATTGAGGTCATGGGATTTTTATGAGAATTCAATGAGTTAACCCATATGAGGTGTTTAGAATGGTGACTGGTAGGTTTTTTATTGGTTGCAGTTTCCCACCTGGGCATTGAACCTGGGCCCTTGGAGAGTAGAGTCCTAACCACTGGACCACCAGGGTATTCCCAGACAGTTGTAATGCTGAACAAATTATCTCTCATTATTCTTACTGTACCATGTTAGGGAACTCTGAGATATTTAAACACCTAAGGTCATTCAGTAAACCTTGTGGGTTTGTATATTATTCCTGGGAAGAGAATTCTCAGCTTCTCTTTAATTCTCAACATGGTCTATGAACCAAAACGTTTTCAGAACCACTGGGTAAGACAGACAATAATACATTTAGCCCAATTCCATAAGCCTTGCACCCAACATCCTTCCCCAAACACCCAAACATTCAGAAGGGAGGAATGTGGCCAAAATTGAGAAAGCCAGGACTTCTTTGGTAGTCCAAAGGTTTAGAATCTGTGTTGCCAATAGGGGGTTGGCAGGGAAGGGGGAGCACAGGAGGGAAGAGGGGCCTAGGATCACTCCCCGGACAAGGAATGAAGGTCCCAACACGTCATTTGGTGTGACAAAAAATTTTAAATGACTATTTTTTTTTTAAGACAGAGACTTCCCAGGTGGTCCAGTGGTTAAGACTCCATGCTCCCAATGAAAGGGGCCCCGGGATCCAATCCCTGGCTAGAGAACTAGGTCCCACCTGCCACAATTTAAGACCCAACACAGCCAAATATAAATAAATATAAAAAGGAAAGAAAGTCAACATATGAACACAATGAAGCAAGAAAAAGGTGGCTAGAGCACCCACACTGGCTTCAGGTCTTAGCACCGCCATGAGTGAGGGCTGAAAACAGCTCCCACATCATCCGACTCCCTGGAGAGACAGGTCACGCGGGGGAAACACCCAGGCAGCACCTGGGAACACACTAGCTCGCTTCTCCCACTAGTTTCTTACGCCTGACGGGAAAAGCCTGTTGGGAATTCTGTCACCATCCTGGGTCAAACTCCCCTTTTCCCTTTGCTCCCTCCAACTTCACCAAGCATGTACCAAAGCACTGAGCATTCCACAATGGTCGCTAAGACTGGCCACTTCACTTTGGCCCTTCCTAGGCCTCAGTTTCCTCATCTTTAAAATGAGGTTGATTGGCTTAGATGATATGAGACACCTTCTAGTCCTAAGCCTTCAGACTTCAAAAAGCAGGACGCCTGCCAATGATTTACTCTGTTCCAACTGAGGATACTAAGGCCCCGAAGGGAGCAGCAACCTACACAGGCCGCACACCAATTCATCCCTGGCCTAGCCTTGCATCACCTTTCTCCTCTGCTAAGGGCACAGGGACCACACTGCTCACTGAGTATGCTGAGGCCCAAAGGAAAAACTGCCTCAGCTCACTTCTACTTATCTCCAGAGCAGAGTCTGGACCCTGGACCTTCAGACTTCCATTAAGGAATGGGGGCAGGGAGACTGCTCTGGGCAGGTCCAGTGATTAAGACTCAGAGCTTCCACTGCTTGGGGTACGGCTGCTGTACCTGGTCAGAGAACTAACACCCTGCATGCCACATAGCAGAGAGGCCCCCAAAAAAGATGGGGGGTTGGTGCGCAGAATCACCTGGAAGACCATAGAGATGGTCTTCTCGCCCGCCCTGGCCGCCCGCCATTTACCGAGTGTCTGCCTTCAGGTTTTCTACACAGTAGGTCTGGAGAAAAGAGTGGGAAAGGGAATGTTAGGGTTCAGAGATGAGAGCTAGGTCCCCAGCTCTCAGATTAATCTGAGAGTGCTCTCAAGCCCTCTGATATTTCCAGGGTTTAAGTTTCCTTATTAATCCCCACACACTCTGGGGTTTGAGGAAGAATGGATACTTCTTTGTGTTTACAATAGCTAGGTTCCTTCACTATTCACCAGAAACTATCACAGCATTGTTAATTGGCTCTACCCGAATACAAAATGTATTTAGCGTCAAAATAATAATTGGAGAAGGAAATAGTATTCTTGCCTAGAAAATCCCATGAACGGAGGAACCTGGTAGGCCCCAATCCACGGGGTCACAGAGAGTAGGACATGACTGAGTGACTAACACTCACCTCACCCTCACCATTATTATTTTACTTTTGAAAAGTGTAAAGGGGATGCATAAATAGTGGGTTTATAGAGCATAAACAATATATTGGGAACACTTTAAAGCTCTTTCCATATGTGGAGTTTCTCTACCTTGCAAACAAACTCTTTAAAGTTGCACTCTTCAATATGGTAACCTCTAAGCACATGTGGCTACTGGACACTTGAAATGTCACTAATTAACTGGAACTGAATTTTTAATTTTCTTTCATTTTAATTAAGCTAAACAATTTAATTTTTTTCATTAAAAAATAATAATAATAAATCCCCCCACACTCTGCCTGGAGTCCCCTACATTTTCCTCAGGAAATTCACCTCTGATCTTTCCCAGGAAGCGCCCCCTCCCTCCTTTTCTCTCTGGAAAATCCTCTATTCCATATCTCTCCAGAATACTCTTATGGCCTCCCAGAAATTCTCCCATGACTCTCCTTAGAATTCCACAAATTCAAAAAAAAAAAAAAGAATTCCGCAAAGTCCCCTTCGTGAAAGGAAAACCAAAATGAAGTCCACATTGCTAAAAGTGTTCTCTAAGATCGACCGGCCAGGGTGGGGGGTGGGGGGCATTGAGGATTCTGACCTTGCAGGTCAGATCGTTTGGAATCTGATCAGATCAGATCACAATGGGATTTGATCGTTTGACCTCTTACTGTATTCACACAGGCATCCAGAATATGTGCCAGAAACTCAAGATACTGATCAGACCCTTACACTACAGAAACTCATGACAGCTTCTTCTTTAAAGCCAAATATTTCTTTAGGTGTATCACAGTCAGTTAGAATTTTCTCCACACGACTTTAACAACCTGCTGACCTACGTCCTCATAAGCCCCTGACTGGCTCTGCCAACACTCAAGAGTTTACCGGAATCTGTGTCTCCCAAACTGCAATTCTTAAGAACCCCAATCAAGCTCTTTCTTCTTGGCACCCCGGGTACGGATTATTTTGCTTTTGAGACTCCGAAAGTTCTCGTAGAGCCCCCTCACGAGTTCCTTTATTCTTCCAACACCCCACGCCAGTCACTCAAGGAGTCTTGGCTACTGCAGGACACCTCATGGCGGAGGCGGATCTCCGCCATGTCAACGTCGTGTGGGCGTCGCCTCACCAAGAAGACTCAGGAAAGCGTGAGTTTAGGGGGCTCAGCTGGTGCGCCCCACGCGGGCTTCACTGCGCAAGCGCACGAGGCTCGGGCCTTTCAAACCGCCGCTCGTCGGTGGTTATGTCACCACTGCGCATGCCTAGTGCGTCTCTCGGGAGAGCGGCGAGAGGCACCGAGTTCCCTAGCAACGAGCTTTTCCCGCCTCTCTCTGGCCAAACCGCTCTCTAGCCCCTCCTCCCGGTCACTTTCACACCAGGCTTTCCTAGCAACCGGCTTGGCCTATAAGATTGGTCCCCAGCAGAAATTCGTCATCCTCAGCGCCGCAGCTGAAGCCTGGAAAGCAAGAGGCCAGCAAACTTGAGTGGATTTTTTCAGGAAGCCGGGAGCCTACCGCACAGGATCGCCTCCACCGATGGCTGGCTACTCTCATAACGCCCACCACACACCCAGACACAAACACTCAAACACACGGAAAAACTCTCTGACCTCTGAAGATTATGCCTGAGGTAGACAGAGTGTGTAAACGACCTCAATAAAACACAAAAGTATGTGCCCGAACCAGACACACACCCAGCCTTGACTGCTTTCAACCATGTCTCACTTTTCCAATGAGACTTCTGGGTATCTGTCTCCTACCACGCCCATCCCGGTCTGATGACAAGCACCCCTCTGTTCAGTCTCCGAAAGACCCTGGAGTGGAGGCGAAGCTGTAGCCAGACTAAACACAGAAAAGGGAGTATGAGCCAAGTATGGCCCCGCAGAACAAGCTTGGACTTGCTGGGCGCTCCTATACGGGTAGGGCCTCAACCACACTGGGCACCTCCTTGGGAAGGGAGAGAAGGGACACCGTATCAGAGTCCTAGCAGCTGCTCTACCTACAGGAAACAAAATGACTTGATTCTGATCTTGGGCTTTAGATCAGAAAAAAAGGGGACACAGTGGGTGAGACCTGACAGAGAGAGAGTTGGAAGCCCAGACTCCTGGAGTCCCCATGGAGGATGGGGCTGGGCACAAGATGCTCATGTTCCTTTTGGATTCTGGTTCTGCCTCCCCCACTCAGAACCGTAGAGACCAACCCCTAGGTCTTCAAACACAATTTCTTAGCCTAGGGGTAAGGTGGGTCCAGACCCGCCCCTTCTCAGCTTCCTATAAGAAGTGCTGGAGACCTGGGACTGCAGGGTCACTCATCCATCCATCATGAAGCCTTCCATGAAATCTGAGACCTTCCTGCTGGCCTCTGCGCTGCTCTGCACCCACCTGGGTCTCGGTAAGTGACTAGGGCCCTGGACTCCTGGGACCCTCGATATGAGGAGCACTGTGGTGGATCCTCGAGGAAGAAGGGAAAGAGGAGGTGTACCAGGAATTTAGATTCTTGGAGAAGAGCAGAGGGTAAAGCAGGAGACAAAGCCTGAGTCCGCAAGGGAGGAAGAGCTCAAAAATGTGTGGTTTGGAATCTTTGAGACAAGAGGGGTTTGGATGGGCTCTGCTCCTCTCCTCTCCGGCAGTGTCTCAAAATAAGACACCTGAATTCTAGAATATCAGATGAGAGTATGATTAGAAAAAAGAAAAGTGAGGCAAGGGGGAGAAATTTCCTTGCTTCCAGAACTCTAAGCAGTTCAGCTTCCCAGCGTTCTCCTGCCTTAGATGCATTTCAGGTAACGCCATTTTCCACAGGACCCAGTTGCCTTGTATCTGCATCCCCAGGTTCCTCCTCTCTCAGGACTAAGGAGCCAGGCCCTTGTCCTCTTAGTCATTGATCTTTTTTTTATCTGGGATGGAGAGCTCAGCCTCAGGTACCACTGCCTGAATTTCCACTGTCTACAAGACTTAAGCGTGGTACCCACGAGGAAGTGGGTTCCGCTTCTGAGAACCAGCTGGACCTAAAGGTTCACAAAATTCCGTGAAGGACTTCCCCAGTGGTCCAGTGGTTGAGAATCTGCCTGCCAAAGTGGGGGACATGGGTTCAGTCCCTGGTCCAGGAAGATTCCCCATGCCCTGGGGCAACTAAGACGTTTCACCACAACTGCTGAGCTCATGCTCTAGAGCCTGTGCTCCTCAGCAGAAGCCACCACCAATGAGAAGCCAAAGCTCACCAACTAGACACTAGACCATAATCGCTACAATTAGAGAAAAACCCATAGGAAGCAAGAAGACCCAGCAAATCAAAAATAGAAAAAAATTAAAAGGTGAGAAAAATTTTTAAGTCCACGGTAATCTTCAGCAGGACCCCTCACTGTCCCCAAGCTTGCTCAGGGGGTCTAGCATCCAAAGTCCCCAGCCTTGTCATTAGATAAATTTGCTCCCTGGTTGGAACTGCTTCCACCCTCAACCCGAAAGCAGCTTTGCTGATACCACCATGGCATCCCTGCCAAGCTTCAGACAGATCCTTGTTCAGCAGCCAATGTCCCGCCCATGAATAGCCAGGGAGACACCTGTCCCTCTTCACACACACCCCCCACCTCATTCCCCTCTGGACTAGGAAGCTGTGGCCCGAAGACTATACCAGCTTTCACTAGACCCTCGCTCTCTATACCATAGGGTACTCACTAAGCTGTGAGGTGTGTGTCAGCGACGGTCCCAACTGCAATGGAAAGCTGCAGACCTGTGCCCCAGACGAGGACTCCTGCGTAGTTGTCCTGACTGAGACCAACAGAAGTAAGAGGGCAGGGGGTGGCATCAGATCCTGGGGAGGTGGGGGGTGCCTTCAGGGTGGCAGATACCACCATGTGCTGGGAGGAACCTTTGAGTGATGATATGTGAGGAAAGAGGGAAATGCAATCTCGAGGTGGGTGGTGGACAGAGAATCCCGTGTGATGACAGAAACCACTGTTGCCAAGGATTTCTGAAGATGAAACTCCAAAGAGAGGATGGGAAAGGGGCAGATACAGAGACGTTCTTACAAAAGAAGGAATTAGGAAAGGACATGGGGGAAGAGAGAAATCCAGAGAGGGGGAAAATCTAATATCCAAAAGGTGGAGGGGGAGTTGTAGAGAAGAGGCTAGGGTGAGTTGCAAGGAATGTGATTAATTTGACTCTCTGGGGGCGCAAGGGATCTCCCAGGGATGCAGGCTGCAAGAGAACTTTCCTGACAGGAGAAAGAGGGAGATATTGGGGCTGGTTGAGTTGGGTGTATGCTCAGTCGATCCTGACTCTTTGCGACCCCATGGACTGTAGCCCTCCAGGCTCCTCTGTCCGTGGGATTTTCCAGGCAAGAATACTGGAGTGGCTTACAATTTCCTCCTCCAGGGCATCTTCCCACCCAGGGAAGGACCCACATCTCTTGCATCTCCTGCATTGGCAGGGGGGTTCTTTATCACTGCACCACCTGGGAAGCCCCAATATTGGCATACAGAGAGAGTATATAAGGACAGATGATCCCTGGACTCAGTCCATGAGGTCCCAAAGAGTCAGACACGACTGAGCACACTTGCACCCACACGTGTGTGGGGTGAAGAGTGGAAACCCTAGGGCTGGAAGAGACCACCCTGTGGTGGGGAGGGGGAAGTCCAGGGAGACTGGAAGAGACCACTTCAGGCAAGACCTGAGAGCAGCCAAGGAGGGCAGCAAGAGTCCATTTGTAGGAGGTCTGGGGAGTGAACCTGGGAAACCTGGAAGAGACCACTTTAGATGCAGAAGGAAATAGGTGTTACAGGGGGCAGGTAGGGCAGCCGCATCCCAGCATTTGGTGGAAGGAATTCCAGGGGTCAGGGGAGGGCTGAAGGCTGGAAGAGACCATTTCGCACAGGCATGGGGTTAGACGTAGGTGGTCTGGAAAAGACCACTCCAGGTGCCACCCCTGCAGGATGGCAGTGGGGTGGCCATGGGGCTGAAGGGGCCACTCAGGAGAGACCAACACAGCTGGGGGCGGTGTGAGGAGGGGTTCCATACCTAGTAAACCATTCAGACGACACCCCAGGCAGACAAGGGGGTCTAACATTGGGGAGCTGGAAGAGACCTCTCTAGACAGCAGTGGGCTGGGGCAATTATAAGGTGGGGAAGACACCCTGGGGCCAGTGGCCAGACTAGGGCCCCTGAGCCCTCTCCCCACCACCATCCTACAGAGGGCTCCTTGGCGGTGACCAGCTACAAGGGGTGTGCAAAATCCAGCGAGTGTGACTCAGGATTCTTCACCATCACCATGAACCCTGAAAACTACATGGGATCCAAGAGGCGCTGCTGCCAGAACAATGGCTGCAACCAGGATCCCCTGCCCGGTAAGCCCCAGCTGAGCCCCACAGCTGGAGTCCCTCCCTGCCCAACCCTCCCCATGCCAGAGCCAGCTGTGAGCACCTGCTACTGACCTGCGCTGTAACCGGGGGCAAGCATCTTCCTTGTGCTGAGCTTTGGTTTCTTCTCCTGTAAACTGCAGTGTCCAAGAACTGCCCTGGTGGTCCACTGACTAAGACTCCATGCTCCCTATGCAGGGGTTTGATCCCTGGTCGGGGAACTAGATTTCACAGGCCGCAATTAAGATCCAATGCAGTCAAATAAATACTGTTTTCTGAAAATGCAGTGTCCGTTAACAACTAGTATCCCCTGAGTGGTTGTGAGGTTGGGAAAGGGACTAACGTCTCTGATTACCTTACCCTGCACCCTCCTCTCCAGCGTTCGTGAGAAACCATACAGAGAATGGCCTTCGGTGTCCTTCCTGCATCACTGCCTTTAAGGAAACGTGCACTTCGACTCAGGAAGTGCTCTGCGTTGGCGAGGAAACCCGCTGTGTCGCCGTGACTGGCCTCGTGCAGCCTGGTGAGGGGCACCTGGAATTCGGGAGGAGGGCACAGGGGTTCCAGACAGTCCCAGACCTGGAGCCTCATTCTTCCAGATTCTAAGGGAGAGAGTGGCTCCAAAGATCTAGGGGAGAAGGTGGCTGGGGCATATGACCCTGAACTAGGAGTGGGGAGGCATTGGAGATCCTGACTGTAGTTTAAAATCCCCTCCACCAGATATCAAATTTGCTGCCCAGGGCTGTGGCACGGAGAACGCCTGCCACACCAAGCCTGCAACCCTGGTGCCCTCAGGCTCTCATTTGTTCACCATCAAGACCAGCTGTCTTCCAAGCCTCTAGTCTTCTGGCAAGGCTGGGTGAAGAGCTGAGGCTCACGTGGTGTTTGGTCTCCATTCGTTCTCAGACAGGTTCCCAGGTGTCTATAAATTAAACCAGTTGAAACAGTAAGCCTGAGTCTTCGTGATGTGATGCACTTCTGGGAGATGGGATGGAAAAAGCTGGGATCTCAACCCTGGGGAACCCCCTCTTTGGAAGGAAAAGAGGGCAGATGCTACCTTTTGTTAAGGGATTACTTCCTGCCTGGTCCCGATGCTAAGCGTTTTCCATGCAGTACCTCATTTCATAATCACAAGTCTGTGAGGTTGAAAGTATTGCCCCCATTTTAGAGAGGAACAAACTGAGGCACAGATTGTGGTATAACTTGCACTTTTAAGAAGGCTTCACTGGTGGCTCAGATGGGAAAGAATCTGCCTGCCAATGCGGGAGACAGGGATTCAATCCCTGGGCTGGGGAAGAGCCCCTGGAGGAGGTCATGGCAACCCACTCTAGTATTCTTGCCTGGAGAATCGCATGGACAGAGGAGCCTGGTGGGCTACAGTCCACGGGGTCACAAAGAATCAAACCGGACTGAGTGACTGAGCAAATGCGCTATTAAGACAGTGATGACTCCAGAGACAATGTGTCTGGCCAAATATTTATGTTCGTAATAGCTGCCACTTACTGAGGAGCCATTTCTGACCAAGCAGGTCTCGGCCACAAAGGAATCTGATCTTTTGACTACTTACTGTATTCACACAGGCATCCAGACTATGTGCCAGAAACTCAAGATGCCTATCAGACCCTTACCCTTCAGTAACTCATGACAGTTTCTTTAAAGTCAAATGTTTATTTGTATCAAATATTACATGTATCACAGTCAATTATAATTCTCTCACACAATTTTAACAACCTGCTGACCGTAGTACTCATAAGCCCCTGACCCCCTCTGCCGAAACTCTTAAGTTTTACGAGAATCTGTGTCTCCCAAATTCCAGTTCCCAACAAACTTTTTTCTTGGCAGCCCAGATACGGATTATTTTTCAACACCTTTGAGATTCTAAAAGTTCTCACAGAGCCTCTTCACGATCTCCTTCACTTCTTCGAACCTCCTCCACGCCCGTCTCTCACCAAGTCCTGGCTACTGCAGGACACCACATGGCAGAGGCCGATCTCGGGCATGTCAACGTCGTGTGGGCTTCGCCTGACCAAGACGCAGGAAGTCTCAGTTAAGGGTGCTCACAGGGGGTGTCGCAGGAAGGTCTCAGTTAAGGGTGCTCACAGGGGGTGTGCCCCGGGCGGCCTTCACTGCGCAAGCACACGAGGTTCCGGTCTTTCGAACCGCTGCGCACAAGGGGCCATGTCACCACCGCGCATGCCTAGTGCGTCTCTCCGGAGAGCTGCGCGAGGCGCTGAGTTCCCTAGCAACGAGCTTTTCCTGCCTCCCTCTCGCCAAACAGCTCTCTACCCCTTCCTCCAGATAACTTTCACACCAGGGTATCCCTAGCAACCCATGCGGCCTTCAAGATTGGTCCCCGGAAGAAATTCGCCAACCTCAGCACCTCAACTGAGACAGCAAACTTGAGTGGATTTCTGCAAGGAGCCAGGGGCCTACCGCAACAGGATCCCCTCCACCGATGGCTGGCTACCCTCCCCACAGCCACCCATCCACCCCCCACCACACGAAAACTTACACCCAAACACACACACACACACACACACGAAAAAATATACATACACAAGTGAAAAAATACACACACAGACACAAAATCTCTGATCTCTCAAGATCATGTGCCTGAGGTAAAGGATCTCAATAAAACACAAAGTATGTTTCCAAACCAGAAGTGAAGTGAAGTCGCTCAGTCGTGTCCGACTCTTTGCGACCCCGTGGACCGTGGCCTACCTGGCTCCTCCGCCCATGGGATTTTCCAGGCAAGAGTACTGGAGTGGGTTGCCATTTCCTTCTCCAGGGGAATCTTCCCTACCTAGGGATCGAACCTGGGTCTCCCGCGTTGCAGGCAGACGCTTTACCCTCTGAGCCACCAGGGAATCCCTTCCAAACCAGACACACACCCAACCTTGAGTGCTTCCAACCGTGCCTCAGCTTTCCAATGGAGTTTCTGGGCATCTGGTACCATGCCCCTCCTGGCCCAATGACAAGCACCCCTCTGTTCAGTCTCTGAGAGACCCAGAAGTGCATCTAGGGGTGGAGTCAGAGCTGGAGACAGACCAAACACAGAAAAGGGGATATTGAGCCAAGCATGCCCTGGCAGAACAAACCTGGACTTGCTGGGTGCAAGTGCCTCAACCACACTGGGCACCTCCTTGGGAAGAGAGACAAGGGAGAGGGAATCTGAGTCCTAGCACTGTTCTATCCTGCAGGAAACAATATGACCTGATTCTGATCTTGGGCTTCAGGTAAGAAATAAAGGAGGGGGGGATGAAGAGGGTGAGACCAGATAGAGAGAGAGTTGGAAGCCCAGACTCCTGGGGTTCCCATGGAGAAGGGGGCTGAGGACAAGATGCCCATGTTCCTTTTGGATTCTTGTTCCACCTCCCCCACTCAGAGCTACAGAGACCTACCCTCAGATCTTACATCATCTTTCTTACCCTAGGGGCAAGGTAGATCCAGACCCACCCCTTCTCACCTTCCTATAAGATGAGCTCGGGACCTGGGACTGCATCTTCATTCATCCAACCATCATGAAGCCTTCCACAAAACCTGAGACTTTCCTACTAGCCTCCATGCTGCTGTGCACCCTCCTGGGTCTGGGTAAGTGACTAGAGGTCTGGACTCCTGGAATCCTGGAATGAAGACTATGGGAGAGCATTTAGCCAAGTCCTTGAGGGTGAGGGGGAAAGAGGAGGTGTCCTGGGAATTCAGATTCATGGAAAAGGCAGAGGGTAAAAGAGAGACAGCCTGGGCCCCCAAGGGAGGAAGAGTTCAAAAACATGTGGGTTTAAATCTCTGAGAAAGGAGGGGTTTGGATGGCCTCTGCTCCCCTCCCCTCCGACAGTGTCTCAAAATAAAACACCTGAATTCTAGGAATTCAGATGAGAGTATAACTAGAAAAAAGAAAAGTGAGGCGAGGGGGAGAAATTCCCTTGCTTCCAGAACTCTAAGCAGTTCAGCTTCCCAGCGTTCTCCTCCCTTAGATGCATTTCAGGCAACTCCATTTTCCACAGGACCCAGTTCCCCTGTGTCTGGGCCCCAGCTGCCTCTTCTCTCAGGACCAAGGAGCCAGGCCCTTGTCCTCCTAGTCCTCCATCTTCCTTCTTGACCTGGGTTGCAGATCCCAGCCTCAGGTACCCCTGCCTGAGCGACTATACTGTCTACCAGACTTAAATGTACCCACGAGGAAGAGGGTCCCGCTTTTGAGAATAAGCTGGACCTGAAGGTTTATAGTAGTCCATGAAGGACTTCCCCAGTGATCCAGTGGTTGAGAATCTGCCTGCCAACACAGGTGACATGGGTTCGATCCCTGGTCCAGGAAGATTCCACATGCCTTGGGCAAACTAAGCCCTTGTACCACAACTACTGAGCTCGTGCTCTAGAGCCTGTGCTCTGCAACAGGAGGAGCCCAAGCACCGCAACTAGAGAGTAGACCATACTCACTACAACTGGAGAACACCCGCGGGAAGCAAGAACAACCCAGCATAGCCTAAAATAGAAAAAATAAAAGGATAAATTAAAAAAAAAAATGCATGGAAACCTTCGGGAGGACTCTTTACTATTCTCCAGCTTTCTCAGAGGGCCCTAGTGTCCAAATTCCCCAACCCTGTAATTAGGTAAACTTGCTCCTTGATGGAGTTGCTGTCCACCCCTGGAAGCAGCCTTGCTGGCAGCACCATAGCATATCTGATGGAGCTTCAGACAGTTCACTGTTCAGTGGCCAATGTCCCACTTGTGAATAACCAGGGAGACACCTTTCCCTCTTCCTTCAGACCCGCCCTCCCCATCCCCTTCTGGACTCAGAAGTCATGGACCAGAGACAACACCACTTGGACTAGAGCCTCTCTCTCTATACCTCAGGGTACCCACTAAGGTGTGAGGTGTGTATCAGCCATGGAGCCATATGCAATGGAGAAATGAAGACATGCGCCCCGGACGAGGACTCCTGCATCATCATCATGACTGAGACTAACAATAGTAAGAGGGTAGGGAATAGCATCAGATCCTGGGGAGGTGGGGGGTGCCTTCAGGGCAGTAGATACTACCATGCACTGGGAGGAACCTTTGAGTGAAGAGGGGGCAGGAAAGAGGGAAAGGAGGAAAGAGAATCCAGTGGAATGACAGAAAACCACTGTTGCCAAGGATTTCTGAAAATGAGACTCCAAAGACATGATGGGGGAGGGGCAGATATAGAGAATTTCTTAGGCAAGAAGGGATTAGGAAAGGACAGAGGGGAAGAGTGGGGGAAGAAATCTACAGTGGGGGGCAGGAATCTAATATGCAAAAGGTGTAGGGGTGGGTGTAGAGAAGACTGGGGTCAGTTGCAAAGAATGTGATTAGGTTCACTCTGTGATCAGGTGTAGCCCGCCAGGCTCCTCTGTCTATGGGATTTTCCAGGCAAGAATACTGGAGTGGCTTGCCATTTCCTCCTCCAGGGCATCTTTCCAACCCTGGGATTGAACCAGTATTTTGTGTCTCCTGCATTGGCAGTGGGGGTTTTTACCACTGTACCACCTGGGAAGCTCCAGTATTGGAACAGAGAGAGAGAGAGAGAGATAATGACAGAAAATCCAAGGGCTCAGTCCATGAGTTTGCGAAGAGTCAGACAGGACTGAGTACCCACCCACCAAAGCACTTGGGGTACAGAGCAGAAACCCTAGGGCTGGAGGAGACCAACCCTGGTGGGAGGGGGAAGGCCAGGGAGACTGGAAGACCACTTCAGGCAAGACCAAAGAGGGCAGGAACAGATCATAGGTAGGAAGTCTGGGGAGTGACCCTGGGAAATCTCAGATGAAGAAGGAGATAGGTGTTACAGGGTGGTGGCTGAGGGCTGCGTCCTAGGATTTGGTGGAAGGAATTCCAGGGGTCAGGGGAGGGCTGAAGGCTGGAAGAGACCATTTCACACAGGCCTGGGGGTAGTCATAGGTGGCCTAGAAAAGACCTCTCCAGGTGTGACCTTTTGAGAATGGCAGTGAGGTGGCCATGGAGCTGAAGGGACCACTTAGGAGAAACCAACACAGCGGGGACAGAGAGATGAAGGGTTGGGTATAATACTCAACCCTCCAGGCCTTGCCTCAGACAGATAATGGTGTATGACTTTGGGGAGATGGAAGAGGCCTCTCTAGACAGCAGTGGGCTGGGGAAGCTGTAAGGTGATGGAAATACCCCGGGACCAGGGTCCAGATCAGGGCTCCTGAGCTCTCTGTCCAACCTCATGATGCAGAGGGCTCCGTGGACATGACCAGCTACAAGGGGTGCTCGAAATCCAGTGAGTGTGACCCGGCATTCCTCTCCATCACCGTGGCTCCGGAGAACTACATGGGGTCCAACACGCGCTGCTGCCAGACCGATGGCTGCAACCACAATCCCCTGCCAGGTAAGCCCCAGCTGAGCCCCACAGCTGGAGTCCCTCCCTGCCCAACCCTCCCCCCGCCAGAGCCAGCTGTGAGCACCTGCTACTGACCTGTGCTGTAACTGGGGGCACGCATCTTCCTTGTGCTGAGCCTTGGTTTCTTCTCCTGTAAACTGCAGTGTCCAGGGACTTCCCAGGTGGTCCAGTGACTAAGACTCCACGCGCCCAATGCAGGGGTTTGATCCCTGGTCAGGGAACTAGATTCCACAGGTTGCAACTAAGATCCAGTCAAATAAATATTATTTTCTAAAAACGCAGTGTAGGTTAGCGACTGGTGTCCCCCATGCTGGTTGTGAGGTTGGGAAAGGGACTAATGTTCCCATGCACCTTACCCTCCACCCTTCTCTCCAGCGTTCAGGAGAAATCTGACGGGCAATGGCCTTTGGTGTCCTTCCTGCTTCAGCATCTTCACAGAAACATGCATCCCGACTCAGAAAGTGCCCTGTATTGGCGAGGAAACCCGCTGTGTCGCCATGACTGGCCTCGGGCAGACTGGTGAGGGGAACCTGGATTTCGGGAGGAGGGCACAGGGTTCCCAGAGGGTCCCAGAACTGGAGCCTCATTCTTCAAGATTCTAAGGGAGAAAGTGGCTCCAAAGATCTGGGGGAAGGTGGCCGGGGCATGACCCCTGGATTGAGAGGGAGAAGGCATTGGAGATCCTGATTCTAGTCTGAAATCCCTTCCCACAGGTATCAAATTTGCTACCCAGGGCTGTTGTACGGAGAATGCCTGCCACACCAAGCCTGAGACCCTGGTGCCCTCAGGCTCTCATTTGTTCACCATCAAGACCAGCTGTCTTCCAAGCCCCCAGCCTTCTGGCAAGGCTGGGTGAAGAACTGAGGCCCATGTCGTGCTTGGTCTCCATTGGTTCTCAGCTACAGCTTCCCATGTGTCTATAAATTAAACAAGTTAACAGAACAATCCCGAGTCTTTGTGATGTGATGCATTTCAGGGAGATGGGATGCAACAAGCAGGGGTCTGAACCCTTGGGAACCCTCTCTTTGGAAGAAAGAAAGGGAAGATGCTAACTGTTGTTAAGGGACTACTTCCTGCCAGGTCACTATGTTAAGTGTTTTCCATGCAGTACCTCATTTCGTAATCACAACAACTCTGTGAAGTTGAAAGTAATTGTCCCCATTTTACAGAGGAACAAACTGAGGCACGGATTGTGGTGTCACTTGCCTTTGGTCAAACAGCTGGGAGGGTCAGACTCTGGAGTCCACGCACAGCTCTCCTTATTAACCTCTTTTTGGTTACATACATCAGTTTCCATGTTTGTAAACTGTGGATATTAACAGCTATATCCTCAGAGGGCTGTCTTAAGAGTCAAATGAAAGAAAATGAAAAAAAGGACTTAGTTCAGTGCCTAGCACCTTTAAGGGTGCTTCCCTGGTGGCTCAGATGGGAAGGAATCTGCCTGCCAATTCAGAAGACGTGGGTTTAATCCCTGGGTCAGGAAGATCCCCTGGAGACGGCATGGCATCCCACTTCAGTATTCTTGCCTTGAGAATTCCACGGACAGAGGAGCCTGGTGGGCTATAGTCCATGAGATCACAGGGTCGGACACAACTGAGTGACTGAGCACACACACTACCAACTTTAAGGTTTTGTTGGTTCTGGAGACAGTGTGTCTGGGCAAATAGTTACCAGTCTTAGCAGCCACTTACTGAGTAGCCATTAGTTAGAAGGCACTAGACTTTGGCATCTATCAGGGTAGACTCGATTATGCTACAGTAACAAACAAGTCCGCAGTCTCAGCAGCTTAAAACAACAAAGTTGTATTCGTCAGTTGATGCTGTAGTGATGGGTAACAAACCATGCCCAAATCAAGAGGTGACAAGAAGCATTCTTCTTCCTAAGGGTCGGGAGCCATTCCTAGGGGCAGCTCTGTTTCTGGCTGTGTGCTGGCAGGTTTGGCTGCAGTTTGGGAAGGGGACTCCAGTTCTTCTCCGTGGGGTTCCAGTCTTCTGAGATCTGTGGCTCCCTGGCGAATGTCTGTCTCATGGCAGATGACATGGGGCACACAAACCAAGTGCACCAAAGGTCCCTGCGGTGGTTGGGGTGCTAACATTCCGTGGAGTAAAGTAAATCATATGGTTAAAGCCAACCTCAGTGGAGCAGGGAACTATAGTCCACCTCAATGGCCCTAGCAAACCCCAGGGGGAGGGGCGCAGTAAGAGCAGTCTGGCCCCCTATGGCCCCGCCCGCACCCCTGCCAGACAGGCTTCATTACCAACATGACCTCTGAGGGTCTTGAAATGAAAATAACAGATTCAATCTTCACCACTACTCCTTGTGATAGGCACTATTATTCTCATCCCTGTTTTCAGAAGAATCTGAGGTTCAAGAAGGAATATCACATTGGGGATCATGCAGCTAAAAAGTGGCAGATCTTCAGATTTTAATCATTGAGTCACGTTGAGAGGGAGAAAGAGACCACATCCCAGAGAGAGGGGACATGCCTGTATCAGTATCGATACTTTGCTACATAACAAGCCCCTCCAAACCTCAGTTGCTTAGAATAATTGTCCTTATAAACATCCTTATATATATTTATTTGGCTGCATTGGGTGTTAATTGTGGCGCACAATACCTTTAATAAGTCATGCAGGATCCCTTTCGTGGCTCATGGACACTCTAGTTGGAGCTCCCAGGCTCAGATGATCGGCGGCATCTGGGATCTTCATTACCCGCAGGGATTGAACTTCAATCCTCTGCATTGCAAGGCAGATTCTTAACCACTGGACCACCAGGGAAGTCTCTAGAATAAATGTCGTGTATTTACCTCATTCCATGGGTTGGCAATTTGCTCTAGGATCAGTTGGAGGATGGTTCGGCTGCCAGTCAGCTAGGCAGCTCTTTCAGAGGGCTGACACTAATTGGGGTGTTGTGGCTGACTGGGCCACATGTATCTAATCACCCTGCAGGTTAGCCTGGACTTCCTCATGTGGTCATGGTGGCAGGGGTCCCCAGGGCAGCAAGAGAGATCATCCCAATCCATGAGCACTTGTCAAGCCTCTGCTTGCATCACATTTGCTGTTAGTCCAGTAGTCAAGCAGATCCAAGACCAGGTCTAAAGTCAGGATGAGAAGGGTCTACCCAAGGCCATGGCTGCAGAAATGCTGAACAGACTGGGGACATTAATGGGCCAAGTTGATTCTAGAGCTAAGAAGTTTACTATCACAGCCCCCAAGGTCTAAACAATTACTAGTCCACTCCACCTCCTTCAATGTGGCAAAACTCTTTATCTAAGTCACTGGACTGCAGCCCACAGAATTCTATCTTGCACACACTCCCACCATCCCTCCTCTTCAGGGACCCAGGAGGCCTCACCCTTGGACCCCTCTTCGCATCAGACACAGGAGTCTAGGCTTCCAGTTGACAGTCAGAATCCCAAGCATCTTCCCCTTCCTTTTAAACCCATAATGAACAGACACACAACGGAATTTCTACTTTTTTATTCATTCTTCCAAAAAGCACCACAGGTCAACCCACCCTTGAGTCTCCTGGCTACATGGTTCCTCACCTCAATGGACACAAGTCTATCATTATACAGGCAAGTAGGAAATTCATCTAAGTTGATGATGCTCTGTTCTTCCTCAGCTTCTGGTGATGGCAACACCAAGATTCATCAGTTTTCCTAGAATTTCTGCCTCCAAGGGCCTTCCAGCCTGCAGGTACCATGTAGACTCACCCTGAAGGCAGCCATTTGTCCCTCCACAAGGGCGTCTTCAGTCTTTTCTGTTTGGATGCTCCAGAGACAGATGCCTCGTTACCAACTTGCTGCCTCCAGAGCCTAAAGTTCAATCTATTTAAAAGTCATGATTTAAAAGGCAACCACTTCAAAATACAGTTGTTGACACCCAAGGGTGCCAAAATACAACTACTTAAACACAATCAGCACACTCCACGAGGGACAATGACACAAGAAAACAAAACTGGGTCTTGCTTTCTCAGAGTTGATCTCAGGCAAGAGCCCCCTTGGCAGGAGGGCAGAGAGGCATACGGTAGAGGTGTCAGACAGGGCCAAGTCAGAGATGGTGTCAGAGAGGAGGGCACCCTGAGCAAAGGCATGGGGATGAGACTAATGTTTGAGCTCCCTGTGTTCCAGACTTCCAGGAGGGGCTGCAAGTCTATTACTGTGGGCAAACAAGAGAGAACGTGGTACAAACGTGTCTATACGGAATGCTCAGGACAACCCTGCGGGTAGATTCCATTTGCTGACTCACTTGCAAAAGGCCACCCGTCTAGTCAAAGGGTTTTCTGGCCCTAGGGCAATGCAGAGGGAATTCTTGGTGATATTAGGGTTTTTTTTTTTCCAATGTTATGTCTACTCACCATGTTTGGCTGGTGCAACTAGGGAAGTTTACCTGCAACTTATTCTGATTAATTTAGAAAATGCTTCCCATCTCCATTATTGGAAAACTATTCAACACCATTGGGACAGTGTGGGTATAGCAATCGACTTCTCCAAATGTGAGTTTCATGAAATCTAAATAGAGGTCGAGTATTTCTAATGAAAATTTATCATCTGAATTGGGATGTGCTATAGAAATACACACCAGATTTCAAAGACGTAGCGTAAAAAAGTACTTTCCTATCTTGATTACATGTTGAAATGATAATATTTTGGATATATTGACGTGAAACATACTAGAATTGGTGTCATCTGTTTCTGCCCCCTTTTCCTTTTTCAATGTGGCTACTAGGTCCTGTGGCTCATGAACTTCCCAGGTGGCTCAGGGACCAAGAATCTATGTGCCAATGCAAGAGCCACAGGTTCATTCCCTGGGTCGGGAAGATCCCTTGAAGAAGGAAATGGCGACCCACTCCAGTATTGTTGTCTGGAAAATTCCATGGACAGAGGGACCTGGTTGGCCGCAGTCCATGGGGTTGCAGAGTCAGACACAACTGAGTGATGAAACATGTGGCTGATGTTCTGTTTCTACTGGACTGGCTGCTCTGTGCATTCTTGTTTCTGCCTGTGGCAGGCAGGCTTGATGCAGAGGCTTGAACCGCAGTGGAGGTGAGGAGACAGTGTTGTGATGGGTATCATAGAGATGGATGAGGAACATTTTCCTAAGGCCGGAAGAGCTTTGAGGACAATGCCTGGAGCCATTCAGTATAGTGCGAAGTGCTTTCCCCTATCTGGGCTATCTCAACTTTGATGGGACAAATTGTGCCAGTGGCGGCAATTCTAGTTAGACCTGGGGTACCACCCCTTAGCTACCTGCCCCTCAGATCGGTTACTCTTGTCTTCAGCTGTCAAAGGAAATAGGGTCTTGAAAGTGTTTATGCTTGTTCTCTGGCCCTTTTGTTTCACAGGTGGGAACACAAGGCACTGGCTCAGGTCACCCAGAGTGACATGGCAAAGCCGCGCTGGCTTCCTGGGCCCCTGCCCTCTGACAGGCACTTCCTCTCCTAGGAGCTGCTTCTTTCTCTTCCATCTCCCACCTTTTCCCTGTCTCGGGGCAAGAGGCCGATGACCTAAATTCCAGCCCTTGTTTGGCCACTGATTAATGAATTAAATATTTACTAAGCACCTTCTGTATTTCAAGCACTATTCAAGGGGCTGAGGGTACCGCACGGGGATAACAGCCAATACACAGGTAAATAAATAATTTTCTAAAATAATAATTGCTGCAAGGAAAAAAAAAAACAAAACTCAGTGGAGATGAATAATAAGGGTGGGGTGTGAGCTACTTCGGTTACAATGGTCTGGAAAGGTCCCTCTTGAGGGGACATTTGTGCTGAGATCTGATTGGCAAGTAGATCTGGGAGCAGAGCATTCTGGGCAGAAATAACGGAAACTATCAAGGTCCTGAGGCACGACCCCAGGTGGCCCACTCAAGCATCAGAAGGAAGATGAGGACGAGAGGGGGCAGGAAATACGAACAGGCAGGGAGGAACCTTGCTGTGTGCTGTTGGGCCTAGAGCCTGCCCTCTCTGTGCTTTGCTTTCCCCATCTAACATAACAGAGATTCTGTTGGATGGTCCCTCAGCTGCAACCCCCCTCCCCCCGCCAATTCTCTCTCTTTTTGGCATTAACGAGTTCTGTGACCTGTCGCTTCTCCTCTACTGGTAGCTGGCAGCCTAGAACATTCCAGGCACTGTGGTTTCCGCCTTTGCCTCCCTGAGACACATTCCCATGGTCTGGAACACCTGCCCGGCTGTTCTGTGGGCCCCTGGCTCACTGCGGCCTTCTCTGTGTCTCTCTTGGGGACACCTGAGGCAGCCAACACAGAAGCGTTTGGATTAGTCCAGCAGTACGGCTGCTTTTCCCAAAACGCAGGTATACAAAACAGCAAGGCCAGAAACTGTTCAGGTTTAATGACAGAAGAAACCAAGACCCAAGAAAGATAGAAACCCCTAAGGGAGAGAGGGACCGAGTCCCCAGAGAGCCCCATAATTGCCCAGCACCTAGAAAATGGGGTCAGTCACATCCTCTTCCAGTCAAACTCAGAGGAGGGCAGCCACCAGGATCCAAATCCATTAGGGATTCTGGGGAGTTCCCTCTGAGGGATGGGTTCCTGCCCTTCCACAGTCAGAAAGCCTCATTCCTGGCCTCTGGCTACTCCCCAGCTCATCCATGCCCAGAACACTCTTGCTTCCTCTCTCGTTTTGTGGTACCATCCGCCCCACAACAGCTGGGAAAGAAATCTGCGCCCCCAGGCTTCTGGAGGAGCAAATATTACACCCCTATATATGGCACCCCACTCCAGTACTCTTGCCTGGAAAATCCCATGGACGGAGGAGCCTGGTAGGCTACAGTCCATGGGGTCGCTAAGAGTCGGACGACTGAGCGACTTCACTTTCACTTTTCCCTTTCATGCACTGGAGAAGGAAACGGCAACCCACTCCAGTATTCTTGCCTGGAGAATCCCAGGGACGGCGGAGCCTGGTGGGCTGCCATCTATGGGGTCGCACAGAGTCGGACACGACTGAAGCGACTTAGCAGCATCTCCCAAGAGGGACCACAAGGTCTCCAGCTCTCTCACACAGCACCCGATTCCCTCCTCTACATGGAGACCTTCCACCACCCATGAATTAGAAAGCAAAGACCACAGCCCTCTGGGGAGCCGGGCGTTCTGAGTCCAGAGAACCGTCCTTCCCCACCCCCGGAGACCTAGATCTTATATCCCTTTGTGGCTCAGAAGCCCAAGGATTCCAGCTCCCTGGGGAACCCAGATCCCCCTCCTCCATGTCAGAATCCCCCGTGTGAAGGAGACCGCCTTCATCAGCAATCAGGGCGTCCACCTCCTCTCCCGCCGGGGGACTAAACACCTATTAGATCTAGTTTCTACTCTTGAGAGACCAAGCTAGCCCCCTTCAAGGAGTCCAAACCCTCAACTCCCTTGAGGAGTTATGTAGTCTGATGGTCCCCAGAGAAATCAGGAATCCCGTCCCCAGAATTCTGTTTCCCTTCAGGACTCAGGAATCCTGGTGGCCAGACGTCACCCACTCCAACCCCTAGTCAGAGCCCTCATTCCCTTCAAGCACCCAGGATTCTGACTGGCGGACCCCTCGCTCCGTGATCTCTCAGGCCCAGACATCCCATGCTAGAGTCTGGAGCCCCGCGCCCTCTCCCTCTCACCGGGTATTGAGTCCTCCGCCCCTGGCAGAGCCAGGCAGCTGGGACCCTGGGCACACCCGGAAGCCCCGGCCCTCAGCCCAGCTCTCATTGCGCGGGCACCTGCGGCGCCAGCACTGCCTCGGCGTCCGCGCGCATCTCGTCCAGCGCCTGCAGCAGGACGCCGTGCGCCGCGCGGTAGCCCAGGCCCCCGGTGGCCGCAGCGCCGCCCGCCGGCCACAGGAAGGAGAGAGCGCCCAGGGCCGCGCCCCCGGCGGTGCCCTCGCCCGCCCACGAGCCCAGCCTCGCCTCCACTTCGGCTCGCGTCACCGGGCCCGGGAAGCGCGTCCGCTCGGCCAGCTCCCCGGGCGCCAGGCCCAGCGCGCGCTCGCGTCGGGCCAGCGCCGCGGGTTCGAGCCCCAGCGCCCGCCGCCACTCTGCTAGCTGGCCCCGCAGAAGCGCCACGTCGCACGCCCAGCCCAGCCCTGGGACTGGGGCCGCCGCCGCCGCCAGGCTAGCCAGCAGGGCCGGCCGCCACGCCCCGGCCCGCAGCGCCGCAGCCTTGGTCCGGGCCGCGCGGGGAGACGCCGGCGGCAGCGCCAGCAGCAGCGCCCCCGCCTGGGCCGCGGGGAGCGCGCGCCGCAGCCACTCGCACAGCCCCGGGAGCCCGCCCCGCCGCAGCGGGAACACGGGCGGCAGCGCCTCCTCCAGCACCTCCCACGTCTCGTCCTCGGGGCTCAGGGTGGCCGCGCGCTCCGAGTCCCCACTGCCGGATTTCTTCGCGCCGACGACCACTGGCTGCAAACTCTCCATGCCTGCTTCCTCTGAACCTTCCCCACTGCCTCCCTTTTGCAATCCGGGGCCGCGTTTCTCCTTTCCATCACTGCGGGCATTCTCAAACCCCTCTCCGCCTGCGTTCTCTAAGCTCTCGCCGCCAGACTTCTCTCCCATTTCCTCTTCTTCCAGAGACTCCGGGTCCTCGCCCTCGCCGTCTGTTCGCACGCAGACCAGTGGTGTATCCGGTAGCACCAAGGGCCGGACCTGGGCCCAGTCCTTCTCAGTGGGGGCCCCAGGGGTGACAAGGATGAGAGCGTCGTAGTGGGTGGTCGGGTACGGGGCGACGGTGGTGTCCGCGGAGCCCAGAGGCACGCTCCAGAGCACCACGTTGGGGCGCTCTGGGGCCGGGTAGGGTGTGGGCCCCGCAGGCGTCGCAGCAGGCACTGCACCCGGATCTTCAGGATCTAACCCAAGGAGCACGTCCAACACAAGGCCCACGTCTGCCCTACCGGCCACGGCCAGGTCCAGGCGCGCGCTGCCCAGTCGCTCCAGGCCGGCCCGAACCCACGACAGGGCCGCCTCCAGGCCCCCTGTCTCAAAGGCCTCCCGCACAGCTTCCAACTCCGCAGCGCCCAACACCTCGAAGCCATCCTGAGCTGGTGGAAGGAGCCTGCAGGGACAGGGAGGGATAGGGTCAAGGGCAGAAGAGGGGCTAGAGGCTGGAGAGCTAGCCTAGCCAGGCTAAAATGACAAGGTGGAGTTTGAAGCAAGAAAGGGAGGGGCCAGATTAACGCACCGAGGCTAGGAAGGAAAAGTGAAGTGGCTCAGTCAGTCCGACTCTGCAGTTCCATGGACTGTAGCCTACCAGGCTCCTTTGTTCATGGAATTTTCCAGGCAAGAGTACTGGAGTGGGTTGCCATTTCCTTCTCCAAGGGATCTTCCGACCCAGGGATTGAACCCAGGTTTCCCTCATTGCAGGCAGACGCTTTACCTTCTGAGCCACCAGGGAAGCCCAGGAAGGAAAGATAGGGAGGGGCTTAAAGCAAGGGAGGGACAGCTGGATTGAAATCTGGCTTCCAACAGAGCTGAAAATGGGGAAGCAGCTAAATTTCCCCCAGGGTTACACTCTTTGGGAGTTTCCAAGGGACCTGCAGGATTAAGAAAATAACGTGCTGGGCGGGGCAAAACTCACAGAGAGTGAGCGTTAGGGCAAAAGAATGCTTTAGGAGGGCAAGGTCACCAAGGGCGCTCTTTCTTGAACAGAGGCGTTGGCAGAGGTGTAAAGTCCAATGAGGGGGAGAAGCCTCATCAAATAGCTCTTAGCAAGGGCGTGGGGCTAAGGAAAAAAGATGGGTGGTGGGCTCGGAGGCTGCTCCTCCCTGAGGCTCTTTCAACCTCTACAAAAGGAGGCCAGGCCACTTAGGGTGGGGGAGAAAAGACAGGAGATAGCCAGCAGGTGGGCACAGAAAGAAGAGGGAGGGGATTAGAGAAACGAAATGGGGGAGGGCCCCCTAAACGACAAAGCTCACTGAGGGTGTGGCTCTCTGGAGACTGCGATCCCTAGAGAACCCAGCAGATGGTGAGGAGGAAAGAGAAGACTGGAGAGTGGAGTTTTCGGGTACAAATTTCATGGGGATCACCAGTTTGGATGCAGACAGCAAGCCCTCCTTCACACCTTGGCTTGGGGGCAGCGTTTGGGCTTCAGGTCCGGGCCCCTCCTAGAATACTGGCGGGGGAGCGGGACTTTTGACCTCAGAGTGCTAGCCGCAGCAGGCTGGATGACAGGTTGGGACTTCAGCTGAACCTTGGATGGGGCCTAGATGACAAAAGCACAGAGCACTAGCTTGAGGTGGAGCCTCGTGGACCTCACAGCCTGCACTGAAGGGCAGGATCTGGAGCAGGGCTTTCAGCAGATATCTGTTTAAGGTTGGTCCCAAACTCTCTGCGCGCTGACTTCAAAGAGCACCTTAGGGTGGAGGTATAGAGTAAATAAAGCTCCAGGCCTCTTCCACCCACCCAGAGGCTCCGCGCTTACCTCTGCAGCGCCTCGGCCTGGCTCCGCAGCGCCGCTCGCAGGCGCTCCAGCTCCTCGCAGCCGTCGGTGCTGAGGCAGTCGGTCCGCGGTACGAAGAGAGCCGCGGCGCCCAACCCGGCGCTGTCCAGCAAGGCCGCGGTCTGATCCCGGGCCTGGGCTTCATTGTGTGACTCCTCGGGTCGGAGGTTCCGCACAGCCAGCAGCGGGGTCCCTCGGGCCAGGGCGGCCCGTGCTGCCTCCCCCAGCGCCGGGGCCAAGGGCTCCTCATTGCCCTCGGGGCCTGGCAGCACCAGTACCAGCACGTTGGCCTCTGCCGCCCAGGGTCCCGGCTCTGCGGGTGGGCAGCTCAGCTCGCCCAGGAAAAGGCCTGGGCCTGCAGCTCGCAGGCTGGGGAGCCCGGAATCCGGCCGTCCGTCGGGGATCTCGACCGTCTCCACATCTTTGTCGCACAGCGCTGCGATCAGTGCAGATTTCCCGGAGCCCGGCGGCCCCAGGAATAAGACGGTCACGTCACCTCGCGGCGGAGGCATAGCTGGGAAGCAAGCAGAGAGGAAGACTTGGGTCACGGAGCACCCAACCTTATTCTTTCCTAACTTCCCTATACCGGTCTCACATTTCAGCCGATTATTCTGTCGCTTTCTTTCGTTCTCGGGTATCACTCCCAGGCAGCCAGAAATCTGGCGCTCAGCCTCTATTCCCCTGGGACCCGGGAGTCCCGTCCGCCCTCCTTCTGGATGACTTTCCTTTTCCTCTTCAAAAACTCAGAAATTGGCCTCCAGCTCCCAACCCGCTCTGGGATACAGATGTTTTTAACCCCTCACTTCTCCCGTCCAAATCACCAACCGAGCAAACAGCCGGCACAAGGCACGGCGCAGTCGGTAGCAGCTGGTCTGCCGCTGAGAAGCCCCCGCTCTGGGGTCCGGGGACGGAGGCCCAAGAGGCTAGAGCGCCGGGATTCGGGGACGTCCAGACGCCTTCCAGGGGTTCTAACCTGACGTCATTCCCTTTAGGAGGGGGTGTGTCTTGAAAGCGTGACCTCGGGGAGACGGCCCTGTATGGCGCCTGCGCAGAACGACCGATGGGCTCTCGCTCTCTGTCTCAGCGGTCGCAGGGCCTAGAACAATGACGGAGCCAAAGCGCGTGCGCGCCAGGAGCGCCTAACACGCTTGCGCAGTAAGCACAGCGAGAGTTGCTTGCGACGTCATCATTACGCACCCCAGTGCAGGGAAGGACCCCTCGCGTTATTTTGAGGACCGAATTGGTGGGACTGCATCATTGCAGTCGGATGGCACTCCAAGATCGGGGCTTCGAAAGGCTCATCAGACGAAAGGCCGTGGAAAGCCTTGGGACTTTGAGACTCGGTGGGCCCTACCCCGTTTCCCTTCGGGTGACGGCGCTGTGACGAGCAACTGACAGGCGCAACGAAAGGCAGCCCCTCTGCTGTCTTGGAGAAAAGCAGAGACCTGGGCTACTGGCCTCGGGAGGGACCCGAGGGCAGTGCTTGGGGGCAGCGGGTCACAACGGCTGAAAGCGCGCGTGGGAAGCGGGGTCTCAGGATGGAATGAGTTTCGGGATGTCAGAGAAAGATGTCTCCCGGGAGGAGGCGGGCTAAAGCGTGGGTACCACTACCTGCCTCAAGACAGGTGGGAGAGAAGGGGATGAGGCTGGTGTCCAAAGATCAAGGGTCCCTAGCTCTGTGTTCAGGGAGGGAGTTTGATGTAGCAGGCATAGGTCAGAGGTCTCACGCAAGTGAGAACGCGCTAAGAGAAGCCACAAAGCTGGGGAGTTGAATCTTTTGGAAGGTTGAATTCTTCTCTAGTGAGAGTTGTCAGGTTAGAATTCAAAGAGATGTTATCTCAGGGAAGTCAAAGACTGGCAAAGTAAACCTGTCAAAGGTCACAGGATTAGCGGGCCCTCTAAATTTGGCTATAGATAAGCGACTTCACTTGATTTACTATTCTGCCATGCGTACTCCTCTCTCGACCAGAGGGGTCCCAGTCACCATGGAGGACCGGCACTCCAAACAGACCATGAAGCAGCAGGATTCATCCAAAGAGAGAAGTTCCAGAAGTCCGGGAGGTGACATCTGTGAGTACTACTGACCAGAGGAGGGTGTGGGTTGCAGATGCTGTGATGCTAAAAGGATTTCTATAGCATCTCAGTGTTCAAAGCGTTGTGGGGATTTACGCGTTAGAAAGGAGCTGTTAATGGTCCCCGAGTTGCCCTCTCAGGACCCCGACCCTTGTTACCCTCAGAGGTAACAAGGAGCAGAGCACCCTGCTCTGTCCACATAAATATGAAAGGGATGCACTTCAGAGGCAAAGAGTGGCATCCAGAGAGGTTTGGGGTGGGAGAAATGACTGGGAAGAACAGTGAGCCCCAGTCCCAGCCCTGCCCCAGACTTTCAGTGTGCCTTGGACCTCAGTTTCCCTGTCTGTCAAAAGGGGTGGCCACTCCTCACCTCACAGGGCTGGCTGGTATGAGGATTAGCGGCAGAAAGGGGGAAAGCTTAATATTAATGAAGATAGCCAATTTGACATAGAACAGCAACAGCTTCTACTGAATGCTTATTATGTGTTAGGTGCATTCTAAGATTTTAACACTTGTCTCAGTCCGTCCTCCTAACAGACTCTATGAAATTGATAATTATCACTTTCATATGAAGTGAGGGAACTGAGGCAAAGAGAGGTTAAGTATCTATAACAGTGAAAGCCACAGTGTCAGTGCTTTCTAGCCAGAGACCACCAGGGACACACGTGGAGTTGAACAGATCGGGCTTATTGCTCATTGTGCTGAGGAAGTACACACACTGTGGGGCATCTCATTAGAAAGGACTTATTATAGGATCTGGGTTTGTGGTAGGTGCATTGGGGAAGAGTTCAAGAAAGGGGTTTTGCTCTGGACAGAGGCTGCCAGCAAGCAGGGACTCTTAGATGGCTGGCTCACTTAATAAATCTGACCTAGAAGGAGGGAGGAACAAGGGAACGCTCCGGCTCTGACTGGCCAAGCAGCAGCAGGCACTCACGTCAGCCAGGACAGGGGGCCGTCTGGCCGTTTCTCGTGGCCCGGGCAATGTTCACGTTTTGTCTGTGTTCAGAACGGCACCGTGGTGTGGTCTTGATTCGCCCCAGTCACAGCACGTCCTTGTTTGACAGTGTTCTGTGGAACTGTTTATGTTCATCAGGAGAACGCCAAGGCCTAGCTGTGAGTGCCAGGCCAGCCCCTGGCTGTGGGGTTTCTTCTTTCTCAACAATAATTATTGCAAACCATTGTGTAGCACCATTCTAAACACTATTTTTAAGTTCGTTCATTTATTCCTTCCAACAAGCCTATGAGGTGGATACTAGTATAGTGATTACCCCATTTTCCAGAGGAAAACACTGTTTTTACTTGCCAGGGGAGTCCGTTCCAGGCAGTGTGGCTCCAAAGGCTGTGCCCTAATCATACAGCTCTGTCAGAAGGGCGGACTGCCTGGGTTCCATTCCTGACTCCACCATTTCACTTCGTAGCCTCATGACAGCCAGCAAGTTGCCCAACCTTTGTCAGCCCTGGTCTGCTCATTCACAAAATAGGTCCAGTAAGTCTGCTGTCCAGGCCTGGCATAGCACCTGGCACGGAGCAAGTCAAGCCCTGCATGCTGGTTATTGGCTTGATTCTGGGGCTGGGAGAGGCCCTCACCACACCTGCTGGCCTCCCCCAACCTCTCCCCCACGTCCTCAGGCCACCTGGGGGCCCTGCAGTGCACCCGCTGCCTCATCACCTTCGCCGATTCCAAGTTCCAGGAGCGCCACATGAAGCGGGAGCACCCAGCGGACTTCGTGGCCCAGAAGCTGCAGGGGGTCCTCTTCATCTGCTTCACCTGCGCCCGATCCTTCCCCTCCTCCAAGGCCCTGATCACCCACCAGCGCGGCCACGGTCCAGTGGCCAGGCCCTCCCAGCCGGCTGTACCCACTACCACACCGCCCACCTTCCCCTGTCCCGACTGTGGCAAGACCTTCGGGCAGGCTGCTTCTCTGAGGCGGCATCGCCAGGCACACGAGGACCGCACGCTTCCTGGCCCTTTTGCCTGCACTGAGTGTGGTCAGGACTTTGCCCAAGAAGCAGGGCTGCACCAACACTACATACGGCATGCGCGGGGGGAGCTCTGAGAGTAGCTTACGCCTGCCCCAGGGCCATGGGAGCCCTGTGGTTGGTGGGACGCACGTCTGATATGGGATGGGAGCCTTGGACTTTCCTCTCTGGAAAGGCAAAGGACTCCTGATAAACAGGACCCAGAAGATGCTCATTTGGAGCTTCGGTCTTTGGAGGACACAAAAGCCTTCAGGGAAACAGTCAAATCAGACAATAATGAGATCTGTTGTTTTAAAAATAAATTAACAAGAGGGAAACTGTTATTTGTACCTCCCTCATCCCCAATTAAATAGTTTGAAATTGCAACTAGCTGCAGATTGTGTAACCACCTTTAATTCATCCCAGATGGATGCTGTGGGGCTGTAGGAGCCGAGTGAGTGGATTTGGGCCTGACTGGGAGCAGGGAAAGTGAGGCGTTGCCCACCTGTAATGCCACACAGCACAGGTCACACACGTGGAGCAACTTGGGCCTTTGCGGATGGGACAGCAATGTCAGAGTCTGCACTGAGTCATGTGGGGGTTGCAATCTGAGCTAGTGTCTCTTCCCACCCCCCTGCCAGTCTTTCCCACTCAAGGAGGGGACACAGCATTGGACAGCTCTGCCCTCGTCCTCCCCAGATGACTTACTGTTTATTTAAATAATTTTATGTACCATTCTGACCATGGATTATTTTCTATAGGTGAGATGGCATGAATAAACTAACAGAAATAGTATCTAAAAACAAAAGGTCCGTGGGACTTCCCTGGCGGCCCAGTAGTTAAGACTCCATGCTTTCAATGCAGGGGACATGGGTTTTCAACCCCTGGTCGGGGAACCAAGATCCCACATGCCTCACAATGCAGCCGAAAGATTCAAAAACAAAAGGTCTACATTAAACTGTCAAAGCACAGAACTCTGGCTTTTGAGCAGGAATTCCCAGAGAACAGAAGGGCACAGGGGGGTGGGGTGCTCAGGGCAGAGCTGGCCCTGTAGGGGAACTGGTTTGGAGTCAAACAGAGATACCTTCTGTTTCCTGTTGTATTTGGCCAGCACTGGGAGATATTCCATTAAGATCCTATTTTCAGCTCTTAAAAGGTCCCATTCTGGGCTGAGTTCCACTGGGCCAGTGTTACTCCCTCACATTACCTGCCCTGCCCCAGAGACAATGGTCAATGCTTTGCGCACAATAATCACAGACTGTTTGAACTCTGTTTAAGGGATATTTCGCAAGCCCACAGAGATTGAGCCATCTCCCAGTTTTTAGCTAGGCACATGCTGGCTACAAAGACAGCATCTCCCACATTTCCTTGCAGCTAGATGTGGCCATATGATGCAGTTCTGACTAAATTCCTGGGTAGAGTCTTCAAGCTTCAGAAAGGAAGCTACCTGTCCTCCACCTTCCCACCTGGAATGTGGACATGGTCTCCAGCCATCTTGGACCAGGAGAGGGGACCCCTGGTGGCAGAGCAGGAAGACAGAAGGAGGCAGGTTCTCCTGTTATTACTGCTCCCCCACAACCCCCACCTCCCAGTCTCTTTACTACAAACCAGCCCTTGTGTATATGGAAATCAGCTGACATCACTCATTCAAAACCCTCCAACAGGGGACTTCCCTGGTGGTCCAGTGGCTATGACTATGCTCCCAATGCAGGGAGCCTGGGTTTGATCCCTCACTGTGGAACTAGATCCCACATGCTGCAGCTAAGACCCAGCACAGCCGAATAAATAAACATTAAAAAAAAGAAAAAAAAAGACTTTCTGAGGCGCAGACCTGGGGCAAAGTGGCTGCATGCCCAGGTTTAAGAGTAGTAGTTTGGAGGCAAAAAAAAAAGACCCACCCTCCAATGGCATCCTGTAAGTAACTTTGAAAGACCTCAACCAGGACCACAAAACCCAACAGTGCCAAGGTCCCAGCCCTCAAAGCAGTCTCAGCTCCAGGGATGGAGCTGTTGTCTTCCCTACACTCCAGCCACACTGGCCAGGCTGACATCTGCCTCAGAGCCTCTGCACTCTCTGCTTCCTCTTACCCAGAACTTTGCCAGGCCTCCTCCTTATTACTCAGGTCTCAATGCCTGCCACCTCAGAGAGGTCCTCCTTGGCTACAACAGCACCTCCAACCCTGAGCCTGATTCAGTTTCTTCCCAGCACACTTCACCACTTGGAACTGTCACCCCTGTGTTTATATCATCACCTGTGTCCTTCCTCTGGAAACCGAGCTCCTGAGGGTGAGTGTTGTGTCCTCCTCATGGCTTCATCCTCAGCACCTAGGACAGCGCTTACCATGGCACCTCAAAAAAGAACTCCTTGACTGCCCACTGGCTTACTTCGCTCTCAGCCTCAGCCCACCCTTCCACACTGTTCTGTGAGCCTGGGCTTTCGGCAGCTGTACTTCCCAGACTCCCTGGGGAGCTGGCTTCCTTAAGTTCATCCCATAAGACCTATGGGCAGAAAGAAGGTCAAAGAGGGAAGAAGGGACTCACCTGGCCTTGGGGTCCCGCTGGAGCCCCTCCAGCAGCAGTTCAAGCTCCAGTATCTCCTCACACACTCAGCCAGAGCACTGTGCCCCACTAAGGGTTCAAGCAGGAGCTATGGGGTCATCGATTCCTGTACCAGCCACACATGTGGCTCCCACTGGGTTCTGGTCATTGTGCTTCTCTTTCTGCATCGCAGTCCTAGAGGTGGGAGCTTCTTGCAGACACTAATTTCTCAGTTACAATACTTTGAGTGTAAGTTTGTGCTCTTAGCTTTCTAGTATCTGTGTGACCAACTCCCAGTCGAGAATCCTCTGGAATTCCTCACTTGGCCTCTATTTCCTCTAGGCTCTGAAGAACTGAAGGACTCCACTGGCAGCAGACCAGGTCTCCTGATTCCCAGTCTCTCATGATCCTTAGGAACTTATGCTGACGAAGGGGTAATTCTCTACTTCTGTGTTTAGAAAGCCCCGTCGTAAGGCAGAATAGGGTTTAGGCATGCTTCCCCAGGAAATAAAATCCATCTGTGTTGTTTTAATGAGCTGTGAGTTTCTACTGAGTTGGCCAAAAAGGTCATTAGGATTTTTCCATAACATCTTGGCTCAGCTACTGAGATTCTGAGGTGGTTCTGTGGTGGTGGTTTAGTCGCTAAGTTGTGTCCGACTCTTTGCGAATCCCATAGACGGTTGCCCGCCAGGCTCCTCTGTCCATGAGATTCTCCAGGCAAGAATCCCAGAGTGGGTTGCCATTTCCTTCTCCAGAGGATCTTCCTGACCCAGGGATCGAACTCTTGTCTCCTGCACAGCAAGCAGATTCTTTACCACTGAGCCACCAGGGAAGCCCTTGTAACATCTTATAGAAAAACCTGAATGAACTCTTTGGCCAACCCAATGCTTTGATGATTCTGAGACTCACTGATGTTAAGCTAGAGTGGTATGAAAGTCTCAAAGAGTGGATAAATGTCAGATTCTGAGCTTCCAGGATGAACAGTGTGGGGTTTTGAAAGATACTTTAGTCATGATCCTGTAACAGACATCAAAACATAAATTCTCTTTCAGGGCCAAGCAGGGACCACAAACTCATGACGCAAGCAGGGTATGAGGGGTCCAGATGCCAGATGGTGGGGACTGGGCATGCAGGATGGAATGCCCCGTTAATAGGAGGTGACCCCACTCAGCTCTAGCAAACTATCACCCTGTGGGATTGTGAGTTCAGCCATCAATCTCACAGGGAAACCGGAAACTTCCATTTCTGTTCCAGATCTGCCCAGTTTTTCAATGTTGTTGACCAACATAATTTAAAAAAACCGCAATGACTCTGGAGACCAAATGCACTCCTGCAAGTCAGATGATGGCTGTGGACAGCCATTTCTGGTGTGTGGCTTAGTGGCTAAGAATGTGTGCCCTGCATCCAGTTGTCTGGATTCAAACCTAGTCTCTGCTTCTTTCTAGCTATGTGACCTCTAGCAGATTACTCAACCTCTCTGTGCCCCAGCTGTAAAATGTCATGATCACAGCCCCTATAGCTCTAAGGATTATGATGAAGACAGACTTGGAGAGAAAGTCAAAGTCGGTATTATGCCCTATGTGACGTGGCCCTCTGCCCCTACGCTCCCACCAGTCTCCCCACTGCCTTCCTCAGCAACAGCCTCTCAGCCCCAGGTGCACTGCCATGAACATCGCAAGCAGGTTCCCACCTCAGGGCCTTTGCACTCACTGTTCCCACAGCCACATGGCCTGCTCCTCCTCCAGGTCTCCCCTGATGTCACCTTCTTAGTGAAGCCTTCCCTGACTACCTCATTTGAAACTGCTTCACACACACAAAAGCCTCCCATTCCTCTTCTCTTTTCCTCCACAGCACTTATAACCTCCTAACATTCTATACATTTTTTGTTGTTGTTGTTTGTTTTGGCCATACTCAGTCTTAGTTGTGGCTTTCAGATTCTTTCAGTTGCAGGATGTGGGATCTAGTTCCCTGACCAGGTATTCAACCTGGGCCCCCTGCGTTGGGAGTGCAGTCTTAGCCATTCAACCATCAGAGAAATGCCCATTCTATACATTGTTTAAATATTCAAGTATCTGTTTTCACTGTTATAACCACCACAAAGGCAGAAATTTTTATTCATTGTGTTTACCACTCTGTTCCCCGCTCCCCAAATAGTACCTGTATCACCTACGTGCTCAGTAAATCAGTGTTGAATGAATGGGAATAAATAATGGTCCCTGCCTCATAAAGGATCCGATGTGATCGTCCCTATAGCGTGCTTAGCCCAGAGTCTGGTCAGCCGTGAGCCATTATGGTAATTCAGGTTCTATTCTTGAGGGTTCTTAGTTGCCAAGCTTCTGTGAGTTAACACATGTAAAGCGCCTTAGAACAGAGCTTGGCACACAGTAAATGGTAGCTATTATTATAATTAAGCTTCTATTTTCAAAGAAGCTTCAGTGCCAAGCTTCTGGGAATTAGTATTTCCCGTCTCAGAGCGAGAGCTGGTGTTTCCACACGGCTGTCACAAGCTGACTCTCTACTCCCAACTCTGAACTCATCCCTCCAGCCGCTCTGGCCTCCTTGATGCCCCACCCCCTCACCTAGGTGGCTCCTCCCACCCCGGTGTCAGGCTCCCTCCCTCCCCTTCTCTGGTCTCTGTCACCTCAGGGAAGTGACACCACTATTTAAAACTGCACCCTCTTCCAGAACTGTACTGTTCTCTGCTCTCGTTTCCTCCACAGCGCTTACCACCATCGAGCATGTTGCGCCTTTCTCGTCTATTTCTTGTTTACTACCTGTCCCCACCAGGGGCCCCTTCTCACTTCCAGGTAAGCTCCATGAACACAAGGATTTTATCTTATTCACTGGTGTGTTCCCAATGCTTTAGCACACAGCCAAAGATTGAAAAGGAATTTGTTAAATGAATTAATGGCTCACAGTCCCTACCTTGCAGAGTTATTCTAAGGGCCTGATGATCTCATGCAAATAAAATGCAGCACTCTGTTAAGTGCTGGGAAAATGGCAGCTGTAATTATAATTAAGGTTCTATTTTTGTGTGTTCCTAGATGCACAACTTTTCTGAGTCAATACACTGAATACATAAAGCTCTTGGACTGGCGTTTGGCACTCAGGAAACGCTCAGGAAGCAGAGCTATGATTATAATTAAAGTCCTCTTTTGTGAAGGTTCTTGGATGAAGGGGCAGAGTGCGCTCGCTGTCTTCCACAAACGTTTTCTGCTTCTGGGCACTTGGCAAGACCGCCTTTCCCACACTCCCTTGCAGCGAGCTGTGGTCATGTGATTAATCGCTCAGCCACAGAACGTAAGTGGCAACGGTATGTGCCCCTTCTAGGCTGGGGCTTCTAAGCGAGCATGTGAACCTCTCCTCTTCCACCCAGAGCCCCAGCCAGGGACATCCAGCCATGATCATGTGAATGACAAAAGGATGGCCTGGGTCTCCCCAAATCACCATGTGGAAATTACCTGCAAACCAGAAACAGCTCCCCCCCCCCACCGGACTATCATGTGAGTGAGAAATAAAATCCTCTTGTGTCTGAGCTTGCACATCATAGGGTCTATGATTAAATACATGGAAACCACATTGAACTATGCACTTAGTAAACATTAATTATCGTGGCAACAATGATCCTAAGGTTTCCCCAAGAAGGAGCCTGGGGATGGTGAGGTAAATGCCCTGGCGCATGCCTCACATACGAGCTTATACACACACACACACACACAGGCACATGCCTCACACACTTTAGCTTACATATACACACACACACACACACACACACACACACCCCCCAAAGGCACACTGGACCGACACACAGAATTTGGCTTTTATTCTGGCCTTCACATGTCTACTGCTAAGACGACACAGATTGGAGGTACCCCATCCCCTTGACCACCCCAGTGTCCTCAGCCCCCTCCTCCCACCCCACCCGCCCCACCCCAGCCCTCTAACAGGCGCCCGGATCGGGGGCTCTGCCTACACCTCCCCGCGGGCGTGCAGCATGAAGTGCCCGTGCAGCTCGCCGAGGCTGTCGAAGGAATCCTCGCACTCTGTGCAGTGGTAGGTGCCCTCCTCCTCCTCCTCTTCCTCCTCCTCATCCCTCCCGGTGGGTCGGCCCTCCCCAGCCCGAGGCGCGCCCCCCTCTTCTTCCCCGAGGGCCCGGCTTTCAGGGGCTGGTGCTTCTTGAGGGGCTACCACAGGGCAGCAGAGCCGGCAAGGTGGGGTGCCCGGCGGGGCCTCCCCGAGGGGTGAGCGGCCACAGAGCTGGCAGGGCTGGGCTGGGGGGCCGGGAGGCTGGGCCGCACGGGGGGCCCGGCGGGACGGGCCCCCACGGCCCCCGCCCAGGCGCTGCTTCACCTTGTAGCCGGGGTCATATTCGGGATCGTCAGTGGTCTCCTCCTCCTCCTCTTCCTCCTCGTCTTCCTCTTCCGAGTCTGGCTCTGAGAGAGTGTATTCGGAGTCAGAGGAATGCTCAGGGCCTGCAGGGGGTGGTGGGTAAGGAGACAGTGCGTCACAGGACAGAGGGCTGTGCCTGGCTGTCCCCTCCCAGAGCCCCATGCAGACTTGCCGCAGTATTGGGCCCCACCCTGCTCTCCGCACTGATGAACCCCCATTGCACAGAACAGCCCAGCACACAGGAGGTGCTAGGAATCTGTGTGTCAAGCAAATGCACATCTTTTAAGAACTGCATCTTAGGGGGTTAAAAAGAACAAAGTAGGAGAAGTAGGAATAATAAAAACAACAGTGATAGTGTCCACTGCTATTTTAAGAACTTTGGGGTTTTTTTGGCCAGGCCGTGCAGCATGCCGGATCTTAGTTCCTCCTCCAGGGATTGAACCTATGCCCCCTGCAATGGAAGCACAGAGTCTTAACCACTATACTACCAGGGTATTCCCAAGAATCTTATTTTTTATAAATACTAACTCAACTTGGTCTTTATAGTCTAACTCTCACATCCATACATGACTACTGGAAATGGTTTTTCCAGTAGTCATGTATGGATGTGACAGTTGGACCATAAAGAAAGCTGAGAGCCAAAGAATTAGTGCTTTTGAACTGTGGTGTTGGAGAAGACTCTTGAGAGTCCCTTGCGCTGCAAGGAGATCCAACCAGTCCATCCTAAAGATCAGTCCTGGGTGTTCATTGGAAGGACTGATGTTGAAGCTGAAACTCCAATACTTTGGCCACCTCATGCAAAGAGCTGACTCATTGGAAAAGACTCTGATGCTGGGAAAGATTGAGGGCAGGAGGAGAAGGGGATGACAGAGGATGAGACGGTTGGATGGTATCACCGACTCAATGGACATGGGTTTGGGTGGACTTAGGGAGTTAGTGATGGACAGGGAGGCCTGGCGTGCTGCAGTTCATGGGGTTGCAAAGAGTCGGACACGACTGAGGACTGAACTGAACTGAACTCAACTAATCCTTACAAAAACCCTGAGAGAGTTACTATTACTATCCCTAAGTAACAAATGGGGAAACCGAGGCATGGAAGTGTGGTGACTCACTGGCCTCCAGTCACACAGCTAAAAGGGAAAACTAAATGTGGGTGATGGCCTAGCATGGCTCATTTTAGGGAGGCAAACACTTGAGCAGATATTTCAACAAATTAAAACACATATATATACATACTTTGAAATACATGGTTTTATAATAATATATACGCATGCGTGCATGCTCAGTCACTTAAGTTGTGTCTGTCTCTGCGACCCCGTGGACTGTATCCTGCCAGGCTCCTCTGTCCATGGGGCTCTCTAGGCAAGAATACTGGAGAAGGTTGCCATGCCCTCTCCAGGGGATCTTCCCCAGCCCAGGGATCGAATCCACATCTCCTGCACTGCAGGTGGATTCCTTACTGCTGAGCCACTAGGAAGCCCAAGAATACTGGAGTAGGCAGCCTATGCCTTTTCCAGGGGATCTTCCCTACCCAGGGATCGAACCCACGTCTCCCACTGCAGGCAGATTCTTTACCACTGAGCCACCGGGAAACCCTTTATAAATATATATATATACACACACATATAAGCCCTTTATATACACATACATATATATATGTATCTACACACAAAAAACATCTAGTAAAGTGAGTTAAAATATTTGTAAGAATAGGTGTATTACTGTGATTTCATGGGTATGAAGGACATGCCTAGGACAAATTTAAGTTTGCATAAAGTAAAAAGTGTAAAGTGGATATACAGGGAAGGGTGATACCAACAGCTGTTATGGGGGGGGTGGTGTGGACCCCAGCCCCAGTCAGAGGAAGCCCCTAGTGTGGTAGCAGTGGCAGTGTGGGAAATACCGGCTGCTTCAGGAGTGGTGGCCTGAGCCTGCCGAGAACACCTCCTAAGACTGCGACAGCTTAGCCCTGCATCCATGGCCCTCCGCCTTAGTTTCCTCCAGCAGCGTACAGGGACCCCGTTACAACTGGGCCAGCCACATTCCTCACATCCCTCAACACCCAGGCCAGACCCCACCTCAGGGCCTTCGCCTCCCTTTCTGCAAATGGACTAAGGCTTGATCCCTCCCTTCTGTCACATCTCTGCTCAGGTGTCATCTCGGTGAACACCTGGTCAGTGAGTCTGACTGGCAGTCCCTCCCGGGCACTCCCTACGCCCCTCACTCGGCTTTATCTGTCTCCTCAATTTACCGTATGCAACTCCTGCTATGTGTTTACTGCCTGTCCCTGACAGCAGGGGCTTTGTCTCATTCATGGCTGTGCCCCTAGCATCTAGAACACTTTCTTTGTGCCTGGCATTCAATTTGACAGCCTTTTCTGTGGCTTTCCCATGTGCTGGGAATGTCTCCTGTTAGCCTTTAGGACCTTCCTCTCTGGTGAGGGCACCCCAGATCTCCTGATTCCAGGCAGCCAGTCACTTCTGCCCTCTGACTGTCCCAGTCCTGAACCCTCAGGGAGGTGCCCATCCGAAGTTCTTCCCCACTGATCAGCAGACAGGCCTGGGCTGACTCACTGCTGGGTCGCCAGCATCACCCAGCTTGGAAGCCCAGGTTATAAACGTTTGTCCCTCTCTGTGGCTCCCTCTGTCTCTTACTTGTTCCTGCCTCTGTCCTGCTGTCTCTCTGCCACGTAAAGAGCCTTGGCGTGGGCTGGTCCCTCGGCCTGGAACGCTGTCCCCACTCTGTCTGCCTGGTGACCTCCTTACTCATCCTTCAGGACCCAGCACAGGCTCCATCCTCCTTGAAGTCACCACCCTGAAGACTTCAGGTGGGGGGTCTCTGCCCTCTTCCCTCCATCCTGGCTCCACCTCCCCGTCACTGCCCTAAGGGCTGCAGCCATCTGGGCCCCAGAATGTCTCCCCCATCAGGCTAGGAAGCCCTTGGGGCAGGGCTGACTCATCTGGGGTCAATAGGATGCATGGGTGGGATGAACAAGGGCCGCCCTGCTCTCTCTCCTCCAGGCCTTTGCCTCTGCTCCCATCCCACCTGGGACGACCTTTTCCTTCTTAACTAGCAAACTCCTGCTCCTCTTTAAGGCCCCAGCTCCACATCACCTCCTCTCTGAGGTCCTCCCTGACTGCCCAGGCAGTCAGTGCCTCTCTCGTCTGGGTTTCCCCTACCCCCAACATACCCTGACCTCCTGGCCTGTGCAGTGACCGTCTGGGTGTGGAGACTGGAAACTCCTGGAAGGCAGGACCTGGGTCTCACCCCTCTCTGCACCCTCTCCTTATCCTGAGCATAAGGCAGCCTGAGGAGCCATATATGCTGAAGAGCTGTGAAGCACACCTCCAGCTTTGGGCTGAGGCCCCACCCCTCCAGCTTTGGACCCACCCCTCTTTCTCCTCCCACCTCTGACTTCACACCACCCCTCCAGGTCTTCACTGCCCACTGTGACTTCACAAAGTTGGCTTGAACAAGGCAATCAGGTAGTCACCTGTGGCTACCAGACCTTTTGTGTCCACCGTGACTTCCAGGACCAGGAGCCCTTTCACGGCCACCATGCCTTCTCCACCTACGAGAGCCCCAAAGCCCAGTACGTCTCCGGCACCCACTGGACCCCCGATGCCCACAGCATCTCCCAAGCCTCCCGCCTCCTTGAAAACCCCCAAATCGGCAGTGCCCAACAGCCCTCCGACATCCACCAAACCGTCCACAGCCCCCAACTCGGTCACAAGCCCAACCAGTTCCAAATCTCCCAAATGGGCGAAGACCAAGACAGCCCCTTCTAACCAGCCCAGCCACAAGTCGCGAGTCCACAGCCGGGCACGCACGCCCAGCAAAGCCAGCACCGACACCCGGGCCAGCACTGGCACCAGGGTCAGCAAGGCCAGCAAGGGTAGCGGGGTAAGACGCCCCCGGCACCGAGGCACCCACAGCCGGGGCAGAACTCCTGGCAGAAAGGGAAGCCGCAGCTCCAAGCGGTCAGCCAACAGGGCCAGCACACCAAGCAGGATAAGAACTCATGGTGCCAGACCAGGCATGCCCAGCAAGGTGAGAACTCCTACTTCCCAGCAAAAACAGGGTAGGGGGAAAAGTTACAGCCAGCCTAGAACCAGCAACCAGGAAAGGAGTGAGAGCCAGCCTAGAAGTGTGAGCCATAAGAAGAACTACAGCCCCCCAGGAGCCTCTGATATGGGAAAGGGTTCCAGCCCGGCTGCAACCCCCAGCAGGGCAAAAAGTTACAGCCCCACTCGAACTCCCTTCGAGGAGGCAGGTTACGGCTCATCTCCATCATCGTCACGGAGGGTGAAGAGTTACAGTCAGATGATTACTCCCAACAAGGAATGGCGTTACAGCCCAACTGAAGCATTCAGCAGGGTCGAGAGTTACAACCAGCGTAGTATGCTCAGCCAGCCCCAAAATCACAGCCGGTCTCGCAGCCCCAGCCAGCCCCAAAGTCACAGCCAGTCTAGAACACCCAGAAGGGCAAGAAGTCACAGTCGGGAGAGGGCCCACAGCAGGGTGAGAAGTCACAGTTGGAAGAGAAATCACAGCAGGGCAAGAAGTCGTACCCGGAGGGGAACTCCCAGTCAGATGGGAAGACAAAGTCAGTCAAGAATCCGCAGCAAGGGGAAAAATTATAACCAATCTAGAACCCCCAGAAAGGAAAGAAGTCAGAGCCAGTCTAGAAGCCACAGCAAGGAGAGAGGTTACAGGCGATCTAGAACCCACAGCAAGGAGAGAGGTCGCATATGGTCTAGAACCCCCAGCAAGGAGAGAGACCACAGCCGATCTAGGACCCCCAGTGAGGAGAGAGACCACAGTCGATCCACAACCCCCAGCAAGGAGAGAGAGTACAGCCAAACTAGAACCCCCAGCAAGGAAAGATACTACAGCCGATCTAGAACCCCCAGGAGAGAGAGAGATCACAGACGATCTCGAACCTCCAGCAAGGGGAGAGATGACAGCCGATCTAGAACCCCCAGCAAGGAGAGAGATCAGAGCCAAACTAGAACCTCCGGAAAAGAGAGAGATCACAGGCGATCTCGAACCTCCAGCAAGGGGAGAGATCACAGCCGATTTAGAACCCCCAGCAAGGAGAGAGATCACAGCCAAACTAGAACCTCCAGAAAAGAGAGAGATCACAGGCGATCTCGAACCTCCAGCAAGGGGAGAGATCACAGCCGATCTAGAACCCCCAGCAAGGAGAGAGATCACAGCCAAACTAGAACCTCCAGCAAGGGGAGAGATCACAGGCGATCTCGAACATCCAGCAAGGGGAGAGATCACAGCCGATCTAGAACCCCCAGCAAGGAGAGAGATCAGAGCCAAACTAGAACCTCCAGAAAAGAGAGAGATCACAGGCGATCTCGAACCTCCAGCAAGGGGAGAGATCACAGCCGATTTAGAACCCCCAGCAAGGAGAGAGATCACAGCCAAACTAGAACCTCCAGAAAAGAGAGAGATCACAGGCGATCTCGAACCTCCAGCAAGGGGAGAGATCACAGCCCATCTAGAACCCCCAGCAAGGAGAGAGATCACAGCCAAACTAGAACCCCCAGCAAGGGGAGAGATCATGGCCGATCTAGAACTCCCGGAAAGAAGAGAGACCACAGCGGGACCAGAACGTCCAACCAAGAAAGTGACCCCAACAAGGAGAGCAATTCCAGCCAATCTACAACCCCAAGCAGTCTCAGCAGGAAGGGATCCCCTAGCAGAGCACAGAGTCCTAATGAGAACAGAACACCTAGCGGGACAAGGAACCACTCGCGGTCAAGATTTCTTAGCAAAGCCCCAGTCCCAAACCAGGATGATACCCAAGCCGACACTACCGCCTCTAAGGCTGTCTCACCTGGAGAAAGGTCCTCATCATCTTCTTCCAAGCTGGCGTAGCCCCCAGTCTCAGCTGGCTCACGGGTCTCTGTCATGGCCGGGGGAGGGGACAGGAGACAGAAGCAGAGCAGAAGCTGGGCAGTGTCCCTCCCTGGCCAGCTTTCCACAGCCACACCTTGGCCACAGGTCCTCTAATGTGGATGTTGGCACGTAGAGAGGGATGCTGGACAGGGGAAGGAAAGACCTGTGGTGACAATAAATTTTAACATAGCATCTGCCTCCCCAGGACTCAATGTGCTCAGTGTGGGTAAGGCAAAGGTGATCCCAGCTCTGTCCTAGACTGCCTACAGGGCCTTGATTGCAGGCTCTGTCCCTCTTGTAGGCTTTAATTTCCCCATCTGGTTCTCATTCAATGGGGTGTGAAAGGGTAATATTCCAAATTATTTAACAAGGAGTACTAACATGAGCACCAATCAGGACTGAGGGTGGAACACGGGCCTCTTGCCAGGCATTAATCCTTTACTTGCTAGGCTGTGGGTTAGCCCGGAGTTGGGAGAAGACTCCAAATTGGCAAGCAGGGGTAGGGATTACTTGGTATACTGGTGATACACCAACCAGTCTAGAAGTCGTTCTGTATTTAAACAACTAGTATGGCTGCACTTAATTTGTGACTGACAGCCCTAATTCTTTATCAGTTTACACCTTGGCAAGAGGATGTCTAGGTCTGAATCCTGAATCTGCCACATTCTAATTGTGCAGCTTCAAGCAAAGGGCCTACTTTCTCTAGTCTATTTCCTCCTAGGTACAAAAGAGTCTTCCAGAGCTGAATTTATGTACTTGTAACCATACTGAGACAAATTATTATCTTTGTACAGATGAGGAAACTGAAGCACAAAGAGGATTAACAATTAGCCCAAGGTCGTACCAAATGTAGGTGGGTGAACTAGGATTTAAAGCCATGTCATCCTACCTTTCAAAAAATGATCCTTCAGCTGAAAAGATTTTTTGAAAATTGAGTAAATTCATTTGTATCAAATGCTGGTATGTGGCAGGTACTCCATTAATGGTGGCGATTACTATCCCCAACCCCAACCCTCTATAAACTCCAGTCATTTCAGACTCTCACCTCTCTCGGTGAACACCGAGATTTTTCACAACTGTGTGCTTAGTTGCTCAGTTGTGTCCAGCTCTTTGTGACCCATGGACTGTAGCATGCCAGGCTCCTCTGTCCATGGGGATTCTCCAGGCAAGAATACTGGAGTGGGTTGCCATGTCCTCCTCCAGGGGATCTTCCCAACCCAGGAATCGAACCCAGGTCTCCCACATTGCGGGCAGATTCTTTACCAGCTGAGCTACCAGGGAAGCCCGTTCTTCACAACTGTGGGGCTTAGTAATCCTGCAATTGCTGTCTAGAATGGGCTCCTTCCCGACTCTCTGCCTGGAGAACTTTTAAATCTCTCTCTGAACCCACCTCGAATACAAGAACCTCTATATTTCTCCCCAGCCAAACACCACCTCTGCCTCTTTGAAGAAGCCTTCCGACTCCTCTACTTTCTCTCCCTCTTCATCAATACTACACACATACACACGGCACTTCTTTTGTCTCTCACTGTGCTCCTTGACAGCAGAGTGCCAGGCTGAGCAAATTATGAAGGGGCTGGCAGCCTCAGCTGCACCTCTTACATGCTGGGTATTGGGTAATATGGTGTCATGTTTAACGCTGGGGACTAAAGAGAAAAAGATTAAGATTGAAGCCTGGAGGAGGCTGAAGCATCGTAAAGCTGGCATCGGTGGCAGGTGAGCTTTCTAAAGACACCTGGATTGGGCTTTAAGGACAGAAAGAATTCATAAATGGCAGAGAAAAGTTCTTATAATACTCTACTGCCTATAGCGTTAGCCGCTCAGTCGCGTTCTACTCTTTGCTACCCCGTGGACTGTAGCCCACCATGCTCCTCTGTCCACGGAATTCTCCAGGCAAGAATACTGGAGTGGATTGCCATTTCCTTCCCCAGGGGATCTTCCCAACCCAGGGATTGAACCTGGATCTCCTGCAGATCCAGATTTTTTTTTTTTTTTTTTACCATCTGAGCCACCAGGGAAGCCCATTGCCTATAAGGCCCCATTTAATTTGGGAATTCTACCTCATGCCAGGGTAGGTTGTCAGATTTAGTAAATAAAAATATACAACATCCAGTTAAATTTCAATTTCAGATACACAGATGGTCTTTTAGAAATGTACATCTCAAATATTGCATGGAACATAGTATATTAATCAATTCTTTGTTGTTTATCTGAAATTCAAATCTAACCGGGTGGTCCATATTTTAACTGGCAACCATACACCAGGGACAATCAGAACTTCCTATGGGATTACCAGGAGACATTGCTCAGCAGTCCTGCCTACCCTTCCCCAAGCCCACAGCACATTAAGTCCCTTCCAGAGTATTCCAGATGTCAGATGGAAACATTCCTTGGTGCTCAAGTCCCATTCCTACAATGAATATGGGGGCCAGACTGGCTTCCACGATCTTAGAGGGGAATAAATGAGACTCCTTCACTACCATAACACAGTGCTGGAGACCCCACAATGTCCAACTCCCAAGGCGCCAAGCGCGAACATAATGGGCACCCGTCCCCACAATGTTAGGGAGAGGAAGCAAGAGCAAAATCTTAGGACTATAAGGACCAGTCCCCACAGTGCCCTGCTACCGCGATTTCTTCCAGGATGCCTTGGGCCTGTAACGACCACCTTCCAAGGCGCTCTTCGTCAAAGCATTCCAAGCTTCCAGGACGCTCAGAGGAAAGTGTGTGACAAAAGAGACGGTTCCCCGCAAGAAGCTAGGATAATCCCAGAATGCTCCAGACCCATTAACGACTAGTAGCCAGACTCCCACAATGCTTCAGGGCAGAGCGTCCGGTTTTCCCAGGATGCCCCCAGAGCGGCACAGAGCCGCGTGGGGGGAGAAAAAGGAGCCTGGGTCTCGCCTTCGAGTCATCACAGCCCAAGACAGCTGCCGACTTCTCGGTGACGGGAGCCGTCACTCCCGTCATGCAGCGCTGCCGTAGTGCCCGCTTCCCAGCATGCCCCGCGCACCTCAATCCCGGACACTCACCGGCGCTGGCGGCCCCAGTTCTGGCTCGGCGGCAGCGGTTGCACGCCCAGGCTCTGCGCCTGCGCTGCAAATGGGGTAGGAGGGAGTGCGAGGGGCGTGAAGAGCCTAGGGCGCTTGCGCGACGAGATAGACCATTCCTGTCGCAGAGTGGGAAAGGGGGCTCTCTGGGTCGGGCCATCGGTGAGGCTCGCGCAGGGGGGTTCCGGGCTTTGCTCCTCGCTGTCCGGGTTTACTTGGTACAGTCCACAGCCGGACCGAACCAGAAACGGCAAGGCTGGCGCGTGCATGAGCGCTCGCATGAACGCGCCTACGGAAAATTGGATGCTCCGAGAGTGGGGTGGGGGTGCCAGCTCGGCCCGGATCCTGGACCCGAGGCCTGCTCATTTGCATAATCTTAGCGCGGGACAATGGGAGGCCTAGGGCGCTGGAGGGGTTGATTTGCATATTCCCCTGAGGGGCCATACTCCAGAGCGCAGAGATTAGCATATGCGGGGCGTAGAGGGGTTGGCATCGGGGGTGGGGGAGGGGCACTGACTCGAGCGCGTGCGCAGAGGGACTGCGGACTAGGGCGAAGCTGGCGTCCTCGGTGTAATTGGGATCAGTTTGCATCCTCTGTCTGGGCACGAGGACGAGACCCTTACCAACCCTCACCACCCCCCCTTCCCACAAGCAGGATAAACATTTATTGTTCTTTTGTGCTAGAGGGCACTATGGTTTCCGCAGCGAGCGTAGCCAGCATCTATGCTGCTGGCCTCCCAATCAAAGGAAGGAGATTCACATATAATCAGGGCCACAGCTGAGTGCTTAGGCTTGGGATGAGTAGAGCTGAGGAAGCTGTGGGAGTCACAGGAGGCGCATGCCCTAGGGAGGCTTTGGCACAGGGAAGAGCAAGGACAAAGGCCTAGAGGCAAATTGAAAAAAAAAAAGTTGAATGGTTTGAGGAAGTGAAAGCAGTTTAGTATGCCTGGAACAGAGTCAGGGAGGGGAAGTTCCTCCAGGTGAGGAGCTCAGACTTTACGAGGAGAGTATAGGAAGCTATTGCAGCATTCTTAGTCTTCCTGGAAATGACTCACTTTCCAACTGAAAACTCTTCAATGAGATCCCATTACACTTGGAAAGAAAATCAAAGGCTTTATCAGGTCCCTGGGGCTTCCCTAGTGGCTCAGACGGTGAAGAATCTGCATGCAATGCAGGAGACCTGGGTTCGATCCCAAGGTCAGGAAGATCCCCTGGAGAAGGGAATGAAAACCCACTGCAGTATTCTTGCCTAGAGAATTCCATGGACAGAGGAGCCTGGTGGGCTTCAGTCCATAGCATCGCAAAGAGTCGGACAGGACTGAGCCACTAACACTTTCACTTCCCTGGTAGCTCAGCTGGTAAAGAATCAACCTACAATGCAGGAGACCCCGGTTCGATTCCTGGGTCGGGAAGATCCCCTGGAGAAGGGATAGGCAACCCACTCCAGGATTCTTGGGCTTCCCTGGTGGCTCAGCTGGTAAAGAATCTGCCTGCAATGTGGGAGACCTGGGTTCAATCCCTGGGTTGGGAAGAACCCCTGGAGTAGAAATGGCTGGAGAATTCTATGGAGTGGGGTTGCAAAGAATCTGACAGGACTGAGCAACTTTCACTTTTCAGGGGCTATACACCTGGTCTAACCCCACTCACCTCTGACTTCACCCTCATCCCCTCCTCTATCCACTGGGTCCTGTCTACCTGAGCCTTACCATCTTAGGCACTTGCCGTTGCTGTTCCCTTTGCCTGAAAATGCTTTCTCCCCTGATCTTCGAATAACTGTTTGTTCATCATTCATATCCTGGCAGAGATGTCAATCTGAGAGGTTTTCTCTGATGTTTCTGAGACTGCACCTCCAGATTGGCTCTAGAGAAGTGAGTAGGTTATGAATAAAGCAGGATTGGCTCTCAGAGCCAGTGAGATGATTGTTGAAGCTGGGATTGACAGATGCATGGGGCTTTATTGTCCTGTTCCACTCTTGTATGTTTGATGTTTTCTATAGGAAGAAGAAAATAGTACCCCATAACCCTGTACTCTGCCTTTTATCTTAATAGTACTTGTGTGTGTGTGTGTGTGTGTGCGCGCGCGCGCTCAGTCATGTCCAACTCTTTGCCACCCCCTTTGACTGTAACCCCACCAGGCTTCTCTGTCCATGGAATTTTCCAGGCAAGACTACTGGAGTGGGTTGCCATTTCCTACTCCAAGGGATCTTCCCGACCCAGAGGTCTAACCCCCACCTCTTGGCATCTCCTGCAGGCAGATTCTTCACCATTGCGCCACCTAGGAAACCCAACAGTACTTATGGCAATCTGAAATTGAGTTTTGTTTGTTTTGCTTCCTTGTTGTAGTATTTTTTTCATAAAAGAAAGCAAGAATTGAGTCACTCTTTTTCACTTTGGGTGCTCAGTGCCTAGAACAAGATCAAGTCTGCAGTTAGCACTAAGCTGTCTGGAACACCTAGCTTTTGCCTGTTTTATTCACTGTGGCATCTCCAGCTCTTTGAGGAGCACCTTGTACAAAGTAAGGTTAATATATTTTTTACTTGAAAATAAGAATCACTTGTTTAAAATTTAGATGAATGAATGAGGGGCCAGGAATGCCAGGTTCAGGAGCTTTGACTTGGTCTAGAGGTGAACGGAGAGCTAGGGAAAGATTTTTGAGCTGGCAGGGATAGGTTTTGACAGGGCAAAATGTGAGTAATTGAAAGGTCCTCTAGAGATTGATGTCAAGGGTGGGGATAAGGCAGGGGAAGTGTCCAGGCTATTGAGTGCGGATAGGGTAGCTCAGTGGCTACTGAAGGGACAAGACAGTGCTTTTTGGCTGAAAGACTGACCAGAAAAAACCCAGGTTTCTTGGGAGGGTGGAGGTGTCCTTGGAGATGTAAGGACCCTCTCCTGACCGATACAGTCTACCAGCAATCATCACCCTCCCTCCCCCTCCCTTAGTCCAGCACCCCTCCCAACATGGTGCAGGTCTGGGCAGAGGGACAGACACACAGCCACCCCAGAAACTTGTTCTCTCCTCAGTTTAATGGTGGTTAGTGGGATTGCCAAACCCCCTCCCCGTTCCCCTCCCAGCCCCGTACAAAATGTGTTGTTTTTTTTTTTAAACAAGAAAAAGGGGGCAAAAGCCAGGAATGGGGGGAGGGGGTGCAATCTGATATTTTCATACAGATTTTTTATTTTTTTAATATATTATATATAAAACCATAGAGAGCAATGCACCCTCCCCCCAGACTCCTTTCCCCCTCCCCGGGGGGCCTGGAGGAGAGATGGGGAAGGCCCCCCCAGGAGTGGGTGGACAGAGAGACAAAGATGGATGGGACAGATGTGAGGAGGGGAGGGGAGGAGAGCCCAGGAGCTGGGGAAAGGGGACTGGAGCAAAATTGGGGCTGTCTCCCTCACCGCCCCCATCAAAGTTATGACACAAAGACACAGAATCCCTGTTTCCACACCCTCCCCCCACCCTTACCCCCACCGTGCAAACATGGCTTTGCAAAGAGGTGCCCAGAGCTCTGTGGAACTCCTACAATGGCTGGCATGGGGTCTGGGACCCCCAAAGAAATCTCTGTTCCCCTTCCCTGCCCACCCCACCCTTCCCAGAATCTGACCCCTCCCCACAAGACCTGGTTCTGCAGCCTAGGGGCCTTGACCTTCCCCCAGTTATCTTACCCCAACCCAATCCCTACCGCCCTCCCTGGACTTAGGGGGTCTGGACCTTTGGCCCTTGCCCCCCCATCGGGGGACCCAGACCTCTGGGCTCTTGCTTCTGGCCCTTGTAGAGACCCAGGCAGCCAACACCCCATCCCTGTCCAAGCGTCTGAGGTGTTAGTGGTAGGGGGAGAAGCCCACCATCCCAGACTCTGGTAAATGTCTTTGCAGCTGGCAGTGGGGTGGACCCCAGCCCAGGCCCAGGCCTGGGATGGAGGTGGGGTCAGATGAAGAATTCTTCTTTCCTCTTATGTCCATCGCTGCCATTGAGAAAGGCTTCTCTCGCTTCTCCCTGCTCATCCAGGCCACTGGCCTCATGGGTCAGATAGGAGCCTGAGGGGTGGCAGACCCCACCCCCGGCAGAGGCCACAGATACGTGTGGACCCAGGAGTTGGACGGGGAGGCAGACAGAACACATCAGATGAAGAGGGAGAGATGGAACATGCAGGGAGAGAGTCAAGTCCAGGGAAGAGCAAAACAGGGGCAAAGAAAGAGAAAAGCAGAATTAGGAGGACTTAACAAGTTCGCTGAAAGATCAACCCTTATCCGTTCTCTAGGTGGTATCCCCTTGCTCCGCTCACAACGAATTCGCCAATTAGGAATTCAAACATACGTCCTTTATTCAGTTCCAACCCTTCACCCCTTTCAGGATCCTGGACTGAAAGACCCGCCCCTTTCGGGATCTGGGCCTCAAGTTTCCAATCCTGGCTCTACGCCCGCCCTTTGTCGAATCGGGCTCTAGGCCCCACCCCCTTCTGGAAGCCACAACCAACCACACCCGTCGCTGAATTTGACCCCGCCCCCACTCACCCTTCTGCCGTACCGAGCACCAGACCATGCCCACCAGCACACAGATGATCAGAAACACCAGTAGCGCCAGGATGCCGCCCACAATGGCGTAGGGCACCGACGTCTGAGCCTCTACCACCGCACCAGGGTCTGCCAGAGGGACAGGGCGCAGGCCCAGGTCATCAGAGGACGGTCCCAGCCCGGGCCCATAGCTGGCAATGTCTTAAACCATTCTGCACGCCACGTCCAACCGTGCCCTCCTACGTACCACGTCTCGCAGATTACCGCCACCTGGTGGGCCCTTCCCCTGGCGCCTTTTTTTTTCTCAATTAGCAATAATTGCGCCTCGGATAAACCTCATTGACTACGACACTGCCACTGAGCAAAGCTCCTGACGCCTTTCTTGATGTTCCACTAATTCAAGGGATGCCTATTGGTTTGTACACTGCCTGACTCGGCCCCCAGTCATTTCGCTAATACCTACCTGCCTCCTCCCCCCACTTCATTCCCCAGAGAACAGAAATAGAACATCCTTTTTCTTTGACTTCAGACCTAGGTCCCTTCCCATCTTGTTTAAAACGCTCCAGGTATTTAAACCGCTGAGCTAGGGCCCAGCCACTCCAAAATTCCTGCCGCACTGTCATAGGAGCTAAACACATAACACTTCTTTGTGCTAGCGACCTCCAACTGCTTTCTATATTTAGCTCATAATTTTTACAACAACCCTATGAGGTAGGTGCTGTTGTTCATTTCCACTTTACCGATGAGGAAACTAAGGCACAAAGTTATCTGCAACAGGACGCTGCAGAACTGAATCTGAACCCAGACAATCATTCTGGTCCCAGAACTATAAGAACTCTGTGGGCTTTTGGCCCCCTGGAATCATTCTTTGCATAGGTCGGCGCCTCAAACACCATCCAATCCATTCTGCCTGTTCCCAAGGCCCAGTCCCACCCAGGACGGCGAGGAGATCCCGGGAGGGCTCGTCCCTACGCTGAGCCCTGCCCCCAGGTCCTCACCGTAGACCACGAGCACATAGAGCGCCCTCGCGTGGCCGTGCTTGTTCGACGCCTCGCAGGTGTAGGTGCCGTTATCCGCGGATACCAGGCCGGGCAGCGTAAGCGTCTCCCCGACTGCCTCCGCCCGCTCTGGTAAAGACTCATTACCGCGGTTCCAGCGGATCTGGTTTGGCCTGGGCGGGGATATAATGAGAGTTAGGGACGCAGGTGTCAGCACCCAATTCTGACGTCTCAGAAATCTAGATACGCGACATCTCCAAATAAGACAATCCTTACTAGACCTTTCCTTCCTTGAAAACCAAGAGTCCCAGGCCCAACTTCTACCCATCAGCAGGATCTCAGGAATCCTAGCCCTACTCCCCACCCCCAGCCCCTTCCACCCTGAGAATCCAGGAGACTGGGGACCCACAGCTTCCTTCCTCACCATCTAGCCCCAGACCTCTTTTTTCTCAGGATTCAGAAGGCTGGGTCTCAGCCCCCTCTGTTCTTCCAGCTTCAGGTGTCCAGGTCACCTGTTCTCCGCAGGACCCAGGAATCTCAGACCCCAAAGCTCACCTGGGGTTCCCCGTCACAGCACACGTCAGCACCAGAGTGTCTCCCTCCCTCACCACAGCTTGGGAGGCATGGATCCGAGCCGTGGGGGAGTCTGTGGGCAGGAGTGAGATGGGAGAGTGGTTATCTGGGTTATGCAGGACTAGGAATTCTCCTGGGGGCAGGTGGCAGGCACACTGGAACCCTCCTTCCCCGCCGGGTGCTGGCCTGCCAGGCACTTACACTGCACGTCCAGCACGTACTGCGTCTGCTTGCTGTGTCCGGAGGGTAGCGCCTGGTTCTGTGCCTCGCAGATGATGATACCGCCATCGTCCTTGCGGTCTACACGAAACCGCACTGTGCTTGCCACGCTCCAGACCTTGCCATTTTCCTGGCCGCTGGTCACTCCTGCCAAGCCCCGCCCAGAAACTGTCAAGTCAGGGCTATGGCTCCGCCCACTGAAGGCACACCCTCCCACCTGGCCAATCCCAAAGCAGGCTATTTGCCATGCTCCACCCCTTATCCACAGCCCCGCCTCTAGTATTCCGAACCACGCCTCTCTCCAAGCCAGGCCAACAACCCCGTGTCTCTTCCCAAAGCTCCTCGCTCTTTCACCCCACGCCCTCTCATCTAACAATTCATTCAGTAGGTATATATTGAGTGGTGGTTTAGTCGCTAAGTCATGTCCAACTCTTGCGACGCCACGGACTGTTAGCCTGCCAGACTACTCTGTCCATGGGATTTTCCAGGCAAGAATAATGGAGTGGGTTGCCATCTCCTTCTCCAGATCTTCCCAACCCAGGGATTGAACCCAGGTCTCCTGAGCTGTAGGTGGTCTCCTGCGTTGCAGGCAAATTCTTTACCGACTGAGCCACCAGGGAAGCCCAATATATTGAGTAGTAGTGTCCACCAAACCCATGCACTCTTCCTCAAGCTTCATCCATATATAAACCAGCCTTTCCCAAGCCACACCTCCTGGAACCCCGTCTCTTAAGTCTCGCCCTGCGCAGGCGCCTCTCCAGCCCACTCCCATCCTCGCCCCCAGGTTGTACCTTTCAGTTCCTTTCTGTCCCGGTACCAGCGCAGGACGGCAGCCGGGCGGGACCGTGGAACAAGACAGCTGAGCTCCACCTCGCCGCCCTCCACCGCCTGTTCCCGGACCTCCACTATAGGATTCTCTGGGGCCACTGCCACAGGGAGAAGGGGACAAGAGGGAGGTCAAGCGAGGGACCAAGGCGGGCTCAGAGTAACCAAACTGCAGGATTTCAGGGAACAAAGGGTCAAACATAGAGGCAAGAGGTCATTTACTGGGAGCAGATGTCCAGGAGGTTAAAAACAGCCAGGGTCAAGTCTCAGGATAAGGGATGAGCAAAGGAGAAAGGAGACAGGATGGATCTAAGGAGGGGGAGGCCGTTACCTAGTACAGTGAGTGTGGCAATCTGGTGGTGGGTGTCCTCTGTGTAAAGCTGGCAGAAGTAGCCCCCCTCGTCCTCCAGGCGAGCATCTGAGAGCCGGATCCGTACCCGGCGCGGGGAAAACTCCTCAAGCTGGAAACGCTCATCCTTCAGGGCTAGAGAGTGAAGAGGTGGGAGTGAACTTGGGGAATCCGGACCTCAGAAGTCCCACCTTTCCTCCAGGAGCTTAGAATTCGGCCCTCTCTTTTCTCCAACCACACCCAGGTGTCAAAGGTGCCCACCTAGTTACTCTCTTGGGTACCCAGAATGTTTCAGGCCCTCTCACCCGACCAGGAGTCCAGGCCCCAGGCCCCTCCTCCCTCAGATCCAGGAGACCAGAGGCTTAGCTCTGTCTTCAGTCAGTCCCCAGCCCTCTCCTCTTCCAAGACTCAGGCTCTGGGCCCCCAGCACGCACCACGGGTACCATTGAAGAAGAGGGTCTGCCGGGCGGGGTTCTGAATGACAACTATGGATCCATCATACTGGTGCAGTCGGCAGGTTATCTCGGCCACCCCGCCCTCAGCCACTGTCACATTCTCTGTCTGTACTTCCTGTCCTGCCCCTGGACCAGTAGACAGAGAAACAGGACAAGAGACTCATTGAGGGGTACAATTCAGTCTTTGCTCTCTCCCTCAGATCCTCACCCATCCAAACTTTCAGTACCTCTTCTTCCTGTCTCATGCAGTTCATTACACCCAACATTTCCTGTGGGCTGGAGTCCAGGAGATGGATAAAACCTGCCTGCTGCTCTAGAGGAGCTGCAATCAAGATCCAGTGGATCTGAGGAGTGGGTGGGTGGGCAGCACAGGTCACCCTGGGAGCCCAGAGGAAGTGGAGACTAAGACCACCCAGGGAGATGAGTGATCAGAGAAGATTCTAATAGAAAGCTCCATTGGATCCACATTTTAAAGAGTGAGCAATCCACTGGGTATGGGAAACTGTTGTGTGTTCACTAAACCCCATCTTTCACACCTGAGCACGTGTCTTAACTTGTCTGCAGAGATGGGCGAGATATTCTTCCCATCCCTGTAGAGTTAAGTTTCCTGTTCTTCCCGTTTTGGGTTTTTTTTTTTTTTTTTTAAGGCTGTGCAGCACAGCTTGTGGGATCTTAGTTCCCCAAACAGGGACTGAACCCCCAGAAGTGCAGAGTCTTAACCACAACCACTGGACAACCAGGGAAATTCCTGCTGCTCTTTCCATTAATGAAGCACTCTGACCCTGTGAATCTGGGGAGGGCTTGTGACTTGCTTGGATCAACAGAATTTGCAAGAAGAGATATTGAATGAGTTCTGGAGCCTAGAGCTCAAGAGACTTCACAGCTTCCACTCATGCCCTTTTGCTGCTCTGACACTGTTGGGTGGAGATGCCCGGGGAAGCCTCCTTGAGGATGAGAGACCACACGGAGAGAGAGATGCCCAGCCAAAAGCCAGCACCAAATGCCAGCCACGGGAGTCAGGCCATTCTGGACTATCCAGCCCCCGTGGCACCACCAGGTGACTGCAGCCACATGAGTGACCCCAGTTGAGACCAAGAGAAGAAGTGCCCAATTGATCCAATCCAAACTGCTGATTCCCAGAGTCATGAGCAAAAAACATAATTGCTGTTCAAGCCACAATGTTTTGGAGGGTGTCTTAACACCGCTAAAGTTAACTGGTACAACATACTGAAGTGAAAGTCACTCAGTCATGTCCGACTCTTTGTGACCCCATGGACTGTATAGAATTGAATTCTCCAGGCCAGAATACTGGAGTGGGTAGCCGTACCCACTCCAGGGGATCTTCCCAACCCAGGGATCAAACCCAGGTCTCCCGCATTGCAGGCAGATTCTTTACCAGCTGGGCCACAGGGGAAGCCCTCAAGGGACAACACACTATTAGGCTACATTTCCTAGGATCCCTTGTGCTTACGTGGGGCCCCATGACTGATTTCTGGCCAAAGGCTGTAGGCAGAAGAGAGAAACACCTCCTCCAGCCTAGTTCATCTCACCTGCAGTCCTTCATGCTGGCAGAATGGAGAGGACTCCTAGGAGCCCAGAGGAGAATAAGATTACAAGCTGGAAGGAGTCTGGGGCCCTGACTTTCTGCCCCGTGTTACCTGCCTGCACAGGACTGTAGCATGAGCGAGAAATACATTTTTTTGTTAAGCCATTGAGATTTCAGGGCTGTTGTTACAGCAGTTAACTTACCCTGATTAATCCATCAGAGGAACGAAGTAAGGGATTAGTAAGGGGGTGTTTCCAGCCAAGTAAACAGTGCAGAGTAAAGCTCAAAGCTGAGATTAATCATCATCAGCATCATCAATGTCACTGTCATCTTCAAAATAACAATAACCATCATAGCTAGTGTTTATTAGGCAATTTCTGTTCCAGGCATTTAATCATCACAATACCTGGATAAGGGAGGCACTATTATCAATCCCCAGTTTTTTTTTCCATTTCTCATTTTTTAGATGAGAAAATTTGCTCCAGAGTGAGAAAATGACTTGGCCAAGGTCACAGCCTGAGAGTGGCAGAGGCAGGATCTGCCTCGAGGTCTCCCAATCCCGTATCCTGCACCTACATCCACTCCTGGTTGTCTGGGTGAAAGGTGTCCAGCATTGGTGAGGATTGTGACATGTGCTTGTGAAGGGTCTCAGCCAAGCTACAAGATCAGCTTTTATCCTGAAGGCCAGGAACTGAAGCAGGAAAGCGCCATGATCAGATTTGATTATTCACTTTTTTTTTTTTTTTTTTGGCCATGTCATGTAGCACATGGGATCTTAGTTCCTTGACCAGGGATCAAACTCATACCCCCTGCACAGGAAGCAGGGAGTCTTAATCACCAGACCACCAGGGAAGTCCTTGGTTATTCACCTTTAAATTCTGGATAACTATTCTTTCATATCTCTTACATTCTGTCTCATTCATTCATTTGTGCTGCAGGGAGGTTTTCAGGGGCTGGGTGCCCAGGGATGAGTCAGATGAGGTCCCTGTCCTGGAAGGCCTTCAAGATTTATGGGGAGGTAGACATAAATCACTGTAAAATCCCATCAGAAGTGTTTCAGTCCCTGTAAGAGGGATAGGTAACCTGATTTGGGGGCTGAAGGGTGGAAAAGATTAATTCCGAAGGGTGGGGAAAAAGCAGACATCTAGCTTCCTAGTCAGTATACACTCTTCCCTTTCTCTTTAGTAAAAGAATCCTGATTGTATTTTATGGTTGCCCTGTGCTGTGCTCATCAGCTAAGTCACGTTCAACTCTTTGCAACCCTACACCATGGTTCCTCAGTTGATGGGATTTTCCAGCGTAGAATACTGGAGTGGGTTGCCATTTCCTCCTCCACGAGATCTTCCCGACCCAGGGATCGAACCCACATCTCCTGTGTCTCCTGCATTGGCTGGTGGATTCTTTACCAATGAGCCACCCGGGAAGCCCTAACGGTTGCCCTATATCCAGCAGAAAGAGAAATTTCCCAGACTCCCTTGCAGCTAAGTGAGGCCACATGATAAAATTTTGTCTGACTAGATATCAGGAAAAGCGTCATGTGATCATTTGAAGGGACTTTTTTTTTTTTTTTAATTTGGCTATGCCAGGTCTTAGTTGCAGCATGTCAACTCTTAGTTGTGGCATGTGGGATCTAGCTCCCTGACCAAGGATCAAACCCAGGCTCCCTGCATCAGGAGCATGGAGTCTCAGCCACTGGATCACCATGGAAGTCGCAAGGGAGCTTTTTAAAGAAAGGGGACAAGTCCTTTTTCCACCTGGTCACCTTTGTGCTGCCTGAAACTAGGGTGTGATGGAGTTCGGGAACTGAGAACTGGAAGATGCCTGGATCTCTGGTGATGATGTGGAACTATCATAAAAGCCTTGGATACCAACTTCCGGCTTCTTTTATCTTTGAATATAATGTTTTGTGAATTTAAGCCCCTCTTAGGAGTTTATCTAGCACTTTCCTGAATAGCAATCTTAATATGTCCAATCCTGGCACCAAACATTTTCCTTCCCATGTTTTCTCAGTCTCAGTAAATGTCACAACCTGGTTGCTCAGGCCAAAACACCTAAAAATCATCCACGTTTTCACCCTTTCCCTCACCTCTAACACCCACTCCATCAGCAAGATTTATCCATTCTGCTTCTAAAATATGTCTCAAACCTGTTCACCTTTGTCACATCGTCCAGTGACACTATCTCTGACCTGAGACCTGGTCCTTCAAGAGCTACTCGTGAGTCTCCCTACTTCCACACCTGCCTCCCTGCAAGACCAGTCTTAACACATCAGCTGGATAGTTGCAGTGCGTGGGCTTTTCCTGTGGTGGAGCACAGGCTTTAGAGTGCGCAGGCTCAGTAGTCACAGCTCATGGGCTTAGTTGTCCTGAGGCATGTGAGACCTTCACTTAGACCAGGGATCAGACCCAGACCCCCTGCATTGGGAGCGTGGACCACCATTAGCCACTGGACTACCAGGGAAGTCCCCAGAACTCTTTCTATTTCATCACCACTTTTATTTCCTGTATGGAAATTTCACTGAAATTATTTTATTCATTTGCACACTTGTTGGTGGTCTGTCCCCCATTACTCGAATATACACCCCATGAAGGCAGGATTGTAATCTCTTGGGTTTGTTGCTGCACCCTAGTGCGTGAAGTGTGCTTGACCCTTGATAAATGTCTGGAGAGACAGATGCCTGAATCTCATGTGCTAGGCATTTCAACCTCACGACAACTTTGTGACATGGCATTATTCTCATCTTAAACACTTGGGTTGATCCCAGCTGGACCACTTGCCATCTGTGTGACCTGGGACAAATGGCTTAACTTAACCCTCCTGAGCCTCAGATGCCCTGTCTGTAAAGTGAGGATGACGCCAGGGCCTGATTCACAAGAATCAGCCCAGAACCTGAGGCTCAGAGAGCCCTCCGCGCTGCTGTTATTACAACCTCCAGAAACTTGCTTATTCCTGTGAAAACTGAACTGGCCTGTTTGCACGCCCGGGCACTTTTTTAAAAAAAACATCTTGAAGACTATCTGTGGATCCTGGTCCTCAGGACTAGCCCCCCATTTTACAGATGCAGAGAATGAGGCTCAGGGGTCCCAGGCAAGTCAGTGGCAGAAACTCAACATCTCTTGGGTGCCCTCAGGACCTCTGGGTCTGCACCCCCCCACAAACATATTCCCTGCTCTATGCTTGAGAGAGCACATGGGGTAAGGGTGGGGGGGCTTTTGTTTTATTCCCTCCCCCTCCTGAGGAGTCAGTAACCAACAGCATCTGTGCCTGGAATATTAATGTCCCAGAAGCTTTTGTTTCAGGGTTGGGGGGTGGTGAGGCAGGACTTTCTGGTCAGCGAGGGGTTGAGCTTTGGTGACTGGGGCACTGGCCCTTTAAACTGCCTGGAAAAAAGGGACTGGGGAGGGTTTGGGAAAGAGTGGCTGAGCAGGTGATGTGTAGAGACCCAGAATCCAACACTCTCCTCCTTTAGACCCAGGAATCCAGCCCCCCAACTGCCTCCTCTCCCAGGATCCAGGAGTCCCAGTTCCTAGCTTCCTTCTCCATCAGGATCAGGAATGTGGGTTCTCAGCATCTTCCCTGAAATCCAGAAGTCGCAAGCCCCCAGCCTTCTCCCTCCTCAAATCCAGGATTCTGGGCCCTCACCCCCCTCTTCCTTCAGGAACCAGGGGTCCAGACTACACAGCTGGTGGATGTTTCCACGGAGACTAAAGGGAGTGGGGGGAGCACTTCCTGGGTCCTGAGTCAGCGAATACCCAAGGGAGTCTCAAGGTCACAGTTCCAGGAAGGTCACAGCCGCCCCCTCCATATCCTCTCCCCAGGGGGCTCATGGCATCCTGCCTCCTCCCCCCTCATGCTCCCCTAGGGAGGTGGTACATCCCTGCGTCCTGACCGAACCCCCCCCCAGCCCCCCATCAATGGCGGAGTCCGAACATCCTCACACAAAGCATCAATTCTTCCCCAGCTCAGCCTTGTGAAGGCGCCTGTATTCGCAGGACCTAGGCATCAGGGTCCCAGCCCCTCCTCCCTCAGAAACCTGGAGTGGGACCCCCGCCCAGGACTTCTTCTCTCAGGACTCGGGAGTCTGCACCTGTACCCCACCCTCCGTCAAGACCCAGGAGCCTGGGATCCCAGCGCGCATCTCCCTCTGGACCCAGGAGTTCAAGCCCCCCAGCTCCCTCCTCCCTCAGACCCAGAGTCCAAGACCCCAGCCCCTCCTCGCCCGAACACAGAACCTCCTAGACTTCTTCCTCAGACCCAGGACTCTAGGCCCCCGGCTCCAGGATCTCCTGGGAACTTTTGGCTCCAGGGACACAGTCGTCAGCCCCCCAGATCCACAGCCCTGTCTCCCCAGCCCTCTTGCCCCCCTCCCGTCTGTGAGGCAAGCAGCAGGTGGGGGCGTCGTCGGGGTGAGTCAGCAGCCTCGCATACAAAGTTCCCCCTGTGGCCCCTACGTTCCTGGGATATTCAGAACTCCCTGGAATCCGGGCCTGGAGCCCAGTCAGGGGGTGGGGGAGTCCTCCGGAGGTTCCTCCTGGGTGTGGGGTCAGGGGAAGAATTCCTGCTCCCGGAAGGGTGCACTGAGCCCTCGCTGTCTTCTCTTCCACCCACAGCACCCTCTATATTCACCCCCTTCCAGAAGAGCCCGGACTCTGCTGCCGCCCTCTTGCCCCACTGGGTGTCTGCTGAGGTGCCTCCGTGCCTGGTTCCTAGAGGACCTACGGGCCTGGGGTCCGCACAGGCGGGAACCAGTGGGTGCTCGGGTCGTGGTGCCTCAGGCCACTGGGTGCTGGCGAGTCCGGCCCCCCCACCCCCACCCCACCCAGAGAGAGAAAGCTGCCTTTGTGTTCCCCAAGATGGGGATAGGCCAGGCTCGCACGACATTAACCCACCCCAGGCCCCAGCCCTGCTGCGTCTAAGGTCTTGGAATCCCTCGCGGAACCTGACCCCCTGCTCTGGGGATGCGGGCATCCGGTTCATGGGTGGGTGGGGGCCAGAGGCAGAACCCTGCTTCTCAGAGTGGCCGGCCCAAACTTGAGGAGGCAGGGAAGAGTGAGTCCCTGGGGAGGGAAATATTATTCGGGATTAACAAACTCTCCCTCCATCAGCCCCACCCCCAACTCTTAACAGACTCTTCATCTTTTCTCTGGATCTAGAGGTCTGTTCTCCATGCTCCCTTCTGGGCCATCCAGAGCCTGGCCTGTGGGTCTCTGTTTCTGCCTGCCTAGATCTCTGGGCAGGCAACCCATCCTTCTCTCAATCCCTCTCGCCCGCCCACCCTGGACCCTTCTTTCTGTTGGCATACATCTCATCATCCTTTTCTGATATTCCTGGTAGATGAGGGAGCCAGGGAGAGGAGAATACATTTTTGAAAGGGCATAAATGAACCCCAGCTCCTGTCCCCACTCCTGCTGGCTGGGCAAGTTGAGAGGGGAAGGGGAGTGACAAAGAGGGGAAGGTGGGGACCATGGACACCTCCTACAATCTGGTGGCCAAAGTCATTCAGAAATAGCCAATGAAAAGGAAAGCAGGCAGGGCCCCTTGGGATCAGATACTTCAGCTGCCTACCCCATGGTTTACAGGAGGGGAAGTGAGGCTCAGAGGGGGATGGGGCAGGGAAGGACCCAGAACTACACCCAAGGAACCCTGGTTGCAGAGTGCTTCCCAGGACACTTAGCTCTCTCCCATCTGGTAAAGTCCCACGTCATTTCATCTAGAGAAAGTTTACAGAAGGGATTAGGGCACCAGGCAGCAGAGACTGAAACCACAGGAGGGACAAGGCTGGAGAGCTCCCTCCCAGGAGTGCTGGCGAAAAGATTCTCAAACTGGGGAGGTGGTCCTCTTAGGCAGTACTCTGATTCTGCGAATCCAAACTTCCACGATTCTAGACCTCAGAGGTGTCAAGATTTGGGATCTCCGGAGGTAAAGGTTTCAGAATTTTGAAGGTGTCAGGAGGCTAGAATGCAAATGCCAGCGAGGTTCTAGAATTTTAAAGGTGTCAAGAGTCTAAAGACTTTGGGCTTCTGGAAGCCAGTGGTTCTAAAACACACTCAGGTTCTCTGTTCACTGGATTCATTGGTTCTAGGAGTCTATGAGCTGGCCTAACAAAGAAAGAAAGAGAAACAAAAGTGGATGGAGATGTAGCTAAAGTACTAACACGCTCATCTGGGAAATTGTGGCTTGTCTGCCACAAAGAGAGGAGGTAATGGTGAAAGTTCTGAAGCGATGACAGAAGACTATAGAAGAAAGCAAGGTAGAGGGTGACAGGCTTGCTCTCAGCCCGTCACTTTGCCCTGAGGAGAGGAGAACCACACTTTGCCTCAGCTCTGGAGTGGGGAAGGTGTCCCTGCACCCAACTTGCCAGAAACCCCTTCGGGTGTCCAAGCTGGAGTTCCTTTCCTTTCAGGTCACCGAGTTCAACACCCTCACTTTACAGAAAGGGAAACTGAGGCCCTGAGAGGGAAGGGTGCTTGCCATCGGCTACACTGGCAAATGGCACGAGCCAGAATTTAAACCCAGACAGGCCCCCAACCCTGTGCCATCTGGTCACAGCTCCCAAATTTCTACAGGACATCCAGCCCTCCCCCTTCTGCTCAGCTGCCTCCCTGGTATCCGTTCCCCACTACCCCGAGTGGCTTCCCCTACCAGGGAGGGGGTGACTGGTAGCAGGTACCAGGCACACACAGTGTGAGAGTGTGAGTGTGGGGGTGACATTTCCTGACCTTGTCCTGAGTCTCAGGGTCACCCTGTCTTGGAGGACTCCAGCTTTTCACAGTGCATGATAAGGGTAGGTGGAGGGCTCCCTGGATGTCCCGGAGGGGGCTTCTCTCTAGAGAGTGGCCTGGGTGTGTGAATGGGTGGGGAGGGGCAGCGTTTGGAAGGCCTCTGTTGGATCCACGTGTGTGCCCACATGCCAAGGTTCCCCACACACTTCACACACACACACACACACACACACACACATGCGCGCGTGCACATTTCCCTCCAGGGCCCTTCAGGATGCCCTGCCTGACTCAGTTCCTCTCCAGGGGCACAGAGGGACAGAGAGACACAGAAATGAAGGATGGTGATGGGGAAGCCCAGGATGGAGGATGTGACGGTCGATAGGGGAGGCAAAGAGACAGGGGACAGGGACACAGCGGGACAGACAGACAGGAGAGAGTGGGAATGGGGGAGACAGATGACAGGGAGGGCTAGAGAACCAGGGATGACAGAAAGAGAGGGGACAAGGGGATGGGACAGATGAGGGACAGAGAAGCAGAGGTGACAGAGAGACGGGGCAGAGAGGGAGGGCAGAAACAGAGGGGCACAGAGAAGGGAATGGAGAGGATGCTGGCGGAGGGCGGGCAGAGTGACCCAGTGAAAAGAGACAGAGACCAAGGGACAGAGGTGGGGGACAAAGACAGGCCAGAGAGCCGGGGGACAGGGAGGCAAGGAGAAAGGGGGACAGTCAGAGAGACGGACAGTCTTGGAGACAGAGGGACAGAGGACAAGGGTAGGGGGACAAGGAGAGAGACTGAGGGACTCAGAGACGGGCGGACAGAGGGACACAGGGATCGGACAGAAGGACAGAGGGGCCGGCCTCGAGAAGGCTGGCTTGGGGCTGGAGGGGGGTCTCGGGCCCTTTGTCCCTGCCGGGATCAGGGCCTGTGCGGGGTTGGGGGGGCTGCGGCACGGTGGCCGGGCCTGCGCCCCCTCCCCCGCTCGCGGCTCCTGGCTCGCGGCTCCCGGCCCGCGCTGCGCTTTGTCCCGGGGAGGGGGGCCCGGCCCGGCCCCGCGCGCATTGTTCGGCCTCTGCGGCCCCGCGACTGCCCGGCTGTCACCGCGGCGCGTCCCCCGCCCCGACCCGGCCAGCCGGCCGACCCCGACCCGCAACCCTACCTGGCCCCGCCGCGGCCGCCCACAGCAGCAGCAGCGGCCACTGGAAGCGCCGGGCCCGGCCCATGGTGCCGCCGCCGCCGCCGCCGCCGCCGCCGCTCGCTCCCGGCCCGGCACCTGCACCGCCCGCGTCGCCCGCCCCGCCCCCCTCGCCCCGCCCCCTGCCCGCCCGGGGGGCGGGGCGCCGAGGCCGGGGCGGGGCCGGCGCGGGGGAGCGGACTGGGAGACGCGGGGAGGCCCCGGGCAACCGGGGAGAGGGCACCTCTAGAGGATGCGGGGAGTCGGAGGGGGGGCCCCGGGGAGGGGACGAGCAGGGGGCGTGTGCCGAGGGGACCCGCGGCCAGAGAGTGTGGGCGCTGGGTGAGGGCAGAAGTGGTGGGCGATGATGCGGAGGCGAGCGCGGGCAGGTGCTGTGAGGGGCAGTGTGTCGTAGGAAAGGTGAGGGTGCTGTTGCAAGGATGCGCCAAGGTGCGCGTGGGTGCGAAGGGGAGGGAGTTGAGTGAGGACGTGTTTGAGGCTGTGAGCGTCCAGGGAGAGGGAGTTTGGTGGGTAAAGTGAGTGGGAGAGGTGTTCTCCGGACAGGTGGAGGTATTCCGTGGGTGAAGGTGAAGGGGAGGGTGCACATATTCCAGAGGGGAAGTGAACATATTCTAGGGGGGGGAGTGAAGGTGAAGGTGTGAGCATGGAGTGGGGTATAGGAAAGGTGAGAGTGAGACGTAGTCTGTGGACAGGTGAGTGTGAGGTTGAGAGTGTCATGTGACAGGCTGTGAGCTGAGCCACCTTGAGAGGGAAGGCAACAGCCTGGTGTCTGGGCAGGTCCTGGACCTCCCAGGGCAGGGCTAGGCTGGGCTGGGGTCAGGTCTCACCCTTCCCCCAGGTCCTCACCCGGAAACTCCGTGTTTCTGCATCATTCCTGGGGTGGGAGAGGCTCTGGTGGACGCCCAAGCCTTTAGCCTCCCCACCCTGCGTCCCTACTCTTCCGGCCCCAGCCTCTCTTTGCGTCCCCACTGTCTATGAGCTCTCCCCACTTCTTAACAGAACCAACAATGGGAGCATTGTTCGTGCTGACTCACTCCTCCAGACTTGGGTCCCTTTTCTCTCCTGGGAGGTGAGTCTCCCTGAGCCCCCTTCTGTTGGACTTTGTCGACCTGGTGCAGGGTTATCACCCTTATGAGCCAGGAAGAGTGAGAAATCATGGAAGGTAGGAGATTTCAACCTCTTCTCCAATCATTTGACAATCGGGGAAACTGGGATATGCCAACTATGAAAATCCTTTATCTCCATCACTACCCAAAACTCCTCCATTCAGGTCCTGCATCGGACTTCAGCTCCTGGTACCTTTTCTGTTCTCAGTTCCCAGCATCCTCTCTGTCCTTGGGACCCAAGCTCCCATCACTCTCTATGTGCCCAGGACCACAGCTCCAAGTGACTTCTTTTCAATTCTCAGTTTACCTTTCTGTAAACTGGAGAAAGGTGTGGGGTTGGAAAATCTCCAGTCCTCCCAGAGCTCACAGTCTGTGTGTTGAGATAGGTGGGAGAGAGGTGTCCAACCTGGATTTGGGATACTGGGTTAGGGAGTAGCTAAGGGTTCTCTTTCCTCTCAAGAACCTATAGGTCCCCCACTCATGGCTCTAACCAGTGTCTCCTACTCCAGCTCCAGGGCACCCTGGAGGATGTTGGTTTGGCTCTCATCTGTCTCTTTTGGGTCCCACCTTTTCTTCCACATGAGGTTGTCCTGTCCCAGTCCTACTCCAAGTTACTGTATCCATTGGGATTTTCATGCAAGTGACGGAAAATCCAACCCAATTGGCTTAAGAAAAAGAGGATTGTTTCACATATAAAAAAAAGTCTTGGGTATGACTGACTCCAGCATGATCTGTCCTAATGATAAATGGTCCCCTTATGTAGTAGGATGACTGGTCGATACCCCTGGGACCACATATATGGGGCTTCATATTTGCAGAGAGATAGAGAGAGAAAAGGGCTTCCCAGGTGGCACTAATGCCTGCCAATGCAAGAGATGCAAGAGATGCAGGTTTGATCCCTGGGTCAAGAAGATTCCCTGGAGGAGGGCATGGCAACCCACTCCAGTATTTATGCCTGGAGAATCTCATGGACCTCTGAGCCTGGCAGGCTACAGTCCATGGGGTCGCACAGAGTCAGACACGAATGAAGCCACTTAGCACACACTCACATAGGTATATACCTGAGCTTCCCAGGCGGCGCTGGTGGTAAATAATCTGCCTGCCAATGCAGGAGATGCAAGAGATGTGGGTTCAATCCCTGGGTTGTGAAGATCCCCTGGAGTAGGAAATAGCGGTATTTTTGGTATTCTTGCCTGGAGAATCCTGTGGACAGAGGAGCCTGGCAGGCTATGGGTCATAGGGTTGCAAAGAGTTGGACACGACTGAAGTGACTTAGCACAGTGCACAGCACAGAGAGAGACAAAAACAGACTGAGAGAGCCAGGCTGTGGGAGACTGAGTAGAGGTCAGAGACTTGAAGAAGCTCCTTCAGCAGAGTGAGGAAATATTTTTTTCCCTAGAACCCTCCTTGAAACCTTCCATTGGGTCTCCTTGGTCCAAATCATGCTGCCTGCCTATCCCTGAACCAACATCAATGGCCAGAAGATGAGATGAAACTGATTAAATTAGATATGAGCCACAGGCTCCCTCTACCCCCAGGTCAGAGGTGAAATTAGATTTCTAAACAGAAGTAGATATTAGGGAGACAGTTGCTGTCCCCGCTATTTGGGGTGGCGGGGTGGGCTGTGCACTGTGGCCTTGACCATTCTTGGGTTTTTGAAGTCTTGGGATGGTTCAGAGTTTGTTATTTGTTTTCTCAGCATAGTTCTGCAAGATAATAGAAAATATATTGGTCTCTGCCCCTGGTTCCTGACACAGAGCTCCTGAAACCCTTGTAATTACCTAAGTGATAAGAACACCAGGAACAGCTTTTGTTCTAATATTTAGTCTTTGACCCTAGCTCCTAACTCAGGTCTCCTGAAATCCTTGTCATTTCTTGGGTGATAAGAGTGTCTTTTGTTCTAATAGGTGACTTATGGTGGACTCCTAAATGAGAATTGGTCCCCCAAAAGACCCAACTATGATAACGAACTTGAGATTTTCAGCTCCGCTCCCCATTCTCTTGAGAAGGGAGAAGGACTGAAAATCTAGTGAAAGATCCATGATGCCTTCGTGATGAAGCCTCTGTAAAAATCCCAATAGTATGGGGTTCAGGGAGCTTGTGGGTTGATGAACACACACAGGGGCTGGGAGAGTGACATGCCTGAAAAGAGAATGGAAGTTGTATGCCCCTGGGCACAGACCTTGCCCTGTGCGTCTGTTCCATCTGACTGTTCATCTGTATTCTCTATCATATTCTTTTATAATAAAGGTAAGTCACTGTTTTCCTGAATTCTGTGAGCCACTCTAGCGGGTTAATCAGACCTGAAGAGGGGATCATGGGAACCTCTGGTCAGAAGCACAGTCTGGACTTCTGATTTTCACTGGAAGTGGAAAGTATGGGACTGAGTCCTTAATCTGTGGGATCTGAGGCTATTTCTGGGTAGATAGTGTCAGAATTAAGTCATAGAACAGCCAGCCAGTGTCACAGAGAATTGCCTGGTGTGGGGAAGCACTCCCCACATTTGATGACCTGAAGTGTTGTGAGTGTGATCCTAGTGTGAGAGTAGAGGAGACGCACAGAAGAAAGACACAGTAGGGAAAAACTGAGTTGTTCCCTCTACAGAAAGAAGACTGGGTGGGCATTTTTCCCCAATACACATTCCCTCCTCCTTTGTTCTTTCCTAAGAGAATCCTGATTTTGTTCAGGCATCAACTTTTCTTTAATAGCCAGCTGATGTGCGGGAAGTCCTAGGAGTAGGGTCTGAATGTATTTTGTTAAATATTGTGGTTCCATGCCCCCTTCCACTGCAACGGGTAGGGCATGAAACAAATCAGGCAAATAAAACACGGGAAAGGCAAGTCACCCTGGAAGTTTGGGGATAAGCTTTCTTTGTTTTAAAAAAGAAGAGAAGAGATGGCCCTTTGTTATTGCTTCTGAATGTGGGTGTGATGCCTGGAACTGCAGTGGCCTTCTTGAGGCCATGAGGCAGATATGCTTGAATGAATCCTTTAGGACATAATGGAAACATTGAATAAGTCAAGCTAGGAACTGCCCTAACTCATGATTTCTTCTGTGAGATCATCAATTTCCTCTTTGTTTCAACCATTTTGAGTTGGGTGTCCTTTTAAATACAGCCCTGACCACCATATTGCCTGCAATTCAGACAGAATACATGGAGGCAGCCCTGCTTGCAGATTAAAACATTTTAAGTGGTAGTTTTCTTATTCAGTTGCTCCCCCATCCTTGTGATAGGATCTCTCTCATAGAGGTTGTTTTCCCAGCTCCGCCTGAGTGGGTTGCCTACCATGAGAATTGCCTGAGCAGTAGATGCTTGTTTACAACTTGCACAACTGTATGTCGTGGCTTTGATATAAACTTCCCTGGCCATAGCAGAGGAGGTTGTTGGCAGAGTCCTGACCCAAACTGGACTCCACCAGAGAAGTGTGAGAAGAGTCTTTTCATTAAAATATTACAGCCAGATACACGGAGTTTTTGGTACTTGACATTTCAAGGGCATGTTTGGCTACTGTGTTTGAGGCGGGAGGTAGTCTGTGAGGAGACAAAAATTAGGTGACAGCCCAGTCCATGAAGGAAACCACACACTCAGAGTGACCCAGAGAGGCAGATTTTGCAAAAGGGAGACAACATTGATTTCGCCCAGCTTTTCAATCCTGTTTCTTGTCCCTGGTGCAGCCCAGAGACCTAGCTCTTGCCTGGATTCTAAACTTCCAATAATGCTGTCGTTTTTTGCTTGAGTCAGCTCAAACAGATTTTATTTCTTGCAACTGAGATCCCTGAACAAAAACTTGGGAGCCATTAATGATGAGGTCCTGATTACAAGGTCTGGTGTAGAACATTATGAGAAATTCATCTCTAGCCTCAACAGCTGCACCGTGGGACATGTGTTTCCATCCTTTGATCCCGACTGTAGGGCATCAAGGGAGACACAGTCATACCCTCCAATCTCTGCCACAGGGTCTCATGGGAAATGCGGTCCTAGCCTCACTTTCAGCTGTAAGTCATTGTGGGAAATGTATTCTTAGCCTCCAACCTCTGCTGTGGGGGTATCATGATGAATGCAATCCTAGTCTCCAGTTATCACCCAGGGGAGCAACCTGAGGGTCCTGAGCCCACATCTCAACTGTCTCAATAAAACAAGTACACCTCCCTTAGACAAAAAGGTAAGGAAGCCATCCTCCCCCTCATTTCTAATAAAAACCTCACTCCAGGCAAACTTGCAAAAAAAACACAACCAACAAATCACAATTGAGTATACCTTCTAGCTGCTTTTTCTTTTGTTTACAAGACGGGAAGAAGAGAACATTAACCACAAGACACCGGTATAAGCTGACAGGACTTCAAAATTGGGACAAGGGTTGCTCTGCAGCTCATTACCATCTCATTGTAATATTAAATCTCTGCCCCCGGCACCATATTGGTACAATCCAATTCCTGTCCAGCCACCAAAGGGTCATTCAAGGGCAGAAAAGAGGAGTGCATTCCAGGAAATCAGTACTTATTTCCACAAATCAGGGTGACACGAGACCCCTGCCCCCAATAACTCTTCTTCACCCTTTTCTATAAAAAGCTTGTCCCCCACTTGTAATCTGGGAGAACGTATCTTTAGAGCATAGGAGATCCAACCAGTCAATCCTAAAGGAAGTCAGTCCTGAATATTCACTGGAAGGACTGATGTTGAAGCCGAAACTCCAACACTGGCCACCTGATGTGAAGAACTGACTAATTAGAAAAGACCCAAATACTGGGAAAGATTGAAGGCAGGAGGAGAAGAGGACAACAGAGGATGAGATGGCTGGATGGCATCACTGATTGGATGGACATGAGTTTGAGCAAGCTCCAGGAGTTGGTGATAAACAGGGAAGCCTGGCAGGCTGCAGTCCATTGGGTCCCCAAGAGTCGGACATGACTGAGCGACTGAACTGAACTGACCCCTTCTCCATTCCTGACCATTGAATAAAAATCTGCCTTGCAACAAACTTCTGGACCCACCGGTGTGTGTGTGGGGGGTGGAGCGGGAAGTGGGGGTTGCTTTTCAGGAAGTTTCTGCTGCTGTAGGGAATCACAGCAGAATGGTGAAAGTAGCCTCAATTTTAATTATGAAGCATCTCAGAAAATGTCATCTTAGCCTCACCTCTGCTCAAGGGTATCATGGGAACTACAGCCTTAGGCCAGGTTTTGTTGTAAGGTGCCACCCAAGATGTCCTCTTTCCTTCCTTCCCTTCCTACTTTGTTCGTGTCCTGGGCTCTAATCTAGAAACTGGGAATACAGTAGTGAGCAAATAAAAGGATTTACTCTTTGTGGAGATTCTTGTGGGGACAGTTAGCAAAAACCAGACAAACAAGTGATTATTCTAGCCAACCATTGCAGCATAACAAAATACCCCAAAACTCAGCCATGTAAAACCACAACCTCTTTATTTTATGATTATGTGGGTCAGGAATTTGAGCAAGGCACAGTGAGGTCAGTGTGGATTGACTCCTCAATGGGCTGGGGCCAACGGCCGGAGATGGATGAGCTGCTTCACCTGGGGCCATATATCGGAAACCTTGGTTCTGTGTGGGTTGAATTGTGTCCCTCCAAAATATGTTGAAATCCTAAGTCCCAGGTTCTACGAATGCGACCTTACATGGAAATAGGAGGACTTACATGCAGGGGGTGCATGATCCTTGGTCAGGGAACTAATATCCCACATGCTGAGGGATACAACCAAAAAGTTAAAAAAAAAAAAAAAAGGAAAGAAAGGTAGATTGGTATATTAAGATGAGTTCAAACTGGATTAGGGTGAGCCCCTAAATCCAATAACGGGTGTCCTCATACAAAGAGAGATTTGGTTCGATGCATGATACAGGGTGCTCAGGGCTGGTGCACCAGGATGACCAGAGGGATGGGATGGGGAGGGAGGTGGGAGGGGGGTTCTGGAAGGGGAACACATGTACACCCATGGTGGATTTATGTCAATGTATGGCAAAACAAATACAATATTGTAAAGTTAAAAAATAGATAAACAAACTAATTCAATAAAAAAAAAAAAAGCAGAGAGATTTGGAGACTCACAACCATATTGACAGGAAAGAAAGTCATGTGATGACAGGCGGAGACTGGAGTGATGGATGCAGCCACAAGCCAAGGAGTGCTGAGGATTGCAGGCAAAGAAGGCTGAGTGCTGAAGAATTGATGCTTTCGAACTGTGGTGCTGGAGAAGACTCTTGAGAGTCCCTTGGACAGCAAGGAGATCAAACCAGTTAAACCTAAAAGAAATCAACCCTGACTATTCATTGGAAAGACTGATGCTAAAGCTGAAGCTCCAATATTTTGGCTGCCTAATGTGAAGAGCTGACACATTGGAAAAGACCCTGATGCTGGGAAAGGTTGAGGGCGGGAGAAAAAGGGGGTGACAGAGGATGAGATGGTTGGATGGCATCACTGACTCAATGGACATGAGTTTGAGCAAAATCCAGGAGATAGTGAAGGACAGGGAAGCCTGGCGTGCTGCAGTCCATGAGGTTGCAAAGAGTTGGACATGACTGAGTGACTAAACAACAATAACCCGGAAGCAAGGAAGAGGCCACAAAGGATTCTTCCCCAGAGCTTTAGAAGGAGCATGATTCTGCTAACACCTTAATTTTTTTGTTTCTAACATCCAGAATTTCTGTTGTTTGAAGCCACCTCATTGATAAGCTTGTAGTCACTTATCATGGCAGTCCCAGGAAATGAAATCTGTTGGGTTTCTCAGTTCTCCTGCACTTTGCATCTGCTGGGGTTGCCATGTCCAGGGTAGCTCCTTTGTTCATTTAGCTGGTGCCTGGGCTGAGATGGCTTGGAACCTCTGGGGCTCTCTCTCCATGCGGCATCCATGCACGAGTAGCTTGGGTGTCCTCAGAGCATGGCAGTCTTGGTGCAGGAGGACATGGCGATCGGCTTCCCATGGTCCACTTCCACCATATCCTAGTTTTGTAAAATTTACTATTATTTATTTGGCTGTGCTGGGTCTTAGTCATGGCATTCAAACTCTTAGTTGCAGCATGTGAGATCTAGGAGCTGGGATCGAACCCGGGTCCCTTGCATTGGGAGCTTGTAGTCTTAACCACTGGATCACCAGGAAAGTCCAAGAGGTGATATTGACCCCATCCTTTTAGGCCACCACAATGACAGCTGGTGATATATGATTTGTGTGTGAATGTGCTCAGCCATGTCCAACTCTGCAACCCCATGGACTGTAGCCCACCAGGCTTCTCTGTCCATGGGATTTCCCAGGCAAGAATACTGGAGAGGGTTGCCATTTCCTACTGCAGGAGATCTTCCTGATGCAGGGATCGAACCCTCATCTCTTGCGTCTCCTGTATTGGCAGGTGGCTTCTTTACTGCTGAGACATCTGGGAGGCCTGGATATATGATTTGAGAAGATCTTAAAAAGAAATCCTGTCTCTGGGAGCGGGGAGGAAGGGATATGTTGGGAGCTTGGGATTGACATATAACACCACTATATTTAAAATGGGACTTCTCTAGTGGTTCAGGTGGTAAAGAATCTGCCCATGATGCTGGGGACCTGGATTCGATCCCTCGGTCAGGAAGATCCCCTGGAGAATGGCTCCCCATTCCAGTTTTCTTGCCTGGAGAATCCCATGGACAGAGGAACCTGGTGGGCCACAGTTCATGGGGCCACAAAAGCGTCAGACATGACTGAGCAACTAACACTTTCACTTTCATGTATATGTATAACTGAATTACACTGCTGTACACCTGAAACTAACACAACATTGTTAATCAACTATGTGTGTATGGTATACCCCAAATAAAATAAAAATTGAGAAGAGAAAAGAAACCCTGTCCTCCACCTGCCCCCAGATACCATGCAAAATGTTCTTTTTCTTCATAAACCATAGGGTCCCAGGGAAACACAATTTTGTCTCTGCGGGCTTGCCTCAACAAACCATGAAAAACGTGAATTCTGCCGTGTTGTGCTCAAAGAGTACCATTGAAATGGTAGTTCTCACAAAAAATAAATTTAAAAAAGAAACAAAAGAAATGGTAGTTCTGGCTTTTTCTCAGTTGGCCTGACAGCATCCTAGGAAATATAGCCCAGCCTTTATCTCCTGCCCCTGTAGCAGCAGGGGGATGAAGTCCTGTCCTTAGTCCTCATGGCAGGGCTCCCAGGGGTCATCTCCTATTCATCTCCTGTCTCAGAGCCCCCTAGGAAATCCAGACGTGTCCCTTTAGAACAACAAGATAGTCTTGACCTTTGGATGTGGGAGAAGAGACTGGAAGGTTAATGCTTGGGTCAGTGAGTTGGAAAGTTGCGTTTGGAAGCCAGAAATAGATGTGGAGGTGGCTTTGGGTGGAAGGCTGTGTGGGACAGCTCCCAAGGCTGAGGTCTCGAATGGCTGGGTCCTACAATATGGCCCCCTAATTCCAGGAGCCTGTGAAAAGGTGGCCCCCTCATTCATTCTCTCTGGAGAAGGGCAGATCTGGCCTTGTTCGCTGGTTCAAAAATCTTTATTTCAGTATAAAATATTAAATAAAACAAATATTAATAATAACAATAGCCGCAACCCTATCAATAATCATGTGAGCTCTCTCCTGCTGGCCCGTAGCCTTTTGCTAGCTTTTCTTCTCTAGTTCTCATAGTTCTGTCTCTGGGTAGCTGGGGAAATTGAGGCCCAGAGAGGGCAGCCCACTGGCCTGAGGTCACACAGCAAGTTGGTAGGGCTGGGAACTGAGGGAAGGGCAAAGGGGTCCTCTGGATCCAGCCAGTGGGGTGGGAATGTGGGGTTCAAGTGCAGAGGAGAGTGGCTCCCCACAGTCTGGCAGTCAAGAGCAGGCTGACAAAGAAGCTGAGGTGGGCAGGGCTGGGCTGGGGGGCGCCCCCCTTGCGGGGCTGGGCATCCCTGGCTGGATGGTTACAGCCATTTCCAGTACAGCAGGAGACGCTGACGTGGGTGAGGTAGAAGGCTTCAGCCACGTGGAGGCTTTGGGACCAAGAGGGGGTTGCACAACCTCTGACGGTGTAGCTCGTGTTCATCAGTCCTGAAGAGAGAGATGGACCATGTGAGATGCCAAGTTCTTGGGACTGGAAACTGGAATCTCACTGGGTGATGCACCACCTCTTGGTGGGTGCCACCTGGAAAAAGCAGCAGTTTTACGTCTGCCCCGGAGACCCCTGGGCTTTCCCTCAGACCCTTCCAGGGGCTCTGTGAAGTCAAAATTATTCTCGTAATAATGCTACAACCTCATTTGCCTTTTTTATTTTTATTTTTTTTTGCTCTCACAAAGGGTTTCCTAGAAACCCAAGGGCACGTGATCTTGCAACAGACTGAATGCAGAGGCAAATATGAGGGTCCAGCTGTCTTCTATTAAACCAGACATTAAAGAGATTGCAAAGAACAATGTCCATCTTTCTGCTCACTTTTTTTTTCATTTTGGAAAACGTCTCCTTTTTTTTTTCTTCCATAAAAATATGTTCACATCTCATGAGTTTTCAATTGTTCTTTTAAAATGAATAAATACATTTTAAAAAGTCTCTCGGTTTTCATTTGTAATGCAGTAAATAGCTACAGATGGAACTAACATAAACAATAAGTTTTAAGAGCACCAAGGAATTTTGAGACCCTAAAGACTGAAAAGCTCTGGAATAGAGGAACCTGCCCAGGACATCTCAGGATGGAATCTCATGAGGTCCACAGAAGTCCCAACCACCCACGAAGTTCCACTCCCCTACAAAGAAATCCGCTTGTCTGTAGAGCAGATATCCGCTTCCTAATGAAGGAGTCCTAAGTCCTTGCTACACTTTGCGTCCTCCTGAAGGAAGTCCTACCTTTTCCAACAAGACGATCCACCTCAATTAAATCCAGTCTCATAGGAGGTTACCTCTTGCAGACCACCCCTCACTCCCCACCCCCACCCCCGTAAATATCCAAGGATCCTCACCTCTAATGCCTGTCGCTTCCAAACACTGATTCATAGGGCCGCGGCAGTCAATGAGGAAAGTTTCTTCAGAGGAACACCCGTGGGTGCTGTTCCCCTGACAGCTGTAACACTGCAAGCCGTTTGGTGGCAGGTTTTGAATCTCCAGGACTTCGGAGAAGATCAGTGACAGAGAAACCAGGGAAATTAGCCCGAGGGGTTTCCCAGCAGTAGGTCTCCAGCAGGACTCCCACCTCTCAGCCAGAGATGTCATGGCGCCCCCTTGTGGTCAGACCTTGGAACAGCACTCTCTTTGGGCGGGGATGGGGGTTGGCGGGGGTGCTTCTCTGAGGCTTGTGACAGAAATCCCGACTCCCAGCTCCCCATGAACCCTCACCTGCCTAGACTCTGGGTAAAGCGAAACAGTCCCTGCCTTCGGAGAACTTACGATTTAGAGCTACACTGTCCCCGGACTTCCCTAGTGGTCCAGTGGTTAAGAATCCATCTGCCAACGCACGGTACCTGGGTTTGATCCCTGGTCCGGGAAGATCCCACATGCCGCGGAGCAACTAACCTGGGCCGCCACAGCTTTGGAGCCTGGGCTCTAGAGCTGGAGAACCACTGACTACTGAACCCCGCGTGCCCTACAGCCCGTGCCCCGCAACAAAAGGAGCCACTGCAATGAGAAGCCCACATACCGCAACTAGAGAGTAGCCCTCTCTCTGCAGCTAGAGAAAGCCCATGGGCAGCAACAAAGAGCCAGTGCAGCCATAAAAAGAAATAATAAATAAATAATAGAGCTACACTGTCCCATATGATAGGCACTAGCCACGTGTGGTTGTTTACATTGACACTAAAATGAATATGGAATGAAATCCAAAATGCAGTTCAAGTGCTCAATAGCCATATGTAGTAGAGGCTACTCTATTGGGCGATCAGTTTCAGAAATTTCCATCACCATGGAAAGTCCTGTTGGCCAATAATTGCTTGCAGAGACAGAATAACGCAAAGGATCTAGATTATACTCGGGGAGGGCAGAGTCAGGGACATCTTTCCTGTGGATGATGCTTTAAAGCTGAGACCTGATGAGGGAGAAATAGCCAGCCAGGCAAACTCCTAGGGGAGATTGTGTTCCTGGTGGAGGGTACTGTATGTGCAAAGGCCATGAGGCAGACACCTGCTGGGTTACAGAGAGCATAGCAGAACTTCGGACAGCATTTTAAAAGCAAGGGGAAGGCATTGAAGTGTTTGAGGAAGAGGCACATGCTTTGATTTATGTTAAAAAAAAATCACTCTTGCTGCTGTGTTGAATATAGGCTGTAGGGTAGCAGGAGGGGCAGCAAGGTCATTGCAACAATCTAGGCGAGAGGCCATGATGGCCGGGACCAGTGTGGTGAGCAGTGGAAGGATTCAAGAAGATGTAGAAGCTAAAGCACAGGTCTTGGTGAGGCTTTGATGGTCTCCTTGAATTCCCACAAAATCTTTCTTGAGAAAGGGCTTAATAGGTCTTTTTTTTTTTTTTTCAGAGGAGGAAGCAGAGTGGAGGGGTTTCCCTGTGAGCAAGCAGCCTGAATGCACCTCTCTGCCCCCAATCCTAGGTCTTATGCCAGGTCCCCTGCCCACTTACGTGAGCCCGCATTGCATCTGGTGGTGTTGCAGCACCGCAGGAAGTGGAAGGTGTGATTATTGTGGAATCCGATGGGGCCTGGGCAGCCAGGAAGGATGCCACAGCCTCTCAAGTGGCGGTCATCCCCTGGACTCTCTGTGGAGACAGAGGAGGTTAGATTGTTGCTGAGCAGCTGGGACTGGATTTGTCACCTGTCCGGTTGGATGGCATCACTGACTCGATGGACATGGGCTTGGGTGGACTCCGGGAGTTGGTGATGGACAGGGAGGCCTGGCGTGCTGCAGTTCATGGGGTCGCAAAGAGTCAGACATGACTGAGCGACTGAACTGAACTGAACTGAACATCTTCTGCTTCATCCTTCACTATAGGACTCTCACTGTATGAAGGGCAGCCATATATCTAACGAGGAGACACAGATTCCAGCCACCATGGGTATCGTTGGGACTTCCCAGGTGGCACTAGTGGTAAAGAACCCGCCTGGCAATGCAAGAGACATAAGAGATGCGGGTTCGATCCCTGGGTTGGGAAAGTCCGCTGAAGGAGGGCACAGCAACCCACTCCAGTATTCATGCCTAGAGAATCCCATGGACAGAGGAGCCTGGTGGGCTATGGTCCATAGGGTCATCAAGAGTCGGACATGACTGAAGTGACTGAGCATGCACACATGGGTATAGTCGTGTGGCTAAGTTCTGGTCAATATGATCTAAGTAAAAAGGTTTGTGGGACTTGCAGAAAGGAGAAGCTTTACAAAAGCAGGGCCACCCCCTTTTTGCCCCTTCTTTCCTCCCTTCCTCCTTTCTGGAACTTGGATACGAGGTCTGGAGCACAGGCAACCATCTTGGACCATGAGGCAATCTTGCAAATGGAAGCAACATGTAAGAAATGAGAAGGCATCTGGTGACTGTGGACCTGTCTTAGTGGCCCTAGACTTCCCATCACTGGGCTTCCTGTGTGAGTACTAACTTTCTACCTTGCTTACCTCCCTGTTATTTGGGGAGTTGTTGTTAAGTGCAGCCTTTGGGAGGAACAAAGCTGGGAAGGGGAGTTGCTGGCATGTTGGGGCTCACCTTTCAGGCTCTGGTGGGTTATCACATCCACGCACTGATCTCCAGAGTTGCGGCATTGCAGGCTCTGGTCCCAGCCCGTCTCACAGCTGAGGTCCACTGAGGCACAGGAAGCACATTCAAGGTAGCGGTTTCTGGTAGCATCTGGGGCTGTTTGGGGAGAAGCAGGAGGGTGAGACCCCAGGGGAGGAGTCCTAGAGACCCATCTTGCTAGAGGACTCTCCTGCACATCAGTTCTTCCTTATCCCATTCTTCATCAAAAAGTTCTGCCCATCCTATCTCCTAAATCTTCCTAGCATCCATCCCCTCCTTTCCAGCTCCATGACCAGGTCAGACCTCCTTCAATACCAGCTTCCTCCCTGGCCTCCTGGTTTCCATTCTTGCCCTTCCCACCCCAGTGCCTCCCACATGGCCCTACAAGGATGCTTCTAATACTCAAATCTAACCCTGTCTCTCCTCTGCTCAACTCTTCCATGGGTCTCCAGAGCCCTCAGAATAAAATCCAAGAAACTCAGCGTGGCATTCGAGGCCCATCAAAGACTGGTTCCTGGCCATCCTTCCTGCCTTATTTCTCTCCCCATCCACTCAGACTCTACACCAGCTTCCCTCAGTCCCCAAGTTTAAGTGCTGACTCCCACCCAGCCTTTGCTTCTGCACAACACTTTACCCTGCTCCCTAATTTCCCTATCTCCTACTCATTCTTCAGGAGTCATCTTCTCTAATTTTTACCCCCTCCAAGAAGCCCTCCTGGACCTCCCAGGCTGAATTAGGTGCCCCTCTGGGCTCCCCAATCCCAGCTCTGTCTACTCTGGATCATCTCTGTTTGGACTAAGTCCCAGGTAGAGCCTGGGCTATCTTGTGTGCCAACATGACCCAGCACAGGGCCAGGGCCAGAGAAAATATTCAATAAATATTTATTCAATTTTTTTTTTCCTGTGCTATCAGCATATGGGATCTTAGTTCCCCAAACAAGGATCAAACCCGCACTCCCAGCACTGGAAGCACGGAGTCTTAACCACTGAACCATCAAGGAAGTCCTACAGTAATAGGACTTCCCAATCGTGTCATAGGTCAAAGTCTCACTTGACTAATCCGTGATAACTTTGCCTCTCACATGGACCTTCCCGTCCAGGCCAAATGGATGAATTACTTTTTCCTGGAAACACCAGAGTCATTCCTCTGCCCAGACCTTGGCTCACACCATCCCCAAGCCTGGCATGCCCTCTCCTTCCTGACCCCAGATATCCAAGTTTGAGTTTGAGCCAAGTCTTAGAGAAATTAGAGGGCTCTCTCAGCCAAGACACTTAACAGGCAGGCCAACAGCTGTAATTAGGTGAATCACTTACCTTCAAAGCCAAATCTTCCCCACCCCCTCCCCAAAGAAAAATAACTAAAAGGCCAACAACTCACATCTTCTCATATGAACCACCATGAAAGTGAAAATACAAATTGCATCATTGCCAGCATAGCTGTCTCATGCCACCCATGGGTCTCCTTTGTGAGCTCCTCTTCTTACGTCACTCTTCGAAATGTGGATGATACCCAGGCTCTGTCTGAGGCTCTTTTTTCATTTCTCATGGTGTATACTCTCTCCCATTGGATGTTATCCATTGACATTGCTTCATCTCCACCTATCTGCGGAGAAATCACAAATCTCTCTCCAGGTAAGACTTTCCTATGAACTCCACACCTGTACGCCCACGGGCCTCCTAGCGGTCCCCTGGCTATCTGTCAAACACCTGAATCTCTACCTGTCCCCAACAAGACTCTCCGTCTTCTCCAAACTGCTGCTTCTCCTGAATTGCACGTCTCTGAGGTGGCCCCATCTGGTCTCCCAGGGTAGAGACTTGGCAGACTCCTTGATCTTCCATATCTAGGCATCAATCTAGTTACTCACTCCAACTTCCCTATCTTCTGTAATCCTTTTGCCATATTGCTTCTGATCTCCATTAAGCATGTTCTATTGAGTTCTTAATTTTAGACCCTGTTCTCTATTTCCTGTTGCACTCATTTTAAAATGGATTCCAGATTTCTGCTAAAAATTATCCTTTCCTCTATTTTCTTGAAGATATTGATCATAGCTATTTTAGACCTCCCCTGTCTAATAACTCCAATATCTGATTCACAACAAGTCTGTTTCTGTTGTGGGATTTTTCTCTTGGTTTCCCCAGTTGATTGGTCTTTTCTGTTTTCTTCAGGATACCTTGTATGTTTTGATTAGATGCCAGATATAGATAACAACTTGTAAAGGCTTTAAATGATTTTATCTTCTGCCAAAGAGAGATTAGGTTTTCTTCCTGTAGAAACTGTATGTAGGCATTTTTGTGCTGTGCTTAAGTCACTCAGTCATGTCCGACTCTGTGACCCCATGTACTGCAGCCCACCAAGCTCCTCTGTCCACAGGGATTCTCCAGGCAAGAGTACTGGAGTGGGTTGCCATGTCCTCTTCCAGGGGATCTTCCCAACCCAGGGATCGAACCCAGGTCTCCTGGATTGCAGGCAGATTCTCTACCGACTGGGGCTGGTCAACTTCTGGTTTTGCCCTTATTCTTAGGGCGTGGTCTCAGAGGAAAGCCTGAGACTTCTCTTTCCAATTTGGCAACTTCAGTCTCCCATCACATGCTCGCTGGAATTCCTGCTCAGTTCTGTAGTTTCCCAGATACTATTTTCTGTAGAGTTTCTTGGAGTCTAACACTATGCACGTACGGCTTGCCAATGACTTGAAGGAAATCTGCAGATTTGGGGACTCCCTTTTCTGTGGTTCCATGCATTCCAGGATTTTACTTCTCATTTTCCAGACACTCTGGCAGCCCCAGATTTCAACCTCTGCCTTCTTAGTCTAGCGACAATCTCTTTCTATCTGCGTTCTACTTCCCTTCCAGAGCAGTGAATTGGCAAGTTCACTCAAGGTAAAAGCCAGCTTGTCTGTGGAATTCAACTTCTGTGCTTCCCTTATTTCAAGGATTGGAGCACTTGTACTTCCTCTCTCCATTTGCTGCTCTTGAGACTTCAAAGACTGTTTATAATTTATCCAGCTTTTGTAACTGTCATTGGTGGTAGATAGAAGGTGGGGTGGGTGTTGGTCTGATACAAATAACTCCACGTGACCAGAACTGCATATCTGCCCTCACCATCTAACCCATCATTAAGTTATGCTTATCTGCCTGCTAAATAGCTCTTAAATCCATCCACTTTTCTCCATCTGCTGATCAGAGAGACACTCTCTTTTTCTTTTTTTTCTTTCAGCCACGCCATGTGGCATATGGAATCTTAGTTCCCTGACCAAGGATTGAGCCCATATCCCCTGCAGTGGAAGCATGAGGTCTTAGCCACTGGATTGCCAAGGAAGTAGTACACCCCCTTCTTTATCTGGACAACCTCACACACCTCCAGGTTTGTTTCCCCTAATCTACCTTCCCTCCACCATTTCTTCCTTCCAATCTCTCTTCCACTCTGAGGTCAGAATGCGTGCCTGCTAAGTCGCTTCAGTCTTGTCCGACTCTTTGCGACCTCATGGACTGTAGCCCGCCAGGTTCCTCTGTCCATGGGATTCTCCAGGCAAGAATACTGGAGTGGGCTGCCACATCTTCCTTCAAGGGATCTTCCCGACCCAAGGATTGAACCCACATCTCTTACGTCTCCTGCATTGGCAGTTGGGTTCTTTACCAATAGCGCCACCTGGGAAGCCGGAGGTCAGAATAATTTGTCCATAAATACAAAGCTGATAGTGACCCTGTAGCCTTTCATGACCTCCCAGTGTTCCCCAGATGAAGTCTATATTCCCCACTACAGTCTAGAAGGCCTTGTATAATGTGACCTTGCCAATTTCATCAGCTCCTCTTGCCCCATCTTGTCCTTCCTCCAGCCATGCTAGTTTCACTCTCTCCTGTTGCTTTTGTATCTGTTGCTCCTTCTGTCTGGAAAAACCCTTTCCACCGTCTTTTTAACAGCCTGACCCTCCTCCCTCAAGATCCAGCTTAGCTGTTGCTTTCTGTAGGAAACCTCCTCTGACCTGAGTCGTTTATCTCCTCTAGGGTCCTACAGCCCCTACTCATAGTTATCCCAGCTCTGATCACTCTCTGGTCTCTGTTTCCCCCATCTCAGCCCTGATGATTCTGGACCGTGCTTCCCTATGACAGCTGTGTCCTCTCTGGTCTCTGTTTCCTCTATCTGGGTCCTGACACCTTTCTCTGTGCTTCCCTGATCCCAGCTCTGACTGGGATCAGGGCAGTCACTGTCTGGTGATGGTCTGTCCTGACCCCTCCCCCACCTCCCACCCCCGCCATATATACAAACACTACTGGACTATGAGCCCCAGAGGGGCAGGGCTCAAGGCTGTCTTGGCCATTGCTATGTCCCCAGCATCACAGAAGAACAGTTGTGTCTGACTCTTTGTGACCCCATGGACTGTAACCCACCAGGCTCCTTTGTCCATGGAATTCTCCAGGCATACTGGTGTGGGTTGCCATTTCCTTCCCTAGGGGATCTTCCTGTCCCAGGGATTGAACCTGGGTCTCCCACATTGCAGGCAGACTCTACTTACTGAGCCACCTTGAGGCACATGGGATCTTAGTTCCCCCACCAGGGATTGAACCTGTACCCTCTGCAAAGGAAATGCGGATTCTTAACCACTGGACCATCAGGGAATCCCCTCAGTTATTAAGTCACTGGATTGACAGCTGCTGCCTAAGCTCCCTGGTGGACCCCTGACCATTCCCAAACTTCTCTTTAGACCCCTTGCTAAGTTGCTCAGTTAAGTCCAACTCTTTGTGACCTCATGGACTGTAGCCCACCAGGCTCCTGTGTGTCCATGGGATTCTCCAGACAAAAATACTGGAGTCGGTTGCCATTTCCTCCTCTGAGGAATCTTCCTGATCCAGGGATTGAACCCGTGTCCGTTACATCGCCTGCATTGACAGGTGGGTTCTTTACCACTATCGCCACCTGGGAAGCCCATTAAAATCCTCATGTCCCCAAGATCCACTAAAGGGGAAACACCAGGCCCAGTAGGAGGCTTTGAGGAAAATAGGTCCCGACTGGTCCATGTCCTCTGCACTGACTGGTACTGTTAAATATTTTGGTTGTTACCTCTGATGACAAGTGTTACTGAGATTCAACTGTTAGTGCTTTTCTTTGGCACATCTAACAGAAAGAGGAAGCCGACATCCTCTCTCTTGTCACTTCCTTGAAAATAAACATCTGATTCAATTCCCACCAACAGATGAAAGTTTGAGGTCAGAATCGGTGAAAATCTAGCAGAATCAGGGCAGATGGAAAGCAAAGGAAAAAATGAGTGCAGACGCAGGTGGTCTGTTTACTGATGTCATTGTGACTGGACTGGTCTTAACACATTTCCTTTCTCACCAGAGCCAGAAAGAGGAATCTCTGCTTGACCCTGCACCATGGTCTGCTCCTTCCCCTCCTTCCTCTCCTGTGAGAACTCGGAGGAATTTGAGCCTTTTTAAGTCTTTTTCTTACACTGACGGACCAGACCCTAAAGTCATGAAACTCTACGAAAAGCCTTACAAAAGTTTCTTCACAGTCTTTTTTCATTGCCCAACTCAAGAATTGATTCTAGGGAACTTTACCAGCCCATGGCAGCCTGTCTGGCTCCCTCCACTTTTGATTTCCTTTAAGGACACTGAGTCACTGGCATCTCTGGTCTTTGTATCTCGGTCCCTTGCTAAGATACGAAACATCTGTCGCCTGAACCATCTCCTGTCCCATGACAAAAATGAGATGGCGAAATGTCAGTGAGATAACTCACCCACCACTCAAGTGGGTATATGTATATACAGCTTCTTAAAGGCAGGTGATGCATCTTATAAATGACAACCACACACACACACACAGACACACAAGCAGTATGGGATGGGATGAGTTTGTAGTTGGGAGTGGGGCCGGTGATGGTTTGAAATGAGTTGGGGTTGACTGGAGGATGGGATTAGAGATGTGTTCAGGAGGAGGATGGGTTTGAGCTGGAGAGTGTTGGGGATAAAATGAAGTTGGGGGAGGGATTGGGGTTGGGGATGGAGATATGGAGTCAGGCTGGAGATTAGTTTAGGATAAGGAAAGGGTTGAGCTGGGGAATTGGTCCTGGGGTAAGGCATGGAGCTGGTGTTAGGGTGGCCCCAGATTGGGGATAAGACCAGGGTGATGTTAAGGCAGGGATGGGGATGTTTTGGGGTTGGGGATGGCAAGGGCTGCCCTACTCACCAGGGTTGGGCTTGTTGCACAAGTCTGACCTGCACACGGCCTCTGAAAGGGTGATGATCTGCCTGCCAGTCCGATAGCTCATGGACCTGTTGTTCTTCTCCGGATGGGTACAGCCTTTTTCCACCACTTTCATCTCGTTGCTGCCTATGAGGAATGTCTCTTTGTTACCCCCAGAAGCTCTCCTGGACCCAACCAGCCTCTGACACTCCTGGTTATAAAGTCATCTGCTCCCAGGACCGAACCCTGCCAGGCCTCTCCTCTTATTTGAGTCCAACTCTGTCTTTTCTAGACTTACCCATCCTCCCCATCAACCTCTTATACCAGAAGCCTACTCTCTCTTAGTGACAACACTATATCTGGGACATTCTGGATCCATCAACTCCTCCCTCCCTGCTTGGAGATCTCAACAGAGAGAGGCCTCTAATAGGAATCTTTAAAGGAAAATGCTTTGAGCTTAGCAAAAAGTATAAGAGAATGGTATAATAAATACTGTGCATTAGTCACAAAACTTTATAAAATATTAGTATTTTGTTATATTTGTTTCAGATTTTTTTAAAAAAGAAACCAAGTTTAAAAGATAGTTAAAGCCTCCTGCTTACTGCCCTCCTCCAAATCCCATTTCTCTTATTCCCTGTCTGAAGACAACCACTGATATAGGTAATTCTTACACCTGTGTATGCAGAATATATGTTATTGTTTATTTTGATCGCTAAATACTATTTTTAGTAAAAGGTGTCCAACTCTGCAACATGCTTTTTTTTTCTCTTTTAATCTTACATTTTTGAGATGTATCCAGGTTAAGACTTACAGTCCTGTGTGTGTGTGTTAGTCACTCAGTTGTGTCTGACCCTTTGTGACCCCCATGGACTGTAGCTTGCCAGGCTCCTCTGTCCATGGAATCCTCCAGGCAAGAATACTGGAGTGGGTTGCCATTCCCTTCTCCAGGGGATCTTCCCAACCCAGGGATTGAATCTGGGTCTTCCACTTTTTAGGCAGATTCTTTACCATCTGAGCCATCAGGGAAGCCCCCGACAGCCCTAATTCCTTCATTTCAGCTGCTATGGGGTATAATGTGTGATTATACTTTAAGGTTTCTCCTCTGCTGACCCTAACTTCAGTCTTTCCAGTTTTCTGTGTCACAAACATGAGGACTAGGAACATCCTTTTACATGTGTCTCTAGGCAACTGTGGCCAAGGTTCTTTGGGGTGGCTACATTCCTTGAAGTTTAACTGCTGCTTGTAGGGTATGTTGATCTTTATTTGTATCAGATATTGCCACGTGGCTCTGTTCCGTGGATGAACCAATTTACCTCCCTAACAGCAGAGCCCGCAGTTCCACAACCTCATCGATCTCAGTAATGTCAGATTCTTAAATGCTTGTCCATCTGGTGGGCGTGCTACCAGTCTCAGTGTCTTTTTTTCATGCGTATTGCCCTGATGACTCGTAAGATAAGGTTTCTCGGTCCCTCGCTTTCCCTGCCCCAGCTCACCTTCCCACACATGCAGGACTGTGGTCCTGCAGAGGTCCTGACCAGGAGCACACTCTTCAACACTGCAGCTCTCCATGTTCTTACACTGTAAGCACCGCAGGCTCCAAGAGGCTGGGGGCAGAGGGAGGAGACGGAAGAAGAGGTGTTATTGCTCTGAGCCAGGATCCCGCCCCCCCACCCCGGCCCTCTTTAAGCCCCAACACCTGGACCAAATCTCCAGGCCTTGTGCACTCAGGTTCAGGCTCCACTTCTGCCCTGCCTGGATTCCAAGGCTGGGTTCTAGCCCGCTATGCTATCTTTAGGCCAACGTTTTATCTTTGTCCTTTACTCTAATGTTTTTTTTTTCCCCCCGCCCACAGGCCCTTCTTAAGTCCAGTCCTCGCTCGCTTTCGCTTTAATTCTAACCGAGTGCCGGGGCCATCCAGAAAGTGAGATTCCCACCCTCTCGGCGGGTGCAGACTTCTAGCCTAGTTCTTTCCTCTACCCGCCGCCCGCCTGGGTCTATTCCACCTCGCGATCTCTCCTACGGGTGTTCTAACCTCACCGACTTCCGCTGATCTTTACATTCCACTTTCGTCCCTGGAGTTGCCCCCACTAACGCCCACTGGTTCTCCTCCCTTTCCTAACCTCTCCCCAGCTTTCTCCCGCCACGCAGCAGTCCGAGAACTTCCAACTCCGCCCATCAGCCCTGCGGAGATTTTAACCCCACCTACTAGGGCCTCCCCCGAAGTTTTCCCCCGCCCCCCAGCGGCTCTCGAGCTGTTTTAACCCCGCCCACTAGGGGCTCGGGACCTGTCAGCCCCACCCACTGGTTCCGCCCCGAAGTTCTGACCCCGCCCACCACCTCCGCCCCCTGGTTAACAGCCGGCCCTCAAGCTCCCTTGCCAAGGCTCAACCTTGCCCATCAGACCTCCCTTGTGGTCCCTTGCCCGCTCCAAATTCGGAGTCCTCTACCGAGTTATTACTCATTCTAGGCCTCTGGCGGTCCAGAAAACTTTCTGAATTATTCATTACCGAACCACCTCTCAACTCCTACCCCCCGCCCCGCCCTCACAGTTCCAACTCAACTTCCTTTCATTTTTTGACCCGTTTTCCATTTTCCAAAGAAAGGAGGTAAGAGGTCCCGTCAGCTAGACTATAGTGAAAGGGAAGGAGCCTCGAAGTACAAGCCCTGTTTCCCTGGCCCCTGGCTCTGCCAGACTCAGCCTGACTCTCTTTAGACCTGGTGTAAAATGAGGCGTTGTCCTCCCTGTCTGAAGACTGTGTGTGTGGCGGGGCGGGGGTTGGAGGGGGGAGGGATCTGATAGAGTGGAGAGGGCTGTAGGATCCACTGCGGGTCCGAATCCCACTTACAAAGGCTGGCTGTGTGACCTCGGGCCAGTTAGTTAACCTCTCTGTGCCTGTTTCTCTGTAAAAAGGGGTTAAAATAGTTTTGCCCACCCAGTCGGGAATTGCAAGGAAGAAGCTTAGAAGAGTGTCTGGTATAAAGAGCGTATTCACCAGATGATGGCTGTCGTTAAGCTCCTATGCTCAATAAATATTTCCTGAGCGGCTACTGTGTGCCCGGTTCTGTACCGCGGGGGGCGGCGGGGGGCGGGGCGCCGAGAACAGGAGAATTATTTGATTGTGGGGTGGGGGCTGGAGACTGAGCCCTCCTTCTCCGAGTCATCAGATTCTGAGCTCTCTTCCTCTCTCTTCCCTTCTCCCTTCCCCGCCGTCAGACCCCAGTCCCCAGCTTAGAGGTCCGGGCACCTTGCCCTTACCTGAAATGTAGGTGTGAACCAACAGCAGTAGCAGCAGCGGTTGGCCCATGTCCAACGGTGGCTCCTGCCCGCGATCTCCCTGCACCTCTCAGTCTGGCCCCCGGAAAGAGACAGTTTTGTGGCCCTGGGGGCTCCTCCCAGAAGTTTGCGAAAGAGCGAGTCAGCCCCAGACTCCCTCCCCCGCCTCCCCTACCCACCCTCTCACCCCTCCCGCACCTTCCTCAAAAACTTCCTTTACCAGGGTGTGGCCAGCTGGGGGTAGGGGGGCTGACCCTGCTCTGACTCACGTTGGCAGTAGTCACAGCTGTCCCCGGACTGCCTGGGTGTGAATTCCACTTTTCTCTCAATGCCACATCACCTAGGGGAAGGGACCTCATTCTTTAAATTAAAACTTATCCCTTCGGGAAATTTGTGACTATTAGATACTATAGGGCTTTCCTTAGTCTGGTTAGGAAGGATCGTGGTTATATGGGAAAGCATCTTTCTCATTTATAGCTGCAGGCTGAAATATTTGGGGGTGAAATAATACAGTGTCTCCAATTTACTTTAAAACACTTCAGCCAAGAAGCAGATATTGCTGTTATGACAACAGTCTTGTGGTTATGCGGAAAACTTGTTCTTATATTCTACAGATGCTGAAATATTTAGAGGCTGAATGTCATTGATGCATTTGCATTTGCCATAAAATACTTTAGGAAAAAAAGAAAGGCAAAATATCATTGTTCAGTTGCTAAGTCATGTCTGACTTGTTGCAACCCCACAGACTGTAGCTCCTCTGTCCATGGGATTTCCCAGGCAAGAATACTGGAGTGGGTTGCCATTTCCTCCTTCAGGGGATCTTCCCAACCCAGGGATTGAACCCGAATCTCTGCACTGGAAGGCAGATTCTTTACCACTGAGTCACAGTTATTTATTTATTTGTTTATTTTAAAATTTATTTGGCTGTACTGTGTCTTAGTTCTGGCACGCAGGATCTCCGATCTTCTCTGTGGCATGAGACCAGACTGTGGGGGTTCCAGTTTCAGCTAGTCATTAGCTGTACGACCTTGGGTATTTTACTAAACCTCTGAGATCTTTAGTTGCAGCGTGTGGGATCTAATTCCCTGACCAGGGATTGAACCCAGGCTTCCTGAATTGGGAGCACGGAGTTTTAGCCACTGAAACACCAGGGAAGTCCCCATAAGTTTTTAAAAGAGAAAAATAAAATACAAAACATGAAATAGCCTCTTCCTCCCAGTCAGAGCAATTTAATGTGGTAGAATTAAATGCCTGAAATGGTCACTGGCCCACATGGAGTGCCTCAACAACCTCTGTCAACATTTACCAAGGACCTGCTCTCTGCCGGGCACTGGTCCAGAAGCTGTGGACCCAGCAGAAAAGTCCCTGCCCTTGTGACAGTAGGGAGTAAATATGTATTACCTGGTCTATCACTGTCAGACTGTGATAAGTAAAATGCAGAAAAACAAATCAGGTTGAAGGAGGTGCAAGGGTACAAGTGAGGTGAGGTTGGTTTTAGGCCAGGTAATCCTGGAGGGCTTTCCTGAGGAGGTGACATTTGAACAGAGGCTGAATGTAGTGAGAATAGACGTTCAGACAGATGGTCCAGGAAGAGTTCCAGGGAAAGAAAACAGTTAGTACAAAGGCCCTGAGATGGGAGAGGACCTGATCAGACCTAGGAACAGCAGAGAGGCCAGTGTAACTGGAACAGAATCAAGAGGGACACAGTAGTGTGCTGAGTAAGCAGTAGGTACCTCTACCACTGCAATAATGATTAAGCTATTGTTATTCTTACTAATGTATCAAAGCCTTAAAGAGATCATTTTAAGATAAGGTAAGAAAAGGACTTCCCTTGTGGTTCAGTGGTTAAGAATCTGACTGCTAATGGAGGGGACATGACTTCATTCCCTGGTCCAGGAAGATTCCACATGCTTTAGGGCAGCTAAGCCCATGCCCTGCAACTACTGAGCTTGAGGGCTGCAACTAGAGAGTAGCCCTGGATCTCTGCAACTAGAGAAAGCCCACAGGCAGCCATGAACACCCAGTGCAGGCAAAAATAAATGAATTAATTATTAACAAAGATAAGGTAAGAAAAATCTCAAAGAAAGGCTCTTTTCTAAGAAGCAGTATACCTAGTGGTTCAGAATGTAGGGGCTGAGACCAGGCTGTGGGGGTTCCAGTTTCAGCTACTCATTAGCTGTGTGGCCTTGGGCAGGTTACTTAACCCCTCTGGGCCTCAAGTCCCCTATCTGCAAAGGGAAGCTAATTGCCTACCTCCCATGGCTGGTGAGCTAGAGACCGAAAAGTGTACATTCTTGCACAGTGCCTGGCACTGTGCTAGTGCTCAATAATAATAATAATAGCAAGTGCTCAATAAGAACCGTCACTGTCATTGTCATCCTTGTTGGGTCTGGATTCTAGACTCTGGTCCTATATTTCCTCTCTGTGGGTAGGATAGAACTGTCATGATGACTCATGAGGACAGCAATGGTCGTGCTGACAACAGCAGGATAGTACAGCTCAACTGATTTCCTCATCGCCAAGCTTCAGTCTCCTCATGTGGAAAATTCAGCCCCTCTTGGGGTTGGTGTGAAGACTGAATGAGGTATTGATGCAGATGAGGTGGGGAGATAGAAAGTCGGGGTGTTGGCCCAGGTGGCCTTGAGACCCAGTTCAGCCCCTTGCTCCTGGGGGACCCTGGGCGGGTGGCTTCACTCCATGGATCCTTGCTTTTCCCAGCTGTGAAATGGGTCTGGGGTGGGTGGAAGCATCTCTCGGTGAAAAGTAGCTTCAGGTTTGTAGGTTCATGGAGCTGTGTGGTCTGGCGCTGCCACTTCCTGGCCAGATGACCTCATCGCTATGCACTACAAGTTCCTCTTTTATTTGAAGACAGAGAAGTAACTCGGAGCCCTCCCATCCTCCCACCGCAGACAGCTCTAGTTTCCTGAAATCTGTCCACCTGTCTCTCCCTTTCTGTGTCTTTGTCTTTTTTTATTTGGCTGTGCAGCATATGGGACCATAGTTCCTGGACCTCACCCCTGCAGTGGAAGCACAGAGTCTTAACCACTGGGTGGCCAGGGGGAAGTCCTTCTTTGTCTTTTTCAATATGTCCGTTTTGCGCCTTTCTTTCTATTTTTTTTTTAATATTTATTTATTTGGCTACACCAGGTCTTAGTTGCAGCAGGAGAGCTCTTAATTGTAGCATGTGGGATCCAGTTCCCTGATCAGAGATTGAACCCGGGCCCCCTGTATTGGGAGCATGGAGTCTTAGCCACTGGATTACCAGGGAAGTCCCGCTCCTTTTCTTTGTCTCTCCCTGTCTCTCTGACTCTGTCCTCCATCTCTGTGTCTCTGGCTCTTTCTGCCTCGCTGTCTCTGTCTCTGACTTGTTCTCTCTAAGTGACACACACTGTGAAGTCCAGTGACGTGTTATGGGAGGAGGCATGCAGGAAGCTGGGCCGTGGACAGTTGCAGAAAAAAAAACTGCAGGAATGTCAGCTCCTTCCTCCTCTGACTCACCTGGGCCTCACCCAGCTCCTACCTGCCTGTGGGGTCACGCTCGAGGCCCACGGGTTTCGGGGATTTCCAGGGGCTGGGGAGAGGAGAATCTCCTGCAGAGATATAGAGGGAGAGGGGTTGAGAGAGATAGAGACAGACAGAAAAGGAGAGAGAGTGAGAGAGCTAGGGGCCAAACACAGCCAGACTCAGGGGAAATCAGAGAGGGACACAGAGACTTGACAGATACACACTACGATATTTAAAATATGGCTGCTCTGGTGGCTCAGTGGTAGAGAATCCTCCTGCCCATGCAGGAGACGCCGGTTCAATCCCTGGGTCGGGAAGATCCCCTGGAGAAGGAAATAGCAACCCACTCCAGTATTCTTGCCTGGGAAATTCCATGGACAGAGGTGCCTGGCAGGCTATACAGTCCATGGCCTCTCAAAGAAGTCAGACACGACTTAGCGACTAAACGATAACAATATTTACGATAGATAACCAACAAGGACTTACTGATAGCACAGGGAACTCTGTTCAGTACTCTGTAATAACCTGAATGGCAAAAGAAACTGACAAAGAATAGATGTGTGTATCAGTTCGGTTGCTCAGTCATGTCCAACTGTTTGCGACCCCATGGACTGCAGCACGTCAGGCCTCCCTGTCCATCACCAACTCCCGGAGTTTACTCAAACTCATGTCCTTTGGGTGGGTGATGCCATCCAAACATCTCATCTTCTGTTGTCCCCTTCTCCTGCCACCGCCTTCTATCTTTCCCAGGATCAGGGTCTTTTCAAATGAGTCAGTTCTTTGCATCAGATGGCCAGAGTATTGAAGCTTCAGCTTCAACATCAGTCCTTCCAAAGAATATTCAGGACTGCTCTCCTTTAGGATGGACTGGTTGGATCTCCTTGCAGTCCAAGGGACTCTCAAGAGTCTTCTCCAACACCACAGTTCAAAAGCATCAATTCTTCGGCTGTCAGCTTTCTTTACAGTCCAACTCTCACATCCATACATGACCACTGGGAAAACCATAGCCTTGACTAGACAGACCTTTGTTGGCAAAGTAATGTCTCTGCTTTTTAATATGCTGTCTAGGTTGGGCATAACTTTCCTGCCAAGGAGTAAGCGTCTTCTAATTTCACGGCTGCAATCACCATCTGCAGTGATTTTGGAGCCCCCCAAAATAAAGTCTGTCACTGTTTCCCCATCTATTTGCCATGACGTGATGGGACCAGATGTGTGTATAGGTATAAGTGAATCATGTTGCTGTACCACTAAAATTAGTACAACATTATAAATCAACTATAGCCCAATACAAAATAATTTTTTTTTTAAATGCCATGATTCTGAAGATTGGCTGCACAACAATGTGAATGTATGTAAGGCTACTGAACAGTACCCTTAACATGACAAGTTTTATGTTATATGCATTTTATCAAAATTAAATTTTTTTCATTGCAAAAGAAGACTGAAGCTGAGAGCCAAGGACAGAGGTAGAGAGAGATTAACGGACAGAGTTAGCTAGAAGGACCCTCTGTTGCCTTCAAAGAGAGAAAAGCAGAGACAGATTGATAGACACTGCCTCTGTGTGTGTGTGTGTGTGTGTGTGTGTGTGTGTGTGTGTGTAACCCCCTCAGCCTCTGGCCTGGGCTGATGGTAGAGGTGGGGCTGCAGCTATTACCTCCCCAACTCCAGGAGGCCTAACAGGCAATACTCATGGGCTTTCCCATCCTGGCCTGGCTACCTCCCAGATAGGGGACATCTCCTCTCAGGACCTCGCCTTTCCCTCTACAAAAATGAATGACAAAAGAGGACCTACCCTTGGCAGCGGCAGAGCTGGGAGACCCTGAAGTTCACACTCCTCTTCCCCCATTTTCCAGACAGAGAAACTGAGGCCCAAAGAGGGAGACTGTAAATGAGGACCTCCCCCTTTTGGTTTGATGGGGCTCCGGAGTCATGCAGGGGACTGGTCTGAGTGCTTTATCTATATAACCTGGTGAATCCTCACAATCCCCCGTTTTACAGTTGAGGAAACTGAGGTTCAGAGAGGTGTAGTAGGCTTGATCAGGTGGCTTCAGCCTGAGATGGCCTGGAGCGGGGCTTGGATTCCCCAGCCAGAGATTGAGGCCAGGTTGCGGCGGTGAGAGCACCAGATCCTAGCCACTAGACCAGTGGTCAGTGACAAGGGTCCTGGCCCTTTGGCCCTGCAGAAAATAATTTCCACAAAGACGGAAAGTCGTGACGCAAGTCAAGTATTTATTAAGAGGAAAAAGAGTACAGTGTGTGTGGATAGACACGCAGGTGGACTCAAGGAGAGAGTTCTTGAGTTGCACCTTCATGCGGTTTGAATTACTTTCATGGGGTATTTCTTCTGGATTTCCTTTGGCCAATCATTTTGACTGGCCTAGTTCACAGTCCATATGTGGTGTATCTCAGAATCTTCCCGTGTGTGCAATGTATAAATACATGTAAAAAACTCATTTCAGCTTTCGAACCTCCTGTGCTATAAGAGAATACATTCTTTTTGCTTTAAAGCAGTGAGTTGGTGGCAATTTATTACGGCAATAATAGCAAATGAATGCCAGAGGTTATTGGACTTCCCAGGTGGCTCAGTGGTAAAAAATCCGCCTGCAGTGCAGGAGACAGAGACGTGGATTAGATCCCCTGGAGGTTGAGAAGATCCCCTGGAGGAGGAAATAGCAACTCAACTCTAGTATTCTTGCCTGGAGAATCCCATGGACAAAAGTGCCTGGTGGGCTACAGTCTGTGGGGTCGCAAAGAGTGGGGTATGACTTAGGGACTGGGCACACACAAGACGTTAAGCTACCTTCCTGTGATGACTTGTAAGTATAGAGTCAGAATTTGGACCCAAGCAGTCTGGCTCTATGGCTCACGCTCATAACTACCATACTGTTGCCCACCAGGTTCTTCTGTCCATGGAATTCTCCAGGCAAGAGATACTGGAGTGGGTAGCCATTCCCTTCTCCAGGGGATCTTCTTGACCCAGGTGTTGAACCGGGGTCTCCAGCATTGTAGGCAGATTCTTTACTGTCTGAGCCACCAGAGAAGACCCATAGTAGAGTAGGGTGGACCCCTAATCCAGTGTGATTGATGTTTTTATAAGAAGGTGGTCATGTGACAACAGAGACACAGGGAGAAGGCCATGTGATGCTAAAAACAGAGATTGGAGTTATAAACTGCCAGCCAAAGACTTCTAGCAAAGTCTTTGCTAGAAGCTGCCAAGAGGCAAGATAGGATCCCCTGACTGGTTGCAGAGAGAGCACAGTCCTGTCAACACCTCAATTTTGGACTTTCAGCCTCTAGATTGCAAGATAATACATTCCTGCTGTTTCAAGTCACACAGTTTGTGGTACTTTGCTGTGGCAGCCACAGGACACAGATATACCTCCTGTGAATTGACAAAAAATTAGGAAAGGATGGAAGAAGACACACAATGGTGAAACTTCTCTGGTAATCCAATGGTTAAGAATCTGCCTGCCAATGCAGGAGATGCGGGTTCAATCGCTGGGTTGGGAAGATCCCCTGGAGGAGGAAATGACAACCCACTCCAGTATTCTTGCTTGGAGAGTCCCATGGACAGAGGAGCCTGGTGGGCTACATACAGTCCATGGGGCTGCAAAAGAATTGGATGCAACTGAGCACACACAGTATAGTGTCCTACCACACCCCTTTCTTGTACAGATTGGCAAAATAATAAGTCACCTGGATGATACACAAAGTTAGGGAGTCTGTGTGGAAATGGGCACTCCCCACACTACTGATGGGAGTGTAAATGGATGGTCATTTTGCAATTGCTCTCAAAATTACAAATGTAGAAAATGTTACTGATGTTGCAAAAACACTTCACCACTTCTGAGAACGCGGAACTCTGTACCTACATTTTTTTCACCACAGCAGTTTGTAATTACTCAGCAAACTGTACAAGAAGTTTGTACCAAATTGTACAGAGGTATACTTATCCAACAGGGAAAAGAAAGAGGAAACTATGTAATTCAGGTTACCTGATTGTCAGGTGGAAAAATCTAGGGGCAGAATTGTGTGTATCATATACTGTTGTTTGTCTATAAAAGGGGGGTGTTGGTGCGTGCTCAGTTGTGTCCGATTCTTTATGACCCCCTGGACTATAGCCTGCTAGGCTCCTCTGTCCGTGGTGCTTTCCAGACAAGAATACTGGAATGGGTTGCCATGTCCTCCTCCAGGGCATCTTCCTAACCCGGGGATTGAACCTGCATCTCCTGCATTGGCAGGAGGATTCTTTACCACTCAGTTATCTGGGAATATTTGCTTAAGTGCATTAGAGAATTGCCCTGAGGTCCCCCACCTCCAGGTTTTAAATTAAGAGCAGTGAGGCATGGAAGGGACATTTCCCTGCCCTTCACGATCTTTACTCAGAAAACCTCGTGTTTGTGCAATCGGTGGCCTGTTTACTCAGCCCCAGTTATCAGCTAACCTTTGAGGAGACTGGCTGCTAGTCAAGAAGCACAGGAGCTGCTCCTTCCTCCAAGAACCTCAGGCTCCCTGGGGACTGTTCTCCCTTCTTCCCACTGCTCCTGAACCAAGAGGCTGGGGATCCACCTGGGGAGGAGGTGGCCTCCTCCCCAAACTCGTCTCTGCCATAGCATCCCATTGGGAACTGACACCACCCCACCCCAGCCTCCTGCCTTTCTCTTTAGGACTGGTACCCTCCCAAGGGGGCTCTTTGACTCTACACCTTGATTGAGGGCCCCGCCCCAGAGTCTGGAAAGCCCAGCAAGGCCTGTGGAGTGACCTTGGACTGGTCCTTTCTCTCTGCTGGGATCTCTCCTCTGAGCCAAGAGGGGAGGCCAATCCCAGCCTTGCCAGGCCCACTGCCAGATGATGACGATTATAATGGGAAGATGACGATGCAATGATGATGAGATGATGATGCCATAGAGCATCTATTGTTCTCAGTGTTCTTCTCTGATGCATCAGCTCGTTTTATCCTCAGGGCAGCCCTGTGACATAAGTCCTCCTAGGTGCGCTCTTTGACAAATGAGAATACTGAGACTCAGTGGGGGTGAAATGTCCAAGATCATCCAGCTTGAGGAGGCAGAACCGGAACTTGAATCCTGGCCTTCTTTTTTCTCAGTGCTCAACCCCCTCGGCATGGGTGTGTGGTTTCCTTGAAGCTTGAGCATCACTAGTATACATCATCCCCACAGGACTGTAGCCAACAGAGCCTTTCCTGAGGGCCCTGGGTTGATCCCAGTTTAGTGTCACCAGGGCAGTGATATATCTCTCTTCTTATCTGCTTAGGCACTGGTGAAGCCCTGAGGGTCTAACTTATTTCCTTCCTGGGAAGTGTCAGCCAAGCTGTGGTCTCCTAAGACCTGATATAAATCCTGGGGGTAGGGCAGGGGTCCTTGACTGAGGCCCCCGAGGTCACAGCCTGAGCTTGCAGGAGGATGGAACTGTCCATTGAAGATGATCAGTTCTGATTTCAAATCATAAGGATTTCAGAGTTGAAAGAAATGGACCTCAGGGTTCAACACACCGAGGCCCCAAATGAGGGAAGGCGCGGCCCCAAATGAGGGGAGTCGCAGCCCCAGAGTTACTTCTCTAAGGAGAGGCAGGTGGAGACTCAAAGCTGGTGAAGAGACATTCCAAGCATTGGGCCTGAAAGGCCCTTTGTGGGTGGTTGAGATGGACCTTATTCCCATTGAGCAGATGTGCAAATCAAGCCTTTCTGTAGAGGTGAGGGCAAGAGAGCATTGTGGGCCTCATCAGGAGGGGCGTGCTTTCTTCCCTCTCCCCTCTTGGTGGAGCCCAATAGTCAAGTCAGTGGGGCCTGGGTTCAAATCCTGGTTGTGCCAGCATCCTCACATTGTGGCCTCGGACAAGGGCCTGGACTGTTCTGAGCTTTAGTTTCCTTCTCTGTAAAATGGAGAAACTCAGGGCTGATTGCATCTGTACCAGCTGTTAAAATATTGAGATACTTCCAGATTTGGTTGGCAGAAATCTGCTCTTCTAAGACCCTGGCTGCTCCCCAACTTGTGGCATGTCTGGGTCCTCCCAGACACCCTCAAGTTCTACTAACTAAAACGGAAACACCAGGTTGGTGAAGGGGACCAGAACAGTACTCTAATAACGGGGCTGCATTGTTACTGCTGCAGAGCCTGCCCTGTACTGACTGACAGTCAAATATTTTCAAAAGATATTTATTTTTTGGCTACATTGGGTCTTAGCTGAGGCATGTGGGCTCAGCTGCTCCTCAGCATGTGGGATCTTAGTTCCCTGACCAGGGATTGAACCTGCGTCCCCTGAGCTGCAAGGTAGATTCTTAACCACTGGACCACCAGGGAAGTCCCTGGTCAAATATTTTGGAATATGCCTCCTAGGGTTAATGATAATGGCTTGTAGGATTATTAGAAGGATCCAGTGAGTTAATATCTCCCATAAAATGACCAGCAAACCTATTAGTAATAATATTAATAACAGCAACATGACCCCCTGCCAAAATAAAGGGAGAAAAAATAAAGGACAAAAAAGGAAAGAAGAAAACAAAAAACAACAAAAACAGGCCCATTGTCCTTCTTTGGCTTCACTGAATAGCCCCTGGCTTGTCCCCTAGGCCCCTCAGGACTCAGTTTCCCCACCTCCATGCTCTCTAGGCCCCTCCCCCGCTCCCAGTGGCCAGCTTGGCAGGTGGGGCTCTATCTGCCCAGCTTATTTGCTCTCCCTCTTCCGGGGCTGACACCCTAGACAAGGCCCTTGAATAAAAGGCCAGGGCACCTTGGTCCTTCTTCCTCCTCTCCAGCCTGGATCATGTTCTGGCTCCTCCCTCCTCTAGTGCTCCTGGGAGCGGTGGCAGTCCCAGAAGGTAGGTGCACTGTGTGTGGTTCCTCGGGGAGGGAGAGGGTGATGGGAGTCTGAGTGCCAGCTTCTGGTATCTTGGCTTGTTGTTCGGCAGAAGCAGCTGGAAGGGGTGTTTGAGAGCGTAGTTCTGGAGACAGGCTGCCTGGGCTCAAATCCTGGCACTGCCGCTTTCTAGCTGTGTGACCTTGAGCAAGCCACTTAACCTCTCTGTGCCTTGGTTTCCCTATCTGTGAAATGAGGGTGATAATGACTCTGTCTTGGGGTCTCTTGGGGGCATTCACTGAACTAATGTGTTAGAGGGGATAGAAAAATGCAAAATTAAATAACTTGAGACTTCTGGGTTTTCTTTAATTAACAGCAACCTTTTGGTGTTCAACTATCTGTTTTTTTTGTTTTTTTTTTTTTTGCAAAAACGCCTATATTGTACTATATTCCAGAAAACTCCTCCCTTATGTTTTGGAACAGTTCCCCAGAGCTATCTAAGAGGCTGTATCTTGGGCTTAAGTCCTCAGGAATGCCCCAAATAAAACATAATTCTCAACTTACAAAAATTTTTGTTTGAAGAGATTTTTAAGAACTTAGAACAATATCAGGCCATAAGTGGCCTTGCCTGAAGGCGAGTTATTATTAATAACTTATTATTCCTTTACCTCACCTGCCTACCTTCCCTCTGGTCATGATTCTGCTATACCTTTGGCTCAGGATAGAACTTCCCTGGTGGTTCAGAGGGTAAAGAATCTGCCTGCAATGTGGGAGACCAGGGTTTGATCCCTGGGTCGGGAAGATCCCCTGAAGAAGGAAATGACAACCCACTCCAGTATTCTTGCCTGGAGAATGGGGTCACAAAGAGTCAGACACAACTGAGCAACTAACACTTTCACTTTGGCTCAGGACAGGAAGTAAATGTCCAAAACCCAGCCCACCGTGGGTCACCCACACCGTGATCTTGGGTAAGACTCTAAGCCCATCTGGTTTCAGTTTCCTCATCTGTAAGTAGACGGTGTGAGTCAAGGTCAGCCATACACCTTTTCAGGGTGTGTGTCTTAGAGCCTTGAGATTTCTTGGAAGAGCCTCAGCGATGTCTTGAGGGTTAAGACCCGCTGGACAGACAGGGTGGTCCTCAGCCCAGCCGATGAAGGAAAATGACACTGTTTTTAAAAAGGAAAAAATAGTTATTTATTTTTGGCTGTGTCTTTGGTTGCTGCATGCAGGCTTTTCTCTACTTGCTGCGAGCAGGGTCTACTTTCATACTGCGGTGCGCGGGCTTCTCATTGCGGTGGCTTCTCTTGGGTGGCACCAGCAGTGTTACCCCACAAGGTCTTGGTGGCATGGGCTCTAGGGTGTCAGGACTTCAGTAGCTTTGGCTCCCCGGCCCTAGAGCACAGGCACAATAGTTGTGGCACACGGGCTTAGTTGCTCCATGGCATGTGGGATCTTCCCGGACCAGGGATGGAACCCATGTCCCCTGCATTGACAGGTGGATTCTTAACCACTGGACCACAAGGGGAGTCCAGGAAATGACTCTCTTATCTGTTCAGTTCTGGACTTGGTGGGGGTGGGGGTGGGAAATGTTTGGAGAAAGAGTTCCATGGTGAGAATTGGTAGATTACATGCAGACTGTCCTAAGCTCCAGCTTGGAGATGCTGATTTCAGCTCCCAACCTTTGCCCACGATGTTTCACCCACCTGGAATGCCATTCACCCACCACCAGGAAAATGTTCCTTGATCTTCTCCCAGCAGCCCTCCCACCACCATTAGTTCTATTGGAAGCACAGAGTCTTAGTCACTGGACCGCCAGGGAAGTCCCTCTTAGCTCTGTTCTTGAACTGTGTGTCTGTGGGTGAGTGTGTGTGTTTGTTCTTTCCTCCTTCTCAAATCTCAGGGTATAATCACCCCTCTTTCCCCACAGGGACCGTCAAGATGTGTCCAGTCTGCCCTTTGCTGGGAAACTGCACGGAGAAAACCTGTCCTCCGGCCCGGGACTCCTGCTTGCTTAGCCAGTTGCAGCTGGGTGGGGATCGGCCGGCCAGGGTCGGGGGTGGGTAGGGAGGATGGACAAAGTGGTGGGCAGGGTTGGAGGAGAGTGGCCTGGACCAGCCCCCCTGGGACTGAAGGTTTCAAATTTCACCTCGTAGCTCAGCTAGCTCAGGGCTGCTGGGATGGGAGTAGGGAGGTGGGAGAGGGGGGTGGTGGTCTCAAAACCTTCTGAAGCCCCAGACTGATCTGTGGGGATTGCTGCAAAGGGCACAGAAGTCCCGGAGGGCTTTGGGGCAGGGGGGGGTCTCTAACTTCCTGTCCTCAATTTGTCACCAGCAAATGGGACTGTCACCAAGAATGGGTCCTGCGTGGCCCCTGGAGACTGTCGAAAAAATGTCTACTCCTTGACCTATGGTCCTGGCTTGAGTCTCTGGATCCACACAGCCTGTTGTGAAGACAACTGTAGCAGTGTTACCCCACAAGGTCTGTTGGCCAGGCCCTTGGGGCCACACACCCTGGTGGGGTGCCATGGGAACTTGGCCTTAGTCTCTGGCTCTGCTTGGCTGATTGGGACAAGAAGAACCTTGGTTTTCTCATCTGGAAAATGGGTGTGCAATAATTTGTGCAAGAGCTGCAGACAGTGCAAAGCTGACACAGAGTAGGCACTCTATAAATTGTAGCTGTACTTACGGAGTTATTGTAAGGGGTGGTGCTTAACAGAAGCCCCAGACTCTTCTTTCTCCTTAGGAGAAGGGCTACCTGAAGGCTAGTCAAACAGAACAAGATATTGTCATGGTTGGTGATGGGCTCCGGTCTAGGGTCAGGGGAAATGTTCATTTTCTGGTGCTGACTCTGCACTTGCTCGACCTTGACAGTGAGCATCTCCTCGCTGGCTCCTTCCAAAGTTGGCTCTGAATGGTGATAAAAAGATCCCTTTTTGTTGCTTGGCTGTTTTTCCCAGAGAAGGAGTTTTGAATTTGGCAGGTGTATCAGTGGGGAGACTCCAGACAGCTCCACACTTGGGGCTACTAGTCATCCTTCCAGACCCCTAGGACGTCCCTCCTCCTAAACTGTGCACATCAACCAAATACAACATCCAGGTCTGAGCTGAGTGGGGGGCATGCTAGTCAGCATATAAATCGCCAGTTAGGAGTATAACTGCATCAAACAAAACTCCTATGTGTAAAGAAAGGTTGCAGAGACTACTTTAGAATACTTGGAGCAGTTGTCTCACTTTTTTCATTCTTTTAAAAATTTTCTTTTAAATTTCAAAAGAAGCATATACACATATCCATTCTTTTTCAGATTCTTCTACTGATCATTTTTTTATCTTATTTTCTTTGTTCCTTTAAAATTTTTAAATTTTATGTTGGATTTACAATGTTTTTATTAATCTCAGATGAACAGCAAAGTGATTCAGTCATACTACACATATATCTGTTCTTTTTCAGGTACTTCTATTGGTAATCTTAATTTAATGTTTATCTTTTGGCCACACTACATGGCATGTGGAATCTTAATTCCCTGACAAGGGATTGAACCCACGCCCTGTGCATTGATAGCATGGAGTCTTAACCACTGGACCACCAGAGAAGTCCATATTTTTACTTTATTGCTCTTTAAGATTTTTTTATATTTCATTTTATATTGCAGTATAGTTAATTTACAATGTTATGTTAGTTTCAGGTGTATTAGAGTAATTGTCTCTTGGTAGGGCTTCCCTGGTGGTTCAGATGGTAAAGAATTCACCTGCAATGCGGGAGATCTGGGTTCGATCCCTGGGTTGGGAAGACCCTCTGGAGGAGGACATGGCTACGCACTCCAGTATTCTTGCCTGGAGAGTCCCCATGGACAAAGAAGCCTGGCAGGCTACAGTCCATGGGGTCTCAAAGGGCCAGATATGACTGGCCTTTGAAGTGACTTAGCATACACATATGCAAGATGCTCACAGCTGTCTGTAGAAATAAACTGTGAGCTGTACAGGGAATGAAAGCTTTTCTAGTAGCCACATTCAAAAGTAGGAAGAAGCAGGTGAAATTAATTTTAAGACTAGCTCTTCAGGTACCATATCCAAGCTATTATTTCAACATGGCGATAATCAATATAAAATTATTAATGAGATATTTTTACTTTCTTTTCCCAAACTAAACCTCTGAGATCTAGGGTGTGTTTTATACTCAGAGCACATCCCAAAGGGAACCACCCACAGTTTAAGTATTTAATAACCACGTGTAGAGAGAAGCCATCTATTAATCAGCACAGTTCTCTACTTTTCTGTATCTGCCAATGTTTCAGTATAAACCCATGTTAAAACAATCTGTGGCTGTTTTGACTAAAGAAAAAAAATATGCTTAAATAGCTTCCTCTTCAATGTTCCAGATCTCTAAGAAAGCTCTGAACACTAATCAGATGGTGGAGAACCTGGAATTAACCAGATGGTGGTGAACTACCCTTTTGTAAAACACCGCAATATTTTAAAATCTAAAATAACAGGATCACCTTTTCATCACATTTGGAATTTGGGGTCTTAGAGGGAGGGCTTTTGTCTGTGTGGCCAGTGTCTTGAAAACAGGGCCTGGCACACGGTAGGTGCTCAAGAAATGTTTGTGGAATGAATGAAAGTACCCTTGGACTTCAGCCTGAAGGTTTGCTTAGGACAAATGAACAGCATGGGGCCAACTCCACCTTTGATTCCGTTCACTGCTCCTTGGAATAACTCTTCAAGGACCAGAAGGAGGTGTCTCAGACCAGAAGGGTCTCCCTTTGGAGGAAGACTGTGGTGGGTGGAAGCAGCAAGAACAGAGGGTGGGAAAAGAGGGATGAAAGGAGGTCTCCCTCAGCCCCATCTCACTCTCATTACAACCACTCCCACCAGAAGCAAGACCTAAAGCCCAGCCCAACGGGGTGCACTGTCACTACTGTTGCAGGAATAAGTCGGCCCTGTGTGACTCCCTTCCGGTCATGAACTGCACTGGAAACCAGACTGTGTGTTTCACCCTCAATGGGACATGGCACGGAGGTAAGAGTTCCCTTCAGGAGGTCAGCTGCATGGCCGGCCTCCACGCTATCTGCACACATCCGTGCCGAGGTTCATCTGCATGTGTGTTCCGGTTATTTATTGCTACTTAATTGTCTCTCACCTATAGTGCCTTAAAACCGCAACAATCATTTTATTAACTCGTGGTTTCTGTAGGTTGGGCATTCAGGAAGAGCTCATCTGGAAAGCTCGGGTCTCTCATATAGATGCAGTTATAGGGTTGCTGGAGCTGACACCGAGGGGCAAGTAGGGGCTTAATGAGCATCTCGTACATGTAGAATCTGGGCTTTTCCGTGTGCTCTTTCCACATCGGTCACATTGGCTTTCCTCACAGCATGGCTGCCTTGGGGCTTTTTATATAGTGGCTGGAGCTTGCAATACATTGATTAATGCAGCAAGCAAGGCAGCAGTTGGGGCTAGTTGGCCCCCCCCTCTCTCCATGTAATCTCAAAGCTTCTCTGTGTGGTTTCTCTTCACTGGGCTTCCTCACATCATGGCTGCTGCCATCTTTACATGGCAGCGAAGAGCTCAAGAGCAAGTATTCCAGCAAGTAAGGTGGCAGCTGCATGGTCTTTTATGACCTAGCCTTTGAATTAGAAGACACCCTGTCATGTCTTCTATGTTTTATTGATTGAAATCATCACAAAAGTCCATCTGGTTTCATTGGAGAGGAGGTATAGACCCTCACCTATTTGTCTTAAAGAATTTGCAGATGTAGTTTTATTTTATTTTTTAAGTTTTTAAAATAAGTTTATTATTATTAAGGCTTAGATACGTGTGCTAAGTCGCTTTAGTCGTGTTTGACTCTTTGTGACCCTATGGCCTGTGTAGCCCGCCAGGCTCCTCTGTCCATGGGATTTTCCAAGCAAGAATACTGGAGTGGGTTGCCATTTCCAACCCCAGGGAAAATTTTTTTTTTTTATGTGGAGCATTTTTTTTTTAAAGTCTTTATTGAGTTTGTTACAATATTTCTTCTGTTTTACCTTTTGGTCTTTTGGCCATGAGGCATGTGGAATCTTAGCTCCTCGATCGGAGACTGAAACAGCATCCTCTGCATTGGAAGATGGAGTTTTAACCACCGGACTGCCAGGGAAGTCCCTGTAGATGTATTTTTAAACCATCAAGTGTTTGCAAATGGTTGGAGCAGAGGCTTTTTGAACAAAAGGCTTGGAACACAACCACACTGGCCAGAGACTAGATTACCTGTGAAGAGTCAAAGAGAGAAGTGGTCTGGGCTTCCGCTCCTAGCAGGCTGGTGGACTAGATTCTCTGCAGGGTCTTTCTGTTACAAACATTGGCATGCTTGGAGGCTGGGAGTGAGAGGAACAAGAATGGTAGAAGTGGTCTACTCTGGTGGAGAGAGGTATTTATCACCACCACTGTTTAGAAATGCTGGTATATGATGATAATAAAAAGCAGACTGACTTTCAGTTGGTTTTATTGTTTTTAACTGCTCTGCAGGCAATACACTCTAATCTTTTAGCCTGCTTCCAGGATGGATTGCTCCCACCACCCATCCCCCTTGGTACACCACTGTTTACAGATGAACTAGATGTTGTACAAAAGTTTCCCCATGATTTTGGGAGCTTGAGGGAAATTTCCAAGGGCCCCCAAAGAAAACTAAAATGTGAGCAGAAATCAGAAGGAGATCAGTGGGTGAACATGTAAGGTGCGGTGTCCCTGAGAGCAAATACTTATAACAGCCTGCTTTAAGGGACTTCCTTGGTGGTCCTGTGTTTAAGACCTCACCTTCCAGTGCAGGTGTGGTTCGATCCCCGGTTGGGGAACTAAGATCCCACATGCTTCTCAGTGTGGGCAAAAAAAAAAGCCTGCTTTAAGTGACTAGATCCTGGGTCCACAGCATGGTTGGAGAGCTGACTCTTTAACCCTTATGTAAGTCAGGGATCTTGGAAGAAAGCTGAAATGATCCCAGGTTGGTAGAACACCCTGGCTCTCAGCATTTTGTTGTTCAGTCGCCAAGTCCTGTCTGACTCTTTGCGACCCCATGGACTGCAGCATGCCAGGCTTCCCTGTCCTTCACTATCTCCCAGAATTTGCTCCAACTCACATCCATTGAATTGATGATGCCATCCAACCATCTCATCCCATCTCCCTCTTCTCCTACTGCCCTCAATCTTTCCCAGCATCAAGGTCTTTTCCAGTGAGTCAGCTGATCTGACTTGTCTGACAAAGTATAGGCCACTTGATCTCAGTATAAGCAAAGGCAAACCCTCTCCAGGGAAAAGCCTCCAGGACACCCACAGATTGACATCAACCCCATGTGAGCTCCCAATCCAGAGCCCATGAAACGCATAAGGAAACAAGCCACCATGAGCAATAGCAGTGGCAACAAACAACGGACATAGGTCCACAGGGAACTCAGCTATTATAATTAGCAGCCACAGAACACAATGTAGTTATATGTGACATATATGAAGGAATAAAGTTAGAATCCTTCAAACGAGTGGGCAACAAGAGGTTGTAAGAAATGACCAGATAGATTTGAAAATGAATCATACAGAACGATCAAGAGAGCTGGAAACGTTCCCACAGAGAAAGACAGATATCAAGTTGGGAAGGCTCAAGCTCTGAGTCTCCCCCGCCAGCTTCACCTTGTTTCTACAGGGGACCCCCAAATCCTAAAAGGCTGTGCTACACCAGAGATCTGCCACCTGCAAGCGAATACCACCCTGGGCCCGGAAGCATCTGGATTTCATCTCATCACCAAGCCCGAATGCGGCAGTGTGACTCCTACCACCCAGCCAGGTGCTTTGAACGCTGACTTCCTGAGACTCTACCCTCTTTGCCCTCTCTGGGTCCCTAATGCCCTTTCTGATCTTATGTGTTCCCCAGTATCCCCTCTGCCTACCATCAAGCTCCCAGAGAATGCAATTACTCATATGTGCACGGGCGCGTGCTCACACACCACCACCACACAGATGCACACAGACACACTCACACCATCTGACACCTGGATGCAGAAAATCCCATTGGCACACATCCACAGACCGTCTAATTTACATCCCAGCACCCAAAACATGCCTGAAGAGGAGCACGTACTTCAAAACGAGAACATTCTGTTGTGTAAATGAGATTTGAGCTCTAAACTCGGTTTAGAAGAAATCTGGTGGTCTTTTCATTTTCTTCACTTCCTGGCTTGTGAAAGAAGACAGATTTGCCAACAGTCTTCTTTTGGCTTACAAGAACATTGACAATACTTTTTGTCTTCCAGAAAAGAGAGATGTTAATTGAGATAGTATTTACCAGGTCAACAGTTGTGTTTTTTTTTTTTTTGTAAAATATCTATTTAATTTATTTGGCTGTGCCAGGCTTAGTTGCAGCATGCAGGATCTTTAGTTGCAGCATGTAGGGTCTAGTTCCCTGACCAGGGATGAAATCCTGGGGCCCCCCCGATTGGGAGAGTGGAGTCTTAGCCACTGGACCACCAGCAAAGTCTCAGCAACAGGTTTTTAAGTGACAACTGAACAGAACTATAGACATTTCAGAGGAGCAAAGGTAATTTTCAAACCTGGATTCAGTGTCCCCTCAGCCCTGGGGGCATAGAAAATGCTCTTGTTAGAACCTACACAGCAAAGAGAGTCCTGTGATAAAGAAGATATGTTTGCTGAATTTACAGGCAAAGCAGGAACATCCTCACCTTTACTATCTCAGATTAGCAGCTGTTAGGCAGTTTACTTTTCAAAACTAAGCAGAGGATTAAATGAATGATGACGATGAAGAAAAAAATGGTAGACTTGAGAGCTAAAATTTACAATGTGGAAAGGAGAAAAGGGCAAACTAGGATTACTGACAACTAGAAGATGGGACATGGAATTTTTGTGGATACAGTCCCTGTGGCTATATGACACATCTGTGCAGGGACATGTTGGTTGTCAGATCCAAACACATGGACTGGGAAAGAGACAGGTACAAACACACAAACATTAACACACAAAAGTACAAAATAAACACACACACTGAAACACTTAGCTAATATACACATCTGTGCACCAACATGTATATCCAAGCACCCAAACCTTGCTGGAAACACAGACTCCCTAGACCAGCCTTCTACACAGACACATGGGCTTCCCAGGTGGCTCAGTGGTAAAGAATGCAGGAGAGGCGGGTCCGATTCCTCGGTGGGGAAGATCCCCTGAAGGAAATGGCAACCCACTCCTGTATTCTTGACTGAGAAATCCCATGGACAGAGGAGCCTGGCGGGCTACAGTCCATGGGATCGCAAAATGTCAGGCACGACTTAGCGACAAAACAACAGCAACATAGACATGTAAACACAGAAATGCACATAGACACCCACACACAGAGGGGCTCCCGAAAGCAGACACACAAACATTCCCACCCTTCTTCAGACAATTCCAGAACACACAGAGTGCAACATATGCATGTATAGCCACATGACCATGTGTGCACAGAGAAACAGGCCTGGATGCTCATACACACAAACTGCATCATCACAGAAGTGCATCCACACAGCACCATCACAAGCATATAGCTTTGTGCCCAGAAGTTCACACACACACACACACACACATACACATCCTCCAGCCAGCTCGTCTTCCTCTCTCCCCAGGTCCCTACACGGCCCACACCAAGCCCAAGGTCACCATGTGTTTCACCTGCTCAGACCTCCACCATTGCAACCCTCTCCCCTGCACTGAAGATAGGAACCACTGCCTTCAGACGGCGGGCATCACAGGTGAGCGCCCCTGGGACAGGATGGGAGAGGACAGGCAGAAGTGGGACATAAGACATCCAAGACCTCTCCTCACCCTCCTGTGTTTGCTGCGTCAACTCCAGCCGTGGTAACCCTTTCCCGGCTGTGAAGGACGGAGGTTGGTTGCAACAGAGGATGGGAGTTTAAAACCTGATGCTGCAAATGTCATAGTTATTCTTGAATAGCAAAGCAGCTAAAAATATAGAAGCTTCACCAGGCACAAGAAGACAAATACTGTATAATTCCGTTTACATGAGGTATCTAGAGTGGCCAGAATCATGCAAAAAGAAAGAAGAATGGTGACAGATTCAATTCTGCAAAATGAAAAATTCTAGAGATGTATTATCTGACAATGTAATATAGAGAACACTATCGAACTGCATGCTTAAAACTGGCCAAGAAGGTAAATTTTGTATTATGTATATATTTTTTACCACAATGATAAAAAACCAAACTTCATGACTTAACAGTGATTTGGGGAATTCCCTGGCGGTCCAGTGATCTGGACTCAGCACTTTCACAGCAGAGGGTGCCGGTGAAGGTGTGGGTTCAGTCCCTGGTGGGGGAATGAAGATGGCTCGTGTTTGCTTCTCATGAACCCACCCTCCATATCCTTCCAGTCCTAGGTGCAACTAACTCTGTCGCTTGGAGAAATGGTTCCTGTGTGGCCTCCAAGGATTGCACACCTGACAACTCCATCTCTGCCTTGACCTACAGCATTGGTTTTGGCTTCTGGGTCAACACCACCTGTTGCCAAGGCAACTGCCAAGAGCCCACTCCTCTCGGTGCGCTGCCACCAGAAAGTGGTCAGATGGGAGGCCAAGGAAGTGGTGGGGTGACTTTGGAGGAGAGTTTGTCCTGGATTGAGGAGGATGGGCGCTCAATCCTCATTACCAGTCAGGTTGCCCTAAGGCATCTTGACTGCAGCTCCTTGGGAAAGCCCATTAAGGTCATTTCCCTGTAGTAGAGCCTATGAGCACATGAAGGACCCTGGGAGGTCCTGAGAGTCCTCCCGGCTGACCATCACTCTCCCCTCTACAGCTGCCCTGCCAGCCCCAAGGACCCTGAGTAAGTTCCTGTGTCCTACATGTCCTGGGGGCCACTCGGGGCCCTGCAGCCACTCCTTCTACATGCGGTGTCCCAGCAGGGAGACCGAGTGTATTCACATGAATCTGGTGTCTGAAGTAGGTAAGGCTGTGTGCATGTGTGCGTGCACGTGTGCACGAGTGAGTCTGAACACAGTGGTTTTGATACAGGCATGCCTGGGCTTGGGGGACCCAGTTCCATCATTGACCCTGTGTGGCCCAAGCACCTTCATCTCTTTTAGCCTCATTTTTCTCTTCTGATAAATGGGGATGCTAGAAGCATACCTCACAGGGTTTGATGAGGCTGAAATGAGTTCATGAGAGAGGTGATGGAGTAGAGGGTGGAAAGCAGGACTCTGGGGCCAGGCTGCTTAAAGTTCAAATCCTAGCCCTTATGAGCTGGGTGACCCTGGGCAGAGGACTTTCTTTGACTGTGCCTCAATTTTCCTATCTGAGAAAGAGGATAATCAAAGTCTCTTATCTGTTATGAATATTAAATAAGATAATCCATGAAGCTTCTAGATGTGAATTTCAAAAGGAATACAATGTTCACATATGCAAATTAAAAAATTTTACTAGCCTTATGCAAAAGGTAAAAGGTGAAATTCATTGAATAATATATTTTCCTCTGGCTTCTTTTTTTAACTTTAAATTGATTTATTTTTTAATTGAAGGATAATTGCTTCACAGAATTGTGTTGGTTTCCGCCAAATGAACAACATATTTTTAACCCAATTTATCCACCAGTTATCATTTCAACATGCAAATGACATAAGAAGTGATAAATGAGATATCTTACCTTCATTTTTTTCCTACTAAGTCTTTGAAATCTCATGTGGGTTTTACACTCATAGCCCATCCCCGTTCAAACCAACCACATGGCAGGGGCTCAAGAGCCACATACAGCTAGTGGCTACTGTACTGAATAGCATAATTCTAGAACATAGTAAGGGCTATGTATGGCATGTCAGCAAATCTAAGGTGATGGGAAGACAGGAAGACAGCTGTCTTCCAAAGTGTTAAAAAATATATGTATGTATATGTATGTACTCAGAGGTAAAGAATCTGCCTGCCAAGGCAGGAGACTCGGTTCCATCCCTGGGTTGGAAAGATTCTCTGGAGATGGAAATGGCAATCCGCTCGAGTATTCTTGCCTGGGAAATCCTATGGACAGAGGAGCCTGGTTGGCTACAATCCATGGGGCTGCAAAGAGTAGAACACAACTGAGTGACTAAACAATGTGTGTGTGTGTGTGTGTGTGTGTGTGTGTGTGTGTTTTAGGGAATAGGGATTTGCATCTTGGAATTGATGACATTCAGTGTTAGTGCCGGAGAAGGCAATGGCACCCCACTCCAGTACTCTTGCCTGGAAAATCCCATGGACGGAGGAGCCTGGTGGGCTGCAGTTTATGGGGTTGCTGAGTCGAACACAACTGAGTGACTTCACTTTCACTTTTCACTTTCATACATTGGAGAAGGAAATGGCAACCCACTCCAGTATTCTTGCCTGGAGAATCCCAGGGATGGGGGAGCCTGGTGGGCTGCCGTCTATGGGGTCGCACAGAGTCGGACACGACTGAAGCGACTTAGCAGCAGCAGTGTTAGTGGTTATCATTGTTATATGTGAATAAGGCTCAAGTGGGCTGAAGAGCTCTTTAATCAATCACTGTCCAGGGAAGGGGTGAACTGGGGAAGTCGATCTTTTGTGCACAATGCGGTAAGTGTGTGGGTGTTTCCGGAGGAGAGGTGATATGTCAGTAGGCAGGAAGCCTGGGTGTGTTTGTGTGGACTGTGCTCTGGTCTCTTGGGATTCATATGGGCTGTGATTGAGATGTGTGTGTGTGTGTGTGTGTGTGTATATGTGTGGGTGGGTGTGGGACCATGACTCACAAACATGGCTCTTTGAGGAAGTGTACTCCAGTTCAGGGCAAGATGACATAAACTCAGACTGTGCTGGGAGGCTTACATTTCTTTTTAACTTTTGTATTATGGAGAAATTCAAAGGCAAATATAAGAGTAAACAGTTTAATAAGCCCCATGGACCTTTCGCCCAACTGTGATCATTATCTACTCATGGCCAATCCTGTTTCATCTCTACACAGGCCCCATGTTATTTTGAATACACGTAGGTATCCTATCACTCAGCCATAAGCATTCCCACATACGGCTAAAAGATAAGGACCTAAAAATAACACCAACAGTTGTGGTGAAGTATTTTTCTGTTGGGGTGTACATGCTGCTCAGTCAAGTCCAACTCTGTGCAAATCCTATGGACTACAGTCTGCCAGGCTCCTCTGCCCATGGGATTCTCCAGGCAAGAATACTGGAATGGGTTGCCATTTCTTCCTCCAGGGGATCCTCCCGACCCAGGGATCCAATCCACGTCTCTTACCTCTACCTGCCTTGACAGGTGGTTTCTTTACCACTAGTGCTACTTAGGAAGACAGACTATTTCACTTTCTAATTTCTCACCAAGTCCTTAATAAACTGGTTACTCTGGTATATTTACATTTTTTATAAAAATATGTCACATTTTTATATGAATATGTCATATAAATATGTCACATTTATATAAATATGTCACATTTTTATATAAATATCATATCATATAGGGCTGTGAGGAGCATAGGAAATAATTGGGAAATTGGTTGGAGGGATGTGTGAAGCCGAGTGGCCTCCAGATATCATAATTTTTATTAATATTGAATACAAGTGAAAGAACACCTGTAACTTATGAGTAAGATATAAAGGATAAGGAAAGGAACAGTCGGGACCAGTTCCAGATCAAGGATCAGAGCACTGCTGGTAAGTTTTCCTGGAGGACACGGATGGACTTGAGGGCGGGCCATTCCCTCCGGGGTTGGCCGCTCTGTGTTCCCCTTTCCACGTGACAAAGTCTTTTAGGAAGGCGACCCCGCGGGGCTGGAGGGAGTTTCAGGGCAATCTGTTGGACTGGAGGAACTCCCAGGGTCTGGAGACAGCGACGTGGCGCTGGTACAGTGGCGGCGCGCGCGCGCTCGCGGGGCGCATCCTCACGGCCCCGTCCCCACCCTTGTCTCCGCAGGCGGCCGGAACCTGAGCGTGCGCGGCTGCGGCACCCGCGACCTGTGCCGGAGAGGGGCTTTCCCGGCGCTCCCCGGCCACCGGCTGGCCGGCCCGCCCTTCTGCAACGCCAGACAACGCGCCGTCCTGGACCCCAAGTGCCGCTCGAGCGCGGCGCTGGGCCTCCGCCTCGCCCTGCCGGTGCTGACCGTCGCGCTGGGCACCGCGACCCTCTCCTGAGCCACCCCACCTGCACCCCCGAGCCCCTCCTCGGAGCCTCCCTGCTTGTTCCGCCCGATGGTGCCCTGGCGCCTCTCTGCTAGGGCATTTCTAGGGCTTTGGAAGCTTCCGGTGAGAAAGTCAAAAAAGCAGGGGTGAGCCTCCTTCCTCAGACTAAGAGATTCCCCAAAGCTAGTCCTCTTTCTTCACGCGGGGACCCCAAAGGCTGTGCTTCTTCCCTCAGACAAGGGCTTCCTCAAGTCTGGTCCTCTTTCCTCACCAAGGGCCTCAAAGGCTATGCCTCCTTCCTCAGACTAGGCTGTTTTTCCTCCTCAGATGAGAGATGCTTCCATGGTTTTATACATTCTCCTTCAGATTGAGGGGCCCAAAGTCTAAATAAACATCCTGCCTCAAACTAGGAGGTTCCCAATACCAAGCTACTCCCTCAGACTGTATCTTTTCTCAAGAACATTAGGAAACAACTCCTCCTTCTCTTCAGGGTCTAGCAAAGTCCTGGCAGCCAACCTGGGGCTTGAGGACAAAATGCACCCCCTCCTCAGGCTTTCAGAGCAGCCCATTCCACCCTCGCCATGGGCCCTCTTCAGTCCCAGCACAGTCTCTCAGCTGTGCTGTTGTTCAGCTGCTAAGTCGTGTCCAATTCTTTGCAACCCCATGGACTTCAGCATGCCAGGCTCCCCTGTCCTCCACCATCTCCCAGAGTTTGCTCAAATTCCTTCCAATAAACATTCAGAGTTGATTTCCTTTAGGATTGACTGGCTTGATCCTAGCTGTCACCAAATCTGAATGAATCACATTGCACAATGCCTAGTGGTTTGGATCTCCTTTTGCTGACATTGCAGCCTCAAGTGGGGCCCCCGATGTGGTCTCTGTATCCTGGGGATTCAGATGGCAAGGTCTGGGAGCCAGGGTGAGCATGCAATCAAATGCTCAGGGTGGAGTGAGCATCATTTTAGAGCAAGCTTTGGATCCAAAGGACGGAGCAGAGAGGTATAATAAAATCGAGGAGCTCACCGGAGGCAGAATGCCAGGAACATCTGCTCGCAGCTGAAAGTAATAGAAAGTCCAACGAGAAGAACTGAAACGATTCATTTAACAAAACTGTATTGATCACAGTACTATACATCAAGCGCAGTTCTAGACACGGGGGACACTGAGTAAACAAAATCTCCTGCTCTCAGGAACTTTATGTTTTTATGGAAGAGGAAGATAATAAACCTTTCATTTGGGTTTCCCTGGTGGCTCAGATGGTAAAGAATCGGCCTGCAATATAGGAGACCCGGGTTCGACCCCTGGGTTGGGAAGATCCCCTGGAGACGAAAATCTCAACCCACTCCAGTATTCTTGCCTGAAAAATCCCATGGACAGAGGATCCTGGTGGTCTACAGTCCATGGGGTCGCAAAGACTGAGTGACTAACACTTCACTTCATGATATTCCAGATCGTAATGAGTACTCTGGAGAACACAGTTTGGGAAGAGAAGGGGGATGCTGCCAAAGGGGTGCACTTTCTAAAAAATTGCATTTATATTTTATATTTATTATTTATTTGGCCGTGCAGGGTCTTAGTGGCAGCACACAGGATCTTCAGTCTTCTTTGGGGGCACACAGGTTCTTTTCGTTGTGGCATATGAACTCATAGTTGCAGTATGTGGGATCTAGTTCCCTGACTAGGGAACCCAGGCCCCCTGCATTGGGAGCTCGGAGTCTTAGCCACTGAACCACCAGGGAAGTTCTGGGGTGCACTTTTCTGCAGGGAGGATTTAGAGTGACATCTGAATAAAGACCTGAAAGGGGCTGACAGAGAGGGCCATGCAGATGTCTGGAGAGCCAGTGGGAGGCATTCCGGGAAGAAGGAATGGCAAACACAAAGGCGCTGGAGTAGGAGCAGTTCTTGTTCAGTTGCCAAGTTGTGTCTGACTCTGCGACGCCATGGACTGCAGCACGCCAGGCCCCCCCGTCCCTTACCATCTCCCAGAGTTTGCCCAAGTTCATGTCCATTGAATCTGTGATGCCATCCAACCGTCTCATCCTCTGTCACACTCTTCTGCTGCTGCTCTCAGTCTTTCCCAGTATCAGGGTGTTTTTCCAATGAGTTGGCTCTTCACATCAGGTAGCCAAAGTATTGGAGCTTCAGCTTTAGCATCAGTCCTTCCAATGAGTATTCAGGGTTGATTTCCTTTAGGACTGACTGGTTTGATCTCCTTGCTGTCCAAGGGATTCTGAAGAGCAGTAAGGAATAACTAATATAATACAGCATAACAGAAAGAATGGAGATGGAGATACCCAGGGGTCATTAATTCAGCAGTTCCTAGAAGTCACTGAGAACCTACCTTGCTGCCCTGCTGTCCTCAGCATGTTGGTGTTTGCACAATGGTGGCCAGAGCTCCATCATCATGCCCTCTTACAACCACATCCAAAGCTGGAAGAGGGGGCTTCCCATCTCTGTCTTGTCAGAAACCCCATCATCAAGCAGACTCGGTCATGTACCATTGGCCGATCTGTGGCAAGGTGATGGATTATCTCGACTGACTTTGCCTAATCAAGATTCAAGGGCTTCCCAGATGGTTTAGTGATAAAGAACCCTCCTGCCAATGCAGGAGACCTGGGTTCGATCCATGGGTAGGGAAGATCCCCTGGAGAAGGAAATGGCAACCCACTCCAGTATTCTTGCCTAGGAAATCCCGTGGACAGAGGAGCCTGATGGGCTACAGTCCGTGGGGTTGAAAGAGTCAGACATGACTTAGTGATTAAACCATCACCACCATGTGGGATTTAGGCCTTCCCTGGTGGCTCAGACAGTAAAGAATCTGCCTGCAGTGCAGGAGACTTGGTTTCGATCCCTGGATTGGGAAGGTCCCGTGGAGGAGAAAATGGCAACCCACTCCAGGATTCTTGCCTGGGAAATTCCATGGACAGAGGAGCCTGGCGGGCTACAGTCCATGGGGTCACAAAGAGTCAGACACAAACGAGGTACTAAGCACACACAAACATATGGGATTTTAGTTCCCTAACCAGGGATTGAACCCACACCCTCTGCAGTGAAAGCACAGATTCTTTTATTATTATTATTATTAATTGGTTTATTTTTGGTTGTGCTCAGTCTTTATTGCTGCTCATGGGCTTTCTCTAGTTGTGGTGCTTGGGCTTCTCATTGCGGTGGCTTCTCTTGTTGTGCAGCACAGGCTCCAGAGCATCTGGGGTTCAGTAGTTGTGGTGCCCAGGCTTAGCTGCTCTGTGGCATGTGGAATCTTCCCATACCAGAGATCGAACCTGTGTCCCCTGCATTGGCAGGTGGATTCTTATCCACTGTGCCACCTGGGAAGTCCCTGATATAAATTTTCTTTAAGGATCTTTCCTTTAAGCTAAAATATACCTGGGTGGTGGAGGAGAGCTATAGCCATCTGAGAAGATAAACTGAACTTGTTCCAACTGTCTTTTTACAACTGCTGTGTTTTGTATTATTGTATCTGTATCATGGCAGAAATTTTAAAATGAAACTATTAAGGTCTCTGTTTGTATCTGTCTCTGCTTATGTGTGTCAATAAATGTGTTATAGATGTGTGGTATATTTTACCTTTGGATGGTATTACAAAAATTAATGTGTAAAAGAATTCTATTGAGTTGGCTTAAAGAAAATAAAGTGCTTGCATAAATTAAGTATTCATAAAACTTCAAGAAATATAGAAGAACGTCACCAAAATGCTTTTCAGGTTCTTGTGATATGGGAAAATATTCAGTATTAAAACTACTTTGTTTGTTGGTTTGATTAAAATAGACATGTCTTAGAATTATAAACATGGAGTGTAATGCAAACATTACACTCTACTTGGGTTTATTAGTCAAATAAGTTCAGGCTACAAAATTTGTCAGTAAGAAAAGTAAGTTGGTTTGAAGAAATTTTCACAAATAATCTAAATAGTTGTTGTTACTGTTTAGTCGCTAGGTCGTGTCCAACTCTCTTGCCACCCCATGGACTGTAGCCTGCCAGGCTTTTCTGTCTCCATGGGATTTCCCAGGCAAGAATACTGGAGTGGGTTGCCATTCCTTTCTCCAAAATTAAATAGATGTAAGTAGAATAAAAAGTTTTAAGGGGAATTGTAAAAATAGTTTCCCCATATCTTTTGGTAACCTGGAACCTTAGTTTTGCTAAGTTCAGTTAAACAATGAGTTAAGCTGAAATCATTGAATATCCAGATCATTTCCAAATAAGATAAAACACTGAAACACTAAATATTGAGCATAGGTTTATCATTTTGGGCTTCCTTTAGACATTTGGGCTTATTGGTAAATATGTTTGATGCCACACAGAGAAAATGTTTCATGAGAAAGTATGTTTCTGGAAGTTATAAAAAGTATATCTAAATTTGCCAAGCCACAGAATGCTAATTAGAAAAGAAAGTTCATAATTCTTTACTCTTTTATAGTCACTAAAAATTGAGGTTTTATAGGGTTTTTTGAAAGTCGCTCAGTCGCGTCCAACTCTTTGCGACCCCATGGACTATATAGCCCATGGAATTCTCCAGGCCAGGATACTGGAGTGGGTAGCTTTTCCCTTCCCTAGGGATCTTCCCAACCCAGGGATTGAACCCAGGTCTCCCGCATTGCAGGCGGATTCTTTACCAGCTGAGCCACAAGGGAAGCCCTTTTAAGGGTTAAGAATTCTAATTAATATATGCAATTAAAGCTACTGGAAATGATAAGGGAAATAACTCAGTATGCAAGAAAAGTAAGATATGGGTTTGTTGTTATTGTTATTGTTAGAAAGGGTATGAGAGGACCCTAGTGGCCCAGTGGTTAAGAATCCACCTGCCAGTGCAGGGGACACAGTTCCATCCCTGGTCTGGGAAGATCCCATATCCCGAGGAGCAACTAGGCCTGTGAACCACAGCTAGCACCCTAGAGCCTGTGCTCTGCAACGAGAGAAGCCACTGCCCAAAGCCTGAGCACTGCAACTGGAGCACAGCTCTGGTTCTCTGCAACTAGAGAGAGCCCGTGTGCAGCAGCGGAGGCTCAGTGCAGCCAAAACAATAAACAAAATAAAATAAAAAAGTGTAGGAGCTATGGAGATGCATTGTTGTTGAGGGAAATGAAAGTGATTTTGTCCTAAAATGAAGTTGGTTATTTTGGAAAGGGAAAGAAATGAAAATGAACATGGAAATCTTAAGATTCGTGGAAAAGGAATCTGGGCAAGAAATCTTACGGTGTGATCTAGCTGGATAAGATTGAAAAAAATTTGATGTAAAAGTTTTTTTTTTAAATAAGCTTTAATATCAATAGTGTACTTATGCATAAAATTGGAACTTAACTTTCTTTCATCTGCTGAAATGACAGCTTCTTGGACTATAGGTCTGCTTCCAAGAGAGGCTTGTTAAAAGGTTTCTCTTACTTTTTTTTTTTAATTTTTAATTGGAGGATAATTGCTTTACAATGTTGTGTTGGTTTCTGCTGTACAAAAATGTGAATCAATTTCCCTTACTTTTTAAGTAATATTCCTAGGAAGCAAAGATTCTGTGTTTTATTAAAATTATTTCCTGGGCCTCATGTCATCTTAATCAGATCTTTGATTGCTTAGGAAAACAGAGACTCCTCAATATTTAAAGAACTAAGTTTTTCTCAGAACTATGAAACCTTCTACATTTACCTTAGAAATCTTTTTGTCACTTTGGTAAAGTAGATAGTTATCATTTCATGATAGTCTGTGATCCAATTTAGTCAAGTGTCCAAAATCTTTTGATATTTTTGCCACACTTCCCCCAAACCAAATTCTAAAGAAAGTCTTTCTGACCTAAAGTAACTTTGGGAATTTCCAGAGGGCCTCTGGAACATTGCAAAAGATTTGTTCTCTTTATGAAAAACAGAATTTTAAACTAACTAGGCTTCTTTGGTATGTTAAACGACATGAGAAGCAATGTCACTTAAGTGCTGATAAATGTTCTTAAGTTATATTGCATGCGTGAATATTATTAATATGTGTTCTAGAAATTGTATAAAATCCTAACATTCTGATATGTTCTGGCATAATGTTTTCAGTTGTAATTCTAGTTACTGTCTTAAAATGCGTGTCACAGAAACAACAGCATTTTCTTGTCAATTGCATTGTACTAAACTCTCATCAGATATCTAGCCATTGCCATTTTTAAGCCTTTTGTCATTTATAGACAGTTATTCTTTTATTCTGATGCTTTCACAAAAGCATTCCTGTGGAAGTACTTCATATTCAAAGAGATTCAAGGAAAGGGCTTTTCACAAGTACAGGTTTCTGATAACTTGCTGCTGCTGCTGCTAAGTCACTTCAGTCGTGTCCGACTCTGTGCGACCCCATCGACAGCAGCCCACCAGGCTCCGCCGTCCCTGGGATTCTCCAGGCAAGAATACTGGAGTGGGTTGCCATTTCCTTCTCCAGTGCATGAGAGGGAAAAGTGAAAGTGAAGTCGCTCAGTTGTGTCCGACTCTTAGCGACCCCATGGACTGCAGCCTACCAGGCTCCTCCGTCCATGGGATTTTCCATGCAAGAGTACTGGAGTGGGGTGCCATTGCCTTCTCCTCTGATAACTTGAAGATCATCAAACTGAAGTAGGTAAGAATTTCCAGAACTAATGGAAAAACTGGATTCAAGAAGAACAAGTATTAATCACATAGGATTGAATGAACTGAGAGGATTATAATTTTTAAATCACTTTTCATTTGAAACCATACTGTTCCTTAGTGTTTGTTTTTTCAAGTTTAAGGAAACCTTTCGTCTTTGGCTGGGCTTCCCAGGTGGCGCGAGCGGTAAAGAACCCGCCAACCAAGGCAGGAGAATCAGGAGATGTGGGTTCCATCCCTAGGTCAGGAAGATCCCCTGGAGGAGGGCTCGGCAACCCATTCCAGTATTCTTGCCTGGTGAAAATCCCATGGAGAGGAGCCTGGCTGGATATAGTCCATGGGGGTCACAAAGAGTCAGACACAACTGAGAGACTAACACATACATTTTTGTCTTAAGCTATCATGACTTACAGCAATTTGGCAAAGTATACCTTTGTAAACAAAAACGAAATATTTACTTTCTCTTTCTACCTGATCGCTCCAAAATTTGGAAATCCTTGCACATTTTTCTCATGGCAATATGGTTAGCTATTTACATAAGTTCAATAAAAATCTGTCCCCCCTGGCACTTCCCTGGTGTCCAGTGGTTAAGATTGTGCTTCCACTGCAGAAGGCACGAGTTCGATCCCTTGTTGGGAAACTAAAATCCCACACACCATGCAGCAACCCCCGCCCCCCAAAAAACTATTCTCCTCGTAACAGGACAATTAGAAACATTGGCTGTATTACCAAGATGTTGACTGGAATATTGTAGTCGAGAGAGATATGCATAGGCTCAAATATGACCAGACAGCTTTAAGGAGTGACTTTAACTTTGGTATGACTTCCTGGCCTTGAGAGTTCTTTTTAAGCATTTAATCTGAGACTCCTTATAAAAATTTTCAACAAAGCAGTCTTAAAAAGACCTTAATATATGGTCAATCACTGCTCTTGCTGTATTTATGTCAACAATCGGGCCACATTTCATGCAAATAAATTTATTTTGACTGTGGGTGGGTTTTGGGGTCTTGTCTGTGTGTATGTATGTGGCTTGTGAGATCTTCGTTCCCCAACCAGGGATTGAAGCCAGGCCCCAGCAGTGAAAGCACTTAGTCCTAACCACTGGAATGCCAGGGGATTCCCCATGTATCTTTGATAAAAATGAGGGCAACTGTAGAGAAATTATGTTTGCACCTTTGTATATATTCTAATCTTGTCAACAGTCTCTGAGGTTTTATTATATATCCAAGGTATATAATCTTGGAAATTATTCTGCGTGTGTACGTGCGTGTGTTCTCAGCATCTTTGCGACCCCATGCACTGTGGCCTGTCAGAATCCTCTGTCTATGGGATCCTCCAGGCAAGAATACTGGAGTGGGTTGCCATGCCCTCCTCCAGGGAATCTTCCCAACCCAGGGATCGAACCCTCATCTCTTCCATCTCCTGCATTGGCAGGCAGGTTCTTAACCACTGTGCCATCTGGGAAGCCCCTGAATTCTTCTAGTTTCCACAGATATCTGGCTATTAATCCCCAAACTAATGTTTCAATCAGTAGGAACAAAGGATCCACTGCCCTTGGATCTCCTTGGGAAGGACTACACCAGGTCTTCCTCATTACCTGGATGGCAGCCAAACCTCAGGCAATGGAAACTTGGATACACATTTCACAGCTGAAATGTCCCTGCCTGGCATCTGATCCTGTGCAGACGCTAGAGACCTCCAAATCAAATTGACTGGGAAGAGATGTAGCTGACACTGCAGTGGACTGCTTCCTCCCAAGATGCCAGATAAAGACTTTGTACTTAAGCTAAACATAAAACACTTTCTTTCTTCTTGCCTTTCTTTCCTTTACTCTGTCACAGGTCTGGAAAGATAATGCCATCATCCATTTCTCCCAGGCCATCGCTAAGGGGGCTATAACCTTTCAGACTGTCGGATTTGTCATCCAAAACTCTGATCTGGTGAAGCAAGTCAGAAAGAGGAAAACAAATATCCTGTATTCATGCATATATGTGGAATCTAGAAAAATGGGAGCGATAAACCTATTTGTAGGGCAGGAATAGAGATGTAGACGGAGAAGGGGAGAGTGGGATGAATTGGAAGAGGAGGATTGACATATATACACTATCATGTGAAAAACAGATAGCTAGTGGGAAGCTGCGGTATAGCCCAGGGAGCCCAGCTCAGTACTCTGTGATGACCTAGAGGAGTGTGAGGGAGGCTCAAGAGGAAAGGAGTGTATAAGTTTACATATAGCTCAATGACTGCTGTGCAACAGAAACCAACATAACATTGTAAAGCACTGGCGATGGAAGGCAAAGTCCTAACCACTGGACTGCCAGGGAAGTCCCTTTGCATTACCCATCCTTCCTGGGAGGGAGGATTAGCTAAAATAAAGCCCAATGAGAGCCAAGCATGACCTGCCCCCATCCCTGCCCATTAGCAAAAGGCTCCAGAATGTCCTTCACCTTCAGATATCGATCTCACTTCACCCCTGGGGTAGTGACAGTCTTCTAAAGTCTTCATAGAAAAATCATGTCAAAAATTCAATTTGCATTCAGGAGACACAAAGAGAGAGTCCAGCGCAGCAGTTAAGAATATGGACTCTGATACCAGTCTGTCTAGGCTGGAAGTCCAGCTTAGCCAGTTACTAGTTTTGTCACATTGGGCGAGCACTTAGACCTCAGTTTTTCCATTGGTGAAATGGGGTGATCATGCTTCCTACTCAAGAGGTGAGGTGAGGGTTGAAAGAGTTGATACGTGTACAGAAATCAGAAAAGCACATGTGGAAAGAGTTTCTTGTAAGTAACCAAGAGCATTTACTATTATTACTTGGGAGGGAGAACGCCCTTTGGGACACACAGCCAAGTTACGTGTTTGGTTCTAAAAATCCTCTTCTTGGGCTTCCCTGGTGGTCTAATGGTTAAGAATCCACCTGCCAGTGCAGGGGACACGGGTTCCATCCCTGGTCTGGGAAGATCGCACATGCCACAGAGCAACTAAGCCCGCGAGCCACAGCTACTGAAGCCACAGCAATGAGAAGCCCACACACCACAACGAGAGTGCGGTGTGCACATCACACCCGCTTGCTGCAACTAGAGAAAGCGGGCGCAAAGCAGCAAAGACCCAGCATAGCCAAAAAATTAAATAAAATAGATAAATCTTTAAAAAAGAATACACGCTGTTTATTGGTGGTTGGATAGAATCACTGACTCAATGGACATAAACTTGGGGGCAAACTCCAGGAGGTAGGAGGGACAGGGAGGCCTGGCGTGCTGCAGCCCATGGGGTTGCAGAGTCGGACACGACTGAGTGACTGAACAACAACAACCACAACATACACTATTTTAAAAATAAACTAAAATCCCTTTCTTTCTGCTCCCCAGCATGGCCTGTCTGGAGGATGCCTGCCCTGAGGTGTGGGTGTGGAGTGATCTGGGGTGGCAGGGAGGGGATGAGGAAGGAAGGAAGTGTTTCTGTGAGATCAGAGGCCCCCAGGGATGAGGCCAGGATATGATCCACCTGGGCTGAGCTGGAGCCCATGGCAGGTGGTCAGGAACTGCTCATAGAAGGAAACAGTCATTGAATGACCCTAACCCTGGAGTCTGCAGGAGGAGAAAGGGACTTTGGGGGTGGGGTGGGGTTGACTTGGGCAGAAGCTTGAATTTTATTGTTCAGGTCTTTTTATTGTCAAGTCTTTTAATTTCCACTTTTCTGTAATGGCATACATGTGGGTCCATGATTCAAGGTAAAATTTTACTATTAATTATTTAAAGCTTACACAAGCAAACAACATTTTTTTAAATAATTAAAAAAATAAACCCAAAACAAAATCAACCTACAAAAACAAAGAAATGGGTAGTGTTTCTCCTGGCTCAGCTAAAAGGCAGAAAGCATTAACAAAACAATTGAAAGCTCCTGCGGCCCTTTTCCTGGCCGCTCGCCTTGCCTCTCTCCTCACCTGAGATAAATTCTGCCCCAAACACGATAGTGGCAATTTTGCTACCTATGTCCATGCTTTGAGTCTTCTGAACCAAGCCTTTTCATTTTGCATTTTCTCTTTTCTTCCCAGAGACTCTCCCCAGGGAAACTCATCTCAGGAATCTCCCATTGATGATCTCAGATATCTCTTCCTGTTTTCATTTCCCAAACTCAGACAATCCTATACAGACATTCTGTTGATCGAATCAAGTTACAAGGTCAGCTCAGATTCCGGAGAAGACAAAGACTCCCCCTCTCGTGGGGAAGAGTGGCGTGTGTCTAAGGAGATGGAGAGATGGTCGGTCAGCAGTCATAGTCACAGGCGATCCACCAACCCCTCACTCCATCCCTTACACTTGCTGCCTTGTTCTTCTCTTTTCTTATTGCTATTGGACACTATCTTGCTTTTGTTTATTATCTATATCTTTCCAAAAATATAAGCTCCATGAGCGCAAAGGTCATCTGTGGCTTGTTCACCTGTGTGTCAGTGCCCAGAACTCTGTCTACATCCAGAAGGCAGACAATACCTATCTGAATGAATGAATGAATCCTTGGGGGCTAGCTTCAGGTTTCCCCAGGATGACGGCAAATGGAGAGAAGGTGGGGGCTTCCCTGGTAGCTCAGTGGTAAAGAATCCGCCTGCCAGTGCAGGAGACATGGGTTCGATCCCTGATTCGAGAAGATCCCACATGACCTCGGAGCAACTGAGGCCGTGTGCCACAGTTACTGAACCTGTGCTCTAGAGCCCGGGAGCTGCAACTACTGACCCCATATGCTGCAGCTGCTAAAGCCCGAGCACCCTAGAGCTCGTGCTCCCCAACAGAGAAGTCACCACACTGAGACCCATCAACCAACACCCTTGGCCCACAGTCAGCGTCTATTGCACAAACTTCCTCCCTGCAGGAAGTACCGTCTGCGTCATCACTGTCATCGCTGTGTTCCCGGACTAGCAGACGCAGAGTGAACACTCAGGAAGCACCTTCATCGATTTTAAGAGGCACCCCTCATTCCCCGCCCCCACCCTGCATTTTAGTAATTCTGAGATCAGGAAGAGTCATAGAGGATGACATCTTACAGCCAGGCAGCCATTGTGACACAGCTGTCACTGACTGGGTGTGAACATGGAGATTTACTCCCCCCCTATGGTTATCATTATTTTAGCTGCTGAGTCACATCAGTCGTGTCTGACTCTGTGCGACCCCATAGACGGCGGCCCCCCAGGCTCCCCCGTCCCTGGGATTCTCCAGGCAAGAATACTGGAGTGGGTTGCCATTTCCTCCTCCGGTGCATGAAAGTAAAAAGTGAAAGTGAAGTCGCTCAGTCGTGTCCGACTCTTTGCGACCCCATGGGCTGCAGCCTACCAGGCTCCGCCGTCCATGGGGTTTCCCAGGCAAGAGTACTTGAGTGGGGTGCTATTGCCTTCTCCGCATTATTTTAGCAGTAGAGCGTTTTTAAAATTTTATTTTCTTACTGAAGTATAGTTGATTTACAATGCTGTGTTAATCTCTGTTATATAGCAAAGTGATTCAGCTTACACATATGTATGCTTCCTTGGTGGCTCAGTGGTGAAGAATCTGCCTGCAATACAGGAGACCGGGGTTTGATCCCTGGATTGGGAAGACTCCCTGGGGAAGGAAATGGCAACCCACTCCAGTATTCTTGCCTGGAGAATTCCATGGACAGAGGAGCTTGGCAGGCTACAGTCCATGGGGTCGCAAAGAGTCGGACACGACTGAGTGACTCACACACACACACACACACACACACACACATTCTTTTTAAAATATTTCTTTCTAGTATGAGGTGTCACAGGATATTGAATATAGTTTCCTGTGCTACCCAGCAGGACTTTGTGGTTTATGCATATTCTACATATAATAACTTACATCTGCTGATTCCAGACTGCCGCTCCATCCCTCTCCCGTCTGCCCCCCTGGGCAACCACAAGTCTTCTCTATGTCCATGAGTAGCTTTCTGTTTCATAAATAAGCTCATTTGTGTCATATTTTACTACTTTAAAAAATTTTATTTATTTATTTATGGCTGTGCTGAGTTTTCACGGGGCTTCCCTGGTGGCTCAGATGGTAAAGAATCTGCCTGCAGTGCGGAAGAGCCGGTTCAATGCCTGGGTCAGGAAGATCCCCTGCAGAAAGGAATGGCAACCCGGTACTCCAGTATTCTTGCCTGGAGAATTCCACGGATGGAGGAGACTGGAGGGCTACAGTTCATGGGGTCACAAAGAATCGGACACGACTGAGCGACTAACACTTTCACTGCATCTTCACTGTTGCACGCGGGCTTTCTCCAGTTGTGGCGAGTGGGGGCTACTCTCTAGTTGCAGTGAGCAGGCTTCCCATTGAGGTGGCTTCTCATTGCAGAGCACAGGTTCTAGGGTACATGGGCTCAGTTTAGTTGTGGCTGTGTCACATTTTAGATTCCACATTTAAGTGATAACATATGTCTTTCTCTTTTTAACTTACTTCACTTAGTATGATAATCATTAGTTGCATCCATGTTGCTGCCAATGGCACCATTTCATTCTTTTTTATGGCTGAGTAGTACTCCATTGTATATATGTACCACATCTTCTTAATCCATAATTGAGCTGCCTTTAATAGCCTCATGGCTATGCCGGTTGGCATGGAGGACAGGAGATGTGTTGTGTGAGAAAGTGGGGACATCCACTGCTTGGAGCAGAAGTGACTCCACAGAGTCAGAGTCTGTGATTTTAGGCTCAGCTTAGCTAACTTATTCCCCTTGTATTTTCCTAGTTGGATGTACACACGGATGGTATAAGATACAAACCTATATTTTCTAAGTAGGTCTACCAAGAGCTCTTGCAGTAAGAATAAAATAAACATTTTCTGGTTTTTGGCCACCTCATGCAATATTTGGGATCTAAGTTTCCCAACAGGGATCAAACCCACGCCCCCTTCGGTGGAAGTGCCATGTCTTAACCACTGAATCGCCGAAGAATTTCCTAAACATTTTAAGTGATAGGGAAATACGTCATAATTTTATTGGCAGCACTTTAAAAATTTTGTTAATGGAATAGAAAACGGTGCATCTGACAACCATGGCACCTTAGACTGGATGACCTGGGCAAACAGAAGGAGAGGAGGAATTGGTGTGTTTGTCTTTCTCTCTATTCCAGTCTCAGCTCCTGGGTGCTGTGTCTGTCTTGGGATGACAGGTGGGAGAAGAATTTTAGTCGGGGCTAAATGAGTTACTCCACCCGCCAGGCTTCACACACACATTGTTGTTGTTTGGTCTCTCAGTCGTGTCTGACTCTCTGCAACCCCATGGACTGTAGCCCACCAGACTCCTCTGTCCATGGGATTTCCCAGGCAAGAATACTGGAGTGGGTTGCCATTTCCTTCTCCAGGGGATCTTCCTGACCCTAGGATTGAACCCACGTCTCCTGCATTGGCAGCCAGATTCTTTACCACTGAGCCACCAGGGAAGTCCATGCACACCTGGTGTATCATAAATGTCCCGTAAGTGAGCGTTTGGCTTTAGCATGTGAGCACGACAGTGCCCCCACCAGCCTGGGAGGTCTGTAGGAGCAGGGATGTGTGAGTCACATCTTGGGGCCAGCACAGGGACTGGTGAGGTCTACACAAATGTTTGTGGGATGACCACACAACTGAGTCAGTTACAAGACAAATAAGAGCTCTCTCTCAACTCGGGGTCTTTGCCTAGGTTCCTTAGGGCTGGGAGGCAACTTCCTAATAGACCATCTGGCTCACTCCTGTTCATCCTTCAGATCTCAGCTCAGGTGCCTGTTTCTCTAGGAAGCCCTTCTTGACTCCTGAGCTGGTTCAAGGTGGTCCCTTGGTGCTCCCACAGTCCTCTGGGCTCCCCTCCCCATCCCAGTCTGGCCCAATCTGGGTCATCATTGCCTGGGGATGGACCTGACTCCCCCACTGCACTGGCTTCCTTGGTGGCTCAGATGGTACAGAATCTGCCTGCAATACAGGAGACCCGGGTTCAATCCCTGGGTCAGGGAGGTCCCCCGGAGGAAGAAATGGCAACCCACTAGAGTATGCTTGCATGGAGAATTCCATGGACAGAGGAGCCTGGCTGGCTACAGTCCATGGGATTGCAAAGAGTCAGACACAACTGAGCAACTAACACTCTAACTGCACTATGAATCAGTCCTGCGGGAACAGAGCCGGGGGCGGCGGGTGTTGGTCTTTGCTGTGTTCCCAGCATCTAGCCCAGGACAGGGCCTTGGAGAGGTGCTGAGTGTTTGATGAATGAAGACAGAAGAAGGGGTTTGGCAGACAAGCATGGGCACAGCCTCCCACAGGGTGGCACTCTCAGGAGCTGGGAGAAGCGCCCCTGGCAGTGTGCCAGCCTGCATTAGACGCATTTGCGCAGGCGTCTTGCGTCCTGGTTTTGGTCCAGTTACCCTCGGCCGTGACCACCCCCCTTCTTTCCTCTAACCGGGAGCTCCCAAGGGCAGAGCCTGATGTATCTACTTTGGGGACCCCAGCTCGTGGCTGCTCACACAGCTTAGGAGCTGGAGCAGAATGAATGGACGTGGAGGGTTTCAGGGGCTGCCGCCTGAATATGCTGTCTGCGAGTGTGATCGCGTCTCCTCTGGTCTGCTAGTCTGTGTGCGTCTGCATGTGTGTGGCTTGCGAGGCTGTTGTAAGTCTGCCTGCTTTGGACTTGTCTGTAATGACTCTGTACTTGAGGCCCTGTGTCCTTCCTTTCCCTCTTGGGCTGGGCTTTGGGTCTGGATTTGCGGGGAGAAACCTTAGTTCATGTGCTTGCTGTCTGGGAATGTCTGAGAATCTTTTTTCACCTCTTGGTCTCTGAGTTTGTGTCAGTCAGTGAGGATGTGGATGGGTTTGTGTGCTGACCTGCACTTCTCTCTCGCCTGTGGTTTAAGAACTCAGTGTAGTCAGCAGACTACCCTTTTCCCATTCTCGATGTGGTCTTGAATTAGTCGCTTCCCTTTCTTTTTTTGGGGGGAGGGGGAATTCTCCTCTCTTTCCTTCCTCAGCTGTTCTTTTGGAGTATTCTTTCCAGAATCGAGCTTCAGATTGTCAGCAAAACCCTTTGAGTAGCCAGGGCCTCTGGCTGTGTGCGTGCTAAGTTGCTTCGGTCATGTCTGACTCTTTGCAACCCCATGGGCTGTAGTCCACCAGGCTCCTTTGTCCATGGGATTTCCCGGGCAAGAATACTGGAGTGGGTTGCCATGCCCTCCTCCAAGGGATCTTCCTGACTCAGGGAAGATCTTATGCACCTCTTATGTCTTCTGCATTGGCAGGCACGTTCTTTACCCCTAGTGCCACCTTGGAAGCAGGAGCCTCTTGGTAGTGGGGGCCTCTGGATAGATCCCAGGAAATGGGACCAAGGGTGGGACACCTGGCCTGGGCAGAGAGGGGGTTGGGAGGAGAGCCAGGGTGGAGACTGTCATAAACAATTCCCTGACCACAGACTGGAAGGGAGGCTTGGAAGGTGCTGAGATGGCGGCTGGAATTGAGGAGAGCCAGAAATATCCCCCAGGAGGCTGGGGTTCTTGTGTCCTGGTCTCTAGACCTTCAGCTTCTTCCCTGTGTGCATCTGGGCCCACATCTTGCTTCCCATCTCTGTGGCTCTGCATCTTTTTGTTCTGTCTGTAACTTGCGCCTCTGAGAGTATCTTTGGTGGTTTTCTGACTCAGTCTCTCATCCCTGTCTTCCTGCCTGACTCTCCCTCTGTTTCCTCCTTGCTGCTGCTGCTGCTGCTAAGTCGCTTCAGTCGTGTCCGACTCTGTGTGATCCCATAGACGGCAGCCCACCAGGCTCCGCCATCCCTGGGATTCTCCAGGCAAGAACACTGGAGTGGGTTGCCATTTCCTTCTCCAATGCATGAAAGTGAAGTCGCTCAGTCGTGTCCAACTCTTAGCGACCCCACGGACTTCAGCCCACCAGGCTCCTCTGTCCATGGGATTTTCCAGGCAAGAGTACTGGAGTAGGGTGCCATTTCCTCCTTAGGGAATCTCTTTTCCATCCCAACTCTTTGTCTCTCTTTTTTAAAATTTGTTTTAAATTGGAGGATAATTGCTTTACAATGTTGTGTTAGTTTCTGCTGTACAACAATGTGAATCAGCTACAAGTGTACATATATCCTCCTTTTCTTGAGCCTCCCTCCCACCACACCCCTCAACTTTTTTTTCTCATTCATGTCTCTCCCTGCTTCCATCTCCCTCTTTGTCATACTAAAAGATTCCATTTTATTTTTTAAAATTTATTTTTATCTTATTTTTTGGCTATGCCATGCAGCATGCAGGATCTTACTTCCCCGATCAGGAATCGAATCCATGACCTCTGCATTGGGACTGTGGAGTCTTAACCACTGGACAACCAGGGAAGCCCCCTCAATGCCATTTTAAATGGTTTCGAGGAAGCAGGGGAGGGAGACAGGAGAGTGAAGGAAAGTGTTACGGAAGAGTCGGCACCTGAGCTGGGATTTGAAGGATGGGCTGAGGGTACACTGTTGTTAATGTTGTTCAGTCGTTCAGTCATGTCTGATTCTTTGAGACCCCATGGACTGCAACACTCCAGGCTTCCCTGTCCTTCACTATCTCCCGGAGTTTGCTCAAGTTCATGTCCATTGAATCAGTGATGATATCTAGCCATCTCATCCTCTGCCACCCTCTTCTCCTTTTGCCTTCAATCTTTCCCAGCATCAGAGGATGTTAAAATGCTAGGGAAGGAGGAGGGCCAGTCAGGGAGCCTGGAAACCAGATACTGAATTGGGGTCTGGGCGCTGCCCCACTGCCCCATGGACCACCAGTCCCGGCCAGGACCAGGCTAAATCACACGGGGCTCTCCCCAGCACTTCCCTCCCAGCTCAGCCAGAGCTGGCTGAGCTTAATCACCACCCACAGAGCCTACACCACCCTTGGTGAGGTGGGTGAACGAGTAGACAGTGCAAAGAAGGGAGAGCGAATGACTTGTTTGGAAAACTGAGTCCCAGGATGGAGGAGAAATAGAGGGTGGGATGGTGAGCGAGGCCAAATTCTCAGATGCCAGAGCTGGGATTATATGCTGGGGGTGATGGAGACTACAGGTGGGTTTTGAACAATTCTTGGTGTCAGAAAGCTCTCTCTGGGTCCTTGTGGAGGGGGGAGGGGGGCTCCACAGCGACCAGTGGTGGCCCCATGAGCAGCTGGGAGTGGGGTCCCACAGGGGGGCCGAGACCCCGCCCCCTGACATCACCCTCACATTATTGCACCAGGGCTGGCCAACCAATAAGCTGTGGTTTGCTACTATAATGGGTCCTAGCAACAGGCCCTGATCCTGTGCTAACAGGAGAGGAGGCCCCACCAGCGGGGAGAGTGAAGGGGAGAGGGAGAGCCTGCAGGGCAGGTGAGTCCCCCCGAGGGCAGCTCCCCCTGTCCAATCCCAGGCTCAGCTCCCTCAGCCCCTCGGTCCACCCCAGTGGTCACTGGCCCGTCCGGCCCTTGCACTGAGACCTGTCCAAGGATTCCCCTTCTCCTCTACCCAGGCCACGCTCTGAGATGGGTTAGGGTTCAGGACGCAGGAGGGACTGGGTAGAGTCCCAGGGTGAAATGCCCCCACCTGGGATGGGCGATCAGACCTGGCGGGAACCATGGAATAAGGACCGTCTTCCTGCAGAAGGTTGGGTGAGGACGGGGCCAGGCGCAGCTGAGGAGAGATAGGGGAGGTAAAGACACGTGGTTGAAGGGAGGGCAGCTCTTCAGAAGGACCTGGGTTTGAGCCCCGGCTGTGCTTCTGAGTGGGGACATCTCTTGTCTAGTCTGAACCTCAATCCATCTCCATCTGATGGGGACGCTGATCCCTGACCTGAGCGTCTCTCCCAGGGTTCTCTGAAGAGTCTTTAGTCAACGAGGAAGTGTATTTTAGAGGCGATGGACAAGGAGAGTGTGTGATCAGGAAGAGGGAGGGCCAGGAAAGCTCCCAGGTGAGGACAATGGATCTCAGGAGAGACCACCATGACAGGCTCCTGGAGGCGGGAGGGGACTTGGCCTAGCCAGCCCTGCCAAGCAGGGCTGGGTGTTTAAGCAGATGCCCAGGGTGGGAGCACCCCTCCCCATGCCTGGCTGAACCCAAGAATATCTTCAAAGGTGACCTAGAGACAGACAGGTGATGGGGCTCATGATGGTCACAGAAGCCCTGTGACGTGGGCAAGGTTATCTCCCACCATGAAGATGCTACAGCAGAGGCTCAGAGAGGGCAGGATGTCACACAGCCAGGAATATTAATAATGATGATAACAATGATGCTGATAACGCAGACTACCTGCTCTGGGTTGGGCACTATTTTTTTTTTTTTTACAGAGAAGTTTATATTTGGGCCTTAAGCTTTTGAAAATAGTTTAGAGACATAGCATATAAACACCACTGTGATACACATGAAATATTCTATCAGACCCTAAAAATTAACATAAACTTAAACTTTCTCATAGTCAACAAAATAGTGACTGGGTGCTGATTTCATCAGATAAGTGGATACAGCATTTTCATTATCATTTTCCGTCTATCTAGGTGTAGCTGAAATTCAAAATGCACATAAAAGTAAAACTATATCACAGCTCAATGCCATACTAAATGTACTTGGCCTCTGCAGTAAAATTCACAACGGGTTCTGCTGGACAGATACTGGGTCGGGCACTATTTTAAGTACTTTTTCTGGATGAACTCATTTCATTCTCAAAAGCTCTAGGAGGTGGTCTGCTATAACGATTGCAGATTGCTTTGATCTGTAAGATGAGGAAAGTGAGGCAGCGGTCAGGAACTTGCCCCAAGTCTCTCAGCTGGTATGTGGTAGGGCCCGCCAGGATGGACTCCCAAGCAGTCTGGCTCCAGGGTCTGGGTCCCCTTGGCCATCACTTCTTGCTGCTTCTAATCACCGCAGGGGCAGCAGCAGGAGAGCCACTGCTCCCTTTGCCTGGGCCCAGGAGCTGGGCTAAAGCCCCTTCCACTGCAGGCCCGGCTACATACACAAATTGCAGGGCCCAGTCCAAAACGAAAATGCAGCGCCCTTGCTTTGAATTTTTAGAATTTTAGTTGATGTCAGAATATTGTTAAGGCAAGAGCTGGTTTTTTTTAATTTATTTATTTTAATTTATTTACCTAGCTGTGTCGGGTCATTTGGGCTCTCTAGTGGTGGCACGCAGGCTTAGTTTCCCAGCAGCATGTGGGATCTTAGTTTCCCAACCAGGGATTGAACCCCGTCCCCTGCATTGCAAGGTGGATTCTTAACCACTGGACCACCAGGGAAGTCCCAGGAGAGCTGGGCCTTTTAATGTGGGGCCCCATGTGACGACGGCATGGGTCTCAAGCCGCCCATAAAACAGTGGGAGTTCCTAGGGTTATCCCGAAGACTTCTCAGTGCCTTGGGAGGCAGGTCAGTCATTACACTCATTAAGCAAGAATCAAACAGGCTCAGAGAGGTGCTTCGTTTTGCCCCAGGTCACACAGCAGGTTAGTGGCAGAGATGGGAAGGGAACCTGGGGCCACCAGACTCCAAAGCCCCCTCCCTACCTCCTGTCTAAAAGGTATCCTGGGTTTTGTTTTTGTTTTTTAAGAAGGAGAGGGCTGTGGGGCTCCAGAGAGACTTCCTTCATAGCCCTGGTGTGTCTCTCCCTGCCCCACACCAAGTTCCAGGAGGCCTGAAGGGCTCCCTTCTGCTCTCTTCCCCACAGACACTGAGGACCACGCGTCGGTCCGTGACTCCCCCCACCCCCAACCCCCACCCCCCGCACCCTCTGACCCGCCAGTCACCATGGCTACTTCTAAGTTGCCAGCGGTGCCCGGGGAGGAGGAGACCACCATCCTCATGGCCAAGGAAGAGCTGGAGGCCCTGCGCACCGCCTTCGAGTCAGGCGACATCCCCCAGGCCGCTTCCCGCCTGCGGGAGCTCCTGGCCTCCTCGGACTGCACCCGGCTGGAGGTGGGGGTCACAGGCGAATCGGGGGCCGGCAAGTCGTCCCTCATCAACGCCCTTCGCGGCGTGGGCGCTGAGGACCCCGACGCGGCCCTCACCGGCGTCGTGGAGACCACGATAGAGCCCTCGCCCTACCCGCACCCGCAGTTTCCATACGTGACCCTGTGGGACCTGCCAGGGGCCGGCTCTCCCGGCTGCTCGGCCGACAAGTACCTGAAGCAGGTGGACTTCGGCCGCTACGATTTCTTCCTGTTGGTCTCGCCTCGCCGCTGCGGCGCCGTGGAGACCCGCCTGGCCTCCGAGATCCTGCGCCAGGGCAAGAAGTTCTATTTCGTGCGCACCAAGGTGGACGAGGACCTGGCGGCCACGCGCAGCCAGCGGCCCTCGGGCTTCAGCGAGGGGGCGGTCCTGCACGAGATCCGCGAGCACTGCGCCGAGCGGCTGCGCGGGGCCGGCGTCCACGACCCACGTGTCTTCCTCGTGTCCAACCTCTCGCCCGCGCGCTACGACTTCCCGCTGCTCATGTCCACCTGGGAGCATGATCTGCCCGCGCACCGGCGCCACGCCGGCCTGCTGTCGCTGCCGGACATCTCGCTGGAGGCCCTGCAGAAGAAGAAGGACATGCTCCAGGAGCAGGTGCTCAAGACGGCCCTGGTGTCCGGCGTCATCCAGGCCCTGCCCGTGCCCGGGCTGGCGGCCGCCTACGACGACGCGCTGCTCATCCGCTCGCTGCGCGGCTACCACCGCAGCTTCGGCCTGGACGACGACTCGCTGGCCAAGCTGGCCGAGCAGGTGGGCAAACAGGCGGGGGACCTGCGCTCCGTCATCCGCTCCCCGCTGGCCAACGAGGTCTCCCCCGAGACGGTGCTGCGGCTCTACTCCCAGTCGTCCGACGGTGCCATGAGGGTGGCCCGGGCCTTTGAGAAGGGTATCCCCGTGTTCGGGACGCTGGTGGCGGGCGGCATCAGCTTCGGCACCGTCTACACCATGCTCCAGGGCTGCCTCAACGAGATGGCCGAGGATGCCCAGCGCGTCCGCATCAAGGCCCTGGAGGAGGAGGCGGAGGAGGACACTCAGCCCGAGGTCAGCCTGGAGGCGGCTGGTGACAACGGCGTGGAGAAGCGGGGATCCGGGGAGGGGAGCATGGAGGAAGCCCCCCTCTCCACCCGCCGGAAGCTCGGCCTCCTCCTCAAGTACATTCTGGACAGCTGGAAGAGGCGAGACTTGTCTGAAGACAAATGAAAGTGCAGCCCTTACCCACTGCCTCACCCACAAACCAAGCCTTATGAAAACCCACCGAACGATCAAAAAAGGCCTGATGTGGTGAAAATGAGAGATGCAGTTGCTGAGTGGGGACGGGGTGGGGCGGGCTGAGGGAGGCAGGTGGAGGGAGGCCCAAGGCCAAGCCCCTAACCCAGGATAGGAATTGATCTTGGGAGGCAGAGGTTCAAGATGTGGGTGGGTGGGGGGGGGGCAGGACTCTTTCAAAAAAAAAGTCTCTCTTTCCCTGATCCCCAAGTGGCCATGGTGGGGTGGGGTGGGGGGAGAGGGGATTGGGGGCAACAGAACAGCCTGGCCTGGAGCCAAGCCAGGAGCCCACTGTCAACATAGGTGGGTGGCCGAGTGGGCCCTGAGGCCTGCAGTCTCGTGTCCCTTTCTGAGAACTCCAAAGGCCTGCTCTGGGGGGGGCGAGGAGCAGCCAATGGGTACCCAGGCTGGGCACAATAGTGCCTGGCAACCAACTGGGTGAAACAGATGCCAGGGAGATGGGACATCCTGAGCCAGCCCTGCTGTCTGTGAGTGATGGGGGGTGGGGGGCAGGGAGGGGGCGGTCAGGTTGCCACTGGACTGGCCTCTGTGCAGAACCTGGGGAAACAGAATGAGAGCTGGAGGTGGTGAGAGGATGGGTGGGCGCTTCTGTGAGCATCCACGGAGAAAGGAGGCGGGGACACGCTGGCCCTCTGGAACAAGTCTCATTTCAGAAAGATGGCCAGTGTGTCTGCATATGGATGCATGCGGGAATGAGCTTGCTGGTGTGTCTGATTGGGAGGGATCTTGGTAAGCCTTGGTGATTTGGATGCTGTGGGTGGGTCTAAGATTGTGAGTGGTTGGCTGAGACTGGGGTTCCAGGTCTGTGGGTGCCTGGCTGTGTGGCTGGGCACGAATTTTGGGGGATGGTGCTGTAAGGCTGTGGGTCTGACAGGGCGTCTGTTGGGATTTCTGAAGCTGCACGAGGCTTCGAAAGACACAGTAAGGCGACCCTGTGACCTCAACTGCTTGGCACAGCCCCTCGCTCTGTGCTGGGCTCTCCAGCTGGATGCAGAAGTGAATCTGACACCCTTATCTGCTCAAACCAAAACTCACATGCCGAGTCAAGGGTCATGCATGTTTAAAAAGGAATCACCAGACTGGGGCACTTGGACAGGACAGAGGTTGCCCCAAGAGCATCCGTGGACTGAGACGAGGGTGCAGGGAAGGGTGGGATTTGAGGAATTCACAGGGTGGTTCTGGTGCAGTGGAGATGGCCTCACTAACACTCTTTGAGTTGTTCCAGGACCTGGATGGTTCTGGCCTCATTATACATATGTGTATGTGTGTGCGTGCTCAGTCGTATATGATGCTTTGTGACCCCATGGACTACAGCCTGCCAGGCTCCTCTGTTCATGGAATTTTCCAGACAAGAATACTGGAGCGGGTTGCCATTTCCTACTCCAGGTGATCTTCCTGACCCAGGGATCGAACCCACATCTCCTGCGTCTCCTCCATTAGCAGGCAGATTCTTTACCACTGCGCCACCTGGGAAGCTCCTCTAGCTCCATCTGGGGGCCTCAAATTACCCCTGACTCTGGGAAATGCACTAAGAGGGTCCACTTTTACCTGGGGTGTTAAAGGAGGTGCCAAAATTTCTTTGCTGAAGAATGCTGTGCTTTGCAAAAAGATTCTTGTCTTCCCAGAAAGCCTCCCATTGGCTCTGTGAGGTCTATTTGGGGTTCACATGGACCTTTCTGCACCAAAGAGGGTACAAAGGATCATGGTAGGGATATTCCAGACTCCCAGGGAGAAAATCCCCACAGTAGTGATTTCTCAGATGCACGAGAAAGATGGTCTCTTTCAGATTCATTCTCAAAAGGCACAGCCTACATCCCTATACCTGTGGACCCTCGGACTCACTGGCCCCAAGTAGCTGGGATGGAAAGGTTGGGCATGTTCTCAGTACAATGGGCCTGAGGTTAAAAGAGACAGCCTGGGTGACCACTGTCCCCTGCTTCCAACTGGTGTCCTCATTCTGTCCTGTCCCTTCTGCCTCTCTCTCTCCCTTCCCCATCTCCACCCCCAGCCCCTGTTCCAGCTCTTGGCCCTCCCTACCCAGGTCCTGCCCCTGTCCCTCCCCTTGTCTCCCAGGCCCCAGTCTCCTACACCGTAAGGTCATGGGGGGCTCTTTGAAAAAAATGACTGGCTTCACCATGAGACTTGTGGGATCTTAGTTCCCCGACCAGGGATTGAACCTGGGCCCTCGGCAGTGAAAGCGTGGTGTTCTAACCACTGGACTGCCAAGGAATTCCCAGGAGGGCTCTTGCTAACGTCCCCAGTGGACCTCTCCCTTCCCTGCTCAGAACCCTTCCACGGCTACCCACAGATAACAATCAAGTGCAGCCGGATGCTCCACGCCCTTCCCAAGCTGGCCTCTGCCTGAACCTCGTCAGCGGTAAGACCCCGAGTCTTCCTAAAACAGTAGGGCTTGGAGGGTTCTGAGGAGTCATCTCTCCATTCCACAGGTGAGGAAACTGGCACCCTCACCCTTCACAGAGGGGAAAACAAAAGCTCCGGAGGGGCTGTGACTTGGCTGGTGTCATCTGTGCAAATCCTGGCATGGCTGGGACCAGACACAGTCACACAGTCCCAGGATGTGCGTGTGGCTGCCCCGTCCATCATACGGACTTGACAAAATCGTGCATGTGGTTAGAACAGTGGCTGGCCCAGAGTAAACCTCAAATAAACCCGAGCTGTGACTACCAGTGATGAAGGTTCCAGCTCTTAATCTTGGTGCCGGGCGCACGGTAAACCCCTGCCCTCTTCCTCAAAGTTAAGACTTTGAATTCTAGGGCCAGAAGACCTTAGCCCCATTCCCAGTTTTCCCTCGCATTAGCTGGAGGACCTTGGGCCTCATTTATTTTCTCACTGCCAAATGTGGATAAGAAGGGAGGGAAACTCCTTTTCCGGCTGGTTTGAGGATTTGTGGATAGTTAGGAGAAGCTGGCGGTGATGAGTAAATGTGAACTAAAATAAAGTGCTTAGCACCAGACCTGGCATCTTGTAACATCCTCAGCGCTATTACTGGTGATGCCACAAATACTCCAGGCAAGCTGAGGGATGTAGAGAAGATAGGGCAACTCAGAGTGAAAACAATCCCTTCCCTGTCCAAGGTCATCAAGTCCTGAAGACGGAGAACTGGGGGTCAGGCAGCCCATGGCCAGCAAGGTCTTCCAATCATGCCTCAGCCAGTGCAAGATCCTGGAGCTCTCAAAGGACACCAGGGCCCTGCAGGAGGCCTTTGAGGCAGGGGATCTGCCAGCAGTTGCTGCCAAGTTACAATCTACGCTTCATTCTCTGGAGAACGTCCGGCTGGACATCGGTGTCACCGGGGGGATGGGCTCAGGCAAGTCCACCTTTGTCAACGCCATCCGGGGGCTGGGGGATGAGGACCCCAACTTGGCCTGCACGGGCGTGGTGGAAATGACCGTGGACCCCACACTGCACCCACATCCCAAGTACCCCAATGTGGTCTTCTGGGACTTGCCGGGCGTAGGCACCCCCACCTTCCGGGCTGACAAATACTTCCAGCGGGTGCAGCTCTTCCGGTATGACTTCCGGTATGACTTCCGGTATGACTTCTTCCTCATCATTACATCGGAGAGCTTCACCGCCGACCTCGCCGAGCTAGCTCGTGAGATCCTGCGACAGGGAAGGCGTTTCTACTGCGTACACTCCAAGGTGGATGTGGACATCGCCGCCTCCCGCAGCCGCCGCCCCCGCTCCTTCTTGGAGGAGAGGGTGCTCAACCAGATCCAGGACGACTGTGCGCAGCGGCTGGAGGGTGAGGGGCAGGCCCTGGGGGGGGGGGCTGGGTTATTTATTTATTTTGGACACACTATGCAGCTTGCAGGATCTTAGTTCCCCGACCAGGGATTGAACCCGGGCCCTTGGCAGTGAAAGCGCTGAGTCCTAACTACTGGACTGTCTGGAAATTCCTATCTATCTTATTTTTAATTATTTTATTTATTCATTGATTGGGGGGGCTGGATTCTTGAGGGATTATCCTGCTTCCCCTGCATCTTCCCAATGAGGCCCAAGGTGGGGTAAGGCCACCCAGGTTATGCGGCCCGTCGGTGAAATGCCGCTTACAGCTGCCATTTCAATCACAGATGACAGAGACCAGTCACTTGCATTAAAGAAAAGAAAGGGTGTGTGCGTGCTAAGTCGCTCAGTCATGTCCGACTCTTTGCAACCCCATGGACTGTAGCTTGCCAGGCTCTTCTGCCCATGGAGATTCTCCAGGCAAGAGTCCTGGTGTGGGTTGCCATGCCCTCCTCCAGGAGATCTTCCCAACCCAGGGATCAAGCTCTCAGTCTCTTACATCACCCGCATTGGCAGGCGGGTTCTTTACCACTAGCGCCACCTGGGAAGTCCCACTGGCCAGTGCAAATGCTATGCACCCACCCCCATGCTGACACACCTCTGGGTCGGGGGGCCGGGGGTGGGGGCAGCTAACATTTCTTGAGGTCTCACCAGAGGCCAGGCACCATGTTCACCAGTTCGTTTCAACAGCGTGACATCCCTAGGAGGAAGGTACACCCATCCTCTTGTTTTACAGATAAGTACATGGAAGCCCAGAGAGGTGTGGTAACTAGCCTGAGGCCACACAGAGAATAGGGAGGGAGGCTGGGATCTGAACTCAAGCAGCCTGGCTCCAGGGCTGATGCTCTTAAGCCACGTGCTGTGTAGACACAGCTTGTCACCCCGCCTCCCCCTCCACCGCCCCCCCCCAACTTACGTGCAGCTGTCGGGACACCTGGGTCTGCTCAGTGGGGAAACTCACTGAAGGTGCCCTTGTCTCCTGCAGCACAGGGACTCAGGGACTCCAAGGTCTTCCTGCTGTCCATGTTCGGGCTGGGCAAGTACGACTTCCGCCTGCTGGAGGAGTCAATGGTGAGGGACCTTGAGAGTCACAAGTGGCATGCGTTCCTGGTGGCCCTGCCCAACGTCTCCAGGCCCACACTGGAGTGGAAGGCGGCCTCGCTGAGGCAGAACACCTGGCTGGTGGCCACAGTGGCCTGCGGGGCCAACCCAAGGCCCGTGCCAGGCCTGCCGGAGGTGACGTGTGACCTGTACACGCTCACCCAGGCCCTGGAGGGCTACTGCCACAGCTTCGGCCTGGACGGGGGATCCCTGGTCAGGCTGGCGGAGCAGACAGGCCAGCCCTTGCACAAGATCCTGCAAGTGCTACAGGGCCCAAAGACCAAGGTCACCGAGGCGCTGGTGGCAGAGCTGCTGGGTCAGGCCTCTGGGGACGCCTCGGCCTTCAGCCAGAAGCTCCTCAATGTGCCCATCCTGGGCTCCCTGGCCTCCTGCGGCCTGTCCTTTGCCACCGTCTACTGGATGCTCCGCACCTCCCTGGACGTGGCTGTCAGTGATGCCCAGAGCGTGCTGGTTCAGGCCTCCCTCGACAGCCCCGACCGTGGGCTCCCAGATGGATCGGATCAGTGGTCCCAGCCCAGCGCCTAGACCAGCCAGAGGTGGCAGCGAGGGGCTGGGAGCCTGCAGGCTCTGTCTGTGCCCACGCTGGGGGGGTGTTGGGGGAGGGGAAGGAAGAAATTTCAGCTCCAACTATCCTGGAGTGAGCCGTGTGCTGTCTCGTGCTTTTGTGCCAGAGAGGTCTTGTGCCCTCTCTGGCCATGGCTCCCACTTTCCCTCTTCCGGTGAACCCCGCATCAACCAGCAGTCCCCTGGGAATGGCAGGGAGGTGACAGACACGGGCATGCTAAGTTGTGACAAGGCAGGGAAAAGCCAGTTGCCTGGCTGGGGAGGGCTGTCAGGAGGGTGTCCACCATGCAGGTCGGAGGGGTGGGGTGGGGCAAAGGATTCAGAAGCATTTCTGTAAGAGGGCAGTGAACAGTTCTCAGTAGTCTTGGGAGTCACAAAGGGAGATTCCGCCTAAGGTCTCGGGCAGTGTGTGGCAAGGCTAGAGCCTGCCCTGGGCCTCGTACCCTTTAGACTTCCGACCAGACCTGCTCGGAGTCTGCTCTGAGTCTGTGTCTTCCAGCCAGACTTGCTCCAAGTCTGCAGACTCCCCACTTTAGGCCAGACCTGCTCTGAGGCCAGAGGAGGTTTGCTTTCTTCGCTGTCCCCCAACCTTCTTCAGGCTTCCAGGTGGCTCAGATGGTAAAGAATCCGCCTGCAACGCAGGAGACCTGGGTTTGATCCCTGGGTCGGGGGAGAAGATCCCCTGAAGGGCATGGCAACCTATTCCAGTACTCTTGCCTGGAGAACTCCATGGACAGAGGAGCCTGGCAGGCTACAGCCCATGGGGCCGCAGAGTCGGACAAGACTGTGCGACTATCACTTAAATTCACCCTCTTCAGTTGTACCTTTTTCTCCAAAGGCCAGTCCCGCTGGGGTTGCCATGACCTGCACACCAGGACTGTATACAGGATATGCCCAAGCACAAGGGGAAGCCAGGGAGACCAAAGTGGCATGGGGGGCGGATTGGGCAGACCAGCTCAAGCTGCTTAGACTGGAACCAAGTGCTTTACTGGCATCATGGGAGGGTCAGGACTAGTTTGGGATTAGGGTGTGGTGACCAGACCAAGAGACATATTTTTGGAAACACTGAACTAGGATGGTGTACTGTATTTAACTGAGTGGGGGAGGGCAGGTATTGTAACAAACTGATTGGTGTATTTAATTGAGGGTTAGGTTCTGGATTTGAAGGGAGGGGCCATTTTTCAAAGAGTAGATGAGGTATATAGGGGAAGCCATCATGTTTAAAAGTTAATAACTATGAATATTTGACAAGGGTAGAGCCTGTTTTGACTACGGGGAAGGGCAGTTGGCCCTCTGTATTGGAGGGTTCCGCATGTGCGGATTTAACCACCCTTGAATTGAAAATAGTAAAAAAAAAAAAAGAAAGAAAAAAACTCAGTTCAAAAAGCAAAACTTGACTTTACCAAATGCTGGCAACTATTTGCATACAATTTACATTGTATTTACATTTATTAGCATTGACACTGGATTAGGTGTTTTAAGTAGTCTAGAAGATGACTTAGGTAGATGGGAGGATGTGCGTAGGTTATAAGAACGTGCTATGCTATCTAATCTAAGAGACTTGAGGCACTATGATTTTGGGATCTGCAGGGGTCCTGGAACCAATCCCTCGTGGACACTGAGTGACTCTGTATGGTATTTAACTAGGGACCTGTCCTATTTTTTAACGTGCTGAATTAGGCACTGCCTTTAGCTAGGCCATATCACCAAAGGCTGGCGCCATTTTCAAGAGAACAGATGAAACACGAGGGCCCTGAATGATGTTCTCCATGACACACGCAGACAGGAGGCTTGACAGCACCTCACAAAACAGAAAGCGCCTCTCTAGAGGCCTTCCTCCTCAGCAGACTTGTCTTTATCTGCTGACAACTCTGACCTACAGTGGACGTGTCCCCACAGAAGTTCAATGGGAGGCCACGGCTCCCCTGCCCCCAAGGGCTGGGACCAGAAATTTCAGGGCTTCCCAGGACAGCACGCTGGGGAGGAGAAAGAGGAGCACCAGAACAGACTTGTGTGACTGCGTTTATTCCAACCACCAGACGCTCGGATGAAGACCTCCCCAGCCGCCGCCTCACCTTCCAGGCAGGAGCCTGGAGTCAGGGCAGAGGGACCTGCTGCTCTGGTCCCTGCAGAGGGAGGCCGGCAGGGAGCGAGGCTTCCTGGTGACCACGCTGGCTCCTCCCACCGCCTGGCCCTGGGGGCTGAGGATGGACTGCCCCGCCCAGCTGCAGGGCTGGCTCTCAGTTGCCCCCTGAACAATGCTCCCTGGAGGGTAGGGGCCTGGCCCTGGACCCCTTGTGTCTCCGGACGAGGAAGTCGTGGTCCCTCGTCCATCAGGCCTGCTGCCCTTCTCCACCCTGTGGGGGTAGAATGTGGGAGCCCGTCACCACCCACCGGGGGCCCGGAAGGGGGTTTTGTGTGTGACATTCCTCCCCTCGGCCTTAGGCCAGCAGGCGGCTGTACTCTGCCAGGGCGGAGGACTTCTTCACCCCGTCCCAGATCCGGGCGGCATAGTGGAACCTGTGAGGGGAAGTCAAGAGTCAGCGTTGCCCCGGCTGCAGGCCCTGCACAACCGACTGCATCGCCTGGGATGGAGGGAATGTGAGGTGGCCCAAGCCCCTCAACTCCCCAGGGGAAAGCGAGGCTGAAGTCCGCAAGCCCCCAGCTGTGAGCCCAAACAGCTTTCCACTCCCCTCAATGCTGGCCTTCTTGGTTATGGGTCTATCTCTTCAGCCTCCTAGAGTCTTGTGATGATCAGAAATGTCTTTTATTGTCATTTAGTCTCTAAGTTGTGTCCGACTCTTGTGAGCCCGTGGACTAGACTGGCAGGCTCCTCTGTCCATGGGATTTCCCAGGCAAGAATACTGCAGTGGGTTGCCATTTCTTTCTCCAGGGGATCTTCCCAGCCCAGGGACTGAACCTGAGTCTCCTGCGTCGGCAGGTGTGTTCTTTTCCACTGAGCCACCAGGGAAGACCCTCAGGAATGTCCAGCAGCAGCATAACCCTACCACCTCCCCAATTCTCTCCTCCCTGCTGGGTCCTGGTTCAGAACAACAAGAGGAGCAGACCTCCGATCCCCCAGGCCCTGCACCCGCCGAGTGGCGTCCTGCTGTATCCACACTCCCTGCCCCTTCTGCCCACAGCCGACTGGACAGACCCAGGGGAGCCAAGCTAAAGCTACTTCTCAAGTTCCTGTTTCTCTTGGAAACGAAGCAGTCCTGGATCTGCGGCAGCCCTGCTGTGGGCTCTGGACCTGGAAGTCGCGTAGAGTCAGGGCTGGGGAGGTGGTGCAGGGCTCTCTGGGGGCAGATGGAGAAAGCCCGAGGGGAGAGGTGGGAAAGCGGAGGGGACGACGGGGCCTGCGAGCCAAGGGGAGCTGAAGAACGTGGCTCCCGTGGTTCCTGACAGCCTTCTGCTTTCCTCTCCGGTGCTGCTATGCTTTCTGCACTCAGGGTCTTAGAATAAATCCTTGAACTTGACCAGGCTCACTGGTCCTACTCCTTGCAGTCAAGTGACACCTAATTACAGGTGTGTGACCTCACTACACAACACTTCCTTTCTTTGAGCCTAACCTTCCCCACTAGCAAAACAGGTAACGAGACCTACACACTACCGGTTCATGAGGATTCAAAATCACAGAACAGCAACAAGATGGCGGCGACCAATGTTCCAGGATGGGTGCGGAGGTGTGGAGAGATCCCCGAGACCCTCGACATGGGGTCCTCACACAGACCCCCGCCCTCTGCCGAGCGCTCTCACCAGTTCTTCTCGGTGAGGATCGTGTGTGACAGCTGTGGCCGGGCCATGGACATCACCTGGCTCCGAAGCTTGCTCACCAAGGACTGGAAGCTGGGGTGGCCTCGGTACCCAGGGAGCAGGGAGAAGAGGGGGCTGGAACCAGGTCCTAGAAAGTTAGAGGTTAGGAGGGGAGGGGGGAGCCTGCCAAGAGAGGGCTGGCCTCCCCATCGACAGCATCCCGGCCTCCCAGGAGTGCCTCTGAGTTCAGCCTCGGTGCAGGTCTCCTCATTCTTCCATGACTTGGAAACACGTTCCCAAGAAAGGGTCTGAGCAACTCAGGGACAGGCCTGCGTCTCTGCTCAGACCAGGAAGAGTTTCTCTCACCCTCAAACCACGGCAGCCCGTGTCTCCCCATGGCCCAGATCCCCTCGAGGGGGAACCCTACCTGCTCGAGGCGGGGTTTCACTCTCTGTCTCACTGTCCATGAACGGCATCAGGAACAGGTTGACCTCAGAGTCCAGGAAGTCAGGTGGGAGCCCAGGGAAGACGTTGCACTGCAACATGGACAGAGTACCTGGTGGAGAGAACCCGTGAGAGGCTGCAGGCACCCTGGCATAGGGTCAGGGGGCGGGGAGGGAGGTCTGCGCTGGGTGGCCAAGTTGGGGTCAGGGGACCACGTCTGACCTCCCTCCCAAGTCTAGGGGAGGGGCCATGGGACTGGATTGGGAGCCAGGCAGCCACGGGCCAGCTTGGGGGCGGCTGGGGGACCCTCACCCTTGTACCGCAGGTGGGAGTGGGCCATGAGCTGGTCGATCATCAGGTGCATCTGCCGTAGTTTGCGGGGACAGAAGTCCTCCCGGCGAGCTTTGTTCTGCAGGAAGACTTGGGGGGAGGGTGTTGCCTGTGAGGCAGCTGGTGCTCCGCCACGCAGACTCCCGTCCTCACTCCAAAGACCCGCCCTGACCCAGAGTTCAGATCACGGGTAAGTATTCAGTACCAGGCCCCGGTGCTGGTTGATGCTGGGGACCCGGAAAAAGGAGTTTGATCTGGCTTCTGCACTCAGGAAGCCCCCAGTCTGATGGAAAAGATGAAGAGCAGATGGGCACGTGATCAGGACTGAGCCAGAAAGACCAGGGGCCGGGCCAGGTGGAAGAATGGGGAAGAGCCTGTCTGGGGCGTCATAAATGAGCCAGATCTTTGCAGGAGAGCAGGGCAGGAACAGAGTAGGCCAAGGACATGCGTGCAGGGGCCCCAGGCAGGGCGGCCAGGATGCACGGCGCCACTCGGGCCAACTCGACACTTACTCTCTGAGCCCCAGGCCAGGGATCCAGATATGGGAAGACTAGGGTCCTGCCCCCAAGAGGCTCCCATTCTGATCGAGGAGCCAGAGTCAGACTTGGAGGCCGTGCCCTTGATGCCTGAGGGGGCCTTCAGAGGCAGTGGCAGACAGTCCTGACTCTCCTCCTCACGGCTCTCACAGGCGCTCCTCCCAGCGCCCCCTTCCCCAGTGCGCTCCTGGTTTCTGCCCCTCACTCTCCCTCCGCCCACCCCTCCAGCCCCCCGGAAAGCCACTCACCCAGGTGGGGGTAGTACTCGGTGCCTTCGTCGGAGCCTGACGAGCTGCTGGACTCGTGGCTAGGAGATGGGGTAGAGGGTTTCACCATCTCTGCTGTCTGGAGGAACCTGGGGGTTTGGGGTGAGAGGTTGGTGCTCCAGCACCAGCCCCTCTGTATCCTACTGTCTGGGGAAGGAGGGGGCTCCCTTTGTGGATCTCATTAAAGCGAGAGCCACGCTGGGAAAAAACACCACACAGACACCATGTTCCTCACACAATTTTAGGGAATCCAGAGACAACCCTTAGACACCAATTCATGGCCCCACATCAACATGTGAAGTATTTTTTAACGAATTAATGCCATCCAGAAGAAGACTTTATTTTTAGAGTTATGGATTCACAGCAAAGTTGAGTGGAAAGTACTGAGATTTCCCATAGATTGCCTGCCTCCCCCACCCCCAACTTAGCAACATTCTGATGAGCCTCCACTGTCACCCAAAGCCTATGATTTACATGTGGGTTCACTCCTGCTGTTTGTATATTCTATGGGTTTTGATAAAAAAAAAAAAAATCTTGTGAACACACCATACAGCATCACACTGAGTAGTTTCACAGGACCTAAACTGCCTCTGCTCCCCCTTCCCCCTCCCAATCCTGGCAGCCACTGGTATTTTCACTGGTCTCCATAGTTTGCCTTTTCCAGAATGTCACAGAGTTGGAATCGTACAGTATGAAGCCTTTTCAAACTGGCTTCTTTCACTTAATTATATGCACTTGAAGCTTCTGCATGTCTTTCACGGCATGACAGCGCATCTCTTTTCAACACTGAATAATGTGGTTAGACAGCATCACTGACTCAATGGATACAAATTGGAACAAACTCCAGGAGACAGTGGAGGACAGAGGAGCTTGGTGCAGCGCAGTCCATGGGGTCGGGGTGCAGAGAGTCAGACATGACTGAGCAACTGAACAACAACAACATGTGGATGTATTACAGCCTGTGGATGTACTACAACTTACAGATCCATTTATCTACTAAACGACATCTTGGCTGCCCCCAGCTTTGGCAATTATGAATAAAGCTGTGCAGGTTTTTGCATCAATATAAGTTCTCAGTTCATGCAATTTTAAAGTAAATTTTCCCAAACATAGGTCAATAAAAGTAAATAAACCTATTACCTGAGATAAGAGATAATGGGGTCTGATTAACTCTGGCTATTCTCCTCACACAGACACACGCACAAATATGTTGCCCACAATTTCCAGTGATTCACCTACTCTGGGAAGCCCACCTTGAAGACACTGACTTAAAACTGAGGCTCTGTGTGGGCCAGGTCAGCCCACAACACACCCCCCACCCCAACAAGAACATGAACTCCCGAAGGGCAGCCTGTGTTATCTGTTTGATCACACCTATATCCCCAGGGCAAAGGACAGCGACTGGCCTAAACAATGTCCAATACACTTGTCCCCTGAATGAACCAACAGACAATGGTGGGAGGAGGGATGTTTCAGAATGAAGCCACTTAGATCTGGTCATGTCAGCCGGCTCTCCCAACAAGTTGTTTTTTCACTGTTGGCCAGACCCTCAGCCTATCTCCATCCCCAGAGTTGCTAGCACACACATTAAGCTCCTACTTGTCAACATCTTACTATGGACCAGGTACTGTGCTGAACGCTTTACATTCTTTAACTCACTTCATCGCAGGACACTGTTTGCTTACGAGAAGCTGTGGGAAAAACAGCCACCACCTAACAAGGACGAGGATTCAAACCCAGGGCTGCATGACTCTGGGGACATCTGCTTCCTTCAGCTTGGCTCCCCCTCCCTGTGAGCTCCCGTTCCTTCCTTCTGTCTGTCTGGGCCTCGAGCCCAGGGCTGCTGGCCAACCCACAGCTACCTCCTGGGACCTAAGGATGGGAGCCAGTCCTATCTGGGGGCATTTCGGGAACCTCCAGCTGCTTTAGGCAGCACTCCTGCCAGATCCTGGCTCCTTCCCTTCCCAGCCCAGCAGGGTACTTTGGGGACAGCACCCGTGCCTGGAGGAGATGGACCATGAGGCTCGAGGAACCAGACATGCCAGCTCCTCAGCACGCTGTTCATTCAACAAACTAGGGTTAAACGTCCACCTTGTACCAGGCAGTGTGCGAGGCACTGGGACTTATGTTCTAATGAGGGAGAAGGACCATAAAGAAGGCTTTGTCATCGGTGCAAAGAAGTACATGGCAGGGTCACAGGAGACTCAGTAGGTCAGGGTAGGCCTCGGGTCGACCTCAAGGACATGAGGGGGGGCCTGGCACCCAGGGAGAGTGTTTCTGACCAAGGGATGAGGAGTGCAGAGGTTCAGAGTATCAGGAGGAACAGCTATGGGGCCACTATACCCTTGATGGAAGGAGTGAGGGACGTGGTGGGAGAGGTCAATGCGGTGACTGGGACCACATCACACGGCACATTGTAAACCACGCAGGCGAAGGACTTTGAATTTTACTGGGAGTGACAGGCGCTGTCTACATGCATGCGCTGAGAGAGGATTCAGTGGCAGTGACCCTCTCTGGCTTTTATTTTCAAAGGGCCTCCTTGGCTGCCGTGTGGGAGTGGTGAGAGCTGGGCAGATCGCTGAGTCTGGGGCCCCGTCCTTCACCTGGCTCACCCCCCACAGTTGCTCACCTGTACAGACTGAGGTCTGTGAACCAGTCCTGGACGACTATCACCACGTGGCAGACCGTGAAGAGGAAGGCAGCGATCTGGAGTGACTGAAGGAGGCAGGAAGGGACAACAGAGTTGAAGGTCCGTGGGGTCCAGAATGGGGTCCCTGATCTCAGGACTAAGCTGAGGGGGCCGCAGGACAAGGGCCTCTGAGTCTATAAGCACCTACCATGTGCCCAGACTGCACTGGTACTTCCCTTCCAGGCTGTCCCTAGATCGGGCCAGATGGCAATGATCAGTCCCTGGTCATACAGGCGGATGTGGAGGCTTAAGGTGGGGGGTTACTTTTCCAAGGGGCAGAGCCAGACTCGACTCTTGGTGCCATCCTCTCCCACCAGCTCTCGGGTTACCCAGGGTACCCCTTTGCAAGTAGAACTGGCCAACTCACACCCATGAGCTCTCTGCCCTGGGTCCCCAGGCCTGGCTTGGTTCCCTCACCTGCATCTCAACATAGGTGTGGGGCAGGTTGTACTCTGGAGGCAGCTTGCGGTCGTTGTTGATGAGGTGGTCCAAGATGGAGGGGCTCAGGATGGGCTGGGGTAGGAAGAGAGAGGACTGTCAGGGTGGGAGTAGGGATCCCAGGAGACACAGCCACCCACGTTCCACTTGGTGATGGCAAGTACACTGCCTCTCAGGACAAAGTAAGTTTGGAAACACAGGCAGCTTCCTTCTAATTAGTACAGAGCTAATCAGCGAGAGGAGGTGAAAGAAAAAAGTCTCAAAGCAGTTTCACTTTCCCCAGCTCTTTTGCAAATCCCCACTGCTCTCAAGTATCGCCTGCCCTAGAAGAACGTTTCCAGGGCTAATAAATCTAACATCTACATGAATGAGTCATGTCGCTACAACACCCTTGTTTTGTTGTTTCAAATGCCTTCAGAATTTCACTAAGATAATTACTTAGGTCAAATAACCATGATTAATGTGAAGATTGGTGAGGATTTTAAAAACGGCATCAGTGGGTGTGCAAGAATCAGCAGTGAGCTCATCACCTCTTCTTAAAGGAACATTTCATTTAGAAAAACAAGAGCCTAAATTAGTGGCTGGGCTATCTATTTCTTATTGCACTTGGTGGAATCCTTAAGAGGTTTTCCCAAGGGCTCACTTTCTAAAAATCTTAACTTCTGTTCTGCTCCATGGAGGTCCTGGCCCAGCCCACAGCCATTGTGTCTCTAAGCGCCGGTGGTCCTAGCACACAGGTCTTACCCCACATTTGTGCAAGTTTCCCACTCTCCCGTCATCCATGTGTACGGCGGCCAGAACTCTGTTCCACTAACATTCCTGGAGCACCAGCTGTGGGCCGGGCCTCTCCCTGAGGAGCTGCAGGCAGTGGGGGAGCGAGTATAGTACACAGGAACCAGACTATGGTCAGTCACGAGCGGTGCTGGGACAGCCACACGGGCACCAGTGGGCGCTCAGAGGCGGCGGCTCCTGGGAGGAGGCACTTGCCCCCAAGTAGTCTTCAGGGAGAAGGCAGTGGCCAGGGAACAGAGCAGGGGGAGAGAATGTGTTCTCATGGTACCAGTCCTGACGGCCAACAGTACTGGGAACCCACTTTCTGCCAGGCCCTGTCAGGGCTTCACTTGTGTTCACTCACTGACACCTCACAGAAACCCCATGAGGGAGGTAATGTTGTTTATCCTGCTTCAGAAAACTAAGGAATGGAAATGTTAAGTACCTTGGTCGAGGTCACGCAGCTCGGGAGAGCCTGAGGTGAGTCTGAGGGAGGCTAGCCACACGGGCCCTGGATGCCAGGCTGAGGCATGGGAACCTGGAGGAGCTGAGGAAAGCTGCCAGGCATCGAGGGACAGGCCGGCTCCTGCGACACTCAGGTGCCTAAAGTTTTCCCACGTGCCTGCTCCTGTGCCCAGCACGCTGCCTGGACTGTTCCACTGACTCCCTGAAACCCTCCTATGAAGCTGAAAACAACTATCAACCCCATTCACAGATGAACAAACTGAGGTGTGTGTGGGGGGGTTAAAACTTAAAGTCACTCAACTGGTAAGAATTCAAGGTCAGATCTGGCTTCAGACTGACTCCAGGGCCGCACTTTTAACCAATATGCTATAGCAGCGGTCTCCAGCCTCCTGGGGGAACCAGGCCACAGAGCCGGAGGTGAGCAGTAGGCAACTGAATGAAGCTTCGTCTGTATTTACAGCTGCTCCCCGTTGTGCGCATTACTGCCTGAGCTCCACCTTCTGTCAGATCAGCCGTGGCATTAAACTCTCATTAGGAGCACAAATCCTATTGTGAACCTCACATGTGAGGGTCTAGGTTGTGACCTCCTTATGAGAAATCATCCCCAAACCATTCCCCCGACCACCCAGTCTGTGGAAAAATTGTCCTCCACGAAACTGATCCCCAGTGCCTAAAAGGTTGGGGACCACTGTGCTACAAGATTCTTTAGATGCCTCTGTACACAATGGATGGGAGGGGAGGGGGATAAAATCTGACAAGAGACTAAGGGCCAAGAAGAGACACAACTTGCCCAAAGGCACGAGCATGTCCACAGCTTGGCCAGAGCCACTGGGAACCCAAGCAAAGTTGTGGCTTAGACACTTTCAGAGAAGAGGCTTAACACGGCTTGCAGCGGGGTGGGGTGGGGTGGGTTGGGGCCGGCACCTGTGTATCCAGGAAAACAATCCGCTCTTGGGTAATAAAGAAGTCGATGCCACTGGTCTGGTTGCCCCCTCGCTCCTTCATTTCAGCGCTCTGGGCCCGGAAAACATACGCCCTGCGGAGGAGCAGGTGGGGTCATCAGAGGTCAGGTTCTCGGCCTCTGCCACCTCCAGAGTGAGGCCGTGAGTGAGCCTGTGGGACTTGATTCCCCACCCGCCTGCAACGCTCTCCATCCGTGGCCCTGCTGTCTGGGGCCTAGGTTTTATATCATGTGACCTCACCCCAACCCATAAGCAGACCTGCGAGTTCTCAACAAAATTATTAGACTGAGGTGTTTAAGAGCAGCAGGGACTCTCCCAGGCTGCCCGGATTCAAACCCTAGCTCTGCCTCTTCCTGGCTGTGTGGCTTTGAGCAAGTTCCTTAATCTTTCTTCTCTGTTTCCTCGTCTGTAAAATGGGGACAGTAGCCTCGAGGTTAACATACGTAAAGCCCTTAGAAGAGTGGCTGACACACAGCGATATAAAATTGCTAGCTATTCATTACCAAGTGTACCTGCCATATGCCAGGCACAGGACACACAGACCTGAAAACTCTTCACCCCACAGTGAAAAGATGTGGGTGTCTCGGTGCCTAGTTCCCGCCCTGGCTGGAATGCTTTCCCTGCTCCCCTCCTCCAAGTCTGCTTGTTCTCAAATGTCTCCCAGACCACCTGATTTAAAACGGTAACCTGGCTCCAATGCCGCCTCCCTACAACCCTTCCCCGGTCAGTTACCATCTAACATGCTTGTTTACCATCTCCTCCATTAAAATGCAAGCTCCACAAGGACTGGGATTTCTGCCAGTTTTTGTTTATTGCTGTAGCCCCAACGTGGAGAACAGGGTCTGGCCCATGGCAAGTGAAGCAGGGAGACCAGTTAGGAGACTCCCTGCCTCCTCCAGGGAAGGTGGCAGTGACCTGGATCAGGAGGTGGGTGTGGAGGAGAGGAGCAGATGAATTTTCACGGTTCTGACTCTGTAAGATCCCATGGACTGTAGCACGCCAGCCTCCTCTGTCCATGGGATTCTCCAGGCAAGAATACTGGAGTGGGGTGCCATTTCCTTCTCCAGGGGATCTTCCCGACCCAGGGATCAAACTTGGGTCTCCTGCACTGCAGGCAGATTCTGTACCGTCTGAGCCACCTGGGAAGCCTATTCTCAAGATAATTAGGAGTAAAACTTATGAGATCTGGACCTCTTTGGTGGTCCAGTGGTGACACTCTGCGCTTCCAATGCAGAGGTTGCAATCACTGGCTGGGGAATGAAGATTCCACACATGTGGTGTGATCAAAAAAAAAATCCCAAACAAAAAAATATAAGTATCTCCAAAAGATACACATACTCCAATATTCACTGCCACGCTGTTTACAATAGCATAAGACCTTGAAAAGATACACATACCCCAATATTCATTGCAGCACTGTTTACAAAAGCGTAAGACACAGAAACAACCTAAATGTCCATCAACAGAGAAATGGATAAAGAAGATGTTGTACATATATACAATGGAATACTACTCAGCCATTAAAAAGAATGAAATAATGCCATCTGCAGCAACATGGATGGACCTATAGAGTGTCACACTGCCTCAAGTAAGTCAGACAGAGAAGCAGAAATACTGTATGACATTCTTTATATGTAGCATCTAAAAAGAAATGATACAAACGAACTTACAAAACAGAAAGAGACTCACAGACTTAGAAAATGAACTAATGGTTGCCGGGGGGAAGGGGTAGTTAGAGAGTTTGGGATTAGCATACTGCTATACTTAAAATAGATAACCAACAAGGACCTACTGCATAGCACATGGAACTCTGCTCAATGTTATGCAGCAGCCTGCACTGGATGGGAGAGGGGTTTGGGGAGAATGAATACATGTATATGTATGGCTGAGTCTCTTTGCTGTTCACCTAAAACTAACAACGTTGTTAACTGGCTATACCCCAATACAAAATAAAAAATTTAAAAAAACCTTATGAGACCTGATGACAAAAGTTGGTAGCAATGTCTACCACACCACAGGCTGAGCTGCCTCAGAAAGACACGTCAGGCTGATAGGAGTCTAGCTGAGGACTCTGAGCCAAGAGTTGGGGGTGGAAGCTGAGATGGAAAGAATGCCAGCCAAGAGAGCTCCAGCTGTGCCAGATTGGAGCTGACATCGTGAGCAAGAAGAGCAGGATGGAGCCAGCCAGGAGGCAGAGCACCGGCAGCTCTGGGTCTGGGGATGTATGTTCTCACCACAGGGAAACGTAACCCATTCTGGGGTTCCCTCGGGCCCCTCTGAGATCTGCTGGGAACTATGGAGCCTTTCCCTAGAAGAAAAGCCTGGCTGTAGATGTGTAAAATCCTACATACACCATTGGGGGGTTCATGGACCCCTGAGGCCCATCCATGGAGTCCGCAGCAAAATCACTGGTTTTATGAAAAAAACCAGAACCCCATTTTTTCAAAGAAATCCCCAATGGCTACAACTTCTGCTCACCCTCCATCTTGATTCTTCCTGAATTAAGACTGTCTATGTCCCCTACTCTACTCCTTATAATCCCTGCCTTTCTCTCTTCCTTGCCCTCAGTGTGGAGCCCTAGTTCTTAAACCCCCCTCCCCCACATCCTCTCCCACAACTCCATCCTCTACCTTCACAATCATACCCCACCCTCCCTAACAAGGCAGGAAAGAGGCTAGTCTAGAAGCCACACCCTCCTTCCAGGTCTCTTCCCTCACTCTTGTCTTCCAGGCCAAAACAGCCACATCCTGGGAGCATTTGCTCTGTGCCAGGTTCATGTTAAAGTTTGCCTTCCCAATCCTGTCTCACCCTCCCACAACTCACTTGACAGATGATGAAGTGAGATACCAACACGTGAAGGGGCTTCCCTGAGGTCAACCAGCTGGCACAAGGCTCAGACCAAGGTGGACCTAAATCCAGACTTAATGAATGGGCCATCCCAGTTCCTGGCTGGCCCTGCACCATTTCCCGGAGGAAGGCAGGAAGGGAGGGAGGGAGGAATGGGACTGGTTTCCTTGGAGCTGCACGGGAGTGTGGTCCAGCCTGTCATCATCCTCCTCTGACAGAGACACTGAGGTTAAGGGAGGGGAAGTAACTTCCCAAAGTCCTCTGGTGATGCAACACCCCAGCTGATAAAGGTGGGTGTCCTCCTCCCCCACAGCCTTCCACACCCCTACCCAATGTCCCCCTCACCTCTGGTCCTCCTCCGGAGTGTTGGCTGACAACAACGACATGACCATGGACTTGCCCGTCCCCTGGAGGCCCAGGACACCAACCACCAGGACATCAGTCTGATCCAACAGGTACTGTGGGAAGATGCCGGAATGCAACCCTCTGTCCATTGCTAACGTGGGAGATGGGGGCCCTACAGACTTCCATGGCTCCCCCCCTGCCTTGTCAGATATAAAAGAAAAGTGTTTATGGCCCCAAATCCCCTCATCTGGGCACAGAAACTGTGTGTGTGCGGTGGTAGTGGAGAGACACATGGAATGTTCCTGCTACAAACAACAGCATTTGTGAGAGCTCCAAAGTAGAAAAGAGCCTGTCTGGTCGAGAAGCTAACAGGAAGTCCGTGTGGCTGGAACACAGTGCAAAAGGGGCACCTGACTTTGGGGATGGAAAGGGAAAGGCTCAGAAACAAAAGGACAGGTGGAAGACAGAACTGGTAACTGCAGGCCATTGGAGTGACCCCTGGGAGGCCCTGGGCTTCAGGAAAGTTTGGAAAACTGGGAAAGCGTGAGAAAGGGAGCAGCAAGCAGGAAGGGAAGCCGGGCTGGTCCTGGCTCTTGTCTGTGGGATTTAAGAGTCCTGTGGAGTCCGGAGACCTTCGCCTCTGGGCTGCCAGCACCGCTGACTTTCACCACCAGGGGGTGTGAGAGACATTCCTCAAGGAAAACAGTCATGTCCTCCATGTGGCTATTGCACCTCAGAATCACCTAGAGAGCTCTAAAAAAAAAATCTAATCCTGGGCCGAACCCTGGACCCATCAAAGTGGAGTATCAAGGGCTAGCGCTATTCAATATGGTAGACGCTGACCACACTTAAGTTTAATTAAAATTAAACAAAACTACAAATTTAGTTCCTCAGTTATATGAGCCATATTTGGGGATTTGCGGGTAAGTGCTCAATAGCAGGGCCTGGACAGTGATCTTTTTTTTTCCATGCCCCAGTTGATATCAACATGAGAGTGGACCCAGAAAGGCAGTGGGGACCAGGAAACAGATGGCCCGGCATGTTGTCCTACTCAGGCCAAGCTGGGAAGGAGAGGGGGCTCACCTGGGAGAATCTGAGCAGAGAAGTGATAAGTCAGGTCTGGGGGGAAACACATCAGAAGGGAAATGAAGACTGGGACACTGGAAGCAGGTATGACGACCAGGAGTGTGAGGTGTGAACTAGAGTGGGGGCTCCTGGGATGGAGGGGGGAACCTCGGAGGGCTGACACTCAACCCAGTTTGCACTGGTCCAGTGCGGGGTTCAACCAATCAGAAGGACTGGCGCAGGCCGTGGAGGCTGCCCTGCTGTGGGGGTGGGGAGGAGATCCCAGGGACTCTGGTGCTAGCAGAGCCCTCTTGGCCAACCAGTATCAAAGTGTTTCAGTAAATGAACAACCAGCACAGCTGAGCCATTGAGATTCCGCCCAGCTAGGTGAAAACGCTCTCATTCCTCCCCTCTCCCTGCTGCATGGACGTGCTCAGTCGTTTCTGACTCTTTATGACCCCATGGAGTGTAGCCCGCCAGACTCCTCTTTCCCTGGAATTTTCCAGGCAAGAATACTGGAGTGGGTTGCCATTTCCTTCTCCAGGGAATCTTCCTGACCCAGGGATGGAACCCGAGTCTTCTGTGTCTCCTGCGTTGGCTGGCAAGTTCTTTACCAGATGAGCCACCGGGGAATCCCTCTCACTGCTGCCACTGCCCAAAAGCCGTCCAGGCTGGTGTTGCCTGCCAAGAGGGTGAAAGTGGAGGGCACCAGGGAAAGGAGGGGAGGGTGGAACCCAGAGAAGCTCGAGCAGGGAATCACCCAGCCCCCCAGTACCTCAATGGCACTGTCGCACCAATTCATCTGGTCATCCACCAACTTGATGCTGTGCTTCATGCGCTCTGGGGGCAGCAGTTTGGCCTGGCCCACAACAGCTGCAGGTGAGAGAAAGCAGGAGACAGAGGAGGTGGTGAGGTTCTGTGCGAGGGAGTGTCAGCTCCCTACCGGACCCCACCCAGCCCCCAACTCACGGTCCATGGCTGCTGGGGCGGCAGTGCCCATGCCCCGGTTCTGGATCTGGTACACGGGCTGTGTGGGTCTCTGCCCCTCCTTCTCCCCCTTGGGTGGCACGGGGGCCGCCGGGGGTGGCGGGGCAGTGCCCTCGGGGGTTGAGGCACTCGTGGCCGCCGGCCCTTTCCCCTCCTCCCGGGGCTTCATGAGCACAATGGGCTTCTCCAGAGGGGCCGGGGCAGGCGGGGCGGCAGGGGCTGCTGGAGGCGGGGGCTGCTTTGACTGCAGGAGTGAGAAGGTGCTGGTCAGCGGGAGAGATCCTTGCCCGAACTGCTCCCACCCTCCCCTTCCAAAGAAAGTCTGCCCTGCTCACCCGCTCTGCCGGAGGCTTTGAGAGGATGATGGGGGTTTTCTGCATGACCGCCGTGCTGCTCTCTTCGCTGCCATCCTGTGGTGAGGGAGGGCAGTTACTCAGGAACGACACCCTGGACATTCCGTGAAGTGCCAAGTGCCACTCTAAATGCCTTCAGACATGAACCCCTCCTATTTTACCAAGAGAGCGCTGTCAGAGAGGTACCTTGATCCCCACGTTTCGAATGAAGTAACTGAGATCCAGAGAGGTTAACCGGCTTGCCCAAGGTCACACAGCCATTAAGTGGTGGAGCTAGATCCCAATTCTGGATCCAGCTCCAGAACCACGCTGCCAGCTGCTCTGCTGGACAAGCCTAGGTGGGAGGAGCTGGGGCTCGGGACAGGGAACTGTGTTCAGCTTGGCCCTGGCTTTTGCTGGTTGTGTGGACTTGGACCAGGAACCACCCTCACTTAGGCCTGTGTGCTCATCTGGCGAATGGGGACAGGAATTCCTTCCTCACAGGATTGTTAAGATGCTTAAAGTAGACAGGACTCCCCAACCATCCACGTGGCATCAGGCACGCGGCAGGAGCAAGCTACCTAGAGTTGCTATCTCACAGCCCTGCGGTCCCCTTCTCCTCCCCAGACCTGCGAGCTGATTCCCATGCCTTGCCCTCTTCGGGCCTCTTCTGACTCACCCCTAATCTAAGAAAGGGGAGAGACCTGGGTTAGAGTCCTGTTCCTTCTCGGGTGCCCTGAGTAACCCTGGGAGGGTTGTGACCCCTCACTGGGTCTGTTTCTTCACTCACATATTGAGGACACATTTAAATCCTGCTCACTCACTGGCCTACGACAGACAAACCAAAGGATATGAAAGTGCTTTGGAAAGAACAGGTGAGGGAGACTTCCCTGGGGGACCAGTGGTTAAGAATCTGCCTTCCAATGCAGGGGACGCCGGTTTGATCCCTGGTTGGCAACTAAGCCCAAATGCTACAACTATGAAGCCCTTGGGCTTTAGAGACTGCATGCCACAAGGAAAGATCCCGTATGTTGCAACTAAGACCTGATGCAGCCGAGTAATTAAATAAACGAACAAATAAATGAATCTTAAAATAAAGAAAAAGAAGAGGCGAGGGTGGAGAGATGATGATGGATTGGAGATATAGTCAGGAGGCACCGTGTACAGCAACTGGTGCAGGGAGGGTGGGGGTGGGAAGTGTCCAGGATGAGGCCTGATGGGCTGTCAGTGATCCTGAGAGAAGAGAAATGGCAGGAAGACACTGGGGTCAGCGGGAGATGTGGAGGCTGTAAGGAGTCCACTGGCCAGTTAGCAGGCTGCTGGGGCTCAGCCGCGAAGTCAGAGTCACAGACAGAGATCTGGGAGTTGCCTGTTCAGGGACTGAAGCTGAAAGTGTAGGAAGATGGTAATGCTCCCCAGAAGGATATGTGTGGGAGGGGAGACTGTTGTTACCACTTACGCTGAGACCAAGGGAAGGAGCAAGAGCCAAGCTCACTGTGAAGAAATTTCCTTCATGTCTACGATTTTATGGCTCAGAAACTGCCCCAACTGTTACCTTCTTCCACCTCCTCACAAACAGCCCTCAGAGGTGGGCAGGGCGCTGGAGAAAGAACCTGGGGCAGTGAGAGGAGTGGGGTGGGATGGGGCCCAGGCCGAAGCTCCCAAGTCCCGATTCCCAGGACAGGACAGTCTCTAGAGTGGGCACAAGGGTGCTATGCCCTAGGCTCGCTTGGATTTGGGTTCAAGTCCTGGCCCCAAACGTTACTGACCTGTGACTTTGGGGGTATCCCTTCCCCTCTAAGACTCATTTCCTCCTTAGTGAAAATCAGGTCGAACGTATGCTCCACTTCACAGCGCAGCTGCAGGAGTTCAGGAAGAACCAAAGGACGGAAAGCACTTTGCACAGTGCCAGCACACTGCTCAGCCGCTATGATTACACAACTCGGGAAGACAGGAGCTCTGGCACCTCTCAGCTCCAACTCCAATGCCAGTCCCACTTAGTGAGATCCAAAGTGCTTCCCAAGGCCGAGCGGGTCCCACATGGCCTGGCCCCAGTGTCCTCTGACCTCATCTTCTATCGCTTTCCCTTTTTCATCCACTGCAGCCACTGGTGCCCCCCAGGCTCCTCTTTGAACACACCAGATAAAGGCCTCAGGGCCTTCGCGTTGGCTGTTTTCCTGTTTTGAAGGCTCTTCACTCAGACTCTGTCAGGGCTTGTCCTCTCACCCCAGGTCTCTGTTCACGAGTCGGCTCTTCAAAGAAGCCTCCTCTGACCACTTCATCTAAGACAGCCCCTTTACTGTTCTCTGAGGACCATCCGTCTTGTCCACAGATACATCCCTGGCACACGGCAGGCGCTCAGTAAACCTTTGTGGAATGAGTGGATGCATGAATGCCGCCCTTGGACCCAGACACTCACCCTTCTCTCTCTTTCCCAGGGTGCAATGTAGTCCCTCTCCCGACCGCCGGGCCCGGAGAGATTCTGGGGGCCGCCAGGGCCTGGCTCCTTCCAGCGCCGCCGCCTCTCTATCCCATAGAGCCCCGGTTGACTGTGCCCAGACTCAGACATGGTCACCTGCGGGGAGAATGAGGTTGATTCCAGGGTGAAGAGAGTCTCTCTTCACTCTATCTGGCTTACCTTGGTCTATAAGAAAGCACATCCTTTCAAGAGAGCTCTGTGGCTGCGGCAGGGACTGCCAGTGGGCTCCCAATATCCATTCTTCACTTCTTTCAAAGAAATAAAACCCACAGTTCTGAGCTGGGTACACGGTTATCCAGGATACACTTCTCAGGCTGGTCTACAGTTAGGTGTGGCCATGTGACCAAGTTCCTTCTGGTCAACGGCATGACACTAGAAGTGTGTTTTGGCAGTGTTGGGAAACTTTTCTTCACAGATGCTGGCACATACCTTTTGTCCCCTTCTCCTAGCTGAAAGGAATGTGGGTGTGGAGGCTGGAGTTCAAGCAGCTATTTTGGCCTGTGAGGCAACTGAATGGAAAGAAGGCATGACAGAACAAAACACGAGGTTCAGAGATTCCCTATTAACCTTAAATTGAATATTAACCTTAAATTGGCTATCTCTGGATGCAGAGACAAATAATATCCCCTTCTCTTGTAGCCAAAACTATTCCCAACTACTAATCACTTTGCTCAGCATAAATAATAACACAAAGCAGGAGGGTCACATAAAAATGGGATATCGTTGTTTAGTCGCTCAGTCGTGTTGGACTCTTTTGTGACTCCATAGACTGTAGCCCACCAGGTTCCTCCGTCCTTGGGATTTCCCAGGCAAGAATACTGGAGTGGATTGCCATTTCCTTCTCTAGGGGATCTTCCTGACCCAGGGATTGAACCCTCATCTCCTGCACTGCAGGCAGATTCTTTACCACTGAGGCACCAGGGAAGCCCCCAAAATGGGACACACTCTTTCCCAAAGTGTAGCAAATCCTGTCCAAACATATTTGTAACATGACTCCCACTTTGACAACTACTCTTCTGATAAGCCAACAGTGGCACATGTTTGGGGGTGGGGGGGGCTCCAATATTCAAGGACCCGTTTTCATCTGGTGTCCCTCTGCTTTCAGTGTGTTTACCTCCCATTTCTGATGGTCTGCCATCCCTCAAACTCCAGCTCTCACGAGGGTATAATCTAAGACATTATAAAATATATGGTTACCTCCATGACCCACACTCTACCCCTGGTGGCTCAGATGGTAAAGCGTCTGCCTGCAATGCAGGAGACCTGGGTTCGACCCCTGGGTTGGGAAGAACCCCTGGAGAAGGAGATGGCAACCCACTCCAGTACTCTTGCCTGGAAAATCCCACGGACGGAGGAGCCTGGTAGGCTACAGTCCATGGGGTCGCAAAGAGTCAGACTCGACTGAGCAACTTCACTTTCTTTCTTTTATCGGTCCCTAGGGAGTTTATCCAGCTGTTTACACCTCATTCCAGAGAAATCTCTGAGTATGTCTCTTGGCAAGACTATGAGGCCAACTGCTATAGCTCACAGGGCCACAGCTGGTCTGCCTTCTGTTTGGGAGAATAGTTTTATTGAAATACGGCCACATCCGTCAATTTATAAACAGTCTACGGCTGGCTTCTTGATACAATGGCAGAGCAGTCGAGACAGACTGCCGAGTCTAAAATAACCACTCTCTGGACCTTTACAGAAAAAGTATGCTGACCTTTGCTTAGCTCTTAGGTGCCTTCAAATCATTCTATGAATCGCTCCACCTCCTACCCCATTACACAGTGACATTAAGAGGTCCCTGTGTGAGACAGTTTCGCTAGAACGGAAATAACTGTTTACTGGATGCAGGAGTAATTTTGCTAGCTAGTAATTTCGTCTAGCTCCTCTCCCACTGCTTTACATGACCTCTTCCCCAGCCACAATCTAGGTGGAAGACTGCCTTCTAAGACAAAGGAGGGCAAGGCCAGTTTAAAGATGCTTATGGAAACTGATTCAGCACTTAAATGACTGTTTACAGTCATGGAGAGTCCCCTCAGAAATTGGGACTCCTCCCTCTTGTGCAATTAAGGGTCTGTTTACACTTCATCCTGGAGACCTTCCCAGCACTTAAGGGTCTGTTTTCTTGTCTCAGTGGGGATTCTGCCTGAGCAGCAAGTTGTCCGTTTACAGACAGACACCCACATGGACCCTCTTCCCATGCATGTTATTCTGGGAACTTACACAGTATTTGAGTCGATTCTACAGCCCTGATGGGGAGTTCCCCAGAATTCAAGAGTTCACCTACAAGCATTTTGGGGACTCACAACATTGTCTCTAGGATCCTCTGGGGATTCTACCCCCCCAAAAAGTATAAAGCCAGTCTGCTGCTAAGTCGCTTCAGTCTTGTCCGACTCTGTGCGACCCCACGGACGGCAGCTCACCAGGCTCTGCCGTCCCTAGGATTCTCCAGGCAAGAATACTGGAGTGGGCTGCCATTTCCTTCTCCAGTGCATGAAAGGGAAAAGTGAAAGTGAAGTTGCTTAGTCGTGTCTGACTCTTAGCGACCCCATGGACTGTAGCCTACCAGGCTCCTCCGTCCATGGGATTTTCCAGGCAAGAGTACTAGAGTGGGGTGCCATTGCCTCCTCTGAAAGCCAGTCTAGTTGTGTTTATTTACAGGCTCTTAAGGCGACCTCCCAGAAATTAAGAGCCTAATTAAATTAAGGCTCTTTGGGGAGCTTCCTCAGTACTTAGGCATCTCTTAACACGCCCCTTTTGGGGGATCTCCCAGAATCGAAGTGTCTATCTGCAAGTTGTCTGAGGAGTCTCCCAATTCCTAACCCCGTATTTATGGCATAACGAAGCACCTCCACCCCAGTACTTGAGTCTATTCACACTTTTTCTAAAAGACTCTCTAACAATTACATATATGTGTACAGTCTCTTATATGGGGTCTCCCCTGGAACTTGAGTCTATGTTTTACTCAGGGGTCGTCCTCATAATTATGAATCTGTTTAGAAGCCTCCCACGGAGGAACCCCAGAATTTAAATTTCTATTTACACAGTATCTGGAGTCATTTGGAAGACAAAAGTCAAGGATCTGTTTGTAGGCCCTCTAGGAGTGTCCCCAGGACTTCAGTTTCTCTTTGCACGTTAATAGAGGGATTTCGCAGTACTTTGCCGCTAGTTTACAGGCCCTCACTATTAATGGTCCTCCAGAACTGAAATTGCTATATACATATCATCTGTCTCCTCCCCACCGAACTCCCGCCAACCAGGCATTTTAATGGGTCGCTTTAGCTCGGTACTCAGTTACACACAGCCGCCGGGCGTCGGAGCAACCAGTTAGCGGTCGAGGAAGGGGCGGGCCCCGAAACACGCCCCGCGCCCCGCCCCCGTAGGGGCGCCCGCCTCGAGCGGACACGCGGACCTCTTACCTAAGGCGGCTGCTGATTGGTTCCTGGGGCGCAGCGGGCTCTCCGAGATGGAGTAGGGTGGGGGTGAGCAGGGCCCAACAGAAGCCACCGGCCTGTAAATGGAGTCTGGGGGCCCAGGAGCGTCGCAGGAGAGAAGTAAGAGAATCGGTACCGGTCAACCCAGGACAGGTCGGGGCATCCCGGAAGCAGCACCGAAGGAAGGTCAGCCCGAGGGAGGAACAGCTGGATGAAATATCGCGAGGCCAAACTGAAATCAGGTCTCGCGGGGTGCCGGCCCCACGCAAGCGCCGCGGGATGGGCGCGCGAGAATCTAGCGTGAGCGCCAGACTGAGCATGCGTCGATGGAGGTGGTTGGCCTCAGCAGGCTCGCGGATTCTGCTTTAGTGCGCGTGCGCGTCGCAGGGAGCATGCGTAGGCTTGCAGAGACGTTGGGGCGGGGCTGGTTGGGGTGGCTCCGGAGACTTTAGGTTCGAGCCTTTCCTCAACGGTGTCGGCGAGACGCTGTGGGGTGAGACAGCAAGGGAGAATTTAAGTGTCCTGGGCTGACTGAATGTTGAGAACATAGGAATGAATCAGACCTGGCGCATACGCTGGAAGGGATCCCGGCCTGTGGAAAGAGACAGTTGGGGAATCAAATCACTTAGGAAAGGGCACTCCAGGCGAGGGAACCTGGGGAGAGGTCCAGCCAGACTGGCTTGGACTCCTGGAGTTCCACTGGGGTGAGAGATGAGACAGCAGACATGGGCAGGTCAGACCCTGAGGGATACGAGACGCGGACTGGTGGGAAGAAGACCACGTATTAAACCCTTCGCGAGCCGCGGTGGAGGAGGAATAGTGCTAAAGGTCGAAAATTCAAACGCCTGCGTGCGGAGCCCAGTGCGCGCCAAAAAGGAATGCCAGGCAGAGCGCTGTCTACAGAGGGCGCGGGCGCAGTCAGTCCAAAGGGCTCCGCGACTTAGCTGGAGCAGATGGTTACTCATGGGAACGATAGATGCTTCAAGAGAAGAGAGAAGTGTATATGTATCTATAGCTACGTAGGTGAGTGGGGGATTTACCCTTTTTCATGTAAAAATTCTGTTTGGACAGGGAATACATGTACTTTTTGACAAAATTCGAGCAGCCCATGGGGTACACGAGAAAAGTCTTTCTCCACCCTGGTTCCCATATTCCATTCCTAGCGCATTCCCAGTGTCGTTCTGGAGCTACTGTTACACCAAAGCATTGGAGCTGAGAACTTGAGCCTGGCCAAGTTCTTGAACACTCTCTGCCTTTTCGTCCGTTTGTACAGTGGAGGACTTCCCTGGCGGTCCAGTGGTTAAGACTCCATGCTTCCAGTGCAGGGGGCACGGGATGGACCCCTGCTTGGGAAACAAAGGTCCTGCATCCCGTTTTGCAAGGCCAAAGAAAGAAAAAGGGAGTGACGGGTCACCACTTCCCTGGTGGTCCAGTGGCTAATTCGCTGCACTCCCAATGCAAAGGGCTTGGATTCCATCCCTGGTCAGGGGACTAGATCCCGCATGCCTCAACTAAGAGTTCATGTGCCCCAACTAAAGTTTCCAAATGCCCCAATAAAGAGCAAAGATCCAGAGTGCCACAACTAAGACCCAGTACAGCCAAATAACTAAAAGGTACAATGGAGATGGACTTTCCTGGTGGCACAGTGAATAAGAATCCACCTACCAATGCAGGAGACACAGATTTGATCCTTGGGTTGGGAAGATCCCATGGAGTAGGAAATGGCAACACATTCTAGTAAGCTTACTTGGGGAAAATCCTATGGACAGAAGAGCCTGGCAGGCTACAGTGCTTGGGGTCCCAAAGAGTGGGACACAACTGAGGGACTGAGCACTCATGCGGAGAGGCACTATGTTGTTATTTTGTGGTTTACAATGACAGTGATAGTGACTGAGTCTGAACTGCTCCCCTCCGCTCCAGGCCTCATCCCAGCTGCCATTTTCTCAGCACAGGTGGCAGGTGGAAGTATTTCTCCAGGCTGTTACAGTCTAGGTGAAAACAACCATCACACAGACTGAGTTGAGAGTTCTGTTGTTGATGGATTCTCCAGAAGATTGTGGGTGTTTGGCAGAGATACACATGACAGGACACCTTTGTGTTATGTCTGTCAGTATCCCTTTTTAGCATCCTCATCTGTCAGGTTGCATCTGTTTTCATTACCTGAATTTCTCAACCCCAGAGGAGCCTCCATGCCAGTTTAACCTCTGGGAAACCCTTAGAGGTGGAAATTTGAGTTAAGGGAAAAGGAGAGGCTTGGCATTGGACCATGGGCCCACTGTATACCCCTTTCTGGTTTATATTCATCACTGTAACCACCTCCCTTCGTTTAACAGATGCAGAATATGAGTCTGAGAAGAAGGGCCTTACTGAAGCCCCCATAGCCAGGAGGTATCAAGGCCTGAATTCAAACCCCAGCCTGTCTCATTCTAGAATGAGCCCACATTTTTTTCATAGGCAATGAGCAGCCTGCCTAGCGGTAAGTCATAATCGAGCACCCAGAGAGCTGCCTTTGGTATTAGCAGGATGGTATGCAGTTGTGTGGATGTGCAGGATTTAACCATTTCCCTATTGACAAACACCCAGGTTCTTTCTGAACTTTTGCTGTTAACAAACATTCATCACAGTGAATATTGTTGTACATCAGATTGCATGTAGGTGATAGTATTATCAATAGAGTACCTCATTTGAAGTAGAATTGCTGGGTCAAAGAGTGCATGCACTGGGAATTTTAAAAGCCCTTTGCCAAATGATCTGTTCATTTCTCAAGGCACTTCTCTGTTGGTTTCATTCATTTGTTTATATCTATTGAATGAATTATATCTAGTCATCTGCCAGACATGGTGTAGGGTGGAGATTCTGTAGTGCAGGGGTCCCCAACCTCTGGAATCTAATACCTGATGATCTGAGTTGGAGCTCATGTAATAATAATAGAAATCAAGTGAGCAATAAATGTAACACGCTTGAATCATTCCCAGACCACCCCACCCCATCTGTGGAAAAATTGTCTTCCACGAAACTGGTCTCTGGTGCCAAAAAGGTTGGGGACCACTGCTTTAGTGATAGGACAGAGCACCTGCCCTCCTGGAACAGATCTTCTGGTGGGGTGGATGATGTCAGGTAAAAGATGCGCGAAAGCAAAAATCAGGATAAGGGAATTGAGAGTGACAGAGGTCACAGAGAGTGACAGGTGGTCAGGGAAGGCTCCGCTGAGAAGGTGTCATTTGAGCAGAGGCCTGCAAGATGGTAAGGGGATGAACCATAGGAAGATGCTGAAAAACATGTTAAAGATCCCAGAGTGAGAACAGACCTGGGTGTTCAAGGATTATCAAGTTGACCAGGGGGCCTGAAGCACAGTGGAATAGGGATAGGATTATTTAGGGATACAGCTGTAGAGAGGGCCAAGTTACATGAGGCCTTGTAGGCCATGGTAAAGGCTTTTGAATTTACTTCTAAGTGAAACAGGAAGCTTTTGGAGGGCTGTAAGCCAGGACCAGTGTGTTGCGATGTATGTTTTCCTAAGACTTTTACATTTCTGAACTATGAGACTGTTACGTACATGCAAAAAAGTTAAAGCAGTGCTGGTTGCTGTGAGGAGAGTGGGCTACAGCTGGGCAGCAGTGGAAGCAGGAGAGGGGGAAGCCACTGTCCCTTCCCTGAGCGAGAGAGGATGATGACTCAGGAAGAGGGTTGGGTGAGAGGAAGCATGAATCAGGGATGACTTAAAAGTCATCCTAGAGGTTTAGGCCTGACCCACTGGGTGAAGAGTGATGCTTTTTGAAGATGGGAACAAGCAAACTTGATGGGAAATTGAAAAGCTCTGAGCTGCTCACCTCTGAGGTGCGTGTTAATCCAAGTAAGCGGTCACGGTAGAGAGAAGCCAGTGTTTGTAGATACAGAATTTTTTACTGAGTTTTCATTGTGGAGTTTTAAAGACACACACACAAGTTTTTCTGATATGAAGAACTCCTCTACACCCATCACTCAGTATGGCCAGTCATCCCATTTTACTTACCTTTATTTCTTCTATTTTCTTCTTTCTAATTTTATGAGTACACTTTCTCCTGGAGTTTCTGTTTTGTTTTTTAAACTTTTAAGCAGACTCTGAGATGTCCTGACATTTTATCAATAACTACACAAGTATGCTAAATTTTGGAGCTGTTAATATGTAGATGCCGTTTAAAGTCTGGGGATTTGTTGAAACCATCCGGACTGAGGGAGTAGATTGAGCAGAGACTGGGCCCTGGGCCTCCCACATTTAGGAATCAGAGAAAGGACCACTGTCCTAGAGAAGGAGTGGGAACACCAGGAGAGGCAATAACCTAGGGCTAAGGGAAAGAAGATCACCATCCTAAAAGATGGTGATCAACTGGGGAGCATAGATAACAGAGCAGTAGCTGGAGGTAGATGTGGGTCCACCATGAAGAAAACATGGCTGTCTTATCCCCCAGTCTTGTTGCAGGAGAATTGTCTGGAAGAGGATGGCCATGTCACAGGTCTCAGATGAGTCCCTGGGAGGGGCCACCAAGTGAGGGTCCTTGGCTTCACACACAAAAGAATTCGAGAGTGAGCCATGGTATAAGGTGAAAGTAAGTTTATTTAGAGAGAGACACATTCTGTAGGCAGAAAGGAGACCATCTCAGAAAGCAAGAGTGGCCAGTGGGTGTGGGGGTGGTTTTTATGGGCTGGATAATTGCATAAGCTAACAAGTGGGAGTATTATTCCAACTATTTTGGGGTAACAGCGAGAATTTCCAGGAATTGGGCCACCACCCACTTTTTGGCCTTCTGTGGTCAGCTTCAGAACTGTCATGGCCTGTGTGGTGTATCACTTAGCATATGCTGATATATTACAATGAGCGTATAATGAGGCTTAGGGTCTAGGGAAGTTGTATCTTCTGTCATCTTGGGCCTAGTAGGCCTAGTTTTAGTCGTATCATCAAGATCTGCATTATTCTTTCAAAGGTTGGGTCCTGTTCCCTTCCCTCCTGTTTTAGTCTCACTCTGTTGTGGAAACTTCTCAATACCATAATAGAGAATCTATAAGAAAAACTTTGTAAGTACTTATTTTTCTTTATCTTTTTTTGTCTCACTGTAACTTAAATGTGGCCAAGTGCAGAAAAGGGTCAGTGAGTCTTTACAAATATATATATATATATATATATATACCCATGTAACCACTAACCAGGTCGAGATAGAGAACGTTTCTGAAACCCCAGAGATTTCTATTGGGCTGTTTCCCTGTCAGCTCCCCCACTCCAGAAGCAGCCTCTGATCTGATTCCAGTCATTCCAGATGAGTTGTGGCTGCTCTTGAACTCGATAGAAATGAAACTTGATAGAAATCTGACAGCGGGTCTTCTGTGTTGTCTGCCTTCTTTAGCTCTGTGGTCTGTGAGCTGCTGTTGAATTATCAGGAGCTTGTTCTGTAAGAACTTTGAAAGGATTTCTACATACAGGTTGTTTTACAATATGGAAAATAAAGACTCAAGTTGAATTCCAGCTGTTTTGCAGTTTGGTGAATACATGGTGGGCTTTCAGGATAGTGGAGGATGTAAAGTGCTTAAAGTTCCGGGGGGCCGGTTTTAAGATAGGAGGAAAGACAGCATGTTTGTGTGCTGCTGGGAGGGAAACCATGCCACTCAAATTGGAGCTTGAACCCATGGGCCAGGACTCACACGTGGCCAAACCCAGACTGGGACTCGAACCCATGGTCTTTTAATTGAGATCACACACCTGGCCTCAGCACTTACTGAAGCTCGGGTTCTTGATGTCCCCTTGCAGGAAGAATTCAGTGAAAGACAAAGTGCCAGGTAAGAAATGGATTTATCTAGAGAGAAACACACCCTACAGACAGAATGTGGGCCGTCTCAGAAGGCGACAGGCCCTGGAAATGTGGGGTTGTGAGTTTTTTATGGACTGGGTAATTTCATAGGCTAATGAGTGGGAGGATTAGTCCAACTGTTTCTAGGAAGGGACAGGGATTGCCAGGAATTGCACCACAGCCCACTTTTTGACCTTTTATCATTGGCCCTGAAACTGTCATGGACCTGGTGGGTGTGTCATTTAGCTAATGTATTACGATGAGCGTATAATGAGACTCAGGTCTACTGGAAATCGAATCTTCATCCATCTTGGATCTAGTTGGTTCTAGTTTGTCACGTCCTATGGCAGTGTCATTCTTTTAAAGGTTGCCCCCTGCCCCTTCCCTTCTATTTCAATAGCAGCGAAAATGGATGAGGGAAGAAACTTAGGCCTCTGGCCCTTGAGGAAGTGAGAAAGGGTGCAGCCAGGGTACACCCTTGGCTGGACTTGAAGAAGGGCCAGTTCATTCTGGTAGAAGAAAGGGAAGACATTACTTCCAAGTTGTAAAAGCACTCTCCTGGTGTTTACATGTTAGCAGCTGTGCCACACAGCAGAAAAGCTAAAAACAAGTCTTTAGTCTGCAGCCTGGTATTGATGTAAATGATATGGCTTCCTTCACGGACCCTCATTAAGAACTGGAAAAATACTGGTGATATTTGTTCTACGTGGATGGGGAAAAGGGGACAGGAGAGTCCAGGAGAGATGACCAGTTTTGACAATCCTTGGGAAGGAAGAGGAGCCCTGTGACTGGAGCAGCTGTGATACTGGGTTTATAATAAATATTGATTTGGTCTTTGTCCCGGGGTCTGGCACAGAGCTCCTAAAACCTCTGGAACTTCCAGTGAAGAGAGTAATAAGGGTGTCTTTTGTAATGAGGTGGCTTTGGGAAGCACCTCGGTAACCTGAGGATAGGGGCTGAGTGCCAGGGGCCCCAATGGGGTGATTAGAGGTTTAGAACTTCCAGATCTACAGGAAGGGGAGAGGGGTTGGAGGTTGGATTAGTCACCAAAGTTCGATGATTTAATCAGTCATGGCTATATAATGAAGCCTCCGTAATAACCCCCAAGGGACAGGGCTTGGAGAGCTTCCAGGTTGGTGAACACTTGGAGATTTGGGGAGAGCGGTGCCCGGAAAGGGCATGGAAACTCCCTGCCCCTTCCCCGTACCTTGCCCTGTGCCTCTCTTCCATCTGGCTGTTCCCCAATTACATCTTTTTATAATAAACCTATAATCTAGTAAATAAAATGTGTCTCTGAGTTCTGTGAGTTACTCATTGAACCCAAGGAAGGGGCTGTTGGATCTGTAGCCAGTTGGTCAGACACACAGGTGACAATCTGGACTTGAAATTGGCATCCGAAGGGGTAGGGGTGAGAGGCAGTCTTGTAGGACCCAACCCTTAACCTGTGGAATCTGATGCTGTCTCAGGGTAGATGGTGTCAGGACTCAGTTGAATTGTGGTGTCTGAGAATTGCTTGGGGGAAAAAAAAACCCAAACCACGACACTGGAATTGGGTGCAGAATCATTATCTGCCATGACAGGGAGGGGATAGGGAGGCTGGAGGAGGGATGGGGCTACAGCCTGAAGAGCCCCCCAGGTGAGGCCTGTGGGTGTATTAACACCATTCTGTAGGGAAAAAACGCAGCCCTGGCTGATACCTGGAAGCAGGTACACACCAAGGTATGCAGCAGGTTTCTTTTCAAAGTTCAAAATTGGGCAAAAAAAAATCAAGATGGGAAGGAAGAGAGAGTTTTTAGGGTCATGGAAACTTCAAGCTTGAGCTGAGTGGTATTTGCTCAGGGGAATGCATTTGTAAAAAAATCTGTTGAGGCTGCATTTAAACTTTGTGTCATTTATGTAAAATAAATCTCAATAAAAGAAAAAATGAGTGGAGACTTCCCTGGCGGTCCAGTGGTTGAGAATCTGCACTTCCATTGCTGGGAGCACAGGTTCCATCCCTGATAGGGGGACTAGGATCTCACATGCTGCAGGGCTAGACCTAGGAGCTAGACTTTGACAGAAATACAGGTGGGAACCATGGCAGGTTTTTGAACAAGGGAAGGGCCCGGTCGTGTCTTGGGTGGTGGCCCTGACCCCTGACTGGCTCTTGAACCCCAGTAATCCCCTAGCCCTTCCTGGACCCACTTTTCCCCACCCCGTCCTCTTACAGGCGTGGAGACAAAACTGAAGTAGGAGGGGGAAGTTGCCAAAATCACCGTGAAACCAAGTCCCTCGGGAGCAGAGCCCTCTGACTCATGCCTGCAGCCCCCACCCCAGTGCAGGGCGTTGAGGAAGTGGTGATGGTGTGAGGGGGTGGCTGCTGGAAGAGGGGGCATCGGGATCTGTGCCCCACGGTTAGTGGTGGCAGAGTGGCTGGGGCAGATCCGAGAATTCAGAACAGCAGTGCTCTCCCATGCTCTTAGTGCCTTAGGCAAAAAGCCCCTCCTCACCAGTTCCTACCTTGTCCCAGGAGAAACCAACAAGTGGTAGTAGGTGAGGCACTTCCGGCCACGCCAGGCAGTCAGTGCGTTCATTCAGTGATAGCTCACTGAGGCCTAGCATGTGCAGGCCCTGGACATTGAAGACACAATATCGAGAGCAAAAATGAAAGTAGGGTATAACGATCCGGAAATGAATGAGCTGATTGGCTAAGCGCTGGGCCTTCAGAGCCAGGCCACCTGGGTCGAATCCCAGCTTTGCCATCTCCTTGATGTGGGTTCGGGCAGGGTTCTTAATCCCTGTGCCTCGGATTCCTCATCTGTATAACGGGACGAGTAATACCACCTTGCTTCCTTCTGTAGAGATTTTGTGAGATCATTTATATAAAGGACTTAATGTGGGACTTCACACGATAAATATTACTGTGATAGAGACAGGTTCACGGGGGGCTGTGGTAGCTTCAGAGAGGGCTTCCTGGAGGAGGGGACATTTAAGCTGGGCCTCAAAGGAGTTGGAAGGAGTTTGCCCAGTGAAGCCAAGAAGAACTAGGAAAGGGTGGTCCCAGTAGGGGATCTGGCAGCACTGAAGAGGGCTTACTGCAGGGGAGGGTGTTGGAAGCGTTCCTGTTTCCTCTGCTCCCCGGGTGGGCTGGTGTCCAGAGGAAGGGGCAGTGGGTGGTGCAAGCCCCAGTTTAGCTCTGGGGGCTGAGGGGCAGGGCTGGCTGCGGACTTGCAGGGAAATCCAAAGATAGCTCAGCAGAGAAGGATGACTCGCAGCCTGGGCTTCCCCACAAGTCAAGGGAAGCGGGGATGAATCAGCCTCTCAAAGTGGAATGCAGCAGCTGTGGGAAGTGAGACCCAGGTTCAGGGTCCAAGGCCGTTCTGTCTCTGACTCACCTCAAGCCAGGCTGAGAGGGAGGGCTCGGTCTCAGGATGCGCTGGGTGTGAAGCCAGACCCTTGAGGCCTTCCTCCTCCCGAAACTTCAGTCTCTGTATTTGTACAGTGGGGTGGGGTGGGGCGGGCAGAAGTGGTGGTGGTGACTTACAAAACGGGAGCTCAGAGCCAAGCATACAGGAGGACCTCCATAAGCGCCAGCCCCCTTCCCATTTCCTGGCCAAGTCCTAGCAGATACGAGAAATGAGCACAGGGGATGGTTTGGGGTTCCCGTTACTCTCCTGATGGATGAGTTGTCATCTGGGTTCTGGTGGGCTGAGTAGAGAAGGGCAGAGTGAAGTAGAAAAAAGAAAAAGGGCAGCCATGTATTGATTGTGTCTGAAAATCAATAGCACTGATAAAAATGATTAAGTTATCTCTCACGAATTCTTACTAAATGCCCAACCCTCTGTGCCCCTCTCTGTTTTAATCTTCACAGCAGTCCCGTGGGAAGGTGACCCCATCTCACAGGTGAAGTGAAATGTTCAGAGAGGTGAAGCCACTTGCCCAAAGTCACACAGCCAGTGGATGGCAGACCCAGGGTTTGAACCCCAATCTGTCTGAATTCAAAGCCCTTGTTCTTAGCCTAAGATCTGGGCTGGGGTGGGGGTAGGGACAGTGTTGAGAATTCCCCAGCCTACAGACCTGGGAGGATACTTCTCGGAGGCCTCTTTTATAGACGCAGAAGCAGGTTCAGGCGGGCTTCTTCGGTGGCTCAGATGGTGAAGAATCCGCCTGTAATGCAGGAGACTCAGTTTGATCCCTGGGTTGGGAAGATCCCCGGGAGGAGGGCACGGCAACCCACTCCAGTATTCTTGCCTGGAGAATCTCCATGGACAGACGAGCCTGGCGGGCTACAGTCCATAGGGTCGCAAAGAGTCAAACACAATTGTAGCGACTAAGCACGCAAGCAGGTTCAGACAGGGAAAGGGCCTTCCACTGGCTGACCTGACTGTTTGGAGTGTGGATGTGCTTAGAAAGAAACGACAGCTTCTTCTGGCTTTGTTGAACATTTATTGCAAAGTAGAAGAGCAGAGACTGGTGGGCTGCACCCCATCCCCTCCCACCTTCTCTCACCAGATAATTCTCTGCAGCTCTGGAAGAACAGTGTCCTCCTCGCTCTCCCGCCAGGGGGCGCTGCCTCCCACCTCGTCCCGGCCTCGGGCCTGGTTCCTTCAGCTCTGCCGGCGGGCAGGTCACTGAGGCAGCCCAGGATCCTGGACTCTGGGCCCCCGTGCCCTTCCTCCTCCTCCTCTGGGACCCAGGAGTCCCAGCCCCCAAGCACCTCCACGTCCAACTGAAAGCTGGTGGCCATCTACAGCAGCAGAGTGAGGATGTTTTTGTTGAGGGTATGTGGGGCAGGGGTGACCATTTTCCCATTTGGGGCCTTGGTGGGGGGTGGGCCACGGCTTCCCTCCTTAATCCAGCATCCCCTCCGGCATCCATCAGCATCCACCATCCAAGGCGGGGCCCCCAGCAGTTCTCACACGTGGGGGGGCTTTATATGTGCGACTGGGTCAGGAGTAGCAGAGAGAATGTCCTTGACCTCAATCCTGGGGAAGGGTAGCCTGGTTCTTCCCGGATGGGTCCTGGGGAGACAGAGAGTTGGATTGAAAGGCAGGCCAGACACGAGAGGAAGAGACAGAGACCAGGCAAAGAAAGAGGGCAGGGGGCGGTCCAGCCCCAAACTTGGTGTCCCTCCCTCCAGGCAGAGCCAGAGCAGAAGAGATAGGGTGCCCTCAACTCCAGCCCCTCCGTCCCCCTCCCCCTTAGCCACATAGGGTGCTGGCCACAGGCACCCTTCCTCCAGGAGCTTGTCCTGCCCAAGTCCCAGTCCCCTCACCAGCTACGTGGCCTCCTGGCTTGGTTCTGGAAGCTGCCGCGGCCCCAGCGCAGCACTGAGCAGCTCGCTCAGGGTGTCCAGCCTCCCTGCTAGTGCGTCAATCTGCTTCTCCAGGGCCTGGTGGGAGCTGCTCAGACGGAGCTGCAGGTCACACAGGATCATGTGCATCTGGGCAGAGAGAGGTCAGAGGGATCAGGGAGCTGGGGGAGACTCCCTGCCTGCCCCTTGGAGTGAGGCAGCAGAACCAGCATTTCCTAAGTCCTTACAGGCCCTGGAGATTATCCTCAATAATAATAGTTACCATTTATCAACCACCTGCCACCACCCAGCGACTGGGCCACGTGATCCTCATATGCAGTTTAAAATCCTCCTAAAAGTGTGGGGATGGGAATCCTGTTTCCATTTTTAACAGCTGAGGAAACAGGCCTGGAGCAGATAAATTGACATGCCCAAGGCAGCGCCCGGATCAGGGTGACCCAAGAACGTAGCAGGTGCTCACTTGAATCTTTGTGGCCTTGATGGCCGCCTGACTTCAAAACCCACAGAGCCCTTTCTCTGCCTTCTCAAACTAGGATTCACAGCTTTGACCTTAAGGGCGTGGGAGCTTTCTATGAAAGCTCTTGACTTCCCGTGTTTTGGGCCAGGTGGATAATCTTAGAAATCACGACCTGCCAATTCTAGCAGATCTAGGCCACTGCCATGCAGTTTAGGGGCCTGGCACCTGCGGCTGTGTTTACCATGGCATCGGGGCTCAGGGCCACTGTTTGAGTTGTCACGGACTAATGAGAAAAAAGCAAAGGCTACCCGATAAGCAAGAGGAGCTGCTAACCAAGCTAGTGGGGTGCGACATCACCGACCCTGAGCACTTCAGAATCAAGCAGACCCAGCAAGCCTGCCCAGAGCTCCTGGCCCTTGTTCTCCCTTCACAACAGCAGCACAGATTGAGTTTTCCCGGAACAATGTCACTCGTCTGTGTGTCGGTGCTGTTAATTCACAGTTTATTGCTTTGCCCTTTGTGTTTGAACTTCGTTTGTCTATTTGCTTTGGTTTTATGGTCGTATAAGAGTCATAGTTGAAAGGAATTTTATATCTATCCACATGTAGGGAACTTGACAATGGAAATAATTTCACATCAAACACTGAAGTTCTTTGCACAAGTTCCTTAAGCTTCAAAGGAAGCTGCACCTTTCTCGAGAAGCTCTATTGCATCATTCCCTTATTCATTTGTTTGTTCCTGCAACCACAAGAGCTTTCTTGAGTGCCCGTGTGTGCCAGCATCCCTGATTCCAGGCCCAGAGCTCCTTACCACCCACCCCGCACCTCCCTCTTCTCCTAGACCCCCTCTCACGGGATCCCAGCACCTTGGAGATGTCCACCATAGAGTTCACTTGCTCCCGGAGCTTTCTGTGTTTCAGCCGCACCTGGCGGAACCTGGGGGTTAAAAAGAACGGCGGGGGGTGGGGGTCAGAGCGGCCCTAGCACAGGGGTGGGAAGAGGGGAGGAGAGACTCACAAAGATAGAGTAGAATGAGGAAAAGTTGCCAGAGAACTGAAGGGGGGACAGGGAGTGGCTGCACCCATGAGCCCACCTCCCACATAGAGACCCGGGTATCCAGACCCGCAGGCACTCTGAGACATGCAAACGAAACCATCACACACACACAGTCACTGTGACGTCCAGGTGGGCATCTGTTTAGTGGGACCACACTCGGGCATCCTGACCTGGGTATGAGTTCATACTCAGACATGGACACACACACACACACACTCACACCCTGCAGAGAGGAGTAGACTCAGACAGGGCTGTACATGGCGTGTGCACACACAGAAGTCCTCACCTGTTGATGGCAGCCAGCAGCCTGCGCTGGTGCTTGCGGGCGGCTCCAGACTCCTTCCTGCGCGTATGTTTGTACAACATCCAGGACTCCTGCAGCACTCGGGCAGCCGACTCCCTCATCTGGGTGTGGGGGGCACAGTGTCAGGGGAGATGGACCCCCTAGGGCTCTGGGAGGAGGGGCTGGGGGCCCGGACTCCTGGGTCTGAGGGAGGGTGTGCTCTGGGTGCTGGAGGCCCCCTCACCTCTTTGGCATACTGAATATCCATCATGAAGTTGTGCACGTGCTTCTCTGCCTTATTAAACTCCAGTTTCCGGGCCACCACGGCCACCAGCAGGGCTGTGCAGCAGACCCCCTGTGGGCACAGCAGGTGTTATGACACAGGGGCCCTGGGGCTCTGAGGGCCAGCCATGTGCCACCAACTCTCTCTCTCTCTCCTTGAGCCCTCCCAACAGCCACAGCTGGCAGGCACCACCCCCCACTCTGGGTGACAGACAAGCAAACCCACTGGGAGAGAACCAGGATCCCAGAGCTCCCAGAGGTGGAGCTGAGATCAAAATCACACATCTGAGTACAACTCCTGGTATGGTATTTACACCTTCACCATGGCCCCTTTTGTTAAGGGTGTGACTGGAGAGGGGGGAGAAGGGCTGGTTCTGGGTGACAGGCAGACCTCAGGCTCCTGCGGGACCCCTTCCTCCCCACGTTCCAGTTGGCCACCAGGTCACCAAGGGTGTTCTTCCCCCTCCTCCCCAGCCCTACAGACTCTGCCCAGCTCTGGCGACATCTTCTCCCTCCTGGACAATTTCTAGCCTCCCCTTCACCCCACCCTGACCCAGCTGTGACCCTGACCCCCTCACCCTAATCTCCTTCTGGGGTCCCACGGCCCCAGACTTCTCAGCCCGGCTCTCAGGGCCTTCTAAGGTGCAGGCCACTCTTTCTTCTCTGCCCAGTCTCCCTCTCAGGCAATTCATCCCTCACCTGCCTGAGCACCTTGTTCCAAACCTTCACTCTCATCCCTTCTTTCTCGAGGCCTCTGATCCATCAAGGCCCCATCAAATCCCGACTGCCCTGTACCACCTGCTCACTGTCCCTGGAGTTGGAATGAATCGTCTGAAGTCTGTCCGCACCCCATCATGCTTCAGCTCTTGACCCTCGGAACAATTTACTAGTTACAGGGACTGCTTGGATTCCAAGCCCAGCTTGAAGCAAGTTACCTAATCTCACAGTGCCTGAGCTTCTTATCTGTGAAATGCGCACACCCTCACAGAATTACTCCAGGGATTCCGTCAGTTAACACCTTGAGAGCAGAGCCTGGCACAGAGTATGGACCCAATAAAAGTTAGCCGTTATTATTTCATTGCACCCTGGAACCTCCCGGCCAGGAGTGGGCTATGAACTCTAGTGCAAATCTAGTGCAAAACTCACCATAAGAGAACCTTCTCTCTCAGGTTCTCCCTTTGTCAAATGAGGGAGGAGGTCCCAGGCAGCCCCGAGGGCCCCTGACCCTTTGGGACTGGGACTGGCTGCATCTCTGCCCCTCTTTCCTAGTCACAGAGACTCACCACTCTGTGTGTGTATGTGTGTGTGTGTGTGCGTGTGCCCGCCACATTTCCCTGCCACCCCATGCATCACCTGTGGACCCAGGACTCAGGGGTTCAGCATGCCCTTCCTGGGACAAATCAGGGCTGGGCGCTGTTAGGTTGAATTCCTGAGCGTGAGGGGAGCCAGATCTCATAGGGAGGTGGAGGCCAAGGCATTGGGTGCTGGGTCTATGAAGGGAAGGGGGTGGGTGTCTAGATTCAGAGGGAGGCCGACTCTGGGGAAGAGGCTTGGGTCTAGGGCTTAGCGAGCCCTGTCTCATCCTTGAGGGCACAGGAGCCAGGGTAGCAGACAGACACATGCTTGGAACCAGCTACAATAACAGCTTCCCCATCTCCACCCCCGACCCATTTCTTGAGCATTTCCTGTGCTTGAGACCGTTTGTGTGCTGTGATGTGCTATGCTCAGTCGCTTCAGTCATGTCCGACTCTTTGCAACCTGGCAGGCTCCTCTGTCCATGGGATTCTTCAGGCAAGAATACTGGAGTGGATTGCCATGCCCTTCTCTGGGGGATCTTCCTAACCCAGGGATTGAACCGGTGTCTCTTGTGTCTCCTGCATTGCAGGCAGATTCTTTACCCACTGAGCCACCTGGGAAGCCGTTTTGAGACCCTTTACGTGGTTTAATTCATTTAGTCTTCTCAGGAGCTCCTTGAGCAGTACACTGGTATCAACATCCCCATTTTGTAGATGAGGAAACTGAGGCCCAGAAATTATATGGCTGACTCCCAGCTAGGAAGTGGCAGAAACAGAATTTGAACTCAAGCAGCCCAAGCCTACAAGCAAGCTCCTGATATCCATATGCAATAGCCTTAATGGAGACTGGGAGACTGGATCACTGGGTCCTGCAGGAACCTGGAGCTGGGAAACCAGGGACCCTGAGTCCTGGATGATTGAGAGTGTAAAGAGGGGAGAGAGCAAGATCCTGAGCCTTGGGGGAACTCAGGGCTGGATTCCTGAATTCTGGGAGGAAAAAGGGCTGGGAGGTTCCCGAGGAGGATGAGCTCTGGGATGCTAGGTTCCAGAGAGAGATAGGACTTTAGGGGATGGATTCCTGGAATTTTCAAAGGAAATAGGGCTGGTGTCTGTGTTCTGAGCAAAGATCCATGTAGTCAGAGCTATGGTTTTTCCAGCAGTCATATACAGATGTGAGAGCTGGATCATTAAGAAGGCTGAGCGCCGAAGAATTGATGCTTTTGAACTGTGGTGCTGGAGAAGACTCAAGAGTCCCCTTGGACAGCAAGATCAAGCCAGTCAATCCTAAAGGAAATCAATTCTGAATATTCATTGGAAGGACTCTTGTTGAAGCTGACGCTCCAGTACTTTGATCACCAGATGGGAAGAGCCAGCTCATTGGAAAAGACCCTGATGCTAGGAGAGACTGTAGGCAATAGGAAAAGGGGACAGCAGAGGATGAGATGGTCAGACAGCATCACCAACTCAATGGACATGAATTTGAGCAAACTCTGGGAGACAGTGGAGGACAGAGCCTGGCATGCTACAGTCCATGGGGTTGCAAAGAGTTGGACACAACTTAGCATCTGAACAACAAAAACGACTGTGTCCTGAACAGGGAATGAGGCTATGGGGGTCCAGACACCCAAGTTTCTTGGGGTGTCCCTGAGTGCCTTAGTTGGCTCCATGGTTTCCTGGGGCTGGGGGGATGAGCAGTGTGCAATACAGGAGTCCCTGAGTGGATGTACTCACCATGACACCAGTGCAGAGGCAGACAATCTTTCCCCATGTGGTACCTGGCACCACATCGCCGTAGCCAATGGTCAGGAATGTGATGGGGATCAGCCACAGTGTGTCCGAAAGGTGCCCGGTGGCATTAACGGCCTGCCTGTAGGGGAAGAGCAGGTTAGTTCTGGGGTTCCTGTGGTGTTTGATACCCTCTTTCTTAGCACACACCCACACTCAAAAAAAGCACTCAAAGCTTGCCTGGCTTTGGCAAGCCTGCCTAGCTTCCTCTTTGCTGTGTGACCTAGACAAGATGCTCAGCCACTCTGGGCTGTGGGATTTGAACCTGGATCCTGTCAATTCCAAAGCCCATTTCATTTTAGCTAGGCTACCAGGGCTGCTGCATTTAATGTGGTTGAGGGGTTGAAAGGGGGAAGAAACCCAACCTGAAGTTCACTTGTCAGTCCCTGGCAGGGGACTGCCTCCACCCAGAGAAAGGGTGGGTTTTCTGATTTCCACAAAGATTCTATATGGCCTAGAGGTGGCTCTATCAGGACTAAAAAGGTGGAACTCTAAAAAGGCTTGGGCAGGGGGACTGTCTTCTTTCCCCACACTTCATGGAAGGGGATATTTAGGTCCAGTCATACAAAGGACTGAAAATCAGGATGTGTCTAACTCTGACCCATAGTTAGGCCAGAGCAAAGGGAGCATCATTCACCAGGGTCCCAGACACCTCAAAAACACTAAGTTAGTGTCCGGAGGTGGGGATTGAATCTGTATGGTTAAGCTCCACCCCCTTCATCCCAAAGTACATTCAAGTTTGTGGACTTCTGCCTCTCAGAGGCTCAGAGAGGAGAGATCTCAGGGCAGATAGTCCCAATGTCCACCTCCCCTCAAGAATCCTTTGCCCGCTGTACTAAACTAGAGGTTCTCAAACTTGAGCCAGCATCAGAATCAACTTAAAAACAGATTGCTGGGTCCCGCCCATCAGCGTCTTGGATTCCATAGATACGGGTGGGGCCTGTGAATTTGGATTTGCAACCAGTTCCCAGGAGATAGACAGCATATTAAAAAGCAGAGACATTACTTTGCCAGCAAAGGTCCGTCTAGTTAAAGCTATGGTTTTTCCAGTAGTCATGTATGGATGTGCAAGTTGGACTATAAAGAAGGCTGAGTGCTGAAGAATTGATGCTTTGAACTGTGGTGTTGGAGAAGACTCTTGAGAGTCCCTTGGACTGCAAGGAGATCCAACCAGTCCATCCTAAAAGAAATCAGTCGTGAATATTCATTGGAAGGACTGATGCTGAAGCTGAAACTCCAGTATTTTGGCCACCTGATGCGAAGAGCTGACTCATTGGAAAAGACTCTGATGCTGGGAAAGATTGAAGGCAGGAGGAGAAGGGGATGACAGAGGATGAGATGGTTGGATGGCATCACCCACTCAATGGACATGAGTTTGAGTAAACTCCAGGAGTTGGTGATAGACAGGGACGCCTGGCATGCTACAGTCCATGGGGTCGCAAAGAGTCGGACACAACGGAGCAACTGAACTGAATCCAGGAGATGCTGCTGGTCCCAGAACCACTGGCAAAGATTACCCCCAATTTTTTTTATCTGTAAGATAAATGGGGCTTCCCTGGTGGCTCTGTGGTAAAGAATCAGTCTACTAATGCAGGAAACATGGGTTCGATTCCTGGATTGGAAAGACCCCTGGAGAAGGAAATGGCAACCTACTCTAGTATTCTTGCCTGGGAAATCCCAGGGACAGAGGAGGCTGGCGGGCTACAGTCCATGGGGTCGCAAAGAGTCGGATAGGACTTGGTGACTAAAACAACAACAAAGATAAGTGGAGGCCCTGATGGGGTACGGTTCCAGCATCAGGCCAGAGTCCAGCAGGCAGCTGGGAATTCCTTCCAGGGCAGCACCAGGGTCACTGGGAGCACCTCCCGGTGCATCTGTGTTAATTTGGAAAAGCAGAAAGTCTCCTTCCTTTAAAGCAGGTGCAACCCTTGGCCAGGCCCAGTGCCTGCATTATACCTGGACGCCCAAGGCAGGAGAGATTTGAGGCAGGAAGGGCGGGGCTTCCTAGGTATAGGTGTGTTGGGGGGTGGGGGTGGAGGAGACTGGAGGCTGCAAGTGGAGGAAAGGCTTTGGGGCTGGTCTGTCGGTTCTTCCTACCCTGCTGCATAAGAGTGTGGACAGATAGCTTTCTCCACTGCTTGGTCCCGGGGAGTCCCAATCTGCACCACCGTGCAGGGCAAGCGTGGTTGCAAGTGGCTCCTCCAGAGGCTCCAGGTACCCTCCATTCCCACCCGCCCTGGCACCCTCACCTCTCGGCTACCGACAGCACCCAGGCGGTGGTGAGCCAGAGGCCAAGCGTGAGGCAGAGCAGCAGGCGGCCGGGGTGCGTGTTCATGTACAGCTTGGCCACGAACCAGTGGCGGAAGCGGACCTGGTTGAGCGCGCCGATGCTGCGGTAGGAGGCGTTGAGCAGGACGCCGCTGCGCAGGAGCAGGGCGCGGGGCACCAGATACAGGCGCAGCAGCATGGCCAGCGAGAGCAGCGCCTCCCCCTGGTCCAGGAAGCTGGGCCAGGACTGCGTGGCCGCGGTCATCGGGGACCCCGAGCCCTGCACGCACGGCGGGCCCGGCACCGGCGCCGGATGCAGCCCGCACACCACCAGCTCCAGCACGATCTGCGCCACCTGCCGCCCGGTCAGCGCCACGCGCCAGTCCCGGAGCCCGTTGTCCGTCATGAACAGCTGCGGGGAGGGGGACGGACGGAGGAGGGAGTCACGCGAAGGTCAGGCGCCCGCTCCCCAGCCTGCGCGGGGAGATAAGGGGGGCGCGCCCGCGGGGCCGCAGAGGGAGGCAGATAGCGCAGGGCATGGGGCCGGGGAGGGTGGGGAAGGGACACGGCAGGACCCGAGGAAGACATCTCTCCTCCTCTCCCGTGTCCCGTGCAGCCTACTTCCTGAACCTCCAGCCCAGGAACACTTATTGAGTGCCTACTGTGTGCCCGACGTTGAGATATGTTGAAGATATGGGTGAACAAGACAGAAAAGCCTTCCTCCCTGGAGCCTACATTCCACATCCATGGAGCTAGGCATATTACTCCTGTCTCTGGGGACCCGGTAGTGTAACTGGCATCATCCCATTACAATGACAATAGCCAACATGTGCGGGGCACCTTGGGGGGGGTGCCAGGCATTGCACTATCCTCTTTGTGTGTTGTGACTCCTGGAATGCTCACAAGACAGTGAGATTGAAGGTATTCTTACCCCCATTTTATAGATGTGGAAACTGAGGCCCAGGGTGCTCAGGTGCAGCTGCACAGCTGGGCTACGAAATCAGGCCGCTTAACTACTTGAATGACTGCTATGAATGATAATGTGTACTTCTTACTGAGCATGTCTTGTATGCCAATCTCTGCAAGGGGCATACCACACTCGGCCAATAACCCTCATTTTATACACCAACATGGTGGGGGAAGGGACAGGATCTGGGGGGTGTGGAAGATGGGAGGAGAGGGGAAGGGGTGGGGAACCCAGTGTGGGTTGAGACATGCGATGGGAGGGGGGATGTGGGTAAGGGCTTCTGGATCTGGGGGTCATTGGCATAGAGGTGGGGAGCTCAGGCGTGGGAAAGGACTGCAGGCACATAACTAGGATCTTGAGTTGTTGGGACCAGAATAGGTGGGGGCCCAAGAGTTGAAGAAGGGAGATCTGGGAGGCTGGGCCTTGTGTGAGGCAGCCTGGAGCTAGAGTGGACAGAGAGGCCTGGAGGCAGGAACTCTCAGCACCTACACGTGTGCCTGCCAGGTGAGTCAGAGGGCAGCAGGTGGAGGAAGGTCGGGGCTGCTCCGGGAGGCTCTGTCTGTTGTCCACGGTTCATCCCCTCCAGGTAGATAAGGGTGTGGATGCATCTCAGGGTGGAGAAGCTCATTACTCAGCCCAGCAGGCTGGAAAGTGTGAGCTGACAGGGCGTGGTGGGGGCTGAGGGGAGCAAGAAGGAGCTGGGGGCGGGGCCTGCCCTACCTGGACCTCTTTGGCGTGAAAGGCCACGATAAGGGAGAGGAGCAGGAACGTGGAAATGCTGATCATGCATTTAACCAGGAACAGGTAGAGCGCCCACTGTTGGAAGGCAGAGAGAAAGGGGTGAGACCCTAGGTCTCCACCTGCTCTGTCCCCTCTAGCCTCCTCCCAAACCGCCATCCCTTCTTCCTTCCACTGGATTCCTAGCCTCCTAACCCCACCCCCAGTCCAGCCATCTCCTGATGCCTCCAGGTCTGGGGAAGCCTCAAAACTGTCATCTGGTCCCCAAAGAGAGCACCCTCTTCCTTCCTAAGGGGACAGCCCTGGCCCAGATGAAGAGTTCACCCTCCTCCTCAGCCTCTCCTAAGACCGCACCCCTGAGAGAGGACCTCAAAACGCACATTCCTTCCTAACTGCTGCATACCGGTCCCCATCAAAAATAGTTCTCAGTTGGCGGAGGGGTGTCTAGAAACAGACATTTAGCCTCTAAAGAGTGTCCCTCCTTTTCCCTTCCTCCCCAGCTGGTCACTGCCCTAGAAAGCAACTTCAAGTCTCCCCCCAACCCCAGCAGCCCAATTCCTAAGGAACCTAGAAACTGTCACTCAGTCCCCAAGGAATGAACGACACCCTCCCCTGCCCTCATTCAGGAGCTGGGTCCTGAGACCCCAGCCCCAGCTCTGAGAAAGGCCTCCAGTCCTACCCTGTGTGTCCCTTCCCCGCCTCCCCTCCACCTCCTGCCCTCTCTCCTGGCTCCAAGCCCAGGGCAGATCTGGCGGGAAGCACATGGCCTCCAGAAACCACGGGAAGTTTTTTTCCCTCTCTTTGTGTGTCTATACCTTGGAGGAATCTAGAATTCTTAAGGGAGAGATTTAGAGGGGAGTGGGACTGCTGGATTCCCTAGGAGGGGGCGGGAGGGGGTGCCAGCCAGGAAGGTAGTGTCGGGGGAAGGGGCCACCTGAGCACCCTTACTGAGCTCAGCACCTGTTTCTTCTAGAACGCTGCCAGCTCTCCCCGCCGGCCAGGGCCCCGCCTCTGTGCAGGGGAAAAGGGCCAGTTTCCTGCCCCGGGGGGCCTGCCCCCCCCAATCCTCCCTGAACAATGGTGCTGTTGTCCCTGGCTCTCCCCCACCCCCTCATCCTTCTAGGGCTCCCCAATTCCCTGTCCCTTTCTTTAGTTTGTCTCAACCAGCACCCCACCTGACCCAGCCCTCTCCCAGCTCCGTCGTCCACTTCTCTGGCGGTCCTCTCTCCTTTGCAATTCCTTTTGCCCCGAATCCTGCACCCCGCTTCTCTGTCTGTAGCACTCTGTCTCTTACTGCATCTTTGCCTTGGTCTCTCTCTGTCTTCATCTCTCTGTGTATCTCTGCCTCTGTGTGTTTATGTGTGTGAGTCGCTTCAGTTGTGTCCGCCTCTTTGCGCCTCTATGGACTGGAGCCTGCCAGGCTCCTCTGTCCGTGAGATTCTCCAGGCAAGAATACTGGAGTGGATTGCCATGCCTTCCTCCAGGGGATCTTCCTGACCCAGGGATCAAAACAGCGTCTCTTATGCCCCCTGCATTGGCAGGCAGGTTCTTTACCATTAGCACCACCTGGGTAGCCTCTCTGTACCCCTCACCATCCTCCCTCTCCCGCCCAGCTGCGTCCATCACGTTCCCCTGTTTCACTGGGGTCTGACCCCTGCCTCTCCTCCAGCCCCTCCCTGCTACCAGCAGGTGTTTGGATCCCTGCAGAATGAATTCATTAGGTTGTGATGCATTGTGATGGAGGTGGGGAGGGGACATGGGTATTGTCAAGGCGGTCATAGAAAGGGCGCTGAGGAGGACCCTTCAGGTCATCTATTTCAACCCTCAGCCCCAGTTGCCAGTTGAGGAAACGGGCCCAGAGAGCTGCAGCAGATGCCAGAGTCACCCTGCTGGAGGCAGCAGCCTGGTGGGCAGTGGAGGGAAGCAGGGGGAGGTGAGAGGGCGGAGGGACTGGGTGGTGAAGGAAAGACCCCCAACCCATTACATCTGCCCCCTTATCCTCACCTCCCCTGCTGGGCGGGGTGCTGAAGCCTGGGAGCGGCGGGTCAGCCCGGCCATGCTTCCTGTTGGCCTGGGCTTCGGCAGCCCCACCCCCTCAGTGCCCGCTGCCCTCACCCAGCCAGAGGAAGCCAGCCTGCCCCGACCCTCCGTGGGGCTCCTGGGCACTTCAAAGCTGCCTGCCTCTCCCACTCCCAAATCCAAGCCTAACTGAGCCTTGTCCCCAGGAATGCCCCCACCTCAGCCCTCAAATCCAGGGCCCCCCAACGAGCCCAGTTCCATGCCCCTTACCCCAGACAGATCTCCAGCCCCTCCTTTCCTGTTGAGCAATTCTGTCCCGTCCTCCAGCTCCAGTTCTGACCCACGTCCTTCATCTGCCCTCATCACAGCCTGGACCCGGGCTGGAATGTGCTGGAAGCCTGCTCAGACCTGTTCCGGCCCCACCTGTTCTTTCCTTCCCCACTCACACTATCCTCAAAGCCAGCCCCTCTTCCCCTACACACGCTCTAAGGCGCCCTCCCCTTCAAACCCAGGAGCCCAGGCCCCCAGCCTCTCCTCCATGGGACCCAGGAATCCAGCCTACGAGAAACCTACCTCTCCCTTACTTCTCAGACTAAATAGATTCTGAGGAAGCTGAGCTTCTCAATGATGGAAATAGAATTGGCGGGGCAGGGGGTGCTTCTTCCCCCTCCAGGCCCCCCCTCCCTAGCCAGGTTTTTCCGTCTCTGCCCTTTGCCTCTGAGATACTAGGCAAACTTTCAAGTTCAGATAAGGACCAAGGAGCCTCCACCTACTGGGAGAAGTCAGCCTTTCTTCTCACCCTCCCTTCGCTGAACCTGGGGCTACCCCTCCCCTAATCTGCCCTTGGGAGACTCCAGTATCTGACCAGCCACCCCTTGGACCTCCAACTGTCTGATTGCAGTATCTTCAAATTGACACTCTGTGACCCCTCTTCCCTTCCTTTTGCAGCAAGGGCCCCCTACCATTTCCCTCCCTTCGTCCCAGGAGTCCAGCCCTCAACCTCCTCCACTCTCAGACCCGGGGGTCCCCGTCCCCACCTCCCTCAGACCCAGGAGTCCTGGCCCCCAGCCCCTCCTCCTTCAAGACTAGAAGTCTCTGCCTCTACCCTCCACTCACCGGGCACCCCCCGAACCACAGCATCTCTGCGTGCAGGACCATGAGTCCAATGCCAGTTCCTGCCAGTGCCAGTGTCCAGCCGGCCAGACTCTTCTCTTGCTCCAGCAGGCGCTTTCGCCGCCGCAGGGCCCCCAGGCCCGGCACCAGCTCCCCGCCCATGGCTCCCAGGGTCTTGGGGCCCAGCCAGCTTCCTGCCCAGGGTCCCCCACCTCGCAGCACGCAAAGGGCAGCCACAGTGGCTTGAGGTCCCCGGCCTGCTCTGCTCCCTCGCTCTGGGCTTGTGCTTTGAGGTACAGCAGAGTCTGTGCCCTCTGGGAGGTGGTGACTGCTGGGCAGGGCGGGGAGGTGCTGGGGAGGCCCCTGGGCAGAGGGGAGGCTCCCCAACCCCCCTTCTCAGACTAAGGAGGGGCGGGGGTGTGTCTTAGGGCAGAGCAAGGAAGAGGCGTGCGTCCACGTGGACTAAGATACACACACACCAACACACAATGGGCTTTGTCACACACAACGGTCTGCAGCGTATAATACACACCTACACTGGGCCACACCCGGACACCACGCAACACGCAGTGATTACACCCTGAAACATGGCATGGCTAGAGACGGAACCCAACCCCCATGGGCACACAACACTACTGACACCGAGTGACTCACAACTCCGGACAAGCTCTGAAACCCACAGCCACACCCAGACACCACACACACGGTGTGACACACGCTGGCACTTAGCGAGCAGGCAGCGCCCCGTGGCACATAGGGCCACCCAAATATTGTCCACACACAAGCACAGACATCACAATCAAAATTGGCACAACATCGTCTGACACAAACAGGCACACCCAGACACGGCACACAGGATGATGCCCGTCTGTAGCTACACAAACACAACCTATACAAGTGTTCCACAAACATGCAATCTGTATTGACTTAGCAATGCCCAAGTGCCATGCACAGCATATCTGTGTACAAGGCACTCAGCCATCACACACCCGTGGAACAGTACTCAACACATGCAGACACACAACATTTAGGGACACCCCCATGGCAGCCGCCAGTCACCTAGCACAGAGAGAAACACACAGTGATGTACACCATGGCGTGTGTTGACTCCAGCACATATGCTCATCGAATGATTCACAACACACACAGATTCACCTCAATGCACAATATAACCCAAGTACACATTGCCATTCAAATACACAGCCAGAGAACAGTACGAATGGATGCGTGTGGGAAAGGACCTACAGGCACAGTGACACACACAGAAACCCAGGTGGCACCTGCCCCCTATAAGACATCCTGATCTATTTTGGTGCATCACACAGGACACAACAGAATGGTACCCGGGGGGAGGGAGGCCAGGCACACAGGCTACCTAGGCCCTGAGGCCCAAGAGCCACGTACACGGAATAGAACACCTACCATTGCCTCAGACTGACACACACCACATACCACACCCACGCACCGCCCGGCACATGATACACTCCAACACCAGTGGCCACACAAACACAGCATACACAGAGTAAGACACAAAGACACCATGACACAAAACACAGATACATACTGCCCGGCACAGACACTGCGTCCCACGAGCCGGCGGACTTGGCCCACTGACACATCTGTCACCTAGGCTGGTGACAACACCCACACAGCACCAGGGGGACACCCTCTGGTATGGCGTATTACACAGCCACACAGTCACAACACTCTGAGGGTGGGTCCCCGGGCTGTGTTCTTGGCAGGGAAAGGAGAGGCCCCCCAACGTGGACATACACCTTGAAGGAGGGCACAGTGTCACATCACCGAGCGAGACACAACTTTTACACACACAAAACCTACAGAGACACAACACACGCGCTGATGTACAGGATAGCAAATGCTATGCAGAATGAGGACTCCCAGAGTGACAGTCACGTGGCGTGTGTCACGTGACCACACGCAGCGGCATAGAAGTCAGGCACGGGTCTGTACTGTATACCGCTGGACACAGATCAAAACCTCCCACAGCAGCGCACAAGGACTCACTGGGGTGACACAAAACCCCTCCCAAGGTGTGGCCCGTGGACCCACGGATACCACTCTGGGTGGGGAGGAGGACACAGAAGACAGTAACCCCTCTCCCTTCCCCGGAGTCATATGTCAAAGCAGGAACAGGGACCCGCCAGCCACAGGGCAGTGAGACACACACAGACATGCCTGGCATCACACCAACACAACCCACACAGACACGCCCAGAGACACCAAACCGCACACACAGACACACCCGGTGACGAAAAACACAACCTAGGCTGGGGCCTTGCCCCATGCCATGCGCGTGATTCCCACTCAGGATGAGAGGCTGAGACGCAGCGGGAGAGTGATGGAGACGCACACGTGTGCCGTCTCGGAGGAGACGCTGCCGTCTCTGGGCGATCACAAGACTGCAACCCGCTACCCCAACCGCCCACCTGCGGCCCTCTGTCTCTCCTCTCCGCCCTCTCGGCTTCCCTGGGGCCTCTCCTCTGACTCCTCTTGTCTCTCCCACTCTGGAAGCCTCTGGGTTCGTCTTTATCTCTGTCTCGGGCTGTCTTTCTCGGTCTCTGTTTTCCTCTGTTTTAAGCCCCTCTGTCTCTTCCGGCTCTCTCTCTCAGAGTACCTCTGACTCTGTGCATTTGTGTGGTTCCGTTTCTCTCTCTCACTCTCCTCTTTGTGTCTCTGTGTCTCTCAACCTGTCTGTCTCTATCTCTGCATCCCACTGCTTTTTAAAATTTTTATGAAGTATAGTTGATTTACAATGATTCTGGTGTACAGCAAGTAATTCAGTTATATATATATGTGTGTGTGTGTGTGTGTGTGTGTAAATGTATATTTTCTTTCAGATGCTTTACCATGATAGGTTATTACAAGATATTGAATGTAGTTCCCTATGCTATACAGTAGGTCTTTTTTGTTTCTCTATTTTATATACAGTAGTGGGTATCCGTGAATCCCAAATTCCCAGTTTATTCCCACCCCCTTTTGCCTGCAATGCGGGAGGCCCGGGTTTGATCCCTGGGTGGAGAAGATCCCCTGGAGAAGGAAATGGCACCCCACTCCAGTATTCTTGCCTGGAAAATCCCACAGATGGAGGAGCCTGGTAGGCTACAGTCCATGGGGTCGCAAAGAGTTGGACTCAACTGAGCAACTTCACTTTCCTTTTCCCTTGGTAACCATAAGTTCTGTGTCTCTGACTCTGTATCTGTTTTGTAAGTTTATTTGTACCATTTTTCTTAGACTCCGTATATAGGTGATATCCGATGATCCCTCTGCTTTTCTATCTCACTCTCTCTCCCTGTCCTGTCTTTCTGCTTCCATGCCCCTGGTCTGTGTTCTCACTGTCTGTATCTCTGTCTTCCGGTCTCTGTCTCTCTTTTTCCTTTTTCTTTTTTGGTTGTGCCACGTGGCTTGTGGGATATTAGTTCCCCAACCAGGGACTGAACCCAGGTCCTCCATAGGGAAGACATAGCGTCCTAACCACTGAACCTCCAGAGAATCCCCACCCCGACTCCCGGTCTCTGTCTCTAGGTCTCTGTCTCTCTCTCATCCTCCCTCCATCTCTAGTGCTCTGTCTCGGGACCTCTCTAAGCTCACCTCTGCCTCAGCTTCCCTCTCCTGTTCAGGGACACAGCTGGGGACAGCCTTGCCTCTCCCTGTTCCATCCCAGCCTTGCTTCAGGGGCCAAAGGCCAGAGACATCCAGACTACGGCTGCCTGAGAGGGTAGCCACAGAATGGAGACCCCTAGCCCCACGCCCTCCACTGCCTCCAAGCGCCCAAGCAGGCAACTGTGAAACGCTGAGGGAAGAGAGACAATAAGGGAGACCTTGAATGTCGTAGCCAGAGGAGAGGGAGACAGAGAGACTGACAGACAGGTAGACAGAGAAGGAACAGAGGGAGGGGATGGTGGGAGAGAGCGGGGAGGGAATTTTTTTTTACAAACTCAAAGAGATGGAGACAGAAGAGACCCAAAGGTGAGGAGAAAGCAGGAGTCAGAATCAAAGACTTGGAAGTTTGGAGCAGAGGGGAATTTTGCCTCCAAAGAGACCAAAACCAAAAGAGAAAAGCGGCGAGAAGGCAGGTGGGGGAGATGCCAGGGTGGGCAGCAAGGTTCAGTGGGAAGGGCACCTGCCTCCACAGGGAAGTTCTGGGCTGTGGGGGTCAGCTGGTAGGACACGCGGCTCCAGAGCCAGCTCCCTCTAGCCCAGAGAGGGTGACTCAGGGCCCCGGCGCTTCCTGTGACTCAGCCTTGTTCTCAGCCTACAGCGGGGAGTGCAGCGGGAGAGGGGTCTCTGAAAAGAGAGGGAGGCGGAGCACCAGAGGAGGTCTCTGCCCGGAGGAGGGGCTGGGGCAGCGGGCTGGGACTTTGAGGGGAGGAGGGGCTGGGGGCCTGGACCCCTGGGTCTGAGGGAGGAGGGGCCGGGGGTCTGGACTCCTGGGTCTGAGGGAGGAGGGGCTGGGGGCCTGGACCCCTGGGTCTGAGGGAGGAGGGGCCTGAATCCCACAGCGCTGGTCCGGGAAGACTAGAAGAACTTATCTGAAAGTCCTTAGGACTTTCACTTGGCCTTCTTCCAGCTGCCCCACCTTCATCCCAGCCCCATCTCCGGGCCTGGAAAGGACCCACTTGCCTTGGGGCCCAGCCGGAAGGGGCCAAGACAAAGAGGTGTTTAACTCGGCAGGGTGGCGGAGCGGGTGAAGAGGTTGTCTCAGACGGAAAGGTCACTCGTCTCCCAGGGCTCGTGCAGGGAAAGGCGGGGCTCAGCCCAGGGGAAGACATCCTGAAAGTCTGAGGCCTGTGGCGTCAAATCCTCCAACCGCTGTCTTTTGGATTTACACATCAGGAAGCTTCAGGGCCTTGGGATCCTGCCACCTGGTGGTATTTTTGGGGAACTGCAGTCTCTCTGTTTCTCCCGTCTCAGTTCAGTTCAGTAGCTCAGTCGTGTCCGACTCTGCGACCCCATGGACTGCAGCAAGCCAAGCCTCCCTGTCCATCACCAACTCCCAGAGTTTACCTAAACTCATTTCCAGTATAATGTTCATCTGTTGGGCTTCCCTGGTGGCTCAGACGGTAAAGGAAAAAAAACAGTGTTAGTCGCTCAGTCGTGTCCGACTCTTTGTAACCGCATGGGCTGCAGCCCGCCAGGTTCCTCTATCCATGGAATTCTCGAGACAAGAATACCGGAGTGGGTAGCAATGCCCTTCTCCAGGGGATCGTCCAAGGATGGAACCTGGGTCTCCTGCATTGTAGGCGGATTCTTTACGGTCTGAGCCACCAGGGAAAGAACCTGCCTGCAATGCAGGAGAGGAGAGTTCGATCCCTGGATCAGGAAGATCCCCTGGAGAAGGAAATGGCAACCCACTCCACTCTTGCCTAGGAAATCCCATGGACAGAGGGGCCTGGCGGGCTAGAGTCCATGGGGTCACAAAAGAGTCAGACACGACTTAGCGACTAAACAATCGATCTATTGAGTACCTACTGAGAGTCAGATACTGCTGTAAGCATTCAGGGTACAGTAATAACAACATAGATAAAATCCCTGCCGCATGGAGCTTCCTGGCTAAAGGAGGGAGACCCTGTGGTTCTGTCAATCTCTCTTTTGCTTTTACTTTGTCTCTGTGAATCTGTTTCTCTCTCTCTCTGTACTCACTGGCCTTGGTTCTGAGTTTCTGTCTCCTGGTCTTTGTCTCCAAATGCATGCCTCTCTGTTTTTATTCTATCCTTTGTATTTCTGTGTTCCCTACCAATTAAAAATAATTTGTTTTATTAACTCATATATATGTATATATAAAGAATCCACCTGCAATGCAGCAGACCAGGGTTCGATCTCTGGGTCAGAAAGATCCGCTGGAAAAGGAAGTGGCAACCCACTCCAGTATTCTTGCCTGGGAAATCCCATGGACAGAGAAGCCTGGCAGGCTACAGCCCACGAGGTCGCAAAGAATCAGACACGACTTAACAACTAAACCATCAGTCTCACAATCTGGGTGTCTAGAGACTTTGGGTCAGTTGGGTTAAGCCTTGACATGGCCATGGTTACTGACTTTTTTGGGTGGAACATAATAAACACAACATACATACAGCCTAGTTTAGAGAAAGACCCAAGTTCATGTCCAGCTCTGCTGTCCCTAGCTGTGTGTGCTGTGAGACCTGTGAAATTAGGAAGATTATACCCTGTATCACAAGGTGGCTTGAGGATTAGGTGCAGTGACCCATGGCTCAGTGGTAAAGAGTTTGCCTACCAGTGCAAGAGATAGATGCAGGTTTGATCCCTGGGTTGGGAAGATCCCCTGGAGTCGGAAATGGCAACCCACTCCAGTATTCTTGCCTGGGAAATGTATGTACAGAGGAGACTGGCAGGCTATAGTCCATGGGGTCACAAAGAGTCAGACACAACTGAGCAACTAAGCACACACACACACACACACACACACACAGGACCTGGCATATGTTAAGCCCTTGTGGTACTTTGTCTCCCAAGCTGGCTCCAGTAATTCCTCCTCCTTTGTGCTGGCCTGTGGCTTCTCCCTCCAACAGGTAGACTCTGCGTCCTTTCTCCTTTCATCTGGCTGGCTTGTGACTTGCTTTGACTCATAGAAATGTAGCAGAAATGATGCTGGGCCAGCTCCAGGTCCAGTTCTTAAGAGAACTAGAAAGCTAGAACTCTAAGACTCCATGCTGTAAGGAAGCCCAAGCTTGTCACATGGAGAGGCCAGAGGAGAAACAAAGCACCCTGGCCACAAGCCCCAGTCCAGTCCCGTCTGTTGCAGTTGCATGAGTAAACTCCAGAGAAATCAGCGGAAATGCCTCGTCAACCCCCAGAATCGTGAGAAGTAACTTTTGGTTTTGTGGCACTAAATTTTGCTACTCTCTCAATTCACTCCACCCCCCTCTTTCCCTTGTTGTGTCCACAAGTATGTCTGCATCTTCAGTCTGCATCTTCATTGCTGCCCTGCAGATTCACAGATAGGATCATCAGTACCATCTTTCTAGAGGGAGCGAACATACGTATACCTATGGCTGATTCATGTTGATATATGGCAGAAACCAACACTCAAACAATTATCCTCCAACTAAAAATAAATAAAACTTTAAAATAGAAGATGCAATAATAAAAATACAATGAATTATCAAAAAGAAGACACTAAATTTTGAAGTGGTCCATTATACAATAATCAATCAATATTACACTTTTCTGTTCACTTTTATATTTGAAGTTTTTCATAATAAAATGTATGTATATATGAATATGCTGTGTGCTGTGCTTAGTCACTCAGTCATGTGATGCTCACTCTTTGCAACCCCATGCACTGTAGCCCGCCGGGCTCCTCTGTTCATGGGGATTCTCCAGGCAGCAATACTGGAGTGGGTTGCCATGCCCTCCTCCAGGGGATCTTCCCAACCCAGGGCCCTAACCCAGGTCTCCCACATTGCAGGCAGATTCTTTATCGTCTGAGCCACAAGGGAAGACCATAAGTATGTATATGTGAACAGGTAATAAATAGATAATAGAAATGGCACTTTATAAATTACAGCTAGTGTTATTTTACTTCTCTCTTTTTTAAAATTTATTTTTATTTTTTGGCAACACTGTGCAACGTGTGGGATCTTAGTTCCCCGACCAAGGATCCATCCTGTGCCCCCTGCATTGGAAATGCAGAGTCTTAACCACTGGACCACCAGGGAAGTCCTTCATTTCTTTTTGCTTCTGGGTCTTTTTTTACTCTTTCAGTCTCTGTTTGTCTTTCCTATTTTCCTGTCTCTCTTTATCTTTTTCTCTCTGTATGTCTATTCCTATCTTATCTTTCTTACTAAAAACCCCTCTTGCCACTTTCCCTTCCACTTACTTTGCTCCATCACATTGACCTTCTTACTGATCCTCAAACATGCCATGCTCTTTCCCGCCTCAGCATCTTGGTGCTTACTTCTTTCTCTGCCTGAGTGCTTTTACCTTCGGTCTCCTCTTAGATCATTTCTTTACTTCATCCAGTTCTCTGTTCAATATCGTCTCTTCCTTGACCACTTCTTCAGAAATGGTCCTTGGACTTCCCTGGTGGTCTAGTGGTTAAGATTCTGTGCTTCCCCTGCAAGGATTGTGGGTTTGATTCCTGGTCGGGGAAGTTCGGCATGCTGTCCAGTGCAACCTAAAAAAAAAGATCCACTTACCTTTGGGACTTACCAGGTGGTCCAGTGATTAAGACTCCAAGCTTCCAATGCAAAGGGCATGGTCAGGGAACTAAGATTCCACAGTGCCTCCCTCCCCACCCCCCCACCCCCACCCACCACAAAAATACCAGAAAACAAAATACAACCCAGAAATGGTTCTCTCCTGCCCCATAAATAACTCTGTATCACATCTCATTGCTATGTCTTTATCATGGCCCTTAGGATTACTAAATGATCCTGTTTTCTTCTCTTTCTAATTGTTCAGGACAGGGATTTTACCATCCCCATTGTTTAGAACAGTGGTGGGCACAGGAGATGCTCAGTGGCTATTGGTTGAAGGAATGCTCTTATTCAATAGTACTGATTGGCTCTCCTTTGACTCTGCCCTCTCACCCTGTTCCACACTGTCCTGGAAGAGGGAAGGATGTCATTTCCTCATTGCCCTGTCCTTTGTCCCACTTATTAGTTGAGTTGCTGTCTGTGGTTCTGAGACCCAATGTGTGGATCTGTCCTTGGTGCTGACCTAGGCTCCCACTTGCATTAACCTGGGGAGGGCAAGGGACCCATCGGAGAAGGGTGATCGATGTGAGCAGGTTCCAGACAATGGACCCTGGAGACCATTGAGAGGAGGCAGGCATCTGAGTTCTGAAGGGAGGGGGTGCCTGGGTCACTGGACTCAAATGGTAGTTGTTCTATCCATCTATCTGTTCATGTGTACACACACAGAGACATGTATATTATTATGGAAAACTTCAAACAAACAGAAGTGAACAGAAGAGTATAATAAGCCTCCACGTACCTGTCTAACAAATACCAACTCATGGTTAATTGCATTTCATCAGTGCCTCCACCCATTTCCTCACTTCCTATATTATTTTCATGCAAATCCCAGACGTGAGATCATTTAATTATATGTCATACTTTTCATTTTGTTTCCTTTTGTGGAGGTATGGCTTACACATTGGAATGGTCACACATCTTAAGTGTCCAGATTGATGCAGTTCTACCTGTGTGTAGACACGTGTGACTGTCACCTCAAGCAAGTCATAGAGCAACTCCATTACCTCAAGAGGTTCTCCTGTCCCCTCTCCCAACTGATGCACCAGAGATAGCCAGTATCCTGACCTCTGCCACCAAAGATTAAAGAGCCACAATGTGGGAGTCTTAGGCTCTAGGTTTGACTTTACTGTTGTCATTAATATTTTTTTTATGCAGTATACCATACATGCATAAAGTGCATACAATAGAGATATATTTTGGACAAATAGGGGCTTCCCTAGTAGCTCATCTGGCAAAGAATCCACCTGCAATGCAGGCAAACCCTGTTTGATTCCTGGGTTGGGAAGATCCCCTGGAGAAGGGATAGGCTACCCACTCCCTGGTGGACTTCCCTGGTAACTCAGATTCTTTACAGAAAGAATCTGCCTGCAATGCTGGAGACCTGGGTTCAATCCCTGGGTTGGGAAGATCCCGTGGAGGAGGTCATGTCTACCCATTCCAGTATTCTTGCCTGGAGAATCCCATGGACAGAGGAGCCTGGTGGACTACAGTCCATGGGGTCGGAAAGAGCCAGACACAACTGAGCAACTAAGCACACTGGACAAATTACATTCATGGGGGAGGTTGGCGGGGGTTCAGGATGGCGGGGACACATGTATACCTGTGGCCAATTCATGTTGATGTATGGTAAAAAACATCACAATATTGTAATTATCCTCCAATTAAAATAAATTAATTCATTGAAAAAAAATTACATTCGTGGACCCCCATGGAATCACCACACACACAGAATGCCGCCACCCCCCAGAATCTTTCTGTGTGCTTTAAAAATTTTTTAACATTTTTATTTACTTATTTATTATTTTTGGTCATGCTGAATCTTTGTTGCTGTGCATGGGCTTTCTCTAGTTGCAGCCAGCCAAGGTTACTCTCTAGCTTTGGCACACAGGCCTCTCATTGCAGTGGCATCTCCTGTTGCAGAGCATGGGCTCTAAGCCTGAAGGCTTCAGTAGCTGTGGCAAGAGGGCTCTAGAGCACGGGCTTGGTAAACTGCAGTGCATGAGTTTAGTTGCTCCGCCACTTGTGGGATCTTCCTGAATCAGGGATTGAACCACGTCCCCTGCATTGGCAGGCGGATTCTGAACCACTGAGCCACCAGGGAAGTCTCACATAGGAGGATTTCTTTTGCAGGGAAGCCTTACCTGTGCTTTTGAGGCCTTTGAACTGATTGAATCAGGCCCAGCCTGATGATCTTAGGGTAATCTACTGAACTTAAAGTCAACTGATCACAGACTTTAATCACATCTAAAAAATACCTCCCAGGCAGCACTGAGATTAGCATTTGAATGACTAACTGGTACCACCGTAGCCTAGCCTAGCCAAGCCCACATCAGACTGACCAGCCCAGCTTTAAACCACATTTGTAATAAAATTCCAATTCTGCACCCCGCCACGAGAAAAGTCATTTCCCTGAAGGTAGAGATGTTTGCCTGTTTTGTTCACTGCTGTATGCCCAGCAACGAGAATGGTGCCTGGCACACAGTTCAGTTCAGTTCAGTCGCTCAGTCGTATCCGACTCTTTGCGACCTTATGGACTACAGCACAGCAGGCTTCCTTGTCTTTCACTATCTCTCAGAGTTTGCTCAAACTCATGTTCATTGAGTCGGTGATGCCATCCAACCATCTCATCCTCTGTCACCCCCTTCTCCCCCTGCCCTCAATCTTTCCCAGCATCGGGGTCTTTTCCAGTGAGTCACTATTCACATCAGGTGGCACACGGAAAGTGCTCAGTAAAGGAGATGAATGAATAGATAATGACATTCAGCTTCCCTGCCTAAGTCAGGATGTACAGGCATTGAGAGCCCTTCTCCCCATGACCTCACAGGAGTGTAGGAGTGTTTCTGAGATGCCCTCCTCCCCACAAGGCTGCCTGTTGGGCTGAAGTTGAAGATACGAGGATACATTCTTGCTACATCACTTACTCTGAAAATTACTCTCATTGTGCCTTGGGCAAGTTCTCTGCAAAATGGGCACGCAGTTCCCTTTTTTTGCTTCCTCATTGGGTCACTGGGAGGATTCAGTTTGTGGGGAAACAATGTGAAGGGACTTTGTAAAACCTGTGTGCAAACAGATGTGCTGGAGGGTTCCACATCTATGAAGTTCACGTATTGTGTAAATGTCCCGCACACTGAGTCCCTTGCTACCTCCAGATCTTTGTCCAGGCTATCTCCTCCACCTAGAATGCCCTTCCTCCTACTTCTCTTTGCCAGTTCCTCTTTATCTTTTGGGCTTCCCAGGTGGCTCAGTGGTAAAGAACCCTCCTGCAAGGCAGGAGACGCAGGCTGGATCCCTGGGTCAGTAAGAACCTCTGGAGAAAGAAGTGGAAACCCACTCCAGTACTCTTGCCTGGGAAACCCTCTGGATAGAGGAGCCTGGCAGGCTACAGTCCATGGGATCCCAGAGTCAGACACGACTAAGCACGCACGCTTTATCCTTTAAGAGTTTGCCTAAGGTTTACTTCCTCCAGGATATCTTCCCTGATCCCTGTAGGTTAGAGAGTTTTGCCTGGTTCAGCTTTGCTTCAAGTGTTTTTCTTTCTTTTTTTTTTTTAAATTTAAACTTTGATTTTTTTCATTGGAGTAGAATTGCTTTACAATGTTTTGTTGGTTTCTGCTGTTTCACAAAGTGAGTCAGCCATATGTATACATATATCCCTTCCCTCTGGCGCTTCCCTCCCACCCCATCTCCCACCCCATCCTCTAGGTCATCACAGAGCACCAAGCTCATCTCCCTAGGCTATATAGTAGCTTCCCACTAGCTATCTGTTTTACACATGGACACTAGTTAATGCTACTCTCTCAACTCGTCCCACCCTCCCCTTCCCTGCCCTGTGTCCACAAGTCCATTCTCTACATCTTTGTCTCTATTCCTGCCCTGCAAACAGGTTCATCAGTACCATTTTTCTACATTCCATATATATGCGTTAATATATGATTTTTTTTCTCTTTCTGATTTATTTCACTCTGAATGACAGACTCTAGGTACATTCATGCTAAGTCACTTCAGTTGTGTCTGACTCTTTGAGACCCTAAGGGCCATAGCCCGCCAGGCTCCTCCGTCCATGGGATTCTCCAGGCAAGAATACCAGAGTGGGTTGCCAAGCCCTCCTCCAGGGGATCTTCCCTATGCAGGGATCGAACCTGTGTCTCTTAAGTCTCCTGAATTGGCAGGAAGCTGGTTCTTTACCATTGGCACCACCTGGGAAGCCCAAATCCACATCACTACAAATGATCCAATTTTGTTCCTTTTTTTGACTGAGTGATAAAGACGTACCACATCTTCTTTATCCATTCATCTGTCGATGGACATTCAGGTTGCTTCCACATCGTGGCTACTGTAAATAGTGCTGCAGCGAACACTGGGGTACAGATCTTTTTCAGTTATGGTTTCCTCAGGGTATATGCCCAGTAGTGGGATTGCTGGGTCTCAAGTGTTTTTCTATCAAGTTAATCAACATTCATGTGTTTGTGAGGCAGCGTTACCTAGTGGTTCACAGGGCTTGGAGTCACGCTCCCCACTCATGAGATACATGAGGTCAATCAAGTGCCTTTGCAAGCATCACATCTGCTCGTCTGTGACGTGAGGACCATGACAATGGGTGACAGTTGTGTCCCTGGTACTCCATGTTCATCTTGTTAAATTCTGACCACAACCACTGTGAAGTAGGTCTTGTCATTATCGTAGGTTTTATTTTCACCTCTGCCCAACAGTGAGGAAACATAGTTTCAGCGAGGTTGAGTAACATGCCCAAGGTCAGCCACAGGCTAAATGGTAGAGGTGGGATTTGAACCCATGCAGCCTGGCTTCAGGGTCTGGGCTCCTAATGTCTAGGGTATGCTGGTTATACTGCCTTTCAAGTCTCCCATGATGATACTAATAAAGACATCATTGTAGTTCCCTGCTGGAGCTGGTTAGGTTCTGGGAGAGCCTCAGACCAGGAAACCCACAACCAGGAAATGGGCTGTGGGGAGGCTGGGCCTGTTTGGTGCTCAGCATGGAATCAGGTTTGCAATTTATATGGGATGTGGCCATTTCTCCCCACCCTGGGGTGTTGGGGACCTTGCCCAGTTTCTTCCAGGCCTGCTGACCAGGTAAGGGCTAGGCATCAGTAGGGAAGCAGGAGGGAGGGAGGGAGAGAGAGAGAGACAGGTGTGCAACTCTGCTTTTCCACATTCCAGGGAGTGAAGCAATGAGAAGGGGGTGTGTGTGCCCTGCCCCCAGCATCCCACTCAGGAAGAGGCTGGAGGGACTGACTATGAGGTGAGCCTGAGGGGTCCTCCCAGAGTGCCACCCAGCAGGGAGGCCATGAGGAGCAGGACCATGACATGGGGCACCTGGGGAGCAGCAGTGTCCGAGGCGCTGGTGAAGGACTGGGTCAGGGAGTCCCTGTTGCAGAGGTTCCCCTCACAGCAGGAGCCCTGCAAGTCGATGTCTGTCCAAGGGCTGGTGGTACCCTTGACGGTGCAGGAGGGCCGTTGGCAGGTTCGGATGTACACGGGGGCTGAGAAATTGCCTGGGAGGGGTGGTGGTGAGGAGGGGTCAGGCCCGAGGGAGGCAGCCACACCTGAACCTCCACCTCAGAGGCCAAGGCCATGACTGGGTCCTTGGACTTCCTTCCAGTCCCCTCCTTAGACCAGGGCCATGCCTCCTCCCTCAGACCAGAGTCATGCCTCCTCCCTCAGACCAGGGCCATGCTTCCTTCTTTAGATCAGGGCCATGCCTCCTCCCTCAGACCAGGGCCATGCTTCCTTCTTTAGACCAGGGCCATGCCTCCTTCTTTAGACTAGGGCCATACTTCCTTCTTTCGGAGAAGGCAATGGCACCCTACCCCAGTACTCTTGCCTGGAAAATCCCATGGACGGAGAAGCCTGGTAGGCTACAGTCCATGGGGTCGCTAAGAGCCGGACACGACTGAGCGACTTCACTTTCACTTTTCCCTTTCATGCACTGGAGAAGGAAATGGCAACCCACTCCAGTATTCTTGCCTGGAGAATCCCAGGGACGGCGGAGCCTGGTGGGCTGCCGTCTATGGGGTCGCACAGAGTCGGACACGACTGAAGCGACTTAACAGCAGCAGCAGCATACGGACTTCTTTAGACCAGGGCCATGCCTCCTCCCCCAGACCAGGGCCATGCCTCCTCCCTCAGTCCAGGTCCATGCTTCCTTCTTTAGACCAGGACCATGCCTCCTCCCCCAGACCAGGGCCGTGCCTCCTCCCTCGGACCAGGGCGGTGTCTCAGTCAGTCCTGCCCTGCCTCCACGCCCCTTGCTCAGGCCTTCCCGGCCCCTCACCAAGGGTCATTCGTCCATTGCCCTGGAAGCAGACGCTCTGGTCCTGGTGACACTGGACTCGCCGGGACTTCTCCGGGGTGCAGTCCTCTGGATGGATCCCCACGCAGGCGTAGCATTCGGTGCCGCTGAGCGTCGGCGGGTTGGGCGCTGCCAAGAGAGCGTGGAGGCACACTCAGGTCACCCTCCGCCGTCCGGGCGTCAGGCGTGCGGACTGCGCCAGGGCGCCCACCTGGCTCGACTCGAAGGCTGGAACGCCCGCGCGCCGGGAGGAGGAGCCCAGCGAAGGCCACGCCCCCCACGCCGTGGGGGTTGGCCCGTCCCGCCCCCCGCCCCGCCCCGCTCCCTCGCATACCCGGGCTCAGATTGGGGAGGGAGTCGTGGGTCTGGAGGTTCGCGTTGCACAAGTCGGTGGCACAGCGGCGCACCACTGAGTAGTCAGGCGGCAGCGACTTGTCATTCGACAGCATCTGGCCCGTAAGCGGGCCTCTCCAGCAGCCCTTCTGTACCATGGTCACTGAGGAGCGGTACCCTGGGGGCGAGGGGATGGAGTCTGGGGCGCTGCCTCTTCCCCACCCTGCCCTCCTCTCCCACACCCATTGCTCTCCCTCTAGTCGCAAGTCTCTACCTCCTCTGTCTCCTCTCCTCCTCCACTCTCCTTTCAACCTGGCTTCTCTTCTCCCTGCTGCCCTGCCCTTCTCTTCCTCCCTGGCTTCCCTCCCAAACTCCGCTTTCCCTGCATCCCTCCCCCGCCGCGCCCCCCGCCCCCGCGCCCCGCATCACCAGCCCTTTTCTCCTTTTCTCTCTCTCCGGTCTGCTCTTCTGTCGCCCCTTCCTGGCTTCACACAGTCTCCTCCTCCCACCTCCCTCCCGCTCATCCCCTCTTTCTTTCTCTCCCGCTTCCTCCTCCCTCCACCTCCCCATCTCTATCGCCGTCTTTCCTCTCCTCTTCTACCCAGTTCCTCCCCATCCTTTGTCTCCTACTCCATCCCCCTTTTCCCACCCCCACCTGGCTGATGTTTCACCCCCGTCCCCCGCCCCTTTCTTATTCTGCGTTTCCCGCCCCTCACCAGTGTTCAGGGACAAAACAGCCTCAGAGCATCCCTGCGGACAGGAGACATTGCTGAAGTTCACATCAGTGAGGTCAAAGGGCCCGAAGTAGATGTGTTGAAAGCTGTAGCATTGCCGGGCCTGGGACCCTTGGGAGAGGAGCAGGGGTACGGTGAGAGGAACAGGCCAGCGATGAGCATGTGCCAGGCACTTGGGGCTCCGCCCTAAAGATGACAGCCAGGCCCTTCTGCTCTGAGAGGTGACAGGCCGTGTTGCCTTGAGAGAAGCAGGGTCTGCTGGTGTGGCTGCTCATGACTGTGCCTGACTCTTGGCAAGGGTATTGGCCTCTGCACCTGCCAGTCCAGTTTTTTTCTCCAGGCTATTCCAAATTTCCACCCTCTTCCAGGAAGCCCTCTAAGATTTTGATAAAGGAGGAAGCAATTCACTCCTACTCTGCCTTCCCCTCTCCCAACAAAACGCACAATATCCAGTAGCACTAAAAGGCTGCTGATGGAAAACAAACACTCTAGTACAAGCCCAGGGATGACCAATCTCATGCTACAAATACACACGCACAGGCAGCCCCTGCAATATGTGGACAGAACACTGAAACACTGATGTAAACACAAAATAACAAAATTGACACAGGTTCATGCCAACCTCAGAAATATACACAGAGTACATGAAATATACACACAGTTCATGTAGAGTTCTACATTCACACACAAAACAAGTACCACCCAGACCCTCCAATAGAAACTCCCTAAACCAAGGTATCTCATACATACGAAATTCAGACTCTCAGACAGAAATATGTGTAGATACAGAAACAGTCACAACACACAGACCCAGAATCACAGGAAGTCATACCCAGAGAGAGACAAATACAGACCCAAGAATCACAAATAAAATCAGAGCCTATGATTAGGCGAAGATAGAGATACACAAAAAGAGATCTACAAAATCAGACAACTTAAAATCTTATTCAGATACAAGATTCATAGAGACACACAACAGATACACAGAGAGACAGACACGCATCATAATATGCAAACACACATCGAGAGAAATACAGGCCTGTCATAGAGATGCACAAACACAAAAAGAAGCAGAGATGCAAAATTATACTCACATCTCTTTTACAAAGAAAGTGAGCATCAGAGATGAACAGACCCATGAAAGCATTTGTTCAAACACCCAGACACCAAAACCTGCTATAGACACACACCCACAAGCACAGAGACCCACAGCACATGCTGACACATGGACACACACAGAGATAGAACTCTCTTCTTTCTGTGGATGAGCACACACACACACATAAAGTTGTGTGCAGGCATAACCTCCTTCCCACCTCTCAAATTTCCTGCCTTTGTAGCTACTTCAATCCTGATATGACTGTGTCCCTGTGGGGGAAGAGGTTGCCTGAGTCAAGGTTTCCTGCCAGTTCTAGAAAGAGCCCCCATGCGTCCCCAGAAGTACCTTTGAATGTATGGGGACATGGGCAAAAAAGGATGAGAAAGGCTGGAGTAGTGAATCTGAGATAGTGGAGGGAGTGATGTGGGAAGACCAGAGGAGGGGAAGAGAAAGGAGAGGACACAGTCTCTCTGACCAAGACCCAGGAGTCCAGGCCCCCAGCCCCTCCTCCCTCAGACCCAGGAGTCAGGGCCCCCACTTCACTTTTCCCTGAGTCCCTGGAATCTGACCCCCACTCTCTCTGCTCTCTCAGACGCAGAAGAGTCCAGCTTCCACCCACCCAACTGCCCTTCTTACCACTGGACTCAGAGGTCTGGACATCTGTCAGGCAGAGGACAGGCCCAAAGAGGCACAGCAGGATGACTCTGGGGACTCCCATTGCCATGTTGTGGACCTGAGTGGAAACACGGAGGACAGCTCCTCCTGCTCTGACTTCTGCCTGGCTGGTTCTCCAAGCCAAGCCCCAGGCATCCTGGCTACCCAGGCAGGCTGGCATTCCTCCTCCCCCGCCCTCCCTCACTTGGGCTAGTCTCCTCCTAGATCATCATGATGGGGGCCTGGACACTGGGTCTGAGGGAAGAGGGGCTGGGGGCCTGGACTCCTGGGTCTGAAGGAGGAGGGGCTAGGGGCTTGTAACCCTTCATTTTGGGGGGATTTGTGTTTTGGGGACTGTCTACCCCATTCCCCCAGCACCGTGTTCTAGTCTGAGGTGGGCACACGTGGCCTCTGACTTCTCTTCCTTTACCCTGACATATGCCACCTGTAGGGGACCATGCCTCCAGACCCAGAGAAACAAACATCACCTCCTCCCTGAAGCCTTCCCTGACCTGCACCCCCACCCCAACAATCATCCTCCCACCCTCAGCCTCAAGCACCTTCCTGTCTCCCAGCCTTGTTCACTCTGGGTTAGGCTAATGTCTGTCTCCTCCATCAGGCTGTGAATTCCTCAGGGGTCTCAGGGGATGTTTGTGATGATGTAGGAATGAGTGAATCAAAGACCTGACAAACAAAATGACAGGGATATAGAGCCTCCCAGAGAGGCAGTTACTCATGGGATGCAGAAAAACAGACACACCCGGTGTGGACAGATGCAAATCTAGACAGACAAATCAACCCAGACCTGATGAACCAGACATGCCCACAGAAGGTATTTGATAGATTTTTATTAGATTGTTTTAAATATTTTATTAATTTGGCAGTGTTGGATCTTAGTTGCATCACGTGGGATCTTTGGTTGTGGTGCACGGACTCTCTAGTCATGGCACAACTGCTCTGTGTGATGTGGGATCTTAATTCCTGGCCAGGGATTGAACCCATGTCCCCTGAATTGTAAGTTGGATTCTTTTTTTTTTTTTCCTAATTTGGCTGTGCTGGGTCTTAGTTTGGCACACAGGATCTTTAATGGATGCATATGGGGTCTAATTCCCTGACCAGGGATCGAACCCGGGCCCCCTGCATTGGGAGAGAGGAGTCTTAGTCAGTGGACCACCAGGGAAGTCCCTAGATTGTTCAGTGAATGAATTTAAAAACACTGGAGGGGACAGACATAGGCAGATGATTGGAAACATACACTGTTGCCCAAGGATGCAGACACACCCACGTGGACGCTCAGACATTGGACAGATGGGGACTTCCAGATGGGCAGTGGGGCCTGTGACAGAGCCCCCAGGTCCTCACTGCCTGATCCACCTTGCTTCTCGCTGCTTGAAGGCACTGCTTGCTGTGGTCATACCCACTCACTGTGCCATACGGGGTGGGCACCAGGCACATGCAGAGACCTAGAGTCATGAGACCACAGATGGATGGGCAGAGGCAGTGACCAGAACAGCCTTAATGGTTTCCTGAGCTTGACTAAACTCAACACGGGGTTTCTTCCTAACTACAGGAAACCCCAGTCTCCCTTTTCTTGGAGCATTTACTTTAGAAAACTTGTCATTGCCAATTCTTTCCCTATCCCTTTGAAATGTACGTAGATCTTCTCCCAGCTTCTTGCCAGTTTCACAGCCCAGGAATGTCTTTCTCAGGAACCTGGGAGCCATCCCTTCGAAATGTCATCACTAAGGAAGATAGTACCCCTGTCCCCCAGGCTCTGTGTATGGTGGGGCGGGAGCCAAATTGGCAAACACAGATGCCTAGTCACAGTGAAGAACATTTGCAAACACAGGAGTTTGCTGGACCATCCCTTGGACCAACCTCCCCTCTGTCTCCGGCACTTTCCCACTGGTTTCTCCAGCAATGAAAACCCCTCCCTCATTTTATTTCAGTGGAACTGAGTTCAGTCTCTGCATTGGGAGCACAGAGTCTTAGCCACTGGACCACCAGGGAAGTCTCTGCCAGTTTTTGTATTCTGCATAAATGTTCTTCACATACATTATCAGAACTGTGGAGTTTTCTTCTGGGACTTTAGTCACAGCCTTACCCAAAGCTGAATTGTGTATATTGTGTGCCAATATTTTCTCTTATTTTCACATAGACTCTGCTTGCTACATCAATATTTCTTTTTCAGATCAGAGCTTAATTTTTTTAAACAGTTCAGTAGTGTTAAACATATTTACATTGTTGTGCAACCAATCCCTAGACCCTTTTTATCCTGCAAAACTGAAAATTCAGACCCATTAAACAGCATCTTCTCTTACCTTCTCCTCCCAAATCCTCGCATCTGTCATTTAACTTTGTGTTTCTATGAATCTGACTACTTTGTATGAGTGAAATCAAACAGTGTTTATCTTGTTACGACCGGCTTATTTCACGTAGTTCTCAAGGTTCATCCATGTTGTAGCACATGTCAGAACTTCCTTTCTTTTCAAGTATGAGTAACAGCCCGTTGTATTTATCTATTTCACTTTGTTTATTCATTCATCTGTTGACGTGCACGTAGATCGCTTCCGCTTATTGGCTGTTCTGAATGCAGCTGCAATGAATATGGGTGTACAAACACCTGTTGGGGACCTTGCTTTCAATTCTTTGGTATTTATACTAACTCCGATCCTAACTTTGAATATTGCAAACTGTTGCGGATTGTTCCCCTCACTTTCTTGTTTTCAAATATGTGATCCAGGCTGTCTGTCAATTTCTGTGTGACTCCTTGAGAGGCAAGTGATCAAGACTGTGGGACCCTGCAGCTGTGGAAGGGAAGCCAAACGGGCAGGACTGGGAAGCGGGAGAAGCTGGGCTGCGGTTCAGCCCCACGGAGGGCTCAGTTCACCTTGGGGAAGCTCTAGTGCGTGGGTTCTTAGCAGGTGAGAGAAGCAAGTCCTTCATCCCTAAAAAGATCTTAGTGATAAATCACAGCAACTACCATCCTCTACTCGTTCTCCTTTTAGTATATTTTTTCCATCTCCAGAGCTTGAAATAAAGATGAATTTTAAGAATCGTTGAGATGAAATAAACTCACCTGAATCTGATCATTTATTCCTCAGTGGGAAGGATTTGGTGACAACATTTCTGTCTTTTGGAAGTTAAACATCCTTATCTTAATTAAATGGCATTATTTTAATTAATTAAATTAATTAATTTAGCTGTGTTGGGTCTTAGCTGCAGCATGCAGGATCATTGCTGTATCATTCAGGATCTTTCCTTACAGCACACAGGCTCTCTAGTTGTGGTTTGAGGGCTCACTAGTTGCTATGAGTGGGCTTAGTTGCTCTGAGGCACGTAGGCTCTTAGTTCCCAGGCTAGGGATTGAACCATCATCCCCAGCATTGCAAGGTGAATTTACCAGGGAAGTCCCAACGTTCTTACTTAAAGCGAATAATTTTTAAGAATTTAAATTTGCGTTTAATATCCAAACATTCAAATTTCTAGAGTTTAGATTTGAGTCTAATATTCAAATTACATGGCTAGGTCCTTGGGTTGAATTATATATGCAAAAAAAGTTAGATGAAAGGATTCTTCATTTTCCTCCTCTTCCAGTTATTTCTTGAAATTTTTCCTTCATAGTTTACATGGAGGTAGAAGATAAATTCAGATCAATCATTAATGGATCTGGATTCATCTATGTTCACCTGAAATAACACCTGGGACATTCGCTCCCACCCACCACCTTATTTTTCACAAAAATGGATTCAGTGATCCTATTAGTTTTATAATAGCTTTCCATGTTCTGGCCCTGATTTTTTTTTTCTTTTTGACTTTTCAGGATTTTAGTTCCCTGACCAGTTTGAACCTGGAGCTACAGCAGTGAAAGCACCGAGTGCTAACCACTGGACTGCCAAGGAATTCCCTGTTTTTCCTTCTTGATAGATGTCAGATAGGATTAATTTTTTTTTAATTTTAATACCTTAAAACAATGTGTACATAACAAGTAATTAATTCTTAGAATAGTTTTTATGCTGATGAAATTTCTATAGCAATAATTAGCAACTACTATAATAATATAGTTTACAGACTATTGTGTAATACTCTTTCATTTCCACCCACCTACATTCTTTGTGGATTACTAATGCCCTAATCAGATGTTAGTTATTATATAGTGATTTAGGCCAAGTGAAAGCACATATGGGTTTAAATTTGGAATTCAGTATTTCTAGTCTGGTATAGTAAATAATTAGCAGAAAATATGAATCGCAATATGAAACACTGAATGTGGCCAAAGCACAGATACCAATAGGGATTTTTTTTAAAAGTTGCTTTGTGTGTGTGTGTGTGCTGTGCTCAGTTGTGTCCGACTCCTCACAGCCCCATGGACTGTAGCCCACCAGGCTTCTTTCTCCATGGGATTTCCTAGACAAGAATACTGGAGTGGGTCGCCATTTCCTATGCCAGTGGATCTTTCTGACCCAGGGATCGAACCTGTGTCTCCTGCATTGCAGGTGGATTCTTTACCCCTGAGCCACTGGGGAAGACCAATTTATGGTTACTTTTGCTCTATTTACCTACTATTGTTGAACCAGTAAAAGCAAGTGGCAGATATCATTTTACTTCTAAATATAAATCCTGGAGTAGGCAATGGATCTTTTCCCGAGTATGACTTTCCCCCTCCCTCTCTGAAGGCTATTTTTTTAAATTGAAGTATCATTGATTTACAATGTTTTGTTACTTTCAGTTTTTTAGCAAAGTGATTGTTATACAAACACATACATATTCTGATTTGGATTCTTTTCCACTATAGGTTGTTATAAGATATTGAATATAGTTCCCTGTGCTATATGGTAGGTCTTTGTTGTTTATCTATTTTATGCATATTAGTGTGTATCTTTTAATCCCAAACCCCTGCTTTTTTCTCTTTTCCCTTTGGTAACCATAAGTTTGTTTCTATGTTTGTGAGTCTATTTCTGTTTTGTAAATAAGTTCATTTGTATCTATTTTTAGATTCTATATATGTGATATCCCAAGATATCTGTCTTTCTCTGTCTGACTTACTGCTCTTAGTATGATCATCTCTAGGTCCATCTGTGTTGTTGCAAATGGCATTATTTCATTCTTTCTTATGTTTAAGATTACATTGTATATATATACATACATATATATATATATACATATATATATATATACCCCACATCTTCTTTTTTGAAACATTTTTTTTAAAAACCTTTTATTTTATATTGGAGTTTATTCAGTTAACAATGTTGTGATACTTTCAAATGCACAGCAAAGCGACTCAGCCATACATATTCATGCATCCATTCTCCCCCAAACTCCCCTCCCATCCAGGCTGCCACATAATATTGAGCAAAGTTCCCTGTGCTATGCAGTTAGTCCTTGTCAGTTATCAATTTTATTTTTATTATTTTTAAAATATTTGTTTATTTATTATTTATTTTTCTGCACCAGATCTTAGTTACAGCATGTGGGATTTTTAGTTGTGGCATGTGGGATCTAGTTCCCTGACCAGGGATCGAATCTGGGCCCCCTGAATGGGGACTGCAGAGTCTTAGCCACTGGACCATCAAGAAAGTCCCTTGGTTATCCATTTTAAATAAAGCAGTGTGTACATATCAATCCTAAATTCCCTAACTATCCCTTCCTCCTGCCCTTTCCCCCTAGTAACCATAAGTTTGTTCTCTAAGTCCGTGAGGCCATTTCTGTTTTGTAAATAAGTTCATTTTATACCACATCTTCTTTATTCATCTATTGGACACTTAGGTTCTGCAGGCTATTTTTAAAGAGCTAAATGATTTGAAACTCGGTCATTCATCTCCCATTCACACCATAACTGCAACAATAGTGAAGGGCCAACGAAGAGAAATATTCACAAACATGAACTTTTGCCCACAAAGAAGTTGCAGGTTTGAGCCACAACATCCATTAAGAGAATCTCTTTTGTGTGATCAAGATAAAAGTACAACCAGAGGGGCCCAGATGCCTTGAGGCAAGAGGTACGCAGTGCAGGCATGAGGTCAGGCATGAGGTCAGGCACTGCTGTGAGTTGTGCCCATGCAGAATTCACCAGAATTCATGCAGGGACGGTTGCCACAGCAGGGAATCAAGAGAAACAAGTTTCCAAAGGCCCCAGGCACAGGTGAGGCTAAGAGGCTATGAATGAAGTAGCACTTAAGACCTGTCTGAACACTCCCCTAATTAAACTCTTCTACACAATTATCTGAGCCTGGTGATGATTAGAGTTTAGATCCTAAACTACTGACACTATTATCATTAGTGATTAATTGCCTATTACAAGTTTCTATTTGTTCTTGTCAATTCTTTAAGTTGCATCTTTCTAGGAATTTGTTACGTCATCTGTTACCTCCCCCCCACCCCTTTTAAAAAAATTATTTCTTTGGCTGCACCAGGTCTTAGTTGCCACTTGTGGGATCTTGTTCCCTGACCAGTGATCAAACCCGTCCCCCGCATCGGGAGCGTGGAGTTTTAGCCACTAGAACACCAGGGAAGTCCCTTCCTTCCTTCCTTTCAGTGCTTTCTACTTAATTAGTTCATGCTTCCTTAATTCATTTGCTTTGCTCCAATTTCTGTTACTCATTCTGGTATTCTGTTTTGAACTTATGTACTCAATAAATTTAATACCTAATTTTCTTGCTGTTCTACTTATGTTGTTTGTTGTTTTTGCTACTGTAATGCATAGTGGCTTGTTTCCTTACATTAAATTTGGGGTTGTCTGTAAAAGCTCTTCAAAGTATGAATGGAAGTTATAATCCTCCAGAGAATTTCCTTGATGATTTTTCCAAACACCCTGGCACTGCAATCCCGGGATCAATTTTATACTAATTTCTCAGCCTGACTTTCCCAGAACACGCTAGCAACATAAATCAAGGTGCTAACAAAATATTATGAGAGGTACACAGTAATTTGGGGTTCCCTGGTGGCTCAGACAGTAAAGAATCTGCTGCCTGCAAAGCAGGAGACAGGTTTGATCCCTGGGTTGGGAAGATCCCCTGGAGAAGGGAATGGCAACCCACTTCAGTATTCTTGCCTGGGGAATTCCATGGACAGAGGAACCTGTTGGGCTACAGTCCATAAGGTTGCAAAGAGTCAAATACAGCTGATCGACTAACACTTTCACTTACACAGCAATTCACAAAAAGGATCTTATATCATGCCCTAGCTTGGCTTATTCCAAAAATGGAAGGTCGGTTTAACATTTAAAAAATCAGTGTATGCTACCACGTTATCAAAATAAAGAAGAAAAATTTTATGGTCATATTAGTAGCCACAGAAAAGACATCTGATAAAAAAAATCAACAGAAACTTATAATAATAATTATGAAGACTTGTTAGCAAACTAATAATTGAAATGAACTTATTTCTTTGGATTAAGAGTGTGTGTTTTTTAAAAAGAAAGTTAGAGCAAACATCATACTAAATAACCAAACCAACGAACAACCCACTCAGCAAACATACACAATGCCCATCACACATAGTCACAGAGATATATGCTGACATGTTACATGCATAGATGGTCATACATACACACATAACACAGAATCACAGAGATATGCCACAGACCTGTCACCCACCACACAACACAGTCACACCCTAGCCCTGTCATCAGTTCAGTTCAGTTTAGTAGCTCAGTCGTGTCCAACTCTTTAAGATCCCATGGACTGCAGCGCACCAGGCCTCCCTGTCCATCACCAACTCCTGGAGTTTACTCAAACTCATGTCCATTGAGTTGGTGATGCCATCCAACCATCTCATCCTCTGTTGTCCCCTTCTTCTCTTGCCCTCAATCTTTCCCAGCATCAGGATCTTTTCCAGTGAGTCAGTTCTTCGAATCAGGTGGCCAAAGTATTGGAGTTCAATGTTCCAATGAACATTCAGGACTGATTTCTTTTAGGATGGACTGGTTGGATCTCCTGGCAGTCCAAGGGACTCTCAAGAGTCTGCTCCAACACCACAGTTCAAAAGCATCAATTCTTCGGCGCTCAGCTTTCTTTACAGTCCAACTCTCACATCCATACATCCTGTCATGATACACATACACACACACACTTTCACCACAGACACAGATTCACAGATTCATCCCATTGCTATCATCCTATCTCTTCTCTCTGGCGCACACACATGGCCTTGTCACATGGTCATAGAAAAACACTCCAGCTCCATCATAAGCAACAGATAAGCTCATACAAAGCTTATGAATGTTGGCTTAAAACTCAACATTCAAAAAACTAAGATTATGGCATCCAGTCCCATCACTTCATGGCAAATAGATGGGATAACATTGGAAACAGTGGCAGACCATTTTCTTGGGCTCCAAAATCACTGCAGATGGCGACTGCAGCCATGAAATCAAAAGATGCTTCCTCCTTGGAAGAAAAGCTGTGACCAACCTAGACCAACCATATTAAAAAGCAGAGACATTACTTTGCCGACAAAGGTCCATCTGGTCAAAGCTATGGTTTTTCCAGTAGTCATGTATGGATGTGAGAGTTGGATCATAAAGAAAGCTGAGCGCCAAAGAATTGACACTTTGGAACTGTGGTGTTGGAGAAGACTCTTGAGAGTCCCTTTGACTGCAAAGAGATCCAACCAATCAATCCTAAAGGAAATCAACCCTGAATAGTCATTGGAAGGACTGAAGCTGAAGATCCGATACTTTGGCCACCTGATGTGAGTAACTGACTCATTAGAAAAGACCCAGATGCTGGGAAAGATTGAAGGCAGGAGGAGAAGGGGACGACAGAAGATGAGAAGGTTGGATGGCATCATCAACTTGACGGACATGAGTTTGAGCAGACTCCGGCGGTTGGTGAAGGACAAGGAAGCCTGGCGTGCCACAGTCTGTGGGGTCGCAAAGAGTCAAACACGACTGAGCGACTGAACTTAATTGAAGCTCATATAATGTATTTTACATGCAGCTAAAAAAACAAACTGGCCACTTTGTAGGCACAGATGCCTGCTTATACACACCTACACACCCAATTCCATCTGTCACAGGACATCTCAGCCCTGTCGTGTGCACAGTCATTCAAATACAATATTACCTTTCATGCAGTGTGACACAATTTTGGCTCTACCACGCGCACAATGTTCACACACAGCTCTTACACCATACCTGTCCCTCACCGTCACGGAAGGACACTCCGACCCTGTCCCATACCTGACTCTGCATCACACGCAACCAGGAAACACCCTCACCTGTTTTGACCACCCTTTCCTTCTTGTCTGTCACACCATCACTTCCCTCGCAGCTCGCGTTCACCTGGACAGCTACCCTCCTCTCACCCCCACCGCCGGCTGGGGTCCGAGTCCGCAAAGTCCTCCCTTTCACGCCCTACATCGATTTCTCTCTCCACTGGACCAGCTCAAAACCGGAGCCCAAGGACCACAAGAACGCTCTAAGGGGACTTTCGAGACCGCCTGTCATTCGCGCCCTGTGACCTGTGGGAAATGTAGTCCAGAGCCGGGAAAGCAGAAGACATCGGAAGCCCAAGGGCCCTGGGGTTTCCTCGCCGCGGAGTTTTCTGGGAGTTGTAGTCGGGGCTCATAGTGCGCAGGCGCCGGACCTGGCCATCCTTGGTCTTGGGTGCAAGAGGGAGTGTTCCAAAGCTAGCAGGTGCTGGACGATATGAGTGCCTGTGCACCTTTGCGCTCCGGAAGGCCCAGTGTAGGCTGAAGGTCCCTTCAGTTGCGCCAGCTCCTGGAGTCCCAGCAGGAGTGTGTGTGTGTTTGACTCTGTGTTGCTGTGACAGGCGAGGGACAGATTGAATGGCTGTGGGTGGGTGTGACGGTGTTCTGGAGCTGGTTCCTACAGTCAGGTCCTCAGAAAAACTGAAACGTGTTAACACAACCATTGATCTGGAGTGCCTCGGCCTGCAGTGGCTTGAAGCAAGGCTTCGGTTCCCGGCCAGAGAGCGAGGTCCAGTCCAGAAGGTGAGAGCACTGAATCCCAACTGCTATAGACCAATGGTCAGTGACAAGGTCCTCGCCCTTGAGCTTTGCAGAAAAAGAATTCTCACAATGATGGAAAGTAGTGTAACAAAGTATTTATTAGGAGAAAAAAAAGTACACTATATATGGATAGATGCATGGGCAGACTCAGTTGCTGCGTCACACCTTCGTGGAAGTTTGAATTACTTATATGGAGCATTTCTTCTGGTTTTCCTTGGCTAACCATTTTGATTTGTCTTGTTCAGAGTCAATATTTGGTGTATCTCAGGATCCTCCCCTCTGTGCATCTCTTAGCTAAGATGGATTCCAGCGAAGAGGCCTATGGGTAGTTAGCATCACTTAGCATCATTCCCCTTTTGACTGCCAAGGAGCCCTTCTGTGCATGTGTAGTTGGGGCGGTCTCCTGACTTGGAGAATGAGAAATATGTGGTCTCTTATCTTCTATCTGGGCAGGACCCAGCCTCCTCTCTCAATTATCCTGCCACTCTTGTCTTGAAGTATCTGCCCTGGGGAGGGCCGTCTACCTCCTGCCTCATCATTACAGTAGACCCTCAATATCTGCTGGGGATCCGCTGGGGATAGTGCTGAGGATGCTGAAGTCCCTTTTATAAAGTCGCATAGTGTTTGCATGTGGCCTAACCATATCCTTCCCTACACATTGTCATCTGTGGATTACTTGTATTAGATATTATTTACCTAATAACTAATGACACAGTTTTGATCCCTGGGTCGGGAAGATCCTCTGGAAAAGGAAGGGGTAGCCCACTTCAGTTTTCTTGCCTGGAAAATCCTGTGGACAGAGGAGCCTGGCTGGCTACAATCCATGAGGTTGAAAAAGTCTGACATGACTTAGTGACCACGTAACAACAACAAAGCAAATCCAAGTTCTGCCTCTTGGAACTTTTGGGAATTAAAAAAAAAAAATTTTTATTAATGCTTGGTTAAATCCACAAATGCTAAACCTATGATATGGAGGGCTGATTACATTTAAAAGTTAAATAGACTTAAAAGAAATATATTTAGAAAACTAAGGTAATAAATACTCAACACATCACTTCCTAACTATTATCTATGCTCTTGAAATTATGTCTGTTTTGTCTGTAGGGTGGAAATAACTGTATCATGGTATTCCACTGGACATCTCTTTCCAACTCCACCTTCAGTGATACCACATTGGTAGCTAGAAATTGACCATCACAGGACACTTAACACCATGGGAATTGGTAATTACTACAAATGAGGACTTGATGTATAGTTTTGTTGGTCTGGGGATGAGGGAGCTTCCCAGAGTCCTACCTCCTCCACCTGCAATGACCTTCTAGTGCCCTCTTTTGGTTAAGCTTACCATTGTGAGCTGAGGCAATTATTTAATAATGGGAACAAATGACTTACCATGTCTTCACTTGTTGGTGTTTACCTGCTAAGTCGTGTCTGACTCTTTGCAACTCTATGGACTGCAGCACTCCAGGCTCCTCTGTCCTCCACTATTTCCCAGAGTTTGCTCAAATTCATGTCCATTGAGTCGGTGATGCTATCTAACCATCTCATCCTCTGCCACCCTCTTCTTTTGCTTTCAATCTTTCCCAGCAACAAGGTCTTTTCCAATGAGTTGGCTGTTTGCATAAGGTGGCCAAAGTATTGGAGCCTCAGCTTCAGCATCAGTCCTTCCAGTGACTATGCAGAGTTGATTTCCTTTAGAATTGACTGGTTTGATCTCCTTGCAGAAAAATGAACTCTCAAGAGTCTTCTCCAGCACCACAATTCAAAAGCATCAATTCTTTGGCACTCAGCCTTCTTTATGGCCCTACTCTCACATCCATACATGACCACTGGAAAAACCATAGCTTTGACTGTACAGACCTTTGTTAGCAAAATGATGTCTCTTAACAAATTTCAAAAACAAATGTAGGTAGTATACAGTATTGTTGAGAATGTGGGGGAATGAGAACTCTCACAGGTAATGACTACAGTCTTTTTGCAATTCATCTGGATATAATTATTACAATTTCTGAAAGCAAAGCCCTAATAAAGCAGCATTTTTACATATAAGAGTCTGTTTACAAAAATTCTGACTTGAAAGAAGATGTGAATACAATAGAGCTTACTGAAGCCTTGCCTGTAATGCCAAAGAACTGAAATTAACCTCTGGTTAATCCTTTGAGGAACTGTTAGTCTATGCTGAACAACATGGTAACTATTTTTGGCTATTTAAAGTCATTAAAATTAAATAAGATTTAATATTCAGTTCTTTAGTCAAACCAGTTACATTTCAAATGCTTGTTAGTCAGTGTGACTACCAGTTACTGTATTAGAAATGTTGAAAGCATTAGTTGCTCAGTCATGTTCGACTCTTTGCGACACCATGGACTCTGTTGTTTGAATATTTAAAAACTAAAATCAACTCAATATTACTAAGTCCAAATACATATTTTTACTTGTTTTAAGAGATTTTATGCTGCTTCCTACTCTCTCAGATGCTTACTCTTTCTTGATATACTCAACCACTTTTAACTGAAAGACTTCACTTCTTACTGTTTTATCTCCTCACTGAAAAGCATTAGTAAAGGGAATTGACTAAAAAGTCAAACAGTGAAGAATTGTGGCATCATAAAATGTGAAATCTGTGAGATCAATTTAAAATTCCAATGGACTTCCCTGGTGGTCCAGTGGTAAAGAATCTATCTGCCAATTCTGGGGACATGGATTCAATCCCTAATCCCTAATCTGGAATGATTCCACATGCTGCAGGGCAACTAAACCCATGTGCCATAACTACTGAGCTTGTGCTCCACAACAGGAGAAGCCACTGCAATCAGAAGCCTGCACACTGCAACTAGGGAAAGCCTGTATGCAGCAATGAAGACCCAGCATGGCCAAAAATAAATAAAACCACAACAATAAATATTTTTGTAAAATGTATTTCTTTTTATTTTGTAGTGACAAAAGCAATGTCTGCGCATTACATAAAATGAGAAGAAAATACAAATAAAAGAACAGGAAAAATACCCTTTGTTCCACTGAGCCAAGTGCCTACACTGTCATCACTCTGCAGTAGAGAGTCCCAGGTCATATTTGATGCACATAATATGCATCAAATGCACAGGCTTTCCCCCATCATTCAAATATTTTGTACTGCAGTACCTTATTAAACAATGTATCATTGTTTGGATGTTAAAACTGTACCAACAAATTCCTTAATGTTGGACGTTTAAGTTGTTCCTGTTTCCCAATAGCCAATCCCAGATGACAGGACAAGGAAGACTACGTCAAAATAAAGAAATAAAAGACCCGAACAATGGGTGCTCTGAATTACCATTTCTTAACAACATGGACCAAATCCATGATTTTGACAAGACTATGTCATGGAATGATTTCCCCAGAGATAGCTGCAGGATTCACCCAGGGATGCTCAGATTTAGAAGCAGGTGCAAGTCTTCAGCCCCGGAGGAATCTGTGCCTAAGGAGTGATGAGTGGGGATAGTTGCTCTAGGGAGCATTGATCCACCCCGTCCTCCTGCAACACAAGGTTCCCAAATTTCTATCCAATATGGCAGCTCCCTCGGTCTTATTTTCTAGGTAGGGAGTGCTAGGATATAGAGGGGATATAAGGACAGAGGGGCCTGGTGGGCTACAGTCCATAGGGTTGCAAAGAGTCGGACATGACTGAGTAACTGAGCACACATTCATGCACACAATTGTACCTGAGAGAAAGTTTCAGGTTTTTTTTTGATACATAGGAAATCTATTAAAAAAAAAAAAAAGCTTTTAAGCCAATGAAAAAGCTGGCTTAAAAACTCATCATTCAAAAAACTAAGGTCACGTCATCTGGTCCTGTCACTTCATGGCAAATAGAAGGGATAACAATGGAAACAGTGAGAGACTTTATTTTCTTGGGCTCCAAAACTACGGGCAGACAGTGACTGCAGCCTTGAAATTAAAAGACGCTTGCTCCTTGGAAGAAAAGCTATGACAAACCTAGACAGCATATTAAAAAGCAGAGACATTACTTTGCCAACCAAGGTCTATATAGTCAAAGTTAATGGTTTTTCCAGTAGTCGTGTATGGATGTGAGAGTTGGACCATAAAGAAGGCTGAGCATCGAAAAATTGATGCGTTTGAACTGTGGTGTTAGAGAAGACTCTTGAGAGTCCCTTGGCCTGCAAGGAGATCCAACCAGTCCATCCTAAAGGAGATCAGTCCTGGGTGTTCATTGGAAGGACTGATGCTGAAGCTAAACTCCAATACTTTGGCCACCTGATGTGAAAAGCTGACTCACTGGAAAAGCCCCTGATGCTGGGAAAGATTGAGGGCAGGAGGAGAAAGGGACGACAGAGGATGAGGTGGTTGGATGGCATCATCGACTCAAAGGACACAGGTTAGGGTGAACTCCGGGAGCTGGTGACGGACAGAGAGGCCTGGAGTGCTGCGGTTCATGGGGTCGCAAAGAGTTGGACACGACTGAGCGACTGAACTGAACTGAACTGAACTCCGAACTACTCTCTCGGGCAAAGACCAGAAATTCTGACTGGCTCTAGAAAAGGCGCTTGTGATAGGCGGAGCCAAGTTGCATGCTGGGATGAAGGTCCACGTTCCCATCTTCCGGGGGATTCCCTGGCCCCGGACTACATTTCCCAGAAGTCTTCCGGCACAAGTCCTCTTCGGGCGGGGCGAGTTTGCTGAGAGCGCTTCGAAGTGCTGGGCTAGAGCCTCTGAGAATTTTCCGGCTCTTGTTTCCCATGAACCTCTGGGCCTAAACTAACCTCCGTCTCTGGGTCCCTTTCCGGTGTCTTCTAGATGTTTGGACTTTGCGCGGTGAGTTGGACGCGTCGGAGGAAGCGGTCAGCCCCGGGTAAGGGTGGGAGGGCTCAGCGGACTTCTCCAGCGCCCTGTCGGAAACGGCTGTGAGCGAGGGAGGCGCTCGAGGTGAGAAGGCCTGGGCGGCTGACAGGTTATGTGGTGTCCGGAGTCTCAAGCCTGTGTGTGAGCGAGTCGGAGAAAAATGCTGTGTGACAGGCGGCGTGACAGGGCCAGAGTGTGTTTCCCTAACGGTGTGCGAGATTGGGAATGTGTGACAAGGTGACGAGGTGCGTGGCCTTATTAGTACGTGTGGTTTGCTTTGGCGGGACGCTCTAGGTTCCCTCTAGACTCTCTTGGTCGCTGCCTGAGTTAAGTGACCACAAGAAAAGAAGTCCTGTATTAAGCCCTAGAATGTGTGTTTCCAGCAAGAAGACACAGACTAGTCTTGAGATGAGGATTTTACAATTTTACATCTGTAAGCGTCCTCATCACAGTCTCCTGGGAGGACGTGTAGGATTCCTCTTTGCGGGGCCAGCTTCATGTGTCAGCACCACTGCAACCACACCTCTGTCCCCAAGGACTGCGCTCAGCTCAGTTGCAGCTTCCCCTTTAATTCCGTTTGTTTGTGTATGGACGACGGCAGATGTGGCCCCGAAAAGTGTTTTGTTTGTTTTTAGTTAGGTCTCTCTGTGTTCCAAGGAATTCTGGTATCCCACGGTTTCTTCTCATCCCTTCCCGCCGCCCTTACCGACCCCCCCCCTCCCCACCCCCCTCCTCCTGCCCCATCCCCGGTGTTGCTGGGTTTCTGAGAAGACCCTGAGGAGCAGGAAAGAATTGTTGCATATTTTTTGTTGTTGCATATTTAGAAATCAAGGTTCAGGTGAATTTGTGTTTCTTTTTTTTATTCATAGTTCACTTTGTTTCTTATCTCTCTCTTGTGTCTCTTTTTTATGTCTTTATTGAATTTGTTACAACGTTGCTCCTGTTATATGTTTTGGTTTCTTGGCCGGAGGGATGGTGCTTGCACTCCTGGATTGGAAGGCAGGTCCTAACCACTGGACTGCCAGGGAAGTCCCAACATTGTTTTTAAATCATGAGAATTTTTGCTTTCCTTGACTTTAAATGTCTCCATTAGTAGTGTCTGTCCTGGGTCTTCTGGTGAATGACCCACCACGCTGATGCAGTCCTCTCCCCAGAGACCCCTTATTTTCCTTCCCCTCAGTTAGTAGCCATCTGTTCATATGGCAAATTGTTCAAATCCTCGGATGCATTGGAAGACATTTTTCGAGGATTATACCCAAATGTTTTAAATTGACCATTCAGTGAAGAATGAGAATGGTGTAGCCACACTTGTTAAGTATCTACTCTGTAGGAAATATTGTTGTGTTTATGTGTGTAGATTTTCTTGCTCTGACTTTGAAGGAGACAATTTGTGTTCATTCACAGGAGAATCTTGACAGTGAAAGTGTCTCACTGTAGTGAGCTACAGCTACAAGATGTTGAGGAGCTGGTAGGTGTCATTTGTTTCAGACTCACTGATTTTCAGTGTTGGGCCTGTTGGTTCAGTTTTCTTCATGACTGAATTCCCTATCACTCAATTTTTTACATTTGGAAATATCTTTATTTTTCTGATTGGGCTTCCCTGGTAGCTCAGCTGGTAAAGAATCCACCTGCAATTAAGGAGACCCCAGTTTGACTCCTGGGTCAGGAAGCTTCCTGGAGAAGGGATAGGCTACTCACTCCAGTATTCTTGGGCTTCCCTGGTGGCTCAGATGGAAAAGAATCTGCCTGAAATGTGGGAGAACTGGGTTCGATCCCTGGGTTGGGAAGATCCCCTGGAGAATGGAATTGCTACCCACTCCAGTATTTGTGCCTGGAGAATTCCATGGACAGAGGAGCCTGGCAGACTACACTCCATGGGGTCACAAAGAATTGGACACGATGTGAACTGTGAACTTCCAGATGTTCAAGCTGGTTTTAGAAAAGGCAGAGGAACCAGAGATAAAATTGCCAACATCTGTTGGATCATTGAAAAAGCAAGAGAGTTTTAGAAAAACATCTATTTCTGCTTCATTGACTATACCAAAGCCTTTGACTGTGTGGATCACAATAAACTGTGGAAAATTCTGAAAGAGATGGGAATACCAGACCACCTGACCTGCCTCTTGAGAAACCTGTATGCAAGTCAGGAAGCAACAGTTAGAACTGGACATGGAACAGCAGACTGGTTCCAAATAGGAAAAGGAGTACATCAAGGCTGTACATTGTCAGCCTGCTTGTTTAACTTATATGTAGAGTACATCATGAGAAATGCTGGGCTGGACAAAGCACAAGCTGGAATCAAGATTGCCAGGAGAAATATCAATAACCTCAGATACGCAGATGACACCACCCTTATGGCAGAAAGTGAAGAAGAACTAAAGAGCCTCTTGATGAAAGTGAAAGAGGAGAGTGAAACAGTTGGCTTAAAGCTCAACATTCAGAAAACTAAGATCATGGAATCTGGTCCCATCACTTCATGGGAAATAGATGGGGAAACAGTGCGAACAGTGTCAGATTTTATTTTTGGGGGCTCCAAAATCACTGCAGATGGTGATTGCAGCCATGAAATTAAAAGACGCTTACTCCTTGGAAGGAAACTTACAACCAACATAGACAGCATATTAAAAAGCAGAGACATTACTTTATCAACAAAGGTCCGTCTAATCAAGGCTATGGTTTTTCCAGTGGTCATGTATGGATGTGAGAGTTGGACTATAAAGAAAGCTGAGCACAGAAGAATTGATGCTTTTGAACTGTGTTGTTGGAGAAGACTCTTGAGAGTCCCTTGGCCTGTAAGGAGATCCAACCAGTCCATCCTAAAGGAAATCAGTCCTGGGTGTTCATTGGAAGGACTGATGTTGAAGCTGAAACTCCAATATTTTGGCCACCTTATGCGAAGAGTTGACTCATTTGAAAAGACCCTGATGCTGGGAAAGATTGAGGGTAGGAGGAGAAGGGGACGACAGAGGATGAGATGGTTGGAGGGCATCACTGACTCAATGGACATGAGTCTGAGTAAAGTCCGGGAGTTAGTGATGGACAGGGAGGCCTGGCGTGCTGTGGTTCATGGGGTCGCAAAGAGTTTGACACGACTGAGTGACTGAACTGAACTGAGCAACTTTCACTTTATTTTTCTGATTACGGAGTTGGGTTTGTTGCAAAACATTCACCAATCCAGGAAATATATAGAGAAGGAAGTTAAAATTATATCCCATAGAGTTAATCACTTTTTATTTTGATATAGTTTTATTCAGTTGTTTAAGTCAGGACAGGCTCACTTCAGCACACCTTGACTAAAGCTCCTTTTTCCTTCTGCAGCTCTGGTTTTTCTGGACTCTGTGCTTCACCAATAGAGGAACCCTATGGAGCACTAATTAGTTCCTGGGATTCTAGAATCATGACTGAAGTAAGTTGGTATTTCTTTATCCTTGACATGTTGTGATTTTTAGGTCATGTGGATCTTTTCCTGAATTACCCTAAAGCTTTCTACTTAACAGAACCCCCTCCCTGAACCTCCTTCTCAGTTCTTCCTGTTCCAGTAAAAGGTGATGCCAAACTGCCCAGTGTTTGCCCTCTGTGCCATTTCCAGTCAGTGCCATCATATTCATCGACCACATGACTCAACATCTCCTGTGGCCCAGTCTTCCATCAAGAGCAGTGAAAGGATGGAGTCCTCTAAGGCAAATATTTGAGCATCTGTCCAAGAATAACACAAAGAAATATACTGAACAATCAGCTTGCTTTTATTTATATACTAGGAAAACCAACAGTAGGTTGAGTTCATCATCTTTCAAATGGACGAAGAGGATTCATATAAGAGAAAGAGGAAAGAGGAGAGAATGAAAGACTTAAGACCTTTGGAAAGCAACAGTTTTCCTTTTGCAAGCCAAGGTGCTGATTAACTCATGTTCTATCTAGAAAAAAGGATAAAGTTCCCCTAAAAGTTTTCCTTTTTCAGGTTAATATGCAGCTATCAAAGAAGCGGGTCAGGGTACTCTGCCCTTAGCCAGCTGAATGGTCACACATGAGAACAGTTTCAATTGTGTATTCTCTGGTAGAGCTTTGGTCTTTAACTGGCACAGATCCATAGCAGGCTGTCTTAGGCCTTGCCTTTTGTTATTCCATCTTTGGTCAGCCAGGGCTGCCCCATTTCCCTTATTAGGATTTCTCATTCCCATGACAAATCTGGTGTGATGAGTTAGTGATGAGGGTTCCTTTGGATCACACAGGAAAACTTGGAACTTCTACATAGACCTGAGTTTTCCAGAAAGATAAGATGGAATTTGGGATTTCTCAGTTTCAGCTTCAGTTTGTGTGAGATCACATGTTTTGCAAACTTTCAGGATTAGGGAGTGAGTGGTTCTTTCCAGGGATTCCCTTATCAATAAACACCAGGGTCAAAGTCCATTTTGTTATTGACCAGGTTGTGACATCTGTGTCATGTCTGATCCTCTATCAGTATCTTCCAACTCGAGAACAAGGAATGTGTTAAACGATGAATGGTTGATGGTATCACATAAGAAGAGGATCCAGATTCTTAAATACTGGATGATAACAGACTCCTGGAATTAAGAAAATCTTTAAAAGTTTTGTTCACTCTAAATGTATAATAGTTATTAATCTTGTATATTCATATGATGAACTGAATTGCATCTAATAAAAATGTTTTATGTATTTAATTCATCACAATAAGAAAAAAATGCTAACCCCAGGGAACTATACTCAATATTTTATAATTACCTATAAGGGAAAAGAATCTGAAATCCCTGTGCTATATACCTGAAACTAGCACAATATTCTAAATCAACTATACTTCAGTAAAAAATTAATGTAAGTTATAAGAAGAAAAAGGAAAATGCCTATGATATAATCTAACAGAATGATTCCCTTGAGGTTTAATGGTAATCCTTAATTTAATGGAAATCATTTTTCTAAAATAAGAGATTTTATAGTACATTTGGGGAAAAAGGTGGGGTTTTTTTTGTTACTTTTTTTAAAGGGACAAGATGGTATAGCAATTCCTATATATAAAGAATTTACGAAGTGGGCACATAGCAGGTTGTACGTTTGTATACACACCCATAAACGCCCCGTCCCTTCCCCCAACACACTTTTCAGTTAATAGAAGAGAAACTGGGATTATTTTATGCATATCAGACAGATCTGGACAGCTGAGTTATCTCACAGTATACAGGAAGTTCTTTCTGCTATAACAGGTTTCTTCTTGAACATGTAGACACTCTGTTTTAATCATACTAATTTCCTTACTTTTTCCTATCCATCTGTTTCACAGAATTCCAGCTGACTTGGTTGCTATATTTTCCTCTTATAGTTTATCCTTTATACTCCTCTCTTTTTTCCTCTTGGAAATATTTTCTCAATTAATTTCACAAGTAACGAGTGGGTTTTTGGTTTTAGGGCTTGGTGACATTCAGGGATGTGGCCATTGACTTCTCTCAGGAGGAGTGGGAATTCCTGGACCCTGCTCAGAGGGACTTGTATGTGGATGTGATGTTGGAGAACTACAGCAACTTGGTCTCACTGGGTAAGGTCATATGCCTGAAATAATATAGATTCTTCTCTCTGCAACATCAGCTTTCTCCACTGGGAATTACGGGGCTGTTTTTTTAAGAAACCAGGTGAATTTCTCCTTCATGTTCTCAAAAGAATGCTTTGGTATTCATTGGCTTAGAAATGGGTTCATTGAGCACCTTGATCATCCCATCCCTCTGTGAGCTTCAACCTTTCTCTGGCCTTTTCTGCAGTAGCCTCTCTTCAATGACCAAGAAGCTGGATTTATATTATGGGGCATATGTTTATTTCATAACTACTGTCAGAGAAACCAGATTTCATACTGTGTTTAACGTCAGCATTTCTACAGGCGATCTCTGTCCTTGCTAGTCATGGTGTGGTTCTTTTGTGTGAGGGACCATAGAAAGGCCAGAGCCGAGTTAGTGAGAGAGAGAGTACCCAGAAGTGAGTGAGGGAGACAGGCAGGGCCCAGGTAACAGGCTGTGGTGTTGGTTTCGTGGAAAAATGTGGATTGTTCTGTCAGTGATTAGAAGCCATGATTTGGTTTATGTGGGGTTTTAACTTTTTCTATTTTTAACTGTTACACAAACACCTATCATCAGCTTCTTCTCGGGTTTGTTAGAAATTGCAACTTGTTAGATCCTACCTCAGCATCTGTATTTACTCATGGTCCACTGGTGATTTTTATTCACCTTAAAGAATTGCTCCCCTTTGTTATATTCTGACCCACAAATGGGAAGTACAGCTAGAAACAAAATCCTGATACACTATGGCTTTCAGAAGAACCTCTCTAATAGAGTGGCAGATTGAATGAACAGAAATTCATTGCATACTAAATGAACATGTTCCTTCACTTCCAACATATTTGAAGTTGAAAATTACAATCTGAACTTTGCACTTTATGAATTTAAATCCTACACTGAGTTAAATTCTAGAAATGTCTCACAAAACTTGTTTTCACCTTAGCAAAATAACAACAGTAACAATAATAACATTAATAGTTAACATTATGCTTACTAAAAACCAGGCCCTGTACTAAGCAGAGCAAATACATCAACGTTTTTAACTTTTACAGCATCCCCATGAGATAGGTACTATTTTTAACCCTTTTTATATATGAGATTACTGAGGCACACACAGTTTAAATGACCTCCCAAGGTCATACAGCTGGTGGGGACAGTGGGCACAGTTGAACCTAGGAAGTCTGGCTCTAGAATCTGTGTTGTAAAACCACCGTTAAGTGTTCTGTTTGCTCAAAAGAGGTAGAACCTGAATGAGCCTAAAACAAGGTCATTTTTCTACTTTTATATGATCTCATGTTCTTCATTCCCACCATTTTTCTCTTCTCTGGAGTCTTTATCAATATTATTTTTACCTCTATTGCAAATTTAACCAAATGCTTTGCACTTATAATTAAAAAACAAATCTCTGCACCATTTGAGACTTCTTTTCCTGCCAGCAGACACTCCATTTCTAAGCCAGATATAGCAGCATTATTGGAGCAAGGAGAAGAGCCCTGGATGATTGTTGGGGATGTCAGTGGGTGCAAGAAGTTAGATCCCAGGAAGGCAAAGGCAGGAGGGAGCCATCAGCGCAGGGAACAACCTCACAGGTCACACAGGAGGAGAAAGGGAACAGCTGGGATGGTGTTTGGAAGTTCCTTATGAAGGACCAAGGCCTGCGGAGTGAAGGCTTGACACCTGGGAGAAGATAGAGATCTCAGTTTGAGCTACCAGAGGAACTTCATATTGATCTCATTTCTGAGGCTTCCTGTTTCTCTTCTTCTATTTCCTTCCTATTTCAGTGAGGAATTCTTTTTTGTTCCCGTTGGAACCATTTTACTTATATGTTGGATGCAGCTATTTTCCAGCTGTTTAGCATTTGTGTATGTGAATGAATATACATCCTCGTTCATCAATTCACCACATATTTAGAGTTCCTACTCCTAGCCAGGCTGCATACTGGGCACTATTAATGCCAACAGGAACAAGATTGATAACTTGCTCATTCTTGCGTGCTTTGTGTCCTTGGGGAGAAACATAAATAAGTAAATAAATAGATAAATAGTATCATGTAATGAAACATGTTGTTCATGAGAGGCAGACAGCATAAGAGAACAGAAAATGATGGGAACTGATAGAGCTAATTCAGATAAGGGAGTCAGGGAAAGCTTTTTTGAATAGAAATGTGAAGTCTAGGATCAGGTTATATGAATACCTGGGGGAGGAACATTTCAGTCACAATGAACTGAAGGGCAAAGGCCCTGAAGATGGTAAGGATATTGGAAGAACTCTAATTAGAGTTAGTAAACTCTAAGAACTCTAAGTAGAGTTAGTAAAGGAGTGTGTACTAAGAAATTGGGTCCCGGAGATAAGCACAGGCTAGATAATATACAGTTGTGTTGTTGTTTTGTTAGAAATTTGGATTGTTTAGTTTCAGTCTGAAACAATTAATTCATCTTTCCTTGATTTACATACCTTATTTCTTAAATAAAAATTTACAATATTATGTTCCAAGTGTATAACAAAGTGATTCAATTATATGTATGTATGTATGTGTGTGTGTATATATATATATATATATATATATATATTTCAGATTGTATTCCATTATAGGTTATTACAAAATATTGACTATAGTTCCCTGTGGTATACAGTAAATGCTTGTTGCTTTTCTATTCTGTGTATAGTAGTTTTGTTAATACCATACTCTTAATTTCTTCCTCCCCTGACTTTCCCCTTTGGTAACCATAAGTTTCTTTTCTATGTCTGTGAGTCTGTTTTCGTTTTGTATCTAGATTCATTTGTATTATTTCTTAGATCCACATATAAGTGTTGTCTTATAATATTTATCTTCTTCTGTTTGACTTACTTCACTTAGTATGATATTCTCTAGAGCCATCCATGTTGCTGCAAATGGCAATATTTCATTCCTTTTTATAGCTGAGTAATATTCCATTGTGTGTATATATGTCGTATCTTCTTAAACCAGTTGTCTGTTGATGGGCATTTGGGTTGTTTCCATGTCTTGGCTATTATAAATAATGCTGCTGTGAATATTGGGGTGCATGTATCTTTTTGAATTAGAGTTTTTGTCTTTTCAAGGTATATGCCCAGAAGTGGGATTACTGGATAATAATAATTGCTCTATTTTTAGTTTTTTAAGGAACCTCTGTTTTTGTTCTCCATAGTGACTGTACCGTTTTACATTCCCACCAACAGTGTATGAGGGTTCCCTTTTCTCCACACTCTCTTCAGCATTTATTACTTAGAGACTTTTATGATGGCCATTCTGACTGGTATGAAGGGGTGCCTCATTGCAGTTTTGTTGTGCATTTCTGTAGTAATTAGTGATGTAGAGCATTTTTTCATGTGCCTGTTGGCTATCTGTATGTGTTCTTTGGAGAAATGTCTATTTAGGTCTTGTGCCCATTTTTTGATTGGGTTGTTTGTCTTTGTTAAGTTGTATGAGCTGTTAGTATATTTTGGAAATTAACCCCTTTAATGAGGCTTTTATGAAGAGGGATTTTGAGGCTATTAAATATTGTATTCCTCCTCAAACTTTCAGTTTATTCATATGTTGGATTTCTAGTCAGCTGGTTGTAATTTGTTCTTCCCATTATTTATTTTGAAGCTCAAAATATATGAGCTGGTCCCAGATGTGATCCATAGGAACCCTCTAAATAGTAGCTTCTGTGTCCTTTGACATGTCTCCATCACATTTAGAGCACCTCCTTATTTTCTGACATAACTCCATGTTCCAGCCCTAAAGTCAGCCTTTTCTTCAAGGTGCCCTGGCTCCTTTTAGTTGAGAATGGTATTTAGAAGCCAGAATGTGAGTGCTAGATTTGCTCATTGCTGCTGGGGAATGGCTGTCCCTAGGCCCTCTCAGTGGACAGAGTAGGGAGAGAATATGTTTATATGCATGCATGCATATATGTACACACATTTACATCTATACCATGAGTTCACACAGATATCTCCAGTTCCTTTTCAACACTACAGGTTTCATTTCAGCTTATTCACCTTCCATATTTCTAACTCCCTTTTCTGAAAATGAAAAACCTGGCTTTCACTATTAATGTATTTATAGTTGACCTTTGAACAACATGGGTTTGAACCATGCAGGTCCACTTATATACAGATTTTTACAGAAATAGACAGTTGACTCTCCATTTCCACAGGTTCTACATCCATGGAAAAGGAGGGCCAACTATGGGACTTTGCATCCTTGGGTACCTGAGGTGGGTTCTGGAACCAGTGCCCCAAGACACCAAGGGATGCCTGTACTTATTTGACCAAACTCTCTGTGAATAACCGCTCTTCTGTTACCACCACCACCACCTTGATCGTGTGATTGCCTTTCTCATCCCACTTGGGCTGGGACAACCCACGCCAAGTCACTCAGCACATGAACACTTGTCCTTACCTTGCTTGCATTCTGACTCCTGACATGAGACGGCCCTTTTACACTGTGACCATCCTCATGCTGGTTGACCTTCAGATCCTGCTCTGGGCCTTATTTTATTAAATCCTCATCCTTGAGGATGCTTTTTGAAAATATTCTGTGTGATGAAATGGGAAGTCTTCATTAAGCTCTTCTGCTGTATACTGAAGTGTAGTGGTTACCTTGCAGGAAACTGCCTGTGTCGTTGTTTGAATTATGAGTTAAACAAGCTCCTTTTTTCCTGGAACACCTTTTTTTTTTTTCCCTTGAAAGAATGACTGACAGGCAGACTAGACTATGGTTGAAGGCTTGAGTAGTTGGAAAACATTTTCTTCTAAATGAGCATGTCACTTTAGGAACAACTAAGAGTATTTGTTGCCAATGATAAAATTTAAACTTTCAAGTAAAAATTAGAATTATGTGAAACTTATATCCATTATTTTGAGCTTTACAGCTTCCCAATAAATATTTTTCTGATGAGGTAGATATATTATTAACTTATGGTTTTCTTTGCTATTATGTAATGAAATATGGCAGCATTTCAAACATCTGCATAATTCAGTGAACCGGTATTTTTCAAATGACCAGTGCATGATGTTACAGAATTATTCATGGATAAAAATATTCATCTAAAGTGCAATGAATTCTGTAACATAGTGTGAAAAGTTCATGGGTATGGTTGCATACTCCATGTTGGAACTAACCTTTTAAGAAACCATCACTTCTCATGTTTTACTGTATCAAAGAATAGCATCCACTATTACCTAAACAAGTTCGTAGAATATTCTGCTATTTTATAATTACGTATCTGTTAGAGGCTGGATTTTCTTCATATGCTGTTTTCTTCAGTGCTATTTCTTCAACCAAAATAGCATTGCCACAGTTTGAATGCAAAAGAATCCAGCTGTCTTCTGTTAAGCCAGATATTAAAGAGACTTACAAAAAATTTTTAAGTTATTCATTAATTTTTTTTGTTTTGGAATTTTTATTCCAAATATGATTACTTTTCATAAAATATGTTATTTAACATTAATGATTTATTATTTTTACATAAATTAATAACTTTAAATTTCTCAGTTTTAATTTCTAATATGGTTAATTTCAAAAGATATAACCTACATAAACAAAAGCTTTTTTTGGGTCCTCAATGCTTTTTTTTAAAACGTCTAAAAAGAAGTTAAACTTCGGTTCATTTACTATCACTGTTGAGCCTTAAACAAAAACATTCAAATACCAAGTAATTATAATGCAAGCTCAATTCAGATTTATTGAACTACTTATTGAGGCTAAGTTGTACATAACTGTACTCCTTTCAGTTTACATTCGGTCATCTCAAAGTAATTTTAATATTAGGTTGGTCAGTTTAAATACTGGCTTCCTTTTGGGTATACACACAATCTTTACATCCAAATGTTATTGTATACAAAACAATAAGAAATTATTAAATAAAGTAGCAATAGTCAGTGCAGTTTAGGCCTGTGCCCAATTATTCTTGATTAAAATTACTTCCCACAATCATTTCCACAGTACTCATCCACCACTTATTAGCTTACCAAAGTATTACACAATCACCAATAGGCAAAACCACTAGATTTGTATACTTTGTATTGCAGATATACTTATGCATGTGCAAGCAAGGGGTTCACCAATATCGAAGAGTGTAAGAGTCTACTGAGACCAAAGAGTTTGAGAACTATTGCTCCAGAGTATGGTTATTACTTTCAATATATGGTCTTTGATAGGCCTCAAAGTAAATGCTTGGAAGTGTTCATTGAGGTCTTTCCATTTGAATTGGGTTGACTTCCAGTGTGCAACCTCTAGAATCTCTGATTGTAGTCAATACTCCAGGCACCTTGTGAATGCATAACATTTGGCTACAGATCAAGGGAGAACCCCAACATACGTTCCTGGGGCTCCTTTGCATGGCTTCTTCCTTTGATAAACCTTGAACCACAAATTCCACTCACCTTAGCAGCCCTGAATTCAGATCCTAATATCCTTTGCCCAGTGACTTGATTGGTGGAAGGGCACATTTTGGCTTAAGAGACTGTTTACAAAGGAAGATGATGAGGAACTTGTTAAAATGACCTTTGTGGAATCCTCCAGAAAACTGTCAAATCAGAACATGATGATGACAGAAAACAACAAAATTCTGTAAAGCAGTTTTCCTTTAATAAAAAATAAATTTTTTAAAAAAGGCCAGAAAAAAGAGAACATGATGAGATCACAAGAGCTGAAAAATCACAAATGAATTTGTTGTTGGACAGGAGAGAGGCCTGTGCTTAGGAATTCATTAAGTGTCCTGATTTAGTACACTTATGAGTATTATTTTCAATTTGTCTTTACTTCTAGTATAAAGGACTTTTTTTTCTGGTAAAGGGAATAAAATGTTGTGGTTTTCTTGTTTTCTTTTAGATTTGGAGTCGACATATGAGACAAAAAATACATTTTCAAAAAAGGACATTTTTGAAATAAATTTTTCCCAGTGGAAGATAAAGGAAAGAAGTAAAACCCTTGAGCTCGAGGCATCCATTTTCAAAAATAACTGGAAGTGTAAGAGCAGATTCAAGGGGCTCCAGGGACACCAAGAGAGATTCTTCAGTCAAATGATAATCAGCTATGAAAAAATGCTCGCTTACAAAAAGCATGAATCTCTTATTGCACATCAAAGAACTCCTAATCAAGAAAAACCCTACATTTATAAGGAATGTGGGAAGGCTTACAGTCATGGCTCAAAACTTGTTCAACATGAGAGAATTCATATAGCTAAAAAACATTTTGAATGTAAAGAATGTGGGAAGGACTTTTTAAGTGCCTATCAACTCACTGTCCATCAGAGATTTCATACTGGTGAGAAACCTTATGAATGTAAGGAATGTGGGAAGACCTTTAGTTGGGGATCAAGCCTTGTTAAACATGAGAGAATTCATACTGGTGAGAAACCCTATGAATGTAAAGAATGTGGGAAGGCCTTTAGTCGTGGCTATCACCTTACTCAACATCAGAAAATTCATATTGGTGTGAAATCTTATGAATGTAAAGAATGTGGGAAGGCATTTTTTTGGGGCTCAAGCCTTGCTAAACATGAGATAATTCATACAGGTAAGAAACCTTATAAATGTAAAGAATGTGGGAAGGCCTTCAGTCGCGGCTATCAACTTACTCAGCATCATAAAATCCATACCGGTAAGAAACCTTATGTATGTAAAATTTGTGGAAAAGCTTTTTGTTGGGGCTATCAACTTACTCGACATCAGATATTTCATACTGGCAAGAAACCCTACGAATGTCAGGAATGTGGGAAGACCTTTAATTGTGGCTCGAGTCTGGTTCAACATGAGAGAATCCATACTGGTGAGAAACCCTATGAATGTAAAGAATGTGGAAAGGCCTTTAGTCGTGGCTATCACCTTACTCAACATCAGAAAATCCATACTGGTGAGAAACCTTTTGAATGTAAGGAATGTGGGAAGGCCTTCAGCTGGGGTTCAAGCCTCGTTAAACATGAGAGAGTTCATTCTGGTGAGAAATCTTATGAATGTAAAGAATGTGGAAAAACCTTTGGTAGTGGCTATCAACTTACTCGACATCAGATATTTCATACTGGTGAGAAACCCTATAAATGTAAGACATGTGGGAAGGCCTTTAATTGTGGCTCAAGTCTAGTTCAACATGAGAGAATCCATACTGGTGAGAAACCCTATGAATGTAAAGACTGTGGAAAGACCTTTAGTCGTGGCTATCACCTTACTCAACATCAGAAAATCCATACTGGTGAGAAACCTTTTAAATGTAAGGAATGTGGGAAGGCCTTCAGTTGGGGTTCAAGCCTTGTTAAACATGAGAGAGTTCATACTGGTGAGAAATACTATGAATGTAGAGACTGTGGGAACACCTTTGGTAGTGACTATCAACTAAGTGTTCATCAGAGATTTCATACTGGTGAGAAACCTTATCAATGTAAGGGATTTGGGAAGACCTTTACTTGTGGTGCAAGCCATGTTCAACATGAAAGAATTAATGATAAACCCTACAAATATAAAGAGTCTGGGGAAGCCTTTATATGGACAGCCTATTCAAATGGGGCAGTTGATGCTGGTGAAACTTTATGACTGAAGAGATGTGAAAGAATGTGTTTTTGTGTGTGTGTAGACAACTTACTTAATGTGAGAAGTCTTACTCTTGAGAAACCTTTTGAATGTAGGGAATGTGCAAAATCCTAAACTGTATGGATAATGGATATCAGAAAATTCATATTAGAAATATTTTGAAAATGAGGAATATGAAAAGGCCTTTCGACTTCTGTATGATCTTGAACATCTATACTGATGTGAAGCCATTTAAATGTAGGAAATGTGTAAAGATCTTTAACTCATGGTACAAAGTCTTAAGTGTTGGAAAAATTATGCTCATCAGAAACTCTTTAAGGGATATGGGAAGATTCTAAATTTAATTTGGTTCTTGCCTTGCATATCAGAGAATTCATACTGCTGTGAAATCCTGTGACTATAAAGAGTATGGGAAGACTTGTAATTATGGTAGACATCTTAAAATACATCAGGGAATTCATCCTAATGAGAAGCTGTTTGAATTAGAATTGTAGGAAGGCCTTTAGACAAGTGCTACTCCAACTATTGTCCAGAGACGTTTTGCCAGTCTATAAAATCATTGCCTGTCAATCATGAGATAAATGCAGAAAGTGAGAGTAAATGTTTGGAAACTTATAGAAATTTGATATTGCCATAACATTATCATTATCTTTTACAAAAGTATCAGTCAATGAGTGATTGGAAATTAAAAACAAAAAGTTTGTCCTTCCTCTATAAGTTGAGAGACAACACTCATACTTTTCATCTGGGTGGCTGTTATGATTTAGTGCCGGCATTAAAGCATATTAGTTATGATGAAATAAAAGAATTTATATACTCAGAATTTGACCCTTTAAAAATGACTGATTTCCAAAAATCAGTTACATCAGAACTGCACCGACAAATGTCTGTGGTTCATCTTGGTCATTGTTTTAATCTGCACCTCACCTCTATGTCCATTTTTGCAGATAGGCAATCCATGATATCTCTGTTCAGTTGTTTATGGTCTAGTGTTGACAGCATTATTCCACATAATTGTAATAATCAAATGTAACACAAAGCAGAATACTTTGGGTGTTTTAATAGAATATAGCATCACCAGTTAGTATTTTACTCCTCCTGGGTACCATATTTGCATGTTAACTAGGAGATACGGCGATAGTGCCTTATCCTACCATTTCTGAAATTGTAGGTCTCGGAAGTCACCAGTACTTAATAGTACTTGAGAAACAAAGGAAATTAATTCTCTGATTAAAGAAGCTTATGAAGCAGCATCTTCTAAAATACCCTCTTAAGGAACTACCAAAAGTACCTTATCAGCTTAATCAAAAGACTAAAGAGTAGTGAAAAAAATTATTCAACTGTGTTTAAGTTGGTGTATCTCAAACTTCACTATGGAAATACCAATTCTCATGACTTATTAACATCTTGAGGGGGTGAAACTGCATTAGGAGGTGCAACCATAACTAAAAGACAACTTTATCAAGTTGGAAATTTCAGTCACCAAGTCTGATTGTTTAGCTATGACAGGATGACAGCATCGTACTGTCAGTTGCCTTCTAATGTTTTCTCTTACTTATGAGTAAATATCTTTGTTGTGTCTAGGTAGGCATGGCTCCTGAGTTTTATCAAATGCCATTTTATCATCTCTTCCTGCAGTTGTATTTAATTTGTTATACTGTGAAAGTTATTTAAACTGACAGACTGTTTCACTTCTTCCTGCTTCTAGGTATACTCAGGTTAGCCATTGATGTGTGTGTGTGTGCGTGTGTGTGTGTTTTGGATGCATTACTTGATTTCACTTCTATTTAGAATTTTTACATCTCATGAGTGAGACTATATGATAGTTTTCTTTTAGAGTGTATTTTTTGTTTTTATATTGCGATTACCTGTTCTTTAAAATTGCATGACTGTATTGGGTTGTTTTGTTTTGAATTGGAGGTCCATAATCACTTTTCTAGTTTAATCTGTTAATTTGCTTGCCTTTGAATTTCTACTTAGGACACAACAATTTCACTGAATATCCAGCACAGTTCCTTTAAGGTATCTTCATAGTACCAGCCAAGATCCACATAAAAAGAGCATTCCAACTTAGTCCCTAATTGAAAATCTTTCAGTATGTGTTCTGGAAGATACCGTGTTGGGAAGTCAGAGTGCCTTATAGGACTGTTATAATTAGCCATGTCTTTCGGAGTATACACATTTCTTTCTGTGTATACTGGGAAGTAGAATTGCTTGAGTTTGTTTATGGGTATGTCCATGTTCAGCTTTAATAAGTTTAGTTCTCCTACATATTAATAGATTTCCAAACAAATATACCAGCTGGCACTCCCAACAGCAGTGTGTGTTCATATCCTTGACAATATGTGGCATCATCAGTTTAAAAATATATGTACATATTTTGCTACTGTGATAGGTATACAGTGGTACCTGATTGTAATGACTGTGGTTCACATTTCCAGTTTTCTGATTGTCTGTTGACTATTTGAATATTTTTTCAGTATCTCTTCGCTCCTTGCTCATACATCATTGGATGCATTAGGTGTGTCCAGTTTCACAAAGTATCTGCACAATTTATAGGACAGGATTTAACACCTAGGCCATCTTGTGTGTGCATTCATCCTCCACTAGACAGGGAGCTGGTTGATGGCTATGATGGAATCAGCTTTGTCTTTGCATCTCCAGCTCCCAGTATGATCCATGAGTTTTAGTTGTTTAACACAGTTAGGATACACTCATCAGAAATTAAAATAACCAAGGTGACTGAAGTAATGAGGAAGTATATTGAGGCATATAATATGATCCATTCTGGGCTGGTTGCCCTTTGTGCCTGACATGAGAGATTCTGTGGTCTCCACCACCATCACATTAGAGATTCTTTTCACTTCTCTCCTATATTGAGTTTCTAGTTCTCTGCTCGCTCCTCAGGTGGAAAACCTCCAGTTGCTTTCTTAGAAGGGGGTGATTTTTGAAATAACTCACATGGTTAAAAACTTTATTCTCCCCTTCTGTTTCTGATGTCTCATTTTGGCCAACAGATTCTTGGGCATGTTCTTTTCACGGTCCATGGCAGAAGCACAAAATGCTGAGCCAAAGCATCTTTAAAGTCTGTACACCCATCCTGATCAGCCCACATTCTGTTGATTAGACAAGTCAAGTGGACAAGCCCAACATTAACAGAGGCAGGGGTAAGCCATGTCAAGGGCAGATGGTAAAGGAAGAATTGTGGGAAAACAGTATAAGCTACCAGGCTCATAACAACATAGATGGCTTCCCTATATTACCTTATGGGGGTAACTGAGCAATAGTTAATCATTTCAAAGATAATATATCTCCATGATGTCAGCCAATGGAAAAATAGAAACATTTCCTATAACTATGCTCATAGTTGCCATATGAATTTATAAATTTACATCTATTTCTTACTTGTAAAAATAGTAAATTATCATGTATTAATATGGTTTAAATTGAGTCTTCCTTAGTGGCTCAGTGGTAAACAATCTTCTTGCCAATGCAAGAGAGGCGGGTTCAGTCCCTGGGTTGGGAAGACCCCCTGGAGAAGGGAATGGCTACCCACTCCAGTATTCTTGCCTAGGAAATTCCATGGACAGAGGAGCATGGCAGGCTACAGCCCATGGGGTCGCAAAAGAGTTAGACGCCACTTAGTGACAAAACAACAAATTGAGTCTTAATGATGACTTGTGGCAGAATGATTGTCACTAATATGTCTGTTTATGAATCAGTTCAGTCACTCAGTCGTGTCCGACTCTTTGTGACCCCATGGACTGCAGCACGCAGTCCATGAATAGTTATGCATAGTCGTGGAGTAAATTACAAGAAAAAGGAAGAAAATGTGTCAGAATTCTGTACATTAAGATGCTTTGTAATGTCCAAAGTTAAAGAAATTTCTCTTTCATACAGACTTCCTGAAAATGTGACCCCCACCATGTGAGCACAATTTGACAAAGAAATAAAAGGTATGGGCAGATAAACAGGTGTTCTTACTTTGTGGTGTTGTCTCACAACATGGAACTCCTCCAAATGACTATTATTTGGACCATAGTGCTGGACTGGGAGGTGCTCTAACAAAAGGTTGTGCAGGGTCCCACTGACAGCCTTTTAAAAGATGGAGGCTATTGGAAGAGGTCATCAAGAGGAGGTGACCACTGGTTGACCTGAAAGCTGGACCCTGGCAATTGGAGACTCCTCCCTACCCCCTTCCTTGGACTGTGCACTCTGCCCAATGTTCTCACACTAGGAGCCATTTCAAGGATGCAACCTTGAGATGCTAATGTGTTGTTGAGACCATCTGGACAGTTAATGTGACTGAACCCAGTTAAGGCTTCCCTGTAAACAGCTTGTGGCTGCCCAAGATAAGCCTCCTACATAAGTTCCCTTGCTTATTTACACTGCCACCTACCATTCTGGAGTGGTCTGCCCATTCTGTTGCCCTCCATGTACATGGGTCAGTTTTGAATTTCACCTGGAAACTCCTGAGTTTGCAAACCAACACCAAGAAGGGAAAGTGCTTGGAGACTTTGAGAGGAACTGGAAGAAGGTCAGAGGTGCGGGAGCATCACTCCTGGATGTGCACTTCATTTCCCTTTCCCTGAAAGCTTAGTTCTGACTTCAGTATCATTTGGCTGGATCCCCTCCCCTAAGAGTTCCTTCAAACAACTTTTGTAGGTTACATTCAGTGGGTGGCGTAATTGCTGAGCCCCAGCATAGCTGAGATTTTTTTTCTTTTTTGTGTGCCTTAGTCTGGGTTCTCCAGAGAAACAGAATTAATAGGTGATGATACATATACACTTTGCCAACAAAGGTCTGTATAGTCAAAGCTATGGTTTTTCCAGTAGTCATTTATGGATGTGAAAGTTGGACCATAAAGGAGACTAAGCGCTAAAGAATTGACGCCTTTGAACTCTGGTGCTGGAGAAGACTCTTGAGAGTCTCTTGGACAACAAGGAGATCAAGCCACTTAATCCTAAAGGAAATCAACCCTGTTAATCCAAAAAGGATTAACACAAAACCATACTGAGGCACATCATACTTAAACAGCTGAAAACTAAAGGTAATGAGAAAATCTTGGAAGCATGAAGACAGAAATGACTTGTCTTCAGAAATGAAGCAGAAAAATATAAAACAACACCCAGAATTCAGTAGCAAAGAAAAGAATCCATAAAGAACAAAGGCATTTCAGTAAAAGAAACAATGAAAATTTGTCATTAGCAGACATGTACTCCAAGAAATTAAGTTCTTCAAGCTGAAAGGAATTGATAATGGAAATTTAGATCATTGGGAAGGAATGAAGATCATGTGAAAAGGCAAATATATGAGTAAATAAAAAAGATTAGACTTTTTTGGTCTTAATTTCTGCAAAATACAAAAGACTTTAAATTTCCAAGTGAAGTGCTGATGTGACTTTATGGATTACTACTACTTAACTGCAAAAAAAAAAAAAAGTACTGATGCAATGGAGAGAGTTGGTGGTCAATACATGAATCAGAAGATTAAACATAGCTTCACTTATGTGCCCCCTGTTATTTGACAAAATATTGAGTACACAATATTGTCTATGAAGTTATCTTGTCACAAATGTTTAATCTGATACCTAATCAAGCCTCTAGACATAATGTTCACAGTAAATGCGAAGGTTAAAAAAACAAGCCCATCTGAAGAAAAATTAGCACAAGTCTAGAATGTGCAACATTATATGGGTTACTTCTGAGTCTTCAAAGAGTTTAACTCAAAAAAATAGGTGGACAATAAGTTCTTGACCAAAACAGACTCAAGTGTGATAATCATAAAATATATGACCTTAGTTTGTTTTGAGGTTTTAGAAAAAGTGAACACTTTTGAAAGACATTTCTTAAATTGGAGAAATCTGTAAATGGACTGATTATAGAACATTATAGGTCTAGTACTAATGTCTTTTAAGTGACAATGGCCTAATAGTCATGTAGAAGATAATCTTTAAATCTAGGAGTTGTATTTTTGAGTTGTATGTTGATTTTTTTTAGAGGTGAGGTGACACCTCACACTCTAAAAGCACAGCACTACAATATACTAATAGTATATAACATATATGTATATATGTGCAATATGTTATAAATAAGATAGCTGTGAATATATACATTCCTAGAGAGTGGAGATACACTGAATCTAGATGGAAGGCAAACCTTCATTATACCATTGTACCATTCATGTATATTTGAAATTTTTCAAATACTTGAGGAAAACTTTGTCAAGTCAACACCTCTCTTTTGGCTACCCAACTGTTAAATCTATAATTTCCATGAATTGTAGAGAATGTGAATTGTCTGTCACCTGTATTACAGAAATTACTGTAAGAAAATTTCTTCAACCCATTTTGTAATTTTTCAACAGCCATACACTCAACATTCAACAAAGGCATAGGGTTTCTTCCCATTATTCATCTTCAGGGGCATGAGCTCTGAATAAAAAAAATTTCCTGTTGAATACATTCTGTGGGATTTTTGTGCAAAATTAATGATCTGATGTGAAATACAGATGCGTGGTGATAGATTTTTAAAATATGCTCATAGGGTCTTCCTTCCATGTGAATTTATAGTAATACTAGTAATTATCATTAAAGAATGATTATTAATAGTAAGCAAATACTCTGTGCCAGACACCCTTCCAAGCATTTATATTTATGCTAAATAATAATCTTTAGCATAACGTAGTTAGGTGGTAGAAAAGTGATAATATTAAGGATGTGCCAAGGCTGAAGGCTTTCTGACTTTCATTAAATTAAGAGTTTCTCACCAATGTGAAATCTTTGATGTTGAGTAAGTTGAGAGCAACGAGTAAAGGCCTTCCCACATTCCTTACATTTATGTGGCTTCACACCAGTATGAATTCTCTGATGCTGAATAAGTCGCTCACTACGATTAAAGGCCTTACCACATTCCTTACATTCATAAGGTTTTTCACCAGTATGAACTCTCTTATGTTGAGAAAGACCTGATATAGAACGGAAGGCCTTCTTACATTCTTTACATATATATGGTTTCAAACCAGTATGGACTGTCTGATGATAAATTAGTTGAGAATTAAGTCTAAAGGTTTTTCCACATTCCTTACATTCATAAGGTTTCTCCCCAGCATGAATTGACTCGTGTGTTTTAAGGTCTCCAACACGACTGAAGGCTTTCCCACATTGTTTACATTCATATGGTTTCAAGTCACTGTGAATGATCTGATGTTGAATAAGGTAAGAATGCAGCTTAAAAGTCTTCCCACATTCTTTACATTCATGAGGCTTCTCACCAGTATGAATTCTCTGATGTTGTGTAAGTTGAGAGCCTCTACAGAAGGCCTTCCCACATTCCTTACAATCATAGTGTTTCTCACTACTATGAATCCTTTTGTGTTTAAGAAGGCTTGAGCCCCTACTAAAGGCCTTTCCACATTCCTTACATTCATGAGGCTTTTCACCAGTATGACTTCTCTGATGTTCAGTAAGTAGATAGCTGCGAACAAAGGCCTTTCCACACTGTTTACATTTATATGGTTTCTCACCAGAATGAATTTTCTTGTGTTGATAGAGACTTGAACGATGACCAAAGGCCTTTGTACATTCCTTACATATATAAGGTTTCACACCATGATGAATTTTCTGATGGAGACACATATGTCGGTACAACCTAAAAGTTTCCCCACATTCCTTACATTCGTAGGGTTTCAAACCAACATGAATTTTCTGATGTTCAGTAAGGTGAGAATGACGTCTAAAGGCCTTTCCACATTGCTTACATTCGTAGGGTTTCACACCAGTATGAATTATCTGATGTTGAATAAGCTGTGAATAAAACCTAAAGGCTTTCTCACATCCATTACATTCATAGGGCTTCAAATCAGTGTGACTTTTTTTATGTCTAATAAAATGCTGGAGAACTAGGAAGGCCTTTCCACATTCTCTACATTCATAGGGTCTCACACCACTATGGTCTCTGAGATGTTCAGTAAGATGTGCATATTTCCTAAAGCCCTTCCTATATTCCTTACATTCATATGACTTCTCTTTAGTGTGACATCTCTGATGCAGAGGAAGAGATGTATGTTTTTGGAATATCATTTGACTAAAATGTCCCACTTGAGATGCCTGTTGTCCTTCAAATTCATTTCTGCTCTGTGAGTCATTTCTGAAAATAAACCCCATAAGGTTGAAGGTTTTACTTTTCATTGTCTCCCAATGGTATGAATTTACTTCAAAACTGCTTTTTTCTGAAGACAATTCGTTGTTCTCAGTTGAGAAATCAAAGTCTGAAAGAAAACAAGAAAATGAACAAATGCTATCTTTCCAGTACTGGGGGAAATATAGTAAGAATAATGATAAAATTGACAAGTATATCTATTAGAAGTAAAAGGCCGTAAAATTCTAAATTACTGTGATAAAGTTTTTTAACAGCACGACAGGCTGAGAAAATTATGAAGGTTCACATGAGAATGTAACGTTTGTGAGTAGGCAAAGAGAAAAATCAGGAGTTCTCAATTAGCTGTGGATCAGAATTACCACAGGAATTTCTTACATATACTACCCTCCCCCTTTTTTATTTTGAGGGAGATGAAGTAGAAAAGAATAGCTTCATTGCTTTGCCAGGCAAAAGGAGCTACAGTGGGCTAAAGCCCACAAGACTGTGTGTACCAACCTGGAGGAGGCAGTAAGAAGTTTTATAGTAATGGTTCAAAGAAGGCATGATCAGCTTGTGGATATACTACCCTTTAGATATCCATTGAGACTGAGTGAGTCAAAATCTATGAGTAGGTCTTGATCAACTACATTTTAATATTTTCTATCAGATGGTTTTTCCAGTAGTCATGCATGGATGTGAGTTGAACTATAAAGGCTGAACTCCAAATAATTGATGCTTTCAAATTGTGGTGCTGGAGAATACTCTTTTGAGAGTCCCTTGGACTGCAAGGAGATCAAACCAGTCAATCTTAAAGGAAATTAACTCTGAATATTCATTGGAAGGACTGATTCTGAAGCTGAAGCTCTAATACTTGGGCGATCTGATGTGAAGAGCTGACTCATTTGAAAAGACCCTGATGCTGGGAAAGGTTGAGGGCAGGAGGAGAAGGGGGCAGTAGAGGATGAGATGGTTAGATAGCATCACCGACTCAATGGACATGCAAGCTCCAGGACATAGTGGAGGACAGAGGAGCCTGATGTGCTGCAGTCCATGGGGTCACAAAGAATCAGACATGACTTAGTGACTAAACAACAACAACAACCAGATGGATCTCTATATAATTTTTCCAAAGGTCTGTCTTTATCTTAGAATGAAACTCAAGCATATAACCATGAATAAGAAGACTCTGTCTTATTTCTACAAATTAATTTCAAGCCCTTGACATCTTTGTTCCCCCATATCTGACCACACTGCTTCTTTTCAGCTACTAGAACATATTGTGATATTTCCCATTGCCTGTGGCTTCACATGAATGCTTTACCTTTTAGGAAACCTCTTAGGTGGCTTCTGTAAATGACTACTTCCAGTTGTGGCAGGTTAGAAATCACTTCCTCAGAAAGGCTGGCCATGCTAAATGTAAGTATATTCATATCCTTTATTCTATATCCCAACACCTAATTCTGTCTTCATGATGCTTTTCTCTAGTACATATTGTCTCATTTATTTTACTTCTTATTTTCATACTCTAAAACTCACGTATGCATTCAAAATTTCTTCCAACTACTACTGAAAAACAAGTTGTATCACAAGGTATTACATAATTAACTGTAGAATAAAATACTTAATTAAAAGTAACTTGGATGAAAATCACAGTAAGTAAGGATTAAAGTCAAGGTCACTGGAGAAGGCAGCTGAGTAAAATAATGATCTAGTTTATAAAATTATGTGGCAATCACCAACTATCTCTCTCTGACTCTAATCTCCCACATCTTATTGCCTCAGTGGGTGTGTGCATGCTAAGTCGCTTCATTCGTGTCCGATTCTTTGTGACTATGGATTGTAACCTGCCAGACTCCTCTGTCCATGGGATTCTCCAGACAAGAATACTAGAGTGGGTTGCCATGCCTTCCTCCAAGGGATCCTCCTGACCTAGGGGTCGAACCCATGTCTCTTATGTCTCCTGCATTTGCAAGTGAGTACTTTGCCACTAGTGCCACCTGGGAAGCCCTTTATTGACTCAGAACTGTGAGATAAGTTCTCAAAGGATCTAACTTAAGTATAATTAGAATCCCAGAAGAGAGGAGAGAATGATCTAGTTTTTTCTAAAAACTGAACAAAGGCACTTCTGAGTAGAATCTATTAAATCACTGAAAGCCAACATTTCCCCTGCTATAAATTTTTTAAAAATACTCAAAAAGTTAATGAGCTTGATTCACCCTACCACTGTAAAAAATTACAAAGGCTCACTTGTAATAAAGAGAAAACCAGACTCTTTGTTATCTGTTCTCCATACAGGTAGATCAGCAATTAAAATATAATATTTATAGATATTCTGAACATATACATAATATGAAATTTGCTTTCTTTGCCAGTAGTTATGCAGAAAAATCCCAGGATTCAATCCTTTGATCATTTAGAAAAGGAAGCAACTACAGGATGGATCAGAAAGAGGTAAGAAGGTAAATGAAGGACAGGGGAAATGTAGGTGCTGAATGGAGGAGCCCATTTCCACCTAACAAAGCCCAAAATAGTCCTTTAAGAATATGGAGCAGAAATTTTGTGAGTGTGTTGGCACAGAGCATAAAATATGCAGTACAGAAAGTGGATATTCCAGACAGCATATTCTACATTATTCCAGGCAGATGTCCTTACCCAGTGACACCAAGTTAGTATAAATCTCCAACATCACATCTCTGTACAAATTCTTCTGATCTGAATTTAGGCATTCCCACTCCTCCTGAGAGAAGTGTATGGACACATCACTGAATGTAAGAGGCACCTGAAATGACAGATCCATGTATTATTTGTAAAAGTGGAAAAAAAAATTCAAGATGGAATATTGAGTTGCAGCAGGGGGCAATATAAAAACAAGTAAGCTGAAGTTAAAGATCATGACATGGTTAGATGAGAATAAATAAATTAGTGTATCTGAAGTACAGTGCCTCGGTTCAGTTGCTCAGTCATGTCTGACTCTTTGCGACCCCATGGACTGCAGCACACCAGGCTTCCCTGTCCATCACCAACTCCCAGAGCTTGCTCAAACTCATGTCAATTGAGTCGGTGATGCCATCCAACCACCTTCTCCTCTGTTGTCCCCTTCTTCTCCTACCTTCAGTCTTTCCCAGCATCAAGGTCTTTTCCAATGAGTCAGTTCTTTGCATCAGATGGCCAAAGTATTGGAGCTTCAGCTTCAGCATCAATCCTCCCAATGAATATTCAGGACTGATTTCCTTTAGGATTGACTGGTTGGATCTCCTTGCAGTCCAAGGGACTCTCGAGAGTCTTCTCCAACACCATAGTTCAAAAGCGTTCAGCTTTCTTTATGGTCCAAATCTCACATCCATACATGACTACTGGAAAGACCATAGCCTTGACTAGACGGACCTTTGTCGACAAAGTAATGTCTCTGCTTTTTAATATGCTATCTAGGTTGGTCATAACTTTCCTTCCAAGGAGTAAGCATCTTCTAATTTCCTGGCTGCAATCACCATCTGCAGTGATTTTGGAGCCCAAGAAAATAAAGTCTCTCACTGTTTCCCCATCTATTTGCCATGAAGTGATAGGACTGGATGCCATGATCTTAGTTTTTCTTGTTTTTTTTTTTAATTATTTTAATTGGAGGCTAATTACTTTACAATATTGTGGTGGTTTTTGCCATACATTGACATGAATCAGCCATAGGTGTACATGTGTCCCCCATCCTGAACCACTCTCCCACCTCCCTCCCCATCCCATCCCTCAGGGTTGTCCCAGTGCACTGGCTTTGAGTGCCCTGTTTCATGCATCAAACTTGGACTAGTGATGATCTTAGTTTTTTGAATGTTGAGTTTTAAGCCACCTTTTTCACTTTCCTCTTTCACTTTCATCAAGAGGCTCTTTAGTTCGTCTTCACTTTCTGCCATAAGGGTGGTGTCATCTGCATATCTGAGGTTATTGATATTTCTCCCAGCAATCTTGATTCTAGCTTGTGCTTCATCCAGCCTGGCATTTTGCATGATGTACTCTGCATAGAAGTTAAATAAGCAGGGTGAAAATATACAGCCTTGACGCACTCCTTTCCCAATTTGGAACCAGTCTGTTGTTCCATGTCTGGTTCTAACTGTTGCTTCTTGTCCTGCATACAGATTTCTCAGGAGGCAGGTCAGGTGGTCTAGTATTCCCATCTGTTTCAGAATTTTCCACAGTTTATTGTGATCCACACAGTCAAAGGCTTTAGCATAGTCAATAAAGCAGAAATAGATGTTTTTCTGGAACTCTCTTGCTTTTTCGATGATCCAGTGGATGTTGGCAATTTGATCTCCTGTTCCTCTGCCTTTTCTAAATCCAGCTTGAACATCTGGATGTCTCAGTTCATGTACTGTTGAAGCCTCACTTGGAGAAGTTTGAGCATTACTTTGGTAGCATATGAGATGAGTGCAGTTGTGCGGTAGTTTGAGCATTCTTTGGCATTGCCTTTCTTTGGGATTGGAATGAAAACTGACCTTTTCCAGTTCTGTAGCCACTGCTGAGTTTTCCAAAACCATCATACTCTACATCACTTTTAAATAGAGATCAATAACTAAATTTAAGCAACTTTTCAGATATACCAATATTTATAGCTAATAAAATAAGAACATATCATTTATACTATAGCCCAAATTATTTCTACATGCTGAAGCTTGGGGATTCTTTCTTTTAATGTTTTATTTTTTGGATGTACCATGCAGCATATGGGATCTTAGTTCCCTGACCAGGGATGGAAGCCCTGCCCCCTGCAGCGAAGCACGGAGTCTTAACCACTGGACCAGCAGGGAAGAATCAACGTGGGGATTCTTGACTAAAGAAGAATCCAAACAATTTTATCTAATTAGAGAAGGGCATCTATTATTGTCAAGACACAAGTATATTATATGTCAGATTATATCATATGTATTTCTCTTATTCTGACAAATTTACATTTTCATAAACATCAGGTTTTTCATAGACATCAGGTTTAATTTTTCTTAAAGTGTTAGGTTATTAATAATAACATATATACTATTACAGTATTTCGGCTGGATAAAAATCCTAACCTCTTCCCCACAGTTTAGTATTATCCAGCAGATGTGGTTTCCAATGATCTTCCTTTTTACAATCTCTTATTGAACTTCTGGTTCTTGAGTTAGAACACACTAATATGGAATGATCCCGAACAATACTGAATCACTCAAGACCAGCAATTTCTCTTCCACCACAAAATGGACCTCAGAACCCTATTCATTGCTCAGTGATTCCTTAGCGAGAACCCCACCTCTCTTTCTAGGAAGGGGCCAACTCCGTTTCAACCCAAACCTAAAAGCTTTTCAAAGCTGAGGTCTCATCCCACACTGAGACTGAGACCATTCATAACCAAATTCACCCTTTGTTGTTGTTCAGTCCCTACCTCATGTCTGACTCTGCAACCCCAGGGACTACAGCATGTCAGGCTTCCCTGTCCTTTACTGTCTCCTGGAGTTTTGCTCAAACTCATGTCCATTGAGTCAGTGATGCCATCCAACCATCTCATCCTCTGTTGGCCCCTTCTACTGCCTTCAACCTTTCTCCCTTATCTACCTGGAAAACCGTGGAGAAAGTTCTCCCTCTTCTGGTCAAAGAGGACCACCATTTTTATATAATTAAACTACAAACCCAACAAGGGAAGCTCAAGTATTTCCTTCAAGGTACTTTACCCCTTCACTGCTCCAACACTGCCCCCAAGAGAAGACTGAACTCATACAAGATAACATAAATTATTTGATGAAAAACTGAAAAACCAGTTCAAAAAAAGGAGCAAACAGGGAGGACACAATCATTCTCTCTAAAGGGAAAAAGTGAAAATTGGCTCAGAGATACAGCTTCCCTAGGAAGAAGGTTTTGGGCTAAAGAATGAAAGTATAACCTGAATTAAAAGCTATAATATTTCAGGAAGGAAATAGAGACATCTACTTACCGGGCCCATGGTTTTAGAACTGCCAATCGTTCTTAGAAGCTGAATCCAGAGAAGCCAGAGCTGAGGGAGGAAAAAGAAGCTTTGAGTCCCAGCGTAGCTCAGAACTCCAAAAATTGTTGAAGGTATGACAGCCTTTCTTTTTTCTTCTTTATTCCTGCTTCCCATCGTCCCTGCCACTCTTCCCCCTCCCGAACACATAAACACATGTCAGGGGATATGAGTAGGAGTCCAGACAATTCCGGGCTTCCTTGATAGCTCAGCTAGTAAAGAATTTGCCTGCAATGCAGGAGACTTGGGTTTGATCCTGGGTTGGGAAGATCTCCTGGGGAAGGAAATGGCAACCCACTCAGTAGTCTTGCCTGGGAAATCCCAGGGACAGAGGAGCCTGGTGGTCTGCAGTCCATGGGATCACAAAGAGTCGGACACAACTGAGTGACTAACTCACACACACACACACATACACCCCCCAGACAAATCCAAGCACCCTTTCTTATGCCTAGGAAACAAGCCACACAGGCGTCGATACACAGCAGGGGCTCTCTGAAGCAAAGCCAGTTCCAGACACACCCCTCTGGCCTATTTCTAATTCTGATCACACCACATGTACCCAGCCTGGGTTGTCCAGTCACAATGAGTAGGTCCTCCCAACCCTGGCAGTAGATCCAACCCTGGCAGCCCTACCTGCCAGGGTTGAGACCAGGCCATACAACATAAACTTCAGTAAGCTCATGGCCTCCCAGTGGATCTGGACTCTGCTACACAAAAGGCAGAAAACAGTAGACCAATCTGAAAAACTTAACTACTATAAAACTGCCTGCCCATGTGAAGCCTGAACTTGACCCTCAAGGTCCCCTGGGGTGACCAACCTGGGTTTTTCCCATCAGGATCCACTTTGCTTTCTGACATGAATCATTTCCTGTGCTCCCCCACATCCCCTACTCCAAGTCCACCCAGGGAGAGGTGAATTTATGCTCACTATAGCTGTATAGCAACACATAGATTTTTGCAACCTTCTATGTGATAGCTGCTCTATACACATTAACTTTTAATCCTAAAATGTAATTATTAACTCAGTTCAACAGATGGGGAAATAGAACCTCAAAGAAGTAAAGATATTTCCCCATGTAATAAACAGTAAGTAGAAGTGATGTGTTTTGAAACACATTTCTATAATTATAAACTCAACTTTTTTTAAACTGTTGTCTCTGACACCCAGCTTTTTTTGTTGTTCCATTGTATGAAATCTGAGCACAGGTAATTAAGATATCACCTGCCAAAAGACCTACTAAAGATGTTTTAAAGCAATAAAGAGTACCCTTTCACAGGTATTCTACTGTCAGATTTTAAGTTAATGATGCACCACGTGTTAGTAAGGTTGTAGGAAAACAAGAACCTTACGCTCACACTGTCCTGTCGACCTGTGAAAACCTACTGCAATGGAGACCTGTACAAAAAATATGCGTAAGAACAATTTAATGATGGAAAGCCATTTCAGAGACTTCATCAAACAAATAACGGTAAAACGTGCCTAGAAATGCATAAAGGAATATGATGGCAGACACTAGTTAAAATGGAAAAAAAAAAAGCTGGAGAAAAGTCTAAAGGTACTTAGATGGGTAATTAATTAAATAAAGTGTATTCATTCATATAATGGAAATTAAGTAAAGGGAATTCCCTGGTGGTCCAGCAGTTAAAAATCTACCTTCCAATGCAGGGAACACGGGTTCAATCCCTGGTAGGGAAACTATGACCCCACATGCTGCAGGGCAACTAACCCCTTGCACCACAACTAGAGAGACTTGTGCTGCTATGAAGATCCAGCACAGCCAAAATTAAAAAAAAAATGAAGTAGATATTTTAAATAATTGGGCAGATCACTGGTTCTCAACTGGGGGTGATCCTGCTCCTCAGGGCACACGTGGCAATGTTTGGAGACATACTAGGTTGTCAAAATGTGTGGAGGGAGGCTACTGTCTAGTGGATGGAGACCAGGGATGCTACTAACCACCCTACAATCCACAGGAAAGCCCCCCACAATAAAGAATTTTCTAGTCAAAAATATCAACAGTGCTAAGGCTGAGAAACCCTGACTATAGGCTTATTAAAGGAAGATAACATAATTCAGAGTGTCAATAATATATTATTCACAATGCCAGTATATGATAAAACTTAATGAAAATGCAAAGAAACAGGAAAATGTTACTGATAATCAAGAAAGAAAAGTCTCAATAGAAATAAACTCAAAGATAATCCAGTCAGTGGAGATAACAGACAAGGATTTGAAGATATTATGATTAACAAGCTAAAGAAAACAGAGGAAAAGATGAACAAAATGGAATGCAAAAGGAGTATATCAATAGAGGTTAAGACTCGTAAAAAAAGAATCACGTGGACATTTTATAGTTATAAAAATATATTACTGAAAATTAAAACTGTACGGGATGATTTAACAGCAGAAAACTGTTTTAATTGACATAAAGTCAAATTAACAATAATCTTATACTGAGAGAAAAAAAGAACAGAGCTGAACTTAAGAGAAATACAAGAAACTACCAAAATATAGAACTGAGCACCTAAAACAAAATAGAACAGAAAATTTATTTGAAGAAATAATGGACAAAAAACAGAGCAACTGTCATGAAATATCTTGATACATAAATGAATAAGCTCAGCAAACCTAACCAGTTGAAATAATGGAATCCATACCTAGGCACATCTTGGCCAAATTGTTGAGAAACAAAGTTGAAAAACATATGTTAAAAGTATGTGGTTTAAAAAAAAAGACATCTGTTATAAATAAATAAGAAAATAGTCCATATCTCAACAGAATCTTAAGCAGCCTGAAAAATGGAATCATGTCTTTAAAAAGTGCTAAAAGGAAAAACCCCGAGAACTCTGAATCTTCTACCCAGAGAAGATATCTTTCAGAAAGGAAGGTGAAATAATGATTTTTTTTTTAACAAAAGCTGAGAGAGTTTCTTATCAACAGACCCATAATACAAGAAATATTAAAGAACAGAAGTCAGGCAAAAGGAAAATAATCCTAGATGGAAGCATGAATGTGCAAAAAAGAAGCTAGGAAATATTTCGAGCTAAATGATAATGAAAGTATGGCATAACAAAGATGCAATCACACCAATGCTTACAAAGACATTTTTAGGACTTCCCTGGTGGCCCACTGGATAGGAATCTGCTTACCAAAGCAAGGGACACAGGTTCGATCCCTAGTCTGGGAAGGTTCCACATGCCACTGGGTAACTAAGCCTGTGTACCACAACTATTGAAACTGTGCTCTAGACCTGCAAGCTGCAACTTCTGAGCCCATGTGTCTAGAGCCTGTGCTCTGCAACAAGAGACTGAGTGAGTGAAAGTCGCTCAGTCGTGTCTGACTCTTTGCAACTCCATGGACTGTAGTCCATGGAATTCTCCAGGCCAGAATACTAGAGTGGGTAGCCTTTCCCTTCTCCAGGGGATCTTCCCAATCCAGGGATCAAACCCAGGTCTCCCGCATTGCTGGCGGATTCTTTACCAGCTGAGCCACAAGGAAAGCCCAAGAATACTGGAGTGGGTAGCCTATCCCTTCTCCAGGAGATCTCCCAACCCAGGAATCGAACTGACGCAGGAATCGAACCAGGGTCTCCTGCATTGCAGGCAGATTCTTTACCAACTGAGCTATCAGGGAAGCCCGTGGTCCGCAACAAGAGAAGCCACCACAACAAAGAGTAGCCCCCACTTGCAGCAACTAGAGAAAAGCCCGTGCAGCAGTGAAGACCTAGCATAGCCCCAAATAAAAATACATATATAAAATTATTTTAAAAAATAATAAAGGAGAAAAACTACTCAGTCATTTCATTAAATGCAGAAAAACCATTTTATAATATTAAACATCAGTTCATGATAAAAATCCTTCAAACTAGGAATGGAAGAGAATTTCTTTAATTTGATAAAAGGGATCTAGCAGAATAAAACTGGGAGGTGAAATATGGACCACTGCCCTGAGCTCAGGAACAAGGCAAGGGTACCCACTTTTACCACTTCCATTTAACTTTCTACTAGAAGACCTCTCTAATACCATAAGACAAAAAAGTGAAATGAAAGGTATGAAGATTGGAAGGAAAGAGGTAAAGCCATCTTTATTTGCAGATAACATGATTTTGTACATAGAAAAAAATTTTTTCAATTCTACAAGCTATTAGAATTAATACATGAATTTACTAACAAGTTTGTTGAATAAAAGGTCACAGTATAAACAAACAATTATATTAAAACAAAGTTATTGCAAATGAAATTTTAAAAATCCCAACAGTATAAAAAATAAGAAAAATATGAAACACTTTGAAATGAACCTAACAAAAGAAGTGTTTTCAACTTATAGACTGAAAACAAAACATTAAGGAAAGAAAGAAGAATTAAATAGATGGAAATTTATTTCATGTTTATGAACTGGAAGAATCAATTTTAAGATGACCTACTTTCTCTAAATTGATCTATTGATTCAATGTATCTAAACAATATTAGGAGTTTTTTTTAGAACATTAATAAAACTCATTCTAAATTTATACGGAAATGGCTCTGACAGTAAAGAATCCGCCTACAATGCGGGAAACCTGGGTTTGATCCCTGGGTTGGAAAGATCCCCTGGAGGAGGGCATGGCAACCCACTCCAGTATTCTTGCCTGGAGAATCCCCAGGGACAGAGGAGCCTGGTGGGCTACAGTCCATGGGGTTGCAAAGAGTTGGACATGACTGAGCGACTAAGCACAGTACACAGCTAAGAATCCAGAACAGTCAGGCCAAGTTTGAAGAACAAAGTTGTCGAATGTACATTACCAGTCATCAAGACATATGTATTATGTAATTACTGTAATTAAAACAGTGGGACTGACACAGGATTGACAAACAGACCAACAGAATAGAGTCCAGAAAGAGACTTGCACGAATATAGCCACTTTTTTTTTTTTACAATAAAAGTCTTAACTGCAAATTAGAACAGAAAGGATAGTCTTTTCAACAAATGGTACCAAAGCAATTGGTTAGCTGTATGGAAAAAATGGTTTTAACCCTGATCCTACCTCACACACATATATAAATTCAAGATGGATCATATGCCTAAATGTGAAAACTAAAGCTATAAAGTTTCTGGAAGAAGAAACAGGAAAATATCTCCATGATCTTGGGATAGCCAAAATTTTCCTCTTTTTTTTTTTGGTTTAATTTTTATTTCCACTTATTTTAGACTTAGAGAAAATTTGCAAGAGTAGTACAGAGGGTTTCCTGTATATCCCTCAACTTACTGTTGACATCTTAGGATGATTATCAAAACCATGAAATTAACACTGGTATAGTAGATACTATCAATGGCATATCTTCTTCAAATATCACCAGTTTCCCTCCATTAATGTCCTTTTTCTTTTCCAGGATCCTATACATGATCCCACATTGCATTTGGCTGTTATTTCTTCCCACCCCACAATATTTATTTATTTGGCTGCACTGGGTCTTAGTTGTGGCACGTGGCATCTTTAGTTGTGGCATGCTAACACTTAGTTGTGGCATGTGGGATCTAGTTCCCTGACTCGGAATTGAACCTGGGCCTCCTGTATTGGGAACAGAGTCTCAGCAACTGGACCATCAGAGAAGTCCCAGGCTGTTTGTTATTTCTCCTCAGTCTCTTCCCGTCTGCACAGTCTTTCCTGTGGTAATGGTTTTCAATTGCTGCCATAACAAATTAACCATAAATGTATCTTAAAATAACACAATTTATTATCTCACAGTGTTTTGTAGACTTGGAGTCTGGACACAGTTTCACTGGGTGCTCTCCTCAGGCTGGTCTCATAAGTTACAAACAAGTGTCAGCTGGGCTGTGTTCTCATTCAGAGGCTCAACTGGGGAAGAATTCAATTCCAAGTTCATTCAGATTGTTAGCAGAATTCATACCCTTGTGGCTAGATGACTGAGGGCCCCAAATTTTTGATGGCTGTCTGCTGGAGGACACCCTCAGGTCCTAGAAGCTGCCTGTAGTTTCTTGCAATAGGAACTTCTCCAACATTGCCACTTACTTCATCAAGCCCACAAGGCGAGTCTCTATCTAGCTCCAGTCTGCTACAGTGGAATCTTATATGATAAAATGGAACCACAGTAGTGACATCCCATCACTTTTGCCACATAAACTAACCTGATCACAGGACTGACATTAGGCCACAGGTTAAATAATTTAGAGACAGAAGGGCTTGGGAACCCTGACGAGGGTGATTCATCTGCATGGCCCTATGACTTACAGATATGTTACTATCAGACAGTATATTTCATCCCCAGGGAAAGAAGGATCATATGCCTTTAAAATTAAAGTGTGTTTTACGAATGAGGAAACACAAACTCACCTTAACTTAAACTTTTAGTTGTTAAACAAAAATTCTTTCCTCTCTCAGGATGCTATTTTTTAAGAGACATGCAGCACTAGGAAAAGAGAAAGTGACCATGAGACATCAGCATTTTCTTGGAGAGCACATTCACGTACAAAACACGCCCCCTTCCATGAGCGTACCCTCTCATCCAGTCCACCATAACCAACCAGATGGGAGTAGGAAGGATGCTGGAACAGCGTTGACCTTTCCTAGTGTGAGGGATGCTGGGATCACTGATGTTTAGGGTGGAATCTGTGGAATTGACAGCAGGCTTCTGGGGCCAGAGTTTTGCAAATGCTGTGGCTGTGAAACATAGCTGGCCCCTCGAAACTTTCAAAGGGGACCCTCCCAGGAGGAAAGCTACTCCTAGGACGTCATTAGGGCTTCCCAAAAGCCTGTTTGGGGCCGCATTCAGCTTCAGGAAATCTCATCTCGTGATCCAATCTGTGTCTTCTTGCTGGGATCCTCCATTCTTCCATTCTAAAGCTGAGATTCTGGCTTCCCTCCTTTATCTGCCACAGACCCCAAGTGGCTGTGAGGGGAGAGAGGTACGAGGAATCGGCAGAGACAAGAGACAAGAGTTCCAGTGACAATCCACACAGCCACACAACTGTCCGCTCATCCAAAAGCCACGCATCATTTAAATAAGCACCATCACCCAGTTAAATAATGACACACAAACGCACACTTCATCATGGAGACACGTCTACACACACACGAGTTTCTCAACAGGTACATAAATCTCTGCTGCTCACGCAGACACGAGCCTTACACTCGAGGACTGACACGTCTTTTCCGCGCCCGGAGCGTCCTCGCCTTGAGCGCCTGTCACCAGAGGCGGTTCCAGTCCGGCTACCTAAAGAGACTATGGAAGCGTGTGCCGTTTTTATCTTTGGACGGCATCCACTTAACACGTAGGGACTACAGCTCCTCCGCCACCGGAAGAGCACCCAGGACCCGAGGCTGATGCGAGCCCGGTGACTTCTGGGAAATGCAGTCCGTCCGGAACATTTCTGGCGCTGCAGACCTCGGCGCTCCGAATGCGCAGATGCCAGGACTGTGTTGACCCCCGGTGGAGAACGGCTAGACCTCTGAAGGAAGATGGTTGCTGGTGAGGCTAGCGTACGTGGAAAAAGCGAGTGGAATCTGAGTCTAGTCTGTAGAAGGCGGGGTGGGATCCTGGGGACTTCAGAGCCCCAAACCTGCGGCAGGAGGAGGAGACGGCGGGCTCTTGGGTACGGTGGTTTCTTGGGTATGAGCTCTGAGGACTGGGACTTCAGTCTTTTGACCCCCATCCCTACCCCCATTCCCGCTCAGGTAGCATCAGCATCCTGAGTAGCGCCAGAAGCACACGTGGCATTAAGTTTGCATTTGTTTTTAAAGAAAGAGCCCCTGGGGTTGTGTGTGTTTGCCTTTTCATTCTCTGTGTTATTGTGGGACCGCAATGAGTGTCTGTAACCATGTATGGCGGCTTCCCTGGTGGCTCAGCAGTAAAGAATCCTCCAGTCAATGCAGAAGATGGGGGTTTTGTCCCTGGGTCGGAAAGATCCCCGAAGAAGTAAATGGCAACCTGCTTCAGTTTTCTTGCCTGGGAGATCCCATAGACAGAGAAGCCTGCCAGGCTACAGTCCTTGAGGACACAAAGAGTCAGACACGACTTACCGACTAAACAACCACCATGTGTGGGACTGTGTTTCTGTTTGGTTTGTTTAGAGTGTGAATGTGGAAATGGTTTGTTTCAGATTTTGAGATATTATAAAACTTGTTAAGCACACTTCCTTCCCACTCCTCCATCCCCACCCTGAAATCCCTCCTGCCCAGTATCTTGCCTTTCTTTCCATTAAAGGCTATGTCTGGCTGACTTTTGCCAGAGACATACACTAGCAGGGCCAACTCATCCATTAGACACAGTATGCAAAATGCCTGGAGCCCACAATACTCTTTGTTGTTGTTGTTTAGTCACTTTTTCTGACTCTTTGTGACACCATGAACTGCAGCACCTCAGGCTTCCATGTCCTTCACTATCGCCCAGTGTTTGCTCAAATTCATGTCCATTGAGTCGGTGATGCCATCCAACCATCTCATCCTCTGTCGCCCCCTTCTCCTGCCCTCAGTCTTTCCCACCATCAGTGTCTTTTCCAGTGAGTCGGCTCTTCACATCAAAATATTGGAACTTCAGCATCAGTCTTTCCAGTGAATATTCAGGGTTGATTTTAGGGGCCTACCAAAAAGTCTTTTAAAATCAGAAATAAACATTAATTTTTGGTCAAAGGAAATGTTTAATTCAAAGAAACTCAATTTATTATTATTACTATACCTAAAGAATCACAAAATACTGTTATTTTTATTTTCTGTTTATTGATGCAGGGCCCCATAGAAGTTCTAATACAGCCCCAGATCTTACCCAAATCAAATCAGATTTAAATCCAGCCTTATTCCTCTTCAGTTCTTCAGTGGGACTTGTGAAAACAGCAGTGTACCTGCTGACCTTAGGTGAAACTGAAGTAAACTCTGACCTTCCCTCATGTGAGTTTTCTATGACCCCAGGATGAAGTGGAACATTTCCTTCCCCAGCTGTCTGGGCACCTTGAAAATGAAGTTTGAACACATATTTTAGTCTCCTAATAAAACATCCCTTCCCAGACTCTTTGTAAATAAGCATTAAAAAGTTTGAGTGCTTTTGTGACTGTGTGTGGAATTATATAATGTACATTTTGAGGCCTGTGAAATTATGGCTTTAGTTATGAGATTGTGTGTTTTTATCTGTGAGTATGACTTAAAATGTATGTGATGCCTTGAAAGACATTTTATTATGTGGGCATTTTGTGGATATTGTGAAAGTGGATTACTGTGTGAACAGGCTTATTAAGTGAGAAACTACATGAGATGGAAATGTGTCATTTTGATTATATGAATATAGAACCTTGTAATATTATGACTGTATATGTTGGTGAGTGATGATAAGCTTCCTTGCTCTTCTCAACAATGAACGAGAGGAATGTTGCACCTTTATGGAACAATAACTGTAAGATTTGGGTTAAAGGATTTGCTATTTATTTGGCAAATCACTTGGATATTTTATGCTCTATTCAGTTCAGTTCAGTTCAGTTCAGTCGCTCAGTCATGTCCGACTCTTTGCTACCCCATGAATCGCAGCACGCCAGGCCTCTCTGTCCATCACCAACTCCCGGAGTTTACCCAAACCCATGTCCATCGAGTCAGTGATGCCATCCAACCATCTCATCCTCTGTTGTCCCCTTCTCCTCCTGCCCCAATCCTTCTCAGCATTAGGGTCTTTTCCAATGAGTCAGCTCTTCGCATGAGGTGGCCAAAGTATTGGAGTTTCAGCTTCAACATCAGTCCTTCCAATGAATACCCAGGACTGATCTCCTTTAGGATGGAGTGATTCGATCTCTTTGCAGTCCAAGGGACGCTCAAGAGTCTTCTCCAACACTACAGTTCAAAAGCATCAATTCTTTGGCGCTCAGCTTTCTTCACCGTCCAACTCTCACATCCATACATGACCACTGGAAAAACCATAGCCTTGACTAGATGGACCTTTGTTGGCAAAGTAATGTCTCTGCTTTTAAATATGCTATCAAGGTTGGCCATAACCTTCCTTCCAAGGAGTAAGCGTCTTTTAATTTCATGGCTGCAATCACCATCTGCAGTGATTTTGGAGCCCAAAAAAATAAAGTCTGACACTGTTTCCACTGTTTCCCCATCTATTTGCCATGAAGTGATGGGACCAGATGCCATGATCTTAGTTTTCTGAACGTTGAGCTTTAAGCCAACTTTTTCACTTTCCTCTTTCACTTTCATCAAGAGACTCTTTAGTTCTTCTTCACTTTCTGCCATAAGGGTGGTATCATCTGCATATCTGAGGTTATTGATATTTCTCCCGGCAATCTTGATTCCAGCTTGTGTTTCTTCCAGCCCAGCGTTTCTCATGATGTACTCTGCATATAAGTTAAATAAGCAGGGTGATAATATACAGCCTTGACGTACTCCTTTTCCTATTTGGAACCAGTCTGTTGTTCCATATCCAGTTCTAACTGTTGCTTCCTGACCTGCATACAGGTTTCTCAAAAGACAGGTCAGGTGGTCTGGTATTCCCATCTCTTTCAGAATTTTCTATTACTTAGCCTTAAAAAGAAGAAATTCCAACACATGCTATAATGCGGCTGTATCTAGAGAACATTGTACTAAGTGAAACAAGCCCATCACAAAAAGGTGAAAACAAGAAAAGAAAACTGCAGACTAATATCTCTGAAACACATAGATGCAAAAATTCTAAACAAAATATCAACAAATTGAACTCAACAGAGTATTAAAAGGATCATATACTAGGACCAGGACTTCCTTGGTGGCTCAGTGGTAAAGAATATGACTGCCAATGCAGGAGACATGGGTTTGATCCCTGGGTTGGGAAGATCCCTTGGAGAAAGAAATGGCAACCCACTCCAGTATTCTTGCCCAGGAAATTCCAGGGACAGAGGAGCCTGGCGGGCTACAGGCCATGGGGTCGCAAAAGAGTCAGACATGACTTAGTGACTAAACAACACTAGGACCAAGTGAGATTTATCCCTCCTATACAAGGATGGTTCAACATATGCAATATGTACCACATTATATCACTTTAACAGGATGAAAGATAAAAATCCTAGGACTATCTCAATAGATACAGAAAAAGCATTTTGACAGTACAACATCCTTTGATGATAAAAACTCTCAACAAATTGGTATAGATGGAACATAACATAATAGAAGCCATATACAGCAAACTCAGAGCTAACGTCATACTTAGTGGTGAAAGGTTGAAAGCTTTTCCTTTACAAACAGAAACAAAACAAAGGTGCCCACTCTCACCATTTCTATTCCTCAGAGTACTGGAAGTCCTAGCTGAGCAATCAAAATATAAATAAATTAAAAGGCATCCAAATCAGAGAGGAAGAAATAAAATTGCCTTTGCAGATGCAAACAAAAGAGATATATAAATAAATATATATTTTCTAAACACTATACCTCAAAACTGGTAGAACTCACCAGTGCCTTCTGTCAAGTTGAATAATACAAAATTAACATACAAAAACCAGTTGCTATTTTTATACGGTAATATATGTAAAATAATTCCATTCACAGTATCACTAAAGACAATAAAATACTTAGGAATAAATTTAAATAAGGAGATGAAAGACCTGTATACCAAAAATGGTAAGACTTTGATGGAAGAAATTGAAGATACAAATAAGCATAAAAACATCCTGTGTACTTGGATCAGAAGGATTAATATCGTTAGAATGTCCCTACTACCCAAAAGCCATCTATAAATTCAGTGCAATTTCTATCAAAATTCCAATGGCATATTTCAAAGAAAGAGATAAAAAATTCTAAAACTTAGTATGGAGCCACAAAACCCTGTAATAGCCAAAGCAATCAGAAGAAAGAACAAAGCCAGAGACACCCCACTTCCTACTTCCAAACTCTACTACAAAGATGGGCTTCCCAGTAGCTCAGGTAGTAAAGAATCTGCCTCCAATGCAGGAGACCCAGTTCGATTCTTGGGTTGAGAAGATCCCCTGGAGAAGGGATAGGCTACCCACTCCAGTATTCTTGGGCTTTCCTGGGGGCTCAGATGGTAAAGAATTCGCCTGCAATGTGGGAGACCTGGTTTCGATCGCTGGGTTGGGAAGATCCCCTGGAGGAGGGCATGGCGACCTACTCCAGTATTCTTGCCTGGAGAATCCCCATGGACAGAGGAGCCTGGTGGGCTACAGTCCATGGGGTTGGAAAGAGTTGGACACGACTGAGTGACTAAGCACAGCACAGCACTGCAAAGATACAGTAATGAAGTCAGTACGGTGCTGACAAAGTTAGACACATAGACCAGTGGAACAGAATTGGAAGCCCCAAAATAAGTCCCTTCATATACGGTCAACAGATGCAGTTTCCATCCCTGGGTCAAGAAGATCCCCTAGAGAAGGAAATGGCAACCCACTCAAGTATTCTTGTTGAGAAAATCCCATGGAGAGAGGAGCCTGATGGGCTATAGTCCATAGGGTTGCAAAGAGTCATACACAAATGAGCACACACACACCCATACAGTCAACTAATATTTGACAAGGGAATCAAGAACACTCAATAGGAAAATACAGCCTCTTCGAGCACACACACACCCATACAGTCAACTAATATTTGACAAGGGAATCAAGAACACTCAATAGGAAAATACAGCCTCTTCAAAAAAAGGATAAGCACATGAAGAAAAATGAAATTTGACCATTATTTTAAACCACTCACAAAAGTTATCTTGAAATAGATCAAAGACTTAAGCATAAGACCTGGTGCCCTAAAAGTAAACACAGGGAAAAAACTCTTTGACCCTGGACTGGGCAATGATTTTTTGGATATGATACACAAAGCACAAGCAATGAATGCAAAAATCAACAAGTGGATTACATCAAACTAAAAAGCTTCTAAATAGCAAAATAAATAATTTTAAAATGAAAAGACAACTTACAGAATGGGAGAAAATATTTTCAAACCATGTATCAGACAAGGGGTAATATCCAAAATATATAAAGAGCTCATATAACTCAATAGCCAGAACCCCCAAACAATCCAACTAAAAAGGAGTTGGGGGGAAGAAAAACTAAATAGACATTTTTCCCAAAGAAGACATCCAAAGGCAAACAGGTACATAAAAGATGCTCAATATCACTAATCATGGAAATGCAAATCAAAACGTCAATTAAAAAAACTCCATGAGATATCACCTCATACCTGTTAGAATGGCTACCATCAGGAAGACGAGAGAGACTTCCCTGGTGGTCCAGTGGTTAAGAATCTGCCTGCCAGTGCAGGGGACACAGGTTTGATCCCAGAGCTGGGAAGATCTCACATGCCGCAGGGCAAACTAAGCCTGTGTGCATCTAGAGCCTGTGCTTCTAAACCATAAGCCACTGAAATGAGAAGCCTGTGCATCTAGAGCCCATGTTTCGAAACCAGATATCACTGAAATGAGAAGCCTGTGCACCACAACGAAGTGTACCCCCTACTCACCGCAACTAGAGAAAACGTATGAGCAGCAATGAAGACTCAGCACAGCCAAAAATAACTAGAAAGAAGATGAGAAAACAAGTGTTGGTGAAGATGTGGAGATAAGAGAACACTTGTACACCATCAGTGGGGATATAAATTGGTGTAACACTTTGAAAAAAAGTATAAAAGTTCCTCGAAAAGTTAAAAATAGAATTGTCATATCCTTGGTGGCTCAGCTGGTAAAGAATCTGCTGCATGCAGGAGACCCAGGTTTGATCCCTGGGTCGGGAAGATCCCCTGAAGAAGGGAATGGCTACCCACTCCAGTATTCTTGCCTGAAAAATTCCACCGACAGAGGAGCCTGGCAGGCTGCAGTCCATGGGATCACAAAGAGTTGGACATGACTGAGCAACTAACATAGCAATTCTACTTCTGCTTATATATTCAAAATAAATGAAAATAGTTATTTGAAGAGGTATGTGCACTCCCATGTTTCTTTCAGCATTATTCACAATATGGAAACAACCTAAGGGTTGAAGTGGTGGCATATATACAATGGAATTTACTCAGCCATAAGAAAGAAAAGAAACAGTCCCGTTTGCAACAGCAAAGGTGGGTATTATGCTAAAGTGAGATTAAATCAGACAGAGATACTGTTTATTATCACTTATATGTGGAATCTTAAAAAAGGCGAATTCATAAATACAGAATAGAATGATAGCTATTACAGGTTGGGGGGCTGGGTGGGAATGAGATACTGTTTTTTAAGGGTGCAAATTTGGACTAGGAGATAAGTCCTGGAGAGATAATGGACAGCATAGTGATTATAATCAATAATACTGTATTATAAACTTAAAAGTTTCTAAGGGACTAGACCCTAATTGTTCTGAAACCAAAAAAAGTCATGAAAACTAGTTGAGGTGATAGAAGTGTTAGCTGACACTAAGATGATAATCATATTGCAATACATTAATGCATCAAATCAACATATGTTGTACCTTAAAATTACACGTCAATTAACTTCGGCTAAAAAGGAATAAGAATTACATGGTGTGATTTCTTAATTGGAAAACGAATAACTTTTTCGAAATACAAGTAATATTTCAATTCCCTAACGATGTAAGAACGGAGAAGGCAATGGCACCCCACCCCAATACTCTTGCCTGGAAAATCCCATGGACAGAGGAGCCTGGTAGGCTGCAGTCCATTGGGTCGCTAAGGGTCGGACACGACTGAGCGACTTCACTTTCACTTTTCACTTTCATGCATTGGAGAAGGGAATGGCAACCGACTCCAGTGCTCTTGCCTGAAGAACCCCAGGGACGGGGGAACCTGGTGGGCTGCCGTCTATGGGGTCGCAGAGAGTCGGACACGACTGAAGCGACTGAAGCGACTTAGCAGCAGCAGCAGCAGCAACGATGTAAGAAAACCAAAGCAAAGAAAAGCGGAGCATTTTTCAGCTTCTGTTTCACGTCCCATTCAATGGTTGCATCTCATTTTCTTGGCCAAGGATGAATACAGGGCCAGATAGTCAAGACGGTTCATTATAGCTCAGCCCGTCCCTTTTACGATCTCTATTTTTCCTTCACACATACCACGCCTTTACAGTTATTTGCCATTTACTTTTTCATACATATTTCCAATTTCTGTCAGGAAACAACGAGGAAAAAAAAAAGCCAAGTTCTACAAGCGCCCGACGGCTTACACATACTCCACCAGCTAATTCAAAAGTAAAATTGCAGGCAGGTAGGAAGCTCAGAGGCAGAGAGGATTCTGGGACGTGTAGTCTCGCAGGCTTCCTGTGATTCGGACATTTCCGCTCCGGAAAGCGCGGAGAGGTTATTCGCTCCGCTGGGGAAATAAGAAGGCATAATCCAGCACTGTGCGTGCCTGGTGGTATTTCGCCTACCGGAGAGGGAGAAAACGAAGCGTGCTCCTTTCGTGGATTCTGGGAAATTCGATTCAGGCCGGCGATGTCGAACACGTCACTTCCTGTCAGGGGCGGGGCAGTGCCGCCTGTCCCTCTCGGGGATCCTGGGAAATGTAGTCCAGGAGCTCCGAATAGTTGGAGGTATTTCCGCTTTAAGAGGTTGCGATTGCGGCCTTCGGTTCTCACAGGTAGGTGAGTGATTCCTTGGTAGCCTGCTATCTCTTAACTTTTCTGACTCAGTCCTGGGATCAGCTGGACTCGGTCTTCGGTCGCAGGGCAGAAAAGCCGCGACTTGCTACAGAGGGCGGGATGGAAGGGCGAGGGCGGTCGCTTGCCTTCCTCTTACCGGCTGAATTCTCTGCGTTTGGGGCGGTTCACAAGTCCTGGGGTTGTAGGCGGACGGAAATCGGCAGTTTGACTGTCTCCTGGTGTCTCTGCTGTCCAATCCGCCTCCTCCAGCACCTTCCACACCCTTAGTTACTTCCTAGCGAGGTAACGTTGTATGCGAATTTAATCTTTCTGTTCCTTGGATTCCTTTTCTGTAAAAAGGGATATTAAGAGTATAAGGCAGGTACTCACTTGCTTTTCGTAGATGGAAAAGCAGTCTTTCGGAATAGTCAACCATTAGGAAACTGGCTGCTGAGGAGACTTTTGGGATCAATTTGTGCAAGTAGGTTGAAATTTTATTGTAGAGGATTTGAAAGCAGGGTTAGTGAGTTTGGCCGTTTTTGTAAAAATTCGAAAGCATTCTCATTTAATCCTATTTTAAATATTATCTAAAGCTTGTATTCTGATTATAGAAGAGATGCGTATTCATTGTAGAGAATTCCGAAAATGTAGAGCTATGACATAGTCAAAAACATTAAGAATTACCCATGTAGATACGTATGTTATAACTTATAGGATATGTATGCCATATATAGGACACAGGCCTATAGCATATAGACGATTATCAACATTTAAGTGCATTTCTGTTTAGCATCTTTCCATATGTATGTATCTATCTTACATAAAATTGTTATCAGATTATTCATATCCTTAACTCTTAATTCTGTAAATTTCCAGATAAACTGCCAGGTTCCTCTGTCCATGGAATTCTCCAGGCAAGAATACCAGAGTGGGTTGCCATTCCCTTCTCCAGGGGATCTTCCCGACCCAGGGATAGAACCTAGGTCTCCCACATTGCTGGCAGATTCTTTACCATCTGAGCCACCAGGGAAGCCCCACAAAGTATAATATAATGACTCCTGTGTAACAGTCATCCTGCTTCAGTTCTTGCTAATCTTGTTGCATCGCCCTCTCCCCATGCACAGGTTTTTCCTATTGAGTATTTTAAAGCAAACCCAGATGTTGAGCCAGTAGGACTTAAACATTAATTATACCGAGACTGTATTTGCCAAGACTTGTTGCTGTTCAGTCATTCAGTTGGGTCCGACTCTTTGCAACCCCATGTACTGCAGCACGCCAGGTTCCCTGTCCTTCACCATCTCCTGGAGTTTGCTCAAACTCATATCCATTAAGTTGAGTATGCCATCCAACCATCTCATCCTCTGTCACCCTCTTCTCCTCCTGCCTTCAGTCTTTTCCAGCATCAGAGTCTTTTCCAGTGAGTCAGCTCTTCACATCAGACGGCCAAAGTATTGGAGCTTCAGCTTCTTCTGGAACATGCCTGGGTGGCATAGACAACAGAAATATATTTTCTCACAATCTGGAGCTAGGAGTCTGTCAGCAGGTTTGGTTTCTTCTGAGGCCTCTCTCCATGGCTTGCAGATGGCTGCCTTCTTATCACGTCCTCACAAGGTCTTTCCTTTGTGTGTGTGCTTGCCCTTACTATCCCTGTTTATGTCCAATTTCTTCTTAGAAGGACACCAGTCAGATTGATTTAGGCCCTTGTCTGCCAATGCAATCACATTCTGAGGTTCTGGTGATTAGGACTTTAATGTGTGAGTTTGGGGGGGTGGGACTCACAATTCAGTCCATAACAGGTATTAACAGCAACTCTAAGATTTTTCACACTTGGCCACTAGGAAAATGTTTTTTATATGAGAAAGTTAGAAAGAGTTGCAGTTATAAAAGGAAAATGATGAATTTCCTGTGCTTCTTTGGAGTTGCACTTGCCACAGGCATATAACTCTCAGTTTCATCTCTCTCTCCTGTTAGGCTATAGGGACCTCTGATTCATGGACCTGGGCCTATTCTTTTTGGAGAGTCCAGAACAGGGTCGGCAGAGAGGAGTTATTTAGTGAGTTAAGTGTGATGCAAACAGTCGCCCAAAGGGGCTATAGCCTGGAATTAAGACAAATAGAAAGGCAATCTATAGGCATATGCCTTGTCTGGTACCTCACTTTCCTTTGGCAAGCTGTAGAATCCACCAACTTTTTCCGAGTGTTCAAAAGTTGATGTATCATCAACTCTCTCGCCTTCTGGGTTGGCCCACACTCTGTCTGTGAAGTGTATTTCTCTCTAAATAAATCCACTTCTTACCTTAAAAAAAAGTTGATGTATCACCGTGCCTTATATTGTCACGCTCTAAAACAGATTTCCTTGGAAGCAAATCAATTTTTTTTAAAAAATTGAAGCATAGTTAATTTACAATGTTATGTTAGTTTCGAGCTTCTCTGATAACTCAGTTGGTAAAGAATCCGCCTGCAATGTAGGAGACCCTGGTTCGATTCCTGCGTCGGGAAGATCTGCTGGAGAACGGATAGGCTACCCTCTACAGGATTCTTGGGCTTCCCTGGTGGCTCAGCTGGTAAAGAATCTGCCTGCAATGTGGGAGACCTGGGCTCGATCCCTGGATTGGGAAGATCCCCTGGAGAAGGGAAAGGCTACCCACTCCATTATTCTGGCCTGGAGAATTCCATGGACTGTATAGTCCATGGGGTTGCAAAGAGTTGGACACAACTGAGTGACTTTTACTTTCATGTTAGTTTCAGGTATGCAGCATAGTGATTCAATTATTTGTATATATGTGCATATGTATATATATATTCAGTGCATATGTGTATATACTATCTTCAGATTCTTTTCTTTTATAGGTTATTATAAAATACTGAGTATAATCCCCTGTGCTATACAGTGAGTCCTTGTTGATTGTCTCTTTTGTGTATAGAACTGTGTATATTTTAACCCCAAACTCCTAATTTGTCCCTCTGCCTTCCCCATTTGGTAACCATAAGTTTGTTTTCAAATCGATGTTAGTGTTCACTTTTTTGTTTGTTATGTCAGGATCGTGATGGGGATGCTGAGAAAAGTTAACATTTGTTGGGCACCTCTTCTGTTTCAGTGAATTTCCAGTGCCTTGTGTGCAATAACTCATTTATCTTTCTTACCAGTGCTATTATTATTCTCATTTTTAAAATGAAGAAACAGTCGAAGACAGTTGAATAAGTGACCTAGTGACCCAGCAAGGGGCAGTGCCAGAGTCAAACCTCAGCAGCTGGCTTTGAAACCTCCTTGTTCCAGCACTCTGTCACCAGCATAGCTTACTTAACTTCTCTGTGCCTCGGTTTTCTCACATTAGGTAACCACTGAATTAATACCTACCTCCTAAAGTTTTGGGGCTTCCCTAGTGGCTCAGATAGATGGTAAAGAATCTGCCTTCAATGCAGGAGACCTGGGTTCAATCCCTGGGTCAGGAAGATCCTCTGGAGAAGGAAACGGAACCCCACTCCAGTATTCTTGCCTAGAGAATTCCATGGACAGAGGAGCCTGGTAGGCTACAGCCCAGGAGGGCACAAAGAGTTGGACACGTGATGATTAAAAGAAATATGATGTGGAAAGTGCTTGAAATGGTGCCTGGCACATAGTACATCCTGTATGTATTATAGACTAGAGTTGTACTTTTTTTTCTATTACAGAAGAGTATGCAATATGAAAAATGCAGTGAGTTATTAAAAGTGCAAAGAATATTTTAGGGTTTTCTTTTCTCCCCTGTTTTATTCTTTTAATACTTCAATTTGACAATACAGTTGAGCAAAAATGAATCATTTCCATAATAACCTTTGTTGAAACTGATAACTAACAGAATTGGTTGTCTTTTGAACCTAGTCAGTTCCTGGGGATAATCATATGGTCTCTCTTGCTTTAAAAAGGGCTGAGTCTGCACCATTCACTATGGTAGCCATTGGCCACGTGAGACTGTTGTTCTTCAGATGTGACTGGTGCCAACTGAGATGTGCTATTAATTGTAGGACACACAAGAGATTTCAAACACTGAAAAAGAAAGTAAAATACCTCAGTAACTTTTTTTTTATCTGTTGCAGGTTGAAGTAATATTTTGGATATGTTGCATTAAATAAAATATATTGTTAAAATGAAGGCCACTTCTTTTTACATTTTTCAATGTGTCTGCTAGAAACATTTTAATTACCCATGTAACTTGCATTATGTTTCAGCTGGGCACCACAGGTGTAAATGGAAGCTTCCATTTTTCCTCTGAGGATTTGCCTCCCAGGGCATTTACAAATCACTCTCACCTCTTTAGACCTTCAAGGGTATCTTACAATAGAGAGAAGCAGGAGGCTAGTCATCAGGAGGCCTGAACACCAGTTCTAGCCCTGCCCTGGGCTTCCTGGCTATTCTTGGGCATTTCAGATAACACTTTGAGGGGCAGAATAGAATACTGCAGTGGTTCCCAAACTTGGGTCATATTAGAATCACCTGAGGAAGTTGGTAAAAACTGTAAAGACACAGGCCTTTTACTATTTCAATGATCTGGGCTTCTGTGGGGTTTTTTGTTTGTTTGTTTATTGAATTTTTTTTTTTTTTAACAATATTGCTTCTGTTTTATGTTTTTGGCTTTTTGCCTGTGTGGCATGTGGAATCTCCCTGACCAGGGATCGAACCCATACTCCCTGCATTGGATGGCAAAATCTTAACCATTGGACCACCAGGAGAGTCCCTGGACTAATGTGTTTTAGCTTTCTGGATGATTGTGATGGTGTTCCAATCACTTCCTATTCACCTGATTTAGGAAGGCGGAATCCCTGACCTAAACAGTATGAGATGTCTGCACCGGGCTGATGAGGTTGGCAGCAGTTTGTTTATCACATACAGCCATGCAAGGCCACACGTGGTTGCCCTTGGGACTAGAATGAAGCAGCAGTGGCTCTGGGAGGCAGGCTCTGTAGTAAACAGAGAGTAGGGTAACCCTTGGTTCTGGCGGGAGGATGTGGTTGGCTTGCTTGAACAATTTTGAAGCTGGCACAGAGGTGAGACCAGTTAGGTTGAGGACTAGGTGGGCTACATCTGATCATTTGATGGGGTGAATTGTGTCAGGTCTTCATTTATAAAGGTGATCGAATGACAGCATGGAGAGGTTACCAAGAAAGAAGGTTTTCTGTACTTAACAGTTTCCCCAAAAAGGAGACACAGCATTGCCATCCAGGGCCACACAAGGCCTGTTACACACAGGGGTCATGGAGCAGAGCAAGACGACTGTGTCGTTATGACTGTAGTGGTGGGAAGTAAATAGGTGGTGACATCCCCCTTTGGGGCACTAAGTGAGAACAGGAGAGCAGGGGGCAGTGGTTGGGCGGATTATATTACATTGACTAAAAAGTTTGTTCGAATTTTTTCCGTAACATGTTATGGACCCTTGTGACCCTCACATGCCTTGGAAAGCTGGCTTGCAGGGAATGTGTTACTAACTGTGGTTGACAGTCTGGCCCTGTGATTCAACAGACTGAGGAAGAGGTCAGGAATCACAGTTGTTAAATAGCTAGAATCTAAAAACATGGTTAAGGGATCAGACTTCTTGGTGGTCCAGTGGTTAGGACTCCGCACTTCCGCTGCAGGGGGCACGGGTTTGATCTCTTGTCAGGGAACTAAACAGAGAAGACAGTGGCACCCCACTCCAGTACTCTTGCCTGGGAAATCCCGTGTACAGAGGAGCCTGGTAGGCTGCAGTCCATGGGGTTGCAAAGAGTCGGACACAACTGAGCAACTTCACTTTCACTTTTCACTTTCATGCATTGGAGAAGGAAATGGCAACCCACTCCAGTGTTCTTGCCTGGAGAATCCCAGGGATGGGGGAGCCTGGTGGGCTGCTGTCTATGGGGTCGCACAGAGTCAGACACGACTGAAGCGACTTAGCAGCAGCAGCAGCAGGGAACTAAGATCCCACAGGCCAAGTGGTGCTGGCAAATAAATAAATTAGTTAATTAATGAATTAAAATAAAACATAGTTAAGGGACTTCCCTGGCAGTCCAGCACTTTTATTTCAGGGGCCCAGATTTGATCCCTAGTTGGGGAACTAAGATCCCACAACCCACGAGGTACAACCAATAAATGAATAAATAAAAATAAAAACATGGTTAACCCATAGGTGAACTAGCTGGATGGGGAGTCTTCCCTAGGGAAAGGGTCATGTCTGGAGAGAGCAGAGGAGCTAAGAGCTAGGCCTTCCGGGCTCTGTGAGGCTCAAAGGTGTCAGGATAGAACTGGGAATTTTAGGCCTTACAATAGAGCTGACTGGAGCTTGGAAACTACTGCACGTTGATCACGGTTACCACCCCGTGTCATATTACCTGGGTTTCATTTCCTGGTGCAGTGTCCTGACTGGACAATGAAATCATAGGCTGAGGTGCTAGGAGAGGGGTAAGAATGCAGATGTTAGCAACCCTCCTCCACCAATTCTGATTTAATTAGTTGTGAATAAGTTCTGAGCATTTCTTTGTCTTTTATTGTTTTGTTGTGAAAAAACAATTTTTTAAATCCAGTTTTTAAAAGTTGCGTTCCATTTAAGGTCTGACCATTTTTTAAAAATTCCCCTGTGAGTCTAATGTGCTATTAGGTTCGGCTCTGGGTGAAAATCTTGACTCTTCTGTTGGTCACTGGTTAATCATAACCAAGTTAATCCCTAATTTACAGATCAGACCTTGGGACTAAGTAGTAGGAAGTTGGAGATGCCAGTATTCAAATACCCGTGGTCTGATTCCAAAGCCTCCACCCTTCCTGACTGTATTCTCATCTCCTTCAAGCAGACCCTCTGACTTCAGAGTCCTTTTCCAGTTTCAACGTCTGTCTTCTGTCCCCAGCTGTCAAGCTCTCATTTCTCTTTCCGTGAGACCTCAGACTCCCATCTGTGTATTTTTTTTTTTCCTAGAAGCAGCAGAGATACAAGATCTAGGAGACTAGCTCCTTTGTGAGAGTGGATTCAGGTTCCTCCCCTGCCTCTTGAGCTCACCAGCCTCGGCTTCCTCACCTGCTATGTGGGAACAACAGTCGTGATCATCATCATTTATTGAGAACTTTCTAACATGCCAGGTACAGTGCTAAGGGCATTTGGCTCATTCATCCCTCACAGTAACCCTAGGACTGACATTCTCTTTTTTTTCTCTCCTGTTGTAGCTGATGAGAGGCACAGAGGTGGAGGTGATCAGACCAGCGTCACACCGCTTGTACGACACTAGATTCTTCACAGGTGTGTGGGAGGTCGCTAACGGAGCAATGTGTGCCAGATGCTCCTCAAGGTCCCCAGCAGATACTTAGTGCTTGTGCAGTGTTAAACGTTGCCATTTGTATTGTTCTTGTCATGACTGTGATTAGCTTGTTAATTTGAATGGCGTACTGATTAACTTACTGTTAAATAACAGGATTATGTTAATTTTTCTTCAGCTCAATGATATGCGTTTTTTTAAGGCCCTACTGTTAGCAAATTAGCAAGGTCTTATATCTTTGAAAAAGTGGTCATTCGTAGTGTCATGAAAAATTTGACACTACAACTATGAAAGTAGAATAGTGGTTACCAGGAGCCAAGGAGACAGGCAGTGGAGAGTTAAGTGTTTGATGTTTCAGTTCCTAGTGGGGGAAAAGTTGTAGAGATGATAGTGGTGGTGATTCACAATATGAACACACCTAATGAGGTCGACACCCTAAAAAAATGGTTCACATATAAAATTTTATGTGATATATATTTTACACAGGGAAAAAATCATCAATGTAATCTTAAATATTAGTGCAAAGGCATCAAATTAAGTATGACAAACCAAGCAAGAATAACATGTCAGAGGCTAAAGGTGATTTTCATATGACAAAGCAACAGCCTCTGAAGGATCCAGTGATAGAAACTATTTATGAGGACAGGTTTTTCGTTACTGAACATGACCTGCTTTCTGCTGCTACTGAGAATAAGGTGTCTTGGAAGTGTCCTTTGAGCTTTCTGCCTACTCATTTAATTCTGACAGCAATCCTAGGCATTGCTTTGTTTTTATACTCCAGGTTTAATTAAAATTAAAAGTATAAGTTCTATTCGAATGGTGAAAAGTTACATTAGCCTGTGCATTTTGCCACATAAGTTGTACTGAAGTTGTGAATACAATTTAATTATTTTAGCAAAGACAGTAGCTGTACAAGATAGACGTTAATCTCTCCATTTTCTGCTGTGCCGTGGGTTCGATCTCTGGGTGGGGAATATCCCCTGGAGAAGGAAATGGCAACCCATTCCAGTATTCTTGCCTGGGAAATCCCATAGACAGAGGAGTGTATTGGGCTGCAGTCCATGGGTTCTCAAAAGAGTCAGACACAACTTAGCAACTGAACAATAACAACATGGGTCAGTGACATCCTTGACCAGACTTTGACAGTTTTTTTTCTTCTTCTCCCATCAGGCCTTCCCAAGACTCAGCAGTTCCCCAGGAGGAGGACAAAATGTCCAAGTTCAAGGTGAGTTGGGCTTGCCTTTCTAGGCATTCAGTCGTCACCTCATTTCTCAGCGATTAAACACATCCCGTTTCTCTTTCTTGGGAATCCTTGAAGTGAACAGTAGGCATCTGAGAACCTCTTCCAAGAAGAATGCCAGATGATCACTGCTTTTTAATTTTAATGCAGTTTCATTTTTGTTGTTTCATCACTTTTTTGTAATTTCACATATCAGAGTAGAATAGTAGATGTTAAAATAATGCTGTGTACAAGTGAGCGATCGTGCCCTCAGGCCATGTCTGGAAACATTTTGCTGTCATGACTTGGGAGGTGTTACTGATACAGTACATAAGAGCCAGGGACGCTGTTAAATAGCCTGCAGTGCACACGGCAGCCCCCTTCAACAAAGAATCATCTGGCCTCAAATGTCAGAAGTGCCAAGGATGTGAAACTATACTGTCCCCAGTGCTATACAAGAACAATAGCCAAATGTGGGTGAAAATATGTGTAATATACATGCTCAAAAAATCTGTAATAGGAATTTTACAGAATCCTAATATAAAACCTCAATTGGAGTATGAGCAAAGAATATTAACAGGTGGGACTTCTGTGGAGGTCCAGTGTTAAATATTCTGTTCTTCCACTACAGAGGGGTGTGGCTTCAGTCCCTGGTTGGGGAACTAAGATCCCATGTGCCATGTGGTATGGCCAAGGTTATTAAAAATGTATATATATATTGACCATGTCCTGCCTGCCATGGGACACACACAGTAGGATTTGCTCCAGGACCTTGCTTCAGACAAGGAAGCTACTCCTCTATGAAACCACTGATACCTCTGTTGCTGAAAAAAAATAAAAATAAAAAAAAAAGAATATTAACAGGCCAAGTTCTGAAGAAAAAAAATAAAAACACCTAGTAATTATGTGAAAATATGATAAGCTTATTAATGATCAAATAAGTACAAATAATCAAATTAATTATTTTTTTACTGATAACATTGCCTACGATTTAAAAATATGGTTATATTCGAAGTGTGGGACATTGGCAATTGGGGCTACTTATATACTCTTGGAGGAGGATAAAATAAGAGAAAAGTTGAGAAGAAAATCTGCTGTTGTACTAATAATTTTGAAGCTGCCCATTCTTTGACATGGTAATTTTTCACTGTTTGGAACTTATCCTAAAGAAATAATCGGAAGGGAAGCAAAAAAAATCTATATAAAAAATTGTCCTTTTCAGCATTTATTATGAAAAGAAAAATATATAAAACATAAATGCGTTATTGGGAACGTTTAATTATGTTACAGTAAAATTGACTCTGGTGTCTCAGCACCTGGAACCACTTTGTACACATCCTGCCCACTTTTCTCAGTTGTTACCCTTCCTCCAGGGACCTTTGTTGCAAGATTCAAGAGTGTGATTGATGTTGTAGGAGGCAGTGACCTTCAAGGACGTGGCCGTGGTCTTCACAGAGGAGGAGATGGGGCTGCTGGACTTGGCCCAGAGGAAGCTGTACCAGGAAGTGATGCTGGAGAACTTCCGGAACCTGCTCTCAGTGGGTGAGGACAGCTGCCCTCTGTGGCTGAGCAGAGACCCCCTGCAATATTTATGTGCCCTTGAACCGGCAGAGCTTCAGAGCTGTTGAACCGAATTTCGGTTTTCTAATCAGCATGAGATGCAGAGATCGCAGGGCTTTTTGTTTGTTAGTTTGTTTTAATAATTTTTGATTTATTTGGCTGCATCAGGTCTTAGTTGAGGCACACGGGATCTTGTTGTGTCATGCAGGATCTTTCATTGAAGTGCACGTTCTCTAGTTGCAGTGCATGGGCTTAGTTGCCCCATGGCATGTGGGATCTTAGTTCCCTGACCAGGGACTGAACCTGCATCCCCTGTGTTGGAAGGCAGATTCTTAACTACTAGACCACCAGGGAAGTCCCACAGAAATAGTGTTTTTCTTTCTCTGCTGACCAAAGTGTGTTTGTAAACATACTATAAATTGTCTGCATGATTGCTCTACCTTTTTGGCTTTTCAAATTGTGATCATCTCCAATTAGTGGGTCATGACATTCTTTAAGGAGTTGAAATAAAATAGGGTAGAAAATAACACAGCCCTTGGCGGTAACTGCACAATGCAATAAAAACTATGGCTTGTTGCCAAGAATAGTGTGAGAAATGGTGAAAAGGATGTGATGAAAATAATGTCTTCCAGTAATTTATATTTAGTCTACATATCTTGGGGGCTTCCCAAGTGGCTCAGTGGTAAAGAATCCACCTGCAATGCAGGAGATATGAATTCGATCCGTGGTCGGGAAGATCTCCTGGAGAAGGAAATGGCAACCTACTGCGGTATTCTTGCCTGGAAAATCCCATGGACAGAGGAACCTGGTGGGCTACAGTTCATGCGGTCTCAAGAGTTGGACATGACTTAGCAACTAAACAACAGCAGTGACTACACATCCTCGGTTTTGCATAAAATATATTTCTGCCACTGGGTCATAATTGAAATCTTGGAAAATACTGATTTTGATGTCAATGTTGATATAGTATAAACCACAATTTTTCATAATTTGGGCTTCTAATACATTCATTTTAAATGTTTGTCCTTGCCTTTTTGCAGGGCATCAATCCTTCACACCAGATGTACCATCCCAGTTAGAGAGAGAAGAAAAGCTGCAAATGATAAAGACAGCAGCCCATAGCTGTTTTTCCTCGGGTGAGAGTCCTGTGACTCTGTCTGTCCTGCTTCTTGTCATCTCTCCAGCTGTGGCTCTGGTCCAAGTCAGAGTGTAGTCTGTGGATTACTGCCACAGGCTTTGTAATGCTTTTTCTTCTGCTTTGTTTATTCACAATCAACTCTCCACTCCGAGTGATTCTTTTAAATTCAAACATTGTCATTTCTCTGCTCAGATCTCTCATTCAAAATAAAATTCCAGTATAGAAAGTGGCTTGTGATGTCCCCTATGCCCATCAGTTTTATAGTCTGCTTTCAGAAACAACTTTTTCACAGGGCACGGGTAACATAGGGGTCTAAATATTGACTCCTAAATGAAAAAGGAAAATCTTTACCCATACGGGAAAAGGGTATAAGAATTTCAGAAACAGTCCATCTGTGTGCCCCATGGCCATCTTTATGCCCTATGCTTTTTTTTTTTTTTGCCTTCCGAATGATTCTTGCCAAGATTTTTTTTTTCTTTTTCACACTGTGTGGCTTGTAGGATCTTAGTTCCCTGACCAAGAATCCATCCTGGGCCCTTGGCAATGAGAGCGCAGTGTCCTAACAATTAGACCACCAGGAAATTCCCTGGTTTTGTGATCATCATGATTTTCTCTCAGCAACATTCATTTAGGTTAGCCCTGCATCTAGTGAAGCCTTTCAGCTTCCCAACAACATGGCTGTGTCCACTTCCTTTCCTGTGATGAATAAGTTACTTGCAAAAGCTCTGTTACTTTTTTAACATGGCTCAGACTGTCACAGAGACATCAAACTAGGATTTATTTATCCATCCAGCATGTACTTCGGGAACACTGACCATATCAGACAGAATTCTGGGAGTGGTGAAAACCTGTGAACAGTACAAAAGGCTTGTACCTGTGGGTATTACATTCAAGCAGGAGAAGACATAAAATGAAAAAGATCAAGGACTTTTTATGCCCTATACTATGTATATAGTATGTCAGATGGGAATATGTGCTATGTAAAAACAAGACAGTGTATGGCTAATGGAGATTTCCAGGAATGTAGAATAGATAGGGAAAATTTAGTATATGATACTGTATGGTAATAAAAGAGGCATCACCAATAAGGCATTATTTGAAAAGACACCTAAAAAGAAGTTAGTAGCAAGCTATATGACTAATTGGTGGAACAGAGTTCCAAGGAGAATGTAACTCTTCCTGTCCAATACTAACTTTTAAAATCTGTATTCCACCCTATTAACTTCCTCCTTGCAAGGTCTTACTCTGTTGTAAAAATAAGGTTACTGTCTAATTTTTCAGTCTTTTTTTTTCCCCGTGGAAGTTGTAGGAACTTTATTGATGTGAAGTTTTAGAATAGTGTATGTTATTATAGTAAACTTCTCTGCGTATTTTTCTTCCTGAAGGATATTTCCCAGCAGGAGACAAAAGACCACCCTCTCTGCTATACTCTGAACTTTAGGCCCTTCGGCGATAAATTATTTTCTCCCAAACATCTATCTTTCCAACCTACCAGGGCCTCCAAAGCGCCTTCCAGTTAAGTAAACTTCTAATAAAGCAAAAGTTTTCAACACTGCCTGGGGATGTTTTCTGATAATCTGTCAGTAAGGGTCTTACTTGAGTTTTTGAGCATTTGGATCAGATGTGCAATTATGTGAAAGCTGTTTATTAAACACGTTGCAGCAGAGAAAGTAAGGCTTTGAGTAACATGCAGCCTCGTCTTGGTAAACATTCCCTAGGAGGTTATTTTTCTTGCTCTGTAGCTACTAGATCTCTAATTTGTATTTCACCTATGAAACTTATTATGATTCTAAATGGATCCCACTAATGTGTAGTGAAAGGGAGCCTGGTGGAGCACTTCTTGGCATCTGGAGGTTTGCAAATGATACATGATGCTGGAGAAAAATAGAATTTTGTCATGTCCCCATAAGACCTTAGGGTGTGAGCCTAAGTTTATAACCTTGACATCTCTGAGCAAACCACTCATATGCCCCATCTCAATTTTCTTTATCCTCTTAGGAGATCAGAATCTAAATGGCATAGAGGCTCTTCAAGAAGTTGGATTAAGGTATCTTCCACATGAAGAATTTTTCTGCTCAAAAATCTGGCTACAGGTTACAGAGGAATTAACCAGGTGTCGAGATTCCATGGGAATTATTCAAGGAATTGGCTCTCAATTGGAAAAACGAAGTGACACTCTCTATAAAGATGAGTTCGGTAAAGACTTCAGTCAGAGTTCACATCTTCAAGTTCAGCGCAGAGACTACACTGGAGGAAAACCCTGTAAAGGGGTGGAGTGTGGGAAGGGTTTCATATGGGGCTCTCACCTTCAAATGAACCAGACAGCTTCCATAGGAGAGAAGCCCTATAAATGTGAAAAATGTGAAAACACCTTCCGTCGGTTTTCAAGTCTTCAAGCCCATCAGAGAGTCCACAGTAGAGCAAAATTGAACAATCATGATACGTTGAGTAAAGGTTTTAGTCAGAGGTCATATCTTCATCAACATCAAAGAGTCCCCACTGGAGAGAATCCACACAGATTAGAGGAGTGTGGGAGGAACATCAGAAAAAGCTCACATTTTCAGGCTCCTCTGATAGCCCACCCATTGGAGAAACCCTATAAATGTGAGGAATGTGGGCTGGGCTTCAGTAAGCGCTCCTATCTCCATGTCCATCAGAGAGTTCACATGGAAAAGAAACCTTATCAATGTGAAGAGTGTGGGAAGGGCTTCAGTTGGCATTCACGCCTGCAGGCTCATCAGCGAATCCACACTGGGGAGAAACCTTACAAATGTGATGCATGTGGGAAGGGCTTCAGTTATAGCTCACACCTGAACATCCATTGTAGAACCCACACAGGTGAGAAACCGTATAAGTGTGAGGAGTGTGGGAAAGGCTTCAGTGTGGGTTCCCACCTCCAAGCCCATCAGATAAGCCACACAGGCGAGAAACCTTACAAATGCGATGAGTGTGGGAAGGGTTTCTGCCGGGCCTCAAATCTTCTGGACCATCAGAGAGGCCATAGTGGTGAGAAACCCTATCAATGTGATGCATGCGGAAAGGGCTTTAGTCGTAGCTCAGATTTTAACATTCATTTTAGAGTCCATACAGGAGAGAAACCATATAAATGTGAGGAGTGTGGGAAAGGTTTTAGTCAGGCCTCGAATCTTCTGGCCCATCAGAGAGGCCACACTGGAGAAAAACCGTACAAATGTGGTACATGTGGGAAGGGCTTCAGCCGGAGTTCAGATCTTAACGTTCATTGTCGAATCCACACAGGAGAGAAGCCCTATAAATGTGAGAAGTGTGGGAAGGCCTTCAGTCAGTTCTCAAGCCTTCAAGTGCATCAGAGAGTCCACACTGGAGAGAAACCATATCAGTGTGCAGAGTGTGGGAAAGGCTTCAGTGTGGGCTCACAGCTGCAGGCCCATCAGAGGTGCCATACTGGAGAGAAGCCCTACCAGTGTGAGGAGTGTGGGAAGGGCTTCTGTCGGGCCTCAAATTTTCTGGCTCACCGTGGAGTCCACACAGGAGAGAAACCATATCGATGTGATGTGTGTGGTAAGCGCTTCAGACAGAGATCATACCTTCAAGCCCACCAGAGGGTTCACACTGGAGAGAAACCATATAAGTGTGAGGAGTGTGGTAAGGTCTTCAGTTGGAGCTCATACCTCCAGGCCCATCAGAGAGTCCACACAGGGGAAAAACCATATAAATGTGAGGAGTGTGGGAAAGGCTTCAGTTGGAGCTCCAGTCTTACAATTCATCAGCGAGTCCATGCTGGGGATGAGGGTGACAAGGACTTTGCCTCATCAGAGAATACATACAGCAAAGAATCTCTACAAAATTGTGTGTGTTGATACCTCACATGGGTGCTGAAATAGTCCTGTCATAGAAAACAAAACATTAATTTCCTCCAGAACTCACAAAGTCTCATGGTGGTTGGGTGACCACACAGCAGAGAAGCCTCATGAGCATGGAGACAGAGAGCTTCATTCAGAACCTTGACATTTAGCAGATACTACACAGATGAGAGCTGTGGGAAGGATGGGTCTGATCTGGAGGAAACCAAAAGTACTAAGACAGAAATGCGCAAATCTCTTCCACTAGAATAGAAGCTCCCAGAAGGCATAGACTTCGTTGACAGCAAGTCCACTCTGCCTCTTCAGTGCCTACCACACTGCAGGTGTCCAGCAATGTTAAATGAGTTAAAGGGAGAACAGTCACTTTTGAAATTTTTATTCAGTTCCTCCCTAAAATTTTCTATAAACTTGTAAACAGAGGAATTCTCCAAGGCTTAGAGGATTAGATTAGACTCTTGAGGTAATCTTCCCAACCCTGCAGGTCTTGTGAGGAGTGCTTATCAAGCTGAAGGTCATAACCCATTAGTGGGTCCAGAATCACCAGGTTGTGTGTGACCAGCAATTTTGTATGCTAACAGTTCCTTATTGAGATGTAATTTGCATGCAAGCACATGCGTAAATCTCAAGTTTACAGCTTCATGAATTTTGACAAATGTATCTACTTGTGTAATCATCACCAGAATCAATATATACCGCATTTCTATTAAACTTGAATGTTTCCTTGTGTACCATTCTTGTCAGTTCCACCTCCAGTGGCAGCAAGTATGATGAGTTCTATATGGTATATTAACTAGATCTGTCTGACACTATTTGTCTATCAACACAGGTTTTCTTTATTTTAGTAAATACTTAGGAGTGGGATTGTTGGGTTGTAAGAGTATGTCTAACTTTGTGAAAAACAGATGTTTCTAAAGTGGATATGTCATTTTGCACTCCCACCACCAGTGCATATCAGGGTTTTATTTTTAGCATTTCAGTAGTTTTATAGTGATTTCTCATGTTGGTCTTAATTTACATTTCCCTAATGACTAAGTTTAGCATCTTTATACGTGAATGTTTGATAACCACAGACCTATTTTCTTTGGTGAACTGTTTTCTTGTTCTTGATTTTTGAGTTCTTTATATGTTCTGGACACTTGTCCTTTGTCAATTATGTGTTTTGCAGATATTTTGTTACAGTGTGTGGCTTTTGTTTCTGCCCCATTAGCAGTATTTTTCACAGAGCATTTAAGTTTTTTAAATTTTTGATGAAGTTCAGTTTTTGTCTTCTGTGATTGTGCTTTGGGTTTCGGATGTAAGAACTCTGCCTAATTTAATGTCACAAAGGTTTTTCTGCCCCCACTTTTTTTTTTTTTCTACTCTAAAAGCTGCACAGTTTCAGGTTTTACATTTAGGGCTATAATCCATTTGAATTAATATTTTAAAAATATTTATTTATTTGGCCGTGCCAAGTCTTATTGGTGGCACGTGGGGTCTTTGCTCTTGGGGCATGCAGAATCTTTAGTTACCTGGGATCTAGTTCCCTCACCACAGATCAAACCCAGGCCCCCCTGCAGCGGAAGTCGGAATCTTAGCCACTGAACTACCAGGAAAGTCTCTGACTCATTGACTTCCGTGACTCAGACTCATATGAGAGACATAATAAAAAATCAACCAAATTACTGTATTCTCTTGGGCCCATGAAGGTTATAATACACTTTTGAGCTTTGTATGTTTTTCACCTCACTACACTTGTAGGATCTCTAATCTCAACCAGGGATTAATCCCAAGCCACTGCAGTGAAAGCCTGGAATTCTAATCAGTCACTCAGCAGGGAAGTCCCTATAATACAACCTTAAAGTGCTTTTATCAACAGTTCTATGTAGATTTCCAAACGCGCAGCTTCTTGAGCCTTCACCTTGTGCGTTGTTCTTTCAGAGAATCTGAAGTTCATCACTGGAGTTTGAACTAAACTTTCAAATGATACGTAGTTTTGCTTAAAAACAGTAGCTTAAACAACATACAATAGTCTCCGCTCTCGGATTCAGGAGAAGGTAACACTCGCCACTAGTAGGAATCCACCTTACTGCCCAGGAAGTCGACCGCATAAACTTTGCGTGCGAGGGCATTGTGGAAACTCTAGTCCAACATCTGTGAAGGGTTTTAAATACTTCTAGTGAAAAGAAGGAAAAGTGTTAGCCGCTCAGTCGTGTCCGGTTATTTGCGACTCCAAGGACTGCAGCCCGCCAGACTCCTGTGTCTGTAGAATTCTCCAGGCAGTAATACTGGAGTGGGTTGTCATTTCCTTCTCCAGACAATCTTCCCAACCCAAGGATAAAACCTGGGTCTCCTGCCGTGCAGGCCTCAGATTACAGGCCCTCCTCTGAGAATTCGGGAGGTAGTCCCACTTGGCTTTCTGGGATGTAGTCAACAAGGTCGGTAAGCTCTCAGGCACTTCCGCGCAGGCGCAATCCGGACAAGGGAATTGTGGGAAGAGTGTCTCCAGAGCAACCTGTGGGGGGAACTTCCGCTCTGGGCGGAACTTCCCCTCTGGGCGGAACTTATGCTTTGGGCAGTCCGGTTATCCCCCTCTCCTACCTGGCAACGGTGAGTGGTTTGCGCATTTTGCGACCCGTGGGAACTTGTTTGGGAACCTGTCTAACTCAGTCACCAATTTAGGGGAAAGAGCTGCTTCAGAGAGCAGTGGTTTGAGGGATGGGCCGTAGAAGGAGCTTTGTTTGGGCCGAGTCCTCAGCGTTCCCGGAAGTGGATGGGATCAGTTTGGCCTAGTTGGAGGGTCTCCAGATCTCTCCCCGTGAGGACCCTCCTCCCAGGCGGCACACCGTCCATCTTGCTCTGTCATTTGCCGCAGTAGAACATTGGATGAATTAAATTTCTCCTCCTCTGACGGCTTTCCGTAAGTTTGGGATGAGGTTACTACTCTTAAAAAACAAGATTCAGGAAATTCCCTGTTGGTCCAATGGTTAGGACTCCGCACTTCCACTGCCAAGGACCTGGGTAGAATTCCTGGTCAGGGGGGTAGGATCCCACACGCTCGTCGTGCGGCCAAAAACAAAGACAACCCCTCCCCCCAAAATTCCAATGAGTAAATTTAAGGATCTAATTTGGCTTTATGAAGCAGTTTGTGAACTGGTCAGCATAGAAGGGTTATACAAAATGGACAGTTTTTTTCTTAGAAGAGTAGGGCAAAGGAATTGTTAGTTAAAGAAAAAAAGGATAATTTTAGGTCAGGACATCTTTAGGGGCGGGGGGGGGGCGGGGAAGCCGGAATGGCAAGGGCTTTATGGTGCAGATACCTGTTCTCTGGGGGATGGAGATGGGCTTTGTAATAGATTACCTCCTTAGTGCTGACCATAAAATACCAACCTAGTTGATTAAGATTACATTTCTATGAAAGATGAAAACTGAAATAAAATCTTGACTTGTTGCCGTGGTGTGTGTGTGTGTGTGTGTGTGAGAGAGAGAGAGAGAGAGAGAGAGAGAGAGAGAGAGAGACAAATGACTCCAACTCCACTTCAGGCTTTTCTAAAAAAAAAAAAAAATACTGCCTTCGTAGTGTTGCAGAAATCAGTAATCGAGAAACCAAGCACCACACTGGGAGAGTTGGAGAGCTCAGGTTTATTACACTGGTGGGCTCAGAGGAGTTAACACTCCAAGCTCTGAGCCCTAAACAAAGGGGTTACAGAGATTTTAGAGACAGACTATAGTGGGCAACACTAGCTGCTAATAAGCTGGTTTAAACTAAGGGGTTTCGCACACTCGGAAACAGCAGTCACGATGGGGAGGGGGTGCTATACCTTTACATGGACAGGCATGATTAAGCAGGTTTGCATGGACTGGGAAGTCACAAAGAGCAGGACAAGGGTGAGTGAGATAAGGTCCAGTTCCTAGTATTGTGAGTCCCCACTTTCTGAGACTACGTGACCTACGTGATCCAGACTTTGCAAGGAGCAAGCTGAGTTACAGAGGCAGCACGAGCAGGAGGTTATGTAAAATTTTAACTTTTCCTTTTCAGTAGTACAGTGGTTTGAGAATTAAACCAGTTGTTGAGTCGCCCAGTTGCGTCCGACTCTTTGTGACCCCATGGACTACAGAACGACAGGCCTGCCTGTCCCTCAGCATCTGCTGGAGTTTGCCCAAGTTCATGTTCATTGCATCAGTGATGCCCTCCAGCCATCTCATCCTCTGACACCTCTTCTCCTTCTGCCCTCAGTCTTTTCCAGAATCAGGGACTTTTCCGGTGAGTCATCTGTTTGCATCAGATTACCAAAATACTGGAGCTTCAGCTTCAGCATCAGTCCTTCCAGTGAATATTCAGGATTGATCTCCTTGCTGTTCAAGGGACTTTCAGGAGTCTTCGCCAGCACTGCAGTTTGAAGGCATCGTTTTTTGCATTCTGCCTTCTTTACTGGCCCAGCTCTCACAATCCTATGTGACCACTGGGAATACCATAGCCTTGACTCTACGGACCTTTGTCAGCAGACTAATGTCTCTGCTTTTCAATACATTGTCTAGGTTTGTCATTGGTTTCCTGCCAAGAAGCAATCGCCTTCTGATTTTATGGCTGCAGTCACCGTGCACAGTGATTTTGGAGCCCAAGAAGAGGAAATCAGGCACTACTTCCACCTTTACCCCTTCTATTTGCCATGCAGCAATGAGGCCAGACACCATGATCTTCATTTATTTAATATTGAGTCTTAAGCCAGTGTGAGTGTGTGTGTGTGTGTGTGTGTAACAAATGACTCCACTTTGGACCTGTTAGTTCTTTTTTTTTTTTTTTAACACTACTTTCATAGTACAATGGCTTGAGAATTAAACCAGATAGTGTAAATAAAATCTTGTTGGAGGAAGTGTGCATATTTTGAGGTGTAGGGCAATAATTTTAGCTTATACATGGTTTGGCCTTGTATGTAGCACTGTTTTTATTGAAAAGCCCACTGGGGATTGAGTAATTTAGGTGACAGGCAGGAGTCACTGTTATGGCTTGAATTCTTTGCTTTGAGGTAGCATACTCACTCAGGAGGTGGAGTCATTCTGAGCCAAAAGCAGCCAAAATGTCAGTGCCCACATTACACTTGCCTATGGAAACCACAGTGACTGGCACCTAAAATGTCCCAAAGCATTGCACCCACAACCACATCAGGCACATAGGCCACACAAACACATAGCACTATGGGTCACCAGGTTCATCCCCAAAGCCCAGTGTCACCAGTTTAATCTTTAGACCTACAGAGGCCTAGAAAAACTACCATATGGGATGCAGTGTCCATGATTCCTGGAAAAGTCTTAATTCCCGTTTCCCCTTTTTATCTTGGAGAATAGGGCCACTGTCTCTGGTGAAGACACAGAGACCTTGGTCACATCCCTACATATGTTATTTGGCTGGAGACATTTGAATCTGCAATGTCCCCTTAAAAAAGGTGCAGCATCCAGTTAGCATGGGATTTTCCTAGCTTCTGTCCTTATCTGTACTTCAGTTTTTAAATTTATTCCTCAGAGAGGAGATTATCTCAAAAGTTTCAGTAAAGCCATCAGTCATTTGATACTGCACGAAAGTGAGAGTTGTGAGTGACCTGGACTGGACAGAGCTTCCTGCAGAGGACCCTTCTAATTCTCCCAGACACTGCAACCCCTGGGACATCATGGGAGTTGGCGAGTAGCACACAAGGGAGTGTGAGTTTGGCCAAAAGCCTGGGTAGGGTATAGTCTCCTGCTCTTCTAGGCGTCACCTCTCAGGCTTCTGTCCTCACCCACTGCACCAGCTTATCCCTGGTAACAGGAAGCCTATCTATATCCTGTTTGTCCCCATGTGGCCAGAGGGTAGCCAGCAGCTCAGTTTTTCACTCAGGGAACTGGTACTGCCAAGGGACAAGGGGACTGACAAGCCCTTGCATTTCCACCATGCCATGTGGAACTATCCCTGCTCAATCTGTTACAGGATTTGGGTTTTGGTTGGTTGTTTTGGGACAGAGTCTAAGGAAGCAGGGTTCACTCTAGATTGGATGCTGTCAGAAAGCTTTGGGAGAGCAGACTAGGGCAAAGATAAAGTCTAAAGTGGTAAAGAAGTAGCAGTCAAAGGAATCCAGATTGGAAAAGAAGAAGTAAAACTCTCACTGTTTGCAGATGACATGATCCTCTACATAGAAAACCCTAAAGACTCCACCAGAAAATTACTAGGGCTAACCAACGAATATAGTAAAGTTGCAGGATATAAAATTAACACAAAGAAATACCTTGCATTCCTATACACTAACAACGAGAAAACAGAGAAATTAAGGAAACAATTCCATTCACCATCACAACGAAAAGAATAAAATACTTAGGAATATATCTACCTAAAGAAACAAAAGACCTATATATAGAAAAGTATAAAACACTGGTGAAAGCTATCAAAGGTGACACAAATAGATGGAGAAATATACCGTGTTCATGGATCGGAAGAATCAATGTAGTGAAAATGAGTATACTACCCAAAACAATCTATACATTCAATGCAATCCCTATCAAGCTTCCAACGATATTCTTCAGAGAACTAGAACAAATAATTTCACAATTTGTATGGAAATACAAAAAACCTCGAATAGCCAAAGCAATCTTGAGAACGAAGAATGGAACTGGAGGAATCAACCTGCCTGACTTCAGGCTACACTACAAAGCCACAGTCATCAAGACAGTATGGTACTGGCACAAGGACAGAAATATAGATCAATGGAACAAAATAGAAAGCCCAGAGATAAATCCACAAACCTATGGACACCTTATCTTTGACAAAGGAGGCAAGAATATACAACGGAGAAAAGACAATTTCTTTAACAAATGGTGCTGGGAAAACTGGTCAACCACTTGTAAGAGAAGGAAACTAGAACACTTGCTAACACCATACACAAAAATAAACTCAAAATGGATTAAAGATCTAAACGTAAGACCAGACACTATAAAACTAGAGGAAAACAGGCAAAACACTCTCGACATAAACCACAGCAAGATCCTCTATGACCCACCTCCAAGAATATTGGAAATAAAAGCAAGAATAAACAAATGGGACCTAATTAAAATTAAAAGCTTTTGCACAACAAAGGAAACTATAAGCAAGGTGAAAAGACAGCCTTCAGAATGGGAGAAAATAATAACAAACAAAGCAACGGACAAACAATTAATCTCAAAAATATACAAGCAACTCCTGCAGCTCAATTCCAGAAAAATAAACGACCCAATCAAAAAGTGGGCCAAAGAACTAAACAGACACTTCTCCAAAGAAGACACACAGATGGCTAACAAACACATGAAAAGATGCTCAACATCACTCATTATCAGAGAAATGCAAATCAAAACCACAATGAGGTACCATTTCACGCCCGTCAGAATGGCTGCTATCCAAAAGACTACAAGCAATAAATGCTGGAGAGGGTGTGGAGAAAAGGGAACCCTCTTACACTGTTGGTGGGAATGCAAACTAGTACAGCCACTATGGACAACAGTGTGAAGATTCCTCAAAAAACTGGAAATAGAACTGCCGTATGACCCAGCAATCCCACTGCTAGGCATACACACTGAGGAAACCAGACTTGAAAGAGACACGTGTATCCCAATGTTCATTGCAGCGCTGTTTATAATAGCCAGGACACGGAAGCAGCCTAGATGCCGATCAGCAGATGAATGGATAAGGAAGCTGTGGTACATATACACAATCGAATATTACTTAGCCATTAAAAAGAATACATTCGAATCAGTTCTAATGAGGTGGATGAAACTGGAGCCTATTATACAGAGTGAAGTGAGCCAGAAAGAAAAACACCAATACAGTATACTAACACATATATATGGTATTTAGTCAATTGGTAAAGATAACCCTGTATGCAAGACATCAAAAGAGACACAGATAAATAGAACAGTATTATGGATTCTATGGGAGAGGGCGAAGGCAGGATGATATGGGAGAATGGCATGGAACCATGTAAATTATCATATGTGACACGAATCGCTAGTCCAGGTTCAATGCATGATACAAGGTGCTCGGGGCTGGTGCACCGGGATGACCCGGAGGGATGGGATGGGGAGGGAGGTGGAAGGGGGGTTCTGGAAGGGGAACACATGTACACCCATGGTGGATTCATGTCAATGTATGGCAAAACAAATACAATATTGTAGAGTTAAAAAATAGAAAATAAACTAATTAAAAAAAAAAAAAAAGTAGCAGTCACTCCTTTAGCCAAGAGGGTGATACTTAGTATTATGTGAGTGGAACAGTGACCTTATTTTTGTCTGTCTAAACAAAATTATGACAGGGCCTTGTTTTGTCTTACTTTACCCATAGTCTCAGAGAAATCTCATTTGAGGATGATATTTTGTGATTGGTTTATGTCCTAAAGGAGAATAATATTGGCCTAGTTGGAGTGCCATGCCAGCTTCCACATGTCAGGGGCTCTTTTGTTTTCACCTCTCAGATTCATTCAGTGAATCATTATATAATCATCATTGAAAAGTTTTAGATTTTCAGTGGCTTTTATTAGAAAATGTCTAGCTTATATTGAGTTTAGAGAGAGGCAAAATATGAGACTTGAAAAAACAAGTATGTGTGGGGACTTCTCTGGTTGTCCAGTGATTAAGAGTCTGTGTTTCCATTGCAGGGGGTGTGGGTTCAAACGCTGGGCAAGGAACTATATAAGATCTTGCATGCCATAGAGTGTGGCCAAAACAAAAAAACCAAGTCTGTGTGTTGATACATGTTAAATATGTTTATAGGGAGGAAAAAAATCTGGTTATTTTCAAGGGGACAGAATCTAAGTATCACCCGTCCCCCCCATTTTGCTTTATACTGTTTTAATTAGCTTCGAGTAACATGTTTTAAAATTACTACCATTATAAAGATTTTAATCAGAAAATATTAATATTTAATATAATAAATACATTTCATATTAATATAAACATCCTCCCTCACCAGTAGAATCCTCCTCAGTGCTCTGGCATTAAATCATAAGCTTTGGGAGTCACAGTGACTCCAGTGCCAAGCTCTTCAGCAATTACGCTTGCATTGAGATAGCAGACAATTTCTTAATTTTCTGAAATTTGGTGTTTTCACATCCAAAGTAGGGATGATATCAACTTCAATGAAAAGTTTAGGTGAGGGAAGAGCACTTTTCTATGAGGACAAGCTTCCATTTTGGCCCTCTCAAGTTTGATTTTCCTGCCAAAGCAGTATAACCGCAGGGTCTGGCGTTGGCACTGCTACCTCCTTCCTTCCTCATTGCCCCTCCCAAATCATTCCTCTTCGCCTATTCTTTTAGTTAGTGTAACATCAGACTACATTAAATGAGCCTACATTCAATTACCTTGTGTCCCCTAAGCAGTTAATATCTGGAAGATTGTATCTCCCTAATTGTTCCCTTTCCAACAACACTCCTGCCATAATTGGGAGACATTTTGCTTTCAGAAAGTCGTGTCTATGGAATATTTTCACTGGGGAACTCAAGGAAAGTAACAGACTCCGTGCAAGAAACCGTGTTACCACTCCGGGAGTCGGGACTGTGGGTTTCTTTCTGCTGTGGAATTTTGGGAAGTGTAGTCATGAAGCTCCCCGTAGTTCCAACACTTCTTCCCGGAAAGTGAGACTCTGGTTAGTGTCCCTTGGCATTCGGGGAAGTGTAGTTCTGACACAGTTAGTTACTTGCACGGCCGCTCAGGAAGGGGAAATCTGATGAATTCTGGGAAGTGTAGTCCAGACGCCCCGCGAACTCCTAGGACTTCCGTCCAGGGAGAGTGAGGTTGCTGGTGTCTTTTCCTTGGGGCGGGCTTCTCAGTTCCGCGTCTTGCTGGCCCTTCCAAATTTCCTGGATCTATGCATGGGATGCGCAATTACCTGGCATTCGACTTAGGGGAAAAGAATCCTCAGCGGAGAGCACAGGTGCGGAGGAGCGAAGGCGGCGGTGTGCGTTCCCCTCGGCGGAGCGGCTGTGGTATTCTGGAGACCCTGAGAGAGGACCAGCTCCCCTAGCATATCTCCTAGATTAAGAGTTTCCGTGGCTTTGAGCTAGCCTATTCCGCCTCTCAACCTTCCACGCACGCTTCTACTTCCTCGCATGGAGAGTTAATCTCCCTGTGCCTCCCGTTGTGTGTGTGTGTGTGTGTGTGTTAATCTCCCTGTGTTTCCCGTTGTGTGTGTGTGTTAATCTCCCTGTGTTTCCCGTTGTGTGTTAATCTCCCTGTGCCTCCCGTTGTGTGTGTGTGTGTTAATCTCCCTGTGTTTCCTGTTGTGTGTGTGTGTTAATCTCCCTGTGCCTCCCGTTGTGTGTGTGTGTGCGCGCGCGCGCGCTTAGCCTACTTCCTCGCATGAGGAGTTAATCTCCCTGTGCCTCCCGTTGTGTGTGTGTGTGTGTGTTAATCTCCCTGTGTTTCCCGTTGTGTGTGTGTTAATCTCCCTGTGCCTCCCGTTGTGTGTGTGTGTGTGTGTGTTAATCTCCCTGAGTTTCCCGTTGTGTGTTAATCTCCCTGTGCCTCCCGTTGTGTGTGTGTGTGTGTGTTAATCTCCCTGTGCCTCCCGTTGTGTGTGTGTGTGTTAATCTCCCTGTGTTTCCCGTTGTGTGTGTGTGTGTTAATCTCTCTGTGCCTCCCGTTGTGTGTGTGTGTATGTTAATCTCCCTGTGTTTCCCGTTGTGTGTGTGTGTGTGTTAATCTCCCTGTGCCTCCCGTTGTGTGTGTGTGTATGTTAATCTCCCTGTGTTTCCCGTTGTGTGTGTGTGTGTGTTAATCTCCCTATGTTTCCCGTTGTGTGTGTGTGTGTTAATCTCCCTGTGTTTCCCGTTGTGTGTGTGTGTGTTAATCTCCCTGTGCCTCCCGTTGTGTGTGTGTGTGTGCGCGCGCGCTTAGTCTACTTCCTCGCATGGGGAGTTAATCTCCCTGTGCCTCCCGTTGTGTGTGTGTGTGTGTGTGAATCTCCCTGTGTTTCCCGTTGTCTGTGTGTGTGTTAATCTCCCTGTGCCTCCCGTTGTGTGTGTGTCGGGGGGTGGGTGGCTGGGTAGGTGGGTGTGTTGGGTGTGTGTGTGTGCGCTTAGTCTACTTCCTCGCATGGGGAGTTAATCTCCCTGTGCCTCCCATTCTGTGTGTGTGTGCGTGTGCGTGTGTGTGTGCGCTTAGTTGCTCAGTCGTGTCCGACTCTGCCACCCCATGAACTGTAGCCCGCCAGGCTCCTCTGTCCATGGGATTCTCCAGGCAGAATACTGTTACCATGCCCTCCTCCAGAGGATCTTCCCAACCCAGGGATCAGACCCAGATCTCCCGCTTTGCAGGAGGATTCTTCATCGTCTGAACCACCCATTACTTTTCTTTAAAATACTATGACCTTCCTAGTAGAGTTGTTTTGGGAAGAGGTGATACAAATAAAAGTCTTAGCTGGTTCCTGGCAAATAGTGAATGGTGATTTCTGTTTGCTGTTAATTTCTCAAAGAGTGGTCAGGTACCCGGGTTAGCATCAGAGATCCACTTTCAGTGACCCTTCCCCTTCTTTCTATCTCTGTGTGACACTGGGTCATCCTGCATCCCTTCTGACTTGGAAGAGAAGGTTCCAGACTGCTTGGAGGGAAGGGAGGCTTTAACTTTTAACGAGGGCGAGGGCTCGGTTCTGGCATTTCCTAGCATTCTTTCTTTCCCCAGCGTGACCTCAAAAAGAACTACAGGAGGTAGGAGTGACTCCTGGGCTACTAACTGCAAAGCTCGGTGTGAGTAGGACTTGATATTTTTCTCTTTACAATGACCGTTACATCAATCAGAGAATGTGTCCAATTTGTAATTGGACGTGGGCATTGATAATAATTAACCCTTAACCGTTAACTTCAGTGAGTGAAAGTGTTCGTCGCTCAGTCCTGTCCAACTCTTTGCGACCCCATGGACGGTAGCCCTTCGACCTCCCGTCCATGAAATTCTCCAGGCAAGAATACTGGAATGGGTAGCCTTTCTCTTCTCTCCAGGGGCTCTTCCTGACCCAGGGATCCGATTCCGGTCTTCTGCATTACAGGCAGATTGTTTACCCTCTGAGACACCAGGGAAGCCCCAATGATGAGGGCTTTACACAAATAAATACATTGTGCCACACTGTGACTCAAAAGAAATGTTGCTTTTTTCCCCCTTCTGTAAAATGAAATTGATACTGAGTGCTGTAAATTATGTGCCCATGGTCACCCACCAAGTCGGGGGCTCAATTGAGGTTGAAATTCAGGCAGTCAGTCCAGAGTTTGAGTTCATAGTCTTTTAGTCCTTAAGGGTTAGGAACTAGGTGGAATCAGGCATCATAGTTAGGAATTGATCGTGAAGGGCCTTAAATAAGATGGGCTTGGACTTTCCTGTGAGTTTTTAAAGTCATTGTCAACTATTTTGCTTCCCTTGTTGTGAATAATATTTCTTATTCTTACAGACTCTTATTGTGGAGCATTCAGGAATTAAGAAATTTGAGAGAAAAAATTTCTTACTCACTAATCCAGGGTGTAATGATAGCAACTGTTAAGCTTCTAATACATTTTTGCTTAGTGGCTCTTTTTGTATATTTGTCTATAAACATTTTACAGATTTTTTTTTTTAAAAATTACGCTTTTCTCAATGGTTTTCCCCTTATGTGTTTTAACTGTGGGAATTTCCAAATGCTGATAAGAAAGAATAAACTAACGAACTTCCATATAATTTCATAATTAGTCTTACTATTTTCATTATTGCCATTCCTATGACTGTTTTCTTATTTTTAAGGCTATTTTATCTTTATATAATGTTAAACCTATGGAAAAGTTGCAAAAATAGTATAAGGAGCTCTCATATACCTGTTACCCAAATTCACCAATTGTTTACATTTTGCCTATCTGCTCTGTACCTCCATCATCCAAATAACACCAGGAAGTTACCTGTATTCAATGACAGCTTATCTTAACTTTCTGCATGAAGGAAACCCACATACTATGAAATCAGGAGGTGTCTTGGTAAGAGGGATTTCAGAAAGACTGATTGTAGAATTTCAGCATCACATACTTGGTAATGTTAGATATTATACTAAAGAATAGTGTTTTATCTAGTAGATATCTATTAAGTTAATCATAAGTAAGTAATGCCAGATAGCATACTGGATAACATACTATTAAATAATCCACAGTCTTGTATTTATTTTGTTATGTTTTATAACTAAAAGTCTTCATAACTGGTTTCCCCCCCCAGTTCAAAGTCCAATTTTATGCCTTATGTCTTTTGATTATAAACATTTAACAGAATTTTTCTTATACTTTTCTTAATGTTCTTTAATGTGGAATGATTCTACAACCTTTGTCTTTTTCGTTCTTGATATTTTGGGGGAGTATCAGTTCAGTCGCTCAGTCGTGTCTGACTTTATGACCCCACGGACAGCACCCCAGGCTTCCCTGTTCATCACCAACTCCTGGAGCTTGCTCAAACTCATGTCCATCAAGTCAGTGATGCCATCCAACCATCTCATCCTCTGTTGTCCTCTTTTGCCTTCCATCTTTCCCAGTATCAGGGTCTTTTCCAATGAGTCAGTTCTTCTCATCAGGTGGCCAGAGTATTGAAGCTTCAGCTTCAGCATCAGTCCTTCCAATGAATATTCAGGGTTGATTTCCTTTAGGATTGATGGATTTGATCTCCTTGCAGTCCAAGGGACTCTCAAGAGTCTTTTCCAACACCACAGTTCAAAAGCATCAATTCTTTGATGCTCGGGTTTCTTTATGGTCCAATTCTCAACGTCCATACATGACTACTGGAAAAACCATAGCTTTGACTAGACGGACATTTGTCAGCAACATAATGTCTCTGCTTTTTAACATGCTGTCTAGGTTTTTGCGGGTGTATAGAGTCAAGTTGGAGAAGGAAATGGCAACCCACTCCAGTATTCTTGCCTGGAGAATCCCCATGGACAGAGGAGCCTGGCAGCCACAGTCCATGGGATTGCAAGAGTCGGACACGACTTAGCGACTAAACCACCAACCGTACAGTCAAGTTATTTTGGAGAAAGTTCTTCATTTGAGGTTCATTTGATGTTTTCCATTTTTAAGTTCAGATTACGCATTGTTGGCAGGGATTCCACAGAAGTGGTGAGGTGTTCTTGTCACTGCAACAAAGCTGAAGCCAAAGGATATCAGTGTATCCCTATATTAGTAAACTCAGCTTTGTTTACTAGGCTCAGGTAATGTCTGTCAGATTTCTTCTTTGTAAAGTTATCTCTTTTTAATTAATAAAGTTTTTTAATAGGGAGATACGTTTATTAATTTATATTCTACTGTAGAGAGAAGCTTCTCCTTCCCTACTTATTTATTTATTCATTCATATGTAAATATTAGTGTTGACTCAATCCATAAATTCATATTGCAAATCTAAATGACATGTAGATTAATAAACATTTATTTTTACCAGCCTGAAATATGCATATCATAGAATGCACCCATTTCAGGTGAACAGATTAATGATTTTTAGTAACTTTTTAGTAATTTTGCTGAGCAGTACAACTATCACCATAATAATTTGGAACATTTTCATTTCTGCAGTTGGATTCCTTAGTTAACCCCCATTCTCTCCCCAGAAACCCAGGGTACCACTAACTTACTTTCTGTCTCCATAGATTTGCCTATTCTAGACATTTCATGTAAATAGAATCATACAGTATGTAGTCTTTTGTGTCTGTCTTCTTTTGCTTTCCATAGCATTTGCAGGGTTTACCCATGTTGTAGCATAATCAGTCCTGGATTCATTTTCATTGGTACATAATATTCCATTGTATGAATATATCACAGTTTGTTCATTCATGCATAGGCCAACATTCCAGTTGTTTCCAGTTGTAGGTTATTATGAGTAATGCTTCTGTGAACATTTATGCACTCATTCGCAAGAAGCATCTGTGTGGATGAGCAGTGACCCAAGCTACTCTTTCATGTCTTTTTCTGCCTTCTCAGACTCTAAGAACTCTCTCAGACAGTTCTGACCTCCTAGAACCTGTATAACTCAGGACTGTGCCCATCCCTAGGCACAGGAGGAAACATGACCACATTCAAGGTGAGTAGTACCTGCCTTTCTCACTTTAAAGTTCCATCTCATTGCTCAGATTGTTGCACGTTTGTTTTGGGATGACTCAAGCAGAACAGGAGACACGGGAGACATTACATTGTCCTTCTTGAGTTTTCCTTGTGTTTGTTTTTATTTTTTATTTTATGTGATTATTATATATTTTATGGAGTAGAAAAATGACTAGAAATGAATAACTCTCCCATTTCATTACTTCCCTACTGGCAAACTGTTTTTATTTTCTCTTTGTCTTTTCCTCATGTGCATTTATAACTGTATTTGTATTTATGGTGTACATCTAACTTGAAATTGTGACTTTGTTCCTTTAATATTACATATATTTTTAAATGGGTACTTCACATTTGCCACTGTATTGATACACCTTTTTATTTTTTTGGCACCTTTTTATTGTTGACTACTTCCCACCTGTAGACATTTAGGTGGTTTACAAATTTGACTGTTCTAGGCAACACTTCAGTGACAGCTTTCTTCCATAATACCTTTTCCTCTCAAATCAGGTCTGAGAACAATGTCAGTTTTTTGTCCTTGATGTACTATGCATTCAATATAGAAAGAGTACATTTGATCTGTGTTGTGTTGGCTGTTTCTTAGGTAGAATATCCAAATAACAGCATGGCACAGCTCTTCTTTCTTTCTCTCTCTCTCTCTTTTTTTTTTTGATGCATCACACGGCTTGTGGGATTTTAGTCTGTTAAAAAGATTTGGGGAGACTTCCTGGTGGGCTAGTGGCTAAGACTCCATACTCCCAATGCAGGGGGCCTGAGTTCAATCCCTGGTCAGGGAATTAGGTCCCACATACCCTAACTAAAAATTTGCATGCTGCAACTGAAACCTGGTTCAGCCAAATAAATTAATTAATTAATTTTTTTAAAATGTTGGTATAACACCAGACACATGTAATGTCTATCTTACAATCAGTGGCTACTTGAAAAGGGAAAGTGCCAAGAAGGTGGAAAGGATGGGTAGGAAGTGAGTCCAGATTCTAAGTGGCAACAGTCTGTTGCCACTGAGGAAGGAGAATCACTGAGGAAGCCACTGAGGCTGAGGAAAATCAGTGTGTGGCATTGGCAGGATAGAAGAAGGGCTGGGAAGTCTACAAATTGACTGAAGTCCTTCAGAATCTGAACTCACATCTCACCCATCCTTTCTTTTCCATAGCCGCACTTCCGGGGAGGCTGTGGAAAGTCAGTGTGTGGTGTTGGCAGGACGGAAGGAGGGGGGCTGGGAAGTCTACACATTTCCACAGGAGCCGGAATATCTTCCCATCATCCACCTTTCCTTCTTGGTATTGTCCCTCTTCCACTGGACACTGGTTGTAAGATTGAGCTGAGATTGTTTGTTGTAGGAGGCAGTGACCTTCACGGATGTGGCTGTGACCTTCACGGAGGAGGAGTTGGGGCTGCTGGACTCAGCCCAGAAGAAGCTGTACCAGGATGTGATGCTGGAGAACTTCCGGAATCTGGTCTCAGTGGGTGAGGACAGGCGCTCTTTCTTTTTTAAAAAATACGTACTTGGCTGCTCTGAGTCTTAGTTGCGGTATGTGAAATCTAGTTCCCTGACCTTGGGTCAAACCCAGGCCCCCTGCGTTGGGAGTGCAGAGTCTTAGTCGCTGGACCACCAGAGAGGTCCCAGGCACCTTTTCTAACAAGGTCATCTCCCTGGTTTGGCTTTGTGTCCTCAGATGTGGAAGGCTTTTGGGGTCTTGAAATGGTAGCCTGCATTTAGGGACCTGACTTTCATACCAAAACTTTTTAACAGAATAAAATAAGGGACAAAAATATCAGAATTTGTCAGGAAGAATGGAATACATTGCAGGAAAAACTCTGGCCAATTGTGTGAGTCATATAAGAACCAGTGAGGGGAGATTTAATGAAAATAGGCACTGGTGAGAAATTAGTTTCTGTAATACTTACTGTATTTATGTGTCCAGGTCTTGAAATATTGGTAGTTTTTGTGTTTTTTTGTGTTTTCCTTTTAACTTTTTGACTGCACCTTGGGCCATGAGGGATCTTAGTTCCCTGATCAGAGATCAAACCCATGCCTCCTGCATAGAAACTCAGAGTCTTAACTGCTAGACCACCAGAGAAGTTCCAATATTTTTTCAAATAGGTCATGTTTTCTTAAAAATATTTTAATTACACTCGTTTTGACTCATTGATCAACATTAAATACAAGAATCTTAATTTCCAGTAAATTGTACTGTTAGTGTATTCATTTTCTTGTCTTTTTTTCCGACTAAATTTATTTATTTTTAATTGAAGGATAATTGCTTTACAGTATTGTGTTGGTTTCTACCAAACGTCAACATGAATCAGCCATAGAGTGTGTTCATTTTAAATATATAACTCTGCATGTTCACAGGGTGTCACCCCTTGAGACATGATACATTTCACATAGAAAAGGAAAAAAAGCTTTGGGTGGTGAAGACAGCAGCCCAAAGAGAAGGGAAGTCAGGTAAGAACCAGGCAGATGGGGGTTCTTAGAGAAGCCCTCCCACTGTTTTTACTTCTGTCCAACCCTTTGGCTGTCATCTCATCCAAACCGCCAGACCTCTTCTTTAACACGCCTTTGTACTGATTGCCCTGCCCCTCCTATAGTCTGTTCTCCAGGTAGCAGCCAAGAGTGATGCTTAGCAAAGACTGCCATTCCTCTGTTCCAAACCTTTTATAGCTTCTTATTTTTCTTAAAGTTAAACCTCTTAAAGTGGCTTCTGGAGTCCTCCAGGATCTGCTCATGGTCCCCCACTGTCTCTCTGATTCCATTCCTTTCACTCCTTGTCTCCCACCCACGCTGCACACCATGCCAGGCTCAGACTCGCCAAGGATGCTGTATCACCTGCGGCTGCTTGAACAAATCACCGCAAACACCATAGCTTAACACAACACACGTTGAACATCTTACACTTCCAGAGGTCAGAGGTGTGGCATGGTTTCACTTTGTAGATTCTGGGGGAGAATCTGTGTCTTTGTCTTTCCAGCGGCTCGTGGCCACCTTCCTTAAGCTTCACAGTCAGCGACATCACTTCTTTCTGCCCAGTCCTCCCTTGTCACGTGTCCCTCTTTCGCTTTTTGCCTGCATCACGCTTCTGCTTTGTAGGAGCCTTTTGATTGCATTGAGCCTCCCCCTCCACCCCAAAGTAGAGGATGGACTTCCATTTTAAGGTCAGCTAATCAGCAGCCTCGATCCTTTCTGCAATCTTAATTCCCCTTTGCCACATAATCTGACATAGTCTAGGCTCCAGAAATCAGGACATGAGTTCTTTGGGGGACAGTTACTATGATCACAGCAGATACTTCCACCTCTGAGCCCTTAACTCTGCCAGACCTACACTTCTACCTCTAGTCCTCCAGCTCCCTCCCTTTCTGCCTTCAGGTCTCTGCTCAGTTCCAACATCATGAGAGAGGCCTTCTCTGACCACCCTGTGTAAAATTCCATCCTTGCTTTTCTCTCCTCATTCTGCATCTTAGTGGATCTCACAGACTTTGCTTGTTTATTACCCCACTCTCTGCACTGGAGTGTGATCACCAGCAGTGTGGAGTTTTCTCCTGTTGAGTGCCCAGAGCAGCCCAGTATGTGGCAGGCATCTGTAAGTATTTGTTGCCTCTATGTAAGTTTGATGGATGGGACGGGAGACCTCTGTTTCTCTCAGTGTGAAGGGGATAATTATAGGTCATGTAAAAACCAGAGTGAAGGAAGGAGGTTGCAGAGCATTTTTTGTCTTTTGATGATTGCCTGTCTGATTACTTTCTTTTTTTTCTTACTTTTAGCTTTTAAAATTTAGTTAGTTAACTTTCCCAATTTCTATTTTAATTTCTTTCCTTTTTCTCTTTAATTTAAATTGATGAATAGTTGATTTACAATGCTGTGCTAATTTCTTCTGCTGTGCAGCAAAGTAACTCAAGAAGTTAGACTCAGTTTTTGAGGGTTTTTTTTTTTTTTGTAGAACATGAGCCATGGTAAGAAATGCATGCTTTGTCATAACCAAAACCAGCATTTCAGGTGTTGGAGATTTATATGTATCACTTTCATAGGTATTTTATGTGGTGACCCCTTTCCTGTTGATGATGATGCTGTTTCTTTTTTCTTTTTAAATACTTATTTTTAGTTTAGTTTAGTTCAGTTCAGTTGCTTAGTTGTGTCCGACTCTTTGCGACCCCATGAACCGCAGCACACCAGGCCTCCCTGTCCATCACCAACTCCCAGAGTTTACCAAACTCATGTCCATTGAGTAGGTGATGCCATCCAACCATCTCATCCTCTGTCATCCCCTTCTCCTCCTGCCCTCAATCTTTCCCAGCATCAGGGTCTTTTCCAATAAGTCAGCTCTTCGCATCAGGTGGCCAAAATATTGGAGTTTCAGCTTCAACATCAGTCCTTCCAATGAACACCCAGGACTGATCTCCTTCAAGATGGACTGGTTGGATCTCCTTGCAGTCCAAGGGACTCTCAAGAGTCTTCTCCAACACCACAGTTCAAAAGCATCAATTCTTCTGCACTCAGCTTTCTTTATAGTCCACCTCTCACATCCATACATGACTACTGGAAAAACCATAGCCTTGACCAGATGGACCTTTGTTGACAAAGTAATGTCTCTGCTTTTTAATATGCTGTCTAGGTTGGTTATACCTTTCCTTCCAAGGAGTAAGCGACTTTTAATTTCATGGCTGCAATCACCATCTGCACTGATTTTGGAGCCCCAAAAAATAAAGTCAGCCACTGTTTCCACTGTTTCCCCATCTGTCTGCCATGAAGTGATGGGACCAGATGCCATGATCTTAGTTTTCTGAATGTTGAGCTTTAAGCCAACTATTTCACTCTCAACTTTCACTTTCATCAAGAGGATCTTTAGTTCTTCTTCACTTTCTGCCATAAGGATGGTGTCATCTGCATATCTGAGGTTACTGATATTTCTCCCAGCAATCTTGATTCCAACTTGTGCTTCCTCCAGCCCAGCGTTTCTCATGATGTACTTTGCATATAAGCTAAATAAGCAGCATGACAATATACAGCCTTGACGTACTCCTTTTCCTATTTGGAACCAGTCTGTTCTATGTCTAGTTCTAACTGTTGCTTCCTGACCTGCATACAGGTTTCTCAAGAGGCAGGTCAGGTGGTCTGGTATCCCCATCTTTCTCAGAATTTTCCACAGTTTATTGTGATCCACACAGTCAAAGGTTTTGGCATAGTCAATGAAGCAGAAATAGATGTTTTTCTGGTACTCTCTTGCTTTTTCGATGATTCATCGGATGTTGGCAATTTGATCTCTGGTTCCTCTGCCTTTTCTAAAACCAGCTTGAACATCTGGCAGTTCACAGTTCATGTATTCCTGAAGCCTGGCTTGGAGAATTTTAAGCATTACTCTACTAGCGTGTGAGATGAATGCAATTGTGTGGTAGTTTGAGCATTCTTTGGCATTGCCTTTCTTTGGGATTGGAATGAAAACTGACTTTTTCCAGTCCTGTGGCCACTGCTGAGTTTTCCAAATTTGCTGACATATTGAATACAGCACTTTCACAGCATCATCTTTTAGGATTTGAAATAGCTCAACTGGAATTCCATCACCTCCACTAGCTTTGTTCGTAGTGATGCTTCCTAAGGCCCACTTGACTTCACATTCCAGGATGTCTGACTCTAGGTGAGTGATCACACCATTGTGATTATCTGGGTCATGAATATCTTTTTTGTACAGTTCTTCTGTGTATTCTTGCCACGTCTTCTTAATATTTTCTGCTTCTGTTAGGTCCACACCATTTCTATCCTTTATTGAGCCCATCTTTGCAGGAAATGTTCCCTTGGTATTTTTATTTACTTTATTTTATTGGCTGCACTGGGTTTTCCAGAATGTCATATGGTTAGAATTGTGCAGTATGTATGCTTCTCAGATTGGCTTCCATTTAAAAACATGTATTTACATTTCCTCCACATCTTTTCCTGGCTTGCTAGTACATTTCTTGTTAGCACTGAATAATATTCCATTATGTGGAAGTACCATACTTTTTATTTATCCATTCACCTGCTGAAGGGCATCTTAGTTGCTTCTAAGTTTTGTTTACAAAAAAAGTTTCTGCTTTTCCTTAAAGTTCTAGTTGATTCTTATTTTATTATCTATATAACTTTTTTGTCTGCATCATTTACTAACTATAAAGTTTACTATCCAAGATTCTACACTGCCTTTGAATCCAATAGAAAGTGTCTATAGGTGAACAGTTTGAAACTAGTTATCAATTTTTCAAGTTAAATTTTTGACGTCTAGCTTGCACCTCATGTAGGAAGCTTGCACCAATGGGTTTTGTTATGCTTAGTGGGTAGGTTCCACCTGGACCACCACTTGGTTTCCATTGGCATGCAAAACAGAGCACATGGAACACAATGGAAGAGACAAACTGAACATTCTCTGGATTCTTTCAAGTCTCATACTCTCTCCTAAATGTGAAATCTTGAAAACAGCGAACAGAACCTTCAGTTGTCCACATCTCTGAATTTTGTGTCTTTGCAGAAGAAAAGATCCAAAGTGAGATGGAGAGTATTTCAGAAGTAGGACCACATGAAGAGATTTTCTGCTGGCAGATCTGGCGACACATTGCTAGTGACTTAACCAGGTGTCCAGATTACATGATAAAACGTTCTGAATTCCACCAACAACGTGACTCACCTGGCCAGAATGGGGCAGGACTATCTGTAACTCACACAGGCCAGACACCTTCTCAGTGTAATGAATGTATAAAATCTTCTGGTGATCTCTCCAACCTTGATCTTCATCAACAAATACACTCAGGAGAGAAGTCTCATACATGTTGTGAGTGTGGAAAAAGCTTCTGTTACAGTTCAGCACTTCGCATTCATCAGAGAGTTCACTCGGGAGAGAAACGCTATAAGTGTGATGAGTGTGGCAAGGAATTCAGCCAGAGCTCACAGCTGCAAATTCATCAGAAAGTCCACACTGTAGAGAAGCCATTCAGATGTGAGCAGTGTGGGAAAGGCTTCAGTCGTAGATCAACACTTACTGTTCATTGTAAATTACACATGGGAGCGAAACCTTATAATTGTGACAAATGTGGAAGGGCCTTCATTCATGCTTCACATCTTCAGGAACATCAGAGAATCCACACTGGGGAGAAACCATTCAAATGTGATATATGCGGTAAGAACTTCCGCCGTAGATCAGCACTTAACAGTCATTGTATGGTCCACACTGGAGAGAAACCATACAAATGTGAGGAGTGTGGGAAGTGTTTCACTTGTAGCTCAAATCTGCATATCCACCAGAGGGTCCACACAGGAGAGAAACCTTATAAATGTGAGGAGTGTGGTAAATGCTTCATTCAACCTTCACAATTTCAGGCCCATCGGAGAATTCATACGGGAGAGAAACCATATGTATGTAAAGTGTGTGGTAAGGGCTTCATTTACAGTTCAAGTTTTCAAGCCCATCAGGGAGTCCACACAGGAGAGAAACCATACAGATGCGATGAGTGTGGGAAGAACTTCAGGATGAAAATACATTATCAAGTTCATCTGGTCGTCCACACAGGAGAGAAACCCTATAAATGTGAGATATGTGGGAAAGGCTTTCGTCAGAGTTCATATCTTAAAATCCATCAGAAGGCCCACAGCATAGAGAAACCTTACAAGTGCGAGGAGTGTGGGCAGGGCTTCAATCAGAGTTCACGACTTCAGATCCACCAGCTGATCCATACTGGTGAGAAACCATACAAATGCGAAGAGTGTGGGAAGGGATTCAGTCGTAGAGCAGATCTTAAAATTCACTGCAGAATCCACACTGGAGAGAAACCATATAATTGTGAGGAGTGTGGAAAAGTCTTTAGTCAGGCCTCTCATCTTCTGACCCATCAGAGAGTCCACAGTGGAGAAAAGCCATTCAAATGTGAAGAGTGTGGCAAGAGCTTCAGTCGGAGTTCACACCTTCAAGCCCACCAAAAAGTCCACACTGGAGAAAAGCCATACAAATGTGAGGAGTGTGGGAAGGGCTTCAAGTGGAGCCTGAACCTCGACATGCATCAGAGGGTCCACACAGGAGAGAAACCATATAAGTGTGGGGAGTGTGGGAAGCACTTCAGTCAGGCCTCAAGTCTTCAGCTTCATCAGAGCATCCACACTGGAGAGAAGCCCTACAGATGTGATGTGTGTGGTAAAGTCTTCAGTAGATCTTCACAGCTTCAGTATCACAGGCGAGTTCACACAGGGGAGAAACCTTACAAGTGTGAGATGTGTGGTAAGAGCTTCAGTTGGCGCTCCAATCTTGTAAGTCATCACAGAATTCATACTGGAGATATAGTATATGAAAGCGATGAGAGTGGTAAGAACATCAGGGAACTGTCAGAGGAAAAAAGTTCCACAAAATGATTTTTTAAAAAAACTCACGTACAACCCTGAATTCTTGCAAATGTAAGGTTTCATAGGCGGGAAAGTATTGGGTGTTGAAGCAGTAGCTGAACATATCCCAGTGTTCACCAGACCACACAACAGAAACCTCCTCTGAGTGGTGCAGTAAGGACTGCATTCCGAACTTTGACATTTGTCAGATACCACTTAGGGAGATAGCACTTAGAGAGGAAGTTTGGTCTTGCCTTTAATGAAAGTGTAGGGGTGAGCTTGTCAAAACTGATGTCCAGGAGAATGTGAGCTCCATGAGGGCAGGGAATTGGATTCTGAATCTACACAACCTTAACATCGACTCTTGCTTGTAGGTGTGCTCAGTTCGTGTATGTTAAATAAACCAAAAGGGGGAAATGTACAGTATATGAAAATTATATCCAGAGGAGGAAACCTGCCAAGTAAAATTAATTCAGGAAGTGACCATTTGTTGAAGTGCAGAAAACCACTTGATATTACAGTCTGCAGTATTAGTATGATATGATCCTATTGCAACTGGCTCCTTGCCTCCCACAGCCTCTGTTCTCAAAATGGCTTATTGTCTAAGGCCTGTCTAGTTTTCCAAGGATTGTGTCTAATATAAATTGAACTGCCCTGTGATTTTTCTGACAGTACAAACTGAAAATGTTACTAACTTTGCAACAATAGGTAACTGCATACTTTACAATTGATTTTTTGAGAGTCATTCAATGTTAAGGCAAAGTTTACTGTAACATTTTGAAAATGTCACAAAAACTGTCACTAGAAAAAATTTTATTTGTGACCTTGAACTTACTGATTTCTAATTCCCTGCATTTTTATCCAGACTTTGAAATGTTTGCTTACTAATAACTGTAGCATTTCTTCTGTCAAAAGTTCTCAGGTAGGGGCTATGCCATATTCTTCACACACATCCATGAGGAAAATACCCAGGAAACTTGTAGGAATTTGATAAAAATTATTAAATGTATTATTGAGGCAAGACTGACATTTATGTCCTTTGACCTATAGGTAGCAGTAAAGCATGGTTTTGGGAAAGGAATACTTATCAGTATATAGGTTATACATCTCTTTGATCTCAAAATCATATAATTGAATGCTTTTGGTTATGAGGTTAAAATACGAAAAAGATAAGCACCACATCAATGATGTCACTGAATTTTTTTAAGGGAAAGAAGTGTACAGCTGTAGGAATTTGAGTCTTGCTGTATTTGTATATTAATATGAAGCCATTAAAATTATGGCAAATATAATGGCAAGAGATACACAATATGGGCTTTGAGAGGTCACAAATTGTAGCCTTTGAGTATAATCGAGTGTGTGTGTGTGCACGTGCATGTGTGTGCATGTGTGCACACATACATCTGTATGTAGACATGCATAAAATAATGTATAAAGGGATACTCTTCTATAGTGGTTTCCCTTAGGAGCATTTTGTGGTATTTCTTTCATTTTATAACTTCATGTTATGGTTTTTTCATTGAATAGTACTACCAAAGCAGGAAATTACAATAGAACTTGAAAAAATTACTCCTAAATGTTCCTTGTAGTAACACCTCATAATATGATTGTTCTATATTGTCATAAGGCATATAAAGATCTAAATTATGATATGGATCCCAGAAGCCATTTTCAAATTGTTTTAAAAAATTCTAATTGTTTTGCATACATAGATAAATTGATGTTTCAACGATTGAACCTTTATGCTGTACTTTAACTATAAATACATAACATGGAGAGGGCAAATTCAGTAGCTGGAAACGAAGTAGAGATACAGAGTGCTCAGTTGTTTCAGTGGTATCTGATTCTTCGCGACCCTGTGGACTGTAGCCTGACAGGCTCCTCTGGCCATGGAATTCTCCAGGCAAGAATACTGGAGTGGGTTGCCATGCCCTCTTCCAGGGGATTTTCCCGACCAAGGGATTGAACTCATGTCTCCTGCATCTCCTGCATCGCCGGCAGATTCCTTACATGTGTGGCTCAGCTGGTGAATCCGCCTGCAATGCGGGAAACCTCGCTTGGGAAGATCCCCTGGAGAAGGGAAAGGCTACCCACTCCAGTATTCTGGGCTGAAGAATTCCATGGACTATATAGTCCATAGGGCCGCAAAGAGTCGGACACGATTGAGCGACTTTCATTTTTTCTGTTGAAAAGATGTGCGTGAGAAGAGAACATAGAATTACAACAGAGGACCCTCTCGATGTGGAACCAGTAAGGACAAAGCACGTTTGGTCACATTTCAGGGATCGAGGTGTTTTGATGTTTGACTTAAGCCTGTTCCAAAGAAAGCCCAGTTTCCTTCTCTTATTTCAGCAGTAAAACTCTGGGGTTTACCAGGAAGACACTGTGGCTAGTAATGCATTTATGTCACTTAGGCCCTTGAACATGCCCAAAGTGCTTCTAAGCTTGTAAACCTGTTCTAAGCCTGACGCGGTAAAATGGCAAGACGCTTGCCTGAGACCTTAGGGGTTAAGGGAAGTGAAAACCAAGGGAACCGGGCACTTCCTCATCAGGGGGTGAAGCTTTGACGGTTTTCCGCGCTGACATTCGCGGGAAGTGTAGTCCAACAGGGCGGTAGTGTAGAGGGCCCACACGCACTCCCTTTGCATTCTGGGATGGGTAGTCCAAAGCTCCGTGTAGGCTTGCACACTGCAGCTATAGTAAGGCTGGACGGCGACTGTCTCCCAGCGGAATTCTGGGAAGTGTAGTCCGAGAGCTCCGAGTAGTCGCAGGCCCTTCCGCCCCAGGAGGACGAGGTAGCAGCCATCTTTCGCTTGAAGATGGTGTTTCAGGTCGGCTCTTCATGATCCATTCAAACTCCCTCGAAATGCGCTTGGGGCCAACATCTCCTGACCTTTCATTTGGAGAGAAAGAGGAGCAGCGGCTAGAAGCAGAGGTTTGATGGCCAAGGGTGATGATGTTCGTGCCCCTGGGCGGAGCGTTTGGTAGCGTACCGGGATGGGGCGGGCTCAGGTCGTGCTGCCGGGGATTTGAGGGTCTCCCCGGCTTTCTGCACCCCTAACCTGACCTCCCACTTATGAAGCTGGCTCTTTGGCTTCATACTCTGTCACAGTGGGTGAGTTGCTTAACCCTTTTGTGTCTCCGTTGCTGTTCCGTAAAAGAGAAATAAAAGTAATGTTTTCCTAATACAGTATTTGGAGAAAAAAGATAGCAAACGGTCAACAATTGTCTGACACATGATTGTTATTAATGCTACTGTCATTCGGAAGCACCCGGATTCTCACACTGAGATTCTGTGAGCCCAGGAAACTGAATTGTCCTGCACTCCAGACTTGTTTAGAAAAGGGAGGCTTTCTTCTAGCTGGTACAAGAGAATGTGGAATATAGGGGATGCAAACACAATCCTGGGATTTCACAACCTCCTTTCCTTCCCCAGCCCTGACTTCTCAAAAAGCCCTACAGGGAGGTAGAGGCAACAGAGACCCACAGGACTAGATCTTGGCATTCTTCTATTTAAGATACATAAATTGTAGGACGTTTGGGGCATGAGTAATGATTGTAACTGTTAGGTAGGTAGAATAGGAAACAGGAGTCCAAAATGGCAGTGGCTAAAAGACAAGAAAGGGAAAAAACCCGTGAAAATAGAACAAAGGAAGGTCCGAGGACCTGAGTGAGAAGTTCAGGTAGAGCAACACTCCTGGCTAAGCCCAATTTGCTTAGGGCAGGCCCAGGGGGAGGAAAAAAAACGTACCCGTGCTAGGGCATTCTTCTCTTCACGTCTTTGGGTCGGCATGCCCTCACGCTTCGAGGATGGATTTTCCTGCTATCATCTAAATAAAAGAGCTGTAACACTGATTCGCCTAAGAGCTATAACATGGTCTGTTTGAGACCTAAGAGCTCTAACACAGTCTGTCCAAGACGCAAGAGCTGTGACCCGCCGAGGACTGTAATGTCCGTCACTGCAAATCTTTGTTGTGACGAGACAGAAACGAGGAGCATACACTCGCCTGACATCTGTGGTGCCGTGACTCGGGTTTAACCTGGCTAAAACGACCTCCGTGAAGAAAACCCAGCACAAGGGAAGTGAGAAGAGGCCCATCGTGCTGGAAACCAGGACACCGAAAAACAAACTGCAGAAATCTCACGCGGCTCAGTCTCAGATTCCAGAAGACCTCCGGTTAAGGTAGGAGGCCCACGCCCCTATGGCTGGAGGGACATGCGTAACAAAATCTTAATTCCTCTACAGTCTCTCGTTTCTTGTTTCCTTGAACCCCCCGCGAACAGGTGAGCGGCAGTGGGCGCAACTGAGGGAGTCTGGAGAGGCTACTCTTTGGTATGTCCCAAAGGCACTATCTTCTGGGGCCCAGTAGCTGTTACCCAAGCCGGTGGGGGTTCCTCTGTTCTTACTCTTCTCTGTGCCAAGGATCAGGCCAATGAAAACTGTGAGTTCAGGTCAGGTACTTAGCAGATTTTCTGGCAGGCTATGAAAGGGATCCCTTGGCACGTTTTTCCCACTGCTTTTTCCTCCTGTCCTTCAGCTCTCTCCCGGGACTCAAGCCAGGACAAAACCCATAAAGCTCAGGCTCTGATGTCTTACTGCAAAAATTCAGTGAGAGGGGTAAGAGGTGGGATTTGTTAGGATTCAGAGAGAAGCCACTCTTGAGGTTGTGGGCCATTGCCGAGGGCCATGGAATGTGGCCTGGCTAGGTTTTGCTAATGGGGTGAATTCATATGCTAATGAGTGGGAGGATCATCCCAACCATTGAGGAACCACCCACTCTTCCCTCTTGACAGTGCCTTAGAGCTGTCCTGCCACTTCTGGGTGTGTCTTTTGGCTTACAGATGGGGGATTAAGGTTTACTTGAATTTGTCTTGTCATCTTGGACCCAATTGATTTTAATTGGTTTACTTTATGCCCTTGTGCTATGTCATCCTTTCAAAGGTTGTGCTCTGCCTCCTTCCCTCCTGTTTCATGCTCCTTTCCTCAGCCCCATCCAGGCCCACAATGTTGCCTCTACAATCTTCTAGAGGGACAACCAGGAAATAGCTGGCCTTGGGAGGGAAATACTGTAGAATATCCAACCCCTTAATCCTACCTAGCACTGGCCACACTGGAGATCTTGGGGACACCCAACTCCAGTCCGGGGGTCCCAGGAGGTCATCACGCCTTGACCTGCCCAGGAATTCGATCTCCTAGGATGCTGTCACGCCTCATTCTGCCTGGGGATCTGCACCCTGACCTAGGGACGCCTGGCTCTCAGGTTGCAACAGTACTAGGTAGGATGAACTTACATCATGATATCTATTCCCTTCCATGGTGGGCAAACCAGCAATGAGTTACAACCCCTTAATCCTACCCAGCACTGGTCACGCTGGAGATCTTGGGGATACCCAACCCCAGTCCGGGGGTCCCAGGAGGTCATCATGCCTTGATCTGCCTAGGGATCTGGTCCTCAAAAGGTTGTCATGCCTCAACCTGCTAGGGGATCCGCCAGTCCCAGGGGTCCCAGGAGGTCATCACGCCTCGACCTGCCCAGGGATCCAGTTCTCGGGAGGCTGTCACGCCTCGATCTGCCCGGGGATTCGATCTCTAGGAGGCTGTCACGCCTCAGCCTGCCTGGGGATCTGCACCCTGACCCGGGGACGCCTGGCTCTCAGGTTGCAACAGTACTGGGTAGGATAAGCTTCAGAAAGACTCACCCCTAAGGAAGTCCACCCATGGAAACAGAAGGAAGCCTATTACTTGTGAGACTGTGCCCAGTCTCAACAATAACTCAGGAGCCCAAAGAGAACCCCATTGCCTTTCTGGAAAGGCTAAAAGAGGCCCTCTAAAAGTTTACCAATCTGGACTTAGACTCTTACGAGGGACAGGTGATTTTAAAGGACAAATTCCTGTCCCAATGTGCATCAGATATCAGCATTAAGTTACAACAGCTACAGCAGCAGGACCCTGCTGCCTCTTTAGATGAGATGGTTCAGACAGCCACCAATACCTTTTATAACAGAGAACAGGAGAAGGAGGCCACGGCCCAGGAGAGGGAGAGAAGGAAAGAGACAAGGCATGCCCAGATGCTGGCCACCCTCCAGGGAAGCCCCATGGCAAACTTGAAGGACAAGGCACGAGGCAAATGCCTAATCTGTAGACAAGTGGGGCACTGGGGCCAAAGAGTGTCCAAACCATGACAAGTCTCCTAGAACGGCTTGCCACAAATTCCATCAACTGGGACATTGGGCCGCGCTCTGCCCTCTGGACCCAAGAGTCTCAAGGTCAAGCGCCAAGCCTTCCCTCACAATGGTTCAACAGGACTGAACGGCCCGCTCCAGCCAGCCCCCTATCACAGATAACCATCACGGGGCTGGAGCCAAGGGTGCAACTGGATGTGGCAGGTAGGTCCGAGAATTTCTTGGTTGACACAGGGGCTACGTACTCTGTCTTGATCTCCTCCTCTGGAGCCTTCTCCTCCCAAACCTGTACCATTTTGGGTGCTACAGGAAAAAGAACTACTAAAAGATTCACCGAAGCACTTCTTTGTTTCTGGGATGGACAAATATTTTCCCACCAGTTTCTGGTGGTCCCTGAGTGTCCACTCCCTTCTTGGGAGGAGATATATTCACTAAACTGGGGACCACCCTTGTGATGGGAAGCTTTTCAGCCCCTAGGGCCCTACAGCTTCTGGTTACTGCTGAAGAACTGATTACACCTTCTCCAATAGAGAAGGACCAAAAACTATAGGAGGACAAAGTTAACCCCCAGATGTGGGGCCAGGGGATTCCTGGACAAGCCCACCAAGCTGAACCGGTCATCATTGTCCTCCGAGATCCCACTCGGTTTCCTAACCGGAAACAATATCCCCTCAAAAGTCCCTTGGGAGGGACTACAGCCTTTCATAAATAAATTCCTTGTTTGTGGGCTATTGATCCCCACCAATTCACCATGTAACACCCCAATCCTCTCAGTAAAGAAAGGATGGAACCTGGCGAATGGTTCAAGATCTCTGGATCATAAATGAAGCTGTAGTCCCCCTCCATCCCACAGTACCCAATCCCTATGTAATCTTGGGAGAAATCCCACCCAGTGCCAAGTGGTTTACAGTCTTGGATCTCAAAGATGCATTTTTTGCATACCACTGGCTAAAGAATCCCAATATCTTTTTGCCTTTGAGTGGGAGGCCTCAGGAGAAAAACACCAACAGGTGATTTGGACAGGATTACCTCAGGGGTTCAGAGATAGCCCCCACTTGTTTGGACAGGCCCTTAGCCGGGATCTCCTAGATCTGGACCTGGGACCTAATGGGAAAATATTATAATACGTAGATGACCTACTAATCTGCTCTCCAGATGAGAAAAATGCCCAACAACATGCAATTCAGGTTCTAAACTTTTTGGCAGAAAGGGGTATAAAGTCTCCCGTGCTAAGGCACAGATGGTCAAGACAAAAGCCACTTATCTGGGAGTTCAGATTACACACGGGTCTAGGAGGCTGTCCTCTGATCGGGTACAAGGAATCCTCCAGTTGCCCTCCCCCATGACTCGAAAACAGTTGCAAGCTTTCCTGGGGCTAACTGGATATTGTAGAATCTGGATACCCAACTATGGTCTAATTGCCCAGCCCTTTTATGAAAGCTTAAAGGGACAGGATGATTCAATCCCATTGATGTGGGGAATGCCTCAAAAGAAGGCAGAGACTATACTAAAACAGGCCTTAACTCAGGCACCTGCCTTGAGGTTGCCAGACCCAGAAAAAGCATTCCAACTTTATGTCCATGAAAGAGAGGGAATAGCCTTGGGAGTGTTAACTCAAAGCCTGGGGTCTGAGCCCCAGCCTGTAGCTTACTTATCCAAGAGACTCGATCCAACTGCCTGAGGCTGCCCCCCAGCCTTTGAAATCTTGCAGCTATTGCAATCATGATAGAAGATGCTTTAAAACTCTCCTTTGGGGGCAAACAAACTATTTTTACCAGCCACCAAGTAAAACAACTCCTAAATGGAAGAGGCCAATTATGGATGTCTGATCAAAGAATCCTCAGATATCAAGTAATGCTGATGGAAAATCCAGGCCTCAATATATCCCATTGTGAGGTTCTTAACCCAGCCACCCTCCTGCCTACCCCCGAGGGCTCTCTCCCCTTTCACTCTTGTCTGGAAACCTTGGACCACTGGACAAAACCCTGAGAGGGATTGTCGGAAGATCCTCTGACCAATCCTAAGGAAATCTGGTACACTGACGGAAGCAGCTTTGTTTTAGATGGAAAAAGAAGAGCCGGGTATGCAGTAGTCTCCAATTTTGAGACCATAGAGGCTAAGCCTCTGCCACCGGGTACTTCAGCCCGATTAGCTGAGCTCATAGCCCTGACTGGAGCTTTAGAGCTGGGAAAAGGAAAAAGAGCAGCCATTTACACTAACTCCAAGTATGCCTTTCTGGTGCTACATGCACATGCCACATGCAGCTATTTGGAAAGAAGGGCCACTTGACCACCCGAGGGCCCCCCAATCAAATATGGTGATCAAATTCTTAGACTCTTGGAGGCAGTCCATCTGCCCACTGAGGTTTCAGTCTCCCACTGTAAAGGACACCAAAAACGGAGCACAGAAGTGGCACGAGGGAACCAGGCAGCTGATCAGGCAGCTAAGAGAGCAGCATTACAGAACAATGACCTAATAGGGATTGCCACCTTAGTTCCACAGACTAATTTGCCAGAAACTCCTTCATATACTGAAGGTGAGACTCTTAAAGCTAAGAGTGAGGGCTTTCAAGAAGATCATACAGGGTGGTTGCAAAAGGAGGGACTCCTTTTTCTGCCTGGAAACCTCCAATGGAAGTTGGTTAACTCCTTACATGCCACCACTCATTTAGGAGAAAAGGCCCTCCAAAGATTACTAGAATGGTCCTTCAGAGGAACAGGCCTCCAAACAACTATAAGGCAAGTGATCTCCTCTTGTCCCACTTGCCAATTAAACAACCCCCAAGGAGCTCAAAGACCCCAGCTGGCCCAGCCCGTCCAACGACGTGGGACCTATCCAGGAGAGGACTGGCAGATGCCAGTTTCTCAAGGGTATAAATACTTATTAGTCATGATAAATACATTCACAGGATGGATTGAAGGCTTTCCCACCCAGACTGAGAAGGCTGAGGAAGTAGTAAAAAAAAAACTGCTCCATGAAAGCATTCCAAGATTTGGTCTGCCCAGGTCATTACAAAGTGACAGTGGGACATCATTTACTTCTCAAGCCACTCAAGGGGTCTCTAAAGCATTGGACATTACTTATTATCTCCATTGCGCCTGGAGGGCTCAGTCTTCAGGAAAAGTAGAAAGGGCCAACCAATTCTTAAAATCAGTGATAAAAAAGGTAACCCAGGAGACCTCCCTGGATGGAAGGAGGCTTTACCAATAGCCCTCCTCTGCACCCATGTTGCCCCTAAGGAACAGGTTGGTCTTAGTCCTTATGAGATGCTATATGGGAGACCTTTTGTTTATGTCAATGACCTCTTCCTAGATCCAGAGGTTCAGAGCTTCCAGTCTTATACCATGGCCATTGGGCAATTCCAACAGGATATATGCTTGTGGGGTGTGAACCAGGACCCTAAAGATTCTAAGGAGTCACCACTATATGCTCCAGGGGCTCAAGTCCTAATTAAAGTCTGGAAAGATGGGTCCCCAAAGGCTCAACTCCAGCCCACATGGAAGGGCCCCTACCCTGTGATACTTTGTACCCCCACAGCAGTCAAGGTACCAGGACATGACTCCTGGATTCACTACTCATGAGTCAAGCCATGGAAGAAAACAGAAGAGGACACTCAATACACCTGTGAGCCCCTGGGAGATCTCAGATACCTATTCAGAACTACAAATGAGTGCCATTCTACTGAACACCCCCAAAATCTAATTTTTGGGGATAAGATTTCTCAGGATAGCTCTAAAGAGCCAACACGGCTTGACAGATTGTACTCCAAAACAGACAGGAGATAGATCTTCTGATCCCTGAACAAGGAGGGACTTGAGCCATCCTGGCAATGTGAATTTGGAATTGGCTGAGACATTACTTTGCCAACAAAAGTCCGTCTAGTCAAGGCTATGGTTTTTCCGGTGGTCATGTATGGTTGTGAGAGTTGGACGGTGAAGAAAGCTGAGCGCTGAAGAATTGATGCTTTTGAACTGTGGTGTTGGAGAAGACTCTTGAGAGTCCCTTGGACTGCAAGGAGATCCAATCAATCCATCCTAAAAGAGATCAATCCTGGGTGTTCATTGGAAGGTCTGATGTTGAATCTGAAACTCCAATACTTTGGGCACCTCATGCGAAGGGTTGATTCATTGGAAAAGACCCTAATGCTGGGTAGGATTGGGGGCAGGAGGAGAAGGGGACGACAGAGGATGAGATGGTTGGATGGCATCACTGACTCGATGGACATGGGTTTGGGTGGACTCCGGGAGTTGGTGATGGACAGAGAGTCCTGGCGTGCTGCAATTCATGGGGTCGCAAAGAGTCGGACATGACTCAGCGACTGAACTGAACTGAATGCCCCTGCTACTCCTTGTTATACCATATTGATGCTGCTTATGATTGTTCCATGTATTATCAATTGTCTAGCCTGTTTTGTCACTGCTCAGGTCAACAAGCTACAACATGCAGTGCCAATTCAACTAAGATATAAAACTACAGCCAACCGTGGAAAATATCACTCACCCTTAGATGACACTGCTATGAGGACTCTGAGGCCTGAAACTAGCAAGAGGGGGAGGCCCAATATCCCTCGCTGTCCCAGTTCAGCAGGAAGTAGCCAGAAAGACCCCTCTGCCCTTATTCCCAAAGAATTGGGCCTCCCATCTCTTGAGGGGGGAATGTTAGGTAGTTAGAATAGGAAACAGGAGTCCAAAATGGTGGTGGCTAAAAGACAAGGAAGGGAAAACCCCGCGAAAATAGAACAAAGGAAGGTCCGAGGACCTGAGGGAGAACTTCAGGTAGAACAACACTCCTGGCTAAGCCCAATTTGCTTAGGGCAGGCCCAGAGGGAGGAAAAAAACATAAAAAGAGGAGCCAAAGCACTCTCCCCGTCCCACGCTGGAGCGTTCTTCTCTTCACGTCTTTGGGTTGGCATGCCCTCACGCTTCGAGGATGGATTTTCCTGCTATCATCTAAATAAAAGAGCTGCAACACTGATTCGTCTAAGAGCTATAACATGGTCTGTCCAAGACCCAAGAGCTGTGACCCGCCGAGGGCTCTAATGTCCGTCACTGCAAATCTTTGTTGTGATGAGACAGAAACGAGGAGCATACACTCGCCTGACAGTAACTAAAAGACTTGGTCACTTAAGTTCCATTCCAAAAGCTTTATACAGATGAACACGTTGCTATCACACTGGCTCTGTGCATCGGTACTGCTGTTTTCTCTGCTTTAGAGATAAGGAGATGGAGCCAGGGAACACAACCCTGTTGGCTCATCCTCACCTGGATAGTAAGAGGCAGAGCTGCGGTTGTAACCCAGGCAGGCTGAGTCCAACACCTGAGTTTGCTAATCTCTTTGATATATTCTTCTTGAGCATAGGGAGCTGACTAGAATCTCTTCATGAAAGTAGGTTGGGACTTAACTGTGGGGACCTTGAGAGCAAAGTTTAGGTTATTCTATGAATTTATTTGTTTGTTGTGTTTTGTGTGTGTGGTTTCTTTGTTTGGCCTCACCACACAGCTTAGTTCCTTGACCAGGGATTGAACCAGTGCCCGTGGCAGTGAAAGTACCAAGTCCTAACCAGGGACCACCAGGGAATTCCCTATTCTATCAATTTTAAGACAGTTTTCTCAACTGGGTCATTTATTTTATTTCAAATAATATTTATATTACAGAAGTAACAATCGTTGCGGTAAATGCAGCTGTAAAGAAAAATTTTAATTACCCATTAAGTTTAGGATGTAACGATAACAGCTGTTAATGTTTTAGTGCCTTTTTGTCTGGTTACTCTTGGTTTATGTGTCTGTTTAGTGGAGGCTGTTTTCTTTGGGACTGAGGTTACACTGCCTTGCTACTTAAATTGTGGTCCACAGACCAGCAACATTGGCATCACTTGAGTAGGAAGGCCCAGCCTTGAGCCCCATTCAAGACCTTCTGATTTAGAATTTCTGCATAGGGGGCCCAGAAGTCTGCATTCCAACAAGATCTGTAGTAACTCCCCTGGACGTGAAAATATGAGAAGCTCAGGAAAGGAACTTGTCTGGAAACTGAGGCCGAGGAAATTGACCCTGCTGGATGTCACAGATAAAGCTGAGCTGGACAAAGCAGAGCTTTACTTAGTCCGAGGATTTTATTACCCTACTAATGATTGTCACTTGTCAGGGATCCTTGCAAAAAATCCTGACTTGAGCAAAAGGTAGCTAGCAAGTATAGAAGCAAAATGGAAGGGTCTTAGATGTTAAGATATATCCTTTCCAGGCTTTTGGGGGTAGATTCATTGCTATCTTTTAAACTAGAGTGCTGTTGCTGCTCTTTAGTGGCTAAATTGTGTCCGACTCTTTGGGACCCCATGAACTGTAGCCCACCAGGCGGGTCTGTCCATGAGATTTCCCAAGCAAGAGTACTGGAGTGCGTTGCCTTTTCCTGCTCTAGGGGATCTTCCTCACTCAGGGATCAAACCCGAGTCTCCTGCTTGGTAGGCATATTCTTTACCACTGAGCCGCCTAGAAAGCCTGGTAAACTAGAGTACTTGAGCCTAAAGTGGGAAGATCAACTAGTTATTGTCAATTAGTACTAGATATTTTTGCCATAGTCATCATCATTCAAGCACTACTATTATTACTATTGTTATTACTATGACTATTTCCTAGCTTCTCTTTTTAAATTTTATTTCTTAAAATTTTTATTGGAGTATAGTTGATATGCTGTGTTATATGTTTTCTATAACTATTTTCATTAAAATATTAGGAAATAATATTAAAATAATTTCAAACTTAGAGAAAAGTTGCAAAAATAGTCTAAGGAGTTCTTATATACTCTTTATGTGGAGTCACCAATTATTTCTGTTTTGCTCAGTTGCTCATTTGTGACCACCAGCCAGCAGCCACCAGGGACATACCTGTAATCAAAGAGCTCAGTTTGTTTCAGCTTACTGCAGCAAAGACGCCTATGCAGCACGGGGGTCCTGGTAAGAGGCGGTGAGGTACAGCTGCTTCTGTGGTTTCGGTTTGTGTTAACTGAGTTGGGGAGAGCTTTAGGCAGTGAGGGTTTGTTCTGGATTGGATGGTGTCAAGAAGGAGATGCAATTTGACTACTGAATATCATGATTTGTATCTAGTGGATGAGAAAAACCAAATGGGACTGGAGTCATTATTAATGGAGTGGCCCATCACTCAAGCCTGCTGAGAGGACAGTTCTGTTTTTTAAAGTTATTTACTTGTGACTGCATCAGGTCCTAGTTGCGGCAAGTAGGCTTAGTGGCTCCACAGCATGTGGGATCTTAGTTCCCTGACCAGGGGTTCAACCCACATCCCCTAAATTGGAAGGTGGATTCTCAACCCCTGGACTACCAGGAAAGTCCCAGTTCTTTGGTTATTTTTGTCTGTGTTATGGAACAGCTTGTCTTTTTCTCATTTCAACACGATTCTTGTTGATCAGTTGAAAACACCAAGTTCGAGCCGTTTCTGTTGCTAGTTCTCAGTGCAGTGTGGTTTTTCACGGCCTTATCATGCTTATATATTTTTTCATTTGCAGAGCCAGTTGATCAAAAGGAAGTTAATGACGTTGATAACACACTACCATCTAATGTACAGCCCATATTTACATTTTTTAATTAGTCTTTTCTTTAAGATCTTGTTTAAAATTGAAATCTAGTTGATTTATAATATCATGTTTATTTCACAGCACAGTGATTCATTTACTTTTCAGATTCTTTTCCCTTACAGGTTGCTACAAAATGTTGAGTATGATTTCCCTGTGCTATACAATAGGTCCTTGTTGGTTCTAATAAAGTCTTGGTGAGCCAGTTTTCTTCTTCAAGGTGTAGTCCAGTTACATGTGTTACACTTAGTTTTCGTTTCATTAATCTTCTTTAGAATGATTCCTCAGACTTTTTGGCTTTTGATATTTTTGAAGAGTATTGGTAAATTATGTTGTGGAAGGTCCCTCTTTTTTGTTTTCTCTGACCTTTGTTCATGATTAGGTTCAGGTTATACATTATATTTTTTTTAATAATTTTATTTATTTATTTATTTTTGGCTGTGCTGGGTCTTCATTGCTGCACGGGCTTTTCTCTAGTTAAGGCGAGCAGGGGCTACACTCTAGTTATGGTGCACGGGCTTCTCATTGTGGTGGCTTCTCTTGTTGTGGAGCAGACTCTACATGGGCTTAGTAGTTGTGAAACACAGTTGCTCCACAGCATGTGATATCTTCCCAGATCCGGGGTAGAACCCGTATCTTCTGCATTGGTAGACAGATTCCTCACTATTGAGCCACCTAAGGAAGCTGTGGTTTATCTGATACTTGTTCATGATTAGATTCAGGTTATGCATTTAAAAAAATAAATTTATTTGTTCTTGGCTGTACTGAGTCTTTGTTGCTGCACAGGCTTTTCTCTAGTTGTGGTGCACGGGCTTCTCCTTGCAGTGGCTTCTCTTATTGTGGAGCACAGGCTCTAGGCCATGTGGGCTTCAATAGTTGCAGCTTGAGGGCTCAGTAGTTGCGGCTCACGGGCTCTAGAGCACAGACAGGCTCAGTAGTTGGGACACATGGGTTTAGTTGCTCCATAGCATGTGGGATCTTCCTGGACCAGGGATCAAACTCATCTCCTGCATGGGCAGGTGGATTCTTTACCACTGAGCCACCAGGGAAGCCCTGGTTTATTTGATATTTGTTCATAATTGGATTCAGGTTTTGCATTATTAACAATGATGCCCCAGAAGTGGTGAGGCAGTCTTCTAAGGCATCCTACCAAGCAAATGTCAGTTTGTGGGTTTGTCCCAGCTGGTGATTTCAACTTTGTGTGCTTGGTTGAGTTGTCTGCCAAGTAACTGTTGTCCTTTTTGCAATTAATATTTTGAAACAATGTGGCTATCTTACTCCACACTAAACTTTTCCAAATTTTAGCACCCATTGATGATTTTCTGTCTTTCATTCTACAGTTATTAGTTTGCATACTGCCATGGGGGAAGCTCTCTCTTCTCATCCATTTATTTCTTAAACATTTATTTATAATTCAGATTCCTGTATGGAATTTTTCGGTGTGGACTGTTGAGGTGTTTTTTATTATTGTTGAAGAATATTAATGTTGTGGTGACAAAATTACAAGGAATATAAGCAGAGATTTGTAGAATTCTAAAAATTTGCATTTCGGGACAACCACCTGGGACCTGCTTCTTTTGACAGTGTTCTGGAATCAAGATTGCCGGGAGAAATATCAATAACCTCAGATATGCGGATGACACCACCCTTATGGCAGAAAGTGAAGAAGAACTAAAGAGCCTCTTGATGAAGGTGAAAGAGGAGAGTGAAAAAGTTGGCTTAAAGCTCAACGTTCAGAAAACTAAGATCATGGCATCTGGTCCCATCATTCCATGGGAAATAGATGGGGAAACAGTGGAAACAGTGTCAGACTTTATTTTTTTGGGCTCCAGAATCACTGCTGATGGTGACGGCAGCCATGAAATTAAAAGACGCTTACTCCTTGGAAGGAAGGTTATGGCCAACCTAGATAGCATATTTAAAAGCAGAGACATTACTTTGCCAACAAAAGTCCGTCTAGTCAAGTCTATGGTTTTTCCAGTAGTCATGTATGGATGTGAGAGTTGGACGGTGAAGAAAGCTGAGTGCCGCAGAATTGATGCTTTTGAACTGTGGTGTTGGAGAAGACTCTTGAGCATCCCTTGGACTGCAAGGAGATCCAATCAATCCATCCTAAAAGAGATCAATCCTGGGTGTTCATTGGAAGGTCTGATGTTGAAGCTGAAACTCCAATACTTTGGGCACCTCATGCGAAGGGTTGACTCATTGGAAAAGACCCTAATGCTGGGTAGTATTGGGGGCAGGAGGAGAAGGGGACGACAGAGGATGAGATGGTTGGATGGCATCACTGACTCGATGAACATGGGTTTCGGTAGACTCCGGGAGTTGGTGATGAACAGAGAAGCCTGGCGTGCTGCAATTCATGGGGTTGCAAAGAGTCGGACACGACTGAGCGACTGAACTGAACTGTTATTAGAAATCGCATGTATAAGGATCATTTCAAATTGTACAATATCATGTTTTACCACAGTTGCTAAGAAATAAGAAATCCTGCAGGGGTTCTCAGAGCTTTCTGCCTTACACCAATCTCATGACGTGGATACCCTTGTTCTCCCCTCTTGGGGTCCTTTAATGGACTGGAACCTGGTGGTACGGAGTCGACAATAATAAAGTAAAAGAAAGAGGCTGATATTCTCTGGTTTATGCAGAAAACCAATAAAACTCTAAGACAAAGAGTTTGCACCACTTATATAGGCTCAGGGCGCCCTCTTGGGGAGGTCTTGAAAGCCCAGGCAAGTAAGTAAGCACAGCGGGCATCTGCACTCCAGAGAACTAGCCTGAAGGAGAGAGAGAGAGAGAGATGAAGAAAGACACGGGGACCTGAGCTCTGATGGAACAAGGGTGTTTTATTCAACATAGTGTTGGTATATATACTGTCTTACAAGGTAGCTTTTTCAGCAAAGATAAGGATCAAAAATCTTACAAATTATCAAGGAAATGTGAGGCTAGATTCCATCTCAGAGAGGGTTGTAAATAATCACTTTCCATATCAGAAGAGAAGAGGGTCGTAAATAGTTATTTTTCACCGTATGGAAAAGCTAACGAAGGAAATGCATGCATTCCTCAGTCCCCGGCAGCAGCTTGCCAGCTCTTCTTAATCTTTGAATATTCCAGGATTAATAAGGAACAGAGAAATCATGACAGATCAGCACACAGGAAGCCTCCCTGTTAAATGTTCCCTAATACTCCCCCACTTGCTGATGACAGAATTGAGGCGGAGAGATGTTAATAATTTGCTGAAGATGACACTGCTAGTGAAGGGTATAGCCTGGATTTCAGCTCGTGGGTGTTGGTTCCAAAGCCTGCTCTTACTCATATGGTCTCTGATTATACCTTACCTGGAATAAGAATGACCACTGTGGAAGCGGCAGCACACTGATGTGGCCACTGTGTGTGGATGGGCATGTTGCTCCCTGAACAGCTAATGAGAGGGGTCTCTGGGGCATCTGGTATCGGTGCAGGATTCCTCTCAAGCCCACTCGGCTGCAGCCACATGGAGGACTGAGTACCTTGCTGATTCACAGTGAGCCCCACCTGGGTTAGTCACATTTTTGTAAACCAGTTTTCATTGACTTCTTTCTCCTTTCGCCCTCTGTCTTCCTAGGACTCTGCACTTCCCTGGAAGGAGAGAGAAGATGAACATGTTCATGGTGAGTAGAGCTTGTCTCTCTTGCTGTTAAAAATACCATTTTCATACTCAGAGATTTTACATGGATTTTTCTTTCTTTGTTTTTAATTGAAGTATAGCTTCCCAGATAGCTACGTTGGTGAAGAATCTGCCTGCAGTGCAGGAGACCCTGGTTCGATTCCTGGGTCGGGAAGGTCCGCTGGGGAAGGAATAGGCTACCCACTCCAGTATTCTTGGGCTTCTCTTGTAGCTCAGCTGGTAAAGAATCCACCTGCAATGCGGGAAACCTGGGTTTGATCCCTGGGTTGGGAAGATTCCCTGGAGAAGGGAAAGGCTACTCACTCAAGTATTCTTCCTAGAGAAATCCATGGACTGTATAGTCCATGGAGTCGCAAAGAGTCGGACACGACTGAGCGACTTTCACTTTCACTTTTCACTTTCATAGTTGATTTACAATGTTGTGTTAGTTTCAGGTACAGCAAAATGATTCAGTTATATATATGTGTATGTATATATATATATTCAAATTCTTTTCCCTTACAGGGAAATATTTTGTAATAACAGAATACTGACTGTAGTTCCCTGTGGGTTTTTCTTTTTCAAGGAGAGTCTAAGCCTGTGAGGACCTTTGTGAGCCATGTGTGCTTTTTAAAAAATTCCTGTCTTATGTAATTAGTTTTGGTTTTAATTTTGGTTTTATTTCGTCATTTTTTATTTGACAAGTAAAAGAAAAATTAAGGGACATGAAGAACATCTTCCACTTTACTATTTCCCTGCTTACAAATTAGCTGCTTTTATATTTCTGTAATCTCTTCATCATATGTATTCATAGCTGTGTATTTGTGTTTATAACATAGTAGTAGTTGTGTTAGTCGCTCAGTCACGTCTGATTCTTCGTGACCAGTGGACTGTAGCCTGCCAGGCCCCTCTGTCCATGGATTCTCTGGGCAAGAATACTGGAGTGGGTAGCCATTCCCTTTGCCAGAGGATCTTCCCAACCCAGGAATCAAACCCGGGTCTCCTGCATTACAGGCGAATTCTTTACCATCTGAGCTACAGGGAAGTTCATTTATAACATAGATACAATTTAAAAACTTTTCTCACTTCATATTACCTAACATTCACTTTTAATTGCTTTATCATGTTCCCAAAAACTTCAGTTCAGTCGCTCAGTCGTGTCTGACTGTTTGCGACCCCATGAACTACAGGACGCCAGGCTTCCCTGCCCATCACCAACACCCGGAGCTTGCTCAGACTCATGTTCATCGAGTTGGTGATGCCATCAACCATCTCATCCTCTGTCATCCCCTTCTCCTGCCTTCAGTCTTTCCCAGCATCAGGGTCTTTTCAGTGAATGAGTTCTTCACATCAGGTGGCCATAGTATTGGAGCTTCACATTCAGCATCAATCCTTCCAATGAATATTCAGGACTGATTTCCTTTAGGATTGACTGATTGGATCTCCTTGCAGTCCAAAGGACTCTCAAGAGTCTTCTCTAACACCACAGTTCAAAAGCATCAATTCTTCAGCGCTCAGCTTTCTTACATACCAATTTTTAAAATATTCTTTATTCATAGACCTTTAGTTTAGGACTTTTACTGTTTTAAGAATGCTATGGTGACAATGTTCCTGATTTAACATTTTTCTCAAAAAATATATTCTGAAAAATATTGCCTCTTTTTGCCCTTGACATACTAGACATGCAAAATTGAAGTGGTATATTTTATAAGTGGTGCCTTGGATGTTTTTTGGTAAAATAGCCAAATATGGCACAGCAGGATCAAACTGCCTCTTCACACAGAAAAAATAACTTTTGGTAGTTTTCTCGTGACAAGAGTGAGATTCTATGCAGGTAGCGTGGCCGAACGGTCTAAGAGTGAGATTCTGTCTTCCTGTGCTTGAATCAGACCCTGTGTGTATTTTATTTACTGGTTTGTTTGTTTTTCCATCTTGTATTGGCTTGGCCAAAAAGTTTGTTCAGATATTTCTGTATGGTGGTGCGGAAAAGCTGGAATGAACTTTTTGGCTAACCCAGTATTTTTTTTTCTTTTGATCGAAATAATCCATGACCTTAATTTTAAAAGTCCAGTGGTACTTACAGCACTTGTCACTGCGTTGACACCTCAGAAAAATTTAGACATCTAAAGAAGTACGTTGCTGCTGCTAAGTCGCTTCAGTCGTGTCTGACTCTGTGCGACCCCATAGATGGCAGCCCACCAGGCTCCCCCGTCCCTGGGATTCTCCAGGCAAGAACACTGGAGTGGGTTGCCATTGCCTTCTCCAATGCATGAGAGTGAAAGGTCAAAGTGATGTCGCTCAGTCGTGTCCGACTCTTCACGACCCCATGGACTGCAGCCTACCAGGCTCCTCCGTCCATGGGATTTTCCAGGCAAGAGTACTGGAGTGGGGTGCCATTTCCTTCTCTGAAAGAAGTATGTACTTGGTTTTATCTTTGTTTTAAATAAAAGGGTTGTGAAAAATGAGGAACCAATTCAATCTTATCCAGAAAACCAAGACTCTGGAGTCAGAGTATACCATTAGATAAGAGAAAGACAAACAGGGAAAGAAAGAGGGTTTCATTTGAGACCTGGCATGGCCTTTTGGTTAATTCCCTCATATGACCCTCCTCCTCACCTGGTTCCTACTCCAGTGAGAGGCAGGTGCCATCAAATACTGCCAGGCCTAAATTAGTAAATGTTTCTGGGACAATTGATGATTGTAATTAAAAAGTGAAACCTTTTGGGGAGTTCCCTTTATGGCTCAGCTGGTAAAGAATCCACCTGCAACGCAGGAGACCTGGGTTCAATCCCTGGGTTGTGAAGATCCCCTGGAGAAGGAAAAGGCTACCCACTCCAGTATTCTGGCCTGGAGAATTCATGGACTGTATAGTCCATGGGGTCGCAAAGAGTTAGACACAACTGAGCAACTTTCACTTGGTGGTCCAGTGGTTAAGACTTTGCACTTCCACTGCCATGGCCTGGGTTCAATCCCTGGTCAGGAAACTTAAGATCCCACAAGCTGCAAGGCATGGCCAAAAATAAAAAGTGAAGCCTTTTTAGTTCAGGATGCAGCAGTTAGAATTCTAGGGCGTTTATTTATGAGTTCACTGAGAACACCAGGTAAATACACAAAGCTTCCTTCTTCATAGCCACACTTGTGGTGAGGATAAGGAAAGTCAGTGTGTGGTGTTGGCAGGATGGAAGGAGCGGGGCTGGGAAGTCTACACATTGCACAGGAGCCAGACAACTTCTTATCATTGTCCTCTCCCTCCTGGTGCTGCCCCTCTTCCACTGGACACTGGCTATAAGATTGAGCTGGTATTGTTTGTTGTAGGAGGCAGTGACCTTCAAGGACGTGGCTGTGGCGTTCACAGAGGAGGAGCTGGGGTTGCTGGACTCAGCCCAGAGAAAGCTGTACCAGGATGTGATGGTGGAGAACTTCCGGAACCTGGTCTCAGTGGGTGAGGACAGCCTTTCTCTGCAAGTGTCTTGTGACCTTGGTGTTTCAAGGCTCTGGGGTTCTTGAAATGGTTCCCTGAGTTTGGAGACCAGACTTTTCCCATTCCATTGGGACCTGAGAGGCTATCTCTGGTCTTTCTAAACAGTGTGTTTCAGGTCGTTTTCTTTTTTTGTTCAAAGAACAATAAATGAATAGTATCCTGATGTACCTTGTCTGTTCTTTTTCAGATTTCACTCATGTCCCATTAGTGGATTATAAAGCCAATGTATCGAGCCTTACATGCTGTTTTTAATGAAATCAAGTATTAGAGAAAATATCAAGAGCTTCTTAGGAAGAGTAGATCACATTGCAGTGAAAACCCTGGTCAATGCATGAGTGGTGTTAGAGCCAATGAGAACAGATTTTAGGAAAATAGACATTGGTCAGAAATAGGTCATTTTAGTAATGCATATTTGGTCATTTTAGTAATGCATATTCCTACATATGTGTCTGACTCATGAAATAAATGCTACTTCTTCAGTGGGTCATGATACAAAGTTTGAAAAACAGAGCCTTCAGTATCTTTTTTTGAAACATAAAGTATTTGTTTATTATTGTTATAATTAAGGCAAATCTCTTAAAACAATTAGCCTTGATAATAGAAATATAATCAGAACCATTAGTCCCCAGTTTATAGTTTGTTCTTCTCTGCTGTTCAGACTTCACTCTTCAGTATCTTAAATATGCAGTTGGAAACTCAAATTTCCAGTAAACTTTAGCTTTGACCTGTTCATTTTAACTTGCAACTCGGCATGTTCTCAATCTTCAAGAGAGATACAAAGCATATAGAAAGAGAAGAGAGGCTTTGGATGATGAATTCAGCCACCCAGTTAGAAATTTAGGTAAGCACCAAGCAGTTGTTCATTTTCATGGTTAACTCTCCGTACGTTGTGCTTCTCACCAGCCCTGTGCTGCCCATCACCTGGTCCCAATGGGACTTCTCTTTCCCAAGTTATTGCTCAGTCTCTATACTGATCACCTGCTCCCACCTTTCCCCTCCTACAATTTGTTCTTGAAGTGGCGAAGGGATCCTTTGTAACTTTAAGTCAGATTATGTTAGTTGTCTGTTCAAAATTCTCTTATGGCTTGTTTTACTTAGAATAAAAACCACCTAAAGCAACTTCTGGAATCCTCTATGTTCTGCTTTTCGACCCCACCACCTCCCTGTGTACATCTCCTCTCCTCCTTCTGACTCTGCCTTTTCCATCACCATCATCCTCCCTACTGTTTCTCAGACCTGCAAAGGATGTGTCTTGTCCTCTCTGCGTGGAATACTCTTTCACCTGTAATCCTCTAGGCCTATGTACTTACCTCAGGTCACTCACCTTCAAGAGGAAGAGAGGGCTGTCCTTGGACCACACTATAGAAAATCCAGTCCTCTCTTCTTTCCCTGCCCTGCCTTGTTTGATCTCTGAGCACTGATCATCACTCATGTACATACATTTTGGTTCACCTGTTTCTCACTTCTCTCTCTTCCCCTGGAGGGTATTCCAGGAATGGAGGAATTTGTCACTGTTGTTTTTTAATATTGATTTCTTTATTTGACTGTGCCAGTCTTAGTTGAGGCATGCTGGATTTTCAATCTTCATTGCCCTTGTGAGATCTAGTTCCCTGACTAGGGATCAAACCCAGGCCACCTGCATTGGGAGTGTGGAGTCTTAGCCACTGGACCACTAGGGAAGTCCCCAGAGTGGAGGAATTTGGTCTGTTCCATTTATTGCTCACAAGCCTAAGTGCTTAGAATTGTCTTGGTACATATCAAGGACTCTAAATATTTGTTGAATAAATGGATGAGTCAATAGATAGAGAAATTTGCCTACCATTTAAATAACCAGTGGCTGGTGAACAAATCTTATTGAATAGGAATATTGCAAAATGTTTTTGTATCTTCAAATGATTCCTAGCCTAATTCTAACTTCTCAGGTCCCATGGTGTATATGTGGGCGTTTGCCTTTCCATAAAAGTTGACCCTCATGAACTTGAGCAGACACATGCCTAGAACCTGTAATTATAACCAAACTGAGTAAAATGTTTTCCCTGTGACTTTCCTTTAGCCGTTAGTAGCAAGCATATTCATTTGGGGAGAAAATATTTTTTTGAATGAAGAATTCTTATGTCTACTTCTTAGGTAGCTCTTCATAGAAGGAAAAAAAAAATTCTTTTTCCTTATCCATCATATCCTGGGAGAAAAGATCTCAGAAAATAGCCAATTGGTGAGTTAGTTTTGCCCTGAAAAGATTTTCCAAGCTCTGTCCCATCTTCCTCCCAAGCCCACCTCAGTAACAAGAAATGGATCTTAGGTTGTTACCTTTACAAACATTTTGTTTGTGTGGGGATTTGTACATATCCTTTAGAAGGGATTTCAGATCATCTTCTCCTTGACTGCTTTGATGATTCTTTGATAGTGTCTAGTCTTCTTCTAAATACTTATCATAAGCTATGGAATTTATTCCCACCTCACTCATGAACTGCCTTCTTCACTTTGGAAGTCATTCTTGTTAAACGCCAGTGTATTTATATGCAAAATTTTTCCATGCTGTGGTTATTTTTTTTTAATAAGTAGACAGTTTGTTTTCTTAATATTTATTTATGTATTTGGCTGTGCCAGGTCTTAGTTGTGGCATGTGGCATCTGTAAGTTGCAACAGGTAAACTTAGGTACAGCATGTGAGATATAGTTCCCAAACAGGGATCAAACCTGGAACCCTTGCATTGGGAACTGGACCACCAGTTGCAGTGACTGGACCACCAGGGAAGTCCCTTCCACGCTGAGACATCATTCTTCCCTAGCCTGTAAATGTTGATTCCTACTTTATGGGGGTGTGGAGCCATATTAGGCTATACAGGTACCTCAGAAGGATCCAGTGTATAGGTTTCAGATTATGATACTGACATGCTGCCTACTGCACTAAGAAGCCAGAATAGTGTATAGGTTTTCGTGCTTTTTTTCACCCCCACTGATTCTTAGCACCTTGAATCTTCTCAGCACTACCCCCTTGGTGTACTGCTGCCTCTGCTACAGCGTTTCAGCTTTTCAGCATGCTGTACTTTCCAGTGCTTTTCCTTTTTCAGACACCTGCCTTCTGAAAGCTCTTTTGCTTCTCTGACTTGATTCAGACATAATCTGGAATTCAAAATTGTCTAGCATCCTGGAAATCAAACTGGGGTTCACCTGTACATGCCTTTCTTGAGCCCTGACTAACTAACTGCCAGACATTGTGAAACCTGTGAGCACAGCAAAATGCTTGGCTGTCTTGATACTGTACTGTGATAGGAGCGACATGTAACTTTTGAAAGATGCTATAAATAGTATGTCAGATAGCATTTTTTTTAATGGGTTTCATTACTGCTAAGTATTTGGGAGTTTAATGGACCGTCTCTTGGTTGCTGTCAGTATATAAACCTGAGAACTTTATTTATGGGGAAAAAGATAAGTCAAACCATGCTGGGGTTCATGAAAGTCTCATACTGTGTCTTAAGTGTGAAATCTTGACTCCTTGAACAAAGCTTTCACCTGTCCACATCTCTCAATTCTCTGTCGTTATAGAAGAAAACAATCAAAGTGAGTTGAGGGCGGTTCAAGAGAGAGGATTACATGAAGAGCTTTCCTGCTGGCAAATCTGGCAACAAATTGTGAATGACTTAACGAGATGTCAAGACTCCATGATAACTAGTTGTCAGCTCCACAAACAAGGTTATTCCCCCCACCAGGTTGGGGCAGGACTGTCTATTCAAATTTCTGAAGATGAGAACTGTATATTAAGTGAGAAAGCAGGTGGTCCTGGTGATACTGGAAATCCAAGGTTTGCATCTTTGAGAGCCTGGGAATCTTGGGAAAAAAGTTCCTTGACTGAGTCACAGAATTACCAGAATAGATACCAGGAAATTTCCATGCAAAGTAAACTATGTCGGTATAAAGAGGATGTTGACAGCATTGGTTGGATCTTATACCACCTTGATGATCGAGGAGTACACAAGAGTGAAAAATCTTATTGCCATAGTGATTGTAGAAAAGACAGCACAAAGGTTTCCACATTGGATCAGAATAGTATGATTCATACAGGACAAAAACCTTACCAGTGTAATGAATGTAAAAGAACCTTTACCAGCCTTTCTATCTTTGATCTTCACCAGCAGTTACACTCAAAAGAGAAGTCTCATATGTGCAATGAGTGTGGAAAAGGCTTCCGTTATAGCTCAGTTCTTCATATTCATCAGAGAGTTCACATAGGAGAAAAATGCAGTGTGTGTGATGACTGTGGAAAGGAATTCCGTCAGAGCTCACAACTGCAAACTCATCAGAAAGTCCACAGCATAAAGAAACCATTCACATGTGAGGAATGTGGGAAAGGCTTCAGTCGTCGATCAGCACTTAGTGTTCATTGTAAAGTTCACACGGGAGAGAAACCATTCAGATGTGATGCATGTGATAAGAGCTTCAGTCGGAATTCACACCTTCAGTCCCATCAGAGAGTCCATACAGGAGAGAAACCGTACAAATGTGAGGAGTGTGGGAAGGGCTTCATTTGTAGCTCAAATCTATACATTCACCAGAGAGTCCACACAGGAGAAAAACCCTACAAATGTGAGGAATGTGGGAAAGGCTTTAGTCGGCCTTCAAGTCTTCAGGCCCATCAGGGAATCCATACTGGAGAGAAGTCATATGTATGTAATGTGTGTGGTAAAGGCTTTACTCTGAGTTCAAACTTTCAGGCACATCAAAGAGTCCACACAGGGGAGAAACCATACAAATGTGAGGAGTGTGGGAAGAACTTCAGGAGGAACTCCCATTATCAAGTTCATCTGGTCGTCCACACAGGAGAGAAACCCTATAAATGTGAAGTGTGTGGGAAGGGCTTCAGTCAGAGTTCGTATCTTCAAATCCATCAGAAGGCCCACAGCATGGAGAAACCTTAACAAGTGCGAGGAGTGTGGGCAGGGCTTCAATCAGAGTTCACGACTTCAGATCCACCAGCTGACCCATACTGGTGAGAAACCATACAAATGCGAAGAGTGTGGGAAGGGATTCAGTCGTAGAAAAGATCTTAAAATTCACTGCAGAATCCACACTGGAGAGAAACCATACAATTGTGAGGAGTGTGGAAAAGTCTTCAGGCAGGCATCTCATCTACTGGCCCATCAGCGAGTCCACAGTGGAGAAAAGCCATTCAAATGTGAAGAATGTGGCAAGAGCTTCGGTCGGAGTTCACACCTTCAAGCCCACCAAAAAGTCCACACTGGAGAAAAGCCATACAAATGTGAGGAGTGTGGGAAGGGCTTCAAGTGGAGCCTGAACCTCGACATGCATCAGAGGGTCCACACAGGAGAGAAACCATATAAGTGTGGGGAGTGTGGGAAGCACTTCAGTCAGGCCTCAAGTCTTCAGCTTCATCAGAGCATCCACACTGGAGAGAAGCCCTACAGATGTGATGTGTGTGGTAAAGTCTTCAGTCGGTCTTCACAACTGCAGTCCCATCAGAGAGTACACACAGGGGAGAAACCTTACAAGTGTGAGACGTGTGGTAAGAGCTTCCGTTGGCGCTCCAATCTAACAATTCATCAAAGAATCCATGCTGCTGATAAATCCTATAAAAGTCATAGGGGTAGTAAGACCATCAGAGAATCAACTTAGGGAAGAAGTTCTATAAAATGATTTTTTAAAAACTCAAGTGTCATGTGAATTCTTCCAGTTGTCAAGTTCAAAAGAAAAAAAAAATCATTTGTTTCATTAAAAAGTCAGTGTTTTAACCATAGCTCAACATGTCCCGGTAGTCAGAAGGCCACGTAACAGAGATCCCTTATAAGGGGTATAGTAAGGGCCTCAGTTTATCTTTGACCTTAGTATTAAATACTACTCAGGGGAGAAGACTTAGTATGATTTTATCAGGCCTTGTACAAAAGTATGATGGATGGGTCAAAACTAATGCCCATTAGAACTCTCGATACCCAGTAGTCTCTCCATGAATGCAGAGATTTTCTGAATCTGCATAGTCTGAGCATGGCCAAGTAATACTTCATGTGAAAGTTGCTCAGTCGTGTCTGACTCTTTGCGACCCTGTGAACTATACAGTGCATGGAATTCTCCAGGCCAGGATACTGGAGTGGGTAGCCTTTCCCTTCTCCAATGTATATCCTCCCAACCCAAAAATCGAACCCAGGCCTCCCACATTGCAGGCGGATTCTTTACCAGCTGAGCCACAAGGGAAACCTGTAATACTTCATAGGTGCTCAATATTTGTTAAATCAGTAAATGAAAAATGTTTTATAAATTATATTGCAGTCACCCTCAAAATTTCATAAAAAGTTTTATTCAGAACGAGTAATTAAATGTGGCCTTAAAAGTAATTTAGAGAGACAAAGAGTTAAAAGTATAAGTAAACCACTCAGTACTGCAGTCTGCAGTATTAATTTGACATCGTCCCATTTTGATAGCTCCTCTTGTCCGCCTAGCCTTGCTTCCAGTTGGATCTTACCATCTTGGAGTTTGTCTGGTATTCTGTCAGATTTATTCAGTACAAATTCAGTTACCTTCAGTGACAGTATGAAGTGAAGTGAAAGTCACTAAGTCATGTCCAAATCTTTGCAGTTCTCTAGGCCAGAATACTGTGGGTAGCCTTTCCCTTCTCCAGGAGATCTTCCAAACCCAGGAATTGAACCCAGGTCTCCCACATTGCAGGAGGATTCTGTGCCGGCTGAGCCACAAGGGAAGCCCTTGTGACAGTATAGACTTACTGAAAAACGGATTGTTGATCTTGCGGTACAGAAAACATACTATTGATTCTTTTTTCAAGTCAGTTATTAATGACAGTGACAAAGGACAAACATTTCATAGTAAATGAATCAATTGTTGGTTTTTTATTCTCCACATTTCCATCTAGGCTTTGATGTGATCGTCTTCCAAAGGTCTTAGCATTAACTTTCAAGACTTCCTAAGTTGAGAAGAGATGCTGTTTATAAAGTAGATTACTTTCATCAAGTTCTCTACCCCATTACTACTCCTTCCTGGCCTGAAATAAAAGGAAAACAATTATTTGTTGGAAGTTGGTCATTTCATCAAATACATTGATTCAATGACTGACTTGCACACTTTTTCTAGCAATGGATTGAAAAATTGCTGTTTGAAGAGAAGTTGGCAAGTATATATCAAAATACAGGATGTGACTTCTATGATAGAAATCATAGAAGCGGAACTTATAATTAAGAGATTCAAGTAGAAAAGGTGAGTAGCACATCAAGGATGCTGCTAAATTTTGTAAAAGTGAAATAAATATTCAGTAGGAGTTTATTTAAATACATCTTGGTATATGAAAACATCTAGAAAAAAGATGTCCAAGACTCAGGACAAAAGCATGTAACAGGCTGATGTAGTTTAGGGACGTCACACAGCTTAAAACATGTGTTTGTTAATGCATCCTGTCATCTGTAAAAGGATATTCACCCTCATGTAAACAGTGACAGGATTTTCAGAGAGTTTCCACATTTTAGATTCCATATTTTTAATTTTTCATTAAGCATCAATTTTACAGTAAAATTGTGATATTTATAGTAAATATATTTACTACTGTAGGTAGTAAAACTATGTAAAACATAGAAAATCACTAAACATACTAATCCCTCACAGTAAGAAAATGTGGTATATATAGCCCAAGTTAAGGAATAGAACTCTAGGAATCAATTAGAAAAAGAAATTTATATGGTTGTTCAAAGATACAGAATATCAGCTAGTATAACTTTTGTAACTAATGAAGTTTAGGCATAAATCCATGCAGCCGAGAAGATTATTTTAATTCCAACAGTAGAAATTTACACATCTTAGTTCTGTTCCTTACAGGGCTGATGGATGCATAATCCAGAGTAGTGGCTTGTCCTTTCAAGTGTTTGGTCTGATTAGAAAAGTAACTGGTTCATTCCAGGTTCAGTTCAGTTCAGTCACTCAGTCGTGTCCGACTCTGTGACCCCATGAACCACAGCACGCCAGGCCTCCTTGTCCATCACTAACTCCCTAAGTCCACCCAAACCCATGTCCATCGAGTCGGTGATGCCATCCAGCCATCTCATCCTCTGTCGTCCCCTTCTCCGCCTGCCCTCAATCTTTCCCAGCATCAGGGTCTTTTCAAATGAGAGCTCTTTGCATGAGGTGGCCAAAGTATTGGAGTTTCAGCTTCCACATCAGTCCTTCCAATGAATACCCAGGACTGATCTCCTTTAGAATGGACTGGTTGGATCTCCTTGCAGTCCAAGGGACTCTCAAGAGTCTTCTCCAACACCACAGTTCAAAAGCATCAATTCTTCGGTGCTCAGCTTTCTTTATAGTTCAACTCTCACATCCATACATGACCACTGGAAAAACCATAGCCTTGACGAGACGGACCTTTGTTGGCAAAGTGATGCCTCTGCTTTTTAATATGCTATCTAGATTAGTCATAACTTTCCTTCCAAGGAGTAAGCATCTTTTAATTTCATGGCTGCAGTCACCATCTGCAGTGATTTTGGAGCCCAGAAAAATAGTCATTCCAGGTACTGTGACCCAAAGAACCTTGAGCTATGGGGGGAAAGGAATTTACAAAATGAGTTTTTAATTGTTTACCAAGGTAACTGACTGGGCAAACCTGAAGATAAAGAGTCAATATATGTAAGTCTTGGAGGTAAAATTTATCAGATTCCCTAAGGAAAAGATGTGCTTAGGGAAAGAACATAGCATGATGGAAACAACTTGTTGAGGTTTGAATACCATTTCCTAGCTCTTAGTTCATTTTTCACTGATGTTTAACACTTGCTTGGTTAAAGAACTTGACTCAGCAAAAATGAGTATCTATATAACGTGAGAGGCAGGTTTCCCAGATTCATTTCCTAGGCCACACCTTCATATGAGTATGAAAGTCCATGCTACCTCAATTTGCATTAGATGTTACATTTTGTTTTGAGTAGATATCAAAATAACCCACCAACTCTCAAGGTAATTTGTATAGTTTAGTGAGGTAAGTCAAGGGCTGGAAATCTACTGCCTTTAAAGTTTTTCTTTTTTTGCCACACCTCTCTGTATATGGGAGTTTCATTCCCCATCCAGGGAAGCCCTTGTTTGTTTTCTGTTTCATAGATCTCTTCATCATTTGCTTCCATCCACTTACTGTATTTTTGGTTATTTTTTAAATTACCAAGGGGCGATTTTTTCATTTTAACAATCAGCTTATGTTTTAGTATATACTTTCAATATTCCACATTTCTTCCTAATTATGTATTAAAAGTTCCCATTCTGATAGTGAATTTTTCTCCTTGTGGTTCTGTCAGTTTTGCTTTTCCAAGTTTGCTTTATATTTTATGTGATCCCATTCTTGGTAGTTTGAAATTTATAAACTATTTCTTTGTGTATTTTATAATGCTTTTTTCTTCAAGGACTACTTTGCCCTATATTAATGTATTTTTAAATTATAGGAATAATTTGAAACCTTGGATAATGCTGTCTTCCCTAGAGAGAATTGTCATTTGTTCCCTTTAAGTGCTTGAGTGTCAGTAGCTCAGTCCTGTCCGACTCTTTGCGACCCCATGTACTGACTGTAGCCTGCCACGCTCCTCTGTCTATCGAATTCTCTAGGCAAGAACACTGGAGTTGGTTGCCATTTCCTTCTGCGGGGGATCTTCCCAACCCAGGGATCGAACCCGGGTCTCCCTCATTTCGGGCAGATTCTTAACCATCTGAGCCACCAGATAAGTCAAGTCGCTCAGTCGTGTTCGTCTCTTTGAGACCCTATGGACTATAGCCTACCAGGCTCCTCCGTCCTTAGGATTCTCCAGGCAAGAGTACTGGAGTGGGTTGCCATTTTCTTCTCCAGGGGATCTTCCCAACCCAGGGATCGAACCTGGGTCTCCCGCATTATAAGCAGATGCTTTACCGTCTGAGCCACCAGGGAAACCGAGACTTAAGTGATTTTAGATACTAACAGAAAAGATTCACGCTAATCCGATTTCAAGTAATTGAGGTGATTGGGAGTTTGGTTTTAGTCTCCACCAAAGGTGATCCGGAGAAGGCAATGGCACCCCACTCCAGTACTCTTGCCTGGAAAATCCCATGGACGGAGGAGCCTGGTAGGCTACAGTCCATGGGGTCGCTAAGAATCGGACACGACTGAGCGACTTCACTTTCACTTTTCCCTTTCATGCACTGGAGAAGGAAATGGCAACCCACTCCAGTATTCTTGCCTGGAGAATCCCAGGGACGCCGGGGCCTGGTGGGCTGCCGTCTATGGGGTCGCACAGAGTCGGACACGACTGAAGCGACTTAGCATAGCATAGCATAGCAAAGGTGATCCATTACCCTATTGTACTTACTCCTATAGGGCAGCTCTTTCAGGTTTTACTATCGACTTCTCATCCCTACCCCAACCTCCTCTCAAGTCCCTTGAACGTGGCTAAAGTGATGCTCAGCTTTCAATTCTAGAATGATTGGGATTCTCAAGAAAGACAGTAGCACCCCCCAACGGAACAACTTCGCCAAACTCCGTGCTGGCATTTTAGAATTCACTACCTAGAAGCTCAGGGTATTCAGAAGCATTTCCTCTTCAGGGGGCGGGGCCGTGGCCGTCACTTCTCTAGGGCATTCTGGGACGTGTAGTCCGAGGTCCGTGTAGCGCAGAGCACTTCCGTTCTGGACCGCTGGAGCATTCTGGGAAGTGGTCCACGGGCTCTCTAGTAGATAGGCGGTGCTTTCGCTATAGGAGGGATTGGTTACCTCCCACTTTCCGTTCCGTTGAAAGTGTTTTCAGTTCCCGGGCCGGCTAATCTTGGTTGTGAAGCCAGCGAGTCCCCGACCCTCGTCTTCAGAGAGAGTAAGAGAAACCGCCGCCGGCTGCGGAGTTTGTGTTCCCCTCCGCTGAGCCTCCAGTTCAGAGAAGTTCCTGTAGCCCCAGCTTGGGGACTGCCCAGTCGCTTGTCGCCTGGTTTGAAGGTCTCCCGGCGCTTCAACCGGCATCCCTCAATTACCAGCCAGTTCTGCCACTTCCTAGGGGTATAATTGTGTGGTAGCTACTTACTCTGTCCTGGCCTCATTATGCGCGTTACTAAAGTAGTGTCATCCAGTTCAGTAGCTCAGTCGTTGTTTGACTCTTTGCGACCCCATGGACTGCAGCATGCCAGGCTTCCCTATCCATCACCAACTTCCGGAGCCTGCTCAAACTCATGTGCTTTATCCAGCCTGGCATTTTGTACGATGTACTCTGCATATAAGTTAAATAATCAGGGTGACAATACTGAATACTACTTCCCCAATTTTGAGCCAGTCCGTTGTTCTACATCCGGTTCTAACAGATGCTTCTTGACCTGCATACAGGTTTATCAGGAGGCAGGTAAGGTGGTCTGGTATTCCCATCTCCTTAAGAAATTTACAGTTTGTTGTGATCTACAGAGGCTTGCTTAAGGTCTCTTAAGACTCTTACTTAGAGTCTTAGAAAATTTTCATACATATCAGAAGGTTAGAGAAAGGATCCAAAAGCACTGGGTTTTTTTATGAAATTGCTATAAGATAAAGGACAGGAAAAGTTCAAATTCAGTAACTCTCTGAGGATTGATTACAATGGCCTTGATTGCATGGAGAAATAGATCACACAGTCTATGAAACTTGTCTTTCCACTCCATGTCTAGTTGTCCTTTGAACAAGGAAAATTCTTCTTTCAATTTTTTAAAAATTTAGTGAGTTTATCTTATTTGCCCAAGACTTAGCAGCTAGGAGCTTCCCCGATGACTCAGATGGTAAAGAATCTGCCTTCAATGCAGGAAACCCGGGTTTGATTCCTGGGTGGTGGAAGATCCTCTGGAGAAGGGAATGGCAACTCACTCCAGTATTCTTGCCTGTGAGATCCCCTTGACAGGGGAGCCTGGCGGGCTGAAGTCCATAGGGCCTTCAAGAGTTGGACACGACTGAGGCCACTAAACAGCTAATTAACAATGTTTTCATCTTTCAAATTCAGTAACTCTAAGGATTGGTTACAAAGGCCCTGATTGCATTGAGAAATTGATCACACAGGCTACGAAACTTGTCTTTCCACTTCATGTCTAGTTGTCCTCAGCAGCCAAGTTCTGAATTATTTGACTTTTCTGTTAACAATAGTAGAAATCGATGATCTTCCCCCATTGCATTTTGGGGTCTTTCACTCATATCTAAAAACGTTAAAACTACATTTTAAAGCTATCATCCTACCCCCTCCTCATTTGTTTTTTCTGGTAGAGTGGTTACAATCGTACTGCATTGATATGTTTCTTACAGTTCTTTTTATCAAGATTCTGACTCTTCAAATATTATGTTTTATCAATGAGATAAAGCAAAGCTCTACTGGTGTCAGAGAACTGCTTTAGGTTGGCAGTAACAGGACGGCATGAAGGAGTTTCTGGAAATCTTTGGCCGAGAACTCCCGAGAGTCTGGGGTTAAAGCCCCAACGGGGCGAGCATGGCCCTCCCTCCACTTGGGGTCCTGGGAAATGTATTTCGCCGCCCTACACCCGCCCCCGCCCCGCCCCGCTTCCGAACTCTATCCGGAAACGAGGGGCTGCTGCTCGTGTTCTCCAGGGCTTTTGGGAAGTGTAGTTCTGAGCTCTGTGTAGTCAGAGGCTCTTCCGCTCCGGGAAAGCGCAGCCGCCACCATTTCTTTCGGTCTGGGAGGTGAGTTATCCCTGCGACCCCTCGATCCCTCCGAGCTTTTCTGGCTTGAGCGTGGTACTAGTCACTACCTGGCCGGCTGTCTTAGTATGGAGAGGTCGTGGCCGCCGGCGGAAGCCAAGAAGCGGAGAGCAGAAGTGCGGAATCCCTCTGCTCTCCTCTATGGCTTGCCAAGCAGCGCTGCTACTTCTGTCCGTATGATGTATGGCGAGCTGTTGATTATCCGTGCCCCTACTTTCATCCTCTGTAAGATTGCGAGAGATATGGTCACTACTGGTTAGGGTTGTGATTAGATTCAAGTGAGATCACACGTGTCAGCAGCTTCGAATACTGGCGGCACCTAACGGGTTGGCTTTTGCTATGGATGCAGTTAATTTTCCCAGGAGCACCGTTTTGTCTGGATTCCCCAGGGAAGACACCCAGGCGCGATGGCGTGGCCTTTCTGTCCGGAGACAGCCCCTTCCGATCTTTGACTGATCTCTTTCTGTAGGAAGCACTGAGTCACCCCGCGCTAGTGCCTTGGAATGTCCGCTGCAGTTTATACAGGAAACGTGAGACGGACACAGTCATTCTGTCCCACCGCATCGTTTTCGTCCCCCGTCCTGAATCCAGAAAGAGGGGAAAGGAAGGACTTCCTGTCTCCTCGGACCATAGCCGCAGGTACATACTAATGAAAGGTCTTTCTTGGTCGGTCATCTGTTTCCAGTTAATCAGGTTTCCTTCACTCAATAAATTACCACTAGGAAAACGTTCAGTTATCTATTGAATACATCTGAGAATGTTTAATGTGCTTGTTAATATGTACGTGTGTATTTCTACCATAAATACATATGTTTTTGAAATAAATATTTTAAAAATATAAAACATTTTATTTACTTTAGGTTTTAAATATTTAGAAAAAGTTTTTGAAGTATAGTTGATTTACAAGATTGTGTTAATTTCTGCTGTATAGTAAAGTGACTCAGTTGTCTTTTTATTATGATTATTACTGAATGTTGAATACAGTTCCCCTTGCTACACAGTAGGACCTTGTTTACCCATTCTGTACATAATAGTTTGCACTACTAATTCCAAACTCCCAATCCTCCCGTCCCCCGACCCCCCCCCAAACAACAGTTTGTTCTTTATATCTGTGAGTCTGTTTCTGTTCCATGGATGTGTGTCATACTTTAGATTCCACATATAAGTAATGTCATACAGTATTTGCCTTTTTCGTTTTGGCTTCATTTAGTATAATAATCTCTAGGCCCATCCATGTTGCTGCAAATGGCATTATTTTGTTCTTTTTAATGGCCGGGTAATATTTCTTTGCATATGTATACACCACATGTAATTTATCCATTCATCTGTCAATGGGTATTTAGGTTGTTTCCATGTCTTGGCTTTTGTGGATAGTGCTGCTGTGAACATTGGGGTGCATGTATCTTTTCAAATTATAGTTTTATCTGAGTGTATGCCCAGGAGTGGAATTGCTGGATTATATGGCAACTCTGCTTTTAGTTTTTTGAGAAATCTGCATACTGTTTTCCATAGTGGCTTCACTAGTTTACATTGCCACCGGTAGTGTAAGTGGGTTTCCTTTTCTCTACACCCTTTCCAGCATTTATTATTTGTAGACTTTTTAATGATGGACATTCTGACCAGTGTGAGGTGGTACCTCATTGTAGTTTTGATTTGCATTTCTCTAATAATTAGTGATGATGAGCATTTTATCATGTGCCTTTTGGTCACCTGTATGTCTACTTTGGAGATGTCTATTCAGGTCTTCTGCCCAGTTTTTGATTGGGTCGTTTGCTTTTTTTGAAATTTATTTTTATTTTATTTTGTATTTTTGGCTATACCTCACAGCTTGCAGGGATTTCGGTTTCCCAACCAGGGATTGAACCTGGGCCACGGCAGTGAGAGCCTGGAATCCTAACCACTGGACCTCCAGGGAAGTCTCCCTGTTGTTCGCATTTTTGATATTAAGGTGTATGAGCTGTTTGTATATTTTGGAAATTAATTCTTCATTGGTCGCATCATTTGCAGACATTTCCTTCCATTCCATAGGTTGTCTTTTCGTTTTGTGTACAGTAAGATCAGAAATCTTCACAGTAGGATACTGTGTTTGGTTGTGCAGGTTGTTCTTTGTCCATCGGCTGCTGGCTCACAGTCTTGTTAGTAGCTGCAGTCTACAGCTCTGCTTACCAAGCTATGTGGGCGTATCTGCCTTGGAGCATGCGTGTTCGTGCATAATTTCTGCAAAGATCCACAAGGGGTCATGAAAGCTGTGGCCTGCATCTCATGGCTTCTTTGTCCTTCCCCAGTTATGCCTTCTCAGGACTCTGACTTTCCCCAGAAGGAACATGAGAAAATGACCACGTTTCAGGTAAGTAAGGTATTGCTTTCTGTCTTCCAAGGATTTTATTTCTCAGAGATTAGGAACATCTTTGTTCCTAATCTTCCTTGGAAAGCTGAATGAACATAACACATCTTGAGTGCATGTTGTGTGCTAGGCTGTGTGTTTTGTTTGTTTTATCATCGTCTTTGTTTCTCAATGCAATCTTTGAAAAAATTAGGAAAACTTAAAAGACAAACATAATTTACACTGCTACCCTCCTTACAAACTAGCTGTTTTCACCTTCTCATTTTCCTTTTTCATAGGCATTCACGACTATATATTTGCAATATTAGAACTGATGGGATCTATTTATTTCTTTATTTAGAATTTTAATGTGTTATTGATTTATTGGCTGTGCTAGGTCTTTGTTGCTACACACTGGCTTTCTCTAGTTGTGGCGAGAGGGGGCTACTCTCTACTTGTGGTGTGCAGGCTCAGTTGCCCCACGGTATGTGGCATCTTCCCAGACCAGGGATTGAACCCATGTGCCCTGCATTGGGAGGCAGATTCTTAACCATGGACCACCAGGGAAGTCCAGTGAGGTGTATTTGTAAGCATTAGATAAAGGTTTAATATCTCTAATTCTTATCAAAGTTAGCAACACAAACTAAGACTCAATTGGAATATGAGTAAAAGAAATTAATAGAAAGTGATTTATGAAGAAAATAATGATCATTAATAACTAAATGTGTGAAAATGTTAATAAATTTTTCTATTTATTTATTTCACTTAAGTTCTTGAATTTTTTTGTTTCGTTTTTTAAAGCTTTCAGTTCAGTTCGGTCACTCACTCGTGTCCAACTCTTTGCGACCCCATGAAATGCAGCATGCCAGGCCTCCCTGTACATCACCAACTCCTGGAGTTTACCCAAACTCATGTCCATTGAGTCAGTGATGCCATCTAACCATCTCATCCTCTGTCATCCCCTTCTCCTCCTGCCTTCAATCTTCCCAACAAAGCTTTAGGTCCTAATTAATCTGTCTAGAGATTCAGGAGCATTTGTACTCCTTCATGTGAAAGGTGAATCGGGAAAACCTTTTGAGAGGGAAACCTGCCATTACACTTTCAAATATTTTAAAGTGCATATTCTTTGACTTTGCAATTGCTACTTCTTGGCTAAGGTCTCTGAAAAAGGATCTTTACAGCATTGATGATAAGTAAATATCTGTAACTAATTGTACTTTATTTGAATTGATTAAAGCTAAATCACAAGTTCTAAGGAATACTATACTGTACGGTCACAAAATGAAATGAAAGAGATTATGATAAAACTGCTTGTTCAAATTTATTGAGCACTTATTATGTTCCAGGCACCAATGGAAGCGATTTACATGTATTCATTAATGTGATCCTTTCAAACACCTTGTTATTTAAATACCATTATAGAGAGGAAATTAAGATAGTGAGAGGTGAGGGAATTTGCCCAGTGTCCTGTAATTAAAGCCTTGAAATGTGAACTTAGCCTATGCCTGCACCAGCTGTGCGTGCAGCAGTTTCTGGATGTGGCTCGTGCCTTTAAAGCACAGACCAGAAGCTGTGTACCTGTCCTGGAGGGTTACTGAAGGCCTGTGAACTTTGCAGACATTAAAAACAGTGATGGAGTGGGGCGGTAGGGAGGTGACAGCACTGTCACTGAGAGAGAGAGACAAGTGTTGGGACTGAAAACTGCATGGAGTCCCTCCAAATCAGTAACCGTTTTTGGGGTTCATCTTCTTTATCCTGTTTGATGCTGTTCTTCCAGTGGAGGTTGTAAGATTGAGTCGACACGTGTTTGATATTGTAGGAGGCCGTGACCTTCAAGGATGTGGCTGTGGTCTTCACTGAGGAGGAGCTGGGGTTGCTGGACTCGGCCCAGAGGAAGCTGTACCAGGATGTAATGGTGGAGAACTTCCAGAACTTGGTCTCAGTGGGTGAGGACGGGCGCCCTCTGACCCTGAACCTCATCCCCCTTGAGAGTCTCTGATCCTTCTTTGTTTGAGGGGTTGGACCTTTTAGCCAATTTTTCTTTTTTAACTGAAGGTTAGTTTTATAGTTACTATTTTGTTGTTGTTGTGGTTTAGTTGCTAAGTCGTGTCCAACTCTTTTGTGACCCCCACAAACTGTAGCCCACCAGGCTCCTCTGTCCATGGGATTTCCCAGGCAAGAATACTGGAGTAGATTGTCATTTCCTTGTCCACCTTGGACCTTTTGAAATCGTGCCCTGACCTGGAAGAGAGAGATGTTTCTAATTCACAGGTTTCTCTGGTCCCTGTCTACTTGGGCAAAATTCTGTCCAGGGGTGATTTTGCCTCCCTGGGGATGTTTAGTGATGTCTGGAGATAGTTTTGATTGTCACAGCTGAGGGAGGGGGGTGCTACTGGCATCTAGTGGCTGGCGATGCGGTTAAACCGTCTCCAATGCACAACACAACCCCCACCACACAGAATAGCCAGTCCAGAATATCAGTAGTGCCTCAGTTGAAAAACCCTGTTTTAGATGAACTAGAAATGCACAGCTTAGCTTCTATACTTAGTCAAATATTTTGGTGGATCATGGAGTCACCTTCGTTCATTGTACTGGAATTATTTTTTTTTTCAATAAAATAGAATAAGAATAGAAACTGTCAGAGTTCCTTATCAAGACCCACTCATATTGCAGCAAAACCCATGACCGTTTGCATTAAGTAGTGTGAGAATGTGGGTAATGTGATAAAAACAGACATTGGCTAAATCTGATTTTATCTATATATAGTTGTGAACTAGGTTACGGCATTTCTTTTTCTTTTTTTTTTTTAATTGAAGTATAGTTGATGCATTAATACAATGTTGTGTTATTTTCAGGTGTATAGCAAAGTGATGCAGTTGTATATACGTATTCTTTTCCAGTTTCTTTTCCCTTGTAGGTTATTACAAAACATGGAGTGTAGTTCCCTAAATTTATTTCTTATTACAGTTCATGATAAAAAAGTTTTTGAAATATCACTCAAGGGTTATAGAATTTGGACAAAGGTCTCTTTTAGCTGTGTGTTCACCTTAAATATATAAATCTGGCTTTTCCTAGGACATCTTCCCTTCAAAGCAGATATGATATCCCAGTTGGAGACAGAAGAAAAACTGTGGACAATGGAGAGGGAAACCCAAAGAAATGGGCATTCCAGTGAGATCCTCTCAGCTGTTACTTCAGGTATTAGTTAATCTGCTTCTCTCCACATCCATGCCGCCATCTCTTGCCTGTGACAGCAGCCTCCACACTGGTCTCCATGCTTCCACCCTTGCACTCCTGTAATCTCACATGGTAGCCAGACTGGTTCTTTAGAAAGCAGGTAAGACTATGCTGTTCCTCTGCTCGAAACCCTCCCAAGACCTCCCATCTCACTCCGAGACCTTACAGTGAACTGCAGGACCCTACCTGACCTGGCCTCCTCATCAAGTTCCTCTTTGATCACCCGGCCTTTTACCCTTGCTTACATCGTCCCTGCCCTCCTGGCCCTTTTGGAGTGTTCTCTTCTGTTTCCTGGACTTCAACTTGCTCTCTGCCTCGGTGTCCAGGCCCCCAGCCACCCCCTTACTCACTCAGGTCTTTGCTCAAATCTCGTCTCATCAGACAGCCCTTCTGTGTCTGCCCCATTTACTGTCCTATCCTCTCCCCATTCTCCATGCCTTCACCCTGTCTTAATTTGTGTCTAAGCACTGATCACCTCCTGACCCAGTAACCTGTCTTTATTTCCTTGTTCATCATCTGTCTCCCTGTGAAAGTAAGAATTTGGGCAGTTGTATTTGCTGTCTCTGTTCAAAGCCTCCGATGGCCCTTCTGCATGGTAGGTGCCCAGTACAGACTTCTTGGGTGAAGAAATTACTCTAAAAATTACTATTGTTTGGAGCGGGAGTGAGGAATCTCTCTTCACAGTTCCTCCTGACCTGTGACCCCAGCCTTCGTCATCCATGAAGTGTGCTTCATCCTCTGGATCCCCAGCCCCTCTGTGGCTCTTGGTTCTCCTGCCCTCCCTCAGATCTGCTTTGTTCACTTTACTTTCTGACCTCCTTTTCCTTTCCCTCCTCTTCTTTCCTTTCTCTTTAATTTGCATATTCCTCATTTCTACCTATTTAAACATATTGGACATTCATAGGGAATGTAAGTGTATATACTCTCCCTCTGCCTGAAAAATGAAGCAGAGAAGCTTATCTGCAAACATGATGGATGAGGCCCTGAATTCTGAGAGTTGCCGATCTGCCTTCGTTTGTCCATCTCCCTTCTCAGGTCTACATGTTGCTTCACATTTGATGCGTTCAGGAATATTACATACTTCCTTCACTGGAAAGGGTCTCGTTTTTCTTTTTTTTAAATTGAAGTATAGTTAATTTACAGTGTTTTTACATTGCACACTGGACCTCAGGAATCATAAGCCTCCATATTGTCACACTTCAGCTTTGTGCCATAGACCAAGTCTTTCTCTTAAGAAATATGGTAGCATTTTCTGCCACCCTTTCTCAAATGTTTTTTGTAGTTTTTTTTGGACCTCTTCATCATCCACATGTTTCAGGATTTAATGGATCACTTTTTAAAATTAATTAATTAATTAATTTTTGATTGTGCTGAGTCTTCATTGTTGCGTTGGCTTTCTCTAATTGCGACAAGTGGCGACTGCTCTCTAGTTGTGGTGTGCGGGCTTTTCCTTGTGGTGGCTTCCCTCGTGGCACACAGGCTCTAGGTTTGCAGGCTTCACTAATTGCCGCTCATGGGCTCTGGAGTACAAGCTCAGTAGTTGTGGTGTATGAGTTTAGTTGCCCCGTGGAATCTTCCCAGACCAGGGATCAAACCCGTGTCCCCTGCATTGGCAAGTGGATTCCTAATCACTGGACCACCAGGGGAGCCCCTTCCATATATTTTTAACTGTGATCCTCAATAAGAAGTATTTTACATCCCAACCCAGCATGAATATAATGCATGTGCATATTTATGTGTATGTCTACAGCTGGAACAGGCATTTCATGTAGTGGTACCCTTACTGCTTTTGATACACTTTTCGTGTTTTTAATCTTTTCTTTTTCCCCAACGTCACAAGGTATGGAATTGGTTTCACAGTTCTCTAAAACATGTCAGCAGTTCGAAGGATTCTGCTACAGTGGGGATAAAGCAGGGAAGAAAGGAAAGTGCATGTTTTCCGGTGACTGTTATTCTGGTAGGTCTAAGAGGGGAGAAAAAACCAGGGAGTATTAGTAAATCAGTAAGTGCTGTGAGGGAACATAAAGCGAGTAAGGCAGATGGGAAGAATAGAAAGAGTGGGGAGTGGGGAGGAATTATTTTTACATTGGGTGTCGGAAAGCCTCATCCAACAGAGTGACATTCAAGCAGAGAACCCAAAGGGAATAAGAGAAAAGGCAAGCTTCACAGTTTCCTGGACAAAACCTTCTAAGCCGAAGAGAACACCCCCTCTCCTCCCATTCGGGGTTGCCTTTGAGAGTCTCCACTCTGCTCTCTTTCTTTCCTCCACCCAAGTTCTTTCTCAGCTGTCCAAGGTTAGTTTTCCCTTTTCCTGCTTCTTTTCACAGAGACCTGAATCACTCCCAGGTTTAGAACAATGAATGCTATTATCCCAACTGCTTCCCAGATTTGCTCTTGGAGGATCATTTCTACCAGGACCTAAAATACTGTTCTGTGCCTGGACTCTGAGCTTTTGTAACCTAAGTGGGTAGAAGCTCACTTGTCATAAGGCTGCTAGGGAAAAGACGAGGGGACTTTTAATTGATGTTGCTTTTGTCTGGAGTGTGGGTTGTCTTAGTTGTCCTGCAGCCATCTGGTTTCAAACCTACCACCCTATTAAACTGTTGGACATACAGTTCTAAATGGGTCACGTTTCCATAAGAGTCTGCTGACCCCATTCTTTGCTTCAGAAAGAATAACAAGAGGATAAACGGTGTGGTACAGACATGACCCTCGCCCTGGATTATCAAGGCCTCATCCCATGGCCCAGGTGTGAAATCCCGATATTTCTGAACAAAGCATTTAATTGTCCTCATCTCTGAATATCGCCTTTTCTTTAGGCAGCAAGAACCCAGATGAGATGGAGACTCTTGGGAAAGTCATGTTAAAATACCTCTCATGTGAAGAGCTGTCCTGCTGGCAAATCTGGAAACAGGCCGCAAATGATTTAACTCTGCAAAGGAAGAATTCTTGGTTCCTGCAAGGTGATTCTCTTCAAGTTTCTGAAGATGAGAACCATATAATGAATCATAAAGGAGATCACTTTGGTTGCCTTGAGAATCAGGAGTTGATTCCGAGAGCCCAGGCTTCCTGCGGGAGTAGGTGTCTAAGCAAGTCAGAGAATCTGAGCGGAGGTAAACAGATGAACGTGAAAAATCACCTGCATGTATGTGAAGGCTTCACAAAGAATTCACCACTGAGCGATCCTGGTAAAACTGACGCAGAACAGACACCCTGCAAAGGAGAGAGACCGCGTCCCTGTAGAGTGTGTGGGGTGGGCTTCAGTCATGGCGCGGTGCTCCCAGTTCATCAGAAGGTTGACCCTGGAGAAAAATGCTCCCATCTGCAGACTCATCAGAGAATTCACCCAGGAGGGACTGTTAATAAATGTCCTGAATCCGGCGATGGTTTCCATCAGAACTCCTTTCACCCCCATCACTCTAACCCCGCAGGAGAGAAGTCCTACATGTGTGACAGTTGTGGCAAGGCCTTTGGTAGTAGCACAGGCCTCATCATCCATTACCGGACGCACACGGGGGAGAAACCTTACAGATGCGAGGAGTGCGGTAAATGCTTCAGCCAGAGTTCCAATTTTCAGTGCCATCAGAGAGTCCACACGGAAGAGAAGCCCTACAAGTGTGAAGAGTGCGGGAAGGGCTTCGGCTGGAGCGTCAACCTCCGTGTTCACCAGCGGGTCCACAGGGGCGAGAAACCCTACAAGTGTGAGGAGTGCGGGAAGGGCTTCACACAGGCCGCCCATTACCACATACACCAGAGGGTCCACACCGGGGAGAAGCCCTACAAATGCGACGTCTGCGGCAAGGGGTTCAGTCATAACTCGCCTCTGATTTGCCACCGGCGGGTCCACACGGGAGAGAAGCCCTACCGGTGCGAGGCCTGCGGCAAAGGCTTCACCCGGAATACGGACCTCCACATCCACTTCCGGGTCCATACAGGGGAGAAGCCCTACACCTGCAAGGAGTGCGGTAAGGGCTTCAGTCAGGCTTCAAACCTCCAAGTCCACCAGAACGTCCACACCGGGGAGAAGAGGTTCAAGTGCGAGACGTGTGGGAAGGGCTTCAGCCAGTCGTCCAAGCTCCAGACCCACCAGCGAGTCCACACCGGGGAGAAGCCCTACAGGTGTGACGTGTGCGGCAAGGACTTCAGTTATAGTTCCAACCTGAAGCTGCACCAGGTCATTCACACCGGGGAGAAACCATACACCTGCGAGGCATGCGGGAAGGGCTTCAGCTGGAGGTCCAACCTTCATGCTCATCAGCGAGTCCACTCTGGAGAGAAGCCCTACAAATGCGAGGCGTGTGACAAGAGCTTCAGTCAGGCCATAGACTTCCGGGTCCATCAGCGGGTCCACACGGGCGAGAAACCCTACAAGTGTGGTGTCTGCGGGAAGGGCTTCAGCCAGTCCTCGGGTCTTCAGTCCCATCAGAGGGTCCACACCGGGGAGAAGCCCTACAAATGCGACGTGTGTGGGAAGGGCTTCCGATACAGTTCCCAGTTTATTTACCACCAGAGGGGCCACACTGGCGAAAAGCCTTACAAGTGTGAGGAGTGTGGGAAAGGCTTCGGGCGGAGCCTGAACCTTCGCCACCACCAGAGGGTCCACACAGGAGAGAAACCCCACAAGTGTGAGGAGTGCGGGAAGGCCTTCAGCCTCCCCTCCAATCTTCGAGTCCACCTGAGCGTCCACACCCGGGAGAAACTGTTTAAATGCGAGGAGTGTGGGAAGGGCTTCAGTCAGAGTTCTCGGCTTCAAGCCCACCAGAGGGTCCACACAGGAGAAAAACCCTACAAGTGCGACCTATGCGGTAAGGACTTCAGTCACCGTTCACGGCTGACATACCATCAGAAAGTCCACACTGGCAAGAATCTTTAAAAATGAGAAAAGTGTTGACGGCTTCAGTCAGGATACACACGTTCAGGGTTTTGGAGAGTCCATGCTGGTGATAAACTATAAAGCAGGGGTCCCCAACCTCTAAGAGCTAATGCCTGATGATCTGAGGTGGGGCTAAGGATGTGCTTGAATCATCCCCAAACCATTCCCCCTACCTCTGGTCCTTTGAAAAATTGTCTTCCACAGAACCAGTCCCTGGGGCCAATAAGGTTGGGATCCGCTGCTATAAAATATTGAGATGGAAAGGGATTCCTTCAGGTGGCTCTTTCTAGCAAATCCGTTAAAATGGTTGGTGACATAGAACCATAGATAGTAACAGGGAAAAAATAGGTTGTAACCCTCTTGGTAAGATCCACTTGATTTAAATGATCTCTCAGAGTGAATATTGGAGAAGGAAATGGCAACCCACTCCAGTAATCTTGCCTGGAAAACCCCATAGACAGAGGAGCCTGGCAAGCTATAGTCCATGGGATCACAAGAGTCAGACACAACTTAGCGACTATACCATCCACCACTGCAAAGTGAATATATGCCTAAAGATAATGTGTGAAAAGGATATTTGCCATATACTAGCTAGTTTTTTGGTGGGAGGGTGGGGGTCAAGGAAGACTTGGGGTTATTTTTTCATCAACTTCCATTTTATACTTATTTATAATGGCCATTATTTTTACTAATACTGTAAAACTATGCAAATGAATAAAATACTAAAAGTTTCATATAGCCAAGAATTCATAATATGATGACTTTATTTTATATGATAATATGAATTAAAACATGTATCTGCCACAGATGTATATGAAGGAATGTTCATTGCATCATTGTTTATAATAGCAAACAGAAATAATCAGTTGGGTTGCCAAAGTATTTTATGATTTATTTATCTAGTGCAAATTGTTGTTAACGGATGTTGGAAGATATCCAGAAAACGTTCACCTGGAGAAACAAAGCATGGGATTTTTGTGTGATCTCATTAAAAAGAAAAGGTAGGTATTTATTTTTACTGATCTCTAAATGATGGAATTTTACTTCATGTAAATTTTTTACTTTTCTTTAAACTTCTTGTTTTGAAATAATTTAACACATGTCAGAAATTGTAAAAACTATCTGAAATCTTTCGTGTACCCTTTACTCAGATTCACCAGTTAACATATTTGAAACATATTCTCTTTATGTGAGTGTGTATGTATGTGCACACATATTGACACATACTTTTTAAAACTATTTTTAATTGGAGGACAACTGCTTTACAATATTGTGTTGGTTTCTGCCGTATATCAGCATGAATCAGCTATAGGTATATACATGTCCCCTCCCTCTTGAACCTCCCTCCCACCTCCAACCCCATCCCACCCTTCTAGGTTGTCAGCAGAACATTGGATTTGAGCTCCTGTGTCATACAACAAATTTCCACTGGCTATCTAATTTTACACCTGGTAATGCATATTTCAGTGCTACTCTCAGTTTTTCCCACCTTCTTCCCACACTGTCCACAATTCTGTTCTCTATGTCTGCATCTCCATTACTGCCTTTCAGATTGGTTCATCACTGCCATCTTTCTAGATTCCATATACATGTGTTAATATATGATATTTGTCTTTCTCATTCTGACTTCATTCTATATAACAGGCTCTAGGTTCTTACACCTCGTTCAGTTTAGTTCAGTTGCTCAGTCATGTCCGACTCTTTGCGACCCCATGAATTGCAGCACGCCAGGCCTCCCTGTCCATCACCAACTCCCGGAGTCTACCCAAACCCAAGTCCATCGAGTCAGTGATGCCATCCAACCATCTCATTCTCTGTCGTCCCCTTCTCCTCCTGCCCCCAATCCTTCCCAGCATTAGGGTCTTTTCCAATGAGTCAACTCTTCACATGAGGTGGCCAAAGTATTGGAGTTTGAGCTTCAACATCAGTCCTTCCAGTGAACACCCAGGACTGATCTCCTTTAGGATGGACTGGTTGGATCTCCTTGCAGTCCAAGGGACTCAGAAGAGTCTTCTCCAACACCACAGTTCAAAAGCATCAATTCTTCGGCACTCAGCTTTCTTCATCGTCCAACTCTCACATCCATACATGACTACTGGAAAAACCATAGCCTTGACTAGACAGACCTTTGTTGGCAAAGTAATGTCTCTGCTTTTAAATATGCTATCTCGGTTGGTCATAACCTTCCTTCCAAGGAGTAAGCGTCTTTTAATTTCATGGCTGCAATCACCATCAGCAGTGATTCTGGAGCCCAAAAAAATAAAGTCTGACACTGTTTCCACTGTTTCCCCATCTATTTCCCATGAAGTGATGGGACAGGATGCCATGATCTTAGTTTTCTGAATGTTGAGCTTTAAGCCAACTTTTTCACTCTCCACTTTCACTTTCATCAAGAGGCTCTTGAGTTCTTCTTCACTTTCTGCCTAAGGGTGGTGTCATCTTCATATCTGAGGTTATTGGTATTTCTCCCAGCAATCTTGATTCCAGCTTGTGCTTCCTACAGCCCAGCGTTTCTCATGATGTACTCTGCATATAAGTTAAATAAGCAGGGTGACAATATACAGCCTTGACGTACTCCTTTTCCTATTTGGAACCAGTCTGTTGTTCCATGTCCAGTTCTAACTGTTGCTTCCTGACCTGCATACAGGTTTCTCAAGAGGCAGGTCAGGTGGTCTGGTATTCCCATCTCTTTCAGAATTTTCCACGGTTTATTGTGATCCACACAGTCAAAGGCTTTGGCATAGTCAATGAAGCAGAAATAGATGTTTTTCTGGTACTTTCTTGCTTTTTCGATGATCCAGCGGATGTTGGCAATTTGATCTCTGGTTCCTCTGCCTTTTCTAAAACCAGCTTGAACATCTGGTAGTTCACAGTTCATGTATTGCTGAAGCCTGGCTTGGAGAATTTTAAGCATTACTTTAGTAGCGTGTGAGATGAGTGCAATTGTGCAGTAGTTTGAGCATTCTTTGGCATTGCCTTTCTTTGGGATTGGAATGAAAACTGACCTTTTCCAGTCCTGTGGCCACTGCTGAGTTTTCCAGATTTGCTGGCATATTGAGTGCAGCACTTTCACAGCGTCATCCTTAGGATTTGAAATAGCTCCACCTCATTAGAACTGACAAATGCATTCCTTTTTATGGCTGAGTAATATTACATTGACATGTACTTTTTCTTACCCATGAGTATGTTCCAGTCTTTTTACCCTTTGCATCTAAATACTCAAGTATTTAGACGTATTGATATATTGTAAGAACAAGGAGATTTACTTACATATCTACAAATATAGCACTCAGGAAAATTGAATATTGATATATAACATTGTCTAACCTCCAGACCTTATTCAGATTTATCAGTTCTGTGTTTCCCTTTTCTCCCTCCCTCTCCTTTTTATTTATTTTTTGATAGGTGACAGAACTAAAATCAACTTACGGAATCTTTAAAGAAAGGTGTATATTGCCTCCCATATAATTTAATTATTCACCATTTGAATATTCAGTTGTTGCTATACCAGTTACTGAAAATTTCCCTTATTCCCCACTACTTTGCAGTACCACTTTTGAAGAAAATTAGTGATTTAAACATGATTAGATAGATGTCTTGACTCTCAACTCCCTTTGATTGGTCTACTTTTCAATAATTTTACTAATACCACGCTACTTCAGCATAGCTTTGCAATGAGTCTTGGTATTTGGTAGAAGACATTTTCTTATCTTGTTCTTTTTAAGGGTGTCTTGGCAGCTTCCAGTTAGGATAATAGGAGATAGAAACCCCATGAAGTATTGTTTCTTTAAAAACAAACAAACAAACTGGAATCAAACCGTTCTAACCATTGGTTCACAGGAAAAATAGGGAGAAATATTTGTGGCAACATGAATAAAACTGTAGGACATAAACTAAATGAAACAAGACAGAGAAAGACACTGGATGATATCATTTTATCTTATATGTGGAATCTAAAGGGGAAAAAGTATCAGACTTACTGAGACAGTGAGTATAATAATGGTGGTGGCTGCCTGGGAGAAAGTATCGGACTTACTGAGACAGTGAGTATAATAATGGTGGTGGCTGCCTGGGAATGGGGAGAGGTTATAAAAAGGGTACAAACTTTCAGCTTTAAGATGAGTAAGATCTAAGGATCTAATCTATAGCTTGGTGACTATAGTTGATAATGTATAGTTGAAATTTGCTAAGAATAGGTATTAAAGGGCCTCCCTCCCTGTCCCTCAAAAGAGTTAGCTATGTGATGATGTGTTAATTCATTCATTTGTGGGAATCCTTTCACAGTATATATCAATTCATCACACATGTTAAAATTTTACTTATCAATTATACCTCATAAAGTTGAAAAAAAGGAGTTGAATTTGTTACGGTTATGTGAGCAGGATACCCCACTTTCACACCAACTTCATGAATAATCATCATGGCTCAATGATTTAGACCAACCTGGAGAAAAAACATTCTGTAGTATTTATGATGGTTTTATTTGTTATGATGATTTTACAAATTGAAGGTTTGTGGCAAACCCTTGTCAAGCAAGTCTTCTGGTACCATTTTTCCAACAGCATTTTTAAATTAAGGTACATACATTATTTTTTAATATGTAATCGCATACCTTGACTAGTATAGTGTAATCATAACACATGCACTGGGAAACTAGAACATTCATGGGGCCCACGTTATTTCATAATTTGCTCTATTGCAGTGGTCTGGAATCTAACCTAAAATATCTCCGAGGTATGCCTGTATTCTAGGCCTTTCTTTTTCAAATTACAGTATTTCCTTCCCTTCTTGCTAATGCATCTTCTTTTATTTGCTAGAAACTCCAGCTTTCAAAAGCAATTAAAGCCAACAAAAGTGGGAAACTTTTGTTATTTGTTTTGTGGCTTGACCAAAGGTTACTTTTTCTTCTGGTGAGTCTTTAACATATTGGAGTGATTAGGTCATGCCAAGTAAACATTTGTCAGTGGTCTAAATGCATCCAGGTACAAGTAAAAAAAGGCAATAAACCAAGTTTGAGATTCTCTCTTCGCCCTTCCTTTCTCATGCAGCCACATTTACTTTTCAGTCACACTTATTAGTAATGTAATGAAAACAACAACACCCAAAACCCTCCAGGAGACAGGAAGGAAAAGAAATATCAAACTAAAACAGCACCTCGGTGAACTGAACGAGCTTTATTTTTCAGTTTCACTACTTTTGCCGAGGATTCTGGGAAGTGTAGTCCAGTGCGCCGGGTATTCGGCGCCACTTCCGTCCCCGAGGGTGAGGGGCCGTAGCCCTTGTTCCGGTGGGGGATTCTGGGAAGTGCAGTCCGGGCACTTCCGCTACAGGAGTGAGAGGCCTCGGTATCATCTGAGAGGTGAGTTAGTACCTAGATTCTGGGTCTCTTGATCCTGTCTGGATGTGGAATACGCAGCTGCCCTCACCCTCGGGAAACAGAAGCAATGGAGGGCAGGGATGACGGTTTTTGTGTCTGGCGTTTGGCGAGGTTCTCGGGCCCCTGGTTGGGGGCGAAGCAGGGTAGCGCTCTCCGAGTTTGAGAGTCTCTCGGCCCCTCGGTTTTCCTCGCTTCCCCTACCTTGTGCACGCTCTGCCATCTTTTAGGGATATACTCTTCGTAGAATTATCCGATTGCTCCGATTCACTTCTGTAAAGAGGAGTTAATAGTGGTACCTCCTTAGTAGGCATGTGATGAGATTCACGTGAAGCAAATGTGAAACTGCTTAGAATCGATCGCTGGCACCTGCTAAACGCGGTCGATTGTTCAGTTTCTTCTTCCCGCGGTGCTTTCAGTCCTTGAAAGTCTCTGTGAGCCCCGGGTGGTCTGAGCTCCAGCTGCAGAGCCACTGGTTCTTCTCCAGCCTCTGCAGAAAGAGGGGTTCTCCGTGGATTCCTTTGACACCCACAGCCCCGACCTTTTTTAAAGGAAGAAGGGGGTCTCACCCCTAGCCGGTGCCTGGGGATGTCCGCCGTAAGTTATCCTGGGCCTTCTACAACTGTGTCTTTTCATTCTTCCATATCTTCCTACCTTTCCATTCCTGACCCTGATTTCTCTAAAAGGACTCACAGAGAGGAGAGAGTGAGTGACCCACGAATCCTGGTACATTGTCCCAACGTGAGGGAATTTTATCTTCCCATGTCATTTCTGCCAGGTGGGCAATAAGTTTCCTTCACTCATGAACAGGTTTTTTCTACCGGCCAAATGTTCCAATGTTTATAGAATAAATGGGAGGTTGGATGAGACCTGTTGATGAATGAGTAATAATAATCTGTTAACATAGTGAATGCCAGATACTCTTCTACAGGCTTTATATGCATTGTGAAGTGAAAGTTGCTCATTCGTGTTCGAATCTTTGTGACCCCGTGGACTGCAGCGTGCTAGGCTTCCCCATCCCTCACCATCTCCTGGAGTTTGCTCAAACTCATGTCCATTGAGTCGGTAATGACATCAAACCATCTGTCGTCCCCTTCTTCTGCCTTCAGTCTTTCCCAGCATCAGGGTCTTTTCTAATGAGTCAGGTCTTCGCATCAAGTAGCCAAAGGATTGGAGCTTCAGCATCAATCTTTCCAATGAATATTCAGGATTGATTTCCTCTAGGATTGACTGGTTTGATCTCCTTGCAGTCCAGTTCAGTTCAGTTCAGTCACTCAGTCGTGTCCGACTCTCTGCGACCCCATGAATTGCAGCATGCCAGGCCTCCCTGTCCATCACCAACTCCCGGAGTCTACCCAAACCCATGTTCATCGAGTCGGTGATGCCATCCAACCATCTCATCCTCTGTCGTCCCCTTCTCCTCCCGCCCCCAATCCTACCCAGCATTAGGGTCTTTTCCAATGAGTCAACCCTTCGCATGAGGTGCCCAAAGTATTGGAGTTTCAGCTTCAACATCAGTCCTTCCAATGAACACCCAGGATTGATCTCTTTTAGGATGGATTGATTGGATCTCCTTGCAGTCCAAGGGACTCTCAAGAGTCTTCTCCAACACCACAGTTCAAAAGCATCAATTCTGAGGCACTCAGCTTTCTTCACCGTCCAACTCTCACATCCATACATGACCACTGGAAAAACCATAGCCTTGACTAGACGGACTTTTGTTGGCAAAGTAATGTCTCTGCTTTTAAACATGCTATCTAGGTTGGCCATAACCTTCCTTCCAAGGAGTAAGCGTCTTTTAATTTCATGGCTGCAGTCACCACCAGCAGTGATTCTGGAGCCCAAAAAAGTAAAGTCTGACACTGTTTCCACTGTTTCCCCATCTATTTCCCATGGAGTGATGGGACCAGATGCCATGATCTTAGTTTTCTGAACGTTGAGCTTTAAGCCAACTTTTTCACTCTCCTCCTTCACCTTCATCAAGAGGCTCTTTAGTTCTTCTTCACTTTCTGCCATAAGGGTGGTGTCATCCGCATATCTGAGGTTATTGATATTTCTCCCGGCAATCTTGATTCCAGCTTGTGTTTCTTCCAGCCCAGCGTTTCTCATGATGTACTCTGCATATAAGTTAAATAAGCAGGGTGACAATATACAGCCTTGACGTACTCCTTTTCCTATTTGGAACCAGTCTGTTGTTCCATGTCCAGTTTTAACTGTTGCTTCCTGACCTGCATACAGGTTTCTCAAGAGACAGGTCAGATGGTCTGGTATTCCCATCTCTTTCAGAATTTTCCACAGTTTATTGTGATCCACACAGTCAAAGGCTTTGGCATAGTCAATAAAGCAGAAATAGATGTTTTTCTGGAACTCTCTTGCTTTTTCGATGATCCAGCGGATATTGGCAATTTGATCTCTGGTTCCTCTGCCTTTTCTAAAACCAGCTTGAACATCTGGAAGTTCACGGTTCACGTATTGCTGAAGCCTGGCTTGGAGAATTTTGAGCATTACTTTACTAGCATGTGAGATGAGTGCAATTGTGTGGTAGTTTGAGCATTCTTTGGCATTGCCTTTCTTTGGGATTGGAATGAAAACTGACCTTTTCCAGTCCTGTGGCCACTGCTGAGTTTTCCAAATTTGCTGGCATATTGAGTGCAGCACTTTCACAGCATCACCTTTGAGGATTTGAAATAGCTCAACTGGAATTCCATCACCTCCACTAGCTTTGTTCATAGTGATGCTTTCTAAAGCCCACTTGACTTCCCATTCCAGGAGAGCCAGACATCCTTGCAGTCCAAGGGACTCTCAAAAGAGTCTTCTCCAGCACCACTGTTCAAGAGCATCAATTCTTCAGTGCTCAGCCTTCTTTATGATCCAACTCTCATATCCATACATGACTACTGGAAAAACCATAGCTTTGACTATACAGACCTTTGTTGGGAATCTCATTCATCAACCCGGTTCCAACCCATCTGGGGTCTACATGCATGTTAACCACCGTCATGTAGACCCTGGATGGGTTGGAACCGGGTTGATGACTGAGGCTCCCCAAAACCCAGAGGAAAAAATTGGAAGATGCAGTTTATCCTCTCTCCTCCCAATCAGGAACAGCCTCAGGATTTTACAGCTCAGAGTAACCTCTGAGACGGTCCAGCCCAATCCTTGCCTGAGAAAGTGTGTCTTTGATCATCCTTTGATTCCATGTGCAGATCCTTTGATAACATGTGCAGAGTCTATATCCTCCAACTCCCATTTCATTTCTCCCCAAGGACACCCTTCTCTGTGATTAGTGACCTGGAGACCAGCCCTGGAATCAGAGTTGGATTCATGTCAGTCAGGTCTCATGAGCTCTGTGATTATCAGTAAAGTAATCGCATGAATCCTCAGCTTTCTCTTCCATTATATGGGGAAAATAATCATCATATCATCAGAGCTTGTGTTATGTGCCAGGCACTGAGCCAAGGCTGTTTTTTCCACCTATTTTTTAAAATTTTTTTATTAAAAAAATATTTTTTAGGCTGCTCCTTGTGACTTGTGGGGTTATAGTTTCCTGACCAGGGTTTGAACCTATGCCCTCTACAGTGAAAGCACAGAGTCTTAACCACTAGACCACCAGGGAAGTCCTTTCTTCTCCTATTTTTTAACTTGAGATGTAATTCGCATATAAGATTCACATATACTTTTTCTTACAAAATATACAACTCACTGATTTTTAGTATATTCACAGGATTGTAGAACCATCACCACCATCTAGTTCCAGAACATTTTCATCACCCCCAGAAGAAACCTCATGCCCCTGAGCCATCACCTCTCACTTGCCCCCTCCCAGCCCCTGGCAACCACTAATTGACTGGATGGACTGGACATTCTGTCTGGATGGACTTGCCTATTCAGGGCTATTGGACTTGCTCACTTAATCCCCAAAGCACCCTTATAAATTCAGGTCTGTTGTGGCCACTACAGTATTGTTCATTTAAGTGGGACAGACCATTTCACTTTTGTTTAAAATGAAAAAAAAAAAGAAACCTAGCAGTTGTATTTTAAATTTTTTTTTTTTACTTCAGTCGTCATGACAGAGGGGGATGTGCCATTGAGACTCTTCTGGCTACTTGAAGAATATTCACAAGTGCTGTATTTATACCTTTTATAGAACCAGATGCTGATATCAATGAAATATCATTACAAGACCAGAAACTATTAAGTGACATAGCCAATCAGAACTATGGACTTGTCAGAAATAAGGGTGAATTTCTTAAGACAGAGCATTGAACAGTCTCTGAAATCTGGATGTTATAAAAAGACTCCTTTCTTGGAATGAAGGCAAAACAAAACACACTTCCAGCATTCAGAAAATCATGAGGGTTTCAGGAGCCCTGTGTCAGTAACTGAGGGCAGAAAAAACAGTATCTTATGTCACAGGAGTAGTACCAGGGTTGACCTGGGACCTGTTGGCCCCAGAGTCCACTCTCATAGCCAGTACATCCCACTGCCTTTCATTTCCCCCAATACCTAGGATGAGGATGATGGCCCTGAACCCCGGGAGCCCCAAGGGGCTCTTGTATGCGCTCTGCTGCTTAGACTTGAGCAGACTGTTCACTGCCCAAGGGCCAGAGGGGCTGGTGATTCACACGAAGCAGCCACTTGGACTTGGACCTGTGTCTCAAGGCTTCTTTCTCCTTTGCCACTATGTCTTCCCAGGACTCTTGACTTTCCCCAGAAGGGGTGGCAGAGCATGATCAAGTTCCAGGTAAGTTGAGTTTTATCTCTTAATATTACATCTATTTCTTCAAAGATTCTCTTTTCTTAAAGATTAGGCACATTTTTTTAAATTGAAGTATAATTAATTTACAGTGTTGTGTTAATTTCCACGGTACAGCAGAGTGATTGCGTTATGCATATCAACACATTCTTGTTCAAATTCTTTTCCATTACGGTTTATCTCAGGGTATTGAATATAGTTCTCTGTGCTATACAGTAGGACCTTGTTGTTTATCGGTCTTATGTATACTAGTTTGCATCTGCTAATTCCAAACTCTCAGTACATCCCTCTTCCACCCAGCTCCCCTTTGACAATCACAAGTCTTTTCTCTATTATCATGTTTTGTTTTTTTCTCTCTTTTTTTTTCCCTTCTCTTGTGTTATCTTTTTTCTCTTCCATGGGAAGGATAAAGGAAGAAAACATTCCTTGTATGCCAGGTGCTTGCTTTTTTATGGTTATATTTTTTGCTTTTGCTTTTAGTTATTTTTTTTATTTTGTCATCTTCATTTCACAAGTAATAGTACAGAAACTCAGATATCAAAAAATTTGAAAAACTCAAATTACTACACTGACTGCTTGTAAGTCAGCTATACTTTATTTACTTAGAATCATAGTCTATGTATAGTTTTCAATTTTATATTTTCACTTAATTTTATCAATTGAATTTTTTTATGATTCAGCATTCTTTTATGTATTACCTCAGAAGGGTTTCTGTGTTTTGTTTAACCATTCAGAAGTCACAGTTAAACCTACAGACTGTTGTACCTCTGAATAAATTTGGTTTTGATTCATAACATTTTTGCTTAGGGCTTTTAAAAATGGAATATAATTTACTTACAAAAACTGCACAAATCTTAGGTGTTGGGTCAATGACAGTTGTATATCCTGTTTTCAAAGTTGTGTAATTGCATTAGCCCACTATGCAAAACAGAAATAAAAACTCTTACATTACTTCCAAAGTTCTCTCATGTCTCTTTCAAGTCAGTTTCTTTGACCTGGGAAGCATCTCCTGTTCTGATCTGTCATCATCATATGATTAGATTTGTTTGTTTTCAAATTAAACATAATTAATGAAATCATACTGTGTGTACTCTTGTACTTCTCTGACCCTGCATAATGTTTTTGAGATTCAGCTGTGTTGTTGCAGGTGTCAGGAATCCATTCCTTTTATCATATTCCATTTTATGAATAGATCACAGTTTGTCCTTTTAAGAGATATTTGAGTTGTTTGTAGCTTTAATGTATTTATTTTTAAAATTTTGTAATTTATTTGTATATTATTTATTTCATTAATTTTTTTTTTTTTGGCCGTAGTTTGTGGCATATGGGGTCTTAATTCCCTGACCAGGGATTGAACCCAAGCCTCCTGCCAAGGGAGCATAGAGTTTTAACCACTGGACTGCCAGGGAAGTCCCTATTTGTAGCTTTTAATTGTTTTGCTCTCATGATCATGCCTCACAGACCTTCTTAGGGGATGTGTTTTCATATCTCTTGGGTAAACATTTAGAAATGGAATGACTGGATTTGTAGGGTAAGTGAATATAAACTCTTTCCCAAAATACTTGTACCATTTGACAACACATCAGTCATGCATGAAATTTTCAGTGTGCCCTTCTTCTTTTCTGTCATTTGGTATTATGAATCTTGTTTCTTTAAGCCATTCTAATGAAATGACAGGCTTCCCTTATGGCTCAGCTGGAAAAGAATCTGCCTGCAATGTGAGAGACCTGAGTTTGATCCCTGGGTTGGGAAGATCCCCTGGAGAAGGGAAAGGTTACCCACTGCAGTATTCTGGCTTGGAGAATTCCATGGACAGTATAGTCCATGGAGTCACAAAGAGTCGGACGAAAGTGAAGAACTAAAGAGCCTCTTGATGAAAGTGAAAGAAGAGAGTGAAAAAGTTGGCTTAAAGCTCAACATTCAGAAAACTAAGATCATGGCATCCAATCCCATCACTTCGTGGCGAATAGATGGGGAAACAATGGAAACAGTGACAGACTTTATTTTCTTGGGCTCCAAAATCACTGCAGATGGTGACTGCAGCCATGAAATTAAAAGACGCTTGCTCCTTGGAAGAAAAGCTATGACCAACCTAGACAGCATATTAAAAAGCAGAGACATTACTTTACCAACAAAGGTCCATCTAGTCAAAGCTATGATTGTGAGAGTTGGTATGGATGTGAGAGTTGGACTATAAAGAAAGCTGAGCGCCAAAGAATTGATGCTTTTGAACCGTGGTGTTGGAGAAGACTCTTGAGAGTCCCTTGGACTGCAAGGAGATCCAACCTGTCAATCCTAAAGGAAATCAGTCCTGAATATTCATTGGAAGGATTGATGCTGAAGCTGAAACTCCAATACTTTGGCCACCTGATGTGAAGAACCGACTCATTGGAAAAGACCCTGATACTGGGAAAGATTGAAGGTGGGAGGAGAAGGGGACAACAGAGGATGAGATGGTTGGATGGCATCACCAACGCAATGGACAGGAGTTTAAGTAAGCTACAGGAGTGGTGATGGACAGGGAAGCCTGGCGTTCTGAAGTCCATGGGGTCACAAAGAGTCAGACAGGAATGAGTGACTAAACTGAACTGAATGAAATGACATCTCACCATGACTGTGATTTCTTTTTCTCTCATGATGAATACTTTTCTTAGGTTTTCTCCATTGTCATATCTCTTATGAAAAGCTTGCTGAAGTTGTTTGCCCATTTAAAAATTTGGCTTCTACTTTTTATTATTAAGGAGTTCTTTATATTTTCTGAGTTCAAGTCCTTTGTTATATATACTTTTGGGGAGTAATTTTTTCCATTCTGTGGTTTGTCTATTTGCTTTGTTAATTGTGTCTTTTTATATCATTTTGAGGTGAAATTTACATGTAATTTACATATAATAAATGTATTTGATCAATTCTGATAAACATACACATGCGACCACTGCTTCAGTCTAGATGTAGACCATTTTCATCACCAAAAAGATTCCCTCATCCCCAGTTAATCCCTATCCCACATGCCTGACTATAGGCAGCAACTGATTTACTTTATGTCACTACAGACTATGTTCATCATTTCTTGAGTTTCATGTTAACGGAATTACACAGTATATGCTCTTTTTGTGTCTGGCATCATTTGTTCATTTTGAACACAGGTCAATAGTTTGCTCCTTTTATTGCTTCATTGTATTTCATTGCCCAGATATACCACAATTGGGTTATTCATCCACCTCCTGATGTGCATTTTTTATTGTGATAAAATATACATAGCATAAAATTTACCATTTTAACCATTTTTAAATGTGCGGTTCAGTACTTTTAAGTACACTCACACTGTTGAACACATCTCCAGAACTTTTTTCTTCTTCTCAAAGTGAAATTCCATACCCATTAAACAGTGACTTCTTACCCCCTACATTCTACTGATCATAAGATTGAGGCTACATGTGTTTGGTGTTGTAGGAGGCAGTCCTTCAAGGAGGAGCTGGGACTGCTAGACTTGGCCCAGAGGAAGCTATACCATGACGTGATGCTGGAGAACTTCTGGAATCTGGTCTCCATGGGTGAGGGCTCAGGGACTCGGTGTCAACCCTCAGGAGTGCCTTGGTGTCAACATGTTTAAGAGTTTGGGGCTCTTGAAATGCTTCCTTGCATGTGGGGGCCTGAATTGCCTCCTTTTCATGAGAAGTCTTATTTATTCCTTGTCTGTTTTCTCAAATTGCAGGTGTAACATCTTGGTGTGGTTTAAAGTCAGTGAGTTGTATCACTATTGCATTTAATGAAATAGGACGGCAGTAGCATAGCTTGTCAGAAACTGCATATAGTGCAACAGAAACTGTGAGTAAAAAACAGGGAAGGAGATATGATAAAACTAGTTAATCAGGGACTTCCCTGGTGGTCCAGTGGGTAAGAGACTCCATACTTCCAGTGCAGGGGGCACAGATTCAAGCCCTGCTCAGGGAACTAAGATCCCACGTGCTGCAGGACACGGCCCAAAAAAAAAAAAAAAAGAACGAAGCTAACTGGCAGTTGAAATAAGCTAATCTATTTAATCATGTAAAGTAAAATTTCTGTACAATATGAAAATAAAAACACATAAATGTTGAGATCTACAAAGCTGTAAAAGTAGCAGCCTTATTTTTAAAAAAGTAGATAATGGTTAGGATTCAGTCACTTGTTTCAGTGATGTGCATCTGTTTATTTGCATGCCCGATCACAACAGAAGAGGTATTTATTACAACAGGTCATGATCAGAATTTGGAAAAATACTGCTCAGAGTGCCTGAAGATCATAGTATTGGAATTAAAAATTTTGTTTTTATTCGCTTTACACATGTATGGTTACTTTTTCATAGGATATCAACCCTTCACATTAGATATAATACTCCAGTTGGGGAGAGAAGAGCAGCTTTGGGTGATGGAGCCAGAAACCCGAGGAGGTGAGTGTTCAGGGAAGAACCATGCAGGTCTGAGCCCTTGCAGCTCACAGAGAGTGGTGCTTAGTGGATCTCACAGTCCCCTCCTCCTGCAGACAGCTCACGAGTGGAGAATAAACTGGTGTGATGAAAGGATTATTTCAGAACACAGTTCATCTTCTGATGAATGTCTAACTTAAGTTTGGTTTCTGTGTACCCTAATTAGTCATCTGTTGCTGTATCACAAATTATTCTTAAATTTCGCAGCTTAAAACTATAGACATCACAGTTTCTGTGCATCAGGATTCTGGAGGCAGCCTCGCAGGATGGTTCTGGCTCACGATCTCAAAAGATCTCAAGTCTGCCAGAGCTACAGTCCTCTGAAGGCTTGATGGGCCTGAAAGACGCTTCCAAGATGGGGTCATTCACAGAGTTGTTGGCAGGAGACCTCAGTTCTACCCTTGCTTTCCAGGAGAGGAGGCCTTGGTTCACTGGCAAACAGCCCTCTCCCTGAATCTTCTCAAAACATGGCAGCTAGTTTTCCCAAGGTAGTTGCGCTCAAGGGAGTAGAAGGCAGAAACTACAGTGTCTTCTATGGGATCATCTTGGAAGTGACGTGCCAGCACTGCCGTATCCTGTGGGCTTTGCAGACCAATCCTGATACGCTGTGGCGGGGACTTCAATAGAGTGTTCATACCAGGAAGCAGGGATCACTGGGGGCTGGCTTGTGTGCTGGCTACCGCAGCACCTATTGGTATTTGCTGATTCATATCTACAAAACCTGGAAGATAATATTAGCCATTCAGGCTTATCAGAAAATCCAGCCAAATTTAGCAGCAATAATTATCATAGGATTTTTTACTACCATAGGATATGTCAGCTAAGGGAATACGTTTTTTAGTTTTTTCCTCCCAGTTATAATGTTCATTAGTTGAATAATATATATTCAGACATCATTGAAATAAAGAAGAACTCTCTCAGATCTAGCTTATGTATTGTGCTTGTGCTCAGTCATCTCCAACTCTTTGTGACCCCATGGACGTAGCCCTCTGAGCTCCTCTGCCCATGGGATTTCCCAGGCAAGAATCCTGGAGTGGGTTGCCATTTCCTACTCCAGGGGATTTTCCTGACCCAGGGATCAAACCCACATCTCTTACATCTCCTGCACTGGCAGGAGGATTCATTACCACTGTGCCACCTGAGAAGCCCAGCTTATGTATTAACATGTGCATTTAGTGGCTAAATTAAGGAAAATAAAGTTATCATCTCATGGGTTCATTATCAGGACAGAGGAGATGTCTCCCTTTGCGAATATATTCTTTTCACTTTTGCTGAGAACGTCCCATGCTCTGTAGCACTGTATTTCTCATTTTGACCTCATGCATAAGTCTCGGCATATTAGTTCCTTTTTTAAAATTTAATTTTATTCATTCATTTATTTATTTTTAGGCCATGCCGTGCAGCATTTGGGATCTTAGTTCCCCAACCAAGGGATTGAACTGATACCCACTGCATTGGGAATGCAGAGTTTTAACCACTGGACCACTGGGGAGGTCCCATCAGTATACTACTTCTAAATGAGTCTCATTATTACCTCTTTGTTTCCACAGGCATGATAAAACCAAGAATCCAGCTGAACGATCCACTGGTTGAATACGATCTCCTAACACAGTTGACCTGTGAAATATCTTATATCCCTGAACTTGTCCTCACTTTCATCTCTGAATTTTTTATCCTTCTAGGACACAGGAATCAAAATGAAATAGACTCTTCAAGAAGTAGGACTAAGACACATTTTGCATGAAGGCCTTATGTGCAGGCAGATATGGGAAAAATTTACAAATAAATTAACTAGAACTCAGGACTCCATAATAGGTCTGCAAGGCAAGAAGTCCAAATTGCTAAAACAAGTTGATTCCTCCTGTCGGGTGCGGGCAGGAGAATCTGCTGAGGTTGCTGAAGATGAGAACTGTGTGGGAAAGCTTCAAGGAGAGAATTTCAATAGTGTCAACAATCAAGAGCTTCAAATTCAGACCTCCTGAGATTATTTTTCTTTTATTGGGTCCTTGGTGACAGGACCAGACTGAATAAAACAGAGAAAGTTGGTTTTCTTTCCATAAAATTTGGTGGCAAAGAGTGTACAAAAGGGGGAAACATATTAAAACATGCATTCTGGATGCCGCACTAAGCTATTAAGGCACAGAGTATTTTGAACACCATTCTGTACTTCTCAGATGCTTTCAAGTTTGCTTGGTTGAACGATTTACTCAGGTGTACATTTACTGGAGGCTTTCCACTATTGTTTTATTGAAGTATAGTTAATTTACAATGTTGTATTACTCCCAAGTGTTCAGCAAAGTGATTCTTGTATCTATTGGTATATTCGTTTTCAGATTGTTTTCCCCTATAGGTTATTACAAGATATTGAGTAGAGTTCCTGTGCTATATACAGTAGAACCTTGTTGTTCTCACAGTTTCTTCTGGGCCTTACCTTCCAGGACACTGGATACTTAAATTCTATGCTATCTCAAGTTTCATGTTACTGAAGAAATCCAGGGCCAACACCAGACTCTGGGGTGGGCTGCTCAGAGCTCCTGGTGGTTTATAACCATTAGGATGTTCACAACTGCAAGAAACAGGAAACTCAGCTCAAACTAGCTGAGACAGAAAAGGAGGATTATGTACTTAATTCAAAATCTTTTTCAGATAATCCCAACATCTGAATTGGTATTGATGTCTGTTAATTGTTTTTTTCTCATTCAAGTTCTGATTATTCTGGTTCTTGGTATGATGAGTGATTTTTTTTTTTTTTTGTATACTGGATACTTGGGGTATAATGCTGCAAGACTTTGGATCCTATTTGATCTTTTGTGGCAGGAAGTCACCTGTTTAGGTGTAGTACACAGGTCTAAGGGCTTCCCAGGTGGCTCAGCGGTAAAGAATCCACCGTAGTGCAGGAGCCATATGAGATGTGAGTTCAATCCCTGGGTCAGGAAGATCCCCTGGAGGAGGGAATGGCAACTCATCCCAGTATTCTTGCCTGAGAAATTCCATGGACAGAGAAGCCTGCCACGCTATGTTCTGTTGGGTCACAAAGAGTCGGATGTGACCGAAGCAACTTAGCGCGCACACACACAGGTCTTAGTTGTGGCATGTGGGATCTACTTCCCTGACCAGGAGTTGAACCCAGGGCCCTCACATTGGAAGTGTGGAGTCTTAGCCACTGGAACACCAGGGAAGTATTTCCCCAAATTCAGTTTAAGTGATATTCCTCAAGTCTACTTAGTTTACACCCAGGGTGGAGGATTTACTGTGAATAGGGGTGGAAAGAGCTCCAGAGAGATCAAATACCTTCATATTCACTAGAGTCCATGAGGAGGAGAAGCCCTACGAGTGCTGTGTGTGTGGAAAGGATATTGCATAGAACTGAGTTTTCACACATCTGAGGGTTCTTTCAGTAGGTGAATCCTGTAAGTGTAATGAATGAAACAGCCATGAAGGTGATGAGTGGAGTAAGGGTTGATTTGGAATTTAGATCTTTGTGTCCATCTCAGAATCCACAAGCTTCCCCGGTGGCGCTAGTGGTAAAGAACCCACCTGCCAATGCAGAAGATGCAAGAGAAGTGGGTTCGATCCCTGAGTCAGGGAGATTCCCTGGAGGAGGGCGTGCCAACCTACTCAAGTACTCTTGCCTGGAGAATCCCATGAACAGAGGAACTTGGGGGCTACAGTCCATGGGATCTTGAAAGAGTCTGACATGACTGAAGTGACTTAGCACACACACATGCACAGAACCCACTAGAGGCTCCATGCATATGAAAAAGATATTAAGGACTTCAAGTGAAACTCATACCTTTTTGTTCATCAGAGGTGCATGAGGAAAAGAAAACCACGTATATGTGAAGAGTTTATTGCTTTTAATAACAGTTCAGACCTCACTCATCAGAACCTGCACAAGACAGAAATTCTATGCATATGGTCAGTACTTGACTTGTCAGGATTCAATAGAGAAACAGATGCCACTCTGTATATTCTAGGCATTAATGCTTTTTGGGGGGGGGGGTGGGTAATAGGATTTTTTTGGCCCTGCCACGTGGCATGTGGGGTCTTAGTTCCCTGACCAGGGTCAACCCTGTGCCCCCTCCAGTGGAAGCTCAGGGTCCTAACCACTGGACTGCCAGAAAATTCCCATGAAGTGATCATTTTGCTTGGAGTATAGTTGATTTACAATGTTGTGTTAGTTTCTGCAGGCACAAATGCTTTTAATGCAAGCAGTAAGAGGCACACATTTTTGGCAGAGTTGAGGGAATGGTGGTCAGGCAAGCCAACGGCAGCCTGCAGCACCAAGTTAGGTTCTCAAGAGCTTTCTCTTTTTTAAAAAATTTTATTTTCTTTATTTATTTTTGGCTGTGCTGGGTCTTCGTTGTTGGGCGGGCTTTCTCTAGTTGTTGGATGGGGGCTGCTCTCTAGTTGTGGTGCTTGGGCTTCTCATTGCAGTGGCTTCTCTTGTTTGCGGAGCACGGACTCTAGAGCACAGGCTCAATAGTTGTGGTGTATGGGCTTAATTGCTCTGGCGTGTGGAATCTTTCCAGAACAGGGATTGAACCCAAGTCTCTTGCATCGCTCACAGATTTCTTTACCATCTGAGCCACCAGAGAAGCCCAGGATACCCCTCTAGAGGGATCCTAAACTGTGACAAAACAGCACAGACAGAATTGACCCTTATTTGGTCCAATGAGTTTTTCCAACTAAACGCCCAGAACTGCCAGATCTGTGTGGCCCCCAGGTACAAGGCAGAAGGCATCTGATGATCCTGGAGGCGGAGAAAGGAAATCAGGAGTTGGGAGGGGACAGTCCTTCAAGTAAGGATAGATGCTAACAAGAACAGGCATCCCCGACGGCTCAGCGGTGAAGAAGCCACCTGACAATGCAGGAGATGCAAGTTCAATCCCTGGGTCGGGAAGATCCCCTGCGGAAAGGCATGGCGACCCACTCCAGTATTCTTGCCTGGAGAATCCCATGGACAGAGGAGCCGGCGGGTTACCGTCCATGGGGTCATAAAGAGTTGATCACGACTGAGCACGAGTACTAAGAAGAATAGGGAACACGTCTAAACGCTTACCACGTGCCTACCACAGACCCATGTTTCATGTATAGTCACTGCGTTATGCCTCCTGAAGACCTAATGAGGAAGTTATGATTTTCTTCCTTCCACTCAGGTGGAGCACAGAGAGCTAGCAAGTCAGTATTAAAACCTCAAAGAGACGGTTGTAATGGGTAAAGGAAAATGTGAAGACGATCAGTACACACAGCATGAACCCAGATGGCTTCGGAGAGTCTGACACCAGCCTCAGAACAGGGATAGTCGAGCCCATTGTAAGTATCATTGAAAACAAACAGCGTGCCAGGCAGACACCACAGAAGACAGACGAAGGACAGTGAGAAGGGGATCTGGAGATTGTGTTGACCTTCATGGGTTTACAGCCTCTGTCTCTAAACAAAGTATGGAAACAGTAGAGCTTTTATTTTGCTTTTGTTTTTGTTTTGTTTTCCCCCCACTACATAGAAATGAGAGTTCTTAGTCTGTTTCTGGCCAATCTGTTAATTTATTAGGATAGTTGTCTTTCGTTTGCTTTCCAGTAGGCATAGTGAATTTAGTTGAAGAGCAAACACATCTGTAAGCTACAACTTGATTACATCTTTTTTTTCTAGCTGTTTTGCATTTTTTCTTTTACCATGTTTTAGTTTCTGCATGTAGAATTAAATAAGAAACAAAACTTGTAAAGTTGTAACATTTCACATGGAAATGCTGCCCGATCTTCACCAGCTTCAGAAATCTGACCTTTGCCGATGCTGCAATAAAGTGTTGTAATTTAAAAAAAAAAAAAAAATTATTAAAAAGAAAAAAAAAAACCCCTCAAAGAGGGACTTAGCTGGTGGTCCAGTGGTTGAGGCTCCATCTTCCAATGCAGGGGGTACAGGTTCCATCCCTGGCCAGGGAACTAAGATCCCATCTGCTGCGTGGTACAGCCCCCCAAAACACAAAAATCCCTCCAAGTTATGGCTCCAGAAACCATGCTCCTCCCTGTGTTACACTCTCCAGCAAGCAGATCCCGTGTCAGCAGGAGCTGTCCCCTTTCTGTGTGTCTGTCCTCTACTCTTCTACTCCTTGTGGTTCACTGAGCAGTGCCCCCTGAAGATGTCCTGGCCCCCAAGAACCTATACACACGTTCCCTTATGTGGCAAGAGGGACTTTGCAGGTGTAATTAATGTCCGGAGATGGGGCGAGGAGCTCGGATGATCCAGGTGGGCCCAATGTAATCACAAGCATCTTAGAAGACGAGGGCCGGCTGTCAGAAGCTAGGAGGCACTTGGCTTTAAAGACAGCGGAAGGGACCGCGAGCATCGTCGGAAGCTGGAAGAGGTGAGAGGCGGAGCCTTCCACAGAGCCGCCGGGAAGAACCTGCACGCACCTTGCTATCAGCCCTACTCGCTTCCGACTTCCAGCCTCCAGAACTGTAAGAGAATGCATTTGTGTTATTTGAAGCTGAGTTTGTGCTAATTTTCCACAGCAGCCATAGGCAAACGAATCTACTACCCCTGGACTGTCCTTTCCTGATTACATGAGAATCCCCCCTTCTCGCCTGTGCTTGCCTTTCGAGCAGCCCGTTGACGAGATGAAGAGCACAGGTTCTTGAGTCAGAAGTGGGTTCAGTAACTACCCCTTTTGTTGTTTAGTTGCTCAGTCGTGTCCCACTCTTTGCGACCCCATGGACTGTAGTCCACCAGGCTCCTCTGTCCATGGAATTTTCCAGGCAACAATACTGGAGTGAGTTGCCATTTCCTTCTCCAGGGAATCTTCCTGACCCAGGGATCATACCCGTGTCTCCTGCATTGGCAGGTGGGTTCTTTACCACTGAGCCACTAGGGAAGCCCGGATATGTTTTTAAATTTCCATAAGAGGTTTTTTACATATCCTAAAAACAAAAAACCTGGATTTAGTCTCAACCGCTGCCACTTGCCAGCTGTAACACCTGGGTATCTTGGTCTCTTTGATCTTCAGTATTACTATCTGTTAAATTGGAGCAATGGTCATCCCAGACCTCATTAGTTGTTGAGAATTTAATGTGCCAGGCCCTGAGGCTCACAGAACCTCCAAAATGACTACATGGGTTGGGTTTTTGTCATTGCTACTCAAGTACTATGAAAACAGACTCACAGGGACTTCCCTGGTGGTCCAGTGGTTAAGACTCTGCCTTCCAATGCAGGGGTTGCAGGGTTACTCCCTGGTCAGGGAATTAAGATTCCAGCACATACTGTGGGATGGGGCCCAAAAAGTAGTTAAAAGAAACAGTGAAACAGAGACTGGCTTCAGAAAGAAAATTGACCAGCAATGATTCAGGGTTTTTTTGTTGTTGTTTAGTCGCTCAGATGTGTCTGACTCTTTTGTGACTCCGTGGACTGTAACCCCCCAGGCTCCTCTGTCCATGGGATTTCCCGGGGAAGAATACTGGAGTGGGGTGCCGTTTCCTTCTTCTAGGGGATCTTTTCCTACTCAGGGATTGAACCCACTTCTCCTGCACTGCAGGTTGGCTCTTTACCACTGAGCCACCAGGGAAGCCTGGTTCATTTCTTTTTTAATTATGAACATAAAATAACTAGGCAACAAATAAGTAGCACTCAGAATTTTACACTTTTCAAAGATTACAGTCTGATGTTCAGGTGTCTGACAAGCTCTTTGACAAGGATGGCTTTACCGTGCAGCATAGTATCAGCTGCTATGCGGTGGCCAGGAAAGGAAGGGTCTGCGAGGCAAAGTTAGAACAGCTTTTCACCTGCCCACATGTTGAATCCTCACAACTATCCTGAGAGGTAGGCTCTGTTGGAGTCCTCAACTTGCAAATGGTGAATTAACATAAGCACAAGTTACTTGACCAGTGAGTAGCCTGGCCATGACTTGAACTCAGGCATTTTTTGGCCCCAGCACCAAACTGCATTCTGTTGCCTCCCTGCCCACGTTTCCCAGGACAGTACAGCCAGCCTGGGTGCTCTGAGGACCAGCTGCTGATCATGATGGCGCTCAGCTGAGGTGAACTAGTGGCAGCTGGACCCCAGCCCACACTTGGCTCACCGAGGCACGTGGGGCCACGTCTGCTCTGTGGAAGGGGCACCTTCTTATAATTTTCACAAAGATGCCAAACAGGCTAGGGGGTTCCTGCCTTTCTCTCATCATGTCTTTTCCCAGCTCTGGCTTCTTGTGACTCTGCCCTTCCCCAGAGGAAGGAGAAAACAACCAAGTTCCAGGTGAGTTGCTTCCTCATATCTTGTTTTGCAGTGAGTGGCCATGTCTTTTCTGATGTCTGGAAGTGTGAATGATGATACCGAATATTTAGTACTTGTGAGGTGCCAGGCGTTTGCCTTTTATGATGCAATTTCGTTTGTAGTTTTTGTTTGTTCTCATTTTTGTTTCCCAAATAATAGTATAAAGGTGAATTTAAAAATTTCTGCATTACTACTTCATTACAAACCAGTTTTCTGACTTGAATTCTATTGTTATCAAAGTATAGTTGATCTTACAATATTGTTTTAGATATATAGCAAAGTGACTCAGTTACACATACATATTTATATATCTGTATTCTTTTTTCAAAATTCTTCTGTTATAGTTTATTACAAGACACTGAATGTTTCCCTGTACTATACAGAAAATACTGCTGTTTATTTTGTATGTGGTAGTGTGCTTATCTTAATCCCATACTCCCAGTTTATCCCTCCTCTAAGCCAGTTGTTTTCAGTGCTCTTTAAAAAAAAATAGGCATGCATCATTTCAGCCATGATTTTTTGCATGTGTTGTCTTCCTGGATGTGTTCCAGTGTCTCCTAGTTTATGGGAACTTGACTAGAATTTGTATCCTACTGTTGTGTGAAAATTGTATAAATCTTAATTCTGTCGAATTAGTTCATAGTGCTTTTCAGGTCTACTATGTCCTCTGTATATTCATTCTATTAATTTTTGAGTGTTTGCTATTGAAACTCCAGCCAAATATTTTAGTCTATCCACTTAAGAAATAATGGTAATATATTGTTGGTTGTTGTTTGGTTGCTGAGTTATGTATAGTGGAACTGTATGTAACCTTGTTCTGTATTTCCCAAGTAAATGTGTTGTCATACTTTCATAATTTGAAAAAGAAGGAAAACATAGGCATTCATAATAATATTTGCAATAATAGAAAAAGTGATTTTGAAGAGTGCTCTTTGCCTACTTTTTATAAATGCTTAATTGAGATATAATTCACATACTGTGTAGTACACCCACTTAAAGTATAACATTCAGTAGTTTTTAATATATTCACAGGTATGTGCACCTATCACCACAGTTAATCTTAGAACATTTTCATCACCTCAAAAGCAACACTGTACCCTTTAGTTACTACACCCCTGAACCCTTCATAAAAATGGGATCCTATAATATATAGTCTTTTTGTGACTGGCTTGCTGGATATGGTGTAATGTTTTCAAGGTTTATCCATGTGTGACACATATCACTACCCCATCCTTTTTTGTGACTGAATAATATTCTTTATGGATATAGCACATTTGGTTGCTCTACTCATCCATTTGGATTCTTTCCACCTTCTGGCTGCTGTGTATAATGCTACTGTAAGCCTCTATACATGTTTTTGTGTGAAGATGTTTTCGTTTGTCTGGGATATTTCTCTTGGGCAGAGGTGGAGTTACTGGGTCATCTAGTAACTCTGTTTAAACATTTGGGAACCTGCCAGACTGTTTCCCAAAGTGACTGCACCACTTTACGATCCTGACAGCAACGTTTGATGGGTCCAATTTCTCCACGTCTTTGCGGACACTTGTTGCTTGTGGATTTTTTATTTTTTCATTCTAGTGATCCTAGTGGGTGTGAAGTGGTTTTGCTCTGCCTTTTCCTAACAACTAATCTGCTCATTTTAAAACTGGGTTATTTGACTTTGTATTATTGGGTTGTAATAGTACAGCGTATGTTCTAAATACTAGCAGATACATGATTTGCAAATATTTTCTCCTGTTTCATAGATAGGTTCAATTTGTCATATTTTAGATTCCATATAAGTGATATATGAGTGATACCATACAGTGTGTCTTTCTCTTTCTGAACTTCACTTAGTATGATTATCTCTAGTTGCATCCGTGTTGTTGCAAATCACCCAGCAACTTTTGACAACCTTCGTAGCTTTTTGTCTTGGTAAGTCCATGACTCTCCCTTTATGGAACACACTTGTGTGGTTACCTGAATCTCCATCTCCTGATTTGTGGTTCTTTTTTTTTTCTTTTTTTAAAAATTTATTTTTCTTTATAAATTTATTTATTTTAATTGGAGGCTAATTACTTTACAATATTGTAGTGGCTTTGCCATACGTTGACATGAATCCACCACAGGTGTACATGTGTTCCCCATCCTGAATGGTTTGCAATTAAGACCCCGGATAAGAACTTCCCTGATGGCTCAGGTGGTAAAGTGTCTGCCTACAACGCAGGAGACCTGGGTTCAATCCCTGGGTTGGGAAGATCTCCTGGAGAAGGAAATGGCAACCCATTCCAGTATTCTTGCCTGGAAAATCTGCCCAGATAAACTCTTATTTGCAGCTTCCTGCATTATATTTTGGTTGACCAGGAACCCCTATGGGACATCTCACTCCTCAGCTTTCTCTTTAAAGCTTTGTGATTAGTACATTATGAGCCCCAACTGAATTGCCTCAGGCCACCATGGTGCACGAACATTGTATGGGGTGGGCCGTCCAGGCAATCTACCAACTGGCCCAATAATAACTCCTTGGGAAGGAGGCTTGGGAAGAGCTCCAGGTCTGCTCCGCTTCCTCCAGGATTGGAAGGACAGGCTCTCAGTTTCCAAGGCTACTGCTGAGCTGGGGAGTGGGAGGTGGGCCTAAGCCAAGGGAAAACCACAGACCTTCCTCTCCTGACTGAGATTCAGCCGTTTTTCTTGACTAAATCCACCTGGGTTGCTGCAGGCCTTTGGTTAACTTCCAGAGTTCTGAAAAGAAGTCAATTCCATATCTGCCAGTTTTTATTTTTTCATTTTTTTATGTAGAATGAACTTTCCAAAGTCCTTAACTCTACCATTTTGGCCAAACGTTTCTATATAAGTATTTCCATGGATTAATTTGTCCTACATCAACACCCAGGAGGGTAATCACTGGGGCGCAGGAAAGATAGTATATTAAAGTTTTTAAAAAAACTGTCAGACTCCCCCCCCAATAAGTTGTGCTATTTTCGATACAAACGTCAACTTTATGATTCATAACGTCACATGAACTGAATCATACAACTGAAATGTCATATAACTAAATTATGTTTTCATTATGACTTACTGATTTATATAAAGTTGAGGTTCATCAATATTGTTAATTTAATGTTTATCAATTAGAATTAATTAGTTCATTAATCAGTTCATTCCTCTTAAGATTCTATTTCATGTTATGGCATGGATATAAATTTATGATATGAATCTATCACAGTTGTTTACCTATTAACCAGCTGACGGAGCTTTCAGTTTATTTTCAGCAGTTGGCACTTATGAATAAAGCTGCTATAAACATTGCATACAGGTTTTTGAAAGCATCTTTTCATTTCTTTTGGGTCACTGCCTAGGAGTAAGATTGCTGGGTCTTAGGGTACATTTTAGTCATTCTGATAATAAACTATCAAACTATTTTCCAAAGTGCTGTTAAATTTTATGTGAGTTCCAGTTGTGGATCCTGAGTAGAACTTCCTTCCTTATTAATTTGATCCATTCTAATAGGTGTGTTGTTTTGTCACTAAGTCATGTCCAATTCTTTTGTGATCTCATGGACTGTAGCCCACCGGACTCCTCTGTCCGTGGAATTTTCCAGACAAGAATACTGGAGTGGGTTGCCTTTTCTTACTCCAGGGGATCCTCCCAATCCAGGGATCAAACCCATATCTCTTGCATCTCGTGCATTGGCAGGCAGATTCTTTACCACTAGTGCCACCTTGGAAGCCCACACAACGTCATAATGTACCTTAAAATAATGCTACGTTGCTTAAAGAATGATGTCAGAGCATGACAACCATGCGCTTCTAGTTTCTCCCTTGTGTCCTTTGTGCTATCATTATACATTTCACCCTGCACATGTAATAAATTTCAAAAATATTTGTGCTTCAAATAGTCTATTTCTTCAAAGTTTATTTAAAATATCACTATTTTACTTTATAATAAAAATGACTTTATAATAATAAAGAACATTTTGGTGTTTAATTCTGTGAATTAAATTTTTTTATTTTGAGGACTCCACTGCTTTATTTATTTATTGGCCATTCTGTATGGCTTGTGGGAATCTTAGTTCCCTAACCAGGGATTGAACCTGCATACCTTGCACTGGAAGCACTGAGTCTTAACTACTGGATGACCAGAGAGTTCCCAGATTCTGTGAATTTTAACACATGTGTAGATGCGTGTAAGCATCATACTCAGAATACAAAGTGGTATCTTCACACCAAAAAACTTCCTTATGCTATCTCTTTATGGCTGCTCCTCATCACATTGATAACCCCTCAAAACCAGTGATATGCTCTCTAACACTATGGTATTGTCTTTTAGAGAATGCCATTTAAATGAAATCATATGGTGTTTAACATTATGTAACTGGATTCTTTCAATTAATTCCTTTAAGGGACTTCCTTAGTGGTCCAGTGGTTAAGACAATGAAGGGGCCCCGGATTCCATCTCTGGTCGGGGAACTAGACCTCACATGCTGCAACTAAAGATCTTACATGTTGCAATTGAGAGCCCCGCATGCCGCAACTAAGACCCGGTGCAGTCAAATGAATAAATAAAATTTTAAGTTCAGTTCAGTTGCTCAGTCATGTCTGACTCTTTGCGACCCCATGGACTGCAGCACCCCAGGCTTCCCTGTCCATCACCAACTCCTGGAATTTGCTCAAACTCATGTCCGTCGAGTCAGTGATGCCATCCAACCATCTCATCCTCTGTCATCCCCTTCTCCTCCTGTCTTCAGTCTTTCCCAGCATCATGGTCTTTTCCAATGAGTCAGTTCTTTGCATCAGGTGGCCAAAGTAATCATAATTTTAAATTAAGATTCATCAAAGTTGTTGTGTATTTCAATGGTTGGTTCATTTTTATGGCTGAGTGGTATTTCATTGTGTGGATATACTGCAGTTTATTTATCCATCCACCCTTTGAAGGGCATTTGGGTTATTTCCAGTTACTGAAAATTATGAATAAGGCAGGTATAAATATTCATGTACAGGTTTGCAGTTGTGTTGGACTCTTTGCAACCCCATGGACTGTAGCCCACCAGGCTCCTCTGTCCATAGAATTCTCCAGGCAGGAATAATGAAGTGGGTAGCCATTCCATTCTCCAGGGGATCTTCCAAATCCAGGGCTCAAACCCAGGTCTACTGCATTGCAGGCAGATTCTTTATCGTCTGAGCCACCAAGGAAACCCTTTACTATAAGCATAAGTTTTCATTTCTCTAGGAAAGATTGCTGAGAAGAGTACTCTAGAGTATTTTTAAATTTGTTGCAACTTTTCTAATTGATTTCCACCACTGTTGTTCAGTTGCGAAGTCGTGTCCGACTCTTTGCAACCCCATGAACTGCAGCACACCAGGCTTCCCTGTCCTTCACTCTCTCCCTGAGTTTGCTCAAAATCATGTCCATTGAGTCAGTGATACCATCCAACCAACTCATCCTCTGTTACCCCCTTCTCCTCTTGTCTGTACCATTTTCCATTCCTCCCCTCCTCAGTCATATATGAGAATTCCAGTTGTTCTGGGACCTCGTGACAACTTGACATTGTTGCTATTTTTGTTTTGTTTTTAAATTTATTTTTAATTGGAGGATAATTGCTTTACGGTGTTGTTGGTTTCTGCCACACATCAACATTAATCAGCCATAGGTGTACATATGTCCCCTCCCTCTAGAACCTCCCTCCTGCTCCCACCCCAGCCCACCCCTCTAGTTTTCACAGAGTCATACAGCAAATTCCCACCGGCTCTCCATTTTCCATGTGGTAGTTTGTATGTTTCCATGCTACTCTCTCGATTCGTCCTACCCTATCATTCCCCGCTGTGTCTACAGGTCTGTTCTCTAGGTCTGCGTCTCCACTGCTGACCTGAAAATGGGTTCATCAGTACCATCTTTCTATATTCCATATATATATGCCTAAAATACAATATTTGTTTTTCTCTTTCTGACTGACTTTGTGTAGCAGGCTCTAGGTTTATACACCTCATTAGAACTGACTCAAATGCATTCCTTTTTGACTGAGTAATATTTCTCTGTGTATATGTACCACAACTTACTTATCCACTCATCTGCCAGTGGACATTTAGGTTCCTTTCATGTCCTAGCTATTGTAAATGGTGCCGCAATGAAGAGCGGGGTCCATGTGTCTTTTTCAGTTATGGTTTCCTCAGGGTAGATGCCCAGTAATGGGATTGCTGGGTCATATGATAGTTTCATTCCAGTTTTTTAAGGAATCTCCATACTGTTCTCCATGGTGGCTATATCAATTTGCCTTCCCACCAACAGTGCAACAAGAGGGGTTCCCTTTTCTCCACACCCTTTCCAGCATTTATTGTTCATAGGCCTTCTGATGATGGCCATTCCAGCGGGTGCGAGGTGATAACCTTGTGGTAATTTTGTTTTGCATTTCTCTAACACTGAGTGACATTGAGCATCTTTTTTGTGTTTATTAGCCATCTGTATATCTTCTTTGGAGAAATACCTGTTTTGGTCTTCTGCCCACTTTTTGATGGGGTTGTTCTGTTTTTCTGGTGTTGAGCTTCATGAGCTGCTTGTATATTGCTCCTATTTTTTATTTAAGGCATTCTAATAGGTGTGTGAAAGTGAAAGTCACTTAGTCGTGTCTGACTCTTTGTGACCCCCATACTGTACAGTCCATGGAATTCTCCAGGCCAGAATATTGGAGTGGGTAGCCTTTCCCTTCTCCAGGGGATCTTCCCAACCCAGGGATCGAGCCCAGGTCTACCACATTGCAGGCTGATTCTTTACCAGCTGAGCCACAAGGGAAGGTGTGTAGTGAAAGCTAATTGTGTTTTAACTTGTAATTTCCTTAAATGCTAATGATGTCCTTAACTGCTAAATGTATTTTCATATGCTTATTTGTCATCATTGTATCTGCTTTGGTGAAATGTACACTGATGTCTTTTTGCCCATTTTCAATTGGGTTGTTGGTACTGTTGAGTTTTAAAGTTCTTATTGTTGAGTTTTAAAAGTTCCTTATATATTATAGAGAGAATATTTTTTGAATATGTGTTTTGCAATTATTTTCTTCCTGTCCATTGCTCATTTGTTTCATTCTCTTAATGTTGCTTTTACATAAGTTTTAAAATTTGATAAGATTTAATCTATGAATGTGTTTTTATATGGAGTGTACTTGTGATGTCAAGTCTAAGAATTCTTTGCTTAATCTCAGATCCCAGAGATCTTCTCTTATGTTTTCTTTTTAAAACTCCCCCCCCTTTTAAAAAAATATTCTATTGGAGTATAGTTGATTGACAGTGTTTTAGTTTCAGGTGTACAGCAAAGTGAATCAGTTATACATATATCCTCTTATTATTTTTTAAATTTTATAATTTTGTAGTCAGATCTGTAAGTCATTGCTAATTTTTGCATCAGGTGTACGTTTAGGTTAAGGCTCATCCTTTTTCTGCACTGGAGGTCAATTGTTCAAACACCATTTGTTGAAAGACTGTCCTTTCTCCACTGAATTGCTTTTGCCTCTTTGTCAGTTTGCCAGATTTATATGCGTACATTTCTGAACTTCCTGTTTTCCACTAATCTATGTGTCTGCCCCTTCACTGTCACAACATTCTTGATTACTGTAGCTTTAGAGTGTCTCTCAACATCAGGTAATATGTTTCTTCTAGTTTGCTCTTTTATTTTTTTTTTATTTTTATTTTTTTTATAAATTTATTTATTTTAGTTGGGGGCTAATTACTTTACAATATTGTAATAGTTTTTGCCATACATTGACATGAATCAGCCATGGGTTTACATGTGTTCCCCTTCCTGGACCCCCCACCCACCTCCCTCCCCATCCCATCCTTCTGGATCATCCCATTGCCCCGGCCCTGAGCCCTTGTCACATGCATCGAACATGGAATGGTGTTCTGTTTCACATATGATAATATACATGTTTCAATGCTATTGTCCCAGAACGTCCCACCCTCACCTTCTCCCTCAGAGTCCATAAAATTGTTCCATGCATCTGTGTCTCTTATTCTGTCTCGCATATAGGGTTATCATTACCATCTTTCAAATTCCATATATATGCATTAGTATACTGTATTGTTGTTTTTCTTTGTGGCTTACTTCACTCTATATAATGGGCTCCAGTTTCATCCATCTCAGTAGAACCGATTCAAATGTATTTTTTTTAACGGCTGAGTAATATTCCATTGTGTATATGTACCACAGCTTCCTTATCCATTCGTCTGCTGATGGACATCTAGGTTGCTTCCATGTCCTGGCTATTGTAAACAGTTTTGCGATGAACATTGGGGTACACGCGTCTCTTTCAATTCTGGTTTCCTCGGTGTATATGCCCAGCAGTGGGATTGCTGGGTCATATGGCAGTTCTATTCCCAGTTTTTTAAGGAATCTCCACACTGTTCTCCATAGTGGCTGTACTAGTTTGCATTCCCACCAACAGTGTAAGAGGGTTCCCTTTTCTCCACACCCTCTCCAGCATTTATTGCTTGTAGACTTTTGGATAGCAGCCATTCTGACTGGTGTGAAATGATACCTCATTGTGGTTTTGATTTGCATTTCTCTAATAAGGAGTGATGTTGAGCATCTTTTCATGTGTTTGTTAGCCATCTGTATGTCTTCTTTGGAGAAATGTCTGTTTAGTTCTTTGGCCCATTTTTTGATTGGGTCGTTTATTTTTCGGGAATTCAGCTGCAGAAGTTGCTTGTATATTTTTGATATTAATTGTTTGTCTGTTGCTTCATTTGCTATTATTTTCTCCCATTCTGAAGGCTGTCTTTTCACCTTGTTTATAGTTTCCTTTGTTGTGCAAAAGCTTTTAATTTTAATTAGGTCCCATTTGTTTATTTTTGCTTTTATTTCCAATATTCTGGGAGGTGGGTCATGGAGGATCCTGCTGTGATTTATGTCGGAGAGTGTTTTGCCTATGTTTTCCTCTAGGAGTTTTATAGTTTCTGGTCTTACGTTTAGATCTTTAATCCATTTTGAGTTTATTTTTGTGTACGGTGTTAGGAAGTGTTCTAGTTTCATTCTTTTACAAGTGGTTGACCAGTTTTCCCAGCACCACTTGTTAAAGAGATTGTCTTTTCTCCATTGTATATTCTTGCCTCCTTTGTCGAAGATAAGGTGTCCATATGTGCGTGGGTTTATCTCTGGGCTTTCTATTTTGTTCCATTGATCTATATTTCTATCTTTGTGCCAGTACCATACTGTCTTGATGACTGTGGCTTTGTAGTAGAGCCTGAAGTCAGGCAGGTTGATTCCTCCAGTTCCATTCTTCTTCCTCAAGATTGCTTTGGCTATTCGAGGTTTCTTATATTTCCATACAAATTGTGAGATGATTTGTCCTAGTTCTGTGAAAAATACCATTGGTAGCTTGATAGGGATTGCATTGAATCTGTAGATTGCTTTGGGTAGTATACTCATTTTCACTATATTAATTCTTCCAATCCATGAACACGGTATATTTCTCCATCTGTTTGTGTCCTCTTTGATTTCTTTCATCAGTGTTTTATAGTTTTCTATATATAAGTCTTTTGTTTCTTTAGGTAGATATATTCCTAAGTATTTTATTCTTTTTGATGCAATGGTGAATGGTATTGTTTCCTTAATTTCTCTTTCTGTTTTCTCAATATTGGAGTATAGGAATGCAAGGGATTTCTGTGTGTTAATTTTATATCCTGCAACTTTACTATATTCATTGATCAACTCTAGTAATTTTCTAGTAGAGTCTTTAGGGTTTTCTATGTAGAGGATCATGTCATCTGCAAACAGTGAGAGTTTTACTTCTTCTTTTCCTATCTGTATTCCTTTTATTTCTTTTTCAGCTCTGATTGCTGTGGCCAAAACTTCCAAAACTATGTTGAATAGTAGTGGTGAAAGTGGGCATCCTTGCCTTGTTCCTGACTTTAGGGGAAATGCTTTCAATTTTTCACCATTGAGGATAATGTTTGCTGTGGGTTTGTCATATATAGCTTTTATTATGTTGAGACACAAATGGACAACTTGGAAGAAATGGACAAATTCTTAGAAAAGTATAACTTTCCAAAACTGAACCATGAAGAAATAGAAGATCTTAACAGACCCATCACAAGCACGGAAATCGAAACTGTAATCAGAAATCTTCCAGCAAACAAAAGCCCAGGACCAGACGGCTTCACAGCGGAATTCTACCAAAAATTTAGAGAAGAGCTAACACCTATCCTACTCAAACTCTTCCAGAAAATTGCAGAAGATGGTAAACTTCCAAACTCATTCTATGAGGCCACCATCACCCTAATTCCAAAACCAGACAAAGATGTCACAAAAAAGGAAAACTACAGGCCAATATCACTGATGAACATAGATGCAAAAATCCTTAATAAAATTCTAGCAAACAGAATCCAACATCATATTAAAAAGATCATACATCATGACCAAGTGGGCTTTATCCCAGGAATGCAAGGTTTTTTTAACATCCGCAAATCAATCAATGTAATACACCACATTAACAAATTGAAAGAAAAAAACCATATGGTTATCTCAATAGATGCAGAAAAAGCCTTTGACAAAATTCAGCATCCATTTATGATAAAAACCCTCCAGAAAGCAGGAATAGTTTGCTCTTTTAAAATAAAAATTTGTCTATTTGTTTCTTTGCTTTTCCATATAAATTTCTTTTTTTTTTTTTAGGCTGTCACACGCATCAGTAGTTTATTGCTTTTTTTTTTCCTTAAGGACAATTTTAAAAAAGGGATTTGGGGTTGGCTGCAAAATTGAGGGGAAGTTATAGAGATTTTCCATATGCCCCTGCTCCTACACATACACAGCTGCCTCCATAATCAATGTTCCCTACCAGAGGGATACATTTGTTATAATGTTACCATCATCCAAAACACATAGTTTACATTAGAGTTCACTCATGACATTGTATGTACAGTGTATGATTTGGACAAATGTATAATGACTTGTATCCACCATCTTAGTATCACATTGAGTATTTTCATCACCCTAAAAATCTCTGTGCTCCATGCTTCTCTGCCCCCAATTCCTGGCAACCACTGGTCATTTTACTGTCTCTGTCCGAGAAAGGATTTGTTTCTTTTTTGCTTTTGAAGGATCATTTGGCAGAGTACACAATCCTATGCTGCTGTTTTTATTTCTTTTAGCACTTTAAATATTTCATTTTTTTGCTGGCATGCTTTCTGAGGAGAAATTGGGTGTGATTCTTTGCTCCTCTATAGGTAAGATTTTGTTTTTCTCTTCTGGCTTCTTTCAGCGTTTTTTCTCTATCTTTGATTTTTTGCAGTTTGAAAATGATATGCATAGGTGTAGGGTGCTTTTTTTTGTGGCATTTATTCTGCTTGGTGCTGTCTAAATCCCTTGGACCTCTGGTTTGGTGTCTGACATTAATTTGGGGGAAAGTCTCAGTCATTAATGTTTCAATATTTTCTTTCCCTTTTGGTAATCTTTGTAGGTATGTTATAGCTGTCCCACAGTCCTTGAGGATTCTATTCTGCTCTGTTTTTTTCAGACTTTGTTCCCTTTGCTTTTTAGTCTTATGGGTTTCTACTGATATATCCTCAAAGTTGGAGATTCTTTCCTCAGCCATGCCCAGACTACTAATAAGCTCATCAAAGCAATCCTTCTTCATTTCTGTTACAGTGTGGTTTTTTTTTTTTAATCTCTATTATTTCTTTTTGGTTCATTCTTGGGATTCCCATCTCTCTGCTTACATTGCCCGTTTGTTCTGACATACTCTCTGCTTTATTCATTAGAACATTTAACATGTTTTAAGTTCTCTGGTAATTCCAGCATCCCTGTCATGTCTGGTTCTGATGCTTGCTCGGTCTCTTCAGACTGTGTTTTTCCTTTTAGTATGCCTTATAATTTTTTCCTGATTTGGACATAATGTACTGGGTGAGAGGAACTGCGTAGTAAATACACCTTTCATCATGTGGTGGTGAGGTGCAGGGGGAGGGGAAGCATTCTATAGTACCCGATTAGATCTCAGTCCTTTAATGAGAGCACATCTCTGGACTGGGAACTTTACAAGTGTTTCTGTTTGCTTCCTCTCCCTTAGATAAATAAAAATTTCATTTATTTTTAATTGGAATATAAGTGCTTGACAATATCATGTTAGCTTTTGCTGTACAGCAGTGTGAGTCAGTTATGAGTATACACCCATCTCCTCCCCCTTGAGCCTCCCTCCCACCCCTCTAGGTCATCACAGAGCCCTGAGCTGAGCTCCCTATGCTTTACAGTAGCTCCCACCATCAGTTTTACACACAGTATTGTATATATGTCAGGGCTACTGTCACAATTCGTCCCACCCTCTCCTTCCCTGACTGTGTCCACATGTCTGTTCTCTACATTTGTGTCTCTATTCCTGCTCTGCAACCATTAATATTTGTTGTTCATCAGTACCATGCTTCTAGATTCTAAATATATGCATTCAGTTCAGTTCAGTCGCTCAGTCGTGTCCGACTCTTTGCGACCCCATGAATTGCAGCACTCCAGGCCTCCCTGTTCATCACCAACTCCCAGAGTCTACCCAAACCCATGTCCGTCGAGTCGGTGATGCCATCCAGCCATCTCATCCTCTGTCATCCCCTTCTCCTCCTGCCCCCAATCTTTTCCAGCATTAGGGTCTTTTCCAATGAGTCAACTCTTCGCATGAGGTGGCCAAAGTATTGGAGTTTCAGCTTCAGCATCAGTCCTCCTAATGAATATCCAGGACTGTCCTTTAGGATGGACTGGTTGGATCTTCTTGAAGTCCAAGGGACTCTCAAGAGTCTTCTCCAACACCACAGTTCAAAAGCATCAATTCTGCGGCACTCAGCTTTCTTCACCGTCCAACTCTCACATCCATACAGACCACTGGAAAAACCATAGCCTTGACTAGACGGACCTTTGTTGGCAAAGTAATACCTCTGCTTTTTAATATGCTGTCTAGGTTGGTCATAACCTTCCTTCCAAGGAGTAAGCGTCTTTTAATTTCATGGCTGCAATCACCATCTGCAGTGATTCTGGAGCCCAAAAATATAAAGTCTGATACTGTTTCCACTGTTTCCCCATCTATTTCCCATGAAGTGATGGGACCAGAGGCCATGATCTTAGTTTTCTGAATGTTGAGCTTTAAGCCAACTTTTTCACTCTCCTCTTTTCACTTTCATCAAGAGGCTCTTTAGTTCTTCTTCGCTTTCTGCCATAAGGGTAGTGTCATCTGCATATCTGAGGTTATCGATATTTCTCCCGGCAATCTTGATTCCAGCTTGTGCTTTGTCCAGCCCAGCATTTCTCATGATGTACTCTGCATGTAAGTTAAGTAAGCAGGGTGACAATATACAGCCTCGACGTACTCCTTTTCCTATTTGGAACCAGTCTGTTGTTCCATGTCCAGTTCTGACTGTTGCTTCCTGGCTGCATACACGTTTCTCAAGAGACAGATCAGATGGTCTGGCATTCCCATCTCTTTCAGAATTTTCCACAGTTTATTGTGATCCACACAGTCAAAGGCTTTGGCATAGTCAATAAAGCAGAAATAGATGTTTTTCTGGAACTCTTGCTTTTTCAATGATTCATCGGATATTGGCAATTTGATCTCTGGTACCTCTGCCTTTTCTAAAACCAGCTTGAACATCTGGAAGTTCACGGTTCACGTATTGCTGAAGCCTGGCTTGGAGAATTTTGAGCATTAGTTTACTAGCGTGTGAGATGAGTGCAATTGTCCAGTAGTTCGAGCATTCTTTGGCATTGCCTTTCTTTGGGATTGGAATGAGAACTGACCTTTTCCAGTCCTGTGGCCACTGCTGAGTTTTCCAGATTTGCTGGCATATTGAGTGCAGCACTTTCACAGCATCATCTTTCAGGATTTGAAATAGCTCAACTGGAATTCCATCACCTCCACTAGCTTTGTTCCTAGTGATGCTTCCTAAGGCCCACTTGACTTCACATTCCAGGATGTCTGGCTCTAGGTGAGTGATCACACCATCGTGATTATCTCGGTCATTAATATCTTTTTTGTACAGTTCTTCTGTGTATTCTTGCCACCTCTTCTTAATATCTTCTGCTTCTGTTAGGTCCATACCATTTCTATCTTTTACTGAGCCCATCTTTGCATGAAATGTTCCCTTGGTATCTCTAATTTTCTTGAAGAGATCTCTAGTCTTTCCCATTCTATTGTTTTCCTCTATTTCTTTATACTGATCACTGAGGAAGGCTTTCTTATCCCTCCTTGCTATTCTTTGAAACTCTGCATTCAAATGGGTATATCTTTCCTTTTCTTCTTTGCTTTTCGCTTCTCTTCTTTTCACAGCTATTTGTAAGGCCTCCTCAGACAGCCATTTTGCTTTTTTGCATTTGTTTTTCTTGGGGATGGTCTTGATTCCTGTCTCCAGTACAATGTCATGAACCTCCGTCCATAGTTCATCAGGCACTCTGTCTATTATATCTAGTTCCTTAAATCTATTTCTCACTTCCACTGTATAATCGTAAGGGATTTGATTTAGGTCATACCTGAATGGTCTAGTGGTTTTCCCTACTTTCTTCAATTTAAGTCTGAATTTGGGAATAAGGAGTTCATGATCTGAGCCACAGTCAGCTCCTGGTCTTGTTTTTGCTGACTGTATAGAGCTTCTCCATCTTTGGCTGCAAAGAATATCTCTTCAATTATTTAGGTGTTCTTTGGTTTCTTTCTATCAGTACTTTGTAATGTTTAGCACGCACATTCTCTACATGTTGTTAGATTTAACATAATATTTCATTCTTTGGAGAGATTATAAATGGCATTTTTAAATTTTCTATCTTGCTAGGGCATAGAAATATTATACATTACTAGAGAAGTGAAAATTGGACACTTTGCAACCCCTTGGACTATAGCCCACCAGGCTCCTCTGTCCCTGGGATTCTGCAGGCAAAACGTTGTTGTTCAGTCATTCATCCGTGTCTGACACTTCACAACCCCACGGACTGCAGCACACCCAGCTTCCCCCTCCTTCACTATCTCCTGGAGTTTGGTAGGATATTTGGTAGGATATTGGCCTTATATCAAATGACCTTGATATACTGCTTCTAAATTCTAGGTATTTATAGAGTCCTTAGAATTTTCTTGGGTAGATAATTATTTCTTCCTTGCCAATCTGTATGCCTTTCTTTCCCTTGCTTTGGTGTACTGGCTAAGACTTCCAGTACAATTTTGAGTAGAAGTGGTGAGAGTGAACATTCTTGCTTTGTTCCGCACATGGGAAAAGCCTTCCGTCTTTACTGAGTATGATGTCACCTGTTGGGTTTTCTACATGTCTTATATCAAGTTGAAGTCCTCTTCTTTCCCTAGTTTGCTCAGAGATTTTTATCATTACTGGATGTTTTATTTTGTCAGATGCCTTTTCTGTATCAATTGAAATGATACAATGAAGTGGTTTTTCTTCCTGAAACCAGTATTGGAAATTTTTCTGAAAAGGTGTGTGTGTGTGTGCGCGCGCGCGCATGTTCAGTTCTGTCTGACTCTTCGCAACCCCAGGGACTGTAGCCCACCAGGTTCCTCTGTTCCTGTGGTTCTCCAGGCAAGAATACTGGAGTGGGCTGCCATTTCCTCCTTCAGGGGATCTTCCTGACCCAGGGATCGAACCCGCATCTCTTGCGGCTCCTGCATCGGCAGGCAGATTCTTTACCACTGAGCCACCTGAAGATAAGAGAGGAAACATTTTAGGCTTTTTGGGCCAAGAGGAAAAATCCAAGATATGTGTGCATTTAAATCAGCAGTCCCCAACCTGTTCTGGCACCAGCGACTGGATTCATGGAAGACAGTTTTTCCACAGACAGGGGTTAGGGGAGGGTGGAGAGTTTGGGGATCATTCAAGCACATTACGTATATTATGCATCAGCTACACCTCAGACTATCAGATTCCAGAGGCTGGGGACCCCTGACTTAAATAACAAGAAAATTCCTGCTGTAACTTACTCTGTTTGTCGTGGTGGGCTTCTCAGGTAGTGGGCACGCTTTGTGTCTAGCTGCCATCACTTGGAGACATTCTTAGACTATAGAGCATCTGGCCTGAGGAGGACGGGCCTGAAGTGCAGAGTCTCTTTAACATAAACAGTTGCACAGAAAATCAATATCAGACAAGGCCACTTTGTTACCATGATACATACATACATCAAGGCAAAACCAAGACCATTGTGCAAACACTGCCTCAACAGAGACAAAAAGAACATCACCCAAGCAAAAATGATCAACTAGCCCCCTCTCCTGGTTGATCTGAGTAACTGCTTTTTTTTAAAATCAATCATTAAAAAGCCTTGGTCTTGTTTTCTCTTTCTGTAGTTCAGTCGGCTAAGTTGTGTCTGACTCTTTGTGACCCCATGAACTGCAGCGCACCAGGCTTAAGATTTATTAATTAAACTCAGAATTATGTCCTTTGAGTGAGTCTATGTCTGAATTTTTTTCCTACATCTAAACTTTCTTCCCTCTCCTCCCAGAGAGAACACAGTTAGCCTTTTACAGTATAATTGCATAATTGTCCGAAGTTGGACCCCTCTCTTTTTTTGTTGTTTCACTTCCTCTTTTTTCCTTTCTCTTGTGAAACTTTTGAGATTCATTATCCAAAAAATCATTCTGCTGCTGTTCTAGGAATATCTAGTCAAGATAAACCATCAAAAATGGTTTAAAAGAAAGCAACGTTATTAAACTACAAGTTATTACATCTTACCAAAGGGATGTAGATTTGGTCTTTATGTAAAATGACTAAGTTAATTCATGCCCAGATTAATAGTTTTCTTTTTTGTCACCAAATTATATTCTGTTAAACTCCCGGTTAACAGCCACTGGTATTCTGCTGTTTCGTGTGCAGGCTCGGTCACTAAGTTGTGTCCGACTCTTTTGCCACCCCACGGACTGGAGCTCGCCAGGCTCTTCTGTCCATGGGATTTCCCAGACAAGAATACTGGAGAAGACTGCCATTTCCTTTCCTTTCCTTTTTTTTCCCCGCCATTCTCTTCTCCAGGGGATCTTCCTGACCCAGGGACCGAACCTGTGTCTCCTATAATGGCAGGTGGATTCTTTACCACCGAGCCACCTGGGAAGCCCTGTTCTTGGGTATCGTGTTCCATAAATAGCAATTTAGATCGAGGTGGTTAATATTGTGAATATCTGTCTCAACTGATTTTTGTCTAGTTGTACTAATTTTCTGGGAGAGAGGTTAAAATCTTTACCTCTGTGTTTTCTGGATTGTTTTCTTAGCTTTTAAAGTTTTGCTTCATGTATTTTAAAACTTTGTGATTTGTTCCATAATCATTTAAAAATTTTGTTACTCATGTATTGACCTTTATATTGTTGTAAAAAATTCCCTGTTTTAGCTCTATAAGAATCTTTGAAAAGAAATCTACTTCATCTAATATTAACATATGCTCCAGCCTTCTCACACTTATGAGTAAAGTCAGATGGATTTTTGGATGCCAAGGGGGAGGGGAGTAGAAAATGGATGGAATGGGAGGTTAGAATTAGCAGGTAAAAACTATTATATGTACTTTCAATCTGTCTGTCTCTTGATGTTTCAGGTACATTTCTGGAAGCGAGCATATAGTTACTTTTTAATACATTCAATCCTTGCCTTTGTGTACTTAAGATTTAATATATTTATATAGCTATATTTAGGGCTACTCTTTTACTATTTATGATCTTTCCTGTTGATTTTTGTTTCTCTGTTTTTCCATTCCTGCTATCTTTTGGACTAATTCAGTATCTTTAAGATATTTCAGTGATTCCATTTCAATTATTTATTGGCTTTTTGGCTGTATTTCTGCATCATTTAACAGTGAATTTAGTGATTACAAAATTCTTCATAGCTTTTCACAGTTGTCTTAGAGTGACTGTTGTGTCATTTCATCTAAAGCAAATAGTGTATTTGTACATGTATTATGTCAATATACACTATATATTTTACATCAACAGTCACATGTATATTAAGAAAAAATATAGTATTTTATATTTATCCACATTCTTGCCATTCCTGGTGTCCTCCTGCACTTCCTGGAGATGTTTCCCCAGCATCATTTCTGTTCATCCTGAAAAACTCCTTGAGCATTTCTTATGGTGTGGTTCTGCTGGCAGTGAATTCTGTTTGCCTTTATCTGAATATGTCTTTACTTTGTCTTTATTCTGAAAGAAAGCTTTCTTTGAAGGTAGGATTGAGTTCATTTTTTTTTCTTGCAGCAGTTGAAAGATATTGCTCCTCTTTTTCCTGACCTAGATTTCTTTTCTGTGTGGCACTTTTTTTTTTTTTTCAAATATCAGCTGTCATTTAAATCATCGTTTTCCTCTGCAATATCATTTTTTCTTTAGCTGCTTTCATGGTTTGACTTTTGTCTTTTCATCAGTTTGACTACAATGTATATAGGTCAGTTTTTCCTATTTGGAGTACACTGAGCTTCTCTTTTTTAAAAAATATTGAAGTCTAGTTGATTTATAATGTGTTAATTTCTGCTGTGATTCAGTTATACATATATGTATATATACATACATTCTTTTTCATGTTCTTTTCTATTATGGTTTATCACAGGATATTGCATATAATTCCCTGTGCTACACAGCAGGACCGTGTTGTCTATCCAGCCTGTGTCTAATAGTTTGCATCTGCTAATCCCAACCTCCCATGGCATCCCTCCCCCTCCTCCTCCCCCTTGGCATCCACAAGTCTGTTCTCTGTGTTTCTGTTTCATAGATAGGTTCATTTCACCCTGAGCTTCTTAAATCTATAAAGCTACATCCTTCACCGAATTGGGCAACATTTTGGTCTTTATTTTTTCAAATTCATTTGTGCCTCAATTGCCATCCCCCTCCTTCTTGGAATGTAAATACAGGCACATTATACCTTTGTATTACCCCTCCGATTTCAGAGGTTCTCTCCAATTTTTCCGTGATATTTTTTCTCTGTGCTCTTCAGATTTGATAATTTCTATTAATCTATCTTCGAGACCACTGATCATTTTTTTCCATTCTGCTCTTTTAGTAATCTGGCAAACTCACTTTGGTTATTATATTTTTAATTAATAGATTTTGTGGATTTTTTAAAACAGAAGTTTTATGTTTACCAAAGAGGCAGATAGTCGAGAGTCCCCATGAACCCTGTCTCCCGGTCCTTCTCCCTTCTCCTCACCCATTTCCCTCACTATTAACATCTTGCATTAGTGTGGTATACTTGTACAACTGATGAACCAATATTAAACATTATTATTGGCCGTACCGCATGGCATGTCAGATCTTAGTTCTTCGATCAGGAATTGAACCCGCGTCCCCTCCAGTGGAGCACAGAATCTTAACCAGTGGCTCACCAGGGAAGTCCTGAATATTATGATTAACTAAAAAGTCTATAGTTTATGGGAACATTCACTTTCCCTGTTGCATAGGTCTATGGGTTTTGACAAATGCATCATGTCATGCATCTCACGTTACAGGATCACACAGGACAGTTCGTGGCCCTAAAACATCTCTGTGTTCCTCTCACTTGCTTGCCACAAACCTCTGCCCTTTTTATGGTCTCTGTAGTTCTGCCTTTTCCAGAAAGTCATAGAGTTGAAATCACACAGTATGTATGATTGTTCAGACTGGCTTTGCTTACTTGGCACCAGGCACACAAGGTTGCTTCCTGTTTTTTGGTGGCCTGATCATTTCTTTTTTAAAAAGCATCAAGTATTATTGCATTGTGTGGATTACCATAGGTTGTGTATCCATTCACTTATTCAAGGAACATCTTAGTTGCTTCCAGTTTTTGGCAATTATTTGCTATGAACATTTGTGCAGGTGTTGAATATGCATAAGTTTTCAACCCAATTGGGTAGGTCCCTGGAAGCATGACTGCTGGACAAACGGAAAGGCTGTTTAGCTTCATAAGAAACTGCCGAACTGTTTTTCAAAATGACTGTACCATTTTGCTTTCCCACCAGAGATGGAAAGTCATTCCTACTGCATCCCTATTCTTAATAGCATTTGGTGCTGTCAGTTTTTTGATAGCCACGCTGATAATTGGTATGTAGTTGTATCTCATTTTAATTTGCAACTCCCTGATGATATGACATAGACTACATTTTCATATGCTTATTTTACATCTGTCTATCTTCTTTGATGAGGTTTCTATTCAGATCTTTTGCCCATTTTTAAGTTGGTTCGTTTGTTCTTGTTGACTTTTAAGAGCTTTTTGAATATTTTGGGCACACATCCTTTATTAGGTATGTGTTTTGCAGGAATTTCCTGAGTCTGTGTTTTTTTCTCTTCATAGAGTCTTGTGCAGAACATAAGTTTTCAATTTTACAGAAATCTAGCATTAATTTTTTTCTTTCATGGACATATGTTAAGTGTTATATATTCTTTTGGTGCTGTATCTACAAACCCAAGGTCATCTAGAATAGGTTATCTTCTAGAAGTCTTACAGTTTTATATTTAAGTTTGTAATCCAGTTTGATTAAATTCTTGTGAAGGGTGTAAGGTCTGTGACTATATTATTATTTTTTTCTCACATGTGGATGTCCAGTTGTTCCAGTGTCACTTGTTGAAAAGACTTTCTTTGCTCCTTTGTCAAAGAGCAGTTGACTAGTACTTGGGGGGGGGGGGTCTGTTTCCGGGCTCCCTATTCTGTTCCACTGACCTATTTGTATATTCTTTTGCCAGTGTCACACCTTAAGTCTATACCTTTATATACAGTCAGGTCCTTTGACATTCTTCTTTTGTTGGCTTCTGGATCCTTTGACTCTTCATATAAAATTTAGAATCCATTTGTCAATATTCACCAAAAAAACAAAACCAACGGACTGCATTATGTCTGTAGCCCAAACTAGGAGAACTGACATCTTGAGTCTTCTGTCCATCAACATGGAATCTCTCTCCATTTATTTAGATATTTTGTTTATTTCATCAAGGTTTTAGTTTTCCTCCTATGGATCATGTGGATATTTTGTTAGATTTATATTTAACTAAAATAGTGCTTTGTTTTTTAATTGAAACTCCAATTGCTCATTGTTATTATATAGGGAAGCAGTTGAATTTTGTATATTGTAGGCTCTGCCTAGCTATAATACTTTTTACTTCCAGGAGTTATTATTTTCTTGTCAGTTCTTTGGGATTTTCTACATAGACTATTACATCATCTGTGAACAAAGACAGTTCCACTTCTTTCTTCCCAAGCTTTCCTTATTTTATTACATTTAGCCAGGACTTCCAGTGCAGTGTTGGAGAGGAATGGTGTAGGTGGACACTCTTGCCTTGTCTCAGTATTTGGGGAAAAACATCTAGTTTTCCACCATTATGTTGCTGTAGGTTTTTATAGATGTTCTTTGTCAAGTTTGGAAAGTTCTATTCCCAGTTTACACATGGTGTTAGAATTTATCAAATGCATTTTCTGCGTCTATTGATACGGTCGTGTGATTTTTCTTTAGCCTGTTGGTGTGAAGGATTATTTTAATATTCAAAAATTAAACCAACCTGGTATACCTGAAATAAATCCCACTTTAATATGGTATAAATTCTTTTCCTGCATTGTTGGATTTGTTTTGCTAGTATTTTATTGAGAATTTTTACATCTTTGTCCATGAGAGATATTTGCCTATAGTTTTCTTTCTTCTAATGTTTTTATCTGGCTTTGATATTAGGGTAATACTGCCCTCATAGAATATTACCTCTGCTTCTATTTTCTGGAACAAATAATATCAATTTTCTATAATTTCTTCCTTAAATGTTTGTTAACTTCACAGATGAAACCCTCTGGGCCTCACTTTTTGTAAGTTTATTACCACTGGTTCAATTTCTTTAATAGACACAGGCCTAGTCAGATTACCTATCTTATTCTTGATTTCAAAGAAATCAACCTATTTCAAAGAATAGGTCCATTTCATCTAAGTTATTTTCAAGTTCACTGAGATGCTTTTCTCTGTCATTTTCACTTCTGTTACAGTGATCTAGTAGATTTAACTTAGGATATATATATATTTTTTTAGTTCTTGAAATTTTGTTTTGTTCTTTTAGGATAGTTCCAATTTCTCAGCTGAGATTTCTTATCTCTTCCTTCACAGTGAGTATATATTCCTTTACATGTTAAGTATAGTTATAATAGCTTTTAAAATTCATTATCTAATTGTGATATCTGGATCATCTCATGGCTGATCTCCATTGATCTCTTTTCTCTTGAGAATGGGTCATGTTTTCCCATTTCTTTCATCTGTCTAGTAATTTTGGATTATTTCCTAGATATTGTCATTAATATATTGAAGAAACTGGATTCCATTGTGTTCCTCCAAAGAGAATTTTTTCTTTTTAATGTACTTTTATTAGGCACTTAATTTAACTGGACTCAAACTGAAAATTCTTTCCTGTGAGTAACAGCTCAAATTTCAATTCAGTTCTCTCTGTATTGACTTCGTAGCTTTGAATCTCCTCTCCTTTCAGAGTCGAGTTTGGGGCTTTCCCTCTCTGGCTTGCTCTTTTCCAGGCTGTCCTACACGTAGCATTTTCCAGCAGCAGTTGTACAGGCCTTGAACTCTTTTATAGTTTTCCAGATGGTAACGTCCAAGATACAATCTAAAATTTTAGCTGCCCTGGGACTTGCTCTCAGGGAAAGCAGAAAACTGATCCTGTTATTTCCTTCTTCCCAGGATAGGATAAGTAGGATGTGCCTACTTTTGTTCACTTGCCATTGCTTTTGTATAGGTTTTTTTTTTTTAATTTAAAATATTTGGCATAGAATTAATACTTGCTATCCATTGGAGTTTTGGTACAATAAGAACTTCTTTGGTCAGCGTATTTAAAATCTTCTCTCGTCTCATCACGTCCTTCATATATGGTTACTTGTTTACATGTATGTCTATCCCAGTAAGCAGTGTATCCCTAAAGTGTTTCCCAGCTACATCATGATGGCTCTTGAGATACTTCACAGATAACTTGTTCTGACAATTGCTCAGTCTCCAAACTCAGAAATTATTTTTTAAAAATCCCAAGAGTGTTGATGTTACTACTATAACAGCCCTATTCTCACCAGAACAGCAATGTTCTTTGAGTGGAAAGCAAAAATTGGAGTTGGGCCTAGTATGCTTAGAATTCATTTCAGTCACAGCCTATCTGAATCACACACTATAGACAGCTTCATCCCCTACGTATCCCTAACCCAAATTTCTAGCTCTTGCTTGCGTCTTCTGTAACAACTGGAGAAAAGAAACTCTTTCGGTGTTCCCCAGTGCTAGAGGCTGACATGAGACACAGCTCTGGACAGTGGGACACAAACAGAAGTCCACTGTCTTTTCTAGACACGGGAGCAAATACCTTGAATGGCAAAGAAGACAAGAAGTGATCAAGGAGAGTGAAAAAGCTGACAGCAATGGGTTTTAGGTCCTTGTGCACTCAGTTATTAAAGTGAGAACAAAGGGGGAATAAGCTGGGGAAATAAGAGTTGGTGATTACAGAGTGGAGCATTTGAACTTGAGATGATAGAGGGGTTTCTGGTGACTGGTAGTGAGGTGTTCCAGTGGAAGCAGGGGCTGAGGCACTGTGGAAGGCAAGACCCCTGGAAGCAGAAGGGTGGAGGAACTGAGGGTTTTGGAAGTGGGTGTGTTGATCTTCAAATAGTGTGGCTGGAGGAGTGAAACTGGTTCTGGAGATAAAACCTTCAAGGAATAAGGAAGAATGAACAGATTGGTAGGTGGCTGTATGGAGAAGGCATGGTGGGTCGTTTGACATGAAAATTAAAGCTGGAGGGGTGGGAACTGGAATTTCAGAAGATAGTTTGGAAGGAGACATGAATAAGACACCCACCCCATGTCCAAGCCTAGTGGGACAGGAGAGAACACAGGAGACCACCTGAAAGAGATAAAGAGGAGAGTCCCTAGGGGCGGGGGAGATAACTTCACTGAAATTTCAGAATATTTATTAAGAATGCCTCATTTATAGGCAGAACTATATAGTATGGATAAGATTACATATTAATTGTTAGTATACATTAATATGGGCTTCCTGGGTAACTCAGCTGGTAAAGAATCCGCCTGCAATGCAGGAGACCCCGGTTTGATTCCTGGGTCAGGAAGTTCCCTTGGAGAAGGGATAGGTTACCCACTCCAGTATTCATAGGCTTCCCTGGTGGCTCTGATGGTAACGAATCTGCCTGCAATGCAGGAGAACTGGGTTCAATCCCTGGGTTGGGAAGATCCCCTGGAGGAGGACATGGCAACCCACTCCAGTATTCTTGCCTGGAGAAGCCCATGGACAGAGAGGAGCCTGGCGGGCTATGGTCCACAGGGTCGCAGAGTCAGACACAACTGAGCGACTGAGCACAGCACGTGCATTAATATACATATAAGTGAGGATATCTATAAATACATATATCGTAACTAGCAAATTGTCCAAGTCTTAAAGCAACCACATCAACTACAGAGCTCTGCTATAAACTGACCCTAAATGTCTATACTCACTAGCTCTTTCTATATAATTCCTGGCATATTTTTGATATAAAGAAAAATATAAGAATGAAACAAATATCCCTTTATAAGCCATCCAGCTTTTGTTGTTGTTCAGTCACTAAATTGTGTCCAACTCTTTGCGACCCCATGGACTGCAGCACACTAGGCTCCCCTGTCCTTTGCTGTCTCCAGAGTTTACTCAGATTCAGGAGTATTGAGTCAGTGATGCTCTCTAACCATCTCATCCTCTGCCACTCTCTTCCCCTTTTGCCTTCAGTCTTTCCCAGCATCAGGGTCTTTTCCAGCTTTTGTTAAATCCACCCAGTTTCCACCATGTATTATAGTCTCTCCATTCCTATGGTCTGCCTACCCAAAGGAATATAACGCAGTCATTAAAGATTAATTTCATGAAGAGTATGGAACACTGAAAAGCATTTACTGTGTTAATTCCAAGGAGATAAATAGCACACTTTACATATCTAAAGAGGGACTTCCCTGGTGGTCCAGTGATTAAGAATCTGCCTTGCCACACAACCAGGTGTGTTTTTTTTGCAGTGACATTGTTTAGGAACTCTAAAGGTACTTGCTGTGTTTTGGAAAGTGAAAGCAGCTCAGTCATGTCTGACTCTTTGCAACCCTGTGGACTATACAGTCCATGGAATTCTCCAGGACAGAATACTGGAGTGGGTAGCTTTTCCCTTCTCCAGAGGATCTTCCCAACCCAGGGATCGCACCCAGGTCTCCTGCATTGCGGGAGGATTCTTTACCAGCTGAGCCACAAGGGAAGCCCAAGAATACTGGAGTGGGTAGCCTGTCCCTTCTCCAGCAGAGCTGCGTTTTGGAGGACTGAACAAATGAGTAAACAGACTGATGACTGGGAGCCAATTTCTGACTATTGGAGAAAGAAGTCAATATGGAATAGAGAAAGGCTGGAAAGCCTTACTTGAAATGAAAGGTGTCAGCATTTACACACATATACACCAAGGGCTGCTACCCTGAGAACAATGAGAACAATGAGTGGTTTCCCCGTTCAAAGGACTCAGGGCTCTGTAGAGTCTGTGGCTCCAGCACACAGTAAGATAAACCCAGGATCCTACCGTGCCAGAAAACAAGGATTCATACTGAGGGAGAGACTCCAGGGAGAGGGGAAAGGTCTTCTAACGGCAGAGAGCCAACTGCTAAATATAAAAGGGATGACAGAGTAAGAAAGTCATGCTTTTGCCATCATCACAGTAATAATTGATTCTGAGAAGAATATTCATGAATACAAAGACTAGCAGGTGAAGGTTATGGTGAGGTAGTTGTTACATAGTCCCAAAGATCTCCCCACAGATTAGTTATTAATTTCAAAGGCAAATAGCATTTCATGCTGAAGAAATCTAGTAGTTATCAGTGTATCCAAGAGACTGAAGTCACCATCCCAATGAAACAGATACATTGTGTTTCCTGTTCTAATGCACTGGGAACTATGCATCACTCATAACCCTCACGTGACAAATATTTAACATAAATCTAATTATGAGGAGTCAAAGCCCCAGTTAGGAACATCCTATAAAATGACTAGCCTGTGCTCTTCGAAAAGACCAGTTTGATGGAAAACAAAGAGAGGCTGTGGAACTGATCCAGATTTAAAGACTAAAGAACATGACAATCAAATACAGGTTATGACACATCTTAAGATTAGATCCAGAAATAGGGGGAAAATGTTATACATACATATATATGTGTGTGTGTGTGTATATATATATATATATAGGGAGAAATATCAATAACCTCAGATATGCAGATGACACCACCCTTATGGCAGAAAGTGAAGAACTAAAGAGCCTCTTGATGAAAGTGAAAGAGGAGAGTGAAAAAGTTGGCTTAAAGCTCAACATTCAGAAAACTAAGATCATGGCATCCGGTCCCATCACTTCATGGCAAATAGATGGGGAAACAGTGGCTGACTTTATTTTTTGGGGCTCCAAAATCACTGCAGATGGTGATTGCAGCCATGAAATGAAAAGGCGCTTACTCCTTGGAAGGAAAGTTATGACCAACCTAGACAGCATGTTGAAAAGCAGAGACATTGCTTTGTCAACAAAGGTCAGTCTAGTCAAGGCTATGGTTTTTTCCGTGGTCATGTATGGATGTGAGAGTTGGACTATAAAGAAAGCTGAGCACAGAAGAATTGATGCTTTTGAACTGTGGTGTTGGAGAAGACTCTTGCGAGTCCCTTGGACTGCAAGGAGATCCAACCAGTCCATCCTAAAGGAAATCAGTCCTGAATATTCATTGGTAGGACTGATGCTGAAGCTGAAACTCCAATACTTTGGCCACCTGATGCAAAAAGCTGACTCATTTGAAAAGACCCTGATGCTGGGAAGGAATGGGGGCAGGAGGGGAAGGGACGACAGAGGATGAGATGGTTGGATGGCATCACCGACTCAGTATACATGGGTTTGGGTGGACTCTGGGAGTTGGTGATGGACAGGGAGGCCTGGTGTGCTGTGGTTCATGGGGTCACAAAGAGTCGGACATGACTGAGCAACTGAACTGATATATGTATATGTGTGTGTATATATATATATATATATATAGGGATAACTGGAATTTAAATAAACTATGGATTAGAAAATGTTGTAGCAATGTATGATAGTCTTATAATGTTTGCAAATTCTTTGAAATCCCTCACATCAGGTGGGGTCCATATCTCCTCCCCTTGCTCCTGGCAGGCTTTTGTGACTGTCTCAACAGGCTGACTGACATTATTGCTTCCATGGTCAGATCAGCAAAACTGATGATTTGCTGGTTTTTCTCAGCAGACTCTGAGGCCTTTGTACTGTCTAGTTACTGTGATGTGGTCATGCTGGAGGCCACACAGATTTGTAAAGACAGGCCAAGGCTGCCTGGGTTCTCAGTTCAGCTATTAGATTAGGTTTGCTTGTAATCACATTACTTAGAAAGTATACATGAGATTTGTATTTTTCTTTTGAGTGTTTAGAATGAACTAAAATACCCTAAAAACATTTCAAAAAATTAAAAATTTACAATAATGCCCTTAGGTATCTGATATATCTATATTATGACATATATGTATGATATGTATATGATCTAGTTAGCTTTAAAGGGAGGGCATTATGTGAAACTTATTCCATACAAAATTCTACGTCTCTGCCCACTTTCCTCAGGATATTCTGCATACCTACTAATGTCAGTAACTGTGAACCTACCTTTTCCCATTTGATGCTGTATCATATTCCGCCAAATGGATAAGCCACAGATTGTTTTGTCAGATCCAGCTGATGAATGCAGCATGTGCTGTTACCAATGATGCTAATGGTGAACACCGTTCTATGTACATCCATGACACAGGTTTACGTGCTGTGAGATAAAGCAGTTAAGATTCAGCTGTAAGGGATTTTCATTCAGTAATTTTGCTGTCCCAGTTTTACTGCTTTGGTAAAATGGGTAATGGTCACTGTAAAATAATTTTTCAAAAAGGTAAAGAAAATCCATCCCAACCTCTGCTGGAGTAAACCAGGTAGCATATTAATCAGTATCTCTCCACCTGTCATCTCCGTGCACATGATCACATGGTTAGGTATATACATCCTTTAATGACCTGGACTACACCAGGAAGACTCTCACCTAGTTTTCTCATGAACATTTCTTTTCCTGTCATCACAACCTGTAACATATTTTCCATGACTGTATATTATTAGAATATATTTATGTAAGTATTTTGTCCCCCCCCCCACACTTTAAATCAGTATAAGTATCTTTATGTACAATTTTCCTTGCGTGCTCAGTCGCATCCAACTCTGTGACCCCATCTCCTCTGTCCATGGGATTTCCCACGCAAGAATACTGGGATGGGTTGCCATTTTCTTCTCCAGGGGATCTTCCTGACTCAGAGATTGAACCTGCATCTCCTGTGTCGGCAGGTGGATTCTTGACCACTGAGCCACCAGGGAAGCCCCTTGAACGAGTGAGACAGTCTTCCCTTGTGTAAGCAAAACCCCTACTGCTAGGATTTGCCAGGTCAGAGTATTTTGATACGTATTAACCAGTGAATGTTCGCTTTTACTAAGAGGTTTAGCTCCTGAACACAGAATGCTGTGTACGTGAAATCTCAAAATCCAAAAGCATTCTTGTCTACCCCACCCCATTTTTAGGGAGGGAACAATTGGGTGGAATGTGACAAACAATATCCTTGGTTTCTGCCAAACCCATTGCCTAAAGAAGTGTGGATGAAGGATCATGTGTAGAAAAGACACTGTGACCTGGACCTGAATGGAAACAATGCAAAGAAGCAAATTACTAACAGTTCAAGTTTACTAAGAAACTTTTTGTCACTAGTAACTGCTTTTAACACTTTCAGTTACAGTAAAACCCTACCGTAACAAGTTAGGGTACAAAATTTCCAATCATATAAATTGTAATATGTTATTAGACTAATAGAGTCTTTTTCAGTATATAAAATACAAACTAATGATACTATATGTTACACTGCACACCATGGGTAATTCTATACCTATGACTGAAGCTGGATGGAGGCTGGTGGCCATTCACAAGCCTTGTCCAAACCTGTACTGTTGTGGGTGGCAGTATTAACGTGATTCTGTGTGTCAATGAATGTTTCCTGAAATCAATCTGATTAAGGCGACTAGCAGGATTCCTCTTGAGTATGTTGTTACAAATTTAGGGGAGGGAATGGACTAGAATTTTCAAATATTTGTCCTAATTGGAGGGTTTTTCCCCACACGGTTCAGTAATCACCAGGCACCTGTTAGAAGCCACACAACTCTGCACGGCGGAGACACGGGGGTGACGGACAGCCTGGCCTGTGTGGAGGGTGCCCTGCAGTTGACACTGTCTGTCTGCCCTGTACTTTTGTTAGTTCAAGCCCTGCCCATAACCTTCATGTGTAAGCCTTCTCTCCTGGGAAAAGGGCAATGATTCTTCTCATGCCACATCTTGAGAGGGCATTCAGGGCTCTGGTGTAACCACTGAACATATTTATAGAATACATTCTCTATAAAGAGGTCACCTCCCAGCTGAAACTTGCAAACACTGCCTTTTCTACAACTTCTTTCCCATGAAGATGCCTTGGAGCTTCCAAGGCCCACAGGAACCTCCTATGACCCCTGGGACAGGACTTTTCCAACAGAGGTGAAGAGGTGGGTTCCACACCCCCACCCCTATAGATTCCCTCCCGCGTGGACCCTCTGGTGGTAGACAAGGTGCGACCTCTGGCTGAAGCCCTTACAACATATGTCACAGATGTAGGGCCTCTCCCCCGTGTGGACCCTCTGGTGGGTGTGGAAGTGCGAGGCCTGGCTGAAGCCCTTCCCACACTGCTGGCACGTGTAGGGTTTCTCTCCCGTGTGCACCCGCTGGTGGGCGCTGAGCCCCGCGCTCCAGCTGAACTCTTTCCCGCACTCCTCGCACTTGAAGGGCTTCTCGCCCGTGTGGATTATCTGATGGACTTGAAGGTTCGACCTTTGGCTGAAGGCCTTGCCGCAGGTACCGCACTTAAAGGGTTTCTCCCCGGTGTGGACTCTCTGATGCGCCTGCAGGTGCGAGGCCTGGCTGAACCGCTTCTGACACGCGGCGCACTTGAACGGCTTCTCCCCAGTGTGGACGCTCTGGTGGGCCTGGAGGTTGGAGGCCTGGCTGAAGCCCTTGCCGCACTCCTCGCACTTGTAGGGCTTCTCGCCCGTGTGCACGCGCTGGTGGTTGTGGAGGTTCAGGCTCCAGTTGAAGCGCTTGCCGCACACCTCGCACTTGTAGGGCTTCTCCCCGGTGTGCACCCGCTGGTGGGCCTGGAAGTAGGAGCTCTGGCTGAAGCCCTTCCCGCACTCGCTGCAGCGGAAGGGCTTCTCGCCCGTGTGCACCCGCTGGTGGCTCTGGAAGCTGGAGGCGGAGCTGAAGCCCTTGCCGCACTCCTGGCACTTGTAGGGCTTCTCGCCCGTGTGCACGCGCCGGTGACTGTGCAGGTTGAAGCTCAGGCTGAAGCGCTTGCCGCACTCCTCGCACTTGTAGGGCTTCTCCTCCGTGTGCACCCGCTGGTGTGTGTGAAGGTTGGAGCTGCAGCTGAAGCGCTTCCCGCAGTCCGCGCACCTGTAGGGCTTCTCGCCGGTGTGGATCCTCTCGTGGGCCTGCAGGTGGGACCTCTGTGTGAAGCCCTTGCCGCACGCCTCGCACTTATAGGGCTTCTCGCCGGTGTGGACCCTGCAGTGGATGTTGAGGTCGGTGCTCCGGCTGAAGCCCTTGCCGCAGCTCTCGCAGCGGTAGGGCTTCTCCCCGGTGTGAATGGGCAAGTGGGCGTAGAGGTGCGAGGTCTGGTTGAAGCTCTTCCCGCACTCGTGGCACGAGTAGGGCTTCTCCCCGGTGTGGACTCGCTGGTGGGTCTGCAGGTTGGAGCTCTGGCTGAAGCCCTTCCCGCACTCACGGCACCAGTAGCGCTTCGTCCCCGGGAGGGCGCCCCGCGGAGTGGGGCGCGCTGAGCCGTGACCCGGGTCCTTCTTGGGTGTCCTGTGGGTCGGGGACTTCCCGCCCAAGTATAGCCGCTGATGAAGCTCCAGGCTGGCGTGGTCACCGAGTCCTCTCTCACCCTCATTACACGGGTAGGCTTTCGGTCCAGCCTCAAGGATGCTTCGCTGGGCTAGTGGTGATGCCTTGAGGAGGTCTTTACCACCCTCTCTGGTGCCCTGAGCCTTCTCTCTTTGGGGCACCGTGTGGTCATCATGGTGGGGGGAGATACACGCGAAAAAGTCAACACATGGAGCAAACATACAGATCTTGTTCTTCATCGGAGTCAGCTGACAACCCCTCTGGTAATTCTGAGTCTTGGTTAGACAGAGCTTACTCCAGGAATTCTGAGCTCTTCCAGCTGGAAATTCCTGATTTTCAATAATATCAGAATAATCTTCTGTAAGAGTCACGAAACAGCTGCCTTCCATGGAAGCCTGAGTGGACACTCCTGCAGGGTAATTGTGTTGTTTGGGGGACTGAGAACTCTTCTCTTGAGTATTTATCACAGAGTCTTGGCTTTTGGTTGATTTGCTCACAACGTGTCTCCTGATTTGCCAGCAGGAAAGCTCTCCCAGTGAAAGGCACCTCACTCCTGTGCCCTGAACAGTTCCCATCTCGTGAGTCCCGCCTCCTAAAAGGGAAAGAACAAGGAATTAAGGAAGGAGAGTGTGACATAACCAGGATGGTGGGCCAGGCAGCTCCAAGCCCTTGCTCCTGCCATGGAAACATTCAGTAAGCAACTAGAGACGAGGGAAAATGCCTTCATCAGAGTTCCGAAAAACAAAGGTCTACAGAAACCAAGAGAACATCCAATGAAGAAAAAGCTAAATTTAAAAACGTATGGCAGAGGAGTAGAAAAAAATTAAATTAAAAAATGCTATTTCAGATCAGTTGAAGGTGAGGTGTGCCCATATCCTTCGTGGATGCAGACATGGGTGAGACAGAGGGCCTGGACTGAAAAACAGCTGCTAGAAGCCAAGGCAGACACACAAGTGTGACACCAACACACATGATTTACCCAAAAGAATGAGAAGAGGACAAAGATGAATAAAATAGATGAGAAGCCCGCCCCAAAGAAAAGTAATTGTTAATACACCTGTTTCCGTAACTATATTATGTGGAAGCAGACTCCCCTAAAATCTCTACCTGCATTCAGTCAGAAGGAAACAAGAGGCATACAGATTATATATTTGCATATACAGATATATGTTTGTATAGACATATACATATTTGCATATGTGTATATATATGCAAATATACAGAATATATTTGCAAAAGTTATGAATCTACATAAAAATCTTTAGGAATGTACAAAAATGCGTTTAGAATAGGTGAATATGGGAAAGTTGCTGGCTACAGGATTGTACAAAAATTGTACAAAGATCTATTCAGATGTAGTACAGTAGAAGCAAATAACTGGAAAGTGGAATTAACTATTATATAGCATCGAAAAAAACACTTCTGAAAAAGCATACATACAATTCCTATACACTACATGCTGTAAAGGTGAATTGTGATTTACATGTTTCATCATCTTCTATGGTTCCTGGCTCATGGCTCCAAAGGGGAAAGAGCAATGGGAGTGTCTTTTGTTCTAATATTTGGTTTTTTACTTTGTTCTAATATTTTGGCCCCTGTTCCTGAAATGGCTTCAGAGCCCTAAGAGTGAAATGGGTGTCTTATTATTCATAACAAGCCTGGGATGCTTCATGAATTGATGAATAAGTCCACTTAGATCTTCACATTTACTCCACTGAATTCTGTCTTGTATCAGATCAGCAGCAGCAGCAAGATCCTCAGGCAGAACTTCCAAGGGTATTCTGGGACAAGAAGAACACACGCGTGGCGTCGGGAGAACCATTCTGAGAGTTCACTTTCTTTCTCGCCATTTCTGGGGACTGCTGGTATGTGTTGAAAGTGTTCCTGAACTTGTGTTATGTGTCCTGGCATGAAATGTTACAAATGTCTGTTATCAAAACTGAGGCTCAGACCGAAAAGACTGAACCCAAGTCTCAGAGAAGTGCCCTCGCTGACTTTCATGCAAAGGCAGCAGCACCATCTGTATACTGTGGTGTGTGTGGACAAAGTCCACTCTGCTTTTGTCGAGAGTGACCCCTCAATGCCAGATGTCCTTGTCACCTGGCAACAGTTGGTTCCTGAATCAGACTGAGATGTGCAAACAATTCAAGGGACAGTCAGGGCTCCAGGAAACCCAAGCTGCCCGCTTGGCTCTTTCCAGCTCCTTGGAAAACCCCTTTGTTGGTGTTTGCATTCCTTTACCCACCACAGCGTTTAGGAAAAACATTTAAGTCAAGACTCTCTGTACAGCCGGGTGACTATAGTTTTAATACTGTACTGAATGTTTGAAAGTTGCTGAGAGGAAACCTTAAGACAGGAGACCTTGCAAGTTTTCATCACAAGAAAAAAAAATTTGTAAGTGTATGTAGTGATGGATGTTAACTAGACTCACAGTGCTGATCATTTTGTCATGTATACAAATGTTGATTCATTATGTTGTACACCTGAAATTAATGTTAATTACCTCAATTTAAAAAAATTTAAAAGAAAAAGTAAAACCATCTTTGTCCCTAGAGGCTTCAGACCTGCTCTTTGCGGATCCTCTGAACACTCGGCAGCGGGGATTCATTCAAGGGCCGCTCACTGTGGGTCACCAGGCGGGATGTCTTCCAGGTGGTCAAGGCTTTCCCGGCCACAAGACCAGCGCCCTCATGGCGGCAGAGAAACTGTTAAAGAATGTGTTTCCTGCTTGGGGTGCACCTTCCAGTCTCTAATGATCGAGGCACCCACATCAACCAGGCAAATCACATGAAAACACTATGAACTTCTTGGAAGGATCACTGCCCTGTTGACCTCAATCATCAGGCAAGGTTGAAAGAATTAATGGGAAAAACAAATTCAAGCAGAATTAAGTGTTAATTATTGGACAACAGGGACTGGGGAGGATGCTCTGATGTTTTGTTTTTCCAGATTTAGAGAGACCTGTGCTCTTAGGTTACCTATGACTTACAGCAATCTGGTAAAATATACTTTTGTTAGCAAAGAGACATCTTTTTTTTTTTTTAATTTACTTATTTCTTTGGTTGCACCAGGGATCTAGTTCCCTGATCAGGGATTGAACTCCAGCCCCCTGCATGGACAGCACAGAGTCTTAGCCATTGGACATCTAGCCCCAAGACACCTATTTTTTATCCTTGACTGATCCTTCCAGAATTCAGGAAGTCTCAGTGAGTATTCTTATTTTCCTGACAGTATATCTGTTCACATAAATTCAGTAAGAATCTGTTTTCCTTGTGACAGGACACAAATTGAAACACCACTGTTCACCCAGGCTTGACTGGAATGTCATATTTGAGAGACGGGTGTAGACTCGGATGTGCCCACACAGCCTCAAGAACTGCTTGGAGAAACTGAGCTGGTACCTGGCTTTCAGGCTTCCAGGCAAGCAATCTTAGAAAAGATTTAATGTGATCAGTCACCTTTCCTGCCATGCTTATATAAACAGTTGGGCCAAGTTTAACACAAATGAGCTTTACTGCAATCATCTTTGGTTAAAGAAGAAAGGGCGGGGGAGTAATTATAGAGGGGAAAAAATGGTTTTACCTTTGTGGCTATTAGATTCTAGTCCTGCTAATTGTCTTGGAGCTTTTTCCACATATCTGTAAACTGGCCTGGATCCTGAATTTTTCTCCTTTCCTCAAATATCTAGCTCTGACTCAAATTAACACTTCCAATTTTCTCCCACCTTCTGATTTGGGATCAGGAAGAAGGAAGGCAGCCCTCAAGCCCCTTCAGAAAGGACCTCACAAGTGCGCTTGTCCGCTGACGCTTCAGGGAAACTAGAAGGTGCGCTGGGGACCTCCCAACCACAGGGACACGGGCGGGAGGCAGCTGACACTGGGGCAGACAACTGCCTCAGCCCAAGATGCTGGATCCAGGCTTTACCTAAGGGTGAATCCTTTTCTTTACTCCGGCGTTGATCTGGGGAGATTATACCCTCACTTGCATCTCCCAGGCCCCAGCTAAGGGGGTAATGTCTGAAATTCAGAATAGATTTTCTCCTAGCCTTAAATAAAAGTTAACAGGCCTCTGGTTTGAATGATAACAAACAGATAACAGTTCTTACAAATGAATCCACTAACAGTGCCCTCTTCACAGAAGTAGTTTGTGCCCTGACAAGGCTTCTCTTTGTCCGTGATTATGCTTCTCCTCAGGCCTGTGGATGCCTCAATGGTGGCACACAGCTGGGTGATGCTGGTCAGTTACATAACCATGCACCCCTACCTGCTCTAGAAAGGGCCTACCAGGAGGCTTTTCCTGATTCAGGATCCACTTCCTTTGGCAGGGCTCTACTTCCCTGATCAAGAGTAGATGTAAGTGAGGCTGTGATCAGAAACCTTAACTCTTGAAGAGACTGCAGATTCCGTTGCTAAGACACTAGCTGCCCAGAGAAATATGTGGACCTTCTGGCCAAGGCTGTTGCTAACAGGATTATTGTTGTTTAGTCGCCTAATTGTGTCCGACTTGTTCTGACCCCATGGACTTGTAGCCCACCAGGCTCCTCTGTCCGTGGGATTTCCCACGCAAGAATACTGGAGTACTGCTGTTCCTTCTCCAGAGAATCTTCCCGACCCAAGAATTGAACCCGCATCTCCAACTTGGCAGGCAGATTCTTTACCACTGAGCCACCTGGGAAGCCTGCCTAACAGGACAGCCCTTGATTATCTTTCAGCTGAGTGAGGTGGTATCTCTACTGTGGCCAGCACCACCTGCTGCACCTGGGTTAACACTTCTGGGGAAGCTGAAAAGCAGGTACAGAAGATCACTAAGGAGGCCACCTGGCTTAAGATGACTCCATGCTATACACAGAAAATCCTAAAGATGCTACCAGAAAACTACTAGAGTTCGTCAATGAATCCGGTAAAGTTGCAGGAGACAAAATTAATACAACAGAAATCTCCTGCATTCCTACCACACTAACAACAAAAGATCAGAAAGAGAAATTAAGGGAAAAATCCCATTTATCCTCGCATCAAAAAGAATAAAATACCTAGGAATAAAAAACGTAAGGAGGAAAAAGATCTGTATTCTGATAACTGGAAGACACTGATGAAAGAAATCAAACAGAAGACATGATGATGGAGATTCTCTGGTGGGGTTAAAAAAAAAAGACCGGTGCTAAAACTGAACTAATTTTTACCATGTGTACCCTCAGGTTGGTGCTTTTGTATATGATTATCTTAATCACATTCACAATTTTAGAATTAACTAATTTTCTGTATTATATGTTTCAGAGTCTTCCACTTCTGCAGTAGATGCTGTACTTGCCAGACGATGGCAAACGGCAGCTCAGGAGTCCACAGAAATGCTAACAGGTTTTACGTCAGTGCCTCTACTAAGACCAAACAGGCTTTAGCCCTGACTCACCCACTGACAAGCTATGTGACATTTTCTAAGGCATAAGTTTCACCCCATAAAAAACAGATAACCACCCAGGTGGTCAGGACTATTCCAAGGACTGAATGCATAAGGTGTTTTTTTTTTTTTGCAGCACTGCAAGGTTTGTGGGATCTCAGTTCCCGGACCAGAGAATGAACCTGGGCCCTTGGCAGTGAAAGCACGCAGTCCTAACTACTGGACCACCAGGGAATTCACAAGGTGCTTCTTATATTACTAATGATAAATTAAGAGTATTACCAAATTACACAAATTAAACTTACTCAGAATGGCAGAAGGTTCATTTCTGTAATTTCTTCTCTATTCCTACACAGAGCCTCCTTGTCGACCCAGCTGCAAAATCTGTGACTTCTATAAATGTCACATTTGAAATGTAGAAAACATCACTGAGGCCATGTGATTGTTTAAGTGCTGGAGAGAGGGGCAGAGAGGGTAAGATGGCTGATGGCTTGGCTGGGAATATGGATTCTACACAGAAAAAACTGCTAAAACCAATAAATGAATTCAGCAAAGTAGCGGGGTATAATGTTAACACACAAAGATTAGGCTGCATTTCTAGCCACTGTAGAAAACAGTATGGAGGTTTCTCAGAAAACTAAAAATGGAATTACCATATGCCCCAGCAATCCCACTCCTGGGCATATATTCAGCCAAAACGATAATTCAAAAAGATACACGCACCTCTCTAGTCACAGCAGCACTATTCACAATAGTCAAGACATGGAAACAACCTAAATATCCATCGACAGATGAACAGATGAAGATGTGGTGTGTACGTATGTATATATAACAGAATACTACTCGGCCATAAAAAGAATGAAGTAATGCCACTTGCAGCAATATGGATGCAATTAGAGACTATATACTAAGTAAGAGAAAGAAATACCATAAATGATGTCATTTATATGTGAAATCTGAAATCCGACACAAATGCACTTATCTATGAAACAGAAACATGGACACAGAGAACAGACTGGTGGCTGTGAAGGGCCAGGGGGGTGATGGAGGGGTGAGCTGGGAGTCTGGGGTTAGCAGATAAAGCTTTTATATACAGAATGGACAAACAAGGTCCTACTCTATAGCACAGGGAACTCTATTTAATATACTGTGATAAACCATAATGGAAAAGGATTATGTAAAAAAGAGTGTGTGTATGTATATCTCACTTTGTTTACAACAGAAGATACAACATTGAAACTCAACTATACTGCAATTAAGAAAACCCAAACTAGTTACATTTCTATACTCAATGAACAATTTGGAAACAAAAAAATTCCATTTGTAATAGCTCAAAAAGAATAAAATACTGAGGAATGAACCAAGGAAGCAAAAGGCTTGTACACTGAAAGCTACAAAACACTGGTCCACAGATGGGGAGATTTAATATTGCTTTGCCAGTGCTGTCCAGAGGGAGCTCCAGATTCAATGCAATCCTTGTCAAAAATCCCAACACAGAAATAAGAAAACTCATCCTAAAACTCATACAGAATCTCGAGATTCCCCTGGTGGTCCAGTGGTTAAGACTCCATGCTTCCACTGCAGGGAGCTCGGGTTCCATCCCTGGTCAGGAAACTAAGACCCCACATGCTGCAGAGCACAGCCAAAAAAAAACACCAAACGAATTAAAAGTAAAACGAGTGGCCAGGGAAGGCTGAGGGTGAGACAACCTCTGAGCAGAGGATGGGGGGGTCGGAGGTTTGCGGGCTAGCAGCCTTCCGGCCAGAGGAAACGGTCCTCAGGCAGAAACATAAACCTCGGATGTGAGAACAGAGGACACGGGAGGGGATACGACGGGAGGGAAACGCAGGGCGGTGAGGCTGGGCGAACGGGCCCTTGAACACATCGGACTCTCTGCCGAGCAGAGTTGGGGGCTGGGGGTGGGAGGACTGAAGCGCCGGACTGTGAGGTGACTGAGCTTTTCCAAGGGCCTCCCTGGCTGCTGCGTGAAGAAGACACAGATGCTCCAGACAGACGCCAGGTAACGGCCCGGCCGCGGGTTCTCACCTGAATGCCCTCCTCTCCAGGGCTGGATCTCTGTCGTCCAGAGCTTCTCCTCTCTCTCCAACTGGGATATCATGTCTGGCTTGGAGGACTGGTGCCCTGAGGAAAAAAAGGGGAAAGTACTGAACAATTCTGGTTCCAATCCCATGATGAACATTTTCATCAGACCCACTGTGAGAAATACATGTAGTCTCATTAGTGACTACCCCACATAAACTACTGAAATAAAAGCTAGAATGACCTGTGTCTCATTGTGGTCATCACATCCTTTTTAGACTCCCACGCTCCTTACTGCAAGCACTGCAGTTACTGCTACAACGTGCACCATTCTTGCTGAGGGGCTCTGATGTTGCTACTTTATTCTACATTATGGTAAGAATGCTAACACAATTTACTCATTTCATGATGCATCAATGGATCAGGACCCACAAGTTTACAAAAGATATAATCTGAAAGGGTTTTGTGTGCTTTTTTCTTTTGGCCACAAGGCATGTAGGATCTTAGCTCCCCAACCAGGGATCGAACCCACACCTCCTGCATTGGAAGGCGAATTCTTAACCACTGGACCACCTGGGGAAGTCTCAAGGAGAGGGTTAAATTTGGGATTTAAAAAAAGCAAGCTATAATATGAAATAAGGAGCCAGGTGCAGTCAAGCTCAACTGTTCACACAATTCATTTACAAAAGACTAAGGTTTACCTTGGAACAAAGACTAGGAACGTTTTGTCTCTGTGTTTTCCAAAGGGACTGGAAAACTGGTCTCTGATGAGTCCCAAAGCCTTGAAGTAGTGGGCAGAGTGCCAGGGACGCTACTAAACATCCTAAAATGCTCAGGACAGTCTCCACGACAGATCACCTGGCCCCAAAAGTCAGTAGTGCCGACGTAGGAAACCTCCTATGGGGGTGATGCCAAGTAACAGGGTGCCATCCTCACCCACAGACAGCAGGTTCCGGAAGTTCTCCAGCATCACATCTCGGTACAGCTTCCTCTGGGCCAAGTCCAGCAGCCCCAGCTCCTCCTCGGTGAAGGTCACAGCCACATCCTTGAAGGTCAATGCCTCCTACGACACCAAACACATGTAGCCTCAGTCTTACGACCAGCTTCCTTTGAGGGAAGGGCAGCATGGAGACGGTGGAGGAGACACGTGGGAAGGTGTTCCAGATTCTAAGTGACCTGAACCTCCTTTTAGGAGAGGGTCTCCTCTTCCCCTTCCACAGTCACACGAGAGACGCGGAGGTGGTAGGGGGATGGTGGAGGAAGGAACGAAAAGGAAAAATTCTAAAACCTTCTGTACACGCAACACAGCGCCCTTTGTATAGTCATGTCTCTAGAATTGTCCTTCAGTCATAGCATACATGCCTTTTACAATTTGAAAGTGCCACATTTTGTAAGAAATGTTGAGTTCATTGGCTCCCAACAGTATTTAACAGTGCCCATCTCCTTCTCTCAGTGGGCAGTACCACAATTTTGTCAATGCCTACCCACCTAACCAGCCTTCAGTACCTCGAATGGAGGCAAGTATACAGTTCACTCTGTCTCAGGAACATGCTGTTATCTGTCAGTGCAGCAGCGTTCAGTGCCAAGGTGAAGAACACGGGTTTTGGAGACTGAGTGCTTCAGTTCAGTCTATGGCTCTACTTCTAGCTTTACGATCTTGGACAAGTCACCTAAGTTCTCAATCCCTCAATCTCCTCATCTGCACAAAAGCACATCATCAGGGACTTCCCCAGTGGTCCAGTGGCTAAGTCAGAACTCCCAATAGAGGGGGCCCAGGTTCAATCCCTGGTCAGGGAATTAGATCCCACATGCTGCAACTAAGACCCAATGCTGCCAAATAAATAATTACTTTTTTTTAAAAGGCAACTCACCATAGGGTACTTTAAGGGATTAAATGAGAATGCAAAAGATTTAGGATAGTATCTGACACGTGTCATTAAATACTCAACAAATGTCAGCCACCACTATTCCTATTATCATTATTTGTGTCTGCCTGGTATTTTGCGTAAGTGAAAAATACATATTTACTCATTCCAAATAAATGATAGAAAAATTTAAGAATTTAAACCTATTAATGCTGCTGCAAAAACAAACAAACAAACATATTTTCATATGGATCTCAGGCAACTTGTCTGGTTATTTCCTTGGGTTAAGTTCCAGGAAGTGACAAGTGCACTATCAAAAAATATGCACCTCTGGGGATTTCCCTGGTGGTCCAATGGTTAAGAATCACTGCCAAATGCAATACTCTAAAGCAATTATACTTCAGTTTAAAAAAAAAAAAAAGAATCCACCTGCCAAGGTAGAGGACAGGAGTTCCATGCCTAGAGCCCCTGCACTGCAACAAGAGATGTCACCGCAGTGAGAAGCCCGTGCACCAAAACTAGAGTAGCCCTCACTCTCCGCAACTAGAGAAAGCCCTAACACAGCAAAGGCCAGTAAATAAAGTAAAATACCATAGGGCTGCAAAGAGTCAGACACGACTGAGCAGTTGAGCACAGCACAATATAAAATACTTAAAAAAAAAAAAAAAAAAAGAATCTGTCTGCCAAGGCCGGTGACCCAGTTTTGATTCCTGGTCCAGGAAGATTCCACATGCCTCGGGGCAACTAAGCCCTTGCACCATAACTACTTAGCTGGAGCTCCAGAGCCCGTGCTCCACAACAAGAAGCCACAGCAATGAGAAGCCCGTTCACCTCCCACAGGCAGCAACAAAAAAGAGCCATAAATAAATAAGACCACCTCCCTAAAGGCTTCGCTCATCTCTGCATTTTTTCTGACTGGAGTCCTGAGCACTGATGTAACAACTAGTTGACACATCTGGCAAAGAAGAGAGGCGCTAAGAAAAGGCAGGACGTGAGGGGAGTGTTATTTTTGGAGTCCTCCAGCCACCGGCCCTGCCAGGCGTCTACACGACTCGGCCTCAGGGCCCAGAATAGAGCTGTCTCTTCTCCTGGCTCTCTCCATTTACCCTCATCCAACTCCTGAAAAGACCTAGCCCAGGCAATGGAAACTCTAGTGTCAGCTGGGGACCGAGAGGATTTTAATAGGAAACTGAAAGCTCACAAATCTGTTTGTTAAAATGCAGCTGTATCTTTATACAGGGCAGCTATGGTAAAGAACCCACCTGCCAATGCAGGAGACTCAGGTTCAGTCCCTGGGTTGGGAAGAACCCCTGGAGAAGAAAATGGCAACCCACTCCGGTATTCTTGCCTGGAAAATTCCATGGACAGAGGAGCCTAGGGGGCTACAGTCCATGGGGTCGCAAAGAGTCGGACACGACTGAGCACACACAGTTGTGTCTCCTTATATACTCACATGGCAATGAATAAAACAGACACTTAACTATAATACATACACGTGTAACTTAGAATTACAGAATCTAGTCCTTCTTGGAACTTCCCTGGTGGTTCAGTGGCTGAGACTCCACGCTCACAATGCAGGGGGCCGGGGTTTGATCCTTGGTCAGGGAATTAGATCCCACATGCTGCAACTAAGACCCAGCACAGCCAAATAAATAAATAAATTACCCAAAGGGGAAAAAAAAAAGCTCTAGTTCTTTTTGTTTGAAAACAAAACTATTTTCTCTGAGTTCAGTGTCAGTTGGATTCTGTTACACCAAACCATATTTTAGACATTTTAGCCACAAAACTTGAGGCTCCCCATGAGAAAAATGAGCTCTGAAAACTTTAGAAAGAAAATGGCAGAGCACTCAGAATTCCTGTTTGGGAAGAAAGGTTACATGTAGGAAAACTGTCACTGCAAACGTTTTGAAATGCTAAGATTCATTGTTGTTGTTTAGTTGTTAAGTCGTGTTCACTCTTTGCAACCCCATGGACTGTTGCCCGCCAGGCTCCTCTGTCCATGGGATTCTCCAGGCAAGAATACTGGAGTGGGTTGCCATTTCCTTCTCCAGGGGATCTTCCCAGTCCAAGAATCGAACCCAAGTCTCCTGCCTTCCATGTGGGTTCTTTATCACTGAGCCACCAGGGAAGCCCAGTAAAATTCATAAACCACATTAATATGGACAATAGGGAAAAAGGTAAATTATGGAAAGTGATGTGACCATTTAAGTTGTAGGTGCTATACAATTAAATTTTAAAAATCCAAAATGGTAATGAAACTATAATCACAAATCTACACATGTAAATACAAATGAAGAGGAATGTGGGAAGATGAAAACTGATTTGTAAATGTTTATAATACGGGAGCTGTCTTTTATTTTTCAAAAATATTAATTTTGGGGACGTCCGTAATGGTCCAGTGGTTAAGAATCTACCTTGCAATGCAAGGGACTCCAGTTTGATCCCTGGTGGGGGAACTAAGATCCCACATGTCGTGGTGCAACTAAGCCCAAGGGTCACGAGTACTGAAGCCCAGGAGCCACAACTGGAGTCTGTATCCTGCCAGAAAATATCCCACATGACACAACTAAGACCTGATGCAGCCAAATAAATATTTTTTTAAAAAATATTTTCATATCATTATTTGGAAATAAAAAGCAAGGGCCCGTCACACAATTCCTCGGGTGCCTTTGGTTCCCTCTTACCTTTCCTGAGCAGGAGAAAAACATGTCCAGTCTTTGTGAAGTGAGCATTTTAAGAAACAGAAAAGCAAACCTGACTTACCTGGAATTTGGTCATTTTTTTCTCCCTCTTCCTTCTGGGGAAAGGCCGAGTTCTGGGAAGGCAAAACTGGGGGAGGGAAAGAAAGCCACGGTGAGACAGCTGCCGGGATGGCTGGTGCACGTGGGGCTAAATGTGATCAGGAAGAGGGTCCCCTTTCTCGCGGCAATCACAGTGACGACATAACCCCATGAGAACAGAGCTGGATTCCAGCTCCCCTGGGCCCCCTTGGCCAGCTGCCTGAGTTCATCAACAATCCAGAAACAGCCCTACCCTAAGTGTTTCTTATAAGCTCCCAGGGTATTCCTAAGACTGGCTATCAGAGGAAATGAGATGCAGACAGGCAGTACCAACTTAATGGGGCCAAAATGCCTGGGATCCAACTCCGGCATTTCTACTTGTTTTCTACTTACTAGCTGCATAAACCTTGAGCAGGTTGTTAATCTCTCTGTACCTCAATCCAGTCTACTTGTAAATAAATGGGCGTAACAGTGCCCTAAAACTCCCTGTTTCCTGCCGCTTCCGACAAGGAGGTCCTCTTAAGACTCATAAAACTTCCTTTGTGAATCTGCTTCACAGAAGACGGATCTTAGGAAACACAGACTTCAGAGATGATGGCTCTTGAGTTTCCCTCACTTTCAGAAAAAAGTCTAATTCGAACAAGTGGTCTCACAGGTGATTTGTGCTGTTGTTAATGAAGGTTAAATGGTCAAGGAATTTTCCTCCTTAATAAGCTTAACTACTTGCATGTGCTGTTAAGCTGGAGGCACTCAACCAAGTTTCTTCTAGAATATGCACGAAGGTAAACAATGACTAATAAAAACCTAAGGCTAAGAAATCGTGTTGCATTTAAATTAATGACACAGGGTTGTTACACAATACTAGGCATTTTTAAAAATGATGGCCCGGCTAGGCTGCAGGGCCTAGCTGTGAGCAGGATCATTTTGAAATGAAGCAGGACCCTGTGGTCCCTCCCCCACATAGTCTCAGCCTGCCTTTTGTCTGTGGAAAAACTTTAGCCAAAGAATAAGTTTAATCAGAGAAGTGAGAACATGCAGAAAGAAAGGGAAAACAGTCCAGGGAGACCAAATGATAATAGTTTGGTCATTAAGCACAGTCAAGGACCTTTAGTTCCTTCTCAGCGGCTATAGATAATATTCTGAGCTGTATCCTGTGAGCTGTCTTCTAGCTACTGAAACCTCCAGCAGGTGGAAGAAGTTAACTACATGATGACCAGACTGTAGCCATAACATAAGCTGCCATTCCAAGAACTGACCTCAAAGAGATGGGAACAAACCAACCCTGGAACTGAAGATCAGCTGTACCTAAAACAACTAAGATGATGCTAGTCAGACCACCGATGACCAATTTCAAGATGACTGTCACACTGACTGTGCTGTTACTGCATGTCGTCCCCTCCTCCCTGTCTATAAAAGCTCTTGCCCACTGACTGGAGGTGGGGGTACTCAGTCTTTGGACAGGTGTTCCCCTCCTTGTCAGCATCCAAAATAAAGCAAACTTTCCTTTCCACCAACCTGGTCTCTTTACCGGCTTTTGAGAAATGATCAGCCAGACTCGGCTGTTGTTATAATTGCTCTGTCTGGGATAAACCACAGAGGACTTTTCGCTGAATCCAGCTGAAAACAACTTTCCTTCCTAAACAAGTTTCCAGCAAGAGTCCAGGAATCCAGGACCTAACCCACGGTTAGTGACCAGGGAAAGGACAGTGGGGCTGCAGCTGGAGTTCCGACCCCATCCAAGCTCACAGGAACTTCCCAAATAACAGGGCCTGAGTGTTTAGTAGACTTTATGGTAACATCCAACACCTTACCGTACTCAGCACTGTTTTTAACCTTTTCAAATATAATCTCAATCCTCAAAAGACCACCACTGCGAAGGAACTAACCCGAGGAAACAGGCAGAGAGATTAAACAAGCCGCTCAATAATTTGCCCAAGAAAGCGATAGAGCTGGCCCCTGTTCCCCGAGGAGGGCTGGGGGAGCAGAGAGCGCGGGAGACCCTCAAACTCGACGCAGGACGTGAGCCCGCCCCCAACTCGCGACTCCAAGAGAGCTCCACGGCCCGCTCGCGCCCTCCGCCGATCGCCGAGGATTCCTTGCCCCAGGAGCGAGGGCCGGGTCTCTGCTGGCCCCACGCAGAGGCCGACAAGGATGGCAGGGACGCTGGGTTAACTCACCTCCCGGGGAGCAATCTCGGCCCCAACCTGGCCTTCCCGAAGCGGAAGTGCCTTGGGCTACACGCAGTCCCCGGACTACACTTCCCAGAATCCCCACGAAGCGCCTCAGATTTCACGCGACTCCTGGACTACATTTCCTAGAGTGAAGTTCGCCCGTGCTTCCCACCAGCTGTCTCGGGTTTTGACTGTAGAGAGGGTTCGGATTTAAAGTCGCAGGTGCTGAACCTGTCAAATTCCTTTCTGTTTTATTCAGTTCTTAAAACTCATGAGAAAATAATGCAAGCAGGTAGATTTTTGAGTAATTGTAAATGCGAATTTTTAAAAAATTCGGCCGTATGAGAAAAGTGAGGCTTGCACTACGAAAATAAATTAAAAAACAATATTTTTTAGGGCAGATAAAAGGTAGACTAAGAAATGGGAAATATAAAAGTAACCTAGGCTGGGCTGCCTAATACAGAACTTATGGAACACTGGATTTCTCACTTGCTTCGAATTCTGGCTCCCCAAATATCAGCAACAAAATTTGTTAATGAGACAAAAACGTAGTTTATTGCTTACCGCGGTAAGGGAGAACACCTCCACAGAGCTTCAGCACCTTGACAGTGTGCACAGAGCCCGGAAGACAAGGTTGGAATTTACTGATAATTGGAAGTTCGATTTAAGGCGGGTTTATCAATGCAGAAGAGCAATGGGATTGCTTGATGGTCATGATGCTGTAGTCCAGGACTGGTGGGAGCAGCAACGATTTTTGTAAGGCGAGGAAACTACAGGTGAAATTGCTGATGCTCTCTTTAAACGAGATGGAAGAGTTGATGGGTGCCTGTAGAAGTTTCTGTAAAACTCAAGCCATTTACTTGGGCAGGAATCTTTTGGAATAATAAAGGCATGCCAATAAAACTTACTAGTTATGTTAATATAAACAGTAAATTGCAGGAGGGAAGGTAGGGGTCACTAACCAGCTGGGGGTTGGTATTGTTAGAGGAACCATTGACTGAAACCACCCACCCTGGCCAGGCATCAGAGTAACCACTGTACGAGCTATCTTAAACAGGAGGTCCTGGTAAGGAGTGCAGAACTAACAAGCTGCCACCAATCAGAAGACTTCAAGAAAGGTCAAAAGGAGAGAGGAGACTCCAGTCCACATGTCCTACCTACCTCCCAGAACCCTTCTGTTTGGAATCCATCTTGGCTGAGCAATGTGAGCACCACCAGGAAGAATCCTGAGTCGGAATGATTGGCCAGAGACAACCTGGAAACAAACCCAATTACTATAAAACCCAAGACTGAGAGCCACGTGGCAGAGCAGTCCTCCTGGGTTCCCTTAGCTGCCTGCTCTCCACCTGGGCGCCCCTTCCCAATAAAGTCTCTTGCTTTGTCAGCACGTGTGTCTTCTTCACATCCTAATGAAAGCTGAATGTGCTGGCCAAGAGCCTGGCAATGCAACCAGGCTGCTGAGACTCACTCCTGGCTCTGCCATTTCCTGGCTGTGTGACCCTCTGTACAAGCCATTGTTCAAGGAACCTCTCTGTGCCTCTATTCCCTCATCTGTAACGGATGGGCCACATGAGGATTATGCAAGCTGGTATGTGCAAAACGTTAGAGTCTCTGCTGATTAATAAGTGCTTCATAGCTGCTAATAATTATCATCATTATGATTAAAGTCACCATGTGATACATACAGGAGCCACACATTTAGCGCTGGTTTGTTTCTAAAGAAATGTGTCTTATATCATGAAAGTATTATCAATAATTACATGTCTACAACTTGATAACAAAAAACAACCAACTGAAAAATGGGCAGACCTAAAGAGATTATTTCTCCAGAAAAGAAATACAGATGGCCAATAGGCATGTGAAAAATATGCTCAACATCACTAATTATTAGAGAAATGCAAATCAAAACTATGATGAGTTACCACCTTGTGCTGGTCAGAATGGCCATCATTAAAAAGTCTACAAATAACAAATGCTGGAGAGGGTGTGGAGAAAAGGGAACTCTCCTACACTTTTGGTGGGAATGTAAGTTGGTGCAACCACTGTGAAAAACAGTATGGAGGTTCCTCAGAAAAAAAGTCGACTTACCATGTGATCCAGCAACTCCACTCCTGGACATATATCCAGACAAAACTATCATTAAAAAAGAGACATACACCCCTATGTTCATAGCAGCACTATTCACAACAGCCAAAACATAGAATCAAATGCCTATCAACAGATGAATGGATAAAGATGATATAGTAAATACAATGGAATACTACTCAGCCATAAAAAAGCAATGCCTTATGCAACAACATGGATGCAATTAGAGATTATCATACTAAGTAAGTCAGAAAGAGAAAGACAACTACCATATGATATCACTTACATGTGGAATCTAAACTTTGGCACATATGAACCTATCTACAAAACACAAACAGACTCATAGGACAGGTTTGTGGTTGCTGGGCTGAGGGTGAGCAGTGGGAGGGACTGGGAGTTTGGGGGTTGGTAGATGCAAACTACTACATTTAGAATGGATAGATAAGAATGTTGGTTCAAGTTGCTGGCCCCTTGGTCATAAAACAGTGGTACCAAATATGTAAGCAGTTATTGTAATTGCCATTCACTCACAGAAAAAAACAGTGATAGTTTTGCTTAAGAACGTACTTGATGAAACAGTAAAAGTTATTAATTTTACCTGGTAACTCAGGTAAATTAGGCATTTCTTTACGGACAACACCCTTTTCTTGAAAGAACAACTGAGAAACTACAGTTGGTTACATCTAGGTATTTGGCAGAACTTTTGGAAGTGAGCACTGTCACTTCAAAGAAAGTTACTGTCAGCATTTGTTGCCAATGACAAAACTTATGCTTTCAAGAAACTATAAGGGACTTCCCTGATGGTCCAGTGGGTAAGACACCACACTTCCACTGTAGGGTGCATGGTTCAATCCCTGGTAATCCCACATGCCATGCATTGTGTCCAAAAGAAAAAGAAAAAAAAAGTATCAGAAGTTTGGAAAATTTGTATCACAGGTTCCCAGTGCTTAAAGACTTCAGGTCTTTAAAGATAGAACTTTTCTGATGAGATGGGTGATGGTATTGACAAATGTGATTTTTAAAGGTATTGTAAAATCAATGTATTTGAAAGATCTACAAAGCTCAGTCATTTAGTATTTTCCAAACGAGAGATGCATAATTTCACAAAACCACGAATAGATGAAAGACTCAAAAAAAGTACTGGACAAACCAAAGAATTTTAATGGAATAGAGTAAGAAGGTACTCTGAGATGGTTTCAGGTTGTACACTGCAATAACCTTAAGAAACCATCACATACAGAACTTGGGTGCAGTATCAAAGGTGAACATTACCTGTAAAGTCTATCAATCTTTTCTTTCTTAACTATAACTGTGGGGCTGGGTTTTTGTCATTACTTCAACCAAAATAATATATCACCACAAGTAACAGAAGATATGAAAATCCAGCTATTTTTCTCATAAAAAATAAAAGAGATTTGCAAAAATGTAAAACATTGTTACTCTTCTTGTTAAATTTGTTTTTGGAAATACAGTTTTCTCATAAAGGCTAGTTCTGTTATTGGTTTATTTTAAAAATAGATTAATAAAAGTTTTTAAGTAATTTTTTAAAAGTATTACTATTCCCAAACAGTAAATAACACTTTTCACCTGGTCACCCTAAATGTAATTTGTATAAAGCCCTTAGACTGGAACTTAACAACTAAGGTGTAACTACTGGCATCCCTCACAACCAAATAAATAGGGCGAATATCTTTACAGGAGAAGAATGCTGAGTCCTACTCACATGGGGCCCTGGGCCAGGAGCCGAGAGGTCAGTCACTCCCTCCAGTTCAGTTCAGTTCAGTCGTTCAGTCGAGTCCGACTCTTTGCAACTCCATGGATGGCAGCACGCCAGGCTTCCCTGTCCATCACCAACTCGAAGAACTTGCTCAAACTCACGTCCATCGAGATGGTGATGCCATCCATCCATCTCATCCTCTGTCGTCCCCTTCTCCTCCTGCCTTCAATCCTTCCCAGCATCAGGGTCTTTTCAAATGAGTCAGTTCTTCGATTTAAGTGGCCAAAGTATTGCACCGAAGTGGCCACTCCCTTCACGCTGGCGCAAGTCCTTACGAAGGCAGGGCTGGGGAAGGAAAGGAGTCTGTGAAATATCACCATTGCCCAAATGAACCACAGAGGGGCTTCCAACGCTATTAGGAAAGAATTACTATTAATCCATTTTACAGATGTGCAAACAGAGACATAGAGAGATTATAAAATTTGCCCAATATTACACTGCTGGAAAATGGCTGACAGATGGGGGAGGTGAGCTGGGGGGACTGAGCATGGAATGGACTGCAACCCGGGTCCCGCGCCCAACTGCGGGTGAGGATATCCCCCCAAACTCGAGCCGACTCCGTCTAACTGAACTAAAAACGTCGTCCTTACACCTCAAACATCCTCTTTCCTCCTTAAACCCACAACCGGGTTGCTGCTGCTTGCAGAGCAACTCTAAGTTCGGAAAAGTTGCCGGAAGCGAAACTGACAATCACTGCAAAGGAAGAGTTAGTCACAACCTCGTCCGCCTGGGCCGGAAGTGCCTGCAACTACCAAGTGCCCTAAATCAATGTTTCCCAGAATACCCCATCACGGCCCTTTGGGAACGGAAGTGCCTGGGACACCACGGAGTTCCAGGACTACAATTCCCAGAATGCGGGAGGAGACAACGTCCATGCCCGGGCCCTATGGGCGGAAGTGCCTGAGACTATTCTGAACGCCAGAGAGGTGCTTCCCAGAATGCCGCGGGAGACCGCTGTCCATGGTCCTGCCAAGTGCTGTGGCTAAGGGGAGCGCCTGGACAATACTTTCTACAGTGGCCTAGGGCAACGAAGACTACAGCCCAGTCTTCTAGGACGGAAACATGGAATACTACCCTAAGTATCTGGATTAAATTTCCCAGAGTCCTAGAAGGGAAAATATTCGATAGACATGGTTCTGGAGCCCAAATGGCGCCAAAAAAAAGCTCTATCGGACTGAGCACCACTGACAGGTTGCTTGGCCATAAGTTTCTTTTTCCAGTTTCTAGAGTCTCTCGAGACACCTGTATGCAGGTAAGGAAGCAACAGTTAGAACTGGACATGGAACAACAGACTGGTTCCAAATAGGAAAAGGAGTACGTCAAGGCTGTATATTGTCACCCTGCTTATTTAACTTATATGCAGAGTACATCATGAGAAACGCTGGGCTGGAAGAAACACAAGCTGGAATCAAGATTGCCGGGAGAAATATCAATAACATCAGATATGCGGATGACACCACCCTTATGGCAGAAAGTGAAGAAGAACTAAAGAGCCTCTTGATGAAAGTGAAAGAGGAGAGTGAAAAAGTTGGCTTAAAGCTCAACGTTCAGAAAACTAAGATCATGGCATCTGGTCCCATCACTTCATGGCAAATAGATGGGGAAACAGTGGAAACAGTGTCAGACTTTATTTTTTGGGCTCCAAAATCACTGCTGATGGTGATTGCAGCAATGAAATTAAAAGACGCTTACTCCTTGGAAGAAAGGTTATGGCCAACCTAGATAGCATATTTAAAAGCAGAGACATTACTTTGCCAACAAAAGTCCATCTAGTCAAGGCTATGGTTTTTCCAGTGGTCATGTATGGATGTGAGAGTTGGACGGTGAAGAAAGCTGAGTGCCAAAGAATTGATGCTTTTGAACTGTGGTGTTGGAGAAGACTTTTGAGAGTCCCTTGGACTGCAAGGAGATCCAATAAATCCATCCTAAAAGAGATCAACCCTGGGTGTTCATTGGAAGGACTGATGTTGAAGCTGAAACTCCAATAATTTGGCCACCTCATGTGAAGAGTTGACTCATTGGAAAAGATCCTAATGCTGGGTAGGATTGGGGGCAGGAGGAGAAGGGGACGACAGAGGATGAGATGGTTGGATGGCATCACCGACTTGATGGACATGGGTTTGGGTGGACTCCGGGAGTTGGTGATGGACAGGAAGGCCTGGCATGCTGCAATTCATGGGGTCACAAAGAGTAGGACACGACTAAGCGACTGAACTGAACTGAACTGGAGAGTGGCTACAAGGTAGTGCTTACTGTCATGAAGCCCTTGGGTGTTATGAATAAGTGGGTTCAATTTGGATGAATTCCATGCCACTGACTGAGCCCAGTTTTCCCTTTTATCACTCCTCCCTCTTTTTTCAGGTAACTATACTAATAAGCTATTGTCAAGAAAATACCTTGTATAGGAGAGAAAAGTGAAGCTTGAACTATGGAAAGAAAACAAAAATCATTAAAGAATGGGAGTGATGTGTGAGTTAAAAAATGGAGATCTTGGAAGAGGATTGGGCTGAACTGCACTGGAAAATTTAAGGAACACAAGATCTCAGTCTTACCTCAACTGGATTGCCTTCTTTGTTCCATGTGTACCTGGATGCGTCTGAAACTCTTACCAGTGTCAGCTGGTGTTGACTGTTGATTCAGAAGTATTCAGTTCAGTTCAGACGCTGTCATGCCGACTCTTTGGGACCCCATCGACTGCAGCATGCCAGGCTTCCCTGTCCATCACTGACTCCCTGAGCTTGCTCAAACACATGTCCATTGAGTTGGTGATGCCATCCAACATCAGAAGTACTAAGAAATCACAAAAAGGCAAATGTTCATCAGGTCATAGTGCAGAAGTATTTAAAACTTCCAGCATTTCCTTAGTCTTAATTTCTCACCTTAAAAGTGAATGAAAGCTACACTGGCAAGGAATGAAAGCTATACTGGAGCAGGTTGCCATTTCCTACTCTAGGGGGTCTTCCTCACCCAGGGATCAAACCGTGTCTCTTGGCATCCCCTGCATTTGCAAGCAGATTCTTTACCACTAGTGCCACCTAGGAAACCCGTAACTGGTAATGCTTTTTTGGCTGTGCCAGTGTCTTAGTTGTAGTATGAGGGATCTTTCATTGCAGCACATGGGCTTCTCTCTAGTTGTGGCCTGTGGGCTTCAGAGCCCATGGGTTCAGTAGTTGTGGCAGGCAGGCTTAGTTGCCATGCAGCATGTGAGATCTTAGTACCTCGACCAGGGATCGACTCTGTGTTTTCTACCTTGGAAGGCAGATTCTTAACCAGTGGTGGTCAGCGAAGTCCCTGCTTTTTTCTTTCTTAATTTCAGTTTTCAATAGTTCAAGTATGGTGATTTTATGTTTTGTTTTGTTTTTTGTCCATGACCCAAGGCAGGCAGGATGTGGGATCTTAGTTCTCCACCCAAGTTTTGAACCCAAGCCCCCTGCAGTGGAAGCAAGGAGTCTTAACTACTGTACCACCAGGAAAGTCCTGATTTTGTATATTTTTGTATATTTGTATATTGACCTGTGACTTTGCTAAACTCACTACTTCTACTAGTTTTTCTGTTGATTCTTTGGACTTTTCTACATAGAGAATCTTGCCTTCTGCAATTAGAGAGTTTTGTATCTCCCTTTTCTATCTGTATATCTTTTCTTTTTCTTACTTTAGTGCACTGGCTTTTAGCTCCTATATGATGCTGACATGGGTGGTGAGAGTAGAAATATTTCACTTCTTTCCAAACTTTGGGTGAAAGCTTCAATCAGTTCAGTTCTGTCACTCAGTCGTGTTCAACTCTTTGTGACCCCATGGACTGCAGCACGCTAGGATTCCCTGTCCATCACCAACTCCCAGAGCTTGCTCAAAACTCACGTCCATCGAGTCCGTGATGCCATCCAACCATCTCATCCTCTGTCATCCCCTTCTCCTCCTGCTCTCAATCTTTCCCAGCATCAGGGTCTTTTCTAAAGAGTCAGTTCTTCGCATCAGATGGCCAAAGTATTGGAGCTTCAGCATCCGTCCTTCCAATGAATATTCAGGACTAATTTTCTTTAGGACTGACTGGTTTGATCTCCTTGCAGTCCAAGGGACTCTCAAGAGTCTTTTCCAACACCACAGTTCAGAAGGATCAATTCTTTGGTGCGCTTTATGATCATAAAGCTTTCTTTATGGTCCAGCTCTCACATCCATACATGACTACTGGGAAAATCATAGCTTTGACTAGATGGACCTTTGTTGGAAAAGTAATGTCTCTGCTTTTTAATATATTGTCTAGGTTGGCCATAGCTTTTCTTCTGAGGAAGCATCTTTTAATTTCATGGCTGGAGTCACCATCTGCAGTGATTTTGGAGCCCAAGAAAATAAAGTCTGTCACTGTTTCCATTGTTTCTCCATCTATTTGCCATGAAATGATGGGACAAGATGCCATGATCCTAGTTTTTTGAATGTTGAGTGTTAAGCCAGTTTCGTCACTTTTTTTAAGCCACTTATTTCACTGAAAGCTTCAATCATTCACCATTAAAAACAATGCAATCCAGGGACTTCCATGACTGTTCAATGGCTAAGACTTCTCATGTCCAATGCAAGAGGCTCAGGTTCAATCCCTGGTCAGGGAACTAGATCCCACATGCATGCCACAACTAAGAGTACACACATAGCAACAAAGATCCTGTGTGCCATAGCTAAGACCCAGCCCAGCCAAATACCTATTTTTAAAATGATGTTGTCCAATGTTGTAAATCAACTATACTATGAAAAAAGACAAAAAATTGATGTTATCAGTGTTTTGCCAACATCCTTTATTAATTCAATGAAGTTTCCCTTATATTCTTAGTTTTTTCTTTTTCTTCTGAGTCATGAATGGATGTTTAAATGCTTTTCCTACATCTCGTTTTCTGTGGATAAAATGAACTAGACAGACTAATTTCTATATACTGAAACAATCTGCATTTCCAGAAGCTATACCACTTTGTCACGATGCATTATTCTTTTTTATTAATTGCTGAACATGATAATATCTTGTTGAGGATTCTGTGTCTATGTTCATGAAGGATACTAGTCAATCATTTTCCATTCTTATAATGTGACTGTTGGATTCTTATCAGTGTAACCCTAGTTTCACCGTAAAATCACTTAGAAATATTTCACTTCTAATTTTTTTGAAGATTTTTGGGTAGAATTAGTGTCATTTTTTTCCTTGTATGTTGGCTAAAATTTGCTAGTAAAGCCATCTGCCCCTAGGTTGTCTTTGTTAGAAGGTTTTTAATCTGTAAATTCAACTTCTTTAGGCAATAAAGGACTATTCCTGTTTGTCCACTTCTTGTGTGTCCATAAGTAATTTGTGTCTTTCAAGGATCCTGTACATTTTGTTTAAACTGTCAAATTTTGGGGAACAAAACAGATTCCTAATATTCATGGAGACCTCAACACTGACAAACCATGCAGTGGGTGGACGCTCTGGGACTGATGCTCCTGGTGGGAGGCAACAGGTATCACTAGCTTAACATAGTTTAATTCCATCTGGGTTAGAGAATGTATAATTTTACTTTTTTTAAAATGTGGCATGTCTTGTTTTATGGCCCAGCATAGAATTTATCTTGGTGAATGTTCCAAATGCACTTGAAAGGAACACGTGTTTGATCACTGTTGGATGAAGTGTCCTCTAACTGGTAATTAAGTCAAGCTGGGTAGTAAGTAGTGCTGCTCAAGTTCTCTGTATCTTTACTGATGTTCTCTCATTTTGTTTCTATCCATTACTAAGATAACTACTGAGGTCTCCAACTATACTGTGGTTTCTTATCAGGTTTTGTTTCATGAATCTTGAAACTCTGTTGTTAGAGGCATACACATTTAGCATTGCACGTCTTCTTGAAGTATCCCTGGTAATATCCTTTGTACCAATTCTTTGTTGATATTAACATAGCTAGTCCAGCTTTGATTAGTTTTAGCACGACATAATTTTTTCCATCTTAGTCTTTTAACCTACTTACCTCTTTATATTTAAAAAGTTTCTTAAACATAGAGCATACAGTTGGGTCTTGTTTTTTCTTTTTTTAATTTAACTGATAGTCTGTTTTAAATGGTGTGTTTAGAGCATTTACATTTAATGTAATTATTGCTTACTAGCATGCTAATTTTTTCCTATTTGTACTATGTATTATTTGTTCCACTTACCTATCTGCTTCGGGATTTGCATTTTATCTCCAGTAGTGGCTTATTAGTTATATGCCACTTAAAGTTTTTTAAAATGGTTGCTTTAGGGTTTATAATATGCATGTATAATTTTTCAGTCTACTTTCTAATAATATCATGCCAATTCATAGTGTACACAGCTACTTCCAATTTCTGTCTTGTTTTGTGGTATTGTTATAGTACATTTTACTTTTATACTATAAACTCACAAAATCTTGCTATTTTTGTCTTAGTGAATCATATTTTCTAGTATTTAGAAATAAGAAAAATTGTATTTACTTCCTTTTTAAGTCTTTTTCAAACTTATTTCTTCTGGTAGAATCAAGTCTAATTCTGGTATGATATTCTTCCAGCCTACAGAAAATTCCTTTTTCACTTCTTGTAGTGTAGATCTGCTAGCAGTATATTCTATATGAATATGCCTTTATTTGGTATACTTCTCTGGAAGATTTTATCAGACTTGGAATATTTGATTCACAGCATTTTGTTTCAGAATGTTAAAGATGTTACTCCACTGTCTTTGGGCTTGCATGGTTTTTGATGAGAACTCTCCTCTTTTCCTCATCTCTGTTCTTTGTATGCATTGTGGCTTTTTTCTGTCAATATTTCCTCTGCATTGTTCATTTTCAATATGAACACTGGCAATAATGCACCTTTTAGGGGTTTGTTTGTTTTTAAATTCTTGTGTATTGTAGAGTTCTTGGATTGGGTAAAGTCTTTTATTATTTAAGAAAAAATTCTCAACTACTATCGCTTATTTTTTTTTCTCATTCTCTCCCTCCTTTCCCCCTGGGTTTCCAATTACACATAAATTAAACCACAGAAAAGTTTTCCCACAGTTCTTGGATATTTTATTATGGTTTCTTCACATTTTTTTTTTGTTTCAGTTTGGATGATTTTGATTGGCCTTTATTCAAGTTCCCTGACATTTTTCTCAACTGTTTTTAGCCTACTTACCTGTCCTTCAAAATCATCCTTTGTTATAACACTTCTTTACTGGCATTTCCCATTAGATTATTTATTAATTTCCACTGAAATTCCCCCATCTGTTCATGTACATTGTCTGCCCCTTTCAATGAAAACATTTAACACATCAACCAGAAATACATAAAATTCTTTATCTGGTATTTCTAAAGTATGGTCATCTCTAAGCGAGGTTCTGATTGGTCTGCTATCTCTTAGCAAAGGGTTGTATGTTCTTTTTTTAAAATCTTGTAATTCTTGATTGAATGCCAGATACCAAACAGTAGCAATTTAAGTAAATAGTATTTTTGCTGGAACTGGGCACACCTGTTTTGCTGGGATGTTAGAGTGGGATGTTGAATCAGTCTCATTGAGAATTGTTGAAATTGGATTCTGTTTTTACAATAGTTATCTTCCATACACTGCTTCAAATTTTTCATTACCTTGTTTTAGGGTGGGTGCTGGAGGATTTTCCTCAGTGTTCCTTGTCCACCTTCAGCTTCTGGCTATCCCTGTGCACCTGTGCCACAGAAGGATTCTCCATCCACATTCTTCTCCTTTTCCCTACATAGCCTGCTATTGGCTTGTCACTAGGAGAAAGCTAGCCTGTTTATGGGGACCAGGGATGTTCTTTATTGAGTTAGTTTAGTCTTACTTTTGAGTGAGGATTGGAGCAATCAGAGACTTTATATGTTTTGGGGAGCTAAGACTACATAACACTAATAATGAGACAAACTCTCTTCTCTAGGCTGTGAACAAAAAAAGCAGGTGATACTGCCTCTTTGTGAGGAAACTGAAGTCCAGAGGAAAGAGAATTAAAGAAGAGGAACATAAAGCCCTTTTGAGTGACCCGGACCCAAGTCTTACCTTACCAGTATCTTTTCACTTAAATGAACTGAGAAACATTTCTGGTTTAAGCAACTCTGTAGGTTAATGAAACTCTGTAGGTTACAGTTTATTAACTTACAACTAAAAGCATCCTGAGTGAAAAAACCACCATGAGCTCTCATGATCTTCCCTTGGAAGTGAGAGTACTAAAGAAACACATTAAAAGCCCTGAATTTCTGATGATACCGTGAAACTTGAACTATCACCTTGGAAGTCAGGTTAAGCCTGTGCCTTGGTCACCTCATTCACCTAACAGGTTGATATCTGACAGAAAAACTATGGAGTACCAATTTATACCATGTCTGAATTGTACCAGGTTGTTTAAGGCTGTATGGGCTTTGAGACCTAAAGAAATTTTATAGGAAGTTAAAGCTGCTGACACCTAATCTATCTGTATCCTCTAGAGACCTCTGAACATTACCTTCAGGAGTTTTATTCTTTAATTTTGGCTGTAATGCCACCTAAAGAAATAAAGCAATCATATTACAAGTTCTTAACTATAAGGGACAACGTCTCAGTACTTTGTTGCTTTGGTAAAATGTTAACTGTGAATTTTAAAAAGTACAAAAAAGACTAAGCTAAAATTCTGCTTGCCACAGAAAACCACTGTATACATGATAGTGAGTAATCTTTCACAGATTATCTATTAAGCATGTATTTGAACATATATGCATACAGACCAAAGGTAACTGGATATTATGAAGGTACAATCTGCATTTTTTACTAAACAAATGCATGAGCTTTCTCTGTCATTTTAGATTGATCCTATACTTCCCATAGCACCATATTATAGGAACATTGAGAAATTTATCTTTATTAATTTGCAGTTTTAATAACTACCCTTATGTACACAGCCTGTTTGAAACCACTTTATCATAAACTATTATTCTATGATTTCCAGATGGGTATGTACACTGACTGGTTCAGAATTGGGAAAGGAGGATGATAGACTATATACTGTCACCCTGCTTATTTAATTTATATGCAGGGTACATAATGCAAAATGCCAGGCTGGATGAATAACAAGCTGGAACAAAGATTTCCAGGAGAAGGATCAGCAACCTCAGATATGTAGATGATACCACTCTAATGGCAGAAAGTGAAGAGGAACTAGAGAGTCTCTTGATGAGGGTGAAAGAAGAGAGTGAAAGAGCTGACTTGAAATCCAACATTAAAAAAACTAAGATCATGGCATCTGGTCCCATCACTTTCTGGAAAATAGGTGGGGAAGCAATGGAAACAGTGAGAGACTTTATTTTCGGGGGCTCCAAAATCACTGCAGATGGTGCTGCAGCCATGAAATTAAAAGACACTTGCTCCTTGGAAGGAAAGCTGTGATACACCTAGACAGCATATTAAAAAGCAGAGACATCATTTTGCTGACAAAGTTCCATCTGGCCAAAGTTATGGTTTTCCCAACAGTCATGTACAGATGTGAGAGCTGGACCATAAAGAAGGCTGTGTGTGTGTGCACACGCTCAGTCATGTCAGACTCTTTGCAGCCCCACAGACTATAGCCCACCAGGCTCCTCTGATCATGGAATTTCCCAGGCAAGAATACTGGAGTGTGTTGCCAAATAAGGCTCGGCACTGAAGAATTGACATTTTCGAATTGCAGTGTTGGAGAAGACTCTTGAGAGTACTTTGGACTGCAAGGAAATCAAACCAGTCAATCCTAAAGGAAATCAACCCTGAATATTCATTGGAAGGACTGTTGCTGAAGCTCCAATACTTTGGCTACCTAATGTCAAGAGTCAACTCATTGGAAAAGATCCTAATGCTGGGAAAAACTGAAGGCAAAGGGAGAAGGGGACAGCAGAGGATGAGATAGTTAGCATCACCAACTCAATGGACATGAATTTGAACAAACTCTGGGAGATAGTGGAGGAAAGAGGAACCTGGCGTCTTGCAGTCTATGGGGTCGCAGAGTCGGACATGACAGCAACTGAACAACAACAAAAATGTACACTTTACATTTTGATACATATTGTACAGCTCTGACAAATTTGTATTTTTCACTTCCTCCAATAAAATGCATTGCTCTTGAAGACATAGATTAACAAGTAAAAGGAAATCTTATCCTAATAATCAATACATTTGAAAAAGTGTCTAGAAAAATTCAATATTTTTCCTTTCCTTACAAAAATAAAACTACCATATGACCCGCCAACCCCACTCCTGGCCATACATCTGGACAAAACTATAATTCAAAGAGATACATGCACTTCCGTGTTCACAGCAGCACTATTCACAACAACCAAAAAATGGAAAACAACCTAAATGTCCATCAACAGATGAATGGATAAAGAAGATGCAGCACATATATATAGTGGAATATTACTCAGCCATAGAAAAGAATGAAATAATGCCATTTGCAACAACATGGATACAAGTAGAAATTATTACACTAAATGAAATGTCAGAAAGAAAAAAACGAATATCATATGATATCACTTACATGTGAAATCTAAAAGATGACACAAATGAACATATCTATGAAACAGAAACAGAATCATGGACATAGAGAACAGACTGGTGGTTGCCAAGGGGTTGCGGGAAGGATGGAGTAGGAGGTTGGGTTAGCAGATATAAGCTTTCATATATAAAATGGATAAGCAACAAGGTCCTACTGGATAGCACAGAGAACTATATTCAATATCCTACGATAAACCACAATGGAAAAGAAATTTTTAAAAGAAAATTTTAATTGATTTACTTTGCTGTACAGTAGTAATTAACACGACACTGTAAATCAACTATACTTCAATTTTTTTCCTTTCTTTGTATGAGTGGGAAAAGTATGGTGATATAAAACTTGACAAAATTAAAGTCATCCAAACTTGTCACGGATCCTGCTAAAGAGGTCTGAATTGAACAAAGGCTATATAGAAACCAGTCAGATCAAAAGGATTTTAATGGAAATATGGAAGCTAGAAAACCAAATGTCGTAATTTTAACATTTATTAAGAAAGTATTTACTGTTAGTAACCATTTCTGACACTTTCCAAATATTATAGTAAAACTGTCTTAACACACAGGGCAGGAGTAAAAATTCAGTTATGTAAAATGCAGCATTCCATTTTTGCCAAGTTAACCAGAAACACTGTTTTATCAGTTTGTATTGTCCTTTTAAAGTGCACATAGGTATACACACGTACACATACACACAGAGCTAAACTTAACCAGATAGTACACTGTAGAGAAAGAACCAAATGCTAAGAAATTCAGCCCATCCCTGCTGATGAGGGACAAATGGGGAGGACCAATCCCAGGGGGGTTAAACCAAATTCATGTCATTCAAGACTGCGATACTGCCCGTGCTCTACATTTCAAATGATGTCTATTTACTTATGTTTATTTATTTGCTTACATTAAGGTGACTTGCAGGATTCCTGCTCCAAATACATTTTAAATGATTTTTTGGGGAAAATTAGCTCAATAAAAATTTCAAACATGACACCTTTACATACTTTTAGTCATTTAGCAAAAAAGTACTGAGCACCTACATTGAGTTGGAGACTTAGCAATGTATGAAACCCCTTCTCTTAATAAGCTTACATTCCAGTGGATGTGAATTTAGGCATGTTCATCATTGTATTAATACTTTCGTTAAAATCCTTACCATACTCATGTCTTTTCTAAGCCCTAGTGCAAGAGCTGATTAAAGTTACTTGCAGTGACTGATATTCAAGTTCCCATGAAATCCCATATGGAACCCCGCTCATTAGATAAGTCTCCGCTGTGTGGTCTCCTGACTACTGTGAATGTTGATGATGAGCAGAAACATTACATCTTCATGAAAGAAATACTTTTTCTACTATGAGAACTTGAGTGAGTGGAAAATTTCAGCTCTTGTTTGAGGACTTAGAACAAAATGGAACACCACATTACAGAACTTCACTTCTGTACGGATTCTCTGATGAAGGATAACGCTTACTATACTCTTCACTTGTATAGAATTTATCACCACTGTGGACTCTTTGATGAATTAGAAGACCTGAACTCCAACGGAAACCCTTACCACATGCGTCACATTTGTAGGGTTTCTCTCCTGTGTGGACTCTCTGATGAGCCTGGAGGTTTGATCTCTGACTGAAGCCCTTTCCACACACTTCACATTTGTATGGTTTTTCCCCAGTGTGGACTCTGTGATGGGCTTGGAGACTTGAAAACCCAGTGAAGCCCTTGCCACACTGTTCACATTTATAGGGCCTCCCTTCTGTGTGGACCCTCTGATGGGCTTGGAGGCGGGAACTTTCACTGAAACCCTTTGTGCACACTGCACATTTGTAGGGTTTCCCTCCGGTGTGGACCCTCCGATGTGCTTCAAGGCGTGAACTCTGACTAAAACCCTTCCCACACATCTCACATTTATACGGCTTCACTCTCGTGTGGACTCTCTGGTGGCCTTGAAGATATGCTCTCTGACTGAAGCCCTTCCCACAAACCTCACAGATGTATGGTCTCTCTCCAGTGTGGACACTCTGATGGCTCTGAAGGTAAGACCTCTGACTGAAGCTCTTACCACACTCATCACACTGGTAGGGTTTCTCTCCTGTGTGGACTCTCTGATGGGCCAGAAGAGTTGAGGCCTTGCTGAAGCCCTTCTCACATTCTCCACATTTATAGGGTTTCTCTCCTGTGTGAACCCTCTGATGAATTTGAAGATTAAAGCTCCAACTGAAGCCCTTCCCACACTCCTCACACTTGAATGGCTTTTCTCCCGTGTGGACCCTTTGGTGGCCTTGAAGGTGTGAACTCCGACTGAAACCCTTCCCACACTCCTCGCACTTGTATGGTTTCTCACCTGTGTGGACTCTCTGATGCCCTTGAAGGTATGAATTACGACTGAAGCCCTTCCCACATGCCTCACATTTGTATGGTTTTTCTCCCGTGTGGACTCTCTGATGGGCTTGAAGGTATGAACTCCGACTGAAACCCTTATCACACTCCTCACACTTATAAGGCTTCTCTCCTGTGTGGACTCTCTGATGAACATTAAGAACGGATCTATGACTGAAGCCTTTACCACATGCACTGCATTTGTATGGCTTCTCGCCAGTATGGACTCTCTGATGATCTTTAAGTTTTGAATTCCAGCTGAAGCCATTCCCACATGCTTTGAAAGGTTTTTCTCCGATGTGAATTTTCTGATGGCCTTGAAGATACGAACTATGGCTGAAGCTGTTACCACATATGTAACATTTATAGGGTTGTTCCCTAGTGTGGACTATCTGAAGGTCTTGAAAATGTGAGGCCAGACTGAAGCCATTGGCCTCAGAATTATAGGGAATCTCTTCCATGTGAACTCTGTGCTGAATGTTCAGATCTGAGTTACAAATGAAACTCTTCTCACACTCCACGTCTGTGTATCGTTTCTCTTCAGTGTGGATTTTCTGATGAGCTTGAAGACAAGAATTCTCATTAAAAACATTCCCATTCTCCTCAGATTCATGGGATTCCTCCTCGATGTAGACCCTAACAATACTACTAAGGTCTAAGCTATGACTGAAGCCTTTCTCATACATGCTGCATCTATCAGACATCTCTCCTCTGGGTATAAGTTCATATGCGTTATGAAAGGAGCACTGATTGACGCTCTCACTGTATTCACATTTAAATGGCTTCTCTTTTGTGTGTCCTTTCTGATGAGACTGCAGATGTGAATTCTCAAAAACACAATGATCTCCTCTACAAACACTCTGATGAATGTGAAGAACTGACCTGTAACTACAGTCCTTTTCACATGAACTGTATGTACGGGGCTTTCCTTCTAAGTCTAATTGCTGATGAACTTCAGAGCTGGAGTCATCGCAGGAGGTTTCTCTGTATTCATTACCAGGATAGGGCTTTTGCCCTGTTTGAATACGATTAAGCAATGAAACCTTCATGACATCTTCTCCACAGTCATGGCAGCTAGAGTTTTTTTCTGTTCTATGTACACCCAGATTATCACCGTGATGTGAGATCCAACTGATACTGTCAGATTTACAGAAATCATTTTCCATGGAAACTTGCTGACATCGACACTGATAATTACGTGACTCTGTAAGGTACATTTTCCTCCAAGAATGGTAGGCTCGCCAAGAGGGAAATTCTTCACTTTTTATGTCATTGGAACTGTCTCCTATGTGAGTCAAGACATAGTTCTCATCTTCAGAAATCTGAATTGGTATTCCTGCCCAAAACTGGCAAGGGGAATCGCCTTGTTTTTGCAACTGAGAAATATTCCCTTGGAAGTTTCTCACGGAACCTTGACGCCCAGTTAACCTGCCTGCACCTTGTTGCCAGGATTGCCAGGTGGAAAGCTCTTTGGGGGAAAAGCAGCTTAATCCCACTTCTTGAATACTTTCCATATTATGTGGACTCTTGGTTCCTATAAGAATAAAGAGATTTTAGACATGTGCGCAATGAATGCTTTTATTCAGAGATTTCAAGATTCTGCACTTAGATCATGACATGAAACTTCAATAAACTGGGAGAAAGTTTGTTTCCACCTCTGACAACACTTAGAATATCGTTTACCTTTGCTACACCAGGAATAGAAGTAGGATCCACAGAATTTAGGCTACGCATATGCATCAAAATCAGGGCTATGCAATGCAACCTGAACATCAAAGATGGTGGCTCTGTTCAAAAGGCCTAGTTAAACCATGCACACATTATCATGGGTTGCCTGGAGATTCCAGGGAAAAAACAGAAGAGGGTAGTCTCAAACTGGAAAGAATATAGTTTCAAGTGGACAAATGTGTTTTGCCCTGATAGTAACTTTTCGTTTTTCTCTGGGACTTGGGCATGGTAATGATTTTTTTTGTTTGTTTTTAAGAAGATTGTGTGTTAAATGCTATGCAGATGAAGGTAAACAAAGACCTTTAATCGATTCTTGAGGTCTTGTATGGCCTATCTCTAATGAGTTCATTTTCACGAGAATAATAAGTTCTCCTATGTCACTGTAAGCCATAATCAGTTTTAACTCCTTTTAAAAGATATTTTGCAATTAGCCAGGGCCATGGGGTAGGTGAAATGTGAAACACTGTGACAGAATTGCACAGGCAAGATGGGAATTTGCTCTATGACTCAAGAAACTCAAACCAGGGCTCTGTAACAACCTAGAGGGGTGGGATGGGAAGGGAGGTGGGAGGGAGGGTCAAGAGGGAAGGAACATAGGTATACCTATGGCTAATTCATGTTTATGTTTGGCAGAAACCAACACAATACTGTAAAGCAAGTATCCTTCAATTAAAAATAAATAAATTTAATTCAAAAAAGAATTGCACAGGCAAGTTTCATGGTCCTTTGAGGCAACTTAACAAGCAAAACTCAATGAACACTGACTTTGTCATTTTGCTGGAAAAGTACTCTAATGTTTAGGGAATCTGAGGCACTGGAAGAGTTGAAGATGGGTGTGTTTGGGTAGAAATGGCTTGTCTGTTAGTTATTAAAGCTCAGGTTATCAGCAGGCAGCATATCATTCACATCCTAGTGAGAAGTATACTTATTCCCAGAGAACAAGTGGTCCAATAGGGCTGAAGCAGTAACACGCACTCTCCTAATACTTGGCAAAACATTAATTCTCTTTCAGTATCCAAGGTGAGGGGAAAAAGGCAGTTAAAGGGGATTTTTTCTCATAACGTGAATATGCCTTCAAATGCAATCATTCTTCCTTAGCTACTTGTGCTTTCCTGTCTCTAAACACTGGAGTGTGTCTCACACAAGGAAGAGCACTTTGCTGTGTGCACTGTCTCATCCTTACTGCCTATAACACGCCTAGTGAACAGCAGTTGCTCAATAAGCATATGATGAATAGATCACAGCTTGAGTCATTCTCAGTCACAGAACTGAAAGGGCATGCGTGTGTAAGTTACTTTTTATGGGAAAGAAGCTGGTGATGGCAATTTTACTGCAGAGCTGAAAGGCTGTAGGAGAGGCAGGGTTACACTCAGTTATCACTTGCCAGTGAGAAAAGCAAAGGTCACAAGAATCTCACGGACTGGGTCTTTTTAATTTTGAAAATAACCTTTGAAATGGTGTAGTTTTTCTCACACAAAATCTTACTCTTAGCCCCACCCTATCCCCAACTTTTAAAGAAAGGGAAAAAATAAAGGGTGACACTGACGACTGTGTGGCAGCAAGCTCTGGGGCAATGCGTTGGCTGCAGGGCCTACCGCACGTCCACGAGTACTCATCTCAGTACTTAAAAACAAGAATGCTTAGCGATGTCTTTGGTTTCTCAAAAGCAAAGCTTTCAGTTATTATACTAACGTTTTGTCACCTAAAGATGAGATGGAGTTCCCTGGTGGTCCAGTGGCTACGGCTCTACGCTTCCGACGCAGGGGCCCGGGTTCCATCCCCGGTGAGGGAACTAGATCCCACATGCTGCAACTAAGACCCGGGACAGTCCAGAAAAACCAGTATATATATAGCTAAATGCTGCATGTTATAGCCACATATTGGATTATGTAGCAATGATCTTTTTAAAAAGATTTCCCCAAGGTACCATGAAGGAGAAAAATTAGTACTTTAAAAATAAGAATACATATTTTCAAAATTTTGTATGAATATAAGGTATAAACATGTTAATACATGAAAATACTAAATAAAAAGGTACTTCAAAATATGACATTACATTCCTACTGATGCTATCAGGCATGGGGACTGGCACACTACAGCCCCTAGCTCTGTTTTTGTATAGCTTAGGAACAAGAATAGGTTTAACATTTTTTAAACTGTAAGAAAAAACATTTGGTCTCTTTGACAGAGATCAAATATGGTCAGCAAAACCTAAAATATTTACCATCTGGACCTTCAGAGAAAAAGTTTGCTGACACTTTCTCTAAAGAGTATATTGCCTGTATGACCTTGAACCTGAACTGAGATGACAACAGAAAAATCATAGATGTGAAGTAATTTGTTTTGAAATTTTCAGTTGACTCTCATTCCTACCCAGGAGCATTCCCAGCTGCACAGTTGTGACCACGGCTTTTGACATCGGAGTCTGAGATCTCAAGAAACATTACTAAAATGTTTGGACTCACGTAAATGTCCAGCTTGGAAGTTCTACTTTAAAAAGAAAATTACAGGCCGGTACCCTCAGTGAACACGATGCAAAAATCCTCAACAAAATATTCTGAATTCAACAGCACATTAAAAGATCATACAAGACAATCACATGGGACTTATTCTAGGGACGCAAGGATGGTTCAACATCTTCAAATCACTACATGTGACACCCAATATTAACAAGGATAAAAATCATACGCTCAAAAGCAACAAAAGCAAAAATCAACAAGTGGGACTATATCAAACTAAGAAGCTTCTACACAGCAAAGGAAACCAACAGCAAAATAAAAAGGCAAACTTACTCAATGGGAGAAAATATTTGTAAATCATATATTTGATAAGGGGTTAATATCCAAACTACATAGAGAACTCATACAATTCAATAGCAAAAAACAAACTATTCAATTTAAAAAAAGTGGGCAGAAGACCTGAACAGACATTTTCCCAAAGAAGACACACAGATGGCCAACAGGTTCATAAAAAGATGCTCAACAACATTAATCACCAGGGAAATGCAAATCAAAATTACAACGAGCTATCGACTCCCATCTGTTAGGACGGCCATTATCAAAATTACAACGAGCTATCGATTCCCGTCTGTCAGAACGGCCATTATCAAAAAGATGTGCGTTTGTGCTCAGTCACTTCAGTCGTGTCCAACTCTTTGCGACCCTATGGACTGTGGCTCACCAGGCTCTAAACAAGAAATGACAAATGCTGGCAAGGATATAGAGAAAAGTGAACCCCTGTACACTGTCGGTGGAAATATAAGTTGGTGCAGCCACTATGGAAGTCATTATGGAGATTTCTCAAAAAATTAAAAACAGAATTATCATATGATTCTTCAGTTCTACTTCTCGGTATTTATCTGAAGAAAAAGAAAACACTAACTTGAAAAGATACAACCCATAGGGTTGCAAAGAATCAGACATGACTAAACAACAACAAATGTACACTGTACATGTACACTGAAGAACTATTTACAACAGTCAAGGAAACAATCTTAGTGTCCACTGATGGATAAATGGATAAAGAAAATTCAACCATAAATAAAAGTGAAACCTTGCCATTTGCAACAATACAGGTAGACCTTGGAGGTATTTAAAGACAAATACTGCTCGATCTCTATTATATGTGGAATCTAAAACCACTCCCCAACACACACACACACCAACCAAGCTCACAGATAACAGAAAACAGATGGCTGGTTGCAAGAGGCAGCAGTTTGGGGATGGGAGAAATAGGTGAACTGATTTTTTTTAATTTAAATAAATTGAACAAAATTTTTTAAAAAAAGAAAACTGTAGCTAGGTCAAGAGACTGTTACATATTAGAGGATGGGAGAGTAAGAAGTAAGAACAGAATGAGAAGATAAAGAACTGGGCATTTGAATGAGGAAGTTAATGCAAGAGTGTCTCACCTGAAATTGCTGCATGGGAGGGCACATTATCCTTTAGCACTGATCATTTCTGATATTTCTTTTAGTTGCCTGGCTATTCTTAACCTTTTAGGAATAATGAGTACCTGTCCATGAATACTAAAGGACACCTAAACAGAATTAGAACAGGCGTTCATCTGACAACAAACGACGTTCTGGAGTATCTCTTTATCACATGGTTTACTCTACACCTGTCAGCTGCCTCAGGGAGGACTGAAGACAGTGAAGACCATGCATTCAAGGCACAGAGCAGAGCAAGCCAAGTAACCTGAAGCAGAAGCATCACTGAGACAGGTCTGATGGGCAGCAACTGGGCCAGTGCAGCTGGGACAGAAGGAATGAGCTAGAATAGGAGAAGCTAGAGCAGGTGAGGGTACAGACACCTCAGGGCCTGACACCTTCTGACTCATGTTCTGGGAGGGGTTCTCTGGCTGCTGGGTGACTGCTGGATGGTTCTCACCTGAACACCCATCTCTCTGGGTCGCAATCATCAAAAGCTCTTCTCTCTCCAGCTGGAATATAAGCTCTGGTTTGAAGGGCTGATTTCCTGTAAAAAAGGAGAGATGAGCAAAAGTATTCAATTTTGACCAAGTCTAACTTGTGGTTTTTTGTTTTTTTCCCCTCCTGAATCATATTTTCATTTTTGGGGGGGAGTTTTCCTTCTGAATCATGTTTTTGGCGTCATAGCTAAGAAATCTTTGCCTAATCCAAGGTTATGAAAATTTTCTCCTGTGTTTCCATCTACAAGTTTCACACTTCTACATTTTACATTAGGCCCTTCATCCACTTTGAGTTAATCTTTCATTTTGTAGGTGTGAGGCATGCAAATAAACGCATATGGAAGTCCAAGTGTTTCAGCACCATCTGTTGAAAAAATACTTTCTCCAGTGAATTGCCTTGGCCCCTGCAGTACATATAAAATAGTCTCAGAGTTGCTTATTCCGTTCACTGCAATAAAGAAATCTACTAAGAAGTGTTGAGGATTGCAATTCATTCTCCCATCCTCCTCCCACTAGACCTAAAACTAAAGGTATGTAGAGTTATAGACTGTATTCCTTAGCTATTTCCATGAATCCTTTCTTTTCTCTGTTCACTGTGGTTAAGGTATTCCTTTCAAACACAATTCATTTTTCTTTTAGATGATCATCCCTTCACATTCTTACTTAATTTACTTTTTAGAATGCATTGAACTAAATATTTTCTTAAAACACTTTTTTTGAAGTGGATCATTTTTTTAAAGTCTTTATTGAATTTGTTACAGTATTGCTTCTGTTTTATGTTTTGTTTTTTTTGGCTGCGAGGCATGTGGGATCTTAGTTCCCCAACCAGGAATTGAACCTGCGCGTTCTGCATTGGAAGGTGGAGTCTTAACCACTGGACCACCAGGGAAGTCCCCTAACATATTTTTAAAAGTCCAGACTAGACAAAAAGGTTATTATTCAGACAAGTGTAACTCTCTCAAACATCCCTTCCACACTATCACAACTCACCACTGACAAGAAACTAAATTCATGATTTCCTGATTAATCCTTGTGTTGCTACATATAGTTCCTTATTTTCCCTTTTTCTCCTTACACAAACTAGTATATCATTAATGCTCTTTTCTACTTGGTTATCTTCAGGGAAAATTCCTACAAGTGAGTTGTTGAGAAAGGGTAAATCCATAGTTCTGTTAGACACTGTCAAATTCTTCTCCACAGGGGTGGTATCGTGTTGCATTTCCACTGTCAAACATGAAAGTGCTTTATTCCCCACAACTTTGACCCCCCAAAAATAGAGTGTTAAGTTTCTGAATTCTGGGGGATTTCCCTAGCGGTCCAGTGGTTAAGACTCGGTGCTTTCACTGCTGGGGCCTGGGTTCAATCCCTGGTTGGGGAACGAAGATCCCATAACCTTCGTGATACAACCAAAAAAAAAAAGTTTTTGAATGTTTGCTAACTTCATGAATGAAAAATGGTGTTTCAGTATAGTTTGAATTAGTACCTCTCTTACTTTGAATGAAACTGAATAAATATTCATAGGTATACATATTTATATATATGCATGTATGTGTATGTATATGAATATAGGTGTACGTGTCCAGACACACCCCTAATCCTAGCTCTAAGCCCTGAGACCAGGAAACAAAGATACCACAGTGGCAAGGACAATTCCCAGCATCCAAGGCCTATTCTGTAACCTTTCCATATAACAGTGTAGCCTTGAGTATGACAGCTTTTAGTGAGTCCTCAGAGTCCTCTAGCAAATTATCTGAGGCTCTGGGCACCCCCCAGCTTGCCACTGGTGTCAGAGCGTAGTCCTGGGGATTCCTGAACTCGGCCTACACACAGAAGCATTTAGGGATATTAGGGCCACGGCATGTGTAAATTACCCTCAAATGGTTCAAAGAAAAATTATGCATATGAGAAAAGAGCATGCACATAAATGATAAAATAAATGGCGTGAAATGTTACTCTGGGTGTGTGTGCTGTGCTCAGCCACGTCTGACTCTTTGTGACCCATGGACTGTAGCCGGCCAGGCTCCTCTGTCCATGGGATTTTTCAGACAAGAATACAGGAATGGGTTGCCATTTCCTCCTCCAGGTAATCTTCCCGACTCGAGGATCGAACTTAATCTTCTGTGTCTCCTGCATTATAGGCGGATACTTTACCACTGGGGCATAGGTAAAAGCGATAGGGGTATTCTTGTTCTATACTTTTGCAAATTTTCTCTATGTTTGAAGTTATTTACAGATATGTCATTAAAGCAGAAAAACCAAAATACCTCTGAAAAACCACAGCTACAGTTACTCGCACCATGAAAATCTGAAAAGCTGCAGCAACTCACTAAACTGACATTATGGGGCAGGACCACAAGCTCCCCATTCATATTAATAGTTCAAGGGGCAGATTTTTCTTCCTGGACAGAAACACACTGTCTCTGTCTCTGGGATTACTAGGACTTGTAGGTACCTAAGCTGAGAGGACGATTTTAGGAGTTCCAGAGCTTCAAATGACTACACCCACAAAGGTATCCCAAGAGGCTGGCACTGAGTCCCTGAGGGCGCTGTGCTCACCCACTGAGAGCAGGTTCCGGAAGTTCTCCAGCATCACCTCCTGGTACAGCTTCCTCTGAGCCGAGTCCAGCAGCCCCAGCTCCTCCTCGGTGAAGACCACCGCCACGTCCTTGAAGGACACTGGCTCCTATGACACCAAACACACACACACACAATGTTTATGGAAGAGGGGCAGCCCCGAGAAAGTGTCAAGGACGGGAGGTGATTTCGGATTCCCAAGGACCGAGTCACATTTCAGCAGCTGCCTTCTGTTTGTCTTTCACACTGCTGATTCCATCCACCAGAAAGGCTGCAGGAAAAGGAATCCTTGCACTTTAAACTGCTGCCTTTTGTTAGTATCCCTGTAGGTAAGTCCCTGGAGCTCTGCTGCATTGCATGGGCTGCTAGAAAAGCTTTAGTTCCAACAGTGTGCGATGGAGTCTGTTTTCCCTCTTTTATACATATATACCGCTTATTTGATGTGCCAGACTTACAGGGCGTGAGTCACCCTTCCTATTCAAGTATGGAGCGCCTCCTCTGGGCCCCCATCTAGATGTGCAGCATTTATGGACACAGCTCTGGGGCCTCACTGCCTGTGTTCACATTAGAATGCTCTGCTCTGGGGCCTTGGACCCAGTCCTCATTCTCTCTTCATTTGCAGGCTGGTAAGTGTACCTTAGGGTACTGGTAGTAATAAAATGAGTGACTATAGGTAAAACACTTAGGAACAGTGCCTGGTACATAGTATGTACCCAATGTGTGCATGCTAAGTCGCTTCAGTTGTGTCTGACTCTGTGACACTATGGACTGTAGCTCACTAGGCCCTTCTGTCTGTGGAATTCTCCAGGCAAAAATACTGGAGTGAGTTGCCATGACCTCCAGGAGATCTTCCCAACCCAGGGATTGAAACCACATCTCTTTACATCTCCTACATTAGCAGGCAGATGGGTTCTTTACCACTAGAGCCACCTGAGGAGCCCAAGTATCTAATAAATGCTAACTATTATTGTGATTACTATTACCATCATCATTGCTGACAGTCCACTTCAGGGCTACACAGTAATTCAAGGAATTGATGGTTGAGAATATAGTGAACTGATACACATAATGCATGCTTACTTAGTTTTAGAGTATATATTATTAACAATGTTACAAGATTGTTTCCATATAGACCTTAGTCCCTAGAACTCTGCTGGTTATCTCCTGAAGATAAATTACAAAAAGTAGAAATGGTAATGTTGAAGAATAACAAACTTTAAAGTTTTGAGACCATAATGGCAGGTGTTTCCTCCAAAAAGATTTTTCTTAATTTATTCAGCTTCCAAGAAAGTATAAATTCCTAAGCCTCCATACCCTGGCCAACAATGGACATGAATACTTAAAAGCAAAAACCAAAAAACTGTGATAATCTCAGCAGTCAATTTGGGAAGCCAAAACCAGTTATCTCAAAACATTTTCACCAAATTGATAAGTAATGAAGATTACTCTCTTTTCATATGTTTCCTGGTCATCGCTGTTTCTTGTTTTGTAATAACATTCACTCACTTGGGGACAGTTAAGGCCTTTTCTTCCATATATGATATAAAGACTTATCTTCCTACCTTGTTATCTGTCTTTTAATTTTTTTGCTATAGGGAAATTTAAAATTTCTAGATGAAGACCTGCTCAACACTGCATTTGTTCTGGCTGGAGCTTCAAACATCACAACTTCAAGTCTTGGTCTCTGAATAACTCTGGTTTGGTTTGTTTTTTTGTTTTTGTTTTGTGTCTCTTTCCACCCCAACAATATGCTTGACACTCTTGGTCCAGAAAGACTTTGGAACTGGCCAGACACGTGCCTACTGTAGAACTTGAACAGGACCTGAACCTACATGAACCTCTTATTTTCATGTTGACAGTGACGATGATTCAGTCCCTCTCAGGGCAGTGAATCGAGTTACAGATGGAAAGTGCCCGTGTCTTTTTTTTGGAGTATAGTTGCTTTACAACGTTGTGATAGTTTCTGCTGTACAGGGCCTGTATGTCTTACAGTATGACTAAAATTTTTAAATTAAGTACCTGTAATGCTCTAATAAATTCGTGAATGGTATAACACAGAAAGGTACACAAACAGACACAGATACACACAAAGAAAGCTTTCAGGTCCTGGAAAAAAAGAATCTAGATCTTTTTGAATGAAAACAGCTAACACTCTTTTTCTGAGTTCAGCCTCAGTATGATTCTGTTAGACAAAATTACTCTTTAGGTATTCTTTTTACAAAGTCTGTGGGGTACCACTTAAAATAATTATTTTTAAAATTTTTTTAAAGTTTTGAGTCCCTAGAACATTGGACAAATAATATTAGAATTCTCTCAGAATTACTCTGAGTAAAGATTGAATATGGGGAAAATGATTCTGTTGTGTAAAACTGTGAGAATCATCGAGACATTAAAGGTTGTGAATGAATACTTTTTTAAAAAGGAGGAGAGTGTATAATAGTTCATTGAAATAATATTAGATGACAAAAATTGAGTGCTATAATCTTAAGTGAAAAAAAGACAACTCAAAATTGTATCTATTATTGCAAGTCTAGTTATGAATGCACATGAAAAATAAACATAAAAAAACAAGTGATTTGTAGGCAGGGTAATAATATATGGACTTTCTCATTTTAAAAATTTCTATTCTCTTTTACACTATTAGTTGTGAAACAAAATGGTAATATACAAAAACTGGGGAAGGAAATTTTTAAAAAGTGAACCAAGAGAACATGGCACAGAAATGGTATTAAATGTCTGCTGTCATTCTTTACTCTCGGCAAGGAAGAGAAATAAGGCATCCACTGAGACAGGAAATTACCTGTTAAGTGACAGAAGTAAAAAATTCAACTCACCTGGAACTTCATCATCTTCTTGTCCTTTTCCTGGGGAAAGGCAGAGACCTGAAGAGACACGAAACAAGAAAGAAGCCATGAGAGAGGGGGCAACGCATCTCTGTGCAAATCAGAAAAAGGTGTCCCTTCTCCTGGGTAGATGCAGCCACACACACCTTCACAGGCAGGGTGTGGGCTGGGGTCTAACCATCCCTAGGCTAACCCAGCAGGATGCCCACAAGTGAGGGGCAGTCTGCTCCACCACACCCGGAAGCACTCACACAGCTCGAGCCTCCCCAGATACGCTCTGTGAACCTGGGGAACATGGAAAAGGAGACACAGTTAAGTGGAAGAGAGGTGCTTGTTAAAAGTACCTCTGGGGACAGTTAGCTTTTAAAACCTCTAATTGCTATATATTTGCTGCACATTTGCTCTATATGCCTTGTGTGCGTGCTAAGTCGTGTCTGATTCCTTGTGAGCCAATGGACTGTAGCCTGCTAGGCTCCTCTGTCCATGGGATTTTCCAGGCAAGAATACTGGAAATATTGGTTGCCATTTCCTTCTCCAGGGGATCTACCCAACCCAGGGATCAAACCCACATCTCTTGCGTCTCCTGCTTTGGCAGGCGGATTCTTTACCACTGCACCACCTGGGAATTGCTCTATATTGGCACTGTTAAAGATTTGCTATAGATTTTTTAACCATGGTTAAATTAATTAATTATGGTTAATTAATTAACCATAATTAATTAACTCTCTAGGCTTACTTCTGCAAGCTGCAACATGCGGATTGTAATAGTACAAATACCATAAGATTGCTGTTAGGATACATGGGTGAGTAGTGGAAAACTGTTTTAACTACACCAGTGTTTTCTATTAATATCTGGTAGCTTCAGAGAAGCAGGTACTATTCTGCAATATAAAACAGTCCTTGCAAAGGGGGGTTGTAAGAAATCTGGGCAGCAGACATTATGGCTTTTCACTGAATAATTCGTTGCCCTGATAACATTGCGGGTGGCCAAAAGGTTCATTTGGGTTTTCCATACCATATTAGGCAAGACCAAAAGAACTTTTCCACCAACCCAATAACGTTCATTTAGACTTTGAGACCACCCTTCTGAGAAGTTTAATGCCTGGTGAATATTCCCCCTGAAGCCGGAGGAGATTCCAGTGGTACAGCCCTCTTCCCATGTGGATATGATAAAGATTATAGAAGCCCATGATGATACCGTATCTATGTGGAGCACTGGCTCTGTGCTTGACCCATGGGAGGATCTGGAAACCACGAGTTTGATTTCTTGGGTTCTTCCTCAAGGTTATTTACCATTCTCAACAGTCATTTACCGTTATTTATCTTCTTTACTATTCCCAAGCAACTTCCAAGTCATCTGTGGAAGAAAAAGAACTCAAAAGAAGGGGGAGGGGGCTAATCACAGGCTTTGTGGCCACACAATGTCTCTGTGGAATATGGTTCTTTTTGTTCCTTTTACAACCTTTAAATGTAAAAACCATTCTCAGCTGGGGAGGGAAAGGAGCTTTACAAAAATAAGCCATGGGCAGTAGCTTGCCCGCCTGCATCCTCCACCCTCTGAGGTTTTTTTCTTTTAAGTCTTTATTGAATTTGCTACAATACTGCTTCCGTTTTGTGTTTTCTTGGCCCAGGAGGCACATGGGATCTTAGTTCCTCCACCAGGGATTGAACCCGCACCCCCTGCATTGGAAGGGGAGTCTTAACACTGGACGGCCAGGCAAGTCCTGGCCTTCTTAGCTTTTAACACTCAGCTGCTCCAGGATACCTTTTAACAAGTAACTGACTGCAGTCTTATAAATTCCTAAAACCCACTTGGCCAATCTAATAAAAGCAATGCTTTGTCCAATTAGGTGATGAGGCCGGGCGGAAGGGGTATCAGTCCCTGGGTTGGGAAACTCCCCTGGAGGAGGGCATGGCAACCCACTCCAGTATTCTTGCCTGGAGAATCCCATAGACAGAGGAGGCTGATGGGCTACAGTCCATAGGGTTGCAAAGAGTCCAACAGGACTGAGCATGTATGTAGCAAAGTAAATTTTTGCAAGTTAATTAACCCCTCAATGCCTCTGTTTCTTCATCTGTAAAATGTAAATAAAAACAGGAAGGATTCTGTAGAGGTCCAGCGGTTAGGAATCCCTGCTCTCACTGTCCAGGGTGCTGGTTCAATCCCTTGTTGAGGAACTAAGATGCCATGGGCAGCACAACGTGGCCCAAAATAAATTTTTTTAATGGCGATAAAAATAGGTTTATCATGAAGAATATATGAGTTAATGCATCAAAGCATTAGAAAGCCAGTGAGGTTCATAATAAGCACACAATAAAGATTAGCTATTATTAGTGTCATCCTCATTGTCACCATGAAATATACAGAAGCCACACATTAGGCCCAGTTTGTTTCTAAGTATATTTATTTTAGGTAGTAATTATCGGTAGGTGTATATCACCTTTTGAACATTCCTAAAAAGCTGGTGGCTTCAGCCTCCCAACAAAACTGACTGCAATATGAAATGTGTATGGAAGTAAACTCATTTCAGTGACAACTAACTTTGAGTCACAAGTAGTGCCAAGTGACTTTATCAATTTCCACTGCTGTCGAAAGTTAAAACAAGGAATATCTTCATTCCTGCACAATTTTTTTAGTGTGATGTGATGGCCAAAACTCACAGGATTTACACTAAAAGTAATTCTACTGTATGTAGGCTAAACAATAAATGTTAAAAAATTGAATGAAGCTGTTCAGCAAGCACTTGTCCAACCTTAAATAAAGATCACCTGGGGTTCCTATTAAAAGGAAGCACCTTGGTCCCACCCCTACCTACAAAATTCTAACTAAATTGGTATGAAACTGGCTCCGAGGACTTGCCTCTATATAGAGCTCCAAGGCGATAATGGTGCTTGAAAGACGCCAGGGAAAAACAATGCATTGCCTACAAGGGTACAGTGATTCAAACGGTTCCAGATTTTTCATTAGAAATCACGAGGCCAGCCAGAAGGAAGTAGCATAATACTTTTAAAGGGGTGAAAGAAAACAACTGTCAAAGCAGAGTTGTAAACTAAAGACAACAGTTTAGAAAGATATTTAGGGATGAAGTTTCATGAAAATGTTCTCAGATCAACTCAGAATTCATAGAGAGCCTACGTGGCTTAAAAGGATTGGTAAAGGAAAACTTTCAAAGGCAACAAGGGGAAAAAAAAATTGTATCATCAGGAAGGAGTCACAGAACAGTAAATATCTGGGAAAACATGATAGATGACTTATCTCTTGAGTTCTTTAAAATATATTTTGCCATTGGAAGCAAAAATTATAACACTGACAGGGTTTTCAAAGTATATATTGGGTTGGCCAAAAAGTTTGTTCTGATTTGTCTGTAAGAGTTTTTTATATGACAACTAGAACATAAACATAATGCATTATTTTTTCTCTGGATAATGCTTTTCAGTTTCTTTCTTTGTCTTTAGTTTTGAGTTTATCCTGTTTTGGATGTGCTCAACTTCTTAAAAGAAAACCTCTAGGTTACACTTAAGATGCTAGAGAAGCAAAATAAACCCAAGTCAAGCAAAAGAAAGGAAAAAATAAAGGTAAATGCAGAAATCAATGAAACTGAAAACAGATGTATAATAGAGCCAAGTCAATGAAACCAAAAATATTTTTGTTTCCTTATTGTAACAAAAACTCTAGCAAGAATGGCAAAGAATAAAACAGATTTAAAAGTTACCAATATTAGGAATGAAAGAGTACATATCATGACTTCTAGAAGAAAACACAGGAGAAGGCAATGACACCCCATTCCAGTACTCTTGCCTGGAAAATCCCATGGATGGGGGGGCCTGGTAGGCTGCAGTTCATGGGGTCACAAAGAGTTGGACACGACTGAAGCAACTTAGCAGCAGCAGCAGCAGAAAACATAAGAGAAACTCTTCCTGACTTTGAGTTAGGCGGAGTTCTTAGACATGAAAAGCACAACTCATAAAACACTGATAAATCAGACTTCATCAAAATTAAAACTTTTGCTCTGTAAAATACACTGTTCAGAGGATGAAAAGACAAGCTGGTCTGAGAAAAAATATATACAAATGACATCTGACAAAGAACTTATATTTAGAATACATGAATAACTCTCAAACATCAATAATAAGGAAAATACAACTCAGTTACTCAATTTAAAACTTAGCAAAACATATAAACATTTTAGTAAATAAGATAAAGAAGCTGAAGAAAAGATGTATCTGCTGTACATTATTAGTCATTACGGAAATGTAAATTAAAGTCACAATAAGGTAACAACACAGGTCTATCATAATAAAGTTTTTTAAAAAATCAACAGAAAATACTAAGTGCCGACAAGGATGTGAAGCACCTGGAACTCTCATATATCATTAATGGGAATGCAAAACAGCAGATATCCTGGAGAACAGTTCGGCTGCTTCTTACAAAGTTACACATACATTTTCTATATGACCCACCAATCCCATTCCTGGTTATAAATTCTAGAGAAATAAGCAAATAAAACAAAACGAAAGCTTGTACACAAGTGTTTATAACAGCTTACTCGTAACTGCCAAAAGCTGAGTAGCTCAGCTGGTAAAAAATCCACCTGCAATGCAGGAGACCTCGTTTCAATTCCTGGGTCAGAAGTTCCCCTGGAGAAGGGACAGGCTACCCGCAACAGTATTCTTGGGCTTCCCTGGTGGCTCAGACAGTAAAGAATCCACCTGCAATACGGGAGACCTGGGTTTGATCCCTGGGTTGGGAAGATTTCCTGGAGAAGGGCATGGCAACCCACTCCAGTATTCTTGCCTGGAGAATCCCCATGGACAGAGAGGCCTGGCGGGCTACAGTCAACGGGGTCACAAAAAGTCAGACATGACTGAGCAACTAAGCACAGCACAAAAACATTCCAAATATTCTTCAACAGGTGAATAAACTAGTGTAACCATAAACGTAATATTAACCAGCAACAAAAACAAAGCACTGATACACACAACAACTTGGATGAATGTAAGAGGCATTACGCTGGGAATGGTTCTTAGAACTCTCTGAGATGCTGTTCCTGGGTTATAACCCTCAATTTGGCACAAATAAAGAATTTTCCATTAAAAAAAAAGGCATTATCTGAGTGAAAGATACCAACCTTAAAGGGTTACACATGGTACTAGTTCATTTAAGTGGCATTCTCAAAAAAGATGAAACTATAGGGTTATAGTCGTTTCCAGTGCTTATAGACACAGTGAGGGGTAATTATAAAGGAAAAATAGAAGAATTTTTTTGGGGTGATGGCACTGCTCTGTAGTTGATGATGGGGGTGATTATACAAATCTATACCTGTGGCATAATTAACAGAATTGTACCCCTGAAAGGGAAAAATAGTCAACTTTACTGTATGATGACTGTTTTTAAAAAAACCTGCCTCTCATCGTAAAATGAGGGTAACTGTTGAGACATAAGGTAATATCTGTAAGTCACTGGAAACACTACCTGTCATAAAACACTATCTAGGAATGTTTGCTACCATCATTTTGCTTGTTTTATATCATGAAAAGAATTGTTCAGAAACATTTCAATAATCTGAAATAAATGGTAGACTCTATAACTTGCCAATATTAAAGGCGATTAAGGAGTATCCCCATGGGTTATTTCTTTTCTGTTTCGTCACTTAATTCCAATTTCAGGAATTTTGCACTGCAAATCCTTGGTGCTGACAGTCTGTTGAGTGGCTACTCTAACTCTAAACCTTTGCCAATCTTGTCCTGTGTGCTGGGCACACACAAAAAAATATGACATAGTCCCAGGAACAGAAGAATTTTCAGTATACAAAGAGTGGTCCAATGGTTAAGACTCCGAGATTCCAATGCATGGGATCCGGGTTTGATCTCTGGTGGGAGGACTAAGGTCCCACACGCTGCGGGACAACTACCGAGCCTGTCCATTCTGGAGCCCGTGTGCCATAGCTAGAGAGAACCCCCGCCCCACAACAAAAGATCCCGCATGCTGCAATGAAGATCCTGAGTACCACTACTAAGACCCAATGCAGCCAAATAAACAAATATTAAAAAAAAAAAAAACAAAAACAAAGAGCCCTAAGACATAGGTAAGTCAAAATGCACAGAAGAAAACAAATGTCATCACCATCACTCTCCAAAGTGCAATGCTCTTATGCCCCTCGATTTCTCAAAAGAGTGTCATTTTCCAAGCTGCAAAAACAAAAACCTTAAAGTAGCTGCTAACATCTCCCTTTCTTGGTCTTGCATATGTCATAATCAATTTTTGGCAGTTATAATCATAAATCGATCACTATTGTACTGACTCAGTGTTGGAGACTTGCTTTAAAATACTGAACAACAACAACAAAAAAAATTGGGCCGGAGAATGTGTTGATACAAGACTGACAAATGGTAACAAGGGTTGAATTTGGGTGATGGTTCTCCAGGGGTTCATTATTTTATTCTTACTACATTTGGCTCTGCTTGTAAATTTCCATTGTAAAAATTTAATGGGGAAATAAAACCTATCATACCTATTTTGTAAAACTTAAGTAAAAATCCAAAAATAAATCTGCAGGGCAGGAAAACATTAAAATATTACTATTATTATATCTATATCCTGTACTACATCCTTATACTCCATGTATTTTCTTAATTCTCTGTAATATGCAAGCATTATTTTATAATCAAAATATGAGCTATAATATTATTTCAAATAAAACACAAATAAACTGCAGATGACTGAAAAAGTATCATGAAAAACTCAAAACTTTCATGGCCCCCTACAAAAATCCAAACATGCCTCCTCAATGTGACACTAAACACATTAAGAACCAAAGCAGCATATTGAAACTTGTTGCTGTTCAGTTGCTCAGTCAACTCTTTGCGATCCCATGGGCTGCAGCATGCCAGACTTCCCTGTCCTTCATTATCTTCTGAAATTTGCTCAAACTCATGTCCATTGAGTCGATGATGCCATCCAACCATCTCATCCTCTGTCATCCCCTTCTCCTCCTGTCCTCAATCTTTCCCAGCATCAGGGTCTTGAAACTACCTATATTCTAATCCCAACTAAGCCTCTCACTGCGTGGTCTAGAATAAACACCTCATGCTCAGGACTTCCCTCATAGTCCGGGGCTAAGGCTCCCTGCTTCCAACACAGGGCCAAGGATTCAATCCCTGATTAGGGACCTAAATCCCACATGCCACAACTAAGACCCAGCACAGCCAAATTAACTAAATTACTTAATACTCTTTGTGTCTGTTTCCCCATCTTTAACATGAGAATAACAGTATCCCCTCTTGTAAGGATTAACTACTTTCATTCATATAAAACTCTGAGAATAATGTTTAAATACTGTCATTATTAGCTTCCCAGGTGGCTCAGTGGTAAAAAATCCCCCTGCTAATGCAGAAGCCACAAGAGACAGGGTTTCGATCCTTGGGTCGGGAAGATCCCCTGGAGGAGGAAATGGCAACCCACTCCAATATTCTTGCCTGAAAAATTCCATGGACAGAGCAGACTGGCAGGCTACAGGCTTTGGAGTCGCAAAGAGTCAGACACGACCAAGCATGCAAGTACAGGCTGTAATTATTAACTATGCCCAAGCACTCCCCCATCCCTTTTAGTATTTATTTAACAAATATCAGGGCATCTTTGTAGCAGAAGAATTTGTCCATGAGTGACATGAATGTCTTCTCCCTTGCAAAGAGATGACATAAGAGGAAGAAGGATGTTAAGTCCCACTCAGGTGAGGCTCTACTGTCTGGGGCCAAAGGATCATTCTCTTCTCACTGCAGCCTTTTTAAAGAAGTCGAGGCATGAAGCAGAAAGGAAGCTGAGAGAAACCAGAACTCCATCAACATTCCCCTATAAATCTCAGTGCACATCTCAGACTACGGTCAGAAGTGACCCTCTCCAAAAATTTAAATTTAAAAATCATTAGGAATCCAGGTACAGCCCTGACTCCTTCAGGGATCAGAGAAGGGCCAGGAACACTGCAGCAAGAGCTCTGACCCCAACCCGGGTACACAGAAGCCTTTAGGGAACCAAACACCTCTCGGGAAATTAAAAAATACTAGTAACAAGAGACCTTGTGATTTTTAACCACAGGTTAGCCTCTGTTCTAAGTCTTTTCCTATACATTCTCATTTAACTCTCAAACTACTCCTATTAGGTTGACACTGCGGCTTCCCATATGGCTCAGTGGTGCCTCAGTGGTAAAGAATCCGCCTGCCAAGGCAGGAATCGCAAGAGACGCGGGTTAGATCCCAGGGTCGGGAAGATCCCCTGGAGGACAGCACGGCAATCCACTCCAGTATTCTCACCTGGAAAACTCCATGGACAAGGGAGGCTGGCGGGCTGTAGTTCATGGGGTCGCAAAGAGTTGGACACGACTGAGCCCACATACACAGGCAGACACGAATACCAACTTTAAAGAAGAGGAAACAGAGGCAGAGACGTTAAGATTCTCGTGGAATATACTGTTAGGAAGCGTCATCACGGGCTGGTGGTCAAGAAGCGGGTTGGGAAAGTACAGAACCCAGGAGACAAACCAAACCCAGCGACACAGGGCTCTGGCCGCGTCCCCTAAACGGGGGATACACCGACAGTCCCGCGCTCCAGGAGGCTTATTCAAAGGGAGCGCCATCCCCGCTGCGCTGCAGGCGGTTCCTTCCACCAGACCGAGGGCCAGGTCGCTACTGGCCCACAACAAAGCGAAGACAGGTCAGCGTGGACGCGAAGAGAAGGGACCGGCAAACGGAGGGCTCACCTTTCCGAGAGGAACGAAGGCCGCGGCCTCGCGTACCTGAGCCGGAAGTGACTCTGCCTACAGAGACCTCCCGGACTACGCTTCCCAGAATTCCCGACAGGAGCACGGACACAACCACCGCCTGGAGCGGAAGTTATTCAACGACGGTATTCCCGTACTACACTGACCAGAATTTCCAGGCACGTCCTAGCCTTCGAAAGGGCTGGTTGGTATACTGAGCTTGTGGATTGTATTTTCACAGCATCCCCGCTCGGAACGAATTTCGTAACCCCGCCTCCCTGGAGCCGAAACGTTTCCAAACCTAGAGCGCTCTACTACACAATTCTGTATTTTCTCCAGCAGACAATGCATTAACATCGCCTTTTCAGAGCGTAATTGTCTCTGGGATTAGTAAGAATTCAGTATTTTCTTTATGCTTTTTATAGTCTCTTAATTATCGACAACGTGTAAACTCATAAGGGATTTAAACCTGATCACCTTGGCTTCAGACTGGTTTTCTGAGGCCAAAAGGATTATTTTTGCAGTCTGATCCTGGTCAGAACTTAACAGTGCATCCTGCCTTCTGTGTCAGCCTTGGTTGCTTCCTGAGAAGGGGTGACTTTCTCACCCCTGCCCTCCTCCCCCTCCACCCCATGGAGGTGGTATACCAGGGTGGATAGCCCTGTACCCTCTTCTAAAGTCACTTTCAAGACTAAAAACTTTGGGTACATATGATTGATGACCCCTGTATCAGTCCTGAGAAAGGAACTAGCCTGTTGAGAGTCAGGGAGAGAAAGCTCAGTAATGCCAGGAAGAAGGGCTGACCAGGGAGCGCCTGGAAACGTCGGAGACAATCAGCACATTCCTGACTCTTGTCTGTTTTGGATGTTGCTTGTTTCAGAAACAGAATTAGGTAAGCAAAACTGCCAGATATAACTGCGATGCAGCAGAATGAAGCCATACCCATGCCTCCAACCTGTTTAAAGAACTGTTTTGTAGCAGTTTGACTGGTGTGGATTTTTTTTTTAATTTGTTTTGACGTTTGAAGTGGAGCTAATGTAAGAGTATTCAGAATTGAAGACTGTCAGTCCTATTTGAATCCTGGGGTTGGGGAAGATACCCTCTTGGCTTTGAATGGGTAAGTTATTGGTGATGGAAATGAGAAATGGAGCAAGATATACTTACATGTAGTAAGTTGCTTAAGAAAGTCTCATCTATTGGCAGATAAGTTATTGCTAATCAAAGACAGTTTTGGCAGGGGAGTTTGTAATCCCTTCTGTGTTTACCCGTTGCCACTGGAGAATTCTGAGGCCAGGATAACTGTGTTCAGGGCTCAGCAGGAATACCTCTGGGAAAGGCGTCTCTTTTTAGTCCTCTTGGTGTCTCGGTTACCCTCTGCTGTGCTTGACTTTCACTGCTTGATTTTATACCAGCATCTGAGGGTTCTATTTATCCTGAAATTTTTGAGTATGGTGCCAGTGCTCCTCACTGTCTACAAAGAAGACTGTGGCGGAGTAGTTAAGCGACACTTTTGAAAGGTGGCTGTTGGTTGGGGCATAAAACTGATGACCTTGGCATACTTTGGCAGCAGCTAGACCAGTCCTTCAGCAAAGATACTGGAAACGGAAATAGGACCATATCATACCTCCCTGTGGCAGTGGAGACAGAGCTGCAGAAGAGAACATACAAACCAACCAGTGTTCTAACCTGGTCCCTGGACCTCTGGAGAACCCAGAGCCTCCTAGGTTATTTCCAAAAGCTCTGTGGACATGTTTGGGTTTTTCTCTGGAGACAAGCGTCCCCGACTTAGAGAGAGGAGCTACTGACTCACTGGGGATTAGGAACCGCTATGCTGGTTCAGCCTCATCTTTGACAGGAAAAGGAAACTTAATGCCCAGGGTCCCACAGAGTCCAAGATTCAGCAGAGGGCCTTGGATTCCGGTGGTCCAGTCATCTCCTCCATCCATTCACACCATCCTGCTCTCCTCACCTCTCATGACACATCAGAGTCATATGCTGGGCCCAAGCCTAGTTTCTATCTTGATCAAATTTTAGGATAAGTGAGTTAGGTAACAACTCTTCACTCAATAAAATCATCACTGTTTGCAAAAAAAAAAAAAAAATTATCTACAATGTTTCATTATTCAGTTATCCAACCATTATTTCAGTAAAGTATCAACTTACTATTACTTGAAATAAAATACAATAAAAAGCTGACGATGCCTGAGAAAGCTCACTGAAACACAATCATTTACATAGCTTTCTTGGTCTTTTACAAACTATTCCTTCCAGACTAGACAACAAACAAATCAAAATGAGGTGGGGGACTGCAAATAGCTTGGTTCAATTCCCAACTCAGATTCTTAATAGTTGGATGACCTCAGCTAGGAAAATTTTGCTCTGAGTCTCAATGTCCTCTTTAAATGGGCAGATAACCCACCTCCCTGGGCTTTTGTGAGAATTAAGTGTGGTGATTTGTATCAAGCCCTTAAAATGGCTATTATCAGTATTATTTATGCCCAAGTATTCCTCCTACCCACTCCTATTTTATTCAACAAATATTTAAACATGTAGCAGAATGTGTAATAATTATTAAAAAAAGAAACTTCTCCACTGAGAAGAGAGATGATATGGCAAAAAGAAGGATGCTAAATCCTACTCAGGCTAAGGTTCTGCTGCTAGGACCTGGAGTCATTCAATTCTCCTTCCTACAGCCCTCTTCAAGTTAGGGCTAAGAAAGGAAAGGAAGCAGGGAGAAATCAGAACTCTGTCTCCCTTGTGCACACACTCTATCCTGGAGACACATACACACATACCAACTCCACTTTTGAGACAGAAAATGAATCCAGAAGGAATCAAGGAATAGCCCAGATTCCTGCAGGGATCAGAGGGCTAGTAGTACTGCAGGTGGAAATCTGATCTCTTCCTGGACTCATACAAGTTTTCAGGTAACTGAACATCTGGAATCAAGATTGCTAGGAGAAGTATCAATAACCTCAGATATGCAGATGACACCACCCTTTATGGCAGAAAGTGAAGAGGAACTAAAGAGCCTCTTGATGAAAGTGAAAGAGGAGAATGAAAAAGCTGGCTTAAAACTCAACATTCAAAAAACTAAGATCATAGCATCCAGTCCCAACACTTCATGGCAAATAGATGGGGAAACAATGGAAACAGTGAGAGACTATTTTCTTGGGCTCCAAAATCACAGCAGATGGTGATTGCAACCATAAAATTAAAAGATGCTTGTTCTTTGGAAGAAAAGCTATGATCAACCTTGACAGCATATTAAAAAGCAGAGACATTACTTTGCTTATAAAGGTCCATCTAGTCAAAGCTATGGTTTTTCCAGTAGTCATGTATGGATGTGAGAGGTGGACCATAAAGAAAGCTGAGCACCGAAGAATTGATGCTTTTGAACTGTGGTGTTGGAGAAGATTCTTGAGAGTCCCTTGGACTGCAAGGAAATCCAACCAGTCCATCCTAAAGGAAATCAGTCCTGAATATTCATTGGAAGGACTGATGCTGAAGTTTCAATACGTTGGCCACCTGATACGAAGATCTGACTCACTGGAAAAAACCCTGATGCAGGGAAAGATTGAAGGCAGGAGGAGAAGGGGATGACAGAGGATGAGATGATTGGATGGCATCACTGACTCTATGGTCATGTTGGAGCAAGCTCCAGGAGTTGGTGATGGACAGGGGAGCCTGGCGTGCTGCAGTCCATGGGTTCACAAAGAGTTGGACACGACTGAGTGACTGAACTAAACTGAACATTCCTCAGGAAATACATTAACTAAAGAAATCTTTCAACCTTTTATTTGTGACTATCTCATTTAACTCTCCAAACAATTTTACTAGGTAGGTAATGTCATGCCCCTTATTTTACAGAAAATGAATCCCACCTCTTTTAGGTTGTCACAGAGCACCAGGTTGAGTTCCCTGTGTACCCACAATTCTTGATTATGCTCCTAGAATTCCCCAGGAGATAATGGTCACACCATGCCCCTCTGCAGAGGCAGTTGGCTACCTACACAGAGCTGTTGGACTACACTTCCCAGAACCCCCATGTCATTGCCTTCCTAGGACAGAAGGTCAGCTACTACCCTTAGAGACTGGATTACATTTCATAGGATTCCAGAGCACAGTCAAGCAACTTGATTAAACATGTTCACTTATTGGATAATCAATCTAAGTTTTCATATATTTACTTGCTATTGCAATTGCTTCTTTTAAAAACTTGCCTATTCATATCCTTTGTAGTCATATCCATATTCCTATTGGGGTTTCGTTATCTTAAGATTCATGTTAAGGATTTTAATCCATTTTCTAGTATATATGCCAGTATATGTCAAATAGGTCAATATTTTCAGCCCAGTTGACTGTCTTTTACGTATGCTGCTTTTTTAACATAGGGAAATTAAAATTGTTTCATACATAATTGATTATTGTTGGCTGGAGCTTTGTGCATCCATAAGGAGCAGCTTTTTCTGTGCGCCATTACTATTCCACGTGTTTTAAAATTATTAACTTCATTTAACTTCCACAATCCCACCGAGTAAGTACTATATAATTATACCCCAGCGACTGATTCAGAGATTAACTTGCCCAAAGTTATAACACTAGGAAATGGCCGTGCTGATTGCGAATCAAGGAGAGGCTGGGGGAATACAGAACCCAGAAGTGAAGTGAAATGAAATGAAAGAGTTAATCACTCGGTCGTGTCTGACTCTTTGCAACCCCACGAACTGCAGCCCACCAGGCTTCTCTGTCCATGGGATTCTCTAGGCAAGAATACTGCAGAGGATTGCCATTCTCTTCTCCAGGGGATCGAACCATGGTCTCCTGCATTGCAGGCAGATTCTTTACTTTTGAGCTACAGGGAAGTCCAAAATTTTGTTAGTGGTCACTAGTATATAGTGCGTGCTCAGTCGCTTCAATCATGTCCGACTCTGTGCAACTGCATGGACTGTAGTCTGCCAGGCTCCTCAGTCCATGAAATTTTCCAGGCAAGAATACTGGAGTGGGTTACCATGCCCTCCTCCAGGAGATCTTCCCGACCCAGGTATACAACCCGTGTCTCTCCTGGGTCTCCTGCACTGCAGGCGGGTTCACCGGGGAAGCCCATCCATCAAAAAAGCCATGTATTATACCAGACCGCTCCCAACCAACTGCTCTGCAAATGCTAGGATTTTCTGCCGAGAAGGAAACGCAAATGCTTCTAACCCTTGTCACCCACCGACCATCGCTTTCCTTCCGGGACCACTGTTGGCCCCTTGCCTAGACTGAGGAAGCGCGGAGCTGTTACTGGGACTCAAGTCACCACTGCACAAAGGGAGTGATGGCCGCAACCTCCCGTGAAACGGAAGTTCTTGCGAGTCACTTCGCAGGTTCCGGAGACTCTCCGAGAGGGCAACACCCCGCACTCCTGAATAGGAAGTGGTGTTGATTGCACAAAACTTCTGGACTACAGTTCCCAGAAATCCCAAAGGGGTATAGGACTACAGCCCTGCCTGTCTCGGGTGGAACTGCTTACGACTACACCTCCCAGAATCCTCTGCATGGTAGTGCTTCCGCCTTCCCTCCACTATTTCTTTTGGTTAAACTCAACCTGAGTCATTTAAGCACGGTTAGCATTTGGCCTTTTTCTTTTTTGTAATTTTTTTTTTCAAGAAGAAAAGTAGAACGTGGGGATTTAAAGGAAATATAGATATTTAGGGGGAAAAAAGAGAAGCTTCTCACATGTAAAGAAAATGAACACATTTTAGCAAGAAAGCTATGCCTATGACAAGAAGACTTCCTCTGTGCTGCAGTGGACGTCGACCTTAAGGAACGTGGAATCTCCGACTTGGTTTGACTCCACTGTCTCTTTATATATGCCTGTATTCATCTACTTCTTACTTTGCTGTCTAGCCTATACTATTTACTCCAAGATGCCAAGCACAAGGAGTTCCAAGCACAGGCCATAAGACAAACTGCCTCCTTGTTTCTGACAAATGAGAAGAGCTGCATGGGCAAAGAACTGGAGAAAATACTGTAATAGGGAAAAAGCCTCTTTCCTTGGAATTTTTTAAGTTCAAACTCAAGCTTTCCTTTGACTACTCCTATATTGTTCTTTTTGATACCATATATTTGCTATGAATATTTCTTTTCTACCAATCTTTTTAGACAAGGTGAGGTCATTATTATTTAGGGCTGGGGGATAGGTAAGTTGATGTGGGAGATGGAGTCCATATAACTACAACAAGTGAAACTATAGGAAGTATGTACTTAGCACTTTCCTCTGGGCAGGAAATAATTTAAAAAGTGAAACTTCTAAAAATAGTACATAAGTATTGAGAATAGTAACATGAAGTACTAAATACATATAGGTTAAATTCAACACTTATCAACATTATGCCACACTGGCTTCATGTATCACTTTAAAATTTTGTTACTAAAGAATTTTAAGGGCTTCCCAGGGGGTGCAGTGGTAAAGAATCTGCCTGCCAATGCAGGAAACACAAGATACGAAGTTCGATCCCAGGGTCAGGAAGATCTCCTGGAGCAGGAAATGGCAACCCATTCCAGTATTCTTGCCTGGGAAATCCCATGGACAGAGGAGCCTGGCAGGCTACAGTCCATGGGGTTATGAAGAGTCAGACGCAACTAAGCACACTCATAAAGAATTTTAAAGCAGTCTTTAACACTATCATTTCCTTTCAAATATCATATTGCTTAAAAATAATAATATTTTACAGTTGGTTTACTCCAGTCAGTATCCAAATAGATGAATTCATTGTATTTGATTGCTATCTCACCTGAGGCTCATTTATTCTAAAACTATATCCTACACCATTTACAGCCACCACCATCTCTAATGTCCTTGAACTGCTGGAGAAACAAAGATGTCAAATTACGTGTCTGAATTCTGGATTTGTCTATTGGCTTCTCGTACTTTTTCCTCAAAACTAAATGTCCTATAAGTGGAATTTTTATTTAAAGGCTGTCTTAGATACAGGTTCTTTTTTTTTTTTTTCCTTTTGGCAAAAACATGTCATAGAAGGGAATTGAAATATTTGAACATGAAACATATTCTGTTCAAACAAAGCCAATGCAAAGCCTGGGCAAGTTTCTGAAGAGAAAAACCAAAATAAATAACAGCAAATATGTTAAAAACACCTAACTTAAAACAAGGAAACCATTACCACAAATCACATCTCATGATCCTCTATATTACAGATTCTATCTTTGTGAAAGAAAAGAGAATATTTGGTAATCTCAGTTTTGAAGTTTCACATATATTAAACAGGATAAGATAAAAGCAAAGATTTTTCAGATGAGGAAAATAATCTGGAGAAAACATTTCCTATGTTAGACATATCCCTACTTGTGTTAAATCCCCCAAACAAACCTTGCAACAACACTGAAAAGTGAAATGTAGAGCAGTGGTGGAGGATTGGTCCCAGCGCCGCCCTGCATCCTGCTCTTGTCTATTTGGAACCAGTCTGTTGTTCCATGTCCAGTTCTAACTGTTGCTTCTTGACCTGAATACATATATCTTAGGAGGCAGGTCACGTGGTCTAGTATCCCTATCTCTTTAAGAATTTTCCACAGTTTGTTGTGATCCACACAGTCAAGGCTTTGGCATAGTCAATTAAGCAGTAGTAGATGTTTTTCTGGAACTCTCTTGCTTTTTTTTTGATGATCCAACAGACGTTGGCAATTTCCTCTACCTTTTCTAAATTCAGCTCGAACATCTGAAAGTTCACAGTTCACGTACTGTTGAAGCCTGGCTTGGAGAATTTTGAGCATTACTTGGCTAGCGTGTGAGATGAGTGCAATTGTGTGGTAGTTTGAGCATTCTTTGGCATTGCCTTAAAATCTCAGTAGTGAAATACAATGTTTATTTCTCATTAAAAAAAAGTCCAACACAGATAGCCACTTTTCCCATCATTCCAGTTTGGAAGAAACAGCCTACAAGATCAGCGCAAGTAAAGAAAAGCCTAGAGGACATCACAAGATGCTTTTGCAAAGGCCAGTCCAAGAAGTAGCCTAAATCACTTCTGCTCACACTCCAGTGGTTAAAATGCAATCACATGGACCCATCCTTAACTGTAAGGCCTGCTGGGAAATGGAGTCCTTACTGTGTGCCAGAAAACAGAACCAGTAGGAATATGAATATATATCAGTGTCTCTGCCACACCCTTAAAATATCACTTCCATAGAGCTTCTTGACTGTATGAAGAATATAATGGATTTGAAAACCTGAGTATGGCCTAATTCTTACCATACTAATAACACAGCTTTCATTTCTTAGCACTATTTTGAATGTTCTTAGCAGAGAATACATTTCTAGAGGAGATTCTAAAAACAAACAAAAACAAAAGCAAAAACACCTACAGGTTTTGGCTGGACTGAAGTTCTTGCTGGCCCCATCCCAATTAGAATTTCCTTCCTGGGCACACCCATTAATGGAAATTTGACTTCAAACTACTGTCATTGCCACAAACAGCCCATTTGTCAAGAATCACTTTCTTGGCCTATGACAGCTGATGGGCGTTTCAAGGAAGGTGTTGAGATCCACAGTAGTTTCCTGGAATGCCCTTAAGAAACATGTGCTTTAGTGCTGCACGCTGACATCATGGGTGGCAGCGTCCCTGTCCTTTGCTCCTCCAGCCCTCCCAATGGCTGAATAAGTGTCTATCATCTGGAACACCTAGAGTGGCTTCTGTTTTCCTCTTTGAACCCAGACTGGCTACATTTATAATGTTTCCATCCTCTTGTTCAGTCTTGGCTGAGTAAGAAGGTCCAAGCTATATACTTCCTGAGCCTTGTCATGCTCATGACATGCATAGTCCATCTCATCCCTATGAACTCTCTAATGGGCAAGAAGATATGAGTTACAACTGACACCCTTCCCACACTCCTTACACTTCTAGGGCCTCTCTCCTCAGAGATGAACATGAAGATCTGAGTTCCAACTGAAGCTCTTCCCACAATTGTCGCATTTATATGGCTTCTCTTGGGTGTGATCTCTCTGATGTAAGTGAAAATAGGAGCAGTAACTGAAGCCCTTACCACACACTTGGCACGTGTAAGGCTTTTCTCCTGTGTGAACTCTCTGATGAGTGTGCAGAACTGAGCTGCAGGAGAAAGCCTTCCTGCACACATCACATTTGTAGGGTTTCTCCCCCACGTGCACTCTCTAGTGAATGTGCAGGTGTGTGCTTCGGCTGAAGCTCTTCCCACACTCGTCACACCTGTAAGGCTTCTCCCCCCGTGTGCAGCTTCTGGTGAACTTGGAGAACGGAGCTGGAACGGAAGCATTTGCCGCACTCGCTGCATTTGTAGGGTTTCTCCCCCGTGTGGACCCTCTGATGGACAAGAAGGTTGGAGCTCTGATCGAAGTCCTTCCCACACTCTGTGCACTTATACGGCCTTTTCCCACTGTGGACCCTCTGATGGATACACAGGAGCAACCCGAATCCAAACCCCTTTCCACACACATCACAGGGGTAGGGCATCTCCCCTGTGTGGACTCGGCGATGGTTGTAGAGAGAGGACTCACAACTGAAGCCTTTGCCACATTCCATGCATTTATAGGGCTTGTCTCCTGGAGGGCCATTGGGATTCCTAGGAAGGTCTGAGCTCTGTTTGCAGCCCTGAGCCCATTCTTGACCTTCACAAGTTTTCTCCCCTGAATGGGTTTTATCATGAACAGTACGTTCTGAGCTCTGGCTAAAGTCCCTTCCATACTGATGGTGTTTATAAGATTTTCCTCCCGTTTGAGCACTGTGATGAACATGAGCATCATCTGCGAAGCCCATTCCAGAGTTATTACATCTGAAAGTGTGCCACACTGCATGGACCACATGACCATTAGATTGGCTTTCTTCCAAGATTCTGGGGTAAGGACCTGTGTCAGGCTTTTCCAAGCTATGATGTCTTGATTTTCTAAATTAATGGCATTTATTACATGCTTTTCATTTTCAGAAATCTGAAGAGATGCTTCTGTCCATTCTTCACAGAGGGAAATGTCTCCTAAATACTAAGGACAATCTCCTTGAAGATTCATAATAACACAATCATGACTCACGGTCAATTCACTGATCCTTTGGTTCCAAATTTGCCAGAACTAGAGCACTTCTGGTGAGAGGTAACTCAAGCCTTTTTCCCGAAGGTTCAAAAGGTTGTTTTTAATCCTGTCTTCTATGAGGAGAAAGAGAATTTGGCTAAGCAAACAAGTAGATCATCTATCCAAAGGCTCTGAGGATATGAAGCTGGGTGGGATGAGAAGTTGCCACTGGATCCTAGTTGTGTATGAAACAATTAGAAACCTAGTCATTCTAATCTGTGAGCTGCCACTCAAAAATTACTGACTGCAGATGCATCAAAAGAAATACTGGAAACAACGTATAAAGGAAGAAATTCACCTCTCTGCTATTAGAGTAGTCCATAAAAAGACTTCAGTCATTTTGCTAATTTGTTTTTAAGTAATGGATTTGATATCCATGACCTCTAAAGCCTGTAGTTTTTCAGCAATATTTAAAAATAAATTTATCTAGAATAACTTTGCTTCCAAAATACACAAGCTTTTATACTTTTTAAGCACATATTCCCTGTAAGACAACTTTAAAACTTAATAAATCTCTGTGCGGGTACTTTTGTAAGAATTATGTACATCTGTGAGGCTTTAAAGGGAGATGCACTTTTGAACACTACATATTGAACCACACTGAAGTGGAATGCACCCTTTCTATACTTAAAATTTGTTGTTCACTGTGAATTCATTTTCAGCCTATTCTTGGTTATTGCTGTTTCTGACTGAAGGGGTGAGTATACATCAGAAAGAAGCATCATAGCTACTACACCATGTGACTATTTATTTATTACATGATATGAAGTTAGAAGAACAAAGATATGTAAAAAACAAAACAAAAAACCCCAAACGTAAGGGGAAGGCTCCCATATGATTCATGTAATATATATAATAATGGAGTTCTGGACATGGTGAGAGATATAAAGGATCACAGAGACCTTCCAGGATCCTGTAGAAGCTTGCAGAAACAAGCAACAAGTCCTCTCTCCTAACCAAGTCCTTTCCTTTATATCAACTATTAAGTGTGATAGAACTATCATGTATATTTGTGTACAACCTGCACAACTGTACACAGCAGGCCTACAGCTGCAGAGGATTGAAATGGGGATAATATTATGAAATATGAAATATCCTTTTTATTTTCCCTGACGTTCTCTGGGTTTGTGAAGAGACAAAATCCATCAAGACCCTGCAGTCCAATTCCCAACTTCTCCCCTTTGAGGTTATTGCAGAATCTCTAACAGCCATGGCTAGGAGAATGGGCAGCGTGGAACTGTTCACAGCCTGGCACCCAGGGAAGCAAGATTGTATGAAAGGTTACGAAATAGAGGGTTGAAGATGGTCACAACACCGTGGCACCCAAAAATAGGCTTCACAAAATGTCACAAATATCATCTGGACGCTGCTTCTAGTTTAAGGTAATTTTCTGATTCATTTTACTGAGTGACTTTGGTTCATAAGGTGGTGTCAGAGGAAACAGGAACAGGCTTAAAGCAGTAGTTTTCCAACTGTTTGGACTGTATCCATAGCAAGAAAAGCATTTACACTGTGACCCAGTACCTACACAGAGACACGGACCAGAAACTAAAATACTGTGATCAGTTGAGACTTACCTTACCAGGTGCGATGTACTCTGATAAATCCTTTTGTGTTCTAGTCCATGGATTTTTTTTGCTTTTTTAAAAACTGCTAGCTATGACATGGTCACTTGATTTCAGGATTCACCAGTGGGGTCAGTCCTGCACATTTAGGCCAAGGAGCCCTGTGTACAATCTACGGACATAGCAGTCATGTCACCTCGTTATTACAAGCATAGGGATGAGGGTCAGACTGGGAGGTTCAAATCCTAGTTCCTCTGACAAGCTGGGTGATCCTGGGCAAGTTACTCATCCACTCTGTGCCTCAATTGTTTGCTCTGTAGAAGGGGGACAATAAGAGCAACTATCTCATAAACTAAACTGAGATCATAGATACCTGTCTGTATACAGGGCTCTGAGAAATTGAAGCTAGGATAGATATTGATCAGCAAGAGAGCAAATAAGCAGACACTCATAGTGTACTAACTACCAACCAGATCCTAACTTGGTTCCTTTAATACCAGTTTGTCCAAAACATTGGTTAAAAAAAAAGAAAACTGAAAAAAAAAAAAACCCCGCATTGGTTTTATTCTAGAGGCAACCAAGGGACCAAGGCCTTGGTAATGTGTGAACTTCCTCAGTCTTGTTCTGGAAAATATGAGGGAACAGGAGCCTGAACCATGTGGTGAGATCAGCGTAGGCTTGCCAACTGCATGAGATGCCCACAGGCAGGGGGCACAGGGCAGGGGAAAGCTCCCTCACCCACCCACAACTCACAAGGGACCACCTGCTCACAGTTATCTGCTAAAACTCATTAACTGCAGGTTGTCATCTGCATGTGTACCTCTTAGGAGGTTTCCCTTTGTGCTCCAACTGGAATATTCTATCCAGTTTGAAGCTGATCACTTGAGAAAATGGGACCAGTGGTTTGATGCTTAATTATAGGGCTTGTTGTCCTCACCAACGGAGACCAGGTTCCTGAAGTTCTCCAGTATCACGTCTTGGTACAGGTTTATCTGGACAGAGTCCAAGAGTGCCAGCTCTTCCTTGGAGAAGACCATGGCCACGTCCTTGAAGGTCAAGGTTTCCTAAAACATCAAGCACATGCCATGTTCATCATTTGTACCAATGACTCCTGGAAGAAGAGATACATTGGAAGCTGCTGTACCAGTCATTGAGTTTTTATGTTTTTCCTCCAAATCCTCTTAGTTCCCTGACCAGGAATTGAACATGGGGCCATGGCTGTGAAAGCATGGAGTTCTAACCCCACCAAGGAATTCTCCAAACCCTTGCTTTTTTTTTTTTTTTTTTTTTAATATTTATGTATTTGGCTGCCTTTCAGCATGCTGGTTGCACCACAGCATGTAGGATCTTAGTTCCCAGACCAGGGATCGAACCCACGTCCCCTGCATTGCAAGGTGGATTCCTAACCAAAGGATCACCAGGGAAGTCCCTTACTCTTGAGTTCTGTACTTATCTCTCATGGACCAGGGACAAGCAGCTCATCGACTGGCACTGGCAAGCAAACTGAACTTGGGAGCAGCCCTAAACCGGACAGCCTGACATTTCTGAGCCTGTTTCTTAATTTCTCCAAACGGAATAATACCACTACCTCTCCCAGCTGTTATAAATAAGGTAAAGTGCCTACCACACAGAAGTCACTCAAAAATTGCTGACTCCCTTTTGGAAAATAGAGATACCCAGCTCCTCAGAATGGACATGGCATTTAAGAGAAAGAAAGGAAACTTCAGCTTACCTGGAATTTAATCATACTGTCTTCCTCTTAGAGAGAGCAGGAGCCAGAGAAACCAGAACTGCAAAGAAGAGAGAATCCATGAGACCGGGGGTTTAACAAGTTGTGAATGAATATTGGTTCCTTCTGGACTGGACAGTTTTCTCACACGTTCTTTTTTTTCCAAGATGTCTTTTCCTCTCGTCTTACTCTCACCAGACCAAATTCCCACCTCCTCAAGCCCCTCGCCCACCAATCCCATCCCAGACACCTGTATAACTCCTATCTCTTTCTTCAAGCTTTTGGGTCAAACTGCCACATTTTTTTTAACATTTATTTTTTTGGCTGTGCTGGGCCTTAGTTGTGGCACACGGGATCTTCAGTCTTGATTGCAGCATAGTTGTGGCATGTGGGAATCTAGTGCCCTGACAAGGAATCGAACCTGGGTCCCCTGTACTGGGAGCTTGGAGCTTTAGCTACTGACCACCGGGGAAATCCTGCCATTAGGTTTTCAACATAATGAATTTGAGGGGGACACAAACATTCAGACTACGGCAGGTACCACTTCTCCTATGACAGCATTATACTGCAGTGGCTTAATTGCCTTCTGCCTCTGTCTCTAAGCTCAGAGAGGACATGGACTGCATTCCCTCATGTAACACATATTTATTAAGTGCCTACTGGGTGCCAGGCAGTGATGTGGACACTGAAGATACCACAGTGATCAGTGCTATGGAGCAAAAAATTAAAACAGCAGGGAAGGGGGTCTGGGAGTGAAACAGGGTGTTCAGGAAATGTCTCACTGAGGTGATACTTAATGAAGTAAGCGAGTGGGCAATGCAAGTATGTGTACAGAGCATTCCAGACAGAGGAAATAGCAAGTGCAAAGACCTTGAGGTGGCAGCATGCACATGGCTCAAGTGGAGTGAGTGTGGGAATGAGCAAGAGGGAATGGGATGCAGGTAAAGGGAGCCAGGTGGTAGATGCTATAAGAACACTTGAAGGTTTGGGCTGCTAGTCTCATTAGTTAGAAGTAATGGGAGGATTCTGAACAGAGGAGTGACATGTTTTAACTTAGGTATTAACAGGATCATGCTAGCTGCTGTGATGAATGGACTGCCAATTGGGATTGACATATATACATATATATATATATATATATATACACACACACATACTATTGATGCTATGTATGAAATGAATAACTAGTGAGAACCTACTGTATAGCACAAGGAATGCTCAATGCTCTATGTTGACCTAAATGGGAAGGAAATCCAAAAAAGAGGGGATATATGTATAGCTGATTCAGGGCTTCCCTGTTGGTTCAGGCAGTAAAGAATCTGCCTTCTATGCAGGAGAGCCGGGTTCAATCCCTCAGTTGGGAAGACCCCCCGGAGGAGGGAATGGCTACCCACTCCAGTACCCTTGCCTGGAGAATTCCATGGATATAGGAGCCTGGTGGGCTACAGTCCATAGGGTCACAAAGAGCCAGACATGACTGAGCGACCAGCACACACACATACACACACACACAGCTGATTCATTTTGCTGTACAGTAGAAACTAACACAATGTTGTAAAGTAACTATACTCCAATAAAAGTTAATTTTAAACCCCCACAAAAACAGAATAGACATACACACAAAGAATGGACTACCAATGAATAAAATTGGTTTTACTTAACAACAACAAAAAAAGAATGGACTACCAATGGTAAGAAGGGGAGAAGGAAGACTAGTTAGGTGGTTTTCAGGAAATCCCAGTCAGAGATGACGGTGACTTGGATCAGGGAAGTGGAGGTGGAGGTAGTGAGAAATGGCAGGGATCAGGATTTATACCAATGATCTGGTCAACAGGATCTGTTGATGGTTTGGATGTGGGCAGAGAAAGAAAGACAGGAGAGGAAACTTCAGCCTCAGTTACTGCAAAGACGGAGTTGCCCTTGACAGAGATGGGGAAGTCCATGGGAGGGACAGGTTTTGTAAGGAGGATCAGAAGTTCAGTTTTGGGAATAATAGGTTTGAGATGTTGAAAAACACACCGATATTCACAGAGATAGAACTGAAAAATTGTCCCATTTACAAGGGACAAAAGATATAAATGACCAATGAATCAACTTCACTAACAAAGGAAGAAAACTACAGAATTTTATTGAAAGGCCTGAAGCTCTGACTGCACCTTGGAGCTCACAGGGACTCCCAGGGCATTGGGGTCTAGTCTGAGGGGGATTTCCAAGGTCTGGCCCCACATAATATGTGCAACTAAGAGGAAAACCCAACTTTCCTATGCTTCAGGCATTTCCTAGCTAGTCAACTGGAAAATTGTTCCCAAAATATTGTATTATGGAATTTTCTAACATATACAGAGGCAGACAGAATAGCACAGTGAACCCCCATGTACAAGTCACTTGGCTTAAACAATTATTAACATGTGGTCACTCTTGTTTCAACTACACCTCTACCCATTCCCCACATATTCACATACTATTTTCAAGCAATTCCGTGACACATTATTTTGTCCATACATATTTCAGTAAGTAGTGCTAAAAGATATGAAATCATCTTTAAAATGTTGATATTACACCTCAATAATTCCCTAATTTTATTAAATGTAGAGTCAGTGTTCAGATTTGTTGACTGCAGTTTAACAATTTACAATTTGCTATGTGTTTTATAATCCTCAAAGATAGCACTGTCTTCATACTGTATTTAGAGACATACTCCTGGCCCGGACACACAGAGAGGGATGTACAGTTTGAGTTGCCCCCCTATTTCCAGAGGCCAGAACTTCCGCCGCAAAGTCAAGAATGCCTCGCTGGAGTCAAGAGCTGCCACACCCCAAACGCAGAAGCCTTCAGAAACTAAGACTCCAAGAATGTAGGATGCTGAGCTGGAATCGCCCCTCAGCCAAAACGAAGAATGAACAGACCAAGCTGTCCTTCCTATCAGGGATGACCCAACTGCTTGGGTCAATTCCTTTCCCCATCAGGGAGGGAGAGTGTGTGGGTGTGTGTGTCGCTCAGTCCTGTCCGTGTCTGACTCTTTGCCACCCCATGGACTGCAGCCCGCCAGGCTCCTCTGTCCTCTCCAGGCAAGAATACTGGAGTGGGTTGCCATTCCCGTCTCCAGAGGACCTTCCTGACCCAGGAATCGAACCTGGGTCTCCCGCATTGCGGGCAGATTCTTTGCTGACTGAGCTACCAGGGAAACCCTCCGCGTGAGGGGCGCATGGCCCAAATCAGCATCTCCAAAACCTGAGGCCACGCCCCCTGCCCCCCTCCTGGGTTCAGAGATGCACGTGCTAAGACTGACACCAACCCTGACCCGGAGTGGCACATCCTACAAACCTGCAGGGGCACCACTTCGCAAACAAGCCCAAGCTTCCCACTCTGGATCCCATTCCAGGGAGGTCGGGCCGGAGCCCCTCACCACTCCACCTCGGCAAGGAAGTCCTCTTATCGGTCACTAGTCCCCGCTTCCATCGCCTCCCATTTCATTTCACAAGGTCGGGTTACAGTTTCACAACCCTCACCACCCCCCATACACAGTGACACCTCGGAAGGGGGCGCGGTCCGAGCCACACTCACCTCAGCGCCCCAAACAATGTCGCCCGCAGCATCCGTCCCGGACCATGGCGCATGCGCGAGGTAGCCTGTGGACTACAATCCCCAGAAGCCCCTGCGCGGCACTAGGGGCCGCGCCAGGTTGCTCGTGGTTCACGATGCTGCAGGGCCCACCTGGACTCTATCTTTATAAAATAATAACAACAATCACAGTAGCGATAAAATAACAGCGAAATGTTAATAATTTTTTTAAAATCTCTCTCTACCCAAGATAAAAAGGAAGAGTGAAGAGTCAATGTCTTACCACCTAAAAATAAGCACTTGTTATATTTTAGTGAAAATCTTTAAGGGTACTTATTCTGTAGACATATCCTTTAATTTTTGTTTGTTTTTGTTTCAATTGTTTATTAACTGACCAGGTTACCAAAATAATCCTGGTAGATACTTTAGTTCATCCTTCTAATAAGCCTGTTGATCTGGTCTTCCCTGTTGCCAGCATCTGCACCTTCTACAAAATGGGTGGTATTTTTCTTCACTCCACCTAGTGGAGAAGACAATTTAAAGGGCCACAGGAAGTTGTTTGCTTCTTTGAAACGTTTTCCAACGGTATAGATCTCATGAATCGGATCCTCCATGCAGACGATGCCATATTTCCCAAGAGATCGAGCAATCAATGCGTTGTCTGTCAGGGTAATTCGCTTCTTGTTGATTTTGCCATAACCACGCCTGTAGATCAATTCATTTACGGACCTCAGATTTGGGTACCCCCATGCAATGTATGGCTCCACAATTCTCAGCATGTTAATTGATGCCTTGTTGAGTTTCACAAAGGTGCCATTGAAGATCTGCCGGAGGCGAAGGAGCTGCAGCACCTTTCGAACCTTCAGGCTCACACCGTTGATACCTCTGATCCTGATGACAAATGCCAATTTGGGTTCCGCGGGTACACAGAAGTTGCCGGCTTTTCGTGCCATCCTAGCCATTCGAATTTCAGTTCTGTACGTCTGTCTGTATTTCTTGTGGTAATGCTTAGCTTTTTCATAGATAAGCTTCCTTCTTGCCTTTCGAAGCATCTTTTGGGCAAACCTCCCTCTTTCTCAGGCGCTTGATCTTAAGCTCTGCGAAATTCTTTTGCTTTTCTTAAGGGTTTCTGGCACAACAGGAACCTTCTTTTTCTTCTCTTCTGCTCCCCCCATGGTTCCAGCTGGGAAAGAGGCTACCCTTTACTTTTATAAACACACAACTTTTCAATTAAAACTTACTTCTCTTTTTTTCAGGGTTTGTTTCCATTTAAGGAGACTCTGGGAAATCTTCCACAGGAGATCTGACATAACTCTGTAATTTTCCCCTTAAGAGAAGCAGAAGGACGTATGAACTAATCAGTAGGTGCTGTCCTTTACCAGGGAATTTGGGGAGTTTGGGGTTCTCTTTAAAGAGATACATTTCAACAAATTATGAAAACATGGAAAGCTTTCACATTCTCTTTGAAGTCTCCCTTGTTGGGACTTAATGCTTTTTCTCATTTTAAGATTTCTATTAAACATCTTCATTTTTTGATGCCTTAAATTTGAATTGGGATTGAACTGGGCCGTAAAATTAAATAAGGATTATATTAGAGCCTATAATTCTGACCTATAGAGAAAGAGTCAAAAGCAAACAGAACACCCCCAAAATGGATAAGAACCACCTCTATCAGCTCTAATTCTAGATTAGACAGTTGGTGATTGGCAGGAGCTGAAGGGATAACATTCAACGATAGCTTAATGTCGAAACTTGGGGCACACAAAGAGAACGGTGAAATAAATGCTTTGAGCCTGTCTCTTGTCATTTGATGTCTTGACATTTCAGTTTCACTGTGACTTTTTAAAAAATCTAGTAAAAAAATAAAATAAAATAAAAAAATAAAAAATCTAGTAAAATCTGCCAGAGATGAGTCACCCTTAATTATGGCAGAGCCTAACAGTCTTTTTTTATCAGATGGAGAGAAGCATGGTTCCTATAGTATGCCTCAGTAATATTTGTGATAAATAGGTAGATTCTCCATTTCTGAATTAATTTATCCTCTTTAGCCCCTCCTCTCTAACCTCATCTTCCATTACTTCCTCACTTGCCCATTCTGGTCCAACCATGTTGGGCTTTGTGCTATCCGTCAAACCTGATCATTGTTCCTCCGCTGGTATGTTATTTACCTCAGTGGCCACAAAGTTTGCTTCACCTTCTTTATTCTTTGCTCAAATGTTTCTCTCAGTGAGGTCTACTATTTAAAAGTGCAACAGCCCCGGGCGCTTCATCACCTGCCTCACCCCACTTTCCCTTTCCCTTCTTGGTACTAATCACCTTCTAAGATGCAGGCAAGCATACCTTGTTTTATTGAACTCCACAGATGCTGCGCTTTTACAAAGTGCAAGTTTGTGGCAAGCAAGTGTATCAGCACCATTTTTTCAACAGCATTTGCTCACTTTGTGTCTCTGTGTCACACTTTGGCAATTCTTGCAATATTTCAAACTTCTTCATTATTGCTGTATTTGTTAGGGTGATCTATGATCCGTGATCTTTAAAAAAAATTTTTTCTTTTGTTTGTTAAAAACCTTTCATTGTGATCAGTGATTTCTGATGTTAACTGTTGCAAAAAGATTACAACTCACTGAAGACTCAGATGATGGTTAGCGTTTTTTAGCAAGAGTATTTTATTTATTATTTTGGCTGTGTTGCGTGGCTTGCAGGATCTTAGTTCCCCAACAAGAGGTTGGGTCCACAGCAGTGAAAGCACACAATTCTAACCACTGGACCCTCAGGGAATTCCCCAGGAAAAAAGTATTTTTAAATTAAGGTGTGTATATTTTTTTAGATATAATGCTACTGCATTCTTAATAGACTACAATATACAGTACTACAGTCATAAGTTTTATGACTGGGAAACCAAAAAATTCATATGACCCGCTTTACTGCAGTATTTGCTTATAGCAGTGGTTTGGAATCAAACCTGCAAATCTTTGAGATATGTGTGTCACTTAGATTCCTTTCCTTGCAGCCCCAGGTAGCATAAAGGGACTCAGCCCAGGTCATGCCTCAGGTCCCCTGAGTCATCCAGGTGGAGACATCAGACTGGAGTTATGGTGCACTATCCTCTATTGAAGCCAGGCTTGTGGGCTCCCAGATCCCAGAGGGCCAAAATGTAGGACAGAAGTACTAAACAGGTCCTCCCAATGATCCAGGACACTTCATCTTCTACCAGCCAGCAAAAAATGATGCAGCCTCTGAAAGTATCTAAATCACAAATTTCACAGTTCACTTGTATACCTTATATTTGGTACTAGGTGCTAAGTGAACAGTAGAAAAAGAAAAAAAAATATAGAGTTTATAACATGGATCCTTGACCATAAGGGATTATTCCAGCGGACTAATTTTTTTAAACAATAGCTTTACTGTTGCTATAAAATTGATATATACTTTTTGTAATAAACATGTAGAAGTCCATGAAAGTATTACAGACCCCATATTCCATCTGCTAGAAATAAGCACTTACGATACTGACCTTTCACACATATTTTTCTCTCTCTTTATAAACACACACGCAATATTAACAAAATGGGGTCATAGTATAATTGTCATTCTGCAAGTTTTCAAGTTCTCTAAATAGTTTGTAGGCAACCTTCGATGTCATTACAGGTGTGCCTGAATATTTTTAGTGGTTTGTCCTCATATATATATGCTTTAACTTACTACAACTGGAGAATTAACATTTGTGGAGTTTTCCTATGGTAAATAAAAAAAATACTGAGCTTGGCCATATACACACATCTTTTCCCCTGTGTAACTATCTCCCAAGTGTAAATTATTAAATCACACTTATTGCCACTTTGAAGGTTACACAAATTGAATTTGATACACTGACAAATTCTTTCAAAAAAGGCTTCCTATTTTCATTCTCATCAGTAAGTGTGTAAGAGTGCATGTTTTCACAACTCCATGGACATGGCTTTGGTGAACCTGTTTTACCACTGCTGTTCTGACAAGTTAAAAATGCTATTTCTGAATTTTAAAAGTTATGAATATTTGTCTTATAAGTTAAAAAATAACCCAACCTTCTATGAAACGAAATGAGTAAAAATATATTCATGATAAAGGTAAAACAAAATCCTAGAAATATATTTAAGAATATTCAGAACCTATCTTTTAAAATCTCTAAAAAATATGACTGAAAGATCATTTAAAATACTTTAGTAAGTGGAAATGAATAGCATTTTCAAAATGGAAAAAAAATCAGCATTTCAAACATGCAGATTCTTTCTAGATTAACCTATAAATTCCATACAATGCCAATTAAAAGCCCAATCAGATTTTACTTAAAATGATAAAATATTCCTTCAGTTTACAGAAACTTTCTATGAGAGCAGTTTATCTCTGTGAGATAAAATCCCATCACAGAAGCGTGATGAAAATGCGCTAGAGATACATTACCTAGGCCTGCCAAGAGAATGTCTCTCCTTGAAGCCATTCCTGGACTTCTAAAGGTAACTTGCCTCAATGAATGTTAAGATTATCTTTTACTTTTTATAAAAACTATTTTTTTTTTTTTTTGCTGTGCCAGACAGCACGTGGGATCTCATTTTCCAGACCAGGGATGGAAACCTCACCCTTGTATTGGAAGTGTAGAGTCTTAATCACTGGACTGCCAGGGAAGTCCCTATAAAAACCATCTCCTAGAAGGTATGGACATTATTGGTTTGAGTAGGGGACAATGTTTTTCCTACATTTGTCCTGTTTATAGGTATTTCCCTCTGCCACGAGGACTGTGTATCCATAATCTGCTCCTAGGATACATTCTCGTTACTGTCATCATTTGTAAAACCTCCCTCCTAGGCCAGCTCTGATGAAGGTGACCATTTTCACTGAAGCTGCTGGCCAGGTCATTGCCTTAAGGAGTATTCAACTCTGCAACAGACTCTTGAAGACTGAAGTGCTTTCCCTATTTACCAAACTTCCAGATTTTCCCTTCCTAGGCAGACCAGCAGCTATGAAAACATCAGCCCTTCCTGAGGATCTCCATACACATCATGTCATTAATGTTTTTCTCTTGTTCTGGCTCTGAGATGAAGGCAAAGTTCTAACTGGAGACCTTGATTCACATCTACTTGTAAGGCTTCTAGCTTTCATGCACCCTGATGATTTCACAGACCTGAGCTATAACTGAAGCCTTTCCCACACTCTGCACATCTGTGGGGCTTCTTTTTTTTTTTTCACACATTGGCTGCACCACATTGCATGTGGGATCCTAGCTCCCTGACTAGGGATCAAACCTGTGCCACCTGTGGTGGGAGTGCAGAGTCCTAATCACTGGATTGCAAGGGAAGTCCCCCAAAAGAAATTCTGAATAATATTTTACACACACATATACTTCTTTATTTTAATAACGCTGTTGTTGGTAACAACAACAACGTCGAACACCATTACAACACTTCTATGTGCCGAAGAGGTACACATACTAACTACTTTAACCCTCAGGGGAACATGGAGGTAGGAACTATCATGATCTTCATTTTACAGAGGAGAACACCCAGGCACAGAGAGGGTAAGTGGCCAAGTTAAGTTACTCCAGCATGCCTGAGGAAGTGTTGAGCTGGGACTGCAGCACACAAGCCTGGTCTCAGAGCCCACACTTAGTGGGCATTCTCATCACACCACCTCCCAGGATAACTGTGAGGCTGGGTACATGTGAGCTGAACCTCTGAAGGGCTCCATCTGTGGCTGTGTGTTCTGTGAGCATATTCAGGAGGAATCAGGCAATAGGGATAGGTCTGGAGACATAAAAATCTCAACATACGTAGGTCACTGCTGGCGAGCCAACAGACTGTTGTATTTACTGCAGCATTCCATGTGACCTGAAAAATGTGTCCATGCTGTCTGATACTCTTAATTGGCTTATCTTTTCTCTTTTAAGGTTCAGGTAACATGAACCTGTTTATGGCCATGAATCTGTAGAATATTGGAGGTAAGTGAGAAATCCATCAGAGGATAGAGTCAACCTTCTGGAACAGACTGTCTGCCACCAGCTTGCTTGTCTCACACTGCCTGTCTCTTTCTATCAGAGGGAAGGAAGTTCAGAGACTGCTTGCTCCCTCTGGGTATGCTACTCTCTGGAACGCATGAAGGCAGCATGAAAAGATGGGGACTGAGTAAGAGAAATGAGGCTCCACAACAATCACCTACCATGGTACCTGCTGTATCCATAGGAAAGATCAAGGTTAGGGAATGGCTTTTGCGTGGCCAGCTAACCCTTCACTGTCAGCCTGGGGAACCGCTATTGTGCTTCCCTGGTTGGCTCAGTGGTAAAGAACCTACCTGTCAACTCAGGAGTGGCAGATTTGATCCCTAGGTCGGGAAGATCCCCTGGAGAACGAAATAGCAGATGGCAGAGGAGCTTGGCGGGCTACAGTCCATGGGGTCACAAAGAGTGAGACATGACTTAGAGGCTTAACAACAGGTACTTTTCTTAAAGTTACCACTTAGTACTAACGTGTTCACATTGTAGAAAGTCTGACAATATTCTCAAACAAATCCACAATCTTTCACAGGAAGCAAAAGCATTATTGATGTTTTGGTGTAATTACATATAGAGAAGGGACTTCCCTGGTGGCTCAGATGGTAAAGAATCTGCCTGCAATGCAGGAGACCTGGGTTCGATCCCTGGGTCAGGAAGATCCCCTGGAGGAGGGCATGGCAACCCATTCCAGGATTCTTGCTGGGAAAATTCTATGAACAGAAGAGCCTGGCAGGCTACAGTCCACAGGGTTGCAAAGAGTTGGGACATGACTGAAGCAACTAAGCACACAAATATATATAAATATTTTATAATATGTAATTTATAAAATATATAGTTTATATGTATAAGATTTGCTGATACATATTTTATATATACTATATGTAATTTACATATAAAATTTTATATATGCCTATCACTCAATTTTTTCTATTTGTATAACTACAATTCTAGCCAATTCTTAAGACTCAGTTATTCAATCAATCTCTAAATCTAATTTTCATTTTACCTTCTTTCCTTTCTCACATCCAATGGTCCCTCAAGCATGATAACCAGGCCAGCAGTATAAGCCTCACAATGGGATTTATGAGAGCTGTTAAGTGTAAAATCTCAGGCTTTATCCAGTTCTTACCTGCATCAGTGATGCAGCAGCAATGCGAAACCAGGGCTCCTTGATGAATAGCTTAAGGCAGAAAGATAGAAATGGGCTTGTACTATCTCATGGACAATAGATTAAAAAACACTGTGAGAGACATGTGGGTGGTGTTACATATGCCACAGGGACCACTAACCTGGGTGGAATTCCTACCAGCCAGGCAGGAGCACTTTGAGCACTGAGAAACTGTTAGTCGAAGAAAGGCATTCTTAGTCTGTTCAGACTGCTGTAGCAAAACTACCTTAAACTGGCTGTATCAAGGTACCAGCAGATTCAGTATCTGAGGACTTACTGCCTGCTCATTAGATGCCCATCTCCTTGTTTTGTCCTCACCAAACAGAATAGTTGAGAGCAGTCTCTGTTGACCTCTTTTATAAGGGCACTAATCCTGAACTTTGCTGATTGTCCAGTGGTTAAGAATATGTCTGTCAATGCAGGGGACACGCATGGGTTCAATCCCCATTCAGGAAGATTCCATATGTCGTGGGGCAACTAAGTCCGTGCGCCACAGCCACTTAACTTCAGCGCTCTAGAGTCCATGCTCTGCAACAAAAAAGCATAGCCCTCGCTCACAACTAGAGGGAATCTGCACACAGCAACAAAGACCCAGTGCAGCCAAAAATTAATTAAATTTAAAAAAATCTTAAAAAAAAAATAAGAGCACTAACCCCACTTGTGAGGTGCCCTCATGACCTAACCACCTCCCAAAGGCCCTCACACCCTAAAGTCATCATCTTGGGTGTTAGGATGTCAACATATGAATTTGGTGGAGGGACACAAACGTTCAGTCCACGATAGGCACAAACTCAACTTCTAATAGTCTTCACAAAAGGTGCATTGCATCAGTCAGTCCCAGTTGCCCTGGAGGCAAATGTTGGTCATCATCTAATTTTATGACACACAAAAAGTAGGTTCCTATGGAGGCCCATACAGAAAATGGAGACTTTAGTAGGATGATGATCTGGAAAATACAGGTTTTATCTCACGATGAAAGAGACCTCTGAAATTCCAGCTCGGGCCCCTCACTACCTGACACTGGAGGCTGATCTCTTCATTACTTGCCTCTAGTGAACTGGTCAAAGCTGTGAAAGGATACATAAAGATACCATTAATAAAGGAGCCCAGTTCCAGGCGTATTTGGTCATGCTTATCATTGAAGGGAGCAGATAAGAAAAAAAAAGTGATTGGGAATATTGATAACTCGCCTTCCATGAGTACCATTGTTTGCTCTTTGCTAAAGCTTAGGAAGAAAACAAAAATGTTTAAATGAATATAGCCCATTTCATCAAGTGGGAGTGTGGGTGGAGTGGGCAAAGTGTAGATTAATTATCTAGGAGACAAACCGTTAAAGGGGTGGGTGGGGAATACACATACAAACTCGTGTAGATTAATTATCTAGGAGACAAACCGTTAAAGGGGTGGGCAGGGAATACACATACAAACTCTAAAGGGAGTGTGGGGGAGAAAGGATACACGTATATGTCTGTCTGAGTCTCTGCTGTCTACCTGAAACTATCACATTGTTTTTGGCTATACCCCAATGCAAAATTAACGGTTTTTTAAAAAGTAAAAAATAAAACTAAGAAAAAAAGAAACACTAAACAGAGCATACCGGTATCAATGATGGAACCCCGTATAATTAGTCATATGTGCTGTGTGTGGTGCTGAGTTGCATCTGACTCTGTGACCCCATAGACTATAGCCCGCCCGGCACCACTGTCCATGGAATTTCCCAGGCAAGAATACTGGAGTTGGGTGCCATTCCCTTTTCTAGAAGATCTTCCCAATCCAGGGACTGAACCCGAGTCTCTTTTGTCGCCTGCACTGGCAGGCGGATTCTTTACTACTAGCACCACCTGGGAAGCCATGTATAGTCATACCAGAGACTAAAGATAAACAGTTTTGAGATTTCATCAGAAAAATCTCCTTTGGCTTTTCCGTAGGTTTGGTTCTCTTATAACCTAATCCCCACTACTAAAATTTCAGCACATTTCACCTATGATCGCAGCTACATATTACTTCTTAAAGATAAATTATCAATTTAACGGCATGTTCAGGAAAGAGGAACATTTAAAAGGAATAGCTATGTTTCAAGAACGTGACCCAACAGTTACATTTCAGGAATCCTCCCTAAGAAGAGAGATGATCATGAAGATTTTCACAACTTCAACAGAATACAGAAGATGCAATCCTATTTACCCTATTTCTACTGAAAAGCCAACCTCACCGGATTACAAATCGTACCACATTGGTCATAACAGAAACAATTCACCTTTACTGTTACAACATGAACATCCACGTGGCAAATGTCAAAAGTGATTTTTTTTTTTCTGGTTGAGCCCTAGGGCATGGAAAATGCAGGATCTTAGTTCCCAGGGATCGAACTTGTGCCCCCTGCAATGGAAGCGTAAGAGTCCTAACCACTGGACTGCCAGGGAATTCCCAAAACTGATATTTTTAAATGTAACAATACTATTTTTACTGCAAAGCATAATAGAAGTCATTGATTTAGTTAGACCCCAAATGAATCCAAATTAGGATTAAATTATCCTAAGCAGTAAAAACTGCCCATGTCACCAACTAGTTTGTTGTTTTACAGAAGTAGTTTCAGAAAGATTTTGAGTATCTACTCAGAACGACCAAAGTTATTGAATGTTAGCTTGGTGATTTAACCTGGTTTTACAATCTGCCCCTCCTTTTTATTACGTGTGTGCGTGCGTGTGTGTGCGTGCAGCTTGTGGGCTCTTAGTTCCCTGACCAGGGATTGAACCCAGGACCTTGGCAAGGAAAACTCAGAGTCCTAACCATTGGACCACCAGAGAATTCCTTGTGCCCCTTTTTAAATGCCCAGCATCTGAAGCATTGTTTCACATGACGACTTTTTCACTAGAAAAGGAATAGAGACCACTCAGGGATGCCAGACTCAGAAGTGGAAGCAAGGATACAAAGTTCTGCGTCATCTCTACGTTAGGAGGAGTACACATGTTTTTAGGTTGTGAGAGAGCTGGAATAGGTTAAGTAGGAGGCCACATATAAATATTTAAGTAAGTGAAAATATAGAAAGTGAAGAAAATGTTGACATATGGGCTAGCCAAGTGTGGGCTATACTGGAAAACTTTTTTTTCCCCTTGCTTTTGCTTACCAAATCAGTAAAATTCTGTGAATGACAAACTGCCCACAGAATTAGTATGACAGGAAGATTGTGTGTGTGTGTGTGTGTGTGCAGGTGCACGCACACGCACACATACATGCTCAATGGTGTCTGACTCTTTGCAACCCCATGGACTGTAAATCATCAGGCTTCTCTGTCCATGGAACTTTACAGGCAAGCATAATGGAATGTGTTGCCATTTCCTCCTTCAAGGGACCTTCCCAACCCAGGGATCAAACCCGCATCTCTTGCATCTCCTGCACTGCATGGGGATTGTTAACCACTGAGCCACCTGGGAAGGCCACAGAATTAGTATGAGCGGAAGATAGAGCCCATCTATCTCTCTCCACTCCTAGCTGAAATCTCTTTTAAAAAAACACCCAAAGCACATTTATCTTTGTTGGGCCCAGGAGTAAGCTGAAACATCAAAACACAAAATAAGGTGGAAAAAGTACAAAAGTACTAAAGACTAAGCAGGAGTGCGGGAGGAAACATGGTTACTATAGCTAACACTATATAGTAAAGTAATGCTCAAAATTCTCCAAGCCAGGCTTCAGCAATATGTGAACCGTGTACTTCTAGATGTTCAAGCTGGTTTTAGACGAGGCAGAGGAACCAGAGATCAAATTGCCAACACTTGATGGATCATTGAAAAAGCAAGAGAGTTCCAGAAAAACATCTATTTCTGCTTTATTGACTATGCCAAAGCCTTTGACTGTGTGGATCACAATAAACTGTGGAAAATTCTGAAAGAGATGGGAATACCAGACCACCTGACCTGCCTCTTGAGAAATCTGTATGCAGGTCAGGAAGCAACAGTTAGAACTGGACATGGAACAACAGACTGGTTTCAAATAGGAAAAGGAGTACGTCAAGGCTGTATATTGTCACCCTGCTTATTTAACTTATATGCAGAGTACATCATGAGAAATGTTGGGCTGGAGGAAGCACAAACTGTAATCAAGATTGCCAAGAGAAATATCAATAACCTCAGATATGCAGATGACACCACCCTTATGGCAGAAAGTGAAGAAGAACTAAAGAGCCTCTTGATGAAAGTGAAAAGAGGAGAGTGAAAAAGTTGGCTTAAAGCTCAACATTCAGAAAACTAAGATCATGGCATCTGGTCCCATCACTTCATGGGAAATAGATGGGGAAAGAGTGGAAACAGTGAGAGACTTTATTTTGGGGGGGCTCCAATATCACTGCAGATGGTGACTGCAGCCATGAAATTAAAAGACACTACTTGGAAGGAAAGTTATGATCAACCTAGACAGCATATTAAAAAGCAGAGACATTACTTTGTCCACAATGGTCCATCTAGTCAAGGCTATGGTTTTTCCAGTGGTCACGTATGGATGTGAGAGTTGGACTATAAAGAAAGCTGAGCACCAAAGAATGGATGCTTTTGAACTGTGGTGTTGGAGAAGACTCTTGAGAGTCCCTTGGACTGCAAGGAGATTCAACCAGTCCATTCTAAAGGAGATCAGTCCTGGGTGTTCATTGGAAGGACTGATGTTGAAGCTGAAACTCCAATACTTTGGCCACCTGATGCCAAGAGCTAACTCATTTGAAAAGACCCTGATGCTGGCAAAGATTGAGGGCAGGAGGGGAAGGGGATGACAGAGGATGAGATGGCTGGATGGCATCACCGACTCAATGGACAAGAGTTTGGGTCAACTCCGGGAGTTGGTGATGGACAGGGAGACCTGGCGTGCTGTGGTCCATGGGGTCGCAAAAAGTTAGACACAACTGAGCCACTGAACTGAACTGAACTGATAGCTAACACTGCTGTATCATATACTTGAAAGCTGCTAAGAGAGTAAATTCTAACAGTTTTCATCACAAGAGGAAAAAAATCCACATACATACATATATTTTTTTAGTATCTATATGAGATGGAAGCTAACTGTGGCCATTTTATGAGATGGAAGCTAACTGTGGCCATTGTATCTAAATAAAACAAAAGCGTTTTAAAAATTTGGTTCTAGGCGAGTATCCCTTAACATCCACGTATTTAAAAATATTCTGGGGAATTCCCTGACAGTCTAGTGGTTAGCACTTGGTACTTTCACTGCTGGGGCTGGGGTTCAACCCCTAGTCAGGGAACTAAGATCCCACAAGCTGTGCTTTGTGGCCAAAGTAATACATACATAAAAACATCTGGTCACTCTTCATCTATTTCTAGTTTTACTGGAGTATGGTGAAAGAAATTTGGCCTGTAAAGTAACTGTGCATATTTCTATGTCCAAGTGTGATCTTTGTGTTTTTTGCTGTTGTTGCACTAGGTCTTTGTTGCTGTGTGTGGGCTTGCTCTAGGTGCAGAGAGTGGAGGCAGCTCTCCAGCTGTGGTGCACGGGTTTCTCCATTGCGGTCGCTTCTCTTCTAGTGGAGCACAGGCTCTAGAGTGTTTAGGCTTTAGCAGCTGTGTTGTACAGGCTTAGTTGCTCCAAGGCATGTGGAATCTTCCTGGATCAGGGATCAAATCCGTGTCTCCTGCACTGGCAGGCTGATTCCTATCCACCGTACCACCAGAGAAGTCGCAAAGTATAATTTTATTTTTTTGAATTTTACAAAAATTTTTATGCAAGGGATGTATGTCATTTTAAATGTGTCATATGTGTGTCATTAAGATCAAGTTACTGACTCCCTTTTTTAACCCTAAATTTTAGGTTCATAAGTTTAATTACATATTTTTGGTATGCTGTCACTTTAATGTCTCTTCATTTTTTTGACTATTATTTTTAGAAGAATGCCTTTTCTACAAAGGGAAATAAATGAGCAAATAAGAGAAATGAACACTTTTGTTTATCTATTGGACCTACCTTACTCCAAAACACTTGGCAACCATAGTTCACCACCTAGGAACTGATGTAATATGACTTAGTGCACACAGATGACCCACATATTCAACCTGGCCAAGAAACACACAAACAATATTCACTTCAAAATTTCTTGGCAGTTTTGTCCACTTCATATTTCCATGAAATATTTTAAATATTTACTAAAGAGATCACTTTGCAATAAATCGCTTCCCAAACTTGAATCTTCAGAGCTCTCTTTCTTAGCCCAGTTGGTTTTATACTCATTTGTACAATCCTGTTTCCTTGCCTTCAAAATAAGATTCAACATGTCCAGTGAAAATCATCCACTTGCTTTATCTATAACTTGGAGAAAAAGAAGCCTAATCAGATCCCATTATTAGAGTTTTCACTATTTTAGGTCCTTCCCAAAACTGCAGCGCATGAAGAACCCCTTATGTTCCTCTACCTAGGCAATCGTGGACTGACTGAAGATTCTCCTGGGGTGGGGAGCCAGTTTTCCAGCCATCAACAACTGTTCCCCCAGAACTTCAGTCACTGCCAGGTGTGCTGCACTCTCTGGATTAACCCTCATAAAAACAGTTCCACTTAGAGTCATCTCATGGGGACAGAATTTACTATGGGGAACCCCTATCAGGGCTTCCCTGTGGGCTCAGTGGCAAAGATTCTGCTTGCAATGCAGGAGACCAGGGTTTGATCCCTGGGTCAGGAAGGTCCCCTGGAGAAGGAAATGGCAACCCACTCCAGTATTCTTGCCTGGAAAATCTCATGGACAGAGGAGCCTGGTAGGCTACAGTTCATGAGGTTGCAAAAGAATTGGACACTAAACAACAAATCCCCATCAGATGTCATTTTAGCTTTTTGTTTCTTCAGGGAATTTACCTCTATTCTGTGCTCTCTCGGTTCAACTCTCAGTTTATTTTTCAGTAACTCTCCAGGATCAGAGTTTTCAGGTCCACGATAATCCATAGGATTAGAATTCATGATTTAGGGGCAAGGGCCAGAAAGACTTGTGAACCAAATCTAAAAAAAAAAAAAAAAACCCCAATAAGAAACTACAATTATTACCTCACTAAAAGCATTCTTGCAAACTTAATTTAGTGAGCACTTAGCCAGGGTAGTATCTTCCCACTCGAAGGATTCTTGAATTATGGAACATATCCTGGAGGGTAAAATTATAATACTATATGAGGAGAGAAAAAGGGGGGGGGAACACCTTAAAAACAGAGCTCTTTTATACTGCTTTGGATAGATCGGTTTAAAAGAAAGAAAAAAAAAAAACTCATTTGCTCTCCATACTACCCATGAATTCTCATTTAATTCTCTGGCATAAATTTCCAGTTCCACATTGCCAGGAAAATATTTAAGTTCTGATTTTATTTATTTTGACTGTGCTGGGGCTTCATTGCTACATGGGCTTTTCTCTAGTTGTAGAGAGTGGGTGCTACTCTCTACCTGTGGTGTGTGGGCTTCTCATTGTGGTGGCTTCTCTTGTTGCTGAGCACAGGTTCTAGGGTGTGTGGATCAATAGTTGCAGTTCCTAAGCTCTAGAGCATAGGCTCAATAGTTGTGGCACATAGGCTTAGTTGCTCCTTGGCATGTGGGATCTTCCCAGATCATGGATGGAACCCATGTCTCCTGCATTTAGCAGGTCGATTATTCACCACTGAGCCACCAGGGAAGCCTGAAATATTTTATTTTCAATAAGGAATATTCCTGGGAATCTAGGTCCTAAGGAGTGACCTGTTCATGCTAATCCAAATGAACTCTCAGAAGCATGACGGATCTCTGCTATCTGGCTGTCCAGTCTTTCCTAAATGGTCAAAGGAGACGGATATTTTTGTATTTTTGGACTAATTATTACTCATATCATTCATTAGTATTATAAAAAAGCACACAGTCCAAAAAAGAAAAGAAAATCAAGTATAAATCTAAAATTAAAACAGATACACCTAGAATCCCTTTAGATTCTGATCCAAGCACAAATATATCTTTTCATGATTCTAGAAATGAATGTTCTATACTCTTGCCCTGCAATTTTCAGCTTACATCATAGCCATTTCCCTATTTTTTAAAAAAAATCTTTACATATAAGAGAAAGTGCTTATGAAACAAATTACCAAGTAGTACTGGAGAAATCACGTTGGAAAATGATACACTGAAATGCTGTTTTCCAGTCTAAGTTCTAATGTGCTGTGTGCTAAGTCACCTCAGTCACATCTGACTCTTTTGCAATCCCATGGACTGTAGCCCATCAGGCCTCTCTGTCCATGGAATTTTCCAGGCAAGAATACTGGAGTGGTTTGCAATAACTACAGCAATTCCCCAATCTTTTCAACAAGCTGACCAGTATTAGGATTCTTTTATTTCTTTTTTTTTAGGTGCCACAGCTTTATTCTCTTTAGATTTACTATCTTTTTTTAAATTGCAGGATAATTGCTTTACAATATTGTTAGTTTCTGCCATATATCAACATGAATCAGTCATAGGTGTATATATGTCTCATCTCTTTATTCTTTATTGGAAAAGAGGTCTACCTCACTGGCAATCACTCCACAGCACATTGCCCATTTAATGATAATTCTCTCAAATTCAGGTCGAAGTGCTTTCTGCAAGGAAAAGTGCCAAGAGTTATCACTTTCATGGGAATGTTTAACAAGGGTCAAGTTTGATTTTTTTAAAACATGGAATTGCCAAGTAAAATACATGATTCATACTTTTTCTCTTTTTCTTCTTCAGAAAGTTTTCCAGATACACAGTTGAACAGAGAGCTAATGGAAAGCTTTTTTTCCACACACACTATTTTCATGCTTGTTCTTTCCAATACATGTAATCCTGGAGGAATGGAAGGAGGGAACAAGGGAATGAGGGGCTGAAGGGAGAAAGGGAAAGAGTGAGGGAGGGAGGGAGGCAAGGAGGAAGGGATATACTCTGCTGAAATATTTCCAATCTAGTTACACCCATAGGGTTTCTCTTCTGTATGAGTTGCCTGATGTCTAATAAGTTTAGAACTATTAATGAAAGCTTTCCCACACAGATTACATGTAAAGGGTTTCTCTCCAGTATGAGTTCTTTGATGTACAATAAGTCGAGCACTCAAGCTGAATGTTTTTCCACACTGATTACATTCATAGGGTTTCTCTCCAGTATGAGTTCTCTGATGTTGAGTAAGGCATGAACTCTGCCTGAAGGATTTTCCACACTGACTGCACTCATAAGGCTTTTCTCCAGTGTGAGTTCTCTGATGTACAACAAGGACATAACTCTGGCTGAAGGACTTCCCACACTGATTACACTCATAGGGTTTTTCTCCAGTATGAGTTCTCTGATGCATAACAAGGTGAGAACTGCGGTTGAAAGATTTCCCACACTCATTACATTCGTAGGGTTTCTCTCCAGTGTGAGTTCTTTGGTGTGCGACAAGTTGAGAGCTCCAGCTGAAGGATTTTCCACACTGATTACATTCAAAGGGTTTTTCTCCTGTGTGAGTTCTCTGGTGGGCAACAAGTTTGTAACTTTGACTAAAAGACTTTCCACACTGATTGCATTCATAGGGCTTTTCTCCAGTATGAATTCTTTGATGGGCAATAAGTTTATAGCTCTGGATAAATGATTTCCCACACTGATTACATTCGTAGGGCTTCTCTCCAGTATGAGTTCTTTGATGTGCGATAAGTTTGTAGCTCTGTCTGAATGATTTTCCACACTGATTGCACTCATAAGGCTTCTCTCCAGTGTGAGTTCTCTGATGCACGACAAGGACATAGCTCTGGCTAAAGGATTTCCCACACTGATTACATCTATAAGGTTTCTCTCCAGTATGAGTTCTTTGATGGGAAACAAGGTGAGAGCTACGGCTGAATGATTTCCCACATTCGTTACATTCGTAAGGTTTCTCCCCTGTATGAGTTCTCTGATGTGCAACAAGGTGAGAGCTCCAACTGAAAGATTTCCCACACTGATTACATTCAAAGGGTTTCTCTTCAGAATGATTTTTCGTGTTCTGAGCAAGGGATGAACTCTGGGAGGTCTTATGATATTTATACTGACTCTCTTCAGTAGAGTTTCTCTGTTGTTCGTTATGGGACATGCAGTGGTTCAAAACTTGCCCACATTCCTTAAAATCAAAGGATCTTCCTTGTGTGTGTATTTTCTCGTGTATGTTTAAGGGTGTACCATGGTTAAAAGGCTGAATATTGTCACTAAATCCATAGGATTGATCTTCTGTTTGAGTTCTTGTAAACTGAATAAAATGAATACTCTGGGGGAGGTTTCCAAATTCATTATTTTCACAGAGTTTGTCACTATCAGTAATCATCTGATGAGTGTTTACCATAGAATTATGTAATTTTTTAACATGTGAAGCATGTTTATGAAAATGGTTTCTTACAGGTATCATTTGTGATGAAAGAAGATTGGAATTCAGACCAGCCTTCTTCTCAGGGCTATCATTTTCACAGTCTCTCTCATGAGTAATGGCTTTCCTGTGAGTAAATGTCACTTCCTTCAAAAGTCTCTCTTCTTTTTCCTGTTGCTTCTCCAACAGCTCCTTACAATCCTGACATTCTTCACATGAAGATAACCAAGGATCATCTCTTGTCAGCTTTTCTATCTTCATGCTATGGGATAGTTTGTCATCAAAAATGCTCTGCTTCAATCTTGATTCTCTTCTTCCAAGTGCAGTTGCCGAGTCTGGAAGAAAGCAAAATAAAACACCCTAGCCAAAAATTGTTAGAACTAGAATAGTGTGGGGGGAAAGCTGACAAGAAAGTATGAAAATTATATGTGGATTTGTTTTCAGCTATGGACCTATAACGTGAATTGAAAAAGCAAAAGGATGAGATGAGCAGTAAGCAGAGAACTACCACAGCCAGACAGCATAACAAGAAATTAATATGAAACTATTTCAATCTTAGTGTTGCTGAATAAAAACTTTAGATGTCAAATATCTCCATATTCCAAAATAGGATCATCTATGCAGAACTTACAGGACTGCAAAACAATTCTGCAATTCTTAGTAAAAAAAACGGAGGATTCTTTCTATCCTCTTTAGTGCTAGACACATGTTCACTGAAATAGAAATTAGTGTCTACATTTCTAGGAATTTCTGAAGGCATGAAACTTGTTAGTACAGTCTGTGTTAGTAAGACAAAGTCAAACTACTTTGTGAACCAGGAAAAATTAATGAGAGCACTGTTATCCCAGGTTCCCTAAATGCCTTAGAGGCTAATATGGCCCCATGGATTCCTTTGGTCCCAAGTGAGAGAGGATGGAGATTTGCTCATACACAGAAGCCTGAGTGGCTATTAGGCCAAGCAATAGAAGGTACACTTGGAAAAAAGTGGTGATGTATATAGTCCTCTTGGAGCGGGAGAAAAGAAATATGTGGCATGCCCTATGGGGATTTTTCAAACAAATCTTCTATACCTGTGAAAGAAAGTGCAAGTGTTAGTCGTTCAGTCGTGTCTGACTCTTTGCAACTCCATGGACTATAACCCACGAGGCTCCTCTGTCCATGGGATTCCCCAGGCAATAATACTGGAGTGGATTGCCATTTCCTTTTCCAAGGGATCTTTCTGACCCAGGAATCGAACCTGCATCTCCTGTATTGGCAGGCTGATTCTTTACCACCGAGCCACTAGGGAAGTCTATACCTGTTATGACTCCTAAATGTCTACTTCTTACCTGGACATGCATGTGGGAAAATTCTTTTTATACTCATCTCTTGTTTGAACTAGGAGATTACATCTAGTTTGGAAAGCTGAGAGGGAAAGATATAGAACTTTGGGTATTTGGACTGGGGACAAAAGAAAGTCACTGCAGAATCTGGCCTCCGACTTTGGCTCTTAGGAACCTAGAAGACTGAATAAACTCAAACTCATGAAGTTGTACATTTGCTACCCTACAAACTAAAACTATATCTTCACCATACTAATCTTGGTGTGGCCAAAGTCATTCTGGCCCCTGAACTCCCTAGATCTTGACCAGTGGAAATGAGAAATTATTTCAACATACAGATACCATTAAAGGGGATTGTACTCTTACCCCAAGAGTCCCTGTGGTTTTCCAGGATCACATCTCTGTCCAGGGTCCTCTGAGCAGAGCTCAAAGTGCCTTCTTCTTCCTGAGTGAAGTCCACAGTCACTACTTTGAAGTTCACTCCCTCCTAAAACAGGACACAGATTCCTACTCACCTGGGTATCATTTCCTTCCAGTGTTCAGAGTGGAAAAGTTTGACAGATGGAAGAAGGAAAACCTGATGGCTTGGAAATAGTCCTGAGACAGTTAACATTCAAAGGATTCTAGGGGTACAGGTACCCTCTAGGCAAGCCCCTTTGGATTTTGGATGTTGGACCTGTTTACATATAACCCCAAAGAGGAACATCAGATAAGAACTGATGAACTGTTTTCTTTCTTGTGGACCTTAAAGAAAATGCTAATTCTGATTTCTGCATTGGTGAATATAGAATTCCAACTTCAGAATTTCCTCCAAATTCTCAAGAAACTAACAGAACAGATTCAGCAAATTTTTTCTGTCAAAGGTCAGAGAGCAAATATTTTAGGCTTAGCAAGCCATACAGCCTCTATTACAATTAGTCAGCTCTGCTGCTATAGCAAGACAGCAGCCACAGAAAACATATGAACAAACAGTCGTGGCTATATTACAATAAAACTTGACTTACAAAAACAGGTGATGGGCCAGATTTGGCACACAGCTTTATTGATGCAGAGAATGAAATGTGGGACAGAAAATGAAATGTAGGCCTTAATGAAAGGCAGGATGTATGAGCTAAGAGCACTGGATCTGGAAAAGAGACTTGGGTTTTTTCCTCTATTAAGAGCATATGTCTGAATTTTTATAAAAAATGTGTCTAATCTATCTGTCTTTTAATGGTGAGGTTGTTCCATTTCTACTTATTAGGCTTAACCATACCCAATTCATTATGTTGTTGAGTGAATTAAATTGTAATGATACATAAAAAGCCATTAGCAGAGTTTACTGAACAAAAAACAGAGGCTGGTAATTATCAGGATGCTTAGGTTTGAGAACACTGAAAAATTAAATGACAGTCCATGAAAGGCCTTTATCCTGACCTCTTAGTCTTCAGAAAACAGTTCTATTTTACCCACACTATTAGCTGCACCACAGAGCCTGTCATTATTGCCATGTAAAGGGCATCTCTTGAGCTGCCTCCTGTAAGCAGGAAAGAACCCTCCTTTTAGGACTACTGGGTGGTAAATCAAACTATACTCCATTAAATTTTAATTGAGTTAAAAAAAAAAAAAAAGGCTATTGGGCAGGAATTTTGCTCCAAAAAAGTGCTGAAGGTGATGTGTCCTTATCCAAAAGCAGCAAAAGCCACTGAAGTTGAATGCCACTTGCCAAGACATTTTAAAATAGATGGAGTGTTCTTAAGCCATGGTTCATGAATAGGACACAAGGTCCCTGAAGCCCATGAAACTCCATGCAAAACACTGCTGCACTTGCATTTTTCTAAGTTATGGCTCATAATTTTCACTAAAAATCTCAAAAATTTTCATAATGAGCCCAAAATGAGATTCAGAAATATCATCTGTAAACTGCTGTGTTCAACACGGATCTATAGGTACTGTTTTTCAACCTTCAATCCATGCTTCGCTTTAAAAAAAGTTTTTTTTTTTAAATTTATTTACTTATTTTTTGGCTGCACTGGGTCTTTGTTGCTGTGTGGGCTTTTCTCTAGTTGTGCTGAGTGGGGGATACTCCCTAGCTGGGATGCCTGGGCTGCTCATTGCAGTGGCTTGTCTTGTTGCAGAGCACAGGCTCAATAGTTGTGGCTTACAGGCCCACATGTGGGATTTCCCAGAGGAACTGAACCCATGTCTCCTTCACTGGCAAGCAGACTCTACCACTGAGCTACCAAGGAAGTCCCATGCTTCCTTTTAATTAACACACCCCTTCAGTGTTTAATGTAGGTCCCTTTAATATCAAACTTCTTCAAATGGCAAATAAATAATACTAGACTAGATTACCACCTCCCCTCCAACTCAAGCTTCATACCCTCAAAGTTCCAGGAATTTCTATCATAAGACCCACCACCCTTTCTTTTCGTGTGCATAGTGGTCATCTTGGTCACTAGGCTGTAATCCACAATGGCAGACAGAGGGTATTTATTTAACTCCAGTGCTTAGTACAGTATTGGTGTATAGTATAGTATAGTACAGAATAGACTAATTATATATTTGGTAACTTATTTCAGTAAGTGAATCAACAGTATATCAATAGACTTTGTAATACATCAAAATGATCCTGGTTCAAATTCTGATTTAAGTCCTCTCTGTTCACCTGAATCTCACAAGACCTATCACATACCCATTATAAAAAGTTTCTTAAGTGTGGATACTGGCTTTTCTGGATTTCTATCCCTTCTTATTCTATACTTCATCTACTTGTCCCCAGCTTCCCACTGCTCAAAATTCTTTTCCAAACCTTTTAACTGTGTCTTTGGGAATTCTTCTTCTATAATAATGAAATTCTACATCTTCACCAAATATTCTCTCTACATTCCTGTTTTGTTTTTTTTTTTAATAAGTAGTCTTTTTTTTTTTTTTTTGGCTGTGCTAGGTCTTCATTGCTGCGTGGGTTTTTCTCTCTAGTTGCAGCGAGTGTGGGCTTCTCACCGCAGTGGCTTCTCTTGTTGTGGAGCATGGGATCTCAGACTCTAGGGCCATGGTACAGAATTCAGTAGTCATGGCATGTGGGTTCCACAGCACAGGCTCAATAGTTGTGGCGCACAGGCTTAGTTGCTCTGCAGCACGCAGGATCTTCCTGGATTAGGGATCGAATACACGTCTCCTGCATTGGCAGGTGGATTCTTTACCACTGAGCCACCAGGGAAGCCCCATTCCTGAGTTAATAGAAACCTACACTTCCCCCCAAGGACTCCCTCCTCCGCAGACCTCACAGGCTCAGGGTGGTCATGCTCTCCCATCCAGGGGTCTCAGCATCACAGGTGGAGAAGTGTATGTATCCTCCCGGGAAACCTGAAACTCATGCCATTTACCTCACTTTTTGGAGCTTTGTCCTACCAACCTCTTGAACACCACATCCCTTCCATTACACTGAAGGTTTATATTAATAACACCTAGGATTTATCCTCTAATTCAACAACTTGTATTGTCTTGTCTTGGATGATCTATAGCATCCATTTGTAGAGTTCTCTGGTAATAATAGAAAAATAACTGACTCTCATGAAGCACTTACTGTGTGGTGTCAGGCAATGTGTTAAGCCTGTTGCATAAATTTGTTCTTGTTGTTTAGTCGCTAAGTCATGTCCAACTCTTTTTCGTCCCCATGGACTGTAGCCCACCAGGCTTCTCTATACATGGGATTTCCCAGGTAAGAATACTGGAGGGGGTTGCCATTTCTTCCTCCAGGCAATATTCCCAAACCAGGGATCGAACCTGGGTCTCCTGCACTGGCAGGCAGATTCTTAAAGACACTTTAGCCACTAGGGAAGCCCACTGCATATATTGCTGTTCATTTAATTCTTACAAGGTCCCCGAGAAAATACTATCAGCAGCACCATTTTTCAGATGAAGAGCTAGAAGTTTAGAGAAATTAACACATATGCCCAAGGTTAGTAACTGGGACACAACTTCAAGTTTCCCTAACATCACAGACCATGTTCTCAGTCATCAACTCATACAGCCAGCCTGACTTCTAGCCCCTCACTCTTAGCGTGAGACCCCAGATCTCAAAACCACCATAAAGTACTCCACCTCTCAAGTCACACACAGAGAACTGCTCACTCTTTCATCACAACATCAGATTTCTCCACTTTACCTGCTCAATTGTTCCCTTTACTCCTCTCATTCTTTGATGGTTTGGGGTCTTTATTCTATTGAAACACCTACTATTACTATTCTCCAGTCTATAGTCTTTTCCTTTCTGTTTAGTATCCTTTTTATCTTTTCTATCTTAATTATTCAGCTGAGAGTCTATGGATCATTCATCTTAATCTTTCTATTTGATATAGTCAAAAATTCCCTTTCAAATATTGCCTTAAACCTGTGGGCTGTGGGATTTCCACTGAACGTAACTAAATACATCTGACTATCAACCTGCTCTCCATTATTATTAGTGGTCATTATCTTAGAATGCCATCTGATGTGAAGAGCCAACTCACTGGAAAAGACCCTGATGACAGGCGAGATTGAGGGCAGGAGGACAAGCGGGTGACAGAGGATGAGATGGCTGGACAGCACCGCTGACTCAGTGGACATGAGTTTGAGCAGACTCCGGGAGATACTGAAGGACAGGGAAGCCTGGCATGTCCACAGGGTTGCAGAGTTGGACACAACTAGTGACTGAACAACAACAATCTCAGAATGAATTGTTGGGACTGACCAGCAACCCCACTGTACCTCCTGGAGCAGCCTGTCTCCCCTAATCCAAGTTACTACTTTAAGCCCTCTCCACTCTTCATCAAACATCTCTCCATTCTGATTACCACCCTCATGCTCAAATTTCATCTGATGGTTCACAGAGAAAAATGCAAGCTTTCCAATAATTCCCTCAACCTCACTTTTCTTACATGAGTCCTTCTTCCTCTAAGAGAGCCAATGCATTCACATATGTTCTGAATTAATTCCCCTGACAGTAATCAAGGACTGTTTGTTTTTTTAATGGCTATTTTTTATTTTTATACAATTTTGAAAGGTTACTTTCCATTTACAGTTATTACAAAATATTGGCTATATTGCCCATGTTGTACAATCTACCCTCAAGCCTGTCTTACACTCCATACTTTGTACCTCCCAATCATCCCCCTCAGCTCCCCCAACCCCCAGCACGGGTAACCACTAGCTTGTTCTCTGTATCTGTGAGTTCTCTCTCTCCTGACTGTTAACTTCTTTTTTTCCACTTACTCTTCTTTGCAACCATTAAACCAAGCCAAATTCTTTCACACCTTTAGGGGGAAGAAAACAACAACCCTCACTCTCAAATTTCCATGCAGTTATCACTCTCCCTACATTATAAGCAACTTTTTGTAAAAAGGTGTCCATTCGTCTCTATTTCCTCATTTTCTAATCACTTCCCAGTTCACTTCAATGTGGCTTCTGCTGCCTGCCAGCCATGCACATTTCTCAATGGAAAGACACAGAGGCCCTGTCCAACTCACCTGGGGTGGGACGGCCAGTGACCCGGCATCTTCTCCCTCAACCTTGATGATAATCCCCTGAGGAAGGAGAGAGTCCTGAGAAGGCAGAGCAGATGAGAAAAAGGAGAATAATCAGGGCTCAAAACTCCCACTGTAAGTTGGCTAGGATCCAACAGACCACCTGTTTTAACACATCCCACCGACCAAACTTTTGCTCCTTCCCACTGGTAAGCTCAGGTAGGCCATGTGGGGAGAGACATGGGATACCCAGAGGAGCAATGGGGCCTGAGACATGGCCTGATATCTCTGTGCATCGTCCAGACCAACCCTGTGAGCAGCTGAACGGAGCTGAGTGACCCCAGACACCATATGGAAGGAAAGAACTGTCCAGCTGGGCCCTGCCTGAATTCCTGGATCACAGAACTGTAAACAAATAGGATGGTATATAGCATGACTGAAGAATGATAAAGGAAAAGGGCAACAAATTAACTTCATAAAATGTTTGGCAAAAAATACCACCGATAAGGGCACCACTAATAAGAACCTATACTGTTACAATTTCTTCCAAATCAGGAAGAAAAAGGTAGGGACTTCCCTGATGGTCCAGTGGCTAAGACTCTGAGCTCCCAATGCAGGGGGCCCAGGTTCAATTCCTAGTCAGGGAACTAGATCCCACATGCTACAACTAAGACCCAGCACAGCCAAATAAATAAATTTTTTTTTTTTAATTTAAAAAGAAAGAAAGAAAAAGGTAGCCTCGACAGAAAAATGGACAAAGGAAAATGCACAGGCAACTCAACTATGAAGAATTAAAATGGCCAGTGAATACACAGAAAGATGCTCATCTCTTTCAATCAGATAAAATCACATCTCTATTTCTCTGAGCATTAGAGACCATAAATTCACACTGACATTTCTAATTACAATTCAACAACACATTTTATTCTGGCCTCCCTGCTTTCTATATTTTTACCTTCCTTCCCTGGCTCCCATTATTCTATTTATATTTACTTCTTTGCTCAAACCCCTGTACATAACCAATATCCCAACCACATGGACTGTTTCTTCGGCCTGTTGCTGATGACCCCTGCCCTGGTGGCCCACAATTTAAGAGATTCATATTCATATACTCTTAGTGGAGTTTTAAGTTGATACAACCTTACTGGATTGGTAATGTATTTTTTTAAATAACATTTTACTTGGAAATAGTTTAAAATTCACAAGAAGTTACAAAAATAGAACAGACTTCCTGTGTATCCTTCACCCAGTTTCCCCCAATGATAGTATCATATACAACCACAGCACACTGTCAAAATCATGAAACTGATATTAGATCCACATTTTTAACTCAGGTACAGACTTTATCTAGATTTTATCAGTTTTTATATATACTCTTTGCCTTTATGTTTGTTTTTTAATGGTAATGTTTTAAAATATGTAATATCCAATAAGTCTACTTGAAAGTATTTCCTTAGGAAATAATAGAAAATACACTTAGGGAATTCCCTAGCGGTCTAGTGGTTAGCACTCAGGGCTTTCACTGCTGTGGCCTGAGTTCAGTCCCTGGTCGGGAAACAAAAATCCTGCAAGCTGTGCAGCACAGTCCCACCCTCACTGCCCTCCCCCCAAGCCCCAGAAAAAAAGAAAGTAAACTTAAGTATATGTACAAGAAACCTCATTAAAAAGTTACATTAACATAGCAAAAATGGGAGGAGGGATTAACTGTCCATTAGTAAGTGCCTATTTAAATAAATTACGCTTCATCCAGGTAACTGACTACTCTTCAGCAGCCAAGAGAAGAAAAAGTAGATTTGTATGGATTGAGGCATACAAATGACACAAAGATATCTGTAACATACTGTTGAGTAAAAAAAAAAATTAAGAACAGCGTATGGACTATGAATAAATTTTTATAGAATATAAACAAGCACAGAAAAGTCTGGAAAGACAGTCTCAAAAGCATTAAAAGCAGCTGTATTTTGGAAATGCAGAATTGAGGGACAGGTTCACAGTCTGTGTTTCAACACTGTATCCATTTTTTAATGACATTTGTTTTCCTATATTCAATAGGGAAAAAAAAAAACTAGCAAAAAATGTTTCCTCTTGAATAATCACTTTGAAACAAGGCAATGCCTTTGTGGCTTCCTGAAGTTTTTAATACCAAGTACGATGACTCAATTCGTCAACTGACAGTCCCTCCAAGAATAGGCATATCTCTTTTTATTGTGCTTTACAGATACTGCCTTTTACAAACTGAAGGTCTGTGGCAACATCACATAAAGCGAGTCTATTGGTTCCATGTTGCCAACAGCATCTGCCCACTTCCTGTCTGGGTGTCACGTGTCATTAATTCTCAAAATATTTAAAACTTTTTAAGTATTACTGTATTTGTCATGGTGATCTGTGATCAGTGATCTCTGATGTTACTATTGTGATTGTTTGGTGCTTCCCAGGTGGCTCAGCTGTAAAAAAAAAAAAATCCTCTTGCAATGCAGGAGACTTGGGTTCAACCCCTGGGTCCAGAAGATCCCCTGGAGAATGAAATGGCAACCCACTCCAATATTCCTGCCTGGGAAATCCCATGGACAGAGGAGCCTACTGGGCTACAATCCATGGGGTTGCAAAGAGTCAGACATGACTTAGCCACTAAACAACAACAAAATTGTGATTGTTTGGGGATGTCAAGAATCATGTCCACATATAAGAGGGCAAATTTAACCCATAAATGTTGTGTAGATTCTGACTGCTCCACCAACCAGCCCTTCCTCTGTCTCTCTCCCTCTCCTCAGGACTCCTTATTCTCTGAAACACAATGATATTTAATTAGGCCAATCAATAGCCCTTCAGGGGCCTCTAAGTGTTCAGATGAAAGGGCGAGTTTTATGTCTCTCACTTTAAAAGCTAGAAAGGATTAAGCTTAATATGGAAGGCATGTGAAAGTTGACACAGGCTGAAAGCGAGGCCTCTAGCACCAAACAGTTAGCCAAGTTCTGAATGCAGAGGAAAAGCTCTTGAAGGAAATGGAAAGTGCTACTCCAGTGAGCACACGGATGACAAGAAAGTGAAACAGCTTTATTTCTGATATGGAGAAAGTGAGTAGTCTAGAGAGAAGATCAAACCAGTCACAACATTCCCTTCAGCCAAAACCTCATCCACAGCAAGGTCCTAACTCTTAAATTCTGTGAAGGCTGAGAGAGGTGAGGACATTGCAGAAGAAAAATTTGAAGCTATCAGACATCGGTTCATAAGGTTTAAGGAAAGAAGCTGTCTCCTGTGACATAAAAGTGTAAAGTCAAACAGCAAGTGTTGAAGAAGCTTCAGCAAGTTATGCGGAAGATCTAGCTAAGCAGTTATTGAAGGTGGCTATGCTCAACAACAGATTTTCCATGTAGACAAAACAGCCTTATACTGGATTAAGATACCATCTAGGACTTTCCTAGCTGGAGAGGAGAATCAATGTCTGGCTTCAAAGTTTCAGAGGACAGGCTGACTCTCTTGTTAGGGGCCAATGCAGCTAGTGACTAATTTAAAGCCAGTGCTCATTTACCACTGTGAAAATCCTGGGGCCCTTAAAAATTATGTTAAATCACTCTGCCTGTGCTCTATAAATGGAAAAACAAAGCCTGGATGATGGCATATCTCTTTACAACACGGTTTACCCAACATGTTAAGCCTGCTGTTGAGACCTATTGCTCAGAAGAAAAGATTCTTTTCAAAATATTACTGCTCACCTGAGAGCTCTGATGGAGATGTACAATGAGGCTAATGCTGTTTTGATGCCAACTAATACAACTTCCATTCTGCAGCCCATGAAGAGGGATCATTTCAACTCTCAAGTCTTATTATTTGAGAAATGCATTTCATAAGATTATAACTGCCAAAGATAGTGATTCTGCTGTGGATCTGGCAAAGAAAATCGAAAATCTTCTGGAAAAGATTCATAAGTCTAGATGCCATTAAGGAAGGAGATATGTGTGTGTGTGGAAAATCTTCTGCAAAGGATTCATCAGTCTAGATGCCATTAAGGAGATTTATTTGTGTGTGTGTGTGCGTGTGTGCATGCACACATGCTTAGTCATGTCTGACTCTTTGTGACCCCATGGGCTGTGGCCTGCCAGGCTCCTCTATCCATGGGATTTTTCAGGCAAGAATACTGGAGTGGGTTGCCATTTCCTCCTCCAGGAGACCTATGGGAAGAGGTCAAAATACCAATATTAACAGGAGTTTGGATGAAGCTGATGCTAACCCTCATGGATGACTTTGAGGAGTTCAAGACTTCAGTGCAGGAAATCACTGTAGATGAAGTGAAAATATCAAGAGAACTAGAGTTAGAAGTGGAGCCTGAAGATGGGGCTGAATTGCTGCAATCTCATTGTAATCTCATGGAAAAAAAACTTTAATGAATGAGGAGTGGTTTCTTATGGATGGACAAAGAAAAGTGGTTTCTTGAGTTGGAATCATTTCCTGAAGATGCTGTTGAAATGACAACAAAGTATTGGACTTCCTTGATGGTCCAGAGATTAAGAATCTGCCTGCCAAAGCAGTGGACATGGGTTCTATCACTAGTCCGGGAAGATCCTACAAACTGTGGGGCAACTAAGCCCGAGGGCCCTAGAGCCCATGCTCTGCAACAGAAGCTACCATGGTGAGAAGCCTACGGACCACAACTAGAGAGTAGCTTCACTCTCCACAACTACAGAAAGCCTGTGCACAGCAACAAAGACCCTAGTGCAGCCAAAATAAATAAATAAAAAAAGAAAACCTAAAAAAAAAAAAAGGAATTAGAATATGACCTGAAGTTAGTTGATAAAGCAGCAGAAGGGTGAGAGGATTGACTCCTATTCTGAAAGAAGTTATACAGTGAGTTAATGCCACCAGACAGCACTGCAGGCTACAGAGATATTGTTCATAAACGAACAAATCAATCAATAAGGCAAATTTCACTGTTACCTTATTTTAAAAAATTGCTACAGCCACCCTAACCTTCAGCAACCACCACTCCAATCGGTCAGCAGCCACCAATGAGGCAGGGCCCTCCACCAGCAAAAAGATTATGACTTGCTGAAGGGTCAGATGTTGATCAGCAATTTTTAGCAATAAGATATTTTAAAACTAAGGTATGTAAATTGTTATGGGGCTTCCCTGGTGGCTCAGTGGTAAAGAATCTGCCTACTAATGCAGGAGACTGGGGTTTGATCCCTGGGTCAGAAAGATCCTCTGGAGAAGGAAATGGCAACCCACTCCAGTATTCTTGCCGGGGAAATCCCATGGATAGAGGAGCCTGAGGTTTATAGTCCATGGGGTTGCAAAAGAGTTGGACACAACTTAGCAACTAAACAACAACAAAACATTGCTTATTTAGACATAGTGCTGCTGCTGCTGCTAAATCCCTTCAGTAATGTCCGACTCTGTGTGACCCCATAGACGGCAGCCCACCAGGCTCCTCCGTCCCTGGGATTCTCCAGACATAGTGCTACTGTACACTTAACAGACTCCAGTATAGTGTACACATAACTTTGATACACACTGGGAAACCAAAACATTCATATGCCTCCCACTGATAGGGGACAGAGTAAAGGGACAAAGTAGGTAATTAAATAGTTAATCCCACTAGGGGATTGTAAGTAAAGAAAAAAGTATAGGAGACCCCCGTAAGTTAATGATCACTCAAGAAAGCAGGCTTGCCTAGCAACAAAACCAGGCAGCAGGAACATATGAGACATGCCCCCAAAAGAATAAAACAATGGTGGTATGAGACCCGCATCCTGATAGGTGAGCTTAGTAAGTTAATGATTCCTATGACATGCTCCTCTGTGTGCACTAAAAACAAAAGGAAATGGTTATGTTCTATTTACTAAAATCTGAGACAATGTACCATTTTTAGCACACGTATATGTTACTTAGGAGAAGGCAATGGCACCCCACTCCAGTACTCTTGCCTGGAAAATTCCATGGACGGAAGAGCCTGGTAGGCTACAGTCCATGGGCTAAGAGTCAGACACGACAGAGTGATTTCACTTTCACTTTTCCCTTTCATGCACTGGAGAAGGAACTGGCAACCCACTCCAGTATTCTTGCCTGGAGAATCCCAGGGATGGTGGAGCCTGGTGGGCTGCTGTCTATGGAGTCGCACAGAGTTGGACACAACTGAAGCGACTTAGCAGCAGCAGTAGCAGCATATGTTACTTACACTTATGCAAAAGAGCATAAGCTCTTTTGTTCATTTCCACTGCGCCGTGACAGTCCCATGACTGTGGAGGGACAAGAAAACTTCCCTGCCCAACAAGGAGAACAGCTGATGATGGAAGCATGATGTCTACTCAAGAAGGAGGAAGGTGGTCCTCTCCCCCTCCTCACTTTTCCCTTGATTATAAAACTGTAGCCCACTACGTTTCAGGGGCATGGCCCCCTCTCGCCCACCTGCTTGTAAGCCTCACAAGTGTCCTATTCTAATAAATCACTTCTTAGCTATCACTTTGCCTCACTGTGCTGAGATATAAAGAACTGGAGTTCCTCAGAGCCCCAGAAACGGCACTCAGTGGTTTCTGCTGTTGCTGTTCAGTTGTTAAGTCATGTCTGACTCTTTGTGACCCTGTGGACTGCAGCACACCAGGCTTCTCTGTCCTCTACTGACTCCTGGAGTTTGCTCAAATTCATGTCCATTGAATTGGTGATACTGTCTAACCATCTCATCCTCTGCTTCCCCCTTCTCCTGCCCTCCATCTTTCCCAGCATCAGGGTCTTTTCCAATGAGATGGCTCTTCACATCAGGTGGCCAATATATTGGAGCTTCAGCTTCAGCATCAGTGCTTCCAATGAATATTCAGAGTTGATTTCCCTTAGGATTGGCCTAAAGTGGTCTCACCATGACCCTTATTAGATTTACGTATCTGATCAACTCCCCTGTAAGTAACTGATCTCCCATTTCCACTGCCACGCTCTCTCCCACACAGGCACCCCTTGGCCCACCAGGACTCTGCTGCCCCACAGGAGGCCGGCCTCTGCCAAGAAACCCTTGTGTGGGGACACCAGTGACCAAGCAGGGTGAGGAAGGTGGTATCAGGAGGCAGGCAGCCCTCCCTTAGCTGCAGACGCCTACATGGCTGTGTCCCACCTAACAGCTTCAGAATTGAACTGTTCAGGAAGGGAAAGGTGAAATTCTAATTTAACTAATTTTTTTTTAAGTTGTTCTTTTTTTTTTTGCTGTGGGCCATTTTTAAAGTCTTTATTGAAGGTATTACAATATTGTTTCTGTTTTATGTTTTGGTTTTTTTGGCTGGGAGGCATGGGGGATCTTAGCTCCCCGACCAGGGATTGAACCCACACCCCCTGCATTGGATGGAGAAGTCTTAATTACTGGACCACCAGGGAAGTTCCCTAATTTAACATTTTTAAAGAAATGAAATGTTCTCAAAGAAGATGTGCTGTAGAAAAATGCTTTAAACTGTCAATTTCCTAGACTTAAAATGCACTGCATAAAAGGACAAAAATAGAGCTAAATGAAAATAGAAAGTCACTTGGAATATAACTTACAGATTGTTAACTGATAAATTTATAACATATTTTCCATGTACATGCAAATTACATCCCTTTATAAAAAGCATTTGGAAATGCTATGTACTTAACACAGACCATAAATATCTTTTCAGCCTATCAGTAGCTACACTGAATTCCATTTCAAGGTTTTACTATAACTCATTTAACTGTCTTCTTGCATTGAATATTCTTGAAATTTCTTTCCAACTGCTTATTCTCAAGCAAAGCTGGGAGTTGCTGGCTAAGAGGGAAACAGTACCCTAAGGGCTTTGCATTGTTGTTGTTTAGTTGCTCAGTTGTGTCCGACTCTTTGCAACCCTATGGACTGTAGCCTGCCAGGCTCCTCTGTCCATGGAATTCTCTAGGCAAGAATACTGGACTGGGTTGCCATTTTCTTCTCCAGGGGATCTTCCCTACCCAGGGACTGAACTCATGTCTCCTACATTGGCAGGCAGATTCTTTACTACTGAGCCACCAAGGAAGCCCAGTGCTTTGGATACAAGATGCTAAATTCCTTCCAGAAAGAGTTATTTGGGATAAAAGGGTGAGGAAGTGTAGGGAGCTCCATAAAATGTATAAAAAGTGTTAGAAGCTTGCTGACTGGGAGGGACCAGAAGCCCCAAGACATGACAAAGAGAGCCAGACAGCCTCCCATGCCCAGAGGATCAGACTGTGGGACACAGGGGGAGCAAACTCTGGTCTCCTAGGAGAAGGGAAGCTCCACTCACCCGCACGCAGGCCTTCAGGGGCCCCCGGGGCTTCTCATCCTGCTCTTCCATGCTCTCCTCCAGGCACAGGCAGGGGCCTGAGATCTTGAGCTGCAAGAGAAGCCCTGAGTATAGCATCCTCATGTAGGTCCACTGTGGGCCACACCCCACCATCAGCCTCTGCTTTGGGGATGCAATCTCCATGGCAACTGTGTTTCTAGAGGCTCCTGCCCAGATAGAGTCCTGCCTGAATGGCTATGGTTGTACCTCGAGTCGCTAGTCCCTCTCCCAGGCCAAGACTCTGCAGTTCCAATCTGGATGTTCCAGTGTCTGGGGCCTCTGGACCACCTACCTGGAAGCCCGCCGTGTGCCCAAGCTCCACCTTGCACCCATCACCAAAATCTGCAGCATGAATCAGTCTCTGTCCCACTGGATCCTGGGACATGCTCCCCCCACCCCCAGCAAACACCCAGCACACTGAGGATCCCCTAGTGTGCACCTGCCACCCCCAACCTGAATCTGCACACCCAAATCAGCACTTCTTCCTAGGGCAAACAGCAGGGCTCTGGGCTTGATGTTGTTGTTGTTTACTTGCTAAGTTGTGTCTGACTCTTGCAACCCCATGGACTGTAAACCCGCAGGCTCCTCTGTCCATTGGATTTCCCAGGCAAGAATACTCAAGTGGGTTGCCATTCACTTCTCCAGGGCATCTCCCCATCCCAGGGATCGAACCTTTGTCTCCTGCATTGCAGGTGGATTCTTTAGCACTGAGCCACCAGGCAGCCCCCTGGGCTTGATGACCCAAAGTCAAACACCTGATTAATTACATGAAGTTCATTACTTAGCCGTGCCCCTCCCAGGATCCTATCCTTCCAGTGACCCTCCAGCACCTGTCGACTGCCTCTCACTTCCTGTTCAAAACGCCAAGCATACCATAGAGCTCGGCTGCACCCACGACCTCCTCCCTCCACCGTTCTGGGGTCGGTGGGCCCCTACCAGAAGAGTGCCAGCCCAGACCCCCCAACACTCAAAATCCTCCTGGGCCCAGAATTTGTATTTCTGATCTGGCCCCCCCACCAACCCGGTGTCCTCACCGCTGAATCCAAAATATGGCCGGCATGGGGCTGAGGGTCGCCCTGACAAACACAGTACCTGATAGCCCCTCCTAGGCCCTGAATGTGGACCTCAGTTGTCGGTGTCCCGGCTCGATGTTTCTGGGTCTGAGACTTGAACAGCTACTGGCAAATCCTCGCCTCCACAAGCCATCCCTGCCCAATAGGGGCATCCCTCAGCCCCCCTGGATCCTCCTGGATCCTCACTCAAACAGTACAGTGTGAGTTCATAATCCAGCTGTACCCTGAACCTGCACCCCAAACCGCTTTCTCCACCAACCTCCCCAGGCCCCTACGTGCGTCGCACCTGGGACGCGCGCAGAGCACAGTACCGGGATCTGCAGTTGCCCCAGCATCACCACCAACCTCTGTGATCTGAGGCTGAAGCACCGCCCACGCAGGTCCCAGGTCGCCCACCCACATACTCGGTCCCAGCCACACGTCTAGACCCTGCGCATGCGCGCACCAGGCACCCGGCGTTGCCCCGCCCCCTCACCAACCTGAGCGTCCACCAGCTCGAGGGCCAGGCAGGGCCTGTCACAGCCTCAGTGCCCACCAACTGCTCTGCGACAAGACGAGCTCGGTTAGGCAATTCTCTGCCACGACTCTGCACACGACAGACTAGGCTTAAGCTAGTTCTATCCCCTCCCTTAGTCGGCATCCACAGGGCCGCTCGGCTTAACAGCAAAAGGGCCGAGGTGCGCGGAGATTGCGAGCGTCCGCGCGCAGGACAATGGCTGCGCTTCTGGCCGAACCCGGAAGTGCGTTTGGACTCTGCGAGCCGGAACTACAATTCCCAGAAGCCTCGGCGGCGCGGGCGGTGATTGGGGGTGGTTCCAGCTTCTTACCGGGGGTGGACTCGGGAGGTGGCCACACAGGAACCAGGAGTGAAAATTGAATTAGCGGCTAAGGAGTGCGAGTGTGCGCGTCCGAGTTTTTGCGCGGCGTTGAGACTAGGAGCCAGATCGGAAATGAAGGCCAAAAGACCGATGCGTGGGAGGTGGCTGGCTTGGGAAGGGCCGGCCCTGGGCTCGGCTTGAAGTTCAGGAGTGACAGTGAAAACGGGATGCAGTTGGAAACGTATCTTCATACAGCTTTAAGCTTTCTCCTTTAATACTGTCAAGAAACTGTAGTTTTCCTCACGTAAATCTGACTTTAACAACAAAAAATTATTGCTGTTTGAAATGTAATCTCTACCCCCAAAGTTTCTTATAGCTGGTTATTGTGGTTGATTTTTTTTTTTAAGTATTTACTTTGTATCTGGTTAACCTACTGAAATGTCCTGAATTCTTATAGTATTACATTTGATTTTCCTGGCTCTCTAGAAGCCGGTCATCTACAGATAGTAATTTCATCTCGTCCTTACCGGTATTTTTAACCAGATACTTCCTTTTACAGAAAATGTAACTGAAGCCCAGTAATATTAAGTAACAGGTTGTACTGTAAGGGCAGAGTTAGTATTTGAGTTCAAGAAGTCTGACTCTGCAAAGTACATTGGTAGAAGCATGGGATGGGGACAGTTTCAGTTTAGGAAGGTGAAAAATTCAGGACATGGAAGACAGTGAGATTTTCACAATAATATCAGTGTACTTAGTGCCATTGAACTGTATGGTTAAATATGGTTAAGTATGTTTTAAATTATGTGACTTTACCACAATAAAAGAGAAAAGTCTGACTCTGGAATCCATGCTCTTAATTTCTACATTACACAAATTGCCCCTTGCCCACATACCAGGATTTTTCCTCTACATAAGTAATACTTAGTTTACAAACAAGACAGAGAAAGGAGCTTCCCTGGTGGCTCAGCAATAAAGAATCTGCCTACCAATGCAGAAGACATGGGTTCAGTCCCTGTTCCAGGAAGATCCTACATACCATGGAGTGTATCTTTTGAGCCTGTGCTAGAGCCCAGGAACTGCAACTACTGAAGCCTGTGGGCCCTAGAACCCATGCTCAGCAAGAGAAGCCCCCACACCAAGACTAGTGAGTAGCTCCTGCTCACCACTAGAGAAAAGCCCAAGGAGTAACAAAGACCCAGCACAGCCAGTAAACAAAGTAAATTTTAAAAAAGAGAAAGGTTCACATTTATTTATAAGAGAAGCGAAAAAAAGCCCTACAATAAATTCAGTAAAATATATAGAGACATTAGTAGAAGCTTTCGAAACTACTGAGATAAAAGACATACAAATGCCACATTACAATGGTTGTGTTGTAAAGAGGTCAAATCTTGTAGATTGATCTACAGATTTAGTATAATAAGACAAAATCACGACGGGGTCTTTGGAGTGTTAGCTCATCTTCCCTTTTTTCTGTTCACTTTTTTGTTTTCATTGTTTTTTTTCACTTCAAGATATTCAGACATTAAAGCACTAGTACTATATAACTTAAAACTGACTTTGTCTTGTTTCACCATTTTTTTTCTTTCAAAACAAACAAGATGGTAATATCTACTTGCAAGAGCACCTGAATCCCTGGCCTAACCTGAATATTATAAAGACTTTGGAATAGCTACTCCTGAGGAACAGAAACTCATTCTACACAGATCTATCCCAGAGATTTCTCAGTTGCTTGAGGATTGGCTGAGACCCAAGTTTCATCCTGAGGTTCTACTGGCCAGGAGTTGGGTGAGGGCAAAACATCTACGGAAGAGCAAGGAAGTTAGGAATTCATTTGCTTTAAAGACGAAGATAAGGGAGAGGGAGAGTGTGATCTGTTCCTCTGATACTCGGGGGAAGCAAGGAGGAAGTTCTCAGCAGGATAAAAAGGACAGTCCTTTTCCGTTGCTGAATCCTCTACCTCAAACTATAAATGTTGGAGGGACCGGTGTTTAGTTTGTCAGCCCCTACTCTTCTGTCTTCATCTACTCCCTTTGGGATCTCTAGGGGAAAAGGTTAACTCAGCAGGTCTGAGTTGCTCAAACCCCATCTATTCCCCCCAAAAGGCCTGTTTCAAAAGACTAGTTCTTGGTCAACTTCCTGGAAACTGAGGAACATGATTTCTTCCAGACTTCACCATCTGTACCTTTTCCTTTTGCTGATTTTACTCTGTTCTTTTGCTGTCATAAGCCATAACATTGATCATAACAACTTGGAGGTCCTGTGAATCCTTTTAGCAAATCATTGAGGCCGAGGGTGGTCCTGGGGACCCCTGACACAAGATCTCATCTAACCCCATAACTTCAAATCCCACTGACAACTCCCAAATGTATATTTCCAGCTCTGCTCTATCTAGACTTTTATTTTTCATTTTTCTGTTTACAGGTTAATTCAACACAAAACAATCTCTTTCAACTTTACTGAGGTGGCTGACTACGTTCACGACCAAATTTGCCTCTAAACTGAAATTCAGTTGCTGACCCAGCCCCAGCCTCAGCTTTCTTGTCGGCACCAGGGGGCACAGCGTTTCGTCTGTAGGCGTTTCTGTCAGCTTCCCCTCGTGTGAGCCTTGCCGGTGGCTCTCCCTCCAGACCTCTAGGCCGTGGCCGGCCAGTCTCAAGATGGCTGTGGCGCAGGGTGGCAGGCACAATCTCAGGGGGCAGGTTGGAGGATGCCCTTGTTGGTGAAGTACCAGTAGAAGTGTCTCTAGGCAAACTGTTCCTTCACATAGCCTCGTGATTTGAGAGACTGCGTGGCTTTCATGACGTGCAGATTGGGCACGTTCTTGTCTGCCAGCTCCGGGTGCTAGGGCGTGTGGACATCCTTCTTGGCCACCATCACCCCCTCCTTAAAAAGGAGTTCATAAATGGCAATCTGGTTCTTCTTGGGCATCAACATCATGACGGCTGCTGTGTTCGGGGCTTGAGCTGGAAAGGAAGTTTTCTAGACTTTTATGAACATTTGCCTGCTTGATTCTCTGATTGATCCTTGACATGTCAAACCAAATTCTTGATTTCTCTCTCTGTCCCAGATTTGCTCCTTCCCCACTGTTGCTTCAGAAAGTCACCTGAAGAAACTGTCATCCAGCTGCTCTGGCCAGAAACCTGGGAGTCATCCTGGACTTATTTCCTTTAACAAATCTTATCCGCACATCTCCATCCCTGAGGTCTCTTGGGATTCAAAGCATCTCATGCCTATACCTCCCTAGGTGCCTCATTTCCATGCTTCATTCTGTGTTTTCTCTTGTCATCTCTTAATAGCTCCTTGTTCCTTATCCTCTACCATGATTTGAAAAGACACTGCTTGTCTGACCCGTGGATACATCCCATGTTCCGCTCTGGCTGACTCAGGCTCACACTTCTCCCTGCCTGCTGTGTCCATCAACAACGTATGTAGTAAACACTATGACATCCCCAGCTTCTGGGTATCAGACCTTGGTCTTTTAATTCTAGGTGGCTTTTGACTTGTTTCTATTGCTTTTAAAGAAACATGAGCCCAAAGCTTAAGATTTGGTGAGAGCTAGGGTCTAGACCCTGAAAAAGACATCAAAACAGAATGTCACAAGGTTTACAAAGAGAATGACTGGAATATAATGTGTATGTAATAAGCATTGTTGAATATATGATTGAGTGTGACTTCTCTAGGATTTCTGGAGAAAGGATCTCTGCTTCCATTAGGTGGGACGGTTGATTTGGCAGTAGATGCTGTGTTCTGGATTCACAAGCACCTATTAAACAAAGAGAAAAGGTAAGTTCCAGTTCTGGTGGGCTTTCCTGGGCTACTTGGTGTAGGGGCTCAAACTCTCTGCCATTCTCTTTTCTCAACCTCAAAAATTCCGAAGATCTTCCTTTCTCATTGTACTTCAGTCATGCTGACACCTTTCCACTCCTGGAATGGCCTTTGCTTCCCCATTGTGGAGGACAGAGTCTAAGGTGACCCCCATAATCCTCACCTCCTGGTATTCATGCATACGTCTGTGCTTAGTCCCTCAGTCGTGACAGACTCTTTGCCAGCCTATGGATTGTAGCCTGCCAGGCTCCTCTGTCCATGGCATTTCCCAGGCAAGAAGACTGGAGTGGATCGCCATTGCCTTCTCTAGGGGATCTTCCCAACCCAGGGCTCAAACCCGGGTCTCCTGCATTGCAGGAGGATTCTTTACCGTCTGAGCCACCAGGGAAGCCCCCTGGTTTTCATGTCCTGATGCAAACTTCCCCTTGAGGGCAAGACCTGTGACTGGCATCTAACCATTTGAATATGGCAAAGATGACAGGAGGTATCTGCTTACATTATGCGATTCTGTTATATGACAGTGTGACATCTGTCTTGACTTTGAAGAAGCGAGATACAATGTTGTGAGCTGCCTATGGAAAGCACTGAAAGGACTGAGTGCAGCCTCCAGCTGACAGCCAGTAAGACACCGAGGCCCTCATAATGACAGCCTGCAAGGAACTGAATGCCTCCAGCAACCACGAAAGCTCAGACGTGGATCCCTTCCCAGTAGAGCCTCAGATGAGACCTGAGACTTGGCCAACGCCTTTTTTGCAGCCTTGCAGAATACCCATCTGAGAATTGCCTGAACTCCTGACCCAGGAAACTGTGAGATAATAAATGTGTGTTGTTTTAAGCTGCTAAGCTTGTGGTAATTCTTTGTGCAGCAATAGATAAAAAATGCATTCACTTCAGGACCTTTTCACTTGATGCTCCTCAACTCAGAACACTCTACTCCAGACCCTCTGCATTGTTTGCTCCTTCTCATCCCTTCAGAAGGTAGCAGACACTGAGGTGGCTGACCTGACACTCCTCCCGTATCTCCCCTCTTGCCTGCCTCTACTGGAGACACCGGGAAGGATAACAGCTAATTTTCTCACCCTTCCTTGCAACAAGCGCCACATGACAGCATCCCGACTCAAGGAGACGTAAGAGGAAGTTTAGTGAGTGAGATTTCCAAGAAGAGCTTTTGCTCCACTGATAAAAGGGAACAAATGAGACTCCTTTCCCCCAGATCCTGATGAAGAGAGGGACCTAAGAGGCTATGTTTGTACCAGTTCACAGCTAATTAGAGAGCTGACAAATGTCAGCCCAGTCCATACAATGGCCTGAACAACTGTGCTTCTCCTCTGAAGAATCTGAACCTAGAAACCTTTAGATAGTAGTAGAGGGTGTTGTCATATATAATTTGAAGTTATAGAGGAGCAGGGACCAGGAAGCTTGCATAGGAATTCAATCTGAACCAAGGAGAATGGAACAAATTCATTGGTCAGAAAAAATGAGCAACCATCCTTATTAAAATGTACAAGGCACAAATAAATACTTTTCCTTATTTAAAAAAAAATGAGCAGCTATAAGAGAGAAAAACTTCCTGATTCTAATCCCCATGAGGCCCACAAGTAATTTCTGACATTGGTTACCTGAGATTCCTCAGTGTCTTCTCAATTAATCCCCACTTTAATTAATCTGAATTACTTTCAAGGGGTTTGTTTTTCTTATCAAAAATCCCGAAGATATTTAGACATTCACGTCTTTTGAGAATGGTTCATATGACAGGTAATGGAGCAGAATGGAATGTGGTACAACAGAGTGGGATGGATTAAAGAGGAATGAACAGGAAACAGAAGAGTTGGGGGTGTATTGGGAGTTGGGGATTAGCAGATGCAAACTATTATATATATGTGTGTGTGTGTATACACATATATACCAATATATATGTATAACTGAATCACTTTTCTATATACCAGAAGATAATACCACATTATCTTAGTGAAGTATATCAAGTAGACTTCAATAAAATAATTTTTTAAAAGTAGAAATAGAAGGGAAGACAATGCAATGAAAGGGAACAGAAAATAATGAAACAGAACTGAATGGCAGGGGAAGGGATGAGGAAGACGAAATGAAAGAAAGAAGGGAATGAAAAGAAATAGAATAAGAAGAAACGGAATGTGGTGGAATGAAATGAAAGCTGACCAAATGGAAGTGAACGTAAATAGGACATTGACTAGAAAGGAGTGGACTAGTAGGAAACAGAATGAAAGGAGTGGATTAAATACGTGGATGGAAAGAACAGGAATGATATGGAACAGGAAGGAGAAGAATGGAAATGAAATAAAATAATAATGAAATGAAAGTGAAATAATAAGAGTAATAAATGAAAGTTATGGAGTGGAAATGGAAAAGTGATAGCCAGGATTAAAATAGCCAGAAATGGAATGTGGAAGAAATGAACAAGTGGGATTAAAAAGAAAAAATAAAAAAGAATAAAAGGTAATAGGGAGAAGTGGGAAAGAATGGAAAGGAATGAAAGAATAAAGAGAAAACGTGACAAAATGGATGAAGCAGAATGGAATGGGACGGAATGCACAGGAATGGCACTGAGTGGTCAGGAGCGATGACAAGGAATGGAATGGGAAGTAATAAGAGGAACAGAAGAAATGGAAAGGAAATAAAAGGAATTTTATGGAAAGAAATGTAGTGAGAGGGAGTGAAATGGAATGAAAAAAAAAAACAGAAACAGACTGGAGAGGAAACAGTTGGAATAAAGTGAGAATAAATGAAGTTAAATGGATAGAAAGTTAAACGGGTAGAGTGAAAATAAGTGTGATGGAAACATGGGATGGAGTGAAATGGATGGACAGGAAGGGAATGGAATGAAATGAACCAGAAAGTGAGAGGGTGAAGTGGGTGCAAAGGGATTGAAAAGATTTTTGAAAGGAAACCTCTTGATAGGTTATCCTACAGACTCCTTAGCAAGGAGGAAAAGGGAGATTGGTGGCAGCTCTCCGTCTGTCCAAAGACTCTGTGTGGCATAAAAATACCTCATAGTTTGACTCTGCATTTTCTTTTTGTAGAGTTGGGACCAAGGGATGCAATGCAAGTTTGGAGGATGGCTTCCTGAGGCCATGAGAACTCCCTCCGCGGATGGTGGAAGGTGATTCCTGCTGCAAGTGAACACAGAGATCAGTTAGGGCCCACAGGCAGTTTGTCTTAGAACCACAGCATCTGGAAAGTGCCAACGTGCAGTCTTCAGAGATCCAGAGACAGAGATTCCCAACCAGGTTCTCTCAAAGGATCAGAAGCAGAAGTAGGTCTAGGACCAGAACTCTTCCTTTTCACCTGGCTACGTCTGCAACTTCTCCAAAACTTCCTTTGCATCCCATCACTTGCTAGGCCAGTATTAGCTTATTTGCAACCCAACTGCAAGCACTGGAAGTGGAAGCAGCACAGGGTAGGAGCTAGAATCCTAGACTCTGACCCAGGGACTTCCCTGGTGGTCCAGTGGTTAAGAATCCGCCTTCTAACGCAAGGGATGTGGATTCGATCCCTGGTGGGAAACTAAGATTCCACAGGCCTTGGGCCAACTAAGCCCACACTGCAACTACTGAGCCCATGCACTCTGGAGCCCTTGAGCTACAACTAGAGAAAAACCCACCATACTTCCACAAAGATCCCACAGGCCGCAACGAACACTGGTGTGCTGCAGCTAAGACCTGACACAGTCATAAATAAATAAATATATTTTTAAAAAGGAATCTAACCCAGCTCCCTGTGAGGCCTTGAGCCACTTTTTTTCCCCATTCCTGGCCCAGCAATGCTCAATGAAAGATCTAGATAAGATGATTTCTCATACTTGTCAAATATAACATTCTCAGATTGTATTCCTTTGCAACTTCTTTAATAAAATCAAGCAAGGCCAACCTACCTCATATAATTGCTCTTGAGGGTATACTGGCAGCATCTGGGGGAAAAAGAAAATAGTGAAGAGGTCCTGAGGCCTGGGATAAACGGTCACCCCTGGAAATTCTTGGAAATAGCTCAGGCCTCAGAAGCAGTTACATCTCTTCTGATTCCCAGAGCGGGCTCCAGGGTAGGCATTGTCATATGAAAGAGAAAGAAAACAAGGAGAAGAGATGAAAAAACCACAGAAGGTCTTGAGATCCCCAGAGAAAGTAGGGGCCCAAGCTGCCACTGGGTATCCTTAAGAGAACATGCCTGAACCCCACCCCCGCCCCAAGAGGTGAGACAGAACAGCCCTCCTGGGCTGGGGAAGGGCCAGACAGTCAGGGGAGTAGAGGGGTGCCTCTGGAGCGTTACCCACCTTTTTGACTGGGATCTGTCCTTGAGTGGCGGGTACATTGGCATACATAGGCATGGGCCTGTCTAGAGAAAGTGAATGCCAGCCCAAGGCTGGAGTTAGGGAGAGATATGAGGAAAGAAGGGGCTTCCCCAGCGTCTCAGAGGTAAAGAATCCACCTGCAATGCAGGAGACGTGAGTTCGATCCCTGGATTGGGAAGATTGCCTGGAGGAGGGCATGGCAACCCACTCCAGTATTCTTGCTGGTAAAATCCCATGGATAGAGGAGCCTGGTGGGCTACAGTCCATGGGCTCGCAAAGAGCTGGACACAACTGAAGTGACTGAGCACACACACAGGCATGAGGGAAGGGGCGACTTGTCCAGACAGGGCACTTCTATCCCCAGAAGGATGTGGCAGAAACCTTCCTTCTTTTATCCCCAGGACTACCCCATCACATCTCCAGTGATCTTGACCTGGGAAGGTCTTGGAAATCAAGTTCTGGGTTAGCTAAGGCTGTTTGATGACACAGATGAGGTCAGAAGTCTTAGACCTAGCCCCAGGTGCACCAGGGTCCTCTGTAGCCTGTGTTTATCATATATCCTTCCTGGCCTTGGTTTTCTTCTCTGTAAAACTGAGCTGAATTGGACAGTCCCCAGAGGACTTCTGCTTCATGAGCCCATCTTACTAGAATCTTAGACCAGACATAGCAAAGATGTTTTGTTTTGCCTTTGGTCAAAGAAGGCTGCATGAGGTACTATATTGAGACGGAAAATGAGACTTGTTTTGAATTTAGCAGGGAGGAGTGTTATGATTGATTCTCTGTTTATAGCAATCCATTAACAAAGTTTTCTGAGAGTGAGGAAGACTAGAATGGCGGTACGGTGTTGTATTTGTGTTGTGGCTGTTGGAACAGGCAGAACTCCTCAGAGTTCTTGACTCTGATCTCATCCATTTTCCAGATGGGGACACAGAGGGTCCAAGACTACAGGGCTTGCCCATGACGTCACCCAGGGGCGAAGCTGGGAGCAGAAGCCTGGGCTCTCTGCACCAGCCTCTTCTCCAGACCCCACTGCTGCCCTGGGTATCAGCTATGGAGTCACTTACTGCGACTGAGCTCTTCAGGGTCACCCTCTTCAGAAGTGGGTGTCGGGTTTTCATAGATGGTATCCTCTGCTGTTCTCCTTGAGAGCCTGAAATCCCAAGACCTTTGTTCACTATGCCTCTAGTCCTTGCCCATCTCCACAGGCTCTGCCCATATCCTATGTTCATTTTGGGCAATGTCCCAAACCCTCTCAGTTCCCAACAGGCATCACTCAGCACCATGGTCAGCAATCATTCTACGGGGCAGGTCCCCATAGGCCACACCCCCACCCCATTCTGAGATTTACCCTTTGGCATTTCCAGTGTGCAGGAAGCAGCCCAGCCCTATGGCCAGGGCAATGACAACCAGGATCCCGATGGTAATGCCAGCGATGGCCCCTGCAGACAGGGATGACTGGTGACCTGGGCAAGGAGAGAGAATCAGGACCTCATCCCTGTCCCCAAACTCATTCCAAATCTTGGGGCTTTATCTCCACTGTCATTTGATGAGTACTTGTTTTCCAGCCATTGGGAGGCAGAATTTTGTAGTAGTAATAGAATCATTTCTGGAGTCAAATGTCCTAAGTTCACATCTCAGCTGTGTGACCTTGGCCATGCTACTTAACATCTTTGTGCTTCCTTTGGCTCTTCTGTAAAAACAAAAATAATATGAAGCCTACTCCATATTGTTGCTGAAAAGATTAAACATATATGTATTCATTTTCAGCACATGTAAGGACCAGTATGTTCAATGTGGGTGAAGTATTTAGACCCATGGAAAGTGGTCAGTCAGTGTTGGTGTGATAATGTTACTGATTAAGATGATGAATCAAATATGGTTGTCACAGCAAAGGGCTTTGGCAACTGGAAACCTGAGTCACCTTTGACTCTCTGGGGTCCTGTGGACACAGACAAAAGTAACTACTCTTTCTGAGTCTCATTCCCTCATTTGCAAAGTAGGGGAAATTGTACCTACTGTATAGGGATGTTCTGAAGATGAAATGAGATCACAAATTTTTTTTTCTATTTTTTGGCCACTTTGCAGCATACAGCATCTTAGTTCCCTGACCAGGGATCGAACCCTCACCCCCTGCAGTGGAAGCACACACAGTGGAAGCACAGAGTCTTAACCACTGGATCTCCAGGGAAGTCCTGAGTCTGAGTGTTAGTGGCTGGAATTCAACAGCTCTGGATTAGGAACCTGCCCATGCAAGACAGTCAGTGCCACACTCCAGTCCCTAGTAAGGGAAGATCAGAGTGCTAAGGCCAGCATCAGAGAAAGTCACCTGGACCCAAGGGGAAAGCGTACCTGAAAGACTCACCTATGACGCTGACCATGACTGAAGCAGAGCAGGTCAGCAGTGTGACAGAGTTAGAAGCTGTGCAGCTGTAATTCCCTTGGTGTTTCCAAGTCAGGGCCTCAATGACCAGCTGCTCCTCCTTGCACACACTGGTGTTGTCATGGGTCCAGTTAAACTCAGCATCCGGCTGGGATTCAGCCCAACACTGCAGGATCAGGCGGGAGTTGAGCTCTGCACTGATGGTGTTGTCCTCCAGCGTCTCCGACCCTCTGGTGACGTACACTCGATCGGGGCCGTCTGCGTGCAGAGCCAAATATTGTGTTCCCATCCTCCACCAGCAAGATTACCTATTTTATCCCATTCAATTCCACATGTGAAGTTCTGCTTTCTTTTTTTCCCCCTTCTCAATTCTAACTAAGGGAATTCCTGGGAGTCAAAGGCTCTTCCAACTGCTGCTGAAAGGAATCTCGGCAAGAGAAGAAGGAGAAAAAGGTCCCTTTTCCTCCCTTAGGTGCTGAGCAAGCAGAATGTAATTCACAACATGGAGGGGGAAAGTCCAAAACAAAACGAAACAAAATTAAAATAAAAAACAAAAACCCCTGCCCTTGCAAAAGTGAATTCTAACAAGGGAGCCTCGTAAGACATCCAGGCTTCAGAAATTGTTGCTGTGTCCTGTGACATGTAACCCCTAACTTCCAACATGTTTATAGTTCTTATATTTCTGATGGTAGCTTAGGCCAAAAAAAAAAAAAAATCTTGGAGTCATTCTTGACTCCTCTCTTTCTCTCTTGCTTCATGTCAACTAGCAGTAAACCCTGTGACTTTGATATTTTAAAATATATTCATCACTACAGCTGATCAGCCCCGTCATTTCTTCATGGATGACTGTGGCTACCATGAGAGGATGCCTCACAGACCTCCATCAGTAAGAGCGGAATTGACCAAGGGCCCAGCTGCTGTACCCCGCAATCCACTCCCAGGCTTCTCCTGGGCTGCACCCTGCCAGTACCTGAGTGTGTTGGAGCAAGTAAGGCAGACCCCTTCCTGGGAGACCTGGGCTCCCCGAGAGTCTTGACAATGTTCTTTAGACTACATGGTGGTCTACGTGCTCCCACCCAACTCTGTACTCTGTCTTCTTTCCTCCCTCGCTCCAAGTACCTCAGTCTGAGGGCAATCCCAGTCTTTTGAGCCTCCCTCCCTACTTTTTCTGCACAAGAGCATTCCCTTAAGAAAATCCTTGCATGTATAATCCCACTGAATCCCATTTGGGGGTCTGCCTCTCCATGGAACCAGACAAAAACAACTGTATCACCTCCTCCCTCTCCCCTGTTTCCACCCTTTAGACAAGGGCCAGAGAGACTCTATAGCTCGAGTGTCCTCACCACGGCTCACAGGACCCTGTGTGGTCTATTACCCCTACCCTCCCAGCTTCTTCTGTTCCATTCTCCCTATAATTTACCTCTCCAGTCATCTTGGCCTCCTGGGATTCCTCTGACAGGCCAAGCACAGTCCCACCTCCTCAGCCTTGGAACTCACTTCCCTTGGTCACCTGCACAGCTCTCTCCCTGCCTCCTGCTGCACTCATACCACCACCTCCTCCAGGAAGCCTCCCCTGACCACCCCAGCCAGGACTGCAACACCTCCCCAACTTCCCAGCCTTGCCTGTCTTTCTCACTGCCTCTAGTCCCATCTGACACAGCACAGATTTCCCCTTGTTTAGCTGTGTATGGTCTGTCTCCCCCTACTAGAACATAAAGCTCCATGAGAGTGGCCTTGTCCCCTGCTCAGACATGCCTGTCACAGAGCAGGTGTTTGATAATTATGGGATGAGTGGCTGGAAGGAAGAACTTCAGCAAGGGAGGGAGGAGGAAGGGGGAGAAGGTCCAGGCTAGGGACGACTCACAGCTGATGTTCAACTTCAGGGCTTCACTCCGCGCCCGGCTGCCCCAATTCCAGACCTCACACGCATAGGGTCCTGTGTCATTCCGCCGAAGGCCGTGGATGACCAGGGTCCTGTTGTCAGGCACCAGGTGCTCGTTGGGCAGGAGGAGCTGGTCCCCCAGGAACCACTGGACTCCAACTCCCTCATGGGTGGTCTGGCAGGTCAGGACCACCAAGCTGGTGTCCTCCACGAGAGTCCGGTTTGGGGGCATGACGTAAGGCTTGGTCAGTCTTTCTGGAAACACACAGAGAGACGGGGACACCCTTTGCCAGTCTCCTTCCCGTATGGGGCCCACAGGATTTCCCAGGGATGTGTATTTATGTGGTATGTGGCGTGTGTGTGTGTGCGCTTTGCATATGACTGTGCTGTGTGGGTGGTGCATCTAAGTCTTTTGTGTATGAGCGTGTGTTGTGTGACAGTTATGTGAATATGTTACAGGTTTTGTGTGTATGGAGAGTGTGTGGTATATGGATGAGTTTTGTGTGTGAGTGTGTGCTTTGTGTCTATTTATTCATTTTTGCCTGTGCTGGATTTTTGTTGCTACGTGAGGGCTTTCTCTAGTTGTGTTGTTGGGGCCTGCTCTCTAGTTGTGGTGCATGGGCTTCTCTCATTGTAGTGGCTTCTCTTGTTGTGGAGCACGGGCTCTAGGGCATGTGGGCTCAGTAGCTGTGGTACACAGACTTAGTAGCTCCCTGGCATGAAGGATCTTCCCAGACCAGGGATTGAACCCTTGTCTCCTGCATTGGCAAATGGACTTAACCACTGGACCACCAGAGAAGTCCCTTTCGTGTCTATCTATATGTGTGTATTGTGTGTACATGTATTGTGACTGTGAGGTCATGTGTATATACATACATACATACATATATATGTGTATATATATATACACACACACACACGTACCTTTGTGTGCAAGTGAGTATATATTGTGTGTGTATATATCTTCTGTACATGAGTATACGTTATGTGTCTGTGGTAATGTATGTGTTCTGTGTATATGTTGTACTGTGTATTTGCAAGCACAGTACATGTATGTACATACCTACATGCTTGGTATATCACTACTATATGTGAAGTACAGTTATGTACTGTGTGTGTTCTGCATGTGTTGAGGGTGTTAAATGTGTGGTATGTGGGGTGTTTTCTGTGTTGGACATGAGAATGTTGAGTGTCTGTGATATGTGTTGTGGGTGTCTATTGTGTACATATTATGTTTTGTGTGCATACGTGTTTTATGAGAGAATATGTTGTGCGTCTGTGGTATTGTTTGTCACATATTTGAAATATATGTGTCTGTTTTTTGTAAGTATTGTGTATGTGCTTTGCCTATGTGTGAGTACATTTATGTACATGTTGTGGGCTTTATGTGTATGTGTGGTGTGTGTGATGTGTTATGTCCTGTGTGTTTCATGTATTGTGTGTGTCTTTTGGGTACATGTTATATGTGTCATGTGTGTGTGTGTATCATGTGCTTTTGTATGCTGTATGTGTTGCGTGTGAGTTGTATGTGTTGTGTGTGAGTTTTATGTGTCTGTGGTGCACATGTGCATATCTGTGATGCATGCGTGACTGTTTCTTTTTTTTTGACCATGTCATGCGGCATGAGGAATCTTAGTTCCCCAACCGGGGGTCGAACCCAGGCCCCCTGCACTGGGAGTGCAGTCTTAACCACCAGAATACCAGAGAAGTCCCCTGCACGTGTGACTGTTATGTGTGTGTGTCCATGTGTGTATGGGGTGTGTGAGCGCTGTGTTAGTGTTTGTATGTATAGAGAATCGCCTCCCACACTTCAAGAGAATAAAGTGATAGACACCCCACAGAGAGCCTCCAAAGCCTTGTGGAGGATGTGCCAAACAAGGACCCAGGTCCTTCCCTGTGCCCAGAGCCACAATCTGCCACCAGCCACAAGGGAAAGCCCCACCCCACCACGTCTTCCTCAAGCTCTAGGATGTCAGTGTAGCCCTGATTCTCAGAGACACAAAGGAGAGGAATGGGGTAAAGAGACTCACCAAGGACGCGGACTTTGAGAGCACCCAGGTGGGACAGCTGGGTGGCAGTGTTGGACACCAAGCACCTGTAGGTGCCCTCATATTCCTTGGACACGGCATGGATGGTAACATTGCTCGTGTTGAGGAACAAGCTCGTGATGGGCTTGGAGTCATCAGGGAAAAACCATGAATATGAAGCTTGTGGGTAAGACTCAGTTTCTGCCCAGAAGGTCACATTGGAGCCCTCCATCACCTCAACTGTGTCCCCGTTGGGTACACCAGGCTCCAACTTGATCGTGACCGGGTCAGGGCCATCTGGGAGGACAAGAACAATTATAGCAGCAACAATAGCATCAGTGAGAGAGCCCTCTTAGGGGGACCCAGGCATTCAATAAACAGGAACTTTTCTCTTCTCTCCCCTCAAACTCTGGAACCATTACAAAGGAGATGTTAGAGTCTGACAGTGAGGTTATGTCACAGGCATCCCTGGGCAAAGCAGGATTGAAAGACACACCTAGAGCATGCCAGCAAGGGACTTCCCTGGATGTCCACTGGTTACAAATTTGCCTTCCAATGCACGGGATGCAGGTTTGATCCCTGACTGGGGAACTAAGATCCCACATGCGTGGGGCAACTATGCCTGCGCTGCAACTACTGAGCCCAAGTGCTCTAGAGCCTGTGCTCCACAACAAGAGAAGCCCGCCTGTCACCCAGAGCAGTGAAAATAAAAATAATACATTAAAAAAATAAAGTATGCCAGCAATTGCTCTTTCTTCACGACTACCTAGGCAATATTTTGGATCAAACATTTGAAAGTTAAGGAGCTCGATTTTAGGCACATCGCATTGGATGTTCCCAGGAGAATCCAAGTAGAGATGTCAAATAGCTATATGTCTGGAGTTCAAGGATGGACAAGTCTGCATTTGGATGGTATGTAAAGCTGCGAGACTGGATGAGATCACTGAGGAAGTGGGTGTTGCTGAGGGGCTGAGGAGAATGGAAAGGGACTCACAGTACACAATCAGGTAGGTGGGGTCACTGCTCTTGACCTGAAGGACACTCCAAGCTTCACATTGGTACGTCCCAGCATCCTCCCGCTTGACAGTGAAGATGGTGAGGGTCTTGCCATCTGTGGACAGCTGTATGCGCTCATGGGATGGCAGGGGCTTGTGGTTGGAGACCCAGTGGATGGTGATGTTGACATCCGGGGTGTCACAGCAGAAGGTCACATTTTCCCTGTGCTCTATGACTGTGCCCTGGCTGACTGAAATGGTGGGCTTGGTCAGAGGTTCTACAGAGGGAGAAACAGAGTTGGGGGAGACAGAAGCAGAGACATAGGTGAAGGACAGACCAAGCAAAATATAGTCACAGAGGGATCCCGAGAAACAGGGAGGGTTGAAATTGCATGCAGACACCTCTCAGCTCCATGTCTGGCCTCCAATGCTGGATCTAGTTCTCTTCTAGGTGTGATCTTGGGACCCTCAAGTCTCCTCTCCCCCAATAAATGAGATGTTGCAAATAAAACAGAGGGTCAGGGACGATGGATCAGTTATTATTGGCTGCAAAGAAGTCAAGTTTGTATTGGGGATAACAACCAGGTCCCTCTACCACTTCTTAGCCAATTTTCCCTACCCCAAGCCAGGACAGCACCCCCTTCACACCCCCCGCCCCCTCTCCAACACAACTGATTGGACCAGTTGTTGCCTGACTGGGCCAATCAGGTTTGTCCTACTGGGACTTTGGGCATGGAACCCTGATGAGCACTTGAGGGTAGAGATGGAGACCAGAATGAGAGCCTTGTTTTCTGTGCCCTGAATCTACCATGAGTCTGGGGTGACCAAGGGGCCCCAAATGTAGACGGAACAACATCCTTCTCACTTTGGGTGATGGCATCACGGGAGATCTGGGCTGCAGCTGCAAAGCTCCACACGGTCAAAAGTGAAGCTGCAGGGGGAAAGAGGAGGCATTCAGGGAGGAAGGTGTGTTGGGGTGTCCGGTTGTGGTCTTCCCAAGCGGAGGGAGGTCTGAGGTCATGAATGGGGCCCTCCACCCCTAGAGGCTTGACTTTTACCCACTACTTCCTGGCTATGTGACTTGAGGCATGTTTTGTCATCTCTGAGCCTCAGTTTCCCCAGCTATAAAATGGGAATAATATCATCTGCCTCCTAGGATTGCAGTGGGTGGTAATGAACACTGACCAGTCTTAACTGGGTCCCCTGAGGGTCACTGCGCTCTCTCCAGTGATGCTCATTCCGTGGAAGATGCCTCTCCCTTCCATTGAGAGGTAAACAAATGATCAGATCAGTGAAGTCGCTTTCCAAAACCAGATAGTAAGCATCAGAAGCTAGACTTGAACCTGGCTTGCCAGTTCCTAAAGACTTTGCTCTCAACACTGTGCAGTTCCTCTGGTCCAGGGATGGGCACAGAGCCAACCCCCAATAAAGGGGAACTTCTATTATCTTTGATGGGAGAAATTAACCTTGCCCTCAGGCAGAGATTTCCTCTGCACGGAGGGGAGAAAAGGGAATGAGATAGCAGCAGTTTCCGGTTTTCCATTTGGCCATTCTGCACACAGTTTTCGGAGAAGGCAATGGCACCCCACTCCAGTACTCTTGCCTGGAAAATCCCATGGACGGAGGAGCCTGGTAGGCTGCAGTCCATGGGGTTGCGAAGAGTCAGATTCAACTGAGCAACTTCACTTTCACTTTTCACTTTCATGCATTAGAGAAGGAAATGGGAACCCACTCCAGTGTTCCTGCCTGGAGAATCCTAGGGAAGGCGGAGCCTGCTGGGCTGCCGTCTATGGGGGTCGCACAGAGTCGGACACGACTGAAGCGACACAGCAGCAGCAGCAGCACACAGTTTTATGGAAGCTCAGAGACTGTGGGCATAGGTGGGGATGCCCAACCCCAGCAGCTATGGCCATGTGCCGCTGACCTTGAAACTCCTGTCCTTGCCCTAACCATCAGCCCAATTAACAAAGGCAGGCAGCCATGCCTTTCTCCAGCCCTCAGATGACCCCAATTTAGATCAAGCATTGCCCCACCCCCTGCTCATTTGGGTTAAAGACAAGGGCTCTTAGGAGCAAATATGGACTCTGATAATGATAATGGACTTTGTCTATTATCGTGGACAAGGGGCTTTCTCTTTGTGAGCCTCAGTTTCTTCAACTACAAAACGGGGAGAACAGTAGAACTTAGTGCATCAGGTTATTGTGAGGTCTGATATCAGACGTGACAGTTTAGAGTAAGTGTTAGTCACTATTATTAGTACTGAGTTATTATTACTATTATTGTCATTGTTATTTCCTGTGCTTGTAATAATCAACAATGGAAAAGCATCTGAAATTCTCTATCCTCAGTGCTATTGGAGGTGAAGTTCACAGGCTCATTCATTGGAAGGACTGATGCTGAAGCTGAAGTTCCAATACTTTGGCCACCTGATGGGAAGAGCCAACTCATTGGAAAAGACCCTGATGCTGGGAAAGATTGAAGGCAAAACGAGAAGGGGTGGCAGAGGATGAGATGGTTAGATAGCATCACCAACTCAATGGACATGAATTTGAGCAAACTCCAGGTGACTGGGAAGGACAGAGGAGCCTGGTGTGCCTCTCAGGGCTGGCACAACCTCTCGTTGCCAGTCTCATTCCTGTCTGTTATACTCCAGCTCTGGTTCTCTGTCTCTCCCCGCCCCGACTCTCCTGAATCTCTCTATTTGTCTGTATGTATCTTTGAAAAGTTTTCTTTTTTTAAAAAATTAATTTTTAATATGTATGTATTTATGGCTGTGCTGCGCCTTCGTTGCTGCCTGGGCTTTTGTCTAGTTTTGGTGCTCGGGCTTCTCACTATGGTGGCCTTTCTTGTTGTGGAGCACGGGCTCTAGGGCACGCGGGCTTCAGTAGTTGCTGCACACCAGATTAGTTGCTCCACAGCATGTGGGCTCTCCCCAGATCAGGGATCGAACCCGCAGCTCCTGCATTGGCAGGCGGATTCTTGACCACTGAGCCACCGGAGAAGCCCTGAAGGGTTTTTTCCCCCTTTGTCCTCAGTCTCCCTCTCTCCTCTTTGCCCTGTTTTTCCCTCTGGTATAGTTTCTATTGTAATTTTCACTCTCTCTTGCCTCTCTCTGGTTCTGTGGCTCTGATTCCATCTCTCTCTCCTCCTTTGTGTGTATGTCTTTGTCTCTTTCTCTGTCCCCCTTTGTCAGTCTCTCTCTTATTTTTTTTTTTGGCTGGACTGGGTCTTAGTTGAGGCACGTGGGATCTAGTTTTCTGACCAAGGATTGAACCCGGGCCCCCTGCGTTGGGAGTTGGGAGCATGGACTAGCCTGCTGGGGAAGTCTCTGTCAGTCTCTTGTATTTGTGTTTATTCCTGTCTCTGTCTCTGTTTCTCTCTTGTCGCTATTTGGGTCTCTTTCGTGCACATGTACACATCCACCCTCCCCTCCTCCACCTGAAGGGAGCAGGACACTCACCTGACAGCAGGATTCCTGCCCAGCGGTGGCCCCGTAGGTCAGCGGACTCCATGGGTCCTGACACCCGACTTCAGACCGCCAGGCTATCTTCCCGGCTTCCGCACACAGTCCCCGTCCTCGCTCGGTCTGCAGCCTCTCCAGCTCTCTTCTCTTCCCCTCTGCCCAGCTGCCGACTCACAGGCACTTTGGCGACAGTGGCTCCCGGGACAGACAGCGAGGGTGGCAGGGGAGGAACTTTGGCTGCACCTTCCTCAGCCCTCTAACCCAGGCTTTACTTTCCTCCTCCTCCCAGCACGGAGAGAACCAAAGTCCCGAAGTCCCCGGAACCCTGGGGTTTCCCCCAAGGCACGGAAGGAGGAAGAAGCCCCGCCCTCTGGCCCCGGATCCCCTTGAAAATTATCCCTCTTCCCATTCAAAGGCCCACTAGGATGGGGATGAGGTAGCTGCCAGGGAAAAGCAGTGCCAGGGAGGGGCAATTCAAGACTATCAGCGTTAAAGACACCAGGAACTGAGATTATAATGGTCAACAGCAATAAAAGCAATAATGATGGCTCCTGGTTATCCACAGCTTAATAAAACAGTGCCAGGTTAACCATGTGCTCAGCCACATCCAACTCTTTGTGACCCCCTGAACTGTAGCCTGCCAGGCTCCTCAGTCCATGGGATTTTCCAGGCAAGAATACTGGAGTGGGTTGCCATTCTCTTCTCTAGAAGTTCACCACTAGCTGCCTGGAAATACAAAATGAACTGAAGTGACACTTTCGATATGGAGTCCTGGTCACAAATAAAGGCTCTAGAGTCCGAAGGGCGGGATGCCCAGAGTTGGGTGGGGATAGCCCCAAGGGGTACCTGACTCAGCCTTCGGGGAGGAGGCAGGGAAGACTTCTTGGAGGAGGGGACATCTGAGCTGAGACCTGAAGGATTAAAAAAAAAAGCCCTGTATATGAGTGAATTGCCCCTCCCTGGCACTGCTTTTCCCTGGCAGCTCCCTCATCCCCATCCTAGTGGGCCTTTGAATGGGAAGAGTGTTAATTCTTCTTTTTAAAAAAATTCCCTTTGGGCAAGAGATGCTGTTGGGAGCCTCAAAAACCAAGATTGAATGTAATCGACCCGGTCAGGGAACTACCTTCAACCTATTTCTTTTACTTCATTTCATTCATTCCTTCATAATAACAGCTGTTCCCCAAACTCTTCCGCTGGGCTGATTCTTGGACCTAATAGTGTACAATAATACAGCAGAAATCTCCAGTTCTACCTTCACAAGCTCAAGGTCCAGCAGGGAAGACAGACCTGTCCCCAGTCAGTGATGACCCAGAGTGAGTGGGGCTGGGGTGCAGGAGCCCAGAGTGGGTGCCTGATCCAGCCTGAGGATCAGAGATGGCTTCCTGGAGGAGAGGGCATCAGAGATGAGGATGCAAGGATGAGCCAGGGGGCGAGTCTGGTAGGCAGAGGGAGCGGGATATGAGAAGGTGCTGAGTTGAAGGCACAGAAGGAAATTCAAGTGGCTCCAGAAGAGGGGAAGTGAGAGGGCAGGTGGTTCAAGATAAGGTTGAGAACACTCCACAGTGATTACTTAAGCCAGGAGGGGCAGCTTGGCATCAGGGGAAAGCGATCTCAGCTCACCTCCAACAGCTGCTCCTGTTTGGTCACATTCATGTCACAGCATTCACCAAGGATCTGCTCCAGTGAAGCCTGAGGCTGAGCAAACCGGCTCTGGAGCCAGACTGCAAGGGTTGGAATCCTGGCTCCTCCACCTTCAAGCTGTGTGGCCTTGGGCATGTCAGTTCCCCTCTCTGGTCGTGACTTTCCTCAGCTTTAAGATGGTAATGGTTTTGCCTCTTCAGGGGCTATGGTCCAAGTTCTCCATGCCCTAGCAGTGGTTTTTTGAGAAGGTTATACCATCCTGTGTGTGTCAGTGTTCTCATCTGCAGACTGGACAGAAACAACAGTCTCCCCTTGCACAATGCCTGTGAAGATCAAGCAAATTAATGCTGGGAAAGTACTGGGAACAGCGCCTAAATACTGGCACAGAGTGAGCGCTCAGAACATGCGAAACCCCTCTAGGCGTTGTGACTGGTGTGTGTTGTAATACTCACAGAAAGGTATACACTCACTCAGTCATTCAACACACGCTCCCTGAGCACCTACTGCTCCTGCTCTAGGTGCTGGAGAGAATGCAGGGGACAGAAAAGACAGAAAACCCAGCTCTAGCAGGGAAAGAGACAATAAAGATATATAACAAATGGGTAAATTATGTGGAATCTTAGAAGATGATACATGCTGTGGAAAAATGAAAAGTAGAATAGGCTGAGTGATAATATTATTCCATTTCATGGTTAAGAACACTGATGTTCACAGAGGTGCAATGACTTGTCCAATTGAGGCCAGGGATTCTGGTCTACCTGGCTTGTAACCTCCGTGTGTGCCACCTTCCAAGGTCCTAAGGTGGCTTCTGGAGATCTCCAGCCCCATCTCCTCTGTACACCCTGATCGGTCAATGCCTGTGACCCCATCACCCCAGTATCTTCTTAAACTCTCTGGTTCCCTGGGCTGAGGGCACCTGGTGTAGACAAGTCAGCATTCAAGGTCTTTACCATCTACCCTGTTCTTCCTGGAATATCTGAGTCTTCTGACCACCCACCCACTCCTCTCCTGACGTTCTCTGCTCTGTCCCACCCACCTGGGGCCCCCTTCCTTCCTCTCCTCCACCCCACCCAAGAGGACACAGCTGCCACTGGAGTAGGCTTCCTGAATTTGCCTCTTTATAAGGAACAAGGTTTTCTCTCCCTAAATCTTCACCTACCCAGCCTCCCCCCAACCCCCATGAAGGTTCTGTCTTTCCCTGTCCCACAAGAAACAGGGACTTTCTGGGTCCTTCCCGTAGCATAACTTCCACTTTCTTTCCAACAGGTGAAAATAAAGCCAGGTCCTTCCGGCCTCCTCACCCTTTCCTACCGGTCTCAGACGGCCGGGCTGGCTCATGGTTGTGTCTTTCCATGAGTGACCTCAGCTCACTTTCCAACCTGTATTGCTGCCCTAGGGCTGCCCCCCACCATTCACTCAGCAAAGACTTGTTTGACTCCACTACATGCCAAGCACTATGTTAGGCGCTTTTTAAAAGCTACAAATACCAGGTTCAGTGGTTAAGACTCCAAACTTCCACTGCAGGGTCACACGTTTGATCCCTGATCAGGGAACTAAGATCCTGCATGCCACATGGCCAAAAAATAAAGAAAATAAATAAATTAAAAAAATTTTAAAGATACAAATACTGTATCAAGTTCTCTGTATTGGTATCACAAAACTGATCCATCACTGTGTGTGTTGTGCTAGTTGCTCAGTCATGTCCAACTCTTTGCGACCCCATGGACTATAGCCTGCTAGGCTCCTCTGTCCATGGGGATTCTCCAGGCAAGAATACTGGGGTGGGTTGCCCTGGCCTCCTCTAGGGGATCTTCCCGACCCAGGGATTGAACCTAGGTCTCCTGCATTGCATGCAGATTCTTTACCAGTTGAGCTACCAGGGAAGCCCACAAGAAAAAAACAAAACAAGAGCAAAACAAAAAAGCCAGTATTGATTAAATTGAACAGAATGTGGGAACCTGCCAATTCTGAATAGCTAGTCCATGAAAACAAGTTCATACATGATTTTAAAAAGAGGAGGGATATTGGCTGGTACAGTGCTCTGCAATCTCTCAGTTTTGATTACAAAAGCAGGCCTTACAATATTGATCTCATACAATATGCATCACTTGCCCAATTTTGTTTCTCCTAATTAGATAAGATGCACTGCTGTTAGCAATGAAATACAGTTCTCAGCCCTTAAAGAAATTACATTTTATACAGGGATGGGGGAAGGGTAGAGGGAGACAAATAATAAGCAAACTACATAATATATAACTAAACTACCTATATGATGTTAGAAAGTGATGGAGTCACAGGGGATCAGGGCAAGGGAGTCAGAGTGCTGTGGTGGACATGCAGAATGCAGGACTAAATCCGGTGATCTGGGTCGGCCTCACAGTTTTGAGAATGACTTGAAGGAGGTCAAGCAAACCGCCAGAGTTTCCTGGGAATTATTTCACTTCTGGAAAAAAAAATGGAGGCGGGGTCCCAAGGAGCCATCCCCTGCTTCCTGCATTTCAATAACGGTATGAGAGATTTCCCTGGTGGTCCAGTGGCTAAGACTCCGTGCTCCCAATGCAGGGGGACTGGGTTCAATTCCTGGTGAGGGAACTAGATCTCCCATGCCTCAAAGATCTGGAATGCTGCGGAGCAACTGAGCCCGTGCACAACTATTGAGCCCTCGCTCTAGAGTTCAGGAGCTGCAACCACTGAAGGCTGCACACCCTAGAGCCTGTGCTCCACAGCAAGAGAGGCCACCGCAAAGAGAAGCCCCCTCACTTCAGCTAGAGAGAATCCCCCACTTGCCGCAACTAGAGAAAAGCCCACGCAGTGATGAAGACCCAGCACAGCCAAAAACAAACAAATAAATAAATAAAATTTTTTAAAAATACAGAGAGATTCCAAGATCCCCAGCAAACCCTACAAGAAGTCTGAGATACTCCCATCTCTCCCCTGACAAATGCACAGGGTGAATGTGTAACTCCTAATTCTAGCATTCGAAGCTTCACTGCCTGGGGGCTTCCCTCTCTTGCTTCTGTCCTCAGCAACTTCTGCACACACACAATGGAGGGCTCTCAGGGTCATTTTACCTAGATGCATTTTAGAGAGTATTTTTCCTCTGAAGAATATTTCATCCTTACCTTGCTAAGCTGAACTCCACCAGTTTCCTGGGCTGGAGAGAAAGAATGAAAGTGCAAGTCATTCAGTTGTGTCCGACTCTTTGCGACTATACAGTCCATGGAGTTCTCCAGGCCAGAATACTAGCCTTTCCCTTCTCCAGGGGATCTTCCCAACCCAGGGATCGAACCCAGGTCTCCCACATTGCAAGTGGATTCTTTACGAGCTGAGCCACAAGGGAACCCGAGAGAGAAAGAGAAGACGTCCCAAAAGGAAGAAGTTCCAAAAGGAAGGCAGGGAAAGTACCTGCCTCTGTGGCTGAGCCAGAACGAGGCTGTCTTCCCTCTCCCACTTTGAAAAGAGGGGAAAAAGGGCAAAAAGATGAGATTGCTGCTTTAAGGAGGAGCCTGAGGTCCCCAGGAACCTTGGAGGTAGAGCAAACCTGTCTGTCTTAATGTGGGTGACACTGGGGTCCATTCCAGCAAGTGCGCTTGTTTGGGGTCCACTCACTTGTTTGGGGTCCACTCGGATGTGGTGTGCTGACATGGCATCTTACTCCTGGCCCTCCACGACCCTCTGCTCTACTCTTCACGTGTGTGAGGGAGCCTTACAGTGGAGCGGTTAAGGACCCAGGCTCTGGGCCAGACAGAAATGGGTTCAAAGCCCAGCTACTCCCACCAGGTAGCTGTGTGACCTTAAGCAAAAGGCTGAACCTCTTTAAGCTTCAGTTTATTCTTCTACAAAATGGGTGTAACCACAGCACCTCCCTCTCAGTGAGATGATGAGATGCTGAAGCTAACAGCTCAGCAAAGAGTGAAGTTAACTTTTAAAATTAATTCTTTAATGAATTATTTCCCATTTGTACTTACCCTTACAGAGGCATAAGTATCAACTCTTTAACTCCTCCTAATAATCCACTGATGGAGGTCCTATTACCAGCCTCAGTTTTTTAGGTCAAGAAACCAAAAACTGGAAAGTTCAAGAATCATCCAAGGTAACAAAAGCCTGGAAGTGGTGGAGTGAGGACTTGAATGCAGGCCTTTCTGCATGGGAGGCAGCTTGGTGTATGAGGTCAAGTGCAGATCCTGTGTGACCCTGGGCTCTGATTCTCTGAGCCTCCATTTCTTCTCCTCTCAATTGGAAAAAAATAATATGCACAGCTTCTTCTTAAAGTAGTTGGGAGGATTTCAGAGTAAACCCAGGACCATGATTGGTGCTGTTAGCTCTTTGTAATTTAGCAGTATCTATGATGAATGATGATGTAATTATAATATTGGGCTTCCCAGATGGCTCAGTGGTCAAGAATCCACCTGAAATGCAGGAGACACAGGAGATGTAGGTCCAATCTCTGGGTCATGAAGCTCCCCTGGAGAAGGAAATGGCAACCCACTAAGTATTCTTGCCTGAAAAATCCCACGGACAGAGGAGCCTGGTGGGCTATACAGTCCAAAGTGTCGAAAAGAGTTGGACATGACTGAGAGACTTGAGCACATTGAACAATTATAACACTATAATAGCTAGACGTTAGTGGGCACTACATGAGCTATAATTTGTCACTTACTTTAACAATATCATTAATAATAATAGATTTAGTGACCACTTACCATGTGCTGCTGCTGCTAAGTCACTTCAGTCGTGTCCGACTCTGTGCGACCCCATAGATGGCAGCCCACCAGGCTCCCCTGTCCCTGGGATTCTCCAGGCAAGAACACTGGAGTGGGTTGCCATTACCTTCTCCAATGCATGAAAGTGAAAAGTAAAAGTGAAGTCGCTCAGTCGTGTCCAACTCTTAGCGACCCCATGGACTGCAGCCCAGCCTACCAGGCTCCTCCGTCTTCTCCGTTACCATGTGCAGTCACTGGCTAAGCCCCAGTGATGCCAGTGAACTGTCATGACAATTGTATGGCTGTGTGCTTGTGTGCTCAGCAGCTTCAGTTGTGCTCACTTTGTGACCCCATGGACTATAGCCCACCAGCTCCTCTGTCCCTGGGAATCCCCATGACACGTCTCCCCATGACGTGAGAATACTGGAGTGTGTTGCCATGTCCTCCTCCAGGGGATCTTCCCGACTCAGGGATTGAACCTGCGTCTCCTGCATCTCCTGCATTGCAGGTGGATTCCTTACCACTGAGCCACTAGGAGAGCCCTCTATGGCTCCCCATTCACAGATGGGGAAAACATTTATCCCCATTTCACAGATGAGGAAACTGAGGCAGGAGGGGTTGGGTCACTTTTCCAAGAGCACCACTGCTAGAAAATGTTAACCAGGTATTTAAGCTCACTTCTACTAACTGGGGAGCCTAGGATCTAATCACTACACTAAACTGGGGACAAGTGAGAAGTGCCCACCTCCAGCCTCAGTCCTGGTCTCCAGGTCCTCAGGCACATTCCTTCCCTGCAGACCTGCCCCAGGCGATCCCCCAGCTCCCTGCCCACGTGGCTTCCAGCAGTGCGGCCCTCTGAACTCCCCAGATGCTCGGTCTCAGCTCTGTGACCTCTGAAGAGCCCAGAGCTGATACCTGGGACCTCGTGACCCTGACAAAGTAGCCAGCTGTCCCTGTGAGTGCCACATCGATGAGGACACCCAGAGTGATCCCCGTGATGCCCCCCGCAGGAATGGTGGTCCTGAGGAAGACTGGCTGCAGATTGTTCTCTGGAGCCTCTGCAGGAGAGAGGGGAAGTGAGCGAGTGAGAGAGAGAGTTTGGGAGAGAAAGCAAGATAGAAGGGCTCTGAGTTTCAGGTCCTCTGGGCTGGGCATGCCTTTTGTATGCCGTTTTCTCCCTCCATTTTACAGATTTGAAAACTGAGGCCCAGAGAAGGAACAGATAACATGTAACAGTCATGGCTAACAGTGATTAAGACCAGTAAAGTATATGATCTCATTTATTGCTTAACATAATTATGAGATAGGTTTTGTTAATATTCCCATTTTTCAGCGGGAGAAACTGAGGCACAGAGAGGTTAAACTACCTAACCAATATCACACACATGGTAGAGTTATAATTTGAAACATACAGATGCCAGAGCCCACAGTCTGAATCCCGCCATTATCCAGCCTCTGGGGATCATATTTATTTATTCCCCCATTCAGTAGGCATTTATTTAGCACCTACTGTGTGCCAGGTACTTATTTTAGATACTGGAGATATAGCTGGAACAGAGCAGATAGAAATCCTCTGCTGTCCTGGAGTTACAGTTGAGAAGAGAAGTGAGAGCTCAAACACACAGTGGGGCAAATAAGTATTACTAAAGTTTCACCAGTGTGATAAAGGAGCAGAATGTTCTGTGAGGTTCTTCCAGGAGGATCAGATCTAACAAAGGGTAATCAGGGAAGGTGAGCTGGACGTAATGACATTTAAACTGAGATCCAAAGGTTGAATCCAAGATCAGTTGGTCTAAGGGTGTGTCTCCCAGGCAGAGTGACCAGAGTTTCATTCATTCATTCAGCAAACTGTTCTAGTCACCAAGGACACAGTAGGCAACAGATAAACAAGGGCTTTGCCCTCATGGATCTGACCATCTAATGGGAAGACTGATGATTAAAAAAAAAAACCAGTATGACTAAGTGAAGACAGAGAAGGAAAAACATCACGTGTGGCTTATATGTCGAATCTTAAAAAATGGTACAAATGAATTTATTTGTTGTTGTTTAGTCGCTCAGTCATGAACGACTCTTTTGTGACCCCCATAGACTGTAGCCCACCAGGTTCCTCTATCCATGGGATTTCCCAGGTAAGAATACTGGAGTGCGTTGCCATTTCCTCCTCCAGGGGATCTCCCTGACCCAGGGATCGAAACTGCATCTCCTGCACGTCTCCTGCATTGGCAGGCGAATTCTTTACCACTGAGCCACCAGGAAGCCATGAACTTATTTACAAAAGAGAAAGAGAATTAAAGATGTAGAAAACAATCTTAGGGTTACAAGAGGTTTAGAGGGGGAGGGGTAAAATGGGAGAGATTGGGATCGACACGTACACATTACTATATATAAAATAGATCACAAGTACCTACTGTATAGCACAGGGAACTCAGCACTCTGTAATGACCTATATGGGAAAAGAATCTAACAAAGTGGATATATGTATACATATAACTGATTCACTTTGCTATACAGCAGAAGGTAACTATATTCAATTTTTTTAAAGTAAAAAAACACTGAGAAAAAAAATCAGCATGATAATTAAGTAAATTATCTACTGTGTTAGGAGATAAGGGCAGGCAGGGGTCAGAGAAAGGAACCACAGAGCAGAAGAGACCAGGAGGAGAAGGAGAGTGGGCTAGTTTAGAATCTGAAATAGTGTAGTGAAGGTAGACATCACAAAAAAGGAACATCTGAGCAAAGACCTGAACATAGGGAGGGAACCATGAAGATGTCACCGAGGGGAAGAGAAATCCTGAGGCAAGAGTGTGTCAGGCTTGTCTGAGGAACCACAAAGAGGCTGGTGTGGCTGAGAGCAAGAGGAGTGTCATGAGAGTTGAGTTTGGAGGTGTGGCGAACACACCACAGGAGGTGAGTGTGGAAACTGGAAGACTGCCATGGGCCAAGCAACAGATGGTGGCAGCCAGATCAAGGTGGAGGCAATGGAGGAGCTGAGAAATGGTTCTGGATATATTTTTGTAAATATTTCTTTATTTGGGGCTTCCCTGGTGGCTCAGATGGTAATGAATCTGCCTGTAATGCAGGAGACCCAGGTTCAATCCCTGGGCCAGGAAGATCCCCTGGAAAAGGGAATGGCAACCCACTCCAGTATTCTTGCCTGGAGAATTCCATGGATGGAGGACCCTGGCAGGATATATTTTTAAAATATTTATTTATTAATTTGGCTGTATCAGGTCTTAGTTGCAGCATGTGGGATCTAGTTCCATGATCAGGGATTGAACCCAAACCCCCCTGTATTAGGAGCACAGAGTCTTGACCACTGGACCATCAGAGAAGTCCCCGGATGTATTTTCAAGGTAGAGCCAATGGGATTGGATATGGGGAGAGAGGGAAGTCAGAGTCCAAATATGACCTGAGCATCTGCATAGATGGAGTTTCCATCAAATGAGATGGAAAAGAAGTCGGTCGAGTGGGTTTTGAGGAGAGTGAAGGGTGCAGTATGGGCTGCATTGAGCTGGAGATTCCCACCAGAACTCTAAGTGGAGGTGGAGGTGTCAAGCAAATATATGTCAATTGACTATATGAGCGGGAGCTCAGTGAGAAGACCAGGCTAGGTATAAAAAGAAGATTCATGGGCATATGGCTGGTGTGCCATATGGCACCACAGAAAAGGAATACCAGTGAAGGAGAGGCTATTGTAGGTGTCCGGACGAGACACGCCACCTGTGCAGTTTGGACTAAGGTGGCCACTGTGGGAAGAAGTGATGAGCATGGCTTCCCAAGAGCATGCAAGACAGAATCTCAAGCCAGGGTTCCCAGTTCCAATCCCAGCCTCACCATTCACTGGCTGGGTGGCCTTGGCAGGTTACTTCACCTCTGTGAAGTCCACTTTCTCCATCTATAAAGTGGAGATACCGTAGGTGGCACCTCCCAATGAAGTGGGAGGAGTAAATGAGCTCATATGTACAAGACACTGGGAGGAAGCCCGAGACCTTTGTGCTTTTGTGGTTTTTGTATGGAAGACCAGGGCCAGGATGAATCTCAGGGCCATTAGAACAGTAGATACATCCAGAATAGAGAAGGAGTAGGTTGGGGGAGATGACTGATTTGGACCACATTGGTCTCATGATGCTTAGCTAGCTGGTCTTAGCTGCTGCTGCTGCTGCTGCTGCTAAGTCACTTCAGTCGTGCCCGACTCCGTGTGACCCCATAGACGGCAGCCCATCAGGCTCCGCCGTCCCTGGGATTCTCCAGGCAAGAACACTGGAGTGGGTTGCTATTTCCTTCTCCAATGCACAAAAGTGAAAAGTGAAAGTGAAGTCGCTCAGCCGCGTCCGACCCGTAGCGACCCCATGGACTGCAGCCTCCCAGGCTCCTCTGTCCATGGGATTCTCCAGCCAAGAGTACTAGTCTTAGTCATATGTCTTAGCTAGCTAGTGTTAGTCATTCAGTTGTGTCCAACTCTGTGACTCCATGGATTGTAGCCCACCAGGTTCTTCTCTCTGTCTATGGAATTCTCCAGGCAAGAACACTGGAGTGGATAGCCATTTCCTTCTCCAGGGGAACTTCTCAATCCAGGATCGAACCTGCATCTCCTGCATTGCAGGTGGATTTTTTTTTTTTTTTTTTACCACTGAGCCACCAGGGAAGCCTGTTGCATAAATTCAGTTCAGCTCAATTGCTCAGTCATGTCCAACTCTTTGTGATCCCATGGACTGCATCACGCCAGGCTTTCATAAATTACCATTCATTTAATTCTCACAAGGTCCATGAGAAAATACTGTCAGTAGCACCATTTTTCAGATGAAGAGCTAGAAGTTTAGAGAAATTAACACACATGCCCAAGGCTAGTGACTGGGATGCAACTTCAAGTTTCCCTAACATCACAGACCATGTTCTCAGTCATCAACTCATACAGCCAGCTCAATTTCCAGCCCCTCACTCTTAGCATGAGACCTCAGATCTTGAAATCATCATAAAGTACTCCACCTCTCAAGTCACACACAGATATCCTCCTTGATCCTAGAATAAATAATCCATCAAAAAATTCATCTGGGATTTCCCTGGTAGCGCAGTGGATAAGTGTCTGCCTGCCAATGCAGGGGACACAGGTTTGATGCCAGGTCCAGGAAGATTCCACGTGCCGTGAGGCAACTAAACCCATGGGCCATGACTACTGAGCTCGCACTCTAGAACCTGTGAGCTGCAACTACTGAGCCCGTGTGCTACAACTAATGAAGCCCAGGTGCCTAGAGCCTGTGCTCTGCTCTCCACCACAGTGAGAAGCCCACATACCGCAACATACTCCTGCTTACTGCAACTAGAGAAAGCCAGCACACAGCAGTGAAGACCCAGCACAGTCAAAAATAATTAATTAATCAAAAAATTTAAAACTTCATACATATTTACTGAGGACCTACATGAGTGCTGAAAAGAGATCCGTGACCTAGTCTCCCACCCAGTGGAGTTGTACGTTGCTGGGGGAGCTAGGGCTTCATGTCCTGCACATGAGGTTTGCAAGCCTTTCCCAAGTGCTCAGATGGATCATCTGCTCCTGGGAATTTGGTAACATGTCTCACAGTGGGATGGAGCATCTCTGGCCTGGAAATACTTAAACAGGATCCTCAAATAATATGAGACATTTATGCAAATAATACAAGCCCCCTGCCTTATGGCAGATGCCATGAGCTTGGCCAACAGAACCAGCTGGATTTCAGCCCCTGCTTCACCCCTCAGCCACACTCTTGCAGTGTCCCCAGCCACCTTTTAGCAAGGCCCTCCACTCACAAATTACTTTGACGAGAATAGGTAAGGTTACTGATGCTGCTGGTGACTGAGTTGCAGCTCTCACACTGGTAGAGCCCCGAGTCATTCCTGGTGATATTCCACAGAGTCAGTGTCCTATGGTCTGAGGACAGTTCCCTGTGATCCCAGTGAAGAACTTCTGGCCACAGATGTACCACTGGATGGCCACAGTGCTCTTTGGGTTCAAGCTGTGCAGGCTGATGCATTCCACATGCTCCTGGGGCTGAGTTGTTGACTGTGACACTGGGCTGGGGAAGTGTCTCTGTAGGAAAATTAGGAAGAGGTAGAAATGATGAGTCCTGACAGGTCATAGGCTTAGGGACAGAATGCCTGGGTAGAATTCAGTACCCTTATCAATCATTCTTCTAATTAATAATCTGTCCACCCAATCACCTGTCCATATACCTGTCCATAAGTTCATCTGTTTACCCAGCAACTCAGCTGTTCGTACATCTATCCAATCAAGGGTGAACACTTCCTTCCTTCCAGCCTACCCATAAATCCACCATCCCACTGAGGAAGAGGAAATAGGACTTGAAACTGTACACAAGCCTCTGTGTCCTTGTCTTTTGAAGTAAAAGGCTGACTCAAGAGTTAATGATCAGGGGACTTCCCTCGTGGTCCAGTGGTTAAGAATCTGCCTTCCAAGGCAGGGCACACAGTTTCAATCCCTGGTCAGGAAACTAAGATCCCACATGCCTCGGGGCAACTAAGTCCTTGTGCCACAATCAGAGAAGACCATGAACTGCAACTAATACCTAAAGCAGCCAAATAAATAAATATTTTTAAAAGCTTTTTTAAAAAAGAGTTAATGATTGGGAAATGTGAAGATGTAGAAACAAACAATGGGCATACTAGATCACTTTATCTGTCTCCTGAGAAACCTGTATGCAGGTCAAGAAGCAACAGTTAGAATCAGACATGGAACAACGGACTGGTTCAAAACTGGGAAAAGAGAGTGACAAGGCTGTATACTGTCACCCTGTTTATTTAACTTAAATGCAGAGTACATCATGTGAAATGCCGGGCTGGATGAAGCACAAGATGGAATCAAGATTGCCGGGAGAAATATCAACAACCTCAGATATGCAGATGATAGCACTCTAATGGCAGAAAGTGAAGAGGAGCTAAAGAGCCTCTTGATGAGGATGAATGAGGAGAGTGAAAAAGCTGGCGTGAAACTCAACATTCAAAAAACGAAGATCATGGCATCTAGTCCCATCACTTCATGGCAAATAGAAGGGGATAAAGTGGAAACAGTAACAGATTTTATTTTCTTGGGCTCCAAAATCACTGCAGAGGGTGATTGCAGCCATGAAATTAAAAGATGCTTGCTCCTTGGAAAGAAAGCTATAACAAACCTAGGCAGTGTATTAAAAAGTAGAGACACCACTCTGCCGACAAAGGTTTCCAGTAGTCATGTATGGGAGTGAGAGTTGGACCATAAGGAAGGCTGAGCACCGAAGAACTGATGCTTTCGAATTATGGTGATGGAGGAGACTTTTAAGAGCCCCTTGGACAGCAAGGAAATCAAACCAGTCAATCCTAAAGGAAATCAACCCTGAATGTTTATTGGAAGAACTGATGCTGAAGCTCCAATACTTTGGCCACCTGATGTGAAGAACTGACTCATTGGAAAAGACCCTGATGATGCTGGGAAATATTAAGGGCAAGAGGAGACAGGGGCAACAGAGGATGAGATGGTTGGATGGCATCACTGACTCATGAGTGAACTCATCAATGAACATGAGTTTAAGCAGACTCTGGGAGACAGTGAAGGACAGGGAAGCCTGGCGTGCTGCAGTACATGTGGTCGCAAATAATAGTAGGACATGACTGAGTGAACAACAAATGGTAGTTCTACATTAATTTTTTAAGGAACCTCCATATTATTTTCCACGGTGGGTGCACCAATTTACATTGCCACCAGTAGCGACAAGGGTTCCTTTTTCTCCACATCCTCATTAATGCTTGTTATTTTGCTTTAAATTTTCAAACCAGCAATCCTACTTCTAGGAAGTTAGCCTGAAGAAACTTTTCCAACACTGTGAAAACACATGTGCGTAAGGCTATTTGTTACAACACTGTTTGCCATTGAAAAATATTGGAAACTACCTAAATGTCCGAGCATAGGATAGCAGTTGAATACATATGGTACCTAGAGACAAGGGAGTACTATGCAGCTATTTTTTTAAAATGAGGAAGAGCTCTATGAACTGACATGGGGTGATTTCCCAGACATTCTGTAAAGTTGAAAAAAAAAAAGCAAAGTACAAAGAGCATTCACAGTATGCTATCTGTTGTATAAGAAAAAAGAGATAATGAGAAAACGTACACATATCTGCTTATTTTTACAAAAAAAATAGGAAAGATAAACCAGAAAACAATGAAGCAGTTTACCCACAAGGATGGAAGAGATTTGGGAGTGAAGGACAGTTCTCTGAGTACCTCTTTATGTGTAGTGTTAACTTCTGGAATCACATTACTACTCTATGTATTCAAGAAATTAAATTAAATCATTAGGAGTTGGAAAAGGGAACTAAAACTGAAAAGCAAACTAAAGCAAATAAACCTAATTGCACTTCAAATGAATATCAAAATCATACTGAGGGAAAAGGAAGGGTGGAAGGTGTGAGGAGAGATAACCCGAGTAATTTGTAAACATACCATTTGACTAGATATGCTCCCTTTTTGGCAGGAGAATTGCAAATAAGTTCAGAACTCTTTTCAGTAGGATTTTTTTGTCGTGGTATAGGTTAAGCAATTAAAAAATAGTTTAGATGCATTATAATGAGGAAATTGTTATATTGAGCAAATAAGTAAATGTGTTGGGCTTCCCAGGTGGCTCAGTGGGTAAAGAACCCGCCTGCAATGCAAGAGACACAGAGAGATGCAAGTTCAATCCCCAGGTCGGGAAGATCCGCTAGAGGAGGGTATGGCAAGCCACTCCAGTATTCTTGCCTGGAGAATCCCACATACAGGGGAGCGTGGCGGGCTACAGTCCTTAGTGTTGCAATGAGTCAGATATGACTGAAGAGACTGAGCGCACACACATGCAAGTAAGTGTGTTAATGTTGGGGGCCATCATCCTCACTGTGAAAAAAGAGGCACACACATATGGAATGGAGGAAGTTAAGAAAGAACCTGGAATTTGAGGTATTGGTGTAAACTTATGATTTTGAAAATATACATAATTTTGTGTATATGTATGCATAAGTGTACTTATACATGATGCATGCATATAGGTGTGTATAAGTGCATGCATGTGTGTCTGGTGGTTAGTCACTAAGTCATGTCCGACTTTTGTGACCCCATGGAGCTTGCCAGGCTCCTCTGTCAATGGGATTTTCCAGGCAAGAGTACTGGAGGGGGTTGCTATTTTCTTCTCCAGGGAATCTTCTTGACCCAGGGATTGAACTCAGGTCTCCTGCATTATGGGCAGATTCTTTACTGACTAAGCCACCAGGGAAGCCTAGTTCTGTTCCCTGAAATGTCCTAGAAACAAAGACACCCCAGTAGTAATGAGTAGACCCTGATCTTGGTCCCTAATCCTATTCTTCACTAAAAGGTACCAGGGCTACCCACCTCCCCCAAATGGCTGACCCAAGTTCTCAGTTCACATACTGTTGAAGCCTAGCTTAAAGGATTTTGAGCATTACCTTGCTTATGTGTGAAATGAATGCAATTGTATAGTCGTTTGAACATTCTTTGGCATTGCCTTTTTTGGGGATTGTAATGAAAACTGGCCTTTTCCAGTCCTGTGGCCACTGCTGAGTTTTCCAAATTTGCTGGCATATTGAGTGCAACACTTTAACAGCATCATCTTTTAGGATTTGAAATAGCTTGGCTGGAATTCCATCACCTTCACTAGCTTTGTTTATACTAATGCTTCCTAAGTCCCACTTGACCTCCCACTCCAGGATGCCTGGCTCTAGGGGACTGACCACACCACCATGGTTATAAGGGTCATTAAGATCTTTTTTGTACAGTTTTTCTGTGTATTCTTGCCACCTCTTCTTTATTTCTTCCACTTCTGTTAGGTCCTTGCCATTTCTGTCCATTATCGTGTTCATCTTTGCATGAAATGTTCCCTTGGCATCTCAAATTTTCTTGAAGAGATCTCTAGTCTTTCCTATTCTATTGTTTTCCTCCATTTCTTTGCACTGTTCACTTAAGAAGGCTTTCTTATCTCTCCTTGCTATTCTCTGGAACTCTGCATTCAGTTAGGTGTATCTTTCCCTTTCTCCTTTGCCTTCTACTTCTCTTCTTTATTCAGCTATTTATAAGTCCTCCTTAGACAACCATTTTGCCTTTTTGCATTTCTTTTTCTTTGGAATTAAAAAGCAGAGACATCACTTTGCCAGTATAGTCAAGGCTATGGTTTTTCCATATGTCATGTATAGATCTGAGAGTTGGACCATAGAGAAGGCTGAGCACCGAAGAATTGATGCTTTCAAATTGTGGTCTGGAGAAGACTCTTGAGAATCCCTTGGACAGCAGGGAGGCCAAACAAGTCAATCTTAAAGGAAATCAACCCTGAATTTCATTGGAAGGACTGATGCTGAAGCTGAAGTTCCAATACTTTGGCCACCTGTTGCAAAAAGCCAACTCATTGGAAAAGACTCTGGGAAATATCAAGGGCTAGAGGAGAAAGTGACAACAGAGGATGAGATGGTTGGATGGCATTACCAACTCAATGGACATGAGTTTGAGCAAACTTCAGGAGGTAATAAAGGACAGGGAAGCCTAGTGTGCTGCAGTTCATGGGGTCACAAAAAGTTGGATATGACTTAGAGACTGAACAATGGTCTCATAGCTGCTACCTGCAAGACAGAGCCATTTCCAAAGCCTACCACCTCTGCAGGGACTCTCCAAAGGGCCAGCCATGTTCTCCTGATGCCTCAATGGTCTAGTGGTTTCATGATGTCCTCTGCCTTCTCCTGTCAAGAGCTCAGGCCTAGAAGATCCCAAGTGTCTCAAAAGCCCCTGTCCCTGCAGGGTCCTTGGTTTTCCCTCATTCCGAGAGAGAGTTTGACTTCCCAGGTGGTCCTAGCAGTAAGGAACCTGCCTGTCAATGCAGGAGACTTAAGAGACATGGGTTTGATCCCTGGGTCGGGAAGATCCCCTGGAGGAGGGCATGGCAACCTGCCCCAGTATTCTTGCCTGGAGAATCCCATAGACAGAAGAGCCTGGCAGGCTACAGTCCGTGGGGTCACAAAGAGTTGGACATGACTTAAACGACTTAGCACACACGCAGGCAAAGAGAGCTCATCAGTTCTTCCCCCCGAATCCCACACCTGTGCACCCCCAATTTCCCAGTAAGAGTTAGAAGTGCCCCAGGGCCTTGGGGGTTTGGGAACCTGGAAAGGGGGAGGCAGGGTCCACCAGGCTGGGGTCTCTCCAATTTTGCAGCTTCCTTCAGGTTCTGCAACAATCTAGTTACCCAGCTCCAATGCTGCCGAAGTCAGAAAGAGCACTACATTTGCTGACAAGGCACCTGGCCTTGTGTCCCTAGGGCAATCGGGGCAGCCTCTGTTGTCCCAGAGGTCCTCTGTGTCCCAGAAGTGCCACTAGTATGACCGCATGCAGTGTTGGCCCCATGTCGGGCTGTAGTGCTGTTGGCACAAGCCTGGTCTCCTGGGCAGTTTTTCTTAGGCACCTGCAGCCTGGTGTGGAGGTGCTTATATTGGACAGCCTTGAAGGCCATGGACAGGAGCTTATAGAACAAGTGATAACAAGATAAAGGTAAAGGTGGCCTCCTTGCCTCAGATTCTGCCTAGCAGCAGTTTCCCCCTGCAGGTTCAAAGGCCTGGAAATGACGAGGGAAGCAACTTGCTTTCTAATCACATTGACTTTGGGTTTTCCAAGCCTGCAGGCTGCTGGGGAAGCAGGGAGCGTTCACAAATACTATTACTTGATCAGCAAGAGAGAAAACGAAAGAAAAAACATGTCTAAAAACCACTGATCACTGATTTTTAAATAATAGTATCCAGTCCTGGCAAGAATGAGGGGAGAGCTTTCTGAAAAGCAATTAGGCAAAATGTGTCCAAAGGCAGGAAAATGTGCATTCTCTTTGACCTCACAACTCCTCTTCTATTTATCTTGAGACAATCATTTAAAGATATTAATACATGAGAATATTTACTTCTGGGGTAATCACAAAAGCACTGTTTACAGCAAGAAAAAAAAAATATGGAAACTACCTAAATAGGGTATTCATGACGTATTCTGTGGTAAATTAATTCAACGGAATATTTTGCAAATCTGAAAAGTAAAATTAGAGCAGAACATTTATTTACATCAAAAGATGTTTTTAAGTGTGATTAAAGATGAGTAATAAAACAGACATTGTATATTTATCTATGTTACTAAGCATTCTTCAATAACTTCATTTCATGGCTTCAGGGTGCTTTATTATATGCAAAATAATTTATATAACACTTTATTGTTAGACTATTGGACATCTTGTTAGCTCTGATTATTTTTATATTAAGAAATAAAGCTATACTATAGCTGACAATACTGTATTTTATATTTGAAAGTTGCTAAGAGACTAAATCATCAAACTTCATATCACAAGAAAAACATTGTAATCATGTGATGTGATGGATATTCATTAAACTTACTGTGGTGATCATCTTGCAATATATATGTATATCAAATCATTGTTATACCTAAAACGAATATAGTGTTATATGTCAATCATATCTCAATCAGGAAAACAGAAATAAAAGCTATGATGTCCACCCTTGTAGCTCTATCTTTGTCCATGTCTATGATTCAAAAACATTCCCAAAAGTAGAATGAATGAGTCAAAATGAACATAAATTTCAAGGCTTTTTGATACACACAGCCAAACTGCCCTCTATCAAGGACAGTGTTTAAGATCACTTCATACTCAACCACACTGGGAATACTCAACAACAAACAACACTAACTTAATAGGTGAAAAACGGGGACCCATTTTTTTGTTGGTTTATTCTGCTTTATTGACTATGCCAAAGGCTTTGACTGTGTGGATCACAATAAACCGTGGAAAATTCTTCAAGAGATGGGAATACCAGACCACCTGACCTGCTTCTTGGAAAACCTGTATGCAGGTCAGGAAGCAACAGTTAGAACTGGATATGGAACAACAGACTGGTTCCAAATAGGAAAAGGAGTATGTCAATGCTGTATATTGTCACCCTGCTTATTTAACTTATATGCAGAGTACATCATGAGAAATGTTGGGCTGGAGGAAGCACAAGCTGGAATCAAGATTGCCGGGAGAAATATCAATAACCTCAGATATGCCGATGACACCACCCTTATGGCAGAAAGTGAAGAGGAACGAAAGAGCCTCTTGATGAAAGTGAAAAAGGAGAGTGAAAAAGTTGGCTTAGAGCTCAACATTCAGAAAGCTAAGATCATGGCATCTGATCCCATCACTTCATGGGAAATAGATGGGGAAACAGTGGGAACAGTGTCAGACTTTATTTTGGGGGGCTCCAAAATCACTGCAGATGGTGATTGCAGCCATGAAATTAAAAGACGTTTACTCCTTGGAAGGAAAGTTATGACCAACCTAGACAGCATATTAAAAAGCAGAGACATTACTTTGCCGACAAAGGTCTGTCTCGTCAAGGCTATGGTTTTTCCAGTAGTCACGTATGGATGTGAGAGTTGGACTATAAAGAAAGCTGAGCACCGAAGAATTGATGCTTTTGAACTGTGGTGTTGGAGAAGACTCTTGAGAGTCCCTTGGACTGCAAGGAGGTCCAACCAGTCCATCCTAAAGGAGATCAGTCCTGGGTGTTCGTTGGAAGGACTGATGTTGAAGCTGAAACTCCAACACTTTGGCCACCTGATGTGAAGAGCTGACTCATTTGAAAAGACCCTAATGCTGGGAAAGATTGAGGGCAGGAGGAGAAGGGGGCGACAGAGGATGAGATGGTTAGATGGCATCACCGACTCAATGGACATGAGTTTGGGTGGGCTCCGGGAGTTGGTGATGGACAGCGAGGCCTGGTGTGCTGCAGCTCATGGGGTCACAAAGAGTCGGACACAACTGAGCAACTGAACTGAACTGAACTGATTTTTTAAATTGCTTTGTGCTCAGTCACTCAGTCATGTCTGATTCTTTGCGACCCCATAGACTGTAGCCCGCCAGACTCCTTTGTCCATGGGATTTCCCTGGCAAGAATACTGGAGTGGGTTGCCATTTCCTACTCTAGGTGATCTTCCCAACACAGGGATCAAATCTACATCCCCTGCATTGGCAGGTGGGTTTTTTACCACTAACCTACCTGGGAAGCCCATTGATTGATAACAGAGTGGTTAAATAAATGCTAGTAAATTTCTACTAGCATTTGAAATTCTACTAGCATTGAATTCTACTAGCATCCTACTAGCATTGAAATATTAGAAAGCCATTACAAATAAAGAGGTAAGTCTACTGATGTGGAAAGATCCTCACAAACATACTACTAATTGGAGAGAAACCTAAATAAATAAATAAATAAAACCCATCATGGGATTGTGTAAACATTTTTTGAGAGCTCTAGACAGATCTACACCAAACTAATAAGTGATATGGTATATAGCTGCTAGGATTTTTAGCTGCTGGCACCCCTTCCTGTGTTTGGAAAAAAATGTCCACTATGTGGGTCTTGGGAGTAAGCTGAGCAAGTCCTTTCCAACGGAAGCCTCAAAGGTCGGATGCTTGTTCTACCATCCTCCTCTGAGTTAGGAAACAGACACGTGATCAGGGGTCAGGCAACCTGACCTGCCCTCCCTGGACTTTGAGTTGAGAGCTAGTGATATAAAGTAGCAGGACAAAGGAGTTCCCTGGTGGTCTAGTGGTTAGAACTGGGTGCATTCTGATGTCCATGTACTGAGCTTTTCATTTAAGCTGTCATATTTTTCACAACAAATGCCTCTGGTGGGGTCGTCTTTCTAAAACTGTGCTCCTCCAGCTTCCTACTCCCAGCACTCTTTCATCTACCAGAGAATATCAAGCTTACGTTCACATCCTGTACTGTCTGCTCCAGTTATTCTGTTGTTTGGAATATGTGATTCACATTCTCTTTATTATACACCACTAGCTTTCTTAAGTCTTTGTGCTGTAGTGTTAGTTCTCCTAAATACATGTGGAACTGAGGTTGGTCTGTCTGAACTGACACCAGAATCATGTGTGATCAGCACCTGGCCAGATTGACTTAGGAGGGAAGGAATAAAGGAAGTGAGAGAGGGGAGGGGAGAACTGGGAGTTTGGATGAGCAGATGCTAATGATTATATATAGAATGGATAAAAAACAAGGTCCCATTGTATAGCAAAGGGAACTATATTCAATATCCCATGATAAACCATAATGAAAAGGAATATGAAAAAATATATATGTATATGACTGAATCACTTTGCTGTATAGTAGAAATTAACACAACATTGTAAATCAACTATACTTCAATAAAATAAAATTTTAAAAAAGGAAGTGAGAGGTGTCAACAGCCTGGCTTCTTGAAGCAGAGGGTTCTGAACATACTGATTCAGAGAGCAAACTGGAAATGCTTTCATGTACGGGCTCTGGGTTTGAATTCTGACTCACCACTTTCCAGCTGAGTGATCTTAGGCAAATTACTAGACCTCTCCAAGCCTCCATTTCCTCATCTGATAAAAAAGAGATTACAATATACTTTTATAATGAGGTTGTTAAGATATTAAAATGGCTGTAAATTCTTTGTCACTATTCCCACAGAGAGGTGGGGACCATGACCCTTCCCTTGGAATCTAGGCCAGCTCAGGACTGCTTTGACCAATGGTGTAAGACACAAACAATGCTGCACAACTTTCCTGGTGAGGTTATAAAAGCTTATGGAGTTTCCACTGGTTCTCTTGATGTATTAGTTTCCTGTGGCTGCTGTATCAAATTACCACAAACATCGTGACTTAAAAGAACACCAGCGTATTATTTCATTTCTGGAAGTCAGAAATTTAAGTGGCTTGGCAGGGCTGCATTCCTTCTGGGTGCTAGAAGGGAGTCCATCTCACTGCCTCTTCCAGCTTCTAGAAGAGGCCACCTACATTCCTTTGACTAGCTGATGGCTCCTTCCTCGCATCACTCTAACCTCTACATCATTGTGATGTCTCCTTCTCTGACTCAGATCCTCCTGCTTTCCTTATAAGGACCCTTGTGATCACATGGGTCCATCCATATAAGCCAGGATGATCTCTCCATCTTGAGATCCTTGACCTCATTATATCTGCAAAGTCCCTTTTGCCATGTGAAGTAACATACTCACAAGTTCAAGGGACTAAGACATGGACACGTTTAGGGGGCCATTATTCAGCTGAGCACAGCTGGATAGATGTTGCCTTTCTGTATCTCAGTTTCCTCATCCTTAAAATGAAGGTGACAGTGGTACTCAGCTCTGAAGTTGTCTCGAAAATTAAATGAAATCATACGTGCTTGGAAGCAGACCCAGCACCAAGAAGGGCTCAAAAGTATCAGCTATTTTCTTAGTTTAGAATCTCCCAGAAGATGACAGTGAAACCACACAGTTAATTTGGGAAGTGTAGGAGACAGTGCACTGGTGGGAGGTGATACAGGGAAGGGAAATTAAATAATAAAGGGTAGTCACTATGCCAGCTGCCACTGCAGGTAACCAGAGAGCAAGCCAACAGGGAGAGTCTGGGAAGAGGGGCACAGAGCACACCTGAGGGGCAAGGGTGCTATTTTTGCTCCAGTTTCTCTTACTTATTGCCGGAGGGCTATTCTCATAGGGTGTTAATTTCCTGGCACTCCCAGTCTGGCCCATGCAGGCAGAGTGATCGTCTGTGGTTCCAGAAAATAGCTCACAGGTACCCAGATGCACACTGGAAATTCACTAGGGCACCACGGAACATCCAAGAGATGACAGCAAAGCTCTGAGAACACCTCCTGGAGATGTTTGTATTATTACATCCAGCCGAAAGGGATAAGAATTCACCCGAGCTGTGTGAATTGATCTTGTAACTAAGTCCCCCTAAAACCAAGTTCCTCTGCCCAGTTTATAATTCATCTGTCTATTCAAAATTTTATTCTCTTTCTTAGCAACCTAGATGTCCACTGGCAGATGAATGGATAAGGAAGTGGTACATATACATAATGAAATATTACTCAACTATAAAAAAAAGAATGCATTTGAGTCAGTTCTAATGAGGTGGATGAACCTAGAGCCTGTTATACAGAGTGCAGTAAATCAGAAAGAGAAAGACAAATGCCGTTTATTAAGGCACATATATATGGAATCTAGAAAGATGGTACCGACGATCCTACATGCAGGGCAGCAAAGGAGACACAGACATAAAGAACAGACTTTTGGACTCAGCGGGAGAAGGAAGGGGTAGGATGATTTGAAAGAATAGTATTGAAACATATACATTACCATATGTAAAATAGATAACCAGTGTGAGTTTGATGTATGAAACAGGGCACCCAAAGCCGGTGCTCTGTGACAACCTGGAGGAATAGGGTGGGGAGGGATGTGGGAGGGATTTCAGGATAGAAGGGACACATGTTTACCTATGGCTGATTCATACTGATGTATGGCAAAAAACATCATAATATTATAAAGTAATTATCCTCCAATTTAAATAAATAAATAAATAAACTTTATTTCCCCTTTCTTTTCCTGAACCGGTTTCCCCTCAAGATTGAGGGATATCAGAGGAAGGGGAGATTGTCACCATGGGGCCTTCCTGGGACAGGACCCCTCCCCCACCAAGTCCTCCGCCTGCCTCTTGTGTGTAGAAAAACTGTAGCCTTCTAGGTCTTCCTCAAGTTCCAAAGAGCAAATTTAATCAGACGCGAAAAAATGTGGAAACAAAGGAAAACTGTCAAACAAGACAAAATAATAATAGGTTAGCCACTCAACCAAGGCAGGGACTTTTAGTTCCTCCTCAAGGACTACAGATAATAACCTGAGCCATATCCTCAAAGAAGCTAACTGCATGCTGACCACAAGCACAGAGACCCCAAACCGTTTGGAACCAGAAGGTTGTTACTGCTGACTCCTGATTATCTCATGCGTGCGTGCTCAGTCGCTTCAGTCATGTCCAGCTCTTTGCGACCCCGTGGACTGTAGCCCGCCAGGCTCCTCTGTCCATGGGATTCTCCAGGCAAGGATACTGGAGTGGGTTGCTATGCCCTCCTCCAGGGGATCTTCCCAACCCAGGCATCAAACCCTCATCTCTTAAGTCTCCTGTATTGGCAGGCAGGTTCTTTACCACTAGCACCACCTGGGAAGCACCCCCACTCCCCAACTACCTCACCACCAACCAATCAGAAGAATGTCCACAAGCTGATCACACACCCCTCTTCCTCACCCTGTCTTCACAAACCTTCCCTGAAAGCCATTGGAGAGTTTGGGTATTTTGAGCATTAGCTGCCTTGTTGAGTGTACCCTTTGCTTGGTGCCTGTAGTAAATGCTGTACTTTCCTTCACCACAACCTGGTGTCAGGAGATTGGCTTACCTGTGCTCAGGTGAGTGGACCTGAGTTTGGTTCGGTGACAATCCTGAGGTCGTGGAGAATAATGGTCACATCCAGCTAGGACTGCTTTAAGGCACAGCCCTAAAGAATCTGCCTGCAATGCAGGAGACCGGGGTTTGATCTCTGGATCAAAAAGATTTCCTGGAGAAGGGAATGGCTACCCACTCCAGTATTTTTGCCTGGAATATTCCATGAACAGAAGAGCATGGTGGGCTACAGTCCATGGGGTCACAAAGAGTCAGACATGACTGAGCAACTAACACATTTTGATACTTTTCCAGCTCTTAGTGCCGTTCGAGGCTGCTTGGGCCTTCCGAGGGAAGGGGTCCCCCTCCAAAAAAAGCTGTGAGCTCTTGTGTTGTGAGTCATCCCCACTTCATGCCCTTGGTCATGAGACATGAACTAGGTATCAACAGGCAGTGGACCAAGGAGGCCCCATGAGACAACACGAGAGGGAGAGGCAAGCCACTCCCAAGAGGCTGAGGAAACTGCCCCGCTAGATGGACCCCATATTCAATGAATTAAACCACCACCAGAGATGGGCACCCAAAGCAAGTCAGGGCTTGGGGTCCCTGAGGAGGCCCATGCCTACTGACCTCACAGGACAGGAGAGTCCAACATGAAGTCATCCAAATGAAAAGAGGTTTATTATCAGGAGACCAAAGGGTACCTCCAAATCAAAGACAGGATGGGGCTGGTCTGACAGACCTGAACAGCCAGGGCCCCCACACCCTCAGTGTGGCTTCTCTCCACCTCCCTGAACTCAGATGGATCAGGTTCAAATTTCACTTCACACCCCACAAGCTGTGTGATCTCCAGTTGCTAGACCCCTATGACCCTCAGTTTCATTATCTTGTTCTCACACACAAAAGGGATAATACTAACTTTCCTTCCGGTGGGAACACTGCCTGACCCACAGTATGGCTTTGAGTTTGTTGTCATATTTTTGTTGTTGTTTAGTTGCTAAGTTGTGTCCAACTCTTTGTGACCCCATGGACTGCAGCACACCAGGCTTCCCTGTCCCTCACCGTTTTCCAGCGTCTTCCCAAGTTCATGTTGCCATATGATGTGTGACTATAAAATATAATTACACATGTTACATGTAGTGTATATTAACATTCGTAATTATCCTCTCACTGACAAGCTCTCTCTGACAAGTTCTCACTGATTTTACGACTCTGAAAGGAAGCCACCAGAGGGCGCTAGACTCTTTGGTTTTAAGTCCCAGATTCAACTTCCTGACTCATTTGAAACTTGATTCATTTAATGCCGGGAAACACTGAAGGCAGGAGGAAAAGGGGATGACAGGATGAGATGGTTGGATGCCATCACTAACTCAACTGACATGAGTTTGAGTAAATTCCGGGAGTTGGTCATGGACAGGGAGGCCTGGAGTGTTGCAGTCCCTGGGGTCACAAAGAGTTGGACATAACTGAGCGACTGAACTGAACTGAACAACTGCCTGAAGCCAGTTGGTGCCACAATCCAGGACATTCTGAGGCCTCTTTTCTAGAAAGTTCATGGAAATGGAATCAGAAGTCATGTGGTCTTTCCTATCCAGCATATTTTGCTCAGCATCATGCATCTGAGACTCATCCAAGTTACTCTGTGGATCAAGAGCTAGATCTGTTTTATGTAAATTGGTGCAGCCACTATGGAAAACAGTATGGATGGTTCTCAAAAGACTAAAAATAGAGTTATGGATTCCTGCAAACCCACTCTTGAGAACATATCCCAACAAAACTATAATTTGAAAAGATACATGAACCCTTAAGTTCACAGCAGCACTTTTTTTCACTAGCCAAGATTTGGAAGCAAACTAAATGCCCATCAACAGAAGAATGGATAAGAAGATGTGAGATATATATATATGTACATATATGTGTGTGTGTGTGTATACACACAGTAGAATACTGCTCAGCTGTAAAAAAGAATGAAATAATGCCATTTGCAGCAACATGGATGGTCCTAGAGATTAATATACTAAATGAAGTATGTTGGAAAGAGAAAGACAAATACCATATGATATCACTTGTATATGGATTCTAAAATATGACACGAGGCGGGAGCTGAGGTCTCTGGAGCGGAATGGCAGCGGAGCCAGCCGGAGTTGGCCCTAGGCTCACAAATCCCGCTCTCTGGCCTGAAACATGGCCCAGGGTCCTGGCCCTCTAACCCAGCCTCGCCCCGACACGGTCGCCATGCCCAAGAGAGGGAAGCGACTCAAGTTCCGGGCCCAAGATGCCTGCTCAGGAAGAGTGACCGTGGCGGATTATGCCAACTCGGATCTGGCCGTCGTGAGGTCTGGAAGGGTCAAGAAAGCTGTCGCCAATGCTGTTCAGCAGGAAGTAAAATCTCTTTGTGGCTTGGAAGCCTCCCACATTCCTGCAGTGGAAGCTCTTTTTGGGGCTGGTGAGCCCCGTCACATCATCAACAGCAGTGGTGAGACTGATGCCCAGGAGGAAAGCATCCATGAGAGAACTATCTCCAGAAAAAAGAAAAGCAAGAGGCACAGAGAAGACCTGGACGGGACTGGAGGAGAAGAGTATCCCATGGATATTTGGCTGTTGCTGGCCTCCTATATCCGTCCTGAGGACATTGTGAATTTTTCCCTGATTTGTAAGAATGCCTGGACTGTCACTTGCACTGCTGCCTTTTGGACGAGGTTGTACCGAAGACACTACACACTGGATGCCTCTCTGCCTTTGCGCCTGTGACCAGAGTCAGTGGAGAAGCTGCACTGTCTTCGGGCATGTGTGATCCGATCTCTGTACCATATGTATGAGCCATTTGCTGCTCGAATCTCCAAGAATCCAGCCATTCCAGAAAGCACTCCTAGCACATTAAAGAATTCCAAATGCTTACTCTTCTGGTGCAGAAAGATTGTTGGGAACAGATAGGAACCAATGTGGGAATTCAACTTCAAGTTCAAAATACAGTTCCCAAGATTAAAGAGCAAGTGTATGGGAGGATTGCAGCCTCCCATTCAGTATGAAGATGTTCATACCAACCCAGACCAGGACCGCTGCCTACTGCAGGTCACCACCCTCAATTTCATCTTTATTCCAGTTGTCATGGGAATGATATTTACCCTGTTTACTATCAATGTGAGCACGGACATGCGGCATCATCGAGTGAGACTGGTGTTCCAAGATTATCCTGTCCATGGTGGTCAGAAATTGCGCAGTAAACAGGGGGCGCAAGTCATCCTGGACCCAGTGCACAGCATTCGACTTTTTGACTGGTGGCGTCCTCAGTATCCGTTTTCCCTGAGAGCATAGATACTGTTTCCTGTCACTGAGGGCAGCCCTGAGCTAGGCCAGTCCATCTGTAATCAGATTCCAGTTTGGAAAGGGCAGCTAGATTATATGTCTAGTCAGTAATGCACATGCTCTTTATTTAGGTTTCTGGGGTTCCTGGTAGAAGAAAGAGAAGGATTGAATCAGGAGGAAAAACAACTATGATTTACAAACGTATTTTAATGTAAAATTTTGCATTTGAAAGGAGAAACCTGGCCCTATTTTCTGTGTTAAACCCCATTTGGTGCTACTGAGTTTGTTCTTTATTCTTTTACCATAGCCAAAGTGGATGATCTTGCTTTAGGGGAAAATGAAACTCTTAAATCTCCAAACAAGGAAATTTTAGCATTCCTTTATGGATTAGAGTAACTTTAGAGGCATAAAATTGTTGCTACTATTGCTTTCAGTTTAGCTGCCCCTCAAATTCAAGTGAATATTTCCTTGTTTCCCTTTACCCTTGTCTAGAAATATAGCAGGTGACAGGGTTTTTAGAATCTTAAAAATAAATAAATAGTTATATATGACACGAATGAACTTATCTATGAAACAGAAACAGACTCACAGACATAGAGAATAGACTTGCAGTTGCCAAGAGGAACGGGATTGGGGAGGAATGGATTGAAAGTTTGGGACTAGCAGATGCAATCTATTAATATTGCATATAGAATGGACAAACAACAATATCCTACTGTCTAGCACAGGGAACTATATTCAATATCCTGCAATAAACCATAAAGCAAAAGAACATGAAAGGTGTATATATATAACTGAATTACTTTGCTGTAGAGCACAAATCAGTAACACATTGCAAATCAACTATAATTCCATAAAAAACATTTTTTTTTTAAAAAAGAGCTCATTCTGTTTTCTTGCCAAGAGGTCCCCACTGTGTGGATGGCCCACATTTTGTTTCTCTGTTCATCTGGTGATGGACATTTAGATGATTTCCAGTTGAGGCTGTCATGAAGAATGCATGAACAGACAGATGGTGCTCTGGACATTCATGCCCAAGTCTCTGTGTGAAGGCTCTGTCTCAGGTTTGAACTGCATTTACACTATTTGGGGGATGGTCATCCTCAGCAGTTGAACTTGGTGGAGCCACTGGAGCCTGCATATTTCTGCCCAGCACAGGACTTCTCCAAGGGGCTGTCTTGGCTCCAGAGCTCCTCCCCAGGTGGCTGGGACTTTGTCAAGTCAGCACATGGTCTGTGTCCCTCTCTTCTCTCCTGTCACAGGTGTGTCTTCCTACCAAACCTCTTGCACTGCTGACTTGGTCTTGATGTCAGCTTTCCAGAGAACCCAGCCCGAGGCACATATGGAATGTGCTCGGAACAGTACCTGGCACATTGTTGATCACTGTGATTATAACGTGGAGGAAGGCACATGGGTTCTGGTGCTGGATGACTGGGTTCAGCTCCAGTGCCCCCTGAGGGGAGAACAGTAGTGCCAGAGCCTGCCCCACTTGGGTCCAGCCATCCAGAACTTTCCAGTAAAGAATCCGCCTGCAATGCAGGAGAACCGGGTTCCATCCCTGGGTCAGGAAGATTCCCTGGAGGAGGAAATGACAACCCACTCCAGTATTCTTGCCTGGGAAAGCCCATGGATAGAGGAGCCTAGTGGGCTACAGTCCATAGGGTGGTAGAGAGTTGGACATATGCCAGGGCTCAGCTCTAAAGAGGGAGGGAGTGAGGAGAGAGGGGGTCAGAATCCCAAGCAGAGAAAATAGAGGAGAACATTCCATTCTTTTTGTTTTTTTCTGACAGGGAAGTAGGATTTATTAGTGAGCATGTGTAAGGAGGGTCAGTGCCAAGGCTCTCATGAGTGCAGGATCCGCTATTTGTCCAGAGGGCCATGATTAGGGATGTATTTAACCCCTAGCCATCTCGGATGAGCCGCTTTCCTGCTACCATGTTTTCAAATTCATCCGCCTTAAACTTAGTAAATCCTCACTTCTTGGATCTTCTGGCAGCCAGGGAACTTGAACTTGGCCCTGTGGAGGGCCTCGATCACATGCTCCTTGTTCTGCAGCTTGGTGCGGACAGACATTATGACTTGCCCAATGTGGACACTGGCCACTATGCCCTGGGGGTTTCCAAAGGCACTGCACACACCTGTCTAGAGCCTAGACTGGGGACAGCAGGCCAGTCATGAATGTCCCCCGGAAAGGGCTGTCTCCAAGGTCTCTTAGGGCAACCGGCTGCGGACACAACTGAGGTGGCTGCTGTCTGCAGCCCTTGCACAGCAGTCGCACCATTTTTGTTCTGTCCTCAGCTTCCCAGTCTGAAGCCACCTTGGGGAAGCGAGAATCTTGGTAACGTTCTGAGCTGTCATGATGAAATGGTGCTCCATAATTTTATTACTGAACCGAGACAGCTCTTGGGACAAAAGGCAGTTTCAGGGCCTTTTATTACTGAAGAGGATCTGAAACACTTGCATTTTGCCTGATATTGTGTCCAAAGGGCATGGAGGAATTGTCCTCATAGCTGTCCACAGGAACAAGGAAGGGAAAAAACAAAACAAAACAGACATCGGGTCAGCTTGTGCCCCTGGAGTCCTGATACTCCACTTGGTAGCCATAGTGATTCCACAATGGTCATTTCCTGCCTCTCCCTGAACACTCTGGGACAAAAGCCATTAAGTGGGACAGAGTTAGTAGGCAGGGGCTGCAGGAGGGCCCTCTGGCCCAGAGAAGGGAGTCAGAGTCTGCCCAGCGTGAAGGAGACATGGAGGCATGGGAGTAGGCATGGGAGAAGGCCACACATAACATGCAACAGAGTCCATCAAGTAAGCAAGTGAATTCACGATTACAGGAGCGGGGTTCTCACTGTCAAAGTGGTGAGGTCTGAGACAGGAAGGGAGGAAGCCAGCACGACACTGTGGCTGTAGGCTGGAATTAGGCCTCAGTGTGAACCTGAGGCTCTCCATAGGTCGTCAAGAGATACAGGTAGGTGTAAACGTGTGTGTGCGCTGCACCGTATTGAGCACACAGATATTGGGCTCTAAGTACCATTAACCACTAACAAGAACCAGGGCTCTTTGTAGAATGGGCTCATTTTGAGGGGACTGTGTGTGTGTGTGTTAGTCGCTCAGTCATGTCTGACTCTTTGGGACCCTGTGGACTGTAGCATCTGTCCATGGAATTCTCCAGGCAAGAATACTGGAGTGCATTAGCCATCCCCTTATCTAGGGGATCTTCCTAACCCAGGAACCAAACTTGGGTCTCCTGCATTGCAGGCAGATTCTTTACCATCTGAGCCACCAGGGAAAGCCAGGGCAGCAAAAGTTCAAGGTGAGTCTGAGACATCTCGTTATGCCGGAAGTAAAGACGTGCACAAGGAAGGATGGGGTCATGTCAAGAGGATGCAGAAGTCACCTGACGTCCTCTGGCCAAAAAAAGGATAATTGGGACATCAAAATAAATCATAATAACTTGTTTGATTTCTACAGCTGATGTAACCAAATGCCATAGAGTGGCTCAAACAACAGAAACGAATTTGTCTCACAGTCCTGGAGTCCAAGATTCAGGTGTTGGCAGGGCTGGCTCCTTCTGAGGCTCTGAGGGAACATCTGTCCCCTGTCTCTCTCTCAGCTTCTGGTGGTTTGCTGCAATCTTTGCTTGGCTTGTAGAAGCATCACCCCGATCTCTGTTTTCATTTTCACATGGCATTCTCCCCATGGGTCGTTGTCCAAATTTCCAATCTTTAAAAGGACACCAGTCATGTTGGAGTAGGGACCACCCTACTTCTGTCTGACCTTAGCTTAACAATGACCCTATTTTCAAATAAGGTCACATTCTGAAGTCCTGGGGAGTTAGGACTTCAATAGATTTTAAACTGGGGGGGTATACAACTCAACCCATAAAACATGATAACAGATTATAATGTAAGGGATCAATAGGAAGCCACATGTTCATATTGATATATAAATACTGATTTAAATAAATTAATTCACTCAAAAAGCAAATGTGTGATGAGGAACAGGAGATTTATACAGTCTCAAAGCACCTCCCCATTAGTTACTTATTCATAACAAAGGGCGAAAGAAGAACCCATAAAGAGGCCCCATCTCCAAATACAGTCACCTTAGGGTGAGGGCTTAACATATGAATTTCAGGGTCAGGGAGCAAGATTTGGTCCATAACAACCACCTTGCTCCCAAGGAGGGCAACTGAGGGGATGTCATGCTATGGTTCTCAGAGGTCCCCAGCAGTCATCTGCTCATCTGTACCCCTAGGGTTGCCTCCCTTTCCTCCCACATCCCCAGCCTCTACAGGTGCTTCAGGGGATCCTGCAGCCAAATCAACCACATGCCCTTGAATCCTGGTCACAGGTGCTGCTTCTGGGGACTCCAAACTTACCCAGTGCCCCTACCTCCAGCTTTGGACCAGACGTCCAGCCTGGCAGGGAGAGGAGGGGCCAGATGCCTCCTTGGGGCAGGGGCAAGCACACCTGTGCAACTTCAGAATCCCAGTCTGGACACCCGACTAGCACTGGCTGACAAGAATCTCTTTCCCAGGGAATTTGAGACTGAGACTGAGAGATTCTGGCTCAGTCTCTCAAAGAAAAGTTATGAAATGGGAGCTGGGGACTTCCCTGGCGGTCCAGTAGTTAAAAGACTCCATGCTTCCACTGCAGGGGGTATGGGTTCCATTCCTGGTTGGGCGATTAAGATCCCATGGTTCTGCCAAGTAAAATTAAACTAAATTAAAAAAAAAAAAAAAACACAGAGCTGGAGGAAGCCTGCTTTCTCCATGCCAGGCCCTGAGAGACAGGGAAAGCAGAGCTGCTCGAAAGGAGGAGAAAGATGGACAGAGATGCACAGAGGCTAGGTAGTGCGGGGCACTGATGATGCTCTGACATTGTCTCTTTTTCCTTTCTCTTCTGAGACCTGGCTGAGCCTTCTCACAACATGTGCTGTGTCCTAGCATACCCTCCTTCCCTCCTTCCTGTTTTCTTATGGCGTCCTGGGTTAGTGCCCTAGTTACTATTGCTGCAAAACAAATTACCCCAACATCAAGCAGCTTGAAACAACCACGTTATTCTCTCTCCCAGTTTCTATGGGTCAGGAATGAAGGAAGGGCTCTGTGGGGTGGTTCTAGTTTAGGACCTCTCACCCAGGTGCAACTAGCCATGCCGCTCCCACAGGGGTGATATCACTGCTTCTTATTTAAGCCATTACCTTTGGGCTTCCCTGGTGGCTCAGACGGTAAAGAATCTGCCCGACCTAGGTTCGATCCCTGGGTTGGGAAGATCCCCTGGAGGAGAAAATGGCAACCCACTTCAGTATTCTAGCCTGGAGAATCTCCAGGGACAGAGGAGCCTGGCGGGCTACAGTCCATGGGGTCACAAAGAGTTGGACATGACTGAGTGACTAAGCTCACACACACACACACACACACACACACACACACACACACACACACACACACACACACACACACACACACACACACACACACACACATATATACCTTTGGGAAGCCTGGCATGCTGCAGTTCATGGGGTTGCAGTCGGACAGGACTTGGTGACTGAACAACCACCACCTTTGGGGGCAATTTGTTTACACAGCAGTATATAATAAATACACCTAGAAAGTGGCAGAGCTGACATCTTGGACTGAGATCTAAGACTGGTGTTTTTCTCCCTAGAAAATGTTGAAGCTCCACGCCTGGGCAGGGCCAGGAGACTTTTGGGAGACTGCAGGTGGTGACAGTTGGGGAAGGCGGCAGGTTTAATGATTTCCTGAAAGGGGAAGACGGAAGTTTTGTGAATTAACCTAAAGCAAGACAGACAAGGGAAGAGAACAGAGAAGATGGTCTAACTCTGGCCTGTTTCTTTGGGAACGTTTTATTTGCCTTTAGTTTTACTGTATGTGTTTGTTTCTTTGTAATTCTACCTCATTTAAAGAATAGTTCATTTATTTATTTTTGGCTGTGCTGGGTCTTCATTGCTGTGTGGGCTTTTTCTAGTTGCCGTGAGGTGAGCTGGGGCTACTCTCTAGTTGCGGTGCACAGGCTTCTCATTGCGGTGGCTTCTCTTGTTGTGGAGGACAGGCTCTAGGGCACTCGGGCTTCCGTAGTTGCAGTCCATGGGCTTAACAGCCGCACTTCCTGGGCTCCAGAGCACAGGCTCAATAGTTGTGGCGCACAGGCTTAGTTGCTCTGCAGCCTGTGGGATCTTCCTGGATCAGGGATTGAACCCATGTCTCTTGCACTGGCAGGTTCTTTACCTCTGAGCCACCAGGGAAGCCCTCTACCTAATTTTCAATTAGGAATTAAATTTTACAAATTGATTTATTAATTATGAATTAAATTACCTAATTTCTAATTTTAATTAGGTTAAGAGCAGTACAACCAACATCTATATTCCTTTACGTCAATTTCATAAATGATTAACGTTTTGCCACATCAGTTTTACCACACTCCAAAAATTTTCTCATGTATTTAGAAGAGAAGTATGTAGGACCTAAATAGAGAGTCCAAATTCTCACAAAGGATGACGCCCACATAAGCATGAGCTAGAGCCTGCCAGGGACAGATGCTGCCCTTGATTCCCCTCACCCCCCACCCACCCTCTTCCCCAAAAGCAACTATCAGCATGCTTCTCAAACCACATCACTGGGGCAGGTTTGAAATGAGATTATTCTCATCATAATCCTTCTAGGGAGGATTAAAGATTCCTTGGAGAATCAGCAGAAAGCTCTCCAGGCCTCTCTCCTAGCTGAAAATGCAGATAACACACAACAGTTGCCGCTCAACTTGTAGAGATGGCCAGCCCTGAAGCTCACCCCAGAATGAACCTCTGGGAAAAGGCGGAAGCAGGCACAGCTGGCTCCAGGGGGCTCCTGGGAGACTCAGCTCAGGCAGTTCTGTAAGAATCAGCAAGAGGGTCCTTCCTGGCCTTCCTCTTCCTCCCCTGGGAATCTAGCTGCTTCCCTCTGCAAGTGACCAGAGGATGCCCTTTGGGACCGTTGCTGGCTTTGTCATCTGCGTTGGTGGGAAGATGTGAACAAGCTAGTCCCGGGCTGGACTGGAGTCGGGGCTGACTGATGGGTTCGTGAGCACAGGTGGGACGTTTTAGAATATAGATTTTATTTCTATTCAGGCGTGGTGAGGCCCAGAGATCAATAGTCAACTGCCAATGGAAAGATAGGTGATGACTTACAGGTCCCAACAAGATGAGGGGGATAAGCCAAGCCATGAAAGGCCCCGTAAGAGAACACTGAGGTTGGTCTCAGGCCTGGGTGGGGAGGTGGATGAGAGCCTTTATTGCGGTTTATACACGAGGGAACCGGGGAAGCAGGGTTAAGTCAGCTTAAAATAGACTTGTTTGAATCATTTCAGTGGGCCCTGAGGCGTAAGGGGCTGTCCCTAGTTGATTGATACCTGGCCCTTGGGTAATGAAGGAAGGGCCATACTGGGCCCAAACAGGAGCGTTCCAGAAAAAGAAAGCAGCTGGGGACACCAGTTCTGGGTTGGTTAATTTGCACATGAAAGGCCTGCTGGCAGGCAAGCTTTTTGCTGTCTTTGGGAATCAGCCAACTCTGTAGGCTGTCGAGGGTCAGCAAGGCCCCAGATGCATCATAATACAGAAAACTTGTAAAATGCGGTTAAAACAATTCATGAGCCAAGAAATCCATTAAACACTTTCTCTGCGTTAGCTCTTTCAGCTCTGGCAGCGAAATTATGAGGTGTGATCAAATTTATCTGATAAGGACACTGGGAAAGTTTCCCACAGTTTGACAACTCAAATTTATTCATGTTGCAGCAGAGGACTTCCGAATCCCCTGCGCTCTCTCCCCCAGCAGAAGACCTAGGGTTATATGAGATGTGGGGAAGGGTAGTGTGTGGATGTAATTTAAATGATACTTTTCTTTTTTTGCCATGGCAAGCAGCTTGTGGGATCCTAGTTCCCCAACCATGGACTGAACCCATACCTTAAGCAGTGAGAGCGTGCAGTCCTAGCCACTGGACCGCCAGGGAATTCCTGACTTGGTGTATTGACTGACAAAGAAAAGCAGGTGTGTGAGCGAGAGAATCAATAAGGCCTGGGCTGCGAAGAGAACTCAGCGCCCTGTTTCCTTGGAAGCTATGAAATTAAGCTCAGTAGGTAACACTGAGCCTGGAGACCCCTTATGTGAAGCTCTGAACCTGGGCTGGGGCTGGAGGTTATGTCCCTACTGCTGCTGCTAAGTCTCTTCAGTCGTTTCCGACTCTGTGCGACCCCACAGACGGCAGCCCACCAGGCTCCCTGGTCCCTGAGATTTTCCAGGCAAGAACACTGGAGTGGGTTGCCAATTCCTTCTCCAATGCGTGAAAGTGAAAAGTGAAAGTGAAGTCGCTCAGTCGTGTCCAACTCGTAGTGACCCCATGGACTGCAGCCTACTAGGCTCCTCCGTCCATGGGATTTTCTAGGCAAGAGTACTGGAGTGGCTTGCCATTGCCTTCTCCGGAGGTTGTGTCTCTAGGTCAGAGTTATTTAGACCCCTCAGGCAAAAGTGGAATGTCCCATTCTCATTAATTTGATTTCAAATATCCAAGTCTCTGAGAGTTGATTTTAGAGAATGATGCTTCTCCACCTTTTGTCCTTGGAAGTTAATTAACAAAAGCAATTTTACAGATTCACAGATAAGTACTATTCAATACCCATTTTACAGATGAGGAAACTGAGGCTCAGCAATACAAGTCTCTCGTTCTAAGTCATGACTGAATCAGCAGCAAACCATACCTATCTGGCTCCACAGCCTGGAGTCTAACATTTTCCAGACTGCAGTGTGGGCACTTAGACGGGGGCACTCAGAACCCCCTCCTTCGCCCACCCCAGGGCTTCTAATCCATCCCAGACTTCCACGTGGAAAAAACTAGACATAAATTTCTTATATGAGTCTTGCGCATGTGTCAAAGTTGATTTCTCACCAACAGTGGGGTTGCAGGAGGCTGGGCTGGCGGGAGGCGGGGTTGGGGGTGGGGGACCAGCAGACAGAGTGAGCTTGGTGGGGGTGGGCAGGGAGAGAGCAGAGGAGTAGGCACAGTCCTGTTTATGTCCCCAGGATGTCAAAGCTCCACATTCTCATCAGCGTAGCATTAGATGTGAGAGGACATCTTCAGGCAGGAGACGTTAATTGGAAATAATAAGCAACTTCTGAGAAGCGAAGCCAATCTACCTAAGCCATGGAGTTGATCCCCTAGCAGAAGCCAATTAGCAGCCAGGCACCAGCAGTCCATCTCCAAAGGGTCAGGTGGGGGGTCTGTCCGGCAAAGAGGCTCCACGAGCAGTGATCCGTACATTCCTCTAGCGAGCAAAGATGCAGAACACGTGGTGGGCTTCAGTTTCAGTTTGGGGACAAAACGTTTTCTTTCTCAGAAGCAAGTAGGAGCGGGACGGTGTTTTGTTTGGAGCAAACTGTGCTTAGAGACTGAGATGGTCTTTGTCAAATATTTTATCTAACAGGCTCGCTGTGAGAATTTAATAATTTCACAAGCCAGCAGCATACAAGATAATGTCCCATAAGAAGTCAATAAAGAAAGATGGTTCAGACGGTAAAGACTGCCTACAATGCAGGAGACCTGGGTTTGACCCTGGGTGGGGAAGATCCCCTGGAGAAGGGAATGGCAACCCACTCCAGTATTCTTGCCTGGGAAATCCCATGGATAGAGGAGCCTGGTGGGTTACAGTCCGTGGGGTCACAAAAAGTCAGACATGACTGAATGACTAACACTTTCACTTTTCTGCAAATCAGTGACACGAGCTACACTATTGTTCCAGGCAAGGGAAGAGGAAAGAAATATAATCCAAATTTAGTTGAGCTGTACCCTTATACATGTTGGTTCTGCTTAACCAACCATAAGATGATGTCCAGCTACCAACCAGGGAAAACAAAAGTCCTTTCCTTGCTAGAGCACATTGCTAGGGAAAAATGGAGGCATTGGCCGGCAGGATGATCTTTCTCTAGGTTGCTGACGGCTTTTTGCCCCTGAGGGGAGAACAGTTGCCTTTGCAGTGGCAGAAGCTAAAGACTCAAGGTCTTCAGAGAGTTATTTTTACTTTTTCTTTTTTTAAAATGTCAAGTACAGTTGATTAGTTTCAGGTGACAGAAAAGTGAGTTGGTTATACATATCCACATATTCACTCTGTTTTAGATTCATTTCCCATATACTGCAAGGAAATCAAACCAGTAAATCCTAAAGGAAATCAACCCTGAATATTCATTGGAAGGACTGATGCTGAAGCTGAAGCTCCAATACTTTGACCACCTGATGCGAAGAACCAACTCACTGAAAAAGACCCCGATGCTGGGAAAGATTGAAGGCAAAAGGAGAAAGGAGCGGCAGAGGATGAGATGGTTAGATAGCATCATTGACTCAATGGACATGAATTTGAGCAAACTCTGGGAGATGGTGAAGGACAGAGGAGCCTGGCATGCTGCAGTCCATGGGATGTCAACAGAGTTGGACATAACTTAGTGACTGAACAACCATCACCACCATATAGGCCATTACAGAGTATTGAATAGTCCCCTGTGCTATACACCAGGTTCTTATCAGTTTTTTTATTTTATATATAGTAGTGTGTATATGTCAATCCTAGACTCCCAATTTATCCCTCTCCTCTTTATCCCCTGGTAACCATAAGTTTGTTTTCTACATCCATGACTCTACTTCTGTTTTGTAAGTTCATTTGTACCCCCCCTTTTTTTCTTAGATTCCACAGAGAGATTTAGATCAGTAAAAGGTAGTTTTGTCCAGTCCAGACACTCTTGGATGGTCCTCGTAAATTCTGCGCACTTACACTCTAAACACCTGATGCCCATAGTTGCCTTTTCACCTGTTCTTATTGACAAGCCCCCAGTGGGGTCTCCGAGCAGCTGAGCTACTAAGTGCTTATCAGCAACCACCGATGTGGAGATGACATCCTGACATCCGATTTCACTTTTACCTCAAAACAGTACTTTCATCCTTGAAAACAACTTCACTCTTAAAACAACTTCGTTTTTGTCATAAACTAGTGGATCTGAAATTGTATCATAATCACTGAACAGCAGACAGACTGGCTGGACCCAGGGGTCCGGCACTTCACCGACAGGCACTGCAGCCACTGGGCGCTTCACACTGCAGCCTGCAGCTGTCGGCTGGGGAACTCGCCTAAAACGGGCACCCGGCAGATGGTTCCCTAAAGATCCAACCCACTCTGCATAGTTTACCTATAACTCACACCCTCTTGAAAGGGTTTTTGTCATTCTTTCGTTTTTCTAGGCTCTTTAAAAAACAGTGTGATATTGAATTAACAGTGCTGCCAATATCAATTTCCTGATTTTGACAAGGTGCTATTGTTATGTAAAATATGAACCTTGAGGGAAAGCTGGGTGTGATATAATAGAAACTAAATATTTGGTCTTTGACCCCAGTTCCTGGCACACAGTTCCTGAAACCCTTGAAATCTTCAAAGTGAGAGTGTTCTGTGTAGGCAAATAAGGTGATTGGTCATTGGGTCCCTAGAAAGCATCGGGATAGGGGCTGGTCACCAGAAAGACTGAGGCATGATTAGAGGGGTCAAACTTTCTAACCCTAACCCTAAACTAACCCTAACCCTAACCCTCATCCCACCTTGGACCTCTGGGGAAGGGACAGGGGTTAGAGGTTGAATGAATCACCAGTGGCCAATGGTGTAATCAATCATGCCTGTGTGATGAAACTTCCATAAAAAGCCTAAGTAACAGGATTCAGGGTTGGAGAAGACATCAAGTTTCTAGGAGGGTGGTGCTCCCAGAGAGGGCATGGAAGTTCTGCACACACATACCCCATACCTAGCCTTATGCATCTCTTCTGTTTGGCTGTTTCTGAGTTGATCGTTTATTAAAAAACAGAGGGACATCCCTGGCAGTCCAGTGGTTAAGACTCCATGCTTCCACTGCAGGGGGCATGGGTTCGATCCTTGGTCAGGGAACAAAGATCCCATGTGCCATGAGGTTCAGCCATAAAATACTAATAATAAATCACAAAATGCAAGTTAAGTGCCTCCCTGAGTTTTATAAGCTGTTCTGGCAAATGACTGAACCTGAAAGGGAGGGGACTGTGGAAACCCCCAACCTTATAGCCAAGTCTGAGTGAAGTTCAGGTAACTTGGGGACCCAACGCTTGCTACTGGCATCTGAAGTGAGGGCAATTTTTGGGCTGAGCCCCTAACCTGTGAAGTCTGACTGACTCTGGGCAGCTGTTGTCATACTGAACTGCAGGAAACTAGCTGGTGTTAGAAACTCAGAGACAGTATGAGAAAAGAAAACCACAAACTTGGTATCAGTAGTAGTGTGAGTAAAAACATCTCAGTAAGTGAAGGGTGCACACAGGAACACTTGCTCCTATTTCTGCAACTTCTTTTGAGTTAAACTATTTCAAAATGAAATGTTATAATTTTTTTTTAAAGATGTGAAGGGCACTTGGATTTAATTTTTCATTTACAGAAACTTTTTTCAAATTGGCAGCTTTTTGCAAAGGACAGGATTATATTATACACCTCTCTATTTTATCTACCTTGGCAAGACTTTGTGGACTTTTGAAGCAATTAGCCTAAGCACCGTTCCTTTCTAAAATAAAATTTAAATTTAGCTTTCATTGTCCATTAAATGTAATGTAAAATTTTACAACACTCAGATGCAAATACATTCCAGAGGGGTTGAATGTAAGGTAAGCCACTCATTCAGAGAAGTCACCCAAGATTTAGAAGCAGAATTTCAAAACCTAGAACCTGCCTCCTTTGGGTAAGTGGAGGTGTTGTCTACAGACCAGCTCAACCTCAACCTGGATGATGTAAGTAAACATTTATTGAGCGCTTACTGTGTGCTGGGCACAGTTTTAAGAGACTTATTGGATTAACTCACTTAATCTTCACACCAACCCTGTTGCTGTTTAGTCACTAAGTCATGTCTGACTCTTTTGCGACCCCATGTACTGTAACCTGCCAGGCTCCTCTGTCCATGGGATTTTCCAGGCAAGAATACTGGAGTGGGTTTCCATTTCCTTTTCCAGGAGATCTTCCTGACCCAGGGATCGACCCAGAATCTCCTTCATTGGTAGGCAGATTCTTGACCATTGAGCCACTAGCAAAACGTCAACCCTAGGAAGAAGGTATTAGTAGTTTTACAAGATCACACAGCCAAGGTGTGACAAGACTGAAACCTGAACCCTGGCCATCCAGCACGAGGTCTTCACCGCCCTGCTCTGGAAGCAGACTGAGGCACAGGCCTGGCTTCAGACTGTGGTCACAGTGTGTGGCCCCTTCCAAGTCCCTCACCAGACTTCACTGCATCCCTGTTTGCCTGGTGTCCCTGGAAACAGACTCTGAGGCAGGAAGCTGCATGTGAGAGGCCTGCCAGGAGAGTGTTCTCAGGTCCAGCCTTGTGAGGTGGTGAGGAAGGCAGGGTTGGGTAGAGAGAAAAGCTGATCTACTGTGGGCAAGAAAAGGAGGCTTCCGTCCACTCTGAGGCTCCACGGGGAGCTCAAGTTGAGATCAAAGAGTTACTGTGGGTTGCGCTGTGTTCCCACCAAGAAGTTGAAGTTCCAGATTCCCAGGACCAGTGAGCGTGAACTTATTTGGAAACGGGGTCTTTGCGCTCATCAAGCTGAGGTCATTAGGGTGGGCCCTCATCCATTAGGATTGTGTCCTTATAAGAGGAGGAGCATCCAGATGGAGGGAGCAGACCGGGCGGAGGACAGCAGTCTACCCTGAGTCAAAGCATGGCTGGGCAGGGTGCAGTAACAAACAGCCAGGAGAGGGGGTGGCCAAAGGAGAACGAGTGTGGTGGGGAGGGGTAGTGAGAGATGAGGGCAGAAAGCTAACTGTGAAGGGTGGGGTGAATATGTCGGTGAGATGAGGACTTGATATTTACTCTGCTTGTGAGGGAGCAGAACAAAGACACAATTTCTGTTTTAATGGAATCCCTGTGGCTATATGTGGGGGAAAGATGGCAGGGGCAAGAGGGCAGTTCAGGGAGACGGGGGAGACTGTGATGACCCAGACCACGGGGGACAGGGCCTAGACCAGGGTATTCCTAGTTTCTTGAAACTGGAATGACCCAGGTGTCCATCAGTGGAGGAATGGATAAACAAATGATGCAAACTCCATACAATGGACTACCACGCAGCCATAAAAAGGAATAAACTGCATCTGGTTCCATCACTTCATGGCAAATAGATGAGAAAACAGTGGAAACAGTGGCTGACTTTATTTTATGGGCTCCAAAATCACTGCAGATGGTGATTGCAGCCATGAAATTAAAAGACGCTTACTCCTTGGAAGGAAAGTTATGACCAACCTAGACAGTATATTAAAAAACAGAGACATTACTTTGCCAACAAAGGTCCATCTAGTCAAGGCTATGGTTTTTCCAGTAGTCATGTATGGATGTGAGAGTTGGACTATAAAGAAAGCTGAGTGCAGAAGAATTGATGCATTTGAACTGTGGTGTTGGAGAAGACTCTTGAGAGTCCCTTAGACTGCAAGGAGATCCAACCGGTCCATCCTAAAGGAGATCAGTCCTGGGTGTTCATTGGAAGGACTGATGCTGAAGCTGAAACTCCAACACTTTGGCCACCTCATGCGAAGAGCTAACTCATTTGAAAAGACCCTGATGCTGGGAAACATTGAGGGCAGGAGGAGAAGGGGACGACAGAGGATGAGATGGTTGGATGGCATCACTGACTCAATGGACATGAGTTTGGGTGGGCTCCAGGAGTTGGTGATGGACAGGGAGGCCTGGCGTGCTGCGGTTCATGGGGTCACAAAGAGTCAGACACGACTGAGCGACTGAACTGAACTGAACTGAAACAAGCTGGAAGCTTAATTTGTTTTTACACAGAGTCTGGAGGTAGGGCATCCAGGGCTAATGTGGCAGCATCATAGTCATGAGTACTCAGCCTCCTTCAATATTATTGCTCTGTCATCTTCAGTATATAACTTGTGATCCAAGATGGTTGCTGGAGCTTCAGCTATCATATCCACATTCCAGTCAGTAGTGTAAAGGACAAAGGGGTTAGAAAAATTCTTTAAGACCAACCCTAGAAGGCACACACAATGCTTCTATTGGCATCTACTGGCCAAAATGTCATCACCTGGCCATACTTAGGGAAACATAGACAATCTAATTTTTGCTGGTTTAATGAGTCCATTTAAAAATCAAGGTTTGTATTATTAAGGGAGAAAGGGGCAGGGATATCAGAGGACTCTCTTCCAGAATCTTATCCTTCAGCAGAGATGGAGGGCATCCTGATGCTTCTGCCAAGGCCCTCTAAACTGAGAGGTTTCCTCACAGGCCTTCAGAGAATTGATAGCACCAAAAATAAACTATCAACAGTGGGCCAGTGGATGTAGCTCACCAGGGGACAGGTGGTGACCTGGGAAGCAGACACAAGCCAAAGAGCTGTTGATCTTCTGTTAGAGCCTGGGTTCATCCCTTCTTATCATGAGAGAAAACCATCCCAGCCCCACCCAGGGCAAGGTTCCTGCTGCCCAGCTGGTAGTCGACACTAATCAATAATCCAGACTTCCCATGAGGCAACGACAATGAATGCTTACCTGTGACTCCCAAGAACTGTAAATGGGGAGGGGTTCTGGTCTCTTGACACCCCAGAGATAGAAGACCCCCACCACCCCCAGTTCTCCCCTGGCCCACCGTCTGGACACCCATCCTACCAATGTCCCCTTTTAAAATACACACCTCAAACTCCTAGAGGAAAACATAGGCAAAACACTCTCCGACATAAATCACAGCAGGATCCTCCATGACCCACCTCCCAGAATATTGGAAATAAAAGCAAAAATAAACAAATGGGACCTCATTAAAATTAAAAGCTTTTGCACAACAAAGGAAACTATAAGCAAGGTGAAAAGACAGCCTTCAGAATGGGAGAAAATAATAGCAAACGAAGCAACAGATAAACAATTAATCTCAAAAATATACAAGCAACTCCTGCAGCTGAATTCCTGAAAAATAAACGACCCAATCAAAAAATGGGCCAAAGAACTAAACAGACATTTCTCCAAAGAAGACATACAGATGGCTAACAAACACATGAAAAGATGCTCAACATCACTCATTATTAGAGAAATGCAAATCAAAACCACAATGAGGTACCATTTCACACCAGTCAGAATGGCTGCTATCCAAAAGTCTACAAGCAATAAATGCTGGAGAGGGTGTGGAGAAAAGGGAACCCTCTTACACTGTTGGTGGGAATGCAAACTAGTACAGCCACTATGGAGAACAGTGTGGAGATTCCTTAAAAAACTGGGAATAGAACTGCCATATGACCCAGCAATCACAGTGCTGGGCATACACACCGAGGAAACCAGAATTGAAAGAGACACATGTACCCCAATGTTCATCGCAGCACTGTTTACAATAGCCAGGACATGGAAGCAACCTAGATGTCCATCAGCAGACGAATGGATAAGGAAGCTGTGGTACATATACACAATGGAATATTACTCAGCCATTAAAAAAAATACATTTGAATCGGTTCTATTGAGATGGATGAAACTGGAGCCCATTATACAGAGTGAAGTAAGCCAGAAAGAAAAACACCAGTACAGTATACTAATGCATATATATGGAATTTGAAAGATGGTAATGATAACCCTATATGCGAGACAGAATAAGAGACACAGATGCATAGAACAGTCTTATGGACTCTGAGGGAGAAGGTGAGGGTGGGACGTTCTGGGACAATAGCATTGAAACATGTATATTATCATATGTGAAACAGAACACCATTCCATGTTCGATGCATGAGACAAACGCTCAGGGCTGGGGCAATGGGATGACCCAGAGGGATGGGATGGGGAGGGAGGTGGGAGGGGGGTTCAGGATGGGGAACACATGTAAACCCATGGCTGATTCATGTCAATGTATAGCAAAAACTACTACAATGCTGCTGCTAAGTCACTTCAGTCGTGTCCGACTCTGTGCGACCCCAGAGACAGCAGCCCACCAGGCTCCTCCGTCCTTGGGATTATCCAGGCAAGAATACTAGAGTGGGTTGCCATCTCCTTCTCCAATGTATGAAAGTGAAAAGTGAAAGTGAAGTCGCTCAGTCGTGTCTGACTCTTAGCGATCCCATGGACTGCAGCCTACCAGGCTCCTCCGTCCATGGGGTTCTCCAGGCAAGAGTACTGGAGTGGGGTGCCATTGCCTTCTCCGACTACAATATTGTAAAGTACAGCAGAAAGTGAAGAAGAATTAAAGAGCCTCTTGATGAAAGTGAAGGAAGAGAGTGAAAAAGTTGGCTTAAAGCTCAACGTTCAGAAAACTAAGATCATGGCATCTGGTCCCATCACTCCATGGGAAATAGATGGGGAAACAGTGGAAACAGTGTCAGACTTTATTTTTTTGGGCTCCAGAATCACTGCTGATGGTGACTGCAGCCATGAAATTAAAAGACGCTTACTCCTTGGAAGGAAGGTTATGGCCAACCTAGATAGCATATTTAAAAGCAGAGACACTACTTTGCCAACAAAAGTCCGTCTAGTCAAGGCTATGGTTTTTCCAGTGGTCATGTATGGATGTGAGAGTTGGACGGTGAAGAAAGCTGAGCGCCGCAGAATTGATGTTTTTGAACTGTGGTGTTGGAGAAGACTCTTGAGAGTCCCTTGGACTGCAAGGAGATCTAATCAATCCATCCTAAAGGAGATCAATCCTGGGTGTTCATTGGAAGGTCTGATGTTGAAGCTGAAACTCCAATACTTTGGCCACCTCATGCGAAGGGTTGACTCATTGGAAAAGACCCTAATGCTGGGTAGGATTGGGGGCGGGAGGAGAAGGGGACGACAGAGGATGAGATGGTTGGATGGCATCACCGACTCGATGGACATGGGTTTGGGTAGACTCCGGGAGTTGGTGATGGACAGAGAGGCCTGGCGTGCTGCAATTCATGGGGTCGCAAAGAGTCGGACACGACTGAGCGACTGAACTGAACTGAACTAGCCCCCAACTAAAATAAATAAATTTATCAGAAAAAAAATACACACCTCCACCAACAGGAGGCGCCATTCACAAAGCATATCCAACAGAGTTATGCAAGGCAGTGGCATCCTGGTCCACATCCCAGTGGGGTGGAAAGGAAGCAGAAGAACTAGGTTGAGGGGGTCTATAAATTTTTTATGGCATACAAGTATTACAGTCATATTCATAATACAGTATTGGAAACCTTGTCACTTTAAAAAAAAAATCACTTACCTAAATAAGTGTAGGCTGACACACAGTTATAAGGGGGAGGGAGGGAGGGAGAAGGATATACTGGAATTTAACTCTTTGAAAGCAAAGTCATAAAAACACTAAGAAAGCTAACATGTTAATTTTATATTAAATGTATAAATATACTCAGCTTATGCCTATGTAAGGATAGGCACCTTAAAACAAGGCTTGCACACGATGTTCTACACATATATTCTTGTGTATTTATTGAAAAAAATCTGCATGTAAGTGGACTCCTGCAGCTCAAAACTGTGTCATTCAAGGGTTAACTGTACTCAGCAGTAAAAAGGAATGAAATGTTGGGACAAGCAACCACGTGGCTGAATTCCAAAAACATACTGAGTTAAATGACTGCTCAGAATGGACTCAAAAGAAGGCATTCAGTGTGATTCCCAGATAAGAAATGTTGAGAGAGACAAATCTTTTTTTTTTTTTCCTAAAAAAAGGCCAATCAGTGGTTGCCTGGGATGGGGGGATTAACTGCAAAGAGGCACAAAGGAATCTTTTGGAGTCACAAAAATGTTTTGTATCTTGACTGTAGTGGCAGTTGTGCGTATGTGCTAAGTTGCTTCAGTCATGTCTGACTCTTTGTGACCCTATGGACAGTAGCTCGCCAGGCTCCTCTGTCCAAGGGATTCTCCAGGCAAGAATATTGGAGGGGGTTGCCATGCCCTCTTCCAGGGGATCTTCCCAACTTAGGGATCAAACCTGTGTTTCTTATGTCTCCTGCATTGGCAGGTAGGTTCTTTACCACCAGCACAACCTGGGAAGCCCAGTGGTGGTTACATGGATTAAATACATCAAAATGTGCACTTGAAAAACAATCAAAGTATAGTTGATTTACAATGTTTTGTTAGTTTCAAGTGTAGAGCAAAATGATTTGAACCTGCACAGATTTTCAAAATCCCCCATGATCAGGTCTTACCATGCTTATTCACAGTTAGCAGCTATCAGTCTCACATAAACCATCTATTCAAAAATCTGGCTTTCTTACCGTCATCTTGACTTTCATATTTGTAATTTTGCTTTGTTTTTTTTCTTAACTTGACCTGATACGTCTTTCCCTAAAACTTCAAAGTTTGGTACATGGCTTGTCCTCTACAAACCTTCCCTGGCAGTTCCAGTTGATACTGACCTATCCCTTTACAAAGTCAATTGTTCCCTCTTTAGAATCAGGTGTGGAGCTTCTGCCCATCCCTGTGAGACACTGATATAGTGGCTCTCATATGGAGCCTGAGTATCTGTATGTTCACAGAGCTGTACTAATGATTCTGATATATACACAGGAATGCAAAGTACCTCTCTGGCATGTAATATGCCTCCTGTACCAATCAATTAAGCATGTGTTCAATATTGCCTCCATTGCCTGGGGGCCCTGGGGATACACAGACATAGCAGCATCCTTATGTTCAGGTAGCACAGAGTGTAGCTGTGGCGTTCCTTCAAATAAACGTGATGGGAACTATGAAGGAGGTACGGGTCTAGTGCTTTGGGAGCAGAGAGTGGTAAATGGTTACCAAAGGGACCATGGAGGAAGTTGAAGTTCCATGGTGGAAGTTGAAGAAGAGTTGGGTTTTGTTGTTGTTTAGTCTCTAAGTCACATTTGACTCTTTGCGAACCCATGGTTTGTAGATCTCTGGGCCCCACTGTCCATAGGATTTCCCAGGCGAGAATACTGGAGTGGATTGTCATTTCCTTCTCCAGGGGATCTTCCTGATCCAGAGATCCAACCCATGTTTTCTGCATTGGCAGGTGGATTTTTTACTACTGAGCCACCAGGGAAGCCCAGTTGGATTTTATCCACTCTCAAATAATAGGGCTATTTTAGCTGTAGCCACATACAGAGTATACACCTCCAGATACTCTGGCGGAGACTATATGGAGGAAATGACAGAGTCAGAACAGAAATGCTGGTAGAGATTAGAACATGAAGAACATCAAATACCATGCTAAAAATGTCACCGTTTTTGTCTGGATGACTGAAAATAATTTAAGGAAGAAGCATCCAACTTAGTTGTTGTTATTGTTTTCTGGCACTGATTCACATGATAGTAATCTTTATGAGTATGGGGCCCGTTCACTTCTATTAATACTGTGTCAAAAAATTTAAAAAAATTATTTTGAAAAGGGACCTCCCTGGTGGTCCTATGGTTAACACTTTGCGCTTCCAATTCAGGGGGCATGGGTTAGATCCCTGGTTGGGGAACTAAGATCCCACATGCCTCACTGCACAGTCAGAAACTAAAAAAAAAAAAGAAATAACAAAAATAATAAAAATTTTTAAAAATTAAAAAAGGTGTCAAGACAATTGATTTTGTGTAAGAAATACCAAGTCAGAGTCTCTCTAAATGTGCAAGAATGCTACATTCTCATCTAGTTTTTCTTTCACTAATAATTCATAATACCCGTTTCAAGTTATAATTTTCAATGATTCTTAAAACAATATATCTTAACTATATCTAGCTTCAGTTACAATTACTAACAAATCCAAACCCACCAGAACCACCTGAAACCAATTTTATGTACACGGTAGCAAACAGGTGAAAATAAGTATACTGTCTGCTTTTTGTTATTATTTACAATTTTTGCCCACAGCCCTCAGCCTGCCACACCCTGTAGCATGGGGGACCTTAGTTCCCTGGACCAAGGATCAAAAACCATGCCCCCTGCAGTGGTAGGTGGAGTTTTAACCACTGGACTACCAGGGAACTCTTTGTCTTTCTGCTTTTTAAGGTAACTCCTAGAAATTTTTAAAAATACATCTGTGGCATGCAACATATTTCCATTGTTCAGTGCTGCTTCAGACTGAAATGCTACCCACTTCCCAAGGATTGGTACATGGCTCAGTTCAGCTTAAGTCTACAGGTAAAAGAGACTGATTTTAAATCGTTGAGGGGGCAAGGGAAGTTTGATAAGCCTTAGAAAATACTGAAATAGTAACAGGTAGCATTTAAACAGACCGTAACATGTGCCAAGCACGTGCGCTTATCTATTACCTCACTGAATCCGATGAATCCACGTGGTTTCCGAGAAGGAGTGTACCTATTGCTGTGTAACACATTACTCCAAAAACTCATGGCTTTAAAAATAAGAGAATAAGAGACATAGATGCATAGAACAATTTTATGGACTCTGAGGGAGAAGGTGAGGGTGGGACGTTCTGGGACAATAGCATTGAAACATGTATATTATCATATGTGAAACAGAACACCATTCCATGTTCGATGCATGAGACAAGGGCTCAGGGCCGGGGCAATGGGATGACCCAGAGGGATGGGATGGGGAGGGAGGTGGGTGGGGGGTCCAGGAAGGGGAAGACATGTAAACCCATGGCTGATTCATGTCAATGTATGGCAAAAACTATTACAATATTGTAAAGTAATTAGCCCCCAACTAAAATAAATAAATTTATAAAAAAAAAAAAAGAAAAAAAATATATAGTTTTTAAGCACAGCTTCTGTGCGTCAGGAATTTAGGAGCAGCTTACCTGGGTAGTTCTGGCTAAGAGTGTCTCTCATGAGGTTTCGGTCAAGATGAGAACCAAAGTAGCAGTCAACTAAAGGTTAAAAGATCTGCTTTCTAGATGGTTCATCCCCTTGGCTCTTGACTTAAGGCCCCAGGTCTCCACCAGGTGGATTTCTCCTGAGGGCTGCTTTGAAGTGTGAGGGAACGCAGAGGGAGGAGCCTGAGACAGGAACTGGCAGAAAGGAGGGCTGTAAACCGGCTTGGTGAGGCGGCTACCCGCCTCAAATGTAGCAGGTGTGGGAGACTAGTGGAGGCTGGTGGGGTACCTCCCAGTAGCATCCATTCCTCCCTGTTTCCCTCGCTTGAAGTGCCCCACAGCTGTAAAATGGCCACCGTGCACCCTGTCCTCTGTGAATTAAGGACAGGAACCCGCCACACACAAAAAAGAGTCCTGATTGGTTAACAGCTGAGCCAATCATGATGTTCCTATCCCCAGCAATAGACACGTGATCAGGTTCTGACCAATAACAAGTGAAATGACGTCTTCTGGGGGGGCTGATGGGAAAGATTTTATTCTGTCTTAAAGACAGCTAGTCACCAGTGGTCCTTTCTTCTGCCTCTGGAAGTTGTTGGCCCACGTAGTGACCATCCTGGACTGTGAAGGGATTTGGCCTCAGAGTTCAACCTGCTGAGATCAGTGAAGGGAGATGCAGAGCCTGGGTCTTTGGTGTTATCACCGAGCCTCTGGGTTAACCAACCCAGACCTGCCCAATCCTTGGAATTCCTGCTACATAGGATAATACATGTCAGATTTTTAAATCATTATGAGTTGGATTATCCATTTTTTTGCAACCAACACCAACCAAACTGATATTTTGTAGGCTGATTTTCTCACCTGATCATAGTCCCCACTCAATTAAGCATGATACGAGGTGAGGCGCAGGGACACAGGCAGCATGAAGAAAGGTCTATTAAAAGGTTTTAAAATGTGAGCTGAACATTACGGGGAAGAGCCCCATCCACCCACATAAGACTTTAAGACTGGACTTGTCACCACTGTGGACTTCTTAACTTTTCAAGAAAACAAAGGTTTTTCAAATGCAGCTCTCTGAGAAGTGAGGCGATTGTGAGAGGTAGATTCCGCCCCCCCCCCCCCACCAATATTTGGGATAGCGGAATGTCACCATTAACCTCCAAATGGGATACAGCTTAAAAATGACAGGTTATTTATGGGACTTCCCTGGTGTCCAGTGGCTAGACTCTGCCTTCCCAATGCAAGGGGCTCAGGTTTGATCCCTGGTCAGAGAACTAGATCCCACATGCCAAAACTAAAGATCCAGCATGCCTCAATGAAGACTGTAGATCCTGTGTGCTGCAACTAAGACCTGGCACACCCAAACAAATTTTAAAAAGAGACAGAAAGTATCGTCTCCATACTCAAAACATTAAAAATAAAAAGTGACAGAATCTGAGTCCAAAAGACTGGCTCGGGTTCACAGCCATCCTGGTAGAGCTCAAACTACAATTTTTACTTTTCTCTCCAACTTCTTCATTTTAATGGATACAAACTGTTGCATGCCTCATGTTCTATTTGTTAATAATCATATTAATCCCATTTGCCTTTACATTGTAAGTTTTGATCATATTGAGACTGCTTCTTTGTTTTCTTAAAACTAAAAAAAATGTGATTGCAAGACTTTGCCTTGAAACTCTGCTGCTGCTGCTGCTGCTAAGTCGCTTCAGTCGTGTCCGACTCTGTGAGACCCCATAGACAGCAGCCCACCAGGCTCCGCCGTCCCTGGGATTCTCCAGGCAAGAATACTGGAGTGGGTTGCCATTTCCTTCTCCAGTGCATGAAAGGGAAAAGTGAAAGTGAAGTCACTCAGGCGTGTCCGACTCTTGGCGACCCCATAGACTGCAGCCTACCAGGCTCCTCCATCCATGGGATTTTCCAGGCAAGAGTACTGGAGTGGGGTGCCATTGCCTTCTCCGCTTGAAACTCTAGGCTGTTTTAACTGGTAACAGAAATCTCAGCAACAACCTCTATTCTACAGCTTCTGAAAAGCAGACTTTGGCCCGTGAAATCCTCTTTGTAAATGTATTTTGAATAAAGGAGTCTTATAAGACCGGACTTCAAAAGCTGATGTTGCTTCATCATTTGAAAGCCCCCATTAACCTGCTGTATTAGTTTGCTAGGGCTGCCTTAATAAAATACTAGGTGGCTAGGTGGCTTAAATCAAATGAGTCAATCCTGAAGGAAAAGCTCTGGAAGTGAAAGTCACTCAGTTGTGTCCAACTCTTTGTGACCCCATGGACTATACAGTCCATGGAATTCTCCAGGCCAGAATTCTGGAGTGGCCTTTCCCTTCTCCCTTTCCCTTTCCCTTCTTTTGGGAAGGGGGTAGGGGATCTTCCCAACCCAGGGATTGAACCCAGGTCTCCCACATTGCGGGAGCATTCTTTACCAGCTGAGCCACAAGGGAAGCCCAAGAATACTGGAGCAGGTAGCCTATCCCTTCTCCAGCGGACCTTCCCAACCTAGGAATCAAACCAGGGTCTCCTGCATTGCAGGCAGATTCTTTACCAACTGAGCTACCAGGGAAGTCCCCCTGGAGGAAATCAACTCTGAATATTCATTGAAAGGACTGATGCTGAAGCTGAAGCTCCAATACTTTGGCCACCTGATTCGAAGAGCCAACTCATTGGAAAAGACCCTGGTGCTGAGAAAGATTGAAGGCAAAATGAGAAGGGGGTGACAGAGGATGAGATGGTTAGATAGCATCACCGACTCAATGGACATGAATTTAAACAAACTCCAGGAGATAGTGAAGGACAGGGAAGCCTGATGTGCTGCAGTCCATGCGGTCACAGAGTCGGACATGACTTAATGCCTGATCAACAACAATGAGATGGCTTAAACAACAGAAAAAATTTTCTCATACTTCCAGCAATCCAAGATCAAGGTGCTAGCAGGTTTGGTTTCTCCTAAGGTCTCTCTTTTTGGCTTGCAGATGGGTGACATCTTACTGTGTCCTCAGATGACCTTTTCCCTGTATGCATGCTCATCCCTTTTCTTATGAGATCACTGGGCCTGTTGGATTAGGGCTCCATTATTATAACCTCATTAAGCTTAATTACCTCTTTAAAGAACTGTCTCCAATACAGTCACATGGGGGTTTAGGTTTCAACATATGAATTTTGGGGGACATAATTTAGTTGCTAATACCTCCCAAATCTGGACTAGTTGTTTTAATAATAATCTGTTGCCCCTGGTAATAATATCTACATTGATGCTCCCTTTTCCTGAAAGGTGCCAAGATCAGTTTTCATTGCTGTTTCTCTCTTCTTCTACCCTTGTGGAGCTAAGAAGAACACTCATGACTCTGCTAGATCCTTTATTTAAACAAAGTGTTGTGTCACTTAAATTAATGTTTACCTCCTATTGCTATGGGCCATGACTTAAAAGAAGAAGGTGAGAAAATTGCTTTCACTTAGGAGATAATATTGCACTTGTGTTTTCTGTATATCAGGAAGGTAGATGATCTGGTGCTATGACATTCTTGTGTATATGATTTGACTTAAGAGTGGATTGATTCTTTTAATAACTTTATTTATTTATTTTTGGCTGTGCTGGGTCTTCACTGCTGCATGCAGGCTTTCTCTAGTTGCAGCAAGCAGGAGCTACTCTCTAGTTGCAATGCACGGGCTTCTCATTGTGGTGGTTTCTCTTGTTGCAGAGCATGGGCTCTAGAGCACAAGCTCAGTAGTTTTGGGGCAAATGGTTAGTTGCCCCTTGGCATATTGGATCTTCCCAGACTAAGGATTGAAACTGTATCCCCTGAATTGGCAGGCAGGTTCTTAACCACTAGACCACCAAGGAAGCCCTGGATTAATTTAAATTGGCTGAAAGGGACAGATCCACACCTACAGATATTACAGGTTTAGTTCCAGGCCATTACAATAAAGTGAATATCGCAATAAAGCAAGTCACAGTAATTTCTTGGTTTCCCAGTTCAGATAAAAGTTATGTTTACACTATACTGGAGTCTATTAAGTGTGCAACAGCATTATGTCTAAAAAAATGCACATACCTTAATTTAAAAATACTTTATTGCTAAAAAATGCTAACCATCATCTGAGCCTTCAGCCAGTTGCAGTAACAACATCAAAGATCACCAATCAAGGCCACCATAACAAATATAGTAATGATGAGAAAGTTTGAGAAATTGTGAGAATTACCAAAATCTGACACAGAGACATGAAGTGAATAAATGCTGTTGGGAAAATGGCACCAATCACCTTGCTCAACACATGGTCGCCACAAACCTTCAGTTTGTATAAAACATAAACTCTGCGAAGCACAATGAAACTAGTAGGTCCGTACTGGCCCCAGAACCACATCATACTTGCTGAATTCACAAAGATAAGAGCCTCTCAAAACACACAAAGCCAGTCACCGGTGGTGCCTTTGAATAAGCACCAGCCTATCCATGACTGGCTTTACAAAAATCCATAGCAGAAGCATCATGAGCAAAGCTTCTGTTTCACTTTCATTTTCCAAATCTCATGCAAGTATGTCAGACTGGTAGAAGTCTGGCTTCAAGGTAAGTAAGGAATATAGTTATAGCTTCCCACCCTCTGTGGTACTGGAAGGTATTCCAGAAGGGGGAAGTCTCAGATGGTGAGCAAAGAAATGCAACAATCTAAAATCCCTGGGACATTTTCTCTTCAGCTTCCTACATCCAGGGGGATCTCCACTGCTGATCTTTCCCCTGCGTAAGTAAGGCCTGCTTTGCAGAAGAAAGTCCAGATAACCTCTGGTTTCTTTACACCCATTTTTCTACCAGCAACTGGGTGGAGATTGAAGATCTCAGTGAATATCACCCTTTGTCCTGGTCTGCAGGCAGAAACAATTGAGAGAGAGACAGAGATGCAGGGGTGTGTAAGAGGGAGGATAACATGATGTTTTATTACCTGAACTATAAGCAGTAGCAGGGAACATGGCCAAGTCCTGTGGCCCAATGGGTTTACCATCACCTTTCCCTCCATTCTGCTGCTCCCAAACTGAACAGCTTAAAATTTGGCTACGTGTGACATATTCAAAATAATAATAGCTTGCGTTACACAGAAATGTTATTTCTCTTTCCTGCCACAGTCCAAGTTGGTGTGCAGCTCTGCTCTGTGAAGGTGCCAAGGTTCTTCGATATTGTGACACTTGTCCCCTTGGCCCAGGATGTCAGCTCATGAAGTCCCCACTCTAGCCTGAAGAAAGGCAAAGTGAGAAAGGGAGACCCTCTTCCTTTAAGAGCATGACCTAAAAACTCCACCTCTGCTCGCGTCTCATTGACCAGAATCTGGTCACATGGCCGTACTTGCTGCAAGAGACTCTGGGAAATGTAGTCCTTATTCCAAACAATTAAGGGCCCCGCTAAAATTTCTTTAACTATTAAAGAGGAGGCTAATAGATCAGGGATGGGGGCACCACTAGTTTCTCTTCCTTATAAACTTACCTTCCACAGGCCCTATAATCACATGACAGGAGGTGACAGATCAAAATGTGCAGATCCAAAACAAGAGGGACACAAAATAGGACAAAAACCAGAGTCAGATGAGCCTTACTCCAATCCCACCTTTCTGGTGTGCTGTTAGCCTTTTCTTTTTTTTTAAGAATTTATTTATTTATTTTTATTTGTTGGCCACACAGCATGTGGGATTTTATTTCCCCAACCAAGGATTACACCCTTGCCTCCTGCATTGGAAGCACCAAGTCTTAACTACTGGACCACCAGGGAAGTCCCACTATTGGCTTTTTAGGTGAGACAAATCTCCGGTGTATGGGACAGTCCCATCTATTATTGCTGGATCTTTACAGTGCTGTTTCATCCTCAGGCATGTGACACCCAAAATGTAGGCAGATATTTCCAAAACCCCCAGAAGGGGCTGTGGCTGCCTCTGAGGAATGGCAGGACATCCTTCCATGGAAATGTGAAACATGTGGGATAAGGTTTGCCCCATCCACACTTAGCCCCTGGCGGGACAGGGAGTTCTTTCAGCCTTCAAGTTGCATTTCACAATTCTGTCCAGAACTGCACCACACTAGCTATCTGTCCTGTTATTAATAAAATAATGCTTTGGACTTCCCTCCTGGTCCAGTGGTTAGGAATCTGCCTGCCAATGCAGGCGACACAGGTTCAATCCCTGGACAAGGAAAATCCCACATGCCAGGGAGCAATTAAGCCGGTGTGCCACAACTTCTGAAGCCCACGCACATTACAGCCTGTGCTCTGCAAAAAGAGAAACCACTGCAATGAGAAGCCCACTCACCATAACTAGAGAAAGTCCGCGTGCAGCAACAAATACCCACTGCGACCAAAAATAAATACGTTTTTTAAAAATGATGCTTTACTGCTCCCCTCCGATGCACCATCACACACACACAAACACACACACACACACAAACATGAAGAAATAAATGATGCTACAAATATTCAAGGAGCCAAAGAAACAGGATCTGACCTATGCCTCAAGGAATCCATTGTCTGAGGACAGGAGGAAGGAAGCGAGGCTGGTTTGGGGTGACTGTGACTTACATGTGTGTGACCTTGAACAATTTATTTAACCTCAACCATGTATCTCTGTTTCCTCATATGAAAATATGAAAACAATAATATCTACCACTTAGAGATGTTAGAAGGCCCAAATGACTTTTTAAAAAAAATTATTGGAGTATAGTTGATTTATACTGATTTATAAATTGATTTATATAAATCAATTTATAGTTGATTTATACTGATTCGGTCAACACCGAAATCAGATTGATTATATTCTTTGCAGCCAAAGATGGAGAAGCTCTATACAGTCAGCAAAAACAAGACCAGGAGCAGACTGGGGCTCGGATCATGAACTGCTTATTGCCAAATTCAGACTTAAATTGAAGAAAGTAGGGAAAAACCACTAGACTATTCAGGTATGACCTAGATCAAATCCCTTATGAGTATACAGTGGAAGTGACAAATAGATTTAAGGGACTAGATCTGATAGACAGAGTGCCTGATGAACTATGGACAGAGGTTCGTGACATTGTACAAGAGACAGGGATCAAGAAAATCCCCATGGAAAAGAAATGCAAAAAAGCAAAATGGCTGTCTGAGGAGGCCTTACAGATAGCTGGGAAGAGAAGAGAAGCGAAAAGCAAAGGAGAAAAGAAAAGATATTCTCATCTGAATGCAGAGTTCCAAAGAATAGCAAGGAGAGATAAGAAAGCCTTCCTCAGCGATCAGTGCAAACAAATAGAGGAAAACAACAGATTGGGAAAGACTAGAGACCTCTTCAAGAAAATTAGAGATACCAAAGGAACATTTCATGCAAAGATAGGCTCGATAAAGGACAGAAATGGTATGGACCTAACAGAAGCAGAAGATATTAAGAAGAGGTGGCAAGAATACACAGAAGAACTGTACAAAAAAGATCTTCATGACCCAGATAATCACGATGGTGTGATCACTCACCTAGAGCCAGACATCCTGGAATGTGAAGTCAAGTGGGCCTTAGAAAGCATCACTACGAACAAAGCTAGTGGAGGTGATGGAATTCCAGTTGAGCTATTTCAAATCCTCAAAGGTGATGCTGTGAAAGTGCTGCACTCAATATGCCAGCAAATTTGGAAAACTCAGCAGTGGCCACAGGACTGGAAAAGGTCAGTTTTCGTTCCGATCCCAAAGAAAGGCAATGCCAAAGAATGCTCAAACTACCGCACAATTGCACTCATCTCACATGCTAGTAAAGTAATGCTCAAAATTCTCCAAGCCAGGCTTCAGCAATATGTGAACCATGAACTTCCAGATGTTCAAGCTGGTTTTAGAAAAGGCAGAGGAACCAGAGATCAAATTGCCAATATCCGCTGGATCATCGAAAAAGCAAGAGAGTTCCAGAAAAACATCTATTTCCGCTTTATTGACTATGCCAAAGCCTTTGACTGTGTGGATCACAATAAACTGTGGAAAATTCTGAAAGAGATGGGAGTACCAGACCATCTGACCTGTCTCTTGAGAAACCTGTATGCAGGTCAGGAAGCAACAGTTAGAACTGGACATGGAACAACAGACTGGTTCCAAATAGGAAAAGGAGTACGTCAAGGCTGTATATTGTCACCCTGCTTATTTAACTTATATGCAGAATACATCATGAGAAACGCTGGGCTGGAAGAAACACAAGCTGGAATCAAGCCTGCCGGGAGAAATATCAATAACCTCAGATATGCAGATGACACCACCCTTATGGCAGAAAGTGAAGAAGAACTAAAGAGCCTCTTGATGAAAGTGAAGGAGGAGAGTGAAAAAGTTGGCTTAAAGCTCAACGTTCAGAAAACTAAGATCATGGCATCTGGTCCCATCACTCCATGGGAAATAGATGGGGAAACAGTGGAAACAGTGTCAGACTTTACTTTTTTGGGCTCCAGAATCACTGCTGATGGTGACTGCAGCCATGAAATTAAAAGACGCTTACTCCTTGGAAGGAAGGTTATGGCCAACCTAGATAGCATGTTTAAAAGCAGAGACATTACTTTGCCAACAAAAGTCCGTCTAGTCAAGGCTATGGTTTTTCCAGTGGTCATGTATGGATGTGAGAGTTGGACGGTGAAGAAAGCTGAGCGCCGCAGAATTGATGTTTTTGAACTGTGGTGTTGGAGAAGACTCTTGAGAGTCCCTTGGACTGCAAGGAGATCTAATCAATCCATCCTAAAAGAGATCAGTCCTGGGTGTTCATTGGAAGGACTGATGTTGAAGCTGAAGCTCCAATACCTTGGCCACCTCATGCGAAGGGTTGACTCATTGGAAAAGACCCTAATGCTGGGTAGGATTGGGGGCGGGAGAAGAAGGGGACGACAGAGGATGAGATGGTTGGATGGCATCACCGACTCGATGGACATGGGTTTGGGTAGACTCCGGGAGTTGGTGATGGACAGAGAGGCCTGGCGTGCTGCAATTCATGGGGTCGCAGAGAGTCGGACACGACTGAGCGACTGAACTGAACTGATTTACCATGTTGTGTTTGTTTCCCAAATGACTTTAAAAGATTGTTGTATATAATGTTTAAGATCACAGACTCTGAAATCTGGCACCTGGGTCTGCCCAGCCATCCACCAGCTGTGTAACCTTAGATAGGTCACTTACCCTCTCTGTGCCTTCGTTTCCTCCTCTGTAATAGGAGAATGGCAGCACTTGCCTCAGAGGGCTGTTCAAAGGATAAATGAGCTAACAGCTGTCAAGTGTTTACAGCAGTGCCCCATTCAGAGTTGAGTTCCCTGTAAATGTTAGCAATTGCTATGTCAGGATTATGTGCTCCAAGCAGGACTCATGTTTGTTTGTTTTTTCCATTCAACTCTAGACTGTATTCTAATTTCACCAATTTTTCCATTAAAGTTCTTCTGTTTCAGGATGCAATCCAGATTACTATATCACATGTTCTTTCCATGTCTCCTGGGTTTCCTTTGTGGTTTCCTTCTTAGTCTTACCTTGTTTTTCATGGTTGTAAAAGTTTTAAGGAATACTGGTCAGATATTTCGTAGCACATCTCTCAGTTTGGGTTGGTCTGAGTTTTTCTCATACTTAGACTGGGGTTATAGGTTTGGAGGGAGGGGAGAAATACCATAGAGATGAAGTGCTCTTCTTATCACATCATATGAGGAGCTACATAATACTCACATGACATCACTAGTGATGGTAGACTAAGCTATCTGATTCTAATGAAAGAGAAGTAACTTATTAGATATTACATCTCCCATTTGCATTCTTTCTTCCTATTTGAGTATTCAGTCCCTTCCCCAAGTTAACTACGGACTTGATGATTTGTTATGATTTCTACATATGTAATTTTTGCTATTTATTGGAATATAAGCAAGGGTTTATTCTAGACTGTAAAGACAAGTTATGTACATGATTGCTCCCGGCTCTCTTCTGGTTAAAAAAAAATTTTTTTTTTAATTGTGGTTGCAAAAAACACCTCATGATACAAAATTTTAAGGTAGAGTTAACTTTATTTTGGAGGCACAGTTCAGAAATGTTAAGTATCTTCACATCATGAAGCAACAGACTGGGGCTCGTATTCTTTTGATGACACACCAAAAAATTTACACCAGTTATGTGGAAAAATATGTTTTCTATTCATCATTATGTTTTAATTTTCATCTACATTAATATAAGTTGCATATTAGTATACAATTTTGTGAATGTTAGTATTTAAAAACTGAGTTGAGCTTATTTTAGTTGAGTTGTTCTAAGGAAAACTATTAAGTAAATAAGTTAAAATGTATGTGGGTGTGCATATGGAAGGTATTATGATGTGGTAAGAAAAAGGCTGAGGTTTGTGAAACACTGACCTGCTAAATCCTCCTCCTCCCCCAGGGTCAGTTTAACCGTCTCCTTCACAGGGCACTTCCCCTACCATCCTCAGTCTCTGCTAGATCCCAAATCATATGGTCTCAAAACTCTGTTTTTCACTTTTTCTTTCAATCAAATTTCTTTTGGAGACAAGTAACTGAATCCCAAATCAAACTGATCTGGAAAGATCAATTGAAATATATAGACTCACTCAATACAAAATGTGAAGTCAACATTAGTACCACCTTCAGGCACAGCTAGATCTAGGTGTTTAAATGATATCCCCTGAAATTTCTGTCCATTCTGGCTATGCTTTCCTGTGTGTTGGCCTCATTCCTTTACAGCCTCTCTACTCAAGGTAGAAAGAGCGCCCGGAGCAGCTCCACATTTAGATCCCTTCTGCTTAGCAAGCCCAGCAGAAAGCAGTGCTATATTTCCCAGAATTCCAGTTAAAGTCCTCATTTTGCTCCTCCTTGCCCTGCTTTGGGTATGTCCCCAAGTCTCAAGAAGTTACTGAGGCTTGGGGCTATAATGCTCTGATCGGTTAAGCTTGGGTCACAAGTCCAGCCCTCACTCCGTCACTGTGGTTGAAGAGTATAAAGTGCTCTGATTGGTCAGGCCTGGGCTCCTCGGCTCCCTGGAACCAAGAGGAAGTTAGTTTCTCAAAAGAAGCTCCACTTGTTATCACCCGGATAAAAGAACGTGAACAGTGGTGGAGCAGAAACCACAGAGTTCTCATCCATAGATGGTTATTAACCATACTGCAAATATTTGTTTATTACCCATCCCTGGTCCCCTGGCCTGGCTAGTTGCCCTAGCAGAGGCCTTCAGAAAAATCATAAAAAAGGCAGATGGCTAGTACCAGTAAAGATATAACCCTGTCACCTGATGATGACTATTTTTAGAGACTCAAGGGAGAGACTTTGTCCCAGGGTGGGGTAGAATCTAGACATCTCTGGGAGAGAAAAATATGAACTTCTGAGTCAGATATGAGTTCAAATTCCAACACTCCCATTCTTTCATTATTTCCAACACTCATTCTTTCATGCATTCACTAAAGGAAATTTATTGGGCATCCATGATGTGCCAGGTGTTAGTACTGTTCTAGACCCTGGGACATAGTCATGAGCCAAACATGACTGAAGGGCTCCTCCTGGCTCTGACCTTCTAGCCAGGGAGGTAGATGTGGGGGTTAAGAGACAAATAACAAACAAATGGACAAAAAAAAAGAAATGATTTCAGATTGTATAATAGTAAATATTATAAAGAAAATAAAGCAGTGTATCTTGCTAGCAAGAAGCAGAAGGGGGCTGACTTACAGTAGGTGTTAGGGAAGACCTTTGTGGGGAATTACATTTGAATCGATATTGGACTTGAGATTAGAATAATGAGATGATGATTATTCTCATCTCAACCAGTCATGAGATGATTCATGAAAGCTTCCAAGAAGGAGTAGCAGTGCCAAGGCCCTGAGGTGGCTCACTTCAAGAACTGACAAAAGCCATTATGAATAGCTGTGTGACATTGGGTGAATTTCTTAGCCTCTGTGCACTGCTGGAAAATTAGGATGTTCATACCAAGCCCTCAAGGTACTATGAGGAGCCAACCAGAAAACAATTGTAAATGGCGATAACTGGCACCCAACGGGTGTTCAGTAAATCCAAGCTATTATTTGGGCAGTATTATTATTAACTTGAGAAGGAAAGACTAGGCCTGGAGGGCCAAAAGGATGAGAGGAAGAAGCTTGGATGGCGTCTCCTTCTAGAATCCAAAATTTAGGATATATGAGCACAGCCGTGAGAAAGGGCTCCTGATTATGACTCGAGAACATCCAAGATACCAATAATAATAATTATAATTAGCATTATTGTAATAGCCACGGCCATTTTTTGAGTACCTGTGACATGCCAGACACTCTGTTGAGCATCCGATTTATGTGTTCATGGGCCCCTTTGACCCTGGGGAAGACGCTGTTATCAACACCCTCATTTTACAGAGGCTCAGAGTTAATAGTCAGAAGGTCTGCAGCAAAGTCAGGAGGCCAGCACGAGGCCTAGCTCCCCGCCTACCTGTTGACCTTTGGCCCGTCGTCGCCTCTGATGTGGGGATCCAGGGACAGTTCTGTCCTAGTTCTCCATCTTCACCGTTCTCCCGGCCCGGAGGGGCTGGGAGGGGGAGCTGGAGAGAGAGGCGAGCTCAACTCCAGAGCCTCGTCTCCAAAGACCCTTCCTCAGCCTGCTTCTCACCCACCACTGCCACGAACGCAGTCCTAGAGAAGAGACTTCCCAGCTCATCACTGGAGACCAAGGCTGGGCACCGTGGAGGCGTGATCAGGGAATGGGCGGGGCCTTGTGGGGGCGTGGCCAAGACTGTGTACTTGACTGTGTGGTCTAGGGGACCCCACTCCAGAAGGGCGACCTCTCCTGCGAGGCTGCTTACGCCGCAGGACAGAACGCGGCATGAGGTGGCCTCTGGGCACCAGCTCTGGCCACAGCCGCGCCTGGACAAGCCTGCTTCTAACAGGTGCGTGAGAGACAAGGGCTGCACTCGCGGGTTGGGAACAAAGAGGAGACATCCCTGGGGAGGAAGAGAGTCTATCCAAATCAGAGACGCACTCACTCCGAGTTCTCATTTTACAGCCCATGCAGCATGGGCGACCGTCGCTCAAGAGCTCTTGAAATCCCCAAGAGGCCCCTGTGATTGACTCCTTTTACAAAGGAGTAAAGTGAGGCTCAGACAGGGGTGGGGTCACTTGCTCATGAGCAGGCAGCTGACGAAAAGCAAAATAAGAATTCAGTATCCGCATGCCAACCCCTTTCCACCAGAGCACCCTGTCTGACCCTAGCTATCCATATCTAATAATAATTTTTCAATAACAACAATAACAATGAAAATAGTATAACAATCATAATAATAAAAAGAGGCCACTGTGACTGAGTACTTCATGTCAGCCTCTTCTAAGTGCTTTCATGTAGTAACATTTAATTCTTCACCCCAGGAGGCTAGAGCTACATGAGCCCCATTTCATAGAGCGGGAAACTGAGACACAGAGAGGTTATGGGTCCTCCCCAGGCCACACAGCTTGAAAGTAACAGAAGAAGGACTTGACTCCAGATGGTCTGGCCACCAAGATCACACTTTCCAGAAACCACCCACATTTACCTCTTAGAGAGTAAATGAATTGCTTCTTTTTCCAGGCTTTAAAAAGTCCAGTTCTGTGTCATTTCAAAACCTCAGCCACAGTTGAGAACTTCACGTCTGCCCCAGCTCGGACCTGGGTCAGGCTTCAGTGAGGATGTAGTGGGATGTGGTGGGCCCTGTTTCTATGTCTCCCTGTGTCCTTTCTCCCCACCCAGAGCTGAGGTCTGTGTCCACCCCCTCCACCCCCTCAAGGCCATGGGCAGAGGAGAGGAAGGCAAGGAGGGTGCAGGAAGGTTTCAACTTGACTGCTGTAATGGTAAGGTGGGGACATGGCCTTCTGTGTGGCTGAGGCATGATGGTGAGATCTTCCTGGGTGGGGAATCTACCCGGCAAGTCGTCTCCTATGGGGCTTTTTGCCAGGACAGGCTCCAGAGATGCCCCCATTTGGAGCTCTGACTGGCTCCTTCAGCAGCATTCACACTGGCTCATGGGAAACTTGTGGACATCTCTGTTGTCCCACCAAACGCAGGAGGTGTGGACCACATCCATCCTGTCCACTCTGCCTCCATCTGTCACCTGAAGACTTACAGGTCTAAGTTCCCACAAACTCCAGGGCACACATCTCCAGCGCTCCAAGAGGTTCCCTTGGAGCCCCCCTCACTTAGCAGGAGGTGGAGGAAAGTCCTAGCCCCAGTGGGGACCTCCAATCCCCCAGAAAACCTCACTCTGAGCCATCTCCTCTTCTCTGTGAGCTCTCAGCCTTCTCTCTTGGCAGGGGTAAAGTGGCTGGTGCTGGCAGAACCGGTGATGGGTAACCCCTGTTAGCTGGGCTTCCGTGGTGTCTCAGATGGTAAAGAATCTGCCTGCAATGCAGGTGGACCCAGATTCAGTCCCTGGGTTGGGAAGATCACCTGGAGAAGGGAATGGCAACCCACTCCAGTATTCTTGCTTGGAGAATTCCATGGACAGGGGAGTCTGGCAAGCTACAGTCCTTGGGGTCGCAAAGAGTCAGACATGACTGAGTGACTAATACAAAAACAACCCGTGTTAGCTAGACCTCAGTTGGGAATGGGGAGTTCTTGGTGTCTGTTGTTTTGTTCTCAGCCTCTGGAACCTTTGGGGAGATTCTACAACAATGGAAGAGTCAAGTTTAACATTCTGGTGTATTTATATTTATATATAGTGATTCAAGGAACTGTTCTGTGATCAAATAGGGAAAAACTGAATAGTGACTTTTTCTCACTTGATTGAAGGTTAGAAATGAAATAAAATAGCCATGCTCCAGGCAAGTAGGACTTCTGGAATTATCTCTATGGTTCTAGCTCTGAAATTCCATATGTATACACATATGGAATTATATATATATTATATATATATATAGGTTTTATAGGTATTGTATATATATATAAATTGCATGTACATGCTAAGTTGCTTCAATTGTGTCCAGCTGTCTGTGACCCCATGGCTGTAGCCCGCCAGGCTCCTCTGTCCATGGGATTTCCCAGGCAAGAATACTGGAGTGGGTTGCCATACCCTCCTCCAAGGGATCTTCCCGATCCAGCAATCGAACCCTTGTCTCCTGCATTGGCGGGCAGATTCTTTACCACTGTGCCACCTGAGAAGCCCCTCCTTTCTATTTATTATTATTATCACCGTTGTCACATCAGCTCTCCATGGCACTCATTCTCACCAGGGCGGGAAGGGTTAGCGGCTGGGGCAGCATCTTGCCTTTGGTCCCATTGCTCCCTCACTCTCTCTTCTCCCTCCCACCCTCCTACAAGGCACCCTGCTCGCATTCAGTACCTGCTCTGCCTCCTTGGAGCTACCCTCCTCTGTGTCTCTGGACCCCTTGACCGAAGGAGCCGATGCCCACCTGCCAGTCCCCAGAAGCCTGGATGGGGTTCTCGCCACTTCTTGGTTCCGAGGGCATGAAATCCAGCCAGAAGCCATGATCTTCTCTCCCGAGGGCCTCCCAGGGCCTGGCCACACTGGCCGGGAGACGCTGGACACCCAGGGCAGCCTGATCATCAGAAACGTGACAACTCTAGATGCGGGCAGCTACACGGTGGTGCTGGAAACCAGCAGGGGACGCAGGAGTGCAACGAAGCAGATACAGGTCAAAGGTAAGGTCACCCCTCTCCCTCCTCGGCAGGGCGGGAGGGACGGAGTTTTCGGTCCGCAGGGCCCCGCGGGACCCATTCTGAACCCATCATCCATTCCAAACATCCCAGAACTTAGAATAGCAACCAATATTTTTTAGCTTTTGATTCTTGTGAACAGTTCTGGTCTCAGCTAATTTTAGCCGGTCTCACTCTGGTGTCTGCAGTCAGCCGGTTCGGAAGGATTGCCTGGGCACTGGTGCGGGATGGCCTCCTCCCTATGTCTGACAGTGGCCTGGCTGGCAGTTGGGGGGATGGGGGTAATTGGGCCACGAGTCTTCCCATCTTCCAGCCCAGTAGCCTGAGCTCGTTTTCTTATCAAAGGTGCAGAAGCTGCAAGGCTCTGGAGGCCCAGGCTCAGAATTGGCCTGCCAGTACTTCCGCCATGTTTTATTGGCCAAAGTGAGTCACATGACCGGCTTTGCTCCAATGGGACGGAAATGGGCTGAGGTCCATCAGTCTGGGCTTCCCAGGGGACTCAGCAGTAAAGAACCCGCCTGCCAATGCAGGAGGCATAAGAGACTCGGTTTCGATCCCTGGGTCGGGAAGATGCCCTGGAGGAGGAAATGGCGACCCACTCCAGTATTTGTGCCTGGGAAATCCCATGGACAGAGGAGCCTGGCAAGCTGCAGTCCATGGGGTCACAACAGTCAGACTCAATTTTGCAACTACACCATCACCACCATCAGTCTACATATCTGTGATCTGAAGGCCAGTTCTTCTAGAAGCCTACTCTGCCTAGAGTGTGTGCAGACTCTGAAACTCAAACCACCTGCGTCAAGTCCTTGCTCCTTCACTTCCTAGCCACATCCCTTTGCAAAGTGACTTGCCCTCTGTGTCCTTCAGCATCCTCCTCTGTAAAAACAGATCCATGGTAGACCCCCCCTTGTAGGAGTGCTGTGAGGAACAAATGAATTAATCCACACCAAATACCTAGAACAGTGCCTGGCACCTGTTGCCAAAATCTTGGTTCTCTGTGTGAGATGCCAGGTAAAAATACAGAGACAGGATTTTGGAGGAAAGAGAAAGAGTAGCTTTATTTCTTTGCCAGGCAAAGAGGGAACACAGCAGGCTACTCCAGGCAAAGAGGGAACACAGCAGGCTACTCCATTAAGAACTGTGTTCCCCGCTGGAGGGGCTAGTGAGGAGTTTTATAATCTTTATAATGGGGCTCATGGTCTGGGGTAGGTGATAAACGATCAAAGTAAGGAAGGTCTTGTATTCTTCCTTTTGTAGAATTTCGACACAGCCCTAGTTGACCTCAGGCAACTCAGTGACTCAGTCTTTCTGTCTCCTGGGGTTATTGGCCCGTTATCTTCTTTCTGACAGGAAGAATGCTACGGAGAATTGTTACAAGAAGTGTGGGGGAAGGTGAACCCCAGGTGCAGGGTGTAACTCACATAGAGTCTGAGAGTGGTTAAGGACTTAGCTTTGCAAAAGGCAGGCCTTGCAACCTGCACAGTGAATCAGTGGCAGTTAAAGTAAAACTGGTATTGCTTAACTCTTTCAGGCCAGTTTATGCTATTTCCCCAGCCTGCTCATTGGTTCCTTATTTTCCTTCTTTATCAGCAAAATCTCATTTCTATCTTTGCTGCAATGCACAGAGTAAGCAAATGTTTGCCATGAGTATTTCAGGGGACCTGACCTCTTTGACAGAGAAGGCAATGGCACCCCACTCCAGTATTCTTGCCTAGAAAATCCCATGGATGGAGGAGCTTGGTAGGCTACAGTCCATGGGGTCGCTACGAGTCGGACACGACTGAGCAACTTCACTTTGACTTTTCCCTTTCATGCACCGGAGAAGGAAATGGCAACCCGCTCCGGTGTTCTTGCCTGGAGAATCCTAGGGACGGCGGAGGCTTGTGGGCTGCCGTCCGTGGGGTCGCACGGAGTTGGACACGACTGAAGCGACTTAGCAGCAGCAGCAGCAGACCTCTTTGAGCCCTTGTTTTCCCATTAAAAGGATGATAACAATGAGATCTACCTTGTAGGGTTGTTGTGAGGATTAAATGAGTAAATCCAGTGGCTTTCAAGTTTTTTAAATCATGACCCAGTATGTTCATATATCTATACATCACAAGTCACTTGTCTTTACAAGTGTCATAAAATAACAATTATTGCTATGAGTAATGCATTCTGATACTTTCTTTTACATCTCATTTCACATTTTAAATGCTGATTATTCACTCAATGTGCTCAGTCATGTCCGACTTTTTGGGACCCCATGGACTGTAGCCCTAAATGCTGATTACAACCTACTAAAACAACCTACTAAATGACTTCACCCAAGCATGGGTCTTACTCATAACATAAGAAGCCAGTAATATAACGAGCTATAATTAACATGTGTTGTTGTAGTTAACATGTTTAGAATGGTGCTTGGCTCACAGTAACAGTCCAATATAGATGGCTATTATATCAATTCTTGTTTTTAATAATTTTATTTATTTTTGGCTGTGCTGGGTCTTCATTGTTGTGTGGGTTTTTCTCTAGTTGCATTGAGTGGCGGCTACTCTCTGGTTGTGGTGCACAGGCTTCTCCTGCGGTGGCTTCTGTTCTTGCCAACCACAGGCTCTAGGTGCATGGGCTTCAGTAGTTGTGGCTCGTGGGCTCTAGAGCACAAGCTCAGTAGTTGTAGCACAGGGGCTTAGTTGCTCTGTGGCATGTGGGATCTTGCCAGACTAGGGATCAAATCTGTGTCTTCTGCATTGGCAGGCAGATTCTTTACCACTGAGCCACGAGGGAGGCCCCTACATTGATTCTTATTTCTATACCCGTGGGTTCTTTCTCCTTCTGCAAGGCTTAGCTCAGGCACCACCTCCTCCAGGAAGAATTCTCTGAGCTCTTTGGCTGGATTGAAGTTTTTTTTCACTTTTCATATTGCACCGAATGGTAATCAGCTCCATATGGAGGTCTCCAGCACTCACCATGACATCAGATCCAAATCCCAGCTGTGCCTCTCTCTCTCTGACCATGAGCCCTGGCCCTAAGACCCCCAGACCTGTCTTTCACCTGAAAAAAAAATAAAGAACTGTGGTGAGGAGGTGGGGAGGGGAGCTTCCCTGGTGGCTCAGCGGTAAAGAATCTGCTTGCCAATGCAGGAGATGTGGGTTCCATCCCTGGGTCAGGAAGATCCTCTGGAGAAGGAAATGACAACTGACTCCAGTATTCTTGCCTAGGAAATCCCCTGGACAGAGGAGCCTGGTGAGCTACAGTCCATAGGGTCACAAAGAGTTGGACACGACTTAGTGACTCAGCAATAACAATAAATGGTGAGGATGATGATGTATGCTGTCTGTAAGGAGCCCTCCCACGAGCCAGTGGCCCAGGCCCCAAGCCTTGGAGGACCCCTTGAACACCACCACCCTCACCTACATCCAATCTATCAGCAAATCCTGTGGACTCTACCTGCAAAATAGTTCAGAATCCAGCCACTCCTCCAGAAGCTCTTGGCTTCTACCCTGGTCCAGCTGAGGGCAGGGGACCTGGGGTATTTATGTACCAGTCCACATTGGTCACTGTGGAAGGCTGTGTGCCCACTCTCCAGTGCTTTGGCTGCTGCTACCATAAGCAGAGCAGGCTCTGGCAGCCTGTGAATGCCCTGAAGCCACAGATGCAGTGTTGGCAGTCATATGCGCTGAGGACAGCTCAGCTCCATCCAGTGTCTGGATCAACAGTGGGCACAGACCAGGCCCTCCAAACATGTTGATGAATGAATGAATGAGTGAGTGAATGAATGAATGAATGCCTCTGTGGTGAACAGAGGAAGTTGTTGGCCTCTCTGAGTGGTCTCCACCCATGTGACCTTGCTCCCTTGTTTGTACAGCCAACTATGATGGGGTGCAGCTGGTGACATTCCCGGGAAATAGACAAGGTATCCTCTGGAGTGACCTCAACTACTCTGTGATCCTGCAGTGGGAGGCTTTAATCACACCTGAACCTGTGCTACGGTGGACCTTCAATGGGAGACCTCGCAAAACTGGGGAAAGGCTGATTATCCACAGGTTGTCCATGAATGATCTGGGCACCTACTTATGCTTGGCCGAGAATAGCCAGGGAGTGTACCTCTCCCAGCCTGTGACTATCATGCTACCACGTGAGTCTCCCACCCTCACCCCAGGCCCCTGGTCAGTGGCCAGCTTTCCTGATTCCATTGAGCCAGCTTCTGTGAGCAGTTCCCTCTGAGACCCTTTACAATCAAGATGGCATCCCATTCTTTCATCCTCCTGGCAGAGGGGGATTATTATCCCATTTTACAAATGAGAGGCTGTGACCCAAAGACATGAAGGCTAATGAAAGATCGGGGCAGGATCTGGAGCTGGCTGTCTGGGTCCTGGCTCCAATCGCTTTCTACTGTGTGAGTTTGAGAAATCTCTTTGCCTCTCTGAATCTCAGCACATGCCAGAGGAAAAATGAAAGTGATAATACAACAAGTGGTTCCAAGCACGGGCTTTGGAATTTGAATTCCGGCTCCACTACTTGCTGGCTGTGTGGCTCTGAGCCAGTGCCTTGACTTCTCTGTGCTTCAGTTTCCTCAGTATTCAGAGGGATATAAACTGGGAAAACAATAGTGCCCACCCCAAAATGTAGCTGTGAGCATTCAGTGAGATAAGCAGGTGAACAGCTTAAAATAAGAGTGCCTAGCACTATGGAACACTAGTGAGTGCTCAATAAACATGAACTAGTATCATTGCTATGATTAGTATTATCCATATTATTATTAATTTCGTGCCTATTACCAGAGGCAAGAGTGTGTACAGAGGCTCAGGTGGCAATCACAAGAAGAGCCAGTTATCGGGATTAAAAAAAGTGGTTTGGGAGCCAGTCAAAGTGGAGTTCAGTTCCTGCCCCTGTGCCTTCTTAGCTGGGTGACTTAGGACAGGTGGCGTCCCTTCTCTGGAGCTTCAGTTTCCTCCTGTGTATAACCAATGTGATCGCGTAGACCTCTACAAAATTGCTGTTAAGGAACTGAAATGGTAAATGCTGGAAGCTAGTTAGCTGGTGCTTTAAATAGCAGCAGTTACCATCCATGTTATTTTTAGTATTTCTATTCAGAGAGTGGTGAAGAGGAGCTGCCTAGAGAAGAGGGGGAGGCATGTAGGCAGAAGGAATCACTTGAGCAAAAGTCCAGAGCAAGGAAAGGATGGAGATGGTGGAGAGCCTGGCTTGGCTACATTCCTAGAGCTGCGCCCAGCCACGGTTCACTGGGAGGTTTCAGGATTTGATTTTAGGTAATTTACTGGGAGAAAAAATATAAATCTTGGAATACCTGGTGACCCTGATACATTCACTGAGAATGACTGTACTTCTAAGACCCCCTTTCCTTGTTCATCAACTGTTCAGGAAATGTTTATTGAGCACCTATTATGTGACTGGCCTATGCTGGGCAGTGCTGAAGACAACTGGTAACAGAGACAGTCCTGGTTCTGCCATCACAGGACTTCCAGTACAGTAGGGGACAGACCTGTCCACAAACAGTAATGACCAGAGTGGGCAGGGCTGGGGTGGGGGAACTCAAACGGCTGTGAGACCCAAGGGGGCGCCTGACCCAGCAAGGGAATCAGGGAGGGTTTCCTGGAAGAGGGGACATCTGAGTTGGTAATAGGACACATAGAAATTGTCCAGGCCAGGGGGAGAAAATGGCATTCCAGGGGCACAGATAAAGGCTTAGAAGTAGGAGAGGGAAGTAGAAAATTAAGTAGAATCCAACAAGGCTCGGTTATAAATGTAGAGGGTAGAAAGAGATGAGACTGGCCAGATGCAGGTTCTTAAAGGTCAAGGTGAAGTCCTGGGAAGTCATGGGAAGGTTCTGAGCAAGAGAGGAACAGGGTCAAGTGTGGACTTTACAAAGACCCCTCTGGGGACTTACCTGGTGGTCCAATGGTTACGACTCTGTCCTTCCAATGCAGGGGGCACGCGTGGGTTCAATACCTGGTCAGGGAACTAAGATCCCACATAACAAGATGTGGCCAAAAAGAAAAAAACCCTCTGGCTTCTATGTGGTGATGAGATGGGTTGGGGAGAGACTGAGATGGGAGAGCAGGGAGGCTGGGGTGGAGACAGGGAGGATGGGGGAGGAGGTGGAATGGCAGGGGGAGTGGGGGTATGGAGGGAGGGTGTCTCCTCCAGTCTCTCCCCTTCTTGGTTCCCAGAAGCTGACATGGAACCCACAGAACCTGCACCCATCTCTCAGAAACCCCCGCTCTCCCTGTCAGGAGGATCTGCCATTGCTCTCATCGTGGCCGCATCTGTGGTAGGCTTGGTACTGGTTGGAAGCGTGCTCTTCACCTTCATCCAGAAGCTAAGGTACCTGCCTTCCCTTCCTCCCATCCACTCAGCCTCCACAAGGCACAGAGCTCTCTCTGCAGCAAGACTGAAGCCAAACCAACAACCTTATCCCAGGGAGCATAAAGTTCATTCAGAGAGAATGACATGGACCCCCGATGTGCTCCACCCAACTAGTCAGTTCCCAAAGTAGCCCCGGGGAAACAGAGACAGGAGACGGTCCTGGAGCTGGATTCAAATCCCCGTTCTGTCACTTACCCAAAGTGAGGCCATGGCAAGTCACCACCCCTCTGGGCCTCAGTTTGCCCATCTACAAAATGGGGGTGGTATTAATAGCACCTGCCTCATAGGGCTCTCATTTGGATTTCTCAAGCCTTTTGGGGCTTCCCTTGGTGGTCCTGTTATTAGAGCTCTGTGCTTCCACTGCAGGGGGTACAGGTTCAATCCCTGGTGGAGAACTAAGATCCTACAAGACACACAGCAGAAAAAAAAAAAAGCAGGGCCTAGGATATGGTCCTCATTTTCCACATGAGTAGAACTAAACTGCAGAAAAATCCATCAACTTACCCAAGGACATGCTGCTAGCAAAGAGTTGACCCTAAATCAAACCCAGGTCTAACTCCAAAGTCATATTCTTAGAGGGGAAAGGTGAGATATCAGGTAGTATGAAAATGCTCACTCAGACTACTCAGAGTCCCTGCCTCCATGAACAGCAGAAGGGGTCACTTCCTGTCCTCCCTGCCGTTCTTGCCAAGACCTGTTTCTGACAGACCACTGCTGATGTCATCCAGAAGGAACCAGCCTTGTCCAATCAGCTGGGACCTTGGAGATGAGGTCATGAGGACAAGCATGGCTGTCTTGACTCTCCCGGTGGGAAGAGGCAGTCTCCAGAAAAGAGGGGTCTGGACTGAGAAGCACCCCAGGAAGGCCTGCCAAACCCACCAAGGGCCAAGGGAGATTCCCCATAGGTTTGCAGTTAAGTTCTTGGACCCTGACACCTTAAGCTCATCCTAGCTCTGTCATATGCTAGCTTGTGGGACTTTGGGTGACCCCTTTAACTGCTCTGTGCTCCATCTGTAAAACAGGGATAATGGTAATATAATATCTGCTTCAAAAAGTAGGTGTGTGAGGGACTTCCCTGGTGCTCCAATGGCTAAGACACCGTGCTCCCAATGCAGGGGTCGTGGGTTCAATCTCTTGTCTGGGAACCAAGATCCCACGTGCCGCAACTTAAGAGTTGAGTTCACATGCCTCCATGGGGCAGCTAAGACCCGGCACAGCCAAATAAATAAATTAAATAAATATTTTTTTAAAATAAAGGGTAGATGTGGGAATTCCCTGGTGATCCAGTTGTTAAAGACTCCATGCTTCCACTGCAGGGAGCGTGAGTTTGATACCTGGTCAGGGAACTAAGATCCCACATGTGGCCAAAAAATAAAAATAAATAAATACTAAAAAACAAAACAAAACAAAACAGGGTAGATGTGTGGATTACATAATATGGTGAGAGTGAGATACTGTTAATAGTGCCTGGCACATGGTGAGCCTTCAAAGAATGTCAGCCGCGTGTATTATTATTATGGCTATTTTGTTATTATTATTATTATTATTATTATTATTATTTCTCTCTCTCTCCATTGTAGGTCTGGCTGACAACGAAGAGATGGGGGAACCATTTGGGGTATTTTTCAGTTTAAAAAAATTGAATAAAAATAAAAATACAAACAAATGAATCTAGACAAAAGGAGACATTACAAGCAGATCTTAATCATGAATTTTTCTGTGGTATTAAAATACTAACAGCTATTTTACCATATCCAGTCAAAATATACATTTTGTGGAACATGTGTACATTTCTATTCAGTATATAATTAGTAGTGGAATTTCACAGTTGTAGAATATGTATATCTTCAGCTTTTCTCAAACAGTTTTTATAAAACAGTTTGGGAGTATCGATAACTGTTTTCCAATCAAATTCAATGTATTTTCAGACAATGGGTTCCACGGTGAAATACCACGTAGTAGGATTTCCCTGGTGGTCCAGTGGATAGGACCCTGTGCTTCCAATGCAGGGGACGTAGGTTCAATCCCTGGTCAGGGAACTAAGAGCCCACATGCCATCCGGCATGGCTGAGAACAGGCTCCTGGGCTCTGAAATCCCTATTTCCAATCATTCTACTGTCCCATTGCTCCCTCCCTGGAGCCAGACCCCACCTTCCCATTGCTCCTTCCTATGTCAGGGAGGTGTCCTTGTGTTCAAGTACATAAGCTAAAAGCAAGGTACAGAGAGGGTAAGTGATTTGCCCAAAGTCACACAGCCACATGCGATGCCAGCTCAAGTCTGCCCAATACCAAAGCCTATTTCTTAGACTAGCACTGTTCAAGAACACTCTCTGGTGATGGAACTGTCCCTATCTGTACTGTCCACCACAATATTATCCAACACAAGTGGTTATTGAGCCCTTGAAATGGACATCATGTAACTGAGGAACTGAATTTTTTAATTGACTTTTAATTAATTTTAGTTTATATATCCACCCGTGGCTAGTGGCTATTGCATTGGATGGTGCAACTCAAACTCCTAATTGTTAGAAAATAATAATAGTAAATCCTCCAGCAGCCATATGTGTATATTACTGACTGCATGGCAGTTCTGGGGTCCTTGCTCTGATCTATCCAAGGGTCCAGATTTGCTCAGAAACCCCTAATACTGAACCAGATCCTTTCCTACCTGAGGCATCCTGCCCTCCCACATCCCTCTACTATAAAGGACAAATGAGTTATTTCGTGTCTGGGCAGTGGTAAAGGCAGCTGGTTCCCTGGGTCTTAGAGTTGACTGCAGCTGCCACTCAGCCACCAGCTAGAGAACAGCTGGCCAGGGCTTCAGAACAGCTGAGAATCATTACGATGTTCCTCCCTCACAAAAAATAAATTGTGCAAATTTTCTCAAAGAGATTTCCTGACCACCTCTGTTATAAATTCACTCCCCTGATTGAACTTACCCATAGGACTGTTCTGCCTTATAGTACTTAGCACATTATGTGATTAAATATTTATTGGTTATACCAATTGATAATTTAACAATTATCTCCATGATAGGGCTTCCCAGGGGGCTCCAGTGGTAAAGAATCCACCTGCCAAGCAGAAGATGCGGGTTCAGTCCCTGAGTTGGGAAGGTCCTCTGGAGAAGGAAATGGCAACCCACTCCAGTATTCTTGCCTGGGAAATCCCATGGACAGGGAGCCTGGTGGGCTACATACAGTCCATGGGGTCACAAAGAGTTGGACACGACTTAGCAACTAACCAACAACTTCTCCATGTTAAATGTCAGCCCCATGAGAGCCAGACCTGTATCTGCTACACAGTGTGTGCTCAATAAATGTTTGTTGAATGAATGAATGAATGAGAGACTAAACCCACACCACTAGGAAAACTCAAAAGCTCAGAAATGAAAGCATTGGCTGAATCTCCAGCCTTCTCTAAGTTGGAGTTTAACAGCAATAACAACCTGACTTGAACTCCTCTCTGTCTCTCTATCAGAAAAAAAAATTAAAAGGTCAGGCATCTTGAGTCCCCTCCCCTAATCCCATGTGGAGGGTAAACGATCATCTGGCTGCAGCAGAAGAGCCCAGTCTCAGCAACTGTGGTAGCAGTTACCCTCAGAGTCCCAGAATTCATTCTCTCCTCCCTCTATAATAACCACATCCTCAGTTTCAGCTGGGCACGTGATGTCCAAGGGGAAAGAAAAACAACCTTGTCAGTAAAATGTGTAAGGGTTATGTGTGAATTGCAGAACATGCCCTTCAGGTGAGGGAGCATCTTCTTCTGTTGGCAGGAATGAGAATGTGATGGCTGGAACCAAGCAGATATATAGGATCATGAGGTGACCGTCTCACATGCAGGAGGACAGAGTAGCAAGTGTGAAGTGTGCTGAACCCAGCTTGTGCCGGCTCACAAGAACTTACTTTGGGAAATTCCCCAGCAGTCCAGTGGTTAAGACTCTAGGCTTCTACTGTAGGGGGCTTGGGTTCAGTCACTGGTCAGGGAACAGATCTCATATGTCTCAGGGCAAAAAAAAAAAAAACCCAGAAAACATAAAACAGAAGCAATATTGTAACAAATTCAATAAAGACTTAAAATGATCCACATCAATAATCTTAAAAAAAAAACTTACTGTGTACATCTCTTCCTAACTCCACATTCAAAGATGGCATGTTGGTAGACTGAAATCAATTGTGATAGTGATATTTACACCGAGGAATTTGGGAATTACTACAAATCCGGAAAATTTTTTCCAGAGAGGTAATTTACCAACCCTCTGCTGAAAAACAGATATCTGGAGATTTTGTGAAGCTGTTCAACTAGCCCTGTCTTAAGTGAAAGTGAAGTCGCTCAGTCGTGTCCGACTCTTTGCGACCCCATGAACTGTAGGCTACCAGGATCCTCCGTCTGTGGGATTTTCCAGGCAAGAGTACTGGAGTGGGTTGCCATTTCCTTCTCCAGGGGATCTTCCCAACCCAGGGATCGAACCCGGGTCTCCAGCATTGTAGGGAGATGTTTTACTGTCTGAGCCCTATCTTAAACACATGTACAGTTCCTTTTACATGAAAGAAGAAACAGAAGTCTATCTTGCCGAAGCCACTCTTGTTTTAGTTCCATTGTTTTTTGCAACCCAGCCATTATTCCTTTTTTAAAACATTTATTTATTTGGCTGCACCAGGTCTTAGTTGCAGCATGTGAGATCTTGTTCCCTGACCAGGGATTGAACTTCGGTCCCCTGTATTGGGAGCTCAGAGTCTTAGCCACTGGACCACGAGAGAAGTCCCAATCTGGCCTACTCCTAATGGATATATCTAACCCTAAGATTTAAGCCATAAAGTCAAAGATTTAAATGCCACTTGGAGGACTTCTATGGTGGTCCAGTGGTCCAGTGGAAGAATCTGACTTCCAGTGCAGGGGACAAGGGTTCGATCCCTGGTCAGGGAACTAAGATCACACATGCCTCAGGGCAGTTAAATGTCACAACTAGAGAAGCCCACGCACCACAAGGAAAGATCGCAAGTGCCACAACTAAGATGTGACACAGACAAATAAGTAATAAATGTTAAAACAAAATAATAAATAAATTCCACTTGGCAAAACAGAGGCTGAATGGCTGGAAGAGAGCCTATGACCATATATGCTACTGCTACTGCTAAGTCACCTCAGTCGTGTCCGACTCTGTGCGACCCCATAGACGGCAGCCCGCCAGGCTCCACCGTCCCTGGGATTCTCCAGGCAAGAACGCTGGAGTGGGTTGCTATTTCCTTCTCCAGTGCATGAAAGTGAAAAGTGAAAGTGAAGTCGCTCAGTTGTGTCCGACTCTCCATGACCCCATGGACTGCAGCCTACCAGGCTCCGCTGTCCCTGGGATTCTCCAGGCAAGAGTACTGGAGTGGGGTGCCATTGCCTTCTCCGATGACCATATATAGGCTTGAATGAATTGGGCCACAATCAAAGTGTGAGACAGGAACAAGGAAAATAAATTGCCAACTTCCCATGGTGGCAGTGGGGGGTGGGGCGGGCAGGCTGGGGAATGCAACTATCAAAAACATGAAAGAACTGAGAATCCCACACCTTGTTCTGGTTTTCTGGCTCTGATTGTGTAGATGTTCTGTATCCAGACAAAAGAAAGATAAAAACAAAGAAAAACTGGAACTTTCCTTCTCTGGGCAGCAATTCTCTCCCTCCCTGGCAGCCACATCTGCCATGATGAGCTCACTGACTATAGGCAGAAGCTAAGAAGGAAGAATAGACTAGATGTGGGGTAGAAGGAGAGGGCAGAGAGAAAGCTGAACTGCCTTCAGATTAGAGGAGACTCAAGGAGGAGCAGAAACTGATGAGACAAGGTTGCCTCCAAGATGTGTCCCAGACTCACAGCTCATCCTCTCAACCTGCTCTTCTCCCAGGGATCCCCCATCTTGACAGGATATAAGCTTGGCAGGGACCCCAAATCACTGAGGCTTAAACAAGATAGAAGTGGACTTCCCTTGCAGTCCAGTGGTTAAGAATCCACTTTACAGGGGACCTAAGTTCCATCCCTGGTCGGGGAACTAAGATCCTACATTCCAAGGGGCAACTAAACCCACATGCCACAGCTAGAGAGCCTGTGTGCCAAAACTTAAGATCCAGCGCAGCCAAAAATAAATATTTAAAAGGAAAAAAAAAATTCCATGCTCCCAATGCAGAAGTCATGGGTTCAATTCCCAGTCAGGGAACTAAGATTCTGTATGCCACACAGCATGGCCAGAAAAACAAAACAAGATAGAAGTTGGTTTCTCTCGCGTGTAACAATCCTGATGGATGCAGTCCGGGAATGGTATGGAAGCTGTGCTTGGTGACATCATCCAGGAGCCCTGGTTTCTTTACCTTGTAGTCTGGTCCTCCCCAGGATGTTACACAGTCAGAATGGTGCATGGCAAAGTCCCCATTCCAGCCAGCAAGAGGTGGCAATGTTGGAGACAGTCTCACTGCCTTCCTTTGATGGCACAACCATCAAAGGTGACGTGAGAAGTTTCTCACATCACTTGTACTCACATTCCAGGGATCAGAACTTGGTCACATGACCCCACAAGACTCTACTATTAATTTATTGTCGTTCAATTGCTCAGTCATGTCTGACTCTTTGTGACCCCATGGACTGCAGCACACCAGGCTCCCCTGTCCTTCACTATCTCCCGGAGTTTGCTCAAACTCATGTCCATTAAGTCGATGATGCCATCCACCCATCTCATCCTCTGTCGTCCCCTTCTCCTCATGCCCTCAATCTTTCCCAGCATCAAGGTCTTTTCTAATGAATCAGCTCTTCGCATCAAGTGATCAAAGTATTGGAGCTTCAACTTCAGCATCAGTCCTTCCAATGAATATTCAGTGTTGATTTCTTTTTGATTGCCTGGTTTGACCCCCTTGCTATCCAAGGGAATCTCAACAGTCTTCTCCAGCATCACAGTTTGAAAGCATCAGTTCTTCAGCACTCAGCCTTCTTTATGGTCCAACTATCACATCTGTACATGACTACCAGAGAAAAACCATAGCTTTAACTGTTCACTTTGTTAGCAAAGTGAAGTCTCTGTTTTTTAATATGCTGTCAAGTTTTGTCATAACTTTCCTTCCAAGGACCAAGCATCTTTTTTTTTTTTTTCTGGGTTGAGTCTTTTTATTTTTTTTTTTAATAAATTTAATTATTTTAGTTGGGGGCTAATTACTTTACAATATTGTAGTGGTTTTTGTTTCATGGCCGCAGTTGCCGTCCATAGTGATTTTGGAGCCCAAGAAAATAAAGTCTGTCACTTTTTCCATTTTTTTCCCTTCTATTTGCCATGAAGTGATGCACTGTTAATTACTCACTCACATCTCCAGTCTCACTTTGCCCCCTTGTTGCCCCTCTCCAGCTGCACTGACTTTAGTCAGGGCTGGATAACTGCTGTAACAGATATCTCCAAAATGTCAGGGGTGTGACCCAGTAAAAGCGTTATCACCCACTCATACCATAGTTCACTGCAGGTCACTGAGGAGACTCCGTCCCTGCACAGTCATTCCTGGACCTGCTTTGCTTCAAGCCTGGGTCTCTGCCCTGCTCTGGGTCATATGACCACAGTACTATGAGAGATTCTGAGAAATGAAATTTTCCTGAGCTCCTGGAAATAAGAGGAAATAGGTTTAGGGGAACAGCTAGCCAGTTGAACTTAACGGAGTGCTCTTATGCCACCAGTTGTTGCACATGCTATTTTCTCTGCCTGGAAAGTTTACTCACCTTTTTTCAACCAGTTAATTCCTAGTGATTAAAAAAATCTCCATTCAGTCACCACCACCTGCCTGGATTTCACTCCCCCACCCTAGCTGCACACACCCAGGAAATCCCTCTTTGATAGTCATCACAAGTTAGGGACTTCCCTGGCAGTACCGTTGTTAAGATTCTGCCTTTCTACTGCAGGGGCTGCAGGTTGGTTTCCTGGTTGGGAAACTAAGATCCCACATGCTACACAGCGTGGGAAAAAAAGTTGCCGATTTATAAGTGTTTGGGTGATACTTTCACAATGTCTGTCTCCCCAGTCAAGACTGAGTCCCAAAGGACCGAACTGTGTTTCCCTTTGCTCAACATCTTGCCCTCTGAACCTACAGCAATGCCAGTCCATGATGGGCGCTCAATGAACACCTGCGAAAGGAATAAATGAATGGATAGAAGAAATTTAAACACTTTTTGAGCCCCCAAAGTTCTGCAGCATGGAATAAAACACTAACCTAGTTCTTTTCTGTCCTCATGGGGTGAACCAAGGCGTCCAGGATCTAAGGTAAGGTGAATAAACACACCCAAATGCGTAAGGAATGCCTAACTATAATCTCTGGCCATAATTTCTCTCCACAACGCTTATTTTTCACATCTATTTGCCAGGGATGACAAATACATTTCTTCTCAACTACCACTTTTCTAAAAAATATTATCATTGTTTTAATTCACAGTTTCTTTTTATTTATTTATTTATTTTTGGCTGTGCTGCATCTTCACTGCTGTGTGGGCGTTTCTCGAGTTGCGGCAAGCAGGGGCTACTCTTCATCGCAGTCCATGGGCTTCTCAGTGCTGTGGCTTCTCTCGCTACCAAGCATGGGCTCTAGAGCACCCGGGCTTCAGGAGTTTCAGCAGGTGGGCTCCGTAGTTGCAGTTCCCGGGCTCTAGAGCACAGGCTCAGTAGCTGTGGCACATGGGCTTAGTTGCCCCACAGCATGTGGGATCTTCCCCGACCAGGGATTGAACCCGTGTTTCCTGAACTGTTAAAGGATTCTTTACCACTGAGCCATCAGGGAAACCCTCAACTGCCATTTTTGATAATCTGGCAGTGGGTCCTCGAAGATCGGTATTAAGAATTCTGGGAACCTACTCATGCTCCCCAGGAAGGAATGCCTGCACTGATTGCTGATGCCTGCTGAGAGCCTGGACATGAGAGTGAAGTCAGCAACCCCGTATTTGCTTCCGCTGCTCATCAGCCAGGTGTCACATTCTCTGTACTCTCTGATGGGGACTGAAAGAATTTTAGGCCTACTCAAAATATACTATGATTCACAATTACAGAGGCACAGCAACATTTCTGAGCTATTTTAACAATGTCTAACACATTCATTGGGCCAAGAAATATGTACTGAGCACCATCTATGTGACAGGCTCATGCTAGATGCTGGCAATACTGCCATGAACAAGACAGACTTGGTCTCTTCTTAACAGTTTACAAATTCAGTCTCCAACATCCACCCATTTCTTGCCCAAGTTCTCAGCCTTTCCCCCCTCTTCCAGCCCACCCTCAATTTCTTCCCTCTTTCAAACACACCCAAAGGTTCTTCCTCAAGTTCTCTCAAGCCCACTCTCTACCTCTCTCTCTGTTTCTCTCTCTCATATACACCCACACAAGTCAATGAGTAGTGAAAGTCGCTCAGTTGTGCTTGACTCTTTGCGACCCCATGGACTATACAGCCCATGGGAATTCTCCAGGCCGGCATATTGTAGTGGGTAGCCTTTCCCTTCTCCAGGGGATCTTCCCAACCCAGGGATCGAACTCAGGTCTCCTGCATTGCAGGTGGATTCTTTACCAAATGAGCCACACAAGTCAATGAGTAAGTTTTGTTTAAATTCCAGTATTTACAGAAAACATAATTGTATATTCTAGAGCAAGAAAGAGGAATTAAGGTCATATAACAATCAGAGACCAAATAATCACTAAAGTCATTCTTTCATTCATTCATTCATTCATCCAGCATGCCTTCCTCTGGCAACTGGTATTGAATCCTGTGCTGGGCAGTACTGGGGACCCAGAGGTGACCATCACAGCCACGCCCCTGTCCTCCCAGGGCTCACAGTTCACTGGGGGAGACAGAACCATCCCCAGATAGTGATAACCCAGAGTAGTTGGGGCTGGGACATGGGAGCCCAGAGAGGGCTCCTCATCCAGTCTGGGAGTCTAAGAGGTCATTTTGTGGGAGGGGTCAGCTGTATTGGAGAACAACATTAAGATGATTAACAACAAGAGCAGCCATATACCCTGAAAGTGATATTTACCAGACATTGTACTGAAGGGCTTTAATGCATCATTTCCCCAAACCCTGGAAAGTAGATATTATTATTAGTCCCATTTTACAAGATGAGGAAGTTGAATTGTCACTGCCAAGCTGTCAGTTACACAGCCCTGGGTTCTGCCTCTGTGGAACTTTACAGCCCAGCAGGTGACAGATCCACCCCTAGAAAGTGATAACTCAGAGTGTGCAAGGCTGGGACAGCAGAGCTCAGGGGGCTCAGGGAGACCTGAGGAGGGATAACCCAGCCTGGGGGATCCAGGAAGGCTTCCTGGAGGAGGGGGTGGCTTAGCCTGAAGTGGGAGCCATTAACTAGTTAAGACCAGAGGGAAAGTGTTCTGGCCTGAAGGTGACCAAATATGGTTTGCTTAAAAGGATTACAAGGGTTTCCGTCTGGCTGACACATAAAGGGGGAGTGGAAGAGCATTTGATCGGCGGCCCAGTCATGCAGGAACTAGTCAGCTGGGCTTTGGAACTGGAACTCGTTCACGCTAATGCCAAGGATGCATCAAAAGGTGTGGTTCTGATGAGTCATCCATGGGCAGAGGGAAGGGCAGGAAGGTTTCATTTCCTTCCTCGGGTGGTGAGAGGACTGTGGGATTTGGAAGGGAAGGATAGAGGGGAACAACCATTGTGAGGCATCGGTACATCTCAAATAGAAGTGAGGTTATCGGGCTGGTGGGAGGTGAGAGGGAGGAAGTGTTTGCTCTGGTAGCCCTTGCGGAAAGGCGGGAAAGTGTTTTTTATTTGGGGGTTTCTCTGCGGCTTTTGCTGCCTAGCTTCGGAGTACAGAGATGAAAGCTCTGCCCTTGCCTACCCCTCTCCCCCAATTCTCTGTCCCAAACCACAAAGAGGGCAGGGCACCAGGGCACGTCACTGCTATTTTCCACCTGAGGAACATGAGCTTTATTATCTGCCATGAGACCCTCCCCCTGCATAACACCGAATGACTCTCTGCTGCCCAAGTTTGTCGTTCCTAACCAGGGCACGTGGCAAGGCAATACAAGGAGATCTCCCAAGCCCCGGGACGCCAATAATAACAGCTGCCATTTGTCAGAGCAGCAAAATAAACAACCTTTTTAGCCATATAACTTATTTAACCATCACTCTATGTTTTTGTGATCTGTTTCCCAGATGAGAAAAAGGAGGCAAGAAAATCCATACAGGTTGCCTAGGATCAGCAGCTGTTAGTTGGTGAAGGTGGGATTTGAATCAAGGGCGTCACATTCAGGAGCCCCCACCGCATTGTTCCTGTCTCACCTTCTTTCGTTCTCCCCCACCCCCACCGCCTCTATCTCCCTCTCTCCCTCTTTCCCCCCTCACCCCATTCTGCCACCCCCTCTCCCTCTTTTTCTCTTTTCCTTCCCTACCCTCCCACCCAGGCTCCACGTTCCTACAGCAAATCAAAACTTCACATCTGAAATTGTAAAAGCTTCATTTCACTACTACATGATTCCCTGGGTAGGAAACACTGCCACATTCCTAGTTGGCTGGCAAGAGTACTGAATGACAGCTAGGCAATATCCTCCAAAACCACAAATGTGCATGTGCTTTGACCTGGCAAATCAGCTTCTAGGAACCTAGGGAACTGATACTATCACAGGCGTGGGAAATGGTGTGGACATGTCACTCATCAGAGGATAGTTTGCAAATGCAAAGAGTTGGAAACACTCTAAGGGCTCATCCGCTGAAGACAGGTTCACAATTTATTGTGGGTTCATGCATTGGAATGCTGCATAGCTGTGAATGAATGAACCAATGAACCAATGAATGAATGAATGAATGAATGAGGCAGCATGCTATGTCCTTGCCTGGAAAGATCAACAAGATTTGTTGCTAGGTAAAAAGCAGGAAGAGGCAGAACAATGCTACTATTTATTTTTTTCAATGTGGGAGGAAAGAATAAGGAAATTATGTATAAGGAATATATATAATATTTGTATAGGTATATAAGGAAATTTGTATATGTCTGTATATATAAGGAAAATACACACATATACAAAATAAGTTTCTTTTATATACATAAGAAAAGAATAAGGAAATATGTTCATATTTGCTTAATTATACAAGCTTCCATGTGATTCTGTTAAAATACAAATCTGATCATATTGGCTCAAAACCCTCCAAAGTCTTCCAACTTCTTAAAATGTCAATGTCTTATCCTGACCTGTTCTTGTTGTTGTTCAGTCACTAAGTTGTGTCCGACTTTTTTCACCCCATAGACTGCAGCACACCAGTCTCTCCTGTCCTTCACTATCTCCAGAGTTTGCTCAGATTCATGTCTAGTGAGTCGGTGATGCTATCTAACCATCTCATCCTCTGCTGCCCTCTTCTCCTTTTGCCTTCAATTTTTCTCAGCATCAGGGTCTTTTCCAACGAGTCAGCTCTTCACATCAGGTGACCAAAGTATTGGAGTTTCAGCTATAGCAGCAGTCCTTCTAAAGAATATTCAGGGTTGATTTTCTTTAGGATTAACTGATTTGATCTGCTTGCAGTCCAAGGGACTCTCAAGAATCTTCTCCAGCACCACAGTTCAAAAGCATCAATTCTTTGGTGCTCAGCCTTCTTTATGATCTAATTCTCACATCCATACATGACTACTGGAAAAACCATAGCTTTGATTATATGGGCCTTTGTTGGCAAAGTGATGTCTCTGCTCTATAAAATGCTGTCAAGATTTGTCATAACTTTCCTTCCAAGGACCAAGCATCTTTTAATTTCAGGCTGCAATTGCCATCCACAGTGATTTTGGAGCCCAAGAAAAGAAAATCTGTCACTGCTTCCACATTTTCCCCTTCTATTTGCCATGAAGTGATGGGATCGGATTCCATCATCTTAGTTTTTTAATGTCCTTGTCTCCTTCACTTGTCTTATTCTTCTTCATAGCTTTTACCATCTCGTGGTATATATAGTACCTGTCTACTTTTTTATTATCTTCCTCTCCCCAACTCTCATTCAACCCAGGACCTCCAGGAAGGCAGGGACTTTTTTTCTTGCAGGTCGCTGTTATCTGTAGCACCTAGGACAGGGCCAAACACACAGCAGGTGCTCGATCAACATGTATTGACTGAATTAATACAAAGAGCAAAGGGCCATGGTGGGAGAGCCCAGGGAGCTGTGGGAACCAGAGGAGGGTGGTTTCAATGGGACACCAGACCACTCTCAGGGCTCAGAGGTGGAAAGGACCTGGAGTGGGGGTGCTACCGGGAACCAGACAACTCCTTAACTCCACCCACTCATTCCAGCTGACACCCTTTTCTCTCCATCATGTCCTTGCCCAGTCATATCCAGACCTGCAACAAGATATTTTATTTTATTTATTTTATTTTGGTTGTGCTGAGTCTTCATTGCTGCACATGGGCTTCCTCTAGCGGGGACTAGATGGGACTTCTCTTGTTGCAGAGCACAGGTTCTAGGAGCACGGGCTTCAGTAGTTGTGTGGTGCAGGCTCAGTAGTTTCTGCTCATGGGCTCTAGAGCACAGGCTCACACATTGTGGCCCACACGCTCTGAGGCATGTGGAATCTTCCCACAGGCTCGAACCCATATCCCTTGCATTGGCAGGAGGATTCTCATCCACTGTGTGTGTGCGCTAAGTCGCTTCAGTCGTGCCTGACTCTTTGCTACACTGTGGACCATAGCCCACCAGGCTCCTCTGTCCATGGGATTCTCCATGCTAGAATACTGGATGTTGCAATGCCCACCAGGGAAGTCCAGGACATTTTATTTAATTCGTAGATTTTGACAGCCTGGAGCTTTTGGCCTTCCCAAGTATTTATCAACTGAAAGGGGTTTTCCCTGGGAATACCAGCCACCAAAGGACCTTCCCCTTCTACTGATCCTCACCACATCCTAACCCTATCCCTGAGGCCCTCCCTTTTTGACCCCATCTTTGACTTCATCCCTAACTTTCACCCCATCCCTGACCCTCAGCCTTGCCTTGACCCCACTTTTCAGCTACAATAACAGAGCCCATAATATCCCCATTGCATGAATTGTTCAGGACCAAGGTTCTAATGGTCTGATTGGAAGCAGAGGCCCCACTCTTGTTGCTAGGAAGTCAGACGTCCAATGGGGAGAAGACAGAGTGTGGGGTGACCTGGGCCCAAAATATGAAGTCCAAACACTGGTAAGGGCAGGGGGCAGCCGTTAACTATCCAGAGTCAGAGAGGTGGCTATTGAAACCAGAGTAGCCGTAGCTGGGAGCCCTGGGAGGAGGGGGAACCCCAGAGGTGACGTCACAGCTCAGGGGGGGAACAAAGCAACAGCCAGTTTCCCAATTTGGAAATTACTCACAGGCCCTGAACAAGAGTGCCAGGAAATTCAGAGATTTCCCAGAGACCAGCTTCCACATTTCCATTCAGAAATTCACCTACGTACATGCAGAGTGAGAGACACCCAGCATCAGAACCACCCACCCATGGCTGTGTGCCAGGAGTGGGCTCCGGGACCAAGGCAGAGAGGACAGCAAGAAACAGTATCCTCTGAACTGGCCCAAGTCCAAAGGGGGAATTTTCTAGAAAGATATGGGGATATCCCAGAACATGGGTCAGAATTGCTAGTGGGCCAGGTGGGGACCCTGGCTAGGATGAACAGGACTGGGGATGAGGAAGTCTCACAAGTTTTATATCTGAGCACAGCGCTGTCTGGGTCTCTCTGTCACCTCTTGATTCTCTTTCACCTTACCCTCTGCCCTGTGTTTCTCTATCTTTATGTCTTTTGTCTTTTCTCTTTTTCCCCATCTCCCAGTGACTATCTGAATTTATCTCCATTCCTCTGTTATTCCTCCATTTCTATCTTGGTCTCTCCCATCTCTCTCCCTTCTATATGTTCATCCCTAACCGTTATCACCTCCAGACATGATGCTATTCTGTGTATTGCTCTTTCAGTGGTCGGTTTCCTTCCAGTAGAAGTGGGCTTCATGAAGGCAGGGATTTTTGTCTGTATTGCTTTCTGCTGTGTCCCCTGTGCCTGGAATACTGCCTGGTTCAATAAGTATCTGTGGAATGATAACTGAATGAACTGTCATTCTCATCCAAGTGAGGATATTAACATTCAATGCCATCAACATTATTTTATAATAATTGTAAAGCAACATGAGTTGTTATTCGTGATCGTGGCTGTTTACTGAGTACAAAATATATACCAGGAATTGGACCAAGTGTGGTAGAGAAGAAGCCAATTCTGACTCCATGTTGGAACTGTTTCTTTGACTTGCTTTTTGTTGCTTTTGTTATTATAATCATACAGAATGGCCCACCTCAGAGAATCCTTCCCCTCTGCCTGACTGTTAAATTAAGGGTTTAATTTAATTAATTTTAAGGATTCGGTCCACCTATCGATGGCACAAAGAAATGAACACATTCCCTGCCTCAGGCGTGCCATTCTGAGAGATGTTGGCAAGATTAATGGCTTTTTTACTTTGCTTCCTCATCTCCTCCCATCTCTGATCTATAAAAGAACCTGTCATCCAGACCCCATAAGATGGTTGTTTTGAGGCACTAGCTTGTCATCTTCTTATTTAGGCGGCACCCCAAATAAAATTTCTTCCTTGTCCCAATCCCTCATCTCTCATTGGCCTGTCGGGCAGCGAGCAGAGCCAGCTTGGACTCGGTAACATTAGCAGTTGCATGTTTAAGTCTTTACAAACAGACAGGGTATTGTTATCCTGTCCATTTTTCAGATGAGAAAACTGAGGCCCCAAGAGGAGAAGCAACTTGCCCAATATGACCCCAGGGGTGGCAGCTTTGGGAGTTAGGAACTCAGGATCTGTCCCCATGACAGACTCGAATCCCTTGCTCTGTCCCTCGCCAATCCTGAACTTTAGAAAGTCGCTGAACCTCTTTGCCAGCGCCTCAGTTTCCTCGGGGCTCAGCGGTAAAGAACCCGCCTGCAGTGCTGGAGGAAACCCCAGTTGGATCCCCGGGTGGGGAAGAATCCCCTGGAGAAGGAAATGTCTACTTGCCGCGGTATTTCTTGCCTGGGAAATCCCATGGACAGAGAGGAGCCTGGCCGGCCACAGTCCGTGGGGTCACCACGACTAGGACACGACTCAGCGACTGAAACAACAACGACACATCCGAACCCATGTCCTAGCGAAGTCACCGTCGTAGGTGACGTCAGCAGAGTGTAGCAAGGGGGCGGAGGGAGGGGCAGTACACGGCGCCTCCGCGGGCGCCGCAGGAGCCAGACGGGTACCTGCGAGGGAGCCCACCTCCACTTCTTCCTCGCTGCTAGTCCAAGGAGGTCCTCCCCGAGGCTGCGGCGGCTGAGTGAGGCCGAGATTCCTGCCCAGAAGGTGTGGAATCAGCACGAGCCGCGCCCGCGCGGCTGGCAGAGCGAGCAGACGCCCGGCTCGAGTGTGGGAGGCCAGGCGCGCCCTGCCCTGGGGCGCCGGGAGGAAGCCGGCATGGCCCCTGCCTTTCTCTTCACTTGGCGGCTGCTGCTGTTCCTGCTGTCGCTGTTCTGGGTGCCCCTGGGAGCCGGTGAGTGATACCGCGCGATCGGGCGGCCCCCGTTCCCCCTCTCCCTCCCCACCGGCCCGGGCGCTCGCCCCACCCTGAGTTACTCGCCGCCCTTCGCCCGCTCCCCTCCGCCCCAGTGCTGCAGGAACGCCGGGGCTGGGCCCGACTCTCCAGAGAGCTTCCCGGAAAACCGCCGGACTTCGAGAGATTTCTGAAGGGCAGGGCAGGCAGGCCTCTGGGGGGAAAAATAAGGCGGAAGGTGAACTTTCACGGGACCACACTTGCCCGGGCATCACACCCGCGCACCTGCTCGCTATATCAGCGCACTCTTCTCCCCAGTCCTAACAGCCACCGAGGATGCTTGATGAGGGGAAGGAGGGCAGCGGCAGATAACCTCGTTTTCTCGTTCCCCTTCGACCGCGTCTGGCTCTAGACCGCGGCCATTCATTCATTCACGCATTCATCCCACACACGTTTATTGAGTGCCTACTACAGGCCACGTTCCGCATACTGGGAGTATAGCTCTGGTGTCAGACAGCGGTGAGTTCAAAATAGCTTTTGGCATTTAACGCCTGTGTGAGCTCAGGAAAATGACCTGAGCTCGCGGTTTCCCTGAAATGTCTGTTGGGGGCTGGGAGGAGGAAGGAGGGGAGAGTGGAATCCCACCTAGATGGTGTCTTGGAAACACCCTGAGCTAGATGCATTGAAGAAAAACAATAATGGTGATGATGATTCACGTGAACAGTAATAATACTGAACACAGACTCGAGGAAACCAGAATCTCCTCATTTCCCAAAAGGTCTCAACCCAGGCTCTGCCCCTCTCTTGCTGGTTTACCCAGGCAGGTAGCTTGACCATGAAAGGCTCACTTGACCCCTCTGTCCAATGAGGGTGAAAATCCTAGTGCTAGGAGTGTGGATCTCATGGACCTTGGAGAGGGTTGGAGGAGGAGTGGCCCAAGGGAGCAGCCCGGGGGCCTGGCACACAGTGGAACTTGGACCTGGCTGTGACACAGGGTATAAGCCTAGAGAAAGGCCACTTCACCCAGTGTCAACCTCACAGAGGTCGAACCATCAGAGAAGGAGACACACTTGCCCAGAGCTGCACAGCACATCCATGGTAGAGCTGGCATTCCATCCGAGACTAGCATGCTCAGCTCAACACTCAATCCCCTCGTGTCCAGACCAGGTCCTCCCTCCGCACGCCTTGCTCCAAGCACCCTAGTCCACTATGTCCTGACCTCCTCTTCCTCATAGCAATAATTATAATATTCACCTGTATAGAGTGCTTGGCATATGTCTTTACATAAATTTCATCATTTAGTCCTCCCAACTCCCTCTTAGGTTACAACCACCTCCATTTTAAAGATGAGGAGACTGAGGCTCAGAGGAGTGAAACCATGGGCACAAAGGCCACAGTTAGTGAGTGGAAGGACTGAGATTCAAAGCAATTAACTCCTTCTCACCGTCTCCTTTATCGCTATTATTATTAATAAGGATGCATAGCATTGTGTTTATCAATATGGATAAAAGTCAACACATATTGAGGATCTAGTGTGTGCTGGGACTCTAGGCAGAATGATTTTCATATGGAGTCTGTGGATGAGAGATCAGGAGTCTTGATTGAAGATGGCCCAGGTTCAAATCCCACCTCTGCCACTTGCTCTCAGTGTGACCTGGAGCAAAAGACTCTGTGGTTTGGATTTCCCCTCTATAAAGTGGGGCTGACAGTGGTGCTTTGCCTCAAGGTGCTGCTTAAGGACCAAACGCTGGGAGATGTGTGAAGCACTCAGAACAGCTCCTAATCTGTGTAAGCAACTGCAGAATGTTAACTGTAATTAGTCCTATTTTACAAACTACCAAAAAAGAATCAGAGATGTTAAGGAATCTGCCTGAAGCCCTCACAGCAGAGAGCTGAGGGGATCCAAAAACCCTGGGGCTATAATCACCTCCCTTCTTTTTAAAAAACACTTTTTTTTTTGGGATGTGGACACTTTTCAATGGTCTTTATTGAATTTGTTGCAATCCTGCTTCACTTTTATGTTTTGGCCTTTTGGCTGCAAGGCATGTGGGACCTTAGCTTCCTGACCAGGGAGGGATCAAGCCTGTGCCTCCTGCATTGGAAGTCTTAACTACTGGACCACCAGGGAAGTCCCATCTACTCCCTTCTTATGCTCGGACCCCCTACATTTTCCCAACCCAAGGTCACAAAGAGTAATAATAATACTACTTTATTTCATGGATCCTAAGACGTTGAGTTTCTTCCCCCTTGTGTGTGTGTGTGTGTGTGTGTGTGTGTGTGTGTGTGTGTGTGTGTGTGTGTGCGCGCGTGCGCATGCGCTCAGTCACTCAGTCGTGTCCAACTCTTTGTGGCCTCATGAACTGTAGCCTACTAGGCTCCTCTCTCCACGGAATTTTCCAGGCAAGAATACTGGAGGGGGTTGCCTTTTCCTACTCCAGGAGATCTTCCCCACCCGGGGATTGAACCAGCATCTCCTGCATTGGCAGGTGGATTCTTTACCTCTGAGCCACCTGAGAACCCCTTCCTCCCCTTCCCATACCTCTAAATCGGAAGTGCTCCAACAGCGTCCCAGTGCATCTTAAAATTGATGACTGGAGATAACAGAAAAGTTTTGGAGCTAGAGAGTGATGCTGGCTTCATAACATCATGAATGTACTTAATTGCCACTGGATTATATGTTTTAAAGTGGTTTAAGAGGCAAATTTAATTGTTTAACTGCAACACGGACCGCAATTTCAAAAATTGATGATGCTGAGATAGAGGAAATACGGTAATAACAACCCAATGGGGCGGGGGAGGGGGGAGGGGAGCGGCAGGGAGGAGAGGGGCGGCGGGACCCAGTTGCAGACCCAGTCCAGCCCCCATCTCATCCTCACCCCTGGACCAGGATTGGTGCTCCGCATCCCCTTTCCCCTCAACACACACATACCCAAGGGGCTCCAAGCTCCAGTAACCCCCTACCGCATCCGGATCAGGGACACTCAGATGTGACCCACCCTGTGTTTCCCCGCAGGGACCAAGATAATCCCAGTACTGGCCCCAGCCCAGGTGTCCGGCTTCGTGGGAGAAACTGTGACACTGCCATGCCAACTGCACCCCCCGGAACACAATGTGACGGTGACGCAAGTGACCTGGACCAGGCAGAGACCGGCAGAGCTCGCCCGCAGCGTGGCGGTCTTCCACCCCATCCAGGGCCCCAGCTTCCACGAGTCCAGCCGGTTGGAATTCACGGCCGCCAAGCCCGGCGAGAAGCTGTGGGACGCCTCGCTGGCCGTGCGGGAGCTGCGTGTGGAAGATGAAGCTAATTACACCTGCCAGTTCGCCACGTTCCCGAATGGTGACACGAGCGCTCGAACCCAGCTCCGTGTGCTCGGTGAGCTGGGAGGAGGGAGGAGCCGAAAGGGAGGGATGTGGAGTGGGGTAGGGAGGTAAGCCAAGAGAGGGAAGGGTCCAGGAGGGAGGGAGAAATTCCGAGGGAACAAAAGAAGGAGGTCGGGCAATGACCGGCGGGACGCAGGGGAGATTAGAAGGGGGAGGGGGTCAAGGACGGAAGAGAGTCAGAGGTCCTGGGATGTAAGATCTTGGGGACTGTGGGCCAAGGGGATTGGAGGATCTGGGGATGCTGGTGGTATAGGGGGGAGTGGCTGATGCAAGAAGTAGGTGGGGACAGAGACTGGCCTGGGAAGCTGGGAAGCCACTGCCAGCTTGGGCAGGCGGATTCGTCTTGCAACCTGCTTTCTTCGTCTGTAAAAGAGGCTTAGTAACAATAGGGCTGCCTTCAGAAAGCTATCCTGAGGGTCCAAGGAGTTCATCCAGGTGAATCACTTAGAGCAGAGACCTATGTGGGCTGGGGATAGTGGGTCAGTTATTGTTACTCCTTTTGGTGAGGAAGTGAGTGAGTGACTGCTCAGTCGTGTCCGACTCTTTGTGACCCCATGAACTGTAGCCCGCCAGGCTCCTCCCTGTGGGATTTCCCAGGCAAGAGTACTGTAGTGGATGGCCATTTCCTGCTCCAGAGCATTTTCGCAGCCCAGGGATCGAACCCATGTCTCCCGTGTCTCATGCATTGCAGGCGGGTTCTTTACCCACTGAGCCAAAGGGAGAGCTGAAATAGACTGGGAGGGGAAGATTCTGATATCCAGGAGTGGAGGGCTTTCTCCTACCTGGGGGGGGGGGGGGAATGTCCTTGGCATTGTCATGGAAACATGCATTCATTTTTATGAGTACCAGAGAAAATATGACAGGCCTTCCTCTTGGCAACTGAGTATGAAGTCGCTTTGCCTCAGTTTTCTCATCTGTGAAATGGAGATCGCTATGAGGATGAACAAGAGCTCATGTTTCTTTTTTGCTTCTGTGTCAGGAACCGTTCTGGGCCTTGTAAGAATGACTCACCATTCTCCAAGGGATCTTCCCAATGCAGGGATCCAACCTGGGTTCCCTGCATTGCAGGCAGATTCTTTAGTCTGAGCCACCAGGGGAAGCTCACTATCACTTTCTGCGTCAGTAACTGTTCCGGGCCTTGCATGAATGACTCATGGAAGGTTAATTCCTTGGAGCAGTGCCTGACACACGCCCCCAACCAAAGGCATCTCTCATCATTTCCAAAAACTTAAGACTTCAGGTCTTATGATTTAGGATGAGAGTAAAACAGAACCAGTGAGTCAAATTAAAGAGAAATCTTGGGTAACAAGAGCACAGGTACTGAGGGAAAAGGAACCACATGAAATCCCAGGTCTGGGAATCACCAGAATGATTAAGAAATGGGCAAGGTAGTTTTAGAGTCAGACAGACCTTGTGGGAAGATCCAGTTCTGTCATTTATGACTATGGAACCTTGAGCCAGTCACTCTTGTCTGAATCTCCAGAGCACAGCTCAGCCCTCCCCTCCTCTATGAAGCCCTCAGTAACCACCACCCCCGAGATTCAGGCACCCCTTCCGGGATCCCCCATCCCAGCTTTGCCCAGTCTGAGTCATCACTGTCTGGGGAAATCCATTTTCCTTTCTGACAGTCCACCCCATGAAGGCAGGGGTGGGGCTGTCTCAGTCGTTCCTGAGTCCTCAATATTGCCCATCACAGAGCCAGGCACCGTATTCAATTACCAATCATAATTATATATATTGAGCACTTATTTCCTGCCAAGTACCGTTTTAAGAGCTTTACTTATAAATTCTCATCGCTAGTCATCCTCCCCTTATCCCCAGTTGACAGACAAGGAAACTGAGGCACAGACTTGCCCAAGGCCACCCTACTGCTGGGGCAAAGCGGGGATTTGAACATGGCCACATCCGGTGCCCTCATCTCGGTACTCCCCTGCTGCTGAGATGTTTATTGCATGACTGCTGGTGAGGCGTAACCCGTGTCTTTTGCTCCTCTTCTCAGCCCAGCCCCAGAACGAGGCTGAGACCCTGGACATCCCACTCAGCCCGAACCCTGTGCCGGCTGCCCGCTGTGTCTCCACCGGAGGTCACCCACCTGCCCGCATCTCCTGGTCCTCAGATGGAAAGACCAATACCACCCAGGTGCCAGGGCCCCTGCCCGGCACCGTCACCGTCATCAGCCTCTTAATCTTAACACCGTCCAGCCGGGTAGATGGCAGAAATGTCACCTGCAGAGTGGAGCACGAGAGCTTTAAGGAGCCCGTGGTGCTCCCCATTACCCTGGCTGTGTCCTGTGAGTTGATCTAAGTGTGAGCAAGGGAGGGAGGGGCTGCCAGACTGTCTCCACCCTCCCCCTGCCATTGGCCAGCTGTCTCCACCCTCCCCCTACACTGACTCCGAGGATCGCTTTCAACATTACATCATCATCAGAGCTGGCTCTCTGACTATTGCCTTACACCCATCCCCACATCGTCTACACCAACTCCCCTAGGCCATAGATAACCCTGTCCTTCACTGTCTATACCAGCTTCTTTTTTCTTTTCCTTTTGGCCATCCCACAGGGCGTGTGGGATCTTAGTTCCCTGTGCCTAAGTGCGTGCTGTCACTTCAGTCGTGTCCAACTCTTTGTGACCCCATGGACTGTACCAGGGTCTTCTGTCCATGGGATTCTCCAGGAAAGAATACTGGAGTGGGTTGCCATGCCCTTCTCCAGGGGATCTTCCCCATCCAGGGAGTGAATATGAGGCTCTTATGTCTCCTGCATTGGCAGATGGGTTCTTCACCACTAGCACCATGTGAGAAGCCCCTTAGTTCCCTGACCAGGGATCAAACCCATGCCCTGTGCAATGGAAGCGCTGAGTCTTAAACACTGGACTGCTAGGGAAGGACTCTACCAGCTTTTTAGACCATACTTCACACTGCTCCCTGGGGGCCGCTGTCTACACGGACACCCCACATACGCTCTCTTGAGCCTGCACACAGTGCCTACACCCTCTTCCCTGGGCAGCAGTCTGCACTGACCTTGTGCACACTGCTACACCGCTTCCTCACCATCAATACCAACTCCCTTGTGTTTCCTACACTGCCATAATTCCATTTGGTAACGCTACTTCCCAGGTGATGCTACTGGTAAAGAATCTGTCTGCCAATGCAGAAGATGCAGGTTTGATCCCTGGGTCGGGAAGATCCCCTGGAGGAGGAAGTGACAACCCACTCCAGTATTCTTGGAAAATTCCACAGACAAGAGGAGGCTGGTGGGCTACAGTTCGTGGTGTCACAAAGAGTTGGACGCTACTGAGCACACACACACACTATTATCTACACTGGCTCCTGTGGGCCCCAGACAGCATTACCCTCACTGTCTACACCACTCCTTTAGGCCACCAGCTGAGGGCAGTTGGCAGTTGACCACTGCTGCCTTGACACCCTGCATTTTCTACTCAGGTTCTCCTAGATACTCTCTCACACCGACCCACAACATTGTCTACACTGGCTATCCTGGAGAACTGCCTACATTGTCCCCACCCCCACCCCCCATGTAGTCTACACTCCCCTTTGCCCCACTGTTGTCTACACTGGCTCATCTACAGACTGGGTCCTCCCATCACTGTCTGGACTGACTACTCCCTGCCTGACAGTTGCTGCACTGTCTACACCCGACCCCCTCAACTGGATCTGAGTGAGGAGGATGTCTAAACTGTCTCCTCCCCAACACACATAGAAAAACACCCTTTCTCATTGGCCTTCCCCCTGGGGACTTTAAAATCTTCCCTGTTGACCACATTTGAGTTGGGTAAGACGCAGACTGAAATGTGGTCATCCAGGATTCTCTTCTGCGGGACTTGTCAGAGCCTTGAATATGCTCACGTGTGTTATGAACATCCAGAAAGAGGCTTTTTCTCACAGGACATCCCAGGCATGCCAGGACCTGGCTTTATAGGGAAAACCAATCGAGAAGCAGGTCGTGGGAAGCACTCCCTGTGAGCCCCGCCCTAGCACCCTGCTGAGGACTCCTAGGCTTCTATTCTTGGGGTGGAAGCTGGAACCCATTGCCCAGACCCCTCTCAGGCCTCTCCACCTTGAGCTGTTCCCCAAACCTGCCAAGGCCCTCTTCCTGTTGTGGCATGAATCCCAGCTATCTTTAGGCCCCTTGAAGGCTCCCTGTCTCTAAGCCTGTGTGTCTGTTTCCCCCAGACCCCCCCGAGGTCTCCATATCCGGCTATGATGACAACTGGTACATCGGCCGTAGAGAGGTTGCCCTGAACTGTGACATCCGCAGCAAACCAGAGCCCGTGGTCTACAACTGGAGCACGTGAGTTTCTGGGTCAGAGGAAGGAGAGGCTGGGGGCCTGGACTCCAGGGTCTGAGGGAGGAGGGGCTGGGGGCCTGGACTCCTGGGTCTGAGGAAGGACGGGTGTAGGCAGGAAAGTTAAAAACAAAACAAGAAGTCAACTGTGGGCCCCCAGGAAAATATCTTGTATGCACAGAGTTAATGAAGTGATAAAGTCCAGGTTTGTTGACACACCTGCTCTTTATGGGGTGCCTGCTGTGCCAGGTACTTACATGCACCCCACGTGATCCCCATGCTCTGGCCACAGTCTACACTATCGCCAGGCCCAGGTTAAAGATCTGCCCAGGAGCTGTGGTCATCTGCCGGGGCACACAGGTATAGAGGTGACTCTCTCATCGGTGTCTGGCTCCAAACCCAATCCTCTTAAGCCCCGGGCTATGCCACCTGCCCAGCCACCTTGTGTAACCTGCTCAGTCACCTCTTACAGAGCAAATACTGTCCCGTCCCCATTCTCATTTTTTAAAAATATCTATTTATTTGGCTGCATCGGGCCTTAGTTGTGGCCCGTGGGATCTTCGTTGTGGCGCACAGACTCTCTAGCTGTGGCGTGCATGCTTAGCAGTTGCAGCGCACAGGCTCAGTTGCCCCAAGGTGTGTGGGATCTTAGTTCCCCAAGTGAAAATCGCTCAGTCGTGTCCAACTGTTTGTGACCCCATGGACTACACAGTCCGTGGAATTCTCCAGGCCAGAGTACCAGAGTGGGTAGCCTTTCCCTTCTCCAGGGGATCTTCCGAACCCAGGGATCGAACCTGGGTCTCCTGCATTGCAGGTGGATTCTTTACCAACTGAGCTACCAAAATTCTTTACCAACTGTGCTACCAGGGATCGAACCTGCCTTGCAAGGCGAATTCTTAACCACTGGAAGCTACCACCAGGGAAGTAGCCCCCTCCTGATTTTCCTGATTGAGGAGCAGAGCAATCAAAAAACTTCCTCAAATTCCTATTGAGACCAAGGACAAGCGTGGGGAAAGATAAAGGCAAAGGGATAAATGGTTTAACCTAATTTTTATTGGGCCCAGTTTTTCTTATTACAAAAATAACTTATGAGCACTGTAGAAACTTTGGGCAATATGGTTATGAGTAAAAAGAAGAAAATAGCTCTTATAGTCCTGTACCCACTCATCTCCAGAAACATCACTGTTACCCTTTGTTATATATCCTTCCTGTCTCTTTTTCAATATTTCTAAAAAAAAAAGAAAGAAACTGTGCTGTATGTATAATTTTTGAAAATTTTCCTCTGTCCATGGATACATTTCTTTTGTTTTTGTTTTGTCTTTGCCACACCTCACAGCATATCTGATCTCAGTTCCCCGACCAGGGATGGAACCCACGCTCCTTTGCAGTGGAAGCACAGAGTCTTAACTACTGGGCCACCAGGGAAGTCCCTCTAGTGAGCACCTTTCCAAGTCAGGGCACATAGATCTATTTTCCCCCAGCATTTTATCAGGAAATGTTTCAAGCCTACAGAAGGCTTGTAAGCATTTTCCAGTAAACATTCAAAAGCCCGCTGTGTGGATTCTCTCACTAACATTTTCCTGGCCTTGCTTTATCACATTCCTGGCCTTCAGTCCATCCCTGTTGCCATCTATCCAACAGTCCTCATCATTTATGCATTTCAAAACCCCACCACCTGCTTCTTTGAGGGGCTAGGACTCTGTCACAAATGAGGCTGTCAGTGACATAACCAGTCCCACTTGGGGATACAGAGGTGCTTTCCCGTTCTCAACTATGCAAATGTCGTGGTGGCGGGCATCCCCATCTGTCCACCTCTGTGGACAGCCAGTCATGTCTCAATGGCCGGCCAGCGAAGCTGCCAATCGAAGGTTTTCGATTGGTATTGACAGCTGGCCTTTACCTTCCTGTCTCAAAGTACTGCAGCTCAGACTCATGAGCCATACGGCCAGGTTTCCATGCCAGCTCTGCAGAATACCCACACCCGTGTCCCGGTTTCCTCTGTCCGTTAAACCAGTGTTTTCTTTCTTTCTTTTTAAATATTTATCTATTTATTTGGTTGCACTGGTTTTAGTTGTGCCATGTGGGATCTAGTTCCCTGACCAGGGATCGAACATGGGCCCCCTGAATTGGGAAGGCAGAGTCTTAGCCACTGGACCACCAGGGAAATCCCTAAACCAGCGTTTCTTGACTACTTACTATGTGCTGGATGCTACTGACCCACGTGCTGCATGCTAAGTCACTTCAGTCATGTCCGACTGTACTGTAGCCCAGCAGGCTCCTCTCTCCATGGTATTCTCCAGGCAAGAATATTGGAGGGGGTTGCCATTCCCTCCTCCAGGGGATCTTCCCCACCCAGGGACTGAATTTGCATCTCTTAAGACTCCTGTATTGGTAGGTGGGTTCTTTACCACTAGCACCATCCACAGGCTTCGGTAAATGAAAAAGAACCAAGTTCCCCCCTCTCAGATCTCCCGGTCTGGGGAGAGAAACAAACAAGGTAATGTTGGAATTCCTTGGTGGGTCACAAGTTATGTTTCCACACTTTCACTGCCAAGGGCCCCTGGAGTTTAATCACAGATCAGGGAACGAAGATCCCACAAGCTTTAGGGCATGGCCAAAATAAAAAAAACTTTTTTTTGTAATTTAAAAAATAAACAAGATACCATTTTTAAGGATGGAGTGTATCAGGTGGTGATAAATGCTGTAGGAAAGATCATGCAGAGGAGGCGGAGGGTCACTACAGTTGAAAGAGTGTAACCAAGGAAGGTGTCACAAAGGTGATGTCTGAGTAGAGGACTGAAGGAGGTAAGGGTGAGCAGTGTGGGTACCAATGGGAAGGGCATTCCAGGAATAGGGAACAGCATATGCAAAGACCCTGAGGTGGGAACATAACTGAAGAGTTCCGGGTCAACAAGTCAGCCACCATGGATATAGAGGCAGGAGCAAATGGGTCAGTGCGTCAGGGGGCCAGCTTGTGCGGGACCTGTGCCCGTGGTCAGGACTTTTCCTTTACGGAAGGGCTCTGGACAGAGGGCTGAAGAACTTATGCTTTCAAATTGCGGTGCTGGTGAAGACTCTTGAGAGTCCCTTGGACTGCAAGGAGATCAAACCAGTCAGTCCTACAGGAAATCAACCCTGAATATTCATGGAAAGGACTGATGCTGAAGCTGAAGCTCCAATACTTTGGCCACCTGATGCGAAGAGCTGACTCATTGGAAAAGACCCTGATGCTGGGAAAGATGGAGGGACGGAGGAGAAAAAGGCAGCAGAGAATGAGATAGTTAGATAGCATTATCAACTCGATGGACATGAATTTGAACAAACTCCAGGAGATAGTGAAGGACAGGGGAGCCTGGAGGGCTACAGTTCATGAGGTCGCAAAGAGTCGGACACGACTGAGCAAATGAACAACAACAACAGCAACTGGACAGAGGAGAGACTGTGGCTATGTTCTTTTTGTTTTTGATGTTTATTTATTTTCGGTTGAGTTGGGTCTTAGTTGCTACACACAGGATCTTCCTTGCAGCGCGTGGGCTTCTCTCCAGTCATGGTGCGCAGGCTCCAGAGTACGTGGACTCTGTGGTTTGCAGCAGACAGGTTCTCTAGCTGAGGCGCCTGGGCTCAGTAGTTGTGACTTGCAAACTTAGTTGCCCCCCAGCATGTGAGATCCCAGTTCCCCAACCAGGGATCAAGCTCATGTCCCCTGGATTGATTGGCAGGCAGATTCTTAACCACTGGACAACCAGGCAAGTCCATCTGTGTGGATTTTGAACGTGGGGCAGACAGGCTTTGCTGATAGGCTGGATGGGAGTGTGAGAGGCAGAGTTGGGGGAAATCCAGGCTTGCTCTGAACTTGTATTATAGTTGGTGTGAGAGTTTCTATATTCCTGCTATGCAGTGGTGCCCCAACACCTGTTACTCTAGGCCTCCGACTGAGACCACTTCCTCACCCATCTGTCTCTCCCAGGACCAACGGAACCCTGCCATCCTCTGCTGTGGCCCAGGGCACTCGGCTCCAGATTCGTACTGTGGATGAGACCATCAATGTGACTTTCATCTGCCTTGTCACCAATGCCCTAGGGACCAGCCAGGCAAATGTGACCGTCCTGGTCAGAGGTGAGGAACCCCCTGGGTGGGGAGAACAGAGGAACTTAGGATAGATATCGAAGAGGATATTGAAGTAGGATTCCCCCTGAGGGAGGGGTTTAGAGGTGGTCCCTGGTTAAAGGAGTCCCTAAACCACAAGAATGCTCAAAGCTCCCATTCTTTCCCTAAGCCCCTCCATGGAAGGTTCAACGGGCTCAGCTTTACTATCTGTTAACTCACCATCTGAACCATTGGAACCACTGTACAGCCACCTGGACACAGCCCCTCTGCAAACCCAGGCTGGGGGAGTTGCATAATGCCTCTTCCCAATGGATTCAGGCAGGCTTTTCCAGGTATATTAGACAGAACTCTGTCATTTGCAGTTGATAGAAGCACAACTCAAAATAGTCCAGGCAAAAATGGGACTTTATTAGAAATCACCTTCAGGTATGGTTAGATCCAGGTGCTCCAACTGTGTAACCCAGGAACTTTTCTTGACCTCTATTGTCTCTGCTTTTCTTTTGCTGGCTTTGTTCCCTGGCAGGCTTTCCTCTCAGGAAGGTAAGATGATCCCCAGCAGCTTATAGGCTCACAGCCCATCAGTTTAGTAATCCCAAGGGAAAGAATACACCACTTTCAATACCTCTAGCCAGAGTCCAAAGGCTGGCTCTCATTGGCTCAACTTAGGTCACAGTCCACCCCCACCTCATGAACCAATTGCAGCAGCCAGAGAGAATAGAATGCTCTGATTGGCTAGGCCCAGGTCAAAGTCCCATCCTCTGGCATGTACACGCTGCTATATTTAAAATGGGTAACCAACAAGGACCTACTATATAGCAGGTGGAACTCTGTTCAATGTTATGTGGCAACCTGGACAGGAGAGGGGTTTGGGGGAGAATGGATACATATATATGTATGGCTGAGTCCCTTCGCTGTTCACCTGAAACTATCACAACGTCATCTGTTAATCAGCTCTACCCCAACACATAATAAAAATTAAAAAAAAAAAGAAAACCCAAGTCCCATCCTAGAAACCAGAGGGTGGGGTAAAGCTCAGCTAAACCATATAGACTGAGGGAGGCAGAGCGGTAGCCTCCTTCAAAAGTGAAGTCTAATATTTTGGGAGGCAGGTGAAACCCCCCAAAAGTCTCTCAGCTTAAATCTCTGCTTCCTTCTCTTCTGACAGAACGTCCTGGGGAGCAGTCACAAGAGGGCTTGACCTCCAGGCTTTATATCATCCTGTTCTTCGTAATCCTGTTTGTTCTCCTGCTGGTGTTCCTGATTTATCTCTTCTGGCGCAAAAGATCCAGTGAGTCCCCTCTTTTTTGCAATATAACTCGCCTGTCTGCTATAAATGAACATCATCACAGCCGCCATAATTAAGCACGCACTGTTAGCCTACAGCCTCTGTACTAAGCCTTCCACGTGGCAACCTCTCCCTGAACCCTCATGCCAACACCATGAGGTTCCCTCACTTGACAGACAGGGACACTGAGACCAGGGAGTTTTATTCATTGGATCATTGACTCATTTTTACCAAGTGGGAGTAGATCCTGTAAGTCCTGAAATGCCACAGTAAGGACTTTGGCTTTCAATCCAGGTGACATAGAAGCTCCTGCCAAAGGGATGAAGTGTAGAATAACACTTAACCACCCCCCCACTTTCCTTCATCTGCCTTGCTCAGGACTGGCTCCCTGAAAGGAGGGGTTGCCCCAACCCCTGGCTCTAAAAGGTGCCCAGATCCCTGGCTCAAGGGCTTTGCAAGGCTGTTCGCCTGCCTGGAATGGCTCCCTCTGGCAAAGTCCTGTGGCTAATTCTGTAACCAAAAGAGCTACATTTTGCTGAGCACTTTCTCTGTGCCAGGCACTTCCTGTGCACAGCCCCCTTGAATGCGCACAACCACCCTGTAAATAAAGTCCTCCTGTGAGCCCATTTTACAGATGAGGAAACATTTGCTCAGAGAGATGACATTACCTGCCAGCTGGCACACAGCTGGAAAGTCAAGAGTTGAAGGCAGATCTGTTGGTTACAAAGTTTTATTCATTCAACCACTAACCAAAAAGGCCTCCTCGCATCCCAGTGGGAAGCCCTCTCCTCCAGGGAGCCCTCCCTGATCTTCCCCTGAAATGAACCAAGCACCTGCTCTGGGCTTCTCCACCCCCACCCCTTGCCCACTCAGGGGCATCACGGTGTGGGGACTTGTCTGTCTCTCCAGTGGACTGGGAAACCCAAGAGCACCGAGCTAGAACTGTCAGTCATGGCTCTGTCCCCAGCCCTACCACTGGATCAGGCACAAAAGAGGCATCTGAGGAAATGTTTGGTGAATGCATCACATCCAGAGCCAGACTGCCTGTGTCTGAGGCCACAGGCAGTCACCATGGGCCAAAGCCTTACTATGACTCAGTTTCCTCATCTGTGAAACGGGCATGTCCATACCTGTTAATGTAGACCCAGCACTTACCATAGCATTTGGCACATTGTAAGCCACATGCTGGGTATTTTTGTCTATTTTGTTTACATCTATATCCCCAGCACCCAGAATGCATCTGGCACAAAGTAGACATTTGCTATTTGCTGAATAAATCCTTGTTTGATGGTTGAGGAAACTGAGGCACAGAGAGGTTAAGTCAATTGCCCATGGTCACACAGCTCCTAAAGGACTGGGATTTGAACTCTTCCGTCTGGTTCCAGAGCCCATGCTCAATAAAGATTTATGTATACTTAATAACTGAAGGAATAACTAGATGAAGCCTATACCCCAGCTGTGTTTTTAAATGTAGAAACCATTTTGGGACATGACTCCCCCATGTCAATAGCAGAGCCGGGACTTAGAATTCAACGGGCCTGGTCACCCACCTGTGTCTTCTTCCCATGCTTTCCAGCATTGTCATTCACTGCTGATCACTTCTCCTCTCTCCTCAGGTCGGAACAAGTACAGTCCCACTGATAATGGGGTAAGTGTGGTGGTGGAGCTGAGGAGGGGGTGGGGGTCTACACGAACCCCAGATTAATGGCCGTGGGCTTTCCCAAGAAAGGGCCAGGCATCTCTGGGCGCCCGCAGCACTTAACCTGGGATTGTGCATTTTCAGATCTCGCCTTTCCTCCCCATTCATGACCATACCTGGAGAAGTGCTGCCCTGGCTTCCAGGGTTGGGAAAGGAGCAGGCCTGTAGCTCTCTGCATGCTGGGCTTTGGCAGGAAGAATTTTTTTTATAAGGGCTTGAGGCTAAAGTTAGGATAGAGGATGAGATGGTTGGCATCATGGACATGAGTTTGAGCAGACACTATGAGATAGTGAAGGACAGGGAAGCCTGGTGTGCTGCAGTCCATGGGGTTGCAAAGAGTTGGACACAACTGAACAAGAGGCTAAAGTTTGCATATTTCCCTAGAAAGTCACCTATTCAGAGGTTGCCAGCAATTCCCAGGAACCACCAACAGAGGGCCCCAGGTGACAGCGTGGGGGCTGGATGGTGAGACTGAAGCTGGTGAGCACGTGGGTCTTCCAGCTGGACTCCCGCCCCCGCCTCAATGAAGGGAGTCTCCCTCCAAAGACACTGGCCACCCTTCCCCTGCCAGACCTCAAGGAGGCCCCCTCTGACTCACAACATGGTAACCCGGGTGGAGGGCAAGTTCAGGGGTCTACAAGACCAGCCTCAGGTTCAGTCATTCGCTACAAGGACTATGGAACTCAGGAACACTGTTTACTCACGGACATAATTTACTACACTGCAAGGATGAGACCAAGAACAGCAATGTGAAAAAGCACACAGGGCAGGGTCCCGGCACGAGCTTCTGGTTGTTCAGCCCTGGTGGAGTCATGTGGACAGCACTTACTGCTCCTGGCAGTGACATGTGACAGCACACACAGAGTGTTGCCAAGCAGGAAAGCGCGCCTGCGCCTTGGTTTCCAGAGGTGTCGCTCGTGTAGACATGGCTGACCACCCATGCAGCTGCCCTTGGCACCAACATAGAAAGGGTTGAAGAAAGAGTGCGCGCATGATCAATCGTGTCTCACTCTTTGCGACCCCATCGGTGTCCATGGGATTCTCCAAGAAAGAATGCTGGAGTGGGTTGCCGTTTCCTCCTCTAGGGGATCTTCTCGGCAGGGATTGAACCTGTGTCTCTTGCATCTCCTGCATTAGCAGGCGAATTGTTTACCGCCGCGCCCCCTGGGAAGCCTGGCACCAACATAGGTCAAGCCATTATTGTGGGGCCTAATGCCCCCACCATGAATCACACCATTGGCATAGATTATCCTGTATAGCCCACAGCCCCAGGTAAACAAAGCCTTCTGTCGGCCAGGACATTCCAAAGAAGGGCTAAGAGGTTACTTCACAGGAACCAGGGCCAAAGGGCCAGGTCTTTTTCTGAACAAGGTTAATCCTTTCCTGCATCGTAGGGCCACACAGAATGTTGCAACTACCAGAGATTTTTTTGGTGAGAATTTGACTTCCAGCCTAGAGCTTCTAAATCTCTGTTTTAGTTGAATCTCGGTGGCTTATAAGAAATAGTCAATGATCCTTGTCATCAGAAGGGAACCAGAGGCTGGAACTCAGCTGCCCCGGGACTGTCCAAGGAGCAGGAGCAAGTGGTGGCCCTGAAGTGATGCGGTCCCAGGAGAGCCTCTGTGGCCAGCGTGCTGGGGTTAACAAGACCTTGGTCATCCACAGAGGAAAGCAGGAAGTTGTTTCCAAAACAAGGAGGAAAAGATAGATGCTGAAGAATCAGAAGCTACAGCTGTGCAACACAGGCTGCCCTCAGATCTGGATGGACATAGCCCAAGCCCCAGGACGAAGAGCTTCTCTGATACACTGACATGTTTATTTTATAACTGTCCGTAATCTTGGGACTCATTTTTACAAAGTGGGAGTAGCTCCTGTAAGTCCTGAAATGCCGCAGTAAGGACTTTGGCTTTCAATCCAGGTGACATAGAAGCTCCTGCCAAAGGGATGAAGTGTAGAATAACACTTAACCACCCCCCCCCCTCCACTTTCCTTCATCTGCCTTGCTCAGGACTGGCTCCCTGAAAGGAGGGGTTGCCCCAATCCCTGGCTCTAAAAGGTGCCCAGATCCCTGGCTCAAGGGCTTTGCAAGGCTGTTCGCCTGCCTGGAGCCCCATTCCCCACGGCTCCCTCTGGCAAAGTCCTGTGGCTAATTCTGTAACCAAAAGAGCTACATTTTGCTGAGCACTTTCTCTGTGCCAGGCACTTCCTGTGCACAGCCCCCTTGAATGCGCACAACCACCCTGTAAATAAAGTCCTCCTGTGAGCCCATTTTACAGATGAGGAAACATTTGCTCAGAGAGATGACATTACCTGCCAGCTGGCACACAGCTGGAAAGTCAAGAGTTGAAGGCAGATCTGTTGGTTACAAAGTTTTATTCATTCAACCACTAACCAAAAAGGCCTCCTCGCATCCCAGTGGGAAGCCCTCTCCTCCAGGGAGCCCTCCCTGATCTTCCCCTGAAATGAACCAAGCACCTGCTCTGGGCTTCTCCACCCCCACCCCTTGCCCACTCAGGGGCATCACGGTGTGGGGACTTGTCTGTCTCTCCAGTGGACTGGGAAACCCAGGAGCACCGAGCTAGAACTGTCAGTCATGGCTGTGTCCCCAGCACCTCCTACCACTGGATCAGGCACAAAAGAGGCATTTGAGGAAATGTTTGGTGAATGCATCACATCCAGAGCCAGACTGCCTGTGTCTGAGCCCACAGGCAGTCACCATGGGCCAAAGCCTTACTATGACTCAGTTTCCTCATCTGTGAAATGGGCATGTCCATACCTGTTAATGTAGACCCAGCACTTACCATAGCATTTGGCACATTGTAAGCCACATGCTGGGTATTTTTGTCTGTTTTGTTTACATCTATATCCCCAGCACCCAGAATGCATCTGGCACAAAGTAGACATTTGCTATTTGCTGAATAAATCCTTGTTTGATGGTTGAGGAAACTGAGGCACAGAGAGGTTAAGTCAATTGCCCATGGTCACACAGCTCCTAAAGGACTGGGATTTGAACTCTTCCGTCTGGTTCCAGAGCCCATGCTCAATAAAGATTTATGTATACTTAATAACTGAAGGAATAACTAGATGAAGCCTATACCCCAGCTGTGTTTTTAAATGTAGAAACCATTTTGGGACATGACTCCCCCATGTCAATAGCAGAGCCGGGACTTAGAATTCAAGGGGCCTGGTCACCCACCTGTGTCTTCTTCCCATGCTTTCCAGCATTGTCATTCATTTCCGATCACTTCTCCTGTCTCCTCTGGTCGGAACCAGAACCGTCCCTCTGATAATGGGGTAAGTGTGGTGGTGGAGCTGAGGAGGGGGTGGGGGTCTACACGAACCCCAGATTAATGGCCGTGGGCTTTCCCAAGAAAGGGCCAGGCATCTCTGGGCACCCGCAGCACTTAACCTGGGAATCTGCATTTTCAGATCTCGCCTTTCCTCTCCATTCATGACCATACCTGGAGAAGTGCTGCCCTGGCTTCCAGGGTTGGGAAAGGAGCAGGCCTGCAGCTCTCTGCATGCTGGGCTTTGGCAGGAAGAATTTTTTTTATAAGGGCTTGAGGCTAAAGTTAGGATAGAGGATGAGATGGTTGGCATCATGGACATGAGTTTGAGCAGACACTAGGAGATAGTGAAGGACAGGGAAGCCTGGTGTGCTGCAGTCCATGGGGTTGCAAAGAGTTGGACACAACTGAACAAGAGGCTAAAGTTTGCATATTTCCCTAGGTCACCTATGCACCTGTTAGAAGCAATTCCGTATCCACCAACAGAGGGCGCCAGGTGACAGTGCAGGGGCTGGATGGTGAGACTGAAGCTGGTGAGCACGTGGGTCTTCCAGCTGGACTCCCACCCCCGCCTCAATGAAGGGAGTCTCCCTCCAAAGACACTGGCCACCCTTCCCCTGCCAGACCTCAAGGAGGCCCCCTCTGACTCACAACATGGTAACCCGGGCGGAGGGCAAGTTCAGGGGTCTACAAGACCAGCCTCAGGTTGAGTCATTCGCTACAAGGACTGTGGAACTCAGGAACACTGTTTATTCACGGACATAATTTACTACACTGCAAGGATGAGACCAAGAACAGCAATGTGAAAAAGCACACAGGGCAGGGTCCCGGCACGAGCTTCTGGTTGTTCAGCCCTGGTGGAGTCATGTGGACAGCACTTACTGCTCCTGGCAGTGACATGTGACAGCACACACAGAGTGTTACCAAGCAGGAAAGCGCGCCTGCGCCTTGGTTTCCAGAGGTGTCGCTCGTGTAGACATGGCTGACCACCCATGCAGCTGCCCTTGGCACCAACTTAGAAAGGGTTGAAGAAAGAGTGCGCGCATGATCAATCGTGTCTGACTCTTTGCGACCCCATCAGTGTCCATGGGATTCTCCAAGAAAGAATGCTGGAGTGGGTTGCCGTTTCCTCCTCTAGGGGATCTTCTCGGCAGGGATTGAACCTGTGTCTCTTGCATCTCCTGCATTAGCAGGCGAATTGTTTACCGCCGCGCCCCCTGGGAAGCCTGGCACCAACATAGGTCAAGCCATTATTGTGGGGCCTAATGCCCCCACCATGAATCACACCATTGGCATAGATTATCCCATATAGCCCACAGCCCCAGGTAAACAAAACCTTCTGTCAACCAGGACATTCCAAAGAAGGGCTAAGAGGTTACTTCACAGGAACCAGGGCCAAAGGGCCAGGTCTTTTTCTGAACAAGGTTAATCCTTTCCTGCATCGTAGGGCCACACAGAATGTTGCAACTACCAGAGATTTTTTTGGTAAGAATTTGACTTCCGGCCTAGAGCTTCTAAATCTCTGTTTTAGTTGAATCTCGGTGGCTTATAAGAAATAGTCAATGATCCTTATCATCAGAAGGGAACCAGAGGCCGGAACTCAGCTGCCCCGGGACTGTCCAAGGAGCAGGATCAAGCGGTGGTCCTGAACTGATGCGGTCCCAGGAGAGCCTCTGTGGCCAGCGTGCTGGGGTTAACAAGACCTTGGTCATCCACAGAGGAAAGCAGGAAGTTGTTTCCAAAACAAGGAGGAAAAGATAGTTGCTGAAGAATCAGAAGCTACCGCTGTGCAGCACAGGCTGCTCTCAGACCTGGATGGACATAGCCCAAGCCCCAGGACGAAGAGCTTCTCTGATACACTGACATGTTTATTTTATAACTGTCCGTAATCTTGGGGGTAGGCACCAGAATTCCTCTGTCTGTTGGAGAAAATATTTTAAGCAGATAGAGACCTTGGGCCAGAATGCTAAACCAGAGAGCTGGGCATGAGCCACTCTGCAAGAGAAAGTGGGAAGGATGTGTGGCCTTCTGTCTGGGAAGATGGGAGAATGCAAAACAGAGAAGGGTGGGGAAGAGATGGGACCCAAATGGGAGGGATAGGGCATGACAAGGCCAGTGGGGCTCCACAGTGCAGGGGCATAAAGGGAGACTGGTTGCCCAGCTGCTACATAAACCCCTTGTCCATTCCCAGCCCCCAAACCTTATTAAAGTTAATTTATTACACCTCGAGTGGCTGTGTGCGAGGGGGTCTTTTGTGGGAACTGGGGAGGAACAGCGTTTTGCCCAAACCGTCACCATGAGAGACAGAAACAAAGGTGTGGAGGCAAGACCTTGAATCAAGAGGGCCACAAAGAGGGACTGCCCTGGTGGTCCAGTGGTTAAAGCTCCCAATGCAGGGGCCCCAGGTTTGATCCCTGGTCAGGGAACTAGATCCCACACGCCGCAACTAAAGACCCTGAAGGCCACAACTAGAACCAAGCACAGCCAAACAGATAAATGGTGGTGGTGGTTTAGCTGCTAAGTCACGTGCAACTCTTGCAACCCCATGGACTGTAGCCCGCCAGGCTCCTCTGTCCATGGAATTTCTCAGGCAAGAATACTGGAGTGGGCTGCCATAACCTCCTCCAGGGGATCTTCCCGACTCAGGGATCAAACCTGCAGCTCTGGTGTCTGCTGCCTTCGAAGGCAGATTCTTTACCACTGCACCACCTGGACTTCAATGTGCACACCTTAATTTTAAAATGCTGTATTGCTAAAAAAAAAAAAAAAATTCTAACCATCATCTGAGCCTTCAGTAAGTCATCGTCTTTTTGCAACAGTAACACCAAAGATAACAGATCACAGACCATGATAACAGATAGAATCATGAAAAAAGCTTGAAACATTGCAAGAATTACCAAAATAAGATACAGAGACACCAAGTCAGCAGAAGCTTTTGGAAAAATGACACAGACCGATTTGCTCAATGTGGAGCTGCTCAATTTATTTAAAAAAAAAGCCAACAGTATCTGCCAAGTGTAATAAGGCAAAGAGCCATCAGATGAGGTGGGCCTGTACATAAAACCCTCAAATCAAAAGTTATAAGAAGATATCAGGGGTCCACTTTGAGTTTATTTGCACAGAAGTAATAAAGTGAGGGTTTAGCTCAGTCCCTCAACAGATGAATGGATAAACAAAATCTGGTCTATCCACAAAACAGAATATTATCCAGCCATGAAAAGGGATGGGGTACTAATGCATGTGACAGTCTTGGAAACATGATGCTAAATGAAAGAAGCCAGACACAAAAGGTCACTTCTTGCATGATTCCATGTAAATGAAATATCCAGTATAGGCAAATCCATAGAGACAGAAAAGAGATCAGTGTTTATTGGGGCCTGGGGGAAGGGGGAATGGGGAGGGAGTGCTTAGTGGGTTCAAAGTTTCCCTTTGGCATGATAAAAAATGTTCTAGAAATAGATAACAGTGATGGTTGCACAAGATCATGAACCTACAAATGCCACTGAATTGTACACATTAAAACAGTAAATGTATGTGGATTTTGTCACAACAAAAAAAATAATTTAAAGTTTTTATTTGAAGAATTTTTTCATTCCCCAGAGATTACTGGAAGAATTTTCAGGAACCAATTAAACTCATGAAGGGTAGGTGAATTGTTGGAGAAAAAATAATATTCTAACTGTTAAAGAAAAAATTACCTAATGACACTTGTTAAAACATGGTGTTCTCAGACACTCAGTCATGTCTGACTCTTTGTGACCCCCCCGGACTGTAGCCTGCCAGGCTCCTCTGTCCATGGGATTTCCCAGGCAAGAATACTGGAGTAGGGTGCCATTTCCTCCTCCAAGGGATCTTCCCTATGCAGGGATCGAACCCACATCTCTTCCATCTCCTGCACTGGCAGGTGGATTCTTTACTGATAGCGCCACCTGGGGAGCCCAGTTAAAGCATAAAGTGAAAGTGTTAGTGGCTCAGTCATGTCTGACTCTTTCCAGCCCCATGGACTGTAGCCTGCCAGGCTCCTCTGCCCATGGGATTTCCCAGACAGGAATTCTGGAGTGGTTCTTTACCATCTGAGCCACCAGGGAAGCCCAAGGCAGACTTTATTTAGGGAGATGGGGTCATCACCTTAGGTACAGGGAGCATCTGCCAAGGGGAGAGGGACTGGACCCAATTCCAAATACAGTGTGGACACGTGGGGATTCATAGCCAAGGAGCAGGCTGGGAGTCAGTGGACGGAAAACAACTAAGAGGTGGTGATAGGGAGCAAGATCCCTGTGGGGCTCCTGGGCACAAAAGCCTTTCTGTGTCCCTCATTTCTTGATTACAGGAAAGATGCTTCATTCAGCCTCCCTGACCTTCCCAGAGTTCCAACAGCAGGTTCAAACAGTTGCTATTAATATTATGGAAAGGAGAGGGTATGGAGACAAAGGAGGAAGAGTCAAGAGAAATAACAGTGCGCACTTGGGGCAGGGTCCTGGTTCACCCTCAAGGGATACATATAAACAATATCTTTGAGCCGTTTTGCACACCCTGGAGCCCCCACTAGATGGAAGAAGTTAAGGGGTGTGCTGCCCACAAGGACATAGACCCCAGACCGGTTGGCACCAGAAGGTTGGTGATGCTGACTCCCACTTACCTCACCACCAACCAATCAGAACCATTATTATAACCAATGGAGCAAGTGTTCTCTGAACTGGGAGAGGGAGAGGCAGGGCAGTTATTCTAGATTTTCCAGTTCCTAAAGCTTCTCTCTCTCTCTTTCTCCCCCCTCCCTCCTTCCTTCCTGCCTCCCTGTCACCTAATGACTTTGATTCCTCTTATAACTACTAAAAGGAAAGTCAAGGTTTATTTAGAACATTTAGACAGAATGAACACAAAAGGAAGAGTAAAATTCAGCCAGCTTCCAACTGCCTGGAGAGAATCACTGTTAATTGTTGTTGTTGTTGTTTAGTCACTAAACAACATGCCCCCCTCCCATGCCCCCCTCGAGATGGTTCAAAGTCAAGATTTCTTTCCTGTCCCAACCTAAGGGATTTCCCTGGTGGTCCAGTGGTTAGGACTCAGTGCTGACAATGCTAGGGATTCGAGTTCAATCCCTGGTCAGGGAACTAAGATCCCACGTGCCATATAACTATTATTATAACCAACCATTATTATAAAACTCCTCACCGGAGATCCCTGGTGGTTCAGTGGTTAGGACTTCATACATCAACTGTAGGGGACACAGGTTCTATCCCTGGTGGGGGAACTAAGATCCCATGTGCCAAGTGGCATGGCTAAAAGTAATAATGACGGTAAATTAGGGGCTTCCCTGGTGGCTCAGTGATCAAGAATCCCCCTGCCAATGCAGGAGACTTGGGTTCGATCCCTAATCCAGGAAGATCCCACTTGCCGAGGAGCAACTAAGCCCATGCGCCACAACTATTGAGCCTGTGCTCTAGAGCCCGGGAACCATGACTAGTGAGTCCCCATGCCAAAAGTCCTGAAGCCTGAGCGCCCTAAAGCCTGTGCTCTGCAAAAAGAGAAGCCTAATGCAATGAGAAGCCCGTGCACCACAGCTGGAGAGCAGCCCCCACTCGCCACAGCTAGAGAAAAGCCCATGCAGCACTCAAGACCAAGCACAGCCCAAAATAACGAATAATAAATTACGTTAATAATAATAATAAATTTTAAACATTATGTTAAAATAAAACTCTTCACAACCCCCTGCAGGTCAGGACACAGCTTCAAGTTCATTAGCCCCCTGTCGTCCCCTTACCTGGCAAAACAAGAGAGCTCTTCTTTTCTACTTCTCCCAAAACTATGTCTCTGAGATTTAGTTTGGCAGAGGGGTACAGAGGCTGGATTCAGCTTCAGTAGCTTCAAAGGTAAGAAAGAGTTTAGCTATGCTGATCTAACAGGATTCTTACTGGATCAGATATCACCTGGGGGGGTGGGGGGGTGGGGTGGAGGAATAAGAACCCGATCAGATACCAAAGGAAGGCAGTTCTGGCTGAACTGATTTAGAAGGATTCTTGCTCAAAATGGACAAGGCCAAGATGAACAACAGAAGTCAAACGTCAATCCTAGCTGGGAAAAAGTTCAAGAAAGCTTACGCAGAGTTCAGTCAATGAGAGAATTTTTGTCAGTGTTTGAAAATGTAACAGTGGGGGTGCTTCAGACTCCAACAGCAGAAAACCCCTCTCGCCCCGCCCACCCCCACCCCAAACTCCCCAGGCTGAGGGTAAAAACAAAGAACTGGATTGGTGTTCAGCTCTGCTTCTCTGCTGTTTACTCTGTTTTCCTCCACATACTGGCTGTCATCCTCAGGCTGGTGCCAAGGTGGCTGCTGTATTCCAGCCATCACAGCCAAACAACTATGGGGAGAAGCAACCCACTCCATTCAGGGAGAGTTTCCCCAGCAGCCTCCCCTCAGCTCTGATTGGCCGGTACTACCCACTGCTCAACCAATCCCTGGCCAGAGAATGGGACCACCTGGGAGTGAGGCAGGAGACAGATGGGCTCTAGGCTAGGTATTTGCAATTATCCTCCTGCTTACATTTCCTGGGAAAAGAGGCAGACAGGCTCTAGGTTAGATATTTACAATGAGCCTCCTGTTTGCACTTTGAGTTAGAAATAACAGGAACAGGGTAAATAACGGGACTTTGTCTCCTGTGGACACTTTAAGATAACAGTCACAGCAGGGACAGAGACAGGCTAAATTCTGTTTGAGTAAAAGATCAAGAGGTCACACATTTCCCATCCCTGGGGCAAGGGAGACACAGCACATGTGCAGAAAGATTCCTTGGGGGTCAAAAAGGAGGAGGCGCCAAACCATAATAGGTGATGCCAAGGCCCTCCATAGACCTCTGGGATGAAATCCATCTTGAAAAAAGTTGTGCATCCTTGTTGGGGAGGGTCCTAGAGCAGGTCAAGTGTGGAAAAAGAAGTCAGATAATTGGCAAAAGGTAAACAAAGACCTGGGCTCCCCAGGTGGTACTAATGGTAAAGAATCTGCCTGCTAATGCAGGCAACGTGGGTTGGATCTGTTAGGTAGGTAGAATAGGAAACAGGAGTTAAAAATGGCGGTGGCTAAAAGACAAGGAAGGGAAAAGCCCGCGAAAATAGAACAAAGGAAGGTCCATGTACCGGAGGGAGGCTCTCAGGTAGAACAAACAGCACTCCTGGCTAATCCAATTTGCATAGGGCAGGTCCAGGGGGGAGGAAAAAACATATAAAAAGAGGAGCCAAAGGGCTCTCTCTCTCTCCCGCGCACTGGCTCGCTCCCCCACTCTCTTCTCTTCACGTCTTTGGGTTGGCATGCCCTCACACCTCGAGGATGGAGTCTCCTAATAGTTTCTAAATAAAATAGAGCTGTAACACGGAGCTGTAACACTGATTTGTCTAAGAGCTATAACACGGTCTGTCCAAGACCCGAGAGCTGTGACGCGCCGAGGGCTTTAATGTCCGTCACTCCAAATCTTTGTTGTGACGAGACAGAACGGAGAAGCATACACTTGCCTGACAGATCCCTGGGTCAGGAAGATCCCCTGGAGGAGGGCACAGCAACCCACTTCAGTGTTCTTGCCTAGAGAATCCCAGGAAGAGAGGAGACTAGTGGGCTACAGTCCAAAGGGTCACAAAGAGTTGGACACAACTGAAGCAACTTAGCACACATGCATAAAGACCCAGAAGAATTGCACCAGATACTGTGTTCCTCCTCATTAGTGGGGGAAGCCCACACCCTTTCTCTCCAGTTGTGCATCTCTCCCTTGCTTCTGTCTTAACTAAACAAACTGTTCCTCTGCGTGTTCTCCCACCTGTTGTACTATGCCTCCAATAATAAACCTTGCATGTGTTTTCACAGTTTTTGCCTCCTTAAAACATTCTCGCTTTCAAATGGAAGCGAGAGACAGGGAAATTCTGCTTCTAGCCTCTAGCCCTTTGTGGTCTGGTGGCTAGGATTCCTGGTTTTCGCCCAGGTTACCCAGCTTCAGTTCCTGGGCAGGGAACTAAAATGTGGCTTCAAGTCACCACTCACTGCTGCGTCTCTGAGATTAAGAGGCTTGGTCCAACCAGGACTTGCTTTCTGGGGCTGGTGAAAAGCCAGGATGAAGACTACAGAACAGAGGATGGAATTAACATCTGGTACCAGTGACCAGTTTCCCTAGCAGCTTGGCAGTAAAGAATCCGCCTGCCAATGCAGGAGACGCAGGTTCGACGCCTGGATCAGGGAGATCCCCCGGAAAAGGAAATGGCAACCCACGTGGGCTACAGTCCATGGGGTCGCACAGAGTTGGACACAACTGAGTGACTAAACAACAACAATTAACAGTGATTCTCTCCAGGCAGTTGGAAGCTGGCTGAATTTTACTCTTCCTTTTGTGTTCATTCTGTCTAAATGTTCTAAATAAACCTTGACTTTCCTTTTAGTAGTTATAAGAGGAATCAAAGTCATTAGGTGACAGGGAGGCAGGAAGGAAGGAGGGAGGGGGGAGAAAGAGAGAGAGAGAAGCTTTAGGAACTGGAAAATCTAGAATAACTGGCTTTGCTTGGTGCCCTGCCTCTCCCTCTCCCAGTTCAGAGAACACTTGCTCCTAGAGTTTAACAGGAAAAATTCATTAGAATCCCTGTGGCCCCTAAACTCCACTTCTGCTGCGCTCCAAATTCCTACCAGAATGAGGCCGGTCTGGGCAATCTGATTGCAGCCCAAGATTGGGGCAACGACCTTGGAAAGAAATAAAGGCTGGGTTTGCAACAATCCCTCTGAGGCAAATGGACAGAGCAAACCTCAAAACAGCAGCAAAAGATCCTGGAAGAATTCTGACCCCCGGAACACCGCCTCAAGACCTTCCAGGCTGTAGAGACCGTTTGGGAGGCGAGGATTGAAAACACCTCCAGGGAAACACACTAACCACAAGCAGGGTCACAAATCTGGGAGGCAGGGCAGGCCCATAGACAAGGTGGATAATAATTACAAATAACGGGCATTTACTGGCCCCTGCCTGCAAAGTCTCATTACTCCTCCCAACAGCCCCATAAGTAAGGGTGTTTGCCCCATCCTCCAGAGGAGGAAACCAAAGTTTCAAGAGGTGAACTCTTTTGCCCAAGATCCCATAACCAAGTGGTGGCAGAGCTGGGCTGACAGCCAGGCTCACCCACTCACAGCAGGGCAGTCCTCGAGTCTACGGATGTTCAGACATCTGGACCATGCCCCCCTCGAGATGGTTCAAAGTCAAGATTTCTTTCCTGTCCCAACCTAAGGGATTTCCCTGGTGGTCCAGTGGTTAGGACTCAGTGCTGACAATGCTAGGGATTCGAGTTCAATCCCTGGTCAGGGAACTAAGATCCCACGTGCCATGCAGCACTGCCAAAAGATTAAAAAAGAAGAAAAAGGAAAAGAAAGAAAAGTGTTCCAACCTGGGGACCCTGGAAGATGCCAATCTGCTGAAGTGTGTCCAACACATACACATACACACACACACACACACACACATATACACATACACACGCGCATACGCACACGCACGCACACACGCACATACACACACTCACACACACATACACACACTCACACACATGCGCGCACACACATGCACACATACACACGCACGCATACACACATACACATGCATACACACGCATAGACACACGCATACACATGCACACACGCATACACACACATACACGTGCGCATACACACACACACATTCACACACACTGCTACATGATGTATGGCACCCTGACTTGGTGTTCTCTCCTCCTACAAGACAAGAAATCTCACCTGGCATCAACCCTCTCAGATCCCTAGGTGTGCGCTGTCCCATAGAAGTTTCTCTGACGATGATGGAAATGTCCTGTACCCATGCTCTCAAGTGTGGTAGCCACTGGCCACATGGGGCTGTTGAGCACTTGAAAGTGGCTAGTTCGAGGAACTAGGTTTTTTAAGGCATTACATTTCAATTAATTTAAATTTATATTTAAATAGCCTTATGTGGCTACGGTCATAGCACAATCCTGGAGCCTCCAGCACCCAGGTCATGCCCCAACAGAGCTCAAAATTACACTTGGTTCCCTCCTACTTCTTCAGCTTCACCCCCCAACATGCACTTCCTCCCCACTCGGCCCTCCATTCTTCCAGGATTTTGCTGACTCCTCAATGTACCTCGAGGGCTGTCTCAGCCTCCATGCCTTTTGCCTATGCTGTTTACACTGCCTGGTATACCTTTCCCCAATCCATCCCACCACATTCCTCCTCCTACTCTAGGAGGAGACATCCCCTCCTCCAGGAAGTCCTCCCTGCCTCTCTTGTTGAGTAAGGCATTCCCTCAGGTTCTCCCGGGTCCTGAGGCTCCTCCATCCCAGCATTGATGATCACTCTGTATCATCATTGTCTGGGGATGGGCCTCTCTCTCTCACACACAGACACACGCGCGCACGCATACACACACACAGAACTGTGAGCCCCGCTGTGGACCGAGGGCAGAGCAGGAGCTGTCTCAGTCATCACCATGTTCTCAGCATCACTTGGCCCAGGGCTGGGCATAGCGTGTGCATGTTGGACTGAACGAACAGAGGGATGTTTTTGAACAACTATGCTAAGAGCTTCAGAGTGAGCTAGCTACAGGTCAGATTCCATCTTCACCTGCTTATCAACTTGCCTCTTTCCTTGAGCCTCAGTTTTCTCATTCCATGAAATGGAAAGTTATGCATGGTGGATATGGGATGAGATAATTTGGACAAGGTATTACCTACCTCCTTGCCTGGCCCAGGGGGATTGCTCAATCCAAGGCTGCTGTGACTGTTGTTTTTGCTGTTATAATTATTGCCTTGGTAGTGACAGGGAAGAAGAGATGTAAAGGGGTCAAGGGAGGAGTCTTGGGAATCCCCAGGAAGTTCTTCAGTCACCCTGGAAAACTGGTTCAACCAGCTTCTGTGCGGATCATCCCTCATCTGAAGGAGCACAGGTGAGGCCTTCAGAGCCTATGGAAAAGGGGTGCTAGGCTGGGCCGGGCTCAGCCATGTCTCAGAGGCACCCCCAGGATCCCCACTGAGCGGCTCACTTCAGATAGCCAGGGCCCCACCCTCGGGTCCCCTCGGTGTCCAGTGGGTGGCCCCTTGGCATCTCCATAGGACATCAAGATGGAGATTCCTGCTAGGGCCCAGCACACCTTCCCCAGGAGGCTCTTGCTCTCAGGTAAGGAGGAAATGTACCCCCAGGGCTAAGGAGAGAAGGGGTCCTTAGCCCAGGGGCTGAGGTTTCCTCTTGAAAGAAGGGAAAGTTTGTCAGGGGAAAGGAAATTATGAGAGTAAGATGGGAGGGAGGGGCAGAAGAATCACAACCTCATCCCCACTTAACCTGTGGAGTTTTCTAGAACGTCAGGGCCACGAAGGCTGGAATTGACTTCTGTTTGACTCCCTGCTGAACTTCCAGGGCTTAGGAATCTAGGGAATTTTATTTTCTTTTATTATTGTTTTGGCTGTACCACGCAGCATATGGGATCTTAATTCCCTGACCCACACCCCCTGCGTTGGAAGTCTTAACTACTGGACCACCAGGGAAGTCCATAAGGAATTTTAGACATATCATATATAACTGGTATTGTAGCATGAACAATATATTGGTTAAACAATTATTAGTTAGACAAATTAATAAATTAATTCAGAGAGTCCATGTGTTTGGAGGCAGATCACATACCATCTCCAAGATGAAAAACTTTCTGGACCAATGGGATGGCAGATCTGTGACATTCACACCTGGGTTCCCACTTTTGCACCCAGAGCAGACATCACTAATCAATCCCAGCACTGCTGCCAATGAGCAGCACACAGAGCCTGCAGTTGAGGACCTATAGGGAAGAGAATGCTATGGTCCCTGCCCAACACTTCTGATCCCGGGCCTCGCCTATAACCCCACAGCCTCCATCCTGACCCTCTGGGTCCCCCAAGGCTCCTGGGCAGCCCTCCGTATCCAGAAGATTCCAGAGCAGCCTCAAATGAACCAGGACCTTCTCCTGTCTGTCCGAGGCATCCCCAAAACCTTCCAGGACTTCAGCTGGTACCTGGGGGAGGAGACCCATGGAGGAACAATGCTATTCACCTACATCCCCAAGCTACAACGACCCCAGAGGGATGGCAGTGCCATGAATCAGCGAGACATCGTCGGCTTCTCCAACGGCTCCATGCTGCTGCGTCATGCCCAGCCCAGTGACAGTGGCACCTATCAGGTAGCTGTCACCATCAACCCTTCCTGGACCATGCGGGCCAAGACTGAGGTCCAGGTGGTCGGTGAGTGTTGGGCACTGGGGGAAGAAGTGGGGAGGCTAATGCAACCTGAGCAGCCACCAAGCTCTGTGCAAACATTTGGTCCTCTCGTTCCTTCATGCAACACATATTGGTTAAGCACTTACTCAGTACCAGCCTCGAAGTTGTCATTTAATCCTCTGGTGCATTAACTAAGAATACATCTATTGAATGTCTACTTTGTGCCAGACACTGAGCCGGACCCTGGAGAGTGCACCATTCATTTATTCTTCACATGCATGAATTCATGAAATATGTATTGAGCACCTACTGTATGCCTAGTCTTGAGGGATCTATGTTCATAAGTCAAGAATTTATTGGGAATTCCCTGGTAGTCCAGTGGTTAGGTCTTGGCACTTTCACTGTGGGGACCAAGGGTTGATCCCTGGTCAGGGAACTAAGATCCCACAAGCCTCGCAGTACAGCCAAAAAAATAAAAATATTGATGAATCTACTCTGAGAAAAACAGAGATATGGCGGCAGACAACAGCAATAGCTAATATTTCCTGGGTACTTGTTATGGATCAAAAACTGTTCTAAACACCTGCCCTAGAACACAACTTCTCAACCTGGGCACTATTAACATTTTGGACTGGCTATTTCTTTGTAGCAGAGGCTTCACAGTTCTGTGCACTGTCAAGTATTTAGCACCTTCCCTGGGCTCTAGTCACCAGATGCCAATAGTGCCCTCCCGGTAGTGATAACCAAAAATATCTTCAGACATTGCCAAATGTCACCCCTGTTTGAGAACCACTACCTATATTAATTCATGTGTATCTTTTCTCAGAACTCCGTGAACTATTCTATGCCAATTATATCTCAATAGAGCTGGGAGTGGAATGACTTAACTTTTCCAGGCAGACTTGGTCACTCATCATCTAGGTCCCCACAGGACTCTGCTCATCCCTTTACCTTTGTGATTGTCATCATGGGTTCTAATTTATCACCTTAAGAACTTGTCCTGTGGTAACTCCCTGGCGTTCCAGTGCTTACAATGCCTCGCTTCCACTGCAGAGGGCACAGGTTCGATCCCTGGTTGGGGAACTAAGATTCCACGTGTGCATCAGTGCAGCCAATCAAACAGACCACAGAGTGAGAAAAATGGAACATACTCACCCTTTTATTTTTTAATTAATGCTTACCGAAGTATAGTTGCTTTACAACGTTGTGTTATTACTGTTCCTATTGTACAGAAAAGTGAATCAGCCATACATATATCCCCTCCCTTTTGAACTTCCTTCCCATTCAATTCACCATTAAGTAGAGTCCCTGTGCTGTACTATTAAATGACTTATTATAGGTAAATGCCAGCTTTACCCATAATAACTCATTTAATCCTCACTGCAGCTCTGCTAAGCAGGTAACATTATTAGATCCATGTTACAGATGAGGAAACTGAGGCACAGAGAGGTTAGACTTGTCCAGTAAAAACAAATAAATAAATAAACAATGATGTGATATAGAATAGGCTTTGCTGAGAAAGTAGGCAAAAGAAGGAAGCGGGTCCTGAAGATTTCTAGGGCAAGAGTTCCTGGTAGAGGGAATAGCATATACAAAGGCCCAGAGATTAGACTAGCTGGGTGTGTTTAAAGTATAGACAGAAGGACTCCATAGCTAGAAGACAGTGAATGAGTTGGGTGTGGAGAGGTGAGGTCTGAGAAGTAGACAGGGGCCAGGTTTATAGGCCATGGAAAGAGTGACAAGAAGCCACGAGAGGGTTTAAGCAGGGGAGTGATCGGATTCACAGCTTAACCCATCCATCAGGCACACGGCAGGTTGAATCTCTGTTTTATCCTGAAGGTTTGAGGCAGAGTATCAGGCAGCTCACCATCAAATCAGCAGCAGAGATGGGACTCAAATGCAGCGCATCCTGAATTAGACACACAACTGCCTCTGCAGGAGCTAAATTCCCCATTCACTCCTCCTTCAGCAAGCACCCCCTAAGAACCACCTCCTCAAGGCCTCCTCTGTGTCCGGCCAGTACTGGGCAGTGCTGGGGGCAGAGTGGTGACCAAGGCAGCCCTGACCTTCCCCTCCTGGGGCTCACAGCCCAGTGAGGGAGACAGATATTAACTTCATAATCACACACACATACAATAGATTCTTATGCACAGTGCAGGTACTGGGAAGGAAAGTACAGGAATTATGAGACTGTAAAGAGGGGTGTCAGGGAGGTTATCTGAAAAGGTGATCCTTCAACAAAGTTTGGATGATGATCGGCAGTTCTTTTTTTTTTTTTTTTTAATATTTTTTGTTTTGGTTGTCCTGAGTCTTAGCTGGGGCATGCAAACTCTTAGTTGCGCCATGTGGGATCTAGTTCCTTGACCAGGGATTGAACCCAGGCCCCCCACATTGGGAGCACAGAGTCTTAGCCACTGGAACCACCAGGAAAGTCCCCTGGAAGTTCTAATTGGAGAAGAAAGGAGCTCTGAAAGGTGTATGGGCAGAGGGCTCAGCCTGTGCATAGAGCCTGGGGCAGGAAGCTATAGGGCTCACAAATTAGCTGGCAGGAGGCCAGCATGGCTGAGACAGGGCAGTGAACAGGGGGCATCCTAGAAGGCCAGCACTGCAGGATAGATTTGAGCCAAGGCCAAGGGCTTCCCTGGTGGCTTAGACCGTAAAGAATCTGCCTGCAATGCAGGAGACCTGGATTTGATCCCTGGGTTGGGAAGATCCCCTGGAGAAGGGGATGGCAACCCACTCCAGTATTCTTGCCTGGAGAATTCCATGGACGGAGGAGCCTGGCAGGCTACAGTTTATGAAGTCATGAAAGTTCGGACATGACTGAGCAACTAACACTTGGGTTGTAAGGATAGAAGCTCTCTCCAACTGACTCAGAGTGGGGGTGTCTTGTAGAACCCCAGAGGTAGCCCCTGGGATGTGGGCTTTATATTAGGCCTGGGTTCACAGATGCATCAGAGCCTAGAACAGGGCCAGACACACTATTGAATGAATGAATGGACCAGGCGCCCAGCCTGGAGGGTGGGAAAGGAAGCTTTACTGGGAAAGCAAGTGCTCCCTCCCCCTCCAGGGGGCGCCATCTCTGGTCTCATGTCTGCTCCAGGGCTCCAATCTCCTCTCACAGCCAAGGATTCCTACTAAGACACTACATAGGCTTCTTTGCATATTCTGAGTCTTCTCTTCCAAGATGTGGAGATAGAGAGAAAGGGAGCTGGAGAGACAGACAGAAAATCTGGTTGGCCCTATCTGGCCTGTGGGTCTGCTTCCCCTTGAGTCAAAGGCCCACCCCTTTTCCAAGGAGATGGGGTCAAGTACAACAAACCAGAAGGGGAGCTGGGGATCACGGCTGGGAAGATGAACCAGGACTCAACAGCCGAGTAATAGTCACAAGGTAGACTTTATCATTTTGTTCAAGATCAATCTTCTAGTGCCTAGAGCATGGCTTAGCACACATGAGCCATTCAGTAAATATTTGCAACCCCATCTCTGGTTTATGAAGCACTTCCTACTTGCTGGCACCTCCAACTAAGTGCTTTGCTGACCTCACTTTATTCCATTCCCATAAGAACCTTGCAGGTAGCCCTGGGATGGTCCCCATTTTACGGAAGGGTAAATGGAGGCCCAGAGCGAGCCCCAGAGCACGCCTCTGGGAAGGGGAGAAGTCAAGTGCATAGCCCTGGCCCTCCTGCCACGCAATTCTTACACACAGACTCCCATGGAAGTACTGAGGGGTCCCCGCGGAGATAGCAAGCAAAGGGGGCAGGGAATGGCCTTGATTTCAGAGCACTGAGCACAGGGACCAGGCAAGCCAGGCAGTTCGGCCCAGCAGAAAAAGAAAAGCAGAGGAAAAGGCAGAGGGAATTAGGGATAGGCTTGGTTGGGAGGGTCCTCATGTTAGGGTGGGTGTCCTCAGCTCCAGACATTTATATTGGAGGGCTCCAAATTCAGCCCCCCAACCTAGGTGGGAATGGAAATGGCCGACAGCACTTCCAGCATCCCAGGGAACTCACACACTCAATCTCTCTTCATCACGAGGGAGTTTGGCTGGAACAGAAGCCAACTCCGACTGGCATGTGCAGGAAGGTGTTTTTAGGTTTGTTTTTTTTAATATATTGATCTTTTAAATTTATTTATTTGGCTGTGCCAGGTCTTAGTTGCATCACATGCGATCTTCTAGTTCCAGTATGTAGACTCTAGTTCCCTGACCAGGGATCGAACCCAAGCCCCCTGCATTGGGAGCGTAGTGTCTTAGCCACTAGACCACCAGGGAAGTCCCCAGAAAGGGGTTTAATAAAGCTTAGCATGTCTGAAAAAAAAAAAAAAAAACACATCAATTTATTTAAAGCTCAGAAACAGACTCACAGACATGAAAAGCAAACTTATGGTTATCAAAGGGGATGAGGAGGGATAAGTGAGGAGTATGGGATATAGAGCATTATATATAAAATAGATAAACATTAGGGATTTACTGTATAGCACAGAGAACCATTGGGGAAGGAAATGGCCACCCGCTCCAGTGTTCTCGCCTGGAGAATCCCTTGGACAGAGGAGCTTGGAGGGCTACAGTCCATGGGGTCGCCGAGTCGGACCTGACTGAGTGACTAACACTACTGCAGGGAACCATAGTCAGTATCTTGCAACAATTTACAATAAAGGAATCTGAAGTTATACAGCTAAAACTAGCCCAACGTTGTTAACCAACTATAGTTAATTAAAAAAAAAAAAACTATAAAAAAATAAAATAAAAAAGGTAGTACATGTTCACAGGAACTTCTCGAGGCTAGAAACAAGGAACAAGGTATAAATAACTTGGTGGAACTGCTCCTACTGGAATAGCCATTGCCCACAACATCTGGGCCCCTGGGGCCCAGAACCCCTGCCTGCGGGCCTTTGGGAGGCTGTATTCATTCAATGAGCATCTACATCAAGCACCTACTGTATGCCAGGCACTGAATTTACAGAAGGAAAGTACAAAGATCACTGCTCTTGTGGAGTTTATATGTTGGTGGACGTGCCGGCTCCAGCCTCACCATCACAGGCCCCACGTGGTATCTGCATCTCTGGCTTCACATGGATGCATCTGATCAGGGAGCCTGGGTCACATGACAGGTCCCCATGGAAAAAGAACCGAAGAAAGAGAGTCTCTGGCAGGACTCCCAAGGCATATGATTCACAGAAACACAAGTGAAGGCTCAGGATGTGTAGATACCGTAAACCGTCCCTAGTTTACAGATGACAATACTGGGGCTCAGAGAGGGGAAGTCAGTCTCCCGAGGTCACACAGCCCGCAAGCAACAGAAACTTGGCTCAAAAGTACAGAGAGGGGAGCCACAGTCCCAGACACCTAGTCATGAGGGTTTGGGGCCTTTGAGCTACTCTGCCCAGTTTCCTCAAAGTCTTCAGGCCCTTTGATACCCGTGGGGGTTAATTGTGGAGCCTGACTGCCCCTGACTGACCATGTACAGTGCGTTTCTCACACAGTTATCTTCTATGCCCTCCCAACCATGGCACGATGATCCCCATTTTACAGATGGGAAATCTGAAGCACAATCTGAGTAACTTGTCTAGGTCATCCACATAGGGAGAAGCAGATGCTGGACTGGAACCCAAGCTAGTTGGCTCCAGAGTCTATGCTCCTAGCTAGGTCTCTATTCTGCCTGAGTGTTAACAGCTATCATCGTAAACTAACTATATGGAATCAAGAGTTTAGTCCTGACCCACAGTGCAGTTACGGAATTAGACACAAAGCCTGCCCTTGGGGCCCTAGTTGAACCCAAAGCCCCCCTGGCTCAGGGAGTTCTTTCCCACTCAGGCTCAAGTTTAAGCTGCCAATAATGAAACTGAATGTGGTGCAAGCAAGACAGGCTTGAAAGTGGCCAGAGAATGGAGAAGGGGAACTTCTACTCTAAAAGCCTCTTCCCTCTGAAGGGGGAGGAGTAGGGGGATTTTAAGGGTTAGGAAACAGACAGGTCATCAGGGCTCTAGGAAAGGGGTGGAGATTTCAGGGGCAGCCTTGGGCACGCGCAGTCACCCATGCTCCTTTGCACATAGCTCTAACTGAGCCTTTGTTATTTTAGTTGTTAAGTCACATCCGACTCTTTTCAACTCCACGGACTGCAGCCCACCGGGCTCCTCTGTCCATGGGATTTCCCAGGCAAGAATACTGGAGTGGGTTGCCATTTCCTTCTCCAGGGGATCTTCTGACCCAGGGATTAAACCCGAGTCTCCTGCATTGGCAGACGGATTCTTTACCACTGAGCCACCAAGGAAGCTAATTTTGCCTATCAGAGTATAAATCCCCTCTTTGGGCAGAGATCTAATGAAACAAAGGTAACTCTTGGACACCTCCAGGTCTCAGCTGCACAGGCGCACTCATGGGGTCATGTCAGAGCCTGTTTTGGGGCGGTTGACCACTGTATATCTCTTAGCGCACAGCTGCAAAGCATCGCTGGAAGATACCAAGTGCTTTGAAACCAACACAGAGGTAAATCAGAGCGAGTGTTCTTCAGCTCTCAGGGCCAGGTATGAAAACAGAGATAAACGAGGCAAGGAAAGTCGGCCTTCTTGGATCTAGCCAGTTCAGTCTGGTTTTGTCTCGGGTCTTGGCGACATCCTGTTGATAAAACACAACTAACCTGTGTGGTTTTTTTTAAAAAAAAAAAAAAACAGTTTCTGTACCTGGGACCTGGACTGCATAACACAGGTGTCAACATGACCTTTAGTGAAATGGCCAAAACTTTCAGAGGCTTTGTTCTTATGTCTGTAAAATGGGGGCAACAACATCACCACCATCATAGGATCCTTTAGATCCCCAACATTTTTGGCACCAGGGATTGGTTTCATAAAAGACAATTTTTCCATGGCGGGTGGGGTGGGGTGAGTAGTTTAGGGATGATTCAAACGCATTACTATTATTATGCACTTTATTTCTGTTTATTATTACATCAGCTCCACCTTAGATCATCAGGCATCAGATCCCAGAATTTGGGGACCCCCTGTTTAGAGGACTGCCTTGGCAAATCTATGTGAAGCTGTTACTTTTGAAACTGTGGAAATAAAGGATAACCAAAGGAGGAAAACAAAGGCTATTAATACAGAGCTTGCTGTAGCAGGGGAGTCAACCACTATCCCTTGCATTTTGGCAGAGACTCAAAGGCAGGCGGAGAGGTGGAAAAGCTTTGGAATGAAAAACAGGAAAGGCTACAGGTGTGTCCTTGTGGGAGGCTGTTGGCACAGAAAAGCAGGACATCCTAGGTGATTGCTTAGGGTACGTGTTTGGCTTTCTCTGGCTGGCCCTGAGTTAGAAAAAAGGGACAAAAATTAGGGAGGCTGTTAGTTGTTAATCAAGTCCTGGCCATTTGGCACTGATTGTTACAGAAGTTATTGTTCAGCTTCCTGCATTGTCACTAGAGATAGAAATCTGGCTTCCTGTAAGTCTGACTTTAGCTGGCTTCCTGGGCTATTTGTAAGAGAGTTGGTTTCCTAGGCAGTTCGCTGCACCTTGTGAGTCAGAATTCTGTTTTCAGAGCGGGTCTGACAGTTGTCGGTTTGCATACTGGTCTCCAAAAGCTCTTTTTCAATGTGATTCTATCTGATCAAAGATCAACATGGAGGGACTTCCCTGGTGGTGCAATGGTTAAGAATCCACCTGCCAACACAGGGGCCACGGGTTCAATCTCTGGTCCGGGAAGATCGCGCATGCCATGGGGCAGGTACGCCCGTATGCCGCGAGTACTGAACCCACGCTCTAGAGCCTGAGAACCACAGCTACTGAAGTCCATGCGCCCTAGAGCCTGTGCTCCGCAAAAGGGAAGCTACCGCAATGAAAAGCCCTCACACAGCAATGAAGCGCAGACTCCGCTCCACAGCAACAAAGACCCACTGCTGCCAAAAATCAAATTAAAAATAAAAGGATCAACAGGGATAAATCTACCCCAGGGAAGACCCAGATTCTTTGTTAGTAGAACTGAGAATAGATGGTCCCAGAGACCAGTGAAGCAAAAAGCCAAAAGAAAAGAAGTTTCAGTCCTGAAAGAAGAAATAGAATGTGAGGCTTGGTTCCAGCTACTTCTTGCTGTGGGACACACTCAGTAGTATAAAACAAAAACCATTTTATTATGTTCATGATTTCTGGGATCAAGAATACAGAGAGCTTCGTGATATCCAGCCTCAGACGAAAGGCTTCAAAAGGCTGAGCTTGGCTCAAATGCCGGAAGCTAAAAGCACCCAGAGGTGTCTTCATGCACTTGCTGGGCGTTCAGTTGGGGCTATCAACAGGATCACCATCACGTGTCCTCACCCGTGTAACTGCTTGGGCTTCCTCACAACATGGTGGCTGGGTTCTGGGTTCATGATGGGAAAGCATGGGAAGAGCAAGTGTTCTGGAAGACCACACAGAAACTCTGTGGCTTCTTCAGACCTAGCCTTGGAAGTCACACACCTTGATCTACACCGTATCTTTCTGATTACAAGTGAATCACTAAGGTTGGCCCACATTCATGGGAGGGGAGATTAGACCTTCCACTGGATAGGAGAACGGCAAAGTCATATTGAAGAAGAGTGTTCAGTTGCAATCAACTTTGGAAAATATAGTGATTCACAGGCTGGCTCTTCACAAGCTCACTGTCTGTAATAAAGGGCAGAAAAACTTCCTTGGTAGTCCAGTGGTTGAGAATCCGCCCGCAAGGCAGAGGACACCATTTGGATCCCTGGCCGGAGAAGTGTTCACATGCCTCGGAGCAACCAAGCCTGCACACCACAACTACTGAAGCCCTTGCACCGAAGAGCCCTGGATGCAGCACACAGCAAAGACCCAGCCCAGCCAAAAATAAATAAAAATTTTTAAATAAATAATATTTTTTAAAAATAATAAAATAAAAGGCAGAAAAGATAGCTAAAAATAAATAAAATTTTAAAATAATATTTTTAAAAATAATCAAATCAAAGGCAGAAAATACAAACAAGCTGTGAAAATCATGTGAATCAGGGAAGTTTTCTGCTACAGCAACAGAAACTGCTTCTGCCTGATTTAAACAGAAAAGGAAAAAATTCAAGGATCCTAGACAACTCAGAGAGTCTCCAGAATGGTAGGGAACCAGGCTTGGAACATGTTGTATGTTGAATTGCATGCTCAGTTGCTTCAGTCATGCCCAACTCTCTGCGACCCTGTGGACTATAGCCCACCAGGCTCCTCTGTCCTGTGGGGATTCTCCAGGCAAGAATCCTGAAGTGGTTGCCATGCCCTCCTCCAGGGGACCTTCCCAACCCAGAGATCAAACCCATGTCTCTTATGTCTCCTGAATTGGCAAGTGGATTCTAAACCCCAGGCTTAGCTACCAAGAAGGACTGGGATAAAACAGATGTCTAGATTGAGATTAAATGCTGGAGGTCCTCTTGCAGGGGGCCAGAGTCAGGTAAGGCTTGGTCCCAGATCTGGCATGTTGAGTTTGAGAATCCTATGAGTCCTTTATGTCCCTGACAGTCCAGAACCTCATCCTTTTCCTGGAAGCGGGGGTCATCAGCTGAGGCAAGAAAAAGCCAGTCGGTGGAGCAAGGGTGGGGCAGTGTATCAGGAGGTAGGTGTGGGATGTGCTGAGGTTGGAAGGAAATCCTAGAGAAGCAGAGATTTTGAGGTGGGGGGAGCCAAGGTATTCCATCTGGGACATGCTGACTTTTCCGTGCAGCGGAATCAACCAGACAGTTGGATGCTCAGATCTGAAATACAGGAGAAAGCTCTGAGCTGGGAAGATGAAATCACACATCGGTGTTCTATGGACTGTCACTGATACAGTGGGGAGGATGATGCGGAGACTTTCCAAAGCATCACATGGCCCTCTCTCTCTCTCTCTCTCTCTCACTCCCCAGAAAAGCCTAAGGAGCTGCCGGTTACCAACCTGCCTGTGAGTGCTGGGATTGTGGCTGCTATTGTCATTGGATCTCTTGCCACTGGGTGTATCTTCGTTGGCAGCATTGCCTATCTCCTGGTGACAAGAGGCTGGAGGGCTCAGAACCACAGGTACAGGAGACCCAGCCCTCTCTCCTTCCCATCGGTCTGCTTCCCCTCCCCTATTGGATCCCCTTGATTCTTCTTCCCCAAGTCACATCATCCAACTCATACACAATCTCATCCGTCCTGGAACCCCTGAGGTGGAGAGGATCTTCCTATCTTGTATTAGACAGAATTCTGCATTGTAAGGGACAGAGACCTTACCTTTATACTGACTTACCAAGTAATAAGAAATGTTCTTGTCCAATATAAGTGAGCTTCAGGTATGGCTGGATCCAGGGGCTCGATTCTATTAGGAAACTCCTCTGTAGACGTCTCAACTTTCCTTTTCTCTATGGTGGCTCCATTTCCAGGCAGGTTCTCCCCTTAAGGTGTGACAAGATAGCTCTCAGTGGCTCTAGGCTTATATTCCACCAGCTCAGCCACCCAAGAGGAAAAATAATACCTTTTTCCTGTTAGTTCCATCAAAAACCCTAGAGCTGCCTCTCACCGGCTTAACTAAATCATATGTCCTTACATGAAACAATCACTGTGGCCAGGTCTTAGAATGCAAACTTGAGCTACTTGTATAACCTTGGAGCCAGAGAGATAAACCTGATGAATGAAATCCATATGATGAAATGGATTGAGAGTGGGGAAGGTTCCTCAGAAGAAAACCCAATATAATTGCCAAAGAATGGGAGTGGATGGTGGGCAGGCAAAGGCAGGAAGGAGGGAGAGGCAAAGACATAGAGAGAAGGGGGAGGAGGCCTGTTTTCCCGGGAACAGCGTATTCATGAAAAATTACCTTTTCATGAGATCAGTCTCTTCAGAACTTTGTCTCCTACCTTGATTCTGAGCTGAGATGTCTCATTTCACTTCCACTCAGTAATCCCTAGAAAATGAAAGCAGTAATTTTGTCTCCTCCCTCAACTCTTCCTTATGTGTTATAGTTTCCTGACCTTCAAGATTTTGTCCTCCCTGAATATGTTCTAATTTAGGGGTGGCAAACAGCTTTCACCTCCCAGCCCAATTCTGATCAGTAAATCAACCTACACATATTTGCTGAGGGCCTGCTATGGGCCCGGCACTGTTCTAGGCACTAGACAGCTTGATGGAAAAGGAGGTGGGGGGGTCCCATCTAAGTTAGTGAGAAAAGATACTGTGATGGATTAACAATGTCTGCTACAGTCATATCAAAGGTAGTGGAGGCACATAAACCTTGCCTGCTAGACATCCTTGTCATCTCAAAGGTGATGCAAAAAGAGATGATGGGGGACTTCTCTGGTGCTCTGGTGGTGAAGAATCCACCTTGCAATGCAGGGGATGAGGGTTCAGTCCATGTTTGAGAAACTAAGATCCCACATGCTGAGGAGCAACTAAGCCTGTGTCCTGCAACTAGAGAAGCCCACATGCCACAGCTAAGACCAGATGCAGCCAAAATAAATAAGTAAATAAAAGGGAGCTGCAGTCCATGGAGTCACAAAGAGAAGGACACGACTGAGCAAACACACACACACACAAACACCATAGTTTGCCATAGCCTTCGAGACTAGAAGTCATTTACCAAATGGCACAGAACTGGTCCATGAATGGCAAAAAGTTCTCAAGATAGTGAACCTTACCTGCCTACCTTGTAAGCTCCAGAACCAAAGCTAGACACCGTATATCCTGACCCTCTGACCAGCTTCCTTCCCACAGGGCCAGTGATTCTAGGTAAGTTTGAAACATTTCCAAATCTAAAAAATTTTTAACCTTTTGATGACATTTTTAAAGTTATAATATTTTTAAAGGCGTTGAATCAGATGGGGAAAAGAATTCCTTTTTCTTCTCTTTTTGCATGATTTTGAGCGTGGCAAATGAACACCTTGATCAGGTTCTTTAATGCCTTTCTAATGCTTGCTAGCTTCTAAGAAGAGAAAATAAGAAACATATGGAGCTACGAATCTAAACCATTGTTTGATTTTTATTTTCTCACTTTCTATACTTATGTCCAGCTGTACGGAGTTTTATTTTCATTCACAATGTAACAGCTTCCAACTGGTCTCTCTGCTGCCACTCCCGCCCCCATAGTCCGTCTCCCATTCTCCCGTTTAGCAGCCGGAGAGTCTGTTAAAATTGGTCAGGGACACCCCTGGTGGTTCAGTGGTTAAGAATCAGCCTTGCTATGCAGGAGACTTGGGTTCGATCCCTGGCCTGGGAACTAAGATCCCACAGGCAACTAAGCCCGGGTGCTGCAGCTACTCAGCCAGCAAAGATCCCGCATGATGCACTGAAGATTCCCCCGGGCTGCAACTAAGACTCGACAGAGCCAAATAAATAAATAAATCAGTCAGCTCTGGTCCTGGAGTCAAGGCCAAAGTCCACACCATGGCCACAAGTCCCAGTTCAACCTGCCACCCACCTTCTCACCTCCCTGACCTCACCTCTTGCCACTCTCTCCCTCACTCTCTCCTTGCTATTCTTTTGCTGTTCTGGCTCCTGCCTCAGGACCTTTGCACAGACTGTCATCTCTACTTGGAACTCTCTTCTCTTGATTTCTGCACACCTGGTCCCCCTGTCTACTTCAAGCCTTTGCTCAGTTGTCACCTTCTCGATGATGCACCCCAAACCACCCTGCCTGAAACTGCACACACATACACACACACACACACACACACACACACCACCCTCTGCCCCCTGCAGCCTTCATTTTCCTTCATCCCACTTTTCATTCCCTGATGTTCAATGTCCCATCATTTATTCGAATCCTCTCCCTCTCTCCTCACTAGGGTATCCACTCCAGGAGGCCAGGGGTCTTTGTCAGTCTTGTTCCCAGCTGTGTCCCCAGTGACTTCAACAGTGCCCAGCCCGTGGTCAGTGTTTTTATAAATATTTGTTTAGTGAATCAATGAATTGGTGGTAGGGAAGTCATGTACTTTTTAAACAAGGGTATTCAAAAGAGCCGATTTAAAGAGGAATGAATATTAAGGAAATCATGAAACACGATTCAGGAGCTGAATCGTTCAGGTGGTCTGTGTAATTGACGAGGTTAAGGATGCCCTGTGTAAGGTGGCAGCAGGGGAAACCTGAGGAAGGACTGTGTGACTGGGGATTATGGGTGAAGAAGCTGGGATGGGGCAGGACTTGTCCTGGGTCATTTTGAAGCAGGGACCCTCTCTCTCTCTAGGGCCTGATGGGTTTTCCGGCTTCTCTGAGTCTCTCTCCAGCCACCTGAGCATCTTACAATTCTAATATCCTTTCCTCCATGTGCCCCCAGGATAACAACCACAGAGAAACCAGAGCTGGGCCCCAGTCATCGTGCCGGTAAGCCAGAGGCCCCCATCTCGCAACCCGGCTCTCCTCAAGGGCTCCCCCCTCCTCTGCCTCCCAGTCGAAAACCCCCTTGTGGTCCCCAGTTTGGGGCCTCCCAATCACTTCCCCCACCCAGACCTTGCTAGGACTCCCCAGATTCAGCCCACAGATTCTGAGCACATTAGCGCTCACCCCAAACCTGTTTCTCCTCCTTTTCTCAATGTCTACTACTCCCATCCTCTGTCACCACCTCACTGGTGGCTCCTGTCCTCCAATGGGTCACAATCCCACCCAAGCTCCATCTTCTGGATCTCCCAACCCAGTTCCTCACTGTCGTCCCAGCTCCCACACTCACCTCCACCCCATTTCTGAGCAGAGTCCTTCTAAATCTCTGACCCTGTCTCTCCTCTGCTCAAAAACCCTCTATGGCTCCCTAGTACCCTTACAACAAAGTTCAGACTCCTTAACATGACTCTCAAGGCCCCTCGTAAACTGGTCCCCTCTGTCTTTCTTGGCTTCATCTCTCACAAGTAACATTTCCATCCCCAAAACAATACAAAGAAATATATATATATATTGGGGTTGCCAAAAAGTTCATTCAGATTTTTCCATAAGATCTTATGGAAAAACCGGAACAAATTTTTTGACCTACCCAATATAATCCAGACAGATGAAACATAGTTCCACAAACACCAGCGTTCTCACCGCCAGGCCTCTGCACACCTGCTCTCTTGCCTTTGCATGGCTCTCACTTCTCTTTCTGTTCTCAGAGGTCCCCTCCTCCAGGAAGCTCTCCCTGACCCCCTTCCAGGAGCCCTATGGGCTCCCCCACTCCAGCTCTGCACACTCTGGGTTGTCCCTGACTGGGGACAGGCTTGTCTCCCCCACTGAACCATGCGCCCCAGGAAGGCAGGGCAAGGTCAGTGCTGCCTCAGTCACTACTGTGTCCCCAGCACAGGGCTGGGCAAGAAGAAGGCTAACACAAATGTTAGTTGCAGCAGCTGGAACGGACCTGTCCTCTGCTTCAGGTGATGACAACATCTATGAAGCAATGCCATCTCCAGTCCTCCTGGTGTCCCCTCTCGGTGACACGGGGCCCATGAACACCGTCACGGTGAGTCCCCACCCCTCTCCCCTAAAGCCTACTTTTGACCTGTTGCCTCCCCTCCGAGTGTGCTGGGGTGTCCTAGGGTGCCTTGTCACACAGTTTGGGAACTCCTGTTCCCTGTCTAGGCCACTCCCTATTTTAAAAATATAAGCAAAAGAGCCTGAAAGGAAACAGCACAACACAAAGACAATTTGTCTCTGGGCGTGGAGGCTGGTGGGTGGGCTTTATCTGCCTCTTATAAGTGTCTGGATTTTCTACACTGAGCAGATATTCCCTGTACAGTCAGGTGGAAAGGGTTGATTAAAGTAAGAAATAAGAAGAGAGACTGGGAATTCCCTGGCGGTCCTGTGGTTAAGACTGCACTTTCACCGCCAAGGGTGCAGGTTCAATCCTTGATCAGGAAACTAAGATCTCACAAGCCTCATGGTGCAATCAGAAAAAGAAAAAGAAATAAGAAGAAGGTGGAGGAGAAGAAGGAAAGGGGACTTAAACAGTTAAGACTGAAAGCTTAGAACCATATGTGTTTTCGGGGAGGCTGAGCATTACCTGGGTGATTGTCAGGCCATTGGTTGCACCTCCCATGCACCCATTCCTCAGAGGAGAACTCAGGACACTGAGTACAAGGGAGGTTAATTCCCTTCACTTAGAGGCCTCAGAGTCAGGGAGGGGAGATGGAGACCCGGATTCCAGGTGTGTCTGGACACGAGGGCAAAGGTGGGGGGTGTTAGGGTGCCGGGGGCCTGGCTCACCTGTGTTCTTCCCTTGCAGCCGCCAGACCTGCCTCTGCCCCCGCCCCCACCGCCCCCAGCGCCGGAGCCTGAGAACCACCCCTACCAGGTGTGGAGCTGGGGGAGGGGAGGGGGGGGGTCAGGACCACCAGGCTCGGTGGGAGGGGCTTCCTTTCCGACCCCGCCCCCGATTCCCGCGCTCCCGGGAAGGAAGTGCGTCGCAGCCTCGCTGAGACTTCCCGGGCAAGTCATTTCCCGTCTCGGGGGGGGGGGGGCGAGGGGCGGGTTACAGTTTCCTCCTTCGTCGAATGAGTTCCAATGCAGTGAACTTACACAGGAAGAAATGAAGTCCAGAGAGGGGAAGGGCCTTGCCCTGGCTCACACAGCGAGTCAGGGCCCCACTGCAGGTGCCCCGCCGTTCCTGGGCCTGGGTCTCAGCCGGTCGCCCGCTGTCTGCCCCTGAGCTTCTGCCTCCGTCTGTGTCCCTGTGTGTCCTGTCTTACGTTTCTCTGTACGTGTCTCTCTACCCCTGGGGGGTCTCCCCACCCCGCCCCCCAGCTCCTTGTGACCTTGTGTCTCTCCCTAACTTTTTTCTGTTCTCTGCACAGAACTTTGTTTCTGTCTCTCTCACTGTCTCCTTGTCCCTCCTTTTTTGTGTCTCTGTCTCCCCCTGGCTCTCACCCCCAACCACAACAACCCCTCCATCTCTTTCCCTCCCCTTCCCCCCAGGATCTGCTGAACCCCGACCCTGCCCCCTACTGCCAACTGGTGCCCGCACCCTGAAGGGGTCCCAGGCGAGGCCAGCCAGGGAGAGGAGACGCCTCAGACTTCCCCGGGGGCCTTGAACCCGCAGAAAAGCCTCCGCAGAGACGCAGCTGCACGGCCGGGACCCCGGGGCTGTGAGGTCGACAAGATGGACTCAGCCAGTGGCTTAGGCAGCATCCAGCAGGATGGTGATGGGCCTAGCTCCCCACTCCCCAGCTGAGTGAACAACCTGCCCTGAGGTCTGGCTCTCCAGCAACCTGACCTGGGCCCATTCCTGGGAAAAGCAGGCTCTTGCTACCCCCGCTCCACTCCAGAGCCCTCCATCTGGATATTTGGAGGTGAAGAGGGTGGTCTCAGGCCTGCTTCCAGCCAGACCTCACAAGCGCCTGCTTGGCCGGGCCCCCTCATCTCAACCCACAGCGCCCCACCCAGCTCTGTTGACCGCCCCGGGAGCCCCTTCCCCTGGGCTCCCCACCACACGTGCCCCAGGGCACAGGGCACATGACCACATGACCACAAGCTCTGGCCTCATGAACCTGTGGCCCCAGAGGACATTCCAGGCCAGTTTCCACGGCCACTGGGGCCCCTTCCCTGTCCAGGTAGATCCAGCCCCTCTTAAAATTCAGTCTCTCAGAACCTGTGGCCAACTTCTGCCCGTTTTCCCCCACACCCCCAGTTTGGGGCAGCCACTTTCTCCTCTACCCCGACTCAACCCTGTCCTCAATGTGGGTTCCATCTCTCGCCCTCTAATTTATTCATTCATTCAGCAATAAATAAACTGTGTGCCCTGCACGGTTCAAAACAAACATTCCTGCTCTCCTGGAGGGTCACTTTGGCAACAGAGAGTCAAGAAACAAATAACATATGTGGTGTGTTGGCGGGAGGCATAAAGAGAGAAGGAGAGTGGAAGTGTTGGGGGACTGTGTGTGTGTGTGTGTGTGTTTGCACACGCGTGCACACACACGTGCTCAGTCACTCAGTCGTGTCCGACTCTTTTGCAGCCCCATGGACTGTAGACCGCCAGGATCATCTGTCTGGGATTTTCCAGGCAAGAATACTGGACTGGGTTGCCATTTCCTCTTCCAGGGGATCTTCCCAACCCAGGGATTCTTTACCACTGAGCCACCCGTGGTGTGTTGGGGTGGGAGGGATAGAGAAGAGTGAGAGTGTTTGGGGATTGAGGTTTTAAATGAAGAGGGCAGAGGAGGCTTTAGCCGAGAAGGTAACAGTGAACAAAGACCTAAAGGAGGAGAGGGAGGGAGCCATGGGGGGATCTAGAAGGAAAGCACTCCAGGCAGGGGGAATAGCAAATGCTAAGGCCCTGAGGTAGAAATCTGCCTGGTGTGTTTGAGGAGCAGCAAGGAGGCCAGCGTGGCAGAAGCAGAGTAAAGAACGGGGAAAAGGTGGCAGGTGAGGTCAGGGAGATGAGCAGGGGCAGACCACGTAGGACATGTAAGCCCCTGTGAAGACTGGCCTTTGCTCTGGGAGCCGAAAAATAAAGACGGTATGGTAGATGCAAGAAAGACCCTTGCATTACTTAGGGATTCTGTTACACCCAGCTCCCTGTAAATCCTGATTGAAACAACCCCCACATCCAGAATGGCAGTACTTTTAAGAGTAAGTTCTCTGAGGCTGACTGCATGCCTTCTAGCTCACTTGGTACCAGCTTTGTTCTACAATAAATTGTGTTCCCCAAAATTCATGTTGAAGCCCTAATCCCCCATGTGACTCTATTTGGAGTAGGACCTTTAAAGAGATAATTAAGACTCTTGAGAGTCCCTTGGACTGCAAGGAGATCCAACCAGTCAATCTTCAAGGAAATCAGACCTGAATATTCATTGGAAGGACTAATGCTGAAGCTGAAGCTCCAATACTTTGGCCACCTCATGCGAAGAGTTGACTCATTGGAAAAGACCCTGATGCTGGGAAGGATTGGGGGCAGGAGGAGAAGGGGACGACAGAGGATGAGATGGCTGGATGGCATCACCGACTCGATGGACAAGAGTTTGGGTAAACTCCGGGAGTTGGTGATGGACAGGGAGGCCTGGCGTGCTGCGATTCATGGGGTCGCAAAGAGTTGGACACGACTGAACGACTGAACTGAACTGAACTGAACCAGGTCTTAGTTGCAGCACGTGGGGGTTCTGATCTTCATTGTGGCATGCAGGATCTTTAGTTGCAGCATGTGGGCTTGAGTTCCCCGACCAGGGCTCAAACCCAGTCCCCCTGCATTGAGAGTGCAGAGTCTTAGCCACTGAGCCACAAAGGAAGCCCATACCCAGAATACGTGCATCTGTGCATGCTAAGTCAGCTCAGTTGTGTCCAGCTTTTTGCATCCCTTGGACTGTAGCCTGCCAGGCTCCTCTGTCCATGGGATTCTCCAGGCAAGAATACTGGAGTGGGTTGCCATGCCCTCCTCCAAGGGATCTTCCCAACCCAGGAATCAAACCCATGTCTCCTGTGGCTCCTGCATTGGCAGGCGTATTCTCTTACCGCTGAGCCTCCAGGGAAGCCCTCATACCCAGAATATGGAGAATCAAAATATATGTGAACAGCCCAGTCAATACACCTTCAGGATTCATGTCAGAGCCCACGCTCTCACCCACTATGCTTCCTGGAGAGAAATTCTCAGGCAAGTCTGCCCTCCCCCATCTATTCATTCAGCGACTCATCCGTTCATTCAGCGAGTGCTAGACAGGGTGGAGGGGGTGGCTGGGGAAGAAGTGCACAGAGCTAAAAGATATTTAGAATGAAATATTGATATTCTATAATTTTATCCTGGATTAGATGTGGTGGATGAAGGAGAAGGGTGTTGTCAACAATGTGTTCGTTCATCTATTCAACAAACATTAATCGATCACCTGCTGTGCGCGGCCGTTCTAGGCTCAGAGGAGACACCTGTGAACAACACATACGGAGATCCCTGCCCTCAGAGAGCTGACAGCCAGCAGCACTGAAGGTAGTGTCTGAGGGGAATGAGGGAGAGGGGCTATGAGGGAGAAGAAAACAGGCACCAAGGAAGCCAGGGTGCCAGAGTGCCCGGGTGCCTGGTTTGCCACTGCAGGGTAGGGGACTGGTGCCATTCAAGCTGCAAGAGGGCAAGGTTTGCAAGAAATGAAGGCATACATCCCCACAGAAACTTGTTCACAAGGGTTCATAGTAGTGTTATTCATAACAGCTTAAAATTAAAACCACCCAACTGGCTGTAGGCAGATGAATGGATAAGCAAAATGTGATCTACCTGTAGAGGAATGAAATAGGAGTTTCCCTGGTGGCTCAGTGGTAAAGAATCTGTCTGCCAATGCAGGAGACTCAGGTTCGATCCCTGGTCCGGGAAAATCCCACATACCAAGGGGTAACTAAGCCCGAACGCCACAACTACTGAAGCCCATGCTCTGCAACGAGAGAAGCCACCGCAATGAGAAGGCTGAGCACTGCAACTAGAGAGTAGCCCCTACTCGCTGCAACTAGAGACAAGCCCATGCAGCAACAAGAAAGACCCAGCAAAACCATAAATTAGTAAATACATGGAATGAAATACTGATCCACACTACAATGTGGAGGAAACTTGAGAACACCATGCTAAGTGAAAGAAGCCAGACACCAAAGACCACCCGGTGTATGACTGCACTGGAATGAAATATCCAGAACAGGCAAATCCAGAGAGGCAGAAAAGAGATTAATGTCTGTTTGGCAGGGGACTGGGAGGGAGAGAGAATGGGGAATGACTGCTAATGGAGACAGGGTTTCTTTTGGGAATGATGGAAATGTTCTAAGGTTGATTGTGGTGATGGTTGTACAACTCTGCTGCTGCTGCTGCTAAGTCGCTTCAGTCGTGTCCGACTCTGTGCGACCCATAGACGGCAGCCCATCAGGCTCCGCCGTCCCTGGGATTCTCCAGGCAAGAACACTGGAGTGGGTTGCCATTTCCTTCTCCAATGCATGAAAGTGAAAAGTGAAAGTGAAGTTGCTTAGTCATGTCCGACTCTTAGCGACCCCATGGACTGCAGCCTACCAGGCTCCTCCGTCCATGGGATTTTCCAGGCAAGAGTACTGGAGCCGGGTGCCATTGCCTCTACAACACTAGGAACACACTAAAAACTTAGCACGTGCGTTACATCTCAATAGCACTGTTTTTTGTTTTTGTTTTTTTTTAATAAATTTATTTATTTTAGTTGGGGGCTAATTACTTTACAATATTGTAGTAGTTTTTGCCATACATTGACATGAATCAGCCCTGGGTTTACATGTGTTCCCCTTCCTGGACCCCCCTCCCACCTCCCTCCCCATCCCATCCCTCTGGGTCATCCCATTGCCCCAGTCCTGAGCATTTGTCTCATGCATCGAACATGGAATGGTGTTCTGTTTCACATGTGATAATATACATGTTTCAATGCTATTCTCCCAGAACGTCCCACCCTCACCTTCTCCCTCAGAGTCCATAAGACTGTTCTATGCATCTGTGTCTCTTATTCTGTCTCGCATATAGGATTATCGTTACCATCTTTCAAATTCCATATATATGCACTAGTATACTGTATTGGTGTTTTTCTTTCTGGCTTACTTCACTCTGTATAATGGGCTCCAGTTTCATCCATCTCAACAGAACCGATTCAAATGTATATTTTTTAATGGCTGAGTAATATTCCATTGTGTATATGTACCACAGCTTCCTTATCCATTCGTCTGCTGATGGACATCTAGGTTGCTTCCATGTCCTGGCTATTGTAAACAGTGCTGCGATGAACATTGGGGTACATGTGTCTCTTTCACTTCTGGTTTCCTCGGTGTGTATGCCCAGCAGTGGGATTGCTGGGTCATATGGCAATTCTATTCCCAGTTTTTTAAGGAATCTCCACACTGTTCTCCATAGTGTCTGTACTAGTTTACATTCCCACCAGCAGTGTAAGAGGGTTCCCTTTTCTCCACACCCTCTCCAGCATTCATTGCTTATAGAATTTTGGATAGCAGCCATTCTGACTGCTGTGAAATGGTACCTCATTGTGGTTTTGATTTGCATTTCTCTAATAATGAGTGATGTTGAGCATCTTTTCATGTTTGTTAGCCATCTGTATGTCTTCTTTGGAGAAATGTCTGTTTAGTTCTTTGGCCCATTTTTTGATTGGGTCGTTTATTTTTCTGGAATTCAGCTGCAAGAGTTGCTTGTATATTTTTGAGATTGTTTGTCTCTTGCTTCATTTGCTATTATTTTCTCCCATTCTGAAGGCTGTCTTTTCACCTTGCTTATAGTTTCCTTTGTTGTGCAAAAGCTTTTAATTTTAATTAGGTCCCATTTGTTTATTTTTGCTTTTATTTCCGGTATTCTGGGAGGTGGGTCATGGAGGATCCTGCTATGATTTATGTTGGAGAGTGTTTTGCCTATGTTTTCCTCTAGGAGTTTTATAGTTTCTGGTCTTACGTTTAGATCTTTAATCCATTTTGAGTTTATTTTTGTGTATGGTGTTAATAACACTGTTTTGTAAAAAAGAAAGAAAGAAAAGGGGAGGGTTTGGGAGGCCAGTCTTGAGTTTAGTTCAGTGTGTCAGCAGGGGAAGGCAGTTGGAGATCCAGGTCGGTGGTGTTAGACTGGGGACAGTGAATGGCGTGCTCCCTGCAGCACGGCTGCCCAGGTAATACCCTCTTTGTCACTGGTTGAGTTTGGGCTTTCTGGACCCGTTCTGGTTGCTAAGACTTGCAGGCAGGACGCGAGTCAAAGCGGAGCCAACAGGGGGCAGCATAGGGCCGCGCAGACCCATCGGCCAGTGCCGGGCTGCGCGGTGCCGCGTATCCACCTGCCTCCAGCCTCGGCCCCTTTCTTTGGCCCTCTGGGCACCCATGGAGTCCACACGGCTGCCCAGACCCCGAAACATGGGCGCCTCCCTCCCTTGGTCTCACTGAGGCGGGCCGCGGACCCTGCCCCCTAGTGTCCTGAGCTGGGCCTTCCCTCCTCTCTATAGTCACCGCAGCTTTCAACTACCTGCGAGGCCTGCCTGCTGGTGGGACCCTCAGCCTTACCTCTCAGACTTCTAGCTCTCGCCCCAACCTTTGGTCTGTGATCTGAGGGACTGAACTTCTTCAAGAACCTTGAAGAAGGTTTCTCTTCCCTCTTCCTGGAGTATGCCTGTAGCCACATCACCCCCACTGTACCTGCCTTACATATTTATTCATCCTCCAATCTTGGCTCAGATGCCTCTTCCTCCAGGAAGTCCTCCCGGACTCCCAATCTGGGTCAGATCTCCCATTCTGAGTTCCTATCCACCCCAGCCCTGCCCATGCTAGGTCATCATCACTGTCTGGAGATGGGTTTATCTCTCTGCTGGACTGTGGGTTCCCCAGAGAACACAGTCAGGGTCACCCGATGAGTCCCAGCACGACCCAGCATGGGGCACAGGGTAAGGGTTCCAGGAATGCGTGTGGAATAAGTGAACCTGTGTGAATTCTCGTTATCTGTATCTTCTTTTCCTGTGTCCAGCATCTCCATTCAGTTACTATACATCAAACTCTGTTGAGTGAACTCAACTGAGCACCAGAGACAGGAAGATAAACTGGACTAACCCCCACTCTCAGGGAGCTCAAAGTCTAGTGAGGGAGGAAATGTGGAAGCCAATATAATAATAATAATAAATGTTTCTTGAGCATTTACCAAACACCATGCAATAAGTGCTTTACTTATTTATTTTATCCTCAAAACAGCTTCATGAGGCAAGTACTATGATTCCAACGATTTTACAGATGCAGAAACGGAGGCTAAGAAAGGTCAAGTAAGGGACTTCCCTGGCAGCCTAGTGCTTAGGACTCCGAGCTTCCACTGCAGGGGGCATGGGTTCAATCCCTGGTTGGGGAACCTTTAATATTCCACATGACCCACTGTGCAGCCAAAAAAAAAAAAGGCCAGGTCACACAGGCTGTAAAGGGACAAACTGGGAATGGAACCAAAGACTCCAACTCCAAGCTTTATCCTCTGCACGGTTCCAGTCTGAAAGGACGAGAGACCAGGATGTAACCCACACCCACTCAAATGCTGGGATCTGTGTGTCCAAGCAGAGGGCAATGCTTAATCCGAAGGAGATATCGCTGATGGTGGGATTTCGGGCACTGGCCCAGTTTTCGGCCCTGTTAGGAAGAGACCAATGTCCTTGGCTGGGACTGGGAGCCTCTAGGCTCCCTGGCTCACTCAGACCCATCTCTGTCCGCTAGGGGTCACTGCCCACCACCACCTACTTCCCATGAGTCCACGGACACCTCTAGACTCTCAGGCCCGTGGCTCCTTGTTTTACAAACGAGGAAGTGGCTGCGTGGGGAAGGAAGTGCGCTGGGCCATGACCAAGAATGATAATGATTCATGGGGAAAACCCTTTTCTCCCAAATTCAACCCCTTTGTGCGCAAAAGGGCATTGCACTCTGAAAGAGTCGGCCAGGGTCAGATGGTGTGAGTAGCCTGGCCTCAGAGGTGTGGATGCCCCTTCACCACCCTCCACACCTTTGATGAGGGTGCAGGTTTGTTCCTCTACTCGGGAGAGGGGGCTGAGTCGAGCCCCGAGGTATTTTTATCTGCTGAATGCACTGGGGTTCCATAGACGATTTCGTTTGAGGAAAGCATTCCACTGAATGGAAGCAAACACACCTGAAGTGAAGCAAACACTTCAAAATATTGAACCATTTTTGGATCTTGGCACACGGAAACCCTTGAGGGGTGATGAAAGGGTTCTAAAACTGTATTTGGGGAATGGCCGAATATTATGAATATTATGGGATGGAAAGTATACCCCTCAATGAAGCTGGCAAAGAGATTATGACATTCAGGAGGTGACTGGAAATTTGGACACTGATTGGGTATATGAAGATACTAAGGAATTGTTCACTGTTGGTTTTGTTTTCACTTTTTAGGTGAAACAGTGACATTTCAAGTATGTTTTTTTTAACGAGTCCTTACCTTTTTAATGAGTCCTTACCTTTTGAAAAGACCCTGATGCTGGGAAAGATTGAAGACAGGAGGAGAAGGGGACGACAGAGGATGAGATGGTTGGATGGCATCACCGACTCAATGGGCATGAGTTTGAATAAACTCCAGGAGTTGGTGACGGACAGGGAGGCCTGGCGTGCTGCAGTCCATGGGGTCGCAAAGAGTCGGACTTGACTGAGAGACTGAACTGAACTGAACCGAACCTTTTAGAGATACAGAGTGAAGTATGAATAAAAACAACACCATGGCTGGAATTTGCTTTCAGAATCCAGTGGGAGAAGAGCATGGGTTGGAAACAGGAAACAAGATTGGCCTGAGCTCGGGGGGAGGGCGTTATTCTGCCCTCTGCTTTGGATGAGCATGTAAAATCTGAAGTTTTCCAAAGCTTTTAAATTGCTTTTAACCATAACTCAAAATCCAAGTCCAGCCCCTTCCCATATTCTTGATGGGGAAAAATGAGGCCCAGAGAGTAAGGACAGTTAGCCAGGTCATCCCTCCCAGGCCCTTTCTGCCCTTTTGGGGTCCTCAGAGAACCCCGGCACTCTCTCTGCTCCCTTCCACCTCCCTAATTCTGCCCTTCACTTCCAGGCCTCGACCACCTTCCAGAAAAACCCAGCCCCTCACACGTGCCAACCTGGCCCCCTGTGGCCCCTCACCCTACACTTAAACCCTTCCCTTCTGTTCCTGGAGAAGGGGATGGCAACCCGCTCCAGTATTCTTGCCTGGAGAATCCCATGGACAGAGGAGAGCCTGGTGGGCTACAGGCCATGGGGTTGCAAAGAGTCAGACACAACTGAGCGACTTTCACTCACTCTGTTCCTCATTGGCGCTTATCCCAAGTTCAACTTTACCATCACGTGACTCATCTATAATGCGCTATCTTCTGTCCAAAGGGCCCTGTTCTGGGTCCCCTGCTCCTTTTTCTATTTTTTTCTTGGCTGTGCCACACAGCATGTGGGATGTTAGTTAGGGATCTTGGTTCTCCAACCCGGTATTGAGCTTGTGCCCCCTGCAGTGGAAGTGCAGAGTCTTAACCACTGGCCCACCAGGGAAGTACCCCCCTCTTCTATAACCAGCTCCTCCCACTGTCCTGTCTCACTCAGTTCCAGCCACACCCGGTCTCCTTGCCTTCTTCACACTCATCCTGGCCCTTGCTGCCTCAGGGCCTTTGCACTTGCCCATTGTTATTTAGCCACTAAGTCATAGCCAACTCTTTTGCAACCCCGTGGACTGTAGCCTGCCAGGCTCCTCTGTCCATGAGATTTCCCCCAGGCAAGAATGCTGGACTGGGTTGCCATTTTCTTCTCCAGGGGATCTTCCCAACCCAGGGATCCAACCCGTGTCTCTTGAGTCTCCAGTATTGGCAGGGGGATTCTTTACTACTGAGCCACCTGGAAGCCCAAGACTTCCGCCAAAAACACAGCTCCCCTAGATAGTCACAGTCTTCCTTGGTCTCCTCCTTCAGGTCTCAGCTCAAACATCACCTCCTAGAAAGTCTCCCTGACCTCCCTACCAAAAGAGCAACCCCTGCCACTCCTGATCCTCTGGCCCTATCTTATGTTTTTATAACACTTATCTCCACCTGACATGATATTCTCTATCAGTCTTTCCATTATGACCCGTCTCCCTCCAATAGGATTTAGCCCCACAAGGAGAGGGATGTTGCCTGTCTCCCCAACCAGCCTAGCAGGTAGTCCGTGTTTGATAAATATTTGTTCAATGATTGAATGACCTGGAAAAACCCAGGTGAATAAGGTGAGACTGGGGTGGGGGCAGGGAGCGAGACAGGTATCCAGGCGACGGGAACAGCCAAGGCGAAGGTCTGAGGCTGGCCCCTCCAGTCCACTGTCCACCCCCCACCGGGCACAGTAGCCTGGTTCTTCCAAGGGTGAGGAATTAAGGGGACGTGGAGTTCTTTCTCCCCAACAACAGCTTCCCCAAGACCAAGCCCAGACCTTGCCAAGCTGGCACAGGAAGCCACACCCTGAAGTCAGATCCATGAGTAAATATTACAGCACCCTCGGCCTCGCCCTGGAGAGATAAGGGGAACAGGAAAAAGGGGTCCAGAAACCTGCTTCAGCCTCACTAAGTGAGTAGCTCTCAGAGCGAGGGCTCTGACCAGAAGGACAGGGCAAATGTCCTGGCACAAGAGCCCCAGCCACGGGTTCCATCTTAGAAATGTTGTCAATCATGGGTGGAGTCTCAGAGAGGAGACAGAGTGGAGGAGGCCCCAGGTCACCTCCAGCTCCCTGGGGCACTAGTGACGTGGCTGGTGAGATAAGAGGGCAGGGGTCAGGGGACAGAGTTGACAAAATAAGATCAGAAAAGTTTGTCCCCAGCTGCAGAGAAGATTAAGACTTGCCCACTTCAATTTCCCAAAGCTAAGGTCTGAGCCTCAGTTTCTTTGTCTGCAAAATGGGTTTTCAGGGAGGAAGGGTGATGCTGGCTGAGACAATAGGTAAAGTCAATGCAACAGTTAGAACTGGACATGGAACAACAGACTGGTTCCAAATAGGAAAAGGAGTACGTCAAGGCTGTATATTGTCACCCTGCTTATTTAATTTATATGCAGAGTACATCATGAGAAACACTGGGCTGGAAGAAGCACATGCTGGGATCAAGATTGCCGGGAGAAATATCAATAACCTCAGGTATGCAGATGACACCACCCTCATGGCAGAAAATGAAGAGGAACTAAAGAGCCTCTTGATGAAAGTGAAAGAGGAGAGTGAAAAAGTTGGCTTAAAGCTCAACATTCAGAAAACTAAGATCATGGCATCTGGTCCCATCACTTCATGGGAAATAGATGGGAAAACAGTGGAAACAGTGTCAGACTTTATTTTTTGGGGCTCCAAAATCACTGCAGATGGTGATTGCAGCCATGAAATTAAAAGATGCTTGCTCCTTGGAAGGAAAGTTATGACCAACCTAGATAGCATATTAAAAGCAGAGACATTACTTTGTCCACAAAGGTCCGTTTAGTCAAGGCTATGGTTTTTCCAGTAGTCATGTATGGATGTGAGAGTTGGACTGTGAAGAAAGCTGAGCACCGAAGAATTGATGCTTTTGAACTGTGGTGTTGGAGAAGACTCTTGAGAGTCCGTTGGACTGCAAGGAGATCCAACCAGTCCATTCTAAAGGAGATCAGTCCTGGGTGTTCATTGGAAAGACTGATGTTGAAGCTGAAACTCCAATACTTTGGCCACCTCATGCGAAGAGTTGACTCATTGGTAAAGACCCTGATGCTGGGAAGGATTGGGGGCAGGAGGAGAAGGGGACGACAGAGGATGAGATGGCTGGATGGCATCACCGACTCGATGGACACGAGTTTGAATTGGTGATAGACAGGGAGGCCTGGCGTGGTGCAATTCATGGGGTTGCAAAGAGTCGGACACGACTGAGCGACTGAACTGAACTGAATAATGTCAAAATAATGTATAAATTGTTAGTAAAATATATCAGTGACCCAACCTCTTCTCTCCTCCCTGGTCCAGCCAGGCACACACTTTAAAATGTTCAAATATCACATGGAGAATAACAAAAAGAAACAGGTGAACCAAATTTATGTCACCCATTGTAGGCAAAATGTTATCATTTCAACATGCTGCTACGTCTCTTCAGTCGTGTTCAACTCTGTGTGACCCCACAGACTGTAGCCACCAGGCTCCTCTGTTCACGGGATTCTTCAGGCAAGAACACTGGAGTGGGTTGCCATACCCTCCTCCAGGGGATCTTCCTGACCCAGGGATCAAACCCATGTCTCTTATGTCTCCTGCATTGGCAGGTGCGTTCTTTATCACTAGCGCCCATCATTTAAACATGGACTCAACATAAAAAGTGATCAATAGGTTTTGCATTCTTTGTGTATGTGTCTGCAATAAATCTCCAATATTTTGGGGGCTTTTTTTTCCTTTTCACTTTCAGGTGTTTTGTTTTTTTTTCAGTTTTATTAGGAAAAAACTTCTATAGGGAGTTCCCTCATGGTCTCCATGCTCTCACTGCAGAGGGCTCGGGTTCAAACCCTGGTCAGGAAACTAAGATCCCTTAAGCCACGCAGCATGGCCAAAAAGGAAAAGGAAAGAAAAAGTTGAATATATCACTGTTTAAAGTGCACGGCAAGATGGTTTGATTTACATATTTTGTGAAATGATTGTCACAACAGGTTTAGTTAAACCTATCACCTATAAATACAATAAAAAAAGAGAAAAATAATTTTAAATTTATAGATGTTATAAGACATGAAGATTTAATACCTCCACCTCTCCTTCCTCATCCTCTCTTCAAAATTTTATCACACATGCATGCTCAGTCGTGTTTGATTCTTTGCAACCCCATGAACTGTAGCCTGCCAGGCTCTTCTGTCCATGGGGTTTTCCAAGCAAGAATTACTGGAGCTGGTTGCTGTTTCCTTCCCCAGGGGATCTTCTCAACCTGGGAATGGAACCCATGTCTCCTGCATTGCAGGCAGATTCTTTACCACTGTGCCACCTAAGAAGCCCATGCTTTTAATTATATCAATAATTAGTGTTTGCACCATTATAATGACAATGTAAATATTGTTCACTGCAGGACCTATTAGGATACTGCGATTATGTGTCTTCCGTTTTAGTTGATGTGTAATTGACCTACAGCACTGTTAGTTTCAGGTGCACAACATAATGATTCAATACTTCTGTACATTACAAAATGATCACCTCTTCGGTGTGTACTTTTCACTCACAGCTCATCTAATCGCTGTGACTACCACACTGGATGAGATGGTTGGATAGCATCCCCGACTCAATGGACATGAGTTTCAGCAAACTCTGGGAGATGGTGAAGAATAGGTAAGCCTACTGTGCTGCAGTTCATGGGGTCACAAAGAGTCAGACACAACTGAGTGACCGAACAACAACCAGCACCCTGGACAGCATGTCTAGACTTCTGCAGTCACCTCACTGCCTCCCAGCATCTGCTGTCACCTCCCACAGTCTGTGCCCCACACGCGGCCAGAAGATCCCATCGACACCTAGATCAGCTCCCATGCCTTCTCTGCTCACATCTCTCCCAGGGCTCCTATCTCAGAGTGAAAGCCAAAGTCCTCCTGTAGCCCACAAGGCCCTGCAGGATCTGCCCGTGTCCCCTCTCTGCCCCCTCTGCTCACTGTGCTCCAGCCACACCAGCCTCCCACTCACCAAAACACTGCTGGCTCAGGGCCTTTGCACTTGCTGTTCTGTCTGCCTGGAATGCTTTTCCCCCAGAATCCCCCAGATTCAATTTTCCCTCATTGAGTCTCTACTCTGATGTCATATCCTAAAATGTCTTCTCTTGACCCTACATAAACCAGTGCCCCAGACACCTCCATCCCCTCTCCTGCTTTCTTCTTCTCCATCCCATTATCTCCACCTGATATATTATACCTATTTATTTGTCAGCTGACTATCGCCCCAAACAAAAGGTCAGCTCTATAGGGCAGAGATTTTTCCAGTCTTGTTCGTAGCTGTAACCCAGAACCTAGCACAGTGCCCAGCACCTAGTAGATGCTCAATAAATGTTTGTTGAAAGGTGAATGAATGATCGCCCCTGAGTAGCCCACTCTGGAATAGGCACAGCACTGAGCCCTCCACACACCTGCTCTCCCTTACCCCCAGAGAAACCCCAGAGAGGTCAGTGTCATGACCACCTACCACCCGCTTGCCAGACAGGCAAAGGCCCCTGCCCAGGATGGCCAGGTTTACTTTCTTCCCAGCTCTGGGCCTGGCACATAGTAGGTGCTCAAGAAACCACAGCACTTAATTGGACCAAAAATCCAGGCTCGTGTCTGGGAGCACCAGGGGGAGGAGCTGGGGAGATGGAGCCGGGAGTGAATCAGGAAGTGCAAGGACCACAGAGAGAGGAGGGTCTGTGTGTTGCTGAGGGTGGTAGGGAGCCATGGTGGAGTCTGGACAAAAGCCAGGATCTGTCCTCAAGACTCTTGGAGCTGAAGCCTCTTCTCGCTACTCAGCCAGATGACAAATCCCCAGAAACCCAGACCTCCCTGGAGACTCTTCTGTCTGTGTCATCCGTCCCTGGCGTCCAGTTTCACAAACACTCTCTCAGCCTCTGGTCCATCATCCAATCCTGTGCTGGGCAGTGCTGGGGACATGGTGATGCCCACAGCACAGCAGCCCCAGTCCTGCCCTCCCACGACTCAGTCACTTTGAAGAAACAGACCTGCCCTCTGACAGTGAAGACCCAAGGTGGTCAGGGCTGGGACTGACTGGGGATGAGGGGCGCACCTCATGAAGTCTGGGAGTCCAGGAGGGCTTCCTGGAGGAGGAAGGGAAGTTGTTGAATAGGCAATGAAATAGAGCAGGGGGAAGCAGGGATGTGCTGGGTGGAGAGAGCGCAAGTGAGGCAGAATAACTGGAACAGAGTTCCCAGAAAGAACAGGTGTTCAAGCAGGCAGGGACCAGGCCATGCGGGGCCACAGTGACAAGCTGGGCTTTCTCCTGAAGGCACTGAGGAGCCATAGCAGATTCTGGGCACTGAGAGGGAGCCAAACCAGGGTCAGAGACCAGGGAGGAGTTGGGGAGGGGAAGCCAGATGAGGGGCCAGTGAGGGTTGGGGAGAACTGGACTAAGGCAGGAGCCACAGGGAGAGAGACAAAGACGCACAGGGCATTTAAGAAGCAGGCATGATAGAGTGTGGTATGTGGTGGCGGGGAGTGGGGGGTGGGGAGGGGGTAGATTAGAATCAGGGACAAGGCCCTGTCTCTGTCCCAGTGACGGTAGACGGTGGCGCCATCTCTGATAAGAGGATGGGGAGGAGGAGCAGGTCTAGGGAAAGATCTCGAGGTCAGTTTGGGACGGGGTGAGCGAGAGGTGCCCAGGGACATCCGGGGAGGTGGGGGGGGGAAAGCATCCTGAATGATATCCTGAGCCCCTGGATGAGGTTCCCGGGGCTCAGGGGAGAGGGCTGGGCTAGGATAGAGAAGGGTGAGTTGAGGTCACAGGAGGGATGGGGGAAGCAGACCGTGCCAGGTCACCCACAACTCACCTGGCCACACCCACCCCTCTCAGCTCACGCTGTCCCCCACGTCAGAGCCCTGCCTGCCAGGGCAGCTCAGGACGCGATGCTGGAGGAACAAACCAGGACAGGTGAGCCACAGGTATGGCCCCCGGCCCAGAAGCAGGATGCTGGAGCCTCAGAGACACCAGAACCCAGATGCCATCGAGATACTGATAACACATTTGTCAAGGACAAATATTCTTGGCTGGGGGGGGTGCTTCTCACCCCCACCCCGTCCCCCTACGGCCTCTACCAAGCATCACCTTCCCAGAGACAGCCCCCCTGCCCCCCCCACCTCTGGCCCCAATTCCAAAATTGCCAGCCCCCTTCCTGGCTTGATTTTTTCCCCACAGCACTTATCTCCATCTGACGTGGGATAGATTTTATGTTTGGTTTGTTTACCCCGCAAATCTCATCCCCACAAGGGCAGGAATTCTACCTACTAGCCCCTAGAACAGTGCTTGGGAGACCAACAATGCTGATTAAATATTTGTAGGATGAATGAATGCGCAATTTCTTTTTTAAAAAATATATTTTATTTGTTTATTTGGCTGCACCGGGTCTTAGTTACAGCATGTGGGATCGAACTTGGGCCCCCTGCATTAGGAGCATGGAGTCTTAGCCACTGGACAACCAGGGAAGTCCCTGAATGATTTATTCTTGAGCCTCTGCTCCTTACCAGGCATCATGGTAAGTACTTCACACAAGTTCATTCATTTCATCCTTCCAACAGCCCACGACGTGGGTATTATCATTGCTCCCATTTTACAGATGAGGAAACTGAGGCCCAGTGGGCTCCATAACTTGCCTATGGTCATGGAAACTAGGAACAGCAGAACTAGGTCCAATAACACCACCACCCCTTGTGTTAGGGACCCAACTCTGCCAGGCACTAAGTTCCTGATACGTGGCAACTCACTAACCACTCAACAACCCTGATTAGAGTCTACACATCCCTGGTATTCAGAGCAATCAACAGAGACTCAGGAAGAGGCTGCTTCTAGCCTTGCTTCCAAAAAGTGTAGAGCCAAAGTCAAGACTGGACTCTCTCTGGCCCCAAAGTGTCCACATAAGCCCATTTCACAGACAGAAAGAACAAGGCTTCAAGAGAAGAAGAGAGAGAATGTGGCTTGCTCAGCCCCATGTAGGAAACCAACAAGAAACACAGCCCCTGGGACTTCCAGTGGTTAAGATCCCACATTTCCAATGCGGGGGGCCCGGGTTCAATCCCTGGTCAGAGAACTTGGACACTGTGCCACCACTAAAGATCCTGCCTCCCACAACGAAGATTAAAGATCCCATGTTCCGCATCTGAGAACCGGTGCAGTCAAATAAATGAATATGTATAAAAAACAAACAAAAAACAGAGCCCCACAGAAAGTATGCAGTCACTAGCCTCCTTCCCTTCTGTGTGGGTTCAGAAACAGAGCAGAGTTCAGAACCCCCTGCCTGCAGGAACTTGGGCAAGTCAGAGCCCTTACCCCATGCCTCAGTTTCCCCATCTGCCCGCAGGGGCTCTGACAGTGATCGCATCACAGGGCAGCCACTGAGATGAAACCTGAGGGTCACCCACAGATTTGGGCCTGGGAAAATGGCAGTCATGGTGACTGGGTTTTATCCCTCGGTGTCCCCCGCAAGTTCACCGGGGAGAACAAGGCCTGCACCGTGGGTAAGAACTGCCCTAAAATCTTCCCCTGGCCCTCCTCCCGCCTCCCTGGTGACCTGGTTCTTCTCCCGGTACCAAACCCAGGCCCTCGGCACAAAGAAGGTCAGGCAGCGCCCCAGGAGGCCTGACCAGGTCGTGGCCCCTGGCCTGTGCCTGCCACACCCGCTCTGGTACCCAAACGGGGCCCCAGATCCTTGGTGACTCGATCCCTCCAAATTCAGGTGATCTCCCCCAGCTCCAAATCACCGAACCCTCCCAGGTCTGGCGCCAGACAGAGCCAAACCCCAACCAGGAAGGGCCTCGGAGCGCCGGGCCACCAACGCCGTTGTCTCCAAGAGCCGACTTTGGGGTGAAAGATGGTGCTGATCCGAAGCAGATGGCTCCTTCTCAGTGGTGAGCGAGATCGGCACCCCTAGAGCCTTACCCCCCGTGGTCTCGAAGAAGGGAGGGGAGCCTGGGGAGGGAAGGTATGAGCCAGAAACCCAGCAGGTAGGGGCGACAGCTCTGCTTCATGCAGGCACGATTTGCTCCTCCAAGAAGCACCAGTGTGGGGCAGGCCGGGGACTGTCACCCAAAGAGATTTTTGAGGTGACTTTGGAGATTTCTAAAACCGGGGTGTAAGTTAGGGTTAGGGAGCTACTGCTGTGCCTCATTCATGTGGCAAACCCTTACTAAGCTACAGAAGCCTTAACTAGCGTGAATTGTAATCAACAGCTCAGCCCCTCCCTCAGGATGTGGTTTGGGCCGTGCTTTCCTCTTCTTGGCCTCAGTTTCCTCATCTATGAAATGGGTCTAACTCCTGGGGTCATTTGAAGGTCATCCCCAGCAGCATTTACTACCATCTACTGGGTGTTGTCCTATATGCTTTTTGTGTATTCAAACCACCCCACCCCTGACCCTCACTCCATAGACCAGAAGCCTGAGGTTCAGAGAGGTGAAGTCACTGGTCAGGGTCACACAGCCAGAAAGTGACAGGGCTGAGTGCTAGATCCAGAGCCCTTGCTCATAGCCAAGCTCCATCAGCATGGAAAGTACCAGAAACCAGGCCAGGCATGTAAACACTTCTTACATGAGAACCGCGACAGCTTCCTGATCCAGGCAGCCACACACAATTCCATCCCAGGCAGACCCGACCAGCTAGTCGGGTTTGGGGCTTATCTGCTGGGTTGAGAACAGAAAGGGTGGAGTGGATTAATCATAGCCCTACTTTCTGCTGTGGTTGAGCCTGAGGAGGCAAAGGAAGGGCACCCAACCAGGGACCGAGGTTCCCTGGGGGGGTGGATGAGGCAGCTTAATCTTGTACGTGGAGACCTGATGGCTCTCACGGCTGGGGAAAACCCTCTGGGTCTCGTCCTGGGTCCCATAGGCTGAGTGGGTGCTGTGAGCTTGCTATGAGCAAGGCCAATGCTAGATCCTTAGCACAGCCCATCAAATCCGGTCCTCAGGTCATAGCCCCCAGGACTGAGTCCCCCGTTAGCACCTGGCAGACAGTTATTGAGCACTTACTATATGAAAGAAACACATGTGCCAGGAGCCCATGTCTCCTCCCCCATCAGATGTGGGGAGCGGTCAAGCCCACCTCACCCCACCCCTCTGGCTCCTTTTCAGCCATGTTCCTGAGTTCGAGGGCCGAGATCATTATCACCCCGGAGCCTGCCCAGCCAGCCGAGGGCGACAACGTCACTCTGGCTGTCCAGGGGCTTTCTGGGGAACTGCTGGCCTACAACTGGTACGCAGGGCCCACGCTCAGCCTGTCTTACCTGGTAGCCAGCTACATTGTAAGCACAGGAGATGAGACCCCTGGCCCAGCCCATACGGGGCGGGAGGCTGTGCGCCCCGATGGTGGCCTGGACATCCAGGGTGCCCTGCCTGGGCACTCGGGCACCTACATCCTGCAGACTCTCAACAGGCAGTTTCAGACGGAGGTGGGCTACGGACACATGCAGGTCTATGGTGAGACACCCCCCAGAGCCCCTCTACCCTAGCTGGGCTTTCCCAGCTCCTTCCCAATCCTTCTTAAGAAAAAAAAAAAAACTAAAAAATGTTAAACCCATTAAAAAAAAAAAAGAAAAAGTTCTAAAATAACATTAAAATGCTCACCTCCTCCCAGATGGCTTCCAGGATTAAACCTGCCTCCCATCCCATTCTTTGCCCCTCTGGCTGGGGTTTCAGGGGTACTGCTGGGATCCAGCCATGCCCCCTGCCTGGGGAAGGGGAGACCCTGGGAGCAGGCAGTGCCCGGCCCCCTCCCCCTCTGTCTCTTGCCCCACAGAGATCCTGGCCCAGCCCGTGGTCGTGGCCAACAGCACAGCCTTGGTGGAGCGCCGGGACACACTACACCTGATGTGCAGCAGCCCCAGCCCCGCTGAGGTCCGCTGGTTCTTCAAGGGCGATGCCTTGCCCATCGCCGTGCGCCTTGGCCTGTCCCCCGACGGCCGGGTGCTGACCCGGCATGGCATCCGCAGGGAGGAGGCAGGCGCCTACCAGTGTGAGGTCTGGAACCCTGTCAGTGTCAGCCGCAGCGAGCCCGTCAACCTGACCGTGTACTGTGAGTCCTCCCGGCCCAGCCCCCAGCCTCATAGATGGGGAAACTGAGGCCAGGAGAGGGTGCCCGAGGTCACACAGTGACCAGTAGGCCAGCTGGGGTTAGAGTCCCCTCAGAATGCACTTGACCCATCTCCCAAGGATGAGAAGACCACGTATGAAATTGAATCAACTTTCCCTTTGAATCAATATCTTCAGGACTGGTTGTTTTCGAAAGGGAGCGGGGACATGAATGGTGGAATGGGAGTGTAAATAAAATTAAAAACATAACCGAAGTATGGAGTCATCCCCAGGGGCAGCAGATACACTATGTGGCATTCAGAGAAAGGGCTTCTCAGGTGGCTCAGTGGTAAAGAATCCACCTGCCAATGCAGGAGATGCAGGTTCGATCCCTGGGTCGGGAAGATCACTTGGAGAAGGGAATGGCAGCCCACTCCAGTATTCTTGCCTGGAGAATCCCATGGACAGAGGAGCCTGGGGGGCCATAGTCCACAGGGTCACAAAGAGTCAGACACGACTGAGCGACTAAACAATAACGACAACCCAGAGAAAAGAGATCACTCAGGTACACGAGGGATGGCAATGTAGAAAAACTTAGAACCTAGAACCCTACAACCAGGGAATTCTGGATTTGAGAAGCTCTGGATTCTAGACTCTGAGAACCCCAGAAACTTTAGAGGCAGAGATTCTTAGACTCTAATTCTAAAAACTTAGAGCTGCCCAACCCTAGAATCTTAGAAACAGATTTCTAGACTCTTAGCCTCCTAGAACATAGAAACACCTGCTCTTAGAACCCTAGAATTCTAGATTCTTAGAATGGCTTATTGGAAACCAATCATTTAGACCTTCTTTTCCCTTAATGAGCCCGTAGATGTCAAAAACATTTTGCAGCGTTGTCTGCTCCAACATCGTCTTTCTACAGAAAAGACAACTGAAATCCTCTGAGAGGGAAAGTGATTGTCAAGATCTTAGAGCAAGTTAGAGATCCATGTGGGATTTGCAAAGGCCAGAGCACTTTTTTCCTCCAGATTTTCCCAGGGGCCCCTCCTGGTGGAAAGGAAGCCAGGGGGGTGCCCACCTCAATGGCCCTCTCCCTCCACTGCCCTGTTTCTCTCCCTCCCGCCCTCACAGTTGGCCCAGAACGCGTGGCCATACTCCAGGACTCCACCACCCGCACAGGCTGCACCATCAAAGTCGACTTCAACACATCCCTCACGCTGTGGTGTGTGTCCCGGTCCTGCCCGGAGCCCGAGTATGTGTGGGCTTTCAATGGGCGGGCCTTAAAGAACGGCCAGGACCACCTGAACATCAGTAGCATGACGGCCGCCCAGGAGGGCACGTACACGTGTATTGCTAAGAACCCCAAGACCCTGCTGTCTGGATCTGCCTCAGTGGTGGTCAAACTCTCTGGTGAGTCGCCCCAGCCTGACCACCGCCCCCTCCCCTTGGAGGCCCAGTTGGACCCCAGCTTTGGCTGCTCCACCCACAAGTCTGCTGCCGTTTGCCCAATAGATGATGGGAAAGGGAGAGATTCTCACACCATTCATTGGCCAAGGGACAAAGTGGCATTTCAGGTGGACCCTCTTCATCCCCAGGTGACAAAAGGAAGGCAATCCGTGCCTTATCATACCCCCCTCCATGAAAAAACAACAACAACAACAAACCATCAACATATCAGACTCTCTTCCTTGAGGGGTGGCAAAGCCAAAAATGGATTACATGTCCCAAACGGTGCAGCGGTAGAGTGGAAAAACATTCGATGTCCCTTTACATGAACGGCCCTGTTTTAAATTCAGTCTGTCACAGCAGCTGCAGGCTGGACCCCCTCTCTGCCCCAGAAACAGCTGAACCTCCGCGCAGCCAACTCAATTATTCAGTTATCTGGCGCGGATGCTGGTGCGCGCGTGCGCACACCGGTGCACAGGCAAATGCACTCCCGGGGAAATGACAGCCATTCATTGGCAAATGGAAAAACACAGCGAGAGAGGCACTGTCTTGCCTCTGTCCTTAAACAACCTGGCGGTGGGAGTAGCACGACACAGCTGGTGTTCTCAGAGCCATCAGGATCCTCAGGGGACATCTGCTCATCCCCTGGGGATGGTGGCTTTGAACACGAGGGCCTCATTCATTCCGCCTTGGTTCCTTCCCAAGTGGCCACCATCCCCCGGGGACAGTGGGAACAATCCTTCCCTCCCTCGTGCCTCCCTCCTACTAACAGGCTGGGTCTCATCCAAAGGGTGGAATCTCTTTCACCCAAAGCAGAAATGGCATCCCCAGAGGTAAGTGTACCTCCTGCCCCACCCTACGGGGGGCCTTGGCAGCTGGTCTTGGCAGGAGATGGGGGGGGGTGGACCAGATGACCTGAGGTGCTGCCCAGAGCCCTGTCTCTACAGGTCAAGATGGGGGGTGTCCAAGGTGTGCAGGTATGTGCAGGGAGTGGGTACAGCACCCCCAAGGGCCTGCTGAACTGTCAGCCACCCTGTGGCAGGTACCAAGGGGGGGAGACAGAGGAAAGGGAGCCACCACCCTGCCCCCACCTGGTCTGATGGAGGAGACATGGTCTCTGCCCTCGGAGAGATGGTCTTGAAATAGGGAAGCACGGCCTCCCTATTCAAGAGCTGCCAGTCAGAGAGAAGATGCCTCACACATCACCCAAGCAGTGATGAAGAAGACACGGCAGCCACCTCCTGTGAATTCTAATCAGATGGAGGAGACACAGGGGACACTGGGACACTTAAGCAGATTTTGTATTCTGATGGGGTAGACATGGTCTTAAAGAGACATGGCTATTTTTTTTTTTTTTTTGAGAATTCCTAGTCTGATGGGGGAAACTCAGTTTCCACCTTTGGGGGTACTCCCAATCTGATGGGGGAGTACAGGCCCCCCACTTTCTAGGACTTTCCAGTCTGATGGGATAGACATGCCCCCCCATTCAACTTCTGGGGTCCCCAGCTGACTGGAAAGACCCAGCCCAATAATAAATTGGAATTTCCAATCTGATGGAGGAGACATGGCCTCCCACCCTGTGGAATCTTTCAATCTAATGGGGAACTATAGCTCCCCCTGTTCTGAGGTCTTGCAAGCTAACAAAAAAGACAACACCTGGAGTACATAGCTCCCAACGATCTAATGGGGGAGACACGGCCCCCATAATCTGAGAATTTCCAATCTGATGGGGGAGATGCAGCCCCTGGACTTTTAACAATTTCCAGTCTGATGGAGGAGACATGATTCGGCCCTCTAGGGTCTTCCAGTTTAATGGGGAGAGATAGTTCCCCAAGAGCTGGAAATTCCTAGTCTAATGGGAGAGAGACGGCCCCCACCCACAGGGGTCTCCCACACTGATGAGGGAAAACGCAGCTCCCTGGCAGGCAGGCATTGTTGAGACACCAAATCACCTCCACTGCCACACAAGTCACCTCCTTCCTCTGTCTCCCTCCTGGCACCCCGGCACAGAGAGGGCCAGTCAGTTGGGGGAGGCATAGATGAGCTGGCTCGGGGTGGGCGGGGGGCACTGTGACCCATGCAGGCCCAGCTGACCCAGCCGCCCTGGCTCTCTCCCCAGCGGCCGTTGTCGCCATGACCATTGTTCCGGTGCCGACCCGGCCGATGGAGGGCCAGGACGTGACGCTGACCGTCCAGGGCTACCCCAAGGACCTGCTGGTCTACGCCTGGTACCGTGGGCCTGCCTCCGAGCCCAACCGGCTACTCAGCCAACTTCCTTCTGGGAACTGGATCGCAGGCCCCGCGCACACAGGCCGGGAGGTGGGCTTCCCCAACTGCTCACTGCTGGTGCAGAAACTGAACCTCACGGATGCCGGCCGCTATACACTCAAGACGGTCACTCTGCAGGGCAAGACTGAGACGCTGGAAGTGGAGCTACAGGTGGCCCGTGAGTGTGAAGGAGGGGACAGGAAGGGGTGGCTCTTTTCAGGCAAGGGCTCCCAAAAGTGGGGAGGGGGAACTCTGCCTCCTCCAGCTGACTTGGGCCTCCCCAGGTGGAGCTCCTGCCTCGTCTGTCAAACTGATAGACCAGGGGCAGATTGGCTTCCTCCGTCAGACTGGGGGCACTCAATGGGACTTCCATGCCTTCTCTCTTCTGTAAGAAGCACCCCAGACCAAAGGTTTCAAAATAGAGGGTGTAGACTGAGGGTAAGGTACCCTTTCGCCTGGAACATAAAACACAGGAGATACTGCCGCTACCCTCACGCTGTTCCTCTTCCGTCAGCGGTATAGAGTGAGGGTGGATCCATGCCTCCCTCTTCAGACTGTCATCTTAGACCATGCAGATCATGTTTTGTGCTTTGTGTTACAATAAGAAAACAGAATTTCTACCCTCAGAGGGTACCTTTCTCTCTCAAGCTGAAATAAGGACGATCTCCTCCATCGGGATGGAGACCCCTAGGTGGTGGGAATTGGGTTTCCTCTTCAGACCAAAAATTCCCAGTGGTCAGAAACAATGTCTCCTCCATCAGACTGGGAATTTCCGGATGTTGAGGACTATAACTCCCAGTCAGACTGGGAGCTCCCAGAAGTCAGGAATAATATCTCCTCCATCAGACTGGGAGCTTCCAGATGGTGGGGACCGTGTCTCCCCATCAGACTTGGAGCTCCCAGAGGCAGAGATCATGTCTCCTCCATCAGACTGGGAGCTCCCAGAGGCAGGGAACGTGTCTCCTCCATCAGACTGGGAGCTCCCAGAGGCAGGGAACGTGTCTCCTCCATCAGACTGGGAGCTCCCAGAGGCAGGGAACGTGTCTCCTCCATCAGACTGGGAGCTCCCAGAGGCAGGGAACATGTCTCCTCCATCAGACTGGGAGCTCCCAGAGGCAGGGACCGTGTCTCCTCCATCAGACTGGGAGCTCCCAGAGGCAGGGACCGTGTCTCCTCCATCAGACTGGGAGCTCCCAGAGGCAGGGAACGTGTCTCCTCCATCAGACTGGGAGCTCCCAGAGGCAGGGAACATGTCTCCTCCATCAGACTGGGAGCTCCCAGAGGCAGGGACCATGTCTCTCCCATCAGACCGAGCATCCTCAGAGGTCTAAGAGGCCATGTCCCTGGAGCCTTCCCTCCCATAGCAGATCCGGCAGTCTCAGAAGCCATGTCCCTGAGTCAAGGACTGTGACCCCTCTCCCTCAGACTTGAAGCTCCCAGGATCAAGGACCCAATCACTTCCAGACACCCCTAGCACCCTCCTTCATCCATTCACTCATCAAAACCTAGTTTTCTGGGTCAGTGTTGGGGGTAGAACGCTGGTCCATAACAGCAGGTCACCCCCTGATGCAGCTTCGGAACTCCTTTTCACCCTGTCTCTCTTCTCACAGTCAACCTTCCTTCCTCGCACAAGGACCAACGCCACACCTTCCTGAATCTGAACCTGGCGCAGGCTGAGCATGGGGCGGGTGGGGCCGCCGGGAGGCCAGGGTCGGGCCGGGGAGCAGGAGGAATGGGGGCACTGGGGACCTGGTCCCCCACCTCCCCTGATGGCTTCCTCCACCCCTGTGCCCCGTCCTTCCCCCCACAGTCCTGGAGTAGCCCTGTGGACCTGGAGACCTCCAGAGAGACGAGCTCTTCGCGTCGCTCTCCTTGTCTCCTCCCCTGGAGCAGAGGAACACGCGCTTCCAGCAAGGATGCCGGACCGTGGTCCTCTGTTCTCCTGCTTTTACCCTAGAGTTACAGCCAACAGGGCCCTACTCCTTCGCTGAGCTGTCGGAGAGCCACAGAGGCTATAAACATCCTGGTTAACACACGCCTGTGTCAGCCTCTCCTTCCACCGCTGCCAGTCTTGTCATTCCTGGTGGCCACACTTGCTTCCCTTCCCACCCAAGATGATCTTGGTCTGGCTGCATGCATGCACAGGGATGCCCAAAACGCAGGGCTCCAAGCCCCCACTGCTTCATGTCACAGCCTCAGGCCCTTCCCACATCACCCCAGTTTATTTCTGAGGGTCCTGCTTTCCAGTGGCTGAAAGAGTGCCTCTCCTGTGGCACCAAACAGCTGTGGGACATGCCACCCCCCTCTACACTGCACTTCCCTCCATAACCTGGAGCCTGATGCAAAGCTATTCGTGCACAGGACAAGGAATGACCTAATTTCTCAGAAAGAGTTCCAGCACTTTCTGGCCCATGTTGATTTAATCAAAGATGCCCTTTTGTGCCCTCCACTATCCTGGGATTCCCCCACCCCCACTCCATGTATCTCTCAAGCATCACCTGCAGAATCCTAAAAATATCTCCCTCCTCCTCTACACACACACAAAAAAGCCCCTATGAATTAATGAATGCAAATGGAGTAGGGGTGGGGTTGAGAGGTGGAGAGCAGTGGTGAGTGGGAACCAGAGGGCGAGTGTCTTCTGACCCCTCTCACTAGGGTCTGAGCCACAAGCCTCCCCCAGCCAAGATGACCCACTATAGTGAGACCTGGTGTTAATCAGAAGTGTTATAGCAGACTCCAGGCTCAGGGTGGAAAGAGAGGTTTGGGCAGGGATGGAAAAACTCAGTAGAGCTATTTCTCAGAAACCTTCAAGACAGAGCCTTTCTGGGGATGGCCGTGTTGAGCTGAGATGATGAGTGGTGAAATTCACCCAGAATGAGGGCTCTAAAATCTGGGCTAGAGTCCTGCATTTGCTATGGATTCACTAGACCCTCCATTTGTCCACCAGCAAAAAGGTGTGGACTTAACAATACTGGAGTGGGTTGCCATTTTCTTCTCCAGGAGAATCTTCCCACCCAGGGATCAAACCCAGGTCTCCGGCATTACAGGCAGATTCTTTATCATCTGATCCACCACGGAAGACCTAGGATAGACTAGCGTTTTCCAAACCATTTTATTAGCCTCAGAACCCTTTCTTCAAATGCAAGCTTACATGGTATGTCAATATATTATTTTTTAAAACTTTTTTAATATATGATTTTAAATCACAGTGCGATAAAAGCAGATATCAATTCAAAAGCTATAGCCCTCTTCTCTCACCACCACCAACTTTCTACACACTGTTGAAAAAATATTCTTACATTTAAATAATACTTGGATTACAGAGGCAATTAAAATGCAAAGTACCAACCAAAATCAAATGACAGTGAAAATATTATATATAGAAACTGTGGGATATGATCAAAGCCACACTTGGGGCAGGATGATAGCTTTAAAATGCTTAAATACATTGAGAGTACCAAAAAGAAAAGATTTTGAAATTGAGCAAAATAAGATTACCACTCAAGAAACTAGAAAAAGTCCATGAAATAAACCAAAGAAAAAATGTAAGAAGTTAAGAAAGGTAAAAGCAGAAATGGATGAAATATAAAATCAAACAGTCAATAAAACCTAAAGCTGGTTCTTTGAAAATACCAGAGAAATGGACAAACTTTTTGCAAGTATGATAAGAGACAGAGAAGACTAATATATAAACAAGAAACTGTTCTGATAGAAGTAGAGCAGATTAGATGCTCAATAAATATGTATAAGGAGGGAAGAGTATGTGGATACTTCACCAGCAGCCACTCCTCTTTGCTCTTTTATGACAGCAGGCACTGCCTCCCATAAAGGAAGCTGAAAATGCCAGATACTCACTTTCCCAAACTGCCTTGCAGTTTCAAGTGGTCATGTGACCAATTCTGGCCAATGAAGGAAGGAGAGAACTAAAAATTCTGTCCAGTGACTCTCCCTACCTAAGTGGGCACTAAGGGAATTCCATGGAGTTGAAAGCTACTGGCTAAGTCAATGTTCTCCAATATGAGGTTTCCAGGCAATGGCACAGCTAGGAAGTGAGGATGGATTTTAGCCCATACTCTTAACCCCAACAACACTATCCAGACCCAAAATGGGAAATAGCATCCACATTCTCCCCACACCTCCAAGTTCACATAAGAGTCAGTGACATATGTATCAGTGAGAATTTTTCTTCAATGGCTAGTAAGAGAGATTGGACATAACACAAACAACAAAGACAACACTAGAATACAAGATAAAAGAGAAACTGATACGTTTAAGAGTAGCTTACATAGATAGAAGATTATTTCTCTCACACATAAAAGGTGACCATAAGCAGAGCTGGGATGATGGCTCCACAGTGTCATTAGAAACACAGTTCTTTCTGTCTTTCTGCTCCATCATTCTTAGCTTGGGGCTTTCATTCTCTTGATCACCTCATGGCCCAAGATGGCTGCTGGAGCTGCAGCTGCCTCATCCAAGTTCCAGGCAGGAAGCAGAAAGAAGAGAACAAAAAGTAAAAGCACCTCCATGCCTGATTATCGACTGTACCCCCTACCTGCCCCTTATTTTCCTTTTTGGCCACACCGCGTGGCATGGGAAACTTTCCTGATAAGGGATCAAATCCATGCCTTCTGCACCAGAAGCACAGAGTCTTAACCTCTGGACCACCATGGAAGTCCTAAACCATGTTCTTTTTTAAGGAACCTTCCCCAAAGGCCCATCCTACAATTTCCATTTACATCTGATTGACCAGCTCTTAGTCATGTGGCCACCCTAGCTGCAAAGGAGGCTGGGACATGTAGTCTTTTCCCTGGGTATATCACAGCTCCAAAAGAATGGATCCCAGGTGGACAGCTGGCAGGCTCTGCCATGACATACCTTGGAACTCCTACTTTCCAAGCTGGATGAAATGGCCTTTCTCCTCTAAGCCCAAAGGGAAGGAGCCCCAGATACAGTAGCCAGGATTTGGGAAAGACTGAGGTGGTGTTCTGCCAGAGCTTGCTTTGTGTAGTGGAGAATGAGGCCAGCAGGAGGGGTGAAGGAGGGGAAGGGGTGGCAGCTCAGTTTTCTAGGTCAAGCCAGATCCTATATCCTCGGAGTGTGGAGGCTCAGATGTCCCCAGGACCAAGTCTCCTGTCCCCCTAAGCTTACCTGGGCTTCTGGACTGAATCCTCCAGGCAGCCCAATCCCCCTCTTTAACAGTCCAGGAAAGAAAAATAGCAACAAAACTTCCCAGGTGGCTCAATGGTAAAGAATTTGCCTGCCAATAAAGGAGACCACAGGAGACATGGCTTCTGTCCCTGGGTCGGGAAGATCCTCTGAAGGAGGGCATGGCTACCCACTCCAGTATTCTTGCCTGGAGAATTCCACAGACAGAGGAGCCTGGGGGTCACAGAGAGTTGGAAACAACTTGACAACTAAACTATGCTGACCCTGGTGGTCCCATGGTTGACGCTGCCCTCCCAACTGCAGGGGCCCTGGGAGTGGGGAACAATAGTAATAGCTCCTAATATCTCAAACATTGATTTTGTCCTTTTGTGTCTCTATCTCAATGAATTCCTACAAGAACCCTGAGTAATTACTGGCAGTTCCTCCATTTTACAGATGAGGAAATTGAGACCTAGGGAGCCAAAAACCTCGCTCCAGGTCCCATAGTTCCCACGGCTCCTGGAAGGAAGCTAGCTGAGTTTCCGTCACTCCTCGGCAGAGCCGGCCAGGCCAGGGCACAGGCTTGGAGCCCAGACAGAACTGAGAGCAGCCACTTGAGCTGAAGGACTCCAGGCAAAGTGACTTTTCTCACTTACAAGACAGAGATAATAATAGTATCCACCTCCGAGGGCTGTTGGTTGAAAAGATTAAATGAGTCAATATAAGGAAAGAATTTATTTACCCAAGTGCTTGATGAATGCTTTTTAGCTCACTCAGGTGGTAGTTTGGGCAACAGGCAGATGGAAAAGCCAAAAATAACTATTTTTCTGTCATGTCTTCTTCCTGAGGGGCTTAATTAAGCCTGTGTCACAAGTTCCCCTGTGACAAACCTAGGCAGTGTGTTAAAAAGCAGAGCCATCACTTTGCCAACAAAGGTCCATATAGTCAAAGCTATGGTTTTTCCAGTAGTCATGTACAGATGTGAGAGTTGGACCATAAAGAAGGCTGAGTGCCAAAGAATTACTCCTTTTGAATTGTGGTGCTGGAGAAGACTCCTGAGAGTCCCTTGGACAGTAAGGAGATCCAACCAGTCTATCCTAAAGGAAATCAACCCTGAATATTCACTGGAAGGCTGAAGCTGAAGCTCCAATACTTTGGCCACCTGACTGGAATAGAATGGCCACCTCTCTGGAAAAGACCCAGATGCTGGGAAAGATTGAAGGGGAAAGGGGAAGGGGGCGACAGAGGATGAGATGAGATGGTTAGATGACATCACTGACTCAGTGGACATGAATCTGAGCCAAACTTCGGGAGATAGCAGAGGCCAGGGAGGCCTGGTGTGCCACAGTCCATAGGCTTAGAAAAAGTCAGACACAGCTTAGTGACTGAACAACAACAACACAGGTTGCCCTCATTTTATGGAATACAGGATGTTCTTGAAAAATTGTAATCATCTGAAAATAGTTTATGAGAAAGATAATACATGTGTACAATTAGAATCCTGAAGCTGAAAGCTTTTTATTTTAATTTAAAAATAAAAAATAATGAGGAATCCCCTGACAGTCCAGTGGTTAAGACTCGGCGCGTTCACTGCTGGGGCCCCAGAGTTCCATCCCTGGTTGGGGAACTAAGACCCCACAAGCCATTCGTTGCAGCTAACAACAACAACAAAAGAACAAAAAAGAAAAAGAAAATCTAAAAAAATCAAAATAATCCCAATGCTGCTCATCACAGGTGCCAGGGGAATGTGCCCTCAACACAGATCCTCTGGCTTGCGCCTCACCGCCTGCCTTTGAAATGGAGCTCTATTTCTCCAGTCTCCTAGCTCTTCATTAAAAATACACCTTCCAGGTCTCACCCTGGGTCCAGGAAGTCTGTGTGTCTCCAAGGAAGGGAACTGGAAACTGGATTCTTTTTTTTTTTTTAATAAATAGCCTGGATGATTTTTGTCGGCTGCAAAGTTGGGGGACCCAGATGCAAGCACTGTCTGATCAAAAAAAAGGAAAATAAGGCACAAAGAGTAGGAGGCAACTTACCCAAAGTCACTGAACCAGGAAGGGGCAGGGCCAGGGATTGGCCCAGGATCACACAGCAGGTTTTCAGACTGGAGGCTGAGACTGGGGCCTCTTCTTCCCCAGGGGCCTCATAACCACTCCCCTTCTCCCCGCACCCCCACTACCCACTCCCTCCCCACAAAGCGCAGAGGGTGCTGGGGTCCTCTAGGACCCTTAGCAGTGGGTGGGAGCCAAGCCATAAATCCAGTGCAGTCTCTGCCTCTCTCTGCTCCCTCCCTCCCTGCTCCCCCAAGATGCCTTTTCTCAAGTAACCTTTCTGACTTGAGTAGGGGAGGGGTGGGGGTAGCAACGACCTTGAGGCCAAAACACACAATGGCCCAGTCAGGCTCTGGAGCCCTGCCAGGGAGAGGAAGGAAGCCTGCCCTGTTTTTCTCCCCTGGGCTGGAATGTTGATTCAGGAGAGAGAGAGAGGAGGGTGAGACAGAGAGGGAGAAGGAGGGGGAATGGGGGGGGACAGGAGAAAGAGATGCGGGTGGACTAGGAAGGAGGGAGTGGGCAGGAGAACAATAGTAAAAGAGGTGGGTACCCAGCACCAAGGTGCCAAGCCTGGACTTTGGGAACCAAGCGGGGAGTCTGGTCAGCACACACTGTTCAGGGTCCAGAGGGGTCATCCAAGCCCCTCGAGGTTGTGCAGGACCAGGGCAGCCAAAGGGCCTCACTCGTCTGCTGACCACAGACAGAAGCTCCCTGAGTTCCCATGGTGACCATCAGAAGCAGGTGTCAGGTGCCCCCAGAGGTAAGGTCACCTTTCTGAATCATCTCCCCTTTTGCATCATGGTCTGTCCCCTCCTCTTTTTTTCCTCTCACTCCACTCTGGCCACACTGATCTCCTGGTTATTGTTTGAACAAACCATGCAACTCCTGCCTCAGGGCCTTTGCACCGGCCTTTCCCTCTGCCGGGAATATTCTCACCATGGATTCTTGAATCACTCTATTCAGGTCTCTACTCAAATGTCATCTCTTTAGAAGGCGATCCCCCCAACACCCAATGGCGTCTAGCTTTGTTCTTCAGAGCCTCTATGACACATACACCCACCACTTCACATCTTCATATTATAGTTTTTTCTCTTTTTTTGGCCACACCAAAGGGTTTGGGGATCTCAGTCCCCCAGCAGTGAAAGCCCTGAATCCTAACCACTAGATCTCCAGGGAACTCCAGATTCTATATTTCTTCCTTCACTTGTTCATTATCTGTCTTTTCCACCAGACTGTGAGCTCCATGAGGCAGGAATTTTCCTTCTTTTGACTATCACCTTAAATCAGTGCTTGGCACAAAGTAGGTGCTCAATAAATAGTAGTAATAATGATAAGGAGACTATCTCTACCAGATAACAAAATACACAGTAGAATGATTGTATCAGCTATCTACTTACTGTGTAACAAATTACCCCAACACTCAGCAGGTTTATTATCTCAGCTTCTGTGAGTCAAGAATTCGAGAGTCGGGACTTCTTTGGCAGTCCAGTGGTTTAGACTCTGTGCTTTCACTGCAGGGGGCGAGTGTTCTATCCCTGGTCAGAGAACTAAGATCCTGCATGCTGCTTGCTTCAACCAAAAAAAAAAAAAAGGAATCCAAGAGTGGCTTCGCTAGGTGGTTCTGACTCAAGGTCTCTGGTGAGGGTACAGTTAAGATGATGGCTGGGTCACAGTCATCTGAAGGCTTGACTGGGACTGGTTGAGAACCCACTTCCTGGCTCACTCACATGACCATTGGCAGAAGGCCTCAGTTCCTTGCCACATGAACCTCTCTGTAGAAGGCTCATGACAAAGCAGTTGGATTTTCGCAAAGCAAGTGACTCCATGGAAGAACAAGAGAGAAGCCACAGTGCCTTCAAGACTTGGTCTCAGAAGTCACACACCACCATCTCTGCCAAACTCTACCAACTAGAAGCAAGTCACTACTTCTAGTCACATTCGAGGGGAGGGGAATTCCTCTCCACCTTTCAATGGGAAGATTGTCAAAGAAGTTGTGGACATATTCTTAAACCACCGTAGACGTAATAAGATGTAATAAATGAAACAGTGTGGAATGAGGAAAAAAACAGCTGAGAGACAAGGAATGCTAGAAGGTGTCTGAGTCAGTTCACACTGCCGTAACAAAGAACCACAGACAGGGTGGCTTAGACAACAGATGTTTCTTTCTCACAGTTCAAGAGGCTGGGAAGTGCAAGATCGAGGAGCCAGCAAGGTAGATTTTAGCCTGAGGCCTCTTCTTAAGGCTTGCAGGTGGGTCCCCCTCACCCTCTGCTCTCATGGCCTCTTCTTTGTGGGCTCACAGAGACAGAAAGAGAGCAAGCTGTCTGGGGTCTCTTCTTCTAAGGACACTAATCCTATCAGCTCAGGGCCCCACCCTTGATTACTTCCCGATAGGCCCCATTTCCAAACACAAGCACACTGGAGGTTAGGACTTCCACATATTGAATTTGGGTGGGGAAACACAAGCATTCAGTTCATAATAAGGGGCAACATAGGACTTCCCTGGCAGTCCAGTGGTTAAGACTGTGTGCTTCCAATGCAGGAGGGGCAGGTTGGATCCCTGGTTGGGGAAGTAAGATTCCACGTGCTGTCTGGCTCAGCCAAAAAGATAAAAAGCAAACAATAACACATAATAAGTGGTGACACGGGGGCAGAATCACTGTCTGCATTCCCCAATTCCAAGAACAGTGCCAGGCAAATACTTGGTATTCAATAAATACTTGATAAGTTTACTAAATGAATGAATGGATGAATTTGACCAATATCTGCTGACTATGTACTCCTGAGAGTCCCATGGACAGCAAGGTGATCAAACTAGTCAATCCTAAAGGAAATCAACCCTGAATATTCATTGGAAAGACTGATGCTGAAGCTGAAGCTACAATATTTTGATCACCTGATATGAAGAGCCAACTCATTGGAAAAGACCTTGATGCTGGGAAAGATTGAAGGCAAAAGGAGAAGGAGGTGGCAGAGGATGAGATGGTTAGAGAGCATCACTGGCTCAATGGACATGAATTTGAGCAAACTCCAGGAAACAGTGAGGGACAAGGGAGCCTGGCATGCTACAGTCCATGGGGTCACAAAGACTGAGCACCTGAACAACGATGACAACAGTGTACCCTCAGCAGGTCCCATGCAAGGTCACAAGAGCACATTCTGATGGAGACAGCCTGACCTCACAGAGCTTACAGCCCAGAGCAGCGGACAGGTGTTAAGAGGTTGTTACAGAGTCATGACAAAGGGTCATGAAGCCTTGATGGAAAAAGGGTGGTTTCTGAGAGAGAAACACCAGAGCATGTAATTTAGGTGGAGGCTCCAAAGCAACCTCCCTGGGATGATAGTCACAGTGTGTATCAGTTTCCTGTGGCTGCTGTAATAAACTGTCACCAACTCAGTGGCTTTAAACAGCAGAAATGTATTCTCTTACAGTTCTGGAGATCAGAAGTCTGAAATGAGTTTTACAGAGATCAAATCAAGGGTGTCACAGGGCTGGTTCCTTCTGGAGGCTCCAGGAAAAAAAAAATCCATTCCATTCCTTGCCTCTTCCAGCTTCTGGCAGCTGCCAGCATCACTGGGCTGTGGCTGTATCACTCCCATCATCATCTCACCATCTCTTCTGGGGTCAGATCTCTCTCTGCCTCCTTCTTACAAGGATGCTTGTGATTACACTGAGGGCCCACCAAGATCATGCAGGATCATCTCTCCAGCTCGCGATCCTGAACTTCATCGCCTCTGCCGAGTCCCTTTTGTCACACAAGGTACCATTCTCAAGTCAGATTCAGACCTGGACCTCTTTGCGTGCTAAGTCGTGTCCAACTCTTTGCAACTCCATGGACTGTAACCCACAAGGCTGCTCTGTCCATGGAAGTCTCCAGGCAAGAATACTGGAGTGGGTTGTCATTTCCTCCTCCAGGGGATCTTCCCGACCCAGGAATCAAACCCAGGTCTCCCACATTGCAGGTGGATTCTTTACCACCTGAGCCATGAGGGTAGCAGATTTCTCTGGGGAGCATTACTCAGCCTATCACAAAGTCGGAGGAGCTAGGTGGAAAGTTGGCAGAGAAAGCATGTCAAACCAAGGGCCAGGAGGAAGGAAAGCAGATTCAAGCCAGTGTGGCAGGGACTTCCCTGGTGGTCCAGTGGCTAAGACTGCACTCCCAAGGCTGGGGGCCCGGTTTCCATCCCTGGTCAGGGCACTACATCCCATGTGCCGTGACTAAGGGCTTGCTTGCCCCAACTAAAAGATCCCGCCTGCCGCACCTAAGACCCAGCGCAGCCAAATAAATAAACATTTTAAGTGTGGCAGGAGTGGAGTCAACACAGGGAGAGTGGAGGAGGTGAGGCCGAGGGGGAACAGGGAAGGTGCAGGGCCTTGTAGGCTGCGGTGAGGACCTTGGCTGTCACCTTGAGAGGGATGGGAGCCCCGGGAGGCTCTGAGCAGAGGCTGGATGGGCTCTGACTCAGGTCCTAAGAGGATCTCTCTGGCCACCTCTTGGAAGACACTCTGGTAAGCAGACATAAGAGCAGGGAACTCAGAGAGGAGGTGACAGCGGTACTGACCGGAGGTGACGGCAGCTGGGCCAAGATGGTGGCCGTGGAAGTGGGGAGAGATTTTGCAGCCAGAGTCGACAGCATTTGCTGATGGACTGGAGGGAAGAGAGGAGTCAAGGGGTCTCTCAGCCTTTCTCTGAGCAGGCGCTGGAGGAGGGGCTACCATACATGAGGCTGGAAGGCTGCAGGCAGAGTGGGATCTGAGGTTGGAATGAAGACATGTGACATTTCAGAGGCCAGTGATCGGGCAGACGGCCTGGATGGACCCCAAGGCCCACAGGCTCCGAGAGGGAAGTTGGCACAAGTTGTGGACTGTGGTTTTCACCCACTTCGAGGGGCCCTTTGTCCTCTCCCCCAACTTCCCCTCACGCCCGGGTGGAGCCAGCCTTGTTTGTTTCCCTCCCGTCATCCGTTTTATGATGGGGAAGGCTGGTTTTCCCCTAACCCAGCAGACACCTCTCCCCTCTGCCTGTCCCTGACCCTCCCGCCTTGGGAAGCCCCGCGCTGGTCTCCTGAAATGTCCCAGCAGGATGGGGCCCCTGCCACCCATGCAGCCAGCCAGATGGGCCCCAAAAGGGGAAGTGGGTCACCCACAGTCACCCGGCATGCGGTCAGCTCAGGACCCAGGGTCTCGTCTTCTTGATGTCCCACCACAGTCCTGGGAGGCTGGGGGAGGAAGTGACCATCCTTTTCACATTTCTCATGAGAAAACTGGGGCTCCAGGAGAGGACCGAGCTCACCCAAAACGCTCCACCAATGGGGAAGCTGGGATTGAAACCCAGGTCCTGACAGACGGATGTCTTCGTTGTAAGCACTGTGGACAAGGTGATGGGTGAACAGAACCCAGTCCCGTCCTCCCAGGACCCCAGTAGGGGAGACGTAACTGTCACCGACAGTGACAACCCAGCGCTGGTCAGGGCTGAAATGGAGGGGGCCCAGGAGTCTGGGTTGGGGATGCCTGAGCCAGCTGGAGAGTCAAGGAGGACTTCTTGGAGGAGGGGATGGCTCACTGAGACCTAGAGGATGAGTGCGAGGGAGTTAATACACGCAAATATTCCACTCGCAGGGAACAGCATTTGCGAAGGCCCAGGATTAAGAGGAGGAACCTGGGGACTTCTAAATCTAACCTTGTACCTCCTCTGATTAAACTCCTGTGGCTGCTGGCAAACTCTTTAGCCTGGCATTCTTTCATTCATTCAAACTAACATTCCCTAAAGTTCACAGCTAGTGTCAAGACCTGTGGGGACACAGCCCTCCCCATGGGACTGTGACCCTGACTTGGAGAGGGGGTCAGAGAGGGACTCCTGGAGGAGGAGACATCTCCTCCAAGACCTGAGGGAGAAGAACAAGAGATGCTGGGAAGGGGACTTCCCTGGTGGTCCAAGGAAGTGGCTAAGCCTCTGAGCTCCCAGTGCAGGGGACCTGGGTTCGATCCCCGTTCAAGGAACTAGATCCCACATGCTGCAACTAAGACCTGGCACAGCCAAACAAATTGATAATAAGAGAGATCCTAGCAAAGAGGCAGGGAAGGGCGTTCCAGGCAGAAGGAACAGCCTGTGCGAAGGCCTGAAGGTGAGTTCTGAGTATGACACGCTCCAAAAACTACTCACGTTCAGTTGAGGCACAGGGCGGTTTGCGAGAGGTAAGAGAGGCCAGCCTCGCAGCCCCGTGTGCGGACTTCCTTCCTTCCAGGGCACTGGGAAGCGGCGGGAAAGTTGTGTGCAGGGGAGAGACAGGAGTAGGCTGATAAGTCAGAGAGACACCGCCCTCCACCGCTGGAGGATGAGCGCGAGGAAGCCTTAGAATCACAGATGGGTTTCTTTGGAGGTGGGATGGCGGGGAGGATTTGAACCTAGCTTCTGAAGGACGGGGTCCCGATCTTCTGAGGGGCTCCAGCTCTGAACGGGAGGCTTGGTCCGTAGCAACCGCTAGGTGGCGCGAGGACACCACCATCACCACCAGCCGGTTCTGCTCACGAAAGGGAGTCCGGCCCAGAGTCCCGCAGCCCCGAGCCTGGGTGGGGGCAAAGCCCACAGGCCCTTTGCTTCTGTGTCCCGTGGTCCTGGTCCCTCCAGAGCTGGGGCTTGCTCATGGTGGTATTTCAAGCATTTAGGTGCTGCTCGGACTTGGAGGGTCCGGAAAGAGGTGGCTGAGCGGCAGCATATTTTATCTGTCATCACATTGGAAACTCAGACTAGAGGGTCTTGTTTCCCGCTTCCGGGTCTTGGTGCGTGTGTTGGGGATGGGAGAGCGGTATTCTTACCTCCTTCATCAGACTGGGGCTACCAGTCTCCTCCCTCAGATTGGAAACTCATTTCACACATCAGAATGAACCTTCCTTACCTTCCCCCAACAGACTGGAAATCCTGTTCTGCATCCAGAGAACTGGGCCTTATCTTCTCTGTCCTACTTGGGAAATCCTGTCTCCCTCCTCAGACTTGATAAGAGCACTTTATTGTCCTATCGGGCTGGGACTTCTGCTGTCTCCCTCCACCCCCTCCACCACCACCACCCCCAACCCGGCCACCGGAGGGGAAGATACACCGGGCAGTTACCAGTCCTTCTTCCATCCGTTGAAGGACCCACACTCATTTTACCCAGAGGTAAACTGAGGCCCAGAGCTGCGAGGCTGCAGGGCCAGGTGGAACTGCAGATGCTCGCCTTCCCCTTTTGCCCCCTTCTCTGCACCTGCCCTTTGCCCTCCGCGCCCTGGGTAACTCCCCTGGCACAGGGAGTAGGGGAATTTCGCCCGCAGGCCTCAGCATTGCTTGCCCGCCTTTTATTGGCACGGGGCGGAGGCTGGGGGTAAAGTCCAGAGCTGGGCTTGGGGCTCAGGGCAGGAAGGAGGGAGGGGTGGCGACCTAACCCGCCCGAGGCCACCCCTGGAGGGGAGCCCTGGCAGGTGGGGAATGGGCAGGACCGCATCCTGGTCTCGCACAGAGAAACAGGGTGTGGGTTCAAATCTCCCCACTTCTGGTTCCCCGCTGTGTGGGCTTGGAGTGGAAACTCTGCAGGCTCTCCAATCCTCAGCTTCCCCAGCTATGAAAAGAGGATGCTCCTCTGGGTGGTTGTGAAGACTCGCTGAGTTCCTGCATGAGAAGCACTTGGCTCAGTGGCTGATGGTGACCCTGGAAGTCAACATGGACCCCCACCATCTCCTGTCCCCAGGGGTCTACCTCCTAAATCTCTCCAGTTGACCCTCTCCACTCCTCTTGCACCTACCCTCCCAACCCAAGCCACCTGCTGTCTTGAGGCACACAGCTGGTCCCCCTGCACAGTCAGAGGGGTCTTTCCAAAACTCAAATTTGGGAATTCCCTGGCAGTCCAGTGGTTAGAGTGCCAAGCTGCCACTGCAGGGGACAAGGGTTGGATCCCTGGTCAGGGAACTAAGATCCCACAAGCTGAACAGGGTGGCCAAAAAATAAAACAAAGACTCAATCCTGACTTCTGCTCAGAACCTACTCTGGCTCCCCCGTGTCCTCGGGAGAAAGCCTGAGCACTGCACCTCAGTTCCAGGCCTCCTGGACACTGTGTGGCCTGACCACTGCTTGCCTCCACCTTCCTTTCCGTTTTTCTAAAAGATCCTAGTGTTCTCTCCATCAGACACTTCCTCAGCTGCTTTAGGTCTCAGCTGAAACATCAGGGCCCCAAGGATGGTTTCCCCTGATCTCCACAAAACAGGCCTGATCCTCTCGTTCCTCCCCTTCCTGTTCCCTGTACCTCTCCACACAGCCCCTCTCACAGGTAGAAATCAGACACATTGGGGTGTCCACCTTCAAAATAGCCTCTGAATTCAGCCACTTCTCTCCATCGCAACTGCTCCACCCACCATCACATCACCTATGGCCTGGACCACTGAGTCTCCTCCTCCTTACTGGGCTCCCTGCCTCTGTCCTTGGCCCTCATGCAGCCAGAGTTTGTTGTTGTTTAGTCACTTCAGCCATGTACGACTCTTTGTGGCCCCATGGACTATAGTCCACCAGGCTCCTCTGTCTGTGGCATTATCCCAGGCAAGAATACTGTAGTGGGTGGCCATTTCCTACTCCAGGGGATCTTCCCGACCGAGGGATTGAACCTGCATCTCGTGTGTTGCAGGAGGATTCTTTGCTACTGAATCACCACACCCAGAGGGACCCTGTTAAATCCTAAATCCGATCACATCCTTCCCTGGGGGCCTGGCTCAGAACCCTCTCGTGGCTCCCATCTCCCTCCGAATAAAAGCCGAAGTCTCTATAGTGACCCGGAAAACCCGAACAGTCTGTTCAAGCCTCCCTCCACCCCTCATCTTCCTAATCTCGTTTCCATCCTTCCTCCCTGCTCCCTCTACTCCAGCCACACTGGCCTCACATAGCCAGCACAATCCACCTCACCACCTCAGGGCCTTTGCACCTGCTGTCCCCTCAGCCTGGAACACTCTTCCTCCCAGATGTCCGTACGACTCCTTCTCTCCCCTCCTTCACGTCCTTGCCCAAATGTCGCTCCTTATAGGGGCCTTTCAATTCACTGCAAAACAGTATTTTCTAATTACTTAGAACTTTTAAAGTGGTCTCCTTAATGGTGTTTGGGTGAAAGAGGAAATAAAAACTGCAATTACAGACGATTTAGGAAAAGATGATGAGAGCATTTCATTTCACACCTCATGATGAAAGCAAAGCTGTGCTCCTGGAAAAACATTTATATCCATGAATGCAGAAGTCTAATCGAGTGATTAGAATGAATTACTCTAGTGTCTGGGCTTCCCTGGTGGCTCAGTGGTAAAGAATCCGTCTGACAACGCAGGAGACATGGGTTTGATCCCTGGGTCAGGAAGGTTCCCTGGAGAAGAAAATGCCAACCCACTCCAGTATTCTTGCCTGGGAAATCCCATGGACACAGAAGCCTGGCGGGCTACAGTCCATGGGGTCACAAAGAGTCGGATCATGACTTAGCTACCAAACAATAAATAGGGGCCTCTGGATTCAAACAAACAAACACTTTAGGACTTCCCTGGTGGTCCAGTGGTTGGGAATCCACCTGCCAATACAGGGGACACAGGTTCAGTCCTTGGTCTGGAAAGATTCCTCATGCCAAGGGGTGGCTAAGCCCATAGGCCACAACTCGAGAAAGCTCTGGAACAGCAGTGAAGACCCAACACAGCCAAAAATAAATAAATAAATTTTTAAAATGAATATAGGGGGAGAATGGATACATGTATACGTACAGCTGAGTCCCTTTCTTGTACACCTGAAACTATTGCAACATTGTTAATTGACTATACTCCAATATGAAATAAGAAGTTTAAAAAATTAAATAAATTAATTTTTTTTAAATTTAAACCAGGGGATGACAGAGGATAAGATGGTTGGATAGCATCACTGACTCGATGGACATGAGTTTGAGCAAGCTCCGGGAGTTGGTGATGGACAGGGAAGCTGGGTGTGCTGCAGTCCATGGGGTCACAGAGAGTCACACACGACTGAGCCACTGCACTGAACTGAAACCACTCTCCGCCTCTCCCTCCCCCCACCCAGTCCCTTGACGACTTCATTTTTTTTTTTTTTTTTTTTAGTTCTTTATTTATTTATGGCTACACTGGGTCTTTGCTGCTGTGCACAGGCTTTCTCTAGTTGCAGTAAGCCAGGGCTACGTTCATTGTGGTACACAGGCTTCTCATCGCGGTGGCTTCTCTTGCTGTGGAGCACGGGCTCTAGGTGGGAGGGCTTCAGTAGCTGCAGCACCCAGGCTCAGCAGCTGCGGCGCACCCCACGGGCTTAGATGCTCCGTGGCTCGTGGGATCTTCCCGGAGCATGGATGCAACCCGTGTCCCCTGCATTGGCAGGCAGATGCCCATCTGCCTGCGGAATCCCTGACAGCTTCATTTTTCTCCCCAGCAAATACTTGACACTCTCTGTATTTTCCTTGCCCTATTGATAGTCTGTCTTGAGAACTAGACTCTGACTCCCCAGGGGCCAGGCCTTATTGGTTCACCCCCAGAACAAGGCCTGAAATACCTGTCGGTGAAGTGTGTGGATTGCATGCCTCTATTTTGAACCTGTAAGACATTCACAAGTTTCAAAATCCAAAAGACAGAAAATGGAAATGAGAAGCAACCTATCCACCACAGCGACCTATCGACCTGGCCTGACCCTCCCCATTGCTGTTCCTCCATCCCAGTGTCTTGTCCAGAGATAGTCTATGCACGGATGAGAAAATGTGTACACGTATTTCTTCCCCCTCCTTTCTTTGCAAAATGGCACACACTCTTATCCTGTTCTGCAGTTTCCTCCTAGCAATACATCTAGGAGATCACACCACATCAGTTTCTGATTGCTTCCTCATTCTTTCATTTTTCTCTTTAAGCAACTGCATGCATGGTGACCAAGGTGGAAAGAGTTTTTGTCGCAATCACAGTTTTCCAGGAGCAGTGGTGGCTGAGAGCTCAGTGCCATCTCACAGACCCCCAGACTCACACTGTGAGTCTGCAATCAGGATCTCCCACAGGCTTCTGGTGGGCATGCAAACCAGAGTGGCCACTTTGGAAAACAGTTTGCCAATCTCCCCAGAGGTTAAATATACACTTCTAATATGACCCAGCCCTTTCATTCCTGGATGTTTACCCAAGAGAAATGAAAACCTCTGGACACACACACACACACAAAACCTGTATGTGCATGTCTCTAGCAGCTCTCTTCTGAATCACCAACAGTTGGAAAACAGCCCAGATGTTTCTTCAGCTGGGAGATGGAAAAGCAAAACTGTGGTTCCTCCCCACGTGGCAAGAAAAATGCAACACACTTCGAATTCGACAACCTGAATGAATGGCAGATGCGTTCAGCTGAGTGAAGGAAGCAAGACTCGGAAGGCTCTATTATTCCATTTAGAAGACATTCTGAAAAAGGCCACTTGGTAGTGACAGAAAGAGCTGTGGTTGTGGGGGCGGAGTGGGGGAAGGGTGTGACCACAGAGGGCCAGCAGGAGGGGATTTTGGGGGTAATGGAAACCATCTGCATTTTGATTCTGGGTGACTACTGCATGTGTGGCACAAAGCTTATAGAGCAGCACAGAGAAAAGAGTAAATTTTACTGTATGCAAATATTTTCATGAGTTTTACTAAAAGGGTACCTAGCTTCATAGGAGCCCATGTATAGGACATTCTGGAACAGCAAAACTATAGGAATGAAAAACAAACCAGTGGGTGCCAGGGTTGGGGGATGAGGGGAGGGGTTGACTGCAAAGGGGTATAGGGGTAGTTTGGGGATGATGGAACTTGATGGTATCTTGATTGTGATTTGACGATATGACTATAAACTTTTATCAAAAGTCATACCTTGTACACACTTAAAATGAGCGCCTTCTATTGTATCGTATTGTATTATAAATTATATTTCAATAAAATTGGGTTTGGGGGGGTTTAAATATAATTTAATCTCAAGTGGTGGTGGTGGTTTAGTCACTAAGTCATGTCCAACTCTTGCAACCCCATGGACTGTAGCCCACCAGGCTCCTCTGTCCGTGGGACTTCCCAAGCAGAAATACTGGAGTGGGTTGCCATTTCCTCCTTCAGGGGATCTTTCTGACCCAGGGATTGAACCCGTGTCTCCAGCATTGCAGGCAATTCTTTACCACTGAGCCACCAGGGGAAGCCTCAATAAAGTTGGTCTTAAGTATCCTATCTCAGGACTTCCTTGGTGGTTGGGTGGCTAAGACTCCATGCTCCCAATGCAGGGGGGCCTGGGTTCAATCTCTGTCAGGGAACTAGATCCCACATGCCACAGCTAAGAGTTCGCATGCCACAAGCAAAGATCTCGCGTCTGCAATGAAGATCGAAGACTCCATGTGCGGCAACTAAGACCCAGCACGGCCAAATAAGTAAACACTTTTTAAAATTAAAAAATAAATGTTTATTAAAAAAAAAAATCTTATCTCCCCTTGCCCTTCCCTGACTGTGTGACCTTAGGCAAAGCCCCTAACCTCTCTGTGCCTCCAGTGAAGGAGGAAGGATTTGGGGAGGAGGTGGGTGCTGAGGTCTCGGGTCTCATCATGAGTACCTAGGTACACCAGTATCCGCAAGAGATGTTTACAAACAAAGCAGAGGGGCTTTATGAGGCTTTAGGGTGAAACTGGGGTCAGACAGCTGAGCTGTTGACAATGGCTCCTGTGTCTTGGAAGGACAGGTCCTGGACTGAGCACTGTCAGGCCTTTCCTGAGTCCCTTTGAACCACCGGGCACTCCTTGTTGACCTAGAAGAGAGGAGAAGCATCCCTGGGTCCCAGAGGGATGGTGTCAGGGATGCATATTTCAGAGCATTGTAAGAGTCTTTTCAGTAGTCAGATGGAACTGCCAGATCAGTTCCCTGCGGTCTCAGCTGTTCGAGGCAGAGTTTGGGTATGTACAGCCCCTGGCCTGCTCTTACCGGCTCACACGTAGGGGAGACTAAGCTATATCAGTGATATCCCAGAAGAGCTGGCGGCTCAGGCTGAGGAATCCAGAGGGGGCACGACCCAGCCTAAGGAGAGAAATCAGGAAGGGCTTCCTGGAGGACAGGCTGCCAGAGCTGAACCCTAATATGCTGACTGAACACCTACTGAATGCCCTGGTTTGGATCTCGGTGGAAGAGACTATTTTTGAGGCTGAAGTGAAAGGGGTGTGTATGGGCAGAAGGGTGGGGGCAGAGGCTGATGCTAAAAGCAGGGGTGTGGGTGGGGGCAGAACAGTGGGAGCTAAGACAGGAGTAAGATGGTACCTGGTTCAAGGCCTCCCTGGCAGGAGCCTGGACTTTCTTCCTCTCATGCCCCGGGTAGGAGCAGCTTTGTTAAGATCCATCCACGTGTGCAGGGAGACTGAGATGGGAAGAAGCTGGGAGGGGTTGGGGGAAGTGATGGGAATGAGGTGACTGAGTGATGGGAATGAGCCACATGGAGAAGCGGGTACACGTGTTACTGAAAGCTGAGGCGGACCGGGCTGCTCAAAAGCCAACAAACAGGCCAGACTGGTGGAAAGGAGAGTCTGCTTTATTTCAGATGCCTGCAGCTGGTAGGGGTGGGGGTGGGGGCAGACATCTGTCCAAAGGCCGACTACCCCCCACTCCTGGCAACCAGTGGGGCAAGAGTTTCATAGACAGAAGTGGCCGGGGAGGGGGGCTACTTGCAGAAACAGTACAGTCAGCTCTGACAGTCGTCTGCAAATTGGTCATTGGTGGTCTGACCAGCATCATCTTGATTGTTCCAGGGACAGTTAATCTTCATTCCCAGGGTCCCTTTGTTCTCATTTCTTTGAGGCCAGTTCTTGGAATCGTGGCAGCTCATGTCCTGGGTACAGTCTGGTCATCATGTAGTTAACTTCTCCACCTGATGTTTTGGTGTCTATAAGACAGCTCACAGGATATGGCTCAGAATATTATCTATAGCCCTTGAGAAAGAAGTAAAGGTTCTTGACTCTGCTTAATGACTACATTATTATTATTTGGTCTCCTTTGACTGTTTTCCTTTGTTTCTTCATTTCTCGTATCTCTGATTAAACTTACTCTTTGACTAAAGTTTTCCACAGACAGAAGGCAGGCAGAGGACATGGGGCAGGAAGTGAAGGACCGTAAGGTCCTGCTCCATTTCACAGGTAGAGTGAGAAGGCAGAGTTCTTCTCTCTTAGGTCCCACCCAAGACCCTTCCAAGAGCTAGGAGGTCTCTGCTAATAGAGCTTTGTTATTTTTAAAGCATTAACACAATGATGCTTTAAAGATGCATTGCCAAAGATGCATTTTTCTCATTCTTTAGTTCCTCAGACTCTCTGATCTGATCATCCCTCGTTTCTTAAATTCTGTTCATCTTGGCTCCTAAAGTTCCACAGTGGCAAATATCTTTGATCCTTGGAGGCTCTGATTTGTTCATTCAGTAAACATTTATTGAGCCTCTGTCCTGTGTGAGTGCCAAGAACACAGAAAAGAACAAAATAGATGAAATGATGCAAAGAGCCGACTCATTAGAAAACACTCTGATGCTGGGAAAGATTGAAGGCAGGAGGAGAAAAGGACAACAGAGATGGTTGGATGACATCACCGACTCAATGGACATCCGTTTGAGCAAACTTCGGGAGATGGTGAGAGACAGGGAAGCATGATGTGCTGCAGTCCATGGGATTGCAGAGAGTTGGACACAACTGAGTGACTGAAAAACAACAAGATGAAATTCCTGCCCTAGGGGAAACCACATTTATTGAGGGCTAAGGTACCAGGATCAATTCTAGGTGTCCACATGTAACTCCTTTAATCCTGCCCCCAACCTTATGAGTTAGAAACTTGAGTAATCCCCATTACCAAATTCAACATTCAAAAAAAAAAGATTATGGCATCCGGTTCCATTACTTCATGGGAAATAGATGGGGAAACAGTGGAAACAGTGACAGAATTTATTTTGGGGGGGCTCCAAAATCACTGCAGATGGTGAGTCCAGCTATGAAATTAAAAGACGCTTGCTTCTTGGAAGAAAAGTTATGATCAACCTAGACAGCATATTAAAAAGCAGAGACATTACTTTGCCAACAAAGGTCCGTCTAGTCAAAGCTATGGTTTTTCCAGTAGTCATGTATGGATGTGAGAGTTGGACTATAAAGAAAGCTGAGTGCCGAAGAATTGATGCTTTTGAACTGTGGTGTTGGAGAAGACTCTTAAAGAGTCCCTTGGACTGCAAGGAGATCCAACCAGTCCATCCTAAAGGAGATCAGTCCTGAATATTCATTGGAAGGACTGATACTGAAGCTGAAGCTCCAATACTTTGGCCACCTGATGCAAAGAGCTGACTCATTGGAAAAGACCTTGATACTGGGAAAGATTGAAGGGAGGAGGAGAAGGGGACGATAAAGGATGAGATGGTTGGATGGCATCACCGACTCAATGGACATGAGTTTGAGTAAACTCTGGGAGTTGGTGATGGACAGGGAAGCCTGGAATGCTGCAGTCCGGACACGACTGAGCAACTGAATTGAACTGACAAATGAGGAAACAGAGGCACAGGATTCTGGAATGCCTTGCTCCTAAAAGTCTCAGTCAGTCAGTTCAGTCGCTCAGCCATGTCCGGGACTCAAGGATTCTTTGCTCCTAAGATTCTAAGGTCTCACAGTTGTTGGTGTTGTTGTTTAATGAAGTCTAGTTGATTTCTGATGTGTGTTCACTTCTGCTGTACAGCAGAATGATTCATTTATACATATATATTTTCTTTTTCATACTCTTTTCCATTATGGTTTCTCTAAGTTTCTAGAGCTGTCTGTCCTAAAGAGTCTGTTGTCCTTCCATTCAAGTGAACAGTGGACTCAACCTCATCGTGGAGTGAGAAATTGCAAGTTAGAACCACCATGAGATTCACACATGTACACACACATGCACACACACCAGGATGACTCACATTTTCAAAGTCTGACCAGATTCGGTGCTGACAAGGTTGTGGGGAAAGGAAAACCCACAGCAGACACCGAGATGGGAGTGAAAATTGGAGCAAACTGTCTGGCGGTATCTCCCACATCTGGACATCTGCTCACCCTATATCCCAACAATTCCATTCTAGGGTTATGGGGAGAAATGTGTGCTCATGGGCTCTAGGAGATGTACACAGCATTGTCAACAGAAGACAGAACCTGGAGACCGCTCGCATGCCCATCAACAGGCAAATGGTTTTGTAAATTTCCATACAAGAGAGTGATCCACAGTTGTGGAAATGAAAGAAATCCAATAGATGTAAGAATATGCATGAACCTCACAGACATACCTCACAGAGAGCTTCCTAGGTGGCTCAGCTGGTAAAGAATCCGCCCACAGTGCGGGAGACCTGGGTTTGATCCCTGCGTTGGGAAGATCCCCTGGAGAAAGGAAAGGCTAACCACTCCAGTATTCTGGCCTGGAGAATTCCATGGACTGTATAGTCCATGGGGTAAAAAAAAAAAAAAAAAAAAAAAGAATCCACCTGCTAATGCAGGAGATGCAGGAGACATCGGTTCGATCCCTTGGTGGGGAAGATCCCCTGGAGAAGGAAATGGCAACTCACTCCGGAATTCTTGCCTAGGAAATTCCAGCGACAGAGGAGTCTGGTGGGCTACAATCCATGGGGTCACAAAGAGTCGGACACAACTGAGCGCGCGCACACACACTGACATAAGATTGAGTGCAAGAAGCCAGATCCAAGAGACAGCATTCGAAGATTCTCTTTATTAAAAACTCAAGGGACTTGCCTAACAGCCTAGTGGTTAAGACTCTGCGCTTCCACGGCAGGGGGCATGGGTTTGAACTCTGAGCAGGGAACTAAGATCCCACATGCCTAGTGGTGTAGCCAAAACAAAACAAAACAAAAAAAAAAAATCAAAACTGGGTGGGGGAAATAAATCAAGAGTTTGAAACTAACATATACACACTACAATATATAAAAATAACCAAAAAGGACCTAACGTATAGCACAGGAAACTATACTCAACATTTTATAAAGATCTACAAGGGAAAAGAATCTGTAAAAGAACGAATACATATATATGTATATGTGTGTATATATATATATATATATATGGAGAAGGCAATGGCACCCCACTCCAGTACTCTTGCCTGGAAAATCCCATGGATGGAGGAGCCTGGTAGGCTACAGTCCATGGGGTCACTAAGAGTCGGAAACGACTGAGCGACTTCACTTTCACTTTTCGCTTTCATGCACTGGAGAAGGAAATGGCAGCCCACTCCAGTATTCTTGCCTGGAGAATCCCAGGGACGGCGAAGCCTGGTGGGCTGCCGTCTATGGGGTCGCACAGAGTCGGACACGACTGAAACGACTTAGCAGCAGCAGCAGCAGCAGCAGCAGCAGCAGTATATATATATATGTATAACTGAATCACTTTGCCTGTACACCTGAAATTAACACAGCATTGTAAATCAACTATTGTGTGTGTTCAGGTTGTCGGACTCTTTGCAACCCCATGGACTATAGCCCACCAGTCTCCTCTGTCCATGGCAAGAATTCTGGAGCCGGTTGCCACTTCCTACTCCAGGGGATCTTCCCAACCCAGGGATGGAACCCACATCTCTTGCATCTCCTGCCTTGGCAGGTGGATTCTTTACCACTAATATCACCCCTCCAAAAAAAGAAATGAAAAAAAGAAATACAGTTGTCATTTATAAATTGACCTCACATTCGAAGCCTCACTACATTACTATTTATGGTGGCTTTTCATAGATATGGAATGTCCTGTGTCACATGCCTTATGTGAATAAAGACAGTGTCAGTTCTTCAGGATAAATAAACAAAAGAATAAATTAATCAATTAAAAACTGTAGTGGTCAGGTGTGTATTCTTAGGCAGTAAACGGAAAATAATAACGGCATCAAAGAATGAGTTACCTTGAGAAAAAGAGAGAGCTGCGATTGGGAAGAAGCCTTGGAGAAACTAGCATAACCATTTCTGAACCTAACTGTCCCTTTGAAAAGAGTTGGCGAAATGGAGCATCATCTGCCATGCGATATTTCATAATTTGAAGATTTATATTCTTCTTCATCCCATGATTCTACAATCTCTCTGTTTATCCTATGACTTGTTTCTCCAAGGGGGGGGGCAAGATTTCTCAGCCCAGTTGCGGGGACGGTGTGGGCGGGGGGCGCGGCAGGAGACCGCGGTGGGAAGCCACAAGAAGAGAATCTGGGATCTGAAACACAAGATACCATTTGACTTTCCCAGCAGTGAGCAAGGGTTCTGGGACCGTGTAACCACAGGAGGCCCGAAGGCACAAGTTCAGAGGTGGGCACGGCCGCAAGCCAACCCCACCTCCACCTCCCGCGGAGCCTGGCAGTAAGAGGTCCCGCGTACCCCACTTCTCACCAGCCAGCCCAGAGCCAGGGCTCCAGGGGCACAACCTTTCGAGGACGCCTGGCGCCACCCCCAGGCTTTCTGATGTGGAAACTGAGCCGGCCCAGGGCTGCGCAGCTGGGAGGCTGCGGTGCAGCCAGCGACCTGATTCCTCGGGGCGGGGTAGCGGAGACACGCCCGCCCGGTCCTCACTCTCATGGGAAAGTGCGCAGGGCAGGGGTGGCCCCGACTGGCACGGGCGGATAGAGACAGGGAAGGTGAGTCCAGCGTGGCCCCCGGTCAAATGAGGAAGGGAGGGTCTGGCCTGACCTGCTTTCCCAAGAGCCTGGGGGACTTTCGCATCTGTGTTTCTAAGCCCGGGTGGCTGCAGGGGAGGTTGTGGCCTCGGGCTGGGGAGGCACCGACTTCCAGGGAAAAGGCCAGCTTTTCAGAGAAGGTGCTGTCCCTTCATCTGAGGTGGCCTCTGTGCTCTGCCCTGCTCGAGAAGGGGGCGGGGGGCTCCCAGTTCATTGGGGGAGGGTCGCCTCATCTGGGGAAGGGTCTAGACTGATGGAGGAGGCAGACATCCCCTTTCCTCCTGGGTAATTTATAGCTTGTACTTCAATACTGGAGGAGGGCATGTCAATCCACTTCAGTGTTCTTGCCTGGACAACCCCACGGACAAGGAGCTTAGCGGGCTACAATCCATAGCGTCGCACAGAGTCGGACATGACTGAAGCGACTTAGCACCCACATACTTCAGTATTGGGGACAAGACTCAGTCTCATTAAGTGTTCCCAGTAAGATGGCTGGTTCAAGCGACACCACTCAGTGAGCTAGTCTGAGGGAGGAGGTGACCCTCAGGACCTCAGCTAGTCTGAGGGACCTGGAGGACGACTAGACCAGGCTCAGAGAGTAAAGCACTTGGCAGCAGCCACAGGGTTGGAAACTGGCAGAGTAGAAGGTAGACTCAGATTCGATTCATCTCACTCCTTACAGGTGAGGATGACGTCGGCAACTGTGCCAAAGGCCCTAGGAAAATTCACTGGATCCACTCAGCCATCGTGTTATCACCACCATGATGACTCAGAGGACGATACTGATACCCAGAGAGATCAGATGCCACTCCAAAGCCACTCAGGCAGAGCTGACAATCACACTCAGGTCATCTTAACTCCAAAACCCATTGTCGAGACGGGGTCCCCCAGAAAGCAGATATTTAGAGTTGTTGTTGTTGTTCAGTCGCTAAGTCCTGTCCAACTCTTTGTGACCCCATGGACTGCAGCACACCAGGCTTCCCTGTCCTTCACCATTTCCCGGAGTTTGCTCAAATGGAAGTCCATTGAGTCAGTGATGCCATCCAACTATCTCATCCTCTGTCGCCCCCCCCCCCCGCCCTCAATCTTTCCCAGCATCAGGGTCTTTTCCAATGAGTCAGCTCTTCGAATCAGGTGGCCTAGAGTTAGGAGAGCAAAAGATTTATGGAGAGTGCCATGTGGGAAAGGGGGCGTGGGGAAAGCAGGATTGGGTAGGGGGACCATCGGGCCAGGATGCTAGCCCCAGGGGCTCCTGTGGAAGCAGACCGCCCGTGAGGAATTCCACAGTGGACAGAAAATGGCCAGACCCTCTGACCCCGCTTGGCTCTGTCAATGGCCGGAATCCCCAACTGGCAAGCTGAGACAGACCCTGAAGGAGCCAACTGTCAGCCATCTACATGCCTGGCAGCTGGGCCACTAGTCCTTTCTTCAAAGGGCATCCAAGCAGCGTGCCTCTGTGGCAGCCCTCCCATACCCTATATTAATAATAGCAATCATTTGAAAATAACAGCTTCCACTTACTGAGAATTTACTCCACGCTGGTCTGTGCCAGCATGTGTTAACACCTTTGACCCTCGCTACAATCCTGTGAGACGTGCACTGGTTTCACCCCATGTTATAGATGAGGAAACTGAGGTTCAGAGAGTGTGAGTCACTTGCCCAGGGTCACACAGCTGCTAAGTGGCAGAGATGGGGTTTGAAGACCCTCAATTAAAGCGTGAGCCTCGTTTACAGATGAGGACACTGAGGCCCAGCAGCACACCTCCTTTTAGTCCACCATCACCTCACTGGGACGTCCCTGCCTTACACCTGACCTTCCCAGAACCCCACTCCCACCCCCTATCCTCTCAGGGCAGATGCTGATATCCACAAACCCCTCCCACTGCATCTCCCCTGTCTGATCGAAGCAGTGAATTGGGGGCGGGGGGAGGCTGTCCAGTCTCCAAACTTGCCTGGGGAGAATGTTGCAATCTTCTGACTCAGCGGCGTGCGTGCAGACCCAGCAGGAGGGAGAAAAGGGAAGATTAAGTCTTGGCCCAAGCCCCAAATGGGCTGTGTAGCCTGGTGCCAGGGATTCCAGCAGCTGCCAAGGCCCCAGGGTGGGGAGGAAGCAGGAGGTGCAGGCCGGCCTCCAGGAAGCTGGCCTGTATTCACCCCTGGGGGTGGGGTGGAGCCTGGGAGCTGTCTGCTGACCCAGAAGGGACTTGCAGCTCAAAACTGTGTGACTGGGAGGCTATGTGACCTTGGGCAAGTCCCTTCCCATCCCAGCTCAGCATCTCTGTTTCCCTCATGTCTGCAAAATTCACTTGCTCTTCCCAAGCCTCTCTTATATCTAACTCAGTCCTGCTGCAAGGCAATCTTCTCTCCATCTGCTCCACCCTCCCTGGCCTGCAGAAGAGCACCGGAGAAAGAGCGCAGACTCAGACATCTGACCTTGCCTCTCCTGTGCCCTAGTTTCCCCATCTAAATGATTCCTTCCCAGGAAGTGGCTAGGATGAGAGCCGAGAAGGGAGGCCTACCGTCTCTGGGACTAATGAGCATCCCTTCTAGGTCTGTGGTGCAGCAATCAAGATGCTGGGGTCACAGAGTCCTGGTTTAAAATTGTGCCTCCCCCACCCATCTCTCATCATGTTCCCCTAGGCAGTGACTTCACTGCTCTGTGTCCCTTTCCTTCCCTTTAAAACAGAGATTTTCACTGAATTTTTCTTACCAGGTGTTAAGAGAATGAAGTTAGCCTGTTCCTAAGCGGGAGCTCGGGCAGAGCAAATGGGCCTATCTTGTCTCATCTCTGGGTGGAAAGCATGACAAGAAAGGCCTGGCCTGGGGACTTCCCTGGTGGTCTAGTGGCTGAGACTCCAAGACTTGGAACTCCCAATGCCAGGGACCCAGGCTTCGATCCCTGGCCGGGGATCGAGATCCCGCATGCCACAACTGAGACATCACATGCTGCAACTATTAACAAAAAAGCCCACATGACACAATGAAGATCAAAGATCCCGCGAACCACACACTAAGACCCGGAGCAGTCAAATAAATTTATTAATTAAAAAATTACAAATAATCAAAGGCTTGGCCTGGTGGTGAAGGCAGACAACGTGAAGCATAGATATCATTCACTCATTCAGTCAGCCATTCACTCTGCACACCTGGTATCAATCTGCTCAGAAATCCTGGGAGGCAGAAGCTGTCATCATTCCCAACCATAAAGTCACAAGGAAAGCCCAGAGTGGGAAAGCCACCTATCCAAGGTCACACAGCTAACATGCTGCAGAACTAGGGCTCAAACCCAGCATGTTGAATCAATGAAATGGGTCCTGCCGTTGAAAATTTGGGTTAATGGATTAATAAGAATTGATATCATTCCTACACCAGGTTATAACAGGAAGAATGGTTATAATGGGAAGAATAATAACAGCAGCTACATTGTATCAAGCACTTTCTATAGTTCAGGACCTACAGAATGGAAGCATGTTTTCTTGATTTAGTCTATTTTATAAATGAGGGAACTGAGACGCTATCAGTTCGGTTCAGTTCAGTTCAGTCGCTCAGTCGTGTCCGACTCTTTGTGACCCCGTGAATTGCAGCACACCAGCCCTCCCTGTCCATCACCAACTCCTGGAGTTTACCCAAACTCATGTCCATCGAGTTGGTGATGCCATACAGCCATCTCATCCTCTGTCGTCCCCTTCTCCTCCCACCCCCAATCCAGCCCATGAAAGCCGGAGACAGGACTCCTCAGTCAGAAGCAAAGAGGACAAAGGCCAGGAATTAAGCCGATAGGAACTTAGGGTCTGAGCAGCCCAATCTTCTCCTTTTAGGAGAAACTGAGGCCCCAAGGGCAAGAAAGCTGGCCCAGAATCACAGCCTTCTAGCTGTGGGACTTCACTTCCCTCTTGGGACCGTGAGCAGGTATAATCGTGGCGCTTCCTTCCCCAGGGAGGTTTGAGGAAGGACAAGGGAAGAAGAAGCAGTAGGAGGCAGTGTGACCAGGCACAAAGGTTGGTCTGCGCGGGGAAAGTGGTTAGACACCAAGCAGAACTTCCCGGCCTCCTCTGGGAAGTTTCTGGGACTCATCCAGGGGCCGCCCCTGCCTATGGGGGGGGCCCTCCAGAGCTCATGGCCCAGAGAGGGGAGACCCTAGTCCTCCCCGCCAAGGGTGCAGGGAACAAGGGGGGAAAGGAGGGGGGAGCCGTCCTGGTTCCGCATCCTCCATTCCCGACACAGGAGGGAGGTGGCTGTGGGAGCTGGGACTTTCCTGAGCAGCAGAAGATTCTGGGAAATTAGAGACAGCTGCGGGGCGGGGCTGACTCCAGGCCTCCCTTCTCTTCCCTCCCCTCAGTCCCTGCTGGTTCCCCAAGCATGCCTCCCTCTGCCCCAAGGAGGCCCTCCTCCAACTGATCCTCCTCCCTCAGACCATGGCCACCACCCTGAGACCCTCAGCTCTTCTCCCTCAGAATTTGCCTCCACGCTCACAGCCTCTTCGAATCTCCTCTTCCCTCAAACCCTTCTTCCCCCACCCTCCACTTTCTCCTCCTCTCTCAGAGCCACTGGCCTCACTTAGTTCTCTCTCTGTCTCAGACCCTCACCTCCCCACTCAGACCCTCACCTCCTCCCCTCAGACCCTCACCTCCCCACTCAGACCCTCACCTCCCCACTCAGACCCTCACTTCCTCCCTCAGACCCTCATCTCCTCCCTCAGACCACCTACTTCCCTCTTGGACCTGTCTTCCTCCTTCAGCTCCTCCTCCCTCAGACTCTTTTATCCCTCCTCCACCCTCAGATTCAGAACCAGCAGCACCCTCTCTTTCAGCCCCTCCAAGCCCCCTCTGGGCTGAAAGCAGACGCCCCCTCCCCAGTCCCTTCTGGGCCCAGAGTCATTGCTCCACCTGCAGCAAGGGAGCCGGGCATGGGAGGACCTTGGGCGTCCTTCCAACCCTACCTCCTAGGGTCATCACCTTGACAAGCCTCACAAGCAGAGGCTCGGCTGCTCTCTGTACAGCGGGGCAGTGCTCTACACCCCATCCCTCCCCTGTGTTGGAGAGTCACCAGAGGTGAGGGCTGAGTGGGTGGGAACCCCAGACTTCACAACCTAATTCCCTCACCTCTTCCTCTGTAGCCCCCACAACTCTGGGGGCAAGGGTTGACTTCAGCCTCATTTTCCAGTAGAACAAACTCAAGAGAGTTTGAGGCTCAAGAGAAATGACCTAAGGTCCACTGTCAACAAGGGGTGGGAGTGGGACTTGAACCCAGGTCTTGCCCCCAGACACTCTCCCTTTACAGGGCTCCGAGGGGGAGACCCAGAGAGGCAGAAAGGAGAGAAGCAGGGAAGAGAGGGAGGCTCCTGTCTGCCCACAGCTGCCCCTGATATCTCAGTGAACGATCCCCTGGGGTGGGGTCCCAGTCTTGGACAAAGTCCCTTCCTGAGAACTGGGGGCCTTACACCCATTTTCAGGGTCCCAGGATGGGGAGACTGAGATGCAGACAGAGATGGAGAGACAAGGCGACAAGGCGGGACTGGAGGCTGAGGGACGGAGACGAGGGAAGGAGATACAGAGACTGGGGGAGACACACAAAACCAGGAAGACCTAGAGTGCCGCCTGGACAGACCCGGGGTGCAGCACCCATTCCCTCGCCCCTTTAGGTCCCCCAAGTCTTCCGCTCCGCCTCCCGTAAGTCAATGACCGGCACTCAACCCCAGCGACAGCCCCGCCTCCAGGGAAATCCGGGAAAGCCCCGAGCGGCTGGGGCCCCTCCCCGGGGCGGGGAGAAGGGCGGCAGGGGAGGGGTCAGGGGAGAGGCCCGCCTCCATCCTTCCCTCCCCCTGGCCCCGCCGTCCCCAGCTCCAGCCTGCCTCTGAGTCATGCCCCCAACCAGCCTGGCCTGTTCCCCAACCACCAACCCCGCCAGGGATGGGAGGGGGATGCGGGGGCAGAAGGGAAGCCGGCCGGCCCCTCGTCTTCTGGACCCGGGCTTTGGTCGCTGTGACTCTGATCTTGTGACTCTAAGGCTCTTGCTGTCTCCCCGTCTCCCTCTTACTTGGCCTCTCACGACCTCTGGACCCCTTTCGCCACATCTGTTTCACTGTGTATCGAAGATTTCGGGGGCACCCACCCTGTGCGCGGAGGCTTGGGCTGGATCATGGGACCCCGCGGGGAGAGACACGTTCAGGGTTTCTCTGTGCACTCCCCACCGAAGTCCCCGTCCCCCGCCCCCAGCGAAGTTCACACCCCAAATTGAGCAGGCACATGGAGGAGGCAGAGATGGGGGCAGGGCAGGCAGAGGGATAGTGCCCGGGCGCCCGCCGAGGGTAGTCCCTGCCCTGGGTGCGTCTTCTCGCTCCCACAAAGGAGGAAACGACTCAGAGAAGGGAAGTGCCTGGTCAAGGTCACCCAGCGAGGAAGTGGGAGTCTGGAATCGAACCCACGTCCTGGCGACCCCAAGGGCCTCAGGGAACTGCCTCCCTAAGGAGAAGGGGGTCACGGGGAGAGGAAGAGGCTGAGAAGCAGACAGCGCTCGAGAGACAGACGCACGGAAAGGGGTGCCCAGAGACGATGGAGACAGAAACATTGAGAACAGAGAGAGACACAGAGATACAGAGACATCCATCCAGACCCGCGAGTCAGGGACAGTTCCAGACTAAGATACAGAGATAGAGACCTACAGCCAGAGAGAGACGGAGACGCAGCCTGAGGCCCGCAGCCGCAGGGGTGGGGACCCCGCAACCCGGCGACCCCGCCTCCTTCCCACCCCCTGCTCACCCCCGGCCCCCGCCTAGGCCCAGCCGCCCCCGGCGCCCCGGGGCCGGGAGGGGGCGGGCGCGGGGCGCGGCGCGGGCGGGGCGATCGGCGGGCTGCACCGCGGGACGGCGGGAGCGGCGGCGGGTCCAGGAAACCCCTGGGGCGGACGGGTGGCCCCGGGGGGGCCGGGGGCGGGGAGGCGGGCAGCCGGCACCGCCCGGGCCGACAAAAGTCCCTTCAGTTCAGCCGGCGGCAGGGGAAGTCCCGGCTCTCGGCGCAACCACCCTCCCGTGCCGCCGAGCCCAGCCGCGCTCCGGCCGCCCGCTCGGCCGCCGTCCCCGGCGGCCCCATGCCCCGATGCCCCGCGGGGACCATGGACGAGGGGCCCGTGGACCTGCGCACCCGGCCCAAGGCCACTGGACCCCCGGGCGCCGCGCTGCCGCTCCGCAAGCGCCCTCTGCGCGCGCCCTCCCCGGAGCCCGCCGCCCCGCGCGGCGCTGCGGGCCCCGTCGTCCCCCCGGATCCCCTCCGCGGTGGCTCCGACACACCGGCTGTGCCCGCGCCCCCTCACGGCCTGGCGCGGCCGGAGGCAATTTACTACCAGGGTGAGTGGCTTCCGCGGGTCATGGCCGGGTGGGGGGCAGGCAGTGCAGAGGGTCACCACCCGAGTCAGGCGGCAGAGCTCCGACCTTAACACAGGGGGCCTCGGGGGAGCCGAGGGACAGAAGCCAAGGTCCCAAGAACACAGAGAGGGGGTTCCTGGGGAGTTGCGGGCAGAGACTGAGGTCCCAGGGGTGCAGATATGGGAGCTTCAGAGAGCCAGCACCTTGGGACACAGATACCGGAGTTCTAGGAAGCTGGGTGTGGAAGTCCTGAGATCTGAGACCCACCTATAGGGAGCCAGGAAACAGTGCCCAGCAGTCCAGATACCGGGTCTCAGGGAGTCAAGTCCCAGGAACACAGAATTATAAACTCTTAAGAACCCAGATATATAGGGTTATAAGGAATCAGCAGCTGGACCCAAGAAGCTGGGGGTTTGGGGATCCTTGAACTTTATGTGGGGTCAAAGGGAGTGAGGGGAACAGAGGCTGGGGTTCTAAGGAGACATATTAAGGATCCCCATTTGTCAAAATCTCAGGAACCCAGATGTCAGGAGAAGATCAGCACAGAGTGGGAGTACTGAGTACTCCAATATCTGGGATCACAAAACCCCAAGGAAACTGATCCCAATACCAGGGGTCCTAACAGTCAGCAGGACAGAGATCTGGGGTTCTAAGCACCCGGTACTGTGTGCTTGCAAGTGATCAGTGTCTCACTGGTGTCATGAGGTCAGGTGGCCTTAGAGGGGGCTTTGGGGACTGAGGATTCTAAGAACTGGGGGGCAGGACTGAGGAGTTCTGGGCCTCAAGGATTTAGGACCAGGAAGGATTTGGGGGTCTCTGGGCAGAAGGCCTGAGGTCACCAAGGCCTGGTATTGAACATACAAGGACCAGGAAACTTGGGGGTTTCAGGAATGGAGCCCCCAAGAACCAGGAGATGACAGAGAATAGACACTATTCTTCCCATCCTGTCTCCGTCCCTGATATCCAGGAGGGGGCAGCCTCTCCCACAGCTGTGCCCACTTCACAATCTCCCAGTGACCCCCAGAGCTGCAGAGACCCCAGGCCTTGGGCCTCCAGAACTTTGCCCAGTTTCTGCACCTTTCATCCCCTCAGGGTACAGCTTCAAGCCCTCCATCAGGAGGCCTGTCACTGCCTTCTCCTTCCCATTCCCCCATGAAAACCTGAGCCTCAGTTTTCCCCATCTGAGTGATGAGTAGATGTGGATTTGCCAGCTAGCCCGGTGCCTTCCAGCAGTTTGATCTGTGCCGGATTCTGGCAGTACTCCCTCTCCCCAAACTCTGTACACATTCACCCCACCCCCTACACCTGGTGCTTCATCCACCCTTACCTTCCTCAGCCACAAATTCACTCAGCAAACTGGCCCTGAGGTCCCCATGCTGGGCGATAGTGCAGAATCGTTGCCTAGTAGAAGATGAGGGGTCAGACCGAAGTAAAGATAAGTGACAATGTCCAGGGCTGGGGAGGGGAGCTGCAGGAACACAGAGGAGGGACGTGGTAGAGGAGTTTGTCTTGGGCTTGGAGGGCTCAGGAGGAGATGCAAAAGGGACCAAGGGAAAAGGGCAGGTAACACAAGAGCGAAGGCCTGGAGCTGGGGGGCAGGTTGATGATCTGTGGGCTTGGCCTCATGCATGTCCTTTCTCTTCCCAGGACCTTTGCTGTCCCTGTACCCCACCCCGACCATGGGCTCCCCCTTTCCTCTGCTGAACTTGCCTACACCTCTGTACCCCGTGGTGTGCTCCATGGAACACCCCCTGTCAGCTGACATCGCCATGGCCACGCGAGCTGATGAGGATGGAGATACGTGAGTGACAGTCCCCCGTTCATGAAGGGGAGTAGAAGGGTGGGGAGGCCAACCCTCCACCCACCTCAGCCACCCATTGCAACACAGGGGCACTCAGCACGAGCTCTCAAGTTGCCCGCACTGAGTTAGAATCCTGCCTCCCCTGTCTGTGCGACTTTGAGGAAGCCCCTTTCCCTCTCAGTTTCCTCTTCTGAAAAATGGGCACCCTGAGAGCCCTTACCCCCCAGGACTGTTTTTGAAGCAGTGGGCTTTAAAGTTTTTACCAAAAGCCAAAAGTGAGAAAGACATTTTACTTTTAAGACTGACTTATTATATGAATTATACATGTTAAGCTCCTTGCCCAGAGCCTCGTAGATTGAAAGCGTTCAATCTGTATTAATTAATGTTACTATTATCATTATTACCCTTTGCTAAGCACACACACATATATAAACTTGAAATAAAAATTGCACAGAACAAAACAGCACTCATGCTTACTACTTTGGGGTTTTCTATTCTAGTCTATGTCGCTGTTTCCTGGTCATAGCCTACTAAATTAATCTGACAATTCTTTAAGTTGATTTCACAAATCTCATGGTTTTATCATCTATTGTTTGAAGGACAGGCTTCTGAGCTGCATGAAGCCACCAAGAAATCCTGCATGGGATCATTTAGCCCAGGCCTAGCACTCACAACACTTGACCACCATGGTTATGGTAATTCTACCAACCTTGGATGGAATCTCAGCTGGTCACTTTCTCACACCTCTCTACCTCAGTTTCCCCCTGTACAAACAAGAACCACAAGATGAAGGTCTCTATGAGGCAGAAAAGAAATGATTTCAATAAAGCAATTATCTAGGAATCAGCTTTGGGACTCTGGAAACCACAGGGGGGGGATGCAAGAAAAGTGGGGGGTCTCCACCACTGACTCCTGGGTGACTTCACATTCCGAAGCCTCAGTTTCCCTATCTGGAAATCAGGCCTCATGATCACAATGGGGATTCAATGCAGTGAAGTACAGGACTTACAGTGCATAGAACAAGACAGGACACACAGTGGGTACTCAGTACATGGGAGTGGATTTTGTTGGAACAGAGCTACCAGGGTGGTTGTGGACTATCCTTGTGAACCCAAGCAGGACAAAGTGTCTGAGATATAAATGTATCTTTATATATATGTGTATATATAAAGATATATATATTTACACACAAAGGTCTCAGTAAAACTAGTTCCCGCCGCCTCTGGGTACCTGTGGGGTCATCTGTGAAATAGATTCAATTTGTCTCTGTCCCCAAGGGTGGTTTGTTTGCAGCCTGTGAAAGCCGGGTGCAGAAGACGACCTGGCACACCAGTCTCCAGCCCCACGCCCCAGCCTCCCTCCCCGCCCTCCCCCTTCTCCCCCAAAGCAAACACTTCTGCCTCAGCTGCCTGGTGGGGGAAATCCCTTCCCGCAGAACTTGACCGCAGCCCAGCTGCTCTGCCTTCCCCACGTCAGCACCCGTCACTCACTCGCAGCCTCCCCCTCCTGGCGCTCCCTCTAACCTTAACCCCTTCCGCTGGGGCCAAGGCTTTACCGGAATGGGCAGCAGGCCGGGCGGGGGCGGGGTGGGGGGACACGCTAGGTCTGGGTCCCCAAAGGGACAATGCTACGGTTCGGAGGCCGGACTTCGAGGTATTCAGGGCAGTAAGATCTCAGGGCATTTGCAATCACCCACCCCCACCTCCCAAAGGTCTGGCAGTGGGGAGCTGGAAGTCTGAGTTTCCACAGGGGTGGGGTGGGGGGACGCGTTCTGAGTCCCAGAGGGCAGAAGTTGGGGTACTACATGCCTTGACCGCTGAGCGGGTAAGGCGCCGGGAGGCAGGGCAGCCGGGGGTCCTAGAACTAGGAGCGATGGGGACAGTTCGTACCCGCCAAGAGTTAGGGCATCGTATGCCAGGGTCGCAGGAGGATGCATGCCAGGATGTGGGGAACAGGGAGGCAGCTGGAGTCTGAACCCTGCGGGATGGAGTTCTAGCGGGGTCCCCTGGCTGGAGCAATTGGGGTCCTTCCTTACCCCCAAGGTAACTAGAGCTCTTTGGGTCGGGCTCCCCTCTCCGCCTCATTCGAGGATGGAAGTTGGGGTGCCGGGGTGGCCGGGGTAGATCCCCAAAGGGCCAGGCTTCCCTCCCCCGGGAGCAGGAAGCGGAGCCCCGCCCAGCAGACCTGTTACTGGAAGTCCGAGGGCTGGGCCGCCCCTCCCGTCCCCACTTCCTCCAGCCCCGCCCCACCCCCTGCGGCCCGCGCGTTTATGGGAACTCAGGCCTGGACGGTTTCTCTGAAATCATTTTCTCCCTCTGCCCTCGCTTAACCCCGCCCGCCCCGAAGGGGACCCAGGCGGGGCGTCCTGAAAGATGCGGGGAGGGGATGGAGCCCTTCCCCGGGGGCCCCTGGCCCAGGTCCGATCCCTCCCCCGAGATTTCTTTTTTTAAATGTGGCTCTCCCGGTTCAGGATCCGAGTTCAGCGTTTCACCTGCAGAATCTCTTCCTGGGAGCTGGGAGTTATTGCGGGCGATACTTTACCGAGGAGAAACCCGAGGCTGTAAAGGGCCACGTGACTTTGCCCACGCCTCAGGGCAAGAGATACTTGCAACCCAATTTGCAACCCTGGCTCAGCCCCCGCAAAGCCCTCAGGGGCTGCAGAACTTCTCTGCCTCCAGCACCTAGGAGGTGGATTCAATTCCGCCGTGGGGAGGACCGCCGTTCACCTCTCTTAGCCTGGCCCAGGTTTGGCAACAAGCAGCGGCGGGTGAGAAGGAAGTTGCCCCCAGTAAATGGCCGTTAAAGAGAGGTTGTGGGGCCTGTGTAACTTCAGCCAGCCTTATGGCCTCAGCGCCAGCGTCTCCCCACCCTCCTACAATCATCCTAGATTGTCCTCAGCTCTGAATGGCTCTTCCATCTTCGGGGGCCCTGAGAAGCTGGCAGGAGGTTTATTGGAAAGGGTTCTCCAGCCCAGTGCCCGCGGGGATGGAGAAAGCAGGACTGGGCCGAGGGAGAATTCGAGCCGCTCTGTAGTTTCAACAGGGCCTCAGGGATCCCACAGGGAATATGGCAGCTGGAGCGGCCTTTCAGAGAGTTGGGGCCAGAAGGCTGGGCCTTCTATGCCCACACGGACCAGTCAGCGGATGCCATTGGGTGGCGTCTACCCACCCCCATGACCTGGGCAAGCAGCCCTTTTCAGCGGAGGGTAATTCCCAGAGAGAGCCGCGATTTGACAACCTTCCCAGAAGCTGAGGAAATAGAGTCCTTCAGTCCTAAAGCGGGGATCTGGGTTGCACAGTCCGGCCTCCCAAGCAGTGACCCCCATCCCAGCTTGTCCCACCTGTGCCGTCATCTCCCTTCTGGGCAAAACTTGCCCCGTGTACCTACTCCTGGGTTGGAGGCTGAATGTGATCTCCAATCACCACGGATGAAGACCATCCAGTTCATCCCCACCCATTCCACAGATGAGAAAACTGTGGCCCAGAACGGGGTGAGCACATGGTCCCCAGCTTCAGGGATGGTCAGGGATCCTTGAGCGGGCCTCATCTATTCAGGGTGTTTGTGGAGCACTTTCTCAGCACCAGTCACTGCAAAAATGCTTTACCTGGTGGAGTTGACATTCTATCGAGGGAGATTCAGACAGGAAACAAGTGTACGATGTCAGGTGATGATGTGGAGGAAAATAAAGCGGCGGGGGGGGAAGCCGCTGCTGTACCATTTAAGCAGAGGCCCCAGTGAGGGGAGTTAGCCCCAAAGATATGGGGGTGGGGGAGATACTGTTCCTGGCAGAGGGAACAGCCAGTGCAAAGGCCCAGGAGGCAAGCATGCTTGGTATGTTTGAGGAAGAGCAAGGAGGCTAGTGGCCAGAGTGAACTGAGGAGAGTGAACAGAGAAGACATCAAAAGGAATCGAAGAGAGAGAGACAAGATCACCTGGGGCCTGTGGGCCATGGTGAGGACTTTGAGAATTCTGTGCAGAAAAGGGGCATGATCTGACTCAGGTTCTAAAAGGGTCTCTCTAGCTGCTATGTGGGGGGCAGACAGAAGGGCAGTGTGCAATTAGAGAGGCCAGTAAAGAGGAGACACTCCAAGAGGGAGATGATGGTGCCTGAACCAGGATGGAGGGAATGGGGGTGGGGAGCAGGGGTTGGATACCCTAGTTACTTCTAAAGCATCCTGAGCATTTTGGAGTTAGCACTGCTAAGCGTACAGGGGTGAGAGGTGACCACTCTCTCATGCCTGTAATTCTGCACCCCCAGGCCACTCCACATTGCCGTGGTGCAGGGCAATCTGCCAGCTGTGCATCGACTCGTCAACCTCTTCCAGCATGGCGGCCGGGAACTGGATATTTACAACAACCTCCGGCAGGTGAGGCTGTGGACCTGAGTCCTAGGGGAAGAAGAACTGGGGGCCCTGACGCTTGAATCTGATGGAGGAGGGGCTCAGATTTCTGGTTCAGACTACCCCTGGGGGTCAGGATTCGGAAACTCTGAGGGAAGCAGGCCTGGGTCGCAGGGCAGGAAACACGAGTCCCTCACAGTCTCTGTTCCCCAGACACCGCTACACCTGGCTGTGATCACCACCTTGCCGTCTGTGGTCCGGCTCCTGGTGATGGCCGGTGCCAGCCCCATGGCACTGGACCGCCACGGCCAGACAGCAGCCCACCTGGCGTGCGAGCACCGCAGCCCCGCCTGCCTGCGAGCCCTGCTGGACAGCGCGGCCGGGGGCACCATGGACCTGGAGGCCCGCAATTACGATGGTGAGTACCTACCCGGGCGCTGGATGGGGCTGTCTGGTAGGACCTGGAGTCCTTCTGAGGCTGCAAAGCCCCAGGCCTACTTTTAACTGAGTCTCCCGCTCTTTGAGGGCTCACCGCCCTGCACGTGGCCGTGAACACCGAGTGCCAAGAAGCGGTGCTGCTCTTGTTGGAGCACGGCGCGGACATCGACGCGGTGGTGAGCGCGCTTGTGTCGGGGTTGGGGTGGGATGGAGGCGCCTGGAGGAGCAGGGAGGGGCGGGGCCAATGGGACGGGGCTCGAAGTACCTAAGGAAACTGAGATGCTGGACCCAGGGTCGGGATGAGGGCCTCCGGCTGCTTGGGCAGAGCAAGGGGACGCTCAAGACCTTCCTTCCTTGCCGCAGGACATTAAGAGCGGCCGCTCCCCACTCATCCACGCCGTGGAAAACAACAGCCTGGGTATGGTGCAGCTGCTGCTGCAGGTGGGTGCAGCCCCTTCCTGTGGCCTCTCGCCCACCCTCTCCTCTGGCCCTGACCGCCTGTCGCTCCATCCCTGCCACCGACCCCTCCTCCTTCCAGTTCTGGCACCTGAGCTTGCTACGCTTCCAGCCCCGACCCGTCCTCCTAGGCCTCTTTCAGCCAACCCTAGGACTTCACTCGGAGAAGGCAATGGCAGCCCACTCCAGTACTCTTGCCTGGAAAATCCCATGGATGGAGGAGCCTGGTAGGCTGCAGTCCATGGGGTCGCGACGAGTCAGACATGACTGAGCGACTTCACTTTCACGTTTCACTTTCATGCATTGGAGAAGGAAATGGCAACCCACTCCAGTGTTCTTGCCTGGAGAATCCCAGGGACGGCGGAGCCTGGTGGGCTGCTGTCTATGGGGTCGCACAGAGTCGGACACGACTGAAGCGACTTAGCAGCAGCAGCAGCAGGACTTCACTCCTCCAGACTACGAACCAGACTCGGGCCATCTCGCATTCCTTCCTCTAAACCCCTAAAACGTTCCAGGCCCCGCCCAGCTAGAGTCTTGCTGACCCTTGTCTTCCGGCTTTGGCCCAGTCCCCGCGCTGTCCTTCCGCTCTGACTCCGTCTGCGATCAGGCCCAGACCCCTGGACCCCGCCGTTCTCTGACCCCGCCCCCTTTGCCTTGGCCGGGGCTGCGGAGTCCCACGCCAGTAGATTCGGTACCGCCCCCAGACCCGCGTGGTCCCGCCCCTGTTTCCAGTTTCCACCCTTCTCTGACCGTCCCTGGGTCTGGCCCCGCCCCAGCTTATGACCCCGCCCCTCGTGCTGGCCCCGCCCCTGGGTCCCGCCCCCTTCCACCCAGGCGGTGGTCCTGACCCGCACCTCCCCGCCGCAGCACGGCGCCAACGTGAACGCGCAGATGTACTCGGGCAGCTCGGCGCTGCACTCGGCGTCCGGCCGCGGGCTCCTCCCGCTTGTGCGCACGCTGGTCCGCAGCGGCGCAGACAGCGGCCTCAAGAACTGCCACAACGACACGCCGCTCATGGTGGCGCGCAGCCGCCGGGTGAGTGCGCGCGCTGGTGGCGGTGAGGGGATTGCAGGAGTTGCGGGAGTTGGGGGGGTGGGGCCTGGATGGGGAGGGGTCTGTCCCCAAGCGCCGGTCTGCAGGGATGGGACAGATGAGTGGCATGTGTGTGCAAGGGATGCGGCAGTGTGCGTGTGCGCGTAAGTGCTAGGGCGTGGAGGCGAGCCGGTGCAGCCTGACGCGTGAGTGTGAGTTCTAGGCGGAGGAGAGACTGAGGCCCAAAGAAAGGAATTGACTTAACCCCCTTGCACGTCCTGGGAGAGAGGCAGGGCTGTGTGGGCAGGGCTGGCCCGGAGGTGCTCATGCAACGTCCCACAGGTCATCGACATCCTGAGAGGCAAGGCCACACGTCCTGCTCTGGCATCCCAGCCGGAGCCCTCCCCGGACCGGAGCACCACCACCTCCCCTGAGAGCAGCAGCCGCCTCAGCTCCAATGGTGAGAAGCCAGCACCCAACGCCAGCCCCCCAACTCCCAGAACCCTCCTCCCTCAGCACCCAGGAGTCGGGACCCCCAGCCTCCTCCTCCCTGGATCTAACCTCTGGCCACCCTCACCCCCTCCTCTCTCTTGTCTTCCCGCAGGTCTTCTGTCAGCATCACCACGCTCCTCGCCCTCCCAGTCTCCCCCCAAGGACCCTTCTGGATTCCCCATGGCTCCCCCCAGTTTCTTCCTTCCTCCCCCATCTCCACCGACCTTCCTGCCCTATGTCGGGGTCCTCCGAGCCCCTGGCCGGCCGGTGCCCCCTTCCCCAGCTCCAGGAGGTAGCTGAGAGGAATGGGGGGGCAGATCTCGGACTCGTGAGGAGGGACCTCGCTGCCCTGTGGGGTCAGCCCTCCTGGAAAACTGTGAAGATCTCACTCTGCCCCCCCCCCCATCTTCTGGATCAGAATTTGCACAGAAGCACATGTATTTACCCATAATCCCCCTCTTCTCAGCACGGATATTCGTGGATCTCATCCCCGCCCCCAACCCAGGACTCTTACCCCCATTTTTCTCAGGCATCCTTGTCTCCCAGTCTTCAGTCTGGAACTGCACCCAAACGTTCATTTCCTTCTCCTCTCCCAGAGCTGGTGGAACCAAGGAACAGCTCTCCCTTCTGCACTCTACCCACCTCAGTGAGGAGGGAGAGATGGGCTGACACCAGGCACTGATATCCATGTAAATTATTAGGCGTTTTGGTCGGATTTCTTTTGTAATAAACTATTTTTGTACCATATCCCTAGCTTTGCTGGGTCTCTTACATGAGGAGGTTGGGAGGAAGTGTCACACGCACACACCTGGATGCCATATCCAGCTGACTCAAGTGAGTCTCAGACTGACAATGACAGGTGTGGGCGATGCTGGGACTTCCAGGTGTGTTGTAAACATTGCATCGTTTTGTCACTGTGCCATTGTTTCTGGAGGGTGATATGAAGTGTGATATCTTTCCAGAGGACCCTATTGGATTCCATAGTAACCTTGGGTGTGTGTGTGTGTGTCTCTGAAGGACTCTGCGGTTTGTGGGTCCCTGTGGTACCACAGCTGCCTGTGTTGACCTGTTGTAAACTGTTAATTCCAGTTGTCTCTGGGTCTCCATGCATGAGTGTTCTTAACACTGAGACCTGCATTTATTGTGTGATTGGTTCTGTGTGACCGCTTAGCTTCATGTGTCACATTTATTCAGTGGCTCCAGGGTCCCCCCAACATACATACATATATATATACACACATATATACATGTGTGTATATACATATATGGGCTTCCCAGGTGGCGCTAGTGGTTAAAGAACCTGCCCTGCTGGTGCAGGGGCCGTAAGAGACACAGGTTCGATCAGGAAGATCTGGAGGAGAGCATGGCAATCCACTCCAGTATTCTTGCTAGAGAATCCCGTAGACAGAGGAGCCTGGCAGGTTACAATCCATAGGGTCACAGAGTTGGACACAATCGAAGCAACTTAGCACAGGTACACACACACATATACATATATACATATGGGTATATAATTATACACACACACACACACACATATATAGGCCTCACTGTGGGGCATGTGGGATCCTAATTCCCTGACCAGGGATTGAAACTTCGTCCACTGCATTGGAAGGCAGATTCTTAACCACTGCCCCACCCCCCACCCCGGGAAGTCCCCAGATATATTTTTGACTCTATAGACACATTTCTTATGTATCAGTCAGGGTTTGCATTCATTCCCTGTTGCCACTGTAACAAAGCACCACAAATTCAGTATCTTAAAACAGCACAACTTCAACCTCCTACAGTTCTGGAGGTCAGCAGTCCAAAATCAGGCTCACCAAGTCAAAGTGCCAGGAGAGCTGCTTCCCTCTGGAAGCCAGAGAGGAGAATCTGTCCCCTTGCATTATCCAGCCCGCAGAGGCTGCCTGCATTCCTTGGCTCTTGGCCCCTTCCTTGTATCAGAGCAATTTCTGTCTTCCATCTGTACATCTATTCTGATCTCCTGTCTCCCTCTTACGAGGTCCCTCTGATTCCCCGGGGTCCACCCAGATAATCCAGGATAATCTCCCTTCCCGAGACTGTTAACTTCCTCACATCTGCCAAATCCTTTTTGCCATATAAAGGAAAAGTCACAGATTTCCAGGGGTTCTGATGTGGATATCATTGGGAGTCTTTATTCAGCCAACTCCTTGGCTTCAGTCAGAGAAACAACATTACTAGCAAAAGGTATATGGATAAGAGATTCATTAAAGGGATTTGCTTGGGGACTTCCTTGGTGGTCCAGTGGTTATGACTCTGCACTCCCAATGCAGGGGGCCTGGGTTCAATCCTTGGTCAGGGAACTAGATCCCACATGCCACAACTAAGAGTCTGCAAGCTGCAGCTAAAGATCCCACATGCTGCAGCCAAATAAGCTAACATATAAATAATAAATAAACAAATTAATTCTCTAACAGTTCTGGAGGCCAGAAGTTCAAAATCAAGGTGTCAACAGGCCACACTCCCTCCAAAGCCTCTTGGAGAGAATCCATCCTTGTCTCTTCCAGCTTCCAGTGGCAGCTGGCATTCCTTGGCTTGTGGCCGCATCACTCCCATCTCTACCTCCCTCTTCACGTGGCCTCCTTCTCTGTGTATCTGTGTCTTCTCTTCTGTCTCTTATAAGGACCATTTTCACTGGGCTTAGGACCCACCCAGACCCCATCCAGCATGATCTAATTCTTGACATCCTAACCTGAAGTGCATCTGCAAAGACCCTTTTCCCAAATAAGACCACATTCACAATTTCCAGGGCCTTCGGAATGTTTCCTTGTGGGAGGCCACCATTCAACCCAGGGCTTCTCAGGTGGTGCTAGTGGTAAAGAATCCACCTGCCAATGTGGAAGATACAGAAGATTCCCCTGGAGAAGGAAATGGCAACCCACTCCAGTATTCTTGCGTAGAGAATCCTAGGGACAGAGGAGCCTGATGGGCTGCAGTCCATGGGCTTGCAGAGACACAACTGAGCACATACACACACACATGCATGGCTCAACCCACTACACAGGGTGACTTTTGGGCGCTGTAAGCAGCTGCATGTGAGAACTTCCCTTGTGATAATCCCACCACATGAGCAAGGTCATGTGCAATGCTGGTCTCTCCAGCAGACAGTGAGCTTTGGGAGGGCAGTGTCCTCTTGCTGCCTGACCGACGGCAGCCAGCACACTGCCTGGCACAGAGCAGACCCCTGAGAAATGATGGTAGAATGCCCTACAGTGTCTGTGATTCTTCATGGCTGTGTCTGATCCCTTGTCCCACTGTGTGGCCAACGCAGGGGCAAATATTAGCAGCAATGTATTGACCATGCGTGCTAAGTCGCTTCAGTCGCGTCTGACTCTTTGCAACCCCGTAGACTGTAGCCTGCCAGGCTCCTCTGCCCATGGGATTCTCCAGGCAAGAATACTGGAGTGGGTTGCCATTTCCTCCTCTAGGGGATCTTCCCAACCCAGGGACTGAACCCGTGTCTCTTACATCTCCTGCATTGGCAGGTGCATTGGCATGAACACCACCTGGGAAGTCCCGCATTGATCATGCTGCTGCTGCTAAGTCGCTTCAGTCGTGTCCGACTCTGTGCGACCCCATAGACGGCAGCCCACTAGGCTCCCCCGTCCCTGGGATTCTCCAGGCAAGAGTACTGGAGTGGGGTGCCATTTCCTTCTCCAATGCACGAAAGTAAAAAGTGAAAGTGAAGTCGCTCAGTCGTGTCCGACTCTTCTCGACCCCATGGACTGCAGCCTACCAGGCTCCTCCATCCATGGGATTTTCCAGGCAAGAGTACTGGAGTGGGGTGCCATTGCCTTCTCCCGCATTGATCATAATGGGGCCCATATTCCAGATGGGAAAACTGAGACTCAGAGAGAGCAAGCTGCCTGTCTAAGGCCAGGTCTGCTGCCTCCTAAATCCACGTTCATAGTCCCTGGGGCCTCTTGACTCACGGGAAGTTACTGTGTGGCTGTGTCTATTATTTTAAGTGTGTGCATGGGCACCTGTGTGTGGAAAGGGTGTAGGAAAGCAGGTACGTGTGATTGAGAGCACAGGCCCTGGAGTCAGAACTGGGTTTGAGTCCTGCCCTTCTGCTCCCTAGCTGTGTGACCTGGATTGGGTGACTTTCATGGCCCTGAGCCTCCATATCCTCAATTGTAAAATGAGAATAATGTCGACCTCTCAGGGTCGATGGGTTGATGACGGTTTGATGAGAGTAGAGGTACCAGCCCTATCATTGGCCTGGAATGTGTATATCAGGATCTCCTTGTATCTGTGGGTCCAGACAGTGGGTGACGTGCCTCTTTGTGTGTGAGAAACTATCTCTGGGTTCAAAAGCTGAACCCGGCCCCTGACCTTGGCAAGCTACTTCTCTAAAACAAAGGATCTGGCTTCTCCACAGATGGAAATCCCCACTCAGCGTCCTGACCTTGGGACTGGGCACGTGTCCTTCCTCACCCGGCCCCCTTCCCCTGAAGAAAGGCAGACTCCTAGGAGGTGGTGAGGAGGGTCATAGAGAGGGTCTCCAGCCCCCTTACACCAGCCCTCCCAGAATTAAACATGCCTCCCTCAACCAGTGCCACCAAGGCTGTTCTCATCTGTGAAAGTCCTTGCATTCTTGGGCCAGAAGTCATACTTCCGAAGCATTTCTCCACGAGCCCTACTCCTGTTGCAAAGTTTCACTTGTAATCACCACCCTGGGTAAACCCACACGCTCAGCCAGAGAACATCACTTCCAAGTGAATGCATTGTTGTTTCTGCATGCTGTTCTCACTCAGTCGTGTCTGACTCTTTGCAGCCCCATGGACTGTAACCGCCAGGCTCCTCTGTCCATGGGATTTTCCAGTCAAGAATACTAGAGTGGGTTGCCATTTCCTTCTCCAGCGGATCTTCCTGACCCAGCAATCGAACCCTTGTCTCCTGCATTGGCAGGTGGATTCTGTACCACCGGCGCCACCTGGGAAGCTCCAAGTGCTTGCAAGAAATCTTCCAAATCTTAAATATGGGTGCTGTTCCCCCCAAATGCTTTTATGAACATTAGAACTAAACAGAGTGCATCAGCTGGTTGATAAGGATTTGATGAGAGTGTAGGTGCAAGCTCCAAGCATGTGAGCAGACCCTCAGGTCAGCCACACCTCCATTTTACAGAAAGGGAGACTGAGGCCCAGAAAGGGGAGACTCTGACTCGGTGAGGTGATGAGTCCGGGATTCCATGATTTACCTTCACCAAGCGATGGAATTCATCATCAAGAGTACAACCACCCCTACCGTGTACCTCCTGATATGATGCACAGAGAAGGACACAGCATCATTTTTATAATAGTCCTGCCCCCAGAATCTGATCACAAGGAAATGTCAGACAAACCCAATCCTATACATTGTTACGAAAGAACTAAGAAGGGGCCTGCAATTGATCAAAAACGTCAACTTCATGAAACACAAAGATAGGCTGAGTGACTGTACCAGACTGAAGGACACTAAAAAAGACATTAAAACTAAGTTCACGAACTTCCCTGCCGGTCCAGCGGCTAAGATTTCGCCTTCCATTGCAGCAGGTGTGGGTTCCATCCCTGGGGGTGGAGCTGGGATCCACATGGCATGTGGCCGAAAACACAAACATAAAATAGAAGCAATATTGTAACAAATTCAATAAACACTTTAAAAATAGTCCACATTAAAAAAAAAAAAAAACTTAACTAAATGCAACTTGTGATCTCAGATTGAATACTGGACTGAAAAAAATAGCTTGCTATGAAGGAGAGTTTGGGAACAACTGGCGATTTGAATATAAACTGTGTTGTTAGATGTCAGTATTGGATCACTGTTATATGTCCTGCTTTTGATAACTATACAGTGACTGTGTAAGAGAATGTCCTTAGATTCGAAGCAAAGAGGTATTTAATCTGAAATTTACTCTCAAACTGTTAGAGGAAGTGGGGAGAGCAAATAATAAAGCAAACTGGCAAGTCGACAGCTGGTGAATCTGGATGAAGGGTATACAAGACGTCTTTGTCCTATTCTTGAGAATTTTCTGTAAGTTTTAAATGATTTCAAAACAGAGAAGAAAGTTTGCAAATTAAAAGTCATGGTTTTAAGGCTCAACGTTTCTAAGAGGATAAGTCTGTGCACGCATCTGTGCTCAGACCTCGGGGAGTCAGAAAAGTGAACTTGCTGCTTCAGACTGCTTTGGAGTGTGACCTGGGCTTTAGGGTGTGTTTAAGGTCTAGGGATGTGGTCAAGGCCCTGGGGGCGTGGCCAGAATGAGGGGCCGGCCATATCCTTGGGTGTGGACAGATTCTCAGAGGTGTGGCCAGAGTCTACCAATAGGGCCTGATAAACTCAGTTCCCAAGGGAGGAGGTAAATCTGTGCATAGAGCGCCCTCTTGTGGCTACCCTGGGGTGTGGCCTCCACTTTTAAAAACTGTTCAGTCGCTCAGTCGTCTCTGACTCCTTGCGACGCTATGGACTGCAGCACGCCAGGCCTACCTGTCCATCGCCAATTCCGAGTTTCCTCAAACTCATGTCCATTGAGTCGGTGATGCCATCCAACCATCTCGTCCTCTGTCGTCCCCGTCTCCTGCCTTCAATCTTTTCCAGCATCAGGGTCTTTTCAAATAAATCAGTTCTTCACATCAGGTGGCCAAAGTATTGGAGCTTCAGCTTCAGCATTAGTCCTTCCAATGAATATTCAGGACTGATTTCCTCTAGGATGGACTGGTTGGATCTCCTTGCAGTCCAAGAGACTCTCAAAGAGTCTTCTCAAAACCACAGTTCAAAAGCATCAGTTCTTTGGTGCTCAGCTTTCGTTATGGTCCAACTCTCACATCCATACATGACTACTGGAAAAACCATAGCTTTGACTAGACGGACCTTTGTTGGCAAAGTAATGTCTCTGCTTTTTAATATGCTGTCTATGTTGGTCATAACTTTTCTTCCAAAGAGCAAGTGTCTTTTAATTTCATGGCTGCAATCACCATCTGCAGTGATTTTGGAGCCCAAGAAAATAAAGTCTGACACTGTTTCCACTGTTTCCTCATCTATTTGCCATGAAGTGATGGGACCAGATGTCATGATCTTAGTTTTCTGGATGTTGAACTTTAAGCCAACTTTCCCACTCTCTTCTTTAACTTTCATCAAGAGGCTCTTTAGTTCTTCTTCACTTTCTGCCATAAGGGTGGTATCATCTGCATATCTGAGGTTATTGATATTTCTCCCAGCAATCTTGATTCCAGCTTGTGTTTCATCTAGCCCAGCATTTCTCATGATGTACTCTGCATATAAATTAAATAAGCAGAGTGACACTATACAGCCTTGATGTACTCCTTTCCCTATTTGGAACCAGTCTGTTGTTCCATGTCTAGTTCTAACTGTTGCTTCCTGACCTGCATACAGATTTCTCAAGAGGCAGGTCAGGTGGTCTGGTATTCCCATCTCTTTCAGAATTTTCCAGAGTTTGTTGTGGTCCACACAATCAAAGGCTTTGGCATAGTCAATAAAGCAGAAGTAGATGTTTTTCTGGAAGTCTCCTGCTTTTTCGATGATCCAGCGGATGTTGGCAATTTGATCTGTGGTTCCTCTGCCTCTTCTAAATCCAGCTTGAACATCTGGAAGTTCACAGTTCCCAAACTGTTGAAGCCTGGCTTAGAGAATTTTGAGCATTACTTTGCTAGCGTGTGAGATGAGTGCAATTGTGCGGTAGTTTGAGCATTCTTTGGCACTGCTTTTCTTTGGGATTGGAATGAAAACTGACCTTTTCCAGTCCTGTGGCCACTGCTGAGTTTTCCAAATTTGCTGGCGTATTAAATGCAGCACTTTCACAGCATCATCTTTTAGGATTTGAAATAGCTCAACTGGAATTCCATCACCTCCACTAGCTTTGTTCGTAGTGATGCTTCCTAAGGCCCACTTGACTTCACATTCCAGGATGTCTGGCTCTAGGCTGGTGATCACACCATCGTGATTATCTGGGTCATGAAGATCTTTTTTGTATAGTTCTTCTGTGTATTCTTGCCACCTCTTCTTAATATCTTCTGCTTCTGTTAGGTCCATACCATTTCTGTCTTTTATTGTGGCCATCTTTGCATGAAATCACTCCCTATTTCCCTCTAGCTCCCTTCCTTCAGCCCCAGGCAACCCATAATATATTTTCTGTCTCTATAGATTTGCCTATTCTGGACATTTTATATAAATCAAATCATATAATATGTGGTCTTTTATGACTGGCTTCTTTTACCTTAGCATAATGTTTCTGAGGTTCATCCATTTCTTTCAATGGTCAAATAATATTCCATTGTATAGAAGAATTGCACTTAATTTACCCATGTATCCATTTTCATCTGACAGACATTTAAGTTGTTTCCACAAATCTTTGTGTGAATATATATTTTATAATATTATTTCTTTATTTTTGACTATTCTGGGTCTTCGTTGCTATGTGGGCTTTCTCTAGATGTGGCAAGTGGGGGAGTGGGTAGTCTCTGGTTGCAGTGGACAGGCTTCACATTGCAGTGACTTCTCACATTGTGGAACAGGGGCTGTAAGCTATGCAGGCTTCAATAGTTGCAGCTTGAGAGCTCAGTAATTGTGGCTCCCGGGCTCTGGAGTACAGGCTCAACAGTTGTGGTGCACTGGCTTTCTTGTTCCAGGGCGTGTGGGATCTTCCCGGATCAAGGATCGAACCTGTGTCCTCTGCATTAACAGGCAGATTCTTTACCACTGAGCCACCAGGGAAGTACCTGGATGTATGTTTTTAATTCTCTGCGATAGGTAGAGATTGCATGCAACTCCTGGATCATATGATGACACTGTTTAACATTTTGAAGAGCTACCAAACTATTTTCTGCAGCAGCTGAAACATTTTACATCCTCACTGGTAGGCTGCAGTCCATGGGGTCACTAAGAGTCGGACACGACTGAGCGACTTCACTTTCACGTTTCACTTTCATGCATTGGAGAAGGAAATGGCAACCCACTCCAGTGTTCCTGCCTGGAGAATCCCAGGGACGGGAGAGCCTGGTGGGCTGCCGTCTATGGGGCCGCACAGAGTCGGACACGACTGAAGCGACTTAGCAGCAGCAGCAGCAGCAGTGCCTGAGGCTTCCAGTTTCTTCACAGACTCTCCAATACTTGTTACTGCCTGTCTTTGGAGGAGGGAGCACTGCACAGCTTGTGGGATCTTAGTCCCCAGACCAAGGATGGAATCTATGCCCCCTTTATTGGAAGCACAGAATCTTAATCACTGGACCACCAGGGAAATCCTAGTGTCTGTATTTTTTATTACAGCCTTCCTGGCAGGTGTGAAGTAGGATCTCCTTGTGGTTTCAATTTTTGTTTCCCTAACTGATCGTGTCTTTTCAGTATCTTTTCTTATCATCAGTTCATTTGTATCTGCTTTGCAGCTACATGAACTCTTAACCAGTTTGCCATATGCGATCCAGATATTTTTTAAGCATTAATGATATCTTCAGAGTCCATCTTTCCCTTTGCTGTGTCTTACATTTAATGCTCAACGTTACCACTCATGGTTTCATACTATTATCACAAACAATGCATTCCCCAGGTAATATAGAGTACTGGTTTTGCAATTCTTCTTACTTGGTATAAAAAAGGAGGGAATGGCCACCCACTACAGTATTCTTGCCTACAAAATCCCATGAACAGAGGAGCCTGGAGGGCTAGTCCATGGGGTTGCAAAGTGTGGGACATGACTGAGCACACACGTGTAAATAACATTGTGTTACACTAACTCCTCTGTACTTGCTTTTTTTTTTTTCTAAAGTCATTGTATTAGTTTCCTATTGCTGCTGTAACAAAGGACCATAAACTGAGTGGCTTAAAACAACACATTTCTCTCACCATCCTGGGGACCAGAAGCCCCAGATCAATGTGCTGGCAGGACTCTGCTCTCTCTGAAGGCTCTAGGGGAGTGTCCTTCCTTGCCTTTTCCTAGCTTCTGGCTTCTGCCAGCAATCCTTGGTTTATATATGCATCACTCCAACCTCTGCCTCCATCGTCACAAGGCTTTCTCCCAGTCAGCATACCTTTTTTTGCATCCCAGTTTCCAGTCATACTGGATGTAGTGTGTATACTCAGTTGCTCAGTCATTCTCGACTCTTTGTGACCCCGTGAACTATGGCCCACCAGGCTCCTCTGTCTATGGGATTTTCCAGGCAAGAATACTGGAGTGGGTTGCCATTTCCTCCTCCAGGGGATCTTCCCAACCCAGGGATGGAAATCGCATCTCTTGTGTCTCCTGCATGGGCAGATGGATTCTTTACCACTGGGCCACCTGGGAAGACTGGATGTATGGCACACCTCGTCTAAACTTGGTTAAAGCCTGCAAAACCTCATTTTCTGATAAGGGCCACTCACAGGTTCCAGTGGAGACAGATGGGGGAGGGGGACTATTCAACCCAGTAACACTCATCGTTGCGTTTTTACGATTCACGCTATTGGAATGTGTGTCCATTTCATTCATTTGGACTGCTGTATGGAAGTCCTTTGTGGAAGGATACCACAATGTAGTCATTCCTTCTCCTGATAATGAAACTGGCCTTGTCTTCAGTTTTCTCCATTTCCGACAAGGTTGCAATTAACATCCCTGAACCTGTCTCCTGGAGGCTTTTAGGGCAGTATTTTTCAACCTGCCAAAAAAGATCCATTAGTGGGTTGTGAAATCAATTTAGTGGGTTGCAAACACAATTTCCCCTTTAATGAAATGAAATTAACTAGAAGATATGAGAGCGCATGCGCATAGATGGGGTAAGGCTTGCCCTGTGGAACTGTTTCAGGTGTATAACGTCTCAACGTGAGCAAAAGTGTTTACAAGCCACCGCTCTGAAGGATGTAGCTGGCAATGAACTTGTCCTGCCAAGGCTTTGTTGGACTCTGTCAAATTACTCTCAAACCTAATTTGTCCATTTACACTTGCATCAACTCCTCGTCAACACTTGGCATGGTCAAAATTTTGAATTTTTGCCAGGCCAGTGGGTTGTCATCCTGCTTCCTGGAGGTGGAAACAGGCTCAGAGAGAGCAGGAACACAAGGAGCTGGGAGGTGGACCCTTCCATCCTGACTACAAAGACCCAGTCTTTGTCTAGTTTGAGGAGCAAATTCAAAGATTCCACAAATTAAGGATTCTCAGGTTCTAAGAGATAAGGGATGGGGGCTGAGGAGGGAAGTAGGGTGTGACGGAGGCCTCAGATCTCATCCTAAGTGTTCTGCCTCTCCTTCTACCTCACTTTTTGAGAATTCAGTGAGAAAATGTAAAGCCTGACACACAGGGCTTGACAGAGAGTGTTTAATAAATGTTTTGTTGTTGCTCAGTCGCTCAGTGGTTTCTGACTCTTTGCAATCCCGTGGACTGCAGCACGCCAGGCTTCCTTGTCCTTCACCATCTCCCGGAGCTTGCTCAAATTCATGTCCATTGAGTCAGTGATGCCATCCAACCATCTCATCCTCTGTCACCCCCTTCTCCTCTTGCCTTCACTCCTTCCCAGCATCAGGGTCTTTTCTAATGAGTCGGCTCTTCACATCAGGTGGCCAAAGTATTGGAGCTTCAGCTTCAGCATCAGTTCTTCCAGTGAATTTTCAGGGTTGATTTCCTTTAGGACTGACTGGTTTGATCTATCATTATTATTATTACTATTATTCTCTGATTAGAAATTCTCTGTGCTGTGTGCTTAATCGCTTCAGTCGTGTCCGACTCTTTGCGACCCCATGGACTGTAGCCCTCCAGGCTCCTCTGTCCATGGGGATTCTCCAGGCAAGAATACTGGAGTGGGTTTCCATGCCCTCCTCCAAGGGGATCTTCCCAACTCAGGGACAGAACCCAGGTCTCCCGCACTGCAGGTAGATTCTTTACCGTCTGAGCCAGCAGGGAAGAAATTCTCTAGGTAGGGGCATATTTGTCATCAGAACTAGGCCTCTCCTGGCCGGGGCGTGGCCAGGAAGCCAGGGGGCGTGGCCGGATGCCAAGAGGGACGGAGGGACGGTCTGACCCACCAGGGCCCCGCGCAAAGGCCCAGCGCGCAGCCCTGGCTGGGTAGCTGCTATAGGCGAAGCAGGTTGGGGAGAAAACCGCGTCTCTCCATCCCTGCTCTGAGCAGCTGCTGCATTCATGAGTCCCATCTTCCGGCCTCATCCCCTGGGGACCCAGAAGCCTCCCCCCCCTTTGGAAATCTGGGTGTCGCAATTCCAGCCTGATTTCTCTCAGGCCCCTGCTTATTATGTCACCAGATTCCTGCTCCCTCAGACACCCTCCTCCCAACTCCTGCTCTTAGCGGACCCACGGGTCTGGGCACGCGGTATTCCTTCTCCGGGACAGAAAGGTCGCACTATTTCCCTAACGTTTCCTCCTAGAAGGTTCAGCTCTAACCTTTAATTCCATGCCACGACCAATGACCCAAACTTTGACCCACGACCCAGGAAAGCTACCTTCCAACACAACTCTCCTTCACGGTCTGGGTAGCTAAACTCCCAGCCCCACCCTCGCCTCCAGCAGAAGTCCTAGATTTCCCCCAACCCCTCCTCCTTGGGACCCAGGCTCCCACCCCTCCCCAGAAAGGGCTCAGGCATCGGACCTGCGATTCCCACCCGCCCAGGAAGTCCTATCGCCACCCACCAAAGCCACCCCATCTGGCTTTCCTTTGGGGATCGGACGTGAGAAACCTCATCTCTAAGGAACCCAGGTGCCAGAGTCCCCAGCCCCCGCCCCCTTGGGGCACACGAGTACCGGCAGTCACCTCCCCCGGTTCTCCAGGGGCCGCCCTCACCTCTCCCGCCCCGTCCCGCCCCTACCTGGGGCTGGGCGGTGCCAGGCCTTTATCTGCGCGCCCCCGTCCCTCCTCCGGCGTCAGAGGGACCCATGGCTGCGGCGGCCCTGCGGGGACGACAGTGGGGAGAATCCCGCTCGTTCGGCCGCGCGGTGAGGCTGCTGCAGCGCCTGGAAGAACAATGCGGGGACCCCCGGCTCTCCTCGAGTCCCCCCTCCCTTCGGGACCTGCTGCCTCGCACGGCGCAGCTGCTGCGCCAGGTGGCGCAAGCCCGGAGGGAGGCCGGCAGAGGCGTCCCCGAGGGTCCCGGGGGGGCGTGGGACTTTCTGGTGGTCTATCTGGCTAACCTGGAGGCCAAGAGCAGGCAGGTGGCGGCGCTGCTGCCACCCCAGGGCCGAAAGATTGCCAACGACGAGCTCTTCCGGGAGGGCTCCAGATTCAGGTGAGCTCTTGCGCCAGGACAAAGGTTGAGATCGCCGGTGGGGCTCCCGTCAGGCTCCGAGCATCCTCCTTCCTCCGACCCGGGAGTCCCGATCGCAAGCCCGTCTCCGTGAAAGAACCTGGGAAACTAGGCCTCCTAGGTTTTTTTCCTTCTTTGGGCATTGAGACCCTGAGCTCACCATGTCCCCTTCTTTCTTGGCTCAGAAGCGGGCTGCTCGCCCCGAGTAGACACACATTCCCGAATGTGGGGACGCCTGGAAGCTTCCTGCAAGAGGAGCACTGGAGAAAGTGCTCTGAAGCCCCCATCACCAACCCTGCCTGGGACACTCTCAGAGCCTGTCTTTAGTTCCTTGGGTGGCTAGCTCAGGATCTAAGGCTTCTTTTTTTTTTCTTTTTGTCTGCAGGCTGCCTGCTCTGGTTCTGAATTTCCGAGAAAGGGCTGTTGAGTGACAGGGGCAGAGTTTTGAGGCCTAGAGCCCAGAACAAGGCTTGGAACAGTAGCTCTCAAACCCAACAGGCCCCCAAGCCCTTTCTTTAGAGCAAATATTTTGTGGTGTCTCTTTAAATCTATCCTGAAATGACATACACCGGGTGAACAACCTACCTACTCATAATTCTTTTTAAAAAATCACTGTAATGCTCAAATTGTATTATAAAGGAATGATCAAAGGAATGTTCTTTATAATAAAATTATTTATATTTGGAATGAAAATGCCCAGGCACTGTTACAGTTACTCTGGAAGGCAGAATTGACTAGTTCTTGTACACTTGTACCTGGGGGAAAAAATCATCCATTTCTGAACGAAACAGACTTCCCTTGACACATAGGATAGTGAATTTCTGTAAAATTCAGAATCGATTTTCAATGTGCAATAAATGCTTATGTAGGGTTAGGACTCTGTTTTCACTGCAGAGCCAGGATTTGATCTCTGGTCAGGGACCTAAGACCACAAGCCAAGGGGCCCTGCAAAAAAAGAAAAGAAAAGAAAAGCTTATGTAAAATGCAATTGGACTCTAAGCTCAGATCACTGTAACCAGATTTTCCCAGATTTTCCATCTTCACGAATGTCTGATGGGACATTGGAAAGTGGAGTAGGGGGTGGGTAAATCTTACTGGAGGGGATGGTGCCCCACAATCTAGCCTCAAGCAAATTTCTAGAAGCTCCTTAGAAGGGTAATATAACTCCACTGAGCACTACTGTTCTAGATTCAGTAGGTTCTAGAAACTAGGAAGCTTAGGGACTCAGAGAGTGGCTCAGTGGATTTTCTAGAGTCAGGGGGTCCTAGCAACTCTTTGATGGAGATTCTAGACCAGGACTTTCCACAAAAATTTAATGGAAGCCACATATGTAGTTTTTCATTTTCCAGTAGACATATTACAAAAAGTTTTTTAGGCAGGTGAAATGAATTTCAGAAACTTTAAAAAATTCGTTATATCCAAAATATTATGAGCTCAACTTATAATCAATAAATATAAGGTGATGCTTAATGTGATAACTCACATTCTTTTTTTTTTTCCTTTTGCACTAGTGAAAGTCACTCAGTCTTGTCCAACTCTTTGTGACCTCATGGACTATATGGTTCATGGAATTCTCCAGGCCAGAATACTGGAGTGGGTAGCCTTTCCCTTCTCCAGGGGATCTTCCCAACCCAGGGATCAAACCCAGGTCTCCCACATTGCAGGCAGATTCTTTACCAGCTAAGCTACCAGGGAAAGGATATCCACTCCACTATTCTGCCCTAGAGAATTCCATAGACTGTATAATCCATGGGGTGGAAAAGAGTCGGACATGACAGAGTGACTTTCACTTTCATTTTTGCACCAAGTTTCTGAAACCTAGTGTGTATTTCACATTTAGAACACATTTCAAGTTGGACCAGTCACATGTGAATAGTGACTGCTTTACAGACTGTGGGAAGGGAGGGTGCTTAGAAACTATCGACAGTTTCCCTATAAAAGGCATCAAGAATCCAACAGACCTGGAGGCTATTAATATAAAATAATAAGAACAGTAACTAATTAACATGCCCTGAATGCTGACTGTATACCAGGTTGTGCCTGGCATCTTATATGCTCATAAGATGGGTAAGAATCCTCATTGCGCACCACCCCCTACCCTACCATGAGGCAGGGGCTGTACCCATTTCACAGCTGAGGAAACTGAGGCTTGAAGAGGAAAAAAGGAACTTGCCAAAAATCACAGAGCTAAGTGTCAGAGCTATCCTCTGCTGCTCCCCACATCCTGGGTGGTTCCTCAGGGAGGCAGTGAGCAGGAGGAAGCCCAGGGGTCCACCATCCAGGGCTGCCTAAACCAACAGGGAGTCTCTGAGCTCAGACTGCCCTAAATGGCCCCAGCCCCAGTGCTCCCCACATCTGACTAGGCAAGGCTTCAGGCAGAGGCTGGGATTCATTTGCTAGGGGATGCCTCAGATATGAGGCAGTACCTCCCTTTCCTTCACAGATGGGGAAAGAGAGGTTCCCAGAGGGGACACATCAGGACTGTAACAGGTGGTCTCAGAACCGACTTTTATCGTGCATTAACATTTTAGAGGCTGGGGGCCTCATCCCTGCGGGTGTTCCCCACACAGCGTGGAAGGGTCAGTGGGGGTCCCAAGGTCAAATCCAAGTCCTCAGAGCTCATCCCCGCAGGCGGCAGCTGGCCAAGCTGGCCCTCATCTTCAGCTACATGCACGCGGAGCTGGACGCGCTCTTCCCTGGGGGCAAGTACTGCGGACACACGTACCAGCTCACCAAGGCCTCCGCCCACACTTTCTGGAGGGAGTACTGCGGAACCCGGTGAGTGAGGGCCCAGCCCAGGACCCCTCAGTGGCTAGAGCCCCATCCTGCCCCTGACCAGGGGCCCAGGAATTCAGGCCCTCAGGCCCCCTCCTCCCTCAGACCCAGGAGTCAGACCCTCAGCCCTTCCTCCCTCAGACCCAGGGGTCCAGCCCTGCTCCTTCCCAGGAGTACTCCCATGCTAGGCTCCCAGAGGCTTCATGTGCATCCCCCACCCTACCCCCATCTAGATGTGTGCTGCCCTGGGCTGAGTTTGAGGCGATTTTAGGCATCTGCCACCCAGTGGAGCCAGGTTCCACAGCCCTGGCCTTGCGCTCCACCATCGACCTCACCTGCAGCGGCCACGTGTCCATCTTCGAGTTTGACATCTTCACCAGGCTCTTCCAGGTCAGGGAAGGCCAGGGTTTGAAGCCCAGGCTTGTGGGTCCTGGGGGAGGAGAGGTTGGGAGCCCAGACTCCTGGGTCTGTGGGAGGGAGGGCTGGGGGCCTGGACTCCTGAGTCCTGGAGGTGGAAGGGCCTGGAATCTTCTATGTCAAAGATATTCCTGAGGCCCACGGTGGGTGTGAGTGAGGCGTCTGTGTTCTTGGACCCCGGGAGGCACTAGGAGCGTGGACAGCTTCCTCAGCGCCTCCCTGACCTCAGCGCCGCCCCACCCTAGCCGTGGCCAACACTCCTCAAGAACTGGCAGCTTCTGGCAGTCAACCACCCGGGTTACATGGCCTTCCTCACATACGAAGAGGTCCGAGCCCGTCTGCAGACTTTCAGAGACAAGCCAGGCAGGTAAAAAGGCCAGGCCTCGTGAGGAGGAGGCTACGGGGCTTGCAGGGTCTGGATCCTGGGCTGGGGTGTCTGGGTGACCCAGACATCCTTCAGAAAGTAAGAACTGAAGGGCCGTGGTACATGGGACCCAAGAGAGTCAAGAACTCAGAGGAAGAATGCTGAGTGCCCCTGCAACCTAGGTTGTCCTGGGACCACCTAAACCCACCCACAGTCCAGCAGCTAAAGGGACAATACCCCTGGTCCAGCAAGGGGACCCAAAAATCTTGCCCTGGGATACGATCTGTTTCTCATAGGTTAGAACCCATGCATCTGTTAAATATTTTGAATATGACCTCCCACCTGCTGGGAAACCAGACACCTGAGTCCTTAAAGTATTTCAAGCCAGGAGTTTTGAGCCATTGGATCCCTCTAGAGGGCTAAAAATTGAGGGACTGAGCTACCTGAAACACCAAGAGGTTAAAGGAATGGATGTCAGATTCCTGAGTCTTTGCAGGGCAGAGGTGCGGGACCCTCAAGATGGTATGTTAGCACTTTTCCAGTTACACTTGAGACTGGTGTAAAGGGAAAGAAAAAGTAATTAATTAATGGCCATAATTGAAAAGACCAGGCATGGGTTTCAGGAACAGCTGGATCCAGGAGCTCAAGTGCTGTTGTCAGAAATCAGTTCCTGTTCCTCCCCAGCTTTCCTCTGTGCTAGCCTCATTCTCAGACAGTCTTTCCTTGTGGTGGCAAATGCTTTCTAGAAGCCACGCCTGTACACCCTACCAGCTTAGCAGCCCCTATAGAAACGGGGTGCCTTGCTCCTATTACTTCCAGCAAAAGTCCCAGCGTTGTCTAAACCCAGTGATGGTGGAGGAGCAACCTAGCAGGTGAACACCCCCAGACATTCCCTACAGTGGTGGACAGGGACTTAGTGCCTCTTTTGCCTAAAAGATAGGAAGTTTATGAGGGAGCAAGAATTTAGACACCTGGATCCTCAACAGGGTGAGGGGCTAGGAGGTTCCAGAGGGTCAGCGGTGACCACTCCCTCCCCCATCCCTTCCTACCCCTTCCTCCAGCTACATCTTCCGGCCCAGTTGCACTCGCCCGGGGAAGTGGGCCATCGGATACGTGAGCTCAGACGGCAGCATCTTACAGACCATCCCTCTCAACAAACCCCTCTTCCAGGTGCTCCTGGAAGGACGGAAGGAAGGCTTGTGAGTCACCATCCTAGGAGGGATGACCACGTCTGAGAGCACAGGGTTCACAGACAGACAACATGCATTTGACAACATAAAATTGCAATACTATAGTGTTCCAGCAGGTGGCAGGCAAAGGTGCAGGAAGGGACGTCTTTCCAGTTCCCACACAGCTGCCATGTTGAGCTACTAGCAGGTCTAGGAGGAGTGTGTGGGAGCTGGACACAACCCCAGTGGTCCCCTTCCTTGAACTTGCACTCAAGGCTTTTGCTTCTAGATATCCATGTCCTGTTCTAGAATCTAGACTGTGAGAGCAGAAGGAGAACTGAGCAAAAAGCTAGACTGGGGTTTTCAGTCTGTAATCTTGGCCACCCCAGGGCCCCTCTTTCAGAATCTGACTTGTGTGGGACAGGAGGGGTGAAAAAGGTAAACAAGGTTCCTGAGTCTCACCTTGGAGGTTTAACCAGAGCCTCTTTAGCTAGCAGTAATATCTATATGATATGCTGAGATAGATAACGGATAGATATATGATAGATGGATACATAGATGATAGATAGATAGATAGGAAGAAAGAATAGATGAACAGATAGATTAGATAGGCAGCTAGCTAGGTAGGTAGGTAGATGCATGGATGATGTTGGATAGATAGATAGAATGGATGAATGTATAGATAGATATAGGGAGATAGGTAGGTAGGTAGATAGATAAAATGGAGGATAGGTAGATTAGATAGGTAGCTAGATAAGTAGATGGATGGATGGATGGATAGACAGGTAGACATGCAGTTGTGTGTGTGCTAAGTCGATTCAGTCATGTCTGACTCTTTGTGACCCCATGGACTGTAGCCCACCAGGCTTCTCTGTCCATGGAATTCTCCAGGCAAGAATACTGGAGTGGGTTGCCATTCCCTCCTCCAGGGGATCTTCCTGACCCACAGATCGAACCCACATCTCCTGTATCTTCTGCATGGCAGGCGGATTCTTTACCACTGAGCCACCGGGGAAGCCCATATTTCTGTTTAAAGACACCTAATTTAATATCTTTCGTTGATACATTCGCTTTGAACTTGTGGCCAGCAGCACATAACTCCCGCCTGAACGAAGCTCATCTCCCACACGTATTTTCTCCATAAGGCACATCACAGCCTTCCTACGCTTAGGACACTAGACGGCACTTCAGCACTCTGCCTAGGGGTGTTGACACCAGTGCAGTCACCAAGACAGAGCACTAAAATGGGGCACTACTCAGACTGGGAAAAGAACACGTTTATAATATGAGAGCTGAAAGGAAAAGGCCAAATGCTGCCCAGTTCATTCTCAGCTAGGAGCAGGCCCGGCTGTGAATGACCGTGAAAGTGCCGCAGGGAGTATTGATTTTGAGGTTCCAAATACAGTTTAGCAAGTAGGCAAGTCTGCACATACAAAATCCACAAGTAATGAAGATCTACCGGGTATGTGTGTGTGTGTATTTATGTATGTATGTGTGCTCAGTCGCTCATCTGACTCTTTTCGACCCCATGGACTGCAGCACACCAGGCTTCCCTGGCATGCTATATACCTTATGCTATATACTATAAGGTATTGAGTTCCAGGTCAGATTTCAGTGGAGGATTCCAGAGTTAAAATAAATGTGAACCCCATCCATCTGGTTTAACCCCTCTGATCTATGTACATGAGTGCATGCACGCACACACACACACAATTCTAGAAAAGGACACGTCAAGAGAGAGGTGGGGACGGGACACCAAGCTCTTTCTACCTCACAGTGAGACAGTTCTCTGGGTCTTCAAACACTGATCCTAGCAGTTCCTCTCTCACTGGGTGTTTGTGTGTGGGGACTGAGTCCTCTGTGTTTTCTAAGCACTGTCTTACTTGATCCTCATCACCCATCTTTAGCCTATGATTACATCCATTTTACAGAAGAGAAAACTGAGGCCGGTGAGGTAGAGTTGCCCAGTACTGATCACTTATGACTTGGGTGGGAGACTCAGGGTGTGCAGAGCCTTCTTCTGGGCTGTCCTGGAGCCAGTCTCTCAGACCTGGCCCACAGCATGACTGTGTGGCCTCAGGCATCGCCCTTCTCATTCAGAGACCCAGTCACCCTCTGTGAAGTGAAAACAGTGTAGACAGACCAGGAGGTCCTTCCAGCCCTGTGGGCCTAAGACTGTAGGATCTGGTCACTCGTGCAATCTGTGACAAAGATGCTATTATGGGGACTTCCCTGGTGGTCCAGTGGATAAAACTCTGTACTCTCAATGCAGGGGGTCCAGGTTTGATCCCTGGTTGGAGAACTAGATCTTGCACGCTGCAACTAAGACACAGCACAGCCAAATAACTTTTAAAAAGAAAGGTGATGGGTGAGCTGTGAAGGAAGATGGTTTTGCAGTTTTAGGGGGGAAAAAAAAGATGATTTTACGCTGGGGCCTGAAGACTCTAGGATGAGTGAAGTTCTGGAAGGGCTGGGCCTGAGGTTTGATGCTTCCTGGTTCTCATTCATCTGGGGTTTCCAGAGCTGGAGTCCTTCTATGGGGGTCTGAGGGGACACAGTTTGCCCAAGTCCCCATTTGAGGAGAAGGGAGGGAAATATCCCCAGGCTGGCCATGTATTTGGGACAGCCGCTCCGGGGTGGGGTGGGGGCGCTGGATGGCCCCCCGCTCCGTACCACCTCCTCCCTTCCCCCAGCTACCTCTACCCGGATGGGAAGAACCAGAACCCGGACCTGACTGAACTCTGCCAGATGGAACCGCATCAGCGCATCCACGTGTCGGAGGTGAGGCCCACCCCCAACCCCAGCTCACCTGCCCCCTACCCACACTGCACCGCTGCTCAGGGATCCTCTGCCCTGAGTCAGGCCCCGGACACCCAGAAGCCTTCAGGTTTTGTGCTGGCTTGGTGGCCATGTAACCTGGGGTAAATTGCTTGACCTCTCTGTCCCTTCTCTGGAAAACACAGCCCCTCCTGCCTCTTACCCAGGGGCTTTCCTGGTAATGAAGCCAGGAAATTATACTGCTGAGAGCATCAGGGCAGCTAATGCACTTTGTGCATTCACCAGCGGCAGCTTTTAGTCTTCCAACCATCCCAAGGGGTGAGAGAAATGACAAACAAAATTTTGAGTAGAAGTGTATCCCATGTAGGGACTTCCCTGGCAGTCCAGTGGCTAAGACCCTGCACTTCCACTGCAGGGGGACGCAGGTTGGATCCCTGGTCAGGGAACTAAGATCCCACATGCCATGCAGTGCAGTCAAAAATTTTTAAAAATTAAAAAAAAATTTAAGGTATATCCATGCGATATTTGGGACACACTTAGATTTCAAAATGTATTCACTGTTCATCAGAAAATCAAATTTAACAGGGCATCCTGTATGTTTATTGGCTGAATCTGGCAACCCTGAGTGTAGACCAGCCCCAGAGAACAAATCTGATAACAAAAGCACATGTAGGAGGCAGCTGGACACACAGCCTTGAACCTGGGAGAGGGTTCAAGGCTGGTGCTGAGGTTTGGGACTCACTCCCAGTGGCCCGACTTGCCTGCCCGCGGCTGACAGCACCCCTGCTTCCGGTGGTCCCCTTCTCACCTGACAGGAGCAGCTGCAGCTGTACTGGGCCATGGACTCCACGTTTGAGCTCTGCAAGATCTGTGCTGAGAGCAACAAGGACGTGAAGATAGAGCCCTGCGGGCACCTGCTCTGTAGCCGCTGCCTGGCTGCCTGGCTGGTGGGTCTGACCCCGCCCCGCCTTCCCGCCCCGTCTCCCACCCCTTTCCTCCAATAGAGCATCTCCCCTGAAGGTAGGAGGAGAAGGGGACGACAGAAGATGAGATGGTTGGATGGCATCACCGACTTAATGGACATGAGTTTGAGCAAGCTCCAGGAGTTGGTGATGATGGACAGGGAAGCCTGGCGTGCTGCAATCCATGGGGTGGCAAAGAGTCGGACACGACTGAGTGACTGAACTGAGAGCATCTCCCACATGCCTCATCGACCACATGGGGAAACTGAGGCCCAGGAAGAGCAGAGGCTTGCTCCATCTATGCCTCTGTCTTTCTCGCTCTACACTTGTCACCTCTGCTTCTCCGTCTCCAGTTACATTATTCATGGAAAATTCTGCATTGGCCCCGGTGGGAGACAGTGGTGTCTGCCGGACTGGCCACAGTTAACATGCCCCGGGCATTTTGAGCCTGTAGCAGTCCCTCGCTGGGTGATCTGGACCAGTGGCTTTACCTCTCTGGGCCTTATCTGCCTTCTCAGGGGAATGCGGCTGAGGCTAGTGACCTCCCAAGGGAGGATCCAGGCCTGAGGGTAAGAGGAGCCCCTGTGGAGTATAGGTGCCTAATACACAGCTTTTCCTTTGTGATGTAAGTGTTTGGCCTTAAGCTTTTGATTGAGGAGATTATCATAACAAAGACATCCCTCTTCCGGACTCAGCAACTAGCAAAACAACTAGATAAGGGAACCGCAGCCCTGAGCCTTGAAGTTTCCCTTGAGAAAGCCCTAGGTAACTGAACATGGAGTGTCCCGCTTCTTTTCCAGTCCCTGATTCTTCCTCTTCTGCTTTAAATTTGCCAGTCAACAGTGAACACCCGAAATCCTAGGCACCCCACTCCATCCCCAATAAAGGCAGAGCCCCAGGTCTGTCTCCTCTGCCCTCTACCTGCAACCTCCTCTACCCTCCAGGACCTGTGAGTAGTAAGTCTTGTTCTTCAAAGTTCCCTGATGGTTGATGCTGAGATGCGCCCGGCAGTCATAAGAACCAAAGGGCCGGTCCAGCCACAACACTGGCCCCGGTGGTGGTGGCAGGGGGTGTCTCTGGGGATCCCCCACAATGAATATGTACAGGCCAGGCAAGTGTCTCAGGCATTCCTTTTGTTGCTCAGTCGCTCAGTTGTGTCCGACTCTTTGTGACCCCATGGACTGCAGCACACCAGCCTTCCCTGCCTTTCACCATGTCCTGGAGCTTGCTCAAACTCATATCCATTTGATAGAGTCGGTGATGCTATTTAACCGTCTCATCCTCTGTCACCCCCTTCTCCTCCTGCTCTCAATTTTCCCCAGCATCAGGGTCGTTTCCAATGAGTCAGCTCTTAGCATCAGGTAGCCAAAGTATTGGAGCTTCAGCATCAGTCCTTCCAATGAGTATTCAGGGTTGATCTCCATTAGGTTTGACTGGTCTGATTTCCTTGCAGTCCAAAGGACTCTTAGGAGTCTTCCCCAGGCATTCCTACCCCATAGCATCTCTACCACGAGGCTGAGACCCACATAGCACCCTGTCTTCCCTGGGCTCCTCCTGACCTCAGGCAGCCCCTCCTTCCCATCCTACATCTCTCTCTGTCCATCTTTCTCTCTTCCTCCTCTCTCTCCCTCCGTTTCACTCCCTCTGTCCTCCCCACATCACTCGGTGGGGGATAAAGGCCCCTGTCGTCCCAGGGGACGTGGTGGGAACAGGGAGACACTGACCCTTTCCCTCTCCACTTCCCCCAGAGCTCAGACAGCCAGACCTGCCCCTTCTGCCGCTGCGAGATCAAGGGCCAAGAGGCTGTGAGAATCCATCAGTTCCAAGTCAGCACCACTGTGGAGGACTCAGAGGACAGCAGTGATGAAGAGGAGCTGGAACAGGTAAGCAGGGCCAGGCAGGAGCTGGAACGGGAATCCTTAGGGTCTGAGGGAGGGGGGGCTGGAGGACTGGACTCCTGGGTCTGAGGGAGGAGGGGCTGGGGGCCTGGACACTGGGTCTGAGGCAGAGGGAGCTGGTGACAGGATTCTGGGGTCCCAAGGACACAGACTTTCGCCTCCCCTAGGGTTTGGGGCTATGACTTTCTCTAGTATAACCCTCCCGAGGGTAGGACTTTGTCTCATTCTCCATTCTACCTCCAAAGCCTACAAAGTGCCTGAATGCTGGGCCTCCTGGCAAGGGGCACATGTAGGTGAGCAGAAAGTGATGGCTCACATGCCCTCCCCACCCTCTGTCTCCCTTAGATGGCCCCTTCAGCTCCTCCCCTGCCCCCTCGGCTGGATCTGTGCTCCAAGAACCCCAGCAGCAGAGGCCAGCTGAAGGTGATGAGTGGGGCACTTGTCTGGGGTGGGCAGGTGGCTTCCGTTCACCCCTGGGGTCCCCAGTCTGGCCAGATGCCTAGGGGTGCAGGCCAGGCACCCATTCTTTGCACCCATTTACAGATGCCATCTGACATCCATACCTCTGTGGCCTCTTCTCTTCTTCTCTCCCTTACTTACCCCACCTCACTGGCTTTCTGGCTCCTCTTGCAGCATCCCAGGCATGCCCTACCCCAGGGCCTTTGCACCAGCTGTTCCCTCTGCTTAGATCTCCTTTCCCAAGGCTCATTTTCCCATCCACTCTTTAGGGAGGCCTTCCCTGACCATCTATTGAAAATAACACCCCCATGGGGCTTCCCTGGATTTCCTTGGTGGCTCAGACAGTAAAGAATCTGCCTGCAATGAAGGAGACCTGGGTTCGATCCCTGAGTTGGGAAGATCCCCCAGAGAAGGAAATGGCTACCCACTCCAGTATTCTCGTCTGGAAAATCCCACAGACAGAGGAGCCTGGTGGGCTACAGTCCACAGGGTCAAAAAGAGCTGGACACAACGGAGGACTAACACTTTCACTTTCTGGGGCTTCCTTGGTGGTCCAGTGGTTAAGACTCCTAGCTTCCATTTCAGGGTGCACGGTTTCAATCTCTGGTCGGGGACGTTCCACATGCTATGAGGTGTGGCCAAAAAAGAAAATAGAGCCCCTCACCCCCACCCTCCCATCCCTCCAAGCCCCTGCCTGTCTGAATTCTCCTCGTCCTCTCACGAGGCTGGCAGAGCATATAATCCATTGTTTTCTGTCACCATCAGCAGGTTGTCATCTTCCCGAAGATTAGGACTTTGCCTCATTCTCTGTTATGTGAACTGTGCCTGACACATAGTAGGTGCTCAAGAAACAGACATTTGAATGAGCCAGTGGAATGAGTCTTCCCCATAGCCCTAGGAAGTCAAAAATGTTCCTCTCCTCATTTTCCAGAAGAAAAAAAACTCAGAGAGCAGACTGCACCTGCCCAAACACACAGCCTGAAAGAGGAGAATACCCTTAAAAAAAAATCTGTTTATTTTCTTAGCAAGCCCCCACTTTGCTTCCCCCCCCGCCCCCCCCGTACTCTTCACCGGAGCATTTTCCAAATCCCAGGCTTCCTGGAGTGGGGGCAGGGGGTAAGAGGAGGTCTCTGTTAGATTTCAGGCTGAATACACACCAGATCCAATCGATACTGGGCAGTCTTCAAACAAACAGCTCAGGAAGTCCGGGAACATTATTCGACCACAGCAAACAGGAGAGCCAGCCGGGGAGCGGGGGCCGGGGACGGGGGGAGGCGGGTGGTGACACCAGCCAGGGAAGCTAAAAACAGATCTGGACCTGCAGCCAAAACCAAATGGAAACAGTGAGAGGCACTCAGCCGGCTCCCAGTGGACGATCAAAGGGACACAGGGCAATGGGCTCCTCTGACCAGATGGTCGCACCGTCACTGAGGCTGTACCCTCCGCCCAGCAGACTCTTTTCTCCTCTGCCCAGACCCTTCCCAGTTCAAATTCCAGTCAACTCTTCTTCCTTCATTGCTTAAAACATGCTGTAGGAGGGAGCCCCAGTGTGCTATTTCCCAGCAAGGTGACTGTCATAATGAGAACAGCTCATATATATGTGTGTAACTCTTGCTATAGGCCTGGGGCTACCTTTTTTGGGGGGGGGGTGGCCGGCCATGCCACGCAACTTGCGGGATCTTAGTTCCCTGACCAGGGATTGAACCCGTGCTCCCTGCAGGGGAAGTGCGAAGTCTTAACCACTGGACCACCAGGGAAGTTCCTGGCACTGTTTTGTTGTTGTTGTTGTTGTTTTGCTGTGCCAGGTCTTCTTTGCTTTGCGTGGGGTTTCTCTAGTTGCAGCCAGTGGGGGCTACTTGTTGTCATGGTGCCTGGGCTCATCATTGCAGTGGCTTCTCTAGCTGTGGCACACCGGCTTAGTTGCTCGGTGGCATGTGGGATCTTCCCAGGCCTGGGATCAAACCCTTGCCCCCTGCATTGGCAGGCCTATTCCTATCCACTGTGCCACCAGGGAAATCCCTCCCTGGTGCTGCTTTTTAATGCAGTCATTTAGTTGCCATGACAACCTGATAAGGTAGATGCTATTATGACCCCTATTACACAGAGGGGTACACTGAGGCTCCAAGACCTGAAGGCCACCCAGCTCAAGGATGTGAGAGTCAGGACTGGGAACCCAGGCCCCTGGCTTCAGACTCCAGAGTCCATCCTTGTTTTTCTTGTCTGTGAAATGGCCGTGATGCCAGTCCCTGCCATGTGGGTAGGATGAATCCCCTGACTGGGCATGCTCCCACACAATGCTGTTCTCCAGCAGAGAAATCCCCCTTCGGGGGTTGAAACAGTCATTCAAAGGGACCCAGGTACCTTGCTGTGGCCACTGGGGATCTCTCCCCTCCTCAGTGCCTACACGTGGAGTATATGGGGACATGCATGGCATGCACCCCATGGGTTGTGAGGAAGTCAGCAAGATTGGGCATTTGTAACCTGAATCAGATCCCCTCCCTCACCTTTCAGAAGCCCCCAAGACCTCAGGACTCCAAGAATTAAAGCTATCGTCCTCTCCATCAGCCCATAAGACCTGGGGATCGGACCCCTCCCCACCGCTCTGACCTCCCAGCGCAACCTCGACTCCTTTCCAGCATCAATGGACCCCTTATTGTTCTAACAAAGCCAGCAAGCCCACCACGCACTGCAACACTTCTGCTCACATCCTTCTTGCACTCAGACTTCTGCTCAATTTCCCCCTCCTCCAAGAGGCTTTCCCCAGTCACCCTCAGGTCTGATCACCACCCCCTCACCCCGTCCACTCTCAGGTCTTTGAAGGACACACAACTTTCTGGGATATTTCCTTGTTCATGCACTGATGACTCATGTTAATCCTCTTGCTTAATAGACTATTGGCTCCATGAGGACAGAGATTTTTGTCTGTCTAGTTCCTGCTGTCTCTTCAGAGCCCACAACAGTGGCTGACACACTGTAGCTACTCAGGAAATTTGTGGGATGGATGGATGAATAAACAAATGAATAGGTAGATTGCTGGGTAGATGGATGGATGGACAGTCAGACAGATGGATGGATGGGGGATAGAAGGGGGAATGGCTGGATGGCTGGATGGGTAGGTAAGCAGATGGGTGGATGGATGGACGAATGGACAGATGGATGGAAGGGTAGATGGATAGATGAATGGATGAATGGCTAGGTGAGCAGATGGGTGGATGGATGGATGGATGGATGGGTGGGTGTATGGATGGACAGGTGAATGGATGGGTGGATGTATGGATAGACAAACAAAAATTTTTTCTACTCAAGCCAGAGGTGTTAGGGGAACAAAACAGCATGGACTAGGGACAAGACCCTACCATGCTGCCCCCCACTCCCCACCCCTGCTCCTGCCATCACCATGTTACCCCTGGTCCAGGCCTGTGAGATGAAGTACTGCTGCAGCTTATCTGTGAGATTTCTTAATCTCCTCCCCTGCAGGCACCTCTGACCCTTCCCAGACTTCGAGACCCTCTTCCCTTGCCAAGATTCTGGACTGAGGCCTCAGCCCCATGGGAACTCACCTCCAGCCCCCAGGCCAGGGAGGGAGCCCGAGGGTAGGTGCAGAGGGCAGCTGGGGCCCAGGACTCCAGGGTCTGAGAGAAGGGGGGTGGGGGCCGAAGGGGAACGCTGGTGCTAGGAAATCAACACTGCCTTTAAACTCTTGCCATTGCAGAAACTCCTAAAGCGAAAGTCTCCCCTTCCATCTGCCCCTGAGGGATCCGTGAAGGCCTGGATGCCAGGTGAGGCCCCCTTCCCACCCAGGTTCCTGCCCTCAGCCTGGCCTTGCTCACCCCACCCCACCTTCCTATGATACTCTCTAAACCACCTCTCTTTCCGCCCCACAGGGCACCAAGATGTGCTGTGGCAAGGGAGCCCCAGGGGATGGAAGGGGTTTATGGTGCAAAATAAACTGCTGAGCCCAGTCTGTCCTCTGGTGTGTGGAGGAGTGTGGCAACCACTAGGGGGCAGCTTGGCGTAGGTGGCGGTGCCTGAGGCTTGATCCCCACCTGCTTAACCCAAGCGTCTGGAGTTCGAGAGTCAGGAGTGGGGGACCCAGCTCCTCTGGATCCAGGAATCTAGACACCCAGACCCCTCCCCTCTCAGACCCAGGAATCCCGCCCTCAGGACTTAGAACTTAGGAATTCTCAGAGAATCAAGCATCCGACTGCCTTTCCTCATCATGGCAAAAAAGAAAAAATATTCCTGGACCCAAATCCAGATGCTGCTGTTTAATTGCTAAGTTGTGTCCAACTCTTTGCAACCCTGTGGACTGTAGCCCGCCAGGCTCCTCTGTCCATGGGATTTCCCCCAGGCCAGAATACTGGAGTGGGTAGCCTTTCCCTTCTCCAGGGGATCTTCCCAACCCAGGGATCAAACCCAGGTCTCTCAGGAGAGACTTTCACTTTCACTTTCTTTACCAGCTGAGCCACCAAGGAAACCCAAGAATACTGGTGTGGGTAGCCTATCCCTTCGCCAGCCAATCTTCCCAACCCAGGAATCGAACCAGGGTCTCCTGCACTGCAGGTGGATTCTGAAGCCCTCAAACCCAGACACCCAAGTTCTAATGCCCTTAGACAAAAAGTCCCCACATTTCCTTGAAAGTGACACACCCAGTCTTCCCACAATCCATTCTCATATCTCTCTCCTCCTCTCCTCGTGGGAACCTTCTTCCAAAGTAGCAATGGAAGTGTCTCCCCACCGCATCACTAATCCTGAAGGAACCCAAGCCTCCCTCTGCCTAAGTTTAAACCAGTTGCCATCCCAGGAGCCCCCAGCCTGTGCTCAGTCCCTGGCCGGGCAAGGAGGGCAAGTAGAGGGCTGCAGGAACCTGGAACAGAGAGCTGATTCAATTGAGGAGGTCAGGGAGGGCTTCCAGAAGGAGGAAACATCTAAGCTGCATCTGAAAAGATGAGTTAAAAGGTAATTCAGTGTAAACAGAACATGGAAGTATGAGTCACAGATTTAGTTACAAGGAACAGAAGCCTCCTCTGGGGCAGGAAGGGAATTGATTGAGAGTACTTGGGATCACTCACAGATTCCCAGAAGTGATTAGAGAATCAGGATCGGAAAGTGATCGAGAGAACACGACAGGCAGCTGGCCTCCAACCATAACCCAGCCACGATCACATCACAGAACGTGTCTAAAGGGGATACGCTGGGGCCTCAGTGACCACCAGATGTTGGTCATCTCTCTGCCTCTGCCACCCCAGAATAGGCTAGCTGTTGCATGGAACAAATCACACCGAAACTTTTTTTAAATATAATTTTATTTATTTACTTAGGGCCGCGCTGGGTCTTCATTGCTTTGCGCAGGCTTTCTCTAGTTGTGGCGAGCAGGGGCTACTCTTCATTGCGGTGCACGGGCTTCTCATTCCAGTGGCTTCTCTTGTTGTGGAGCACAGGCACTGGGCACACGGTCTTCAGTACTTGCAGCACGTGGGCTCAGGAGTTGCGGCTCATGGGATCTAGAGCACAGGCTCAACAGCTGTGGCCCAGGGGCTTAGCTGCTCCGAGGCATGTGGAATGTTCCAGGACCAGGGATCGAACCTATGTTCCTTGCACTGGCAGGTGGATTCTTATCCACTGTGCCACCAGGCAAGTCCAATACAGAAACTTATTTGTGCGCAACAGTAAGGGTTTTGGGTGGTTCTGGCTCAGGGTGTGATTGAGTGGTGCTTGGAACAGGGCAGCTGGGGACTGGACAGACATCCCTCTGCTGTCTCAGACCTCTCCACGTGGTCTCCAGGCTTGCTAGTTTGGGCTTCCCCACAGCATGGCTGCCTCAAGGTAGTCAGAGTGCTTATATGGTGACTGAAGTCTTCACAGAAGATACTCCAGTGACGCAAACAGAAGTTACATGGTTTTTTTCTACCTAATCTTGGAACTCATGAACGAAGTGTTTTTTTTTTGGTCAAGCTGCATCTATTGTGGTACACGGGCTTTCTCTAAGCTTCAGTGCCAGGGCTTATTTTCCCCTCGGCACGTGGGATCTTAATTCCACGACCAAGGATCAAACCTATGTACCCTGATTTGGAAGGCAGATTCTTAGCCCCTGGACCACCAGGGAAGTCCCCAGTTCTGCCACATTTTAATGGTTAGATGCACTGATTTAAAAGGAGGGGCATGTTTAACAGATAGACCCTCACCTCTCAATGGAAAGATGGTCAAGCTCAGCTTGTAGGAGATTATGTGGGATGAGAGCTATCGTCACAGCCATCTTTGAAAAGTAGCACCTGTCTACTACTTTGAAAAGTAGGATCTTTTCAAAGTAGCATCTTTGGAAAGTAGTAGTCTTGGTTTGTTTGGTGTTAGCACCTGATTCCAAGGTAGAGGGGTATTCTCCAGGCTTAGCGCATCTGAGCTACAATGGAGGCAGGAAAGAAATATCTGTTTGGTTTCAACAGAGGGTAACAGGCTTTTGGATGGAAGGATTTTTTTTAATGTGGGATGAGGTTGTGTGCATGCTAAGTCACTTCAGTCGTGTCTGACTCTTTGCAACCCTATGGACTGTAGCCCGCCAGGCTCCTCTGTCCATGGGGATTCTCCAGACAAGAATACTGAAGTGGGCTGCCATTCCCTCCTCCAGGGGATCTTCCCAACCCAGGGATCGAACCCACATCTCTTATGTCTTCTGCATTGGCAGGCAGGGTCTTTACCACTAGCGCCACCTGGGAAGCCCTGAAGGGAGTGCAGCTACTAGCTAACCCACCCCCACAAAAGTCCATTGTAATCCACCGCTTTGAATGTTCAGCATCAGTAGGTATCCTTTACTTTAGACTTACATTCTCTTCCCCACAGAGTTCTTTTTTTAATATTTATTTTTATTTATTATTTTGGCTGCGCCAGGTCTTAGTTGCAGCATGTGAACTCTAAGTTGTGGCGTATGGGATCTAGTTCCCTGATCGGGGATCGGACATCAGCCCCCTGCATTGGGAGTTCAGAGTCTTAGCCACTGGGCCACCAGAGAAGTCTCCAACCCCAAAAATTCTTATCAAAGCTCTCCTTGCACAATTAAGTATTGTACAAATAAAAATGCATCATGCTGGCCCCCGAGACAACACAAACTCTCAGTAGTTACATTTTCCAGATGCAAGTCTCGAGTCATGGGGGAGTAGACATTCCTCCTCCAAACACATCATGACTCCCCTGTATTCCACAATCTGTGAACTAGTTTCAGAGTAACCGGTCCATGCTGTGGATTTTCCCCGTGGCTCATCGGTAAAGAATCTGGCTGGGTTCGATCCCTGGGTCAGGAAGATCCCCTGGAGGAGGAAATGGCAACCCACTCCAGCATTCTTGCCTGGGAAATCCCATGGATAGAGGAGCCTGGCAGGCTACAGAGTCAGAAGCGACTGAGCACGCACACACATCCCACACTATATCTAAGATAATAGGATAAAGGTATAGAAATACAGGGCTTGTTACTTAAAATGTCTAAGTAGCTACACATGAGACAGCAATGGAATTACAAAATTCATTGACTTCAGGCATAGCTCCTTACACCAAGTACCATTCAGACACTGGGGATACAGTGGTGAACTAAAGTTCCCATTCTCTTGGAGCTTCTGTTTTGTGCAAAACAATAAAAAATAAATATGTGGCAGTGATAAGTGCTGCAGAGGAAAAATGTAGTGAGATAAAGGGCTGGGTTAGTTGCTGCATCAGAAAGGATGGTTAAGGGAAGCTCTGTGATAAGATGATGCGGTAGAGATTTGAAGCCAGACAGGGAGGGAGAGATGGCAGGAAAGAATGTCCCACGAGAGGGAAGAGCAAGAGCAAAGGTCCTAAGACTGGAGCAAGCCTGGCGATGGAGGAAGACCATGGAGGCAAAGAGATCAATGTGGCAGGAAGAGAGCTAGCGAGGCGGGGCAGAGAAGAGGAAGATGAGGCCGGGGAGGCAATGAGGACCAGATCCAGGACATTGCGCACCATGGAAAGGACTTAAACTTTTACTCAGAAGGAGAGGATCTGAGCAGAAGGGTGACAGGGGCTGACTCACATTTTAATGAGATCCTTTCGGCTGTTTTGTGGAAGTAAATTGTAGGGGACAAAGACAGATATTTCAGTACTAGTTGGTGCAAGTCCTCAAGGAAACGGCCCTGGTATTTATGACTTCCCTCCTTCATACACACTCCATACACCCCCACATTTATGAACCAGAACCAGAACCCCGGCTGGTTGGATTCTTAAGGAAGGTGGAAGGGGGCTGTTGAGGAAAGGGTATACCTAGCAGCCCCAGCAGAAGGTGTATGAGCCAGGGTCAGGGGAGCTGGGGAGTGGGTGCCTGGGGTCCCTGTGTGGACGCTTGTGCCAGGGAGCTCTTTTGTCCACTCGCGAGTTTGCAGGTGTGTTGGGTGATGATCCAGTCTGGGTGGGGTTTGCATGTGAGCCTGTGTGCTCCTGCATTTGAGCCTTGCAAACCTTCCCTGAGTGCTTATTCCATGTCTTGCCTGGGCTGGACACTACTGGGGACACAATAGTGACCACAATAGCCCTGGCCCTTCCCTTACCGGCTCATGGTCCAGTGGGGGAGATAGACTTATCCCCAGACAGAGATGACCCAGAATGGGCAGGGCTGGGTGGGGGAGCCCAGAGGTGGACACTTGACTCAGCCTAGGAGAGCAGGGAGGGCTTCCTGGAGAAGGGGAGCTAACACTAAAAGCTCACCTCTCCCAACTATAACAATCGCTCTCCTGTATGGACAAAGTAGCCTTGATCAGTCTAACCAATAACCCCCGTGGTGACTTGTAATCTAAGATGTCCCTGGTGCCTGACCAGTGGTCCCCCTTCTGCCCATCCACCCCCCACATCTGATCAGAGGCCTGGGGAAAGTCTCCCAGCATGACCAGCTGCCCATTACTAGCCAGTGTTGAGGGCTAGCTTCTCCCGGGTAACCAGTGAAATCTCGCCCCACCCCCACCCCCACCCCCACCCCCACCCCCACCCCCACCCCCACCCCCCAACCAGCATCTAGGAATTTTGTCCCAGCCAGGCCTGCCTTGTAAGGAGCCGTGGACACTCTGATCTGTGATCCCAAGTCTGACCTGTGACCCTTCCTTGTGACCCATGGTGGGACTCCTCCTTTTTTGCCCTCAGGTGCCTGGGCCTCCTCCTCGCCCCCACTCACCTGTCAACCCCATTCTCTTCCCCTCCCCCCAAAGTTGGAAGGGAGTAAAGGGAAGAGAAAGGGAGGAAGGGGGGTGGCATTCCTAGGATTCCCTGGAAGGGGGGAAGAGAGGGAGGGCCCTAGGGAGGAGAGCTAAGAGAAGAGCGCCCCACAGCCCCCGCCCCCGCCAGCATCTCGGGGGCCTAGGCAGAGCTGGGTGTTGAAAACCATCAGACATCAGACCCATTAGACAGTAGACATTAGAACCGGGTGGGTTCCACGCCACTGGTCAGACAGGAAAGCAGCCCAGCGCACTGGCCACTGGGAAGGCTTCACGGGGCATACTGGGAGAAGCTGTTCTAGGCCACTGGTCAGGCTGGGGATTGCTGGTTGGACTGGGAGAGGCTGGTGCAGGCCACTGGTTAGACCCGGGCCAGCAGGTCGAAAACGACGAGGGGAGCCCAGGTCACTGGCCGGGGTGGGAACGGGTCCCGCCGGTGAGAATGAGGCGGAGAGGGTCCGCGGTGGTCCAGGGAGGACCCCGCTCTGGACACTGGCCGAACTGGTTGGTCAGGTCCCCCGCCAGGGGCGCTGGTCAGTCGGAGCCTGACACCCTGGGGCCTGGGGGCGGGGAGCCTGGCTCCCGGCTGAGCGCTGGGAGGTCGGCTCCGGGCAGTGGGAGGTCCTGGCCTGGCGCCCGGGTTTGGAGGGGGACGAGAGGGAGACCGGGAGGGCGGGTTGGGGCGGGGCTGCCTGGGGCGGGGCCTCCTCGCTCCAGCCCGGGCGGCGGAGGAGCCCCAGCCCGGGCTCAGTCTCTGCCCCTGCCGCCCGCCGCTCGCCGCCCGCTGCCGCCGCCGCCTTGAACATGGAGCCCCCGGACGCGCGGGCTGGGGCGCGCAGGGCCCCGTGGTTGCTGGTGCTCGCGCTCCTGCTGGCGGCGCACCCAGGTATGGCTCGGGCTGAGAGCAGGGCGCGCCTAGGGGGCGCGGGAAGGGGAGGGGAGGTGGGGAGGGGCTTTCACCGACCCCAGGGACCCCAGGAAAAGAGGGATATGGGGGTGCCCCATCCCAGTGAGAGACCTAGCGACAGCCAGGCAGAGGGGTGGGGATCTTCGGCTGTGTATTAGAAGCGATCTGAGAAGTCGTGGGACCCTGGCGTGCGGGCGCTCCGCTCCCTACCCCCTCAGAAGCTGGGATCTGACCCCACTCCCATCCCTGCATGGCCCCTACTCCCCCGGACCCAGAGGTCCTGGCCTCCTGTGGCCGGAGTGCCTTTTCCCCGGGGACAGAAGAGACCAAAACGGAGCTCCCCGCTCACAAGTTGTCAAGTTTTGAGAGGGTCAGGGACCCTCTGGCTAGAAACCAGCAAGTCACATGCGATTGCGGGTTCCCCCCATTCAGATTCAGAGACCAGACTCTAAAGGACCCGCCTCCCTTGCCTCCCGCTCCATCAGAAAGGGCTGGAGCCCAGCCCCTGGGCAGTGACAGCGGAACCGAGTGTTTCCAAGTGACAGAGCCCCCCTTCCCGGGGGCCCAGATAAAGCCACACACCTGTGTGGTGGTTGGAGGAGAGGTAGAGGCCCTAAGGGGCTGGGGGAAGACAGAACTGGGGCAGAGAGAGATCTCTCCGACCCTCCTTGCTGCCTCTACCGCTCAGACCCAGCCCTGGGCACCAGCCTGGCCCCACACTCCCTCCCATGGGGCAGGCCCCGGGCCAGAGGTGGGTGCCTGGGAATCCAGGGCCCTGGCACAAGCATGGCGAACAGTGGGTCCCCAGAGGCAGAGCTGGGCCAGGCTCGGCAGGGAAGGGAAGGGAGATTCTAAGAACTGAGAGCTCGGGCCAGGATGCCAGCCCAGAGACTGAAAGAGCTCACTTTCCTAATGCAAACACCTCTACCTGCTCGGAACCTGGGACAGGAGTCCGGGCCCTCTGCTCCCTTCTCCCTCAGGACCCAGGATCCGGGGCCTCCACCCTCTCCTGTTCTGAGGCACGAGCTGCTGCTCTATCAAAGGGTTAGAGGGGCCGAGGGGCGGGTAGGGGGCTCGGGCAGGTCTGAGCCAGCCTGTCCCTCCCACATTCCTGAAACCTGCCCAGCCCTGTCCCCCCTCACCGCGCCCATACACCCATCCCGCCTCAGCTCCGGCCCAGCCCCAGCCCCCCGCTCCTGAGGGAGAGACCCGGGGGGCAGGGCCGGGCGACATGGAGACTGAGAGGAACGCAGAGAACCGTGAAACTAAGAGATGGAGACGCAGGGTGATGGGCACACACACAGACACACACACACACACACACACGCAGAGGCGGTGACTGAGATGGAGACGATTATCCACCTCGTTGTGCCAGGCCCCAGGTGAAGTGCTGGAGGCTAAGGAATGAGCCCGCCAAGGCCCTGCCCTCGAGGGGCATTTGGTCTAGTGGGACAAGCAAGGACACACAGGATTTGAGCCCAAGAGGATTGTATGGAGGCCACTGGGGCCCTGTGTGGCCCAGAGGAGGAATCTTCAGTTCTGCAAGTGAACGGAGAGATGGAGAGACATCCTAATGGGATCTGAAGCTCAGAGATGCAGAAATGAGAGATGAAGGGAGAGAGGAGCTGAGTCTGAGGGAGCAGGGGCTGGGGGCTGGACTCCTGGTCTGAGGGAGGAGGGGCTGGGGGCCTGGACCCCTGGGTCTGAGGGAGGAGGACTGGGGACCTGGAGAGCTCTGCCTCCTGGTGGCAGTGGGAAAGAGCTCAGTCGCCCTCCCGCAGGTTCCAAGGCTGAGGTCCGCCTGTCTGTGCCTCCCCTGGTGGAGGTGATGAGGGGGGATTCTGTCACTCTGGACTGCAGCCCCTTGGGGACCCATGACTATTTCATGCTGGAATGGTTCCTGGTGAGTGCTGTGGGCTGGGAACGAGGGCATGACCGAGGGAGGCCTGAAAGTCAGGGCTCAGTGGAGCTGCAAACTTGCATCCCCTCATCTGAGCCCGAAAGCCCCTAGGAGCCCCACCAAGCTGTCTTTCCATTTTACAGGTGGGGAAATGGAGGCCCAGCAAGGGGAAGCCCCTCTCCAGGGTACCCTGGTGTCCGGGCACAGCTGAGGCTAGAATGAAAGAGGTCCCCTGGCTCTTGAAAGAGGACATTCAGAGGCAGACACCCAGAAGGCAGGAGCCCGGGGATGGGACTAAAGAGAAAGAGAAAAGAAACAGGAGACCCAGGGCAGGAAAGGGAGACAGAGGTGGGAACACAGTGAGATGGCGAAAGAGGGAACCAGAGAGGGGAAAATGTGACTACAGACAGGGGGCAGGGGTGGGAGAACTGGAGAGAGGACAGAGGGACCAGCGAGAGAGAGAGAACCTGAGACAAGAAGACCCATGGAGCGGCAGAGAAAGGGGACACGGGGAGGGCTCGTGGCTGGGCAGCCTCTCGCTGAGACGCTCCCCTGCCTGCAGGTCGACCGCTCCGGGGCCCGCCACCGCCTGGCCTCGGCCGAGCTGCGTGGCTCCGAGCTCCGGGACAAAGAGCTCAACTCCCGGGGCCGCAGCCCCCCGTACCAGCTGGACTCCCGGGGGCGCCTGGTGCTGCCTGAGGCCCAGGTGGGCGACGAGCGTGACTACGTGTGCGTGGTGAAGGCGGGGGCAGTGGGCACCGCTGAGGCCACCGCCAGGCTCAAAGTGTTTGGTGAGTGTCTGTGTTTCCCCTCCAACCCCCGCCCCCCCCCACAACACACACACATCCTGGGAAGGGGCAGGGAGGTGAGAACCCCAGGAACCAGCTCCTGACTGTAAGTCCCTCCCACAGCCAAACCAGAGGCCCCGGAGGTCTCCCCCAACAAAGGAACCTTGTCTGTGACGGAAGACTTTGCCCAGGAGGTACCTTGGGCTGCACCTTGCTTCCAGGGTTCGGAGGGGAGGAGGGGGTCCTGGGCTCCTACAGCCCAAGGTCGGGAGAGGCTGGGGGCTTGGGCTTCCCAGTCCGAGGAGTAGGGGTCCGGGAGCTCCAATCTTGGGTCTCCCGGGAGGAGAGGGGTGGGAGCTGGACTCCTGCGTCTGGGTCTGGTCTGGTCCCCCCAGGGAGGGGGACCCAGTCTCCAGGGTCCTGGCTCCCAGCCTGTTGTGGGCCTGTGTCTGTCCCAGATAGCCACCTGCAGCAGTCGCAACGGGAACCCAGTCCCCAGGATCATGTGGTATGAGAACGGGCAGCCCCTGAATGTGCCCCTGGAGGTGAACTCCGGTGAGTGGCGCCTGAGGGAGCTCGGCTGGACCTCAGGGGCTGGGGCTGGGCGGTGGCCAGGCTGGCTGACCACCTCCCCCCCGACCCTGCCCCCTCTCGCAGAGGGCTACATGACCACCCGCACCATCCGGGAGGCCTCTGGCCTGCTGTCTCTCACCAGCACCCTTTACCTGCGGCTCCACAAGCCCGACCAGGAGGCCAGCTTCCACTGCTCCGTGCACTACCTCCTGCCCACCGGCCAGCACGGCCGCCTGGACAGCCCTTCCTTCTCTGTCACCCTGCACTGTGAGTCGGAGCCAGCCCCCCGGCTGCCCCCACCTTGGACTCTCGTGCCGAGGCCTGACCCTCCAAAGTGACCCCGTGACCTGCCCCACCCCTTCCAGGCCTTCTGCTCCCTTACCTCAGGCTGAAGTGGGTACTCGCCTCTGACCTCTGACCTCAAGTGCCAGCAGGAGCCCCATCCTGACTTCTGACTCCCCCCATAACACCCTGAATCCCGTGGAGTCTCAGGACTAACCGTTGTGCCCCACGCTTCCACCCCAAAATGGATCCCCCAGAATCTCACACTGACCTGTCACCCACACTGTAGCAAAGGAAAGGACTAAGGTTGGCCAAAGGTTAGGGGTCATATCTTTTTTTTTTGGCCACGGCATGAGGCATGCGGGATCCTAGTTCCCCGACAAGGGATCAACCCCGCGGCCCCTGCATTGGAAGTGTGGCGTCAACCCCCCCACAGCCCTGCCTCCAACTCTTTCTATGGTGCCTGTCCTGTTCTAGATGCCCCCGGCCCCTCCAGTCTCCCACACAAGGCAGCCAGAGAGCCCTTCCCGAGGTACACACTGACCTGTATTCTCCACCTCTGGCCTCAAGTCCCTGATCTCAGAACAAGTGCAAACCTGAGCCTCAAAAGCTATGACCTCTAGGGGACTTCCCTGGTTAAGACTCCACGCTTCCAAAGCAGCAGGTGTGGGTTCAATCCCTAGTCAGGGAACTAAGATCCCACACGCCTCATTGCATGGCAAACGAAAAAGGAAAAAGACATTACCTCTCACTTTTGGCCAACCATAGCCCTTTCCTTTGCTGCAGTGCTGACGTCTCCCCTTTAACTTAGCCCTGTCTTTTACCCTTGACCCTGATTGTGAGTCTGCCCTTTCCCTTAGATCCCACAGAGCACGTGCTGTTCTGGTTGGGCAGCAAGTCCACTGCCGATGGCTGGGTCCGCGAGGGTGACTCTGTCCAGCTGGTGTGCCAGGGGGACGGCAGTCCCAGCCCGGAGTACACGTTTTTCCGGCTTCAGGTAACCCACCCGCTCATTCCCCTGACCTCTGTGACCTACTCGTCTGCACCAACTTCTGACCCTTCACCTGGGTGACCCCTGGCTTAGCAAGGCACGTGATCAATGACCCAGGAGCTATCTGTTCCCCGATTTGTGAGAGTCTTGACATACCTTGATGCTTGGCTTGGGTGACCCCTGACCTAACCTGACCTTGCCAGCCCAGACCATCTCCTGAACCGGGTTCCTCATTCCTGGTCTCCCCCAGGACAAGCAGGAGGTTGTGCTAAAAACAAGTCTTGAGGGGAACTTGACGCTGGAGGGGGTACAGCGGAACCAGAACGGGACCTATGGCTGCAGGGTGGAGGACTACGACGCCCCCGAGGACGTGGAGCTCTCCAAAACCCTGGAGCTGCGGGTGGCCTGTGAGAGCCCCCAGAGCGGGAGGGGGGCCCTGGCATCAGCTATCTCCTCACCCTCGCCACCCCCCAACACACAGCCCTGTCTCCAACCCTTTCTATGGTGCCCAGCCTGGTCTCAATGCCCCCGGCCCCTCCAGTCTCCCATACAAGGCAGCCAGAGACCCCTTTCCAAGGCATACACCTGACCTTCTCCTGCCTAGAACCTGCTGTAGCTCCCCAGTCCTCTGGGGACAAAACCCACATGCTTCACCCCAGCCTTCAAGACCCACCGGGCTGGCCTCACCTTCGGCGGGCCCTTCTTCCCATCACCCCCCAAGCTCTTCTCCTCTTTCCTACAGTAACTCCCCATCTTCTCTTCCGTACAATCCCAACCCATCTCTCGGCTCCCAGTCTTCCAAGAAGCCTTCTTGGTCCACCTGCACACAAGCCCTGAGCAAAGGTTCTGTCCCTCCTGGGCACTCCTGAAACCTCCCTTCCTGGGGCTAGACACTGTGCCACGTGTGAACAAGACAGCGCAGCCCCAGCCTCCACCAAGCTCCAGGGTCCAGTAGGGGAGACAGATGTTAAAAGCTGAACACACTTTTTTTTTTTGAACACACACTTTGAGTCGCAGTCCTGCCTCTATAGAGACTAACGCAGAGGAGTGGGATAAGGAACTGGCGTGGCGAGCAGGGATTATTTTCCATGGGGGGTATTGGGGGCTGCAGATTCTGACTGCAGGCAGGAAATTTATGGGTAGTGCCTCGGGATCCACACCTCTTGGTGGGTGATGAGGGAAGGAAGCAGGATGCAGCAGAGGCGGAAGTTGGGCTTCAGCCTAAGGAAGACCTCTACATGCTCACAGGGCACTTAGAAGCTGAGAGATCCCGAGTTGGGGTACAGGGGCCAGGCCTTTTGTACGTCCACGTCAACCCGTCACTGGATGTGGGCTGCCTGGGGAAGGAGGGGACATGACCTTGAGCCAGGGGCTCTCTCTGCGGCTCAGGCAGTTTCCAGAGAGGGCTGACAGCTGAGGGCTGACAGCTGACACCCTTCTCAACAGCTGGGGGAGAAAATCCTTTGGTGCCGAAGGGGAAATCTGAGTGTCCATGGCAGAGGGTCAGAGAGACCTCTCTGAGAAGGGGAGCATGTGTAGGAAACCGAAGAATGGAACCAGAGATATGATGAGGTAGAAGAAAACATCCCAGGCTGTAGAAACAGCACGCGCAAGGGCCCTGGGGCCCACACTGGCATATTGGAGAACAACAGGGAAAGAACAGGGTAGCTGGAGCTCAGAGAACAGGAGGGGAAGGTGGGAGATGAGGTTGAAGCAGTGGGCAGGGTCAACCAGGTAGAACTTTTTGGCTTTATCAAGGAAAGAGACCTGTATGCCCACCATACTGGGGAACCACTGCAGGGTTTTTTGTGTTTTTTTTTTCTCCTCACTGCAAGATTTTAAGCAGAGGCAAGGGCTGACCAGTGTGTGTTTTGCAAAGATCCCTTGGGGGGCCTTCCCTGGTGGTCCAGTGGATAAGACTCCCTGCTCCCAATGCAGGGGACCCAGGTTCAATCCCTGGTTGGGGAACTAAGAGTCCCACATACCATTACTAAGCCCTGTGATGCAACTAGAGAAGCCTGGGCACTACAAAAAAAAAAATAAAGAGGAGTGGGCTGTTTTTTGGTTTGTTTTTTTTTTTTTAAAGAAACCAGCACAGCCAAAATTAAATAATTAAATTAAAAAAAAATTTTTTTAAGTCAAACTTGGACACGACTGAGCAACTACACTTTCACTACTTGAAAAAGAAAAGATCCCTCTGGCTGCTCAGCAAAGAATGGACCAGAGAGGACAAGAGTCCTGCCCAGTACAGAGACCAGTGAGGACGTGACTACAGTGGTCAAGGCAGTTGGACCCCAGGATCAGAGATGGAAAAAAGTGAGAGGATCCGTTTGGGGAACAGAGCAGAGAAAGACTTGATGAAGAAAATGGGTTATGTGGAGGAGAGAAGGCCAAGATTTGAGGGGTAGTCAGAGAAGGAGCGCCCAATACCTCCCAGGTTATCCATTAACCTTGGGCTCAGACATCAGCTCTGGAGGCAAGTTCAAATTGGGCCTGTACATTGTTTTTTTGTTGTTGTTATTGTTGTTTTAAGTGTTTATTTTATTTATTTAATTTGGCTACACCAGGTCTTCATTGCGGCATGTGGGGTCTAGTTCCCCGACCAGGGATCAAACCCGGGCTTCTGCATTGGGAGCACAAAGTCTTAGCCACTGGACCACCAGGGAAGCCCCGTGGGCATGTATTTTGGAGTCAGACTCCTAGATCTGGGCTCAAAGGCCCAGATGAGAGAGTGGAGAGCTCGTGGAGCTGGGGAGAAGTTGGCATTCTCTGCTGACGATTGTCCATTCACGTCTGCCCTCCTCAAAAGCCCTGGGGAGTCCCCTAACTGATCAGGTGAGGGTCCATGGAAGGTGACAGTCTGTTCCCCCTACTCCAGACCTGGACTCCCTGGAGCTCAGCACAGGGGAGGAGCTTTCCTTACCTCTGGGTAACAGCACAACCGTGACCTGCTCTGCGCGAGGCCTACCCACCCCGGACCTATACTGGACCAAGGTGAGAGGGAAAGGCGTCCCTCCCCAGCACGGGACTCTCTCCTTTCCATCAACCCCTTCCTGTCTCTCATGCCCAGCTGGTGCCTGCTCTTTCTCTCCCCACCCAGGACTCAGCACCCATAGGGGAGGACTCCACAATCTCCCTCCACTCCGTCACCTTCGATTCCGCTGGCACCTACTCGTGTGAGGCCTACATGCCCAAGATCCCCTTCCTGAGTCTCACCCGGAGCTTCAAGCTGCTGGTTCAAGGTTCGGGGTGCGGGCAGGCTGGGATGGGGATAGTATGGGGGCTGTGGGGGGCCAGGACAAATGAGATGGGTCCACGGCTGGTCCTCCTCTCCTCTTTTTCTCTCCTTCCTTTTCTTTCCCCGGGTGCCTACCTCTCACCCCCTTTCCTGCCCCACCACCCGCAGGGATACCAGAGTTAAAGGCAAAGGAGACTCAGCCCAAGGCCGAAGGCAGCTGGACCGAAGGTGATGAAGTCACCCTGATCTGCTACGCCCGCGGCTACCCGGAGCCCAAACTCAGCTGGAGCCAGTTGGGCGGCAGTGTAAGGGACCCTCCTCTGCCTCGCGAACCCTCCGGGACCCTCCCCAAATCCCAGCCCCCTTAAAGGTCCACGCATCGTGTCCTCCCCATCCTCCACCTCCACCAACTGCTTCCTTTTCACCTCTACCCACACCCTGAGCCCTTGATCCTGCAAACCTGGGCCTGACCTGAGCCTCCATAGCCCACAGAACCGGCCTCCGGGGGCCAGGGCTGGGTGAGCAGCTCCCTGACCCTGAAGGTGACCAGTGCCTTGAGCCAAGATGGCGTCTCCTGTGAGGCCTCCAACCCTCTCGGGAACACCCATCACGTCTTCCACTTTGGAACCGGTGAGTAAACACCGGGGTGGGACGACACCGGGTGCGGGGCAGACAGAGGGCTGCTGGCTGACCCCTTCCCCCCCCCGCCCTGCCCCGCAGTGGCCCTCCAGACCTCCCAGGCCGGCGTGGCGGTCATGGCCGTGGCCATCAGCGTGGCCCTCCTGCTCCTCGTCGTTGCCGTCTTCTACTGCATGAGACGCAAGGGGCGGCCCGGCTGCTGCCAGCGGAGGGAGAAGGGGTCTCCGTGAGTGGCTTGCAACCTTGAAACTGACCTCTCTACCCCAACCCTGACCTCACCTCCTACCTCAGCCCCAAACCAACCACAGCGCCAACCCCAACTCCATTGGCAAATAAGATGCTATCCCATCTCCAGCCTCTGACCTGGGCCATGACCATCCCCTCCCCTCTCCTCAATCCCACCCAACCCGTAACCAACTCCCAGCCCACCCCAAGCTCACCTTAACCCCATCCCCAATCTCATCCCCACCTGTGATCCACACCCACCCCATCCCAATTTAATCTCATTTATACCTCCAGCTTCCTCTCCAACCCCAACCTCTCCCCTAGCCGCACCCTCAGCTCCAGCGCATATCCAGTAACCAAACACCACCTCCCCATGCACACCTCCCATCCCATTCCTAACTCCAAACCCATCCCTATCCAACCTTATCTCCAACCGTGACCACACAGCCACCCTCAACTCCAGTCCACAGCCATCCCCACGTGCGTGGGGATGCTAAGTCGCCTCAGTCATGTCCAACTCTTTGCAACCCCATAGACCATATAGCCCGTCAGGCTTCTCTGCCCTTGGGATTCTCCAGGCAAGAATACTGGAGTGGGTTGCCATGCCTTCCTCCAGAGCATCTTCCCGACCCAGGGATTGAACCTGCCCCTCCTGGGACTCCTGCATTGCCGGCGGATTCTTCACCACTGAGCCACCGGGAAAGCTCAGCCTCTCCCAGAGCCCACCCCAGTGACATCACCAGCTCCAACTCCAAGAGCAGCGTTAAGCATATCCTCACCCCATCCCTGACCCCAGGGCCACTTCCACCTCCTACCCCACCCCCAGCTCACCCCCACCCACCCACCCCCAAGTCTGTCTCCACCTGCCACACCCATAGCCAGTTCCTTCCTTGGCCATGACCACCTCCAACACACTGCCTCCTCCCACTAGGCCACCTGGGGAACCTGAGTTGAGCCAGTCAGGATCAGAGCGCCCAGAGCAGACAGGCCTTCTCATGGGGAGTGCCTCTGGAGGAGCCAGGCATGGGAGCGGGGGCTTTGGAGATGAGGTGAGTGAGGGCCTGGGCCCCTGGGGAGAGGGGACCACTGTGGGTGGAAGAGCCGCTGTGGGCCCAGGCTGATCTCCCCATCTTCTCCTCAGTGTTGAGCCTGAGGGCCTTCCCAGAGGCAGTCATTGAACCTGACCTGGAGTCGCGAGCATCAGAGGAGCCGCGAGCATCAGAAAATCAGCCCCGCTCACGCCTCCGCCTGCCCCCACCTTCCCAGCCTTCCCTCTTCCCTCTCTGGGCCCTCCCTTCCTTCCTCTGTGGGCTGGGCAGGGACCACAGCGGCCTGGGAGGGAGGGGACCTTCCTCCAGGGATTGTGACTCTCCCAGACCCCAGAATAGCTCCTGGACCCGAGCCCAAGTCCTGGCCTGGGACGAGGCTTGAGGGTCGGCTGGCTGGGGCTATTTTTACCTCCTGCCTCCATTGCTGGCCCCCTCCCTCCCACCTGACGTCCTGCTGCAGAGTCTGACACTGGATCCCCGCCCCCTGCCCTGACCCCATCATCTGTGGACACTGGAGTCTGGAATAAACGCTGTCTGTCACCTGGACACCATCCTGTGGCCAGAGCCGCCTCCTCTAGGGGATGAGAGGGGAGGGGGGGTGCAGGTGATGCTCTGGCCCAGCTGGCTCTCCCACCCCCTTGCTGGACCTAAGGAGAAATCTGATGTCATGGAGAAAGAAATGAGAGAGAGGATGGAGGGTGACTCAGCTGGAAAAAGGTGGAGAAGAGAGGTGCTGGGGGTCCAGAGGGAGCTGAACCTGGCCCCTGAAGACCAGTGCCTTTCAAGGGAGGTGGGGTGCTGTCCCCTTAAGTAAAAAATGCCCAGTCTCTCTTGCCAGAGGCCCAGAGGGAATTGAAGCATCCAGAGAAAAAGCTCTCTCTGAGCTGTAGAGTGGATGGAATTAGGGATTTAGGCATCTCCTCTGAGGAGAGCCTGGGGCCCACAGCTGGGGGAGGAGGGGCAACTTGGAGGAACCCGCATGAAGGGATCTAGGCAGAGAGAAGAGACGGCAGAAACAGCAAAACAGAGAGACTTACGGAGGCAGAGGGAGAGGCATTTGAAAGGAGGACGGAGAGGCTAAGGAGGAGGTCAGAGGGATGGGCTGGGGCAGCTCAGAATTGAGAGAGTGCCACTGAGTCAGACAGAGATGTGGGGAGAGAGAGGCAAAGACAGACAAATAGAGACATGTCCTGGATCTATTTACTGTGCAGTTCCAGACCACAGCAATAAAGCGAAGATCACAATAAAGCAAGTCACACGAATTTTTCGGTTTCCCAGTGCATATATTATGTTTACACTGTACTGTAGTAAGTATCAACCCACTCCAGTGTTCTTGCCTGGAGAATCCCAGGGACGGGGGAGCCTGGTGGGCTGCCGTCTATGGGGTCACACAGAGTTGGACACAACTGAAGCAACTTAGCAGCAGCAGCAGCAGCAGTAGTAAGTATGTAATAGCGTTCTGCCTAAAAAAAAAAAAAAAATGTACATAGCTTAACTTAAGAAACACTTTCAAAAACAAAACACTTTCTTGTTAAAAATGGTAACCATCGTCTGAGCCTCCAGTGAGTCATAGTGGTCACATCAAAGGTCACTCATCAGTGACCATAACAAACAGAAGAACAATGAAAAACCTTGAAATATCACGAGAATTACCAAATGTGACACAAAGATACAAAGTGAGCAAAGGCTGTCGGGGAAAATGTCACCAATAGACACAGCGTTGCCACAAACCTGTAATTTATTTTTAAAAAAATGCAGTATCTGCAGAGCACAATAAAGTAATGTGCCATACAGAGAGGTAGGGCTGCAGAGACAGAAACACAGAAACAACTGGGATTCAGAGAGATCATTCCAGTTAGAAAGGGAGAGAAAGAAAAGTTTCAAAAGAGCAGTTCAGAAGCAGTGGGGGGCAGACAAGTGTGACCTTGGGCAAGTGACTTCACCTCCCTGAGTCTATCAGATAGGGATAAATCACACTTGGGCCGTGGACGGCCATTGTGAGGAGAGGGAGCAAGTGTCCCTGTGCAATGCATGCTGGGAGGTCTCGGCCGGTGACCCCACCCCTCTGTCCTCAGTTTACTCAGCCGCCCGATGGACCAAGTGAGATCTGTGGCCGTGGGGAGTTGAAGAGATGCTATGGGAGCCTCCTCGTAGGCGACTGAGCAAATGCTCAGAGATTTCCAGAACGGAAGAGCTCACATTGGCCGAATTAAGGTGCTCAAATCCCATGATTTATTGAGTCAGATTAAAACAAACAGGAGGGACTTCCCTGGTGGTCCGGTGGTCAAGACGCCACCTTCTAACGCAGGGGTCGGGGTTCAGTCCTTGGTTGGGGAACTAAGATTCCCGTCGGGTGTGGCTAAAAGATTAAAAATAAATAAACGTGTAAATAAATGTGAGAAACAAGAGAGATAGGGCAGGTTAACACGCTGAGATGGGGATCAAACGATTAAAGTTCTGCTGCCTGAGCTGGGGGGTTCTCTGTTGTGCTCTCCGTGCGGTGTGGTCTCCACGCCCAGAGTCGACCGGGGAGCAGGGAGGATCCGGAAGTTGCCGGGGCTGCGTGGAGGCAAATGCATTCAGCCACACCCGCAGGTGGAGGAAAACATGCTTGCTGGCCATGACTCTCACCTGCATGACGTGAGCACAGGACTCACAGAGCAGAGCGAAAGTCCCCAAGAGTCACCTTAAGGACTTTCGGATAAGTGAAATGAAAGTGTCAGTCAGTCGTGTCCAACTCTTTGCAACCTCATGGACTGTAGCCCGCCAGGCTCCTCTGTCCATGGGATTCTCCAGGCAAGAATACTGGAGTAGGTAGCCATTCCCTTCTCCAGGGAATCTTTCCGACCTAGGAATCGAACCAGGTCTCTTGCATTGCAGGTGGTTTCTTTACCGTCTGAGCCACCAGGGAAGCCCAAAGACTCTCGGATACTTGAGGTTTAATTAATCTTTCCATCCTTCTCATGGACGTTCATCTCACATTTTGTTTTTTTATTGAAGTATAGTTGATTTACAATGTTGTGTTAGTTTCCAATGTACAGCACAGTGATTCAGTTTTACATATATAGACAGTCTTTTTCGTATTCTTTTCCATTAGGATTTATCACAGAATATTGAATAGAGTTCCCTATGTTATACAGTAGGACCTTGTTGTTTATCCATCCTATATATACTAGTTTGCACTTGCTACCCCAAACTCCCAATCCTTCCCTCCCCTACCCAGAATGGAATATTCTTTTTAAAAAATACAGCAGACACACAGAGAAATCATAGAATGATTGGGAGAATTTGATAACTGTGAAAAGTGTTTAGTACAAAGCCTGGCACAGAGCATGTGTTCAGTATGTGTTTAGTATTGTTATTATTATCATTCATGGAAAATGGAGTGACAGAAAGAAAAGCAAGAAAGGGACCAGGTGGAGAGAGATACCACATTAAGGGCAGATATTGGTGAGGGGGGATTTGGGAAGCTGGAGGGGGAGGGAACAGATGGCTGGGGGAGGGGAGAGAGGGAATCCCAGCGACAAAGGGATGCTCTGCCCAGCACCTGGTCCCCAAATTAATGAGGGGAGGGTCTTGGCCTGTCTCCCAAGAGGGCATACATTTGCATAAGCTCCCTCATCTACATGGCATTCCGGGCAATTTGCATACAGATGGAAGCCTGTGCCCTCCTTAGTCTGACCCCTCCTCCCACCTTGGCCAAGGGTCTGGGGGAAGGGGCAGCAGGTGTGGGGGGTGATGAACCACCATGATATGGGGCTCCAGGAAGTAAAGGCAAGTTCGGAGTAGACTCCCCTTGCTCCTCAACCTTCTGTGGCTCCCTATTGCTCTCAGGACCATGAGGCACCCTTCACCTAGCATTCAGGACCTGCTAAGATGTCACCCCTCACACATACCAACTGCTCCATCTCTCACATCTTGTGCCTTTGTGAATTTACTGTTCTCCCACCTGGAATGTCCTCTCTGGTTTCCCCCACTGTAACAAAGCTTGCCTCTCCTTCAAAGCCAGGACATCTTTAAAAATTCTGACAAGCTTTCCCTAGTGGCGTAGACAGTAAAGAATCTGCTTGCAGTGCAGGAGATCTGGGTTCAATCCCTGAGTCCGGGAGATCCTCTGCAGAAGGAAATAGCAACCCACTCCAGTGTCCTTGCCTGGGAAATACCATGGACAGAGAAGCCTGGTAGGCTACAGTCCATGGGGTTGCAAAGAGTCAGACACGACTGAACAACTAACAACACTCCTTGTCCTTGGAACTTAACTGGAATTTGTGTCACCTCTGGACTCATACAGATTTTATTAGTAAAGATGTGTTTTTTGTTGCAAATGAAAAAAAAAAAAACTGAATTAAAAAAAGTTGTGTAAATGAAAAGGGAAAATTATTCATTCATACAAGCAGGAAGGTCAAAGACTGACTACTTTCAGGCATAGTTGGATCCAGGGGCTCAAATAGTCTCATCAGAAAGCTGGCCTGTTCCATTTCTCAGCTCTGCTGTCCTCCTTGCACAGGCAGTTTCTTTTGTCTCCGGAGGCACCCAGAGTACCAGTGTTCTACCAGTTTAGCAACCCTCATCAAAAGAGGGTGTCCCTTTCCAGTTAGTTTAAGCAGACATCTCAGGACTAATTCCCACTGGTCAGGAATCAGTCCCACCCCCATCCATGAGCCAATCCCTGTGGCCAGGGGACCCAATGCTCTGATTGGCCAGGACTGGGCCAGGTTCATTCTGAACCATAAGGGCTTAGTACAGAAGAGGTTTTGCTGTTGTTCAGTCTCTCATTCGTGTCCAACTCTTTTCAGCCCCATGGACTACAGTATGCCAGGCTTCCCTGTCCTTCACTATCTCCTGGAGTTTGCTCAAACTCATGTCCAACCATATCGTTCTCTGTTGCCCCCTTTTCCTCTTGCCTTCAATCTTTTCCAGCATCAGGGTCTTTTCCAATGAGTTGGCTCTTCACATCAGGTGGCCAAAGTATTGGAGCTTCAGCTTCAGCATCAGTCCTTCCAATGAATATTCAGGGTTGGTTTCCTTTAATGGACTTCCCTGTTGGCACTAGTGGTAAAAAAAAAAAAAAACAAAAAACAAAAAACAAAAAAAAAACCTGCCTGCCAATGCAGCAGCAGACATAAGAGATGCAGGTTCAAAACCTGGGTTGGGAAGATGCCCTGGGAGAGGGCTTGGCAACCCACTCCAGTATTCTTGCCTGGAGAATCCCATGGACAGAGGAGCCTGGCAGGCTACAGTCTATAGGGTCGCAAAGAGTGGGACACAACTGAAGCGACTTAGCACACATTTCCTTTAGGATTGACTGGTTACAGGGCAGGTAAAATATAATACTTGGCATCAACTCCCTAGCTCCATCAGGAAGCCTTTGGCTCTGTGCCCCTACCTCCTGGTGGTTATGACTCTCCAGTGAAGTGTCACCTCTGAGACTCCTTGACGCTGGAAGTCAACTCCCCAGGTATGAGACTCACCCAGTCATCTGTCAACAAACACACAAGGTAGTGTTCAGCCTTATCCAAGTCCCCTTCTGCATGTGACTAGGGGCATGAAATTCCAGCCTCCTGGGGCTTACCTCCTCCTTGGCTCACCCCAGCTCACAAAGAAGAGCCAGGAGACAGTTGAGCACACTCCTTGACAGGCTTGGAGAAGAATGGGTGCTAGGCGGGGGGAACTTCCTGGAGAAACTCTCCCTGGGGACTGGTTATTTTGTCCAAGGGAGGAATGGGGGAAGGGGTCAGAATATCACAAAGCAAATCAGTAGCAAAGTTGGCACTAACCCCAGGGATCCTGGCCTTCTAGTCTGGCCCCAGATTGGGGAGAGAAGGACAGAGAGTTCTAGAGAGAATTTACTATGCACCTATGGTCGTTCTCCTTTATCTAGGGGATACATTCCAAGACCCCAGTGGATGTGTGGATTGTACTGAACCCTACATATACAGTGTTTTGGGTTTTTTTTATCCTATATGCACATCCCTGTGACAAACTTTCATCTATAAATGAGGCACAGCAAGAGAATATCCAAACTGCCAGCATCACTACTCTTGTGCTTTGGGGCCATTATTAAATAAAATGAGGGTTATTTGGACATCAGCCCCGCGACACCACTGCAGTCTATCTGATAATAGAACCGGCTACTAAGTGACTCAGAGGCAGGTAGTGTATAAGCACTGGACGGAGGGATGATTTATGTTTAGGGCTTGAGACTTCATCATGCCTCTCAGAATGGTTAAAAACCGATGAATTTTTATTTCTGGAATTTTCCATTTGATATTTTTGGACTGGGGTTGACACGGGGTAACTGAAACCGCAGATAAGGGGGAGTGGTGACGACTGTATTTGTCCAGCTGACCTCATGCCAGGCTGAGAGACACACCATGGGGAGGTCCTAGCCTGCTGCTTCCTTGCTGGGAGGCATGGGGGCAGATAATCACTCTATGCTCTGTGTGCTTTTCAGCAAAATAGGGATCGTGATATCTCCCTTCATGCGATTTTTGTGTGGAATTAACTGACAAGTGGGCATCTCTGGCGGCTCAGCTGGTAAAGAATCTGCCTGTAATGTGGGAGACCTAGGTTCGACCCCTGGGTTGGGAAGATCCCCTGGAGAAGGGAAAAGTTACCCACTCCCAGTATTCTCATGGACTGTATAGTCCATGGGGTTACAAAGAGACACAACTGAGTGACTTGGGGCTTCCGTCATAGCTCAGTCGGTAGAGAATCTGCCTGCAATGCAGAAGACCCAGGTTCGACTCCTGGGTTGGGAAGATCCCCTGGAGAAGGAAATGGCAACCCACTCCAGTATTCTTGCCTGGAGAATCCCATTGTCAGAGAAGCCTGGCGGGCTTACAGTCCATGAGGTCGCAAGAGGTGGACACGACTTAGCGACTAAACCATCACCAACTGACAAGTAGCCAACTCTTTGATTTTGGATCCAGTCACTTCTTTCTTTGTGCCCCAGTTTCCTCATCACATAGGGTGCTGTGGGGGGTTATTTGAGATAATAGAGCGCACTTGGATTACCGCCTGGCACATAGTCAGTGCTAAATACAATTAACAGTGTTATTACCAAGATGTGAATGCCAGTCAGTAAGTCTCCACTACTTAAGATCTTGCACTTCTGGGCAGGAAAACTCAGGTGTGTGGCAGGTGGGAAGGGAGGGCAAGTCTATGGGGGTCCTCTTGGTAGGCCACGAAGCATCAGCCCCCAGCTGATCAGCTCCTTTTCCAAGGAACTGGAACCAAGGGATTTCAAGCGCTCAGTGGCATCGTCTCCCTCAGCCTCTTGCTTGCCGCCCTCGTCCCTACACGCCGGGCGGCCTCACCAGCTCCCCCAGGCAGTCCAAAGAATGTGAAGAGGTAGGTGGGGGAGGGGAGGAGCGGGAGCCGCCGGGGAGAGACGAGGGGCCGAGTCTGAGCGACAGACACAAAGACTCGAGGAGGTTGGGAAGATAGGAGAAGTGGGACAAGGACACGGGGAGGGACTACTCAAGTCTGGAGGCCCGACCGTAGCCCAACCCTGCAGGGCCAGCCGAGGGCTAGGAGCGGTCTGTGCTGCCCCCTGGCGGAAGGCCGCAGTAAGGCGATGGTGCGGACCAGATGCAGGAGGAGAGGGCTGCGGGATGGAGAGAGGTCAAGAGAGACGCAGAGAGAAACCAGTCACTGAAAGAGACAGAAACGCACCGAGAAACACAGGGACAGAGAAAGACACAGAGATAGAAACCCACAGAGTGACAGGGGCAGAGACAGACACAGATGCAGGGAGCAAGAGAGACAGAGCCAGAGTCAAAGGGATGAAAAAAGACAAGAACCAAGTGACACAGAAACAGTGATAGAAAGACCACCAGGAAGAAAGAGACCAGAAACACAAAGCGACACCGAGACGTGAAAACTGAAAGACCCAGAGATAAACACAGGGACGGAAAAAGAGGCAGAGAGACTCACAAAGAAAGAAACAATAAAATACAGGAATCTAAAAAGACACGACGCGGCGACTCCCAAAGACTCAGGCAGAGATTAGAAAGAGATGTGGATAGCCTGGCTGAGATGCGGACAGACCTGACAAGACAGTGGGCACCGGGAGAGAATTGAGAAAGAAGCCAGGCGAGGAAGGGGGTGGAGTCTCAGCGTGTGGGCGGGGCTCCAGAGAGGCGGGTCTATAGGAAACCACGTGCCTCACGCATGTGTGTCCATATGGCCCTATCCAATACTGAAGGGGGCGGGGCCGAGGCAAACTGAACTCCTGAGGGGCGGGGCAGACTACAGGGAGAACGAATGGCCAAGGCCTTGCCTGGGGGCGGGACTTCGTGGAATCGGAGACATTCGGAAGCGCTGTACTTGCCCTATTAGGCAGGGGGCGGGGCTGGAGGGCAAGTTAGGTGTAAAGGGGCGTGGCTAGAGCACTAGGGGGCCGGGTTTGCCTGGAGAGGGCAAAGAGAGAATTCTGGGGCATAGGGGCCGGCGATCAAAGAGTCCTGGGAGGGACGAACTTAGAATCCTGGGGAGCAGCGGGTGTAGAATCCTGGGAAGGGGAGGGAAAGGAATACTGGGGGGGCGGGGCGAGCGTAGAATCCTGGGCAGAGACAGACTTGGAATCCCAGAAGGGGGCGGGGTCAGACCTGCCTGAGGGGGCGTTGCCGGAGCCAGATCTGAGCCAGATCTGCTCCGCGAGGAGGGGAGGAAGGGGGTGGGTCCTGTGACGTCAGTTAGTCCGAAGCCAGAAAGAATCTAAGGGCCGGGGGCGCTGAGCCGGGAGAACCCGACCTCGACAGCAGAGCCGAGAAAGCCGAGCGCCGCGGGAATCGGCCGGGAGCCGAAGCCACTCAGGCACCTACTCGTCTGCCCAGTCTATTGGCGCACGCAGAGTGGCCCTCAGGCCCCTGCCCGGGCCCAGTCCCTCCCCGGGCCCCTCATGGCCCGGGCCGCAGCCCTCCGGCCGTTGAGATTGTCGCCGCCGACGCTGCCGCTATTGCCGTTGCTGCTGCTCCTGCTCCGGGATACCGGTGAGAGAACGCAGTCGCCTCCCCGCCGCGCGCGAAACCATCCTTATCCCTACCCCCAGAAGGAGGGTCGCGATGATAAGGCGAGACTACCCCCATCTTTCCTTCTCTCAGAGTTGGGAGTCTGAGGCCCGGGGAGAATTGAGGGCAGGGAGCCAGATGTCCTCAGAGGGGCGGGCGGGGAGCTCGGACTTTGGGCCCCTTACAGGGCCAAGAATGATAATTCGGACGACCTGGGGAAGGGCATGAGGGCTCCAACCCCGGGCCCCAGGGTGCTGAAGGCTCTGACTCCTGGGCCCGGGAAACAAGGAACTCCTGGGCCCCAGAAAAATTAGGGGCTGAGGGCTCTATCTCTTGGGTCCCAAGGAGAATGAAGGCTAGGGGCTCCGTCTACCGGGGTCCTGGTAGAATTGGGGTCAGGAAGGGCTCGAACTTGTGGGTTCCAGATTGTGAGCGGGGTTCTCTGTCTCTAGGGTCCCAGACAGAACTGGGGGGGAGAGGAGGCCAAAAGGCCCTGTCTCCTGGGCTCTAGATTTAATTATGGGCATTGGAATGTCCTGGAATTCAGATATAAATGTGGGCAGAAACCCTGTCTCTTGGGTTCTAGATCTAATGAAGAGCCAGAGGCCCTGTCTGAAAGCTGGAGGCTCGGTCGGCTTGTGTCCCGCGTAGACTAAGGAGGCAGGGTCCCGCCGTCTGGGACCTTTCCCGTTCCTTGTGAGCGATCGGCGGGGACATCCCTGGGGAAGTTTTCCGGGTTTCACTTTCGTCGAGACGGGGCAGGGCAGGGGCGGGAGCTCTCCAGGCTCACCGTTCCGGATTCCCGGTTTCGGGACTTCATCTCTCCTCTCGTCGCGCCTTTGTCCTCAGAGCCGCAGCGGGAGGTGGACGTGAGGAGACGCCGCCCTAATCCGCTGTTTCTCCCTCCGCTCGGCCCAGTTCCCCGCCCCCTCCCCGACTCCTGTTTCCCCCACTTCCCCAGGGGAGGGGTGCATCCCCAGGAGAGGGAGGGGCTGCGAGGAAACAGGTGAGGGAGGCTCTGGCCCCGCCCCTTTGCAGGTGACCTGGCTGTTTATTCCCAGCTAGAAACTCATGATACTGGAGTTTCACAGACGTTTGCCAGAAAGTGCGAGGGAGCTCGCGGGAGCCCTTGGTCTTTTTTCCCCCAGCGTCTCTCTGAATGGTCTCCCAGTTTTTACCCAAAGCGAGGCCACTGACTTTTCCTTCCTCCTGTCTCTCCCTCTGCGTCAGACACAGTGAGATAAACTCAGAACCTGCCACCTCTGGCAGAATGCTCAGAATCCACCCCACCTTGGGCCAGGCGTTGACTTGGTGCGTGATCTCGCAGAAGGCTCTCTATCGCCCTAAGGGACAGGTCCAGTTCCTGTTCCCATTTGACAGATGAGGAAACAGAGGCTTAGAAAGGACAAGCCACTTTCCCAGCATCCTCAGCCAGTTTGCAGACTTCAGAGCCTTTCTTGGCTCTGCCCCACCGGTGGGCTCCAGAAAGTGCCTCTGAGCCTCCATTCCCTTCTTTGGAAAACTGAGATAACAATTCCATCCCAGCAGGGACACTGGGGTGGGTGGGGGGCAGGTTCAGAAATCCCACTAATCCCCTGAGGAAACTCTTAGCACTTGAGGAGAAGAGCTTCCCCCTTCCCCACACTCCATCCTTGTGCCTTTGTGCCCTGCACTCTCTCATCTCTGCCTCTTTCCTTCCCTCCTTTCCTTCCTCTTCTTCTCTGTCTCTCCCTCCCCTCCTTCCCTCACTTTCTCTCCCCCCGCTTCCTCTCTCCATTTCTCACCCTCTCCCTGTCTGCTCCTCTGGCTCTCTAATCTCTCTCCAAGCTCTTTCTCTCCTCCTTTCTCACCCTCTCTCTCTCTCTCCTTTCCATCCATCTCTGTTTCCCTGTCCCTGGCTGCTCTGACTTCCCCCTCCTTGGCCTCTGAGGAATGAGAGTGCACCACCTGGGCTTCCTGCTGGGCCGGCTCCCCTCCCCAGTCCTCCTGGGCTTTCACTGCTCATCCGTGTCAGCCAGGCAGCCCCACGTAGTGGAGGGGGATGGGAGGAGAGGGGACTGCCGGTCTGCTGTCTCTTCTCATTAGGGAAGGAGAACTGGACAGGGGAGAAGTAGGAGTGGGTCAGCTCACATCCTGGGGGGGAGCAGAGGGGCAAGAGGAATTCAGGGAGAGGCTGGAGATACACGGATGGGGACAGAAGCCAATAGAGGGAGGGTGTCAAACAAATTTAGGGACAGGGTCAGAGATACATATAGAAATGGAACAGACAGATGGGGGGATGAAATCCAGCGATAGGGATGGGGCAGAGAAAGGGGGGAGCAGGGGAAAGGGAGCTGGAAAGACATCTCGATAAAGGCAGGAACGGCATAAAGAGACAGAGGTTTTGTGACAGTTGGGTGGGGGCCCAAAAGACCCCAGCCAGTCACTGATGGTGATGCTACGACCCAGGGTGGTCAAGGCACAGGCCAACCTCAAGGCCAGCACTGTGTGGGGGCTACCGTGAGTGATGGACACAGGAGGGACAGGGAGTTGGGCAGGCTGGCTAGCTCCCCCACCCCTACCAGAGACGCTGTTACATTTTTAATGTCCCAGCGATGCTGTGAAATGGAGCAAGAGAAGGAGGAGAAAAGGGGACCCAGCAAGATGGCCCAGTGAAGATAAAGTATGTCAGGGGTGTGGAGGAACATGCAGAGATGGGGAGACCCAGGAGGCAGAGGGTCAGAGCCACGGAGAAACAGAGATCCTGAGAGACAGAGACCAGAAACCTGGAGAGATTAGAGACCCCAGGAATTGGTGCAGGGAGCCAGAGATGAGGAGACCCCCAGACCCAAAAGATCCAGACCTCAGATGTCAGAGTACAGAAGAAAGAGAATATGAGAACAGGTAGGGTCTTTTGAGCATGGTGAAAATGATCTGAAATTGATTGTGGTCATGGAGGCACAAATCTATGAATTTACTTAAAGTCATTGAACTAAACACTTTAAATGGGCAAATCATATGGTATGGGAATTATATCTCAATAAACTTTTAGAGAGAGACAGACGGACAGACACAGAGAGCAGAGACTAGGGACTCCTGGGAGACACAGAAGGACAGACTGGGAACCCTAAGAACCAGAGACAGAAACACAAGAGATCAAAGAGACAGGACCTGTGAGAGGAGGGCCAGAGTCTCAGAGACAGAAGTGTTTTGGTGTAAACTCAGCCTGGGCAGAACGGTGGGGGTGGGGTTCTGTCTGAGGGGCTCGACCAGGAAGAAGAGTCCTGGAGATTCACCCCCAGAAGCATCAGACTCCACAGGGGAGACCTTCAGTAGGGGTGAAGTCCCTGCAGAAAGGCAGAAAATCACAGACCAGGGAGGGGAATGATGACCATCACCTGAGCTGAGTGATGACCACCATCAGAGAGGTGGGCTGGGGGAGGCAGGTGAAGATATGCAGACCCAGACAGACAGCCCGATATCTTGGCTGCTTCTGCTCAACAACACCCCCCGCCCCCAACCAAACCGGCTCCTGGATGTCCTCTGTGGGGGTGAGCACCATGATTAATGCAATTAATTAATTAAGGAGGTAGCTGAGGCAGCAGCTGAGGCCAGCGCTCCAAGCACACTGGCCTTCAAGGGCCAGCTGGCGTCTGCCACACCCTGTGGTCAGAGGGCAGGTCACGATACCTTGTGGGTCTGGAGAGGTGAGCCAAGCCAGGAGGAGCCAGCCAGGCAGGCAGGAACCCAGGAGTCCGGGCCCCCAGCCCCTTCCTCTCAGCCCTGATTTCCCCTCCCCAGATCTCAGGGTCTCAGGCTCTGGGTCTCTGTCCCCACCCGCCCAAAGGATTCCCCTGGACTCACACAATGCCCTGAGCCGCCCCTACCCTGCCACCACAGGAAGCCTGGCATCCCAGGCCACAGGCAAGGGAAGTGTGTCTGGGGACCCAGCTGACACCCTGTGAAGCTGTCACCAGCCTGGCTGGCCAAGGAAAGCTGAGGGCGGCTGGCATTCCCACGGCCACACCCTCCCCCACTGTGCTGCTGACCATGTTCTGGCCAAGGTCAGGGCACAGGCTCCCGCCCAGCAGTGTCGCGGACACTAGGGTCTGAACTCCAGGCCAACCTTCCTCCTGGCTTCATCTCTCCCGCCTCTGCCTGAAACGCAAAACATCTGGGTATCAGCCAATACACCTCGTTCCTCTCACCACCCACCCCTGCCCCGCAGCTGGTCAGCCTCCATGTCCCAACCATTGCAACTTCTGAATGTGTTTCCAATCGAGTTCATCCTCCATCCCCACAGCCCTGACCCCCGACGCCTGGCCCCACTCCATTCTGAGGGTTCTTTCTAAAGCACAAATCTAACCCTGTCCTTCCCCCTGCCTATAACTCTCTATGGCTCCCTACTGCCCCTAAGAAAAAGCCCAGACTCTAACTCAGCCTCAGCCTCTGTCATCTAATGCACTGTTGCTTCCCCATCTCCACCTCATTGATTCACTCAGCACATTTCTGGAGCTCTTACAGTGTGCCAGGTACTCTTCTAGGCTCTGGGAATACAGCAGTGACCAAGGCTCAGATGGTAGAGACTCTGCCTGCCAATGCAGGAGACCCGGGTTTGATCCCTGGGTCAGGAAGATCCCCTGGAGAAGGGAATGGATACCCACTCCAGTATTCTTGCCTGGAGAATTCCATGAACAGAGGAGCCTGGCAGGCTACAGTCCATGGGATAGCAAAGAGTTGGACATGACTGAGGGACTAATACTTTCAAGACAAAGATCCCTGCCCCCAGAACTAATGTTCTAGCAGGGAAAAGACATCAGGTTCAATGAGGAAAACGAAGCAGTGTCAAGGGAATTTCTGTTCTCATCATTAGGGTGGTCAGGGAACACCCCAGAGCAAAGATATGAAGGGAGTGAGGGAAGGGAAAGTATTCCAGGATGAGAGAACAGCAAGTGCAAAGGCCCTGAGGTGGAACTTGCCTGGCATGTCTGAGAAGTGGTGAGGAGGATGGCGTGTCTGGAGTAGGGTGAGCCAAGGGGAGAGGGTAAGAGATGAGGTCAGAAAGAGGATGGGCACAGGTCACACAGGACCTTGTGGGCTGCTGTAAAGACTTGAGCTTTTTTTTTTCCCTGAGTGATGAGAGAGCCATAGAAGAGACCCTTCTCTGCATGTGGGAACTGCAGCGGGCACCTGCAGCCCTCCACGGTGGGGAGAGGGGTGTGTGTGGCATGACCTAGGGGAGAGATGCCACTGGCTTAGACCAGGATACAGGCAATGCAGGGGTCAGACCTGGTCCACTTGAAGATGTATTTTGAAGAAGCTGATGGGATTTCCTGATGGATTGCAATGCAGGTTGAGAGAGAAAAAGTGGAGTCAGGTATGACTACAAAGCTTCCATCCTAAACCTTTTACTGAGGTGGAAAGACCTAAAAGATGGGCTATTAACCGTATGGGGGCTGAACCATGCTATTCATTCATTCAAAATGAGACATTTAGAATGGGGATCGTGGAGCCTTGGAATTTTAAAACCTTCATTTCACACATATGGAGCATCTACCAGGAGCAGGTCTCTGTTGCAGATCCCGAGGGTACCCCTATGAGCAAGACCAGGCAAAGAATTCCTGCCCTCCAGGAGCTCAGGAGGGTCATGAAAACCTGTTGTGTGAGATGGGGAAATAGTGAGGTGCGGAGTGAGGGGATGAGAGGCAGCTGGTCAGAAAGAGGAAGGGTGTGTGGCCATCCGGGACAGAATATTGGTGATGACAGAAATTTCTGAGAAGCTTGCCCCACAAGAAGCTAAAAGTGGGGTTTTTTAATTTAATCAATTAATTCATTTATTTCAGGCTTGCCAATCAGAGATTGAACCCCTGCCCTCGGCAGTGAAAGCAGAGTCCTAAGCACTAAGTTGCCAGGAAATCCCCAAAAGTTTTTATTTTTTTTCTTTTTTTAATCTTCTGAAGCTACCAGGGCCACTCAAGTTGCAGGAGGACAACCTCCCTCAGAAGAGGGGTGTGAACCCCAGGCCACGACAGTGAAGCCCAAGTCCTAACCACTGGGCCTAACCAGGGAACTCCCCAGAAGAGGGGCAACTGGCAGCCACAAGATTTCCTTAGGACAAGAAATCTGAGTCTCCAAAGGGACCCAGTGACCCAGAGAGAGATGTGGGGCTCCATGGGCTGGAACTTGGCTTCCCTTGGGAAGGGTCTCCTCCTCCAGGAAGCCCTCCTGCCCTTCCCCTCGGCTGGGTCAGGCCCCTGCTTTAGATCCTCCCCTCCACCCCCAGCCCTGCCCCACCCCCGACTATCTGTACAATCTCTCCCCTCTCCTGGAATGTCAACTCCTGGAGGACTTGTCCTGACACGTCTGTGGAATGTGCAGCCAGAACAGATACTGATATTTATTTAACAGTTTCTTTTTTTTTTCCCAACAGTATTGATTGAGCACCTACTATAACCACACCCTGGTGTGGGCTCTAGGGATACAGTAAGCAACAAGATAGACAAATCCCCATCCTCAGGGACTGACTCTAGTACCCGGGGTCTCCGTGTTGAGCAACTATTTGTTTGCCCACTGGTTGGCACAGACTGGAAAAGAATGGCTAGCAGGAAGGTTCTACCACTCAAGCCCTTGAAGTTCTAAATCTTTGCTTTAGTCAAGTTGTTCTCCAAGTGAAGAACCCTCAATGGTTCCCACTTACCTCAAGAAGAAAACTTAAACCCTCAGCCCCACCCTACATCTCTTCTGTGGCTCACTGGCCTGGGTGTTTTTTCCCTGAGTTCCCTTCCCTCCTCACCCAGCTTGAAATGGGCAGAGCCTTTGGGAACCCTTGTCCCATCCTCAGTGCCTCTGGGGGCCACGCAGGTAATGGGTCCTGGCACCTTGAGGGAAGAGGGAGACCCTGCCTCAGCTCCACCCAACTGCTGCTCCCAGGGTCTCATATCCTGATTTTTGTCTGGATTTGACCTCCAGATCTTTCTGTGCTGCTAGGTCACTTCTGGAACTGTGCTACCTGAGCCAAAAGTAACTATGAGGGAGCTGGACTTGGCCGGTAGCATGCGGCTGTCTGCCCCCACTTGATTCACCTGCTGTGCCTGCCCTCCAAGGAACCTACGGGAGAAAATCATGTCATGGACTTGTCGCCAGGGACCCTACAGCATTGCTTAAACATTCCCATTTTACAGATGGAGAAAATCAGGCTCAAAGCAAAGTCACCTGGGGACTTCCCTGGTGGTCCAGTGGCTGGGAGACTACATGCTGCCAATGCAGGGGGCCTGGGTTCGATCCCTGGTCAGGGAACTAGATTCCACATGCCGCAACTGAGAGTTGCCATGCCACAGCTAAAGATCCTGCATGGCACAATGAAGACGGAAGATCCCACATGCTGAAACCAGGACCTGGTGTGGCCAAATAAATAAATATTGGAAAAAAAAAAGTCACCCACCTAAAAGGGGACAGAGCCAGCAGGAAGCTCCCAGCCATCTGCTCCAGGGTCCCACACATGACACTCTGCAGTGTGGTCCCTCCAGAGGGGAGGATGCCCCTATCTCAAGGTGGTCCCCCTGGGTTTGAGTTGCAAGATATATGTAGGGATTCCATGAGAGGATGTGTGTGTCACATGGCCTTCACTGATGGGTTCTTTTGAGAAGTGCCTAGGACAGGTCTTGCCCGAAGGACTGCCTTCTTTTGGGGACCCTCTCACTAGGGTCACTTGTTAATGTTCCCTGGATTCCTGTGGGAGGCCAGCAGCTGCACACACGCGTCCCCTCATGTCTCAGTCAAAGACAGCTGGGCATGGGCCCTTGCCTCAGAGCTGGGTGTCAAGGGCTACTTGTAATTATACTTAGCTGGTTGTGTTTATTTACCAAGCACTGATCTTGCACTTCCTGGGGCCCTGTGTGCTAAGTGCTCAACAAACATCCTTTAATCCTTAAACAGCAACCCCTAGGAGGTGGGCACCATTATTACCCTCCCCTTTACAGCTGAGGAAACTGGCGCACAGAGAGGTTAAACGACTTGTCTAGTGTCACATAGCCAGTAAGTGGCAGAGCTGGGATTTGAAGGCACTCAGTCTGTGCTCTCAGTAGCCATGCTGTACTGCCTTGCACAGTAAAAAAAAATTCACCTTAAAAAAAAAAAAGTTATTAATGCATTCATTTGGCTGCGCTGGGTCATAGGGTTAGAGTTAGGGATGTGGCATGTGGGATTTAGTTCCCTGGCCAGGTATTAAACCTGAGCCCCTGCATTGGGAACATGAAGTCTTAGCCACTGGACCACCAATGGAAGTTTCTGGAGAAACATTTATTTTTATATTGGTTTTTATTAAAAGTCAGAAAACAAATGATGAGCTGAGAAATAAAAGACATATATTCAGACAAAAACTGGCATGCCAATGCTCACAGTAGCTTTGTTCATAATCACCAAAAGGTGAATACAACTCAGTTGTCCATCAGCTGCTAAATGAACAAACAAAATGTGGTCAGTCTGTACAGTGGAATATTACTGAGCCATAAAAAGGAACCAAGGCACTGATCCATGTTACTGCCTGGGTACACCTTGAAAACATTTGCCAAGTGAAAGAAAGTAAACACAAAAGGCCACATATTTTATAATTTGATTTATGTGATATGCCCAGAAGAGGCAAATCTCTAGACAGAAAATAGATTACTGATTGTTAGTGACTGGGGGATGGGAGGTGCAATTGACTGTATAATGGGTACATGGATTTCTTTGGGGCATTACAACAATGTCCTAAACTTGATTATGGCAATGGATGCATGACTCCTGTGAATATATGAAAAGCCACTGAATCATACATTTTTAATGGATAAATGGGAATTAATCTCACTAAGGCAGTTAATAGAAAAAAAAAAACAGGGTCAGAGGGTTGTAGGTTTTATAGAAAAGTGAGAGAAAAAAATGAAATACATATCCTTAAAATTTTTTTAAAATTTCTTTTGGCATAGATTTGAGTTTTTGTTATTTTTGGAAGATTCTTTTTTCCCTCCAAATATTTGATAATGAATAATTTCCAACATACGCATGTAAGTTGGAAGAAAGGCCCAGCAGCCTCCCTCGTCTCTGCCTCTAGACTTGACAGCGGGTCATATTCTGTCATGTTTGTTTCATCACTTTATCATTTTAGGGTTTTTTTTTTTTTTTGATGAACATTTGAGAGTACATTGCAGATATGATATTTCCACCTTTTATCTTCCCCTTCTTTTTTCTTCTTTTTGGCTGTGCTGGGCTGCTTGTGGAATCTTAGTTCCCTAACCAGGGATTGAACCTGGGCCCTCAGCAGTGAGAGAGCCTAGTCTTAACCAGTGGACCAACAGGAAATTCTCACCCTCCCTTTATCGTCTAAGAAAAAGAAATACTACATAAAAGAGATAACCAACAAGGACTCCCTGCATAGCACAGGGAACTATACTCAATGTTTTGTTAAACCTGTAAGGAAAAGAATCTGAAGACAATTCTGAATCACTGTGCTATACACCTGAAACTGACACATTGTAAATCAGTTACAGGACTTCCCTGGTGGTCCAGTGGTTAAGAATCCGCCTACCAGGGAGAAAGGTTCGCTCCTTTTCTTCTGGCGGCAGCCATCAGGGTGAGTTGAAATGGGTACGGACAAGTACATCCAGGAGCTATGGAGGAAGAAGCAGTCAGACGTGATACGCTTCCTACCCCAGGTGCGCTGCTGGAGGTACCACCCGCTCTTCGGCGCTGCACCGCGCCCCGCGTCCCCGCCCTACCCGGCCCGACGAGGTGCGCAGGCTGGGGTACAAGGCCAAGCAAGGTTATGTCATACACTGGATTCGTGTGCGCCTCGGTGGCCGCAAACGCCCAGTTCTAAGGATGCCACCTTCGGCAAGCCTGTCCACCATGGTATCAACCAGCTCAAGTTTGCTCGAAGCCTTCAATCTGTTGCTGAGGAGCACACTGGACGCCACTGTGGAGCCCTGAGGGCCCTGAGTTCCTACTGGATTGGTGACGATTCTACATACCAGTTCTCTGAGGTTATCCTCATTGATCCATTCCATAAAGCTATCAGAAGAAACCCTGACCCCTAGTGGATCAACAGACCAGTCCACAAGCACGGGGAGGTGGCGGGGGCTAACTCTGCAGGCAGAAAGAGCTGCAGGCGAGGCAAGGGCTACAAGTTCCACCACGCTATTGGTGGCTCTCCCTGTGCAGCTTGGAGAAGGCGCGGTATTCTCCAGCTCCACCGCTAATATAAGTAACATTTGTCAAGTTCTTAGCTAATAAACAATTTAGGACGTCCTTGTCTCCTTAAAAGTGTTTTTTAATTTGTCTGTTAAAACTGGTTGTCTGCAGATTGCTTCATTGAATGCATTGTCAAATTATGAAAGTTAGGGACTTCCCTAGTGGTCCAGTGGTTAAGACCCTGAGCTTCCAATGCAGGGGGCACAGGTCTGATCCCTGGTCAGTCTGGAACTAAGATCCCACATGCCTGGAGCTAAGATCAACTAAGACCTGGCACAGCCAAAAAAAAATTACGGAAGTTAAAGTGTAGTGATGCTTGAAGACTAAGTGATGGTGTATCTCGTCTCTAATAAGGGAAATGCCTTTGTTTTTGCTTTGCTAGGGAGTTGATATATCCATATTTAAAATGCTTTTTGGTACAATAGGTGTAAAGTTCTGTAAAAGAAGAGTGCAGAAATTTAACCCTAGATTTGTTGATGCATGTGATGAGACCTGCAGCTTTACTGGGGTGATGCAATGCTCTGCAGTTCTATAGAGTTTGGCAGCGACAACATTTTAAGTTGGATTTTCCTTGGAAATGTGAAGGGCATCCTGATCCTTTCTCAAGATCATATGCAGAAAAATAAAGTTGACTAGGGTCCATGTTTTAGGCTTAATCTAATACTACATTTATGTAACTGCTGCTTCTGAAAGGCGAAAAGTAATGCCACTATTTTTAAGAGAATTGAATAGACCTGTTGCAAGAGGGTTCTCAGAAATGAATCAAATCCTGATTTACCAAAATTAAATTGCCTTGGCCTCCATGGTACCCCTGAAGTTCACATAAAGCTCCTGGTTCAGACTCTGGTATCTGTAGGATACTGAACTTCATGCAAAATGGTTGTATTGACACTGGTGTCGATTAAAACTAATGGAAATTGAACATTAGATAAGTGAGAGGGAGTTATTAGCCCTGAGGTTTGTAACGTTAGTAGGATTGGGAGGTTGATGTTCATCAGATCCCTTTCATGTGTAGGACAATAGGAAAAACTTACCAAAAAATTAAATGTTTTATCTGTAGTATTAGTTTGTGACCATCATGAACCACCTTAGGGGATGCAGGAAATAGGGGTGGTATCATTGCTAAGTGTTCTCTAGGGTCAAGTCACTCCATTCTTAAAAGGCTACTGAGAGGGACTTCCCTTGGGGGTCCAGTGACTAAGACTCTGTGCTCCCATTGCAGTGGGCCCAGGTTCGATCCCTGGTCAGGGAACTAAATGCCACATGCTGCAATGAAGATCAAAGATCCTGCGTGCTGCAACTAAGAACTGGCAAGCTAAATAAACAAATAATAAGTATCTTTTTTAAAAAAAGGCTACTGAGAAAAGTCATGTAGTTGGTGTCACTACAAGTTCAATTGGCTTCTGACTGTGCTGTCTACAATTGTTCCCATCCCTGCTCAAATGACCCTCAAGAGCCTCACAGTTCCAGACTTGCTGGGCCACCAGTTGTGGTTGGGCTCACCACCTCATTCTGCCTATTGCATCGTGTCTTCCTGGAGACTAGACTTCTGTCTCCCAGGGTGTATTTGAGTGTAGGAAATACGGAAGAGGAATTGCCCCAGTTCTTGGTTTGCTCTCTTAATAGGTAGTTTAATTTTGAAATCTAATTGCTGATTTTCTTGAACCAATTTTTCTTGTCTTTTTCTCCAAGGGTCTTTTAAAAGGCCCACTTAAGTGATTTCCAGAAAACAGGCTTGCAAAACCTTTTGAGACCCAAATTCCTTCTCACTCAAAAAATCTTAAACCATATTCTTTTGTGTGTAGAGGTTGTTCAACTATATAATAATAGAATAAATGTCTATTAAACTAAAAAAAAAAAGAAAAAAGAATCTGCCTGCCAATGCAGGGGACACAGGGTTCGATCCCTAGTCTGGGAAGTTTCCACACTCTGCAGAGCAACTAAGCCCAAGCACCACAACTACTGAAGCACAGACAAAAATTAAATAAATAAATAAAATTTTAAAAATAAATCAAATCAACTATACTTCAATAAGAGGGAATTCCCTGGCGGTCCAGTGGTTAAGACTCGGCACTCTCACTGCCAAGCCTGGGTTCTATCCCTGGTAGAGGAACTAAGACACTAAAAGCTGTATGGTGAAAAATGAAATAAAATAGGATATTTTTAAAAGATTTTTGATTTAAGGAATACTTTGTGGTTGTTCAGTCACTAAGTCATGTCCCACTCTTTCCCACCCAATGGACTATATAGCATGCAAGTCTCCTCCGTCCTCCACTATCTCCCAGAGTTTGGTCAAATTCATGTCCATTGAATTAGTGATACTACCTAACCATCTCATCCTTTGCCACCCACTTCTCCTTTTGCCTTCAGTCTTGCCCAGCATCGGGGTCTTTTCCAATGAGAGCTCTTCACATCAGGTGGCCAAAGTATTGGAGCTTCAGCTTCAGCATCAGTCCTTCCAATGAATATGCAGGGTTGATTTTCTTTTTAAGATTGACTGGTTTGATCTCCTTGCTGTCCAAAGGACTCTCAAGAGTCTTTTCAAGGACCACAATTCAAAAGCATCAATTCTTCAGTGCTCAGTTTTCTTTATGCTCCAACTCTCACATCCATACATGATTACTGGAAAAACCATAGCTTTGACTCTCTGCGGATCTTTACTGGCAAAGTGATGTCTCTGCAGATTAATATGCTGTCTAGGTTTGTCATATCTTTCTTTCCAAGGAGCAAGCGTCTTTTAATTTCATGGCTACATGAATGTTACATAATCACAATTTATTCATCACACCTAAGATCACGAGCAGTAATTCCATAATCGTATGACATATAGCCCAGAACCTAAATGGCCCTAGTTTTCCTCAAGCTGTCTTATCTGGCTGGCCTTTTGGGAACTGGGACGGCGTGAAGATGCCTGCATTACCCTGGGGTCTGCATTTCCGGGGTGGGGTGGAGGGGGCCCCCTCCCATGATGCCCCTGCCTGGCCCAGGGATTTCTAGGTCCTTCCCCGACCCGACCTCTCTCTCTCTCCTCTCTCCCCAGGAGCCCAGGATGTGCGAGTTCAGGTCGCTGCTGAGGTGCGGGGCAACCTGGGGGACACGGTAGAGCTTCCGTGCCACCTGTTGCCTTCAGCGCCTGAAATCCGAGTGTCCCAAGTGACGTGGCTGCGCCTGGACGCGCCTGAAGGCAAACAGAACGTGGCCATCTTCCACCCCCAGTATGGTCGCAGCTTCCCCAGCCCAAAGCCCGGCAAGGAGCGGCTGTCTTTCGTCAATACCGCGCCGAGCGCGGGGGCCGGGCAAGGCACGGAGCTGGAGGTGCAGGACGCCACGCTGTCCCTCAGGGGGCTGACGGTGGAGGACGAGGGCAACTACACTTGCGAGTTTGCCACCTTCCCCAAGGGAACCAGTCGGGGAGTCACCTGGCTCAGAGTCATAGGTGAGTGGGGTAGGGGGTGCGGGGCTGCGGCGAAGTGAGAGGGGGAAGGATGCAACGCGCGAGCGCCCCCAATTGGCCTGTTTCTGGGCTTTAGTTGGGAAATCGACCTACCTTGTTTGCGGTCATCAGCTGGCCGTGATTTCATTAAGCACCTGCTATTTGCCACCGGTAGTTCTGCAGGGAGGAGATACAGCCGGCAAGAAGCACTCAGTAGATTGAGTCCCTACTCTGTGCCAAACACTATGCCATGCTCTAGGGATGAAGCCCTAAGGAGAACAGGAGTCCCCGTTCTCCTGGAGCTTAGACTCCAATTAAGGGAGTTCAGTTCAGTTCAGTCGCTCAGTCGTGTCCGACTCTTTGCAACCCCATGAATTGCAGCACACCAGGCCTCTCTGTCCATCACCAACTCCCGGAGTCTACCCAAACCCATGTCCATCGAGTTGGTGATGCCATCCAACCATCTCATCCTCTGTCATCCCCTTCTCCTCCTGCCCCCAATCCTACCCAGCATTAGGGTCTTTTCCAATGAGTCAACTCTTCGCATGAGGTGGCCAAAGTATTGGAGTTTCAGCTTCAACATCAGTCCTTCCAATGAACACCCAGGATTAATCTCCTTTAGGATGGATTGATTGGATCTCCTTGCAGTCCAAAGGACTGTCAAGAGTCTTCTCCAACACCACAGTTCAAAAGCATCAATTCTGCGGCGCTCAGCTTTCTTCACTGTCCAACTCTCACGATAAATAAGAAAAATAAGAGTGAGCTGGGTGGTGGTAGGCGCTTTAGAAATTGGAGGAGAATAAGTTACCATTTTAGTGAGGGTGGTCTGGTGCTATTTGAACTCAAACTAGGGAGGGTTTGAGGGAGTCCTGCAGGTCCATGGAGGAGAGTTTCAGGCAGCAGGACCAGCAAGTGCAAAGGCCCTGGGGCAGGGCACACCTGGAAGGTCTGAAGAAAAGCCAGGAAGTCAGTATGGCTGGAGATGAGTGATTGGGGGGGGCAGGGAGAGGCAAGGTCAAGCCAGTGATGGGGGAGCACAGATCACAGATGACCTCATGGACCATGAGAAGATGTTGGCTTTTGCCTTGAGAGAACAACAGCTACAGGAGATTCTGAGTAGAGGAGGAAGGTGTTGACTTGGGTTTTCACAGGCTCCGTGGGGAGTGAGGATGGAGGCTCACAAAGGCGTTGAGGGCATAAGTCCAGGAGACAGGTGATGGCAGTTAGACCAAAGGGGAGGCAGTGGAGGTAGTGAGATGTCATTGTCTTATGGAAACATTTTAGAGGTCAAGCCAGAGAATAATCAAATTAGCAAACGAAAGGAGCTCCAGGATGTTGTAATACTCAGAGTAAGGCCCCAGCGGACTCACGTAGAGAGAATGGTCAGTGAAAGCCTCTTAGTCAAGTCCCTAAGTGTAAGCAGGAGCCACCCGTGGGGAGAAGAACGAAGGCACAACAGAGGGAACAGTCTAGGCAAAGGCTGGGATAAGAGAAACAAACTAGCACATTCTAGGAGCAGACAGGAGGCTCGTGGCAAGGGCTAGAATAAGCCTCAAAGAGGCGAGGAACCAACAGGTCCAGGTTACATGAACCTCACGGACAAGAGACCAGGTGGCTGGAATTCATCTGATTTTTTTTTTTTTTTCTCCCGTGCTGAGCAGCTTGGAGAATCTCAGTTCCCCAACCAGGGATTGAACCCGCACCCTTGGCAGTGAAAGCATGGAGTCCTAACCACCGGTGGACCACCAGGGAATTTCCTTCATCTGAAATGTGATTTGGAGCCATAAGAGGGTTTCAAATCATAAGAACACCCTGACCAGGGTCTTGAAATTCTTTAAAAAAAGGGGGGGGGGGGAGGCGGTCACTGGCAGGACTTCCCGTGGTCTAGTGGTTAAGAATCCACCTGCCAGTGCAGGGGACATGAGTTCAATCCCTGGTCCCAGAAGATCCCACGTGCCATGGAGCAACCTAGCCCGTGCACCACAACTACTGAGTTCGCACTCTACAATAAGAGAAGCCACCGCAATGGGAGGCCCATGCACTGCAACCAGGCGTGGTCCCCACTCACCACAATTAGAGAAAACCCGCTTGCAGTAACGAAGACCCAGAGCAGCCAAAGATAAATAAAAGAAGAAAAAAAAAGATCAACTGGCTGCCAGGGTCAGGGAGGGATGGTGGGCATGGGGCATCAGAAGGGTAAACAAAGGTAGAAGGAAGCAAGGAGACAGGTGAGAGAAGGCATTGGCTTGGAAGAGGGAAGAAGCAGGGAGGAGTGGGGAAAGGAGCGAATAAATAGAGAAGTGAAATAATCACCCTTTTGGGAGATAGTGGGTGCTTGTCCGTGAATTAAGGGATGAGGAGGAGGAAGAAGAACTCCCAGCCTTCCTGCTCCAACAGAAAGTGACCAGCATGACCACTTAGCAAAATGTGGAAGAGTTAGGGAAGGCATCTTTTCAAAGGATGCTATTTCTTGCTAAATCTTGGCAACCCCCTGGGGTTCCGCCTTCCTCCAGCAACTCTGAAGAAGCCACATCACTCTGGATACGTTCCCCCCAGTCTGAGCCCCAGAGAGTTGGAGAAGTGTGCCCTGTAATGACCCTCAGTACACACTTCCCTTCCCAAGGAACCCTGAAACCACAGTTGTTTCGTATAGTAAACCGCTCTTCTCCTCCCCATCTTTCGCAAAGGCCTCTCTTTTTTTTTTTTTTTTTTTTTAAGGCCTCTCTTTTTCTGCCATCATTTGTTCTAGTCAAGAGATACGTAGAGATCACTTACTACCAGGCACCAGGTGCCTATAAAAGCGCAGAGCAGAACAGGGAAGCCTCTACCTTCTTGGGGAGTCAAACATCAGGGAAGTTTCTATGAGAAAGTGAGGCTGGGATCTGGAAAAGGAGGAGGAGCAAGACAAGAAGAAAAGATGCCAGAATATTCCAGGCAGTGCAAGTCACTAAAGACCCAGCAGTGGGCAGGAGCAGGGACCAGGGACAGGTAGAGATGCGGGTCAGAACTTGGGACTGTCTGGTTATGAGCACACATCAGTAACTGTGGTTGACATTATTATTCCTCATGGAGGTTTTACTCCGCCTAATATTTTTCCATGTCTCCCAGGAGGATGGGTGAAAAGGGCAAAAAATGTCCAGTTTTGGGAATCTCCATTGCCTTTATCCCACTTCTGGGCTGAAATCTAGTGGTGATTAAAGGAAAAGAAGTAGAAGTTCTTTTCAGCTGGACCTTTGAACCGCATTGTTCTGATTTGGCTTTTCGTTTAAAATTACAGCCTCCTCCAGGCTTGTGGACACTGTCTGCTTTACTAGCAGAACAGAACAGAAGATACATTGTACTATAATGGCTAACACTTAGATAGCACAGTGAGTGTCAAGCGCTGTCCAAAGTGCTTTATATGTCAATTTATTTCATCTGTGTGGTGGGTCCTATTACTATCCCCACTTTACGAAAGAGGAACCTGACGTAGAGAGTTGGGAAATGACTTGCCGAAAGCCATGCAGCTGCAAAGCAGTAAAGTTGGGAAGTGAAGCTCTGCATTTGGGCCTTGGGCTTCCCAGATGACTCAGCTGTAAAGAATCCACCTGCCAATGCAGGAGATGTGGGTTCGATCCCAGGATGGGGAAGATCCCCTGGAGAAGGAAATGGCAATCCATTCCACTCCAGTTGGGACTTAACTGCTCAGCTCCCCTGCTGAGGGTGTTTGTTGACTGATTCTAGGTGTGGAGTGACCCACTCCCTCTGTTCCTCTCCCCAGCCCAGCCCCAGAACCACGCCGAGAAACAGGAGGTCACATTCAATCTGGATCCTGTACCCGTGGCCCGCTGTGTCTCCGCAGGCGGCCGACCACCTGCCCGGGTCTCCTGGCTGTCACCCTTGGATGGGGAGGCCAAAGAGACCCAGGGGTCGGGGCCCCTGCCTGGCACAGTCACTGTCACTAGCCGCTACACTGTGACACCCTTGAGCGAAGCAGACGGGGTCAAGGTCATCTGCAAAGTGGAGCATGAGAGCTTCCAAGAGCCCAAACTGCTGCCGGTGATTCTCTCCGTGCGCTGTGAGTACATCAGGCTGTGACCGCCCCCCACCCCAATACACTGGCTCCTCTAGGACACTGTCTACACAGTCCCGGAGTGTGGTCTACACTGGCACTCTGGATCAAATTCTGCACTGCCTTCCTGCCCATTGTCTACATTAGCTTCCCTAGGCTCTCAACTTATTGCCACAATCAATGGCACATCAGAATGGGCTTGCAAGGGTCAGTTTTATACATTTCTTCCCAATTCCACGTCCATTAAGTCTTACTGGTAGCTTGAATTAACTGTGGGGAGTATTTATACCAAGAAAATTGACAAACACTGCAAACTAGGGCTATCCCTTTCTTTTTTTTTTTTCAAACCAGCATACAACTGCACCCTGCAATCTCTTGTGGCTCCCAGGGACCCCCCAGATGACACTGCTCCTTCACTGTTCTACATCAGCTACTCTGTCTACTCGGCCCAACCCAGTATTGTTTATGCACACACCCCCGTTCATACTGTCTGAATTGGCTCCTTGGGTGCTGTCTATACTGACTCTCCTGGGGTCTCTATACCAACTTCTGCCCCGAATGTGACCACACTGGCCCCTGTGGACCCTGTCAACGTAATGTGTTGTTGTCAATGTTAGTGGCGATGGTGGTGGTGGTTTGGGGGGATCTTAGTTCCCCGACCACGGGCTGAACTCGGAGCCATGGCAGTGAAAGCACCAAGTCCTAACCACTGGGCCCTGTGAATACCGACCCCTTTCCATATGTTCTGAGCTAGCTCTTCCCCAAACTGCTTACCCCGACACCCCCGTACCCCGATATTCCCCAGAGAGGCTCTCCCGGCACTTTCCCCACAGACTCTGCCAAATAGTTACCTTAGCAGCTTTTCCAACCACATACCCCAACTCAGCATTTTCTATACTAGCTCCCCAGACAATGCCTTCAGTTAAACTAATTCCCTAATCTGCTCTGGGCATGTCAGAAATGACACACATTATCTCTAGTTGGCTCGCTCGGGCACTGCCTGCACTGAACAATAACTTCCTCAGAATGACCCTTAGTGAAGTCCCTGGACGGTCTCTGAGCAGGCACTGTCCCTGGGTCCACCTCCTGCCAGCTCACCCTGTTTCTTTAGGATTCTTATCTGTCTACTCACTCGTCACCCCTTCTGGGATTCCCCCGGTCACTGAGCCAGTCCCCCCTATTTCCTGCAGACCCCCCCCAGGTCTCCATATCCGGCTATGATGACAACTGGTACATTGGCCGTAGTGAGGCCACCCTGAACTGTAACGTCCGCAGCAAACCAGAGCCCACGGGCTACGACTGGAGCACGTGAGTCCTGTTTGCAGCCAGACTCCTATGTCTGAATTCCTGGGTCTGAGGGAGGAGGGGCTGGGGTCTGGATTCCTGGGTCTGAGGGAGGAGGGGCTGGGGGTCTGGATTCCTGGGTCTGAGGGAGGAGGGGCTGGGGCCTGGATTCCTGAGTCTGAGGGAGGAGGGGCTGGGGGTCTGGACTCCTGGGTCTGAGGGAGGAGGGGCTGGGGGTCTGGACTCCTGGGTCTGAGGGAGGAGGGGCTGGGGATCAGGACTCCTGGGTCCGAGGGAGGAGGGGCTGGGGGCCTGGACCCCTGGGTCTGAGGGAGGAGGGGCTGGGGATCAGGACTCCTGGGTCTGAGGGAGGAGGGGCTGGGGTCTGGATTCCTGGGTCTGAGGGAGGAGGGGCTGGGGGTCTGGATTCCTGGGTCTGAGGGAGGAGGGGCTGGGGGTCTGGATTCCTGGGTCTGAGGGAGGAGGGGCTGGAGGCCTGGACCCCTGGGTCTGAGGGAGGAGGGGCCGGGGACATGGATTCCTGAGTCTGAGGGAGGAGGGGCAGGGGGTCTGGACACTAGGTCTGAGGGAGGAGGGGCAGGGGGTCTGGACCCCTGGGTCTGAGGGAGGAAGGGCTGGGGACATGGATTTCTGGGTCTGAGGGAGGAGGGGCTGGGGGTCTGGACCCCTGGGTCTGAGGGAGGAAGGGCTGGGGACATGGATTTCTGGGTCTGAGGGAGGAGGGGCTGGGGGTCTGGACCCCTGGGTCTGAGGGAGGAAGGGCTGGGGACATGGATTTCTGGGTCTGTGGGAGGAGGGGCTGGGGGTCTGGACCCCTGGGTCTGAGGGAGGAGGGGCTGGGGATCAGGACTCCTGGGTCTGAGGGAGGAGGGGCTGGGGTCTGGATTCCTGGGTCTGAGGGAGGAGGGGCTGGGGTCTGGATTCCTGGGTCTGAGGGAGGAGGGGCTGGGGGCCTGGACCCCTGGGTCTGAGGGAGGAGGGGCTGGGGATCAGGACTCCTGGGTCTGAGGGAGGAGGGGCTGGGGTCTGGATTCCTGTGTCTGAGGGAGGAGGGGCTGGGGTCTGGATTCCTGGGTCTGAGGGAGGAGGGGCTGGGGGTCTGGATTCCTGGGTCTGAGGGAGGAGGGCCTGGGGGCCTGGACCCCTGGGTCTGAGGGAGGAGGGGCTGGAGGCCTGGACTCCTGGGTCTGAGGGAGGAGGGGCCGGGGACATGGATTCCTGAGTCTGAGGGAGGAGGGGCAGGGGGTCTGGACACTAGGTCTGAGGGAGGAGGGGCCGGGGGTCTGGACCCCTGGGTCTGAGGGAGGAAGGGCTGGGGACATGGATTTCTGGGTCTGAGGGAGGAGGGGCTGGGGGTCTGGACCCCTGGGTCTGAGGGAGGAGGGGCTGGGGGTCTGGACCTCTGGGTCTGAGGGAGGAAGGGCTGGGGACATGGATTTCTGGGTCTGAGGGAGGAGGGGCTGGGGGTCTGGACCCCTGGGTCTGAGGGAGGAGGGGCTGGGGGTCTGGACCCCTGGGTCTGGGAGAGGAGGGGCTGGGGGTCTGGACCCCTGGATCTGAGGGAGGAGGGGCTGGGGTCTGGACCCCTGGGTCTGGGAGAGGAGGGGCTGGGGGTCTGGACCCCTGGGTCTGAGGAGGGAGGGGCTGGGGGTCTGGATTTCTGGGTCTGAGGGAGGAGGGGCTGGGGTTTGGACTCCTGGGTCTGAGGGAGGAGGGGCTGGGGGCTGGGTCCTGGGTCTGAGGGAGGAGGGGCTGGGGTCTGGACTCCTGGGTCTGAGGGAGGAGGGGCTGGGGGCTGGATCCTGGGTCTGAGGGAGGAGGGGCTTCGGGTCTGGACCCCTGGGTCTGGGAGAGGAGGGGTTGGGGGTCTGGATTCCTGGGTCTGAGGGAGGAGGGGCTGAGGGCCCAGACTCCTGTGTCATGAGAAAGGAACACCAGAGGCCTGAAACCGTAAGTCCCTCAGGAGGAAGGAGCTGGCAGTTTGGGGTGTCAAGGAGTAAGTTTCAAGTCTGTGGAGCTTGGCTCTTGAGGGTTGTGTCATCAGGGACCAGACCTGGGCCCCCCGTGGACCATGCTGTCCCTCTCATGTGACCCCCACACCCTCCAGGACTTCCGGTGTCTTCCCAGCCTCAGCAGTGGCCCAAGGCCCCAAGCTGATCGTCCACTCAGTGGACCGGCTGTTCAACACCACCTTCATCTGCACCGTCACCAACGCCGTGGGCACCGGCCAAGCCGAGCAGGTGGTCCTCGTTCGAGGTAAGCGGGTCTTGGGGGTGGTGTGGCGACAGGCTCTGCTCCCCAAGTGTTCCTCCCGCTGGGCTCCGGGGCTGCACTGGGGGGCTGTGCCGCTGACCTGGGGTGGGCTGCATTCCCCTCACCAATGTGGGGGATGGCTTTTATCCCCTACCCCAATTGCAGTCTGGATTGGGGTGACTGGGTAGGTGCTGACAGAGGAGTTAGGAAGTTGAGGCCTGAGAAGGGTCCTTAGGAAGAGATTCAGGGCAACTGGCGCAGCCTCCAGCCAATGAGACACACCCATGGAGTCAGACAACTCACAGTCACGTGAGGGCAGCTGGAGGAATACTCAGAGACAATAGACTTTTTACAGTGAGGGCTGGTCGGTACCACCCGGAAACCAGTTTGCGTGTGTGTGTTGGGATGTTTGTGTTCCTGGAGGTGGTATTTTGGGTTTGTTTTGTTTTCTGTTCTTTTGTTGGCCTGCCGCTCAGCTGTTGGGATCTTAGTTCCCCGACCAAGGACCAAAACCAGGCCCACGGCAGTGAAAGCATGGAGTGTTAACCAGTGGACCGCCAGGCAACTCTCTGGAGGTGGTATTTTGGAAGCAGTGGCTGGTGTGTCTGGCAGTCAGAAGTTCTCTGAGTCTCCCCGATGGGACCCAAGATACACAGCTGGAGAGGAAAAAAGTGAAAGTAAACGAAGCCCAGGTGCGGGCTGATGGAAATGGGGTTGAAATCACAACTGTAGACTGCGATGCTTAGAGGGAGCCAGGGGGCCTCGGTGTGCCCTCCCCCCATCTCAGAAACACAACCAAAGACAAACTCAGAGTCACCTGTGTGGAGACAGACACACACACACACTGGAGACAGGTGGAAGCAGGTCTCTTGCTGAGATGATCATAACACACACCACACATACGCACACACGCACACATCTAGAAAGACACCCACATGAAAATGGATCCTCAACCCATGCCCCCCCGCAAAAAAAAAGGAAAAATGAAAACTGATCCCTCTTGAGGAATTCCGACAATGCCAGGGAGATGTGACATAGCCACTCCGAAACACTGTCAGACCACACACCCAGAGAGACATCGGCCCGCCCTCAGCACATCTCACACGCTCAGGTTCACAAACACACACACCTGGAAGGAGACACTGCCACACAGACATGCTACAAACAAAAAGAACCTCAGGCAGCAAGCCCACACGGGGAAACATCACCCAGATGCTGAGAAGGAAACTCGAAGACGTTCTCAAGGGCACGCCCTCGGAAACTCCAGAAATGCCACTGTGGAGCTTCTCTTTCAACAAATTATCCTCTGACAAGTTATTTGTTGAGGTTTCCTCTTGGCCAGCCATTCTCCTTGATGTTGGGAATACAGCGATGACCCAGTCGGAGTCCTGCCCTCCAAGGCACACCCAGAGGAGGGTCAGCTCCACCCACCCAGCAAGGTGCCCACTGGAAATACACCCCCTGAACCTGTACCCCAGATACACACCCACCTAAGAAACTGGTCTCTCCACCCACACTGGGTCCATGGGGGCGGAGCCTGCAGAACCCAGACAGGATCACACTGAAGGGCCATGGGAGAAACACACAACCACGCCACCTCCGAAACAGCCAGAAACCCCAGGAATGTCCACCGCTGGCAACCCCCAAAGCGAACACACCAGCACGAGTTCAGCCTTGGACAGGCAGGATTCACCCAGTGAAACACACGTACCCAGAGCCCTAGAAGGAAGCTGGGAGTGGGGTGGGGCACACACAAAATCACACACCTGTGGAAAGACCCCCAACCCCCACAAAGGTAACCACAGACCCACAGGCAGTCAAAACCATCATTGCAAAGTCGCGCACCTACAGATGGACACCAACAGATGGGGGTCACTCTCTGAGCACTCTAGAAAATTCAGTCAAAGGTAGTGATGTGTCAACAGATGGCCTTGCCCGGAGAGGAAATTCACTCACAGCTCTTGGCAAAGTCACCTCAGAGGGTCTCAGAGACGCCTCACGTTCCTCATATGCACAAAGACCTGTACAGGCCGTCACACTCCGTTTGGGGCTCACGACAGAGAAAACGTAAGTACACAGGCCACGCCACAGGCTAGACATTGCTTCAGAAACTTCTGACCCTAAGACAGGAACACGCTCAGCCAGCACCTCCAAAATACCACCTTCAGTAACGCGGACACACGTCCCGACACGCGTGAAAACTGGTCTCCAGACTTCACTGAACAAATCTTTCCCGCCTTCACCCAGGGTGCCGGTGTAGAAATATATCCCCACCAGAAGGGCCAGAGTACTACTGGCCCGTCACACTTGAGGTGGACTTTTTCTCTTCTGTTTTACTGTTGCTTGCACTGATTTGACAGCCTGCTAGGTCATGACCCCCACCCCACCCCACCCCGGTTTTGAAAACATCTAGAAACTGTGGCCTGGGTTCCAGCCCCTTCAATGTCCAGAAACGTGGGGAGGGGACGGTGAGGTGTGAGCGGGTCCCTCCCTGGTCTCTCTCAGTCAGATCCTGCATGCCAGGGTGGGGGAGGTGGGCATGTGATAAGATGCTGGTTGCATCCGTGGGCCCCAGACGCCCCCTCCCTCATCCTCACTCCTCCCCACTTAGTGCTCCCCCGCTTCCTTCTCTACCCTCCCCCACCCACATCTTCCCCCATCCTCCCCCAGACTCCTCCCCTCCCACCAGCTCAGCCTCCTGTACAGGGAGAGGAAACCCCCAGGACTGTGGGCTTAAGGGGCGCCATTTTCCACCCTGGGGATGGTGGGAGGTGCTCAATCTCCTCAGTCCCCTTTCTCTCAAGTGCTAGAAGCTTTGGGATCAAACATCCTCAGGCTCAAACCCATCTCTGCTTCTTTCTGGCTGGATTGGCCACACAATTCTGTGACCCTGACCTCAGAGTTTCTGGAAGGGAGTGGCAAATTCAGATGCCTACAAGGTCCTGGCAAGTGACAGAGTGGCCAGGTATGGAACTCTGTTCCCTTCAGAGTCTGCAGCCTCACTCAGCCACAGCCCATCACCAGGTGGAGGAGACGAGAGTTTGATGATGCTGGATCTGGGGGCGGTTTTTTGCCTTACAAGAAATCTGGAATTTTCAGTGAAATGACCTAGCGCTTTAAATGTTGGGTAGCAAGCTGTTGTTTCGTGTATGCATGTGTGTACGTGTGTGTTGGTTTTTTCTTTTTTGGCCAGGTGGCTCGGCAGGTGGGCTCTTAGTTCCCCAACCAGGGATTGAACCTGTGCCCCCTACAGTAGGGCTTCCCAGGTGGCTCAGTGGTAAAGATCCCCCTGCCAATGCAGGAGACGCAGGAGACTCAGGTTCTACCCCTGAGTCAGGAAGATCCCCTGGAGAAGGAAATGGCAGCCTACTCCAGGATTCTTGCCCAGAGAATCCCACAGACAGAGGAGCCTGGTGGGCTGCAGTCCATGGGGTCGCAGAGTCCAAAACATGGCTGAGTGACTGAGCAATCCCCCTGCAGTGGAAGCACGGAGTCTTAACCATTAGATGGCCAGGGAATCCCTAGCAATTTTCTTTCTTTCTTTTTTTTTTTTTTATAAATTTATTTATTTTAGTTGGGGGCTAATTACTTTACAATATTGTAATAGTTTTTGCCATACATTGACATGAAATTTTCATTTTGGTTTTGTGTTTGTTATTTCGGGAGTCTTTTTGTTTGTTTCTATTTTGTTAGCGACACACTAGGCAGGTGTGAGGAAATCCATCTGAGGGAAGGGCCCCCACCCGCGCAGAGAGTGAACGGGGCTCTCCCTTCCCTCCCCACCTCCCCGTTCTCTGTCCCGTGTGGAGTCACCTCCCTAGTTCCCGCACTGCCCTGCTGTGTCCTGTCCCCCGCCCCCCACCTCCAGATGTCTCCTCTTGACCTCGTGTCTCTCTCTCTCTCTCTCACCCCCTCTTCTCTCTCCTCAGACACCCCCCGGGCCTCGCCTCAAGGCGCGGGCCCAGTGGTGTGGGGGGCTGTGGGGGGGACACTGCTGGTGCTGCTACTTCTGGCTGGGGGGTCCTTGGCCTTCATCCTGCTGAGGGTGAGGAGAAGGAAGAGCCCCGGAGGAGGAGGAGACGGCGGCACAGGAGGGTCCTACGACCCGAAAACTCAGGTGTTTGGGAATGGGGGTCCCGTCTTCTGGACGCCCGCGGACCCTGGCCCCCTGAGGCCAGAGGGCAAGGACGAGGAGGACGAGGAGGAAGAGGAGGAGAAGGCAGAGAAAGGCCTCATGTTGCCTCCGCCCCCGGCCCTGGAGGACGACTTGGAGTCCCAGCTGGACGGCTCCCTCATCTCCCGGCGGGCGATTTATGTGTGACCTCCCCCCACCCAGGCAGACAGACAGACAGACTGAGACAGACACAGCGCTGTGCACACCAGCCAGCCAAGGGTCCCAGACTGGTTGAACTCGTTTGTCCGGAACACACTGGAGTTCAAAGCTACCTCCCGCTTCCTTTCCTGGGATGTAGAGGGCGCTGGAATATCACACACTGGACTTCTGAATCCCGGCCACAGGGAGCAGGGGAGGCCCCCCGTGGGGGGAGGGGGGTGCTCGGGAATGGGGACCCACAGAGCACCACCCCCACAGAGACTCTCGGTTTGGGCTCCGGCCTGCCCTAGCCCCATGACACTCAGGAGTTAATAAACGCCTTGGAGGAAAACATCCCGGGGTGTCTTGTAATACATCAGACCCCCTCTTTGGGGGGTGGGACAGGGACTGCTAGGTCCCAGCGGGTGGGCGCTGGAGAGGGGGAGCGTGGTGGGGGCTAGATTTGGGGAGGCTGATGGAAGGGAGGACTCTGGTCACTTGGGTCCTCGAAGGACACATTGGATGTCCGAGCCGTCTGAGACCCGGGAAACTGGGCTCAGGGGCTGGCGCTTGGATGCGGGGCTTCCAGGACAGTCTTCCCAGGCCAAGTGGCCAGACTGGCAGGAGAACTGAGTTCCTGGGCACAGCAGGGCTGAGATCCTGGACTCCTGGGCCCTCAGGAGTGGGGAGGGCCTGGGATCTGATCCTCTGGGGGCATCTCAGACCTGACCTCCCCAGGTCTGCTGAGGACATTGGGAGGGAGGACTTGCCACCTGCATTCTCAGGGTGCTAAGAAACCAGGGAAGCCCCACCTGGGGAGGACATCGCGGTGGCCTTTCCTACCTCCTTCCTATTCCCTTATCCCCTGGCTGGGCCCAAGAAGGAACTCTGTATCCTTCTCACTGCCCCCTCCCCCTGTTATAAAATCTTCCAAACTCGGGCTAGGGACTGTGGTGGTGGGGGCGAGAAGGGAGGCAAGGTTAAATAAAGTCACCTCCACTCTCCTGAGCCCCATGACCACCTCAGGTAGCCTTCATCTCTGCTGCCGAGGCTGTCATGGGACTCAGTTAAGGCCGTACCCAAACACCCAGCGCGGGGTGGAGCACCCAGGAGAGGCTGGGCGAGTCTGCTTCTTCCACCAGCATAGCCTTCCACTCGCTCTACGGCGGACACAGCGGTGGCGCGCAGTCAGTAATGGCTGGCGGGGAGAGGAGCAATCTTAGGATGGACTGAGCGGCAATTACTCTGATATTTCCCCGACGCTCTGAGAAGCCCTCCAGAGGATGCCAGGCTGTGTATAACAGGAAGCTGTGGAAATGGGATGGTCCAGGGATCCAGACAGCATTGCCTCTGGCAGCTTTCTCTCCTCCTCTTTGTAGTGGGGTTGATGGAAGGGGGAGGCCTGTGGGCGGGGCCTCGGCACACATGTTATTTCCTCTGGTTGTTTACTGTCTGCACCACCCTGTCCTGCCCTGCCCACCTCCCACCCCAGCTGTGGCCTCTTCCCCCAGTGGGAGGGTAGTGCCAGGAGTGCAGGGGCGGGAATGTGGTCTATCTGGCAGACAGTGGGTCCCCAAGTGTCTGCTGGGCCCCTCCTTATGCATCTAGAAAAACACCAACTGTGTGCCAGACCCTGTCCCTTGGAGAGCACAGTGTGGAAATTGGCAAGTAAACAGGTAATGGCTCCAATAACGATTCAGGAAGTGGGAAGTGTTACAAAGGAAAGGTCTGGAAGTTGGGGGCGGGGGGAGTCATACTTCTCTCCACCCCTTTTCCTGTGAGGTTGGAGGCCCTCTGTTGCTCTGCCCAGGATAACTTCATTCTGTATAATGCATGAGGGGTTCTGAGCCCAAGCCCAGAATCACGCCTGCCCCCGATTTTCTGCCTTTTTGCTCCATTCCTCGTCACCTCTCTTCCCTTAGCACCACACTCTCCGATCAGCTCTCTGCTCTCTGTTCTGCTCCCTCCTGTCCCTAAAAACAACATGAGGCTTCCTCCAGAGGACCTTGGCTCTGGCTGGCTGTTCGCTTTTCCTGGAATGCTCTCATATCCTCATGGCTCGCCCCCTACAGCTACTTCAGGTCTTCGCTCAAATATCTCGCAGTAAGGCTCTCTCTGACTACCTTTGACTACCCTGCTCTATCACTTAGCACTTCCCTACTATAAGTAAGGTGAATGACATTGGCATTATGTGGCATTGTCTTTATATATGAAAGTGAAAGTGAAGTGTCTCAGTCGTGTCCGACTCTTTGAGACTCCATGGACTGTAGCCTACCAGGCTCCTCTGCCCATGGGATTTTCCAGGAAAGAGTATTGGAGTAGGCTGCCATTTCCTTCTCCAGGGGATCTTCCCAACCCAGGGATCGAACCCAGGTCTCCCGCATTGCAGACAGGCACTTTACCATCTGAGCCACCAGGGAAGTATATATATATGTATAATTTTTTGGGGGGGCTATCCTGGGTCTTAACTGCAGTGCACGGACTTCTCATTGTGGTGGCTTCTCTTGTTGCAGAGCACGGGGCTCTAGGCATGTGGGCTTCAGTAGTTGTGGCTTGGCGGCTCTAGAGCGTGGGCTCAGTAGTTGTGACACACGGGCTTAGTTGCCCCACAGGATGTGGAGTCTTCCCGGACGAGGGCTGCAACTCGTGTCCCCTCCATGGGCAGGTGGATTCTTATCCACTTTGACACCAGGGAAGTCCGCTACAATTATCCTCTATCATTTGCTGTCACCTGGCATATTAACTATTGTGTCTATTTCTCTACTTGTGGCCTCCCTGCCCGACAAAACATTCATCCCATGGGCCTGGGGCTTTTGCATGTTTTGTTCACCATTCTATCACACAACAAATGCTCAGTGAGGATTAAGTGAATAAAAGTATGTCCTCTGCCCTTGGGAGAGGTGGTAGGCAGGCAGGTGATGACTCGAGGGTGGAGTGGGACTGGGACTAAGGCGCTGTGTGGCTTCCTCCTGGAGACTCCCTCATGCGTCCTCCTTCTTGCAGAGACACCCAACACAGCCGGAGCAGGGGCCACAGGCGGCATCATTGGGGGCATCATCGCTGCCATCATCGCTACTGCTGTGGCTGCCACAGGCATCCTGATCTGCAGGCAGCAGCAGAAGGAGCAGAGGCTGCAGGGGACAGAGGAGGAGGAGGAGTGAGTGATGGGTCCTAAGAAGTGGGTGGGGAGGGGTTCCAGGACTGGGGCGCATAGGGTGGGGGAGGAGGCTGGGAGAAAGTCATTGGTAATGGCTGTGACGCTGAAATGGCTCAGCTTCTCTGCACACCAGTGCCGAATCAAATCTCCAAGACAGAATTTGGGATGACTGGCAGGCTACTGTCCAGAGGGTCGCAAAGAGTCGGACACCACTGAATTGACTTAGCATGCACCCAGAAAAGAGTAGCTTTATTGCTTTGCTGAGAAGACTCTTGAGAGTCCCTTGGACTGCAAGAAGATCCAACCAGTCCATCCTAAAGGAGATCAGTCCTGGGTGTTCATTGGACGGACTATGTTGAAGCTGAAACTCCAATACTTTGGCCACCTCATGCGAAGAGTTGACTCATTGGAAAAGACCCTAATGCTGGGAAGGATTGGGGGCAGGAGGAGAAGGGGACGACAGAGGATGAGATGGCTGGATGGCATCACCGACTCGATGGACATGGGTTTGGGTAGACTCCGGGAGTTGGTGATGGACAGGGAGGCCTGGCGTGCTGCAATTCATGGGGTCGCAAAGAGTCGGACACGACTGAGCAACTGAACTGAACTGAACTGATTGCTTTGCCAGGCAAAGGGGGACACAGCGGGCTACTGCCCTCAGAACCAAGTGTCTTAACTTGGGGAAGATATTGAGAAGTTTTATAGTAATTGTTCAAAGAGGGTGCGATCACCTCGTGGACATTCTTCTGATGGGTTGGTGGTGAGGTAAGTAGGAGTCAGCAGCATCAAGCTTCAGGTCCAACTAGTCTGAGGTCTCCATGCTTGTGGGCCACTTACCATCATTAATCAGTTGCTTCTCCCACCTGGAGGAGATTTCCTTATCTGCAGAGTAGCTCAAAGATATTGTTGTGTGTGTATCCATTAATAGGGAAACAGGACCTTGCCCCAAGGCTGCTGTTAACTGTTTCTCCCTGTTTTTGCATCTCCTGCCTTCCCTAAGTAACAACTGCTTGAATCTGCCCATTGGCACTCAGGGAAGGTCATGGAGATTGAATGAAGGGTCTTTCCTATAAACAAAGAAATGGGGGACACAGAAAGACCTTGTGCCCCAGGAGCCCCACAGAACCCTGCATGGTATCAGCTCTGTGAAACAGTGATCCAAAATGACCAGGACTTAAATGGGGTGGAGAGGAGAGTTTATTTCCTAGAAATTATGGCTATGACAATTCTGCTCTGTGAAATCATCAGAGTCCAGGTTCCTGCTATCTTGTTGTTCCGCCTTCCCTTCATTCACATTCCAAGACAGCTCCCTTCTCTCTTGTCATTGTCTACCTACACGACAACCAGACATGGCCATCCTGGCCTCAAGGACCACCGTGCCTGCCACTGGGAAGGGGAAATGGAAATCGAGGGCAGTCCTGTAAGGGAACCATCACATTCTCTCATTTCCCATTGGCCGGGGTCTAGTCACATGGCTGCCCTAGCTGCAGAGGAAGCTGGGAAATGTAGTCTTTATTCTGGGTGGCCACGTGCCCAGTCAAAATCTGTATTACTGTGAAAAAAGAGGAACCTGGATATTAGGGGAAACTAGCCCCACTTCTCTCTGTAGAGCACTTGTTATGAGAGGCATCTTGACATCTCTAAAGCATCTTGTGGAGACTTGATGAGAGGCATCGTACTTGTGATCTCAGTGAAGCCTCATATCCATTCATTCATTTGTTCATTCAGTAGGTAATTTAGAAAGTATCCCCGTAAGGTGAGGCCCTGAAGTTTAGGAACACAATGATGAGACAAAACACTTAAAAGATGTCCAAAAAAGGGCTTCTCTGGTGGTCCAGTAGTTAAGAATCCGCCTGCCCATGCAGGGGACACGGGTTTGATTCCTGGTCCCACAGGATCCCACATGCTACAGAGCAACCAATCCTTTGCATCCCACATACTGAGCCCACGTGCCGACAGCCTGTGCTCTGCAACAAGAGAAGCCCATGCACCTTAGGGAAGACTCAGCACAGCCAAGTAAATAAGCCTTTAAAAAAAAGTCCAAAAAATAATAAATTTAAAACATGAATAAAAGATATCCACACACATCAACATATCATATCAAGGAAACCTAAATTCTCAGACAGAGCTAAGGATACCATCTTCTCAAAGAGGAAACAGGTTCAGAGAGCTGAAATCACTTGCTGAAATTCGTTCAGCAAGAACGTTTTGGGGGCAAAATGATTCTGAAATAATATGACCCAGTGTGTGTGAGGGGAGCACTTGTTAAAAATGCACCTTCCTGGGCTTACCCTAAACCTACTGAATCAGCACTTTCACAAGAAAGGCTTGGCATCTATATATTATAACAAGCTCCCTAAGATGCACATGGAAGTTTGTGAACCAGTCTTAATCACCTAGTCAATGCAAACCAACAACCTGCTGATGTTCTCATCCTTTAAGCCCATGAGACCCAGTGGTGTCTGAGATGGCCCTGGCCTTGGGCTCCTGGGGTTCACAGTCTGGAGAAGACAGATCCATCCCCAGACAGTGGCAGTCCAGGATGGCTAGGAATGGGCTAGGGAAGCTGAAGGAACTGAGCGCGGCTACAGGGCACCTGACTCAGCCTGAAAGATCAGGGAGGATTTCCTGGAGGCAGGGACATCTGAGCTGGGGATTGAAGGTGTAGTGAGCACCCACCATTATTATATATACAGGATACTCTGGTCTGTGGGTGTGCAGAATGAGGGAATTTAATATAGTGTGGGGGACAGGAAAGCATTTCACTCATTCTTTTCATTCTCTCTCTTTTTAAAATTATTTATTTATTTGGCTGTGCTAGATCTTCATTGCTGCGCCCCAGCTTTCTCTAGTCACAGCAAGCAGAGGCTACTCTCTAGTTACGGTGCACAGGTTCCTCATTGTGGTGGCTTCTCTTGTTGCAGAGCACAGGCTCTAGGTGCACTGGCTTCAGTATTTGCAGCCTGTGGCTCTAGATGCAGGCTCAGTAGATGTGGCCCATGGGTTTATTTGGCCCACAGCACATAGGGTCTTAGCTCCCAGACTAGGGATCGAACCTGTGTCCCCTGCAGTAGCAGGCAGATTCTTAATCACTGGACCACCAAGGAAATCCTTATTCTCTCTTTCTCCAAACATGTCCTGATACTTCTCATTGTAGGTTCTGGGAACACAACACAAATCTCATTTTCCCCCCGTCACACTGTTTGCAGTGGGATACAGTTGTTGAATGAGATCAGAAGTAATATTTCAAATGCAAACTCAGTACGTGCCCCATTAGAGACACATAGCTAGCTATGATCCTATAACAGGAACTCTGGATTCTCCTGGAGAGTCAGGAGGACTTCCTGGAAGAAGAGAAATTCATGGAATGAGTAGGAGACAGCAGGGCAAGGGGAGGTGGGTGGTGGAAAAGGGAGATCAGGTAGAGGAAAGAAATGTGCAGTGGCCTTGGAATAGAGGGGTTCTCAGGGCTTAGCCTCCACCTGACTTACCTCCTACCCCACAGACTGGAAGGACCTCCCTCATACAAGCCACCAACCCCAAAGGCAAAGCTGGAGGAACCAGAGATGGTAAGCACTTTCCCTGGAGGCCAGACTGCCCCCACATCCCCACCTACCTTTCCCCACTGAGGCTGGGGCTGGGATTGGGGAACTGGAGGGAAGAGGCTGTCAGGGTAGGGGGGTGGTCCTGACTTGTCCCTCTCTCTCCCGTCGCAGCCCTCCCAGCTCTTCACCCTGGGGGCCTCAGAGCACAGCCCACTCAAGACCCCCTACTTTGACGCTGGTGTCGAGCAGGTAGGAGCTTGGGAAAGGTCAGGGATGGATTTGGGATCTGAGTTTAAGGGCCTCCTTACATAAGAGGGGGCTTCCCAGGTGGTGCTAGTGGTAAAGAATCTGCCTGCGAATGCACAAGACGTAGGACTCTGGGTGGGCAAGATTCCCGAGAGTAGAAAATGGCAACTCACTCCAGTATTCGTGCCTGGAGAATCCCACAGACAGAGGAACCTGGCAGGCTACAGCCCATGGAGTCCCACAGAGTTAGACATGACTGAGCACGCATGCAGAATCTTACATAACAGATCAAGGACTAAAGGTTACAACTCAAGTTCAGGGCTGTATCTCTGGTCAGAGCTTAAAGGATTGAGATGTATTTAGGATTCGGTGAGGATGGTCATGGTTTTGAAAGTCCAAGGACAGGGATGAGAGTTAAAATCACTCTATCAAAGAGGACCGGTTGAGTATCTCCATTTGCCGGATTCTGTGCCTGGAGCTGGGACAAGACAGACAGTCACTCCTCTCAGTGGCCTTCTGGAGGTCAGGGGTTGGATGTTGAGTTTGAGAACAAGTCAAGTTTCAAGGGTAGAGCTTAAGTTTAGGTCAAGATTGAATTCAAAGGCTCATGGCGAAAGACCAAGGTTTCAGGGATCAAAAGAAAAGGAAAAGCTTAGGATCAACGGGGTAGGGTCCATGCTCTGGGCTTTGAGTTAAGAACCACCTACATGATTGTTCCAGTGCAATATCAACCCAGGTGACAAGGGGTGACATAGGGTGAGGTCAGGTCTGGTTGGCATGGGGAGACAGTGGTCAGGATTTGAGGGTCAAGAAGCAAACTGGGATTCTGTGTCATGCTCAAGAGGTAACCTTGGATTCATTCCCTCCCCATTCCCAGGAAATGCCTCGATACCACGAGCTGCCCACCTTGGAAGAGCGGTCAGGGCCCCTGATCCTTGGGGCCACAAGCCTGGGGTCCCCCATCCTGGTGCCTCCAGGGCCACCTGCTGTGGAGAGGGTTTCCCTGGATCTAGAGGGCGAGGAGGAGGAGGAAGACTATCTGGACAAGATCAACCCCATCTACGATGCCCTGTCCTACTCCAGCCCCTCTGAGTCCTACCAGGGCAAAGGATTTGTCATGTCCCGGGCCATGTATGTGTAAGCTGCCATGGCCTTGCCCTTTCACCTCTCATTTTTTGATATCTTAACTTTCTGCCAGGGATCTAGGGTCCCTGACCTTGGGCCCAGCCACTGTCAGTTACCACACATGCATCTCATCTTTGACTTTTATCTTGGTGGCTCCACTGTGACCTCTAATCAATGATCTCTGATTCAGAGAAATTGGCCATGACAATGGAAACCTGATAACCTTAGGAGGGGCTGGAGAAGGTAGGTTTCTGCACAAACTCTTACCCAAGGATTCCCCAGACATAGATTATACCTCTCACGACCCACCATCTCCAGACTCCTCCCAAATCCCAAAGAAGACCCCAGACCTGATTTTTCCTCAGGCAGTAACTCCTAATAGCTCTGCTGGGGTGGGTGTTGGGGACATCCTGCTGCTCAGACCTGAGCCCTCCAGGCGGCAGAGCCTCTCTCACTCATCCCCCACCCTGTTCCCTAAAGGTGGAGGGAGGGGATTCCCCAGCCCAAAGCGGAACTTCCCCATCTCCTCCCTCCTGCAGGCAGGAGTCTCAGGGTACAGACCCTTCTTCCCTGTGCCCCCACTACTCCAATTCCTGTCTCCAGAGAATTAAGCCCCAGCTCAGGGCTACATGGGGTGAGCCTCATGCAGAGTGTGCCTTGCTGATGCCAACCTTGGAAGAAGAATTTGCTGTTACTTTGAAGACTACTGACTCCTTTTACTCCTGCCCAGTGGGATTGGACCCAAACATCTCCCTGGAGGTTGGGGGCGAGTGGATCACCTGGGTTAGGGCTAGGGGATGTGATTTTTTTTTTTTAATATAGCATTTCCTGCAAAATATGAGTTTGTACTTTGACCAGGTCTCAACTGGTGTTTTCTGTGGGCTGTTTAGGGGATAGGAGTGGAACATAATGTGTAATGAATGGGGGGGGGGGGGCGCAGGGTCCAGGGCTTGAGGGAATCAGTAGACTAGAAGTTAAGATAGGTTACAGACAAAAAGAAAAGGACCGAAGATATGAAAAGATAATTAAGTGAGGGGATAATGAGCAAAAATGCATAAGCCATGGTTAATGGAAGGAGCGGGAGGAGTCCAGGGCATAAGAAAAAATAATCTACAACAGCAGTCTAATGGGTAACAGACAGAAATAAATGGAACAAAGTAGAAATAGCAGTAATTAAGTACAAGGGGCAGGGGTGTAATGAGTGAGAGTAGGCCAAAGGCAAAATTATGAATAATGTTGTAATAGGAGCTCAGGGCACGATGGGTAATAGATCTCAATGAATGAGCCAGGGGTAGAGGAGTGAATAAGGGAGAAATGGGGCAACAGGCAAGTTGAGTAATAGACATAAAACCTGATGCTCAATTAAGGTACAGCTAGAAGAATGCGGGAGGAATTCCCTGGTGGTCCAGCAGCTAAGACTCTGTGCTCCCAATGCAGGTGGACAGGGTTCCATCCCTGGGCAGGAAACTAGATCCCGCGTGCTGCAACTAAGAATTCACAGGTCACAACTAAAGAACCCACATGTCCAGCCGTGCAGCCAAATATTAATAGATACATACTTAAAAAAAAAAAAAAGAAAGTGGGAAATGAACGGGCGTAAAAAGGCTAAAGGTCGTACAGGCAACCAAGTTGAAATGAATGGAGCGGAAGGCATGCTGGGTAATGGGACAGGAATGAATGGGCCAAAGATAGAAGCTTCAGTGACTCTGAGGCAAGGGTTGGGGGAAAGACACAGAAAGCATGATGGGTAACGAAAGGGGTGGGCCTACGGCAACCGTCCGGTTAAATAGGTAATGGGCATTGTGGGTAACAAGAAGCAGAACAGAGTTCATATAACGGGTTAGAATTCTCCCCGTGGCACTGTGGGAAGGGAGAGCACTTCCGGCTTTCGGTCTGCGACTACGGACGAGGGGGCCGCCCCTTTGCCGCGGTGCCTGGTGGGACGCGAGGCCTGACCTTGCTGCCTAGCCGCCTCTGCCGCGCAACCCATCTTTATCCGTGTCCCTTGACCCTCTCACGTTAGCCAATGAACACACAAGATGGATTACGACACCAGGGCTCGACCCCTGTACCTGCAGAAGCCAATCAGGAAGCTGCAAGGGCCAAGGCCGACCAATTATCATTACAACGTCGCCGAGGGGCGGAGTCGAAAGAGGGACGCCTTCGGGTATGGGGCGGAGGTGTTACGTCAATGGGCGGTGCAAAGTGAGCTGCACAGACCAATGGTCAGTGAGCTCCAGAACCCGCGGCATCGCGAGCCAATCGGCGTGGGCTCCCCAAGCCAATGGGAAGGGCAGGGAGGTGTGCTGTGACCTGTCTGAGAGTGGGAACCAACAGAAAAGGACGTTCCAAAGAGGTGGGTGGGACTCTCATCCATGACTCCAATAGTAAGGCCAGACCCTGAAGCTGGCGGGAGGACCTCAGGGCCCGCTAAACCAATGGGCTAGGTGGGGCGGGGCGACGGTGGCGGCGGCGGCGGCGGCGGCAGCGGGTTCGGTTGCGCGTGGCCCACGGGGTGGGAGCGGAGCCCGGACCGGGAGGAGGCGCTACCGCGCGTGAGAATTGGGGTTCTGAGCGGGGGGGGGGGGGTAAGGGGGGGTGTTGGCTGGAGACTGGGCCTGGAGCCTGCGGGCCTTGACCTCTGCCCTCTGACCTTTCCCCTTGCAGGCGACCATGGGGAACGTATTAGCCGCTAGCTCGCCGCCCGCAGGGCCGCCGCCGCCGCCTGCGCCTCCCCTCGTGGGACTGCCGCCACCTCCGCCCTCTCCTCCCGGTTTCACGTTGCCGCCACTCGGGGGCGGCCTAGGTGCTGGGGCTGGCACAGGTCGAGGTTCCGAACGGACCCCCGGGACTGCGGCTGCCAGCGCTGGAGGGACCGGGGATGATGGGGCCTGCGGCTGCCTGCCCAACCCGGGCACGTTCGAAGAGTGCCACCGGAAGTGCAAGGGTGAGGGGCTAGGGGCCTGGCACGGGTGTGATGGCCCGGATCGCACTGAGGACCTTGGGAATTGGCACGGACCATTGGAATCATTTAACAGAGCGTTTTAGGAGTTGACGTTGGGATCAAATAGTGGAACGTTGAACCTGGGGCTTAGAATGATGGGATCAAATGATGGAACCTCAGGATGGAATGCCAGAGCGGTACAGAAAAACCTTAAGGACCTCATGTACCCCAGGAATCGGCCAAACCAGCCTCATGTGATCGGGAGGGAAACGGAGGCCCAAGGTCACAGGGCCAGCAATGGGTCAGTGGGGGTGGAACCCAAGGCTTCTGGATGCTGGCTTGGAGTAATTGTGGTAGCGAAAGTGGTGGTGGGTTATTGAGCACTGTTCTCAGGAGTTCTATGTGGTGAGCATCTTCAACTAACAGATAAGTTTGAGATGGATAAAATAACTTGCCTAGGGTCACACAAGTAGTAGATGGTGGCACTGGAATTTGGATGCAGACAAAGGCTTTGGGCCTGAGCCCATCCTCTGGGCAATTCTGCCTCTTTACTGGATGAGTTGCTTTGTGCGGTGTGCTGCTTGTGGGTTCCTGGAGAAGGGAGGGTGGGGACCATAGGGAAGAAAGGGATGAGTGATGGGGTGTGTGTGTTGAAGTGTGACAGCATTTTTCTCTCCTTCAGAGCTGTTTCCTATTCAGATGGAAGGTGTCAAGCTCACAGTCAACAAAGGATTGAGTAATCATTTCCAGGTGAGCCTTTCTGGTGCCTCCAGAGGTCATCCAAGCCATCCCTCTGCATCTGCACATACAGTCCTTTAACTCCTCCTTAAAGATCTGGGCTCCTTGATACTTAAAGACACCAGAGACAATGCCAGGCTGACCACTCAATTTGGGGGCAGTGGTAGGGTTTAGGGACTCACCCTCGCAACCAACATCCAGGCAGGGATGAAGTACCAGGTGTGCCCCCACACATCCCTTCTCTTGAGTGTCTAATCTAGTCAGGCCACACCTTCCAGTCTTCATCCCCTGCCATGCCCAGATACACCCTGACAGGGAAGTCAGATTGGCAAGCATCCCCCATCGCAGGCTGGAGGGGAGCTGACTTGGAAGTGGGCTCAGCTGGGTTCCTTGGGGAGTGGCCCACAGGCTCATCACCACAGCCCTCCCTTTTCTCCCAGGTGAACCACACAGTAGCCCTCAGCACAATCGGGGAGTCCAACTACCACTTCGGGGTCACGTACGTGGGGACGAAGCAGCTGAGTCCCACAGAGGTGAGGTACCTTTTGCCATTCATTCATTGTATCTTTCTTCTAACAAATAATTTAGCCAGTCAGTCGAAGAAAACTTTGTCAGTAGGAGACTGGGCTGCTGGTGGTGTGGGGAGGTGGGAACTGTGTCTCTTCAGGGTGCATCGGAACCTGGATCATTCCTTCATCCTCACCCCCACTTCTCTGGGTGAGTCTGAGGACACCAGGGTCACCAGACAGTGATGACCCAGCGTGGGCAGGGCTGGGCTGCGCTGCAGATCATGCAGGGCTTTGAAGGCCAAGCCAGGCATTTGAACTTTCACTAGGGGGCACTAGAGAGCCACGGAAAGATTTGAAGGAGGGGACGATGCGGTGATACAAGTGCTTTGGAAATAGCATTTCTCAGGCTGTTTGGGAGGCTGGGTTAGAAGCGTGAAGGCAAAACTGGAAGCCCAGAAGGAGGCTGGGGCAGGACACAGGTGGAGTTGGGGGGCTAAATTAGGTTTTTGCTTGTGTTAACTATTTCCATGCAATAAACTTATTTATTCAGCAAACCTTCAGGGCACCCCCCATGTCCTGCCCATCTCTGTGCTGGGTGGTGCTGGGTGGGGGACACAGCGGTGACTGAAACAGCCATGGGGGCTCACAGCCTAGTAGAGAAAGAGAATAAGCTTGTCCCCAGAGAGGAACAGTCCAGGGAGAGTAGGACTGAAATGGGGGAACCCAAAGGCTGAGCCCAGAACAGAGCCTAACTCAGCCTAGGTGGTCTTAGAGGGCTTCCTGGAGTAGAGGACCTCATTCTAGGCTTTCCAGTCCTAGGCTTCTCACCAGAACCCATCATGCATGGACATCCATGATACTAGGCCTCTCACCTCTAACTCTGCCCCACAGGCATTCCCCGTGCTGGTGGGTGACATGGACAATAGTGGCAGCCTCAATGCTCAGGTCATTCATCAGCTGGGCCCTGGCCTCAGGTCCAAGATGGCCATCCAGGTGAGTGGAAGGATGGAGTCGGCAGCTCCCCCAGCCACCCTGAGCCCCAGGCTGCCCTTGGGTGTTGAAACCAAGAACTCAAGGTACAGTGTGGCCAAACAAACTGAAACATCAGAGTCTGGAGCAGAGAAAGGCTTATCGCAAAGATCAAGCGAGGAATACGGGTGGCTGGTTCTCTACAGACCAAACTCCCCCATAGTTTTCAGAGAGGGAGTGAGTGAAGTCACTCAGTCATGTCTGACTCTTTGGGACCCTGTGAACTGTAGCCTGCCAGCTTCCTCTGTCCATGGGATTTTCCAGGCAAGAAGACTGGAGTGGGTTGCTATTTCCTCCTCCAGTGGATCTTCCAGACCCAGGGATTGAACTCAGGTCTCCCGCACTGCGGGCAGGCTGTTTACTGTCTGAGCCACCAGGGAATCCCAGTTTTAAGGGAAGGGCTTTGAAAGGCAAATTGGGGGCAGGGTGCTGCAGGATGTGTGACTTTCTTCTGGTTGGTCAGTGGTGAGGCCATAGGGTGGTGTGCCAGGAGTCTTGTGCTCGGCTGGAAGTTACCATCCTCCTCCTGGGTGGAGGCCTTAGCATATCCTTGACAGGAGCTAGAATTCTGCCTTATCATGGCACTGTTGTGCTGTGCTTAGCCACTCAGTTGGGTCCAACTCTTTTTGACCCTTTGGATTGTAGCCAGCGAGGCTACACTGTCCATGGGATTTTTCAGACAACTTTTCAGAATACTGGAGTGAGTTGCCATTTCCTCCTCCAAGGGATCTTCCTGACCCAGGGATCAAACCCGTGTCTCCTGTGGCTCCTGCCTTGCAGGGGGGGTTCTTCACCTGCTGAGCCCTCAGAGAAGCCCTCAGAGCACTGTTGTGTGACTCTTGGTGGATTACTTTTCTTTTCTTTATGCTTTCCCTCTCTTCTCGGATGAGTAAATGGATCTGCCCTTGGGGAATGTCTAGGAGGTTGAAGCCTTTTTCCTACAAACAAGAAGGGGAGGCCACTGAAAGGCCTTTTGTACCCCGGGGGGTCCCATGGGGTCCTGCTCAGTTTCACCCTCATACTTGGCCCTCCCCCCACAGACCCAGCAGTCGAAATTTGTGAACTGGCAGGTGGACGGGGAGTACCGGGGTTCCGACTTCACAGCAGCCGTCACTTTGGGGAACCCAGACGTCCTGGTGGGTTCAGGTAAGAGGTACAGGGCTTGGAAGGTGGTCAGATGCCACGCCCAGCAAATCCATTTCTCCCTCTGACCCTCCTTTTCTGCCGTCCAAGAAATGGTCAGGGGCAAGCGTGACTTCAGAACACAGAGCATCAATCAGGTCCCATAGCCTCGTGGGGGAAAAAGACAGGTTCAAGTCCCAGCTCTGCCACTGGCTTCACCGCAATTGGGGGGAGCACTTCCATTACCCTCATGGGCCTCAGCTTCCTCATCTGTTAAAATCGGGTTGCCTCACAGGGTTGTCGAGCAGGTCAAGTGTGGAAAGTCTCAGATGGGGTCAGGCATGTGACGGGTCCCAAGGAAATGAGCTGCTGCGTTACTCCTGGGGCTGTGGGGTTGCTTGGGGGCACAGAGCTGACCCCAGGGCAGGCGGAGTCCACGTGCAGCTGAGGGGAGGCAAGTCAGTCTGAGATGGAGGGCGACAAGGAAGATTCCTGTTTGGGTTGGCTGGGGGCAAGGACCTGCTGACTAATGTCTGTACTTCTGGTCTCTCCTCTCTGCTTCCCCCTTTTTTATTTTTGTCTCTGGGCATCTGCCTTTGATTTCTCTACATTGGTCTGATGTTTCTTGACTATGAATCATATGTTCCATGTCCAGAGGATACGGTGGTGAACTAAGGAAAACTAAGTCTGTCTTCTGGACATTCTAGTGGTGATTTTTATATTATGTATATTAAGGGAGGCGTGCACACGTGCTAAGTCACTTCAGTCTTCTTGAACTCTTTGTGACCCCATGGACTATATAGCCCACCAGGCTCCTCTGTCCATGGGAGAGTCCAGGCAAGAATACTGGAGTGGGTTGCCATGGCCTTCTCCAAGGGATCTTCCCAACCCAGGGATCAAACCCAGGTGTCTTATATCTTATGCATTGGCGCGCAGGTTCTTTATCACTAGCACCACCTGGGAAGCCCCTGGAACCTTCCATTCTAGAGACACAAGTAAAGCAGATGGGTGATGGAGCCCTATGGAAAGATGGTGGTGTCGGGAGGGGTTGGTGGAGTCTTGAGAGAAGGCCTCATTACATAGGTGATATCTGAACAAAGACTGAAGGATGTGAGGGAAGGTGCCAAGCAGATATATGGGGAAAGAGCTTTTCAGCAGGAAGGAACAGCGAGTGCAAAAGCCCTGAGGTATGACCCTTCACTGGAACCTCGAGGAGGACTGGAGCTGTAACAAATGAGGAAGGAGGGCAAGTGGTAGAAGTCAGGATGGCAGGGCTGAAACATAGAGCTGTGGAGAGCTGCTGGGTCTGAGGCCACGAGAGGATTTTGAAAGGGACAGGATCATCCGACGTAGCTTTTGACAGGACCTCTCGTGCCGAGGTGTGGAGACCAGGCCACAAGGGGGCAGCAGAGGGGGTAAGCGGAGGTCTGGGGGCCTGGATGTACTTTGAAGGCTGAGCAATAGTATTCGCTGCTGGATTTCGTCTGGGAGATAAGAGGGAGGTCAGAGTTGAGAGGTCAGCCTTTTTTTTGGCTTGACCCACCGGAAGGGTAGAGTTGGTGATTCCGGATTCTCGTGCCTGCTGTTAGCTCTGTCAGGAAGAGCAGGCTCTTGGGCAGTGAGTGCGGTGTGAAGGTGGGAAGCCAAGACCCCTGGGTGCCCAGCACCTGGAACCGTGCTGGGAACAGTAGGCGCTCAGAAAATACCACGCGAAGGAGTGAACAGCGGTCACCGCAGGTCCTATTTCCCACCTGGTGCCCTTTGCCAGGCCCTCGGCACACTATGCGCACCCAGGCCTTCATCCAGTCACTCGAGCCAATAGGGATTGGCTCGTGCAATCCTTCACAGCCCTGTGGGGTGGTGCTACTGTCATCCCCAGCTGATTGAGGCCCAGAGAGGGCAAGTACTTCCCCAAGGACACACAGCGAGGCCACCTCCAGAGTCCATGGCACCAGGCCCCCTGCCCCTGCAAACACTCACCAGCATCAGCCTTTCATGCTCCTCATCACTGGCCTCTAGGTCTCTCTTCCCTGGAGCCCCAGGCCACCAGTGACACTCTCGTCTCTTAGTCCCTATGGACGTCCCTTCCTCCCCTTAAGCACCGATCAGAACTTCTGGGCCCAGGGCAGTACCGAGCACATGAGTAACTGACCACTGACAGCTGGTGGCTCCACCCATTCTGAGCCTCGGTTTCCTGGTCCATCTCAAAGGCACAATCACAGCAAGCGCACCTTGGTGAAGGAATCAATGGGAGAACCCGTCAGCCCCTTGTGGGGCCAGACACAGCTAGTTAGGGTTCACTGTGGGATGGGTCTCTGGGCCACCCCACAACAGGCAGGGGGATTAGGGTTCTCACAGGTGAAGAAGGCAAGGTCTGGGGTGAAATTGGCCCCACCCGGGGCTCGCACAGTGAGAATGCAGAGGGGCTGGCATTGGAATCACGGTCGAGGCCTAATGAGGCCTAACGAGCCCGCGGACTTACCTGGTCCCCTCCCCTGGCCTCAGCTCCTCCTCTGGGGCCTCGGCTTTGTCTGAGCACCCTGAGTGTATGCCCACCCTGGGGCACACACAGCCCCTCCCTGCCCTCATGGGCTCCCAGGCCAGTAGCCAAGACTCTTGCCTTGAGACAAATAATCACACAGTGATGACTCTTTCAGTGACCGTGTTACTGTTGGGGAGAACGCCTACTCGGGAGAGGTCCAGGTTGCTGTGAGAGCTTATAACAGGAGGGCCCAGCTTTCCTAGAGTGACAAGGACAGTGTCTCTAAATGCCAGTGTCTAGACCGAGGAGGGTGAAGAGAAGGGCAGCACTCCCAGAGGAAGGCTGGGTCGCCGAAGCCCCAGGGAGTGCAGCGTGGGGAGGGCAGGAAGCTTTTCTGTTAGGCCCCAGCCAAGAGCCCGCTGTGTACCCCCCTCCCCAGGGAGCCAGGTGTGGGGGAGCTGGGTCTAGACACAAGTGGGAGGGGAAAATAGCAGGCTAAGGAGGTGGAGGATGAGATGGTTGGATGGCATCACCGACTCAATGGACATGAGTTTGAGTAAACTCCAGGAGTTGGTGATGGACAGGGAAGCCTGATGTGGTGCAGTCTGTGGGGTCGTAAAGAGTCAGACTGACTCAGCAACTGAACTAAACTGAACTGAAGGAGATGGAGATGCTAGAAAGGGCAGGATGTTCAAGAAAAAGGCCTGTGAGGAGATGAGCACTGGGCAAGGACTTGTGAAGCTCTCGGAGGAAGTCTGTTAGAAAGCTGGGGATGAACCACAGGGGGCCTTGCACCCGTGTCCTAAGAAGCCAGGGTGTCCTTGATGCTGGGGCGTCATGGCAGGTTCTGAGCAAGGGGAACAGGGTCGGATGTGTGCTTTAACAAGATCCCTCTGTGTACAAAGCTGCTTGGAGAGGGTGGGACTGGGGTAGGAGGCCAAGGAGGAGGGTAGGGCTTGGGAAGCAGAGGGTGAGGCAAGCCGAGGAGATGGAGGGTGGGAGAGGAGTTCGGGGTCTCGAAGCTCTCAGTCTAAACCATGACCAGAGACTCTTGAGTTGAAGTCCCTGTGTGACCCCTGGATGGTCACTTTTCTCTCTGTGGGCCCGAGGGACAGTGGCTGCTCTTGTCCAGAGGTGTGCTGGTGATGGCTTAACAACTAGCTGGTGGAGGAGGGGCCAGGAGGTGGGTCAGTGTCACCCACTCCCGGGGAGAAGCCAGCTCCAGCCTGCCCTGCCTGCAGCTGCCCCCAGGACGCCTCCTGGACCCTGGCCAGCAGCCCTCCACCTCCCTTACCACCCCCCGCCCCCCCCCAGTGGCAGCCCCTGCCTGGGTGTGCCTGAAGATGCGAGCAGGTCCCATCCTGTCCTCCCGGCCTGTCCCGCTCCCTCAGGCCAGTCCCCAGTCGGTGCCTCTGATCTCTGTCCAGGGAAGCGTCTTCATGTCTCTGGTTCACACTTTGTACTCCTGTCCCTGAGGCTTTGTCCCACCTCCAGCTCTGCCCTTTCCCTGTCCTTGCCTGTCCCCACCTCCTTCCCTCCTGCCCCAGTCTTTCCCATTCTGGCTGGGTGTCCATCTCTAAGCTTACCTCACCGGTCCTCACCTGCTCCGTCCTTCAGGTTGGGCATCTTCAGGTCCTGCCATCCACCTCCATTTCTGATCGCTTCCCTGTCTCTACAGAGGTGACTCTTGCTTTCCGGTTCTCTGTCATCGCTCCCTCTGCGTCCCCCACTGCCTCCCTTCCTCCCTGGCCCTTCCCCTCCACAGTGATCGCCTCTGTGGTGTCCACCCTCCTGGGCTCTCAAAGACAGACAGTCTCAGTCCTTGGGCTCAAGGAATTCAGCCCGGCGGTTAGCAAACACTGAGGGGCCCTCAGAGCCATCCTTCCTGCCGAGGGGCTCGCGAAGTAGACTTCAGCAGGGCCGGTCTCTGTGATGGCTGGGCCCTGGCTGTGTGCTGAGCACACCTTGTGTACACCACGCCTGCATCCAGCACTCTGCTCTTCCTCAGAGTCTCATGAGGTGTCCCGTTCACAGAGAAGTGGTGCCAGTGGCCCTCAGTTACCCCAGCAGCAAGTACTGGGGCTGGGATTTGAACCCAGGCCGCCTGGCCCCCTGAAGTGTGCTCTCACCTACTGCTCGTGGAGGCAGGGTGGCTCGAAGCCTGGGCTCAGGAGATGGGGAGGCCTGAATTCTGCCCCTGATGTGTCCTGTGACTATGTGGGAGCGACTTGACTCCTCAGCCTCTGCAGCCTCCTGTGTAAAGGGAGGTGAATGCAGAATAGATGAGTTCCTGGGGGGCGTGGGAGGCTGACCTCAGAGCCCTGTGAACGGCTCCAGCAAGGAGCCCAAGTGGGAGGCCCGAGGAAGCGGGAGTCCAGTCTGGTGCCCTGACTGGGTGAAAACTAACCACCAATCTCAGAAGTCATAACTGCACCTCTTGCCTGCAGGAATCCTCGTGGCCCACTACCTCCAGAGCATCACACCGTGTCTGGCCCTGGGCGGAGAGCTGGTCTATCACCGGCGGCCCGGGGAAGAGGGCACTGTTATGTCACTAGCTGGGAAATATACATGTGAGCCTGGGAGCCTGGAGTCCTGGGGCTGAGGGAGGAGGGGCTGGGGGCTGAATTCCTGGGGCTGAGGGAAGAGGGGGAAAACCTGGATCTCCAGTTGCCCGACCCAAGCCCCCTTGGTAACCCACCTGCTCTCTTCCAGTGAACAACTGGTTGGCGACAGTAACATTGGGTCAGGCGGGCATGCATGCAACGTACTACCACAAAGCCAGTGACCAGGTGAGTCCATCTGAGGACTGGCTGGCTGGGTATGGGGTGCCCAGGACTGGCGTGCCTGAGAGTCCAGCCTAGGAGGCTGACTCGTGTGTGTTGCCCTGGCCCCTCCAGCTGCAGGTGGGTGTGGAGTTCGAGGCCAGCACAAGGATGCAGGACACAAGTGTCTCCTTCGGGTACCAGCTAGACCTGCCCAAGGCCAACCTCCTCTTCAAAGGTACCGACCTCCCTTTCCTTATGTGAGAAACAAGCAAGAGGTGACTCTGCTCTGAGTGGGATATGGGCCAGAGGAATTGGGAGGGGGGCAGCATGCCGGGCCCCCAAATTGCCCAGGAATGCTTGTTAAGAGGGTGGGTGCCTGGGCCCCGAGCTTTGCAGGGACCATCCCCACCCCAGCCAGCAGCCCTTTAGCAGTCTGCACGCATGGCCCTTGCTTTTCTTTTTCTCATGCATGGAAGGCAAGTTGAAGCGCAGCCGGCCTTGCCGCACTGTCTCACCTTAGGGAGGCTGCCCAGTCACAGCCAGACCCACAACCTTCCCCCAGGCTGACTGAGTCTCATCTTAAGTTTCTCCTTGCGCCTCAGTGGCTCTCGGGTTTAGGGTGTGTGGAGACCATCCAGGAAAGGCTGCTTCAGTGGCCCTGGTTCAAGGCTTCTAAAGGCATCCAGGGGAAGTCCCTGGTGATCCAGTGGTCTCACTCTCAACTGCTGAGGGCCTGGGTTCAATCCCTGGTCAGCAAACTAAAATCCCACAAGCCATGCAGTGTGGCCAAAAAAATTTTAAAAACGTAGCCAGGAGGCCCAGGGAGAGGGGTTTGTTTTGCCTCTGAAACCCGCCTTAAGCCCTCACTCTGCAGTCAGCCCCGGGTCTGAGGCTGCATTTGTACCGCAGCTTCTCTGCTCCCCTTCAGTGATCCTCGGGCTCCACTGGGTACGGACAGCAGCGGGCACTGGCACACCCATCAGGTCCTGGCATGAGCCGTAGAGATTCCAGTCTCTGATTCAGCAGATACTCAGCACCTGCTCTGTGCCCAGCTGGGGACACAACAGTGACCAGCCCCACCCCCACCCCCAGGCTCACAGTGGCAGGGACAGACCCATCCACGAAGAGCAGTGACCTGGTGTGGACAAGACTGGGATTGGGAGGGTGGTCCACGGGGTGGCCGAGGGCTTCCGGAGGGGAGCGGTCTCAGAGTTCGGAGCTGAAGCACTTGAAGGGCGTGAAGAGGGGTCCGGATGGTGGGGACAGCATGGTCAGCGGCCTGGCCGGTGATACCTGATGTGTCGGGCAAGGCTCTTCACATAGCTGTCCACCCACAGGCTCTGTGGACAGCAACTGGATCGTGGGCGCCACGCTGGAGAAGAAGCTCCCGCCGCTGCCCCTGACGCTGGCCCTCGGGGCCTTCCTGAATCACCGAAAGAACAAGTTCCAGTGCGGCTTCGGCCTCACCATTGGCTGAGCCCCCGCAGGCCCCGCCTTCCTCGCCCTTTCTCCTTCAGATCCCACCTCCCCCTCCCCCTGCCACGGAGGGGAGACCTGAGCCCCCCCTCCCCCTCCCTTCCCTCCCTCCTTGGGGGTCAGGGGGCAGCGGAAAGGAGGGGACCCATCACCCCAGCAGCTGAGGGGGGATTCTCCGAAGGACGGGCACGGCAGGACGTGGAGGACAAGGGGCCGCGTGCCCAGTAAGCTTGGGGTCCAGGAAGCGATTCTGGAGTCGAGGGGCCTACGGGATTCTGAGCACCAGGCAGAGGCGGCCAGACAACCTCAGGGAGGTGTTGGGGTGTCCCCGTCCCCCGAAATGGCCAAATGGGCCCAGCCCCAAGGGGGCAGCAAGGAGAGGCGCGTCCCCAGTCACCCCGCCCCTGCCCGCTTTCCCATCCACCCCTCGGTATAAATCATGTTTATAAGTTATGGAAGAACTGGGACATTTTACAAAAAAAAATAAAAAATAACAAAAAATATACATGGAAAAAAAAGAAATGGGAGGCCTCTGTTTTCCTCTGTGTCTGTGGCCCATTTGGTCCAGCCCTGACCTCCCACAGTGGCCCGTAGTGGGCAAGGGAATCCAGCCTGGTCACTGGCCAGAGCCCAGACCAGAGAGGGGAAGGGCCTGGCCCAGGATCACACAGCTGCCCTGCGACCTTCCCGACGAGGACATCACAGGCCTTCCCTCCCCGGGAGGGTGCGGCCTGTGGTCACTCAGCCTGGCCTGGCCAGCGAGGCTGCAGAAGACTTTGTCCCCGTGAACTGAAGCGGGTGGGGGGAGGCAGCAAGCTGGGACTCGGGTCTTTCCAGGTTCCAAAAGAGGCAGGGAATGAAGGGGTATTAAGACTTGACTATAATAGAAGGTCAAAGCTTTCAAGAAACTTCAGGAAGCATTTGAGCACCTGGAAAGAGTTTGGAAGCATTTACTTCTCGGGTTGGGGGAGGGGTGGGCTGGAGTCTGACTCATTGGCGGGGAGAGGTGTGGGGGCTCAAGCAAGCTGACATTGCTAACCCCTCTCCAGACAGGGGAACTGAAAATTCATCTCACGCAGTGTCTGGGCAGGGAGGCTGCTGGCCTGTGATGACCCCTTATAGTTCAGAGAAGCCACTCCACCCACTCCCTGCCAGCACCTTCTGAGGCCAGAGCAGACAGGCTGACAGCAACCCAAGACGGGCTGGCATTGGGGCTCCCTTCCTGGGACCAGACATCCAGCCTCCCCAGCCCCACGGAATCCAGTAGTCCTCACCTTAAAGGACCAGGAGTGAATCCCAGCTCCAGTTCTTCCAGGGTGACTTGACCATCCACCTCAACTCTGAATCTCCTCTTGAAAGAGGAAAGTGGACAAAGCGGACTCCATCTTGGCTGTGGGACTCCATTTTAGACTTATTGTGAACTTTGGACTACATGCCTGGGTGCTCTCCCGGTGGACTTTGAGCTATGTGCCCAGAATCTATGGAAACAATATACTAACTGAAAAACAGACACCCCCCCCCCCATAAAAGGACTCCAGGACTCTTACCTAGACTTCCCAGCACCGAAAAGAATGTACTAATCTACCCCAGAGCAAAACAAATTATTTCCACAATACCTATTGATACATGTTAGCCTAATTAGCTGTCTGGACTAATATATGAATCATGGTTTAGCCCCTTTACATTATCCAGGCTAGTTTCGAGGAATTTGGGGATGTGGGCTTGAGTGTGTACACTTATGGTATATAAGATTGTCACAAAAACTGGCCGGGTCCTTGGCTAAGAGGAGACTCTGCCTTGCCTGCTGATGATTTGTCCTGGGTGAGTTTGCTTCCTGGAGAGCATGGCTACAACATTTTTGGTGCATTGGCCGGGAAGCGCCTCACTTTGAGGAGACAAGTCCCATTTGGGGCTACTCCGGGGCCTTGCGGCTTGAATCAGCTAGAAGGGGGAGGGTGCCTCACCCCGGACCTCTCACTTTAGCAAGTAGTGGACGGCAGCGAGGAAACTGAGCGCTCACGTTAGGAGGGTCCCACCCAATAGGGTGGAAGAGGGGGCCTGATCAACCTCCTGGGAGAGATTAGAGAAGTGCACGGACCTAAGGTGACTGACGTATGAGAGTGACTGTGATTGTCGGGTACAGGTTGATGGACAGGGCTTTAAGGAAGACTCTATTGTGAATGTCATTTAGGAAGGTGGTGTCTCGGGGAAAATTATTACCAGGCAATCGCAAGAGGGTTACTGGGGGAAGAAACTTGGTCTCTGTGCGCACGTATTCTGCCCTCCCCCGGGAGGTGACCCATCTGCTGTGAAAGTCTCAATCCCCTCAAGCTTGTTAAGGCAGAGAAAGGGAAATACATAAGTGAGTACAAATTGGCTTTTCCGGAGATAGCCTAGGACGTGGGTTATTTAACTCACCTGTGCTTTTGTCCACACCCGATCAAGCTCACCAAGGCGGAGAAGGCATTTCAAGTTCGGGGAGAAGTGGGCCTAGACAAAGTGATATTCTGGTTCAAGCGCATATAACAGCAGGAGAAAGCACACCAGACTCCCCTCTCCCTCTGGGACTTGATGGATAAAGCCCTTTTCAATCCTGTCAGGGAAGAAGCTGAGTGGCAATTTAAGTGCTTCATCAAGTGGAAATATCAGAAGTATCTGGGGTACCGGAAACTCCGCCAACAGGAGAAGGAACACTCCCTCCCGGAAAGGTAGGCAAAATGGGAGGAAACGGATCTAAGGCAACTATCCTGGACAATATGATCAAAAGTTTCAAAAAGGGGTTCAGAGGAGACTAGGGTAAAAATGACACCTGGCCGGCTGCGCACCCTCTGCGAGGTTGAATGGCCTGCTTATGGAAGTTGGCTGGCCACCAGAGGGCACATCGACTTGAAAATAATAAAAGCAGTCTAGGCGATAGTTGAGGGAAAACCTGGACACCCAGACCAGTTCCCATACATAGACTCCTGGCTAGAGCTGGCCCAAGATCCCCCACCACGAGCACGATTTTATATTCAAAATGGAGAAGGAAAAAGGCACAGAAACTAACTGATGATAAAAAAGAGAGAACAGGATCCAAATGAGGAGGAACTTCCTCCCCCACTGTACTGGATGATCAACCCGTCCTCAAATGTGTCGGCCAGGCTGGGGCCCTTAACAGCCACCAGGCCGAGGCCTGGGACATTCCAGCACCACCGCTGTCCCCGGCCCTTCCATCAGCACCCCCAGAGGTGGTAGAGCTGCCACCCCAGCAGGCTCTGACCCCAGCGGGAGAGACCACTGGTTACCACCTTCTGGATTCAGCTCCAGCCACAGACGCACGACCTAAGCTCTACCAGCAGCCCCCGCCCCCAGTGAGTACCTGAGTGCCGTTGAAACGGGATGGGGGTGGGGGAGACATTGGAATTAAACTAAGCCTGTGCTCTGCCAAGGAGTTAGAAGAAAAGACACCATTTCAGATGCCCCTTAGGGAAGTCCAGCAGGCCCGCACACAGGGGAAAGACGGTAACTATCACCAGGCTCCCGTGACCTACTACTACCAGCTATTTTCCTCTACTCATATACTGAATTTTCAAAAATATATGCCATCATATTCAGAGGAGCCACGGGGCATGATTAGATTGATGGAAACCATTTTTCATACCCACCGACCAACATGGGACAATATTATCCAATTATTAACTTCCCTCTTCAGTACCAAAGAGCGGTATAGAATTCTTACTAAAGTCAAAGAAATGGCTGCTAGAAATGGTTCCAGAAGGGACTGTAAACCCACAGAGGTGGGTGGAACAAACCCTTCCCAATGATAGACCTAATTGGGACTATAATACAGACGAGGGGAGAAACCAATTAGACAGATACCGTACAGCCATTCTACAAGGACTAAAAAGGGGAGCCCGCAGGCCTATGGATATGGCAAAACCTGCGAAGTAGTGCAACGAGGGGCTGAGCCCTCTCCTGAATTTTGTGAAAGACTGTGTGAGGCTTACAGACTCTATACGCCGATCGACCCCGAGGCCAGGGGCTTCCAAATCATTATAAACTCAGCATTTGTGTCACAGGCTTATTCTGACATTAAAAGAAAGCTCCAAAAGCTGGATGGAGTATTATCAATGTCCAGCTCCCAACTAATTGAAATTGCAAACAAAGTATTCAGAAATAGAGATGTGGAAGCCAAGAAAGAAATTGAAAAAAGACGGAGGGAGGACAATAAGAGAGCAGACCAGAGATTCGCAATGCTAGCCGCGGCCTTGGGAAAGCCTGCTGGGCTGCCCACAAAAGCCGCTCCCTCCTGGCGACGAGACCCATCCCTCAGGAGACCCCCATGAAAGCCTAGGCCGACGTTACAGCCCAGTCAGTGTGCCTGGTGCTGAGGGTTCGGCCACTGGAAAAACGAATGTCCTAAAACCACTAAAAACCGGGAATCAACCAAGACAGTGGTAGGCCTTGACAGACTAGAGACCGAACAGGATGCCGGGGCTCAGAGACACAAGGTCCCCAAGAGCCCATGGTAACATTAAAAATAGGGGACCGATTTATTGACTTCATGGTGGATACCGGAGCAGGATTGCCAGTAGTAAGTGACCCCGTGGCACCTCTCGAAAAAGGCCACCGCCGTAACTGAGATATCTGGAAAGGAAATGATTAAACAATTCTGTAAACCCCGAAAGTGCCAAACGGCAGGGGGGCACCAAGTGACTCATGAGTTCTTATATATCCCTGAATGCCCAGTACCTCTATTGGGAAGAGATCTACTCTCTCAACTGAGGTGACAAGTGACCTTTTCCCCCCACTAACACCCCACTTTGCATGTGGGCTCAGGTACTTACTTGCTCTCCCTCTCAGTTACCCCACAAGACGAATGGAGGTTACATGAATATACTGAGAAAAGACTAGAGGGGATGAACGGCTGGGAGAAAACATTGGCTCAACACTTTCCCGAGGTGTGGGCAGAAGGAAACCCCCCTGGGCTCACCAAACACCACACTCCAATAATAATAGAACTTAAGCCCAGTGCCACCCCGGTTAGAAAATGCCAGTATCCATTGCCCCTGGAGGCTCGTCTCGGCATCCTGCCACATACAAATAGACTGAAACAGGCCGGCATCCTGACTGAATGCCAATCAGAATGGAATACACCAATCCTACCAGTTAAAAAGGAAAGGGGACAGGACTATAGGCCAGTAAAAGATTTAAGGCTGGTCAGCCAAGCTGCCGTGACCCTGCACCCCACAGTCCCAAGCCCCTACACCTTACTCAGCCTTCTCCATCCAAGTGCAAAAGTCTATACTTGTCTGGACTTAAAAGATGCCTTTTTCTATATATGCCTAGCCCTGGTATCACAACCAATTTTTGCTTTCGAGTAGGAAGACCCAACAGGGGGCGCCAAACAACTAACCTGGACTCACCTCCCCCAAGGGTTTAAAAATTGTCCAACCATTTTTGAAGAAGCCCTGGCTTCCGACTTAGGCGCATTTCAGCCAGAAAAGTTTGGTTGTTGGCTGCTCCAACATGTGGACGATCTGCTCCTGGCCGCTGAGGACAAGGATGATTGCTGGGAAGGAACCAAGGCCTTGCTGGGACTGCTGATGGAGGCTGGTTGCTGGTGGTGCTAAGTCACCTCAGTCGTGTCTGACTCTGTGCGACCCCATAGACAGCAGCCCACCAGGCTCCGCCGTCCCTGGGATTCTCCAGGCAAGAACGCTGGAGTGGGTTGCCATTTCCTTCTCCAATGCATGAAAGTGAAAAGTGAAAGTGAAGTCGCTCAGTCGTGTCCAACTCTTAGTGACCCCATGGACTGCAGCCTACCAGGCTCCTCTGTCCATGGGATTTTCCAGGCAGGAGTACTGGAGTGGGGTGCCATTGCCTTCTCCGAGGCTGGTTACCGGGTCTCAAAAAAGAAGGCTCAGATCTGCCAGGAGGAGGTAAGGTATTTGGGATTTGTTCTTAAAGGGGGGCACAAGGCTGTTGGGCCAGTCCAGCGCCATGCCTCTATCTGTGATGGACGGGCTCCCACAGTGGGTATCACCTCTACGGAGGAGTGATATGCCTAGCTTATGTGATTTTTTTGCATCAGGCAAGACAACAAAAATCAAGGATAGAATGGCATTAGACATACTCACTGCCACACAGGGCGGAACTTGTGCCATACTTAAGGTTGAATGTTGTGTATACATTCCTATCTATCTGGCAATGTAACGGCTGCTTTGGGTGACATGAGGGACCAAGTAAAAGCAATGTCAGGTGAAAATATTCCCTTCTGGACCTCGGTCCTATCTTGGGTAAAGGGTGATTGGTGGAAAACTATGCTCACTGTTATTATAGTCATTTTAATAGTTCTTTTATGTGGATCTTGCATTTTACAATGTGTTGTTAACTTTGTATCCCAGAGACTAACCTCACTTTCCCAGACTGGAGTTAGGAGGCCTAGGGTACAATATATTCCTATGAGTGATGCTCCCACTGAGAGTTAAGAGCATCAAGAGGGAGAAATGAAAGAGGAAAGTGGGCAAAGCGGACTCCATCTTGGCTGCAGGACTCCATTTTAGACTTATTGTAAACTTTGGACTACATGCTTGAGTGTTCTCCCAGTGGACTTTGAGCTATGTGCCTGGAATCTATAGAAACAACATACCAACTGAGAAACAGACCCCCCGGATAAAGGGACCCCAGGACTTGTACCTGGACTTTCCAGCGCCGAAAAGAATATACTAATCTACCCCAGAGCAAAACAAATTGTTATAGCCACAAAACCTATTGATATATGTTAGCCTAATTAGCTGTCTGGACTAATGATATATGAATCATGGTTTAGCCCCTTTACATTATCCAGGCTAATTTCGAGGAATTCGGGGAGGAGGATTTGAGCACGTACACTTATGGTATATAAGGTTGTCACAAAAGCTGGCCGGGTCCTTGGCTAAGAGGAGACTCTGCCTTGGGCCCGCTGGTGTAATAAACTGCACTCCGCTATTTGCATTGTCCTTCTGAGTGAGTTTGAGAGCAGAGAGCGTGGCTACAACACTCTCAATTAAGGATGCCCATCTGTGAAACAGCTGGGGCTCGTGAACAGGGCTGCAAGGGAGGGAGGGACAGGAGTGTTCGCTGTGGCCCGGCACAGAAGTGAAGTCCAACACGGGCCCACTGTTTGCCAGCTAACCCTACTTGTTCTCAGTACAAACATAGCCTGTTGCTTCACCGAACGATGGTGTTAAGTGCAACTCGTTTCCCGGTTTTGTGGACCAAGAAACTAACTGGAAGTTCAGAGAGGCTAGTTTGTTGGCTCAAGGTCACACAGCTGAAAACTGGCAGAGCCTGGATTCAGGCCTGAGCAGTTTGGTTCCTGAGTCCACAGTCCTAAGCAGGCAACAACCATGCTTCAAGCCCCAAGGAAGGAACAATACACAGTTGGGGAGAAATGCTGGATTTTCAGGTCTCAACTGGGGAAGGGGGATCAAGAGAGGCACTCTCCTGTGACCAAGGTAACAGCCCAAGAGGGAGCTCCTGTTAAAGTCCAGATTGCACTCTCAAAGCCTGGGCTTTTAGCAGATACCTTACACTGTCCCCAGAACTCCTATCCCATTTCTATCTGGGCTGGCCAGCTCCCTTCCCCACCCCACCCTCTGCTACCCAGAGTCTCAACCCCCTCCTTCCTCTAACCAGGGATTTCAGGCCCCTAGTCCTTTCCCCAAATTCTATTCATCCATCCTCTGGAAAAGAGAGGGGCAGAGGATGGGTACTGTGGGCAGTGGGCTGCTCCAGCCCTTTCTACGCCCACCGTCCCAGCCCTCACCAGCTCACTCACCCACCAGAATGGAGGAAGCCGCCTGAGTTACTGGGTGAGATGTCATCTTTTCACGGGGGCTGGGAGTGGGGGCTGCTAGGCCTCCAAGCCCCACCCCCGCCTCTCCTTGCTGTGTGTGAAGGGGGAGGACAGCCCACCTCGTGACCTGAGGGGGCTGGCCCAGCTTGCCCCAGCTCTGGAGGAGTGGGCGGGCCAGGGGGGAGCCCTATAATTGGACGAGTCTGGGATCCGTGAGTCCCTACTCAACCCCGGAGGCGAAGGACAGCGGTTTCCGGAGGCGAAGGACGCGGTGAGAAGCAGAACTGGGGGGCACAGAGACCAGCTCGGGGCTTCTGTGGGGGACGGGCCGTGGGAGAGGTGGACGAGGCGACGGTCCGACGCCGCCCGGGCCAGAACAGAAGCCGGAGCAGAGGAGGAGACCAGAGGCAGGGGACTGGACCTAGAAGGGTGGGGAGCAGGCGCATCCCGTTTGGACTGGAAGGTGGGTTCAGGGGAGCAGCTGGACCTGCAGGAAAAACCAGACGAGAGATAGCAAAAACCCACTAACAGTCACTGCCGTTTATTGAGCACCTACTGGGTGCCCACAATCGTCCTAAGAGCTCCGGTAAGGGGACGCTCAGGGGCGGCGGCACGGTAGCTAAAGCGTGGGTTGAAGGACTTTTAAATGAGGATTAAATTAGCGAATATGCGGAAGCCAGCGTTTAGATGTGAAGTTGGAGCTGAGAATGGGAAGATATAGTGAGGAATGCGAGGTCGGAACTTTAGAAAGTCCCGCCGGGCTCTCTGGGAGCTCCGAGATGGAGGGGAGGGCGGGGTGAGTGGAATCCGAACTCTGGGAGAGGGATGGAATTTAGGCGGCGGCAGACCTGGGGATGGGGAGATAAGAGAAGACAATGAGGGAATGAAATAGACAATGAAGGGGCAGCTGGGTAAATATTTGGAATTGGATTAGGATGTTGCTGGGATGCGAGGCTTTGAAGGCTAAGACCGGGTGGGGCGGGGCTCTGAGGGGGAGGGGGTACCCCCACCCCTCCGGAGTTGAGTGACAATTTCTTCCTCCTTCAGGTTGGCCAATCGCAAGCCAGAAGATGAAGGTTCTGTGGGTGGCCGTGGTGGTCACGCTCCTGGCAGGTATGGGGGCGGGGCTTGCCCGGGTTCTTTGCCCCACCCCCTCCCATCCTGGGCTGGCCTTCCTCCCGTCCGTGGGTCCTCTCTTCTGCTGGTCTGTCTCCCCAGGTCTGAGGTCCCTCTGACATCCCTTGGTTCTGAGCTGCAGTCTTACTTTCTCTGAGCCTCAGTTTCCGCATCCTTAAAATGAAAGTTTCTAGTGCAGTGCTGTCAGGCAGGTAGTGAGGCGGTGATTATTCTCTATCTGGGGCTGTTTTATTCTCTATCACCCCAGCATGGCCGTACGTGGACCACACACAATCCATGCTTGTCAAGTGATTAAACAGGCTTGGCGTCTCTCCACCCCCTCCCCATCTCCCAGTGCTCTAAAGAAGCCCACCAGCCTCTGTGGAGCACCTCCTCTGTACTGGGTACTGTGTGCCTGGAGCAGGCAGAGGACACTGACCGCCATGAACTTGCTGTGTGCAGGATGCCAGGCGGATATGGAGGGAGAGCTAGGGCCCGAGGAGCCCCTGACTCCGGAGCAGCTCCGGGGAAAGGACAGCCAGCCTTGGGAGCAGGCGCTGGGCCGCTTCTGGGATTACCTGCGCTGGGTGCAGACCCTGTCTGACCAGGTGCAGGAGGAACTGCTCAACACCCAGGTCATTCAGGAACTGACGTGAGTGCCTCCTCCCTGGTCCTGATCCCTCTGGTGGGCAGTGTGTTCCGGACCCCAGTCTCCTCTGGTCTGGGTTTCTTTCCTTCCCCATCACCAACACTTGGCGGGGGGGGGGGGGGGGGGGGGGCGTTTAGTCTCTGCTCATTTCTTGCTTGCTTTTCTCCTTGAGCTCCTGGTTTTCCCTCTCTCTGATCCTGTTCTTCGGCCTTTCCTGTCTGGCACGTTCCTCTTCATCTCTCCCTCCATCACCCTAGCTCAGGATCCCTAGGTCTTCTCTCCATTCCCACCCTCTTGGCCCCCAGGGCGCTCATGGAGGAGACCATGAAAGAGGTGAAGGCCTACAGGGAGGAGCTGGAGGGACAGCTGGGCCCCGTGGCCCAGGAGACACAGGCCCGTGTGTCCAAGGAGCTGCAGGCAGCCCAAGCCCGGCTGGGCTCCGACATGGAGGACTTGCGGAACCGCCTGGCACAGTACCGAAGCGAAGTGCAGGCCATGCTGGGCCAGACCACCGAGGAGCTGCGGGCCCGCATGGCCTCCCACCTGCGCAAGCTGCGCAAGCGGCTGCTCCGCGACGCCGACGACCTGAAGAAGCGCCTGGCCGTCTACCAAGCCGGGGCCAGCGAGGGCGCCGAGCGCAGCGTGAGCGCCATCCGCGAGCGCCTCGGGCCGCTGGTGGAGCAGGGCCAATCGCGGGCTGCCACCCTGAGCACCCTAGCCGGCCAGCCGCTGCGGGAGCGTGCCGAGGCCTGGCGCCAGAAGCTGCACGGGCGCCTGGAGGAGGTGGGCGTCCAGACCCTGGACAAGATGCTCCAGCAGCTAGAGGAGGTGCGCGCCAAGGTCGAGGAGCAGGGCAGCCAGATGCGCCTGCAGGCCGAGGCCTTCCAGGCCCGCCTCAGGAGCTGGTTCGAGCCCCTGGTAGAAGATATGCAGCGCCAGTGGGCCGGGCTGGTGGAGAAGGTGCAGTTGGCTCTGCACCCCAGCCCCACCTCTCGGCCCAGCGAGAATCATTGAGTGCTCGGGCATCGCCCTGGGGGCCCCCCCACTCCCACCCCGAGCCTTGCGTGCCCCCAGCCTACAGGCAGTCCTGCTCCTGCCCCAGCTGTCCTCCTGGTGGGCCCTAGCTTAATAAAGATTCATCAAGCTTCATGGCAGCTGCTGGGCGTCCGTGTGTGGTTAGTCACAGCTCAAGCCTCAGTTTCACATTTTTTCCCCTTGCTGACTACACAGCACTCCGTCCTGCCCCCTGAGCCTGTGTGTGTCTGTTTTCTTTGTGTCTATTTCCTTCTGTCCCCTATTAGAGTTTCCCAGAGACTCAGCGGTAAAGAAACCGTCTGCAATGCAGAAGACTCAAGAGACATAAGTTTGATCCCTGGGTGGGGAAGATCCCCTGGAGAAGGGAATGGCAACCCATTCCAATATTCTTACCTGGAGAACCCCATAGTCAGAGGAGCCTGGCACGCGCTATGGTCCACAGGAAGTGACTTAGCACTCACGCAAGTCCCCTTTTAAGTCTTTCCCTTTTTCCTCCATCTCTACTCACAACTGCTCACCCTCTTCCTTGACTCTCACCGATTTGTCACTGAGACAAAGTTTTGGAACAAATCCACCAGTGGGTTAAACCCTTCGGTTGCCCCTGACTACTCTGGGCAAAAAGAGCAACCTCGCTGAGCCTCATTTGGCTTGGCTTCACAATATCTGCCTCATGACTCAAAAGACTTCAGACCACTGCTGTGAATATTGAGCCATTCTCTGGACTTGCCTGGTGGTCCAGTAGTAAAGAATCCGCCTCCCAATGTAGGGGACACGGGTTCCATCCCTGGTTGGGCAGCTAAGATCCCACATGTTGTGCAGCTACTGAGCCTGCATGCTCCGGAGCCCTTCTGCCAGAATAAAGACCCAGTGTAGCTAAAAATGATCATTTTTCTTAATTAAGCCGTTTTCAGGTTTTTTTTCCCGCTCTTACTCTCCCGCCTGCCTTATCTGATTCTGCCTCCTTCCCTCTGTCTCCATGCTGTTCTCCCTGAGATGCTTTGTTTTTCTTTCACTTTACCTCCGTCTTTTCTCTCTCCCTCTGGTTTCTCTTGCCTGTGTGTGTGAGCGTGTGTGTGTGCACGCACTTGCGCACTCAGTCGTGTCCGACTCTTTGTGACTCCATGGGCTGTAGCCTGCCAGGCTCCTCTGTCCATGGAATTTTCCAGGCAAGAATATTGGAATGGGTTGTCATTTCCTCTTCCCGGGGATCTTCCCTACTTAGGAATCAAACCTGCGACTCTTGTTTTTCCCGCACTGACAGGCAGATTCTGTACCACTGCGCCACCTGGGATGCCCTCTCTTGCCCCTCATGTGGCTTACTTCTTTTTTCCCTTCTTCATCTGGATTTGCCCTCATCACCATTCTGTTGCACATAAACCCTCTGCCTTCACCCCTTCCTCTTGTTCCTTCTCTCCTCCAAGCGGGTGGTTGGCTTCTTGTCTACCCTGACAAACCTACTGGGTGCTGGGTGCAGACTGCAGAGAGAGGCACACTAAGTGTCTGCAACAGGGCCCTGCTGTTTAGGGCTGGAGGAGCCAGTTGGAAATTGACACTCAGAGAAGCTTGGCCGGAGCCTGGAGGTGCCAACGCTGTCCTCTCCCACGCCCTTAGTTCTCCAAGGAGGGGAGTAGGGTTCCTCTCCACAGGGGACAGGCCAGGACTTGTATCTCCCAGGCTGACCTCTGCCTGCTTTGGCTCCAATACACTCTGCACTCCACTCCGAGTTTTCCCTGGAGTTGCTTTGTTTGTCCTGATGGAATCAAGCCCCTCCCCACCACCAGATGCTTCACCCTTGGGACTGAGTGGGGGCGGGGGGAGTTTTCTGGAAACTCAGAGGCAGGGGGCCTAGTCCCACCCACGTTTCCTGTTAACTCCACTGACTCACTGTGTGCTCAGGGTCTGGGGCCGAGCCCCCTGAGCCTGTTTCCCGAGATGTCCGTGAGGGCAGGGGTGTCAGCCATATTGTCCACTTGAAGACCTGAATCTTGAATTCTCCCTGATGAAGCCAGCTAAGCATAGAGGGTGTCCCACCTCACCGCAGCATCCCCCTCCTACCGCCCCCGGTTAGTTTTGTGCAAGGAAGCTGACGGGGGGGGGGGCTGTGGGGGTGGAGGCTGACCCCAGCAGGAATCCAGAGGGACAGCCTGAAGTCCGGGAAGGGGAGGGAAAAGATGAGGGACAAAGAAGGGGAGGACACTTAGCCTCTCACTGAGCCACTTAATGTTCTTGGCTGCGCCTCAGTTGCCCCATGTGTAAACAGAAACTCGGATAGCTGAGGTGAGGACGAGGCAGGCAGACTGCAGTGGTCGTTCGGTTCTCGCGGGATGGGGTGGGGAGCAGGGGGCATTTGAGTGGACATGTGGGGAGCACTGGGGGCTCAGAGAGGAAGCAGATGGGGCCGCCCGACAGGGATTGGCAGCACGAAGCTGGCCGGAGGGCTGTTGCAATCTTGCCATGGCAGTGTCTGAGCCTCACTTTCACAACCACCCCCCTTTGCCCCAAGGCTGACATGTGGGTGTGGGGGCACGAGGCCAGCCAACCTGGAGTCTGGGGCCAGGACCACCCTCTCCCAGCTGCCAGGGTTCACTAGCAGTCAAAGACAGCTGGGCGGAAGAGGGGGGATGCCTTGGAGGGCAGCCACAGGGGGATGGATGTGGTGGAAGGGAAGAGGGGTGGTGCTTGGTGTTCTGAGCAGCCAAGAGGGTGCATAAGGGCAGATGGAGTGTTTACAGGGGCCCTGGAGGCTTGGACAGCAGGGGAACAGAGAGAAGGGAGTTCCTGGTAGATCGCTTAGAGGGGCACACGTCGAGAGTCTTGCAGCTGAGGTTTTGCACCTTTGACAGGTTGAAAAGACCTCTTTCCAGAGAATTCCCTGGCGGACCAGCGGTTAGGACTCACCGCTTTCACTGCCATGGCCCTGAGGGCAGTCCCTGGTTGGGAACTAAGATCCTGCAATGCGTGGCAAAAAAATAAAGACCTCTCTCCAAAAAACATTTCGGGCTGTGAAATTAAAATCCCAGAGGAGCATCCAGGGAAGTTTGGGGGAGTCTCCCAGATGCAAAAAGATGGGGGAATAGGAAGGCTAGTCTGAAAGTGACATTGGATGTGATAAATGTGCAGGTGTGTGGCGGAAGACTGTAGGACCCCAGACTCCGGGAGGAAGAGTCATTTTAGCTGAAGAGGCTGGCAAGAAGGGAAAGGGGATGGTAGAGATGGCCTGGGGACACAGTGTGAATTGACTTAGTGAGTTGGGTTTTTTTTTTTAATAATTATTTATTTATTTGGTTGTGCCGGGTCTTTTAGTTGCAGCATGTGGGATCTAGTTCCCTGACCAGGGATCAAACCCAGGCCCCCTGCATTAGGAGCGCAGAGTCTTAGCCAGTGGACCACCAGGAAAGTCCTAAGTTAGTGAGTTATTGAGTGTTACTGAGATAACCCACCCCCTGCCCCCACCCGCTCAAGGCTGGGAGAAGGGTATGAAGCAGGAGAGACCCCTGAGGGAAGATGACCACAGGGAGAGGGGGAAGGCTGTCCCCTGGGTTGGGAAGGGACTATAGCAGCTTGAGGTCCCCACCAGTCAGGGAAATTTGGAGGTGCAGGTGCTGAACAGCAAAATGCTTTGGGCCTAAGGCTTCAGTTTCATGCCCTACTTGATCCCACCACCACCAAGGAGGGGTGGAAGTGGAGGAGGTGGGTGGGCACAGGGAGGCAGATGGTCAGGTGAGGGATTAAGAGAATGGAGACTAACCTGACCCCCAACCCCTACCCCTCCACACCCCCGGCATCAATAAGGCCCCGGGCCAGGCCACGTCCTGTCCCCTGTGCTGTCCTCAGTGCCCGGAAAGGAACCTTCAGAGTGCCCCTCCGGACCCACCCCACCGCAAAGTTCATTCTGTCCCTCTTGGTCTTATTGGTGGCTCTCTTCATGGTTTTGGGTGGTAAAAGTGGAATGCGACACTGAGAATTTGAGGTTTGGAAGACTGAAGCTAGCACGGGGCCGGGGCACAGGCTTAGAGGATCCCTAAGAGCTCTGGAGCCCATTCTGTGTGCCGGTTCTCATATCGTCCACCAAGTGCCCCCGCATCTCCACCCGCCGAGGGCGGGTCTCAGGATTGTCTAGAGGCTGGTCCAGTGGGTGGCAAGCTGCCTAGGGGAACGCTAGCAACCGATGACGTATCACTCTCGCTCCTTCGGGATTGGATAGTTTGCTTTTACCGCCTAGAAAGGGCGGGGAGCCACTCCAGTCCTGAGAGGAAGGCAATTAACAGCATCGTGAACCCGATCTGGTCGCTCTGGTACCCTCCGCTGCATTCTAACGCCATGACACCCAGAAACACATTCAAGGATCTCCTTTTCCATCCCTGGAATCTCATCTTAAAGGCCTCCCATTATGGAAATGTTTGCACCCTTGCTCCTCTTCTGGGCACTGCCAGCCGCAGCCCAGGTGGCCCCAGGCCCCATCAGATTCCTTCCCATCATCAGAGGGGTACCGTGGTTCGGTCAAGTCATGAAGACAACACAGCGAGTCGTTAGCACCGTCGAACACAGAGAAGTTCCTCTGAAGGCCACGTAAGGATCCTTCCCAGGGCAAGGGAGAACTGGGGTGTATGGATTCAGAGACTAGGAGGTGGCAAAGTTCCTGTGGTCACACAGTTGGTTCTCAGATCTCAGTGTGCTCAGACTTGGGGGACTGGTTCCCTGATGCCTATCCAGCCATACTATAAAGATCGTTCTGGAGGATGGTGAAAAAACCCAAGCCTGAGGGGCAGGCAGACATAGGTCTACAGGCCGGCAAAGACTCACTATGCCCGATGTAATAATGAGCTTCAGTTTTCATGGGTTGACTCATCACCATGCAGGTGGTAGATCTTTTTACACTTTGAACTGATAACAAAGAGGGATTTGAAAGAGGGCATGGGCTAGAAACCGGAAAAGACTGACACAATCCCCAGTCTCCATATCGCAGCTTTTATGTCCCTTCCTCCAGGAAGCCCTCCTTGATTCCCAGGTTGGGTCAAGCACCTCCATCCCAGCCCTGTCCACTCTGGGTCATCTCTATCTTGCGATGGGTCTGTTCTATGCCCCACTGGACTCTGAACCCTGGGGGCAGGGACAGGATTTCATCAACACTGTGGACACAGGCATAGCCTGGCTCAGGACTAGGCATGGTACAAAGATTTAATATTTGGTGAAGAAATATGGTAAATCAGGGAGAAAAAAAACTAAAGTAATATATCATTTTTACCAACCCCCGCTGAGGCAGATACTATCACTGCTCCTATTTTGCAAGAGAAAGAAACTGAGGCACAGAAGGCTTAAAGTCACTTGCCAGACATCACAAAGCCCAAAGTGCATAGAGATGGGATTTGAACCCAGGTGGGGCTTCTAGGCACCATGTTCTACTCTGATTTCCTCCCCAAAGTCACCCTGCCTATCATATCAGCTGCAATTAAGCACATACACCCAACCTCAGCCTCACTGGCATCACATCCAGCATGTTAAAATGTGCACATGTCATTTTTTTTTAGTGTTTTTATTTTTGGTTGTGCTGGGTCTTTGTTGCTGCAAGCAGGCTTTCTCTAGTTGAAGTAAGCAGGAGTTACTCTTTCTTGCGGTATGTGGGCTTCTCATTGCAATGGATTCTCTTGTTGCGGAGCATGGGCTCTGGGTGCACGGGCTTCAGTAGTTGGGCACATGGGCTTAGCTGCTCCGAGACATGTGGAATCTTCCCGGACCAGGGATCGAACCCATGTCCCCTTCATTGGTAGGCGGATTCTTAACTACTCTAGCAACAAAGAAGTCCCCCATATCTTTTATTAGATAGAATTCCTATGAGGAGTTGCACTGCTCTTGCCTAGTTGGTATATGGGTATATCCTATAGCGATTTCATCAAAAAATTACTTTTAACTTGGTTTATTTAGAATTTTGGAATCAATCAAATGATTTCCTAAGCATGTTCCTAAATCCCCAGAAATCTCTCACATTAAAGACTCAGAAGACACACAGGGGGACTTCCCTAGTGGTCCAGTGGCTGGGACTCTGCACTCTCAATGTAGAAGACCCGGGTTCAAGCTCCAGTCAGGAAACTAGATCCCACATGCCGCAACTAAGACCTGGCGCAGCCAAATAAATAAATATATAAATATTTTTTAAAGATGAGTACACAACAGTGAAGAAGAACTAAAGAGCCTCTTGATGAAAGTGAAAGAGGGGAGTGAAAAAGTTGGCTTAAAGCTCAACGTTCAGAAAACTAAGATCATGGCATCTGGTCCCATCACTTCATGGGAAATAGATGGGGAAATAGTGGAAACAGTGTCAGACTTTATTTTTGGGGGCTCCAAAATCACTGCTGATGGTGATTGCAGCCATGAAATTAAAAGACGCTTACTCCTTGGAAGAAGGTTATGGCCAACCTAGATAGCATATTTAAAAGCAGAGACATTACTTTGCCAACAAAAGTCCATCTAGTCAAGGCTATGGTTTTTCCAGTGGTCATGTATGGATGTGAGAGTTGGACGGTGAAGAAAGCTGAGCGCCTCAGAATTGATGCTTTTGAACTGTGGTGTTGGAGAAGACTCTTGAGAGTCCCTTGGACTGCAAGGAGATCTAATCAATCCATCCTAAAGGAGATCAGTCCTGGGTGTTCATTGGAAGGACTGATGTTGAAGCTGAAACTCCAATACTTTGGCCACCTCATGCGAAGAGTTGACTCATTGGAAAAGACCCTGATGCTGGGAAGGATTGGGGGCAGGAGGAGAAGGGGACGACAGAGGATGAGATGGTTGGATGGCATCACTGACTCGATGCACATGGGTTTGGGTAAATTCTGGGAGTTGGTGATGGACAGAGAGGCCTGGCGTGCTGCAATTCATGGGGTCGCAAAGAGTCGGACACGACTGAGCGACTGAACTGAACTGAACTGACACAACTGAATCCCTTTGCTGCATACCTGAAACTAACATAATGTAAACAACCATACTTCTATTGAAAAAAAAAACAAACTTTTTTTTATATTGAGTAGGAAAAAGGATGAATGAAGCCACTTTGAAAAACAGTTTAGCAATTCCTCAAAAAGTAAATAGGTATTGTACATCAACTACACTTCAATTAAAAAAAAAAAGAATCACCTTGGGAATTTTTTTTTGTTTTGTTTGGTCCGAGGTTTAATGAAAATATTTCAGCGCAGCAGAAAACTTCAAACAGCTCTAAATTCACCCCAACTGTAGGCTGCTGAGTGACCTGCAGTTTGGACAGACTGCCAAAGTCCAAGAGCTTCAAGGTTTTCTTAGCGTCACGATCTACTTCAGCGATTTCCTCAGGCACATAATTCTCTCTTCCCTCTCCTGCCTTCTCCTGCAGCTGGATGGAGACACCCCTCACTGGGCCTCTCTGAATCCACTTCATCAGATGTGCAACATGACCTTTGATCTTGTTGCTGAGCTTCGTGCCAGAATCAGGGCTATGTCCTGGCCTACACGCTTGTTGGTATGGAAGTTGCTGCCCAGGCTGGTGTAGTACTTCTCAGTGATGACCAAGGGCCGCTTTCTTCACGGTTTTGGTGAAATCTTGGCCCATGTTGGTGGGTCCCTGGTAGAAGTGGGCGTTTTTAAAATTAAAAAAAAAAATACAAAAAACCCTGTTGTACATTATATGTGGGGGCTTCCCTGGTGGCTCAATAGTAAAGACTCTGCCTGGAATGCAAGAGATCCAGGTTTGATCCCTGGTTTGAGAAGATCCCCTGGAGAAGGAAATGGCAACCTACTCTCATCTGGGAAATCCCCTGGACAGAGGAGCCAGTGGGCTACAGGCCATGGGGTTGCAAAGAGTCTGACACAACTGAACATGCACACATTGCATGCACATTATATGAAAGTTATTATGAGAGTAAATCCTAAGAGTTCTCCTCACAAGAAATTTTCTTTTGCATTTCTTTAATTTTGTATCTATATGAAATGTAGGTGTTTAGGAATCTTTACATGATGTATGTAAGTCAAATCATTACGCCATATTCCTTAAACTTAGATAGTGCCGTATGTCCAGTTTATCTCAATAAAATTGGAAGAGGAAAAAAAAAAGTTAAACAAGGTTACCACGTGACCCAGCAATTGCATTCCTAGGTCTCTACCCAAAAGTACTACAAACAGGTTCACACAAAAACTTGTACACACCTCTTCACAGCACTTTTATTCATAATAGTCAAAAAAAGTGGAAAACAGCCAAAAAATACCTGCTAATTGATGAATGAATAAATAAATCCATATAGTGTATGTATATCTGTATATGTATATCCATACACAGTGGAATATCATTCAGCCATAAAATGGATGAAGGACTGGGAATTCCCTGGTGGTCCAGAGGTTAGGACACTAAGACCTCACTGCTGAGGGCCAGGGTTTGATCCTTGGTCAGGGAGTTAAAATTTCACAAGCTGCACTAAAAAAAAAAAAAAATCCAGGAGAGAAAAAAAAGGAACAAAGCATTGACACATCCTACAACATGGATAAACCATGAAAGAAGCCAACCACAAGAGACCTCATGTTATGATTCCATTCATATGAAATGTCCAGAATTGGGAAATCTAAAGAGACAGAGGATAAGATGGTTGGATGGCATCACCAACTCAATGGACATGTGTTTGAACAAACTCTGGGTGATGGTGACGGACAGGGAAGCCTGGCGTGCTGCAGTCCATGGGGTCGCAAAGAGTCGGACATGACTTGGCAACTGAACAACAACAAAGAGACAGAAAGCTGGTCAGTGGTTGCCCTGCCTTGGGGAGAAGGGGATAGAAGTGAGGGTTAAAGGGTGTGGGGTTTCCTTTTGGGTTATGAAATGTTCTCTAATTAGATAATGGTGATTGTTGCAAACTTTGCGAATGTACCAAAACTCATTGAATTGCGCACTGTATTTATTTATTTATTTTTGGCATCACCACACTGCATACAGGATCTTAGTTCCCCGACCAGGGATCAAACCCCAGTCCCCTGCAGGGAAGCGTGGAGTCTTCACCACTGGACCATCAGGGAAGTCTGAATTGTATACTCTAAAAGGGTGACTGTTATGGTATCTCAGTTTTTTATTATGTGTTTTCTTTTTCAAATATCTCAACTTTTATAATAAAATGAATAAATGGAGATCTTCCAGACGAAGGCAGAAAGTAGAGATGGAAGGGATATACCGATCTCTCTTCCACCCCTGATTTCCTCGCCACAACCCAGAGCAGCCAGGGAGGTGAGAGGTTAGGGATGATGGAAGGGAAGTGAATGTAGGATTTCATGGGACAGGGAGTGGAATCTGGGCTGAAGCAGAGACCCCGGAGTGGACAAAGTGGTTAGGGGTCTGGTGGTGGAACTGATGGTCTTGTGGACACAGAGGTTCAGGCTCAGAGATGCTCTCTGTCCCCAGACACACATGCTGAGATATCAGGGCTCACTGCTCCCATCCCCCACTCCCCCCTTGTGACCTCTCTGCCCCTCACCCCTCACCCACAGTTGTTTTTGAGCCACCCCTGAGGTCCACCCTGAACGACCTTCAGCCTGTTTCTGCCTTGGATGACAGAGATGGGCAAACATTGCAAGCAGGGAACAGCTCATGTCGACCTTGGAGCCCGGGCAGGGTCAGAGACCTTCCCCTCAGGCCCACCCATCCCTGGCCCCGCTTCCATCTGTCTCTTGCCCTCTGGGATTGGGGTGGGGGAAGTGAAGGCAGAGGTCATTTCTGGCTTGGTTAGACAGAGTGAAAGGGCTGGCTTCAAATTTACCACTTGCTAGCTGGGGAGCCCAACCCCCACAGCTTCAGTTTCTTCATCTGTAAAATTGGAATGAAAAAGATGCCCACTTCGCAGCACTGAGGTTAATTCAGTGAGTTAATGAGCTAAAGCCCCGATGGGTAGCGAGCATCAGGAAATGCAGGCTTAATAATTAGCAGCAAGGTTGACAGCATGGATTTGCAGAGTGCCTGGCATTGTTAGGGTAAGTTAGGTAAACGATATATTTTACTCTCCTGCATAGGCACATAGTTCATGACTCTGGTTTGTGGATGAAGAAACAGGCCCAGAGACATTAAGCAATATACACCAGGTCACACAGCAGGAAGGAGGTGGAGCCAGGCTCTGAACCCAACACCCCACTGCTTCCCCTAACACAATGCAAAGTGGGGTTTTTTTTCTTTTTTTTAAATCATGGTGAAACACGTGACATCAAGTTTACCATTTGAACCATTTTTTAGGTGTATGGTTCAGTGGCATTAAGTAGATACACAATCTTGTGCAACCATGATCTCTATCCATTTCCAGAATATTTTCATCATCCCAGTCAGAAACTATAGGAGATTTTATTTCACTTATTATTGTCAGTGGCTCAGACGGTGAAGAATCTGCCTGCAGTGCAGGAGACCGGGGTTCGATCCCTGGGTCGGGAAGATCCCCTGGAGGAGGGAATGGCTACCCACTCCAGTATTCTTGCCTGGGAAAATCCCATGGACAGAGGAGCCTGGCAGGCTACAGTCCATGGGGTCGCAAAAAGTTGGACACGACTGAGCAACTAACACACATTGTTAGTGAGGAACTCTAGGGAGCATTCATTGAGCACCTACTGTATGCCAGAGCCCACACGGGGCCCACTGGAATGGATGGCGTTCTGGAAGGCCTCCTGATCAGTTCTGTACAGTCATTCAGGTTGTGGCCAAAGTTCGATTGTCAGAGTGCATGTGTGTTTAGTCACTCAGTCATGTCCGACTCTGCTATCCCATGGACAGTAACCCGCCAGGCTCCTCTGTCCACGGGATTCTCTAGGCAAGAACACTGGAGTGGGTTGCCATTTCCTCCTCCAGGGATTGTTGGAAGCACCACATAAAAACACAGGATGTCTGGTTAGATTTGGGTTTCAGATACACAACCAATAAATTTTAGTATACTTCCCAAATACTGCGTGGGACATATTTATACGAAAAAAAAGATTCATTATTTCTCTGAAATTCAAATGTCACTGGGGGTCCCGTATTTTATCTGGCACCCTTAGACCAAAGAATCCAGCCCGTGGTTTCTTGGCTAAGTTGTGCGCCTTGGCTCACAACTCAGTCCTCCGGAAGAAAAAGGCTCATTTTTTTTCTGTCTGGTGTTTGACCGAAGCCTGATGTTGACAACCTCCCACTAAGCTCTCTCTCACAGGGCCTCTTGGCTTTCATGCGGACTCTGGGAGGCAGACACTTACAGCTATCCCCATTTTACAGGTGGAAACATTGAGCCCAGAGAAGGGAATATATTCACCCTGGTCAAGCAGTGAAGGTGTGTCTGACCCTGTAGCCCAGTGGCCAAGGTATCTCAGAGACAAAAGAAAGAATAGACAACTGTGATCTGTGAGCACCTATGTTGCCAGCTTCCACACTAAGAATTTCTCTTAGGATGTCCCCGGGGGTTCAGTGGTTAAGACTCCGAACTTCCAATGCAGAGGGTGTGGGTTGGATCCCTGGTCCAAGAACTAAGATCCCACATGCCACAGAGTGCGACCAAATAAAATAAAAATTTTAATTTTGCAAACTTAAAATATCTAATTTCCCTTGTTATCACATCATTTAATTTATGTCCTAAAGTACGGATTGTGGGCCTATTTTACAGAGGAGGAAACCGAGGCCCCAAAGAGGAGCTGTTACAAGATGTGGAGCCAGGATTTGAACCCAGTTCAGCACAGGAGGCCAAAGAAACTTCTATCTTTCCCTGTCAGGTTAGGGTGGTGGGAGGGTAGGAAGGAGGCCAGCAGGGGCGGGCATGGCCTGTGACTGTCATTGTCACCTGGGCCCCTCTCTCTCTGAAGTCCCTGCCAAGGGGCGTGGGGAGGCGGCCAGGGGAGGGCTCTGCTCAGTGCAGCCTGCCCCTCCCCCAGCCCGGAGAGCTGAGCACTGAGGGACAGAGGCCCCCAGAAATGTCGTTCCCTGGACGCAGGCCTCAGGCCCTGGCCTCCCTCTGCTTCTGCGTTCTGGTCCTGGCCTGTGTCGTGGGTGAGGAAGAGCCAGGGGTGGGGTATGGGGACCCCGCAGCAGCCTGGGGTGTGAGTGTGAGCGACTGCGAGGCATGCAGATCTGTGTGCGTGTCTGGGAGTCGGTGTCAGGGGTGGCCATGTGTGAAAAGTGTGTACACGGGGTTGGTACAGATGACACTGGTCATGAATTTGCACGTGTGTGTGTGTCAGCAAAAGAGTATGCAGGCAAGGTAAACGTGTGAATGTGTGAACATGCATTTGAATCCTTGCGGGCACATGTGTGTCTTTAGGGGGTATTTATGCAAAAGATTTGAGGGTTAGTGGGTGGGAGAGTGTCTGTGTGTACTGCTGTGTGAGTATGTCTGGGTTCTGCATGTGCAGTTCTTAAGTTTTGTTGTTTTGGCCGTGCCACAAGGCATGTGGGATCTTAGTTCCCCGAGCAGGGATGGAACCCATGCCCCCTGTATTCGAAGCGCAGAGTCTTAACCACTGGACTAAGTAATGAAGTCCCTCTGAACATGCATTTAAAATATCACTACAGTGCCTCCGATGTGCCGGAAACTGGTTCTCCGTGTTAACCCTGAACTCTCACAATAATCCTATAAGCTAGGTCCTGTCCTGAGCCCATTCTACAGAAGGGGAGACTGAGTTTTGAAGAGGTTAAGTTGTTGGCCAAGAACACCCCACTGGTCGCGTGGGTGCTTCTGTACATGCCTGTAAACATGTACCCATGTGATGGCTGGTCTCTGTAGGTGAGGCTTTGCCCAGGTGCGGAAGTGCTGGACAGACAGGTGTATGTGATTCCTGGTAGAACCCCTGGCCTACCAGCCTGACACAGGGCTTTGCCAACCTCCATCCCTGGGGACATCCCTCACTGCCCACGGAGGTCGTTCAGACTGTGTGGGTGGGGTCACAGGAGAATAGAGGAGGCAGCAGGATCAGCTAGTGAGGGAGGCATGGGGGCCAAGGGTTACAGACTGCGGGAGGGAACCACAGGCAGATGGAAGGCTGATGGGGGTCATGAGCACAGCGGGTGAAAGGAGATGACCTATGGCTGAAGGGGGGCGAGGGGTCAGAGGAACATAGAAGGCGGTGAGAGGACTGCCAAGGGGACACCAGGAGTGACAGTGACCGCGAGCATGGGGGGAAAGGGAGAGGGACAGGTTCAGGGGCCCAGTCATCTAGGTTGTCCTCTGGTCCCATCTAGCATGCCAGCAAGAAGGGCCTGAGGGGACTCTGAGCCCCCCGCCAGCGCCAGCCAGGAGTTCCTGGAGCCTGGTTCCAGGCAAGGTGAAGGAGTGGGTGGAGCTGCTGGTGAACAGAATCAGAGAGAAGTGGAAGTGGTTCTGGTGAGTGTGCGCAGAAGGGGGCTGGGGGCCTGGTTCTCAGAGGGGGGGCCGGGCTAGCGGGCCTGGACTCCTGGGTCTGAGGGAGGAGGGGCTGGGGGTCTGGATCCTGGGTCTGAGGGAGGAGGGGCTGGGGTCTGGACTCCAGGGTCTGGGGTAGGAGGGTCTGTGCCCAAACTCATGGGTTCCCAGGAGCAGGACGGGGTGGGGGCAGGGCTGTGATGCTGGGTCTGAGCAGGGTGGAGGGTAAGTGTTGAGCGCAGGGGCTCCTGGGTCAGAAGGAGGAATGGGTGAACAGAGCAGAAGTCTTGGAGGGTATCTGCGGTCTCCACTGTGACATCCCCTCCCTTCCAGGGGCCCCAGGGCCTTCCAGGGCTTCATGGAGACCTACTACAATGACCACCTGAAGGACCTGGGTTCTCGTGCCCAGGCCTGGCTCCGCAGTTCCAAGGATAGCCTCCTGAACAAGGCCCACAGTCTGTGTCCCCAGCTGCTCTGCAGGCCCAGCGACCAAAATTAAAGCGTCACACCCTCTGCAATAAACAAGTTCTCCTGTGTGTGTCCCTGTCCCAGTCCCTCCTGGACTCGTCAGAGATAACCCCCCATCCCCCTCCAGAGGTTAAGGGGTGGAGAAAGTGACACGTGGCAAAGGAGCAACAGTGGGGGTGGGGGTGGGGAGGGGAAGGACTGGGAGGCCTGGAGGGATGACCCCACCCTGCCCCCAGTGCTAGACCCACCACTGCCAGCTTATGGGGGGCAGAGGACTTCAGGCTTCTCGGTTTGGGCTGGAGGATGAAGGCTGGAGAGTAGTTAGCAAGCCCCCCACCCCTGCCAGCTGGCCCTCCTTCAGAGCTCTGCCTTCCACTCCCACTCCCATGCGATGGAGACCCCAGATCTGATGCCTGGTGGGTACCCAGAACCCCCGACCCCTCCACAGCCCCCCATTCAACCTGTCTCCCTCTCTGTCCCCATGCCACCTCCCCCCAACTCTCTCCCTCCCACCCCCTCAGTCCTGTTGGCCAGGACTTTGGCCGAGGTGTCGAGGTGGGGGTGGAGGGGTGGATCTCAAGAGCTATAAAGCCTTTCTCTGCCCATTTGGAGCTGCTAAGGACAGCCGCCAGACTCTGGTAAGAGAGGGGACAGAAATGGGGGGCGGCGGACAGCAGGAGTGGGCCAAGATTGTTAGATCAGAAACTGCAAAAGTCAAGATTTTCGATTCCAGGGAACTCCCTGGCCATCCAGTGGTTAAGACTCCGACCTCCCAATGCAGGAGGCACGAGTTTGATCCCTGCTTGGGGAACTAGGATCCCGCATGCTGCTTGGCTCAGCCTTGAAAAAAAAAAATTAGTTCCAGTTTTAGAATCATGGAATTTAGGGACTACTCTGGTGGTCCAGTGGTTAGGACTGGGCACTTTCATTGCTGGGAGCCTGGGTTCCGTGCCAGGTGTGAGAACTTAAATCTCTCAAGCCGAGCATGTGGCATGGCTGTGGTTAAAAAAAAAAAAAAAAAAAGAATCGGTTAAAAAAAAAAAAAGAATCATGGAATTTAAAAACTGTAGGATGTCTGTGTGTGCTGATCCTTCTCACGTCAGATGTCAACCTCCACGCCGCAGTCTCTGAAAAGTGGAGGGGGATGTGATAGGTGGAGGGGGATGTGATGGACTGAGCCCTGTTGTCCCTGAGAGTGACTCCCTCCCAGGGTTGGGACCAAGATGACTTAGGAATGTGGGTAGATCAGGGCCCAGAGCAGAGGAAACTCACTCATCCAAGTGGTGGCTCTTAACCCAGACTGTGGCACCTGGCCCTGTACTGACTGGGACTTAACATAAATGTCACCCCACTGCTGAGGCTTTCCCAGGCTACACAGCACACCCTCTGCATTCCAGAGCACTTATCAGAGAGAGACAGGCGCTACACTTCATTCATTTGATGTTTGCTCCTTGCATTTCTCTCTCCTGTTGGCTTCCTGAGGGCAAGGGCCACTGTGTTCACGGCTGGGCCCAGAACTGCACCTGGCATGCAGTAGGTGCTGAAGAAACGCTTCTTGAATGAATGAATGTTAGAATTAAGATGTTGTGGGGAATTCTCTGGCAGTCCAGTGGTTAGGACTTGGTGCTTTCACTGCTGGGCCTGGGTTCAGTCCCTAGTCAGGGGAACTAAGATCCCACAAGCCATGCAGTGCAATGAAAAAAAAAAAAAAAGAATTAAGATGTTACAATCAGCAAGCAGGAGTAGCATCATAGATTATTAGGAAGTGAGGCTCAACTCATTAGGAACTTGACTGAGGCGGGAAGGAAGGGGAGAGGGCGTCCTAGGCCAGTATCCCTGAGGCCTGGAGACCCCAAGACCAGATGTCTCCTGTGGCCCTGCCCCTACCTGCCTCAGTGTTCCAGGTCTCCTGACGCCATGGGCACAAGATACTTCCTGGTCGGGTTTCTCATCCTCCTGGTATTGGGATTCGGTGAGTGGGGTCTGTAGGGGAGGTGAGGATGCCAGGAGGCGGAGGAGCCCCCTAGCATCCTCCCAGTCCTGTTCTTGTCCCGCCTTGCCCCTGTCCATTCCTCTCCTTCCCCCTTTTCATTCTCCCCCTGCGGCAGGCCCCTCAGCTACCCTATAGCACTCTTCTTCTGCAGAGGCCCAAGGGGCCCATGTTCCCCAGCAAGACCAGACCTCCAGCCCTGCCCTGCTCACCCAGATGCAGGAGTCACTCTTAGGTTACTGGGATACAGCCAAGGAAGCCGCCCAGAAGTTGTACAAGAAGACATACCTGCCCACCATGGATGAGAAAATCAGGTATCACCCGCCTCTGACCCACACCCCAGGAGCCTGAGTTCCAGACCCCAGCCCCTTCTCCCTCACACTCAGGAGTCCAGGTTCAAACCTGTAATCTCTCAAAGCCCAGGTATCCCAGCTCCCAATACCTAGCTCTGGGATTCTGGGAGCCCATCCTTGTCCTACTTAGGGATCCACAGCTTTGGCTCCTAGTCACTGTTTCCAACAGGACACGTGATTCTGGGCCCCCAGCCCCTCCTCCCTCAGTCCTTCTGTCCTTTCTCCCTAGGGACATATACAGCAAAAGCACGGCGGCTGTGACCACCTATGCAGGGATTATTACTGACCAGGTCTTTTCTATGCTGTCAGGAGAAGATTAACAGCTGGGCCCCCAATCTCGGGGGAGTCCAGGCTCCAGCAACCCCCTGGGTCCCCTGATCTACACCCTTCCCCACTTCCTTGCAACTCTCAGCATCCTGTTCCCAATTCTAGCCTGACTTATCAACAATAATAATAAAGCCAAGTTTATTCTTTTCGATGTCGTCACTTTTCTGAGACCTCAGGGTCCAAGATGGAGGAGCTGATGCCTGCCAGCCAACATTTATTGAGCACCTATTCTATGTATATCTCCCTAACCTGATCAGTGGAAATAAAGAGATGAATAATAATAATGAATAATCATAACAACAATAATTAGAGACTGACCTTCACCGAGGTCTGGCTTTCTCATCCATTTTTTTTGGCCATGCCATGTGGCACGTGGAATCTAGTTCCCTGACCAGGGATCAAACCTGTGCCATCTGCTGTGGCAGCACAGAGCCTGAACCAGTGGACCAACAGGGAAGTCCCAGCTTTCTCGTTTGTAAAATGATAACTGAATCAGTTTAGTTCAGTAGCTCAGTCATGTCTGACTCTGTGACTCCATGGACTGCAGCACACCAGGCCTCCCTGTCCACTGCCAACTCTCAGAGTTTACTCAAACTCGCATCCATTGAGTTGGTGATGCCACCCAACCATCTCATCCTCTGTCGTCTCCTTCTCCTCCTGCCTTCAATCTTTCCCAGCATCAGGTAAATGAATACAGCTTACTTACAGTGGCCTCTGACTGTGTCTGTGGCCTGGACTGACACTTTTAAAAAATTAATTTATTTTTAAGTGAAGGATAATTACTTCGCAATATTGTGTTGGTTTCTGCCATTCATCAACATGAATCACTGGGCTGACACTTTAAATATGCCGTCACAGAGAGGTGTTCAGAGGCCCTGTGGCAGAGGGGAGAGTGGTGCCCATGAGTCATTGCTGAGTGTGGGAAGGCAGTGCCCAGGTTGGCTGCCACCCAAGAGGGCAGATCTGTGAAAGCTGTGTTCTGTGTCAGTTCCTATACATTTGCCCCACCCCCCATCCAGGCGCTGGAGACACAGCAGGAAAAAAGACAGCCCTGCCTTCATCAGTTCAGTTCAGTCGCTCAGTTGTGTTCAACTCTTTGCGACCCCATGATCTGCAGCACGCCAGGCTTACCTGTCCATCACCAACTCCCGGAACTTGCTCAAATTCATATCCAACTTGGTGATGCCATCCAACAATCTCATCCTCTGTCGTCCTCTTCTCCTCCTGCCCCCAGTCCTTCCCAGCATTAGGGTCTTTTCCAATGAGTCAATTCTTTGCATCAGGTGGCCAAAGTATTGGAGTTTCAGCTTCAGCATCAGTCCTTCCAATGAATATTCAGGACTGATTTCCTTTAGGATTGACTGGTTTGATCTCCTTGCCTTCACATGGCCCCTCAAAAAGGTACTGATTGGATCCTGATCTAGCTTCATACGGTTTTACTGATTACAGCTTGGCAGTATGCTTTTTTAGCTCTTCTTATTAGCAATAGTAATAATGTTTCCTGAGCTCCTATTCAGGACCAGAAGCTCTGTTCCATCCTGAGCCACAAATAGAGAGGTGGAGGGGATGGGGTGGGAGGCACAGAGGACCCATGGAGAAGATAACTTCAGACAGCAAGACAGGTGATGAAGAAAAGGCGAAAGAGTGAGGAAAGAGTTCAAGATCTAGGTGTAGCCACCTTGGATAGGGGTCACAGGGAGCGTACTCTAAAGGACACAGCTGGGCTGGTCATTGTGGAGTCACAATGAAGTGTGGTAAGCACAATTGTTGATGGAAAGTAGGGCGAGGGGAGGGGAGTATTCACTTGGCTCCCAGCTCTGAGAGGATGGAAGAGGGTATCTGGGCAGTGGGGAATTACCGGCCAAAAGCACAGGGGGTGAATTAAGAGCAGAGGCCCTGCAGTCTGAGGGAGGACAGTGCTGGGGCCCATGAGTGGAGGGGGCGAAGGGCCTGGACTCCTGCATCTGGAAGGAGTAGAGAGTGGGTCCTGTGCCCCCAAGTCCCATTGGTTGGGCTACCGGCCTTTGAGGATGCACGGCCTGTAGTCTGCTAATAGACTTGACATGAACTTCTGGCCAGCCTTTTCAGCTCTCTTGGGGCAGTTTTCCCAGTCCTGGGGCTGGGCAGCTGTGAGTCCAGCAGAAAACAGGGGCCTTGGGGAGAGGTTGTGGGAAATGCCCCCAAAGTCCCCAGGGCCTGGGAAGAACTGAAGCTGCCAAGCCCAATGGGTGATGGGGCAGGGGGGGACCCTGGATGAACAATCCCTGCTCTGTCCACTTATTTCCCACAGACTCAAGCCAAACCAAACCACTGCCCAGGCTAGTTCTGCTTCCAACCAATCCTGGTGTACTTCCCAGACTCCTCCTTCCTTTCTCAGGCACCCGCCCCCCCATCCCATTCCCTTCAGGACTCCAGGAGTCGAGGCCCCCAAACTCTTCCTCTCCCAGAATTCAGGACCCTCAATCCGTTCTCCTTGGGGACCCAGAAGTTCAGGTCCCCAGGTCCCTTAGAATCTGAAATCTTAGCCTCTAGTTGGTATCAGGCGTCCCCTAGTGGAGCACAGAATGGGTCTGATCGGTGATTCATTTAACAGGAATGGAAGTATTTACTTGGTCATTCAGTGGACATGGGGGACGGCTTTATAAGGGCCCCATTTGAGGTCACAGTGTAGCTCAGAGCCCCTGGTGTTGCAACAGATCAGGACTCTGAAGTATATGAGGATGTTGGGACATCTAGAGCTGAAGGCAGAGATAGGGTTAACAGTGAAACTGGTGAAGATGAAGCTTCAAGACTCCTCACTTGCCTGGGCTTTCTTTGGTTCTCTATTTAAATTTGTACACGTGATTTTGCACTTTTAAAAAAGAGGTTCACAGGTAATTTCCTGGTGGTCCAGTGGTTAAGAATTTGTCTTCCAATGCAGGGGACGTGCGTTTGATCCCTGGTGGGGGAACTAAGATCCCACATGCCTCAGGGCAACTAAGCCCATGTGCCACAACTAGAGAGAAGTCTGTGCCACAGTGACGATCCCAGGTGTGGCAAATAAGACTCACAGTGAAAAAAGAAGCCCACAAAATCTCCATCTGCCCATCTTCTCGGAGAAGGCAATGGCACCCCACTCCGGTACTCTTGCCTGGAAAATCCCATGCACGGAGGAACCTGGTAGGCTGCAGTCCATGGGGCTGCTAAGAGTCGGACACGACTGAGCAACTTCACTTTTACTTTTCACTTTCATGCATTGGAGAAGGAAATGGCAACCCACTCCAGTGTTCTTGCCTGGAGAATCCCAGGGACAGGGGAGCCTGGTGGGCTGCCATCTATGGGGCCGCACAGAGTCGGACACGACTGAAGCGACTTAGCAGCAGCAGCAGCAGCCCATCTTCTGGGAGACTTCATCAGTATGTTCATTCCATCTCTAGACTTGACAACTAGGCCTACAATTTCACAGAATCATTACTATCGTTAGTATCTGTACTAGAAGGGGACAAGGCAAGAAGTTTTCTAAGGTTTCTTCTTGTCCTTGTGTTGGTTCACAGAGGTTAAGTCATTTACTTTCTGCACTCGAGAGTTTCATTCTTTCACTCAGCAGTCATGCCCTGGGACAGGGCTGGAGACACATGACCATGACCATCCGGTGGCCATAACCAAGACACACCCACTTCTGTTAGTGATGACACAAAGTGGGCAGGGACGGGGTGGGGAGTCCAGGGATACAGGAGGAGTGGGAGGCCATGCCCCACCCAGTCTGGGAGCTCAGGAGGGTTTCCTGGAGGAGGGATAATACTTTTGAGCTGAGGCCTCGAGGAAAGTGGAGCATGTAGTTAGTAAAATGTTAAATAAATATTTAAAATATCTCAATGCAAAGCCTGCTCTCCTTTCCTGACCATATGTAAAGTTCATAACCACAGTGCTTGATACTCATCACTTACTAAGCCCCAGTGGTCATGTATGGATGTGAGAGTTGGACTATAAAGAAAGCTGAACATAGAAGAATTGATGCTTTTGAACTGTGGTGTTGGAGAAGACTTTTGAGAGTCCCTTGGGCTGCAAGGAGATCCAACCAGTCCATCGTAAAGGAGATCAGTCCTGGGTGTTCATTGGAAGGACTGATGTTGAAGCTGAAACTCCAATACTTTGGCCACCTGATGGGAAGAGTCAACTCATTGGAAAAGACACTGATGCTGGGAAAGATTGAGGGCAGGAGGAGAAGGGGACGACAGAGGATGAGATGGTTGGATGGCATCACCGACTCAATGGACATGGGTCTAGGTGGCCTCCGGGAGTTGGTGAGGGGCAGGGAGGCCTGGCGTGCTGCGGTTCATGGGGTTGCAAAGAGTTGGACACGACTGAGCGACTGAACTGAACTGAACTGAAGACTAAATGAGGACGGGGCCAGGTGCTTTACATTCCGAGGAAAAAAATGAAGTCCAAAGAGATAGGTCACTTGTCCGCAATCATTTAGCCGCTCCGCAGCACAGCCAGGGTTTGAACCCAGGTCAGACTTCCACCCAATTCACTGGTGAAGGTTTCACAACTGCTAAGTCTTCTGTCCTCTCTGGGCCTCTATTATTCTTTCCTTGGGCCAAGGGTCTCTCAACACGCATCCGGAGCTGTAGCAAGCTATTGAAAAAGCATGGAGTTCTTTGAGCCCTTGAAGCGGAGTCTACAGCGGCGCGCTTCGCTGGAATGCGAAGACCACGAGGGCAACGTGCCTGCGCACTAAACTAGGCAGCCCCGAGGCTTAGGGAGGGGCCGAGAGGGTCCAATTAGGAAGTGTGGTGGCGAGAGGACGCTGAAATAGTAACTAAGTGCACAGGGCTATAACCTAGGGAGACTTGTCAGAGGAAAAGAAGAGAGGTCAGAAAGCGAGGCCATCGACCAAAAGTCCTGTCTTCCGAGTCTTGGGTTCGGAGGCCAGGAGAGTTCCTTTTACGCAGAAGGGGTGTGGTTCAAGCGGAGCGGTTCTACGCGTTACGGTGGCCGGGAAAGCTCATGAATGTTGAAACCGAAAGGTTTTAAAGAATCCGCGGGGCGAAGCGGACAGAATGACCCAGGAGGCTCACACAACTGAAAGGGGCGGGGTTACGCGAGAGGGGCAGAAAGAAGGGAGGCTGTGGCAAGCGTACATGTTCGCCAGGAAAGTCCTGGGAGTTAGGGGCACGCAAGGTGTCTACTGTTTTCTGTTGTTTAGTCGCTAAGTCGCGTCTGACTCTTTGCGACCCCATGGACTGTATGGCCCGCCAAGCTTCTCTACCCATGGGATTGCCCAGGCAAGAATACTGGAGCACGTTGCCATTTCCTTCTCCAGGGGAATCTTCCCTACCCAGGGAATCGAACCAGCCTCTCCTACTTGGCAGGCGGATTCTTTACCACTGAGCTACCTGGGAAGCCCGAGGGTAGCTACTAGGTAAAACAAACAGGACGCGGGAGGACTAGGGTACGGTGGCCGGATCGGCCCTTTCATAGCCGGAAGCGGATCCCGAGAGGCGTGGCTGAGGCGCTCTTGAGGGATAGATACGGTGGCCGGCGAGTCCGGCAAATGTGAAATCTCGCGCGATCGCGCTGGAGCCGTCCGGGACGGGGCGGTCCTGGCGGCGGGGGCGGGGACGCGGAGCGGGAAGATGGCGGCGGCGCAGGAGGCGGACGGGGCCGGCAGCGCCGTAGTGGCGGCCGGGGGAGGCAGCTCCGGTCAGGTACGGAGGCCGAGAGGGGCCCGAGGGGTTCTTCCCCACCCGGGGGGCCTCCCACGGGGCGTGTCCTGCCTCTTTTCACGTAATCCTGTGCTCTGAGGGGTCCTTGCCCAGAGGGACCTTGAATACCGGGCCCAGGCGGGGCCAGGCAGCCTGGGAGGCCGGACAGTGCGGGGAGCGGGGCCCTGTTGCGCGCCGGGTCCCCTGCATGCTCGCGCCGGGCGGCCACCAGGCTTGCTGCTCGAGCCGAGGAGACAGGGGCGCGGAGGGGCGCAGACTTGTGCCCAGGCTCCCTGGGTTCTCGACTCCACGGTTCCAGGCTCCCGGACGGTTCCTAGAGTGGGCTGGCGTTCACGGCGTGCTCTAGGTGTGGGCAGTGATTGATTATTTTGGAGTTTTCTAACTCTGGGGAAGTCAGGTAATCATCGTGGTGGAAGGCACGCGCCGTGGAGACTGACAGACCCATTTTACAGACAGGAATCCAAGGAACAGACTAAGGCGCTTAGAGAAGGTCACCTAGGTTAGATTTGGGATCTGTTCCCTGTAAAACTTAACCGCCGTTGCTGAAGCAGGGTGGTCGAGACTGAGATGGGTTTACTTTCAGCGTCCTGTGGGGAAATTAATCCTGGCACTGACTTTTGACCCATTGCCACTTCAGCTAAACAGGCTGTAGAACATACTAGTTCAGGCAGCCACCCTTCAGATGTTTAGGGAGTCGATGGAGTGACAGCAGAGGTTCTGTCGACCCACCCACTGGGATGTCACTGACATGTGGGAGGCAGTACAGGGGAGAGGAGCGCAGGTTGTGAGGAGAGAACAAATCTGAAGCTGACTGTGTGTGTGACCTTGGGCAAGTTCCTTTCCCCCCTTCATTTCTCCGGTGGTAAATGGAGGGATTGGGCAGGAGGACCAGCCCTGTGGGAGCCCTGCTCTCTCTTCTCCTAGCCACGAAAGTGGCTCTAACCATGTCCCTTCATCAGTGGAGTGAGAGAGAAGACAGGCGTATAAAGAAGTACAATCCTGGAGTGACAAGGGTGGTGACAAAAAAATCCATGTCAGGGACTGAGGGAGCCCAGAGGAGGGGCAAATAATACCACCTGGGGAGGACGCTAGGGTGAGATGTGTATGACAGAACCAACCTTCCTGGTCTGGATGTTTTCAGCATCTTCAACCAGGGCCTGGCCCCAAGGGTAGTCCTAGGAACTGTTTGTCCCTGTCTTCAGGGGCTTCCCAGTCTCACTGAAAGAAGGCCTTTCCCTCTCGTGAGTTTCTGTTGATTATTGCCTGAGAGGTGTTCAGAGAGACTAGGGCTCAGTCTGCCCTGATTGCCCTGAGCTTACAGAAACCCGCCCCCACTCCACCTCCGCAAGATCTCTTGTCCGACTTCTATGCAGAATCTTTCAAGATTTATCCCTTTGCTTTCAGGATTAAGTACAAATTCTTTGGCAGACCGAGGCATTGCGTGATCTGCCTTTTTCCCCTCAGACTCGACTAGGATTTCTCAGCTTCAGCACTATTGACTGACATTTGGGGTTGGACAGTTCTTCATGGTAGTCGCTGTCCTCTGTGTTGTATGATGTTTAGCAGCATCACTGGCCTCTACACGTTGGATGTCAGTAACACACATGTCCCTCCCCCGTTGGACAACCAAAAACATCTCCAGATGTTGCTAAATGTCCCCTGGAGAGAGTGGCGGGGGGGAAGGGGAGAGGAGGCAAAATTGTCCCTGCCTGAGTCCCTGGACAAGAGGAGCATCAGCCACTGTGAAGCCCTTACTGTGAAACGAGGCACATACCTCGCTCTCTCTTCTCCTAGCCATTGCACGTGTTTCTCCCCTCTTTACCTGACTGATCCTTATTAGTCCTGGATATCTCAGGTGTTCTCTCCCCGAGGAGCCTCTTTGACCCTCTCAGACTGGGTCAGGGCTCACTGTCCCTGGGCTGCCTAGTGCCAGCCCTGCCCACTCTTGGTTGTCACTGTCTCTTCCAGTGGACTGGGAGCCCCTGGAGGGCTGAACGGGAACTGCCTTGGTCAGCGCTGTGTCCCCAGCACTGCCCAGCTCAGGAGTAGGCACGGAGCAGGCGCTCAGCACCTGTGGGATGAATGGGTCTTGAGGCAGAGGCCGGGCTGAGGTGGAATTCCCAGTGTGGATCCAGGCAGTCAGAGAGGATGCCCCGAGTTCTTCCCAGCCCCAGCCTGATCTCAAGGCCTCCGCTGCTTCCTGGGGCCCTTCATGGGTGTTCTGGGGATGGTGTGAGACTGGGCACGCGGGTCCCAGAGCAGGAACTATGTCTTAGTCACTGCTGTGCCCTCTGCCTCTGCTGCCGCCCTCCCCTGGCCCCTGGGCGTGTCCTCAGCCATCTCCTGCTCCAGCCAGCCTGCCCCTCCTTCAGCCAGGGCCTCAGACACCAGCCCACAGCTCTAATAATCTTCCCTTCAGCTGATAGGGGTTGAGTCCCCGCTGCTTGTTAGTCCCCATGCTGATACTGGGGATCAGCTGTGAATAAACAGAGGCCTTGTGCTCTTGGGGCCCATGTATTTGTTGAGGACTGGGGGGTGGGGTGCAGTTAGGGACAGGGACAGTGAATAAGAGAAATAAGAAAGTATATACAGATAAGAACATATATAAGAAAAACATACAGTGGCCCAGGTGGTGGTAAGTGCTGTGGCCAGAACTAAAGCTGGGGAGGAACATAGGAAGTGAGGGGTGGGTAAGAGGGTTGTCACTTAAATACAGTGGTCTGGGAAGGGCTTTCTGAGGAAGCGATGTTTGAACAAAGACCTACCAGAGATGAGGGAGGGAGTCACACAGACAGTGGGGGAAAGCCCTTCAGGTGAAGAGAACAGCCAGTGCAAAGTCCCTGAGGCAGAAGAGGCCTGAGGTGACGAGGAAACAGTAGGGAGGCTGGCCTGTCTGGAGCTGGTGACTGAGGGGAGGTGGATGAGAGCAGACAGGCATGGAGGATCGTGCCAGGCTTCAGAGGGCCACGGTGACAGCTTTGCCTTTACTTTACTGTGAGAGAAGTGGGAGCCGCGAGAGGGTTACCTTTTTAGTAAGGTGTAATTTAGACACCTGTGGTCAGTGTGGAGTTCAGAAGCTTTCTGTGCCTTTCTGCAGTTGTGCAGTGCAGCCACTGCCCCAGTGTGGTCTGAGAATGTTCCCAGCCTCTCAGAATGCTCCCTGGTTCCCTTCTGCATGTTTTCTGCCCCAGCAGTGGTCCTTTTTACGGCTCAGTAGTGGTCCATTGTGCTGACCCAGCACATTTCACTCATCAGAAGACTTGTTTGTGGGTTGCTTCTGGCTTTAGGTATAACACTGCTATGAACATTTGCATGTAAGCTTTTATATGGACGCATGTTCTCAGTTCTCTCGGGCAGAGACCTCGGAGTGGGATTGCTGGCTTGGTTGGCGGGGGCACACTTAGCTTTTAAGTATCTGCCGGATTTTCCAAAGCAGCAGCTCTGTGTCTCCCACCAGCAGCATACAGCTCTTCCAGTTTCTCCACATTCTCACCAGCACTTGTGCTTGTCCCTCTTTTTGATTACAGCCATCCTAGTGATTTGGTTTCCCTTTGCATTTCCCTGGGAGGGTGTCCAGGCCAGCTTGTCCACCATCACGGGTAAGATAACAGACCTGGAAGCCAGCCGGGTGCTGAGGTGCTCAGTGTCGGACTCTTTGCAGCCCCGTGGCTCCTCTGTCCATGGGATTTTCCGGGAAAGAATACTAGAATGGGTTGCCATTTGCTACTCCAGGGGATTGTCCCAACCCAGGGATTGAACCCGTGTCTCTTGTGTCTCCTGCGCTGACAGGTGGGTTCTTTACCACCAGCGTCACCTAGGAAGCCAGCAGACGTGGGTTCAAATCCTGGCCTGACTTCAGCCTTCCTTTTCTTGACCCAGAATCAGCTCAGACCTGCCAGAAACCCTTGCCCCCTTTCCCCAACCCGTACCCTGTGTGGCCAGGAGCGAGGCTGGCCCTGAACCCTGCACAAGGGGCCCTGTGGCTGTTTGACCTCGCCCACCCCTTGGCCAAGACTTTGCCCACACCTTTTCTCTCCCTCAGATGCCCTTCACCCAAAAGTCAAAGACAGCTCCTCAGGAGGCCTCCCCGACTGCCTGGCCACCCCTTTGTCATCACCCCCTCTGCTTGTTTCCTCCGGAACACATCCCCATTTACCATTGTTAATTATCCTGTTTACTTTTCTGCGGGCATGCTTCCCTCTAGACCCTGAGCTCCGGGAGGGCAGGGCCTAGAGCTGTGTGGCCAGCACCCACCCCACCGCCCAGCACCAGGCCTGGTGCTTGGGAGGTAACTTCTTTTGACATGCGAAAGAAATCTTTTCTGCCCTAAATGTATGGTATTATCACAGCCTGGCCCTTGGGTCAGAGAGGTGAAGTGTCAGTGAGGGGAAACGACACGCCCAAGATCTCACAGCCGGGAACTGTGGGACCAGACTGCAGCCTGGGTCTCTTGGACTCCAGAGCCTCCCCCTTTGACCCCAGTGCTGGGTGCCACCCCCCACTTCGGGAGTTGAAAGGAGAGCATGCTCACTGGTGAAGGGGACCAGAAATGGCAAGTGATGCGTTTAACAAACACCGGCCTTGGCTTCTTGGCAGCCTCATCTGGCTGGGGGGGCCTCTGTCTTCCGCTCTCTGGGGCATTTGAAGCTGACAGAAGGCAGAGGAGCATGTCTGGGGCAGGAGGGGGAGAACTGGGGAAGCCCAGGAACAGGTAGACTTGAGTGGCTTGGGTGTTAAGGGTGGGCCCTTGAGGCAACCTTTGTTGATTCTCCAAGTGTTTATCGAGCCCCTGCTGTCTGCCAGCACTGGGCTGGACAGTGCTCCCACCTAAAAGCGATCGTGACAGTCCTGGTCCTGTTCTTAAAAGCTGGGGTGTAAGGAGACAGCTGTCAGGAGGGAATAGGGCAGGACAGGGGACCCAGCAGGTGCAAAGAGAGGGGCAGGAAGAATTTCCCTATCTCAGGCCCTTCCACTCTGACATCATGACATTCTCTGCTTCTGAGCTTCTCTGTCTTTCTTTATTGCTTTTTAAAAAAATTTATTTAGTTTTGGTGGTGCCGGTTCTTGGTTGCTACGTGCGGGCTTTCTCCAGTTGTGATGAGCAGGGGCTTCTCTTCAGTTGTGATGTGAGGGCATCTCATTGTAGTGGCTTGTCTTATTGCAGAGCTCAGGCTCTAGGGCCCTCAGGCTTTAGTTGCTCCTGGGCATGTGGCATCTTCCAGGATCAGGGATTGAACCGGTGTCCCTTGCATTAAAAGGCGGATTCTTAACCACTGGACCACCAGGGAAGCCCCTGAGCTTCTGTTTCTGAGTGAAGACTCTGTCTTGGGCAGCCCTGCCTGACTCCCTGGCCTGCCCACCCCCCCCCCCGACCCCCCGCAGTCATCCTTCCTGAGTGACCCAGACACATGGTGGCTTAGGCTCCCCCAAGCCTCGTTTGCCCGACTGCCAGGTGGAGATGTTCCTAGTTCTGGCCTGACAGGTGTTCTGAGCCATGTACAGGTCATGCACATCCGCCTGTCTCATGCTCCAGTTGTGGTTGTGTTTCTCTGTGTCTGTCTCACTTGCTGGATCCGGAGCCCTTGGAGGGAGGGGGCCCCCCACAGGGGTGGCCACAGAGGAGGCATCGTGACTTGTTTGCATAGGGAAGGACCTTTCCAATAAACCCCAGCCTTGCACAATCTGACACCTGCCGCATGACCCTTTCTGCACTGTCCCTGGTGGGCACCTCAAGTCCTGGAAGCATCCTGGCCTCCGGAGCACTGGCCCGTCCTCAGAGTCAGACTGTCTTTCTCACCTTCACGTGTCCACCTGCTGCCTCCCTCATTGCCTCCCCTGCACCGGCCGACTAGTTATAATTTAGGGGTCGGCTCTGGCGTCCTCTCCTCCAGGACTGCTCCCTGACCCCCAGGCTGGGCCAGGCGTCCCCTCTGTGCTCCGCCCTTGCTGGAGCTCAGCCTTGGTGCGTCAGGGTGTATCCTCCGTCCTCACTCTGGCCTGTGTCCCTGCAGGTGACCAGCAATGGCAGCATCGGGAGGGACCCGCCGGCAGAGACCCAGCCCCAGAACCCACCGCCCCAGCCAGCACCCAACGCCTGGCAGGTCATCAAGGGCGTGCTGTTCAGGTGAGCGGATGCGGCTTTGGTGTTGTCTACTGACAAAAGCTCAAATAAGGAAAGCGTAAAGAGGGAGTCCTCTGGCCTTCCAGTGGTTAGGACTCTGCGCTTCTGCTGCCGGGGGTGGGAGTTCAATCCCTGGTCAGGGAACTAAGATCCCGCAAGCCTCATGGTATGACCAAACAAGCAAAATTTAAAAAAAAAAAAAGAGGAAAGGAAAGAATAACTGAGAATGACCGTCATCACTGTATTGATGGAGACCCTTTCTATTTTTTCATAATTCTGGAGGCTGGAAGTCTTGAGATTGAGGTGTCAGGCTGTCTCGTTTCCTTTGAGGCCTCTCTCCTTGGCTTGTAGCTGGCCGTCTTCCTGTGCCTTCACCAGGTCTTTCCTCTGCCAGCATGTCTGTGTCTTAATTTGCCCTTTGTATGTGGGCAGCAGTCTTGTGGGATTAGGGCCCACCCTGAGTAATGACCTCACTCAGCCTTAATCACCTCTTCAAAGGCCCCGTCTGCCCATATTGTCACTGAGATACTGAGGGTTAGGACTGCAACACATGAACTTGGGGTGGGGTGGGGTGGGGACACAATTCAGCCACAACATTTGCATTACATAAAATTTAGCATTTTAACTTTTTTTTTTTTTTGGCTGCACTGCAAGGCACATGGGATCTTAGTTCCCCGACCAGGGATGGAGCCCGTGCTCCCTGCATTGAAAGCCCAGGGTGGTAACCACTGGACCGCCAGGGAGGTCCCATTTAACTATCCTTAAGTGTACCATTCGATGGCATTTGGTAATTGATATTGTCGTGCAACCATCAGACCATCTATCTACAGAACTTCGTCATCTTCCCCAAACTAGAACTGTGGGCTCCCCAGGTGGCTCAGTGATAAAGAATCCACCTGCCAGTGTAGGAGACGCAAGAGACATGGGTTTGTGGCTCAGACAGTAAAATCATCTACTTGCAATGCAGGAGACCCAGGTTCGATCCCTGGGTTGGGAAGATCCCCTGGAGAAGGAAATGGCAACCCACTCCAGTACTCTTGCCTGGAAAATTCCATGGATGGAAGAACCTCATAGGCTACAGTCCATGGGATCGCAAAGAGTTGGACATGACTGAGCGATTTCACTTTCACTTTCTTTTCCAGTATACTTGCCTGGAAAATTTCTTCCCATGGAGGAGCCTAGTGGACTACAGTCCGTGGGGTCACAAAGAGTCGGACACGACTGAGCACACACACCCAAACTGAAACTCTGTACCCATTAAACACTGACTCCTTATTTCTCCCTCCCCTGCTTCAGCCCCTAGCCACCACCATTCTACAGTACCTTCTGTTTCTGTGCATTTGACTGCTCTGGGTACCTCCTGTAAGTGGAGTCGTACAGGCCATCCTTTCGAAACTGGCTGGTGGTGATCCTTTACCTGTGGATTCATATGACCATTCTTAGGTACCAGGGGACAGGACCTGCCTTCTGGAAGCCCAGCCTCTGACCAGGCCCTGGGGAGCCTCTGGGAGGGCGTGGGAGGTGGGGGGAGGAATCTGCCTGGGTGGGTTTCTCGTCAGTGGAGCCCCTCCCTTCTCTTCCCCGTTCACTCCCTCCTGCCCCCTTGCCCCCGTGTCCAATAGCAACTCTATGGGACCATAGCGCGCTAGGCTCCTCTGTCCATAGGATTTTCCAGGCAAGAGTACTTTAGTGGGTTGCCATTCCCTTCTCCAGGGGATCTTCCCAACCCGGGGATTGAACCCACATCTCTTGCATCTCCTCCATTGGCAGGTGAGTTCTTTACCACTAGTGCCAACTGGGAAGCCCAGTAAGGAGTTAGAATCTTCTTATATATCACTTTTTTCTTTTCATGCTTCAGGCAGCTAGGAATAAAGATTATTTTTATCTTTCCCTTCATTTTTACATAAGAGGTAGCCTATTTTACACAGTTCTGCACCTTGATTTTTCTAATTAACAATATATCTCAGGAACCTCTCCACATCAGTGCATAAGAGAGCTTCCTTCAGATAGGCGTTCTTCATACAGACACGATGTAGGCTCATTTCCTCCTTAGAACCAGGCAGCACCAAGAAACAGTCCCTGTGGCTGCCCGGGGACCTTCTCCATCAGAGTTCTTAGATGGGCTTCAGGCTTTGTGCTCAGGGGCCTGTGAACTCTCTGAAGGATCAAGCAGATTGTGAGAGTGGCCTTTTGGGAGAGTAGAGGGTAGAGTCCATGGTTTTCAGCGCCTCCTGCAGCTATACCAGTGGTTACCTGGAGTTAGAGGGTGGGATGCGAGGGCGGTTTATATGATTTTTTATATACTTAGAATTTTTTCTGTGGATGTATTGATAGACTGCCTGCTTGAGGTGGGAGGGAAGTCTCTTTTATTTACTCACTCCAGTAAGTTGAGAAGCAGTAGCTGAGGCCAGCCCTGGTATCCTCGGGCAGGGCCTCCTAGTCTGGGAGGCGGGGAAGGTGGGCTGCATCTGTGGGCTGCATCCGAGAGGGCCCGTGATGAGCAGATGGTGCACACTGGAGGGAACTGGGGATCTGGAATCCTGCAGAAAGTTTGGTCTGGCCTGCCATGTCTTACACACTGGGGCCCAGAAGCCCAGAGTGGGTGGGCCCCCTGCAGGCCATGCGCTAAGTCAGGGCAGAGCTGCCTGTGGATGTCCTTGCTCCCACACTCTTCTCTTGGCATATTTACTAAAATAAGAGCCTCTCTTGGAAGTGGAGGGGGTCCCTGGAGATCACCAGTGTCAGACCTTTCCCAGCCCTGTGCATCAGGGACCTCCTGGGGCCGCAGCGGATGGCTCAGCTGAGCCATGGCCCCCGAGACCCCAGGGCTGTGTGCCTTGTAGAGGCAGAGGCAAGTCCCTGCGCCTGATCTTGCCCTTCGGTGTGGTTTGGGGCTCAGCAGGGAGGTACCCACGCGCACTAGAATTCCCTTGTAGTGTTTTTCACTATAGTTCAGAGTTTGTTGTATGCCTTTTTTCATATGATGAAAGTAACGGTAATAACTGACACATCTAAAGCATTTACTGTAGGTACCAGGCTCTATTCTAGATGATGTATATATCGTGTGTGTGCATGTATATATCAATACATCTAATGCTTATAAACAACCCTGAGTGGTAGGTAGTATTGTTGTCCCCATTTTAACTGTTGAGGAAATGGAGGCCTGGAGAGGTTGCACAGTCAGGAAGTAGCAGAGCTGGACTTCGGATGCAGATATTGCAGCTTAGAAGCTGAGCACTTAACCTCTCTGCTACACAGTCGACCCTTGAACAATGTGGGGATCAGGGGTGCCTACCCTGTGTATCCACATATAGCTTATAGTCGGCCTTTTGTGCCGGCGACTCCTCCATATTTGTGGTTCCACTTCCACAGGTTCAACCATCCATGGATTGTGTAGTACTGTAGTATTTACTACTGAAAAAGATTTGTGTGTTCAGACCTTTGTTGTTCAAGGGGCAACTGTATGGCTTTTCACACCTGTGATCAATAAGTCCTTGCCTCATTTAGTAATTACAGAGCTGCATGTATCTGAGAGACCTGAATTAATACAATAGAACTTCCCCTCTGTCTCGTGTACTGTTCCGGACTTAGGCAGACCAGGGTTCTGCAGTGTTCTGCATCCCAGATTCCTTCCTGCTCTTTGTTCATTCCTGGATTTTGCCCTTTATCCTCATGGCCTAAAACGGCTGCTGAGGATGTGGCCATCATGTCCACATTCTGGGAGGGAAGAAGAAATAAAGGAGGGATGCTCTGTCTCTTTAAGATACTTGTATAATATACTGTTTTTACATTTTAGTGACCAGGACTTCACCATGTGTCTACACCTAGCTGAAATGCTAGACTTGTAGTCTTCATTCCAAGTAGCCAAGAGGTCCAGTTAAAATTTAGGAGTTTTCTTTCTGATGGAGAAGGGGAAGATAAATATTGGGAGAAAACTAGCAGTTTGCTATAGTTTTATTGTGGGCCTTTTATTTTGTTCATTAAAAACTATTCAAATAGCAAAGCGTAAAGAAGAAAATAAAAATCGCCTAACGGTAGCCAGCATTCATCACGATGTTGGTGGTGATCCTTTTGCTGCATGGATTTTTCTCTGGTTGCAGCGAGCCGGGGCTGCTCTTCATTGCAGCGCACAGGCTTTTCATTCCGGTGGCTTCTCTTGTTGCAGAGCATGGGCTCCGGGGCTTGCTGGCTTCAGTAGTTGCGGTTCCTGGGCTTTAGAGCACAGGTTTAGTAGTTGTGGCATACGGAGTTAGTTGTTCCTCGGCATGTGGGATCTTCCCAGACCAGGGATGGAACCCGTGACTCCCGCATTGGCAGGTGGAGTCTTTACCACTGAGCCACCAGGGAAGCCTCTGTGCAGAATGTTTTTAAAGACAATGTTGTGTTTTGAGGCATTTTGTTCTGTTTTGCTTAGCCCCAGGTCTTCCCTAGTCCCCCAAAGCAAGGGAGTCCATTTTAAAGTTGCTTTGTACTTTATACCTGTCTCTACTTTTATGTTGGCATAAAGGTGCATTACAGAGTGTTGGGATTTTTCTCTTCTTTTTATTGCAACAAAAAATGTATATAACATAAAATTTACCATTTTAACCGTTTTTAGGGCTGCAATTCTATGGCATTAAGTACATTCACATTACTGTGCAGCCATCATTGCCAAACTTCTCCAAAACTTTTTCATCTTCCTCATCTGAAACTGTCCCCATTAAACCCCAATTTCCATTTCTCTTTCTCCCAGTTTGGATTTTCTGTGGGGTTTTTTAAGGATATTACACAATGTGGATGGATAACTCTATATATTTTCCTTCCCCTTGCCTTTCTCTTTTAAAAGTGTATCCTGGAAATATCTCTGCTTCATTTTCAACTCAAAGATTGTATATTATGTTTATTCAACTTTGTAAATTGAGAAAATGACTCTAATGTATTTGTTTTAACTAAGAAAAAAAGAATATGTCTACACAACTATACTTTAATAAAAATCAGTAAAGAGAATATATGTTTACATGTATTATGTATAAAAAGTATATGTAAGAATATATGAAGAATATAGAGAATATATTGCTATATTAAGACTTGTAATTGTATATATAAAACTAGTGTTGGTATCTTCTTACTGTATATATATATTTTTTTCTTGGCCATGCAACGAGGCTTGTAGGATCTTGGATCCCCAACCAGGGATTGAACCCACATCCTCAGCAGTGAAAACGCAGAGTCCTAACCACTGGACTGCCAGGGAATTCCCTACATAACTCCTCCAACTAGTTTCCAACAGAAGAGTTGGTCTGCATAACCTAGCCCAATGTTACTAAAAATAGGGACTCACGATTCTTTACTATCTGCTCGTCCAGTTTTCAGTTGACTTGAAGTTCTGAGGTGTTGCTCTCCCTAATGTCTGTGCCTCTAAAATCCTGGGGTTCCAGATTCCAGGGTTCTCACACTTTGAGATTCCAGGGGACTGGGACATGAGGTTTCCTAGTTCTGAGGTTTCGAGGGTCTGAGCCCCTGCAGCCTGTGGCCACCAGACTCCCTCCCTGTGGGAGTCAGCGCCAGGCCTTCCACACTGGCAGACACAAGCATCTGGGGTCTGTCCCAAGACATGGCCTTTGGGGTCATCTGGTCTTCTCAGCAGCCCTGCAACTACCTTCTCAGGGACCACCCCCCTCTTTGATCAGACCCCCAGTCAGGCCACAGCAGGTGCTGAGTCAGGTTAGGAGGAGCCACATTAGGAAGAAAATGACTTACCACCTGCTCTGCTTGCCTCCTCAGGATCTTCATCATCTGGGCCATCAGCAGCTGGTTCCGCCGAGGGCCGGCCCCTCAGGACCAGGCAGGCCCCGGAGGAGCCCCGCGCGTCGCCAGCCGCAACCTGTTCCCCAAAGACACTTTAATGGTAACCGCTGGCTGGGATGCCAGACCCGGGAGAGGAAGAGGTGGGGGAGGGAGAGGGAGTGACACGGGCAGTCAGGACAGACGCCATCCCTGGTCATAGTCAGGTCTGTGAACGGGTCTGGGGTCAAAAGACTCTAGGTTCATCTTCAGCCTATGAAACCTGAGTCACTCAAGTGACATTATGAGGAGCAAGGAAATTCTTTTGGGTTTGGGCTGGTGTTCTCTCTGGGGAGAAGGGACATCATGCAGGAGCAGCAGGTGTTCTCACCTCAGCAATCTTGGCTTCTCCTACCTTTGTGGTTCTCCAGAGCTCTGGGATTCCAGATTTCTCGGAATTCTGGCCAGCAGGGTTACCACCGTTCAGCTGGTTCTTATCAGGGGCCTTCCAGGTTCTGGAGAGAGAAGGTCATGGGGACGTGAGAAAGAGGGGGTTCCAGTGCTGCCTCTGCAGCGTCCCTGGGTTCTCAGTAGCCTGCCGACACTCCTGCATATCTTGACTGGGCTTTATCCATCGAAATTCTGATGAAGAAGCCCATGAGAGGCTGAGAGGGCACATAATGCGGGGAGGTTTGGATCCTTTCTAACCCTTTCTAATTGGCAGGCTGGCCATTGTTAAGACTCAAGGTTGATCCCTCGGTTTGGAAGATTCCCCTGGAGAAGGAAATGGCAACACACTCCAGTATTCCTGCTTGGGAAATCCCATGGACAGAGGGGCCTGGTGGGCTACAGTCCATGGGGTCACAAAAGAGTCTGACACGACTGAGCACGCATGCCTTCCTTCTTAGATGTCATAGGCTCAGACCGGGACAGACATGGTGGGGTATGAGGAAAGAGATTTATTCTACCAGCTGCCACGCTTTTCCCCATTAACCCTCCCCACCCCAAATTGTTCATATTACTGTGATGACAGCTCCTCGTCTGCTCTTTTATCTGTCAACCTTCAGAGGCTCCTATGAGCGGTCCTGGCTCACTCCCCCCGCTTCCCCTCCCAACAGAACCTGCACGTGTACATCTCTGAGCACGAGCACTTTACAGACTTCAATGCCACGTCGGCGCTCTTCTGGGAGCAGCAAGACCTCGTGTACGGCGACTGGACTAGTGGCGAGAACTCAGATGGCTGCTACGAGCACTTTGCTGAGCTCGACATTCCACAGGTGGGGACGGCTTCTGCTTTCTGGCTCCACGGCTGCTGGGCCAGCACCCAGGGTGTTTCCTTGAACCAGCTCCCAGGCCTACAGTCGGGAGTCCGGGTTCCAAGCCTGGCTCTTCCCTCAGTTCACACGCTGTTGAGCACAGGCAACTCCCCAAGGTTTCTGGGCCTCGTCCCCCCCACCTCTCCAGGCAGATGGAGTTGGAATTGGCCTCATACCTGCTTTCAGGGTTGTGATCTGTGTTTTAAACCAGTGAAAGACTAGTAACTGACCCTGGAGGTATCCAGTCAGGCAGCCTGGTTTGAAAAATACAGTTAGTGTTGATTAAGTGCTCACTGCATACTGGGCACCGGACTAGGCTGACTGGGGGGGAACCTCCCAAGGCAGTGGGAACTTTTCTTTCCATTTGACTAATGAGGAAGATTAGATACAGAGAGGCCACACCCAGGGTCACACAGCCAGTGACAGTTTTGAACTCATGCTGACTGTGAACTCAATGACAGCCCCAGGTTCCGATCCCACCTCCTCCAGGAAGCTCTCCCTGATATCAGGCTCAGGCAGAGCCCTCTCTGGGCTCCCCCACCTAAGCCTTGCCAACTCTGGAGGGGGGTGCTCACTACCTGAATGTGGATCTCTTTCCCCGTGGGACTTTGAACCGTGTGACGGTAAGGCCAGGACCATCTTGGTCACGGCTGTGTCCCCAGCTCTACCCGGCAGTGGGCTGGCTGCAGAGTCCGTGACTGTTGAAGCATCAGTGAATTTGATGGCTCTGTGAATGTTGACCTCTCTCTGGGGCTGCCCTCATTCATGTCTCCCCATCAGGTCTTCTCCTCAGCCTCCTAGGGAGGAGGGAGTGTGGGTGCTGTGTCTGGCTCTGTCTTGGTCTGTCTGGTAGCTGGAGGTGGTGGGGCGGATGCAGGCCTTCTGAGGCAGGTACGACAGCCCAGGCTATGGAAGGGGCAGCTCCCATGGAGACCTCACATCCAGCCCCTAGACCCCTCCTCGAGATCCCAGGAGGGCTGTGGGGCAGGAAGCCAGGCAGTGAGGGCTGCTCCCACGGACTTGGAGCTCACTCTCCTTCCCAGCTTTGTGACGGGAGGGTGTCCAAGTTGTCCCTGATGTTGATTTAGGGAGGTGACTGAGCACCGATACAGAGAGGCCAGTCCCATTGGAAGAAGGATTTACTACTTACATTTCCTGGGAGGAGGGGGCCCACAACACCATGCAGGGCCACATGGGAAAGTGCCAGGTTTGGGCAGAAGCAGAAGGGGCAAGGGGCCTCTATTGAGGTTTCCTCAGGAAAGGCAGGCCAGGTGGGGAAACAGCTTAGGACTGGCCAGCTTGGTCAATGTGTAGGCTCCGGGCTGGAGGGGTGGTCTCTATAGTCGTCTGGTGCCTGCCCTGGGTGATTCAGTGCTGGAGCGGTGGTCTCTAGTCGTCTGGTGCCTGCCCTGGGTGATTCAGTGCTGGAGCAGTGGTCTCTAGTCGTCTGGTGCCTGCCCTGGGTGATTCGGTGCAGCCTGGGGTATGAGAGTCAGATAAAGGGCTCATTGGGGGTGTGGACTTGGGCTTCTTGGTTTGCGTTTTAAACGTGTAGTCCAAGGCAGGCGAGTTGTTTATTGTTCCCAGAAATCCGTAACCCTGGGAGGAGCAATCTCTCCCCCGCACGGTTAGCACAGAGATGGGCTTGAAAGACAGAAGTTGAGGACACAGTGCGGCCAAGTTACTCCCAGCTCCCTGTGGAGGTCAGACAGAGAGGCTCCAGCGAGGCCTTGGCCGCCCACCCCGGGCCTCAGGCAGGCAGCTGCCCTGCTTCAGTTTCCTCATCTGTGTTGGGGAGGGGATGAGAATAGCAGGTGAAAGACCCAGGAAGGATACAGACGGTGAGAGACAGGGCCCTGGGGGAGCCCACAGGCTGGGTTCAGATCCACTTACTCACTGCCTGTAGATGCTTCACGTGAGCCTCAGTCCCCATATCTGGAAAATGGGATAACATGCTCCACTGCCTGAGGTTTATGTACATTGTGTGGATGTGGACTCCCGGGATCGGGCAGTTGCCATTCGAAGTGCCCAGAGCAAGGTCTGACCTTCATTGTTGCACCGTTTAATGAATTCAGGCTGCTGGTGTTTATTGAGTGCCTCCTCTGGGCTCGAGTGACTGTGCTCAGCGACCTTGGATACTCCTTACAGGCCTTCTGTGCCCTCCGTGCTGACCATCTGTGTCCTGCAAGTGGGCCCTGAGGCTCAGCGAGGCCACACAGCCATTGTGTGTGGAGCCCGGTTTTGAATTGGAGACTAACTCCAGTGTCTGGCCCTCAACCCCTCAGCTACACTGCCTGCCCTGAGCACTCAGGAAATGGGGGTGGGGGTGGACATCATTCGGGGCTTCACTGTTTCCTTGTCCCCATGCACCCACCTTGCAGAGTGTCCAGCAGAACGGCTCCATCTACATCCACGTCTACTTCACCAAGAGTGGCTTCCACCCAGACCCTCGGCAGAAGGCGCTGTACCGCCGGCTTGCCACAGTCCACATGTCTCGGAGTAAGTTCCTCTCCGCCCTGGGGCCTGGCTGGTGCGGCCGGACTCGAACCCCAGGTATCCTGCGTGTCTCTGGACACCTATGGACAGGCAGGAGAAGAATCTGCTTAGAGCAGGTGGAGAAAGGGCCTTTGGAGGGGGAGGAGTTGGTATTCACAGAAGGGGAGGGTGGGGCCGGCTGTGTGCAGTGCCGGGCCTGGTAGACCAGAGGGTCCACAGTAGTCTGTGGGTAAATGTTAGCTGGATTGAATGAGCAGAGGGAAACCGGAAGGCCCTTGGCCATTGGTTTCATCCAGTGTGATCTCCAGTCATCCATGTCAGCTGCTCCTGGAGTGAGTGCTGCACAGTGGGTGTCTGGGACCTCCCCTGGGGCCGGGTGAGGCTTCCGGGCTTTGGGTTTGGGTGCGTCCTGGTGGCTGTACTCCAAGCCTCTGTCCCCCCGTATCCCCCCAACACACACCTCTGAGCGGGGCCTCTGTTGATGAGGCAAGCTGGTGGGGGCCACGTCACCAGACTGGCCCCATTCTCAGCCTTGCTGGCCGTCCGCCTGGTGCCAGGTGCACCTCCTGAGGCTCTTGATCTGGTGAGCAGACCCCAGGAGTGCCAGTGACCCCAAAAAGCCCCGGGTCAGAACTGTGGCCATTTACACAGCCTTGTACTGAAACTGAGCTTCTCTCTGCCCAGGGCCGCCTCTTAAATTTTTTTTGTTTTCAATCTCTTGTTACGAGCACATGGTTTAAAACTCAAGTAAATTCAACCAGACAGCAAAACTCATCCGTCTCCTGCCCACCACCCCTCAGACTCCCCGTTTCCACTCCCCACTGGCAGCTGCTTTAGCTGTTTCTGCTCCTTAATCTCCAAGGCTCCCAGTAACAAGGCGATGCTGTAATTTTGGGGTTTTTCTGTTCTAGACATTGTCTCTTGACTTCCTACTCTAGAAGAGGAAATCTCAACTCAGGAACATAATTTGATTAGATTCAAATTCAACATTCAAATGAGCTTGAGTTTGTGGCCCTTCCTCCCGTCTGAACCACACAGTGTATGTGTTTATTTTTCCCTTCCTATTCTAACTTCTTTTCCCTGAGGTTAATAATTATTGGCATTTTTTCATCTGCTCTTTGTCTTTTGTCCTTGAGTCCACTGTCTCCTAATGGGCAGTCATAGGACTCTCTTGACACACTTGAGTTTCAGCAGATCTAGAGAACAGACTCCCTACCTCCTACCCCGCAAAGCCCCCATCCCCTTCATGTAAATGCTGTGTGCCCCACCTTGCTTTGATTCTTTCGTGCCTGCGGACTTGGTTTAGATCCCTCCAGCTGTTTTGTGTGGGACAGCGACAAATGCACTTTAATTTGTGTGGTTAGGTCTTTCCCTACTTCTTTGGGTATAAAAATAACCCAAAGGATGAGAATATTTTTGTGATCATCTGCACTGGATGAAACAAAAAACTAGTGACTCTGTCAGTTCTCATAGCTGAGTCAGAAAAGCCCCGGGTGTGCTGAGCACTGTTTTAACCAAGCAAGTGTGTCTGTGGACCATGTTCTGCAGGGCGTTCAGCCCGGCTGGCTGGCGGGCTTCAGTGGAGCGCATCCTCGAAGATGTGGGCTGAGGGGGTGTGGTCTGCAGCCCCCGCCCCACCCCACCCCCCAAAAAGGTGTCCCCGCAAGTCTGGGTCACACGTGCCTGACACCTGAGAGGTTACTTCGAATGTGACCCAGGTGGGCATTTGCTCACCTGTCCAGTTATCCCCCATCAGCCCTGCTCAGTGCCAGCATCCTTTGTGGTTTCGTCTTTGGTGAATGTGATCTGTGTCACTGTGTGGCCGGCCAGGTCATGTTCACGGTCAGTGTCACAGATATTGGCGTGCTCTGCAAAATAGAATCTGCAGCCTGTGAACCTGAGAAACCGCCGGGGTCACCCAGGCTTGCCTCACAGCTGGGCCCTCTTAGAGCAGGGGCTCGGAGGGACACGCCAGCCCACTCCAGGGCATAGAATGAGAGTGTGGGGTCGGAAAAGCCCCCTCCCCAAAGGACCAGTGATCAGGACTCTAGCACAGTGCTGTCCCGTAGAGATACGCCCGCCACAGAGGTCATTTTAAGTTATCTAGTGCCGGCGTTAAAAAAAAAAGATGAAAAAATGATTGTTAGTAATAATTTTATTGAGGTCAGTGTGTTATAATTTCAGCATGTAGTCAGCATAAGAAATTAACAGGATGTTTTAGTCTTCTTTTTCCTGTGCTCCATTTCAAAGTCCAGTTTGTGTTATGCACTCGTAGGACATCTCCGTTTCAGCGAGCCACATTGTTGGTGCTTGGGATGTAGTTCTAGAAGCTTTAACTTCTGAAAGGGGAGCTCCTTTCACCCTTCAGAAGCTAGATCCATCTCATATCATAATCCCATTTGATGCCACCAAGTTGCAGAATGTTCTCCACCTGAGTGGAGAAGCCTCTCTCCTCTGGGGCTGGCCCCTCCCTTCCCCGGACAGCCTCCCTCCCCCAGGTGTGGAGATCAGTGGAGCATGTCCCCCTGGATTCATTCTCCAAGATGTCCACTGTTGGGTGTTTCCTGCTTTCCCCCAACAAGTGGGGCCTAGATCTCAAATGCCTTCCCCGTTAGTAATAATAGCAGTGCCGGGATGATATTCACGGGGACGATAGGAGCAGCTGTTCCTGGGCTGAGACCCTCAGTCAATTGCCGGAAGAGTTTTTGAGTGTGAGCTCATCCATAGACTCCAGAAGCCCCCAGAAGCCCCCAGTTCTGAGTGGGTGGGAGGGATCTGGACCCCGTGGTGTTTGTCAGTGGACTGTGCTGGGATGCTCCGCCTGGCTGGGCTCTGTAGAGCAGAGAGCCACCTCCTAGTGGTCCTGCCCAGAAAAGGGGAGGCTTTTATCCCCATTGTCCAGAGCAGGGACTGAGGCCCAAGGAGGTGACATAGCTTACCGATGGCCCCCAGCTCGTGGGAGACAGAGCCAGGGTGTGACCCCAGGGGCCCCCGCTCTTGGCTAGCTCCCTCTCCCAATTCCCCATCTCTCCCTAGCCCCTGAGGGCAGGATGAAGTCTCAGACGGGCCGTATGAGGTCCCAACATAAGGAGGAGCTGAACAGTTACCCAACCGGGGTGGAGGCGGGGCGACAGAGCGTAAACAAGCGCCAGCCCTGTCTGTCTGGCGTGTTTTGGCAGGGTTGGGGGCAGGGTGGCAGGGAGCCTGTGGCTGACCTGGCATCCGCAGGAGGAAGTGAGGTCCATTCCTGCCCAGGGACTCAGCCCCACAGTACTTTCCATGTTGGCGGCGCTCGGCCTTCTCCAGCACTGTCGCGGCCCACCTGTTTACATTTGTCAATCCCGCTGCTCGTCACTATGGGCCCAGCCTAGAGTGGGGGATATACCAGAGTCCAGGATGGGCCGAACCCCACCTGCAGTTCGTAGACTGGTTGAGGGGACAGACAGCAGACAAGTAAACCAGTGCACAGGTGACCAGTGGGTGGTGATGGGCTGTTGTGAAGGAAACAGAAATGGCGAGGAGCAGGCCTGGGCAGTCTCCTTCAGTGGAGGGGGCAGAGGGCCATGTAACCAGGGGCTGGAAGAGGGAGAAGGAGCCCACCAGGAAGATTCCCACCCTGCTGGGTCCCTGCCAGGGGACACACAGCAGCTCGTCCGAAGGCCCAGGGTCAGCACATCTGAGGAGAAGGAAGTGGGGTGGGTGAGGGAGGGAGGTGGTGCAGGCTGAGAGTTCAGGGGGCCGTGGTGAGCCTCTCAGGGCCCTGCCCAGGGTGGTGGGAGCCCTCTAGGGTTCTGAGGCAGAAGGATGATGCAACCAGATACTTGGTTACAAAGAATCTAGCTTTCCTGGGCAGAGGGGATCTTGGGGGGGAAGAGTGGCCACCAGGAGGCCAGTACCGAGGTGACTCTGGTCACCCAGGAGGGGGGCCCTGGAGGGGAGGCAGTAGTCACGTTTTTGGCATGTGCTGGAGGGCACATCCACCCAGGGTGGGCTGATGGAACGGATGCAGCAAATTGTGGAGAGGGAAGACTGGGGACAATTTGGTGGATGCTACTGTGGCCATAAAGATGGGGACCCCGAGGCTAGGTGAGACGTGGAAGGCAGTGCAGGCTCTCTGGTTGCTGCTGCTGTCGGTTGGCAGGTGGAAGAGTGGGAACTGGGAGCCAGGTGAGCAGCCGTTGGTGGGCAGAGGTCTGGGGCCTGCGTCCCCTGAGTGCCAGCCCATCTCAACGTCCACCCCTTTCCCGGCCTCCCTGCCTGCAGTGATCAACAAATACAAGCGCCGGCGGTTTCAGAAAACCAAGAACCTGTTGACGGGAGAGACAGAAGCTGACCCAGAAATGATCAAGGTAAACATGAGCAGAGTCATCAAGTCCTGGGGGTGCCATCCGGACCTGGGTTCCCAGCTCAGTAGACAGCCCAAGGGAGTCATCTCCTGCACCACCCCTGAGTCCCTGTGGGAGCCTTTATGTCTCGGAGCCTCAGTTTCCCTTGCTGGAAGCAGAGTCAGGATACAGTTAGCTCTCAGGGAGCGGGGGGGCTCCAGGCAAGGTTCAAGCCGACCTCTGGCAGCGGTGGGGCGGGCCCTCTGTGTACCATACGCAGACCCACCCAGAAGCCTCTTGCCAGCCCTTTGCGGGGGTTGGGTCCCGGCACAGGGAGACTTGCCTGAGGTGTCACAGCCAGGAGATGGCAGGGCTGGGATCAACACCCAAGTTGCCGGGCCCAGAGCCCAGGGTTGCCCCGGCACAGAGGAGGTACTGGCTAATACTGTGGCTCTGGAAAGAACACTCCCAGTCAGTCCAGGAATGTGAACCTGTGGTGGCCCCAAGAGTCTCCCTCTCTACAAGGTGGTTCCAGGCGGGAGGGTGGCCCCTGAGTATGGAGGCTGCACTCCACAGCCTAGCACACCATCCCACCCAGATGGGCAGACCTGAGTTTTCTGCTCCAACAGGTGGCTGGGGACAGCCAGGGCAGTGGGGTCTAGAGGCTGAGTGGTTGCTGTGGTGGTTGCTCTTTTGCCATCGCGATGGTCATGGGAGTCCTCTGGAGGAAGCGAGCAGCTGCCTCTGAGGCCCCCTACTCCCTGTCTTCCCTCAGAGGGCCGAGGACTATGGGCCTGTGGAGGTGATCTCCCACTGGCACCCCAACATCACTATCAACATCGTGGACGATCACACGCCGTGGGTGAAGGGCAGCGTGCCGCCTCCCCTGGACCAGTGTGAGTCTCACCCCCCTCAGGCTCCTGACAGTCCATTTCCTCATCTCCTGGTCCCGTGCCCCCACCCCTCTACTCCCTTGCATCTCCAACTAGGTGTCCCCGCTCCCAAGCTTCCCGCCCCACCCTCTAGACACTCCCCTTTCTCTCCCTCCCGCACCCCCTGGTGACCCCAGCACTGACCACCATGTGCCCAAACCGGTCTCATCTGGCCCACGAGCTTTCTTCAGAGGGTGTGCACTGTTGCCAACCTTGGAAATGGAGGCAGCATCACTTAGGAAGCCAGGTTTCTGACTCTTACAAAATCCTGATGTGCGGTGGCCCTTGGGGCAGCCAGAGTCTGGAGCTAGGCTACACCTGTCCCTCCAGCTGGGGCCTGCCCAGCCTGCCCTTAACCCTGCCCTCCCCGAAGTCATGCAGTCTTTCAGCTCCTTGGCACAGCCCAGAAATGTCCCCTGTCCTCCAGTCTCTGTCGGGGGGGCCCCACTGGATCCCTGCGAACATCTGAATTTGACTTCTTTGTCCTCGGAGGCTGGAATCGCCCCACCGCCGTGGGTGCCTGTGGCGTCCGGCCCGGGCTGAGCGGTACCCCCACCCCTCGTGCCTGCAGATGTGAAGTTCGACGCCGTGAGTGGTGACTACTACCCCATCATCTACTTCAATGACTACTGGAACCTGCAGAAGGACTACTACCCCATCAACGAGAGCCTGGCTAGCCTGCCACTTCGCGTCTCCTTCTGCCCGCTGTCGCTCTGGCGCTGGCAGCTCTACGCTGCCCAGAGTGCCAAGTCGCCGTGGAACTTCCTGGGCGACGAGCTGTATGAGCAGTCAGACGAGGAGCAGGACTCGGTGAAGGTGCGGCAGGGGAGGGGCCTTCCCGGGCTGCAGGAAGGGAAGGGGAAGTGGACTGTGCTGCTGGCCTGGGGGCTGCTGGCCGGTGCTCTCCTGCCCACAGTTTCACAACCTCCAAGGGCCCCTCCCCGTGGAGGGCAGGAAGCAGGCACTCGGCCCTCTGGCCCTGGCTGATGCTGGGGGTCCTGCCTTTGAGGCTTCCATGGCTGTCCTTGCCATGGCTTTTCTGTTTTCTGGGCCAGGCCCTCTGGGTCTAGATCTGCCCCTTCTGCCCCACGGCCTGCCGCCTGGCCTTTGGGCTCCGACCCGAGGTCTCTGCTCGCTCCGCCTGTGTCCTTGAGCAGCATCCTTCTCTGCCCGCCTCGGGCATGTTGGGTCTTGGCTGCACTTGCCTGGGGCCGTCTCTGGTGTTGGGTTTCTGGCCCTCGCTCCGACTGTCCCTGCATCTCTCTCAGTTATTACTCTGCCTGCCCCCGTCGCTGTCCCCCCGTCTCTCCTCTGTCCCCATTTTTCCTCCTCTCTCTCCGTGCCTCCCTCGCCCACCCTCTCTGTGCCCATCTGCCCATTTCTGACCTGCTCTACTCCTGGCCAGCACGCCGCCTCCCTGGAAGCCCTGGGGCCAGGTCTGTGGGAATATCATCAGGCTCTTCCCGGGCCAGAGGAAGGAGAGACGGGCCAGCTAACGGGGAGCCGCAGCGGTGCTCACGGCCATCTCCCCACCCCCGCCCCAGGTCGCCCTCCTGGAGACCAACCCCTACCTGCTGGCGCTCACTATCATCGTGTCCATCGTCCACAGTGTCTTTGAGTTCCTGGCCTTCAAGAATGGTAGGCTTGGGACCCTGGGCCCTGTGAGAGGCCATGGGGGACTGGGGGCACGGGGGTGCGTGTGGAGGGTAGGGTGCTCTCCCTCCCTCTTCCTCTCAGGCCCTCTCCCTGCGTGGGGCCCGCCAGCCCCTCTCCAGAGGTCCAGGGAGTGGCCACCAACTCCCAGCCCAGAAACTCCCGGCCGCCGGGCGTGGCGCAGGGGGAGGGGCAGGCCTGCTGTTCTGGCAAAGGTCTGGTCGGCACCGCCAGGAAGCAGGGCCGGGGAACTCCAAGGCCGGGAGCAGGGAAGCCCCACAGCTGCTCCTGCCGCCCTGCCCGGCAGGCTGCCCATTGGGGGAGACCCCTCGGGAGCAGACAGGGCCCACCTGAGTGGGAAAGTGACAGCCGTGTCCTCAGAGGGCCCCAAGGTGCCAGAGGCCAAAGTGGTGATGGCCAGTGTTTGAGGGACCCTGGCCACCTGCCAGGCACTGTGCAGGCACCCTCGCCAGTGAGCTCATGGAAGCCCCGCAGCCAGAGCCTGGGAGGCAGCGTCATTACCCCACATTTATGGATCAGAGAGGTTGGTTCCTTGCCCACAGTCATACAGCTCCCAAGCGGCCCAGCCAGGACTTGGATACGGGAGCCCGCTTCAGCTCCCGCTTCATACTCCTGGCCCTGCTGGCTACTTCCTTCCCTAGAGAACCCAGGTCTGAAGGAGGCCTGGCCCTCTGCAGCTTCTGAAAGTGGCAATAGTAATGAGTATTATTAATATTATCATCGTTATTATTAAGAGGGCATGGCCTTGATTGAGTTACCTTCTGAAGAATTGTAACATCGAAACCCAACAGTAAGTGCTGCTGACCCCAGTAGGGAGGAGTCTGTTAGCCGAGATGGGTGCCGGTCCAGGCTCCTGCTGACTGTGAGCTGGGTTCCTCAGGGTCCCTCTTTCCCTAAGCATAAATGAAGGCACAGGGGAGGTAGTCACTTGCCCAACGTCACAGAGTAAGGGTGTGGGCGCTGGGCGAGCTGGCTTTACACCCCGTGCTTGCTGCCTCTCTGGTCTGAAGCAGAACTCAGATCCACACACCCCCGCCAGAACCCCGTCTTCAGACGCATTCTTACTAGTTAGGATCGGGTGGGGGAGGTCCTGTGAGGGTCCCCTTCAGATCTCCTCAGGGTCTGGTGGTCTGACAAGAGAGGCGTGAGCCTGCTGGGTGTGCTGGGGTTCTGGAGTCAGAATCAGAGCCGGGTGGGCAGCCAGCACCCAGGCCATGCCCGTGTGAGCACGGGCCTGGCTTCTCCACCAGAAAACCTACATCGTGCTGAATCGGCCTTCTCTGGTGGCAGGGGCTGGGTGCACAGCCCAGCAGGGTCCCGCAGTGCCACGATCCTCGGGTCCACGGGGAGACCAGGGCTGGCAGGGGGACTGAGCTGGGCCCCACGGAGGGTGGCCGGGGTCCGGGGTGGGGGGGACACAGGAAGGAGCTTCTGTTGGAGAGCAGAGCCCGTGGTCCTTGTATGCCCCGAGCATGGGTGCCAACCAGTTCCTTCAAGGGTTTGGGACAGTGAGCTGAAAGAGTACGTGTGCTGGATCTTCCCACCCAGTGGAGGCGCCACAGCACCAGGGTGGACAGCTCAGGTCTGGTGTCACACAGACCCGGCTTCCGTGTAGATTCTGCCAGGCCAGGCTTTGTGGCCTTGGGGATGCCGCGGCCCTGACCGGCCCTCAGCTCTGAGCATGTGAGGAGCCCCGGAACATGGCAGCTGTTGTTGCCACCATCAGTCTAGGGGCTGACCTTGGTGGGGGTGAGGGGGTGGCCAACGTGAGGACTGCAGAGATCCTGCCTTTCTGGGGCTTCAGCGGCACCCTCGGAGCTGACACTCAGGGGAAACAGGAGTCGTGTACCCCCTTCCCCCTTGGCAGACTCAGTGCCGTCCTGGGAGTCTGAGGAGGTCGGGGCTTTAGGGAGCTGCAGGAGGGCCCAGGCGGCTCCTCACCTCCCGGCTGCCCCCTCCCTTCCCGTGCACAGATATCCAGTTCTGGAACAGCCGGCAGTCCCTGGAGGGCCTGTCCGTGCGCTCCGTCTTCTTCGGCGTCTTCCAGTCCTTCGTGGTCCTGCTCTACATCCTGGACAATGAGACTAACTTCGTGGTCCAGGTCAGCGTCTTCATTGGGGTCCTCATCGACCTCTGGAAGATCACCAAGGTCATGGATGTCCGGGTAAGGCCGGGCTGCCACGCTGCGGCGGGAGCCCCCGGGGGTTGGGAGCGGGGTCGCACGGCCCAGCCAGACCCTGGAGCTGGCCCCGGGGGATTCCCAGTGCCTGCCGCACTCCCGAGACCAAGGGGATTTTCACACCAGGGGATTTTTCGGGTCACACATGGGGCAGGGGAACTGGGAGCAATGGGGAAGGTCAGGGGCTGGAGCTGGCTCGGGGGTTGGGGGGAGGGCGGGAGCCGGCACAGTAGCTGACTGCAGCCTCCCTCCTTGTCTGCAGCTGGACCGGGAGCACAAGGTGGCAGGACTCTTCCCCCGCCCGACCTTCAAAGACAAGTCCACATACATTGAGTCCTCAACCAAAGTGTATGACGATGTGAGTGTCCCCCTTCCCAGTGGGCCCCAGGGAGGGTCTCCAGGTACCCGCTCGCTCCTGGGGGCCCCGGCTCTGGACAGTGGTTGGGGGCTGGGCGGTCTGCCTCTCGCGGACAGCCCCTTGCTTTAGGGCTTGTGTCATTCCCTCCAGTGTCCTCTGTCTGCCACATCGACTTCCTGCTGAGTCCAGAGTTCCCAGGGCCACCTGGAAATTCCCCCGGGCTGGCCTGCCAAACCAGGTGTGGGTGGGTGGGGGCGAGGAGCCAGGGTGCCAGGTGGGGCCCGAGGAGCCACGTCCCAGCCCCACCCTGTGCCCCGCAGATGGCGTTCCGGTACCTGTCCTGGATCCTCTTCCCACTGCTGGGCTGCTACGCCGTCTACAGCCTCCTGTACCTGGAGCACAAGGGCTGGTACTCCTGGGTGCTCAGCATGCTCTACGGCTTCCTGCTGACCTTTGGTGAGCAGACCCCGGGCGCACAGCTCCCATGGTGTCCGGGCAGGTATCCAGCCACGGCTCTCAACCCCGTGCTGGGGCCTCGACAGTGAGCTAATCGGCCTGGCCCTGCCCTCCCCACACTTGAGGTCCATTGTGGGAGACTGACCCATCCCCAGACAGGGACAGCTTGGGCTCGTTTGAGGTGGCACGTGGGCAGCCTCAAAGTGTTTCCCAGTCTGATCTGGGGGTCAGGGAGGGCTTCCAGGAAGCCCTGGATGGTGCATTTCAGTCCTCATCCCCAGAGAAACTGACAGAGGGAACAGGCAGACAAGGCAGTGACAGCAAGTGATGAGTGGTATTGAAGGAGTCAGAGTGAGGGGGCATTGAAGCTGGTGGGGGGACCTCTCTGAGGAGACGACATGTAAACTAAGGCCTGAAAGATGCCTAGGAGGGAACCGTGCAAAGATCTGGTGACAGCATGCAGAGCAAGTGCAAGGGCCCTGAGGTAGGATGTGCCAGGGTGTTGGAAGTAGCAAGGAGGCCAGTGTGGCTGGAGCAGAGTGAGGAGGGGACAGAGGCCAGAAATGCAGTCAGGGGTGGAGGGTCAGGATGCCCCTTCCTCTGCTCATGGGTGTCCCTTCCTCACCCCCACAGGCTTCATCACCATGACACCCCAGCTCTTCATCAACTATAAGCTCAAGTCTGTGGCCCACCTGCCCTGGCGCATGCTCACCTACAAGGCCCTCAACACCTTCATCGATGACCTGTTTGCCTTTGTCATCAAAATGCCTGTTATGTACCGGATCGGCTGCCTACGGGATGGTGAGGCCCTGTGGGTGGGTGGGTGGGTGGGCCAGCTGCCCACAGGCTCTCACCAGAGCTGGGCATGGGTGGGGCCCTGGTCTGAGGGAGGGGCCCTGGCCTAGGGGCTCAGCCCACTCTGGGCAGGACCACTCCTCCACCCCCCCACATGCTGGGGCCGGGTAGGCCCTGCCTCTGTCCCTCACGCCACCCCCCCCACCCCTCCCCCCAGATGTGGTCTTCTTCATCTACCTCTACCAACGGTGGATCTACCGCGTCGATCCCACACGGGTGAACGAGTTTGGCATGAGCGGCGAGGCCCCGACAGCAGCTGCTCCCGTGGCCGAGGCCCCGCCAGCAGCAGGGGCCCTCTCACTTGCCCCCAGCCCTGCCACGACCACTGAGGCCGTCGGGGAGGAGGCCTCTACACCCCCTCCCTCCCAGGCCCCCCAGGGGCCCAGCTCTGCCAGCGAGCCCCAGGAAGCCCCTCCAAAGCCAGCAGAGGACAAAAAAAGGGATTAGTCGCTCCTGGTCCTCCTCCGCCCAGGCTCCTGGTGACCACCACCCCGCCGCCCTGGCCCCTCGCCACCCCATCCCTGTTGCCCTTTCCCTGGACAGATCGGGCCGGGGCGGCAGGAGGCTCCCCACAGCCAGGGTCCAGCGTGTGGCGTGGGGACCGGGGCAGGCCAGGGCCCGTCATTTGTGGAGGCGCCGTCCGTCTGTCTGTTCCTCTGTGTTTCTAGCCATCGCGCCCCGCCAGCCCAGCACCATTGGGAATCATGGTGAAGCCGATGTGGCACTGCCGAGGGGGTGGGCCAGGCGGGGGAGGGGCCGGGGCCCCGCGGAGGGATGCCCATGGCCGTCCGTCATCTTGTCCCTCGATCCCCCACCAATCCCCCTCCTCCCAGACCACCGCCCTTTAACACAGTCTGGATTTAATAAATTCATATGGGTGTTTAACTTAAACTCAACAGAGCCCCCACCTCGTGCCTTCCTTCCTCTGCCACCCCAGGGAGCAGGTGTGGGTGGCTCTCCCGAGCATACACTGGGGTGCTCTAGGCCAGGACCCTTTCTCATCCATCTCTCCCTCCCAGAGGGTTCCAGAACTGTCCCGTCTCACAGACAGGGAAGCTGCCTGCCGTGACCTCACCACACCAGCACTCTTAGCCACAAAACCGTGTCAAAGCCTCACCTGTGCCGGGCTGATTATCTCCTGGCCTCAGGCGGCCTGGCAGGGCGGGAGGGTGGACTTACCACCCTGAGAGAGTCGAGTCAGCCTCCCTCGGTCCACGGTCCTGGGACCCTGGCTGCCTGATCTTGCTTCTGGGCTTAAGAGCTCGTCTCCAGGGAGACCCTGAGGGTGAATCCCAGCTCAGAACAGTGCCAGGCTATGGCATCCATAACTGTTGGGGCACCATCAGCATCCTCAGAGCTGCTTGTGCCAAGGACCCAGCCAGAGTCTTGGTGTGTGGTGTGCCTGCCTTCCCGACAGACTGGGTACTGGTTCACCCACTTTGTAGATGAGGGGACTGAGGCTCCTGGGTGTCCCTGCACTCCCAGGAGTTGGCACCCCATGTCCCCAGGTTTCCTTTTATTTGTGTGGGTGGTCTCATCAATACTTCAAGGAGAGGAGGCTTGGGGCTGAGAACCTCTGCCACAGTGCCCTGCAGAACCAGGCAGGGCATCCAGGAGGTCCCGGGAGGTGTGTACAGAGCCCCACCTGTGTTCACAGGCACATGTGCACACGCTGCAGGTTCCACCCCTCAGGCAGCTGCTCCACTCCCTTTCCTGCTGTGCGTCAGTCCCCGTGCCCACCTGCCTAGGAGAAAGCCCCAAGTCATCCCACAGCCTTGGGCAAGACCCATCAGTGTACCCCGCAAATGCTTGGGGTTCTCACTGCTTCCAATGAGACCACCTGGTCCATGCTTCTCATTACCCTGGGGTCCCCACTCAACCTTCTCCCTGGTCTCCTGCCCTTCCCCTCATCCATTCACTCTTTATCCAGCAGCCAGAACCTTTCTTCTTTTTTTGTTACCCTTCGTGGCATGTGGGATCAAACCCGTGCTCCTTGCAGTGGGAGCATGGAGTCTTAACCACTGGACTACCAGGAAAGTTCTGAGCAGCCAGAGCTTTGTGAAGCACAAACCTGACCCTGCTCATTTGTTCAGAACCTACCATGACTCCCCAGTACCCTTGGGAGAAGAGCCCAGGCTGCTAACAGTGCTGAACACTTGTGGGGAGGGCGCTTCTTAACCCTTATAGCCTCATCTCCCTTGCTCTAACTAGCTGTGACCTCTTACCCTCGCTCTCTTCCCTTACCTGAGACATGCTTCCAGGCACACAACCCTTCATCTTCCCCTATCCTCCAGGTTGTAGCTCCACAGCTCCTCCTCCAGGAAGCCCTTCCTGGCCACCTCCTCTGGGACAGCCCCCATCACCACCACCACCAGCTCCCTGGTCCCACATCCCAGCCCTGCCCACTAAGGGTCAGCACTACCTGGGGGCAGGTAGTGTCCACTACCTGGACTTAGCCCTGTGAGGACAGTCTGAGCTGCCTTGGCCATTGGTGCGTCCATGGCACAGAGGAGTCACTCTAAATGTTTGCTGAGTGCATGTTTGCACAATCCTGACTCACAGGCACACATCCAGAAGTATGGACCTAGATGGGACCTGTTTCAAGACACCAGTGAAGAGACTAATATACAGTCGGTCAACAAATGTTCCCTGAGCCCTTCCCCTGGACACTGCTCTGAGCCGTGGGGAGATCTGTGCACACAACAGGGGTCAAGACAACCCCAGGCCTGCTATCATGGGGCTCAGAGCCCCAAGCTGAGAATTTCTGATGTGTCCTTTCAGTCATTCACCCAACAAAGTGTTGTGAGCCCTGACATTTCACGGAGCAGAAGGGAAGCAGGTGGGCTAACTGGTCCTACACATAGGAGCCACTATTCAACACTCTTTATCATGAGGCAAGTTCTAGTCTAAGTGCTGTATGTGGTTCTCTTCATTAAATTTTGGTACCCAATGGCCCTGTCACCTTACAGACCACAGCTCTTGCCTCATCTCCACTGCTTCCCCAGAAGTCCCTCACATCCTTGTTATTCTCTGAACATGTCATGCGTGTTCCCACCTCAGGGCCTTTGCACTTGCTGTTCCCTGTGCTTTGAACACTCTTAACCTAGACATCCACATGGATCCTTCACCATTTCAGGTATCTGCTTGGATGTCACCTCAGACCCTCCCTGAACTTCCAAACCCAAATATTACCCTCATACTCAATCCCTGTATCCTGCTTTAATCTTCTGTAATACCACCATCACCATCAGACACGTATTTGCTTATCTCTTTTCCAGCTGTCTCTCCCCCGGCTTGGATTTCAGTGCCATAATGGCAGGGGCTTTTTACTATTGTGTTGCTTGCTGTGTCCGCAGCTTTTGGAAGAGTGCCTGGTACTATTACCCTGTGTGCAATAACCCTTGTTAGTCATAGTTCACAAGAGCAGATGAGAAAACTGAAAACTCAGAGAAATGAATTTGTCCAAAGTCTGACAAAGTAATGTGACATAAAGTGCTAGAGCAGCACCTAGCACATGGTAGAACTCTATACAAAGTGTCAACTATTGTTAGTATTTAATCCTCACAACCATATTATTAGACCCATTTTACAGAAGGGGAAACCGAGGCTCAGAGAGATGAAGTCAGTTTCCTAAGATCTCCTAGTAAGTGGGAGACCTAGGACTGGAACTTGAGCAGCCTGATTCTGAACCTTCAAAACATAGCCTTTCTAGCAATGCCCTTGTCATAGGCAGACTACAGCCTGCAGGCTCAAAACAGCATTTTCCAATTTTTCTGTAATTTTGACATGTTTTAAGTGGTTGGAGAAAAATCTCAATAATTTGTTGTTTCACATGAAAGTTAAAATTCAAGTTTCAGTGGCTATAACAATATTTTATCCTAGCACAGTCATGCTCATTGTTTCTGTATGGTCTTTGGCAGCTTTTGTGCTATGGCAGAGTGGAGTTTTGAGACGTCTGATCCTCAAAGCCTAAAACAGAACAAATTTGCTATCCAGCCCATTGGAGAAAATGTCTGCTCCCTATTTGGCTTGATAGCAGTACTCCAACTTAAGCTGACTTCATATCACCAGAAGGCTTAAGGCCACACCTTGAGAACTGCAGTGGACTCTCCTGCCTCTCATGAGCAGTTCCAGGGCTGGCTTGGGTGCCCTGGTACCCAGAGAGGCCCTGGCACACAGCAGGTGCTCAGTAAGTGTATGTCCACTGAATCAGTGAGTCCATGTGGGCCATGAAGAGAAGAGGTGGAACACTCAAAATTTTCACAAGCAGACACAGGATGTCAAACCTGGGCTCTGTGACCTGAGGATGCTTGGTGTCCAAGCTGTGACCTAATGAATAGGCTTAGACATATGATCTAACCAACTGGCTGCCCCTTTTTAAGCCTCAATCTCCTCTTCTCTGCATTAGTCCCAATTATATCACCTTTCTCTGATGTTGGTGCAAAGTGTGAGGCATTGGTGATGCCCCCAGGTAAGCCCAGGGATCAGGCACTCAACTCATGTACTCTGGGGTCTATGCTGTTATCATTCCCAGACAGTTATTGAGCCTTTGAGCTGAAAGTGCTGTGGGCTGTTAGAAAACCTAAGGGAGCTGTGGGGAGGAACGAAACATCCATCCATCCATTCAGTAAACATTTATTGGGCACTACTGTTTTTCAGGTGCTGTTCTAGGTGCTGGGGATACAGCAAGGAACAAAACAGACAAATCCTAGAGTTGACACCCTAGCTCTAAATGTTTAAGTATCTTCAACGATTGACTCAGTTGAAGGAACTGAGGTGTAGAGAGACCATGGAAGTTTTGAAAAGATTATCATCAGGGCAGCTATGGAGCCCGGGGAACCTCCTGATTCCGAAGCTTCCCTTCCAGCCAGAGAAACAGGTCAAGGCCGGTTGGCAGACTTGGGGAGGTAGGTCTCAGTTTCCTAATTTGCTACATGGGTAGGTTAGGTAGTGGCTCCAAGCGGACTCAGTGGTCTCGGCCTGGGTAATGTGCATCGTCGCTGGTCTGGCCCCTCCGATGTGCCCAGCCTCCTCTTCCCGGCCGGCCCCGCCCCCGAAGCCACGTGACGCGTGGGGGTTTTCCCGTTCCCCTGGCGTGACGTAACGACGGGGTGCGGGCCAATGAACTAGCAGGCCGGCGGCGCCGGGGAATTCCGCCGCCCCGCCCCCGCCCGCCGCCCGCCCGGCCCGGCCCGGCGCCCCCCGCAGCCCCGGGCGCCGCGCGTCCAGCCCGGCCTGAGGCCCCAGCCCCTGCGCCACTCTCCCGACCCGCGATCGTCCGCCAGACCGTGCCATCTGGCCGCTCTGCCCGCCCGCGTGTGTGTGTTTTGGTCTGGGCTGGCCTCCGGGCCGTCGGTCCCCACTGGCTGGGCCATGCCGAGTCGCCGCGTCGCCAGATCGTCCGCTGCGCCGGAGCTGGGGCCCTTGGGTAAGCGGGGCCAGGGATCGGGAGAGGAGTCTGGGGTGGGACTGGAGACGCGGGAGTTCTGGGGGTCCCGGAGTAGTCTGGGAGTTCCTACAGGAGTCCAGGGGTTTTGCGGGGAGAGTATGAGGGTTCTGGGGACACTATATCAAAGGGAAGGAAGGAGGCAGAGGATGATGACCGGGTCCGGTCCAAGGTAAGAGAGAGACGTCCCACTATAGAGTGAGAAGGGGGCGGGGCCTGACCCTGAGGCAAAGAAGGGGGCGGGACCCGACGGCAGAGGGGAGGGGCGGGGCCTGACTCGGAGAAGGAGGAGCGAAAGCTGTTCCTGAGGGATTGGGCGTGGCCAGACGCAGAGAGGGAGAAAAAGGAGGGGCCTGGCTCCCAGAAGGGGGCGGGTTCTGAGAGTAGGGCTATAAGGGGGCGGGGCCTAACGCAAAGAAGGAAGCAAGCGCTCGCCTACTCAGAATAAGAGGCGGGGCTTACGGTGATAAGGGGGCGGGGACAGACTCGGATAGGGAGAAGGGGCGGGGCCTGATTCTAGCAGAGAGAGAGAGAAGGGGGAGGGCCTGTTCTGAAAAAAAGAAGGCGGGGTCTGCCTCAAAGAAGAAAGAGGAGGTGGGGCTTGCCTCAGGAGAGAAGTGGCAGGATCTGAGAGGGACAAGAGGACTGGCTTGACACTGGAAAAGTGAAGGGTAGGGTCTGACTCTGAAAATAAGGTGGGGGGAGCTTTTCTAACTGAGGTTGATAAGGGCTCCTTCAGGCCCTTCTCAGCCTTCTTAACGGAGAGAAGGAGCAGGGTCTGAGTGTGACGAAGGGTGGGGTGACTGAGAGAAAGTAGAGAACCTGTCCACGAGTTAAGGAAGTAAGGCCAGACCAGGCAGGCTAAGGGTGAGGGGCCTGACCCGAAGAGGCGGTGCCAGGAGAGGAACGGGGTGGGGCTTGGAGGATTCTCTGGTTTTCCCGCCGCGTCTTCATCACCTCCTGAGACATGCCTCCTTCCCTGCAGGGTCCGCTGACCTCTCCTCGCTCTCTCTCGCCGTTTCCAGGACCACGGGTGAGCAGCCCTCCACAGTTGCTGCCCGTCTGCACGCTCCGGACGGGGCATAGGGAATCCTATGGAGGTGGCATTGTGCACGCCTCTATCTGGGGGGTTTTGCGGAGGTCCACCTCAGCTTTCCTCAGCCTGTGTCCCTCCCTGCCCGTTGAGATGGAGGTCCCCAGATGCCCCTGCCTCCCAGGTGATAAGGAGCTGGGCAAGTATAACTAGCCACTTACTCGCTTTCTAAGAGGAGTCCTCTTAAGAGATTCACTATCATAGTGCAGAGGGTAATAATTACATACTGGTGCCACCACCCCTTCACTGTGTGAATGTCTGCAAGTCATTCCCCTCTCTGGGCCTCAGTTTTTCTCATCTGTAGAATGGGCATAATATCAATGCCTCCCTTTTAGGGGGACCAAGATGAGTCAATGAGCTGACACAGCTAAACAGTTCAGTATTAAAACAATGACAATATGAAAGCAATATCTGGCATACATTTAAGGATCACCCAGAGAGCTGTTAAAAACAAATCTTTGGGCTCCACCTCCAGAATTTCTGATTCAGTGGGTCCAGGATGAGCTCTGGAAATGTGCGTTTCTAGCAGGTTCTCAAGAGATGCTGAGAACCACTAGTCTATAATGCCCCTCATTTGGTGCCATCCAAAATTCATGGGACTTCCCTGGTGGTACAGTGGTTGAGACTCCACGCTTCCACTGCAGGGGGCATGGGTTCGATCCCTGGTTGAGCAACTAAGATCCCACGTGTCATGCAGCAAAACAAACACACACACACACACACAATATACAGCACTGACCAAGGAAATACAGAACAATGGCCAAAGGATGACATCCTTTCTCATAAATGTGCTGGAATTTGCAGGTCAGGGATTGAATTCTGCCACCATGAAAACTCAGAGGTCCCTGGGGGCTGGGTCTGACCCTCTCTCTGGAGGTAGAATCTTGGGGTGGACCCCAGAAGTGCTGGCATGGCTGTGGAGGAGGGCCTGTGGGTTCTCTAACAGATCTCTGAGTGGGAGATTCTGAAAGGTGGGAGCTGCACTGGAAACATGTCCTGCCAAGCACTGCTGCTGGGCAGGAACAAGGCTGAGATTTTTCTGACCCAAGACCTAGATCTTTGGTTTCAATTAAGAGTCATTTTTGCCATAATCAATTCAATAAATATCGAGTGCCTATTCATTACCTGGCCCTGTGCTGGGCAGTGCTGAGGACTCAGCAGTAACTGAGACAACCCTGGCTGTGCCCTCATAGGGTTCCCTACCTAGACGTGGAGGCAGCTAGGTACACAATGAATTAACTGTAGGATTGTAAAATGTGATAAAGGCTATAAACAAATTTGGGATCGGTGACACCTAAATAGCAAGGTGGGGATGGGAGAACTGAGATGCAGGGAAATTTTCCCTCATTTTGATGGACCAGACACATCCTGGGCCCTGGGGTATAGTTGGGAGGGGCAGATGTGTTTCCTCCTCTCTGGTGCTCACAGCCTACCAGAGACTGATATGAATCACTGTAATATAAGGTCATGTCAAATCCTAACTAGTGTCATGAAAATGATAAAACCAAGGCACCTAACTATGAGTGACTGGAGTGGGGGTTCTGGGGGTTACCTTGGATAAAGTAGTCAGGGAAGACCTATCTAGGAGGTGACATTTGAATGGGGATCTGAAAGTGGAGAAGGAGGCATACAAAGAACTGAAAGAAGGGCATTGTGGCAGAGACTAGCCTGTGCAAAGGCCCTGAGGCAAGTGGTAAGAAAGACAGCTGCTCAAGTGTGCTCAAGTGGCTGCCCCTGAATGGTGGCAAGTTTGTGTAGGAGGCGGGGGGGGTAGGTTGATATTTGAGCAGACCCTGAATAAGAAGTCCCTAACATTTCCTGACTGAAAGAGGATTTTAGATAATAATAATTTTAGAAAACTAATAACTAAGCTTTATGAAGGGCCTGAAATGTTTAGACCCTATACTAAGCAATTTCCCAGTGTGCCTCTAACTCCTCATGCTAATGCCTGAGATATATCAGAGCTCATTTTATAGAGAAGGAGGCTCAGAGAAGTTAGGCGACTTGCCCAAGGCAACACAGCCAGCAAGTGACAGCTGGGATCCAAACTGACATCTGTGTGACTCCACACCTGATACTCTGATATGATGTCTTCCAACCTCCCCATTTTATAGACAGACAAACTGAGGCCTAGAGAGCAGAAGCAAATTTCCCAAATCCATAAAATAATATCTCTGACGCCTTACCCAACAACAGCCAGCATTTATGTATCACCGACTATTATGGCAGTTCTAAGTGCTTCCTGTGTATCAGCTCATTTAATTTTCAGCCTCACAAGAGGGGCGTTATTATTGTGTCCATTTTATAGATGAAGAAACCAAGGCACAAAAAAGAGGTTAAGGGGCTTCCCCTGGAGAAGGAAAAGGCTACCCACTCCAGTATTCTGGCCTAGAGAATTCCATGGACTGTATAGTCCATGGGGTCACAAACAGTCAGACACGACTGAGTGACTTTCACTTCACTGGTGGTCCAGTGGCTAAGACTCTGCACTCCCAATGTAGGGGATCCGGGTTCCACCCCTGGTCAGGGAGCTAGATCCTACATGCCACAACTAAAACATCCCAAATTCTACAACTTAAAAAAAAAAAAAAAGTTAAGTAATGGGCTCAAGGCCACATTAGCACATAGCAAGGAATGGAGCCAGGATTTGAACTGAAGCAGTCCAGAGCTTCAGTCGAAGTTGCCCGGGCCTCAGTTTCCCCTCACAGCCTGGGAGCTCCTTGAGGGCTCGGACACAGGCTGAGTCATCTTTGGAGCCCCAGGTCATCCAGCACGGATGCCTGAGAAGGTGTTTCCAAGTTGAAGTGACTTGATGTTGGCCCTGCCACTGATCGATAGCATGTCCCCTCCTCTCTCCCAGCCTCAGTGTCCCCATCTACCAAGTGGGGGTGTCTTCCTCACCCTGCTGACTTCACAGATCACATGAGATAAGAAGTGTAGGAAGCCTGCTTGCTTTCCAAGGAGCAAAGGTCTGGCTGCTGGGAGCCACTCCCGAGAGTGGAGGAGGAGGACAGATCTGGCAGCTGAGCAGCTCAGCGATCATCTAGCCACCAGTCGCCAGCGCAGGCAACCGTGGATGGGGCACCTACACCCTGCCTGCCCTCCCTGGCTGTGTGACCCTCCAGGCTTGCTTACTCCCTCGGGACTCCTGTTATTCTGTCTGTGGAATGGTGGGAGGTTGGTCTCGATCCTCCATGGTCCCTTCCAGGGCTGAGCTTTCCTGAGGAGGTGATAAGGGGCTTCCCCAGCTTTGCTATTATTCCCTCCTTAGGAAGTAGGGGTGAATCCCGGATCCCAGGTGGGCACTGCTGTGGGACCGGAATGGGATACAGAGCAGGTGGTTGCTTGGGGGTGGAGGATCAGCCTCCCTGGAGCTTCAGACACCAGCAAGTGATATCTTGGGGTCTCAGGTGGGCTTTAGGGAGGGGTACACCCTCACATTTTGTTCAGAATCTTTTTTTTTTTTTTTGGCTGAGCCATAGAGCTTGTGGGATCTTAGTTCCCCAACCAGGGATCGAACCTGGACCCTTGTAGTAAAAGCACAGAGTCCTAATGACCAAACCTCTAGGGATTTCCCTTGTTTAGAATCTTAGGTGTCCCTTTTTTTCCCCTGGTGATAAAACCCTTGGCTTTTCATCAGATTTTCAACAATGCTTCATAATCCCTGGCCTAAATGTTTTGAGGGGAGGCATTTGAGGGTAGCCTAACCCTAGGACCCCAACATTGAGAGCTGAAGGGAAAGTAGGCCAGGAGCGGGAGATGGGGGTTGGGGCTTAACATCCCAGGGAGTCGGAGCCCAGGATTTCCCAGGATGGAGGAAGAGGGAAGGGTTCTAGGAGGGGAGGGGGTTGCGGGGGGTCTGTCTTAAAACATGGAAGTCTTGACCACTTTCTGGACCTCACCTTTCTTATCTTTCTCTTTCTCTTCCTTCCACAGATGAACTGGGTAAGTATCACAGGGCGGTCTAGGGGGGAGGCTAAAGAGTCCCAGGTGCTCACAGAGGGGGATCTTGACCTTCCTTGTTGGTGAGGAGGTCACGGTGTGACTTCTGGGACTGGTGGGGGATTTTAACAGTCATGTGCTCCCAGGGTACTTAGCAGCACTTGTGAAAATTCAGCATATGCCAGCTGCCTTTAATATTAGTTACTATTACTACGACTATTGTTCATTCCTTGAGTGTATGGAGCACGTGCTGCGGATTCAGCCCCAAACCAAAGCCTCTGCCCTCTTGGAGCTGATACTCCCGTGGCAGAGACCGAAGGAAAAGGAATAAAGAACAAAGTAATGTTAGATTGGGCTAAGGCTTGTGAAGGAAATAAACAGGAAGGAGCCTGGGGAAAATACATTAGATCAGGCCTTTCTGAAGAGGTGAACTGAGACTGGAAGGACGAGAAGGAGCCAGCATGGTTCAAATGGGGGGACCAGGCAGATGGAGGAACCAGTACAACACCCTGAAGAGGGCCGGGCTTGGTAGGTGCAACAGAAAAGAGACCAGAGCTTGGTGAGAGGGGGTAGTGGGAGGCAAGAGGCCCAAGACAGCCGGGGCCCTGTGGCCAAGGCCAGGGGTGTGGGTTTTAGTCTTGTTTTCCTGAGATGAAGGGAGTCTGGGGAGAGTTTTATATGGGGAAGGTGTTGACTGACTCTTAGGGAGATGGGAGCCACTGGAGGTTTCTGTGCACATGAGGACAGGGTCTGATATCAGATCCCTCAGGCCCATGGATGGAGGAGCCTGGTAGGCTACAGTCCATGGGGTCGCTAAGAGTCGGACACGGCTGAGCGACTTCACTTTCACTTTTCCCTTTCATGCACTGGAGAAGGAAATGGCAACCCACTCCAGTGTTCTTGCCTGGAGAGTCCCAGGGACGGCGGAGCCTGGTGGGCTGCCGTCTATGGGGTCGCACAGAGTCGGACACGACTGAAGCAACTTAGCAGCAGCAGCAGGCTATGTGTAGTAGACAGACTGGAATAGGGGAGGTGGGGACCAGGAGCAGTGAATCAAATGGAAAAGGATGGAGGGCGGCCCAGGGAGGAGGCAGCGGGGGTGGGAGAAGTGGTGGGATTATACATGTATATTCGAGGGAGAGGCAGGAGAGAGAGTTCCAGGTGGTGCTAGTGGTAAAGAAGATGCAGGAGATGCTAGAGACGCAGGTTTGATCCCTGGGTCAGGAAGATCCCCCGGAGGAGAAAGTGGCCACCCACTCCAGTATTCTTGCCTGGGAAATCCCATGGACAGAGGAGCCTGGCGGGCTATAGTCCATAGGGCCGCAAAGAGTTGGACATGACTGAAGCGACTTAGCACGTGCACACACACACACATGCAGGAGAAGTTCATGGACTGGACTGGACCTAGTGGATGTGGGATCCTGAGCCGCTGACAAATATGCCATCCTTCCAGCTTGATCACTGGATGGTGATGCTCCTTTCTGAGATGAAGCTTCAGCAGAGTGGCTGTTATTCTTGTTATTAAATGGGGCAAGATGGAGGCAGGGGTGCCTGTGACTTAATCTTACCTTGATCCAGGTGAGACGTGATGGAGGCATGGGTGCAGGAGCTGTTTCAGAGGTGAATGGACATGAGGGTGCAGGAGAAGGAGAAACTAGGCCAACCCCCAGGGCCTTAAGAACTGGGGATGCTGGGGGTCTATTTGCAAGAAGGAAGGCTGGGGCTTTTTTGTGTGTTCAGAGCTGAAGCCCCTACTCTGTGTGTGTGAAGCCCACAAGAAATCTGTCTTGAAGAAATGAATGGACGGGAAATGGAGAGGGTGGTAGAAGTCAGGATTAAACAAGCCTTTTCTTTTAACAATCAGCGTCACTCCCAGTTTTGGCTTCTCCCGCAGAGATCATCGACGAGTACATCAAGGAGAACGGCTTCGGCTTGGAGGGGGCGCCGCCCGGCCCGGGCGAGGGGCTGCCGCGCCTGGTATCTCGCGGGGCGGCCTCCCTGAGCACCGTCACCCTGGGCCCCGCGGCGCCCCCGCCCCCGGCCACGCCGCCGCCCTGGGGCTGCACCCTGGGCCGGCTGGTGCCCCCGGCCCCGGGCGCCGGGCCGCGGCCGCACCTGGTCATCACCGAGCAGCCCAAGCAGCGCGGCATGCGCTTCCGCTACGAGTGCGAGGGCCGCTCGGCCGGTAGCATCCTCGGGGAGAGCAGCACGGAAGCCAGCAAGACGCTGCCCGCCATCGAGGTGGGCGGAGGGGGATGGGCGCCAGGGGTGGGGGGCGGGGCGGGGACTCGCGATTGTCTTGCCCCCAGGAGTCACATGCGCGTATTTCTTTATTCGTGCATTTTTATGATGATGATTTTTTTTAATTTCATTTATTTATTGATTTTTGGCTGCACTGGGTCTTCGTTGCTGTGGGCTTTTCCTAGTTACCGAGTGTGGGGGCTACTCTCTAGCTGTGGTGTGGGCTTCTCATTGCGGTGGCCTCTCTTGTTGCAGAGCAGGGGCTCTAGGCCCTCGGACTCAGTTGCTCAACAGCATGTGGGATCTTTCCGGACCAGAGATTGAACCCCTGTCCCCTGCATTGGCAGGCAGATTCTTATCCACTGGGCCAAGGGAGAAGTCCCTATGGTGGTTATTATTATTGTTGTTGCTACTGTTGGAGTGGATGATACCACTGTTGCGTGTGTGTGTGTGTGTTAGTTGTGCTCAGTCATGTCCAACTCTGCGACCCCATGGACTGTAGCCCGCCAGGCTCCTCTGTCCATGGAATTCTCCAGGCAAGAATACTGGGGTGGGTTGCCATTTCCTTCTCCAGGTACCACTGTTACTTGGCATTAAATTTAAAGAATTTTCAAAGAAAGACCTTCTTCCTGGCAATATGACAGTATTGATCAAAATTATTATTGCTGTAAAGGCAGTGTAGCCTCTTGGTTCACTGTAAGAATCAGAGTGCTTGAGTTCGAATCCTGCTTCCACCATCTGCTAGCTGTGCTGCCTCGGGCAGGTTACTCAGTCTCTCTGTGCCTTCTCTACAAAAGGTGATAATAGGGACTTCTCTGGTGGTCCAGGGATTAGGACTCTGTGCTTTCATACCAGAGGGCCTGAGGCTCAATCCCTCATTGGGGAACTAGGATTCTGCAAACTGTGTGGCATGGCAAAAAAAAAGTAAAATAAAATTCCCAAACTTCTGGAAGCAGGATTGCCCATCAAAGGCAACTTGACAGCTGTTGCCAAGTTGCCCTCCTCGGGGGTTGCACCCATGACTGTCTCTCCCAGTGATGTCTGAGAGGCCTGGTGCCTCATGCCTCTCCAATACGGAGCCTTCTTGTATTTCTGGATCTTTGCTCAAGTGTCTGTGGACCCTGAATTGTGTTCTCACCATCCCACTAGCCCCGGATCCAGGCCCAGCTGCTCCCTGACCTCCAGCTTCCTCCCTGGTGACCAGCTCTCGGTCCCCTGCAGATTTCCCTCCCCTCTTGGGCGAAGCAGCCAGAGTGGCCGCTGGTGAATTACACATCTGCTCCTCTCCCCTGCTTAGAAGCCTCCTTTGTCTCCCGAGTGCCCTCAGGAGGAGGCCCAAGATCCTCCTGGGGAAGATCCTCCCCGGGGCCTCTTAAGACCTTTGCTTATTTCTTTTTTAAAAAAAGATTTATTTATTTATTTAACTGTGCTGGGTCTTAGCTGTAGCACATAGGATCTTCCATCTTAGTTGTGGCATGTCGGGTCTAGTTCCTTGACCAGGGATGGAACCCAGGCCTCCTGCATTGGGAACGTGGAGTCTTAGTCACTGGACCACCAGGGAAGTCCCTCTAAGATCTTTCCTGGTCCGGCTTCTGCTGCCCACTCCCACCCAGCCCCCTCACTCCCCACCATCCAGCCATCAGTCCTTCAATACTGCTGTTCCTCCTGCCTGAAGTGCTTTCCACCTGCAGCCTTCAGTTCAGCTCAGTTCAGTTGCTCAGTCATGTCCGACTCCTTGCCACCCCATGGACTGCAGCACGCCAGGCCTCCTTGTCCATCACCAACTCGTGGAGCTTACTCAAACTCATGTCCATTGAGTCAGTGATGCCATCCAACCATCTCATCCTTTGTCGTCCCCTTCTCCTCCCGCCTTCAATCTTTCCCAGCATCAGGGTCTTTTCAAATGAGTCAGTTCTTCGCATCAAGTGGCCAAAGTATTGGAGTTTCAGCTTCAACATCAGTCCTTCCAATGAATATTCAGGACTGATTTCCTTTAGGATGGACTGGTTGGATCTCCTTGCTTTCCAAGGGACTCTCAAGAGTCTTCTCCAACACCACAATTCAAAAGCATTGATTCTTTGGCACTCAGCTTTCTTTATAGTCCAACTCTCACATCCATACATACTACTAGAGAAACCATAGCTTTGACTAGATGGACCTTTGTTGGCCAAGTAATGTCTCTGCTTTTTAATACGCTGTCTAGGTTGGTCATAACTTTTCTTCCAAGAAGCAGGTGTGTCTTTTAATTTCATGGCTACAATCACCATCTGCAGTGATTTTGGAGCCCCCCAAAATAGTCTCTCACTGTTTCCACTATTTCCCCATCTATTTGCCATGAAGTGATGGGACCAGATGCCATGATCTTAGTTTTCTGAATGTTGAGTTTTAAGCCAACTTTTTCACTCTCCTCTTTCACTTTCATCAAGAGGCTCTTTAGTTCTTCACTTTCTGCCATAAGTGTGGTGTCATTTGCATATCTGAGGTTTTTGATATTTCTCCTGGCAATCTTGATTCCAGCTTGTGCTTCATCCAGCATTTCTCATGATATACTCTGCGTATAAGTTAAATAAGCAGGGTGACAATATACAGCCTTGACATACTCCTTTCCCGATTTGGAACCAGTCTGTTGTTCCATGTCCAGTTCTAAGTGTTGCTTCTTGACCTGCATACAGATTTCTCAGGAGGCAGGTCAAGTGGTCTAGTATTCCCATCTCTTTAAGAATTTTCCACAGTTTATTGTGATCTACACAGTCAAAGGTTTTGGCATAGTCAGTCACCCCCTATTAACTGTGAGGCCTCAGCCCACCTCAGGGTTGCCTTTTCTGATCCCTGTCCTGGTGCCAGCTTCCTCGTGTGAGATGTTTCTGTCTCCTCTCCCTCAATGCCTCTCTCTTTATTTAATTGGAGGATAATTGCTTTACAATGTTATGTTGGTTTTTGCTGTACAACAATGTGACTCAATCATAACTATATATATATCCCCTCCCTCTTGAGCCTCCCTCTCACCCTACCCTTGCCTCTCTCTTTATGTAGACATTTATAGAGGGCAATTTGAAAGTGAGTTGGAGATATGATACTTGACTCAAAATGTTTCTGCCTGTATCTCTCAAAAGCCATGACTTTTTTTTGCAAGGTAGGACCTGTATAATGACAACACTGTTATCACGTACTAGAAGTGTAATATTCATACAACGATATCTTCTAAGTCCATAGTCTGTTGATCCCACTGACCCAAGACATCCTTTATACTTTTTTTCCTTTGGTCCACTTGTTTAATATCCGGTCTAGTCCAGTCCTGCCTTTAGTTGTCAGGTCTAAATGTTTGTGTACCCTCTCAATTCATACATTCAAACCCTAACTCCAAAAGTTGGAGTAGGAAATGGCAACCCACTCCAGTATTCTTGCCTGGGAAAATCCCATGGACAGAGGAGCCTGGTGGGCCACAGTCCATGGGGTCCCAAAGAGTTGGACACGACTGAGCACACACAACTCTGAAGGTGATGGTAGTAGGAGGTGAGGCCTTTGAGATCAGTGCCCTTATAAATGAGGTCCCAGAGAACGCCCTCAGCCCTTCCCCCATCTGAGGACATGGTGACAGAGCCTGTGCCCAAAAGAGGCCTTCACCAGAACCCAGCCATGCTGGCACCTTGATCTTAGACTTCCAGCCTCCAGAATTCTCAAGAAATAAAGACAGGCATCTTCAGTGTCCTTTGAACTGGGTTTGTTCCTCAGGCTGCCTTTGCATTTTGGGATGGGGACATTTATGGAGGACAGAAAAGTTGTAATTTTTTGTTGTTTATTTGGCTACACTACATCTTAGTTGTGGCCCGAGGAATCTTCGATCTTCACTGCGGTGTGCAGGCTCTTTAGTTGCCTCTCAAGGGATTTTTTTAGCTATGGCACGTGGACTCTTAGTTGCAGCATGTGGGATCTAGTTCCCTGACCAGGGGTTGAACCTGGGCCCCCTGCATTGGGAAGTGCGGAGTCTAAGCCACTGAACCACCAGGGAAGGTGTTTTTTAGTATGTCCCACATTCTGGATTTTTGGCTGTTTCTAGGTTAGATCAGGTTATTAATTTTGGCAGGAATACCCCAGCAGTGAGGCTGTGGTCCTCTTAGAGTCTGACATCCTGGCACGTGGGGTGGCAGTTTAACCTAATATCTGATGCTGAATCGGATCCCATGGTTAAGGTGGTTTATTACTCAGCTCCAGCTGCCCTCACAAAATCCCACAGACTGGGTGCCTTAAACCACAGGAATTTATTGTCTCATGATTCTGGAGGCTGGAAGGCCAAAATTGAGCTGTCGGCAGGGTTGTTTCCTCTGAGGCCTCTCTCCTAGGCTTGCAGATGGCCGCCTTCTCTCTGTCCTCACTTGGTCTCTCCTTTTTGTCCACATTGGTGTCTCTGTGTGTGTCCAAATTACCTCTTCTTGTTCAGTCACTCAGTTGTGTCTGACTCTTTGCGACCCCTTGGACTGCAGCGTGCCAGGCTTCCTTGTCCTTCACCATCTCCTGGAGTTTGCTCAAACTCATGTCCATTGAGTCGGTGATGCCATCCAGCCATCTCATCCTCTGTCGTCCTCTTCTCCTCCTGCCCTCAATCTTTCCCAGCATCAGGGTCTTTCCCAGTGAGTCAGTTCTTCTCATCAGGTGGCCAAAATATTGGAGTTTCAGCTTCAGCATCAGTCCTTCCAATGAATATTCAGGACTGATTACCTCTTCTTGTAGAATGGCAACCCACTCCAGTATTCTTGCCTAGAAAATTCCATGAACAGAGGAGCCCAGCGGGCTACAGTCTACAGGGTTGCAAAGAGTCGGAGACAACTGAGCAACTTTTGCTTCGGAACATAAGGCTATGAGGCAGATTGGATTAGTCCCCACCGTAAGTGAAAGTGAAAGTATTAGTCACTCATTCGTGTCTGAGTCTTTGCGACCCTGTGGACTGTAGCCCGTCAGGCTCCTCTGTCCGTGGGATTTTCCAGGCAAGAATACTGGAGTGGGCTAGCCATTCCCCCCTCCAGGGGATCGTCCCAACCCAGGGATCCAACTTAGGTCCCCTGAATTGCATGCAGATTCTTTATCATCTGAGAAATCAGAGTAGTCCCCGCCCTAAGGGCTGATTTCTCTGAAGGCTATAAGGCTTCCCAGGTGGTGCTAGTGGTAAAGAATCCACCTGCCAGAGCAGGAGATGCAAGAGACTTGGGTTCCATCCCTGGGTCAGGAAGATCCCCTGGAGGAGAAAGTGGCAGCCCACTCCAATATTCTTGCCTGGGGGAAATCCCATGAACAGAGGAGCCTGGCGGGCTACAGTCCATGGGGTCACAAAACAGTCAGACACAACTAAGCACAGCATTGACAGGGTCTGTCTCCTTGGGGCTAGGGCTTCAACATATGAATTTTGGAAGCGTGCAGTTTAGCCCATAACAGGTAGTGACTCACTTCCTTGATGGTCCAGTGGGTTAAAACTGCATGCTTCCATTGCAGGGCACTGGTTCAATCGCTGGTCAGGGAACTGAGATCCCACAAGCTGCGTAGCGAGGGAAGAAAAAGCCACCAAAGTGATGAATAATTCTCAGTCTAAATGAAATCCAGTCCTCTCTCAATTAACATAGTCATTGCAGTTTTTGAAACTTCAGTGTATTTGAAAGTTATGGGAAAAAATGTGTGCGTGTGCGCTCAGCCGCTCAGTCATGTCTGACTCTTTGCAGCCCCATGGACTGTCACCCACCAGTCTCCTCTGTCCACGGAATTTTCCAGGCAAGAATATTGGAGCAGGTTGCATTTCCTATTCCAGGAGGTAACCTGACCTAGGGATCTCCTGCATTGGCAGGCAGATTCTTTACCATTGTGGCACCTGGGGAAAAGTGCTATATATGTAAAACAGAAGAAGGTTCTGGCTTCTGACTTTTTCAAACAGTCTTGTCACCAATGTGAATGCTGTCGGGATATTCAGAAGTCTTACAGGATTTGTGTGGGTCTGTCCTGGTACTGCAGGCTGGGTAGCATCTCTGGCGCTGTGTACTGCCTGCTGTGTCTCCATCACCAAAATTGTCACCAGTATCACAAACGCTCCCTAGAGGGCAGTACGGGCCCACTGAGACACACCTGTTCATTGTATTTTATAGGCACCAGCTTTACATGTTCACTTTCTCTGGTGGCTCAGCTGGTAAAGAATCTAACTGCAATGCAGGAGACCTGGGTTCGATCCCTGGGTTGGGAAGATCCCCTGGAGAAGGGAAAGGCTACCCACTCCAATATTCTGGCCTAGAGAATTCCACAGTCCATGGGGTCGCAAAGAGTTGGACATGACTGAGCAACTTTCACTTTTCACTTTACATGTTCATATCACACTTTAGAGGTTCTCTGATGCCAGCAGGGCCCTGCGAGAGACCCAGGAAAACCAAGTGGGTCTGGACCCCACCTCAAGGGGCTGGTATCTCTCTGCTGCCCCATGTGGCTGCTGAGGAGAATTCCAGCCTCAGTTGTCATAACTTCTTTTAAAAAAGGAGAACCTGGAAATCTGGAATAACATGATGTCTCATACCTTTTAAATGTGGGCTCCAAATTTTCCCCAACTTCTTTTTTTTTTTTGGCCATGCTTCACACAGAGTCGGACACGACTGAAGTGACTTAGCAGCAGCAGCAGCAGCAGCAGCACACAGCGGTCGGGACCTTAGTTCCCTGACCAGGGATCAAACCTGTGCCCTCTGCAGTGAAAGCGCAGTCTTAACCACTGAACATCAGGGAAGTTCCTTCCCCAACTTAAAAAAAATTTTTTTATTTTATTGAATTATAGTTGATTTACAATATCATGTTAATTTCTGCTGTACATCAGTGATTTAGTTATATATACATATGTATATATTTATACATATATTCTTTTCATTATGGTTTATCACAGGATATTGAATATAATTCCCTGTGCTATCCAGTAGGACCCTGTTGTTTATCCATCCTACATGTAATAGTTTGCATCTACTAATCCCATACTCTCAGTCCTTCCCTCCCCTACCCCACCCCAACTTTTTATTTTGAAAAAATATCTTTTAAATCTTTTTTCTAGGTTTCTTGTTTGTTTCTATTTTTGAGGTATAACTGATATACAAAAAACTATATATTTAATGTACACATTTTGATGAATTTAGAATGAAAACAATTGCAATCTCCAGAAAAATTAGAAAAATAGCACAACAAGCACCTGTGTACCCTTCACCCGCATTCATCAGTAGACCTCAATTTTACCTCAATTTGCTATATCTGACCCTCTTTCCATGCACACAAACATACATACACATGTGTAGTGCTCACACACACACAGATATGCACGTTGCTTTTTTTGCGGACCCGTTTGCAGATGAGTTGTAAATATCATGTTATTTCACCTGTAGATACTTCAGGGGGCATCTTCTAGAAATAAGCTCCTGCATGGCTATGACACTCATGACTATCCCTAGAAAAAATCTATAATATCCCATAATATCATCTAATAAACAGTCCATGCTGAAATTTCCAAATTGTTCCCCAATTTTTTTTTTTTTAAGATCTGTTGATTGATTGATTTTTGGCTATGCTGGGTCTTTGTTCTGCATGGGCTTTCTCTGTTTGCAGTGAGTGGGGGCTTCTCTTCATTGTGGTGCTGAGGCTTCTCCATCTGGCAGTTTCTTTTGTAGTGGAGCACAGGTTCTAGGCTTGAGGGCTTCGGTAGCTGTGGCGCACCAGCTCAGTAGCTGTGGCTCACTGGCTCTAGAGCACTGGCTCAGTAGTTGTGGTGCTTAGTTGCTCCGGGCTTAGTTGCTCCAGGCATGTAGGATCTTCCTGGACCAGGGATACAACCCATGTCCCCTGCATTGGCGGGTGGATTCTTAACCACAGGGAAGTCTCTCAAAATGTGTTTTATAATGATTTCTCTCGCCTCAATTTAGGGTCCTATGTTGCATTTGGTTGTGTCTCTGGAGTCTCTCTCCTCTATTTTTTTTGGAAATTGAGTTGCATTTGATCAAATATTAAGTGTGTAGCTCTAAGGATTTTGACATATGTATGTGTTATTTAACTACCAGCAGATCAAAATACATTTTTTGTTCTTTTTTAACCCCAAGTATGACACCTATCTTTTTTTTTTTTTTGGCTGCTCTGGGTTTTAGTTGTGGTGTGTGGGATTTAGTTCCTCGACCAGGGATCAAACCCAAGCCCCCTGTATTAGGAGCACAGTCTTGGCCACTGGACCACCAGGGAAGTCTTCACCCATCTTTTTATTGTCTTTCGTGACACAGATATGTTTGAATGGATGACCTGCCGTTAGGGCTTGTTTGACATTTCCTCATGATTAGATTCTGGGGTTGCACTTCTAGAGGGGCTGTCATAGAAGAGAGCCTTCTTTATGGTCCAACTCTCACATCCATACATGACTACTGGAAACATAGCTTTGACTAGACGGACCTTTGTCGGCAAACTGATGTCTTTGCTTTTTAATACACTATCTAGGTTCGTCATAGCTTTCCTCCCAAAGAGCAAGCATCTTTTAATTTCAAGGCTATAGTCACCATCCGCAGTGATTTTGGAGCCTAAGAAAATAAAAATCTGTCACTGTTTCCAACTTTTCCCCCTTCTATTTGCCATGAGGTGATGGAACCGGGTGCAATGATCTTAGTTTTTGGAATGTTGAGTTTTAAACCAGCTTTTTCGCTCTCCTCTTTCACCCTCATTAACAGGCTCTTTAGTTCCTCTTCTCTTTCTGACATTAGAGTGGCATCATCTCTGTGTCTGAGGTTGTTGATATTTCTCCTGGCAATCTTGATTCCAGCTTGTGATTCATCCCAACAGAGGATGCCTGTGCTCTGTTGGCCCCGCATTGTTGATACTGACCTTGATCACCTGGTTAAGGTGGTGTCTACCAGGCCTCCCCACTATGAGTATGTTATCTGTGGACCACACTTGGAAACCTTGTGTGCATCCATTTTTTTAAGTCGAGTGGCCAAAGAAAGTGTATCTGTGGGTCAGCTCTCATGATATGAGGTCCCCAGGTTGGAAGCTTTGGGTTTAGGATCTAAAAGAGGTCTTCAACGGACACACTTCCATTGTTGCGGGGGGAGGAGATACCAGAGGAAGCTTGGATGGGTGCAGGTGTCTGCGATGGGACCCCAAGAGCACCCATCTTCCTGCAGCTCCGGGACTGTGGAGGGCTACGGGAGGTGGAGGTGACCGCCTGCCTGGTGTGGAAGGACTGGCCTCACCGAGTTCATCCCCACAGCCTCGTGGGGAAAGACTGCACAGACGGTGTCTGCAGGGTGCGGCTCCGGCCTCATGTCAGCCCTCGGCACAGGTACCTGACCCCTGACCCTTTGCCCTTGGCCATGGAGATTTTGAGGGGCTGAGGATCACCCCAGAAAACCTTATGGCTGGGGCAGCTTAACCAGACTTTCTTCACTGCATTGCCTAGATGGGAAACCAAGGTCTGGGAACAGTGGAGGGTCTCATCTAGGCCTGGAACCCTGCTGCATGCACATTCACATGCATTATATTTATCCCCATTTTGTAGAGGAGGAAACCGAGGCTCAGAGAGGTGAAGGAGCCCAGATAGCCAATGGCAGAGCTGAGATTTGACCCCAGACCTGACTTAACTGCAAGGCCCATTCTTTCTTTCACTTTATAATTTATATGTTTTCAATTAAAAAATGTAAAAGGTTCAGAAAGGGTGTGCAATGAAATAAATTTCCTTCCATCTTTGGTCCCCTAGTCACTAGTGCTCCTTCTTGGAGGCAACTAAAGATAATGCTATGCCTATATATGTGTGTGTGTGTGTATATATATATATATATATATATATATATATATATATATTTGTCATTCCCTTATGAATGGTAGAGACATTTGCACCTTGTTTTTATGTTTTAGTACATCTGAGAGATAACTCCTATCAGTACATTTAGAACTGTCCTGTCCTTTTCATTGGCTGCATAGTATTCCAATGCATGGATGTTAACGATTAATTGAATATGTCCTTATTAATGGGCACTTATTCCAATCTCTTGTTGCTCTGTTACTATTATTCAATGAATTGTTTCATATATACCCTTCTCTAGGATAGATTCCTAGAAATGAAATTGTTGGCCCCACATCTGTGCATTTATATTTTTAGCAATTTATAAACTTAATCAAAATGTAAGTTCTGTGAGAGCAGAGATTTTATCTCTTTTGTTCCCTGCTGTATCCCCCTGTTCCCTGTGCCTAGCACAGTCCCTGGCACACAGTATGTGCTCAGAAAATCTTGGTGGAATGAATAAATACTGCCATGTTGTCTTCTAGTACATGATCACTCGGGTGATTTACAGTCCCTCCAGCAATGAGTGAGAGTGCCTGATTCTCTACAATATCACCTACAGAGGGTATTATCCAGCGTTTTGACCTTTGCTGTTTTGGAGAGTTTTTTTAAAACTTGATATCACATTTGAGTTTAATTGGCAGTTTTCTTTTTATAAATGAGGTCAACTGGTGCTTTCATGTGATAAAGATAAGGTGTGTTCCCAGGTTCTCTCAGGAATCCTCCATACCCCTAAGGGTTTGAGCCCCAGTCCCGTCCCAATGCTGGAACCCTGGGCCTGGGGGGGCTTCAGCCTTTAAGGGTGTGAGCCCTGCAGCAGCATCTACCAGAACTGTCTTGTGGGTCAGGGCTACACCTGCCCTCTCAGGAGTGCCTCCCTTCACCCCTTCCCCCACTCAGCTTTAACAACCTGGGCATCCAGTGTGTGAGGAAGAAGGAGATCGAGGCTGCCATCGAGCGGAAGATTCAGCTGGGTATCGACCCCTACAATGGTGAGTCCCTGTGCCTAGCTCAGCATCCCATCCTCCCAAACTCCTCACCCCTCCGCCACCCCATCCCCCCACCTTTTCCAGTATCCACCATTGCCCCAGCCCCGCCCCTTCCCTGTCCCCTATCCCCTTACTAGGGTCTCCACCACCCACACTCAGCCTTCCCATATCTCTCCCACAGCTGGGTCCCTGAAGAACCATCAGGAGGTGGACATGAATGTTGTGAGGATTTGCTTCCAGGCCTCATACAGGGACCAGCAAGGACAGATGCGCCGGATGGACCCTGTGCTCTCTGAGCCCGTCTATGACAAGAGTGAGTTGAGGGTGCTGTTTCATTAGGATAGTCTTTGGTCGCAAGTACTGGAAAGCCCCACACACAATGGGTGAACAAACAGGAATTCTTTTTTTTTTCCCTCAGTTATTAAGTCTGTTCCTATTGATTCAGCTGCTCAGCCATATCAGGGCACTGGTTCAGCAGCTCTGTGATTCTCGTGGCCTTTCCCTCATGGTCATGAGCTGGCTGCCACAGCTCCGGACATCATGTCTGTGTTCAAGACGGTGTGCAGTGTCAGCCTGTATGGTGTGCAGGCTGTACACTGCCCACCTCTAGAGGTCAGCGTTTACTAAGTAGCCTATGGAAATGGGGCCTTCTGGTGTTGTAGAAAGCACAATCAGTACAACTATACAATGCACCCCTTGGGAAGAGGCAGCATAAGTAATAATCTCCCTCTTATACAGAAAATAATACATTTCTCAGAATCACCCTGGTAGGCATCTGCTTATGTCTCATTGGCCAGAACTTAGCTCAATGGCCACGTTTAGTTGCAAAGGAATCTGAGAAAGCACGTATTTAGATTTTTCATCCTCTATAGAGGGGTACAGGCATAGAAGAGGAGATTAGGAATGGCTGTTAGATTTTTAGGCCACTTACAGTGACTGCCACAAGCATCAAAATGGGCAGGGAATATTAATTCAATCCAGGATTTTATGGATGCAAGAGATAGAATCCCATCTCACATAAGGAAAAAAAAAAAGAATGTTGGTTTCATTAACTAAAAATATCCAGAGGTAGCACAATGCTTCAGGTTTGGCTGTATCCAGGCTCTCAGTGATGTCATTAGGGATCTATTTCTTTCCATCTCTCAGTCATGCTTCCTTCATGTTAGAGTCACTCTTAGCAGGGCCCTCCCAGGCAGGGGCAAAATAACTGTACGAAGCTCTAGTCTTATGTCCTACCAGCCTGGAACTTTTCTTCCGCTCCTGAAGAGAGATTCTTTTACCCAATTTCATTTTTTTTTTCTTGCATGCAGGCTTTCTCTAATTGCGGTGAGTGGGGGCTACTCTTTATTGAGGTGCGTAGGCTCTAGGCACTTGGGCTTCAGTAAGTGTGGCAAGTGAGCTTAGTAGTAGCGGCTCAAAGGCTCTAGAGCTCAGGCTTAGTTGCCTGAATGTGGAATCTTCCCATACTAGGAATCGAACCTGTGTCCGCTGCATCAGCAGGCAGATTCTTATCCCCTGTACCACCAGGGAAGTCCTCTTACCCAATATTTTTGCTCCAAGTCCCAGGGCTGTCTCTCATTGGCCTAGTTTTATTCGCATCCTCCTCTTTGACCAATCAGCTGTGGCCAGGAGGAGGTGATGCTTTGATTGGCCAGGTCTAGGGCACATGGTCACCTCTTAGCTACCATTGGGCTTTGACCTATCCAATCCCCAGGACAGAGATGGGAGCTCGCTAGACCTCACTGAGGAGCACTCATAGATGTCCGTTAACCCCTCCGCCCTGGGCATCTTCTTTTTCCACCTGGACCACAGGTTCCAAAAATATCAGACACCCTGGCTTGTCCATTTCCCACCTCTTCACACCCCGAGTGGGCACCCGTGGGGTTCCTGGTAAGGATTTGATGACTGAATTCTTTTTTTTTCCTTTGTGTGTCTTCCTTTCCTCTTTCTCAGAGTCTACAAACACGTCAGAGCTACGGATTTGCCGAATCAACAAGGAGAGTGGGCCGTGCACGGGTGGCGAGGAGCTCTACCTACTGTGCGACAAGGTGCAGAAAGGTGAGGGGCCTGGGGCAGTGAGTGGGCAGAGTGGGGTCTGCTAGCTTGCAGAGAGTGAGACGGTGAGGAATAGCTGGTTAACCAGGGGAGCCGAGTAGAAAGGTCCAGAGCTCTGGTTTCAGATATTGCCCATTGATTCACTCACTCACTAAGACACCCACCCACACACCCACTCCTCATTCATGAACAGAGAAGGAGGCCTGTTTATACCTGCCAGCGTTCAGTGCTGGGCAGACCTTGGCATCAGGAACTTTGGGGAACTATTCTGGTATTAAAATGGTGGGGTTGTATAAATAAATGCTTTATGACAGTTGGGTCGGGGCTCCAGATGGAGAAAATGGAGGAGGTTTCCACTTGAGTCACGTCCATTCAAATGTCAAAACCCCTTTCTCACACAGGGTTTTAAAACTTTTATTATTTATTCATTTTTGGCTGCGCTGGGTCATTGTTGCTTCGCGTGGGCTTTCTCTAGTTGTGGCGAGCAGGGGCTACTCTTCATTGCAATGTGCAGGCTTCTCATTGCGGTGGCTTCTCGTTGCAGAGGACAGGCTCTAGGTGCGCACATGCTTCAGTAGTTGGAGCACGCGGGCTCAGTAGTTGCGCCGCTCAGGCTCTAGGGCACGGGCTCAGCAGTTGTGGCGCAAGGGCTTAGTTGCTCCGCAGCATGTGGGGTCTTCCCAGACCAGGGATCGAACTCATGTCCCCCTGCATTGGCAGGTGGATTCTTATCCATTGTGCCACCAGGGAAGTCTGGGTTTTTGTTTTTTTTTGAATGAGGAATTGATTATTGGGTGGCTCCTCTATACTGGCCTCTGTGCTAGGCAGTGCTGGGACATAGCAGTGACTGAGACACGTCTGGACTCTGCCCTCACAGGGCTCTCAGTTCAGTGAGAGGTAGGGAAAGAAATACAAATTATAAATGTGTGTAATGCTGATAGGGAAGAAGACACAGTACTGAGACTGAACAACAGGAAGACCAGACATGGTCCAGGCATCTGGGAAGGCTTCCTGGAGGAGATGGTATTTGAGCCGAGATCTGAGGAAGGCCAAGGAGATTCTTAGGAGCCTGGGAATTGGGGTTAGGGCAGAAAAACTGATCCTGCCCCAAGTGAATGATTCAAGGTAGATGTGAGTTCTATTCCATCATTGACTCACTGGCTGATCTTGGTCAGGTGACTTCACTACCCTGAGCTGGTTTCCTCAACCCCTAAAATGAGCTGGTATTAGGATGAGATGGGATCCCAAGTACCTAAGAGCTACATCACAAAGAGTTAGCATTTACTGAGGATTTTCTGAGTTCCATACCTGGAGCTAATATTTTGCATAATGCTTAATAAATCCATCATACTTAACAAGGATTGATCACTTATTATGTTAAGTCCTGTTCTAAGCCCTTTTATTGGAATGACTCATTTAATCTTCCTAACAACTCCTATGAGGTGAGTGCTATGACTTTCCCTCTTTAGAGTGATGACACTAGGCCCAGAAATACGAGTAACTTCCCCAAGTCCTAGGAGCTTGCTTGCCTGGATTCCCATCTTGGCTACACCACTTCTTAACCATGTGACCTTGGACAAGTGGCTTAATCTCCTGGTGCCTTTGCTTTCTCCTCAATATCATGAGCTTCCTAGAATTGTTGTTTGTCTTAGAGGTAATCTGTGTGTGTCCAACACATATAAAGCCTCAATATCTATACATATATATGGGCTTCCCAGGTAGTGCTAGTGGTAAAGAACCCGTCTGCCAATACAGGAGACACATGAGATGTGGGTTCGATCTCTGGGTTGGAAAGATCTCCTGGAGGAGGAAATGGCAACCCATTCCAGTATTCTTGCCTGGAGAATCCTATGGACAGAGGAGCCTGGTGTGCTACGATTCTTAGGAGTCAGACACGACTGAAGTGACTTAGCATGCGCGCACGCATAATTAGTTTTATTCTTAGAAATATTGGTGTTGATTTTGAGGGAGGCTGAGTGAGTTGGGTCTCTGGTGGACCAAGTGTCTTGGCTCAGCTGATGCCCCCACTTTCCTGCCAGAGGATATATCGGTGGTGTTCAGCAGAGCTTCCTGGGAAGGCCGGGCTGACTTCTCCCAGGCCGATGTGCACCGCCAGATTGCCATTGTGTTCAAGACACCACCCTACGAGGACCTGGAGATTGTTGAACCTGTGACAGTGAATGTCTTTCTGCAGCGGCTTACCGATGGGGTCTGCAGTGAGCCTCTGCCCTTCACCTACCTGCCTCGGGACCATGGTAACCACGGCAACCCAGGGTGACCCACTGCCCCAGAGACCAGGTCTTTGGCCTTGCTTGGGGTGACCAAAAGGGGAAAGGGGAAGAGGCAGAAGTAGAATGTGGGCTCTGAGTTGCACAGACTGGGGTTCAAATCCTGGTCTGCTTACTGGCTTATGTGACCTTGGCTTTTCCTAGTCTCAGACTCCTGTGCAAAATGGAAATAATAACAGTACCCATCTCTTGACATTTTGGGATTATTTAATGATTTCTCCTCTCAGCATAGCTGCTCATGCCTGGGCTTCTGCTGGGAACATAGTGGTACCAAAGACAGCCCCAGACCTGTGCTATGAGGCTCATCGTCCTATGGGGGTGGGAGGGGTGGGTGGAACAGATCCATTCCCATACAGTGACAGCAAGAGTCGGGCAGGGCTGGGACGGAATTGCGTACAGAATTCGGCTTGCAGAGTAGGGCAACTGACCAGCCTTAGAGTTCAGGGAGGGTTTCCTGAAAGAGGGGGCAGCTGACCTGAAGACAGGAGGGTGACTAAGCAGTTTTCCAGGGAAGCAATAAGAGTTGAGGAAGAGTGTTTTAAGCACCTGGAACAGCAACTGCAAAGGCCCTGAGGCAGATTTATGCCTGGGATGTTCCAGTGTGGTTAGAAGCGGATTTGGGTTTTATTCTAAGATATGGACATCTATATACATGGGTTGGGAAAAAGCCAGAATAACTCAACAACTTCCCAAACAGTTTCTATAATTAATTCTTATTTTTCATGGGTTATTTTGTATGCCTCTGGTATCTCCTGAACAGACAGCTACGGCGTGGACAAGAAGCGGAAACGGGGGCTGCCTGACGTCCTTGGGGAGCTGAATAGCTCTGGTGTGTCCCCTCTGCCCCTTTTGATGTCCCTCTCCAGGTCCCTGGGAGGGGTTGACTGACCCCACCGCCCGCCCACCCCCCTGCCCCCGGTTGGGGAGGAGGGGCTGGTGGGATCCAGGAGTCTTCATCTTTGCCTTCTTTCAGATCCCCATGGCATTGAGAGCAAACGACGGAGGAAAAAACCAGTCTTCCTGGATCAATTCCTGCCCAGCCATGGCTCAGGTGGGTGTTGGTTCAGAGCAAACCCCTGCCCTCGAGGTGGGCTGAGGGGCTGCTGCAGCCCTGCTTTTCTAGCCTCTTCAGGCCCCCCAAGAGCTCCTACATTGCCAGTGCCTCACCACTTAACCAGCAACATAAAGTGGCAAGAATAGTGGTTCTGGACACAGTCCAGAGGCTCTTATCTCCACTTGGCCATTTACATGCTATGTGACCTTCATCAAGTTGCTCTACCTCTCAGAGCCTCAGGGCTCCTCTGAAAAGTATCACCACATACCTACCTCATTGGCCTTTTAAATGTTACTGTTATTTATTTTTACAGACACTCTGAGCATAATTGCTTTGTGTGTGTTCACTTAATCTGTGCAGTCCCTCTGGGGGGTGAGGGGTGGGTGCTGTCATCTCCTCCCATGCCCCAGTCCCATTTTGCTGGTGAAAAACTTGAAGCCCAGAGAGGTGACATCTCTTGCCCAAGGTCACACAGCCAGTCTGTGGTGGAGCGGGGAGTTACACCTGGGCAAAAGTTTATTTATATTTACTTGTTAATTTATTTAAAATTTTAATTTTAATTATTAGGCTGCAATAGGTCTTAGTTGCAGCATGTGGAATCTTCGATCTTCTCTGTGGCACATGGGATCTTTAGTTGCAGCATGCGAACTCTCAGTTGCAGCATGTGGGATCTATTTCCCTGACCAGGGATCAAACCCAGGGCCTCTGCATTGGGAGCATGGAGTCTTAGCCACTGGACCACCACCCATGGGCATAGGTTTAGATTAGTGATGATACATGTGAAACCAGTGGTAGGGAGTAGATGATGGATAAATGGAGGTGGTGTCAGAGCTAGCCAGCCTTGAATTCAGTCACCCTCTGACCTCTTCTACCACGGCCTTCATCTCAACTCACACGCCAGCCTCCAGATCCCATGAACTGTAACCCTGTCTGGGTGCTATCCAAAGCCTCCCCACTCGCTGACCGCTCGCTGACTGCTAGCTCTGAGAACGCTGTCCCCAGCACCCCAGCTACCCCAGGAGCCCAGCTCCCAGCCAGCTCCCAACCAGAGTCTGCTGGAGTTGTCAATCACAGCCAATCTCACCCGAAGGTTTCAAGTGTCATCTGTTGTCCCCCCCAACACCCTCTAACCAATGCCCAAGACCTTTGCTCCTAGAAACCCCCAGTGCTAGTCCATTTCATCAACCTTCGACCCTGAATCCCTGAAGTCCCTCATCATTAACCACTTAGTAATTCTTTCACCTGCTCCATCACCCCAATTTCCCAGGATCTAAAGTTCCCCTCTCTCATTCCTGTGGCAAAGCTGCCCTGGCACTAGAGTGGAATGGTTAGGAGGCTGGCCTCTGCAATCAGACTGGGTTTGAATTCAAGGCCACAATTTAGCCACTGTGTGATCTTTTTTTAAAAAAATATTTATGGCTGCATCAGGTCTTAGTTGCAGCATGTGGGATCTTTCTGTGTGTTATGTGGGCTGTTCGTTGAAGTACAAGGTCTTCTCTCTAGCTGTGGTGTGGGGGTTCTAGAAACGTATTTGTGGTGCATGGGCTTAGTTGCCCCGAGGCATGGGAGATCTTAGTTCCTGAACTAGGGATCAAACCTGTGTCCCCTGAATTAGAAGGTGGATTCTTAACCACTGCACTGGGAAGTCCCTGTGCAACCTCACTGGGCCTCAGTTTACTTAACTTGCAGATGGAGATCTTCCTTCTTGGTGTTCCTTCCAGAATTTAGTGAGGCCACAATGCACAGTTATTTAGTGTGCATTGGTGCCCAGGAGATGTTAGGAACTTGCCAGAAACCAGGAATGCCACCTGCATTTGTTATGATCATGTTTAACTGCATTCACAGCAAAACCCCAAATAACAGGAGCTTCAGTAGGATAGGACATTATTTCTCCTCTCACACAAACACAGTCCAGGGGTGGGTGGTCCACAGATGGTTTGGTGGCTGCGTGATCATCGGAGACCCAAGCTTCTGCCATTTTCAGCTCATCATTTCCACCTCATGGTGCAGAATGGCTGTTGCAGCTCCAGCCATCATGCCCAAATTTCAGCCAGCAGCACTTGGTCACATGTCCACATCAAGCTACAAGGGAAGCTGGGAAATAGAGTTCCAGCGGCACTGTGACTCCTTCTAAAATAAGTGTAGTCAGTCTTTGCTGGTGAGGTTTGTCTTGTCTCAAAAAGACTTCCACAATAACACTTACCATTTTACCTTGCAATTTTGGGACTTGATATTTCTCCTTGGGTCTCTCATGCTGTGGAGATTTCACCTTTTGGGTTGTCTTTATATGCTGGGGGGCTTTGAAGAATCCTTTTCTTCCTCATTCTTGAGGAAAACTCACTAGCATTATAGGAGCACAGTTTCAACCCTGGTTCCACAACTCACCTGTGGACTGCAAGTTATTTTGCCTGTTTGCTTATTAAATAAGAATGATTCTTAGTTTTTTGAGGAACTCCCAAACTGTTTTCCACACACCAATTTACCCTCCCACCAACAATGTATGAGGGTTCTCTTTTCTCTACATCCTCACCAGCATTTGTTATTTATCTCTTTTTGATGACAGCCATTCTGACAGGTGTGAGGTGATACTTCATTGTGGTTTTTATTTGCATTTCTCTGATGATTAACCATGTTGAGCATCTTTTCATGTGACTGTTGGCCAACTGCATGTCTTCCTTAGAAAAATGTCTATTCAGTTGTTCTGCTCATTTTTTTAGTTGGGGTATTTGTTTATTTAATATCATATGAGCTGTTTTTATTTTGGACATTAACCCTGTATTGGTCGTATCATTTGCAAATACCATTTGACCCAGCAATTCCACTCCTGAGTGTATATCCAAAACAAAAAAACAAAATCAAAACACTAATTTGAAAAGAGACATGTACCCCAATGTTCATAGCACCATTGTATACAATAGCCAAGAAATGGAAGTAACCTATGTGTCCTTCAATAAATGAATGGATAAAGAAGATGTGGTGTATATATATACAATGGATTACTACTGCTGCTTAGTCTCTTCAGTCGTGTCCGTCTGTATATGGCCCTATGGAGTGCAGCCTGCCAGGCTCCTCTGTCCATGGGATTCTCTGGGCAAGATTACTGGAGTGGGTTGCCATGCCCTCCTCACAATGTATTATTACTCAGTCATTAAAAAAAACTGTAATTTGCAACAACATGGATAGACTTGGAGAGTATTATGCTTAGTGACAGAGAAAGACAAATACTGTATGATTTAACTTATATGTGAAGTCATAAAAAAAAAGTAAATATAACAAAAAAGAAATACTGACAGATATAGAGAACAAACTAGTGGCTATCAGTGGGAAGAGGGGAGGGGAAGGGGAAATATAGGGATGGGGATTAAAAGGTACAAATTACAATGTATAAAATAAAATCAGCAACAGGGAGAGGGAATACAGCACAGGGAAAATAGCCAATATTTTATAACAACTATAAGCAGAGTATGGGCTTCCCTGGTGGCGTGGATGGTAAAGAATCCACCTGCAATGCAAGAGACCTGGGTTCAATCCCTGGGTTGGGAAGATCCCTTGGAGAAGGGAATAGCAACAAACTCTAGTATTCTTGCCTGGAGAATCCCATGGACAGAGGAACCTGGTGGGCTACAGTCCATGAGGTCGCCAAGAGTCAGACACGACTGAATGATTAAGCACCCACACATAAGTGGAGTATAACCTTAAAAAATTGTGAATCACTATGTTGTACACCTGAAATGTGTAATACTGTTCATCAACTATACCTCAAAAAAAATATTGGAAATTAAAAAAGAGAGAGAATGGTGATAGTCCCTACTCAGAGTTCTCCCTGGCGTTGTAGGAAGGAAGCCACATGATAAAGTATTTAGCCACAGACCCGGCATTTGACCTGGCGGGAGGTCGACCCTAAAAGCCCACCATGCTTCCTTCTTTCTCCTCATCCCTGCAGGACCGTACCTCCCGCCGTCAGTGCTGCTACCGGACGCAGACTTCTTCCCGGGCACCGTATCCCTCCCCAGCCTGGAACCCCCCGGCGGGCCGGACCTCCTGGACGACGGCTTTCCCTACGACCCCGCTGCCCCCACGCTCTTGACCATGCTGGACATGTTGCCCCCAGCGCCACAACTCACCAGCGCTGTCGCGGGCAACGGCGGTGCAGGGGCTGCGGTCGGGGAGCCCCCCGGCCCCGAGCCGCTGACTCTGGACTCGTACCAAGCCCCGGGCCCCGGGGACGGAGGCACTGCCAGCCTCGTGGGCAGCAACATGTTCCCCAATCAGTACCGTGAGGCCGGCTTTGGGGGTGGCCTCCTGTCCCCGGGCCCTGAGGCCACGTAGCCCCGCGGCGCTGGAGGAGAGGCGCTGGGTGGGGAGGGAGGTGGCCTTCCAATCAGGATACCCAGCACCCCCATCCCCTGGGGCGGCCCTTGGTCAGTCTTCCGACGTCCTCGTCCTTCTGAATCGGACATCTTCAGCGCTGGGGAGAAACTCCGTAGCACCGGTTTCTCCTGAGCTGATTTTACAAATGAGAAAACTGAGTCTGGAGAGGAAAGGGGCCTTGGCTCTCAAGCACTAGCTTGTTAAAGCTGCTGTCTCAGCCCCCACAAGCAGGGGCACCTTCTCCAGGGGGATTCTGTTGTGTATATATGGGAGGAGGGTGCAGATCCCCCATCCTCCTTCCCCAAGCTTGAAGGTGGGGGAGGGTAAGTTGTTTGTTCAGAGTCTTCCTAATAAAGATGAGCTTTTGATCCCTGGGGGTCTCGTCTCTTCGCTAGAGAAACACTCCCCGCCCTTAAGTACAAAGTCTCCAGGCTCCGCCTACGCCCCCCGATTTCCTCAAGCCCCGCCCTTCCTCTCACTCTCTAATCCAACCTAGTTCCCGCCCCTCGAGTCGGCGGAAGCGCCTCTGCCGCTCCCCGCCCCGTCCCTCAGCCTCCCACTTCCGCTTCCGGTGCGGGTAGCGCGCGCGCAGCGGTGGGAGGCGGCGACGAGCCGGTGAGTGCGGGCAGCGGGTGACCTGCTGGCCTCGGGTGGACGTCAGCCCGGCTTCGCCCTTGCCTCGGCTTCTCCACGGTCTACTGTGAGACTCTGCTCGGCCCGGGCCCCGAGGGCCGCCCGCCCCGCACCTCTTCGGCCTGCCGTGCCTCAGGCCGCGCCCTGCCTCCGCCGTCGGCCAGAACTCGCAGCGTCGGACCCTGCCGCTTGCCACAGGTCCCGCCCCCTTGTCAGAAAAACTTCGCCCGATCCCTCAGGCCCAGCACGGGTGCTCGAGCCCTGTCCTCCAGGCTTGCCCCTAAACGCAGCCCACCCCCTCCTGTCAGCTCGCTCCGCCTCCCTCAGCCTCTGTGCCCTCCCCCCGCCCCCAATTTAGATTCCTGCTTTAGACCTCAGCAGCGCTCCGTTCTTTTCCTCCGGCGCTGCCTCCTGCCCCCCTCCTCCCGCAAGTGTCGGGAGGACATCCACCACCATCCACGCCCTTCACCTGCCCTCGACCCCCACCTCCACACCACTACCCTTTTTCCATAAAAACTTTCTCCTCTTCGTCCACCTGCCTTCATCCCCAGACCGCTGGTACCCAGACCCGTCCCCTCGCCGCCCCCGCCACGGATGGCCCCTGGTGGGCGCCATTTCAGCCCTTCCTCTCCCTTGAGCTCCCAACCCCAGCTGCTCATGGTCTTCCTCCAGACCTTACTTCAAACACTCACTCCTTCCATCCTTGAACCTTTCATCCTTGATTCCTCCTCCTTGAACATAGGATACCACTTTACATGGGCTGCTCCCTCCAGAGTCAGCGGGAGTGGTGGTGGGGGATTCAGAATGCCCGGGGTACTGGATCAGACTTGCCCGGGATCCACCTGAATGTATCCTGCTGCACAGCTCTGCAGCCTCACTTCCTCTCCCTGAAGCGGATGTTCAGAATTAACTCTATCAACTTGTTAGGTGACGGTGATTCTGCCCGTATTTTTTTCTTTTTTAAGATTCTGCCCGTATTTATTTATTTATTTATTTTTAAGCCCATCTGACACTCCTTCCCTATCTCTCAGGTTGAGGCCCCAGCCTTGGCCTCACCACCATGTGGCACGAGGCTCGAAAACATGAGCGGAAACTTCGAGGCATGATGGTCGACTACAAAAAGAGGGCAGAGCGCCGCAGGGAGTACTATGAAAAGATCGTAAGTGACCTTTAATCTGGGCTGGGAGCTCCGTGAGAGGGCGGAGCCCTGGTTATCCTGGTACCACTGAGGCTTGGAAATAGACTAAGAGGGGATACCCGTTTCCTCAAGAGAATGTCCATTTTTTGAGCGTAATCATGTGCTATGCTGTGCTGTGCTGAGCTGAGTCTCTCAGTCCCATCCGACTCTTTTCCACTCTGGTGGACTGTAGCCCACCAGGCTCCTCTGTCCATGGGGATTCTCCAGGCAAGAATACAGGAGTGGGTTGCCATCCCCTCCTCCAGAGCATAATCATTGGGGGTGGAGGGCGGGGGACTGAAGTATTTTGTTTATTGTCGCATGCTGTGCTGTCTGGTGGGACTCAGAGTACAGAACTGGTGTTGGCAGGAAGGAGGGAAGTCTTTGTAGCACTCCAGACATAAGATTGGCCACCTCCGGAATGTTGTCGGTCTTGCTTATTCCTGTATTCACAGTGCCCAGAGGAGCTCAGCCCTTCTTAAGGTTTGACTTGGCACTCAGAAGGAGTACCATCAGTATTCACTAAGTGAATTCTGACCATTTCTCCCCTGTTAGTTGCTTCAGTTGCTTTTGGAGAGAAGAGCACACTCCATTTTGTGACCTAAAAGGCCCTTGTGGTCTGGCCTATCAGCTTCACCCTGAGGTAGCTCCATCTCTGCCACCACTGGGTATTGAGCCTGTAATGCCTCCTCTCAGCTCTTTAACTGTTATGTGTTCTTGAGACCCCAGGTTGAAATGGCATTGGCATACTAGGTTTCAGTCTTCTGTGAGATGGTATTTATATAGACTTTTTCATTTACTACTGCATCACTGCCGCAGGCTCCTCCCTGGTATTCTGGCTTCCAGTCCTGCTGCCTCTAATCCACCCTCCTCAGAGAGGTCTTTTTTTTTTTCTTTTTAAAATAATGGATGGAATTATTGTTATTTTTTTAAAAATACTTATTTATTTGGCTGCACTGGGTCTTAGTTTTGGCATGAGAGATCTAGTTCTCTGACCAGAGATAGAACCTGGGCTCCCTGCATTGGGAGTGTGGAGTTTTAATTGCTGGACCACTGAGGAAGTCCCTAGAGAGGTCTTTCTAAAGCACAAAGCTGACTCTGTCCCTCTCTTACTCAGAACTTCTCTGTGACTCCCTAGTGCCAGGTTCCTCATGACAGCCTTTAAGACCATCCATGACCTGGCTTTTACCACCTCCTCCAGACTCATGTTACTCTGCTTTCTGCCTTTTTTTGCTCATGTTATCTGGCCTCCCTACTATCTGGGGCTACTTTTTCTAGCAAAAAAGGTGTATAAAGAGCTACCAGTTTGCCTCCTAAAATTGTATAGTTCTCTCTAGCCATAGGGGCTTTGCGTGAGCTTTTCCTCCACTAGGTTAGCTCCTGCTCATCTCTCAGATCTCAATCCTCAGGGAAGTCTTCCCTCATCCTTCATAATCAGTCAGTGTCCCCTATAAATGCTGTCATAGCTTCTTGTTTTTCCCCTTTGTGAAATTTAACACACATTTTTAGCTCTGTGAGACTGGGGACTAGGTTTATTTGGATCATGCTACTGCTTTCCAAGCTTGAGCCCAACGTGGTTTAAAAGACTAGATGAATAAAACAATAATAATAGCAGTTGCCATTTTAATTGATCCTTCTCAGGCTCCAGGTTATGTAAGGAGAACATTACATGTATGATTTCTTTGAGTCCCTACAATCACCCATGAAACAGAGGCTGCTATTATCCTAGGAGAGGAATCTCTGAGAGCCCGTCTCCAGTGGTTTGGGAATAACTATGACGTGACCACAAGGACAGGGCCTGGGTCTGTGTTGGTTGAGGCCCTAGGATTGGGCCCAGAACACTATCAGTGCTGAATAACTGCCACTTATTAAGGGTTCAGGGTGTGCCAGACCCCATGCCTGCTACTTTGGCACATTGTTTCTAGTCCTTTCAGCAGGCCTGAGAGATGGGTGTTGATCCCTGTGTTGAAGGTTTGCTGATACCAGTAATTAATGCTGTTGAGCAGTTGTGTGTTAAGCGCTGTGCTGAGCGCTTGACATGCGTCTCTGTTTCATCATATCTTCACTGAAGACATGTTTATTTCCTTTTTAGATAAAAGCCCAGAGGTGGTCAGTCCTGCTCAGGGAACTGTCATTCAGCCATGAGTGGCTTCTCTTGCCAGTGTTTTCTTAAAGTCTAAGAGGGCTGCTCAAGCTCTAGCCATCATTCAGCAGGGAGGAAGAAGGGAGGGAAAAGAGGCCAATGGGTTCATGTCAGTTGTTAAAGTTTCTAAATGTTTGCACGTGATATATCCACTCGTATCCCCATGGCCGGAATGTAGCCCCTGGTCACATACAGCTGCCAGGAAGGCTGAGAGGCATACCCTGTATTTTGGGGGGCCTTGTGCCAGTTGTGTTAGAAGTCTTATTACTGTGGAGGAAGGGGCAGTGGATGTTGGTTGCCAGCTAATGGGCTGTCATAAATGGTGGGGATAGGGGCACCTCCCTCCCAGGTTATCGGAGTAGTCGGTGAGATTGGGCACAGAGACTCCCGAGGGCTGACCTGCCCAGGGTAACTTACTCAGTAAATGCCAGCTCTTCTTGGTGCTGAGGTTATTATTACCAAGTAGAGCTGGAATTGCATCCAGGTGGATGGATGGAGTAGAGGAAAGAAGTCTGGAGTGGAGTCACTCAGAAGGCCTGGGACTCTAGGCTCTCATCCATGTGGGCCAGAGAACTCTCTGAGCTTTGTTTTCCCCCTTGGGACAGTGGTGACGACAGCCCCTCTCGTGGTGACAGGGAAGAGCTTCAAGAATAGAACAGTGTCTGTGGGGTGCGTTGTGGTGCAGGCCTGTACAAGCAGCTATTGTCCCCAAACATGCACGTGATCAACATTCAGATCAGAGCCACCAAGCTGTGGACGGCGGCGGCTTTGAGGAGAGGATGGGGCTGTCACGCGGGTCTCTCATCTTATTCTCTGCCCGAGAGAGGCAGCTGAGGCCAGTGTTGAAGAAGCAGAGGCCGGCTGTGGCAGACTGGGTGGGTGTGTCCAGACAGCTGCTTTCTCTTCTCCTGATCTGTCCTTGGTGCCTGCTCTCTCTCCCTTCCTGTTCCTGGTTCCGTCATTGTTCCTGTCCCTGTCGACTCTCTTCTAATCAGTGGTTTGGGTAAAGAAACAGATTCCATGTTGATGAGAAAGTGGGAAATAAAACAGATCTCAGCTCTGGCATCTCTTCTCCAGGAGGCCCCAGGCTGACCCCGCCGGGCTGAGTGATGCAACCCTTTGCTCCCCCATCCCAGCACTACTCACTCTAGGTCATCACTGTGGTGCCCGGTCTGTCCCCCACAATGGACTGTGAGCCGTGGGGACAGGGCTGACTGTCTCAGTCACAGCTGTGGCCCTAGCACAAGGCCTCGCTCAGAGTGGGTGCCTGCTTCACAGTTGAATGAGTGAGAGAAAGACCATGAACTTGTCTGACCCTCTTTGATCCTGGAGATGTAATGGTCCAGTGGTTAAAAATAGATTTTGGCTCTTGAAGAAGTATTTGTACGTGTTTGTTTGGAGTTTGTTTCACCATAGCTAAGATGTGGAAACAACCTAAATGTCCATCAGCTGATGAATGGGTAAAGAAAAGTGGTCTGTACATGCAGTGGAATATTACTGAGCCATAGAAAGAAAGGAAATTCTGTCACAGGCTACAGCATAGAGGCACCTGGAGGACTTTATGTCCAGTGAAATAAACCAGTCACAAAAAGACAAACCCTGCAAGATTCCATGTGTATGAGGTATTTGAAGCAGTCAAGCCCTTAGAAACGGAAAATGATGGTTGTCAGGAGTTGGGGGAGGGGGAAAGGGGAGTAGTTGTTCAGCAGGTGTAGAGTTTTGGTTTTGCAAACGAAGAAGTTCTAGACATCTGGTGCACGGCAAGGTGAAGATAGTTAATGCTACTGTACTGTGCATTTAAAAGTGGGTAGGTTAGTAAATTTTGCGTTGTGTGCCTGTTACCGTGATAAAAAAAATTATTTTAGAAAAAAGGTGGATTTTGGAGTCACGTCTCTTGGGGCCCAGATCCTGGTTCTGTTTGTGACTGGTGTGATCTGAAGCGAGTGAGCCTCCCTGCTCTGAGCTCCAGTTTCCTCATCTGGGACATGGAGTAGGAGTAGCACCTTGCTCCCATGGTTGAGAAGTTTGAGATGTACTTAAAGCACCTGGCTTTTAGTGTGGTTCAGTGAGTTTTCCAGAAGCTCGCAACAAAGCCAGGCCACAGACCCAAGTCTTAACTCCCCGCCCAATGCTTTTTTGTTGCTGTGGTGCTGGTACAGTGAGTTCTTGGTATACGCCAAAGTCCATCCTGCGAACAGAGGGTGTGAGAGCCGAGCATTTGACCTGGAGCGGCCAGGCTCCTGGTCTTAGACTTGCCCTGGGTGGTCACGAGGCCTGAGATAAGGGACTGAGGGAGGCAGGTGAGGTGCCAGATGAGGAGCTGGATTGCAGCAGCGCCACCCTGTGGACGCGGGTGTAGCCCACAAGACAGGTAGCAGCCCCGTAGTAGCGGTGGTCATCGGTGAGTGTCCTTCTCAACTCCTGCTGGCTGGGGTTTGGGTGGGAGCTGGAGGCCGAATGAGGAAGTGCAGGCTCTCGAGAGCTTGAAGCTGATGGTTTTCTCAGTCTCAGGGGCTCAGTCTCCTCCTCTGTGAGGCTGCATTCTGTTGCCTTTGGTCAGTGTTCCTGGGCCCTGCCCTAGGCGCGCGGAATACAACAAGACAGGTCCTGCCCCCCTGTAAGTTCCATTCTAGTTGCTGGGGGGACAGGTGATAGATGTTGGGCGGTGCTCTGAAGAGAGTAAGGTAGGGTAAGGAGCTAGCCTGGGGTCAGTCAGGGGCTGTGGGGAGCTGTTTAGGTAGACTAGATGAGGAAGGCGGCTGGAAGGAGATCAGAAATAAGTGAGGAAACAAACGTGCAAGAGCAGGGCTGTTCTGTGGCGTGGAGGCCGGCAGTCTGGACCAGGCAGGGTGGGGCTGGGGGAGCCCGTGGTGAGAAGTCAGAGAGGGCCAGGCGGGAGCGGGCAAGGCTCTGCGTAGAGGGACAGGGCCTAATACGTTTTAACAATGCCTCAGGCGGGTCTGTGGAAAAGGAGCTGCAGAGGGCAAGGGTGGTAGCAAGGAACCGAGCACGGGAGAGGAGGCTGCGGAGAGGTCAAGGAAGGTGGCGGGGCAGGGGGGCTCGGGATGGGGGGTGGTTGGAGTCTGGGGAGGGGAGCTTGGTCAGGGTTTAGTGGGGAGCACCAGCATCCTGGCTCGTGGCTCTGGCGTGGAAGGAGGCTGGAGCTCAGCCAGGGCCCAGCACTTGTGGCTGGTGCTGCTGCTGCTGCCACCAGATTTTAGGCTTTCCTGCTGCAGTTATGGTCACTTGGGGTTGTAACCCCCACAGGAGAGCTCAGGCCAGAGGTGAGAAGTGAATGGAAGGTAGCAGCAGGTGGTGAGGTCATGGAAGGGGCTCTGGAGAAAACGGTGACTCGGGGGCCATTCTCCTCCATCTTGGTGCCTTTTTAAAAAAAATATAGCTTTATTGAGATATAATTCACATACTCGGGTCTTCCCTGATGGTCCAGTGGTTAAGACTCCATGCTCCCACTGGTTCTATCCTTGGTCAGGGAACTAAGATCCTTTGTGCCTTGAGGCACGGCCAAAAAAAGAAGAAAAGGGAAAAAATTTTTTTTTAAATCCACATACTGTACAGTTCACTGGTTTTCAGTATCTTCCCAACCCAGGGATTGAACCCAGGTCTCCCACATTGCAGGCGGATACTTTACCAGTTGAGCCACAGGGAAGCCCAAGAATACTGGAGTGGGTAGCCTATCCCTTCTCCAGCGGATCTTCCCCACCCAGGAATGGAACCGGGGTTTCCTGTATTGCAGGCAAGATTCTTTACTAGCTGAGCTACCAGGGAATCCTTCAGTATATTCACAGGATTGTGCAACCGTCTCCACTGTCTAATTTTAGAAACTCTTTGTGACCTCCAAAAGAAGCCCCATGCCCATTAGCAGTTAGTTCCTCTCCTTCCCCACAACCCTGGGTAACCGCTAATCTACTTTCTGTGTCTATGGATTCATCTATTCTGGACATTTCACATAAATGGAATCATAGGAAATGTGGCCTTTTGTGACTGACTTCTTTGACTTAGCTTAATGTTTTCCGGGCTCATCCAGGTTTTAGCATGGATCAGTATTCCATTGCTTTTTACTTCTAAATAATATTACATTGTCTGGTTATGCCATGTTTTGTTTCTCTGTCATGCATTGATGAACATTTGAATTGTTTCCTCTTTTTGGCTGTTGTGCCTAGTGCCACTGTGAAAGTTTGTGTACAAGTATTTCAGTATCTGTTCTTAGTTGTTTCAGGTATGGGGTGGAATTGCTGGGTCATGTGGCAGTTCTTTGCCTAACTTTCTGAAGAACCTGATTTCTCCGTGTTCTTGTTGGTGTTTCTTGCTCTTGGTTGTCCTTTCATTTTTAGCCGTCCTAGGGAGTGTGAGGTGCTGTCTTGTAGTTCTGACTGCTATTTCTCTGACGAATAGTGATGTTGACCATCTTTTCATGAGTTTATGCAGTCGTGGTGGCTTCGAGGCTGCTCCTGGCCAATGTGCTCGCACCTGGCTCTGAATGAGTGGCCCTGTGGTGGGTGTGGGGTGAAGAGTTGGGGACTGATATTTTAGGGAGGTCAGTCTTGGTACTGGCTCTGTAGAAGATTGAGCCAGAGCTCAGAGCTTCTTGCGGCCACCTTGAGAGGAAACCTGTCCCCAGAGGTTAGGTGGCCCTGCTAGTGCCGCCCGCACACCCCGGCAGGTTCTTTTACCTCAGAAGTACGGCCTGCTTGGCATAGAGGTGAACCTGCTGCTAAACTTGGTTGTGTGGAGAGTGGCAGGGTTTGGGGCTCAGTTGGGTGGCGACCTCCATCTTGTCCATCCCTGCAGAAGAAGGACCCAGCCCAGTTCCTGCAGGTGCATGGTCGAGCTTGCAAGGTTCACCTGGATTCTGCAGTTGCCCTGGCCGCGGAGAGCCCCGTTAACATGTAAGACTGGGTTTGAGGGTGGTATCTGTGGCTGAAGGCTAGGGATCCAAAGGGACCTGGTGTATGGACAGACCTGTGGAGCCTCACACAGGAAAGGCTTGGCCTGAGTGGGAGGGTGAAGGTCACTAGCTAAGGTGAGACGGCAGGGTTTGGGATGAAGACCCCATGGTGTAGTGGTTGGAGCACCTAGAGGGGAATGAGCAGGGCCACGGCCAGAGGCCCAGGTGAAGCAGAGAGTTGGTTGCCAGAGGGGGTGTTTTGGGGTGTTAGCAAGTGGCCCAGGGAGCTTGTTCAAGTTCCCATTCTTGCTTGGTTCTGAAAAATAGGACCCTGATATTCTCAGGGCCCTTTCAGGTCAAGAGCCTGAATGCAGATTCAGGGTTGCGTTGTGGCATAAGGAACTGAGGGGTGGGGACTGAGAGTAGGACTGGCATGGGGATCAGAGGGGCTGAGGGCCAGGCTCCCAAGCACAAGGTGGCAGGGAGCAGGTGCTCTGTGTCCAGGGCAGTGGGACCCTAGGCTCCTTGCTCCCCTGCTCCCACTTCAGGATGCCCTGGCAGGGGGACACCAACAACATGATTGACCGCTTCGACGTCCGCGCCCACCTGGACCACATCCCCGACTACACGCCCCCGCTGCTCACCACCATGTAAGCCGCCTCCCCCAGGGTCGCTGGCGCGTCACCTTCCTGAGAAGGAAGGAGGTGTGCATGTGGGGGAGCCCCCGCCAGCTGGAGGCAGGCCCCTCATCCCCCTTCCTGCCGGCTTGGGGTGAGAGTTTCCTGTGATCTCAAGACCTTGTCCTCCCCCAAAGCTCCCCAGAACAGGAGTCGGACGAGCGGAAATGTAACTACGAGCGCTACCGAGGCCTGGTGCAGAACGACTTTGCTGGTAGTAAGTGACCTGGGGTGTGGGGAGTGGGTTGGGGGAGGGGTCCCTCAGCAAGACTGGGAAGAAAAGTTACCCCAGTCCTTTCTACTTTGGCGCCTTGGGTGTGGTCCCAGCTCTGTCATGGACCTGTTCTGTTTGCATCCCTTTTCTCTCTTGGGCCCTCCGTCTCTGGAATTGGTACAGGAGATGTCTGCTGACCTAGATGGTCCTACCAGGTGGTTACTTCCACAGCCCATGCCCTCTAATTCTGTGATATTTTTCCTAAAAAATTGGGGGAAATAGGAAGAACATATTTTTTTTGTCCACCTGCATGGGTCAGAATGTTAGCTTGGAAGAGGAAATTTATGCTTGTTTTAAATGACTGTTCAGGCAGTTTGACAGCTTGCCAAGTGTTCATACATATCCAAGGTTCTTTTCCCAAGCCGTCACTTCACAAAAGAGAAGACACACGTCGGGGCTGTTCCCTGGCCTAGACTTGAGGTTCCGACCCTGACAGAGTTTTTCGTCTCTGTTACTGCAGTACAGCTGTGTGATCAGCCAGCACGATGGGGTGATGCCCCATTTTACAGATAAGGACATTGAGGCTCAGAGGTTGTGAGGGACACTGTGTCCAAAGAGTTGGGATTCTCACTCTGCCCTTAAGCGCTGCTGCCTCCTGCAGACAGCTCTGAACTGTAGCTCACCTCCTGAGAGGGACTCAGATCCTCTCTCCCAGATCTCCCTGTGAGATTAAGGGCCATACACTCATCCCTCAGCCTGGCTGGTCTCGTCTCCTGGCGAAGGGTGATTGTGGTGGTTTCTGTCCCTCAGGGTGATGTGAGGGTTCGAGTGAGGGATGCTTAGGGCCTCTGCACAGAGCCTGGCATAGTCCACCCTCGCTGTCCCCATATTTCTTTGTTTCTGAAATAGATGTTTAGCATCTTTAAAAACAGAGATTTTCAAATTCTGGCGATCAGTGAGGCCTTCACATCAGGGGAGTGTAGCATCACTGGTGCGGTGGTTGTTTTTGCCTTCCCCCAAGGCCACATAGATGGTTGATGATGGAGTCGGTTTCCCTTAGTTCTGCCTGATTCCATCTCTTCTTCCATTCATTCATTCATACAATTCCTGAGCACCTGTAGTGTGTCAGGCATTCTTCTGGGAGGAGGGGTCTAGTGGGGGAGCCACATAATCATGAAAGCGGGTGCTCATTACAAGCTGAGGCACTGTTTTGACAGATGGTATGCTGTTCTCTGAGGCACTTGACTGAGGCTGGACCGGTGGAGGGTGGGGTGGGGTGGGGTGGGGCAGGAACGCCCCAGTGAGGAGAGGTGGGCTCCCGACTCTGTCCAGGCCATAAGGACAGCCGTGAGGGGGTGGGAGGCGAGTGGCCTGGGGGACAGGGAAGGCCAGCTTAGCTGGGGTGAGACAGCTCATGTGACTGCCTAAGCCTGAAGCCCACATAGAGGCCCAGGGCCCTCCCTCTGGGCTGTGCAGACCACCAGCAAAACTGGGGAGCCTGTGGCGATGGCCGTGCTCTGTCACCTTGGGGCTCGTCCGGACCCCCCACCTCGCTTTACAGATAGAAAAGCTGAGGCCCTCTGAGGGAAGGGGACGTGTCCAGGGTCCCACTGGAGCTGGGCACATGTCTTACCGCCCACGGACCAGGGGGCTCCAGTACATCGCCAAGCTCCTCAAGTTGGGTGCTGTAGCTGAGAGAGAGTCCAGATTAGCTTAATTTAAACTGGGGCCCAGAGGCCCAGAGTGGAGGGCCCATGGGGTCCAGGTGACTGACGTCCAGCTCTCAGGATAGGTTTGTTGTTCTGAAGGATCCAGTCAAAGGTCTCTGTGACAGTGATAGCAGTAGCAGTGCCCAAGTGCTCACTCTGCCAGTGGTTCTCCCATTTTACAGAAAAGGAAACCAAGGCATAGAGTGGCTGAGTTCCTTGACCAGGGTTGCATAGTGAGTCAAGGGTGTAGCCAGGGCCCTCCTGCAGCTGCTGTGTCCTCACCACACACAGTGTGATTATCTGGGAATCCATGACTCTGCCTCCAGCTGTGCTGGGTTCACACCTGCCCAAGCCCCGCTGCATTCTTGAGTCCCCCCTGAATTCCCGGTGTCCCCAGCTCCCTCTGACTCACATGCCTCTTGCCCCACCCCAGTCTCTGAGGAGCAGTGCCTGTACCAGATCTACATTGACGAGCTGTACGGAGGCCTCCAGAGACCCAGTGAGGATGAGAAGAAGAAGTGAGTCGGGGTCCGGGGCAGCATGGGCTGCAGGAGCAGGAGGACTCTGCGCCCCACAGGGCATGGCCTCGTCGGTTCTGTCCTTCTGGTGTCCCCTAGAGCCCGGCTTGGTGGTTGGCACACAGTAGGTGCTCATTTCATCAGCGTTGTAAGGAGGAGGCAGCCGCTGGAGGGGAAGGGTTTGCTGACAGAGGGGAAGCTTGCTGCCAAAGTTCTACTTGGTGTTTTCCACTCCTGGGTTGGGAGGAGGTGCAGTTAGGAGAGCAGGCGCTGAACTGGGCCAGGGCCTGGGTTTGAGTCGTGCCCTCCGAGCCTGGGCGCCCCCTGCCTGGACGCGCCAGGATTACAGGAGATGGAGCTGGTGAAGTGCTTGTCCCCTGCCATGCAGTAAGCATGTGGCCAGCAGCAGCTGATGTCACTCCGCAGAGGGCTTCTCTGGGCTGTGTGCCCTGAGGAATGGCTCATCCCGCTACCAGCCTGGCTGGCCCCTCCGCCAGGGCAGCAGCTGCTCTGCAGTCCCAGAGCCCCCTCTTTACCCCCTGCTGCCGAGCCATCCCTACCGCGGTCCTCAGAGGTGACTGAGCTTCTCAGTGACTGACCCTTATCCACGGCCACCTGTTTTAGACGAGGCTGGCACAGGGATGGCGTCAGGGAGTGTCGACTCAGTTCAGCAGCACACATGCCCTAGGTCCCTGCTTCACCCTGGACCAAGTTGGGCTGCATTGTTACCCAAGAGAATGCGGGCTGGCTGTTGCGGGACACATAGTCGGGGGTGGCGGTGGAGAGGTCCAGTGTGAGCGGGGCCGGGGCACTGAGGACGGCCTCCACCGCCCAGAGGGAGGGCTTCCTGGAGGATGGTGCACTGGAGCTGAAGGAAGAGGGAAGGGCTGGGAGGAGGTGGGCACGGAGGGTTCTAGGCTGAGGGACCGTTTGAGGGCGCCAAGCTGCCTTGGCTCTCAGGAGGGTGGCATGCGGGCAGCGGGGTGTGGGCCCTGGAGGCTTGGCTGGGCTGCATCCGGCCCGGGGCCCGCCTCTCCTCCCGTCGCTGCCCTGACTCTTGGCTTCTCCATGCCAGGCTGGCAGAGAAGAAGGCGTCCATTGGCTACACCTACGAAGACAGCACGGTGGCTGAGGTAGAGAAGGTGACAGAGAAGCCGGAGGAGGAGGAGTCCCCGGCCGAGGAGGAGAGCAACTCGGATGAAGATGAGGTCATCCCCGACATCGGTGGGGTCCCCTCTCTGCCCTCCCCATCCACAGTCCCCGGGCAGCGTTTTTGTGTCTCGCCCCTCCCCCTCTGCGGGGCGCCCTTTGCTTACAAGCCTGCCTCTCCTGCCCCAGCCTCCTGCCATCCTTCTGTCTCACTCGTGTCCTCCTAGTCCAGCCTCCCTCGCTGTTTCTTTCTCCTTCCTCGTTTCTAGGACTCTGCTCCTCTGACACTGTCCCCACCTGGGTTCTGGCTCTGTTCTCTTCTGACCTCAGCCTCTCGGTCTCTCCCCGCCCTTCTCTTTCGCTCTCTTCTGGAAAACACACGTTCCTCCAGTTACAGAGCCGGCCTCAGCCCCCATCCCACTGCCCACCGCCAGCTAAATGCCCACTGATCAGACCGGCCACCCATTTCCCCCCTCGCCTCATCCAGCTCGCTCTCAGTCCGTCCGCTATTTGTTCAGACGTGTGTAAAGCCCACCTGCCACTCAGCCATCAAGCATCCCGCTCCCGAATACCTGAGTCCTGCACCCCTGCCTCCACCCGCCTAGATCTTCAGCCGCCCTCGTTCACGCCCCCGTGTACATCACTCCCTCCCCATCACATCCCCCCCACCCCTGCCCTCACCCACTGTTTATGGTGCTTGTTCCTGGCCGAGCCCTGTGCCAGCCTGGGGATACCAGGATGTGCTGACTCATGTCCGCCCGCCCAACCCCCCTCTCCTTGCAGAGGCCTGAGGTCTGGTGGGCACCCCTGACCCCATGTCCTGGGGCGCTGCCCTTTCCCTTCCTCTTGGTCGGCTTTATCCCCTGACAGCCTTTCTCTTGGTGCAGACGTGGAGGTGGATGTGGATGAACTGAACCAGGAGCAGGTGGCAGATCTCAACAAACAGGCCACGACCTACGGCATGGCCGATGGCGACTTCGTCAGGTGAGGCCTGTGGGCTGACACCACTCCCTACCCTGTGGACCTGGCATCCCTGCTGTTAACCCCTCTTCCTGAGCGCTGGTGTCCGACTCTGCGCCAGGAACATTACACGCACAGGCTCCCGAGCTCTTGGGGGGGGTGGTGGAGGTGGTATGGGGTGGTCCTTGGGGTCAGCTTCAGCTGTGTTGAGACAGAGGCCACCCCCAACTGTGTGACCTGAGGCCTTTTGAGCCCTGGGAGCTTTGGGGGTTTCTGGGCCTGATGGACAGCGCCCTCTAGTGGAGAGGCTCCTCTCCCTGGATCAGTCACTGGCAGTTGCTGGTTGGGCCTCTGCCCTGTGCCTCACCTGGGTGGGTCACATAGACTGGTCCCAGCTAACAGGGTACTGAGTCTGAGTACTCCCACTTCTGAACACAGCCTGAGCGTCTGAGCATCCTCACTCAGGAACAGCCAGCGTCCTCACCACAGCGAGAGTCTCACCTCTCTGGTCCTCTCCGCACACACTCCACCCCTGCCCGGCCTCTGTGGCCTCTTTCCCCTGTAGATGCCGGAGGCCCCACCTGATCTGGGGCCGCTCAGGTGCTGTGGGCTCTGCCTGCACCTATGCAGCTCACTCCCCAGGGGTCTTGTCAGCTGTCACTCTATCTGAGGGGCTTCCCCAGCCTCCCTGTTAAAAATTGCAGCCTATACCAGGTCCCTGGACTTCCTCTCCCCCTTCTGTAATTTCCTTTCCTGTTAAGTTTTTCACCATCTAACAAGTCACATGTTATGTGACCTTGGTCATTGTCTCTCTTCTCCTCAGAATGTTAGTCCGTGAGAGTGGGGAGTTTTGTTTTCAATGATCCCTGATGCCTGAGATAGCACTTGGCGTGCAATAGGTGCTCAGTAATAGCACTGAATGAATGCGAGACCCCCCCCCCAGGATGGCTTGGGGTCCTTCGCTTCCTGCAGTGACTCTGCCTGTAATCTGACCTCGTTCCTCCTGGTGGCCCTCCTCCCCCTCCGCAGGATGCTCCGGAAAGACAAGGAGGAGGCGGAGGCCATCAAACACGCCAAGGCCCTTGAGGAGGAGAAGGCCATGTACTCGGTGAGGTCTGGGCCCGGGTGGCAGGGCAGGTGTGTGCCTCGTGGAAGGCACAGCCTCACCAGCTTCATCCCCACCCTGCTCCAGGGCCGTCGCTCCCGGCGCCAGAGGAGGGAGTTCCGGGAGAAGCGGCTGAGGGGCCGCAAGATCAGCCCCCCCAGGTAGGTGAGGTTCTGCCCTGTGCCCACTCCCTGCCAGCCTTGGTGTTTCAGGACTCTGGGGGAGTAGCCAAGGCTCAGGAAAGTTTGGGGGGCAAGCTCGTGGCCTGTGGGCAGAGTTGTCCTAGTAGAGCAGTGAACAGGGAAGGTCTGGAATAGGTGTGGCCATGAGGGGCGTGTGGACACCCGCCCTGCCAGCCATCCCCCTCTCCCTGTTGGATTCGGGACCCATGTCACATTCCCTGGCTGTGAGCAGAGTCCAGGGGCACCGGCCTGGCCCTGGGCTGTGATTGCTTCTGTTGCTGGGCCACCTCCTCACTGTTAGAGTTTGGGCAGGTGACTTTCTCTGCTCGAGCTGCAGTTTCCTCTTTGGGAAAGAGGCACCGTCACCTTCCAGGAGGAGGGCTACACCAGTGCCCACAGTGAGGTCTCGGGCAGGTTTGGATGAGGCAGCTGGTGTGCGGAGAGCCCAGCCTGGGGCCTGGACAGACCCATGCCTCTGCCACATCTCTGTTCTAGGGGAGTCACAGGGTTGCTGTAAGGCTTAAGGGACCTGCGGTGGGCTCAGGGTTGGATGTGTGGTCTGGAAAATGTTCAGTCACGAGCTGTGGTGATTCTTGCCATCGTCACCGAAGAAGTGCATGGCTGCGGTTCAGGCTCTGGGCAGGTGTACAGGGATAGGAGGAGGGATGAGGGCAGGGCCCGTCGCCTGGCTGGCCGCCTCCCCCTCACTGTCCTGTGCGTGGCCTTGGGCACCCAGGTCAGGGGCTGGCCTTAATTCCATGCACACTGACCCCACCCCACCCCCCACCCCACCCCGTCCCATCTGGTTCTCTCTACAGCTACGCCCGCCGAGACAGCCCCACCTATGACCCCTATAAGCGGTGAGTTCCCAGGGCCCAGCACCCACCTGATGGAGGGCGAGGTGGGGCGGGGCTGGGTGCGCTGTAGGCTGCCCTCCTGTGATCACAGACTAGGGAATGTATTCTGCCTTTTTCTGATTTAAACGTAATGGAGTTTTGTGTTAAAAGTGACCAAACATGGCAGAAAGGAGGGACTTAGATGTCCAGTGTCTTTAATCTGAACTCCCAGAAATAACCAGGGAGAAATAACAGGCACAGAATGGCCTGGTCACACACAAAATGTGTCTCTTGGTATGGGAGTGGTTGGTTAGAGGCTTTGAGGGTGGACAGATCTCACAGTCTGACCAGTTCCCTTTGCCGGATGGGGTGAGATGGACCCTCGGGGCTGTTGGGAGGACAGGTGAGATAAGGCACGTACACCTTCTGAGGAAAGGTCTGGCTCAGGTAGGTGCTCAACTGTGGGTGCTGTGAGGGAGATTACATACTTTCTTTCACAAAATTGAGATTATTTCACACTTAATGCTTTTAAACTTGCTTTACACCTGACTTGACATCTTTTGCCAAGATAATGCACTGCTCATAGCAAACACCCTCTTCCAACAACATAAGAGAAGACTCTACACGTGGACATCACCAGATGGTCAGTACCAGAATCAGGTTGACTATATCCTTTTCAGCCAAAGATGGAGAAACTCTATATAGTCAGCAAAAACAAGACTGGGAGCTGACTATGGTTCAGATCATGAACTCCTTATTGCCAAATTGAGACTTAAGTTGAAGAAAGTAGGGAAAACCACTAGACCATTCAGGTATGACCTAATGATTATACAGTGGAAGTGAGAAATAGATTCAAGGGATTAGATCTGATAGAGTGCCTGAAGAACTATAAACGAAGGTTCGTGACATTGTACAGAAGGCAGGGATCAAGATCATCCCCAAGAAAAAGAACTGCAAAAAGGCAAAATGGTTATCTGAAGAGGCCTTACAAATAGCTGTGAAAGGAAGAGAAGCTAAAGGCAAAAGAGAAAAAGAAAGATATACCCATTTGAGGAGAAGGAAATGGCAACCCACTCTAGTATTCTTGCCTGGAGAATCCCAGGGACGGCGGAGCCTGGTGGGCTGCTATCTGTGGGGTCGCACAGAGTCGGACACGACTGAAGCGACTTAGCGGCAGTAGCAGTGACTAGATGGACCTCTGTTGGCAAAGTAATGTCTCTGCTTTTAAATATGCTATCTAGGTTGGTCATAACCTTCCTTCCAAGGAGTAAGCGTCTTTTAATTTCATGGCTGCAAGGTATTAAATTATAAATTAAATGGCACCATTTGGGAGAAATGAGGCAATGTCCAAATGATAGAATATTCGACTAGGTAAAGTTAGGTTCCTGTGTCAAGAAATATTTTTTGATAAAAACAGACTTATGAATTAAATATGTGGCCCTGGATTCAATAATGTTCACACAAACCAACTGTGAAGGACATTCAGGGAATGATTGGGTAAATTTAAATCTGGATTGACTATTAGATAGCACTAGGGAATATTAATTTTATTAAGTATGATAATGTTACATTATTTTGCCTAAATGATGTAATGCCCTTACTTTTTAGAAATGCGTATTCATTTTTATGTGTGGAATGTTATAATATCAGTAAATCTCTTTTAAATGCTTTTGAATAACAAGCATTAAAAACAGAGTGTCATTGTACTAACTACCACACATTCTCTGTGCACCCAGCCCTAGGTCATTCTCTATCTAGCACATGTTGTGTTGCTTCTCTGTGAAATTTGTCATTAGCAATAAAGACTTGTTGTTTGGTTGTTTTGTTAAAAAAAAAAAAAGATATACCCATTTGAATGCAGAGTTTCAAAGAATAGCAAGGAGGGATAAGAAAGCCTTCCTCAGTGATCAATGCAAAGAAATAGAGGAAAACAATAGAATGGGAAAGACTAGAGATCTCTTCAAGAAAATTAGAGATACCAAGGGAACATCTCATGCAAAGATGGGCTCAGTAAAGGACAGAAATGGTATGGACCTAACAGAAGCAGAAGATATTAAGAGGTTGGAAGAGTACACAGAAGAACTATACAAAAAAAGATCTTCACAACCCAGATAATCACGATGGTGTGATCACTCACCTAGAGCCAGACATCCTGGAGTGTAAAATCAAGTGGGTCTTAGGAAGCATGACTATCAGCAAAGCTAGTGGAGCTGATGGAATTCCAGTTGAGCTCTTTCAAATCCTCAAAGATGATGCTGTGCAAGTGCTGCACTCAATATGCCAGCAAATTTGGAAAACTCAGCAGTGGTCACAGGACTGGAAAAGGTCAGTTTCCATTCCAATCCCAAAGAAAGGCAGTGCCAAAGAATGCTCAAACTACCCCACAATTGGACTCATCTCACATGCTAATAAAGTAATGCTCAAAATTCTCCAAGCCAGGCTTCAGCAGTACTTGAACTGTAAACTTCCAGATGTTCAAGCTGGTTTTAGAAAAGGCAGAGGAACCAGAGATCAAACTGCCAACACCCGTTGGATCATTGAAAAAGCAAGAGAGTTCCAGAAAAGCATCTATTACTGCTTTATTGACTATGCCAAAGCCTTTGACTGTATGGATCACAACAAACTGAAAAATTCTTAAAGAGATGGGAATACCAGACCACCTGACCTGCCTCTTGAGAAATCTGTATGCAGGTCAGGAAGCAAAGGTTAAAACTGGACATAGACTGGTTCCACATAGGGAAAGGAGTACATCAAGGCTGTAGATTGTCACCCTGCTTGTTTAACTTATATGCAGAGTACATCATGAGAAACGCTGGGCTGGATGAAGCACAAGCTGAATCAAGATTACTGGGAGAAATATCAGTAACCTCAGATATGCGGATGACACCACCCTTAGGGCAGAAAGCGAAGAAGAACTAAAGAGCCTCTTGATGAACATGAAAGGAGAGTGAAAAAGTTGGCTTAAAACTCAACATTCAGAAAACTAAGATCATGACATCTGGTCCCATCACTTCACGGCAAATAGATGGGGAAACAGTGGAAACAGTGAGAGATTTTATTTTGGGGGGCTCCAAAATCACTGCAGATAGTGACTGTAGCCATGAAATTAAAAGATGCTTGCTCTTGGGAAGAAAAATTATGACCAACCTAGACAGCTTATTAAAAAGCAGAGACATTACTTTGCCAACAAAGGTCCATCTAGTCAAAACTATGGTTTTTCCAGTAGTCACATATGAATGTGAGAGTTGGACTATAAAGAAAGCTGAGCGCCGAAGAATTGATGCTTTTGAACTGTGGTGTTGGAGAAGACTCTTGAGAGTCCCTTGGACAGCACGGAGATCCGATCAGTCCATCCTAAAGGAAATCAGTCCTGAATATTCATTCGAAGGACTGATGCTGAAGCTGAAACGCCAATACTTTAGCCACCTGATGCAAAGAACTGACTCATTTGAAAAGACCCTGTTGCTGGGAAAGATTGAAGGCGGGAGGAGAAGGGGATGACAGAGTGAGATGATTAGATGGCGTCACTGACTCAGTGGACATGAGTTTGAGTAAACTCCGTGAGTTGATGATGAACAGGGAGGCCTGGCGTTCTGCAGTCCATGGGGTCGCAAGGAGTTGGACACAACAGAGCAACTGAACTGAACTGACATCTGTGTAGAGGAAACTCATTGCTGTTACAGTATGGATCTGTGCATCTCTTCTTAATAATAGTTTTCTGTCACGGCTTTTCCTGGTTGTATTGAGAAGGCCTCCATGGTCATGAATCAGATCCTTTCTGGACGGCTATCTTTCTGCCCACCAGCTCTGTTGTACCTCGTGTCTGTTGTCACTCGGGGCCCTGCTCTTCTGCGTCCTGTTGCTCTGTGGAGGGTTTGTTCACGGGTGGACAGGCTTGATGGGCCCGGTGGACTGAGCCCCTTTTCCCTGCTCTGCAGGTCGCCCTCAGAGTCCAGCTCCGAATCCCGCTCCCGTTCCCGCTCCCCGACCCCTGGCCGCGAGGAAAAGATCACGTTCATCACCAGTTTCGGGGGCAGCGATGAGGAGGCGGCTGCAGCCGCAGCTGCAGCAGCTGCATCAGGGGCTGCCACAGGGAAACCCCCGGCGCCTCCCCAGCCTGGCGGCCCCGCACCGGGACGTAATGCCAGCGCCCGGTCTGTAACGCTCACGCTGCCCGCCCTACACCCCAGCCACCGTGGGGGGGACTCGGGGCAGCAGGGGGGCCACGGCCCGGGCTGGCGCTGACCGCCCCCCGTGCCCGCCTGCAGCCGCCGCTCCTCCACCTCCTCCTCCTCCTCCTCCGCCTCGAGGACCTCCAGCTCCCGCTCCCGCTCCAGCTCCAGCTCCCGCTCCCGCCGCGGCGGGGGCTACTACCGCTCCGGCCGCCATGCCCGCTCCCGCTCCCGGTCCTGGTCACGCTCCCGCTCCCGCTCCCGGCGCTATTCTCGCTCCCGCAGCCGCGGCCGGCGGCACTCAGGTGGGGGCTCGAGAGACGGACACCGCTACTCCCGCTCGCCGGCCCGGCGCGGCGGTTATGGGCCCCGGCGCAGAAGCAGGTGCGTGGGGTGGAGGTGGGGGGCCCATCTGGGTGAGACCAGGCTCTGTGAGGGAGCGGAGGGATGGTGGGGTTGGGGGGACGGTTTTCATCCCAGATGTGGTACCAGTGGGCGGGAAACTGGGCTGTGCTTGTTCCAGGGGCTCCCCAGGTGTTTACAGCAGGTGACCCATAGGACCAGGGTGCCCTGAGGGCAGGGGCCGGAAAGTCAAGACAGCTCTTGGAGGGGAGGGCGGGGTGTGACGTAAGTGCTGCAGGTGGGGCAGGAGTACAGTCCCCTGGAGACGGGAGCATCCCTCCTGCCCTTCCCCAGGGGGGTCAGAGCTGCCCTTGGAGGGACACCACGACCTGCTGGGTGAGAGTGGGGCTTGCAGAGCGGCTGGCTGGGTGTGGAGTCTGGCCCTACTGCTGAGCTGTTGGGGCCTCTTCATCTGTAGAAGAGATAGAATCATAATGTTTCCTCTATTGAGTCGTGAAGTTGTGACAAATTCTACTTCAGTGCTTGGTCCAGAGCCTAGCACTTGATGAGTACCCTTGTTGTCAGCATTACTACCTGTGTTGTTGTGTGGATCTCAGTGTCAGCTACCCACGAGGTCTGGCAGGTAAAATTGAGGCACCCCGTGGGCCTGGTGACCCGGGAGCACACTTCCCCTCTGCTGGGGTCGTAGGCCACTCAGTGGCAGGTGTGGCGTGGCCCAGTTTTCTGATTTTTCCAGAGAAATTGAGTTTGATGTTTAAAGGACAGCTCTTGTTTTCTCAATATTGCTAACACAGTCAAATTTTTTTAAAAACCGGGACAGTCCCACTGGAGTCAGTGTGCGGTGTTGGTTTGGCATCCAGATCATTGCCTGGAGCCTGACCCAGGGCGATGGCAGGGGACAGGCTTGGGGTCAGAGGGGGGCCTGGTCACCCTCTGCCAGCCTGAGGAGGGGGCCCTTGCTGAGGAGCCCCCAAGTCTTGAGCAGAGAGAGGACGGGGCTCACACATCCCCAGACTGGATTCTGTGGGTCTGTGCCGCAGGCGAGTGGGGAGGGATGAGGGGTCTTGCCCACTGGTGACGAGACCCTAGGCTTGGCAGGGTGAGGAGGAGGTGAGCATCCAAGGGGGGCCCCCAGGCAAGTCCTGCCCTTCCAGAGGTCACCTCACAGGGAAGTGGGTGCACAGGTGTCTAGTGAGACGTGAAGAGCTGTTCTAGGCCAGTGCGTCTAGAGGACAGTCTGTTTAGAGACCAGGGAGGCCAGGGAGGATGTCTGAGGAGAGCAGCGGGAGGAACGTGGAGACAGACAGACCACAGGGCCTCGTGGAGCCGTGTAGATTCAGTGCCTGGGTGGGGGCGGCGCTCAGAGGGGTCCCTGGAGTCTCACAGCCTCCCTCCTGCCCTGCGGCGCCCCCAGGAGCCGCTCCCGCTCCGGGGACCGGTACCGGCGGGGCGGCCGGGGCCCCCGACACCACAGCAGTAGCCGCAGCAGCTGGTCCCTCAGCCCGTCCCGAAGTCGCAGCCCGACTCGCAGCCACAGCCCCAGCCTGAGCCGCAGCCGCAGCCTGAGCCGCAGCCGTAGCCGCAGCCACAGCCAGAGTCACTCGCCGTCGCCGCCGAGGGAGAAGCTGAGCAGGCCGGCAGCGTCCCCCGCTGTGGGCGAGAAGCTGAAAAAGTGAGCAGGGCTCGGGCTGGGGGACGGAGGTAGGGGGGTTGCCCCATTGTTCTGTTTCTGAGGGAACTTGGTCCTGCCCTGGGGGGTCTAGGGGTCCACACCTCTGCCCTTGGCAGGGGTGGGGGTGCTGAGGGGTCCCAGCCTTGCCTTGGGTGAGGGGTCATAGGGGGACATGACCCTGCCCTGCAGGGTCCAGGAGGCACGTGGCTTCCGCCTGGGGGTGTTTGGGGAACACGGCCTTTGCTGTCTGGTCCAAGGGCAGTGCTGAGGCCATGTGGGGTTGGAGGTGGCAGCTGCTTTTTCTTCCTCCCAGGACCGAACCTGCCGCTGGTAAAGAGACAGGAGCTGCCAAAGTCAGTAAGAATTTGGAACTCGCCCGTCTAATTCCCGCCAGCAGCAGTACCCGAGAGCTGGGCCCGGTGGGCCTGCAGGGGGGCCCGGGTGGGCCGGGAGATCCAGCCCCAGGGATTGAGATCCGTGCCCTGCTGCCCACTGGGGCTCCCAGACCCTCATGGCCGGTCTCTGCAGCCTGCCTGTCCTTCGCTCCTGCCCCTGCAAGTCCCAGGCTCTTGGATGAGGTGGGTTGTGGGAGCTCCGGGACACCCACCCGGTCTCCTGCCTCTTCTCCCCCTTCCCCAGCCCAAGCTGACGCCGCAGGAGAAGCTTAAGCTGAGGATGCAGAAGGCACTCAACAGGCAGTGTACGTCCCGTCCCCGCCCCTCCAGCGCTCCCCTGCTCCTCCTTCCTGTCTGGCCGCGGGAAGGCCCTGCTCTCTTCCGGACAGGAGGCCTTTGGGGAGGAGCGGGTGTGCACCCGCCCTGTGGCCACCAGGTCCAGGGCTTCAGCAGCCCAGCCTCTCTGAGCTCAGCTTCCACATCCTGTGGGGGAGCTGGAGGGAACCCCTCAGCCACTGTGCCCCTCTCCCCACAGTCAAGGCGGATAAGAAGGCAGCACAGGAGAAGATGATCCAGCAGGAACATGAGCGCCAGGTATGGGGGGCGGTGAGGGCGTGGGGCCCACACGGGGTGCAGCCCGGCCCCACCCTCACTGCCATCTCTGCCTCAGGAGCGGGAAGACGAGCTTCGAGCCATGGCCCGCAAGATCCGCATGAAGTAAGACTGTGCCCAGCCTGCCTCTGGGTAGTCCTGTGTTCCCCACCACCAGCCCAACCCAGAGCTCTGACCAGACCCTCCGGGTGGAGGAAAATCAAAGCCTTCTTCGGACCTTCGTGTCCTTCCCGCCTCGCAGCTCTGCCAGCCTCCAGCTAGGGTCACCTTTCCTGCTCTTTCCCAGATACCCACCCACTGTTCCCCAAGGCTGCTCTCGGGTCCTTCCTTACTGTCCCGTGTGGAGTAGCACCCCCAGAAGCACCATCCTCCAGCCCCGCCCTGCCCTCTTCATAGCGCTCGTCTCCCCCGGCATCCTAGTGTCCTGTCTGTGTCCTTTACTCACTCCTGCTGGTGTCCCCACTGAGAAATCGGGTCTGGCTGCCAGGCTTCTGCTGTGTTCTCTGCCCCCAGAACCCTGGTGCTCATAAATGCTGAAGGCTGGACGCAGGCCAGCCCGGTGCTGGGAGCCAGGGCTTTGCTCCCCCTCCTTTCTGCTCCTCTCCTCGCCTGACTCTTCTGTGGAGCTGAGTGGCCCAGAGCCTGGTTCAGACAGACTTGGGGTTCAGTTCAAGCTCCACTTCTCTCTGACTCTGTGGCCCTGGGGTGGGAGCTCGTCCAGACTGTGAACAGTCCTTGGTGCCAACTGCACAGGGTAACTGAGGAGTTAGTGCCCTTAGAGCTTCAGCCTGTGTGGGGCCCATGGGCAGATCTGGAGGCTGTAGTGCTTGGTGTTGGCCAGAAGGGAAGTCAGTCAGTCGAGAGCTGTGTCACCTGTTATTTATTTCTCTTTCTACCCTGTACTTGCCCTGGGTTCTTGGACAAGTACCTTAATCTCTCTGAGCCAGGATTCATCATGTGAGGTAGATGTAATAAGGCAGCCGTCTCTGTGGAATCCCGCTGTAAGGCTCCTGATGTGTGGTGCCTGGCACATGGGGAGGCTTGATGGCTGGAGCTACTGTTACTGGTTGGTTGGTTATTACACAGGCGCATCAGGAGGTGGGGAGCACAGTGCGTAGGGACTTGGCATTGTAGTCAGGCCCGGCTTCTGATCCTACCTCTGCTACTCCCTAGCTGTGGGCCTTTCTCCTGTCTGAGCCTCAGTGTGCTCATCTGCTAAATGGGGATGAAATAATTGTCCCATCTCATAGGATTGTGGGCAGGATTCTGTGTGATAGGGCCAGGCACTACAGCACTCAGTAAATGCAGCCCTTGGGATAGCAAAGCAAATCCCCGTCATTCTGACAAAGGCCAGATAAGCACTTAGCGTGTAAGTCCCTTTGTTCAGAGGCTGCGCCTGCAGCCTGACAGGAAACATCAAACTATCCAGCCCTCAGCAAACCTTTCCTCGGGTGGTAGACTGGAATTGAGCTGCCGGCCAGTGTCCCCTCTTTGAGCTCAGTGCCCTCGTTTCCAGGTGGGGAGAGGAGCAGGAGGAGCAAGACCTGCCCCTTGGCTCCCTCTTCCACTCGACCTGTCAGGTGACCCAGCTGGCCCTGGAGTTCGGTATTCTCACCTCTTCCCTGGTTTGCTTCCCCTCCCCTGCAGGGAACGGGAGCGCCGAGAGAAGGAGAGAGAGGAATGGGAACGCCAGTACAGCCGGCAGAGTCGCTCGCCCTCCCCCCGCTACAGTGAGTGTGCCCCTGCTCGCCCTCCCCTACAGCGAGTGTGCCGTGCCCCCGGTTGCCCTCCCCCCCCCGCAGTGTGTGCCCTCTCTCACCCTCCCCCCTCTACAGCAAGTGCGCCCCTGTTCGCCCCCCCCCACAGCGAATGTGCCCCTGGTCGCCCTCCCCCCCCTGCAGTGAGTGTGCCCTGGTCGCCCTCCCCTCTGTGCAGTGAGTGTGCCCCTGGTCGCCCTCTCCCCCTGCAGTGAGTGTGCCCCTGGTCGCCGGGCTGGAGGCTCTGGGGCATTAAAAAGAGATGTCAAAACTGGGTTACAGAAAACCACAGTACACCTTCCACATCAGTCTCCAATAAATTAAAATGTTTAAGACGTACACACATGACACACAGCGCTTCAGTCCCAAGGGAACTGCAGGAGCTCGAAGAAGCGCTCGTGGGTGTGGGCTGATGGGCAGGCAGTGTCCTGCTGTTCTCACCTGTACCCCTGTCCCCCTTTTTTCCAGGTCGAGAATACAGCTCTTCTCGAAGGTAAGCAGGCAGGCCCAGCTCCCCGGGGAATCACTGTTGTCCTCTGGAGGGAGGTCCCAGCCCTGGTTCCCCCATCCTCGCCCTGGCCCGCCCCCAGTCGTAGGAGCTGGCCCAGGGCCTGGCCTCGTGCTGCACGCAACCAACTTCCGCGTTGCTAAAGCCCCAGTGGTCCCATGTGGGTGGGTGTGTGTGCACGTGCCCACACGGCTGGGCTCCCTGCTTCCTGCCCAAACCCTCACAGGGCCTTTCTCCTTGCTTCTCTCTCTCCAGACGGTCGAGGTCCAGATCCCGAAGCCCCCACTACCGACATTAGGCAGAAGCATGGGGGGCAGAGATGAGGTGGGGGGACAAGGGCTCAAGCTGTGATGCTGCTGGTTTTCTCTCTAATAAAGTCACACGTTATTTAATTCCCTTCACCTAGTCTCTTGTTTTGTCTGTGTGGTCAATGCAGGGCCCCCCAAACCCCGGTGCCCACCAACCAAGGCCAGATGAGGAAGGTGCTTGGTGGCTTCAGGGAACAGGCGCCAGTGTGGCCTGGTGGGGAGGCCCGCCCACATCTGGGCACTGGAGCATGGCTCCTTGGTAATCAGAACTGCTGCTCCTGCCACACTCAGGGCCCAGGGTGCCATGTGGTGGGAAAAGGGCTGAGCACCCCGCCTGTGGAGGATGGGCCAGGACTTTGCCCAGGGGCCTCCGGTGACAGGTCCAGGCCTCTCCCTGCCCTCGCCTCGGCCCCTGCCCTGGCCTCGCCCACACTGGGAACCGGGAGCACAGCTTTCTGTGCCAGTCTTGCTGTGCCCCGGGCGCTGGGGGCTGGCCTCTCCTCTCACCCTGTCGTTCCAAACCGGTCTGTCCAGCTGTCCACCCCAAGGAGGCAAGCCTCCCGCCCCACCTCAGACACCCCAAGAAAACCAGAGTCCAAACGTGTAGCTGCGGGCAGGCTTTACTCATGGGTTGGGGGGAAGGATAGGAGGTCACAAAAGTGGGTAACCGTGGTGCCCTGGACAGCAGGGGAGCATTCCCTCTGCTCAGGCATCCCCAGCCATCTCAGGGTGCTTCTGCCGCAGGTGCTTGTCCAGGGTGGCCCGCAGGCCGAAGGGCACACAGCAGTGGGGGCACTCGAAGCGGGGCCCGCCAGGCCCCAGGCCGTGCATGCGGCGGTGGCGGTTGAGCTTGCTGCTCTGGGCACAAGCGTAGGAGCAGAGCTCGCAGGTGTAGGGCCGCTCGCCCGTGTGCGATCGCCGGTGCACTGTCAGGTTGCTGCTGTTGGTGAAATGCTTCCCACAGAACTCGCAGCTGCCCCCAGGCCCCGGCCCCCGGTTCTTGCCCGCTGGCTTCAGCGTCTTCTTGGGTGATGTCTTCTGGCTCTTCTCCGGGTCCATTCTCTGCTCCTTAGGGTCAGCACCCCAGCCGTCCCCACCAGGGCCCGCCTGAGCCCCGCCACCAGGAGCCCCGGGTTCTTGGACTCCTGCCGTGGCTGCTGCCCCGGCCCCCTCTCCTCCTCTGCACGGGAGGACGCTGGCGGGGGCTGCGGCATGGGCGGCGGGCTCAGGAGGGGCAGTGGAGGCCTGCTCCTGATCAGCGTCGGCCAGGCAGGGGCTCTGGGGCCGCAGCTGCCGGTGTGTCTTCTTGTGGCGGTTGAGCTTGCTGCTCTGGGCACAGGCATAGGGACACTGGTCGCAGGCGTAGGGCCGCTCGCCCGTGTGTGAGCGCATGTGCACCTTGAGGTTGCTGAAGGAGCTAAGGGTCTTCTTACACATGGGGCAGGTGGGGCTCCGCCGGGTGGGCCCCACCCGGGAGCCCTTGACCTCGGCTTCGGTCCCCACCACCGACGACACGGCCGATACGGCCGCAGCCACTTCAGCCAGGCCCAGCAGCGGGGCCTCTGGGGACTCAGGTTCCGTTTGGTAGATGGACAGTCCGTGGTCCCACTGGGCGTGGCGCAGCAGTTTCCAGGCTCCCGTGAACTGTCGGCCACAGCGGAGGCAGTTCAAGGCCTTCAGGTCCTCGCGTCCTGCATGTAAGAGAAGGGCCAGGAAGTAGTGTGACTGGCAAGTCAGAGCAGTTGCAGTTCACAGCTGCCAGCTGGATACTAGGTGTGGGAGAGGCTCTAGTCCAGGGGCTGAGAGGCAGCAGAAAGAAGAAGCCAGGCCTCCCGCCCTCCCAGAGGAAGGTATGCAGAGAGCGGGGCAGACAGATAAGGAGCAAGGAAAATCTGTGCAGTAGATGAGTCCTTGGGGATTCCCTCTGTGTTTGAAAAATCTTCAAGAAAAGGTTAAAAGAGCAGAGGGATGGATAGAGGAGTGCTAGCTTATATTGGGGTCATGAAGGCCTGACTCAATTACGCATGCTGGGCACCTGCCACCTGTAGCTCCCTCTTACAACTTTCCTTAGGAACATCTATGATCCCCTTTTCCTGCCTTAGAGACAAGGGTGCCAAAGTTTAAATGGGAGAAGGCTTAGCAGTCACCAATGTTTTGTGTGTTCTTTTGACCCTCAGGTACTATATTAGTAATGTACTTCCAGATCCTTTTGCCTTTATGTCTTCGATGGGGGTGGCTTTCCCGATGCAACACCAAGGTCAAGAGCACAGGTGGGGGGGTTGGAGAGGGTCAGCCTGTCCTGACTTCCAGGTGGTTCCCCTGCCCCCTAGCTGTGTGACCTTGGGCAAGAAATACACATCTCTGAGCCTCAGTTTCCTCATTTGCTAGAGTATAGGGATCCTAAGGGTCCTCTCCCTTTTAGACTTGCTGTGACCTCAGATGGAGAATAGCTGAGAGTTCTGGTCCATCAAGCCCTCTATAAGCATTAACTGTTGTTTAGTCACTAAGTCTTTGCGACCACATGAACTGTAACCCACTAGGCTCCTCTGTCCCTGGGATTTCCCAGGCAAGAATACTGGAGTGAGTAGCCATTCCCCTCTCCAGGGGATCTTCTGGACCTAGGAATCATCTAACCGCATCTCCTGCTTGGTAGGCGGATTCTTTACCGCTGAGCCACCTGGGAAGCCCATCGGTGTCCACAATTCTCCCAAGCCCAAGCACCTAGGAGTTTTGTTCCCATGATCCCATCACAGCCCCACCCTTGCCCACCGGGCCAGCCTCCCTGCTGCAATCAAAATCCCCCCTCCCCCTCTCACTGGAGGACCCTCTCCCTGGCCCAGCCCTGAATATAATTCCATTTCTCACAAATCCCTGGGGCACATGGCACAGGGGCTAGAAATCCAGAGCTGTGTATGAGCTCCACAATTGGTGCTGACCAAAAGCGCAGCTTGTCACACGTCTAGTACCAAGTTAAGGGTTTTAATTCCTAATTTAATAGAGCCGGGAGCCCAGGTATCCAGACACCCAGGACCTGGCTGAAACAGGGGCTTCCTGGCACGCAAGGCTGGGAGATTCCATCAGAGAGGGAGGCCAGAAGCCCCTTCCCCGACTCCAAGCAAATGCCCAGCATCTCGATGAGAAGTGATAAGTAAATGGAAGGGGGTGACAACACCCCCAGTCCAGCTGGCCTCGGCTCCCCTCCCCCAGGCCACTGCCCTCCCCAGAGGTCCCCCCTACTGCCACACTGGTCCAGCCACCTGGCCAGTTATTTCTGGCCAAGGGGAAGGAGAAGTGAAACCAGATTGGGGGTGTGTGTATGGCAAATCCCCAGACCCGTCTTCTGGGGCTGGCCACACCCTGTGGGTGGCCCTCCTCCCCTGCCCAGCCCCGCCCCCACCTACCCCCCTCACCACCACCAGTCTCAGCCCTAGGACAGGGCAGGCCCTGGCCACGCCTAGGTTGCACCCGGTGGGGAGCCAGAAAGGGGAAGTAGTGCTCACTGCCCCGCCTGTCCAGCTCAGCCCCTCTCCCACAGGAAGAGGGGCCCTTGAACTTGAGACCGGTGACTGCATCCCGGCTTTACTCACCTGAGCCCTGGCAGGGGCTGGGGCCTCTGAAGAGCTGACAGCCCAGCTTCTTGTGGTCCATGAAAGCAATGATGGCCTCCAACGGGAAGGTCTGCAGGCAGCGACCGCAGGTCAACAGATCTGGGTGTTTGTCGGCCCAAGGCTGGCGGTCTGCAGGGAGGAAGCGGGTGGTGAGCGTAGGGTGGGGCCAGGATGGGGCCTGGGGGTTCCGAGGGAGAGGGGAAACCCGAAGGTCAAAAGGCAGGTTAGAGGCCAGGACCTGGCCAGGAAATTAAGGCAGGGCCCGGGAATGGCGGGGGGGGGGGGGCCGGGGGTCGTGCCCCGAGGAGGTCCCACCAGAGAGAGAAGGGAGGGAGGTTGGCTCGGGGCTGGGGTAGAGGGCGCTCACCGTGAGGGCTCAGGGACAGCGGCGTCCACTGGTTGCGCAGGCCGAGGGCGTGGATGAGGCCGCCGGCGGGCACGGGGCCGGGGCAGTGGCGGGGTTCGCTCTCGAACTGCTCCGGCGCGGGCACTTCCTTCGGGGTGAAGGGCCCTAACCCCGGGGCCTGCAGGGGCCGCGGGTCCGGCTCGGGCTTCACGTCGATAACGAGGTCTCGCATCTCCATCTCGTCGTCTGAGCTGGCGGCGGGCGCGGGTTCTATTCGGCGAGGCATGCAGCCGGCCTTGCGGCGGGACATGGGTCGCGGGCAGGCGGACTGACGGACTGGCGGACTGGCGGGCGGAGGACAAGCGAGGCGTGCGCGCTCAGACCGAGGCGCCCAGGTGAGTGACTGCGGCGACCCGCAGCGAACTCTTACACGTGCTGGCCCGGCCCGTGGCTCCGCCCACTGAGGCGGGGCCTGCCGGGAGAGGACTGCCCCACCCTCAGCCAAACTTGATCAGGACCGTGCCCCCTGCGTTTGGCTGAACGATTGAATATCTTAAAGATAACGAGTTCACACGACCACGCACAGAAACAGCTATTCCTGATCCCGTTTCCGGGCTGGTGGAAACTGAGGCACAAGGTGCCCACTCACACCCCCAAGCGAGAAAATGGTAGGGGCCAAGTTTCTAGCTAGGCGCCCGATAGTAATCTGACCTATTCCATTGAATGCATTACAATAAAAATTCCTTGGGCAAACAAGGGTTAAGCACCTACTATGTGCCAGGTTCTGGACTAAGCACTAAGATGCAGCAGGGTAGAAAAACAGACAATAACCCTGGCCTCTTGCAGGTAATTCGTTCAGAAAGACAGCGTCTCAACAAGATAAACTAAGTAAAATATGAAGTGCCATCTGCGACAAGTGCCATAGGTGTGGGGTGGAAGCTAGGAAGGGTTGGGACCTGGTTTCTCCCCATACCAGGCCTGTGTATTTGAGGAGTTCTATAAACTAAGTTCTGTATTGACTGAGTTCTGTGAGAAAACAAGGTCAGCTCCAGGGACATCTTTTGACCACTTTAAAGTCTTCGGCTTTTCTGAGATGGAAGCCTTGGGAAGGTTTGGAGCCCAGGAGGGTCGTGATCACATACGCTGACTCTGCTCCTAGACCTGGACTTGCCATTCAAACCAAATAGCCAACCAATAGCCTCCTTCCGCTGGGGCCTACTCCAACTTCCCTTGTCAAAGCTGCTCTCTGATTGAAGTGGCATCAACACCCTGCCCCACCCTCCAACGTTGCAAGTTTTCTTTTCTTCCTGGCACCGACCACATCACCATCTAGAACGGTTTGTTTACTCTCCTATCTCCCCCTCTCCCTAACACAAGCCCCCCCACCCCCCAGAGGTCAGGGCCAGGGTCAGTTGGCCCTGGCCTGCCGGCTGTGTCCTCAGCCCAGCACTGAGGGAATTTCACATGCTAATCTCCTGGAGTGCCGCTTCAAGCCTGAGGGTTCATATTGTTATTCGGGTCTCAGCTCAATCGTCCTCCAAAGACCAGAGGACCTCCCTGACCACAGGATCTAAGAGAGCCCCACCCTGCTGAAGGCCTTACAATTTACACTCCATGACCTCCATCTGTCCTCAGTTCCCTCCTGAGCTTCAGGTTTCCCATCTGTTACCTGAGGTGGCTTCTTCTTCAATGCCACCTCCCATAATGGCCCAATTAAAGACGCTCCCCCAACCTGCTACCCCCTATCTTATTCTCATTTTATTCCTTTTGCATCCTTGACAAGGCTTGAAGGACCTTGTCGGTGTATTTGTTCATGTAATAACCTATTGGATCTCTCTCAGTAGAATGCAGGTTGTGAGATGGATGGAGCCAAATCCATCTTGTTCACAAACAGAGCCCAGAGCCTCTTGATGAAAGTGAAAGAGGAGAGTGAAAAAGTTGGCTTAAAGCTCAACGTTCAGAAAACTAAGATCATGGCATCTGGTCCCATCACTTCATGGGAAATAGATGGGGAAACAGTGGAAACAGTGTCAGACTTTATTTTTGGGGGCTCCAAAATCACTGCTGATGGTGATTGCAGCCATGAAATTAAAAGACGCTTACTCCTTGGAAAGACGCTTACTCCTTGGAAGGAAGGTTATGGCCAACCTAGATAGCATATTTAAAAGCAGAAACATTACTTTGCCAACAAAAGTCCGTCTAGTCAAGGCTATGGTTTTTCCAGTGGTCATGTATGGATGTGAGAGTTGGACGATGAAGAAAGCTGAGCGCCGCAGAATTGATGCTTTTGAACTGTGGTGTTGGAGAAGACTCTTCAGAGTTCCTTGGACTGCAAGGAGATCCAGTCAATTCATCCTAAAACAGATCAATCCTGGGTGTTCATTGGAAGGACTGATGTTGAAACTGAAACTCCAATACTTTGGCCACCTCATGCGAAGAGTTGACTCATTGGAAAAGACCCTAATGCTGGGTAGGACTGGGGGCAGGAGGAGAAGGGGACGACAGAGGATGAGATGGTTGGATGGCAACACCGACTCGATGGACATGGGTTTGGGTAGACTCCGGGAGCTGGTGATGGACAGAGAGGCCTGGAGTGCTGCAATTCATGAGGTCACAAAGAGTCGGACACGACTGAGCGACTGAACTGAACTGAACTGAATGGTTCGTAGTTCAGTTAACAGATTGTGTATCGAGCTCCTTCTATATGCATTTTTTTCAAAATATATCTGCAGAGGGTCTCTGTACCAGGCACTGGGTCTTGGGATCCAGTGGGAAGCCGAGGTCCACAAGACCCCTCCCTTAGTGAAACCGTGGGGAAGAATGAATTCTGAGCAGTGCAGTTTCCAACTCAAGCCAGACATTCTGCTTTTCAGGGCCTCAGTTTTCCCTTGTAAGACGGGCTGTGGGGAGTCCTGCAGGGCAAATGACCACCTTTGGTCTCTCCCAGGTGCTTCTCTGCAAGGCTTTTTCCTGGTGCGTGGCTGCTGAAAGCATGATCTCAAGGTTTCAATAGGGAAGGTGGGGGGTTCGGAATGGAAGTGAGGGGTAGGAGTATGCACGTGTAGGGGGTGGGGTGCCAAGTCCCATGTGCCTTGAAGCAGACGGGAGGAGCCTCAATTTCTTCTTCTGTAAAATGGACATCCTGGACGTCCACACCTTACAGATTGGTAGATCAAGAGCTAAGCGCAGGGTCAAGCCGCTGGCGGGGTGGCGCCCGGGGTCTGTGCTGGCTTCCGAGCCCGCGAGCCCGCCCGCGACCACGTGGGGCGGCGGCGCGGGCGGAACCCAGGCTCGGAGGCTCGTGGCCTGCCCGGGCCTCTGCTGCTGGCGCGCCGGCGGAAGCAGGGGCGCCAGCCGCCGTGAATCTCAGAGTGGTGGGTCGCGAGCACGATCCCGCTCCTAGGTCCCGGCAGGGGACGCCCACCCGCGTGCAAGACCCCGAGCGGCGGAAAGAGGCGGGTCCGCGCTGCACTCCCGACTGCACTCCCAACGCAGCCGCAGCAGCGGAGACTTCCCCGCGCCCGGGGTGAGTTGCAGGGGCGGGGGGGGGGGGACGGAGGTCGGAATGCACCGCTTCGGGAAAATAATAACGACGACGATAATAACAGTAATAATGGCTGCAGTACTCAGACTCCGGCCTTTCCTGGAGCAGAATCGTTCGCTTAATCTGTGTCGGGAGGTAGGAAGAACGTCCAGCCCAGGGCGGAGCAGGGAGTGGACGCCTGCGGGCCGGGAGGACCTACTTAGTATGAGAAAGGGAGAGCGACGGGTGGCCGGGGCGGAATTGAAAGGAAACTGACCGGCCCTGGTGGGGGGCGGGGGGATTCAGCGCTCGGTGACCAGATGCTCGCCGGACGCCCCATTTAACTATTTGCATCCAGACCGGGCCAGCACTTGGGGTGGTGGTTGTAGGCTGGTCAGTATCTTGGTGAATTCTGTCTAGAGTCTTTGCTGTTAACCGGGTAGCTCAATTGGTTCCCAACCCTGGCCATTGAAGGTTTAGCTAAGTGTTTGTCCAGGGAGCCGATCATTCCTATTTTCTAGAAAGTGAACTTTGAGGCCCCCAAGGATGGAAGTTTGTGAATCTCCTGCCCATGCCATTGATCCAAGTGATGGGCACTTTAGTTTTTCTAGTGAGGAATGGGATCCTTTTTTTTTTTTTTCTCTCTCTCTGAAACCTGGGCAGGAAATCCTTGGCTTGGAGACTGACAGGATTAAGGACTCCTGGCTTGGTCACCAGGAAGAGTACCTGCTTTTGCTGTCTTGGGCACACCCTATGTGACCTTTCTCAAACCAGTTTCTTATCAAGTCACGCCTTGACTCCCAGACCTCCGATGGCTCTCCTTTGCTGACTGAAAAAACTGCCCTTTTGCATAGGGCAGGGGTGATGGCCCTGACTGTTATCAGACCAACCTGGGTTTGCTCCCTTTTCCTGTCAGTCACCAGCTTGCACCTAGTAAATGCTTTGGCATCACCCAACTTCAGTTTCCTCTTTGGGAAAATGGGGATTGTGCAGGTATGACCAAATCTTTTTTTTTTTCCTCCTTAGTAGCAAAAACGTGGCCTATGCTGGCCCATGTTTAATTTAATTTTGTTTTACTAAGGAATTTAACAGAACTCTTTGGCAACTTGCCTCTTTCCCATCAGCCCTAGAGGGGAGTGTTTCTCCTAAAATACTCGTGTTAACCTACAAGTGCTGGGAGAAAGCCCTGGGGGCTGGTGACCCTGGACTAAACTGGGAATGCAGTGGTCAGATACAGTAGAAAATGTACATATCCCTTAATCTCATTCACAGCCATCTGTGGTAAGGTAATGAACAGGTAACAGTCCCATTAATTCATTGTTCACTGTGGTCTTGCCCATCAGGTGAAAACCTGGGAGTCTTCCTTGGCTCTACCCAGTCCGTTAGCAAATAGTGAGGGCTCTCAACCCTCAACAGATAGCCTAATCCAATCATTTCTCCCTGTCCCCCTTCACTGCCCCAGAAAATGTCATCTTCCATCTTTCCCGTGAGGTGGCTTCCTCACTGGGCTCCTTGCTTCTCCCCTTGCCCCTCACAGCCCATTCTTTGTGCAGCAGGCAGAGGGATCCTATGAGTCAGACCCTGCTCCTCCTCTACTCAGAGACACCTCAGTCCTCAAGGCCCCTGCCCCCACCTCCTGCACACTGGCCTCCTTACTATCACCCAGTCACCCTTCTATGGGCTTTGTGTTTGCTGTTCCATCTAACTGAAATGCTTTCCCCTCCATATCTCCTCATGGCTCAATTCCTCATTCCATTCTGATCTTTGCTCCAATGTTAGCTTATCAGAGCCTTCTTTCCTGAGCCCCTTCCTGAAAACCACCTCTTCACCCCCCAGGCAGGGCCAGGTGTCCCCTCTGGGCTCATGAGGCTCCAGGGCTCCTTCATTCCAGCCCTGCCTACTCTTGTGTCACTGTCTGGAGCCCTAGTGTGTGTCATCCACTGGACGGTAGGGGTCAGGCTCTTTGGCTCCCAGCTGGGTCTCCAGCACCACCCAGCGTGGGTCAGGCACAGAGCAGGCACTTGGATAACAGGGGGAGTCAATCCTTCCACAAATATTTACTGAGTGCCCCCTGGTTGCCAGCCCTCGTGATGTAATCGGACATGTCCCTTCTCCCAAAGGCTTACGTTCTGTGGCAGAACAGATGGCACACAGGCAGACAAGTAAATGCATATTGTCAGGAGGTGATAGTGCTGTGGGGAAAAAAAAGATACTGCAAGGTGAAAGGGCTATTATTTTCCTCCCTGTAAGGAGTAATGTTTGAGCAGTGACCTGAGTGAAGTAAGGGAGGAAGGCAAGCCATATATATGTCTCATATATGGAAGAAGGTTCCAGGCAATAAGAACAGCATGTGCAAAGGCCCTGGGGCAGGAATGTGCTTGGCATTTTCAGGGACTGACAACAGTGACCACAGGGTAGAAGGGAAGAAGATGAGATCAGAGAGGTGATAGGGCCTTGGAGTGAGGATTTTTGCTTTTGGCCAGGTGGAGTGGAAGCCATGGGAGGGCTCTGAGCAGTGGAGGTGTGAGATCAGACTTAGAGCTGAAGTTGAGAAACGCTGATTCATTTCTCTGCAGGATCCTTTCTTGCAAGGAGCTAACAGTTGAGCTGCCGAGACAGGAAGAGCCTCACAAGAAAAAGGACAATCCCAATCACCTCTGTACGGTGAGTGGCCCTGGGATGGGACACTGGGTACCTGATTCGTGTCAGTCACTTCAGTGGATCACTTTAGAGAGGAGGGGACTGAAGCAAGGGGAAGGGTGCACTGCCTAAAACTTAGGTCCTCTCTCCTGCCTACAATGCCAGCATCTCCTTACATGCAGTCAGCATCAGTGCAGTGGTCAGGGTGCAGGGTAAATTAGGAGTGTGAGATTAACGTTTACATAGTACTATATATAAAATAGATAACGCACAAGGACCTACTGTATACACAGGAGGGAACTATACTCAATATTCTGTAATAATATATAAGAGAAAAGAATCTAAAGAGGTATATATATATAACTATATATATATATAGTTATATAACTATATATATATATATATATAGTTTTCCCTGGTGGCTGAGTGGTAAAGAATCTGTCTGCCAATGTAGGAGAGATGGCTTCAATCCCTGGGTGGGGAAGATACCTGGAGAGGAAATGGCAACCCACTCCAATATTCTTGCCTGGGAAATCCCATGGACAGAGAAACCTGGCGGGCTACAGTCTATGGGGCTACAAAGAGTTGGACATGACTTAGCAACTAAAGAGCAAAATATATATATATTTATTTATTTATTTATATAACTGAGTTTTATATATATATATATATCTGAATTGCTTTGCTGTATGCCTGAAACTAGCACAACAACTAGAAAAAAAAACCCCAACCTCAGTGTAGTAGCATGTAATATGTTACAGGCGAGTGCTAAACTTTCACATTTGTTAGGTCATTTAGTCCCTGTGGCAACCCTGTCAGGTTGGTCCTCTTGTCAGCCTATTTTATAAATAGGGAAACTGAGGCACAGACCTATTAAGCAACTTCCCCTAGGTCACACAGCAGTACCAGTACTCAAACAGAAGTGTAACTTGAATAACACTAGGGAGAACCTAGTGTGTAGATCATGAACCTATGGTGCACGAGCCTGTTGAATCCTGATAACTAGCGGAGGTGGCCGTTGGTGCCATTTCTCCACATAGTGGAAGAGGAAACGAGGAAACTGTCTCGTGCTTGAGGTCACCCACCTAAGCAGGCCTGAGAGCTCAATTTCCATTCCATTCATTCCAGCAGAAACAGTATTTAAGGAGTCTGGTCTGTATGCCACCCCATGTTCCAGGAGCTGGGGCTACAGCAGAGGGGAAAAAGCAAGGTCGCTACCTGTGGGGAGGCAGCCATCTTGCAGGGAGAAAGACCATAAGCAGACCAGTAAATAGACAACATCACGAGGGGCGTGCTCTGAAGAATGAGGAAGCCGACTCAGATGAAAGGGGCTGAGGGGGAGATTTTGAAGACAGGCTGCTCTGGAAACGGGGAGAAGGAACAGGCAGAGGGAACCCCAGTACCAGGGTCCACAAAGAGACCACGCCAGGCATGCTTGAGACCCAGCAGGGAGACCAGTGCAGCCAGGTGGAGAGAGTAAGCGGGGGCGTGAGGCCAGGGCACGGGTGGGATCCAGAGCATGCAGGGCCCTGAGGGCTGTGGTGAGGACTTTGACTTTGACTCTGAGCAAGATGGCAGCCAGGGGAGGGCTCTGAGCTGAAGAGGGATGTGATCTGACCTAGGTGTTAATGGGGTCCCTCTGGCTGTGTGTGAAGACAGACTGGCAGCGAGTGAAGGTGGAATCAGGAGTCCAGTGAGGAGCTCACTTCAGTAGTCCAGGCAGGAAATGGCAGTGGCTAGACCGAAATGTTGGACAGAGTGAAAACTATTAGGCTGTGAATCAGCTAGTTCAGTTCAGTCGCTCAGTCATGTCCGACTCTTTGCGACCCCATGGACTGTAGCATGCCAGGCCTCCCTGTCCATCACCAACTCCTGGAGTTGGCTCAAACTCATGTCCATTGAGTCGGTGATGCCATCCAACCATCTCATCCTCTGTCGTCCCTTTCTCCTCCTGCCTTCAATCTTTCCCACCATCAGGGTTTTTTCAAATGAGTCAGTTCTTCACATCAGGTGGCCAAAGTGTTGGAGTTTCAGCTTCAGCATTAGTCCTTCCAATGAATATTCAGGGCTGATTTCCTTTAGGATGGATTGGCTGGATCTCTTTGCCATCCAAAGGACTCTCAAGAATATATATATTTTTTAAATTAAAAATATGTATTTTTCTCCCTGAGCATTTCTTGTTTTTTTTTTTTGCTGCCGCTAACCAGGGATAACCTGGTTAGAGTTCCCTAACCCGGGATAACCCAGGCCCCTTCCTTGGTGGCTCAGATGGTAAGGACTCTGCCTGCCAACACAGGAGACCTAAGAGATGTGGGTTCAATCCCTGGGTCAGGAAGATCCCCCTGGAGAAGGAAATGGCAACCCACTCCAGTATTCTTGCCTGGAGAATCCCATGGACAGAGGAGTCTGGCAGGCTACAGTTCATGGAGTCATAAAGAGTCGGACACAACTGAGCAACTAACACACACACTCTTATGAAAGCACCAAATCCTAACCAATGGTTAATCCTAACCAGGGAACTGCCTGCGGCCCCGCCCCAACATTTGTCTTTTATGATCTGGATATTTTTGAAGAACCAGGCTAAGATTTTTGTTTTTTTGGTAGAATGTCCCTCAATTTGAGTTGCCTTAATAGATTGAGGTCATCCATTTTTGGCAGGACCACCACAGAAGGGGTGCCCTGTCCTGAGTGTGTCATATCAGGATGCCCTTGGTGTTTGTTTGCCCGATTACTGTACATGTTGATTTTAATGCCAACATTAGAGTGTTGTCTACCATGTTTCTCCATTGCAAAGTCACTCTGAAGTCTTTACAAGGAATATCTTGTGAGGAGATACTTTTAAGACTTTGCAGATGTCCTGGGCCTTCTTAAACATATGGGAAGGACTTTCCCCTCTCCTCCCTTTATTTATTTCTTCATTTATTTATTTAAAATAAGTATGGCTCAAAAAATTTCACCCTTAAAAAAAAAAAAATCACCGTTTGGAGCTGACTCCTGTGTGAATGGGAATTTATTTGGAAGATGTGCTGTGCTTAGCCCCTCAGTCGTGTCCGACTCTTTGGGACCTCATGGACTGCAGCCCCCCAGGCTCCTCTGTCCATGGGGATTCTCCAGGCAAGAATACTGGAGTGGGTTGCCATGCCCTCCTCCACAAATAATGGATTGGTGGGGTGTTTGTGAGAGAGGTCAGGGCTTGTTCTTTTAGCAAATATTTATTGCTAGGGATTGGGGATAAAAGCAGTACAGGGGATTTCTTGGTGGTCCAGTGGTTAGGACTCCACACTTCTACTACAGTGGGCAACGGGTTCAATCCCTGGTCTGGGAACCAAGATCCTGCATGCTGAGTGGCACAGCCAAAAACTTAAAAAATGAAATTTACAAAGCAGTGTAAAGGCCCTGCTTTCATGGACCTTGTAAACAGGGGTGCTAGGTCCTGGGAAGGGGGTGACTGGCCGAGGGATGGTACCGATTTTAGAAGGAGGACTTAGGAGTTGGGTTTTGTATAGGTTAGGTGGAGATGGGGTAGATAAGCGTCTGCCCCCAGCCCCCTCTTCCTGTAGCTCCACACTCCCCATAATGACTCCCTGGTCTGCTTCACCCAACAGCCAGGATAATGCAGACTCCGCTGGCCACTCCTGTGCCTGTGCTCCGGCTCCCCCGGGGTCCTGATGGCTTGAACCGAGGCTTTGCTCCTGATGGACGCAGAGGCCCCCTGAAACCAGAAGTCCCTGAAGTCCCGGAGCCTCCAGAATCTCGGGAATCCCGGGAACAGCAGGCTCGAGCCTCCCTTCGGGAGCGCTACCTGCGCAGCCTGCTGGCCATGGTGGGGCGCCAGGTGTGCTTCACTTTGCACGAGGGTGTGCAGGTAGCTGCCCACTTCGGAGCCACCGACCTGGACGTGGCCAACTTCTACGTGTCGCAGCTGCAGACTCCAATAGGCGTGCAGGCTGAAGCACTGCTCCGGTGTAGTGACATTATCTCATACACCTTCAAGCCATAAAGACTTCATCATGTTCATCTTTCTGCCTTGGGCGTAGCTACAGTCTCCCAGGCCTCCATATGCTCCTGAACTTGGACCTCTGGGCCCCAGAGAGTTCAGAAACCCCTTGGAAATTCGCACCAAGCTCCAAGCAACTCTGACATCTCTGGACATCCAAGGTGTAGTCAGTAAACTTCTGCAGCCCCATGGGTTCTACATCCTGTTGAAAGGAATGCTCTACCTCACAGAACTCTCAGCTCTACAGATACATGGGCCCCATGCCAGTTCCTGAAGATTTGGGACAGAGGGAGGGAATAAAGGAAGGCAGATTACCTAATGGGAAATTGTCTATTGAAGAGGGTGCAAAGTTCAGCCACCCTGGAAATATTCCCCAATGCTTCCCTCCTGCCAAGGAATCAGTTATCTCAGGAAACTGCTTCTTGTTTTATTTCTCTTTTTAATGTACCCTATAGAGATTGAGCCAGATTTAGGGAGTGAAAGGGTGGCTATTGAAAGGCTGAATCCTGTGGAGCTGGGTCAGGAAGGGGAAAACATGTCAAGGGAGTGGGAGGAGCTGGGATAAAGATGTGGGGATTGGACCACCAGTAGTCTGTAACAGCTGGTGTGACCTGGATGCCAGACTTGGGAGACTTGGACTTTTCTGGTGGGCTGGCTTGTATACAGTGAGGGGAGTGACTTGAATTGGGTCACACGCAAGAGGTCCCTCCCATTGCCTGACCTCTGGGTGGGTAGCCTTTAGGTGGGTCGAACCCTGCATGGCAGCACTGTTGGGAAAAAGGGGATTAAGGGTTAGAGTGAAACTTTGCCCCTTCTCCATTTAACCCCGGCTTTGTAGCCTGGCCGTCCATTTCACACACTTTACTTAGCCCCATTACTAGCAGTCTTTCAACAGATTTATTTATTTATTTGGCCATGACGCTGGGATCTTATTTCTCATACTAGGGGTTGAACCCGTGCCCCCTGTAGGGGAAGCAGAGTCCTAACGACTGGACCTCCAGGGAATTCCCTCAGCAGTTTGTTTTAAAAAGTAATTTCTGCCCCCTCTGTAGTCTCATCAGTTTAAGAATGTTAAGTGAAGATTCCGTTCAATATAGATGTGATTTCCTTTGGTCATCTTCAGTGGTCAAAGTGCGGCAACCACTGAAGTTGAATGAAGCTTGTGCAGGGCCTCAGCTCCCGTTTGTTCATTCACAACGCTACCTCTGGCGACTCCTGGGCCCAGATTTCGAGTTGCCTTAGCAACGACGTCACTTGCTCCTCCCCAAGTCACCTTTTTTTGGTTTTAGCCCCACCTACCCAGGGTTGTGGTTGGGTTGGATAGAGCGGAGAAAGTGCGGAGGCGAATAGTAAACGACTGAGTCAGCCCTTGTGGGGGCGTGGCTTGAGTTCGTGCTAGTCCGCTACTGGCTCCGTGATGCACCTGGTCCATCGCCGGGTATTTTGGTTGGAAGATTCGTCTCTAGCTTTCGGAATTTCTTCCTTCGTCCAGCTTTTTCTTTTCTTAAAAAAAAATAAAAACAAGCTATACCAAGGCTAGGATACTCCTTATGGACTCATATTTCCGTTTTTAAGTTTAAATTATATAAAATACAATTTATACAAAAGAGCCCGACACGACTTACCGTCTGTATAACCACAACATCCAAAGAGGATCATTGATGAAATTGCAGCCTACAAATGGAAAGCTGGAGCCTAACCAGCAAGTGGAGACAGGCTTCGTCTCCAGGCAGAGGTTTCCTCTGTCAGCATCCATCACCTGTACTCATATAGTCAACACAACTCCTATAGCCTTTCAAGTTCTCCATCCCTTTACTTCTCTCCATATCAGTTGGCCTAGCCTCACCAAGCATATGTTTTTATTCCTATCACCTCCACTCCTTTCTCCGTTGCCTGAGCTTGTGACGAATGTGTGAGGGCCTGAATGTTAGTTATCTACTTTGAAGCTGGGAGGCTGGGGGCGGGGGAGCGGCTTAGGTTCGCGCTTGCGCGCTGCTCCGGGAGACGGCGTCCATCTCGCCCCGCCCCTCGTATTCTGCAGTTCCGGTTCTGCAGATTCACTACTCACGTTTCTTTTTCCCGTGGCTCTTTCTGCCTTTTGGTACCCGCTTTAACAACGCACGAGATAACTCTACCTGAAAATAACTTAAATTGATTTTCTGCTTTTCCGCGTACGCGGCTGGCTCACTGGCCCTTAACGAAAGTGCGGCTGCGAACGAGCAGACGCGCACGGGGCTCGGGGGAGGCGCGCTCGAGCTCCCGGCGGCGACGACTACGACGACCAGGAGAGGGGACGGAGTCGGCGCCTGAAGCAGTGGCTGAGCCCATGCCCCGGGACGGCGGGAGGGCCCGGAGAGACAAGTCCGGGGCCCGGGGCATGTCCCCAGGGCCCCCGTGAGGAGGCGGCGGCGGCGGCGATGGAGATCCCGCCGCAGGAGGCGCCGCCCGGGCCGGGCGCGGACGGCGAAGCCGAGGAGGCCCCTGCCGAGGCCCCATCTCCCGGTCCCGCATCGCCCCCGGCCGACGGGCGCCTCAAGGCTGCAGCCAAGCGCGTTACGTTCCCTTCTGACGAAGATATCGTGTCCGGAGCTGTGGAACCCAAAGACCCCTGGAGACACGGTAGCCACTGCTGGAGCGCGGGGGCGGGCTGGTGGGGGACCTGGGAGTCGGTGCGGCGACCAGTACAGAGGTGGAGCTCAATAAGTTGCCCCTAATAATGATTTAAGGAGACAGTCGTCAGTTTAGAGCTTGGAGGGTGTTAGAGAGGGAGTAGCTGTTGGGTTGGGAAGGTGAACATTTGCTGGGGTTTGCTGATGTGACGCTCATGGTGATCGTTTGAGGAATACAGACGGTGAGCAATCAAAGAAAGTTTAGTGGCTTGCGAGATTGATTAGGAGGGCGGTAGCCTTTGAGTTCATAGTTCCCTCAGAGAAGGATAGAACAGTCAAGGGAGGAAGAGTGGGTCAACATTGTCGCTGAAAGGGCAGTTGGAGGAGTTTGATGGACCCTCGGGGACAGAAAGAGGTTACAGTTGTTGGTCTGCAAGCCTTGGGGCAAGGGGTGGTCATGTGACTCAACTTCCTTGGCTGAAAGGAGGAAGAGGAATAAACTTGGAGTCTCGCGGTAGAGGAGTCAGTCAATCCCGGGATTGGGAAAGGGAGGCAAGGTAAATAAATTTGCCAGAAAAAGGAGCGGAGTTGGTGGTCAGTTTGGGGCTGGTTGAGATAGTCCAGGGAGGTGTTAGATCTTGGCATTAGGAAGAAAAGTCACCGCGTGCCTCCTCTTCCTCTCCTCCCCTCCCCCCCAAAAAGGGAAGCAGAACATTGTCAGTCATTCAGGAGCAGAGGAACTTTGGAGCCTGGCTCTGGCAGGGTTGTCCTTGTTTTGTTCCCCTTACTCCCGTCCCGCCTGCCCCGAGAAAGCATTGGAGTTGCTGGCGGTGGAAGGTGAGAGTGTTGGTGAAGTTTGATGGCTCGAAGTGTTGGGGAGAGAGAGCAACTGCATAGGTTATAAATTCTCTGGAGAAGGTCGGCTCTGTGTTGGAACTGAAAGAGCAGTTGGAGGAGTGTGTTTTATCTGTAGGGCTGGGAAGGTGGAAAGTCGCTCCAGAGATGGATGGCAGGGTTGTCCTGGACAGGTCTGGGACTCGTGCTGGGATGGAGCCGAAGAGGAGAGGGATCAGCCTGGACCCCGGTCTATAGAAGTTGGTCTGTTGGCGCTGGGGAGAGAGGTATAAATGTGTCTAGTCTGTGGGCAGTGGAGAAATCGATGGCTTCGATGTGAGGTTGGGAAACGTGGGAACTGAAAGCTGAACACACGAGGAGCAGCCGTAAATGCCATCTTGGCTAGTTAGTGTTTTGTTTGTTTTGTCTTTTGGCTGCACAGTGCGGAATTGCAGAATCTTAGTTCCCCGACCACGGATCAAACCCCGGGCCCTGTGCAGTGGACGCACAGAGTCCTAACCGCTGGACCTCCAGGGAATTCCCCGGCCAGTTGTTGTTAAAGAGACAGTGGTTAATTTAAAATTCTTGGCCTTGGGAGCCAGCCAAGTCCCTGAAAATAGGTTAGGTTGGAGGGCATGGGGGACTAGGGCTGAGGAAGGGAAGAGGGAATGGACCCCAGATATAACATCCGGGTCCAGGGAGCTCAGAGCAGGAGGAGGGAAGAGCTGGAGAAGCAGAGCAGGATGGTGGCTAGCCAGGGCTCCAGCTCAATCCTGAGTCCCATTTACCCAAAGCATGACCTCAGGCTGGGTTCCTAACTCTCAGAGCCTCGATTTCCCACCTGTAAGTGGGTGAGAATAGCCACACCACAGAGTTTCAGAGAGGACTGAATAAGGTTGTGTGTGGAAAGTGGTCGGCCAGGATGAGCCTTCATGAAGTTGCAGTTATTGTTGGTCATTTTAGGGGTGATGTTAGGTGCTACTGGTCATTTTAGGGGCCAGCCTGAAGGAGTTGGTTCATGGAGCTGGGGGGGCCTGCTTCACAAGCTTCCAGTCCGTTGGTGGGCTCGGGCCCGGGGGAAGGGAAGATGTTCCGTCTGTGGGCCGGAACAGGGTGGTGGCGGCAGCAGTTGGAGAGCCCGGGCTGGGGGCGGGGCGGGAGTAGGGGAAAGTTCCTGGCCCGCAGGTTCGCAGAAGAGCAACAGCTGTGTGTTAGCAGCTGTTGGGCTTTGGGGAAGCCATTTTTCTTCTCTGAGCCTCCTGCTTCTTTCTCTGCAAATGGAGGTGCTAATTTCTACTGTGGGGAAGTTGTGAGGATTAAATAAGATAGTCCTTGTAAGTTCCTGCCACATAAATAGCAGCTGCTGTTATCCAGGCAAATTCAGTCTGGTTTTTTTTTTTTTTGGTTGTTTTTTTTCATGTCTCATGGGCAGTCGTGAAGAGGCAGTGAAGGCGGGGGTTGGGGGGGCCAGAATGTTGAGCAGGAGGGTCAATTGGTGCCTGGCTGGGAGGGGTTGAGAGGATGGTGGCTGACTGGTCACCCCGGGGAAGAGGCGGAGGTGTGACAGCTCCCAGGCTGTTGGAGTCTCTCCTTCCTGGAAGTCCTGGGAGGGACGGCGGGACTGCACTCACTCTCCAAAAGCATCACTGGGTCTGAGGTGGAGAGGTGATGACTGCAGAAATAGTCTGGTTTTACAGGAGGGCGGGGAGAGGGGCTGAGGTTGACCTGTGCGGAAGGAGTTCCCAGGCAGGGGAAGGCTCATTGGTGAAGTTGGTGAGTTCGGACGATGGGATTTGGCAGGCCTGGTGGTGCTGACCGGTGACTCGCCCTGTGTCTGGGGAGGGCAGTGGAGTTGTTGGCTGGCCTGGAACTGAGGGAGACAGAGGCTCGCCAGGCTGTGGAAAGTTGGGCCAAGGGGCTGCCTAGTTGAGAGATCGAGGGTCTCAGCTGGGGGCTTCAGGGAGAGGTTGGCAGATCTTGGACGAGGGGCAGATTTGCTAGAGGTGGTCTAGAGCCGTGGGAAAGCAGAGAGGGTGTCATTTGAGCTGCGGCCCTGGTGGGAAGGATGAGGGAGGGGTCACGCTAGGGCCTGCTAAGGTGACACAACCCCAAGGCCAAGGGTGAGGGAGGAATTGGCGCATCGGAATTGGAAGAGGTCATTCAGAAGCTGTTCTTCCATTGCAGAGATGGAGAAGTCGCCCCGGCCCGAGGTGCAGGAGCGCCCCCGGGCTGGGAGCAAGCAGCCACTAGAGGAATTGGGCCCTAGCACTGGGCGCCCAGTCAGCAGAGCCTTGCCCTGGGAAGAGAGCTCGGCCAGGCCTGACAGCCTCCGGCTGCGGCGGGGGAGGCCTGGATCTGGGGCTTGGTAGGGGCTCAGCTTGGTGGGAGCCTCTGGGGATGTCTGCCTGAGACAGGAGTCCTGTCAGAGGTCATGTGTTGGGGGATTCCTGGAGGCCAGACATCTGAAGGAGGGAGGTGGTGCAGGAGGGTCTCATGCCTATCGAGGCTCAACCCAGCCCAGAAAGGCTCAGAAGGGCCTTTCTTGGCTCCCATGTCACATGATGTCCCCACCTGCCCCCAACTCGGGGCCTGCTTGTCGGCCTCATTTGCACTGAAGGCCGCCTGGTGTTAAGATAGACATTTGTTTCGTGCTGATGGTCTCTCTTCCCCGCTGGAATGGGAGAGCAGACACTGTCCCTCCTCATTCCCACTCAGTCCCTCGAAAGACACATGGGGATCATGGCTGAATGAGCGCCAGGGGCACGTGCAGCCATGCAGAAGGGCTGAGGCCAGGCCATACCTGGGGTCCGTCTCGCCAGGGTGTGCTCCCTGCCCGGCCTTGGCCACAGCGTGTTGTGGCTCTGGCACAGCCCTGATTCTTGCTGAGCTGGTTTGTTTCCTCATCTGTGAAATTGTGATCCCTGTCCTGCTGATCTGACTTCCAGGATGTCTGAGTGGACGGGATGGACCTGGTGGGGCAGGGTCTCTGCAGCAAGCCGGTTGCCAGTGGACGGGCTGTGAAGCTGGAGGGGAGGCCGCCTCCGTACTGCCAGGCTGGGGCACATGTGCGCCCCACACTCCCTGGGGGGTGGAAGTGGGCCCCCATGGAGGAGGGGCTCGCCTGCCGCAACCCCCATCCATAGTGGCAGGCCTTGCAGTCCCAGCTCCTTCAGAGGGTCTCGTACCAGGGACTCTTGCAGGAATGACCTGAGGCCCAGCTGTCTCCCTAGTCCCAGCTGACCGCCATGTGGGGAGGAGACACGGGTTTGGCGAGGCAGGCGTCGGGGAGCACATGACACCGGCCACAGTCTGGGCGGCTGTCTCCCCCCTCCCTCCAGTCCTGCCCATGACTCATCCCCGCTCCCTGACCTCCACCCGGTGCGGTCTGTCTTGGAGTCGGGGTAGGGGAGCTTTGCCCACCGGGAAACTCCTCACGTGGAGCAGAGGCGTCTGCAGGGTGGGATGGGGGAGAGGGGCTGGTGGGGACAGTGGCCATCGCGTTCCTCAGTGAGGATCAGAGGGGACGGAAACACCTTCCTGTTTGTTCTCACTGAAACCGGGGCTGCAAATTGAGTCCTTGAAACTGCTTTGACGGGTGGCAAGGTACCTTTCAGTAGTGGACAGAGGCTCTCTTGCTAGTTAATGGCTCATTTTACCTGAGTGGTGGGCGGTCTGGCTGGGGAGGAGCGAGTGCCCTTGTAGGGGGCGGCTCTGATGCTTCCTCCAGATTTCTGTCAGGGCCCACCCTCACCTCCTGCTGCCGGTGTTGGCACATAGACTCTGCCATGTGACTTTGGGCGATCGTTCTCTCTGTCCATGATATTTTTGTCTATGAAATACAGCTGACGGTCGTACCTCCTCATAGGGTGATGAGGAAAGTGAGATAACAGCATCCCTAAGGAGTGCTGGGGGGCCTTGTTCTTGTCGTCGCCAGTCTCCTGCCCCCGCCTGCAGCCCCTGCCCTCCATGCTGCGCTGTGTCTGCTGTGTGTTTGCACTCGCCTCTCCCCCAGAGTTTTCCTCATCAGAACCCTGTGGTCTATCCATCAGAAGAGTGCCCTGACACCCTTGACAGGAACAGTCCTGTCTGTGATGAGCTGGGTGACTCTGGGCAGGCTGCCCAGCCTCTCTGAGCTGAAACTCAATCAGCCTGTCTCGGCCTCCAGCTGAGAGGCAGCAAGGGCAGCAAGGGTCTAGATGCGAAGTGTTGAAGTGTTAGCCACAACCTCTCAGACACCGGCCATGACTGTGAACAAGTTCCAGCTGCCCCACAAGCCCCGGTCCCCTCTGGAGAATGGCCCGGCGCCCCGGCCCTAAGCCCCGTGGAAACCTGTCTCAGTGGGCGGGCCTGTGTAGGGAGCGGCTGGCCCTCCTTTCCACCTCCAGGGCATTATTTGTGTTCGCATCATGTTTCTCTCTTCAAGGGTGAAGACTGCGGGTCACCCCTGCGACCTGCATCTGGCACCCAGGAGGGTGGGCGAGCGGCAGGGGAGCGAGGTTTTCCATCAAATCTCACGCCACCGAGGCATTGGGGAGAAAGCCTCTCGGAGGAGTTGATGGGCCTGTGCCAGGCCCCATGCCTCGGGTGCTTGGCACTCGGTCCTCCAGGGGGCTGTCGGAAGTGTGTGCATGTGTTTCTGGGAACCAGGCATCTCCTGTCTCTCACAGGCGTTTGGATCCAAAAGTATTAAGAACCGTGAAGCCAGACGCCCTGGACTGGACTGGCCGTGACGAGGGCGGCTTCTGGGAATGGAGGCCAGGAATCTGTGTTTCTAGAAAGCTCCCCAGGCGGCCAGGTTTGGCTGTCCTGCTCAGGGCCCCTGATTCAGCTCAGCCGCTCGGCGCTCAGTCCCAAGGCTCAATTCCAGACTTCCGTTCAAGGGTGGCGGGGGCTGGCCTCGCAGACTTGTTTTAGAGCACATTGAAGTGTCTGACTTGCGGTAACTGCAGAAACGGGATTTGGGTGGGCGGCCTGCCGCAGTGGAGCTCAGAGGGGCCCGGGCCGAGGCCCCTGCTCTCCCGGTGACCCTGGCAGTCACCGCTCATTACTCCCACTGGCCGACCATTGGGCTGAGTGGGTATATCGGTTATGTCTCCCAGCCACCTGGGACGCAGGTGCTACTCCGGTTTGTAGATGAGGTACAGGAAGCACAGAGAGGCAAGGTCACTCACCAGAGGTCATCACAAAGCCAGGCAGTGTGGCTGGGGGGCCTGCGCTCTTCGCCCTGAGTCCTGGCTGCGTGAGCTTCAGTTAGTTGCTGCATCTGCTTCTGCCTGCTGTATAGTTTCTTCATCTTGAACCCATAACCCTTTGTAAGATGGAGATGACCATTCCAGCCTCACCAGGTAGCTCAGGGATGAGAAACAGCCCTAGTGAAGGAATTGGCTAGGTGGCACTCAGGAGGGGATCTCTGTGGTTCTTGGACAGCTCAAGCGTCCTGGGAGGTCCTCGCTGCTCCTCTCTCCTCAGCCTTGGCCTGAATTCCTCTTGTGCTCCCCAGCGTCGGGATGTGATGCGTGCTCAGTCCCTTCCGGCTGAAGGCTTGCGCAGCCTTTCATTTAGTGAATGCCGATGTTAGGGGTCAGGGAAGAAGGCAGGCCCTGCCTCCGTGGAGGTCACGGTTGAGTAAGGGAGTCGCACGGTAAACAGTTCTAATCAAATCAGGGTGCCCAGGACCCTGACTGGGAAGAGCTGATGGGCAAGGCACAGGTGGCTTCTTGGAGGAAGGGGCCGTCTCAGGCCTAAAGAAATCACTGGAGTGAGCTCCGTGAGGAGCATTTGGAAGAAATGCAGAGGGTTGGAGGCGGAGCCAGTGAGGCACAACCGAGGAGGAGAAAAAAGCCAGTCTTCCTGGAGTAGGAAGTCTGGAGGTGGAGGCAGGAGGGTCCGAGGCCAGACTGGAGAAGGCAGGGAGGGGCCACCCACCCAGGTGGGGCCTTGTGGGCCCTGCTGGCCTGGGGGTGGTAGGGAGCCCGCAGCAGGTTTTAAGAAGGGGCCCTCCTGCTGTCCCCACAGAACCTTCTGGGAGTGTGGCCTGCAGACGGTGAGACCAAGGCCAGGGGCCGCGGGCCTTAGGCTCTCGGCCTTGTGAAGCCTTGCGAAGCCTTGCGGTGGCTAGGAGCTTGCATTTGTTTGATTGATTTAATCACCAGATTTATCTGAACCTCCCGCTCCCCAGAAGGTTTTGCTCTGTGGTGTTCTCCCCATGGATCTCTGAGCTCCACCCTGACCCCACCCTAGTTCGTGCCTCCTGCCCTGGGGTGGGGGGGTGGGGGCATCGTGCACTTGGGTGCTTGCACTGCCTCCCCTGTGCCACCTCAGCAACTGGCTTCACCTGTAAAGTCCCCCAGGTCCCACACTTCCCAGATCCAGAGAGCTCTAAAAACTGGGGTCTCAACATAATAGAGGAGGCATCCTCTGGTGATTTTCTAAGATCAGAAAATTCTGAATCTAGAATATTGGCCCAGCAGTTTCCAGTAGGAGACCATGGAGTCCCCAGTGGGCCCCTTTCCCATTTCTGTGAAGCTGTAGTAACACGAGGCAGCCCAGGCCTCAGCCTTGGGGGCACTCTGGTGCCAGTCCACCTCTGCCTTCTGTCCAGAGGCAGTCGCCTGGCTTCTCTGCTCAGTACCCCCATTTGTGTGGGGATTGAGAAACTTGGGAGGCGACTGGACCAGTAACTAGCTATTGCAGGCACTCAGTAAGGGCTTGTTAGAGCTGAACAGGGCCGTGTCCTGGTGAGCCTGCCCCGGCTCCCTCCTTTCTGAGAGCAGGCTGACCAGCCCGAGACCCTGGGCTGATTGTGAATTCTGCCGTCCTGAAACCTCTCTGTGTCACAGTTTGCTCCTCTGTGGAGCCGTTTTGGCAGAAGAGGAGTCTATTTCGACTCTGGGTGGGGAGCCAGGCCCAGCCTTCCCAGCCAGGAGCACCCCGTAGCCCCCACAGACCTGGTGAGAATGCCGGGTCCTTGACCTCACTGCTCCCGGGCCGCCCCCATCACTCCTGCCCTGAGCCGGCAGCTCCCTCGTGGGGGTGCTTTCTGGGCTGGAGCTGCAGCAGGAGGTGGGGTCTGGTGCTGCAGTTAGGTAGGGCAGGTGGAAGGGGTCCTCTTTCCAGGAAGGGGGTTCCAGGGCCGGTGCCCCCAGGAATGGCCGACGCCCATTGTGCTTCATTTCTGTTTTCTCCCCCTGGGAAGGCAGCTCCGCGAGGGCAGAGCCTGGCTTGGTCTGGCTCCCCTGCATGTCCCCAGAGCTGCTCGCAGCCTTCCCCTTGATGGGTCGTGGTGGGTGCAGGTACCCAGTGGGCACTCTATATAAAGTTATTCTCACCCCCTTCCTTACTCTCTGCAGCAGCTCTAGAGCCTTTGCCTCAAGGTGGGGGTGGCGGTTTGAAAGTGTCTGCTGACAGCCGCTTGGCTCATGTGACTTGCCTGACGCCCTCTCCCTTTCCAGCAGAAGCCTGGGGTGGGAGCCCTGTGGTCTGATGCTGCGGAGGCCTTGTCGGATCCCAGCTGGGACGTCCTCCCCGGTCGGGTGGGTGGGAACCCGCTGGGGTCGGACTCGTGAGCCACTTTCACGCCCACCCCTCTGTCTCCCCAAAGCCATAGCCGCCTGCCAGCTGCCGTCAGCCGTGTGGTGGGGAAGCTGCTCGTGCGTCCCTCCCCTTTGTGCGAAGCCAGCACCTTCACAGCTGAACTCCCTGGCTTCCTCAGAGCCCCAGGGATGGTGAGGGGAGGCAGGGCAGGGCTGCCGGGAGATGGAAGCCCCCGGCCTCTGCCAGGGAAGGAAGTGATCCTGCGGAGGGTCAGGCTTCAGGATGACCATGATGGTGATGACCGTGGTGTGGTGATCTAAGCTCTTCGTGTGCATTTACTCATTTAATCTTCACAGCAGCCAGAAGGGGAAAGCTGAGGTTCTCGGGTGCCAAGGCCACACAGACAGTAAAGGGAGGAGCTGTGTTCGAACCAGAAGGAACAGGGCTCACCCTCTGCTCTGTTCCCCAGAAGCCTCCCAGGCAGGGCTCCTTCCTCACCACAGGACAGAGGCCACACCCCTGAGCCTGGCGGGGAGCCCTTCCCAAGCCGGTGTCCATCCCTGTCCACCCCCCGCCCCCCGGCACCCCCAGTCTAATCCACAGACCCCAGTTCCCTCTGCCGTACCTCCCTGCACTGTCGCACACGTCATCACCAGACAGAGCGCTGCTCTGCTCTCCCGGGTTACCGTGACGCCTCCTCACGCTGTTGTTATTTTTTGGGGTCCATCTCCCCCCCACTGGACCCAGGAGTCCAGTGAGAGACTGCGTCTGTTCCATCTGGCTCCACGAAGGAGACCAACCTGTGAACACACCCAGGCCCCACAGGGACTCGGAGAACAGTAGGCCTGCTAACGAGTGCCCCAGGTCGGGAGCCTCAGGCCCCTAACCCAGGACTGGGCCTCAGAATAGTTGGGGGCCCAAAAGGGAGCCAGGGGCCAAGGAAGATGTTCATGGGATCACTTGTCCACGCTGCCATCCGTCCATCCATTCATTTATCCGTCCGCTCATCCCTTGGCACCGCCTCTCTCCATTGTGTACCAGGTGACGGAGTCCTGCCTGCCCTCCCTGCTCTCATGTCCTCCCTCCATTCCCGAAGGAGCGAGCCCTGTTTCTTCAAATCAGGCTTATGGCTCTTCCCCCCACCGCCTTTCACACCCTACGCAGGATCCCTGAAACAGCTTATGAGGCCGGCGCCTGCCGCCTGCCCTGACCATGACTGGGCCCTCCCTTGCCTGTGTCCTCCCTGGGTTCAAGTGCGGTGACTTCTTCTCAGTTCCAGCCTGCTAGGCGATCCCCACATCCTGTCCTGGAATGCCTGTCTTGCTCGCACGGCTCTAGCTTGTCCTCAGGTACCAGCAAACCCTTCTTTCCAGGCCCTCTCACTTGGTTCCCCCCAAAAGGTGGTCAGTGGTCTGGTTATCTGTGGGCCGGAAGGTACTCTTGCGCCCTTGACTATGAGCCTCATGAGGGCAGGGGTGGCATTGATTGGGTGCTTCCATATCCCCTGGTGCTCCCAGCATGTGGCACCGAGAGAAGGAAGGGCAGGTGATGCTAGGCCTCAGGGACTAGACGGGTCCTGCCTTCACGCAGCCCAGGGACAGGAAAGGAATAGGAAGACAGGAGGAGGGCCCCGAGTCTGACACTGGTGTCCCCCTGCCAGAGCCCAGAACTAGCCAGCCTGCAGGAGTGCAGGTCAGCAGGGCGGGTCGGCGGGGGTAGGCCCATCTTGGCTGTGGACTTGCTGTGGGTCCTCGGCCAAGGCACTGCCTTTCTGTGCAGCAAGGGGGTGTCGAGGTCCCTTCCCACCACGTTTCCCTGTCTCTGTCCATAGGTCACCTCCACCATTTAGGGAACAGAGTGCTAGGACCTCTTCATCCTGGGCCGGTGGGCGGGGCAAGAGAGCTCAGGTTGTGGTAACTGGTCTGCCTCTGCCTTCGTGGCAGGCGACCTGAGTCCCTGCCTGCCAGTGTCACGGGAAGAGATGGAGGATGTCAGTGGGGTCCAGCCCTCCACCCCCTGGCTCCGGCCTCCACCCTCACTCCTTGTCCTGTAATCCCCTTCTTTCCTTGGGATACTGGCTTCCTGACACAGCTCTCCCAACTTTCCTCGCAGTGACTAGAAAGGGCTGTGTTTCCTGAGATGGGGGTTGGAGGTCCTCTGCCCCCCCGGGCCTGGGCTCAGCTCTCGTAGTCTGCGGCGTTGAGCTTTTCTAGGCTCCCCTGCCGTATCGCTGGCTGCCCGCTGCACTGCGAGCCCCAGGAGGGCGGGGCTGGGCTGTCCTGGTCACTGCCGAGGCCAGCACCGCTGGAGGCCCGGAGCCGGTGCTTGGCGAGTGTCATTCCATTAGCATGGAGTTGGGGGGTGGGTGTGGGCAGAGCCGGGAGATAGAGCTCCCCATGGAGCCCTGCTCAGAGCCTCCACGTCTGACAGCAGCCTGACCTGGTTGGTCCTGAGCAGACACCCCAGGCCAGTGAGTTCGGGGGGCGGGGGAGGGCAGGGCCATCTGACTTGCTGGGCGGCCGCCAGCTGTTGGGTTAAAATAAAATGCCTGTTCTCATTGACCACCCAGTCATGGGGATCCTGGGCTGTCACAGGCTCCGCCCCTATTTCCCATGTCCAGGTTATCCGGGGTGGAGGCTTATCTTGTCCTGGTTTTACAAGTGAGGCAGCAGGCTGGGTGGGGTGGCCTGGCACCCAGGACCGCTCCTCCGTCACTTTGAGGGGCAGAGTGACATGTCCTCGAGGAGGGCAGCTGAGAGACCTGCCTTATTGTGCCCCTGGGTTCCCTCCTGATGTTATTATGAAAACAGAGGATTTGGGCTCTGGGGCAGTGGAGTTGCCATCTGCAGCCCACAGGGCAGCTGAGCAAGTCCTGTCCGAGGCTCAGCTTTCTCCTCATCCCCTTGGTGGGGGCCAGTGAGGGGAGCTGGGGGTGAAGGGTGTGCGGTCACCCGGGAAGCTCAGAATGGTTGTTACTAAGGGAGAGACCCCTTACTTTGATTCTTTTCTGACTTTACAAATAAGATATGTTCACTGTAAAAAAAAAAGATTTGGAAAGTCGAAAGAAGAAAATGAAAATCACTTCTTAAGCTTACCATCTGGATTTTTTTTTTTAAAGCTCTGTTGAGATGTAATTCACGTACATTTCACCCATGTAAAGCATGCAGTTCAGCTTTTCCCAGAATGGTGCATTTGTCATCACAGTCCATTTTTAGAACGTTTTCATTACCCGACCTCCTCTCCCCCCCAAGAAACCCTGAACCCCTTAGCCGGGAATCCCAGCACCCCTCCCCCACCCCCTCGGGCCACCGCTGATCTGCTTTCTGTCTTGCTAGCTTCTGGACATTTCCTGTAAGTGGAATCGTGCCACCCGTGGCCTTTTGTGTCTGTCTTCTCTCACTGAGCACAGTGTTTACAGAGTTCACCCACGTCGTGACTGTGCCCGTGCTTCATTCGTTGTTATCACCAAATAACATTCCATCGTGTGGATGTTTTATCTCTTCATCCATTGATGTGCATTTGAGTTATTTCCACGTTTTGGCCGTGATGAATAATGCTGCTTCGAATGTTCACGTTCAGGTTTTTGTGCGGACCCAGGCTTTCATTTTTCTTAGGAGTGCGATTGCTCCGTTCATCTGGTGACTCTAACCCTCGGAGCAACTGCCAGACCGTTTTCCCGGGCGGCTGCCCCACTTAGGGCTCCCCTCCACCCGGCGAGGCTCCGCTCCCTCCTGCCACATCCTCCCTTCCTTGTCTGTCCCTTAGATCCCAGCCGCCCCGCACTGTGGTTTTGATCTGATCTGCGGTTCCCTGACAGCTGATGGTGTTGAGCATCTTTTCACATGCTTCTCGGCACTTGTATGTCTTCTTGGGAGACATGTCTATTCAGATCCTTGGCCCGTTTTAAAATGGGATCATTTGTCTTCTTGTTGGGCTGTAAGAGTTCTATATATATTCTGGATGCAAGACTCTTGATCAGAAGCAACGCGCACCACCTGGAATGTCGTCAGCGTGAAATGCCAGAGCACTTCCTTCTCGTCTCTTCAATGGCTAAGTTACAGTGCCACAAACACGTAAAAATAAAACTGGGCGGAGCCTGGGTATACAGTTGAATGTCCTGTATTTTCACTTCATTTTTCCTTTTTTTTTTTTTTTTTTACAAAGCGTGATTAAAATCCACTGTCAGGCCGTTCTAATTTGTTCCAGCCATTCCGCGTTGCTGAGCATTTAGGCCCTTTCCAGTTTTCAGCTGCATGAATAATGCAGCAACATTCAGCCTTGTCCATAAATCTTTCTGTTGTCACGGGGAGCTTTCTCAGAAGAAATTCTTAGAAGGTGGTTTTACCAGGTCAGAGGGTAGGAACCTTTGAAATCTCATATACAGTCTGTGCCCACAAAGGTCTAGAAGCCTTGAGGGACAGCACTTGGTTGTATCTCTTAATTTTTTTTTTTTTAAAGAATGAATGAATAATACTTGCATTTGGGTGTCTTGGTGCCCAGATGGTGTTTTGTTTTAATGAGCTTTCTTGAACTACTAGTTAACTTGTTACCGCGTTAGTTGCTTCTTCTTAGGCTGGGCCCATTTTTGTTTTGGGACGTTTTGTAAGCCCTGTGTCTCTATTTCAGATATCCACTCTTGGGCATTACATCGTGTGCAGATGTAGTTTTCCTCATTTATCATTGGCCTTGCTGGAAAGATGGAGGTGGGGGAGCCTCCTTTAAAAGAATCCCTGTCGCCTTTGCTCTTTTGCTGGCTTTCCGCAGCAGAGAGGGCGACGCGGGTTGGGGTGGGGAAGGGGGTGGCAGCTGGGCCCTGGTGGCACTGTGGGGGGTGGGGAGGGGGGTCATGTTAGTGGTGGCCAGGCCCGGGCAGAGGGGACGGCAGGTTCCCAAGAGGTTCTCCTGGAAACACACCTCCAGCTGCTGTAGGCTGAGCCACCCAGCGAAGCTGGTAGGGCCCCTAGTTGGTGACCTGGCGCCATCCGCCACTTGCTGAGGTCACGGCCCTGTGCAGAAGGTGGCCGAAGCCCGGTCCCTGGGCACATCCCATCTGCCTCACCCCCAGGAATCTAGACCACCCCCCCTGCCCTGCTCCTCCAGCATCCACATGCTGGGCCTCTGTGCTGGCTCTTCCCTCTGCCTGGGAGGCTCTCCCTAACTTTGGTGGGGTTACCGTTTGTCTGCTGACGTCTGCTCCCTGTCTTGTGTCTGCCTCCTCCATCAGAAGGGACTTGGAGGGGCTGCCTTCACTGCCTCAGGGTGTTCACTTCGAACTGTGCCTGGCCCTGAAGAGGCACTTGAGAAACATTTGAGGGAATGAATGAATTTCTGCCTCGTAACTTGTCTTTTAGGTCTCAGCCTAAATGTTCCTGCCTCTACAGGCCTTTCCGGATTACTGCCTCCAATCTAAGTGATCATCACTTGTGTTTTCCTCTGAGTGCTTTCTTGCTTATAATTCGTCACTTTTATTTGTGTGATTATTTGTCTGCCTTCCTGGCAATCACTCCCCGAGGGCAGGGATCTGCATCTGTTTTGTGCTCTGTTGTCTGCCCAGCCCAGGTTGTTTGGTAAAGAATGAATGAATATGTCCTTCAGCGCCCAGACAGGCCTCGTAAGGCTTAGTGGCGGTGCTCACCTTTCATAGGGGACGAAAGTCAGGTCGGGCAGCGAGAAGTTCCAGGCACTCAGTGTCCGTCCCTGGAGCCTTCATTGCACCAGTAAACAGCTCACAGTTATTGGATTTTAAAATTCTAAACTAAAGTCCCCAGTGCCTCTGAGTCCAGCTGGCCATCTGGTGCCCTGACCGGAAGCCTGAGGCAGGCAGCCTGAAATAGCCGGCCTGGTTGTCCCCTGATGGCCCTCAGCTTTCTCAGAGGTCCCCTTCCCTGAGCTGGGCCCGTTGCCTACCCAGGATTTCAGTAGGTGGGAGCGATGGGAAGTGGGGAGCCACTGAGTAACTTGCAGAGCTTTTTCAGGTACCGCAGTGCCCCCAGCCCTGTGTTGGGTCCCTCGCCTGTTTGCCTCACTTGACCCTGGCGGTGACTTTCAGTTCCCCCGAGGCTCGTCAGCTCTCTGTCCTCTGAGCCTTTGCACGTGCTGTTCCCTTTGCTGCAACACACTTCTCCCTCCCTCTGCTTTTTTTTTTTTGGCTGCGCTGCATAGCTTACGGGATCTTAGTTCCCCAACCAACCAGGCCAGGGATTGAACTTGTGCTCCCTGCAGTGGAAGCATGGAGTTCTAACCCCTGGACCACCAGGGAATTCCCTCCTTCCCTCTGCTTTTAAAAATATTGTTATTAAGTTCTCTTCATGGCATTTAAACTATGTATGTACCATACACGTAAGTTACAGTGTAGTATAATCAAGACCCATGAGCCTACCTCCCAGTTTAGGGCTGAGAACATTACCGTTAACTCAGCTCTGTCTGGGTGGGAGGGTGGGTGGAGCCCAGAGACCGGTGACAACTGCCCTGCCCCTTGTGACTGTCCTGCCTCTTTTTTTTTTAAGTTTTATCACCTGTGCGTGTATCATGAAAAAATACGGAGTTTGGTTTTGCTTGTTTCTGAGTGTTATAAAAATGACAATGTGTCGTGAGTGGAGACCTGGGGCTCTCGTTTCCCCTCAGCGTTATGTTTCTCAGTTCCATCAGTGGAAATGCTCCAGAGTCTTCCGTCGCATGGCTCTGCCTTAGCTTGTCCTTGATGGACATTTGAGCTGTTTCTGGCTTTCGGTCTTACACACTGGCGCAGCCGTGAACTTTGTGTACGCGTCACCTGGGGTGTGAGCAAGAAGTTCTCCAGGGTGCAGACCTCAGGGTGGAGATGCTGGGTGTAGCTGGAGCTGTGCACTGTCACATGATCACACCCAACTCTCTCAAGTGGCTCTTCCCTCCCTTACCTGGCGAACTCCTACTCAGACCCCCCCAGGTCTCCTCACCACCACCATCCCCCACTTTCTTTCCTTCAGTAGATGGAGCACCTACCATGGACCAGGTGCAGTTATGTTATATTCCCGGGTGAGATGGTGAATGAGACTCACAGCCCCTGTGCTCACGTGACCAGTGTTGTTAGGTAGCCCCTCCTCCAGGAAGCCCTCCCTGATTACCAGATCAGGGGCCCTCCTGCCTTAGTCCCACCCCCTCGGGGTCATCACTGTCTGGGAACTGCTGTCTCCCCCGTGGAGGCAGGGATCAGAGGTGTTTTGAATGCTGTGTCCCCAGCATCACCCTCCGGGGGTGGAGCACAGAGCAGGTGCTGAGCAAAGGATCCGTTGCACTGCTGAGACACTGACCCTTGAGGCAGGTGGGATTAAAGGGAGAAATGGAGTCCAGTATCCAGTACTTGGAGTTAAACTCGAACCCTGGGCCCAGCACCTCTGCAGATGGCTGAGCATGCAGGGTGCCTGCACCCGTGCTTGGGCCCATGGCAGAAAGAGGGACAGTGGCCTCTGCCCTGGGCAGCTGAGAGGAGCCGCCGCCCTGCTCTTTCCTCCTTAGCCAGTGGGTAGGCTGGGCAGGGGTGCCTCGCTGAGGAGTGGGAGTTTAGAGTTGGCATGCGTGTTCTTTGAAGAGGGCAGGACTGGGAGGCTGTGGTGAGCCTCACAGAAGGTGGACGAGGCAGGCGTCAGGCGTCCCGGAGGAGCGGTGGGGGCTGCGCGGGGCCGTCAATCAGTAACCGCAAGGGTGGTGGCGGCTGGTGTTGGCAGAGCGCCCGCCCTGTGCCGGGCGCAGCGCTGACACCATCTGTGTGCCAGCCGAGCCTGTCCACACCCTGTCCCTTGGGGTAGGTGGATCGTTGCCCCATTTCACAGATGTGGGGGGATGGTGAGGCGCAGAGGGGGGAGTCCGGATCGCCCGGCCTGTCTGAGGTATGCCTGGCGGTCTCCCCCCGGGAGCCTTCCCCCTTCAGCCCCGTGCTGTGTGGCGGCCGGGCAGAGCGCGCGCCTCCTGCGCCCTGGCTTCCCGGCCTGCTGGGAGGTGGGGAGCGGCGTCTCCCCTCTGCAGGCGGGGGAGCTGGTGCACAGAGCTGCGTGGCCCGGCCTGGGCTCCTCCTCGTCCCACCGCCCTGTGGGTCCCCTCTGTCCCCAAGCCTTCACTCCTGCGCCCTCAGGTGCCCAGCCCTGGGTAAATATTTGTCTCTGGGCAAGCAGGAGTGGTGCGACCAGTATTTCCGAGCCAGGTGGCAGGGGACAGGTGGACGCAGCTGGCCTACGGGTGGAGCCGGAGGAGCCTCTGGGCAGCGCTGAGCCTTTGTTTGCCCCGGGCTCTGCTCGCTTTCCAGGTGCAGCTCGGGGCCGCGCTGACGGCCAATCAACCAACACCAGCCTCCCGCCAAATGCATCACACAAGTGATCTCAGTGACTGCTTATAGACGCCGCCGTGTGTGTGAGAGTGTGAGTGTGAGCGAGAGTGATTGGCTCCGTTTTCCAGAAGAGGAAGCTCAACCAGAAAGAGATTAGGGCCTTGTCCTGTGGCGGCCGGGGTCTGTTTACGATGTCAGGGTCAGAACCCACCTGGGGCTGCGTGAGGTAAATGAAGGTACTCACGAGAAGGGCGCAGGGGCCTCTGTCAGTTCCCGCAGGGCAGGGGGTGTCAGAGCTGATGGGAACCAGACCTGGTCCCAGCTCTCCAGGCCACAGCACTGCTGACTTGCTCCTCTCTCTGGTCACTGGCTGTCCTGGTGCTCGGTCCCGGCCCCCAGCCCAGGCGGCCATGCAGGCTGAGCAGAAATCCCACCTCCTTCCTGTCAGATGGGGCCTGGGAAGGCCAGGCTCAGCCTTGTGGGGGCTTGGGGACAGCTCAGAGTGGGGGACCTGGGCTCCTCAGACGCCCCAGACAGACACTGCCAGATGTGCCGTCTGCCTCCAGAGGCCATGCCCTCAAGCGGCGGGCTGCACTGTTCTGTGTCGAGAAGGTGAATTCACATCACGAGGCAGAAAGCCACCAGTCACACACACACACACACACCCAGGATACACACACACACACCCCACCCCCCCAGGAGACAGCTCGCAGTCAGAGGGCCTGTCTTGGGGGCTCATGGTGGGTAGTGCTGTGGCTCCACCCAGCACAGGGCTGGACGTGTTGTCTTGGTTCAGCATCAGTGGGTGTTGAGCTCTGTGCCCACCCACGCGTGCTGGGGATGCAGCACCGCCAGGGAGGCAAGAGACAAATCAGCGTCGCCACCACAGACCCACTTGAGGCGGGAGTACGAGGGGGGCCCAGGGCCAGGGCAGAGAAGAGGGGGCGCGGCTGGGGGGTCAGGGCGAGGCTTAGGTAGGAACATTAGACACCTCGGACTGCCCCACCCCCACCCTGAGCCTGCTGGGGCGGGCTGCAGAGCCAGGCCGGCCACCTGCCTTTCTCTCCTGGCCACGTCCTTGGAAAGTACCCTACCTCCCTGGGCCTCGGTTTCCTCTTTTGGAAAGCTCAAGGGGGCGTGTACTGTAGCCCAGACTGTGGCTGTGGACAGGAAGGGTCGGGTGTGGTTAAGGGCAAGAGTTGTGGGGACTCCCTGATGGTCCGGGGGTTCAGAATCCACCTTGCAGTGCAGGGAACGCGGGTTCGATCCCTGATCAGGGTAACTAAGATCCCTCGCGCCACAGAGCAGCTAGGCCTGCGAGACACAGGAAGATCTGTGTGACTAAGACCGGACGCAGCCTAGTAAGTGATAACAAAGAAAGAAAAAGAGCCAGAACTGAGGAATCAGACTGCTTGGACCTGAGCCCCAGCTCCTCCCACTGGCTCTGTGACCTCGGGCAGTGTCCTTAACTTCCCCTGCCTCAGGTTCCTTTTTCACACGAGTGGTAAATCCGCCCTCTCTGGTTGCTGAAAGCAGTAACTGTCGTAATAGGCTAGCGAGGTGCTGTCCGTGTGTGTTTGCTGCCATGAGTAGCAGTGCCTTAGAATTAGAAGTGGCCTGTCACACTGCTGGTGCTTGGGTCCTTAGTGTGCCCTGTGTGACACCGGGGCCCCGGGGATTAAGGCCTGACCTCCCCCTCCCCCAGAGCGTCCTGGAGCTTCATCAAGCTCCTACTGAGGGGGAGGCTCCGTGGTGGGCCGAGCTGAGTCCTCTGTGACTTGGAAAGCTTCCGGCACCTTCAGACTGCACGTGTTTCTGTAACAGGATCTTCAGCTGGGCCCAGCGGTTTGGAAGGTGATGTGGATGTCGCGGGTGGAGTAGCCAGGCCCTCCCTCTTCCCAGCCTGGGACTCCTGGCTGGTTGCATAAGCCCAGCCCACCCCCTGCAGCTGGTGTCCCTGATCCTGCCTCTCCACCCCCAGTCATGATGCCTGCCTCCCAGGAGGGACAGGGAAGACCACTCTTATCACCCAGGAAGCTGTGGGCATCGTGGCCCCTTTGCAGGCCTGGGGAGGGGCCTGGGGTTAGAGGATAGGACTGGCCCGGCCTCTCCCTAGGGGCCTCCTGTCCTGGCACGGTGTGGCTTCCTGCCCCCATCACATGGTTCTCTGGGGAGAAAGGAAGAGAGACTTCATGCTATTGACAGAGTGAGTCGTTCATTTGCCGCAGTGATGTGTCTAGACTCAGGGAGCCCTTGGTGTAGGACAGAGAACGAACAAGGAAACAGATACCGATTGGGGTACGTCCTGTGAGGCCCCAGAGCGACATGGTGGAGAATAGGGGTGTGGGGTGTTGATTTAGAAAGGGGCCAGAGAAGGCGTCTCAGAAGTGGCGACATTTGATCTGAGACCTGGATGACAGGTTAGGGAGGGGGTGTGAGGAGGGGAGCGCTCTGAGCCGCAGCAACAGCGGTTGCCGACCTAGAGGCAGAAACAAGCAAGGTCAGGCCAGGGTGTGTGCGCGGGGATGGGGGTAAGACCACTGCGGGATCGAGTCAGGGGCCTTGTCCCGGGGTGAGGAGTCGCAGCCTCAGTCCCAGCGCAGGGACAGGCCGTGGAGACTGAAAGTGCCAGAGGCCACACCGAGGTCACCATGGCTTGTTATGTGCCCACCTGTCTCCAAAGGGCAGAGACTCCGAGGTAGAGGGTTTTCCTTCCCTGGGGGACCTGCTGGAGTGTCCCCGCACATGCTCATGTTTCTGAAGGTGCACACCCAAACACACCCGCTGGGGATCTCCCTAGCCCCCCTTGGCTCTGCCAGGGACAGGCAGGGGGCTGCTCAGGGAAGGCCCAGGAGACCAGGCTGGCTGGCGTGAGGGGTGGTGGCCCCTGGCGCTGGTACGGCTCCAGGACAGATGGAGCTTGGCATCACCGGTGGCGACATGGGCACCCTCTGCTGGGAAAGTTAGGCTTCCAGCCTGGGCGTGACCTCCGCTGCCTCAGTCCCTCTGAGCTACGAAAAGGCTGGTGGGGGTGGAGGAAGCCCAGTGCTTCGTCATCGGGAAGAGTAACTCATGACCGTGTCCCTTCGTTTTTCCCAAGGAGTCACAGGCAGAGGCTTTTTTTGGAGCCGGCTGTGCTGCTAGAAACCCCTGCTGGTGCAAGTTGTCCTATCAGAGGCCGCTGCTCCCCTCTGCTCTATCTGGGCCCTGTCACTGCCCCATCCTGTCTCCGGGCCTCCTGGCCCCCAGAGCACCCTGTAGCTGGGTCCTAGGGGAGCCCCCGGCCTGGCAGGGGACGGGGCTTGAGGAGTCGTAACCGCCGTGGGCATGGGCACCCGAGCACGGAGCCGTGGAGCTGACTTTGGCCGACTCTGGAGGCCATGGTGGCCCAGCCGTGAGAGGAGGGCCCCACAGGTGTGTGTCCTGTGTGCTCATTCAAGTGTCGCCTCCTCTGCACCTGATTTTGTGTGTCTTAGGTTGGGGGCCTGATCACCTCCCTTCCCAGGGGTGCTGTGAGGCTTCAGCTCAGGCGCGTGAAGTTGTCACCATCAGCGGGCTCCGTGCAGAACTCAGGGACGCTGCCGTCACCAGGCCTGTGCTGGAGGCCTCGGTCTCCCCGCCGCCACCACCACGTGCCTTAGGTTCCCCGTGACGGCCCTCCCTCTAGGTGCCCTGTCCCCCAGGCCTGGCTTTGCGTTCCTTCCTTCCTTCCTCCAGCCCTTATTGGCTGATCACCTGCTGGGCCAGACCTGACTGTATAATTAAGGTTGTCGTGGAAGGCTGGCCTTGGCCTCCCTCAGGCTTCTTCCCTCCGATCCCAGATGCTGCCCCTGGGCCCCGTGTGGACCACCAGCTCTGAGCAGCTGCTTCCCGCCCCCTATTTAACTTTTCATTATGGACGTCTCCCCACATAGCAACTGTAGGAGTATAATGAACCTGATGAACCTGCTTTCCAGCTTTAGTAATGACCCGTATGTGGCCAGTCTTGACCCTTAGGCTGCCTTGACCCCATTATTTTGCAGCAAATCCTAGATACCCACCATCCCCCCATACGTTCTTCTGAGTTGCTTCTGAATTGGCGGGGGCGCTGAGCCTCAAGCCACCCACCTTCTGTCCTCAGTGGTCATCTCCCCCAGTGCAGGACGAGACCGCGCTCCCTGTGGCCCTGTACACAGTATGCGACGCTCGGAGAGGAGCGCTCCCCTGCCAAAGAAGGCTCCCCACCCCCCTCACAGAGCGAGGCTCCGGAGGCTGCCAGGAAGGCCTTCACGCTCTGATTCCTGGGCGGCTCCCCTTGCTGCTCCATCTCTGGGTTAGTTTGCTTTCTAACAATGAGCACTGTTCCGTAAAAGGTGGTGTTCACCAGCACACTCTCCTGCTCTGCGCCGTGGGTACTAACCTGATAGGTATACAAGTTAGCACCTTTGCAAGGATCTCTGTGGATGAATCTCCAGGAGTGGAGGGGCTGGAGCAAAGGGCACACATTGGTCTTTTGGCGTCTTGATTGGTTGACGTAGCCGCATTGCTGTCGAAAGGGCATGTGCCTGTTGCTGCGGACGCCGGCTGCTCGAGGGCGCACCCGCTTCCCACCGCCACCAGCAGGTGCTTCCAGCTTGTGGGGGTTGGCCTGTCTGAAAAATATGTCAGTGTACTCGCATTTAATTCAAATTTCTCTTTATTCTGAGAATGAGCGTTGAAGGATTCCGAACCTTGGTGTCCATCTTTGGGGACTGGACTGGCGAAGGCCATCATCGAGGGGTGGCGGGGAGAACTCAATGAGCCCCCTCCCCAGCTGAGGAGCCAGCGCGGCAGCTGGAGATGCAGGGTGTGGACGACGCAGACGGGGCCAGCTCTGGCCTCTGCCTCCCGCTGGAGAAGTGCCCCTGGGCAGGTCACTTCCCACTGCAGGCCTCACCTGGAAGGCAGGGTGATGATGCCCACCCAGGACGGGTCATGGGGCGTTCTGGCAGTCTGGGCCCTGGCATTCTGCCCGCCTCCCTCCAGGCTCTTCCATGTTCTTCTGCACGTGGAGCCAACCCCCTCCCCACGATGTCAGAAGGCCCTGTCTGCCTTCAAGGCCCAGGACAGTGGCCAGATGTGCACTCTGCCGTCTGCCTCTCCCTCCCTCACCCTATCTCGGTGCCTTCTCTGAGCCTGGCCCTGTTAGGGACAATGTAGGGGACCTGCGTGGAACCCCATCCTGGGGCTCCCAGTCCAATGACAGTTCACTGTGGGCAGGGCTGAGACCGGGGAGCCCAGGGGAGGGAGCCTGACCAGTGGGAGGTCACGGAGGGCTCCCCAGAGAAGGGGCCCCCTGAGCTGAGGGTTGAAATGAGAGTGTCCTGCGTAAGAGGAGGGAGAGAAGGAGGTGAGGTGAAGCCCTGGGCCTTTCTGGGAAAGGAAAGGAGATTTGAGTGTGGCTGGAGCACACTGCTGGCAGGGGTGGGGGCGTCTATGGGCAAGTCTTCAAGGGGGCTTCTGAGACCTAGCTTCCCCCTCCACCTTGTCCCAGCTCAGTCCAGAGCATGCACAGCACCCCCTCTGCCCCCCAAGGGCCTCCCTGGATGGACTGCATACTCCTCTTCCCAGATAAGAACCCCGGGAGGCCAGGGACCCCTGTCCGAGCCCTCCCTGTCCTCCCAGCGCCAGCATACAGCTTGGCATGCGCCAGGCATGGGAGGTGTGGGCTGACGAATAGGAAGATGGTGTCTAAGTGGGAATTCTGGGTTAGAAGCCTCTCTCCGAGGGGCTGAAGACTAAAGGGGGATTTTATTGTCTTCTGAATCTGAGGAGCTTTGACTAGCTTGACTTCCGGCCTCGCTGGATCCTGTGTCTCTCTTCTTCTCTGGGCTCATCTCTCCCAAGTCAGCTTTATTCTCGGGAGGCTCTCTCCTCTTGGTGGATGCCGGAGTGGCTGCTCCAGAAGCGGGAGGGCACCTCGTCCACCCCTGGGGACACGAGCTCTTGTTTCCTGACAGCCCTGCAGGGATCATCCCCCTGTCCTCGGTGGTCACTGCATGTGGGGCTGCAGACAGGGCACCCCTGGGGAGGACGGCGGGACATGAAGGTAACACAGACGTCCCACCTAGGGTCTGGGGATGACGTCGTGAGGGCGGTGGGGCCCAGGTACTGACTGCCCGGGGCAGCAGGAGGGGATGTGGACAAGGCAGCCTCACCGTAGGGGGGTGGGCTGTGCGCCTGACACACCGTCTGCCCGGGGGCTGCTGTCCTGAGGCTCCATGTGCTTCCAGGTGCGTTTTCAATGCTGGCCTGGTGCCCCCTGAAGGTGTGAGTCCAAGCGGCCTGGGTGGGCGAGGATGGTTGTCCCCAGACGTCGAGGCGTGGACCACAAGAGCCTGGGTGTCCTGCTGGACTGATCACTGCAGTGAGCTTTCTGCTGCAAGGCTCTGGTTTCCTCTCTGTTGGGCAGGGTGATGGTGATGGTGCCCTTCTGTCTGGGGTAGGAAGGGCGTGACAGAACCCTCCGAGGATGGGCTCTGCAGATGCTCTGGCCAGGCCCTGAAGTCAGGACCACGTGCGGTTAGAACCCAGGCCCAGCTCCGGGCCACCCAGTAGCTTCAGCCTCCCTCTTCAGCTCTGGGCACCAGTCCCAACAGCCTCCCTGTTAGGAGACTTGGGGGCTCCCTGCTCCCTGGCCCTGGTCTCTGCAGACACAGTCCTCACCAGACCTCGGATAGCTCCTGACACTGCTCTGAACCAGCCTGGTGGCTCCTGTCTCGTGCAGAGAGTGGAGTGCTCGCTGAGGCCCGCTGGGTCCCCATCCCTCCCCCTCTGCCTCTCCTGGTGCCCTGGATCCTGCCCAGCCTGTTCCCACCCTGTCACACCTCCCCTCTCCCCCGGAGCCACTGCCCACTGCTCTCTGGATCTCTCATCTGTGCCTGCAGCCGGCTTTTGAAGCCTCAGGAGTGAGAACTGGCCCCCATCCCCTTGTCCCACCCCGCCACCCCCACTGTTGCTTCCTGGTTTTGACGCCCGCTTGGTTGACCACAGCTCCAGGCTGGCAGGGGTGTGGCCTGAATCACTGCCGCCCCCTGGTGCCCACCCCGTCCTTGCCTCTCGTGGGTGCCTTGCACCTGTGTGCAGAGGAGAGAGCCCTCTCTGCCCGTCACCTGATGCCTGGCATCGGGTTTCTGTTTCCCTTTGTGCGGCAGGGGTTGGGGGAGCAGTCTCGTTTGCCCCACAGCCTCTTCCTGGGAGACTGGCGCTGGCTGCACAGCGGCCTTGCTCCCCACAGCTCATACCTTCGCCCCGGCCCCTGCCTCCCCCCAGGCCCATCAAGGTTGTGTGAGAGTGGAACCGTGTTCCAGTTACAGAGCAGGACAAGTTAGAGTGTGCATTCCAGCCTGGCTGCTCCTGGCTCCGTGACCTTGGACAGATGGCTTGCCCTCTCTGAGCTTGCTTCCCCTGATTACCAAGTAGAAATGTAACTGCCAGTCTCATAAGGTCACGCAGCTGGCAGGACAAAATGGCGTAGAAAGTGCTCAGCATGGTGTCTTAGACGGAGCAAGTGCCCGATGCCTGGAAGTGGTGGCCGCAGCCACCATCATCACCTTTCTCCAGCTGTGTCTCCCGCTGGGCCGGGCCCTGCGCTGGGCAGCTCCGTGGCGGGTGCCCTCACGTCCCTCTCTCCTGAGACCCTCCAGATGTCCCTTTCAGAGAGGGAAAGAGTCATTGTGTTCATCACAGCCTCACAGGACGAGGATCAGAACATGGGTCCTCTTACCTGAAGCTGTGACCTCTTCGCATCCCACGCCTGGCGCCCGGGGGTGTGCCCCTCACAGCACCGCTCCTCCTCTCTGACGGCTGCTTACACCAGCCCCTGCCCAAATCAGACCTTTGCAGCCATGGCTGTGGGAGCTGGAAACACACTCAGAGGCGTGTCCCCCTCGCACACGCCTCACCAACCGTTCTGTCACTCGACAGGTGCTTTGTTCTCTTCTGGGTCCCCGCCTGCCAGTGTGGGGGACAAAACATGACCGTGACAGCCGGCCACCCTTGAGGAGCACCCTGGAGCATGAGCTCCGCCCTGGTCTGAGGGATGCACTGTGCTGACTCAGTCACCACACTCACCCTGGGAGGAGTCCCGCTCGGCCCCGTTTTTAGGGTCGGGTGGTTGAGGTGCAGACGTTACATTGTTTTGCTCGTGGTCGCCGAGTTTAAGTTGGGAGCCAGGACTTGGCCCCAGGTGCTCTGGCTCCAGAGCCCGTGCTCAACCACACTGCGAGACCCCACGTCTCCAGTGAGCTGCATCCCAGGCAGGGCCTTCCTGAGCTCGCAGGGGGCGGGGGGCAGCCAGGACCCAGGCCTCTCGACTTCAGGCGGGAGCTGGGCCCTCACCACTTTGCAGCTTTGCCCTCGGAACCTGGCCCCAGAGCTCCGACTCGGGCCTCCCAGCCTGGCCCAGCCCTGGTGGCCAGTGACCTCACCATGTGAGCTGCCCTCCTCACAGCTCGCTGGGTCCACTTGCTCGTCTGTGGGTGCCTGGCTGCAGCTGGAGGCCCGGGCCCTTTGACTCACAGCGACCTTGTGGTTCAGTTAAAGCCGGACAAGTCGAGGCCGGATGACCCGAGGTGGGGCCTTGATAATTTCATCACAGCATCACAGATGAACAGGTGTGCGGGGGCTGGTCCTGAGCCGGCCGCCCAGGCCAGCCCCCCCGGCCTGTAAAGTGCTTGGGTGGTGCCTGGCACAGCGGAACTGCTGTGTAAACGCTCTGTGTAATTTCTCTGAACCACTTGTACTGCTGTTTCCTTACCGTGTTTTTTTTTTAATGTTGGTTCATTAAAAAAATTTGAATATGTTTCATCTCATTTATTTCCAGTGATAATGTATGCAAAATGCTGGTTTTGATTTAACATTTCCTTTTTCTTATATATGAATGAAATACACATACGTACTGATGACCTCAGGGTCCTTCCCAGTCCACCTGACACTCACATGTGCCCACTGGTGACAGACCAGGCCTGGGGACGTGGCTGGCAGTGCTGTTGAAAAGCGAGACAGGGCTGGGGGTCCCTCAGGCTGAACCCCGCTTCTGTTCCTCTAAGTGTTGCACCCCACTGCTGCCCCCACCTGGAATGTGTGTCTCAGCATCAGAGGAAAATGACAAGACGCAGTTATCATTCTTTTTGAAAAGTAATTTTATTTCATTTATCAGTTTTGGCCTGAGTTGGGTCTTCGTTGCTGCGCGCAGTCTTTTCTCCAGTTGCAGCGAGCAGGGCCTGCTCTCTCATCGTGGTGCATGGGCCTCTTGTTGCCGTCCATGTCTTCTCGTGTTACGGAGCAGGGCCTGTAGGTGCACGGGCTTCAGCAGTTGTGGCACCCGGGCTCTAGGGCACAAGCTCAGTAGTTGTGCACAGACTTAGTTGCTCCGCGGCATGTGGAATCCTCCTGGGTCAGGGATGGAACCCACGTCTCCTGCGTTGGCAGGTAGACTCTTCACCACTGAGCCACCAGGGAAGCCTTCAGTTGTCATTCTTGTCTGCAGCTGCTCTGGGCCTTGGGCCCCAGGTCTCTGAGCCTGTCTGTCTCTCCTGCCCCTGCTCTCAGCTTCCCCTACTGCACACTAGTGGGCAGGCGCTGCCTCCCCCAATCCTGGCAGTGACCTTGTGTGAGGCTATACCAGCATCAAAACCCCATGGGCACCTTGCTGAAGGAGTGGCTGGATGGTACCTATGGTTGGTGTGGAGGTGGCAAGGTCAAGAGCTCCTGGCCCTCAGACTCATCAGGAGGCCTCTTAGAGCAAAGACCAGCCCAGTGGATAGGCTTTCAGAGGACATCAGGAGCCAGAAGTCCTAGGCAGTTCCGGAGGGCTTCCTGGAGGAAGCGATGTTGGAGCTGGACACCTAAAGGACCAGCCGCAATTTGAGAGGTTGCTGAGGGCTCATATTTCCTGTAGACTGTCTAGGATACTGAGAGGTGCTAGTTAACAACCCCATGTGTACCCAGTCTCTACTTCATCCCCATCTGAGGTGACCAGACCAACCCCACCTTGGCCTGGGGACCGTTACTGAAGGGAGTGGGTCTCAGGGAGCAGTTTTTGCCTTTTGGCCATCTGGTAAAGCCTGTGTACACTTTCTTGGAGCGACGATTTTTTTTTTTTTTTTAAATCCTGGAGTGGGTTGCCATGCCTTCCTCCAGGGGATCTTCCTGACCCAAGGATCAAACTCCCGACTCGATATCTCCTGCATTGGTAGGCAGGTTCTTTACCACTAGTGCCACCTGGGAAGCCCCATGGAGCAGCGATTCTTAAAGGCAAAAAATGGGATTTACAAAGGGTATCAGTTAAAATACAGTTTATTAAATACCTTTAAAATCATTATATAGTATTTATGCTCGTTCTCATTGGCACATGAAATAACAGGATATAGCAGCAGCTCGGACAACTCCCAAAGCAGTGATGAGCATTCGGGATCTGCAGTAACTGTTATGTGACGTGAAAACATATGCCCTTTCTATTGATGACAGAGTGTTAGGGTCTGCTAAAGAGTGTTTCTTTTCTCTCTTTTTTGCCTCTTACATTACTAAGAAGGAAATGCTAAATTGCATCACAGTTCAGCTAGTGAAACTAAAGAGGCAATTTTTCTCAAGTTCATGGACCCCCTGGGGTCAGTGGGCACCACCACCACCCCCACCGCTTGATAGATTCCCCGAGGACAGGCCAGTGCCTGTCCCCCCTCCCCCAGAGCTGGGAGCCACCAGGCACGTGATAGCGTGTCAGAGAGTGCCTCACTGGGTCAGTGAGGGGCAGCTGACATGGGGGAGGCTGCTGGTCACCTACAGCTTCTCTCAGGTTCCATGCTGCCCACTTCCACCCAAGAAGGAAGTGAGGGGTCTAGGATGGGACCTGAGCTCTGCGGAGCTGGGGGCCTCTATGGGCTTCTTTCCTCCAGCATCCCTACCTAACACAGCAGAGAGAGTTCTGGAGTAGATATTCCGCTCTGCCTGGACCAGCTGCCTGGCCCCAGGGAAGCAGCTTTCCTTCCCTGGACCTTAGTTTCCTCCCCAAGAAGTCATGGTGCTGTTTGATAGAGTTGGGGTGTTGGGCTCCTGGCCAGAGTGGTGGCTGCAGGGAGCGTCCCCTGGAAATGCCTGCCCAGAAGCTCCGCGGGAGCTCCTGCTGGCCCATCCCCTGCCCGCCCTGCCTCCCCCCTGTCCGCTCCACGCTGCTGGCTCCCTGCATCCAGGCCTGACCCCATGCCTCCCTGCCTCAGGGCTCTTCCTTCCTGCACTCCTGGCTGCCCCCCGGGCAAAATCCAGGCTCTGACAGCCAGAAACTGGCCTTTACACCTGGCGAATGGCTAAACAAAATGCATACCTGGACAGTTACTACGCAGCACTACAAAGGGGCTGAAACTCAAAACTATTACATTCCAGGCCGCCAGAGGCCACATACTGTTTACCACCATTTGTATGAAATGTCCAGAAAAGGCAAATCTGTGCAGACAGAAAGGCCAGCCCTACCTTCCGCATGGTGACAGGCCCCGAGATTCCCAAGGACAAGGCTGTGCAGTTGTTGGGTTTGGGCTGCACCCCTCGTTCATTTGGGGAGCCACTGCCTGCGGCCCTGGGGCGCCAGGGCCATATCAGGGACTCTGACTGCTACCATGTCCCTGGGGCACAGGAAGCCCCGTTTGGTGCTGAGGGAGTTTCAGGAGTGAGGAATCTGAGAGGCCGTGTGGCATCAGAGTTAAGGGCTGAGTTCCAGCTCCACCACTCACCAACTGTGTGACCTTGGGTGAAGTGCTTCACCTCTCTGGGCTCAACTTCCTCATAAGGTCGGAGTGTGGCCTCATTCTCTCATTCAAAGGAAACCACAAATCAGACATCTGCTCTGGGTCTGGCCCTGTGCCAGGTGGTGTTGGGGACCCGGGAGGTGACCAAGGGAGCCCCAGTCCTGCCCTGCGGGGGCTCCCAATCTAGTGGAAGAAGTAGCTGACAGGTAGAAAAATGGCGTGGTATTAGTTGTATGATATTTATGTGAAGGTGTTTGGGGAGCTCTGGGGAGGTGTGGGAGGACGGGGTAACTTGGTTTGGGGGCACTGGGGGGCCTGTCCCCAGAGTAGCAATCACAGCAAGGGGCCTCAACAGCAGGACTGAACTCAGTGGGTTGTTGGAAGGAGGTTGAGGGGGGAGAGGGGTGGCAGAGGCCAGTGGGTGGGAATGGGTGAATGAGGCCCAGGGTGTGGAGAGTCACCTGCCTGGGTCTTCTCTGCCTGCAGCCCAGAATGTGACCGTGGACGAGGTCATTGGTGCCTACAAGCAGGCTTGCCAGAAGCTGAACTGCAGACAGATCCCCAAGCTCCTCAGGCAGCTCCAGGTATGCCAGGTGGTCCCTGGGGGGAAGCTGCCCTCCCTGTGCCCCCCAGCACCCTCTGGGCCCGTGGTGTCTGCCCTAAGCAAGAGAGGGTACACGAAACACTCCCCCTCCCCAGCCTAGCTGGCCAGCCAAGGGCTAGTGTAAGTATGTCTTTGAAAATCCTCTTCTACGTGGTAAAACCAGTCAGACTCTTCATGAATATTTAAACAGTACAGAATTATATAAAGTAGGAAATTACTCGTCGAGAATCATCCGCTCCCCAAATAAATTCTCTTCCCCAAGGGGAAAAGACATGTATATGAAATTTAAAAGTCTGAATGACAAAAGTAATGTATATTCTCTAAAAAAAAAAAAGTTCAAATACTGCAGATATAAAAAGCAAGCTGTTTTTCGCTTCTTGCCCAAGTCCCATTCCCAGGAGTGCCCCCTGGTGGCAGCTTGGAGTTTTCACCCCCTAGACTTTCTGTACTTTTATAAATGGAGGAGTCACTCACTGTCCAGAAGTGTGTAGACACGTGGGCAGGTTCTGTTTTTTTATATGACTAAGGCCTTGCTGTGGGGTTTCTCTGGTGGTTCAGCCGGTAAAGAATCTGCCTGCAATGTGGGAGACCCAGGTTCGATCCCTGGGTTGGGGAGATCCTGGAGAATCTCCATGGACAGAGGACCCTGGCAGGCTACAGTCTATGGGGTCACAAAGAATTGGACACGACTGAGTGACTAACACACACACACACGGCCTTGCACACACACACACACACACACACACACACACACGGCCTTGCTGTACCTCTGGCCTGCTCGCCCCTAGGCATCACTCAGGTGCCTGCCCTGTCGCCTGTCCACCCTGGTCCCTGGTTGTGTTGGTAAAGCACTGCCTCAGTGCCTTCCCTCTGGACGGGTCATTCCAGAATGTTCCAGGGTTGCTTGTTTCAGAGCCCTGGCTGCCCCATTGTTAGGGACAGACAGCTTGACAGCCTGGTAAAGGTCGTCCTGCCTTGACCACCATCCGCTCTGCTTTCCCAGGAGTTCACGGACCTCGGGCACCGCATCGACTGTCTGGATCTGAAAGGTGTGTGTCTGGAAGGGTCCGGAGGCCCTTGGGTGGCGGGCAAGGCTAGGGCCTCCCTGGAGGTGGCCGAGGGCAGGCAGGGCTGGGCTGGAGAGAGGTGTGGGCGTCCCCTGAGGTGAGACAGGTGCCTCGAGCCTGGAGAGGCGCAGGGACCTTTCCTCCCTGAGGTGGCCCGGAGCCCGTGTTTCCACCCAGCGCCCCGCCCCACACCTGAGTGCACAGGCTTAGAGATGCGCCCATAGATGCGCATGCGCACACGGCGCTCCGTCTCGTCCCAGGTGAGAAGCTTGACTACAAGACCTGCGAGGCCCTGGAAGAGGTCTTCAAGAGGCTGCAGTTCAAGGTCGTGGATCTGGAACAGACGAACCTGGACGAAGATGTGAGCAGCCCGCCACCGCCCATCCCCATGCCCTGAGCTCCCTGCCCCTTAGAGGTCTGGGGGAAGGGCATAGCAGAAAGAAGGAACCCCCTTGGACAGAGGCTGGGCGGGGCCTCTTGAGCGAGGTCAGAGAGACGGCCAGAGCGGCCAGAGGGGGGGGGGTTGGACTCTGGGTGGGGCCCAGAGAAACGGTCTCATAGACTCACCCCAAGGATGGGGGATTCCTAAGAAAGGGGGAGACATGGGGAAGCAGGCCTGAGCGCAGGCCTATGGCCTTCGGGAGCCTAGTGCCTCAGCCCCTGCCTCGTGGCTTCCCCGGGCGGCCGCAACCCGAGCCCCGCTGTCTCTGCCCAGGGTGCCTCAGCCCTCTTCGACATGATCGAGTACTACGAGTCGGCCACCCACCTCAACATCTCCTTCAACAAGCACATCGGAACCCGGGGCTGGCAGGCTGCCGCCCACATGATGCGCAAGGTGGGCACCTCCGGCCCGCAGCCTCTCCTCGTAGGGCCTGGTTCCACAGCCCTTCCCTCACCAGCCAGTGTCCCCCGCTGTACAACCAGGTGGCCCTGCTGCCCAGGAGGCTGTTGGGGTATGGGGGGGGGCGCCCCCTGGTGGGGGGCGGGGCCAGCCTGACCCCGCCCCTTGCGCACCTGCCTCGCAGACGAGCTGCCTGCAGTACCTGGACGCCCGCAGCACGCCCCTGCTGGACCACTCGGCGCCCTTCGTGGCGCGCGCCCTGCGCATCCGCAGCAGCCTGGCGGTGCTGCACCTGGAGAGCGCCAGCCTGTCGGGGCGGCCCCTCATGCTGCTTGGTGAGCCCCGGGGCGGCGCGTGCTGGGCTCCGGCTGTTGGCCGGGTCCACCAGGCCTGGCCGGTCATAGCCCCCTCCCCCGCTTCTCCAGCCACGGCCCTGAAGATGAACATGACTCTGCGGGAGCTGTACCTCGCCGACAACAAGCTCAACGGCCTGCAGGACTCGGCCCAGCTCGGCAACCTGCTCAAGTTCAACTGCTCCCTGCAGATCCTTGACCTCCGCAACAACCACGTGCTGGACTCAGGTGGTTATGTGGTCCCTACCCCACCCCCGCTCCAGTCCCCCAGCACCCACCGTGTGGCCAGCCAGTCGCTCGTGGTGCTGCTGACACAGGGGTGGCCAGGACAGTCCCAGCTCTCCCCTCGTGGTGACGGCTCAGATGGGGCTGGGCTATGGGAACCCCGGGGTCTGGCCCCGACCGGGAATGAGGGAGGAGTTCCGGAGGAGGGAACAGCTCAACTCTTCCTTCAGGGTGAGGTGCAGTATTGACCAGATAGTTGATACTGGGATAAAGGATCAACCAGAAGCTGTTCAAGGTGTACAGGCAGGGATCTCTGGGTGGTGATGAGGAGGCTGGACTGGAGCCAGCCATTTAAACAGCCTAGGGAAGAATCCAGGCAGAGAATACCAAGTGCAAAGACCCTGAGGTAGGAAAGAGCTTATGCGTGCATGCTCAGTCACTTCAGTCATGTCCTACTTTTTATGACCCCATGGACTATAGCTAGCCAGGCTCCTCTGTCCAAGGGATTCTCCAGGCAAGAATACTAGAATGGGTTGCCATGCCCTTCTCCAGAGGATCTTCCTGACCCGGGGATTGAACCCCCATCTGCATTGCAGGCAGATTGTTTTACTGCTTAAACCACCAGGGAAGCCCGGGAAGGAGCTTAGGTATTAGATATCTTAGGGGAAGAGCCCCAGTGAGCCCGAAGATGAGTGAGCAGTGAAGAGGGACTAGTCACAGGGCCTTGTCAGCGGGAGGAACTTGATTTCATCCTGGCTCACTGGTGAGCAGAGTCCCTTGGCCTCCGTGAGGACAGGGTTCTGGGGGAGGGAGGTGCAGGATGGAACAGCAAGTCCAGCGCCTTCCTCCAGGGCATCTGGCCCCAGACACCACGAGTACTGAGCACCTACCACATTCAGGGCCTGTTGGCTCCTGGTTCACAGCCGTGAGTGAGGCAGAGACCTCTGCCTCAGGAAAGACAAAGCCAAGATACATTAATAATAATGTCTGTTAGATGATGAGACATGCTCTGGAGAAAAACAAAGCCATGATGGTGGACAGAGCTGTCTGCTTAGGGTAGACTGGCCAGGACTGTCCTGTGAGTGGGCAAGATTTGAGTGAAGATCTAAGGCAGGTGGGGGAGTCCTTCATCTACTTACCCAGAGGAAGAATGATCCCTGGGATCGGGAAGCTGTGTGTACCAGGTCCCAGGTAGTGGGGCCGGAGCCTGAGGGGCTGGGCAGGTTGGGGCAGGCATTTCTGTGCAATCACAGGTGGCTCCCGGGCCACAGACAAGACTTGCCAACGGGCCTCCGCAGGTCTTGCCTACATCTGCGAGGGTCTCAAGGAGCAGAGGAAGGGGCTGGCGACCCTGGTGCTGTGGAACAACCAGCTCACACACACGGGCATGGCTTTCCTGGGCATGACACTGGTGAGTCGGCTGGAGAGGGAGGGGGCAGCATGGCCCCTTCAGCACCTCCCCTGTCCCCCTTCTTCCTCCTCTTCCATGGTCCCGGCTCATCCTGCCAGTTGGGGAACCTGCCCTCTCCCGCCAGCCCTGCTTGGTCTCTGCTCCAGCTCCTGCTCCCTCTTTCTCTGAGGAGCGTAGCCCTTCCTTCATTGCCTCTCCACACCCAGCACCACAGCCTAGTACGACAGTGCCTTGTGCCAAGGGAAAACGTTTTGCATAGAAAGTTAGCATTCCTGGAAGTCTTCAGTAAGTCTTGAATCTACATCGTGGTATTCAAAGCAAGCCCACTTTGCTTGCTTTGGACTCAGACCCAGGTTAAGAATTACCCACAGCCAGACCTGTGCCCAGAGCCCTCAGGAGGCTGGCGAGGTCAGAGGGTGAGCCTGGGGCTCTGGGGTGAGGGGCCTGGCTGGACACTCGGAGGGCTGGGGAGTGGACGGGGCAGCTGGCACTTGGGAGATTCCTGCATACCTGAGGGATTCGGCCCGAAGCAGGAAGGCACTGGTGCTTGGACTGGAGGCACTGCCAAGGAGAGGCTACCTCTTTCCTGACTGGCCTCCTGGGCCTTTCCTGGCTCTCATGCGCCAACCCTCCAGCCACACACACACAGCCTGGAGACGCTGAACCTGGGCCACAACCCCATTGGGAACGAGGGCGTGCGGAACCTCAAGAACGGCCTCATCGGCAACCGCAGCGTGCTGCGCCTCGGCCTGGCCTCCACCAAGCTCACGTGCGAGGGTAGGGCGCGGGGGATGGTGGGGCCGGGCCGGGGGGCGGCCAGCCGGGTGTGGGCCCGTGGCCAGCCCCTGCGGTCCCCCTCCCAGGCGCGGTGGCAGTGGCGGAGTTCATCGCCGAGAGCCCCCGCCTCCTGAGACTGGACCTTCGGGAGAATGAGATCAAGACAGGCGGGCTCATGGCGCTGTCGTTGGCCCTCAAGGTGAACCACTCCCTGCTGCGCCTGGACCTCGACCGTGAGCCCAAGAAGGAGGCGGTGAGTGAACTCTTCCCTGCCGGCAGGTGGGGGGCGGGCCGGGGACTGCTGCGTGCAGGCCACCCAGAGCCCGAGCCCTGCCCCCTCCTCCGCCCGCAGGTGAAGAGCTTCATTGAGACGCAGAAGGCACTGCTCGCCGAGATCCAGAACGGCTGCAAGCGCAACTTCGTGCTGGCGCGGGAGCAGGAGGAGAAGGAGCAGCGGCTGCAGCTGTCGGCCTCCATGCCCGAGATCACCATCACCGAGCCCCAGCCTGACGTCGAGCCCGGGGAAGAGCCCACCGCCGAGGCGCAGGAGAACGGGGCGCCGGGCCCCAGCCCCGGGCCGGACTCAGACTCAGACTCGGACTCTGAGGGGGAGGACGGGGATGAGGCGGATGGGGAGAGGGCTGAGGCCCCCTGCCCCGCCCTGGTGCCCCCCACGGACTCCCTGGGCCCTGGGGACAGGAGCCCCCCAGGCTGCCCTTCCTCCCCCGCAGAGCAGCGCATCTCCGTGTCCAGTCCGGGCTGGGGCCACAAAGTGTTTGTGGTGACCCGGGTGGAGAGTCCACCCGAGAGGGCAGAGCCTCCTGTGGCCCCCGCCCCTCCTGGTCCTGCGTCCCCACCCGCCTCAGCCTCCCCCCCCACCTCACCTGTCCCGACACCCACTGAGGCCGCCAGCACTCCGGACCCCGGGCCGCCTGAGCCCCAGCCACCGCCGGAGCCACCCCAGTCGGGGCCACCATTGCCCAACGGCCTGAAGCCCGAGTTCGCCCTTGCACTGCCCCCAGAGCCGCCCCCGGGGCCTGAGGCCAAGGTGGGCAGCTGTGGCCTGGAACACGGTGAGAGGCGCCCTGGGGCTGGGTGGCAGGGCCCCTGGGTGCTGCATGTGACCCTGGGCGAGCATCCGCCTGTGGGGTGCCTCAGTTTCCCCTTGATGAAAGTGGACCTTGACAGGGACAAGTAGGACTGGGTTCTTGGTCCCTGCCTTACTCCCTTGGGTCCCTGGGAGCCCCTTGGAGGGGGGGCATGTCAGATCTGCTGACTGGAGTCTGAGGGTCTCAGTGGTCCCCGGACCTGTGCTCCCCTGCGAGTCTGGCTCAGGAAGGGCTACTGCCCCCAGCCCTCCCACCTTACTGGAGGCCGCCCACCCTTCTCCCCCGACCCTCCCACAGAGCTGAGCTGCTCCAAGAACGAGAAGGAGCTCGAAGAGCTGCTTCTGGAAGCCAGTCAGGAATCTGGGCAGGAGACACTGTGACACTTTAGGTGCGGTGAGGGCCGTGGGCCCAGGGGGCCGGGGAGCCAGTGGCAGAGCCCCGGCTCTGACAGGCCCCCTCCCCCTACTCTCCCCCCTAAGCTCCCTTTTACCTGTCGGTCTTCGAAGAGCTGAGGCCAGAGCCATGAGAATCTGCTCACCCTCACCCCCAGCTTCCTGAGGCCCAGGACACCAGGGGGTGGGGCCCTTCCTGGGACCCCCCCACACAGCAACACTACACGGGGTGCAGGAGCTATGGGGAGTGGCCCTCCCCACCCTGACTGAAGCACTTCTATTTATGTATCGACACTCGAAGACTCTGGGCTGGGGGTGGAAGGGAAGAGGAAGTGGATGCGGTCTCCAAGGTCATCGGGGTCACGAGGCCCATTTGGCTAGGCATGCCCCTTGGAGGCAGGCGTCCTAGGTGGTGGCGGATGGCCCCCCGGGCCCCGGGTGTGGGACCAGGCGGAGGCACGGCTTGGGAGGGGCGGTGAGCGGTGGCGGTGGCGGTGGTGGTGGTGGTGGTTGGACTTGGTGGAGCAGCCCCAGGCAGGGTGGGGGCCTGGGCTGGGATGGGTGGGGGGAGACGGGAGCCGAGGATCAGAGCTTTCTTTATCTTAAGTGCAATAAAATCTTTCAGGGAGCTGGGGTGGGGAGCAGCCAGGGCTTGGAGACCCTGCTGTCCGGGCCGCGGGAGGCTGCGCCCTGAGACGCACTACAACCCGGGGGGGTGGGGGGGGGCTGCTCCTGTCGGTGCAACTCTGTTCACACCTTTTCTAATAAACCAGAGCTGGGTTCCCCGTTTGCCTGCTGTCTTCTTGCGCTGATCCTGGGTCTCCGCTGTGGGGGCTCTGGGCAGAGGGAGGGGGAGGGCAGGGGTGCGACAGGTCCCGGCTGCGGAGCATCCACGGGGATGTGTGGAGGCCATCCCGGAGGAGAGCCCCGAGGTAGGACAGGCAGAAGCTGGGTCTCCCACCACAGCCGCCGCCCTGGCGCCCCTTCCTCATAGGAGCCCAGGCTCCTCTGTGTCTGACACAGCTGGTTCATCCGTGCTTCCACTCCCCTCTCTTCTGAAGAAATACCTTCTGAATACCTCCCAGCTTCAGGTCCAGCTCGGGTTCAGAGGTCATTGCTCTGCCCGGTCAGACTCTATGTGTTGCCATAGACTGTAGCCACCCAGGCTCCTCTGTCCATGGGACTTCCCAGGCAGGAATACCTGAGTGGGTTGCCCTTCCCTTCTCCAAGGACTCTTCCCGACCCAGGGATTGAATCTGGGTCTCTTGCATTGCAGGCAGGTTCTTTACCGCCTGAGCCACCAAGGAAGTGGCCCAAGGAGAGTAGACAGCAGCCCAGCCCCACAGCAGCCCAGCCATGTCAGCCCTAGACATCCTGGCAGGAGAACGCCCCAACCCCGGAGCCCAGCTGGTCGCCTGGTCACTGCCCACAGGTGCCGAGGTGTGGCTGGAGGGCTGTCGGGCACATATTTCTGGGAAATCTGAGTCACCTTTCAGAAAAGGTGAGAACCACTTAAGGGGAAGGTCTTTGCACCTACTCCTCTCCTGTGTGGGAGGCCAGCTCAGGTCAGGAAGAGATGCGGTGAAAAGATGATGAGAATCACAATATCGATGACCAGGAGCCCCTTATGTTCCTACACAAACTGGGGGGTCTCCTGTCCCAGTTGCCCAATGAACACCTTGAGTCACCAACCACTACAGTGTCCTAACTGTCCTTAGGGCAGCCACAGCCAGGACTCCCTCTCATTTGGGCAAAGAGCTGGGGGAAGACATGTACATTGGTCACCAGCCCATGGCACCCGCCTTGCTGGCAGCCGGGGAGACACCCACACAGTGTTCAGTTTCCAGGCTGTGGGCAGCGTCATCCTCTGACCGGTACAGCTGTGACCCAGTGGAGGGATGAGCCCCTCCAGACTGCCCTGCCTCCAGCCTCCCCTTCCTGGGGAGACCCAGGAGTACGAAATTTGTTTCAAAGTGCTGAGAAACCACAGTCCTTTGCCAAGTTGGGGTATTGTCAGTACAGCTCCCTAAAAATGTCAGTAGGTCTTTGGTGAAATTCAGCCATTGCCCAGGAGTCAACCCGGGTGGGGGCTTTTGGCCTAGAGCAGTGTTGGGTGCTCACCCATCCCCTTTGCTGTCTGCCTCCACCTCCAGGCCAGGTGATTAACAGACCGGGCTGAGGTGGGTCATGGGGAAGGAGCCTCCCCCTCACGGGGTGCCTGGGAACGTCTGGAGTCCTCTCGCCAGCCTTGTCCTTGCCCTTCACTTCAGCTTGTGGTGAGAAATTAAGCCTTTCCAACTGTTCACCCAGGGTTGAATTGTGATCCTTTCCCACATCTCAGATGGGACTTTGGAAATAGGGTCTTTATTGAGGTATTCAAGTTAAAATGAGGTTATAGGATGGGCCCTGATCCAATACAAAAAGGGGGAATTTGGAGACAGGGACAGATGTGCTCACAGGGAAGATGTAAGGACACCGAAGGCCTCGTGAGGATGGAGGGCTTGTGACGTAACCACGAGCCAAGGACGCCAGAAGCTGGAAGAGGCGAGGAAGGGTTCCCTTTCCAGGTTTCTGAGGGGGCATGGCCCTGACAACTCCTTGATTTTGGACTTCTGACTTCCAGAACCATGAGGAAATAAATCTCCGCTGTTCTAAGCTAGTCAGCTTGTAGAATTTAGTTATAGCAGCCCCAGGAGACTAGTAGACCAGTTCTGCAGTGCTCCTGATTTTCTGACTTTTAGGAATCTTGGATCGTGGAGGTAGATCCCTTTGGCCAAGGTGTTTTTTTTTTTTTTCAAAGGCCACGTGTCTCAGCTTAAGGGATCTTAGTTCCTTGACCAGAGATCAAACCTTGGTCCTTGGCGGTGAGCCTCACAGCTCTAACCACTGGACCACCAGGGAAGTCCCTGGCCAAGTATTTCTTTCCTTGCCTTCAGCCATCCAAGTATCACCCAAGCTTGTTGTGAACACACAAGTCCTTCACAACAGCTTGATGTACCAAATCTTAAAAGATCTCAATACCGTAACATGGGAGATGTTTATTTTCATGCACGTGGGCATTCCGGGTGGCAGACAGCTGTTCTCCATGAAGTGACTCTTGCAAGCCGGGACCCTGCCCTCTGGTGGCTCTGCCATCCCTAGGTCCTCAGGAGACCCTGCGTCCAGCAGGCAGGAGGGGGAGGAGAGCAGAGAAAAAGCAAGCCTGCCTCTTAAGCCGTTGCCACGATGGGAAAAAGACACACACTTCCACTCCCTTCTAGGTGCCAGCTCCCAGCAAAAGCCCCAAACTACAGAGGACCGGTAAATGCCAGGGGACAGGGAGCCACACCCAGCCCCTCTGATATCCTCTCTGGTTTGGTTTTTTGATGTTTTTTTAGTCTCCGAAAGTTCTAGTTTTGCCAGGCACATGGCCAGAATCTAAGATAAAATTGGGCAACAGTTTGACCACTGATGCACACCAGTTACAGGGAGCAGCTTCCTCCTGGGGCCTGATGCGGGGCGGGGGTGGCCTCAGTCCTACTCCTGACTTTCAACCAAGTCTACAGGTTAGTTCTGCCTCCCCAGCACCCTGCTCCTGGGGCCAGTTTGTTTGCAGCCTAGACTGCCCAAGTCAAGTGGGCTGAGGAAGCAGAAGGGAAGGGAAGCATGCTGCCTACAGCAGCACATCTATGCAGACACCCATCTAAAGTGTCACGAGGACCGTGTCTCTCTCCGCGGTGGCTTCTCTTGAGCAGGCTCTCCCCCTGCTGTTGGAAAACATCTCAGCATATCTGGGGTTTATGCCACCAGTTCAGCCTTGCCAGGACTGCCAGTGCTTCAGTACTGGCAGCTCCTTTTAAGTCACAGGCTGATTCTCTGCCCCATGTCCACTTTGAAGCAGTTATTGGCCAACCTTGGAGCTACAGCATGAGGGCAGTACCCCCACTAGGCTGCATAGCCTGGGGGTGAGTGTCTTCACAGAGTTCCTGGCTCCCTCTGGGATGGTCCTCTGGGCTCTCAGGGCCCTGGCTCAGAAATCAGGTCCACCTCCACCCCCCAGCCACTGAACTGGGCCAGCCACCATAGGCCTGAGCTTGTGACTGTTTGACCAATGAGAACTGGGAAGCTGCCCGGAGGAGTGGTGCCCCCAGCCTAGGTCTCTGTCCCTGAGATGGAAAGGAAGGTGGTGAGCCATGATGGTGGAGGCTGGCCCTAGGAGGCCCCCCACTTTGCCTCCATGTGCCCCATCTCTGCGCCTCAACTTCCCTGTCCTCAAGAGGCTCATCTGGTGGCCCTGGAGTGACCCATAAGGCAGGCATCCCCCCTGGACAGTTACTTATTCAGGGGAGGCAGTGCCGCCAGCTCCTCCAGACTGCGGTGCCAGCGAAGCCTAATTAACCCATTATGCCAGGGGAGGAGCCACCTGAGAGTGGAGCACCCTGCTGAGGTCACTGGGGACACCGCCCTCGGAAATGCCAGCTCCTGCCCTGCCCACGGAGGGGCAAGCTCAGGTGTGGGGACAGGGACCTGGATCCCCTGAGGCCTGGGTGCGCTCCACTGAGTCAAGGAGCACATCCGTCTGGCCCTCATCGCCCCTGCCTCCGCAGCCTCACCCGTCACCCCCGCAGCCCCTCCCGCCTCTGGGATGTCAGCAAGCAGGTTGCCAGCTGAGCCTGCCTGACTTCCTGGGAATGCAGTGGACTTGGCACGACAGGGTAGGCCTGGTGCCCAGTCCTCAGTGAGCGGGGGAGGCCAGGGCCATCTCTGCTTCTCAGCTTCCCTGCCCTCATCAAGGAAGACCAATCAGGGGGCTTTCACATTTTCATTTATTGCACTTGAACCCCGATTTCCTCATGGGTCCTTCTGCCCCGGCTCTCAGACACTGACACGCTGTCCCATTCCTGGTGGCTACAGCCTACAGCTCTCCCTGGCTCACAGATTCATCTGGGAAATATGGGCACCACAGGCCCCATTCTGGACACTGGCTCCTGGGTCTTGAGCCCACACAGGGCCCCTACACTCTCATCTGGGCAGATGCAAGTGTTGTGCCCAGAAGTCTTACATTCAAGGCCCACCTGGGCTGGATTGCCCCTGAATGAAAGGAGCTCAAACCATGGGTCTGGGCTTGCCCCCCTGGGCCCAGTCCCGGGGATGGTGGGCTTCGCTGGTATGCACAGGGGCGTGCCCTGCAGAGTGGCCTGCCCGGGCCGCCCCGGGGGCATGGTTGGCTCCGTTGGCGGCGTGCGGGGTGTCGCGAGCGGGGGACTTGGGTGGGCTGGGCGGCTTGAGCGCGCTGACGGCCCGGATGAGGCCCATGCGGCGGCGGATGGAGTGGTCCAGGTTGACGGTGCAGCGCAGGAGGCTCTGCGCCTCAGCCACGGTGAAGGGGAAGTCGGCGCCCAGGAAGCGCTCGAAAAGCTCGGGGTCGCCGTCCAGGTCGAGCACGTTCTGCAGCGGCTTGGTCATGGTGTGCAGCTCGCGGCTGTGGTCGCAGAACACGTCCCAGAGGCGCGCGCGGGCCTCGGGCGCGCCCCCGGTCTGCTGCCGGTCCTCCAGGCACTGCAGGGCCCAGCTGAGGCGGCACGGCCACTGGTTGGCGAGCACGACCCAAGCCACGGCCTGGCGCGGCGAGGGGCCCCCGAAGTCCCCCTGCTGCTGCTGCAGCAGGCGCACGGTGATGGGCACGGTGTTGACGATGCGCCGCATGGACACCACGTTGTCGGGCACGTACTCGTAGAGGCAGTCGCGCTCGTCGTGCAGGCAGAAGAGAGCTTCGCGGATGCGGCGCGCCGCCTCGGCGTCGATGCGGCTCTGCGCGCGCTCGCCCCCCGCCTGCGTCTGCACCGCCAGGAGCTGCGCGCCCTCGCCGCCTCCCGCCCCGGCCCCGCCCAGCGGCCGCAGCTTGCGCGTCATCTCGCGATAGAGCAGGTCGTCGCGGCTCTGCACGGCGTCGTGGAGGAACTGCAGCTTGGTGCGGCGGCCCATGATGGGCACCGAGAAGGGCAGCGTGACGGTGCGGTTGAGGAAGAGGTAGCCGTTGTCGGCCGTGCCCTTCATGGAGCCGGCGCTTTCGAGGCACGCGGCCAGGATGCTGGGGTCCACCACCAGGATGAAGATGAAGGGCGCGTGGCTGTCGGACAGCAGCGTGTTGATGGCGTTAAGCACGCCCACCACGCGCTCCGGGTAGCACGTGTCCAGCCCGGTGACCTCGAGCACGACGCGCAGCCGGCGCCGCTGGTAGATCTCCAGGAAGCACAAGAAGTCGGTGAGCAGCTCCACCTCCTTCTTCACCTCGCACATGAAGCCCAGCTGGCTGCCGAACTTCTCGCGCGACACCAGCCGCTCGATCTTCTTGCGCTGGCTCACAAACAGGTGCTTGCCCACCGAGTACACAGCCATGAGCAGCCCGGAGCCCGACAGCGTGGTGGCCGCGCCGCCGAACACCCGGAGCAGGCTGCTGTTGGTGGCGCGGTGGCTCAGCGAGCGGGCACCCACCGACAGGTAGAGCAGCCCCACACCCAGGCTGAGCACGGCCAGCAGGGCCAGCAGCGCCAGGCACACGCGGTGCCGGCACTGCCACTCGCGCTGGTGGAAGCCCGGCGTCGTGGCCGCCTTCGTGCCCAGCACTGAGTACACGCTGAAGGGCAGCGCGCCGTATTGGTGGCGGATGCCCTCGCACAGCGTGGTTACCAGGCCGGCCCACAGCTTGTCGGTGCCCGCGTACTGCCAGGCGCTGAAGCGGATGAAGAGGAACTTCACGTTCTTGCGGCGCAGGTGCACCTCGGTGATGATGGGCTGCAGGAACACCAGGTACCACAGCAGCTTCGGGAAGGCCCAGCCCCGCACGTGCCGCGGCCGCCACTGCACGCGCTCCAGCTCCTCAGCCTCGCGCTGGGCTGCCTCTTGCTGCATCAGTGCTGCGGGGACCGAGGGCACAGTGGGGGACGGTGTGAGCGGACGGGACCGGCTCAGGCCAGCACGGGGGCCTGGATGTTAGGGAGCCCACGGCCATCCCCAAGTGCTGGGCAGGTGCACAAGGGCGGAAGGAGAAGCCTGGAGCCAGGCTTGAACAGGGGAGGGTGGGGAGGAGGGCTAGGCGGTCAGAAATAGAGCCCCCAGAGGAGCGAGGATGGGTTGCGGCAGCCAGGTGCTGAGGAAGAGAAATGCAGGGTAGAAAGGATACCCCCTGGCTCCCATTTTCCTGGCTTACTGCCCCTCCTCCAGCTCTCAGCTCAGCTGTCACCTCTTCCAGGAAGCTTTCCCTGGAAAGCTGGGTCAGGTGACCCTGAACTCCTCCACTGAAGCCCTGCCCATGCTGGATCATCCCTGTCTGGGGACAGGTCTGTCTTTCGCGCTGGTCTGTGAGCCCAGGAAGGGCAGGGCCCTGGTTGTTTTGGCCACCCCGCATCCCTTGGGTGCTGGGAGAAGGTCTAGAGGACTGGATCGTGAGAGGTTGGGGGCAGGACCTTCTTGCTGGGAGGGTGAGTGAGTGAACCAGAAGCTCTGTTTGCTTTTACCTTTTGGCAGATCTTTTCTCCTCCCAGGACCCTGTTTTTTTGCTCTGTGACAACACAGGGGCATGATGTGGGCTTGTTTAGCAGGTGCTCACCAGGGCCGGGCACACAGGGGTGAGTCACCTCCGGTTTCTCTGGTGGTGATCGGGGCTGGGGGCTGAGCTGCAGCAGGTTTGAACCTGGTTAAGTTTCAGCTCATGTTTGCAGTTAACATTAGCTGTCAGGGGTCTTGTGGGTGCCTGGCCCTGGGCCCGGGCGGAGGAGATGGGCCTGAGGAGTACAGAGCCCAGGAGGGACATGGCAAGAGCCTGTAGCTTCAGCGAGGAACCGGTGCTCTCTCCCAAGGGTGCTGGGGAGCCATGGGAGGCTTCTGAGCAGGGAAAGGACAGGGCTAGATGTGTATTTTATTTTTTGTTATTTGCTTAACTTTCTGACTGCAGCGCGTGGCATGTGAGGTCTTAGTTCCCTGACCAGGGATGGAACATGCACCCCCTGCAGAGGCAGCATGCAGTCTTAACCACTGGACCACCAGGGAAGTCTCTCATAGATGTGTATTTTAGAAAGAGTCCTTGCAGTGGATTTGGTGGGGGAGGGGGGCAATGGCATGGGGAGGGACCTGGTTAATGCTGACTTATGGGCCTCTGGAATGGGGCTGACTGACCTCAGGGGCGAGCAGGTCTTGGGGAAGCCTGGGGCCGGGCAGGGACCCAAGGCTCCATTTCCCTTAATCCGTCTCCCTTGAATACCCACAAGTCCTCACCCGTGATCTTGTCCAGCATCATGTGCAGGCGGCAGCCAAAGGGGGCATAGAAACCTACAGTCACAGGGACAGGCACGTGGCAGAGAGTCTTGGCCAGGCAGCTGCAGTAGACGTCATCCTCTGTCAAGATGTCTGGGGGTGCCGGGGGTAGGGAGGGGGTGGGGTGGGGAAACCCGAGTCAATGAGGCTGGCCAGGCACCGCCCTCCTCCCCTTTGCTCTCCACAGTGCTCGTCCTCTCCCTGCTCTGCTGGCAGCCCCCTCCCCATCTCCCAGCTGCGACTCAGGCCAAAGCCCCTGACAGGTTTCTGCGGCCGCAGGTAGCCCCCTCCTCCAGGACCAGGTGTGCCCATCTGGGTCCTGGCTCCGTACCCAGAGGTGCATGGGAACATGGCTGCCCTGGCCCCACGCACCAGGTCACCAGGCTCATCATGGTCCCCCTGCGAAAAAATCTCACTGACTTTCCTTGAGGTTCCCAGGCCCTCAGATACTTGACACCGCCTTCCACACTCAAAGGCCCTGCCGTGTCAGTTTCTTAGCTCTGCCAGCCTGGCTCGAGCATGGATGGGCCCGGACAGCCACAGGCTCCTCAGCTGCCTGTCCACCCCTTACCCTGATCCCTCTCTGTGCCCCGGTGCCCACAGTCACTGATCCTAAGCCCCACAAAGACACGGCTTCTGGTCCTGGCCCCTTTCTCCACACGGCCTTAGGCACAGTGATGCCTCTGGGGGGCCCTGCCCCTCCTCTTAAGAGTGGGGTGCAGAGACGCTGGAGAGTGTCAAAGGGTCTGGTGGAGGCCAGGTGCTCTGTCTGTGTCGTGGTCTGGGGTGGCCCTTCAGGGCGCAGCTGCCCAGTCTGAGTCCCAGCACAGGGACTCAATGCACAAGTGCTACAACCCACTCTCCAGAGTGGGCCTGCTCTCCCTCTTTGGGCCCCCACTGAGCACCACTTCTTGGACCCAGAGTTGGGGTGCCAGAAAGGTAGAGCTGGGTTGCAGTGGGGGGGCACCGGCCAGCCTTGAGGTGCTCAGTGGGGGGTGGGGATGACACGCCCGCTTTCATAGAGGCCTCCTTGTTGTCCCTTGAACCAGCCACCTCAGAGTCAGTGCATTTGCCATCGACTCAAGAGAATGGCCCCATTTTGCTCAAATGTCAACTTAATGGGGTCTTGCCTGATGACCCTGCTTAATTTGCAGACCCCATCTCCTCTCCCTGCTTTATCCTTCCCCCAACGTGGTTATCACCCAGTGACACTCTTTTGACCTTTCCTATTGTTTCCTGTAAACCTGCCTCCTCCAACTGCCTACAGAATGTGAGCTCCACGAGAGCAGCAATCTCTGCCCTGCTCCCCGGGGCACTCCCAGAACAGAGCCTGGCACTCCTGTAGGTGTCCATACCTAGTCACAGAATGAATGAATGAATGAGTGAGTGGCTGGATGTCACTGTCAATGTCAATCACGACACTGACAGAGGGCCAGTCCCCTCCCATGGTTGCATTGCTCTCTGAATCTCCCAGGCCACTCCACATCTCTGGCTGCAGCCGCACACTTGACCCATTTCCCCCACCCCTGAGCTGGCCAGCAAGCTGGTGCTCATCACTCCCTGCCCCAAGTCAGGAGGACTGGGGGGAAAGGAAGCAGAGCAAGGGTGTCAGCAGAGGGAGAGAGCTGGGGCCAGGACACTGGCCAGCCCGGGGCCGAGACACCAGGGACAAGGCCTGGCTTGGGACCCTTGGCTCCCAACAGGTGAAGCGGCGGTGGCTGCCCCAAGGCCCAGGGTCAGGGATGAGCACCCTCCAGACAGAGCCCAGGCCCAGGCAGGAAGCAAGGTGGCAGGGACAGAGCCTGGGAAGGGGAGGCTGAGTGAGCACCGGAGCTGTAGGAGGTGAAGGAGCAGCCGCAGGCTGCGGGGGCGGGCAGGGGCCGGGCGTCCGTGGGCCTGCTGGGCTCCAGGAGGGTGCCGGCTGCAGAGGGCAGCGCTGGGCCGCCGATGGCCGGGGTGCTGGCCGCGGTGAGTGAGGTGGGGGGCAGCTGGGGGGCGCTGGCCGGTTGCACGGGGGCAATGGTGGTTGCAGGTAGCCGCTTCTGGGCCCCGTGAACAGAGCAGAACCGCTGCGGTGGGGGCTTGGGAGGCGGGGGGTGGGGCTGCCGCCTCTGCTGCTGCTGCTGCTGCTGGGTGGGGTGCTGGGGGCCCCGGTGACAGCCACCGCGCCCCCCCTGGTGGCCGTGGTAGGCCAGCTGCCTGCATGCCTGGGGGGGTGGCCGACACGGCCTGTGGGCGCCAGGTGCCGCTGGGTCGTGGCACCCCTGATGACAGCATCCTGGAAGGAAGGAAGTGGAGGTGACTGGGCCTGGGTCCCCAAGCCCTGGGGGCACTGGCAGGAATTGGGTTGGGTCTTCAGGTGGAGGGGGGCTCAGGAGAAATCAGGGAGATGAGGAGGGGGTGACGGCAGAGGGGCAGCCTCGCGTTGCACTCTCCCACGACTCGGGTGGGAGGAAGGGGAGGAGGTGCAGAGGCCTGGGCTTCAGCCAGGTCAGGGACTCGAGTGGGGATGCTGTCCCGGAGTTCCTGCTCCCCCAAATTCCCCAGTCCTCGGGGTGTCCCCCAGTGCAGGCACTGAGAATACTCCATTGGGAGCTGGCCCAGTTGGTCCAGAGGCCAGAGTGATGGGAGGTGACTGCAGAGAGAGGACAGGGTGGGGACTAGGAAAGGGGGGTGGGCCTCACACCTGAGCTCAGATGAGGCCCTCGGGAAGGGGGCTGCTCTGGGAGACCCCAAGGAGACTGAATCAGCCCTGGTGGGCGATAACTGCCCCCTCCCCACCCCAAGCAGGAGCACCTGTGGTCACCATGAGAGGCTGGACCCCCACTTTGTTCATACACTCACTGTGGGGGGGGGCTTGCCCTCTGACCCCTCCCTCCCACCACACGGCTCCCCCCAGGCCTGGTGACTTGGGGAGGAAATTCTTCCCACACTGGGGGAGGAGGGCAGGCCAGGTGGGCCTCCCAGGGTCCCCCACGGCCTCCTGTGCAGACGCCTCTATGGTGAGTGCTGGTGGCTTTTCTCTCTTGGGGCCTGAGGGTCTTCTTCTGCTTGGCCATCCCCCTCAGCCACTCCTCCTTGCTGCCAGGACCCCCCCAAAATGAACCCCTACCTTTTCGGTGCCCCAACTCCGGGTCCAAGAAGTAGCGCTTGGTGGCGATCCGGGGGGGCAGGGCACCCTTGGCGAAGTGGACGGTGTAGTGCTGGTGCATGGTGGCTGGGGGCCTGCTCAGGGAGGGGGCAGCAGGGGCCTGGCTCAGTGCCCAGCGCCCTTGGGTGCCCAGGGCGGCTCCCTGAGTCCTGCCGTGGATGAGCCCCCCTCCCTGATGCTGGGGTCCCGCGTTAACCCAGGTAGGGGGCAGGTGCTCCTCCAAGTAACAGTGGGAGGTCTGGATGGGGTTGGGGGGCAGATGGCGAGGCCCCAGGTTGGACGGTGTTAAGGGGGGTAATCTGGGGTGTTTGGGAGCTACTGGGCATTTCCAAGAGGCTGGGACAATGGGGGTGCTGAGCGAGGTGGGCTGGGAGCTGCTGGGTGGCTGAGTAAAACCAAGGGGGAACTAGGTATTGGGGGGTTGTGCTGTGGGACGTGGGGGCTGGTGCCCTTTGAAACCAGCACAGTGATGAGAGGTGGGAGCAGCAAGCCACGGCTGGGGCATTAGGGATGTAATGAGGGGTTGGAGGGAGGGGGACTCTCGGGAGAAAATGAAATCGGTGTGGTCCGATTTGGGAGAGGCTGAGAGCAAACTAGGGATGAGACGGGGTGGTGGGGGGCACCGGGTTTAAAATTTGAGGCGCCCATTTTAAGGATGGGAAGGATGCTGTTTAGAGGCGGGGATCGGTTGGGGGGGCCGCCGAGGGGCCGAGGAAACGGGGTGGTGAGGGCTGGGGACCAGGCGCGTGACCCCCGCTTACCCCACCCCATAACCCCCACCCCCCGGCCTGGGGTCTCCCGTACCTGAAGCCAGCCTGCAGCCCCAGCTCCCCACCCGGCTCTGCGCCAGCCCCTCCGTCCGGCAGCGTCAGCGCTGGCCCAACTGCGCAGAGGCCCAGGAGCTGGAGCCTGGGAACCGGGAGCCCAGCCGCCCGACCGGTTTGCCCGCCTCGTCCCCGCCCCATCCCCAGCAAGCCCTCCCAGTCCCCGTACGGTGCGCTCCACTTTCCAGGACTGGGGGTGCCCCAGGAAAGGCACGGAGACGGCAGGCCTCGGTGCCGCCCAGGGAGGGCCCCGCCACAGGGTCTGCAGGTCTGGGCGCCTCGGCTGCGGGGCGGGCAGGAAGCTGGGAGTCCAGGCCCAGGGAAGGAGCAATCCCAGCTTCGGGTGCCAGCTCCTCCCGGGCTGGACTGTGCGGCCTTGGGTGGGTGACTTCCCCTCTCTGAGCCCGGCTTCCTCACTGCTGAGTGGACTGGCATCTGGGCCTGTCTCTCGCGGCCGTCGGGAGTCCGCCAAGCCCAGCGCCTGGCGCTCAGCAACAGGCGCTAACCGACCCAGTTACTGGCTGCTCCAGATGCTTCACATAAAGTGACGACACGCGAGTTCCTGGCTCGTTAGGAGCCGCGCTTGGTGGACATGCTTTTTCCCCTTTTGGGGCCCAACACACAGCGTGTGGGATCCGAGGTCCCCAGCCAGGAACTGAACCCTGGCCTCGGCCGTGAGGGCACAGGGTCCTAGCCACTGGATCACCAGGGAACTCCCCACACACTTCTCTACAGTAACCCCCTTTTCCCTGACGACGCCCCCACGGGGCGGGGGTGAGGCCTGCCCTACAGAAGGAAACAGGACCGATGGAGTCCCTGCCCTAGGTCTTAGGGAGGCAGAGCCGGGCTTTGCAGGCAGTGTTTTGTGCCGGGTAGTGAAGGCGCCTTGCAGACATTCTTGGGGGGTGGGGGTGCAGAGGAGGCACCTTAGATACCTTGGAGGGGGGCCCCCTCTGCTATCCAGGGTCCGGTCTCCCTGTGGCTGCTGCTAGGGTGATGGGGCCAGCAGAGGCTCCCCCGGGAGATGGGGGAGGCAACCACTGAGCGGCACCCAGAGAGAAGGAAGCCGACGGGCCCTGCAAGGCGCCCAGTGACCAGACGCCGCTCCTCCTGCAGCCCAGCTATGCCTCCTTCTCTTTTCACCAGGCCTCCCAGCAGCTTCTTCCTCCCAGTCCTCCGCCAGCTCAGGACTCTACCCCTGTCCCGATCAAGGAGGCCAGGCTGGCGTGTTTGAGTCAGGGGTGGGTGGGTCTGTGGGGGCCCCTTATGGACTGTCCCTGGGCTTCCTGAGGGCAGGACTGGCCCCGGGCCATTCCCCCACTCCCCCACCCCTGCCTGCTGAGTTTAGCTGAGTGACCGAGATTCCTTTGGGACTCATCCCCGACAGTGCCAGCCCCTAGCCGGGGACCCACAGGGAAGCACGAGTGAGCAGCGGCTCCAGGGGATGTGGTGGGCAGCGGAGGCTGCAGGCTGGACACCGGAGACGGAGTAGGAGTTTGGGGAGGGGGCCAGGCAGGAAAGGCCTGTGCTAAGGCTCGGAGGCAACCCAGGGCCTGCGGGGCTCGGCTGTGTGTGCTGGGGAAGGGGCTGCATGCGGTGTCTGCACCAGACGCTATGGAGGCAGAGGAGCCCCACCCCCTGGGGGGGGGTCTTAGGCAAGGGGACCCCTCCTCCTCCCATTCCGGTCGATCCCAGCCTCGGGTTACAGCTCCGAGGCAGGGATACTTACCTACCTGAGGCAGCGAGTGGCAGAGCCCGGCAGAGTCCAGACAGGTGATGCCCCCAGATACTATGAATGTAAACAGGGGAGGTGGTGGCAGGGGGTGGGGTGCAGGCATGGAGGCTGAGCTGCCCAGAGACTAGTCAGCTAGACCATTGTTCTGGGTATGACTCGCACCCGTCAGGCACGTGAAGCGTGTATTCAAGAGTATGTGTGCATGTGTGTTGGGGGAGCTGAGGGTGTCTGGCCCACCCACTCATCCGTCCTTGTTCCTGGCAGCCCCCGCAGGCCAGCCCCACACCTGGCAGCAACTCCAGGGGCCCCTGGCTCTGCTCCCAGGGAGAGGTCCATTCTTTGGGCCCTCGCTGAGCAGAGAGCAGCCCCAGACTTGTCGATGCTGGCAAGGCTGCCTGTCCCGGGGGCCACCCTCCCCTGCCAGGTGTGCGGGGCGGGAGGTGGCCAGCCCCAGGGCTGAGGCTAGGGCGGAGGGGACCCGGGGGCGGGAAGCCACACGGGGTACTTCCGCACAGGGCCCGTGACACACATAGTCGCTTTGCCCCTGCCCCCAGCACTCTAGAGTGACCCCCCCCACCTTCCACTCTGACTCTGGTTCCACCTACAGAACCTTTATTGAGCACCTGCCCTGTGGAGGGATGTGTGCAACGTGGAGCCCCTCCACACCAGCCCCAACTGCTGCAGGGACCACCTGGCCCCCAGGACACCCCCAGCTCCTTCTGACACCCATCTGTTGGGCATCTGTGATGCCCTGCAGCACGGGGACCCCGGTTGGCCCAGCACCAGCCCCCAGCACAGGCAGCAGCGGGGGTCTCTGGGCTGGGGTGCCATGAGGCTCGTCTGGGAGTGGGACCTGGGTCTCCTCAAGGATTCTGGATCACCACCTGGAACTTACCTGGAAGAGAAGGGCTGGCCTTAGCTCAAGGCTGGGGCCAGAGGGGAGCGAGGGGAGGCTCCCCAGCCGCTCCGAGCCGTTCACCCGGGCCCTGCGCCCTCAGCCCGGGTGGCCCTGGCTGGAGCTCGTTTCCTCACTGGCCTGAGATGGTGGTGCCCCAGACCCATCCCCGGCCTGCGCCCCAGAGCTGTGTGGGTGGCTGGGGGCACGAAGATCAGGCAACAGGTCAGGCACGTAGGTTGTGGGGGAGGGGCCTGGCCCAGTTTCAGTGGCACGTGTGGCTCAGATCCTGCCAGCTCGGGCCCCAGTCCCCCGTGACGCGTGGCCCTGGGGACCGGCAGAGGGGAAGACACCCGAGGGAAGGGTGCCTGGAGGGCTGGTCGCAGGTGGCCCTCAGGTAAGGGTGGGGCCCCGGGGTCAGGAGGACACCCCCTCACACTGGCTGCCTTTGGAGCCCCTCAGCCCAGCACCCGCCCACCCCCTCCAACCCAGGTGACTTCTACTGTGTCCACCTGGGTTCTCGCGCTGGGAAGTGTTTGAAACCACTCGCCCAGGTCCTTGTCGTCGGCTCTCTCCTCCAGACTGGCATGCCCCTGGGAGGCAGTCTAGGAGGACATCGGGGCAGGGCCGTGGATAGGCCGCACCTACTGTGAGGCCTGGGCCCGTGACTTCAGGTCTCTGGACCATAGATTCCCATCTGCAGTGGGGCTGGGGGGCCCGGCCCCCAGGAGCGGGGGGGTGCCCCTGGCACACTCGAGGGACGGGAACCTCCCCCACCCCAACTCACAGGCGGGCAGGGCTGCCACGGAGGCGGTGACCAGGCTCCTGACGCCCAGGGTGCTGAGGGTGCCACGCAGGAGGCCGCAGGTGAAGGCCAGGAACTGGGGGCGGGGGACACGGGTCACCGTGGGCAGAGCAGGGGGAGGCCAACACCCCGGGGCCACGCCGGGCTTGAGGGTTTGCAGGGGGAAGTCCCCCTCCCTCTCCCAGGGTCCTGGGCTTGGGAAGAGGCCTGCCTCGGGCTGGAGTCCTGCATGGTACCTTGGGCGCTTCCTCCAGGTACTGCAGACCCGAGGCCATCCGGACGAGGAGGGGGAAGCTGTTGTCCTGCAGGACGTAGGTCCCCTGGGGACAGAGGAGGGTCTGAGGGAGCTGGGGTGGCGCCTTTACCTTTGTGGTGGTGGGGGGAGGGGAAGCAAGGGCCCAGTGCCGCCACCCTGAGGTCTGGAAGGACCTTTCCCTCAAAACGGCTGTGGTTGGTCTTGGGCCGTCCTTCAGGGCTGTACAAGGACCTGCGGGCCCTCCGACCAGGGCCTGGTGTCCTCCCCCCCACGCCCCTGCTGCACGACTTCCAGGGTGCCCGGTGGGGAGAAGGTGCAGCCCAGGCCATCGGGCCACCAGCCGGGCCCAGCGTGGGCGCCTAATGGGAACGAGGCTCAGGTGCAGACAAGCAGTGTCAGGCCGAGGCAAGACCGCCAGCCGCGAGGGGCCGGTCCTGGGGGGGCGCTTGTGGGGAGGCCCTGAGAGGGGCTGGGCCTGCTGTGACTGCCCTGAGCCGGGGGTCCCCTCCCTGGGTCTCCGGCCTCTGCCCGCTCTCAGCCCGGGGGGCACACACCTGGTGGTTGGTGCGGAGGCTGTCCATCTGCTTGTGGAACACGGCCACCCACAGGTCTTTGCACAGGAACTTGAGGACGTCCAGCTCCTCCCTGAAGGCTAGCGTCTCCCGGGGCAGCCTGGGGGGCAGCGGCAGACACCGTGGGGGCCAGGCTGGGGGAGCCCCGAGGTGAGGAAGAGGGAAGAGACTGGCCCGGGATCCCGTGGGGAGAGAGGCACCCTCCCTGCCCATTTGCCCAGGAAGGGATCCCACCGCGGGTCCCGCCCGCCTCTCACCTCTCGCCCAGGGCCTGGCCCACGCGGAAGCCCATGCCCTCCAGGACCAACAGGCTGGTTTTCTGTCCCTAGAAGGCCAGGGAAGGGAGGCTCAGAGGCCCTCGGCCACCTCCACCCGGGAGCCAGCCGGTGTGGCAGCTGAGGGGAGCTTGTGCGTCCCTGCCGGTGCAGGGAGACAAGACCCAGGATAGAGGGCTTCCTGAGTGGCAGGCTGGCTCCACAGAACGCATCAGCCCTCAGGCCCCGCTCGCCCTCACTCAGGAAAAATGGGGGTCTTGCCAAGGCTCAGCCTCACCCCTGTTGTCTTTCCTGGCAACACCCATCACTTCCTGTGTGTACTTTTCAGCGTCCGTCCTTACAACACCCTGTGGGGTAGCACTCCCGTCACCCCAGAAACTCAAGGTGACTTGCCCTGGGGCTCATGTGGCGAGCAAGGGGGCAGCAGTGAAGGGGTCACGAGGGGTGGGCCCCCGGCCCAGCCAGCAGGTGGCTGAAAAGTCAACTATGATCATGAGGCCTTCAATATGAGCCGAGACTCCTGGGAGGGACCCTCAGGGGCTCAGGGGAGGCAGGGGTTCGGCGTGCTCGGCAAAGGCAGTGGTGGCCAAGTGGCCTTCCAGGGGCAGGCCAGGGTCCCGCGGTGGGGGCTGAGGCTTGGGGACGGAACGACAGGAGGCCATACTTGCTGTCCGTCCACGTGCTCTGGAGCGCAGACAGCGTGGCTGGAGGAGAGCCGACCTGTCTATGTTGCTGATCTGTGTGACCCAGAGAGAGCTGAGTGGCCCTGACTCAGGGCATCAGAAACACCAGGATGGCGTTAGGGGGGCCGGGCACACACCGGGGGCTTGTGAGAAACATATGCTGAATGAGCAAAGTGAGGAATCGGGACCTGGGCCTACGCTGTGCCGGCTGCCTTGTGCAGAACCCCTTGTTTAACAGCCCCATAAGATAGGTTGTGTTTCACATCTGGAGACTGGGGTGCAGAGGGGTTAGGTCAGACCTCCCAGAGGCACCTTTGGACCTGAGCAGGTCCGGCTCCTGCATGTAGGTGGCTGACGGACAGGCGATCAGGGCAACACTCGCAGCTGTCGGTGCCCCGGGGAAGTGGCAAGGGCTGAGGTTGGCCGAGGGGAGGTACCAGGAGTGGGGGGACTGGAGCAGAGGTGCCCCGCGTGATGGCCCCCTCCTCTGCTGGGCCACACAATACCCAGACCCTGGCCCGCCATTCCGCCTTTCTCCTGTGGGAACTGGGCCTGGGGAAGGACGCAGCTTCCTGCCCATGACACCGGCGTGTGCATGTCCTCTGGCATGGCAGGGCTGGCCTCGGCGGGGGAGGCTGATTAGATGACTAAGGTGTGCAAGATCTGAGCTCGGGTGTGAGAGGCAGAGAGGGGAACACATGCCTGGTGGCTGGGTCCAGGGTCCGGATCCTTATCAGCTGTGGGCCTGGGGCAGTGGCCAGCTGCCCTGTGCCTCAGTTTCCTCCTGTGTAAAAGGAGGACCTTCCCAGGGCCCTCGTGAGGATTAAAGGAGTGGATAAGTGCAAGCCAAGTGCCCCGAGTTGGGCTCAGGAAGCGTTACTGTCGTCATTTGTGGCCTCTGCACCTGTCAGCCTGCTGATGAGCTGGGAATGGCAAAAGGGAAGGAAAAGCCCACAAAGGAGGGGCTCTGTTCTGTGGGTGGACGTATCTCAGCACCTGGTTCACTGCCCGGCCCTCAAAATGCCTCTGCTGCTCTTGCATCACCTCCCTGCTCTGGAGAACTCCTAGAGGGGGCCGGACGGGGCTCCGCTCTGCCCAAGCGCACCTGTGTTCCCAGGACTGCCCCACTCATCCCGCGGTCACTTCCTAGCTTCCCTGCAGGAGCTCACACACCATGTCTAGTGGGGATGACAAGCTGGTGACAGGGTTAAGTGGGGGGCGGGGGGGGTCCAATCTCCTGGGGGTGGGTGACCGGCAGCTAGCAACACAGCTGCTGCTGGCCTCACGGTCCCAGCCCTCAAAAGAGGCCAGGTAAATATCTGCTGCACTGCAGAGACTGGAGGTGGGAGGGAGAGGGGGCATAAAGCAAGCAGGGCGGAGGAGAGGCAGCGGGGAGGGGAAAGGGGGGAGGAAGTGTGACGGGGGTGGGTTCTAGGGAGGGGAGGGCGGCAGGGCTGGCACACCCCAGGCCCTGCAAAAGCTCCCCCGACACTAGGGGGTCATCACTGCTATGGAGGGAGGGCAAGGGGCCTCTCCCATCCTGTCCTGAGCCTGTGGAGCCCGGCCCAGCCAGAGCCGCTGCATTTCTGGGCTCCCCGCACCTGCTGCAGCCAGGTTTACACGAGAGCCCCCGGAGAGGAACTGAGATGATGGGAGAAGCGGGGCAGGGGGGGCCATGAGAGAAGGGTTATTTAGTGTGGGCACCAAGGGCGCCCACGAGCAGCATGGGCGCTCGGAGGAAGGAACGAGCCGACAAGGGAACATTCGTGGAAATGAACGTGGTGGCCAAAAGAAATCTCTTGGCAAGGGAGCCGAAAAAGAGAGAACTCTGGAAAGTCGCTAAAACCTCACAGATTGTTAAGGAGACAAAAGAAAAGAAAAGTTGACACGTGGAAAGAGACCCAGAAAGTCTACGATTCCTCTGAGCGCCACAGATGGAACAACAACAGGAGAAGAAACAAAGAGGAAAACGTGCTCAGCTGTGCTTGGCTAAAGGCAGATTCAGGCGTCCATACTGAAAAGGGCCACAGAGCCCCGAGCAGGAGGAACGTGAAACCAGTAAACCACACTGCCTCCCCCTGTGCCGTCCTGGACTGCTGGGTGGGGGAGTGCTGCGTGCCGGGCCCCTCAGTTATTTGTGAGGTTCAGCCCCCACTGGTAGGGCCGCGCTATGCTGGCCCAGGGCGGGGCAGTCCAGATCCTGCCTCAAGCACAGGGAGAAGGGATGACTTCTGACTTCCCCAGCGTGAACGGCCCCAGAAGATGCAAAAGAAGTATGGTGAGGAGACTTCCCTGGTGGTCCGGTGGCTAAGACTCCGAGCTCCCAGTGCAGGGGGCCCAGGTTCGATCCCTGGTCAGGGAACTAGATCCCACATGCCGCAACTAAGGATCCCATGTGCAGCAACTAAAAGACCAAAGATCCGGCGTGCTACAACTAAGACTCGGTGTGGCCAAAGAAATACATTTTTTTTCTTTAAAAAAAGGAAGTATGGTGAGTGACCAGGTGAGAGCACACCTCCCAACCTGTTGCTAGTCTTCTCCCCCATCATCCACCCAGGCAGTCTCCAGACAACCGCAGATCCCACCTTCCCTGCTGAGACTCGAAGAGCTGGCCCAGTCCTCCATCTGTCTGCCCCTCCGGCTACCCCTCACCTGTGCTCTGGGCTCCTCCCCCGCCCAGTGTCCCTCCCATCTCATCCACGTGGCCAGGGAGGACTTCCAAAGAAGTAAATCTGAGCCTGGCGACCTCAGTTTAAACCTTCTACGGCCCCCACCACCCTCAGGACAGAGCCCCAGTTCGCTCACAGGTGCCCCACTGCTGGCTCTGCAGCCTCAGAGGCACCACACCCCACTGCCATCCACGTTTCCAGGAACCAGGTGGTTTCCCAGGCTCTGGCCTGAGGACAAGGACTGTATCTGATGGCTGCACCACCCCCTCCCCCAGGCCCTCCTGAGAGAAGGGGCTGGCTGAGCGCTCACTGGGCTTCGGTGGACAAGGGCCCGGCCCGCACAGCTGTTCCCGGGGCCTCCAGAGGACAGCTCATTCCCACGCAGACTTCACTCCTTTGCCCACAGGTTCCCCTTATCCTCAAAGCTCCTGAGATGAAGAAACCACAGCCGCCTCCTCTTCCTCCTCCCCCCCCACCCTTCCTCCCCCACCCACCCTTCCTCCCGGAACTTTTCCTGCTCAGATAACAAAGGCCCTTTGACCTTCCTGTTCCTCCAGCCAGCCTTCCACTCAACCCTCCAGGAGAATCCATTCAACAGCTACAAATAACCAGGCAGGAGGTGGAGATCAAAAAGCCCTCAACAATGACTGTGGCTCCTGGGTGCCTGGCTGTGGGGACAGAGATGAACCAGCCACCATGGCTTTCCTCAAGGGGCTCTGGGACTGGTGAAGCTGCTGCCACAGACAAGCTCTGACCTGGATGCCTGAGTCCCGATTTTGCCTCTGATACCGGAAAAGCCCTTCCTGTCTGGTGTCTCAGTCCCTCGCCTGTAAAATGGGATAATAACGTCAACCCTGGAGGGCTGTTCTGAGGACTAAATCAGATAAAGCACTGTGCTGGAGCCGAGAAGTATCCAAGAAGCAGACAGGACACTTGCTGGACCAAAAAGAAGGAGCAGAGAGGGGAGGGGCCAGGAGCAAAAGAGAAGACTGCGGGGAAACCAGGCAGCTGCCCACGACGTGCTGCTCAGAAACAGGGTTTGCCAGCTTGAAGGAATGTAGAGAGATGGCAGTCTTCACTCTGGCTGCACACGGGAACTACCCAGGAGCTCTGAAGCCCAATGTCCAGGCCACCTCCCAGCCCAGTTCTGCCGGAATTCCTGGTGTGGGAACCCCAGCAATGGGGCCGCGGAGGCAGCCAGGCAGAGAGCCATTGCCAAAGGTCGTGGGCACATTTGTGCTCTGAAAACCCTGTGCTGAGCAAAGCTGAGTAACCGCGTGTCCCCCACACTTGCTTGGCCACATCAAAATCCTCCCAAGAGTGTCAGGGAAGATGCTGAGGCAGGTGAGAGTTTATAGCACAGGATTTGGAAGTGGGAGGCCCAGTTAATTCCTGACTCTGCCACTTGACAGCAAAGACTCCATCCATCAAAGCCTCTGTTCCTCGCCTACAAAGCGGGGAGGATCATGCTGACCTCAGTGGGTTGTTATGAAATCAGGAATGTGAGGCCCCTGCGGGCACCTGGTGGGTGTTACTGTTGGCCACAATACTAAGTGAACCCCAGTCCCCACCCTCACCCTCCAGGGCACAGGGGCTGTGCTCACTTCTTCAACAAACCCACACTGGGATTTTCCTGGTGGTCCAGTGGTAAAGAATCCGCCTGTCAGTATAGGGGACACGGGTTCGATCCCTGGTCCTGGAAGTTTTTACACGCCGTGAGGCAACTAAGCCCATGCACCACATCTACTGAGCCCATGTGCCACAAACACTGAAGCCTGCCCACTCCAGAGCTCCACAGGAGAAGCCACGCCAGTGAGAAGCACCACAGCTAGAGTAGCCCCTGCTCACTGCCACTGGAGAAAGCCCAAGTGCACCAACAAAGACACAACACAGCCAAAACCAAACAAATAATAAATTAAAAAATATATACATCCATTCTGAGGACCTACTATATGGTGATCAACGCAGACCTGGTCCCTGCCCACACCACAAAGCACGAAGTCTGGCAGAGGAGACAGCAGGAATTAAAGGATCATAATTCTGATTCGTATGGTGGTGTGGGAGGGGGAATGTGCAAACGGAACAAAGATACCCCCACTTCCACTGAGGGCTTCCCCGAGGAAGGGACATTTGAACTGAAGGATTAATAGGTTTCAATGTAGTATTGACATGCTGCTAAGTCGCTTCAGTCGTGTCCGACTCTGTGCGACCCCATAGATGGCAGCCCACCAGGCTCCACTGTCCCTAGGAGTCCCCAGGCAAGAATACTGGAGTGGGTTGCCATTTCCTTCTCCAGTGCATGAAAGGGAAAAGTGAAAGTGAAGTCGCTCAGTCGTGTCCGACTCCCAGCGACCCCATGGACCGCAGCCTACCAGGCTCCTCCGTCCATGGGATTTTCCAGGCAAGAGTACTGGAGTGGGGTGCCATTGCCTTCTCCCAGTATCGACATGGCAGGTAAAATAAGCTGGAAGATGAAGAAGGCGGCTGGTATGGAGTAGAGAGGCGGGAAGCCACACTGCAGCGGGGAGGGGACAGACGGGACCTGTATTTAGACAGTGGAACAGGCAGGGCCTGGCTGATGGCTAGAGGTGAGGGAGTAAAGGCGGTTATTGGAGACCCTTGGGTTCCTTGTTTGAATGCCAGGATGGATGGGGTGCTGGGGCACTGCAATCCTCTCCCTGACAGACAGGCCAGTGCACATTCCCTCTCCCACGTGTTATCGTTCTCACAGCATTTCCCCAAGGTACAATATAGATGCATTTATCTGATTTGTCTGTTTCCCCCACTACAACGTAAGCTCCACAAGGCAAGGGTTTTGCACAGTTTGCTGAGTAATCTCCAGCCTCTACAGCAAGGCCTGGCACCTTGCACGTTTTAATAGTTAAGAGTTTGTTGAATCTATGTTGGGATGATAACAAGCAACAGCCTTGTTAGGGCTCCTGGACCGGGAAGAAAACATAGATCAATAAAAATGTCTTGCATATTGATGATGATGATAGAATAATAATGAAAGAAGTGGGCATAGCACTCACTTATTAGGCATCTACTTTCTCCCTAACCCTTTCTTCTTAGTACCAGATTTTGCATTTATTTTTTTAGTACCAGATTTTAAAACAGAGCTCCATGTTTTGAGGGCTGATTATGTGTTAGACATGGCACTAAGTGCTTTCAAGTCTGAGCATTTTTCATAAGGACCAACTTTCAAAATTTCAAGCACGCTCTAAGGCCTCCTCTTGCCTGGAATGTTCTCCCCCCTACTTATCCCCAGGGCTTGCTTCTTCCCTTCTTTTCCTCAGAAAGGCCTTCCTCCACTATCCACCACTCCATCCGTTTCCTTTCCCTGATTCTACTTAAGTTTTCTTTATAGGACTTCTCACTAGCAGGTGGCACATTTATTGCTATTTTTATTGTTTGCGTGGGTGCCCTGCTCAGTCATGTTCAACTCTTTGTCACCCCAGTCCGATAGGCTCCTCTGTCCGTGATATTTTCCCTGCAAGAACACTGGAGTGGGTTGCCATTTCCTCCTCCGGGGATCTTCCCGATCCGGGGATCTTCCCGATCCAGGGATCCAACCCATGTCTCCAGCATTGGCAGGCGGATTCTTTACCACTGAGTCAGCTGGGAAGCCCATTGTTTGTGTAACTTCCCTACTAAAAGGTTAAGCTTTGTGAGGACAGGGAAACAAGTGCCTAGGAAACAGTAAGTGCTCAGTAAGTTTGTTGAATGAATGTCTCACCGAGTCTTAGGTGCTGTTATGATCCCATTTTACAAGGGGGTAAACTGAGGCACGCAGAACGAATCACTGGCTTTCACACCCAGGGTGAGTGGCGCAGACGGGATTTAACCCAGGCAGTAAGTCCTCAATACATACCAAGCAATCGTAATTACCACCCTCTTACTCTATGTCAGGCTTTGAGCTAAGAGCTCGTCCCCGAGCTGTCTCGCACAGTTCTAGGAGTAACCCGCGAGCCCGGCCCTGTCCGGACCCGGTTTTGCAGAGGCGGAAGCCGGCAGTGGAGGTCTCTGCGATCAGAAGCGGGGCGGGTATTCGGCCCGAGCCGCTGCCGCTCCCTCCGCGCCTCCCGGGGCCTCGACTGGCTTTCCCGCCGCGGCCTGTGGCTCCTCCCCACCAGGGCCCGGCGCTCACCCCGGGGCTGGGGTCTGGATCTTGAGCCCACAGCTCCGCTACCATCTCGGTGTGCAGAAACTCGAACAGTGCCGGGTCCGCCATGCGCGGGTCTCAGTCGCCTAACAACCGCTCAGCGTCTCGTGTTCTCATTGGCCCAGTTGGGCAAGCCCCGCCTCCTGCTCCTTAAACGCGGCCCGCCCACCCTTGCTTCCATTGGTGTTTCAGGCTAGCCTCGCCTTCCTTTCCTGGGCTCTCGTGGTGCGCGCGCGAACCCGGGAGACTAGGGGGAGGGCCTGCTTTGTCTGTATTAGCCGCGCGTGACAAGCACCTCCGCCCTTCCCGCTGTTTCTTCACCGTTTCCGGGTCCGCGAGCGTTTCCATTGGTCGAGTCGCTGGTTACACGTGACAGCTCGTCTTTTAGACTCTCTATTTGTCCACTCTTCTCGCAGCACAACCCGGAAGCGCCAGCCCAACCGCTTTCCTATTGGCCGTGCCTTTATTCACGCGGCTCTTTACAGAGGCCCCAACATCTGGTCCGGAGGGCTTACTTCCTGGTTGGTAGCCGGGCGGCCCAGGTGATAGGCCGCCAACAGCCGCCCAACTTTCTCCCGTATTGGTTGGGGCTGCCGCGCTCCTCGGTAAAGACGCCGCACTTCGGATAGGTAGAGGATCCCGCAGGCTCGGAGCTCTGGTGACCCGGTACGGTCTTCGGTGATAATGCTCGCCCCCCGACCCTTCGTGCATCCTCCCCCGAGTCCAGTTGGACTGTTACCCTTTCTGTGATGGAGGCCCTGGTTCCCGAGCGGCTCAGAAACCCGTGTGCTTCCGAATCCGTCACAGGCTTGGAGGACAGTGTGGAGGGTGTGGCCTCTGCTAGGAAGCAAAATCGGGAAGAATTTAGTTTAGGATTCTGGGACCTTGTGTCTCAGAGTCTTGATCGAACTTGGTGGTCCTCAGTTTTCCCATCAGTACACTGAAGAGGCAGAGTCCAGTAGTTTCTACCATCATTAGGGCTGATGGGCTCAGTTTGCAGAAACTGAGGCCCAGGCAGGCAGTGACCCCAAATTGTTGAGATAGTGGAGGAGGTGAGAATCCAGAAACTGCAGCTTTTAACCACGGCAGGGCGCCCGCCTCTCATATCATCCTTTCCCACGTCTTCTCCCTAGCTCGCGCCATGGAGTCCCAGAGTCGTCGGCGGAAGCCTGAGACTTTGGTGCAGGGGGAAGCGGCCGAGTCGGACTCGGATCTCTCTGCGTCCTCGTCGGAGGAGGAGCTGTACTTGGGCCCCTCGGGCCCAACGCGCGGCCGCCCCACAGGACTGCGAGTGGCCGGGGAGGCCGCGGAGACCGACTCGGACTCGGACCCGGAGCCAGAGCCGAAGGCCGCGCCGCGGGACCTGCCTCCGCTCGTGGTGCAGCGGGAGACGGCCGGGGAGGCCTGGGCTGAGGAGGAGGCCCCGGCGCCCGCCCCCGCACGCTCACTGCTGCAGCTCCGGCTGGCTGAGAGCCAGGCGCGGCTGGACCACGATGTAGCGGCCGCGGTGAGCGGCGTGTACCGCCGCGCGGGCCGTGATGTGGCCGCCTTGGCCGGTAGGCTGGCGGCTGCCCAGGCAGCGGGATTAGCCGCAGCCCACAGCGTGCGCCTGGCGCGGGGGGACCTCTGCGCGCTGGCGGAGCGTCTGGACATCGTGGCCAGCTGCCGCCTGCTGCCCGACATCCGCGGTTTGCCGGGGACCGAGCCTGAACAAGATCCGGGACCGAGAGCCTAGCCATGACCCACTGTCTCCACTGACTGTTCCCTGGGGGTAGGCCTTGCGGCCTCTTGACCTGGCTCTCTGCTCTGTTTAGCCACCCATCTTGCTGTCACCCTCAGGGATAACCTCGCCTCTGGATAATGCTGGGTGTGTGTGTGTACCTGCTGGACCGTAGCATCTGGTTCCTCCCCCTGGGCTTGGCCTTTACTTCTTGGTTCAGAGCTTGTGTCTGAAACTTGACTCCAACTCTTGGGTACCTAGCTGCCTTTTGATCTGTCTCCCTCTTAAGGGCTCATGGAGCCTCATCTTTCCTTTCTCTCTCTGACTTCCTCAGTTTGGTTTCTGTTCACAGGGGCTGGACCTGCTTCTTTCTCCCCACGGGAGCCCCAGAATCCGGTAGAATGTTGATTCCCTGATATCTTCCTTTACTCCCCTTGGCTCTGTCTCTCCTTTCCCCACTTCTGGAATTTTGTCCCTCTAATCTGGACCCTTTTTCTGCTCCCCAGGCTTGGCCTTGATTCCATCTCCGCCTTCTGGTCCTTGCTCTGCCACCTCTTGGCTCCTCCTTGGGCTTAGCCCTGCCCTCTTGGCCTGATCTTGTTTCCTGGGTCCAGCTGTACCCTTAGTTTTGGTTCTGCTTCTTTTTGCTTCTCCCATTCTGTTTAAACTACCTGCTTACTTCTGGGCTCCAGGGATCCCCTATGATTTTCTTCATCAGGTCCAAGATGAGGCTCCCTCCTGACCCAAGGAAGTCCCTCTCCCAGCTGTCCAGGCCCAAGGTGGCATCTCCTCCAGGACCAAATTGGTGTATCCTTCCCACCCCCCAGGCTGAGATTATGCCTTCTGCCCAAGCTCTAGGTATGAGCTCCAGGGCTCCTCCTGACTCACCAGGCTGAGAGTGTCCCCAGCAGGCACTGAGGGCCCAGTACAGGCTCGCCTTGGACCTTTGTGTGCAATATGACACCACTTTGCAGATAAGGACCATGTGTAGTTTGTTTGTTCATTATCTTCCCTGGATGCTATGGATGCTAAAAGGGCTTGGATTTCTGGGTTAGCTCCTTCTGTCTCCTCCTCCTCACTGCTCCCTCTTCTCCCAGCCCCAGCCCCTCAGTCCCATTCACATGTATTCCCCTCCCCCACTCTCTTATTCCAACCTGAGCTGAGATCTGAGCTCCCAAGATGGAGACGTGCTAAGAGCGCTCTATGGCAAACGTTAAAACTCAAGACCTTCACTGATATGATCAGTTCCTCTTATCTCCCCATCTAAGCTGGGGGCGGGTCCATAGGCGATTCTACTGCGAATGTGAGTCCCAAGAAAGGGATCCTTCCCACCTGGCTGATTGAAGGTGAACTTGTAGCTAGGAAATTGGGGCCCCATGTTTTTTCACTCTGGTTCTGCACTTACTTGTATTTTGTTCATTCACGACACATTTACTGAGCTCCTGTTCTGTGCCTGTCCTGAGCCAGGCACTGGAGATGCCCCACCCAGGCTGGGCCCTCTCAGAGCTGGCAATCCACTTGGGAAGACAGACATTAAAATATTATTGTGTAAGTGGATAGTCTTAATAATTGTAATTTATACCTGGACTATAATTTTTCTGGCATTGTGGTCAGTGCCCTAAAGAAATGCAGGAGTTTTGTGAGAGTGTAACTGAAATCTGTCAGACTTTGTTTGGAGGATGGTCAGATGGCTTCCATGAGGAAGTGATGAGTGAGTTTGAGGTGTAAAAAAAACCCTGAAGGTGTAAAAAGATGAAACGTGGGGTGGAAAAGTGTTGTGAGCAGCAGGAGCAGCATATGCAAAGGCCCTGAGTCAGAAGAGGGCATAGCCTATTTAATAACAGAAAAGGGTGCTATCTTCTAGTCTCTACCTGGAATGGGGAGACCAGGGGAGATGGGGTGGTGAGTGCTGTGCTAGCAGGGGCCAGACAAAGCTGGGCTTTTAAACCAAGTAAAAATCCTTGGTCTTTATTGAACAGCCAACAAACAGAGAATGATGCCATCTGGTAAATGTGTTTTGTGAAGGAGCCTCAGACTGATGCTTCTGCAGTGTGGTTGCCTCTGAAAAATACCCAGAAATACTGGTTTCAAAATCAAACCTCCTTTTAAATGTACAGCTGAGCTCAGAGCATGGGAAATCTGTACTCAAATTGCAGCGGTAGCTTCAAACCACCGTTGTCCTGACAGTATTTGCCAATACCAGATACTCAAAGCCTTGGGTTTTTTTTTTTTTTTAATAATTTATTGAAGTATAGTTGATTTATAGCATTGTGATAATTTCTGCTGTACAGCGAAGTGATTCAGTTATTTTTGTTGTTCAGTCGCTCAGTCATGTGACCCCATGGACTGCATGCAGCATGCCAGGCTTCCCTGCCTTTCACTATTTCCTGGAGTTTGCTCAAACTCATGTCCATTGAGTCTATATATGTTCTTTTTCATATTCGTTTCCATTATGGTATATATATTGAATATAGTTCCTGTGCTATACAGCAGGACCTTGTTGTTTATTTTATATATAATAGTTTGCATCTGCTGACCCCAAACTCCCAATCCTTTGCTCCCCCACCCTCTTGGCAACTACAAGTCTGTTCTCTATGTCTTTGAATCTACTCTGTTTTGTAAATAAGTTCATTTGTGTCCTGTTTTAGATGTAAGTGTAAGTAGATATCACATGTAAGTGATATATAGTATTTATTTTTTTGTGTGACTTACATCACTTAGTATGATCATTTTTAAGTCCATCCAGTTTGCTGCAAACGGCATTTCATTCTTTTTTATGGCTGAGTAATATTCTATTGTAGACATATATTACATCTTTATCCATTCCCCTGTCAGTGAGCGTTTAGGTTGTTTTCACATCTTGGTTATTTTAAGTTGTGCTCCTATGAACTTTGGGATGCATGTGTCTTTTTGAATTATAGTTTTGTCTGGATATATGCCCAGGAGTGGGATTGCAGGATTGTATAAAACCTTGGATTTTAACAGCTGCTGGACCTTGGGCCAGGTGGTTTGGAGACAAGCAGAGGCCCCTGCATAAAACTTGGTCCCTTGAAGAGCTACATGTTCAATGAAAGACTGTGGTAGAAAACTCTGAGTGATACCATTGAGGCACACTTAGGAAACTTGTCCATTTTGTCTTGGGCTGTGCATAAAGGGACTATTTCCTCAGGGAATTCGTAACTACAGGCCTAATTAGGGTTTGGGTTTACCCTTGTAGAGCAATCCAGGAAACCAGAAACGAACTGAAAGTAGGCCACAGCCAGGGGTTACACCCTCAACTGGCCTTCTGTGGAATTACAGCAGATTAATACAGACCAAACAGCTCACAATTGAAAAATGCCAGGCGTACCTGATGATAAAGTAATGAACTAGTGTGGGCTGCTGGTTCCTTTCCCCAACTTCAGCCTTGTAGAAACTGGAAGAAAAAAACAAAATCAGGATCTGAGAAATAGAAAAATGTTGAGTCTTCAAGGACAAAGAGAATTCTGGTTCTGGCATAGTATACTGGTACTTATTTCTTTGTAATAAATGACCAAAAGCTTAGTGGCTGGAAACAACTGTTTTATTATGCCCCAGATTCTGTGGGTCAGGAATTCCAGCAAGGCTCAACCGGAAAATTCTTTGGTTCCTTGGAGTAATGACTGAGGTCACTCAGGTGTTAGCTGGCAAGTGGGTTGGCACAGAGAGTCCCACATGATTTCACTCAGGTGCCTGGACTACACTTACTCAAAGATTAGGCTTGCTGACTGAAGTGTCAATAAGCGGCCTCCTTATATGGCTCAAGCTTCCTCCTAACATGGCAGCCCCTAAGTAATCAGATGCCTTACATGGCAGCTCAGCTGCAAATATATTTCAGTTTTTTTACTTAAAACTTTTCTGGTCATGCCACGCAGCATGTGGGATCTTGCTTCCTGACCAGGGATCAAACCCATGCCCCCTGCATTGAAAGCACGGAGTTTTAACCATGGATTGCCAGAGAAATCCCCAAATATATTTCAGTGGACAAAGTAGAAGCACTCGGGAATGTTCTCAGTTACTAGCTAGTCACTAAGTCCAGCCAAGATTCAAAGGCAGGAGTGGAGGGGAAGGAGACATGGGCCTTTGATGAATGATAGTGTCTGCATTTGTGAATCTATTTTGAAATCACTGCAGGTAGATGAGGGAGTGGATTGTGAAAGAGGCTTTGACTGTTTTGCTCCCTCTCTTTCACGTTGCCTTGGATAAATGATTGCCTGAGACAGCAGCAGCAGCCATGAAGACCCTCTGGGGAGGGTGAGGTCACATCAAGGGTGTTCCAGATTCCTATTTTATTTAATGGGTTGTAACATATTCCTCACATTGCTTTGATGCTCAAATTGTGTCCAGTTTGGCCAGTAGGATCTCTTTTTGAGCTGGCTTCTGTATCCTGTTGACATTTCTCCATCATTGTGTGAATACTTTCTTGCTGTCCAGCACAAGATGATCTAGGCACATCTTGTATTTTTCTCTGCCTCAACCTTGAAATCAGCCATCTGTGCATGGGTCCCTGGTTCCTTTTAGTGGGAAATGGTGTTTAGAAGCCAAGATGTAGGTGCTGGGTGTACTCACTGCTGGCGAGGTATTGCTACTCCCAGGCCCTCTCAATATACAGACCTAAAACAAAAACACAAGCAAGGCAAGCAAAACTACGTTATCAGATAATAATTCAGTAATTCAAATAATTCAAAACAAAACTGCGTAATCCCTATGCCATACACACATCTTAAAACTGGTTTTATTTTTAGAGTGGTTCACAACAAATTAAGTAGAAAGTACAGAGATTCCCATATGCCCCCAACCCTGCCCCTCACAGCCTTCCCCACTATCGATATCCCACACCTGAGTGGTACATTTATTACAGTCGGTGAACCTACACCAACATCATTACCACCCAAAGTGTGTATTTTAGAGTCCACACTTGTTATACATTTTATTGTGCAGGCTTAGTTGAGTCTGGACAGTGAGCTTATGGACCGTAGCCTGCCAGGCTCCTCTGTCCATGGAATTCTCCAGGCAAGAATACTGGAATGGGTTGCCAATTCCTTGTCCTACAGGTTTGGACAAATGTATAAATGATATGCATCTACCAGTAGAATGTCTAAAGGGAATAGTTCAGTTTCCCTGCCCTGAAATTAATCCTGTGTGCTCTCTCTCCCTCCTTCCCTTCCCCCAACCCCTTGGCAACAACTGATCTTTTTAATGTCTCCACAGTTTTGCGTTTTCTGGAATATCATATAGTTAGAATCTTACAGTATGTATCCTTTCAGATTGGCTTGTTTTGCTTAGTAATATTTAAGTTTCCTCCATGTCTTTTCATGGCTGGATAGTTCATTTAATTTGTGTGTGTGTCTGCTCACTGGACTTTATTAAGATGCAATCACTGATAATTACACAGAAGCTACTTGCCTAAGCTGAAATCCTTGAGGTTCACATAAACTTAGTTACACAGATAAATGGCATGTTCAGAACCATAGGAAATATCCCCATGCCCAGGTGATGAAGGCTGGGGGAATGAATCTGCACACTTATTTCAAGCCATTAAAACAGTCTGTGGGCCACACAGTGGTCCCTTGTGTGCCAGAAGTCAAAGAGCTCCTCTGTGCTCCTCCTTTTCTGTGACCTGTAGGATACATGCCCATCACAGAGTTGTAGCTGCTCCCGAGCCTTTACACATTTCTCCAGCTGCTCACATTGCTCTCTCACTGTTAGGGGATCACTGATTCCTCCTCCTCTTCCTCCTCCTTGGGGTCTCCGGACCCGCTCAGCATCCTTTGTTCATCCTCTAGCCCCATATCCGGCTGCATTTCTGGACTCAACACGAGCAGCAACAACTTAGTTCATTTCTTTTTAGTGCTGAATAATATCCTATTTGGAGGTACCACAAATGCACCTGCTCTAGGACATCTTGGCTGCCTCCAAATTTTAGCCATTATGAATTTAAAGCCGCTATTTGTGTGCAGGTTTTTGTGTTGATACACACTTCAGCTCCTTTGGATAAATACCAAGGAGCACAATTGTTGGCACACATTGTTTGTATTTCTTTCTATTCCAGTCTGACATCACGGGTTAGTTCTAGTTCTTTCTAAAAGGGACTTTCCAAGGGCAAAATCCTACAGATCTGGAAAGCATGGAGGACGATGCCACATGTGCTTGGAAAGACGAAAAGCACACAGATGAGTGAAAAGATCTTAGCTGTCCTGAGAAAAATAATCTAGAAGAGACTGACAGCTGAGAACCAAGCAATTTAAGCAGCAAAATGCCCTCAAACTGCAGGAGTTGTTTGAAACAGCTACCGGGAAGGCAAAAATAGGTCGATTGAATGGCTGCCTAAGCAGCAGCCAGATCCCTGACAGCCTCTCCTAATTGCAAATGAGGCAGCCACAGCTCCTCTGTTCTGGAAACGGTCCGGGGATTCATCCTGGGGGTGGGGGTGGGAAAATATGAGAATATTTGTCGTGGATGGGGTGTGGTCAGTCCATTCTGAAAACGGGACTGAAAGAATGAATGTACACTCTTTCTCTACCTCATCTAAAACAGAAAAATGAAGATACAGAAATGTAAGCTTCTAGGACTTCCCTGGTGGTCCAGTGGTTTAGACTCTGTGGTCAATGCAGGGGGCATGAATGAGTTCGATCTCTGGTCTGGGAACTAAGATCCCACATGCCTTGTGACACAGCCAGGAGATAAAAAAATAAAATTTAAAACATTTTAGAGGGGACCCGCCACCATCTCAGGTCTCTCGGCCTCACCAGGGCCCACAGGAGGGAGCTGACACCTGGGTCCTCTAATCCTTATGGGGAACCAGCCTTGTAGTTCCGGGAGATCACCTGGAAACAGGCAGGAAACACAGCCTTCAAAACAGCGCTGCCTCCTAGCTCCACAGTGGGATTATCCAGAAAGAGCCCCTAACGGAGATCGCATCCCTCTCCTTCCACGCCTCCAGCATCACCAGGCTGAAGTCACCCCCACCTCCTCCAGAGAAGCCGTACAATGTACTTCTCCGACCCCAAACCAGTTTTCGAGGGATTGCAGTGTGACTCCGTTTCCTTGGCGTATTCATAAAATAGTTCACTCAGTGAAGACAGGGAAGATTGACAACGCTACCCTGCTTCTTCTGATGTCCTGCACCAGGAAGTGGTGGGGTTTTTTATTTTTAAGTCTTATGATGTAATCAGTGAAATTTCACCTCCTGAATTTGGATGGATTATGGGATATGACCAACATCAGGCCGTAGACCTCTAAGATTGAAGGCCCTGGGCTGGGTCGTGGTGAACTCACCAAAGCAAATAACGCCTGTGAGGTGGTCCTGCGGCAGCCAGTCAGTGCTCTCCTCTCAGGACACTCCGTCCTTGCGATATAACTTTGAATTCGTATAAATCCATTAAGGTGCCAGTACAGTTTTTCTCTCATTTGCTGTTACATTTTTTTTTAAGAGAAAAAAGAAATGTAAGCTTCCTATTAGAGTTGGCCGATACCCTCCCTTGAACTGGGTCAGTTTACACACACACCCCACCCCTCCTCACCATTCCCTCGGAAGTGCCCATTTCCTTCCAATGGCAAACACAGCGTCAGCACCGGGTTGTATCTTTGCCAATCTGATAGGTGAAAAATGACACTCAGGGTAGTTTTAAATGGCAGGAAATGAAATTAAAACCACAGCATGACAGCATTTCACGCCCATCAGTTTGGCAGCATTTTAAAAGTCTTAACAATACCGATTATTGGTGTGGAAGTGAAGCAAGAGAAGTTTTACAAGCTGTGGGTAAGAAATGGACATTGACATGACTGCCTGGGGAGACAACCAATAGCTGGTGATGTACCCAGCTATTGGGTACACACACCCCAGCTCATGTTCTGTGTTCACAGAAACACTGGTAATTAAACGCCCATTAACAGGCGAACAAAGATATATGTTTTGGTATATTGATAAAGAATACTATACAGCAGTGAAAATGAATTAACTAAAGATCCCTACAACAGAACATCGGGCTTCCCTGGGGGCTCGGTTGGTAAAGAATCCGCCTGCAATGCGGGAGACCTGGGTTTGATCCCTGGGTTGGGAAGATCCCCTCGAAGAGGGCATGGCAACCCACTCCAATATTCTAGCCTGGAGAATCCCCATGGACAGAGGAGCCTGGCAGGCTACAGTCCAAAGGGTCTCAAAGAGTTGGACACAAATGAGCAACTAAGCACACAACAGAACATCAGAAGGCCAAGGCAAACTGCAAAAGAAAACATTCAGGAGGTTATCCTTCATCTAAAGTTAAATAACAAGCAAATGACTGGTACGGATTCTGGGTTTGTAAGTACATGCCCTATAAATTTAAAGGAAAGTGAGAGCAATAAAAGATTCCCCAATTGCTTCCAGTGGGCAAAGAGAAGGGTGTCACTAGGGAGGAATAGTTGGCAGGTTTCACCTAAGTTGATGACATTTTGCCTTTGAACTGGATAGTCAAGACAGGGTTATCCAGGGCTTCCCCGGTGGTCCAGTGGTTAACAATCCCCCTTGCAATGCAGGGGATGTGAGTTCGATCCCTGGCCAGGGAAGATCCCACATGCCGCAGAGCAGCTAAGCCCATGCGCCACAACTACTGAGCCTTAGTGCTGCAACTACTCAAGTCCATGCATCCTAGAGCCCATGCTCTGCAACAAAGAGAAGTCACCGAAATGAGAAACCCATGCATCGCAACGAAGAGTAGCCCCTTCTCTCCGCAACTAGAGGAATCCCGAGTACAGCAATGAAGACCCAACGCAGCCAAAAATAATTTTTTTTTAAAAGACGGGTGTTCGTTTATTTGCATGTCATACATATTCCATGAGGCAAATAAGAAATAAAGGTAGGTATGCTGATAGAGAGAATGGCAGGGGTAAAGCTCCCGAGGCTGGAGACTGGGATGCTAAGAGCAAGAGCCGGGAGTGAAATGTGATGGAATGGTCAGCAGGGGCCAGACCAGGCTGGGGACCCCCTTGAGAATTGTGTTGCTTTCTCCTGAGAACAATGGAGAATCATGGAAAGAATTTAAGCATGTAAGTTACACAATCAGATTTGCACTTTGAAATGACTGTATCAGCTATGAGATGAAAAGCAGAGAGAAGCAAGAGTGGGGATGGTAAGCCCAATCAGGAGTGATGACAAATGGAAATAATAATGGGAGTGATCCTAGACTTCCCTGGTGGTCCAGTGCTTCAGACTCTGTACTTCCACTGCAGGGGGTGTGGGTTCAATCCCTGGTCAGGGAACTAAGATCCGGCATGCCATGTGGCATGGAAAAATTCATAAATTAAAAAAAAATAATGGAGTGATCCAAGTTCAGGTGTACAAAAACGGAGTCAGTCAGCCATTGAGGATCTGGTTTCAAACACCTCTCTGCACCACTTCGAACTTGAACTTGCTTTGAACTGTGCTAGCTCCAAGGGCACCACCAGCTGTAGTCAGAACAATCCCTGCAAACTGCAAACTTATCCTCTCAAGGTCTCGCCTTGTAGCTGTGCAACCATTTCAGACGCCAACCAATCCTTCCTTAACAAGTACTGTTACTTCTTGCCAACTCCAATTGTAATTCTTGAGAAACAACTCACGTAACTGGCTGTAACTTTGCAGTGTTTGCCGTTTCAAACCTCCTCTCTTTTGTAATCTGGAGCTTCCCATATGGCACTGCTGCTGCTGCTGCTGCTAAGTCGCTTCAGTCGTGTCCGACTCTGTGCGACCCCATAGACGGCAGCTCACCAGGCTCCGCCGTCCCTAGGATTCTCCAGGCAAGAATACTGGAATGGGTTGCCATTTCCTTCTCCAGTGCATGAAAGGGAAAAGTGAAAGTGAAGTCGCTCAGTCGTGTCCGACTCCCAGCGACCCCATGGACCGCAGCCTACCAGGCTCCTCCGTCCATGGGATTTTCCAGGCAAGAGTACTGGAGTGGGGTGCCATTGCCTTCTCCACTAGTGGTAAAGAATCCAACTGCCAACGCAGGAGACGCAAGAGTTTGGGTTTGATCCCTGGGTGGGGAAGATCCCCTGGAGGAGGGCATGGCAACCCACTCCAAGATTCTTGCCTAGAGAATCGCATGGACCGAGGAGCCTGGTGGGCTATGGTCCATAGGGTTGCAAAGAGTCGGACACAACTGAAGTGACTACATGCAAGCATGCACTTTTTTGTTTGTTTTTTTTCTAAATATATATATTTTATTGAAGTATAGTTGATTTAACAATGTTTCAGGTGTACAGCAAGGTGATCAGTTACACATGTACACATATATTATTTTTAAGATTATTTTCCATTATCAGTTATTGCAAGATAGGAAAATAGTTTAAGTGCTTCTTGAATCTGTGTCTCCTGGGCTGAAGTTCTAACAAACCCCCAATAAACACCTTTTTAATTTCAGTCAGGATTTTGCTTCTGAAAGCTTTATTAGCAGGAGGCTGGTGTAAGGATCCAGGTGAAGTAAAATGGTGGCTTGGACCACCTTCCAAACTTGCAAGGACAGGGGGTCTAGAGATAAGCAGATGGAGTCAAGAACTATCTAGGAAATGAGATCAACAGACCTGGTATGGGTGACGGACAGGAGGAGTCCATCAAGGAAATGTCTGAGCTTTCTGGCTTGAGCCCCTGAAGGGATGGAGGTATAGACAATAAAGGTTTCCTATTGTCACTGTATCAAATTACCACAAATTTAGTGGCTTAAGGCAACATAAATGCGTTATCTTACAGTTGGGGGTCAGAGGTCCTGAAACCAGGGTATCAATAGGACTGCATTCCTCCTGGAGGCTCTAGGGGAGAATCCATCTCCTTGCCTTTTCCAACTTTAGGGAGCTGCCTGCATTCCTTGGGCTTCCCTGGTGGCTCAGACAGTAAAGAATCTGCCTACAATGTGGGAGACCGGATTCGATCCCTAGGTTAGGAAGATTCCCTGGAGAAGGGAATGGCTACCCACTCCAGTATTTGTGCCTGCAGAATTCCATGGACAGAGGAGCCTGGTGGGCTACAGTCCATAGCGTGGCAAAGAGTCAGATAGGACTGAGCGACTAACACTTTCACTGCATTCCTTCTTCATGGTCACTAACACCCAGCAGAGTCAAATAAATTTTTTTTTTTTAAAGCCCACACATCCTCAGATCATGCACGCACACTCACTCTCTGCTGAGGTCATTCCATTGCCCTCGCTCTCTGTCAAATCTCCCTTTGCCTCCTTCTTATAAGGATACTTGTGATTGCATTGTGAGCCCATATGGATAATCAAGATAACCCCCCACCTCAAGATCATTTAATCACAAAGATTCCTTTTGACGTGGAAGGCAATCACAGAGTCCAAGGATCAAGACCTACCATATCCCCCTGAATCAAGGAGCTCAGTTAAGGGCACAAGCCTTCTGGCAGTAGAGGGGGATCTTAGTGGGGGGAGTTGAGTGTTTGTCCTTATTGGAAGGCCTCATGGGATTTGAGCTGGCTCCAGATCTCTGCTTGCTTTAACTTTGGCTAAGTCCTTGACCCTGTCTAGCCCAAGGGAAGAATGAGTGCTGGCTGAGTCCAATTCACTTGCTTTTTTTTTTTTGGCTCCACCACATGGCATGCAGGGTCTTTAGTTACCTGACCAGGGATTGAACCAGTGTCCCGCTATAGTGGAAGCCCAGAGTCTTAATCACTGGACCTCCAGGGAAGTCCCCCAGGTTACTTCCTGATTCACAAGTTGCTGGAGGTTAGCGGATAAAAGCGTGGCTCCTGGAGCCAGCCTGCCTGGGTTCATGTCTGAGCTCTGCTGCCTGTCAGCTGTATGACTTTGGGAAAATTGCTTAACTTCTCTGTGCATTTCCTTATTGCTGTTATGGACTGACTTATGTATTCTCAAAATTCATGGACTGAAACCATAATCCCCAGTACCTCAGAATGTGGCTGTATTTGGAGATAGAGCTTTTAAAGCTTTTAAAGAGGTGTGTAAGTTAAATGAGGCCTTTGGCTGGGTCATAATCCAACCCAACTGATGTCCACTAAAAATAGGAAATTTGTAAATTCCCTGGTGGTCCAGTGGTTAAGACTTCACTGCAGGGAGTGAGGGTTCGATTCCTGGTCAAGGAAGTTCTGCATGCAGCGAGGTGCGGCCAAAAAGAAAAAGGAGAGGAAATTTGGACAAATAGAAACCCCAGGCATGTGCAGAGGAGAGACTATGTGACAACAACTTGAGAAGCTGGAGGTTTGCAAGCCAGGAAGAGAATTTCTCCAGAATTGTGAGAAACGCTTCTCATGTCTAAGCAACCCAGTTGGTGGAATTTTGCTATGGCAGCTGTAGCAAACTAATATGTATACTAAGTTAGGATAAAACCATTATCCATCTCCTAGGGTTGTTATAAATATGTCAGGGGCTGAAGCTACAGATAAGGCTGTCATTCACTATGTTCAGTCCTCCAGATGTCCTTGGGGCTCTCCCAGGTGACATCTGGGTTGCAAGAGAGAACCTTCCAGGTGCATGGGAAGCAGATGCTATAGATGTTATAAAGCCAGCCCAGGCAGTTATAAGGCACTTCCATCTCACACTATTGGTCAAAGCAAATCTCAAGGCCAGAGTCAGATTCTAATTGGTGAAACCTAGGGAAGGGTTCATTGAAGTTTTTCTGTGGAACGTGGTTGCCAAAACCGATAGAGATCCTGACATCATATCACATTCTAGCTCAGGGCTTTTTGTTTTTGTTTTTAAATTAATTAATTTATTTTTTTACTTTACAATATTGTATTGGTTTTGCCATACATTGACATGAATCCGCCATGGGTGTACATGTGTTCCCCTTCCAGAACCCCCTCCCACCTCCCTCCCCATCCCATCCCTCTGGGTCATCCCGGTGCACCAGCCCCAAGCACCCTGTATCATGCATTGAACCTGGACTGGCGATTCATTTCACATATGATAATTTACATGCTTCAATGCCATTCTCCCGTAGCATCCCGCCCTCACCCTCTCCCATAGAGTCCAAAAGACTGTTCTATACATCTGTGTCTCTTTTGCTGTCTCGCATACAGGGTTATCTTTACCAACTTACTAAATTCCATATATATGCATTAGTATACTGTATTGGTGTTTTTCTTTCTGGTTTACTTCACTCTGTATAATAGGCTCCAGTTTCATCCACCGCATTAGAACTGATTCGAATGTATTCTTTTTAATGGCTGAGTGATATTCCATTGTGTGTATGTACCACAGATTCCTTATCCATTTGTCTGCTGATGGACATCTAGGTTGCTTCCATGTCCTGGCTATTATAATATATAATAGGGCTTTTTGATTGAAAGTCGGACTACAGGGGGCGCTCCTGCGATCTCATGGAAGCAGGCTGGTTTCCAGTAGTAGCAGTAGTGAAAGTGAGTGAAAGTTACTCAGTCGTGTCTGACTCTTTGTGACCCCATGGACTATACAATCCATGGAATTCTCCAGGCCAGAATACTGGAGTGGGTAGCCTTTTCCTTCTCCAGGGGATCTTCCCAACCCAGGGACCGAACCCAGGTCTCCTGCATTGCAGGCAGATTCTTTACCAGCGGAGCCACCAGGGAAGCCCAGTAGTAGTAGTTTTAGTACAATACTAATACCAATAACTCAATGACAGGTCTTGTTTGAATTTCATCAGTTTTCCTGTCCATCAATGTCCTCTTTGTTCCAGAAGCCAATCCAGGATCGAACGCTGCATTTCCTTCTGAGTGTCCCCCGATCAGTAACAGCTCCCTATTTTACGTGACCTTGGCCCTTTTAAACAATATCGATCAGTTATTTTCTAGAACATCCCTCAGTTTGGGCTTGTCTGAGGTTTTCCCCATGATTATATTGACCCTATGCACTTTTGTCAGGAATACTCCAGAAGTGATATTTTGCACCTCAGTGCCTTATATTGGGGCTTCCCTGGTGGCTTAGCAGTAAAGAATCCTCCTGCAATGCAGGAGCTACGGGGACTCGGGTTCAGTCCCTGGGTCGGGAATATCCACCGGAGTAGGAAATGGCAACCCACTCAAGTATTCTTGCCTGAAGAATCCCATGGACAGAGGAGCCTGGTGGGCTGCAGTCCATAAGGGTGGCAAAGAATCGGACATGACTGGAGAGACTTAGCACATACACCTTATATTGAAGGTGAGTGATATTGATACAGGTGATATTAACCTTGATTACTTGATTGACATGGTGTCTGCTGGGTTTCTTCAGTGTGACATTACTGTTTGTCCTGCTGTAATTGACAGATATCTTGGGGGAGATGCTTTGAGATTATGCGTATATCCTATTTCTTCTCAAATTTTTGCCCAGTATTAGCATCCATCAGTAGATCTTGCCTGCAACAACTTTCATCAGGCGGTTTTTTAAATCCTTTTAAGATCTGTGATCTTGGGAAGTGCCGTCTACCTCTTGGCACGGTCTGCTTCAGGAACCAGTTGATTGGCTCTGGAAATCGTCCAGTGGCGGTCATCATCTTTACGGATGGGCTTCCGAGAATCCTAGGAGTGCTGACCTGGGTCTGGTTTGGCGTGTTTCCTGTGAATTCAGCAGGATCTCTTTTATTCTGATGATAGTGCAGGTGATCAGCAGTGCTCGAGAGATCCTTTCCAGCCAGGTGAGAGTACACATTTTCTTCTAAAACCTTGACTTATACTGGGTCTCCTGGTTGGAAGGGATGACAAGGCTCATTGACCAGTGGCGGCCTGCTGACCACACTCTCCAGGTACACAGGCAGACCTGTTTTATTGCCCTTCACTTTCCTGCACTTCTCAGATGCTGCACTTTTACAAATTTGTGGCAAGATGTGTGGCAACTCTAGGTTGAGCAAGTTTGTTGGCTCCATTTTTCCAACAGTGTTTGCTTGCTTCATGTCTCTGGGTCACATTTCGTTAATTCTTGCAATATTTCAAACTTTTTCATTAATACTGTATTTTGCATGGACCACAACTAGAGAGCCCGTGCGCCACAACTACTGAAGCCTGCAGGCTCTAGAGCCCATGCTCCGCAACTAGAGAGAAGCTCTAAGACCTAGTACAGCCAAATAGATAATAAATAAAATAAATACACTTTAAAATACTACATTTGCCATGATCTCTGTTCATTGATCTTTTTTAAATATCAGATTGAGCAAATGATTTATTTTTTATTTATGTTTTTAATATTTATTCACTTATTTGGCTGCACTGGGTCTTAGTTGCCACAAGTGGGGTCTTTCTGCTTTTTTTTTTTTTACTTGCCGCTTGCAGGGTCTTTAGTTTCAGCACGAGATCTAGTTCCTGACCAGGGATTGAACCCAAGCCCTGTGCATTGGGAGCACAGAGTTTTAGCCACTGGACCACCAGGGAAATCCCCCTCAGTGATGTTTGATGTAACTATTGTCATTGTTTTGGGGGGTGCCACAAACAGCACCCATATATAAGACAGTGAGCTTAACTGATAAATGTCGCTTGTGTTCCGACTGCTCCACCAACCGGCCCATCCTCCGTCTCTCTCCCTCTCCTCGGGCCTCCCTGTTCCCCAAGACACAGCAATATTGAAATTAGGCCAATTAATAACCCTGTTGAGGTCTCTGAGTGTTCAAATGAAAGGAAGAGTCACAGGTCTCTCACTTAAAATCAAAAGCTAGAAGAGGCTTCCCTGGCAGCTCAATGGTTTAGACTTCGCCTTCCAACGCAGCAGGTACAGTTTTACCCCTGGTGGGGGAGCTAAGATCCAATGTCCCTCTCGGCCAAAAAAACCAAAACATAAAATAGAAGGAATATTGTAACAAACTCAGTAAAGACTAAAAAAATGGTCCACATCAAAATATCTTAAAAAAAAAAAGACTTTAATGGAGGAAGTAACTACAGATGGAGGGAAATAGCAAGAGAACTAGAATTAGACGTGGAGCCTGAAGATGAGACTGAATTACTGCAACCTCTTGGAAAAACTCTAATGAATGAGGAGCTGTTTCTTACAGATTAGCAAAGAACGTGTTTTTTTGAGCTGGCCTCTATTCCTGGTGAAGATGCTGTGAAGACTGTTGAAATGACAACAAAGGATTTAGAATATGTCATAAACGTAGTTGATGAAGCAGTAGCGGGCTATGAGAGGACTGACTCCAATTTTGAAAGTTCTGTGGGTAAATGCTGTCAGATAGCACTGCAGGCTACAGAGAAATTGTCTGTGAAAGGAAGAGTCAATTGATGCCTCAAACTTCATTGTTGTCTTATTTTAAGAAATTACCACGGCCTCCCCAACCTTTAGCACCCACCACCCTGGTCAGTCAGTGCCCATCAACACTGAGGCAGGACCCTCCAGCAAGGGAAAGAGGACAGTCCACTGAAGCCTCAGATGATGATCAACGTTTTAAAAAATTGTTGTTTTTGTTGTTGTTGTTCCATCAATCAGTCATGTCTGACTCTCTGCAACCCCATGAACGGCAGCACACCAGGCTTCCCTGTCTTTCACCATCTCCCAGCGTTTGCTCAAAGTCAAGTCCACTGAGCCGGTGATGCCATCCAACCATCTGTCACTCTGTCTCCCTTCTCTTTTTGCCTTCAATCTTTCCCAGCATCAGGGTCTTTTCCAGTGAGTCGGTTCTTCCCATCAGGTGGCCAAAGTATTGGAGCTTCAGCTTCAGCATCAATGCTTCCAATGAATATTCAGGGTTGATTTCCTTTAGAAATTGTGTGTATATATATATATATATATATATATATATTGCAAGTGGGATTGTCAGTCTTCATTGAGGCATGCGAGATCTTTAGTTGCAGCATGTGGAATCTAATTCACAGATCTAGAACCTGGGCCCCCGGCATTGAAAGCTTGGAGTCTTAGCCACTGGACCACCAGGGAAGTCCCTCTGCTGTAAATTTTGTGTATATGATATTTGTGGTGGCTCAGATGGTAAAGAATCTGCCTGCAGTGTAGGAGACTCTGGTTCAGTCCCTGGATTGGGAAGATCCCCAGAGAAGGGAATGGCAACCCACTCCAGTATTCTCGCTTGGAGAATTCCATGGACAGAGGAGCCTGGTGGGCCATAGTCCATGGGGTCACAAAGAGTCGGACACAACTGAGGGACTAAAACTTATGCTCAATCAAGCTATGTATGTATGTATTAATATTTCCACTGTTCCTTGGCCCGATTCCACAGAGGAATGCCAAATTGAGGGATAATCTCCATTATTCATTTCTTTTCCTCCGTCAGAGCATCAGCACGTCTGGCTGGATAACCTCCAACCCCTCCAGTAAACATGCAGACAGCAGGAACAGCCTGAACCCAGAGGGCAATGTATGGAACCCATGTGAGACAGTGCAAGGGTCAGCGTGGACCTTGGAGGATTTCCTGAGATAAGCAGTTCTCTGGGGAGCCGCTGAGATTCCCAAACAGCACATCAGGAAATACTCTGGTTAGAGGTTTTATGGATGCTGGGGCAGAACCCATTGTCCTTTAGAGGCTTCGCTGCCGCCCATCTGCACGCAGGTCCCATCTGATGGGAGATAAGGTCAGCCAGAAGGTCACATGAAGGGGGCCAGTCAGTTATAGCTCAATAAAAAAAAGAAAGTGGGGGCCACCGGAAGACCATTTGGCCTGATGTATAGTCCACCAGTGAATTGTTTGCTTGGTACCTTTTTTAAAGAAAAAATTTGAGGTGTAATTGACATATAACATTATGTTAGTTTCAAGTGCAGATCGTAATGACTCAACATTTGTGTATATGTGAAATGATCACAGTAAGTCTAGTTAACATCTGTCACCATCGTCAGTTACAATTTTTTTTTCTTGTGATGAGGGCTTGTAAGATCCACTCTTAGCCATTTTCAAATATGCGATGCAGTGTTATGAGCTACAGTCACTGTTCCATACGTTACATCCTTGGGACACACTGTTTGGTACCCTTTTGTATCCATTTGTCCTTTTCAGCTTGTGGTGTATTTGCCTGACTAGCTGATAATATCCGTTAGGGATAAAGGCAGATTTAGACTACTGGGTGGGGAAGGGATGGGGGGTGGGCAGTGGGCTATGTGTTTAGCAGCCTTGTGGGCTCTGTCCTTCCCTGGAGATGGGGTGTCTGTCTCCACAGAGTGGGTTCCACGGTGAACAGCAGCAATTTTAGCAGGGAGGTCTATTAGCCTCTGGGCTCCCCAGGTGGCACTGATGCTAAAGAACTCAACTGCCAATGCAGGAGATGTAAAAGACATGGGTTGGATCCCTGGGTTGGGAAGATCCCCTGGAGCAGGGCATGGCAACCCACTCCAGTATTCTTGCCGGGAGTATCCCGTGGACAGAGGAACCAGGTGGGCTACAGTCCATAGAGACACAGTAGGACACAACTGAAGTGACTTAGCACTCACTCAGTTAGCCCCCATCAGGGCAGCAGTGATATCCCCAATGGCAAATCAGAGTACCAGCAGGGGTCAGGAATCCACAGGATTTCCATGTGCACCAGCAGCCCAGCAGACACTAAAAGCATGTCTGGAGTTGGTGTATGTATGCACTGCTAGTTTGCAAGCTCTAGGAAGAGATATGAGCTGGGCCACTGGGGCTGAACTTGTAGTGGGCAAAGCATAAGCCTCCAGCATTTGACCTGGAGGGGAAACTTGGGCATGACTCGTGATCAGGTTTCCCCAGGAATTTCGTCTACAGGAGCCATCTCGAAACAGAAGAAAGTCGGTGTTGTCTGAGGTGGAGAGGGTGCCTAAGAAGTATTTTTGTGGCTTTGAAACCATTTCTCTAGTTGTAGGGCAATTGGGTGGGCTTCCCTGGTACTCAGCTGGTAAAGAATCCACCTGCAATGTGGGAGTCCTGGGTTCAGTCCCTGAGTTGGGAAGATCCCCTGGAGGAGGGCATGGCAACCCACTTCAGTATTCTTGCCGGGAGAATCCCCATGGACAGAGGAGCCTGGTGGGCTACAATCCATGAGGTGGCAAAGAGTTGGACACCACTGAGCGGCTAAGCATAGCACAGGGCGACCGGGTAGACGGGGTCGGGCTCTCTGTCACCAGAAGCGACGGTAGTGCAAATGGATTTAAAGTGTTACAGTGATGCAAGATGATGGCAGGGTGGGTGCCTAGGGCCACGTGCAGAGAGAGGCCATGTCTTTAGAATAGCAAGGGGAGCAGAGAGGACTGGGTAGCCTCAGGTGAGGGTGGTAGCTCAGAGGGGGGCTTGTGTTTGATGCCACAGGGTCTAACTGACCTGAGAAATACGCTACAGGGCGTATCTGAGAGGCCAAAAGTTGTCATAAAACATCGTCTTCGTGGCAGTGGAAGTGAAAAGGTTTGTCAAAATGAGGTCAGCTGAGAGCTGGGGGTGTGGACAGTGCTCGTTTTAAAGTTTCAGGGGACTGATGTTCATTGCAGCATTATTTACAGCAGTCAAGACATGGAAGCAACCTAAAATATCAACTAACAGATGAATGGATAAAGAAGTGGTGTATATATATGCACTACTCAGTCATAAAAAAAGAATGAAATAATGTCATTTGCAGCAACATGGATGGACCTAGAGATGATCATACTAAGTGGAATAAGTCAGAAAGAGAAAGACAAATATCAAATGATATCACTTATATGTGAAATCTAAAAAAATAAAATGGGGGGTTGGAGGGAGGGTAGGTGAAATTCGCTCAGCCGTGTCCAACTCTTGCGACCCCATGGACTGTAGTCCATGGAATTCTCCAGGCCAGAATACTGGAGTTGGGTAGCCATTCCCTTCTCCAGGGTATCTTTGGAAACCCAGGGATTGAATTCAGGTCTCCCTCATTGCAGGCAGATTATTTACCAACCACAAGGGAAGCCCAAGATTACTGGAGTGGGTAGGGAGGGGATATATGTATGCTAATAGCTGATTTACATTGTCATGTGACAGAAACCAGCACAAGACTATGAAGCAATATTCTCCAATTAAAAATAAATTTAAAAAATAAATAAAAATTTAAAAGAATGCAAATGAACTTATAGACAAAACAGAAATAGACCTAGAGACATAGAAAACAAACTTATGGTTACCAAAGGGAAAGGGGGAGGGATAAAGTAGAAATTTGGAATTAATATTAGCACACCGCTGTATATGAAATAGCTGACAAAGACCTATTGTATAGCATAGGGATTTTGTAATAACCTATAAGGGAAACAAATATGAAAAAGAATAGATGTATACATGTATGTATAACTGAATCTGACGCTGGACACTTGAAATTAACACAACATGGAAGACTTCCCCGGTGGTCCAGTGGATAAGAATCCACCTGCCCAGTGCAAGAGACACGGGTTCAGTCCCTGGTCCAGGAAGATTCTACATGCAGCGGAACCACTAAGCACATGCACCACAGTTACTGAGCCCACGTGGTGTGACTACTGAAGCCCGTGGGCCTAGAACCCGTGCTCTGCAACGAGATAAGCCACTGCAATGAGAAGCCTGCGCATTGCAACAGAGAGTAGCCCCCACTCTCTGCAACTAGAGAAAAGCCCAAGTGCCGCAGTGAAGACCCAGTGCAACCAAATAATAATAATAAACAACAAATAAGTAAATTTAAAAAATGAATAAATCCAGGGAGACTTCCCCAGTGGTCCGGTAGTTAAGACTCCACCTTTCAATGCAGGGGACGTGGATGTGATCCACATACCTCTAGGCGACTAAGCCCAAGAGCCACAACTAGGGAGCTAGTGCTGCAACTACTGAGTCTGCGCCCTCTAGAGCCTGAGCTCTGCAACAAGAGAAGCCCAAATGCCAAAATTTAAAAAAAAATTTTTTTTTAAATTAAGAAATGGAATTTAAGGCTCTGGCTCTTGCCCTCTGCGATGGCCCCCACTCTGTGGAGTGTGTTTCTCTCTGAGTAAATCCACTTCTTCCTATCAAAAAAAAAAAGAAATGGAATTTAAGAAATCCAATTCCTGATCCTCTATCTTAAGTTCAATGGTGGGTGCCAGGGTGTAACTCAGGATAGGACTGACCTTGTCCTTGAAGGGGAATTCCCCCCAAAGGGGGAGAACTTGACCCTCTGAGGGCTCAGGGTTCTAGATGATTGCTTTTTAAGCTTTCCTTTATTTGACGTACAGGACCACTGTTTTCCCAATGTCCCAGCTTTTTACAGAATGTACAATTGTCTTGGGACAAAGGCAGGGGCCGTTGATTTTAACTGCTTTTTCCTCCTCCTTTCCTGAAGGCTATTGTAAAAGAACTGAGAAGCAGTTTCTGTAATAACACTGAGAGCCTGTCCGTCCTGGCCAATTACGCTATTTTGGATTTGCTCAGACAGTAAAGAATCTGCCCATCCCTAGGTAGGGAAGGTCCCCTGGAGGAGGGCATGGCAACCCACTCCAGCATTCTTGCCTGGAGAATTCCATGGACAGATGAACCTGGTGGGCTACAGTCCATAGGATCACAAAGAGGCGGACACAACTGAGTACACACACGTATGCTAACACACACACATGTTAGGGAGATTTCCAACTAAAGCAGACATGTTCTGGGGCATCTGAGTTTGATGCAGTGTGTCTTTTAAAAGTCTGTGTAACACCTTCCACAGAGATTTGGGGACGCTCTTCTTTCTGAGCACACAGTTCAACCTGGGACCAGGTTACCTTTGGAGGAAAGCCCTTTAGCATCACTCCTATCAGACCTGGAACACCAGGCTCCACTCGGGTCATTTCCTGGCCATTTTCTGGAGCACCTGGGAAGGGTTCTGGCCACCAGCTTCCCCGGTGTGGGGAGTTTTCTGCAGGAGCTCTTGGCATATGGCTTTAGTATCATCAGAGGGCCTTCCCTGGTAGCTCAGTCGGTAAAGAATCTGCCTGCAGTGCTGGAGACCCAGGTTCAATTCCTGGGTTGGAAAGATCCCCTGGAGAAGGAAATGGCAAACCACGCCAGGATTCTTGCCTGAAAAATGCCACGGACAGAGGAGCCGGACGGGCTATCGTCCACCAAATTGCAAGATTCAGACATGACTGAGCGACTAAACCACCACCATAACATCATCATCAATGGAAAGAACACATCTTACAAGCTGCCCTCTATGAGCAGGGTTATATATTGCCACTAATGTTGCCACTAATGTTTCTAGCTCCTCTCTGCATTTGGCAGGATCTTCTGGAAGTGGAAGTTTAAAAGATCTGCTGGTGTCCAGGGAACTTGGACTCTTTCCAGTGGAATCCAGGATACTTCTTTTTTTTTTTTTTGGCTGAGACAGATCTTAGTTTCAGCATGTGAGATCTAGTTCCCTGACCAGGGATGGAACCCTTGCCCCTGCTTTGGGAGCATGGAGTCTTTGCCACTGGATCACCAGGGACATCCCTGTCCAGGATACGTTTATTTATTTATTAGCTCTGGTTTACCCCAAGCATAATCTTACATTTTATCTGTTTATTTATTTATGGCTGCACTGAGTCTTCTTTGCTGCCTGAATGAAGGCTTTTCTCTAGTTTCGGGAGCAGGAGCTACTCTTCATTGTGGTGCATGGGCTTCCCATTGCAGAGGCTTCTCTGGTTTCGGAGTACAGGTTCTAGGCACCCGGGCTCAGGAGTTGTGCGCAGTCTTAGTTGCTCTATGGCACGTGAGATCTTCCCAGACCAGGGATCGAACCAATGTCTCCTGTATTTGCAAGGCAATTCTTAACCACTGGATCACCAGGGAAGTTTCAGTCTAGGAAGCATCTGACCAGCCCTTTGCCTGGGAAAGCCTGAAGCTGATGGATTTTGATTACAGAGCCCTGGTAAGTACTCCTGATTACCAGAGATGGCAAGACCAGTACTAAAGCCTCTACCAAGTTTTCTTCCTCAATATCGGCATTTACATAAATAACCTATATCCCCCAGTCCAGAGATCAGGCCCAAGTGCTCTTTGGATTCTTTCAGGCAAAGAGAAGTTAATCCTGGCAGCTGTGTGTTTGGGGGTTTTCTGGGGAAGTTGGGGTAATTTTAGAAATTAAAGGTATTTGCTGGGGAGGTGAGGCTAGATTTTGGGGAGATGGATTTGAAGCAGGGACCCAGAGATCCAGAAGACCTTCTGGAGGGTGAGGGACAGGGAGTTGGGTATGAAGAGGCATGTGGAAGAGTGGAAAGGGGGAATTTATGGGGGATGTAGGTTTTGTTCTACGTCTGACTTCTATTTTTTTCAATCTTGTTGAAGGAGTCTCTAAGGCTAGCCAGGATGCTCTTTTGCTTCTTTCTATCAGTTTGACCTTGGTTCCAACAGGGCATTTATTTAGGATGAGAAGTCTCTAAAATCTTTTAAAAACATAAATGTTTTTCCAAATCAAAGGATCCCTTATCTCACCATTGATGGGTAGAATTTCAAAGGTATTGTTTAGTCACTCAGTTGTATCTGACTCTTTGCAACCCCGTGGACTGTAGCCCGCCAGGCTCCTCTGTCCATGGGATTCTCCAGACAAGAAAACTGACCTTTTCCAGTCCCGTGACCACTGCTGAGTTTTCCAAATTTGCTGGCATATTGAGTGCAGCACTTTCACAGCATCATCTTTTAGGATTTGAAATAGCTCAACTGGAATTCCATCACCGTAGATGTGGGTTAGGGAATGATTGTTCAATGGGCACAGAGTTTCTATGTGGGATGTTAAATAAAATTCAGGTAAGTAAATTAAAAAATTAATTTGGCTTACTCAACAGTTCATGAATCAAACTACATTCCATCCACCAGCAAAAAGGTGCTCCATGGAGCTGTAAAAAGAAAAGTTTTTTTGCTTGTCTGTTTAATATTTGTTTGTTCAGCTGAGCCAGGTCTTGGTTACAACACGCAGGATCTTTAGTTGTGGTACGCAAACTCTTAGTTGTGGCATGTGGGGTCTAGTTCCCTGACCAGGGATCGAACCTGGGCCCCCTACATTGGTAGCACAGAGCCTTAGCCACTGGACCACCAGGGAATCCCAAAAGAAAAGTCTTTTATAGGTGGAAAGAGGGTGGGAAAAAAAGTTATTAGAAAAAAAAAACTTTTTTTTTCAGACAAAGTAACCCTCCCAATAGGAATGGAAGGATCTATTGGGCTATGAGCTCACTGGTACTGACCAGGTAATTCCAGGTTGACTGGTCAAAAGTCACATTCCTAGAGATTGAGACTACAATTGGGTTAGATATTGTCTTGTTTTCCTGGCATGGGGTTGAGCACAAGTGACTCCATTTTGAGCCTGCTATCTTCTTTTTAAGGGGGCTTCCCTAATGGCTCAATGGCAAAGAATCTACCTTCAGTGCAGGAGACTCGTGTTCAGCCCCTGGGTTGGGAAGATTCCCTGGAAGAAGAAATGGCAACCCACTCCAGTATTCTTGCCTAAAAAGTTCCATCGAAAAGAGTAGGACTCAACTAATCAATTGAGCATGCATGTCTTCTTTTTAACAGTCCCCTAATTTTGATTGGATTCTCAGCCTGAGAGATACGATTAAACTTTAAGGCATTAGTGCCACTCAAAGCTACCGCTCTGTAGTTCTCCGAGCTCTTATTGATCCTCTGTGCCGTATTCCCAAGTCCTGATGTTTTTGCTTAATCTGTGATACTCGCAGCCACAACTGCAGATTCACAATTTTTAAGCTGGACATTTTCTTTGTTTCTTTTCTGATATCCCAGGGAGAACACTTGGTTATCGGCTATGAACACACAATTAAAGCTTTTGAGAGAGTATGAGAGAGTACAGTGTACCAGGGAGATGACTGTGGTTTTTATAACCAGGATATTTCTTAGTGTTCAGAGTGCACTTTGGAGATATGATCCTCAAGACCCCAACCAATCAAATCAAATAAGTCAAAGAAAAACTCCACTAAAAGAATGATCTTTATATATATATATATAAAGATGATTATATTATATATTACAATATATTATATATAATTTTATTTATTTATTTATTGGCTGTACTGGATCTTTGTTGCTACTCGGGCTTTTCTCTACTTGCGGCAAGTAGGGCCTACACTCTAGTTGCAATGCACGGGCTTCTCATTGCAGTGGCTTCTCTTGTTGTTTTAAGCATGGGCTGTAGGGTGCGTGGACTTCAATAGTTGGGGTTCCCCACCTCTAAAGTGTAGGGTCGATAGTTTTGGCACATGGACTCAGTTGCTCTGAAGCATGTGGTTTCTTCCCGGACCAGGGATCAAACCTGTGTCTCGTGCATTAGTGGCAGATTCTTTACCACTGAGCCACCTGGGAAGCCCAGAGAGTCATCTTCTTAAGCCAGGTGGCCTCCTTAATGATCTTATGTACCTGAGTTTCAGCTTCCCCAAAAGTGTTAACCCAGGTACAACAGGTGATGTTGGCCACAGACACCGCCTCACTCAGCTAAAAGATAATCAAGGGCTGTCCTGTTACTGGGAACAACTTTGACCAGGGTCTAAGGACCTTTGCTGGGCAGCTGTGGTCTTAGCAAATGGAGACTACAGTATCTTCAAGAGTTAAGGAGATGTTTGAGGTCATATTCCTATTTACAGTTCATCCTAACTGGAAAAGTAGGGCCCTGCCAAAGGACGTTAACTTTGAATCATGAATGCCTCCTGGTAGTTCCTTTCTAACTAGACCGTGTAGGTCAAAGGGATTCAATCAATGAAATGTCTTCATTCCTTTGTCCACAAAGTTAGGGGGCACAGTTAGATAATCTAAGAGGCATTACCCAGCTGTACACCAGTCATCTAGGCGTTCACACACCCTACGAGAATAATAACCATTACAGGCAAAGACAAAACTTGTTGCAGGACAGACCATTCCCCTTATTGGGGTACTATAAATAGATCCATTCAAAGACATGGCTGTATTTACCCATTCAAGCCAGAGGTCAGTTAGGTTTTTAGTGCATACAGGAAGAAATCTCCTAGCCTGAAACAGAGTCGTTTTAAATCCCTTGCAAAGATGAGAGCTGCTGGTGAGAATATTTAGTGAGTGGGAGTAGATCTGATCTAGATAATCATGAGTAGGTGGCGGGTGCAAGTGTACAAAGATTTACATAGGTGTGTGTGTGTGTGTGTGTAAGTCACTTCAGTCGTGTCTGACTCTGTGGCCCTATGGACTGTAGCCCACCAGGCTCCTCTGTCCTTGGGATTCTCCAGGCAAGAATATTGAAATGGCTTGTAATGCCCTCCTCCAGGTTACATAAGTATTCCTGTGTAATTGGGTAAGCACGGGCAGAATAAGAGAAAGGAAAAGACAAGGCATTGGATTTCTGGCTATAACAGCTGAGACTTCTAAGGGGAGTCAATCATGGTTTGCAGTGACATTGCAAATAGAAGAGAAGTGGGTCACAGGAAGGATCAGCTGGAATCTCTCACCTCATGGACAGGTGAGTTTTTGATGACAAAGTCAGCAGTTTGAAAGGTTGCTCCACTTAGCAATGGCCTGGGAGACATGATGAGGGCATTATCTTGCTAGTCCAATGCCAGAGTAAAGAGAAGAAAGGGTTTAACATTTAGCTAAAATATGAACCTGTTTTTTTTTTTTGGCAGCTCTTGGGTTTTCTCTAGTTGCAGTGCACAGGCTTAATGGCCTCATTGCATGTGGGATCTTAGTTCCCTGACCAGAGATAGAACCCAAGTCCCCTGCATTGGAAGGCAGATTTTTTTTTTAAACCTAATAACAAGCTTTTAGTTTTTCTTTTTTCTTTTTTTAATTTATTTTTGGCTGAACTGGGTCTTTGTTGCTGTACACATTCTCTAGATGCAACATGCTAAGTCACTTCAGCCATGTCCTACTCTTTGTGATCCCATGGACTATAGCCCACTAGGCACCTCTGTCCATGGGATTCTCCAAGCAAGAATACTGGAGTGGGTTCCTACGCCCTCTTCCAGGGGATCTTCCCAACCCAAGGATCAAACCCAGGTCTCCTATGGCTCCTGCATTGGCAGGCCGATTCTTTACCACTAGCGCTACCAGGGAAGCCTCGTTGCAGCAAGCAGGGGCTACTCTCTAGCTGCAGTGTGCAAGCTTCTCATGGCGATGGCTTTTCTTCTTGTGGAGCACAGGTTCTAGGGTGCACGGGCTTCAGTACTTGTGGCACACCAGCTTAGTTGCCCTAAGACATGTGGAATCTTCCTGGACCAAGGATCGAACCAGCGAACCCTGCATTGGCAAGTGGATTCTTTACCCCTGTACCACCAGGGAAGTCCCTGGCACAGGTATATTTTAACAAGGTTGCTTGCTACCAAAAGACATCTCTACTTCAAAAAAAAAAAACCTGAGTTCTGAAGTTCAGTGGCACCGTGGTGAGGGATATCCAGGGGACAGTCTCTAAAATAAAGGGACCAGGCAGCTGCTCAGACTTGTCCACAGACTCTCAGTGTCATCAAGGGGCCAACGAATCACCGGCCAAAAGTCCGTCTGGACCTTTATCTCCGGGAGGGCTCACCAAATTTGTTGCTGAACCAGGTTCATTTGCCCATGGTAAAGCAAGCCAAAGGCCGAGACATTAAGGTTTGCAACAGAAAAAGTTTATTCACAAAGCAGTCAAACGAGATCTCAAATCCACAGATCCTGTTCCTCATAGGTGAGGAACTTGGGATAGCTGAGGGTGAAAAAGTTAGGGTGGTCATAAGTGTGGGGAAAGGAGATTGGATGTAGGGGAAAAGGTGAAGTAACTGGCATTCTGCACAGATGTCTCTGAATTATTAATACATGAGATGCTAATTATTAATACATAATTCTTCATGAGAAGCATGTTAAAAAATGGAGATACTTTAGCACAATCTGAGGGGGCTTCCCCAATGGCCCAGCGGTAAAGAATCCACCTGCAATGCAGGAAACGCAGGAGAGGAGGGTTTGATCCTTGGGTTGGGAAGATCCCCTGCAGGAGGAAATGGCAACACACTCCAGTATTCTTATCTAGAGAATCCCATGGAGAGAGGAGCCTGAAGGGGTACAGTCGCAAAGAGTCAGACACGACTGAACACACACAGTGCACTCTGAGACTGGAGTTTTTGCCCCTCTGGTGTCAAAAGGGCATCTGTTGGACACTTGTGCAAGCCCAGTTTAGGGTGGGTGGTCCCAATCAGTCTCAGCTGACTCGGACAGGACAAGAGCTGACTCTAAGTTCCTGAAAAACAGCTTAAGGCCCCATTACTGTAGTAACCCATAGGTCAGTAGTGTTATCTAGAGGGGTGGTTAAGGCATTTTAAAAAAAAAAAAAAAAGGCAAGCTTGGTCAGTGAAGGCAAGTTACAAGTGGAGATTTGTTTATTTTTTTAAACAAGGTGTTTCCTTAGTTGCTGTTCTGTAAGACCAACTCAAGAATTGTTAGTCACCAATTTCTGTTAACCCTGTGGAGCACAGTTTTAGTTATAGCCTTAGACTTGGGGAAGGCTTCCCTGGTGGCTCAGACGGTAAAGCCTCTGTCTGCAGTGCGGGAGACCCGGGTTCGATCCCTGGGTTGGGAAGATCCCCTGGAGAAGGAAATGGCAGTCCACTCTAGTACCCTTGCCTGGAAAATCCCATGGACAGAGGAACCTGGTAGGCTGCAGTCCATGGGGTCTCAAAGAGTCGGACACGACTGAGAGACTTCACTTTATAGTTGGGGTAGGCACTAGCCATTGAATCCACTTGTGTGCTGTAAAAGGCAATGAAAGTATGAAAGTGTTAGTTGCTCAGTTGTGCCTAATTCTTCGCGACGCCATTGACTGTAGCCCACCAGGCTTCTCTATCCATAGAATTCTCCAGACAAGAATACTGGAGTGGGCTGCCATTTCCTCCTCCAAGGAAATCATGGTTCAAACCCCACGTCTCTTGCATCTCCTACATTGGCAGGCGGGTTCTTTACCACTGGCGCCACCTAGGAAGCCCTTAGTAAGTTTATAGAGGGGAAAATTAGGATCTGCAGTAGCCAGCCAGGATTAGAAATCCACCAAGCTGTTGTGGGTCAAGGAAATTCTTGGGTTAACTTAATCTGTTTGGGAGACAATTGGATTCCTTCAGCACTTCGATTATGACCTAAGTAATAAACAGTGTCTAGAGATAGTTGTTATTTTGCATTAGAGACTTCATGTCTCTTTTCAACTAACTGTTGCAACAAATAAATAGAATCATTTATGGACGCCTCTTGGGGAACTGAGCACAGCAAGGGTTCATTTACATATTGTAAGAGAGTAGATTTCCTGGAGAAGTAGAGGGTGCTTAGACCTTAGTGGAGCACTTGGGAGAAATAAGAAGGCGTCTCTGTGCACCCTTGCCACATGAATGTCCGAGTATATTGTTGATTGTTCCAAGTAAGTAAAGGCAAATAGATGTTGGCGGTTGGGGTCCACAGGGATGCTGGGGGGAAAAAAGCCAAGCAAAGAGGTACAGCAGTGAACCATTTTGAGCCTGGTGGAATTAGTAACAAAAGAATGTTTGTGTTTGAAACAACTGGGAAGCGGGGAATATCTATCTTGTAAACAGCTTCCCAACCATTAGATTCCCCCCCCGCCCTTTGCTGGGTCCTCACTGCTGTGTGCAGGCTCTGGCAATGGTGAGCTGGGGCCACTCTCTAGTTGTGGTGTGGTGGCTTCTCTTGTTGCAGCTCACAGGCTCTAGAAAGAGGGGGCTCAGCAGGTGTGGCCCACGGGCTTAGTTGCCCCATGACACGTGGGATCTTCCCGGACCAGGGATCAAATCTGCGTCTCCCACACTGGCAGGCAGATTCTTAACCACTGGACCACCAGGGAAGTCCTCATTAGGTTTTCTAATCAGCTAGATCAGTGTTATAGGGGCTTGTACAGGAAATGATTAACGCTTGGTGATTAGATTGTCTATTGTTGATGTGAGGCCTTGTATGGATTCAGGCTTTAATGAATACCAAGGCAGTTTAGAAAGAGGTCTAACCACATATGTCAGAAATTTTACCGGCTCTGCACTTTTTGCTTTCGCAAAGTTAGGATTACAAATAGCCCATAGATTCAGTATTCTTGCCTGGGAAATTCCTATGGACAGAGGAGCCTGGCGGACTACAGTCCATGGTATCACAAGACTCGGACACAACTTAGCAACCAAACAACAAAAATGGTTTAGTTATGAAGGCAAGTTACAGTAAATAGACCAATTCTCTTAAGTATTAAATGCTAATATAAAAGAGAACATCTCACTGTTTAATAAATAAAGCTTAAAATGCAAAAAAAAAAAAGAAAAAGAAAAAGAAAGAGAAATAACCCATAGATTTGGGGCACCTCTGTTAAACTAGAGAATTTTTGTTGTAATTATTTCTCTTCTATATCAAAGACAGATTGTAAAGGACTTAAAAGATCAGGTCTAAGCCGTAACCTGCCAGCAAAAAGCCCTAACTTCATTAGCCAGAGTAGTACTAGACAATAAGATTGCTTGTCATTGCAAGAACATGGATTCAGTCTCATAGGAAACATTTTCTTATGGATCCTATAGGAATAAGGTCTACATTGGAGGGATTGCTTAAACTCGGTAATAGTGTCTTGTGCTGCTAGGATTTATATTCCTTCTTGTCATAACTCTGTTCTTGCTCCATCCAGATCTGTCAGTTTTTGAAGCTTTTGACCTCTGAGGTCCCAGTTAGCAACAGCCCTCATTGACTGAAAACAAGACAAGCAAACACATGTACCTTAATAGATCGGTGATAACCAAGAGATGTTACTGCCTCCTGGCCCAGAAAAGGTCCTGTGTACACCATGACCAATTCCCAACATGGAACTAGGGACTGGGGAAAGGATTGAACCAGCAGACTCCAAAGAATGAGAACTGCAGGCTTCTTCCAGACAAATGGGAAACTGCACTGGTCACGGGCTGTTCCTGACATGGAACTAGTAATTCCAGACAAATGGGAAAACTAACTGGAAAGCCCACTAGGTCAGGAACTTGACGAAAATAGAACAGAACTCACAACCAAGAAGAACTTACCCAGGGTCCTCGGAAATGGCCAGAAAGACAGTGAGTTCAAAGAGTTCACGGGGTGCCACACCTATGTTTCCTGCTGTCTCCAAAGCCATCAGAAATCTCCTTTGTCCTGCTGCTGCCACCAAATCTGTTAAATAACACAAAGTCCCAACTCAGTAAATTTAAAGATCAAATTGACTTTATTCAATGATTCATGCATCAGGCTGCATCCCATCTAGCCATAGAAAGAATCTCCACTGAGCTGTAGAAAAGGGAAGTTGTTAAAGGCAGAAGGAAAGGAAGGAAAGTCGCTCAGTCGTGTCCGACTCTTTGCGACCCCGTGGACTGTAGCCTGCCAGGCTCCTCTGTCCATGGGATTCTCCAGGCAAGAATACTGGAGTGGTTTGCCATTTCCTTCTCCATAAAGGCAGAAAGGGAGCTGAAAAAAGGATCTTTTCAGCAAAGAAATTGATTGTTTGAGTCAAGGCTATCCCCCTAAGGGGATGGAAGGGCTTATTGGGTGGATTACCTCACTAGCATTGCTGATTCATTGGACATGAACCTGGGCCAACTCCAGGAGATGGTGAGGGACAGAGAAGCCTGGTGTGCTGCAGTCCACAGAGTTGCGAAGAACTGGACTCGACTTGGAGACTGAACAGCAGCAAACCTCACTAGTACTGATCAGGCGATTCTAGGTTGAATAGTTAAAGGTTACATTCTGGTGGGGTTGAAACTACCATTAAGTTAGTTGTTAAATCTTGTTTTGCTGACCTGAGGGTTAGCACAACTGACTCCATTTGGGACCTGTTTTTTTCTTTTCATCAGGGGTGATGAAATAGCACTAGGATGTGGTGACAGTTGCACAATCTTGTGAGTGCACCTAATGTCACTGAATTATATCTATACTTTAAAAGGATTAAAATGGTAAAATTTCTGTTACATATATTTATTTTACCACAGCAATCGTGTCCAACTCTTTGAAACCCATAGACTGTAGACTGCCCGGCTCCTCTGTCCATGGGATTCTCCAGGCAAGGATATTGGAGTGGGTAACTATTCCTTTCTCCAGGGGATCTTCCCGACCTAGGGATCAAACCGAGTCTCCTGCATTGCAGGCGGATTCTTTACTGTCTGACCTACCAGGGAAGCCCATTATTAAATAATAATACTATTTATTATACATAATAGCTATAATTTATGTTATTAGAGAATAGCCATAATTATTAGATGATAATTACAATTTATTATTATCAAATAATTGCTTTCAAATTGTGGCGCTGGAGAAGACTCCTGAGAGTCCCTTGGACTGCAAGGAGATCAAGCCAGTCAATTCTAAAGGAAATCGATCCTGAATATTCACTGGAAGCACTGTTTCTGAAGCTGAAACTCTAGTACTTTGGCCACCTGATGTGAAGAGCTGACTCACTGGAAAAGATCCTGATGCTGGGAAAGATTGAAGGCAAAAGGAGAAGGAGGCAACAGAGGATGAGATGGTTGGATAGCATCACCAACTCAGTGGACATGAATCTGAGCAAACTCCAGTATATAGTGGAGGACAGAGGGGCCTATCATGCTATAGTCCATGGGGTGGCAAAAAGTTGGACACAACTTCGGGATTGAACAACAACAAGTGAAAAAAATAGAATTTGCAAAGGAGAAGTGAGGAGAAAGGTCACACAGAGCCACTGTAAGGCCTCTGGCCTACATACTGTCCCGGCAGAAGTTGTAGGTGAGGTTCTTCTGACAAACTATGTACTGACGAAACCCCCCGTCTGACACAACTTGGCGCCTGAACAACCACGTGATTGGTCACTCGTTTCAGTTCTGGCCTTCACCCACCAACAGTGAGACTGAGTTCAGTGACCCAAATGGAGGTTATCTATGGGTACCCTTTGCCCAGCTCTGTGGGTTGAGGGGAGGCTGAATGTATGCTGTCTCTGTAGGCGTTGGGAGTGGACTTCGAGCTCAGGTGTGGACCCATCAAGGGGCGGTGCTAAGACTATGGGCGTGGCTGTTGGTTATACTAAACCCCCGTTGGGTGTAGCTAGAGAGAGGGGCGGGGTGGAATGCTTGACTGGCAGTGTGGGCGGAGCTAACGCGGCAAGGGCAGGCCAGTCTTCTAATAGCTGCCCCAGGAAAAACCCCCTTGGTCCTAGATCGGGTGATCTGTTGGTTGGGGTTGTGATGGAGTCGGAGTGGGATGCGCTGAGAGTGATGGGAGCGGTTACAGCCCTGTTCCTGCTGCTGTGGGCGACCTGGGCTGTGGGCTCCACAGTCTATATTTACCTGCTGCCTCAGGCACGCCGGAGCAACCACTGGCTCAGGGCGCACGGGGCCTGGGCAGGTAAGAAAGGAGGGCTCTGCACTAAGCAGGCAGACGCGAGGCAGCAGGAACACCGGCAGATGACCGGTGAGGGCCCCTAGTCAGGGCAGAGGCCAGGGACCCCTGGAAGCATCACAGGTGAAGGGTGGAGATGTATTTAAGTCCTCCAACCTGCCCGAGGTGTCAGAGCCCCTCGCCGATGAAAGAGGAGGGCGAAAAACAGGAGGGTTGGGTCTCAGTGAGGGGAGTTCCCGGAAAATGTGCAAAAAGGGACAAGAGGGACATGGAGTGGATGACGGGGGTAGGATAGGGTGGGGATCCCCTCTTGCCCTTTCCTCCTCTCCTTTCTAGTGGTGACAGGAGCCACCAGCGGCATCGGCAAGGCTTATGCACATGAGGTGAGCCAGGGCTTGGGGTGGGTGGTGGGAGGGCTTCTCCTGTTTGCCTGTTGTCAGCTAACTCTATCAGACTAAGAATGGTGTGCTCTCTCTGGTTCCCACAGACATCCTTTCCAGGGAGCCTTTCCTCTGCTCCCCAGGGTGGGGGCAGGTGTTTGCACTGGGCTTCTTCTGATTTTTTCATTCAAAACATATTTATATAGCACCTGCATGCACCAGGCATCTTCTAGATGCTAAGGGGTACAACAGTAAACAAAATAGATTTTTTTTAAAAATCAAAAGACCTTGTCTTCTCGAAGCTTACGTTGTAGTGAGAGGAGATAGGTGTAAGGTAAACAAATGAAATGTATAGTAAATCAAATACTGGAATAGTTGCCATTTCCTTCTCCAGAGGATCTTCCTGACCCAGGGATTGAACCCAGGTCTCCTGAATTGCAGGTGGTTTCTCTACTGCTTGAGCCACCAGGGAAGCCCATCAAATGGTTATAAGAGTTAAAGAGAGGGACTTCTTTGGTGGTCTAGTGGTTAAGACTGTGCTTCCACTGCAGAGGCAAGGATTCCATCTCTGGTCCCTGTCTGGGAACTAAGATCCCACATGCCACACAGTGTGGCCAAAAAAAAGAAAGAAAGAAATAGAAAGTGTTAAAGAGAAAAATAAATCAAGAAAGGAGAAGAGGGAGCCCTGGGGATGTGCAGGTTCCAATTTTTATATAGGGTAATCAAATATGTCACTGAGAAGGCAGTGTTGAGCAAAGATGAGAAGGAGATGAGGGATGGAGTCTTGTGAATAACTGGGAGAAGGAATTTCCAGGGAGAAGAAATCACCAGTGCAAAGCCCTGAGGTAGGGAGCATCACTTGTTGGAGAAGCAGGAAAAGGCCTGCTGTGATTGTATCAGAATCACAAGGAGAGAGGAGCAGTAGGACATGAGGGCAGAAAAGCAATTTCAGGACAGATCATGGGGAATCTGGTAGGTTATTGTGGAGACTTTAACATCTACTGAGTGAGATGGGTTCTAAAGAGGGTTATGATACTATAGAGGGTGAGGATGCTAGCAGGGAGATCCTGCTTATGCAGGTTCTTGCAAAATCCAAGCAAGAGATCTTGATGACTCATCTAAGTGTGATAGCATCGGGGCATGAGAAGTACTTGCATTTTGGTTTTATTGAACTATCGACTCATGTATTTTGGCTGCACCAGGTCTCAGTTGTGGCACAGGGAATCTTTGATCTTCATTGCAGCATGCTGCATCTTTTAGTTGAGGCATATGAGATCTAGTTCCCTGCTGCTGCTGCTGCTGCTACTGCTAAGTCGCTTCAGTCGTGTCCGACTCTGTGCAACCCCATAGATGGCAGCCCACCAGGCTCCCCCGTCCCTGGGATTCTCCAGGCAAGAACACTGGAGTGGGTTGCCATTTCCTTCTCCAATGCATGAAAGTGAAAAGTGAAAGTGAAGTCGCTCAGTCGTGTCCGACTCCTAGCGACCCCATGGACTGCAGCCTACCAGGCTCCTCCATCCATGGGATTTTCCAGGCAAGAGTACTGGAGTGGGGTGCCATTACCTTCTCCACTAGTTCCCTGACCAGGAATCAAACCTGGGCCCCCTGCATTGGGAGCACAGAGTGTTAGCCACTGGGCCACCAGAGAAGCCCCAAATTTTGGATTGATTTTGATGTTAGTACTCACGGATTCTTTACCAGTTGAGCCACAAGGGAAGCCCAAGAATACTGGAGTGGGTAGCTTATCCCTTCTCCAGCAGATCTTCCCAACCCAGGAATCGAACCAAGGTCTCCTGCATTACAGATGGATATTTTACCAACTGAGCTATAAGGGAAGACTTGTACTGACAAGATTTATTCTAAAGATTGGATGTAGAGTGTGACTCCAAACCTCTGACCTTATATAAACTGAAAATTTGCTAAACCCACTTAGTTCTTGTAACCATTTTGTAGATTTGTTGAGATTTTCTTTGTAGACAGACATGTCATCCATGTACAGAGACAATGTTATTTCTTCTTTCCAATCTGCATACATTTTATTTCTTTTCTCTGCCTTATTGTACAGCCCAGGAAATTAAATAGGATATTTAGAGAAGTGGTAAGAGGTAACATCCTTGCCTTGTTCCTATTCTTAGAGGAAAGAATTCAGTTTTCAACCATTCAGCATAATATTAGGTTTTTAAAATTCATGTATGTGTGTATGTATGTATTTATATTACCTTTATAAGGTCAAGAGAGGCCCTTTCTATACCTAGGTTGCTAAGAGTTTTTTTTATCATGGATAGTTGACTTTTGTCAAGTAATTTTTCTGTCTGTTGAGGTGATCATATGGTTTTCCTTCTTTAATTTGATTATATGGTAAATTACATCAATGATTTTGGAGAGGTTGAACTAACCCTGCATTCCTGCAATAAACCCCAGCTTGAGCATTACCTCTTATCCTTTTTCTATATTGCTGGACTTGATTTACTCATATTTCATTGAGAATTTTTGTGTCTAAGTTTATGAGGGATATTAGTTTGTAGTTTTCTTGTCATCTTTGTTTGATTTTTGCTATTAGGATAATGCTGACCTCATAAAATAAATTACTTATAGGATTTGTAACCAGAATACCTCAAAGAATGGAGCTGCCATTACTGCAATGGAGTTACTGAGGAGAGGACCAGGTTTGGGGAAAGTGGAAAGGAGTCTAGTTTTGGACATTCTAAGTTTGACATTTTGGACATCCTGTCTTCCTTGGTGGCTCAGATGATAAAGAGTCTGCCCGCAATGCGAGCAGGTTTGATCCCTGGGTCAGGAAGATCCCCTGGAATAGGAAATGGCAACCTCCAGTATTCTTGCCTGGGAAATCCCATGGACAGAGGAGCCTGGCGGGCTATAGCCCATGGGGTTGCAAAGAGTTGGACACGACTGAGTGACTAATACACACATTTGAGATGCCAGTTAGGTATCCAAGCTTCGAAGTTCCAGAAGTTGGAAATGCCATTCTGGAGTTCAGAATGGGTGGAGATAGAAATTGAAGCATCATCATCATAACAATGCCATTTAAAGTCCTAAGACTAGGGGGCCTCCCTGGTGGTCCAGCGGTAAAGAATCCATTTGCTAGTGCAGGAGACACGAGTTTGATCTCTGGTCTGGGAAGATCTCACATGCTGAGGAGCAACTAAGTCCATGCTCCACAACTACTAGCCTGTGCTCTAGAGCCTGGGAGTCACAGGTACTGAGCCCATATCCTGCAACTACTGCAGCCCTTGTGCCTACAGCCCATGCTCTCCAACAAGAGAAGCCACCACGAAGAGAAACCCGAGCACTGCAACTAGAGAGTAGCCCCCATCTGCCACCGCTAGAGAAAAGCCTGCACAACAGTGAAGACCCAGCACAACCAAAAATAAATAAATACATGATATTGTAAAAAATAAAGTCTCAATACTAGATGAGATCCCCATGGTAGTGGGTGTGGATGGAGGAGGGGACCACAGTCTGAATCACCCCAAAATGCTCCCTGGAGCACTCAAAGTTAAGAAGCAGAGAAGATGAGGCACAAGAACTGAGCCAGAGCAGGAGGGAAACCAAGGCTGGAAGAGATATCTTGGAAGCCAGGCAAAGAATGTTGCCTGGGGTAGGGGGTGATGAACGTGTCAGCTACTGCTGGGCGGTGCTGAGAACAGCACTGGGTTTACCACCTTGGAAGTTACTGTTGACCAGAGTGGTTTGGGTGGCACAGTGGGGGCGGGAGTCCAACTGCAGTGGGTACAAGCGGGCCCGGGAGAGAGCCAGGGTAAGCAGTTCTTAGGATGTTGAGTAAAGTGGGGTGGCGTGATGAGAAATGGGGCAACACCTGAACAGAGAAGACCTTCTGGCAGGTCTGCATGTTGAATGGGTATCATCCAGAAAAGAGAGACCGTGATGCAGGGGGAAGATGGGAGAAAGCTGCAGCGATGTCCCTGAGTGGGCACGAAGGCAAGGGAGGCTAGTTATTGTTTAGTCACTAAGTCGTGTCCGACTCTCTTGTGACCCCATGTACTGTAGCCCTCCAGGCACCTCTGTCCATGGGATTTCCCAGGCAAGAATACTTCATTCAGGGCACCCTGGACTGTATGCTGTCCTTTAAGCTAGCCAGCCTTTGTGCAAGGGCCTCTGCACTTGCTGTTCCTTCTGCCTGGAATACTTTGGCCCCAGAATGCATGCTCCACGAGGGCCGACTTCCCTTATTTCTCTTTTGTTCACCTCTGTATCGCCAGCGCCTACACCAGCGCAGCACGCTGTCAGCACACAATAAGTATTTGTGGCTTTCGTAAATAAATAAACGAATGCATTTCCTGCAGCTCGCCCGGAGAGGTCTGAACGTCGTCCTCATCAGTCGAGACCTGAGCAAGTTGAAGCACGAGGCAAAGGAGATAGGTGAGTAGAGGAAAGGAGGGGAGCTGGGAAACGCAGCCCTCCTGGCTCAAGGGCTGAGGTTTGACGGGGCGTGGTCGAGGCGGGTGCAGGGAGCTGCCTCTGGGGCCTTCGAAGGATGGGGTAAGGGCCTGGGGCTGAACTGAGACCGGAGTGAGACGCAGGCAGAGATGAGTTACAGCCAAGAGCCTGGCTCCCACTCCGCCTCTCCCCTCCTTGCCCCCCCAAACCGTCACACACTTCCCAGAGCGGCTTTACGGCAAAAGCACACGAGTGATTCAGGTGGATTTCACCGGGGGCTTGGAGATCTATGAAACCATTGAGGCAGGACTGAAGGACCTGGAGATCGGAGTATTGGGTATGTCCCCGTGCCCTTTGGGAGGAGCGCTGCTCTCAACCGCCCCCGGGCTCACCCTGACCCGGAACACTCCCCTGGTCGCCCTCTCTGGCAAACACTCCCCTTTGCCCCCGCCCGGTGTCCCTGGGACTGTTGGAGTGACACAAGCACTTTGTCCCCTCTCATTCAGTAAACAACGTGGGCCAAAAATATACACTCCGCTTGAGTAAACTGCTCGACTGTGAGGACATCGCCAAAGTGAGTAAACTAGTCCGCGGGACCTCTGTCTTACATTGCTCCCTCTGTTGGAAAACGTCGCGCAGTACACTAGCTTGACTTAGTGTTTCGAGAGCTAGGAATCTATGCTCTCCTTCCATGGGCGCCCTTCTGCAGTGCTCAACCAGTTCCACTGTCTAAATTGAGTCTGGTTCTGCCCGTTTTATATTCTCCAGTGCTAACTTTCTGGAGAAATGAAGGATTTCCCTGGCGGTCCAGTGGGTAAGACTCCGTGCTTCCAATGAAGGGGCGCGTGGGTTCTGTCCCTGGTCAGGGAAATAAGATCCCACATGGCCGACAGTGTGGCCAAAAAAAGAGTAAGGGGCGGGGAATGAGCCACGTGGGAAAGTTAGCGCCTCAGTCTCACATCTATAAAAAAGGAATCAGTATTTTCTTGCTGACTTCGTAGAGCTGATAAGACAATATCAGCTGATAAGACAATATAATGCACATAAACCTAAGTAGTGTGCTCCATAAATGAGGGCTATTATTATTAGACATAGACAAAACAGGAGATCAGGATGGCTTTTAAATTCTCTATTGTTAGTTCTAATCATGTTAGTTTAAGACTTATGTTGTGGGAGTGGGTCTGGTAAAAGTATCTAAGGCCTTGATAAGACTAGGGAGTGGGGGCACTCTCCATCCCCCTTCTGATGTCTATGTCAGAAGCTTTCCCTGTCCCTTTTTCACATTAATAAAACTTTGTGATATACACACAAAAAAGGAATAAATTCTAAATATTATTATTTCAAAAGGAATGCATAAGGGAGTGAGAGGGAGGTCCAGGAGGGAGGGGATATATGTATACGCAGAACTGATTCACTTTGTTGTGCAGCAGAAACTAACACAACATTATAAAGCAATTATGCTCCAATAAAAATTAATCTCTGATAACAGAAGTCAGAAAAAAAAAAAGAAGGCATAGGCTCATTTTAGAAAATGCAAGGAGAATCAGCCTGTGTATTCTGCCTCTGGTATTAGAGGAAGTTGTGACTGAAGACTAACGCTGCAAATGAGAACGAGTAGGAGAGCTGGGTAAAATAGTTTTAAAATAACTGTTTGAAGGCATCAACCTACTAAGGCAACGAGGAACTGTCGCATCAAGATTTGAGGGAAGAGAGAATCCAAGAGAGGTGAAATCTGACATTTGAAGCAACATTTCCCTTCAACGTGGATAGTGTTGGAACTGCAACAAATAACACAGCACAAAGCTTTGGAAAATATCTCAGGTTTTAGGCTGGAATCCTGAACACTGTAATCCAGGAGTTAGGGTAAAGTAGGTTTCATAGGCCCTGGAAGAAGGCATGGCAACCCACTCCAGCATTCTTGCCTGGAGAATCCCAAGGACAGAGGAGCCTGGTGGACTCCAGTCCAGGGGGTCGCAAAGATTTGGACATGACTGAGTGACGAAGCACAGAACAGCAGCAGGTTTCATAGGAACTGAAGCCAATTTTCAGATGATCTTAATTACATTGGGATTATGTGGATGTGATATTTTAGCACCCCCTAGTTTAGCTACCTGGGAGACGCAAAACCAAACGATTTTTAGAGGAAAACGATGTAGTCCAGAGACTCAGATTAGCAGTTAAGTTTTTTTTTTAATATTGAATATCCAGCACTCAAAAAATATAACCAGGAATATTAGAGAAGAAAATTCATGATTGAACACAAGAGAAATAACAGATAATGTAACAAGGTCCACACGGAGCCAGGGTAATGGAAATATCAGCATAAATTTTTAAAAAATTGTGACATATATAACATAAAACTTGCCATTTTAACCATTTTGAAGTGTGCAACTCAGTGGCATTAAATACATTCACAGTGTAGGACAGCGGTCACCACTGTGTATTTCCAAAACTTTTCCATCATCCCAAACGGAAACCCATTAAACAGTATAAGTTAAATACAGGACCTGTAAGTTAAACAGGCCCTATTAAGCAGTATCTCCACATTCTTCCCTATTCCCTGGTAGCATCTAATTCTACTTTCTGTGTCTACGAGCTTGCTACTTCTAGATACCTCATACAGGAGAAATCACAGAATAGTTTTCCTTTGGTGTCTGGCTTATTTCAGTTAGCATAATGTTTTCAACTTCATCTGTGTTGTTAGCAAATACCAGAACTTCATTCTTTTTCTTTTCTTTGTTTTTAAGTTATGACAAATATATATAACTTAAATTTTGTCATTTTGACTCTTACGTGTGCAGTTCAGTGGTATTGTATACACTGAGATTGACGTGAAATAATCACCTCCATGCATCTCCAGAACTTTTTCAGCTCTCTACCTGTTGAACAGTAACCCCCAATTCCTAACTACCTGCAGGTCCTGGAAACCACCATTCTGTCTCTATGAATTTGACTATTCTAGGTGCCTCATATAAGTGGAATCATACCTTATTTATTCTTTTGGACCTGGTTTGTTTCACTTAGCATAGTATTTTCAGGGTCCATCCATGTCACAGCCTGTGTCCCAATTTTCTTTTTAAGGCTGAATAATATTCCATCATATGTATTAATATATATCACCCTTTATCTCTTCACCTGTTGATAGATGCTTGGGTTGTTTCCACCTATTGGCTGTTGTAAATAATGCTGCTATGAACTGTTGATGTACCAATATCTGTTTGAGTACCTGCTTTTTATTCCCCAAACTTTAAACTTTTTATCTTGTATTGGGGTATAGCCAATTAGCAATGTTGTGGTAGTTTCAGGTGAACAGCGAAGGGACTCAGCCATACATATACATGTATCCATTCTCCCCCAAACTTCCCTCCCATTCAAGCTGGTACATAACATTGAACAGAGTTCCATGTACTATACAATAGGTCCTTTTTGGTTATCCATTTTAAATACAGCAGTGTTGGGTACCTGCTTTTAATTCTTTTGGGCATATACCCAGAAGTGGAAATGATGGATGCAAGATTAGTCTGGCTAGTATCAGGGTCCCTTGAGATTCTATATGAATTTTGGGCAGGATTTTTCTTTCTGCAAAAAATGCTACTAGGATTTTAATAGCAATTGCATTGAATCTTTTAAAAAATATTTATTTTATTTATTTATTTGGTTGTGCTGGGTCTTAGTTGCGGCTGTGGGGATCTTTTAGTTTGGCCTGTGGGTTCTAGTTCCCTGACCAGGGATTGAACCTGGCCCCCTGTATTGCGAGTGTTGAGTCTTAGCCACTGGACCACCAGGGAAGTCCCAATACTTCCTTTATGTGGGTAGAAGCTAAAGATTTTTGTTCAGTTTTTACTCTAAGATTTGTGCACTTCGGTATGTATATGGTATGCACTTATAAATAGTTTATTGATCAGAAAACCCAAAGAGAAGTTTGTGAAATGAAGGTGAAAATCCCCCTTCTCCCTTCAATCTTATTCCCCAAAAGTGCCCCCCAGTTTTAAAATAGTGATAGGTTTTTCTCTCTATGCCTACAGAAGGATGTATATATAATTTTTATCCAAATGGCGGCAGCCTATTGTTCTGCACTTTACCTTTCACAAGTAGGCATGTATCTTGGGGATCATTTTAATCAGAATAATCAGCTGATCCATTCTTTTTACTTGTTGTTCAGTGGTCTTATCCATGGGCTACCCAGTGTTTATTTAGTTATCCCAGTATTGATGGATATTCAGGATGTTTCCTGGTATATATGACTACAAATTGTGTTATAATGTGTATTTTTGGACATATGCATTCCCCACAAATGTGAGTATCTTAGAAAGGAATACATTTCCAGAAGTGGAGTCGATGCATCAAAGTTTATGTGTATTTTAAATTCTAGTAGATGCAACTTTTAAAAACTGCGTTCCACATTAAAAGAAAAGTAAGCTAGAAAATAATGGGAGTTGTGGCAGAGTTGTGGTGAAGGAAAGGACTCATTGGTTCCATTTTCTTCCCCTAGAAGCTCCAGGATGTTATAAACTGTAACATGATGTCTGTGGCCCAGGTGAGTCGGGGCTAAGAGGGACTGGGTTCAGGGTCAGCGTAGCTCTGACCACTCTGGGTGGTCCTCAGTATCCCCCAGTACTGGACTTGGCATGGAGGAAGTGCTAGCGGAATATTCCCTAATGGAAAGTAGGGGAATAGGAGTGAACTTGAGGAGGGGGCAGGAGTCTGGGCAGGTGAAAGCAGTGGAAAGAAGGAAAGACAAGATCCTCTTCATTCCTCCTGCAGATGACTAGAATCCTCCTGCCCCGAATGGTCAGCAGGTAAGAGGCAGTCTGTTTGTCTTTCACTCTGGATCTTTCCCTATCCAACCTCTGGCTATTTCTATTCCCCAGCTCTCCCATTCACATTTCCAACTTTTCCCTATCTCTCTGATCTTTCTGATGAGGACAGCAACTAAAGGGTGGGGAGGTGGGTGAATCACTGAGACTCTTCCCCATTGACAGTGCTGCTAAGTCGCTTCAGTCGTGTCCGACTCTGTGCAACCCCATAGACGGCAGCCCACCAGGCTCCGCCGTTCCTGGGATTCTCCAGGCATTGACAGTGACTGCCTTCCAAATAATGCTTCCTCCTCCAGGGGCAAAGGCATCATCATCAACATATCTTCAGTAGCTGACAGGAAGCCTTATCCATATTTGGCAGTGTATGCGGCCACCAAGGTACCCAGACCCACAGACCAGGCACAGGCTGGCTGCCATGCTGTCATCCCTACAGTAGCCCTTAATCCTGGCCCTGAAGGTTATGGTGGAAAAGACCCGAATGCTTGTGTGTGTGTGTGTGTGTGTGTGTGTGTGATGTATCACCAGAGTCTGAAGCTATTAATAGGTCAGATATCTGGGGCACAGTCCAGTGGGCAAGTCAGATTTTGTGTTCTTTTATTAAGAGAAAGGAAAGCTAGGATTTCGAGAACCTCGGTGAGGTGGGAGGAGGTCAGGGAATATACAGACTGGCGCTGCCGGAATGGAGAGTGAGTGTATGGGAACAAAAGGAGGGCTTTCAGCAAAGAAACTTTCGGGGGTTAAGATGAGGACTTGAGCCATGAGGGAGGGGCCCCTCCGCGACCGGGGGAATGTTCTAGGATCCTGGACGGCCACGCCGGGACAGGGGGCGGGCCGGAGGACTCTAGGTGGAAAGCTCGTAGTCCTGGGACCCTCCTCTCCTCCGCAGGCCTTTGTGCGAAGCTTCTCCGTGGCCGTGGGCGCAGAGTACCGCTCCAAAGGTGTCATCGTGCAGGTGCCTGACTCCGGAGGGAAGGAGCTCGAGAGGGACCGGAGTGGCAACTCACGAGGGGGGAGGGGGCTCTGAGGGAGGAGGAGCTTGGATTCAGTGGAGGCTCCTAGGAGCAGGGGCGGGCTGGGAATGAGATGGGGGTGAAGTCTGAACGAGGACCGCGACTCAGTCTCAAAGAGCTTCGGTGGATGTAAATCAACTATCAGTTCAGTTCAGTTCAGTTCAGTCGCTCAGTCGTGTCCGACTCTTTGCGACCCCATGAATTGCAGCGCGCCAGGCCTCTCTGTCCATCACCAACTCCCGGAGTCCACCCAAACCCATGTCCATCAAGTCGGTGATGCCATCCAACCATCTCATCCTCTGTCGTCCCCTTCTCCTCCTGCCCCCAATCCTTCAGTAAAATTTAAGAAAGAAAGGAAGGGAAAGGGAGGGGGAAAAAGGAGAGAAAAGAAGGGAGGAAGGAAGGAAAAGAGAGAGAAAGAGGGAAGAAGGAAGAAAGAACCTTTTTTTGAAAAAAGCTTCCGTGGCGCGAAAGTCTCAAGGGGTGGATTCTCGAGGGGGCGTGGCCCGAGAGGCGTGGTCAGCGCATACCTAGGGGCGTGGTCCGCCAGAGGGGTGGGATTCAGCGATTCTTGGAGAGGGCCTGGGAGCTTAGGTTTAGGCGGGAAGGGAGTTCTTATCTTGACCCCTTTCCTACCTGCAGACAGTGAGCCCCTTTCTGGTTGAAACAAATATGACCTATCCCTTGAAAAGGGGACTGCTCATGGTGAGCTCCGAAGACTTTGCTCGGCAAGCACTGGACACGCTCGGCCTCACTTCCGAAACCCCTGGGTGCCTCAGCCACGCTCTGCAGGTTCTTTTCTGGGGGCAGTCCTGGGTGCGAGCTGGATGGGACAGCCCCTGCTGCGGGTCCACTAGCCCTCAGAAAGGAGGAGACGGACAGAGAAGGGGAGGGCCCCCCGCCCGGGCTGGGGAGCCGGGAGAGGAGAGGGGGGGACTCAAGAATGGGGCGTGTCTTGATCCTTGGTACCTCCCCTTCCCAGGATTTCCTGCTGACCATGCTCCTGCCCAGTTGGTTTTTAATCAGTCCTAGCGGATTTTTTCTGTTGGAGAGCTGTAATGCAGCAGGGTTGCTTTCTGAAAGAACTTGACTAAAGGCCTTGAAGGCGTGACCGCATGTCTGTTGTCCCCCGCCCCTTACCGGAGTCCTAAACCAGAACCATTGTTAGGGAGACCTCCCACCGGACAAGCAGACCAGTGGAACGGAATCGGTCTCCCAAATACCGGGACATTAGTGACAAGTGCAGCATCTCAAATCTCTGGCAGAAAGATGGAGCTCTTAATATGTGCCGCTAAGACTAGATAGATATTTGGAAAAAAACAAATATACACACACACATACATTATATATATATATATATACACAAATATAGCCTGTAGCAATGATGGCTGCACAACTTTGTGAAATACTAAAACCCACTAAATTGTACACAATTAAAAAGGATTAATTTTATGGTATGTGAATTAAATCTCAATAAAAATACTTTTAAAACAGAGATCCCCTGTGTATGTATATATATATATGTATATATATTTATGTATAAAGTTGGATTTAGTTCTCACACCATGTACCTGCATAAACTCCAAATGAATTAGAAATCCCTAAATCGCTATGTGAAAGTGGAAACATATCAACTAGAAGAATCCATGAATGAATTTCTTTCCATCTTGGAAGTGGGAGAATCTTTTATTATTAATACTGAAAATTAAAAGCAGCAAAAAAAAATTGAACTGTAGTTAATGACATACAGGCTGAATTATTTAGGAAAAGTGTACTGATGCCTGCAATTTACTTTGAAATGCATTGAAAAGTTAGGTGGATAGAATGAATAGAAATACGGTTAGACAAGTATGGCAAAATGTTCGTAACAGAATCTAAGTTGTAGACACGTGTACACCTCTTTCAACTTTTCTGCGTGTTTGAAATTTTCCATAATAAAATGTTGGGAGAAATCCAGGAGCAATAAAATTAAATTTATAAATAAAACGACTTAAGCAGATTTAGAAGTCACTTAAGATGATATGCTTTTTATCACATTTCCGGTGAAGGACAGGCTCAGAACCCTGGAGAAGAAACGGACTTTTTTGAGGCGAAGCGCGGATGTAGATCATCGAAGAGCCGTCGTTCTGCGACTAGGAGTTTCGCGCGCCTTGGTGCGGGTGGTTGTGGGTAGCGCTCAGCGGAAGGAGGATGAACAAGGGCGGGCACCACGCTGAGGTAGGTGGCGGTGGTCGCGCGATCTGAGAGGCGCTGCAGGCCTTGTTTCGGGAGCTGAACCTGGACGAGGGGAGCACAAGCTGACTCCGCCGCCATCCAGGACATCTGCAGCCTAGAAGAAGTTACACAGTGGTCCGCTTGTTCGTTATCTGTCGCCTGCCTCAAAAGCATTATCCCCACAGTTGGAAACCGTACCTTGGAAGGAAATTAAGCGAAACACAATTTTGAGTTGTCTACTGTAGTAGTTTTCAAAAAATCTGAGCCAATTTTTAAAGATGTGTTTCAAAATCCATATGAAGAGCTACCAAAGTTACCACGAAGCAGAAAACAGAGGATTCCTTGCAGTGTTAGGAGCTTTTTAATATCTTTTGGACACTTTGTTTATACTGAGGATAATTTTCATATGATTGGAGATGATTTAGTAAACTCTTATCATTTCCTTCTGTGCTGCTTGGATCTGATTTTCGCCAGTGACATTATATGCCCAAATAGACGAGACTCCTTGAATTCATCTGTAAAGGTTTATCATTCTGATTTACATACTGCTGATTTTAGAGCTTCTGTATAGCCTCGCTGCATCACGGCTGTCCTGTGTGAACTACAGCCAGAGCGATAAAGGAGCACTACTTTAAGCCGTATGTTTCAGAACTATTTGACAGGAAGATTTTAAAGGAGAGAATGGCTCCTGGGCCTTTCCAGTTTACTGAGAATAGCAAAACAGTGAATACAGAGTGTGAAGAATATGTTTTAACTGTTGGTGGTTATGATGAGAAGCTCTTTTGGGGAACATATGCAGAAGAGGAAATTGAAACTCCTGGAAACTTCACTAGTGATGCCCTGTTCGGGAAACTGACAACCCAGACTACTGTGGAGTGTAACCATCAGCAGTACTTTGAAACAAACCAACATTATTTATACCTTCTACCCACTGACAGGACAGCAGGATTTAAGAGAAAAAGCAGCAGTCATTAACTCCTGTTGCTTCAGTCACTCAGTGTGAGCTGATTACAGAGTATTGTGGCTGGATTGAAAAATGCACCAAGTAACCAACTTATAAATATTTTTGAGTCTTGTTTGTGTAATCCTAGGGAAAACATAATGAAAATAGTGAGAGAGACTCTGCCAACACTATGCTCAATCAACAGATGAACAGCCAGAATCTTGCATAGACTTTGCTGTAAACAAACAGAGGCTTGCAGAAATTTTGTATTATAAAATATTAGAGACTGCAATGGTTCAGGCAACACAAAGACTTCATGGAATAGACATGTCAGTTATTTTAGAGCAGGACATATATATTTCATCATTCCTTGATGGCCTGTTGTTTGGAAATTGTCCTCTTTGCCTATAGCTCACTTCATACTTTTCCCTGGATTACTGAAGTTTTTAATCTGTGGCCATTTTATTTTTATAAGATTATAGAGGTGGTGGAGTGACAGACTTTATTTTCTTGGGCTCCAAAATCACTGCAGATGGTGACTGCAGCTATGAAATTAAAGGATGCTTGCTCCTTGGAAGAAAAGCTATAACAAACCTAGACAGCTTATTAAAAAGCAGAGACATTACTTTGCCGACAAAGGTCTGTCTAGTCAAAGCTATGGTTTTTCCAATAGTCATGTATGGATGTGAGAGTTGGACCATACAGAAAGCTGACTGCCTAAGAATTGATGCTTTTGAACTGTGGTGTTGGAGAAGACTCTTGGGAGTCCCTTGGACTGCAAGGAGATCAAACCAGTCAGTCCTAAAGGAAATCAGTCCTTTGGAAGGACTGATGCTGAAGCTGAAACTCCAGTACTTTGGCCACCTGATGGGGAGAACTGACTCATTGGAAAAGACCCTGATTTGGGGAAAGATTGAAGGCAGGAGGAGAAGGGGATGACAGAGGATGAGATGGTTGGATGGTATCACCAATTTAATGGACATGAGTTTGAGCAAGCTCCGGGAGTTGGTGATGGACAGGGAAGCCTGGCATGCTACAGTCCATGGGGTCACAAAGAGTCGGACATGACTGAGTGACTGAACTAAACTGATAGAGGTGGTGATCTGCTCAGAGGAGGGACTCTCCAGGGACATGGTGAAACACCTGAACAGCATTGAAGAACAGATTTTAGAAAATTTAGTATGGAGTCATGATTCTGCACTGTGGGAGGCTCTCCATGCTTCTGCAAAGTTCCTACCTGTGAAGAAGTTATATTCCCAAATAATTTTGAAACCGGAGGTGGGGGAAATGTACAAGGACATCTTTCCCATGATGCCAGTGTCTCCTGTAATGCATCCAAGGGTCAAAGAAATTTGGACTGACAGTGGAAGTCTTCAAAAGGGTAGGGAACTGTTGTCTCCAATTTCTGTCCATGAACGCTACAATTCTCCTACGGCTGGGAGTGCTAAGAGACTTTTTGGGGAAGACTCCCCGCAAAGGAAATGCTTAAGGACAGGATCATAACAGAGGGAACAAAACTGAAATTTGTTCCTTCTTCAAGCATTACCGCTGAAAATATGTCAATTTCATCCAGACAGAGTCTTCTGTTAATGGCCAGAGACATAGTAATAGGGACAACAGGACATAAAATTACAACTGCATAAAATTACAACTGCATAAAATCTCCCACTGCAAATGATGCTGGCTTGATCACACTGATATCAGTTTCCATGAATGGGTCAGTCCTTAAGCCAAGGAGTGCTCTGCTGTCTAAATTCAGTACAGCGCCTCTAAGAGTTTGAAAGATATCAAACGTGATAAGGCAAGGTGAGCAGAGAACCAAGAAATGGGCGATAGGGACTTCCCTGGTGGTCAGCAATAAGACTCTGTGCCTCCAATGCAGGGGACCCAGTTTCCATACCTGGTTGGAGAACTAAGGTCTTACGTGCCTTGGCCAAAAAATATAAAAGAAGCAAGCAATAGCTATCGATGGTGTAGAATCACCAACCATCAAGAAAATGATGATGTGTTACTTAACTACAGGACGTTGTCAGTGAAAGAGCAGATCGTTAGCCCCTCCCCATTTCTATGATAAAAGCACTTTCAGGATGTTTTGCAGAAAGTTGGGGCTCTGTTTTTCAAAAAATTCAGCCCTTGTAAGTAGTAAATATCACTGAGTTACAAGAAAACTTGCATCAAAATTAAGCGGGATTTTTTTAAACATTATCCAAAATGTAGTTGCAGGTATATTTGAGTTGGATTGCCAACAAATGTTTTAAGTACCTTCTAAACATGCTAATAGTCATAGGGTTTTTTTTTCTGGCCGCATCATGTGGCCTGAAGGGGTGGATCTTAGTTCCCTGATAAGGGATCAAACCCTTGCCTCCTGCAGTGGAAGCAGGAAGTCTTAACTCCTGGGCCACCTGGGAAGTCCCAAAATTTTTAACATATTTTTTCTTTGTGTTTTTCAGATGAAGTAAGGAGAAACTTCATCATTTTCTAGCCCACTTTTTAAAATAATCAAATGTCTTCTCCTTCTAGGCTTTATACTATGAGGGTGAATAATCTGTTTTTGGCAAGTATGCTTTAAGATGCTTATGTTCCCAGTTTAATGTTGAGCAGGAGTTGGGTCCCATAGCATCTAGGGCAGAGGAGATGCACCAGCCTGTCTTTGACCCAGCGTGGTAACTGTACATCCAGGTGCCAGGGCCATTCTGGGTTGTCCAGACCCTTCTCATGCCCTTCCTCTCCTTGAACAGAGGTAGATTTATACCTGAACCCCCTCACTACTCCCACGACTTACTTTCCAACCCTAAGCCCTGTTAGCCTGGTGTCATAACCTAGCAAGAGAGATACTTGCTCCTTTTTAAAATTACTATCATTTTGTTTTCTAAGCCATTAACTTAATTATATATAATTATATTATGTCATATAATTCTCAAAATAGGAAGCTGCTTCTCAAGCCAGTAGAGTAAAATACAGAAAAGAGTTGTTAGAAACTGAATTTCCTATTAGTGAGATAACACCATGATAATAGGAGAGATGTTCTTTCTGAGGTCTTAATAGGATTGTTCATTCTTAGTGTCTAATTGATCCCCTGAGAATAAGTTGAAACCTTTTCCAAAACCACAGTAATATCACCTCATACCTTTTAATTATACTATATACGTCAATGAAACATCTGCATAATACTCCCCTCTCTTTGTTCTCAGCATCATTGCTACTTTGTAAGTTTCCCATTAGTGTTTTTATAAAGCAGTTCTTTTTTTTCAAACTTTAAACTTTTATCTTGTATTAGGGTATAGCTGATTAATGGATTTCCCTGGCGGCTCAGATAGTAAAGAGTCTGCCTGCAATGCAGGAGCCCCAGGTTCAATCTCTGGGTCAGGAAGATCCTGTGGAAAAGGGAATGGCACCCCACTCCAGTATTCTTGCCTGGAGAATTTCATGGACAGAGGAGCCTGGTGGGCTACAGTCCATGGTGTTGCAAAGAGTCAGACACAGCTGAGCAACTAACACACACACACACACAGCTGATTAACAATGTTGTGATAGTTTCAGGTGAACAGCAAGGAACTCAGCCATACATACACATGTATTCATTCTCCCCCAAGCCCCCCTCCCATCCAGACTGGCATTATTACATTGAGTAGAGTTCCACGTCATGTGCATGTTCGATAGTCCTTGTTGGTTATCCATTTTGAACATAGCAGAGTGTATATGACCTTCCCAAACCCCCTGTTCTTTTTTTTTTTTTAACTATTTATTTGGCTGCGCTGGTTGCTGTGTGAGGGCTTTCTCTAGTTGCAGTGTGCTGTTTCTCATTGTGTTGGCGTCTCTTGTTGTGGAGCACAGGCTGTAGGTGTGGGGGCTTCAGTAGTTGTGGTTCCTGGGCTCTAGAGCACAGACTCAATAGTTGTGGTACATGGGCTTAGCTGCCCTGCGGCAACGTGGAATCTTCCTGGACGAGGGATTGAACCTGTGTCTCCTGTATCAGCAGGCAGATTCTTAACCGCTGGACCACCAGGGAAGTCCCCCATTAGGGTGTGATCCCGGGCCCCTTAAGGATGTTTTCCAGGGCTAGGGGTCCAGCTTTCCAAAGAATCAGTTGTTCAGTATTTGCTTTTTCTAGTGTGTTTCCAGGATCTAGAAGGACTTGGATAAGCAATTCTTAAATAATTTTGACAAAATGTTATCAAATTTACCATCTGAGTCACCAGGGAAACCCTATGTATGTTTATTAAATTGCAAACCTTATTCTTTAAATGCAAAGTATTTAACTCTAACCCTGGCTAATTTGAATTAGTCTAAGATTTGACTATGAATTAGTAATTACGACAGGAGTTTTATTGTTAAATTTTAAGAAGAAAAGTGACATTTTACTTTTCTGGAAATTACATCCTCATTTTTTGTATAGTATCTACCTGTTTTATAAGCCAAATAACATCAAGTCTACCTTGAATCCATATAAATATATATTATATTTTTATTATATCAGTTCAGTTCAGTCGCTCAGGAGTGTCCAACTCTTTGTGACCCCATGGATTGCAACATATGCCAGGCTTCCCTGTCCACCACCAACTCCCAGAGCTTGCTCAAACTCATGTCCATCAAATCGGTGATGCCATCTAACCATCTCATCCTCTGTCATCCCCTTCTCCTCCTGCCTTCAATCTTTCCCAGCTTCAGGGTCTTTCCTGAAGAATGAGTCAGTTCTTCAGGCCAAAGTATTGGAGTTTCAGCTTCAGCATCAGTCCTTCCAATGAACATTCCAGGGTTGATTTCCTTTAGAACTGACTGGTTTGATCTCCTTGCTGTCCAAGGGGCCCTCAAGAATCTTCTCCAGCACCACAGTTCAAAAGCATCAATTTTTTGCTGCTTAGCTTTCTTTATGGCCCAACTCTCACATCTGTACATGACTACCAGAAAAACCATAGCTTTGACTAGACAGACCTTTGTCGGTAAACTTACTATATATATATATATATATATATATATGTAGGGCACACCAAATGGCTTTTGGGACCGTAATTCCTGTACCAAGGATCAAACCTGGTTCCACAGCAGTGAAAGTGCTGACTCCTAACTGCTGGACCACCACATAATTTCCATATCTTTATGTATATTTTTATGTAGCTATAACTGTTGTGTCATTCTCATTGTCGTTAGTAATGTGCAAAATGTAAATAAGCATTTGTACTTGTCTTTATAAGAAACTCTGGACATATTTTTATCAGATTTCAAGACTGGATAGCAATGCACATAAAATAGATAATAAAACATTGGAGTTTTGAGATTATTGAAAAAGACGATGATGCTATAAGCAAAGTAAAACTGTGACAATCTCAGAGAAAATATTTACAACTTATGTCACACACACACAGTGTTTACCTCTTTATAAGGAAAAGACTAAAAGCCCAATGTTTTAAAATGTACAAAAGAAATAGATCACAGAGAAACAAATATGAGCCATCATTAACTATATGAAAAGATATTCAACTTCACTCATAATAAGAGCAACTCCAATGAAAACCACCATGAAGGGGCAGTCTTCACCTATGAAACTGGCAAAAATTTCTAAGGTGGGAAACACCTTCTCATGCATTGCTGGTGGGCATGCAAAATGATACAACCTCCATGGGGAGAAATCTGATGATAGCTAACTAACTGAACAACATATGTCTTTACTCTCAGACCTAGCAATGCCACTCCCAGGAATACACCTTGCAGACCCATCTCCACAGAAAGAGCAAGACCTCACCTTGCGGTCAAGCTTGAAAATCTTCAAAGAACAGAAACAGGTATCACAGGTGGGGGCATTTTTGATTTTCTATTTTGAAAATTTTTAAGCCTATTTAAATTACAGGACTAGTATCTATGTTCACTGCTTCCTCTAGATTCACTGCTCATTAATGTTTGTTTAACTTGCTTTTATTTCTCTCCATGTATATGTGATGATGATGGTCGTGGTGGTGTTGTTAATGAATGGGCAATTTGAAAGTAACTTGAGACCTTATGATCCTTTACCCCTAAACGCTCTAGCAGATAATCCCTAAGAACAAAGACATTGTTCTAATAACAACAATTCAGTGATTGAATTCAGGAAACTTATAATTGACATACACTATTTTTTAAAAAAACAATTTTATTTATTTTTGGCCGTGCTGGGTCTTTGTTGCTTGTTGGGCTTTTCTCTAGTTGCAGAGAGTGGGGGCTACTCTCTAGCTGCACAGGCTTCTCATTACGGTGTCTTCTCTTGTTGCAGAGCACGGGCTCTAGGACTTTAGTAGTTGAAGCTCCCAGGCTTAGTTGCCTCGAGGAATGTGGGAACTTCCCGGACCAGGGATGTAACCCATGTCCCTGGACTGGCAGGCGATTCTTAACCACTCGACCACCAGTGGTTATATATATATATATGTGTATGTTTCTTTTGAATAAATACCCAAGAGGATTCTGAATCACAGGGTAAATGTATATTCGACTTGACAGGAAAGTGCCAATCTGTTTTTCAAAGTGGGGGTACTATTGGGTTGGCCAAAAAATTCATTTGGGTTTTTCTGTTACATCTTAAGGAAAAATCCAAATGAATTTATTGGCCAACCCAATATTTTGGACTCCCTTCAACACTATGTGAGAGTTCTAGCTGCTGCATATTTTTCTAGTGTTTGGTATTACCAGTCTTTTAAAATTTTAGCCTTTCTAGAAGATGTATAGTCATATTTCTTTGTGGCATTAATTTGAAAATCTCTGGTTATTATAGATGTTGACTGTCTTGATATGTTTGTTGGCCTTTAATATATCTTCTTTTGGGAAGTGTTCATGACTTTTGCCTATTTTAAAGTTGGATTAAAATTTTTTTTTCATTATTAAGTTGTAAAGATACTCTATATATTCTGATTTCAACCAATTTGGTGGAAAACATATTACACATATTTTCTCCCAGGTTGTGACTTACAGTTTCATTGTCTTAATTTTGTCTTTTGAAGGACAGAAGTTTTAAGTTTTGTTAAATCCCATTTATCTTTTTTTTTTTTTCTTTTTATGGTTAGTGCTTTTAGTGTCTTATCTAAAAAAACCTTGCCTACCCCAAGTTTATGAAAATTTTCTCCAATTCTTTTTTAGAAATTTTATAGTTTTAGAGTTTATATGCTAGGTCTATGGTTATATGTTATGTCTATGATTCATTTAAGGTAATTTTTGTGTGCACTGTGAACTGGGTTCAGTTTTATTCATGCAAATATCCAGTTGTTTCAGGATCATTTATTGAAAAGACTTTTCCTCCCCTTGAATTACACTACTTGTTTATAAAAAATCAACTTTGGGTCTATTTTTGCACTATTGTGTTGGTATGATGTATATCCTTATTCCAATACCACACTGTCATTTTTAAAGATTTATTTACTTGTTTATATGTGGCTGCACTGGGCCTTTATTGCTGTACACAGACCTTCTCCAATGCGAGCAGGTGCTACTCTCCAGTTGCAGTGCAAGGGCTTCTCATTATTGTCGTTTCTCTTGTTGCAGAGCACAGGCTCTAGGCACTCAGCCTTCCTTAGTTTCTGCATGTGCATGGGCTGCATAGTTGTGGCACGGGGGGATTAGTTGTCCCACAGCATGGGGTCTCTTCCCAGACCAGGGATCAAACCCACGTCCCCTGTATTGGCAGACAGATTCTTTAACACTGAATCACCAGAGAAGCTCCAATACCACACTGTCTTGATTACTATAGCTTTAAAAAAAATTATTGAAGTATAGGTGATATACAGTGTTATAAATACATATTCTTCTTCATATTCTTTTCCATTATGGTTTATCACAGGGTATTGAAAGTAGTTCCCTGTGTTACACATTGTTGTTTAACCATCCTACCTATATACTAGTTTGTATCTGCTAATCCCAGACTCCCAATCCTTCCCTCCTGCACCCCTCCTCCCCTTCGGCAACCATATGTCTGTTCTCTATGTCTGTGAGTCTGTTTCTGTTTCACAGATATCTTCATTTGTGTCATATTTTAGATTCCACATATAAGTGATATCATGTCATTCTGACTTACTTCGCTTACCATGATAATCTCCAGGTCCATCCATGTTGCTGCAGATGGCATTAGTTCATTCTTTTTTGTGGCTGAGTAATATTCCATTGTGTATATATACTGCATCTTCTTTATCCATTCATCTGTTGATGGGCATTTAGCTTGTTTCCATGTTTTGGCTATTGTAAATAGTGCTGCTATGAATATAGGAGCACATGTATCTTTTCAAATTATAATTTCTTAAAGCAGTGGTTTTCTTTTTTTTATATCCTACCTCTGGATCCCTGCTGTGAGCCCTGCCTGAGAGGTTGGGCCAGTTGTGTTGCAGCAGCAATCTGTTGTGCCCTGGGGTGCCCTGGTGGGGCATGGTGGTGGTGGTTTGGTTGCTAGGTTGTGTCTGACTCTTGCAAGTTCATGGACTGTAGCCTGCCGGGCTCCTCTGACCATGGAGTTCTCCAGGCAAGAATACTGGAGTGGGTTGCCATTTCCTTCTCCATTAAATCAGTGCTTTTTTAGTTTTCAGTGAAAATTTACTCCTAATTTCACTCCCAGGTGAAATTTACTCTTAATTATTATTTTGTATGCTTTTGTAAATGGAATTATTTCTTAATTTCTCTTTTAGACTGTTTATGGCTAGTGTATAGAAATACAACTGGTTTGTGTGTGATAACTTTATATCCTACACACTGCTGAATTCATTTTTAGTTCTAATGTTTTTTTTAATTCTTTAGGAGTTTCTACTTATAAGATCATGCTATTGCAAACAGATTTTATTTCTTCATTTCCAGTTATTTCTTTTTCTTGCCTTTTTCTAGAAGCTGGAACTCTAGTACTATGTTGAATAGAAATGGTGAAAGCAAATATTCTCGTTTTGATTCTGATCTTGGGGAATTTCAAAAAGATTGAAAGTTTTCAATTTTTCCCCATTGCATGTAATATTACTTATTTTTTAAAATATATTGCCCTTATCATGTTGAAGAATTTCCCTCCTATTTCTAGTTTATTCATTGCTTTTTGTCATAAAAGGTGTCAGTTCATGTCTGACTCTTTTTCATATCCCCATGAACATGAATGCAAAAATAATAAAATATTAGGAAAGCAAAGCAAACAATATGTAATAATAATACATCATGATCAAGTGGGTTTAACCTTAAAAATTCAAGATTCTTTGAACAATCAACCACCAATCTAAGTAATCCATCTTCCATTAATAGAATAAAGAAGAAAATAGTTTAATTACCCTAAAAGATACAAGAAGAGCATCAAGCAAACTTTATTTTCCATACAAAACTCTCATCATGCTGGGAATAGAAGGGATCTTCTTCCTTCTGATATGGAGCATCTATGAAAAGCCTACAGTTAACATGATATTTGGGCTTCCCTGATAACTTGGCAATAAAGAATCCACCTGCCAATGCAGGAGAATCAGGTTCCATCCCTGGGTTGGGAGGATCTCCTGGAGAAGAAAATGGCAAGCCACTCCAGTATTCTTGCCTGGGAAATCCCATGGACAGAGGAGCCTGGCAGGCTACAGTCCATGGGCTTGCAAAGAGTCAGACATGATTTATCAACTAAACAACAACAACAACAACATGATACGTAATAATGAAAGACTAAATGCTTCCCTTCTGAGCTTGGGAATAAGATGAGCGTGTCAGCCTCCAATCTTTTATTAGTTACGTTGTATTCCACTGGGGACTGTACCTACTGGACCCAATTTAACTAGTCACCTATTGACTGTTTTCCATCGTCGCCACTTTGAACAGCGTAGCGGTGTCTGTTTTGCACCTGCAAGAGTACTGCAAAGGGACACGTTCCTAGAAGTGGGGTTTCTGCGTTCAAGGGTATGAGCATTTTAAATTTCCCTTTGAAAATCGTTCCATGTATTACAAAGTTCTTTAGGCAAGACTACAAGAAGATTTGGGGGACTCTATTAATTCCATTTTCTTCCTCGGGCCCTCTGGGGTATTTTGAACTGCCAGATGATATCTGTGGTCCAGTGGAGGGTTGGATCTCAGAGCAACTTTGTCTGATTCCCAGACAAAGTCAGGGAAACTTTGAACTTCCCCAGCGCTTTGAGCTCCTTAACTCTATCCTTAACCACTTTGGATGACAAGCATGTCTCCCACCTGGACTGTCAGTTCTGTCAGGGCAGGGCCAAGGCTGTTGAGGTCACTACAGTGTCCCCAGCATCACCCTGTACAAAGTTGGGTGTACGAGATGAACTCAGTGGATGAATGGATAGAAGGAGTGAATTTACAGTGACAAAAAGAGAGGCAACCCAAGATGGGGACAGGACTCAGCTTCCAGGGGCTCAGAGAGGGGGTAGGGAGGCTCAGAGTGAGAGATGGAGACTTGAGGATTGGAAGGAGGCTTCCAGAAGGAAACAAGGTCTTGAAGAGAGAGAGAGTCAGAGAGGGGTGGCATCTCAGGAAGAGGCATGGGGACTGAGTGGTGACTGGGGATTAGAGAGAGCAGTTAAGGCTGGCAAGGATGATGGGTGCTCTGGCGGGGGTGGAGGCTACAGAAGACCTGGGAACTGAGGCCCCTAGGCAGGGTGGGAGTTTGGTAGGTCCCCACCTTTATCCTCCTCTTGCAGACAGCTTCGACCAGGCATGCCTCCTCCAGCTTGACCACCTGCTCAGTTATTGAGGGCTTGGGAGGGGCTCAAGGGCTTTGCTAGGTCAGCACTGGACACCATTGGTCTCTCCCCCAGACCTCAAGGGCCTCTTTCACACTGTCTGGGTGCTTTGATGGGGCTGCCTTAGACACAGGGCTCAGTGCAAAATGACCGGGCCTGGGTGGGCAGCTCATCAGAAAGGCATTGGGCAGAAAAGGAGGGTCCCCACCCACTCTTGGTGGGGCTGGAGGGGCAGGTGCGGGAAGCCCCAGGGTGGGGGTGGCTGCTGACCCCGGGCCCTCTCCTTTCCCAGAATTTCCTGCCCTGGTGCCTTTATGGTCCTGGCTACAATTTCACGTTTTGACGAAGCCCAATGATCCTGGTCCCAGATGAACCAAGCCCAGTCCGAGGGGAGGGCATGGCCCCCTGGAGGCCCCCTGCCTCCCTTTCTCCCATATGGCCGTGGCCCGTATGGCTAGTCCCCTCCCCAGCTGGCGTCGTCTCCTTTCTCCCCTTCCCAGGAAGGCGCTGCTCAGCCACTTCCTGGCTGTGTGACCAGAGTGTCCATCAGAGCCTTGGGGACCTCATCAGTGAACCAGAAACAATACCACCATCCATCTCCCAGGGGCTGATGGGGAGGCTGGCCCTGGCCCAGGCCCAGGCAGTGAGGCACAGGTATAGTGAGTTAGGTACGTGCTTGGCCTGGCACACAGCAGGGCCGGCAGACAGTGACCGAGAGCTCATGGAATCTATCTGATTGGGGTTTAAATCCCAGCCACCGCCTCTAACTGTTCTAACCTCTGAGACTGTTTCCTGCCTGAGAGGACCAGTCCGTTCTCCCAGGGCCAGGGGGACAGTGCCATGAGACACTCTTCATTTCTAAAATATTTTTTTTTTATTTGTGTCTTTGTTTGTTTAGGCTGCCCTGGGTCTTATTTGTGGTATGGGAACTCTTAGTTGCGGCATGTGGGATCTAGTTCCCCAAACAGGGATTGAGCCTGGGCCCCCTGCACTGGGAGCAGGGAGTCTTACCCACTGGACCACCAGGGAAATCCCAAGATGCTCTGCATGTTAGATACATTCAGGGAGCCCCTGACACAGCATAGGTAGGTACCCAATAAACAGCTATCACCCCACCCCAGTCCCACAGTCCAGAAATCAGCTCTGTGTGAATCCAATCAATTAAGTGTTTTCCAAGTACTTCCCCTGGGTCAGGATCTGAGCCAGATGCCTTGCACACAAATCTCCTCGAGAGCCTGGGGTGAGTAGGTGGGGTCTTGCCCCTGGCACTCTTTGGATGGTGATTTGACTTTTTTTATTAATTTTTTGGCCGCACCACACAGCACATGGGATCTTAGTATCCCAACCAGGAATTGAACTCATGCCCCCTGCGTTGGAAGCACACAGTCTTCACCACTGGACCACCAGGGAAGCCCCTGGATGGTGCCTTTAGAGGCACTCCTGCCTTCGTCTGGGCCTCTGTTTCCAAATCTCCAAGTTTGTTGAGTGAACCCTCGGGAGCATGGGACTTGGCATGCCGTAGGTGCTAAATTAATGCTGCCGTTAGGACCCTCCCCCGTTTTACAAAAGTGGAAACTGAGGGCATTCCCTGGTTGTCTAATGGTTAGGGCTCCTGGGCTTTCACTGCTGTGGCCTGGGTTCAATCCCTGGTCAGAGAATTGAGATCCTGCAAGCATGCAACAAGGTCAAAAAAAAAGGGTGGACTGAAGCTCAGGGTAAGGTCAGAACTTCTCAGGGAACCAAGAAAATGTTTGTAATCTAGAAAAAAAAGTGGAATACAATACTCACAACCAAAAAGTAGAAACAGCCTAAATGTCCATCAGCTGCATGCATGCATGCTAAGTTGCTTCAGCCGTTTGCAACCGCATGGACTGTAGCCCGCCAGGCTCCTCTGTCCATGGGATTCTCCAGGCAAGAATATTGGAGTGGGTTGCCATGCCCTCCTCCAGGGGATCTTCCTGACCCAGGGATTGAACCTGAATCTCTTATATCTACTATGTTGGCAGGCGAGTTCTTTACCACTAGCGCCACCTGAGAAGTCTGTCCATCAGCTGATACATGGATAAATACAATCTGGTATAGCCATACAGTGGAATGTTACCTGACAATGAAAAGAAATAATGTACTGACACATGCTACAACATGATGGATCTTGAAAATATTGTGCGAAGTGAAAGAAAACAGGCCCCCAAAAGTCACTTCTTTATTCACAGTAGCCAAGATATGGAAACAACTCAAATGTCCAGCAGCAGATGAGTGGATAAAGAAAATGTTGTAAAGCCATACAGTAGAATATTATTCAGCCTTAACAAAGAAATCCTTCCATTTGTGACGATCATGATGTGAAGTGAAATAAGCCAGTCAAAAAAGGACAAATTCTGCATGATTCCACTTACATGAGGTATTCAGAATACTCAAACTCTGGGGGTGAGGGAGGAACAGACTGGGAGTTTGGGGTTAGCAGATACAAATTACTACATACAAAACAGGGAAACAACAAGGTCCTACCATATAGCATAGGGAACTATATTTAATATCCTATAGTAAACCATAATGGGAAATATGAAAAGACTATGTATATAGATATGTGTAACTAAATCACTTTGCTGTGCAGCAGAAACTAACACAACATTGTAAGTCAACGATACTCTTCAATAGAAAATAATAAAAATTAAAATAATTCAGATTCATCAAAGTAGAGAACAGATGGGATGGGGGAGGGGGAGGGAGAGTTGTTTAATGAGCATACAGTTAGAGTTCAAAGATCTGATGTACAGCATTGTGACAATAGTTAACACCACTGTATTGTGCACTGAGAAATGTGTTAAGTGGGTAGATCTCACGTTGTGTTCTTAACACCCATACACACATATACACACACACAAAGACCCCATATTCTGTGATTCCATTTACACAAAAACGTTCCAGAACAGGCAGACCTCCAGAGAGAAAAAGGAGACCAGTGGTCACCAGAGCCTGAGAGGTATAGAGGGGTTGGGTTGATGGTTAAAGGGGTGCAGAGTTTCTTTAGGGGGGATGAAGTGTTCCCAAAATTGACTGCAGAGGTGACTGCACTGAACTGTGCACTTTAAATGGATGAATTCTCTGCTGTGTAAATTCTATTTCAATACAGCCATTTTTAAGTGGGGCACCAAAATCTTGAAAAAGAATCCTATCAAACTGAGATGAATACATCTTTCATTAAATGCCCACAAACCACAGCCGGTTCATTCCTCAACTCCCCACTTGTATAATTCATGACATTGAAAGTATCACTTTAGGATGTGAAGTGAGGGGCATATATCCTCTGGACATCTCACCTTGTCCTCGGCACAGAGAGGTTAAGCATTTCCTCAGAGAGGGACAGGAACTACAGCCCAGAGAGGGTCAGCTTCCTGCCTGGCATCACACAGCCCTGGGGCTCCAAGAGACTGTCAAACGTGAGTTCAAATGTGCGTGAGGTTCCAACCCCAGCCTCCACTCTGACCCCTGGCTGCCTCCTCCTTCCAACTTTGCAGAAAGAAAAAAAAAAAAAGCCATGCCAGGAAGCATCCATCATAGCCTGTCCAACTGGGCCGGAGGGGCAGGGGTCAGCAAGGAGGTGACCTCAAGGTCTCCGTGGGGACTAGGATCCGGCGGCAGGGCTGGGGGTGAGAGGCTGGAATTTTTCCCACCCTGAGATTTTCCTGCGTCAACCCAGGAGGGCGCCCTGGATGCCGCCAGCCCTGCCCCCAACCTCCTTCCTCTCTTGATACCGCTTCCCGCCTAAGGATGGGGGAGGGGGGTGTGCCAAGGTGGAACCACTGGGCCCAGGAGAGAAGGCACTTGGGGATGGACAAAATGAAGGTCGCTGGCCCAGAGAGGCCGAGGGCCTGCCGTAGAGTCACGCAGCCTCGGGGGCTTGGTGTAAATGGGGCGGCATGGCTGCTCCTGTCCTGCAGGGCCTCCCGCGGCCTCCACTCTTCTGCCCAGGAGTTGGACCCTAGCCCGGCCTTGGGTGTGTGAGAAGCCCTTGGCCCTGGGCCCTGCCCTGGGTCCTTCCTCCCCCCACACACTGGGGACTCAGCCCTTCCTTGTGTTAAATAGAAACCTCTTTATTCTAAGTATCGTACGTTCCTTAATACATTGGATTGAGGCCAGACCTTGAGGTGAGGGGAAAGGGGAAGGGCCTGGGATATTTGTGTACAGCCTTCCAAAACGCCACCCACCCCACGCTGGGCTGGGGAGGTGGTGCTGGGAACGGGCTTCATGGCCTTGGGAAAGTCCTTGCTCCTTCTAGCCCATTTCTCCTAGAAACAGAGAGTTTGGGGGTAGGGGAGAAGACCGCTAAGGTTCTTGCCAGCCCAAGGGTCTGCGGTGCCAGGCTGGGAGTCGAGTCGGGGGGGGGGGGATGGTCTGTCAGCAGCAAAGATGGGGGCACTGAGGTGGGGTTGGGAGAGTCTCAGCGTCGGGCCTGGGGCCGCCGTAATGGAGACGGAGCCGGAGGCCGAGGCCAGGGCAGGCAGGCCAGCCGGGAGAGGGGGAGGCGGCCCAGGAAGAGGGGGAGGCTGAGGCAGATAGGCGGCCGGGGCACAGGGATGTCTGCAAAGAAGGCACGGTCCCGAGGGGGGGACAGGGCTGCCACCTCGCAGAGTTCCAGGTCCCGGGTCACCGCCAGGATCTCCTGGCGGGCGGCTGTGTGGCGCAGACCACGGATGTCAAGAAGTGTTGCCACGTGCTTCTGCCTGGGGGTGGAGGAGGGGACAGGTGCATGGGGGCCTCCAGATACACTCCCAGCCCACCTGGGACACCCACCCCCCCAGCCGTCTTTTCCAGAACTTGTCTTAGTTCTGGAGCCCCTTTGCTCTCTCCAGATCCCTCCTCCATATCAGTTCCCCCTAGATCCTCCCTCCCCACCAACCCCCCTAGATCATGCCCTTCCCACCAGCTCCCCTAGATCCCACCAGCCCCCCTGCAGAACTTCCCTCCCAACCAGTTCCAAATCCCCCTACTCACAATGGGTTCCAGAACCCTCACCTCCAAAACCAGCACAAGAATCTTCCTCTTCATCCCATCTCAGCTCTTGATTAAAATAACCTTCTATCTTCACCCCTAGCTGAGCTCAGACCACTCCTGAATGACCATTCTGCTGCTCTCACGCCTGTTTCAGCTCTGGACTCAGTAGCAACCCTTAACTTCATCTTCACTTTCATATCACACGGCTCCACATCATCACTCAGATCTAGCCTGGAAGTGCTCACTCCCATCCCTATCCTAACCCTCACCTCACTCCAATACCCGGTCTAGAATATTCTCCACCACTGCTGTTTGGACTCTTGTCCAAATTCAACCTCAGAACACTCACTTCACCACTAGCCCATTCCTGGAATTGTTATCAAGCAATATTCTCCTCCAGAACTCCAAATTCACCTTGGGGACCCTCACTCCCACCAGAAACTGCTCAAAACTAACTCTATTCCACAATCCTCACCCCTAAATGCAACACATCGTAACCTTCCCTTCACCTGATCTCAGCTCCAGATCTCGGATCTAAAACTCAACTCCAGAACCACCATATTTCAATTCAATATCCTGCACCCAACATTCATTTCCAGAACTTTCATTTCAAACAAGGTTCTGGAGTCTTTACCACCCCCTTCAATCCAGCTCAGCATCTTCACCTGTCCACATTCCAAATTCAGAATCCCCGTAGCTCCCAAACACTCATCTAAAATGGAACTCAAGAAACTTCCAGCTCAAGTGAGCTGCAAAACGTGGCCCCCCGAACTCAGCTCTAGAACCCCTCCTCCCAGGCCAGCTGGAGACCTTTCAAACTTGGAGATGCAGCTGGTGGGCTGTATATCCAAGTTCAGATTCAAGTTCAGAAACCCCAGTCCGGCAGGAATGCTGGGACCCCTACTGCCATGCAACTCTGGGATGCTGTGCTTTCCCAAGGACACAAGTCCCACACCTCACAACCAGGACTATCCATCCTGAATCAGTTCCAGAGTCCTTACCTTCAGCCCTAAGTCCTGACCCGAAACCCAGCTGATGCGGTACTCCAGGGTCCTGTGGGGTGTGTCTCTCTGAATACAGAATGTCTGTCTGCCCGGCCAACGCTGTAGGACTACTGCCACCACCACGTTATGCGAGTGGCAGTGTTGTGTGGTGGTCAGGAGTACCAGCTTCAGAGCCTACTGTCTGGGTTCAAGTCCAAACTTGGCTGCTGGCTAGCTGTGACATTTGGGGTCAGCTAGTTAATTTCTACCTGCCTCCCATGGTGCTAAGCTCTCAGAGCTTGCCTTTTACTTGCAAAGAATTTCTAAAATAGCTTTCATTCTAAAATAACTCTTACTTATAGAGTGGGTGTGTGCGATGCTGTTTTAGGTCTGACCTAAGGACTCAATAAGCAAGAACTGGTGTTATCACTGCTGTCACCACAGATGATGGTAAATCATCCCCCGCTAATCATATGAAAAGAGAACTATTGTCCCCATGGATCAGAGGAGGAGACTGAGGCTCAGAGAGGATCACAGAGAAAGGAAGGAGTCCATCAGGACCTGAACGGCCCCTGCCACTATCCCACTGCGTGTGCGCCCGTGCGCCCCTCCGTGTCCCCGAGTCCCCCGCGGCTCCTCTGATGGGCCGGCCCTTCCTGCCGGCCGGGCGGCCCCGCGCCCCCCCCTGCCCCGGGCTTCCTGTGACTGCTTGTTTGTTTGTGAGCCCTGGTGGCGGCGGCGGCAGCGACGGCGGCGGCAGAAGGAGGGAAATCTTATTAATAATGCCCTGGTTTCCAGCAGGAAACGGCCGTCAGACACGCTCGCCGCCTCCCTCCCTCGCCCAAGAGGCAGGAAACGGACGGATATGCCAGGGCTCGCAGGAGACCTCGGCCCGGAGGCAGCGCCGGCAGAAAGGGACAGAGCGGCCGTGGGGGGTGGGGACCTCACCTGATGTCCGGGTAGTCCCGCACCAGCACCCCCACCTCCATCTGGATGCTCGGCGTGTCTTCCAGGCGGAGAACTTCGGCCAAACGGGGCACCACGGCGTCCAGCCACGAGGCCTGGGATTCCTGCAGTTAAGAGAGGACCTCGGGCTCACACCTCTCCCCCAGTCAACGTTTACCCTCTCGAAACCACCCTCTCCCGAGGCCTCGCCGGTTTTCTCGTCGGTAAAACCAGGCAGAGGGCGGGCTGTAGTCAGAGATTATCTGGAACCTTTGGAAATTTGAAGGAAAATCCGTAATATAATCTGTTTGTAGATAATTTGGGGCTCAGGAACAAAATGTTACCATTGGGGGAAACTGGACAAAGAATGCCAGCGATCTCTCTCTGCACTCTTATAACCACATGTGAATCTACAGTTATCTCCCCACAAATTACCAAGAAAATTCCAAGGACTCTAGGTTAGAAACTCCCGGGATAGCCTGAGTGAGACCCTTCCGGTCTTGCTGATTATAACTGGGAACAAATAAGATTTGCTGATTTTAAATGTTTGGGTTTGGGAGCGCTCAAGTTCTGAGTTTCTGTTGCATTTAGCGACTCTCTGTGCTCGTAATAATAGCTAATGTTCAGGATTCCAGGTCCCCTTTAACTGATCTAATCACCACAGCAACACATAGGGACCATTTTTTTCATTTGAGCCCAGAGTGAGCTCTCGCTAGGAGAAAGCGACTTTTTACCCGCAGAGGGCAGAGATCAGAGTGTTACAGTTGGGTACAAGTTGAGTGAGGGTCCCATTCTAAGCCCCACCCCGCCCCGCTATCGAGTCCCCGGATTCCCGGAAGCCAAGGTTTTCCTGGTTTTGGAGCCCCTCGCCCTCTGACCGCACTGACCAGCCGTCGAAACAGCCTCTCCAGCTGCGCGGCGTCCTCCCGGAGCCTCCCGGCCACGCGGCTGCGGGTCCGCGCGGAGCCACAGCGCAGGCGCCCGCGGAACAGGGGCCGTACGTACTCGACGAGCGCCCGCCGGTGCAGCTCGGCCACCAGCGCCTGGGGACCAGGGAAGCCGCGAGGGGGTGTGAGCCGCGGATGACCCTCTCTCCCCGCTTCCCACCCGCCCGCGCCCATTCTGGGTACCCAACGGGAACCCCTCCCCGCCCCCAGTCCCTCGGCAGTCCTCCTGACTCCTTATGGGGAACCCCTGTCCTGCTCCCTAATCAGCCCGCGAGCCCACCGGCCCCCAAAGGATGCCCCATCCCTCTCGGCTTTCTCCGGAGTTCCACCTCCCAGAGGCCCCAACCCTGCCGGCAACCCCCTCCCCCGCTACACCCCGATACCCGTGGGCACCCTCCGCGCAGACCTCAGATTGAGCGCCACCTATCTCTCCCTGATAGAGTTGCTCCCCACCTAGAAGAGGTCTCTCCCAGCGGAGCACTCTGGCTCCCCTCCGCCCCTCGCTCCACGGCCGCCCGGGTTCTACCCCGCACCCCTCCCTCGCCCGAGCAGACGCACCTGGTAAGGCTCATCCTGCATTCTGCGCAGCGCCAGGGCCTTAGCGCCCAGCGTGCCCACGATGCCATCCAGGGCCTCCGAGCTGCTCAGCCACTTCCTGCGCATCACCTTGCTAAAGTGCGGCTGGGTGGGACAGAGTGGGCAGAGGTTCGAGGCTCACCTCCTTTCCACCCTCTTTCTTCACTTAGCAATTCAATATTTGTTCCCCAAACTCTGCTCCTGCACAGTGCTGGGGACACAGCAGTGCCAGAGACAGTCCAGCCCTGCCTCCCTGGGGGCTCACAGTCCAGAAGGGGAGACGGACCCATTCCCAGGGAGTTAGGAAATCCAGAGGGGAATGGCTGAGTCAGCACAGAGAGTCAAGGAGGGCTTCCTGGAGGAGGGGTCCCCAGACCTGAAGCCCAGAAGATGGTCACTGATAGCCAAGTGAGGAGTGGGAGAGGGAGTGGCTGAATCCAGGGGAAAGCCAGTGTGAAGAAGATTTAGATTTCAGATGGGCCTGCAGGTCAGAGGGCCAGAAAGGTCGGTGTGGCTGGCAAAAGCATCTAGATAATTCACAGGCCCAATGCAAAGTGAAAATGGGAGACCTTTGTTCAAAAACAATTACTTAAGAGGCAGCAGAGCGTTAAAACAAGCTAAGGGCCAATCTAAGCAGGGAAGGAGTTAGGGTTAGCAAGGAGGGGGAAGGTCGTGGATGACTGCCCAGTGGACAGATGGGGCTGGTCAGGTGAATGGAGCAGAGCACACAAGCCTCCTGGGCTGCATGAGGGTCTCCAGATTTCTCCTGAGGGTACTGGGGACCCGTGGAAGGTTCTGAGCAGGAGAGGGAGCGGATCAGCTTTGTGCTTCACCGAGATGGCTGGGAGGGGGCAAGACTGAGGCAGAAATGAGGGGTCTGGAAGAAGGGGGAAGGGATGAGGAGGAGGCAAGGACAATACAGGTAGTAGATGCATAGGATGTAGTAGGTGGTCACCTGTTGGGGGAGGGGCGGGAGGCATCTAGATCCCAGAGGTGGGGTGGGGAGTGGGTCTGTCCCTGAGATGGAGGCTGGGAGGAGTGAGGGGAGGGAGATGCTGCTGTTGGGTGGACACTGGGAACGGGAGGCCCCAGACACCTTTGAGGTTGGTGTCCATGGGGGCCCGAAGCAGTATCCTATCCCATTCAGCCCTGCACCCCATTCCTGCTCTCTCATCCCACAGTAGCCCAGTTTTCTGATCCTCCAGAAATGAGGCCTGTGGGCTTTTGTTAGAAAGCAGGTGTGAATCAAACGAGCCAACGCTTTTAGTACAGGACTTGACTCAGGAAGTGTTGCTGTTGCTATGAACTCTGCACATTTATGAAGATCACAATGATCAGTACCTGAGAGCCAGGACTTGAGCTAAACACTTTATGGCCGCAAGCCCATTGCTTCCTCACAGCCATCTGAGAAGGCTGTGCCCATTTTCCAGATGAGCAGACAGAGACCCCAAGGGGAAAGCCATTTGCCCAAGACCCCCTACCTGGAAGTGGTACCACCAGACGTGGAATAAAGACTGTACCTAATTCCCCCACCACACTCGCTTACTTTCATTCCCATACTTGTCCATTCAGTCATTCAACAAACATTCTCTAACCTTTCCTGCATGGCCCAGCCCTGCGTGGATCACTGGGAATACATCGGGGAACTCTTGGGGACACAGCGCAAAATGAGATAAACAAAACTCCAAGCGCGTGATCATCATAAGCCATTGGGAGGAATCTGAATTCTGACCTGATATGTGATGATATTAAGGACTGATTGTTCCATTTGTTAGGTATGAGAGTGGCAGTGAATTGTGTTTGTTTAAAAAGGCCGGATTCCTTATCTTTTTGCAGATACAGGTTGAAGTGCTGATGGATGAAGACAGGATGTCAAGGATGTGCTTTAACAGAATCCAGTGGGCAGGAGAGGTGGGGGGAGAGGTGGAGCTGATGCTTGCTGGAGCTGGTCCACGGGAGGTCATTCTGCCGACTTTTGTGTACGTTTGAAATTTTCCATTACAAGAAAGTTATTTTAGAAACATTCCAACAAATCCTTGCCCTTGAGAAGCTAACATTCCAATAGGAGGAGACAGATTGGAAAGAAAAAAAAAAACAAAGGATATAGCATGGCAGGTAGTGATAAGTGCTTTGGAGACAAACAGAGCCTGGAGGGGAGAGGGGTGTGGGAGTCTCAGGGGGTTTCTATTTTAAATAGGAGAGTCAGAGGAGGTCCTTCTGAGAAGGTGACATTTGAGTCAAAACGTGAAAGAGGTGAGAGAAGGAGCTCTGGGCCTATTGAGGAAAGAAAAGTCCAGGCAGGTGCAAAGGTTCTGAAGTTGGAATGTGTCTGACACATGAAGGAGCGGCTGGCGGGTGGATGTGGCTGGAGTGGAATAAGCAAGGAGGGAAGCGGGAGGAGATGAGGTCAGAGAGGGAAAGGGTAGACCATCCAGGCCGTTGGGGGGCCACAGCGAGGACCTTGGCTTTTGCCCAGAGTGAGCAGGGAGCCGTGGAGGGTTCTAAGCAGAGGTGGGACACAACCTGATACACAACGTGGACAGAGCACAAATTACAACCAGGGACACGCACAACTCTCACTTCTGTTGCCCGGTGTTCCCACCGGCCCCCCACTCCTGTCTCTGAACCTCATTCCCTCTGTGCATGTGCAGGAGCCCAGAGACGAGTAAATGGGGCTCTTGGGACTAGGAGAGGCTGGGCAGGGATTTGGGGGGACCTCAGTGAGGAGGAGCTCCACCCAGTCTCCAAGGCCCCTTCCCACTGATGGCTATCCTCCCCCTGACCATGTCCTCCTGCCTCTTCCTTCCTGCACCCCCCACCCCCCTAAACCACCCAGATATAGCCGTTACCCCACCCACCCCCTCTGCTTCCCGAACACTGAGTCATGGGCCGAAAGGAGCTGCAGGATGATGAGGTGGGGTCAACCCCTTGCCCTGGCCCCACGCCAGCCCACCGCCTCTCACCTGCAGCTCCTGGAACAGCAGGTCAGTCAGGACGCGGTGGCAGAGTCGGATCACGCGGTCCAGAGCGCTGGCTGCCGCTTCCCTGGCCGGCTCACTCTCAGGAGGCCCCACTCGGGCCAGGCGCTCCGCCAGAGCCCTGCGGGGATCCATGGAACCAAATGTCGTGGACCCCAACATCTCAACCCAACTGTCTGGACCTGTCTCCCCTTAGACGGACCCTATTTTGTGGGGCACAGGGGTGACGGGTCAGAGGGGGAGCTGGCGGAAGTCAGGGGCTCTGGGGAGGGCCTGGGGTGAGAAATATCAGGGGATGTCTGGAGGGTTGGGGATTTGGGGGGCTCTGTGGACTGTCTAGGAGTCTAGGGGGATGTAGTGGGGAGGAAGTGGTCTCTCTGGGTCTGTTTCTTTTGGTGCTTTCTGGGTGAGAGTGGGGAGACCTCCATCCTAAAAGTCTGTGATTCTAAAGGACTATAATTCTAAAATTCTACCTTTCTCATTTTCTGTCATTTTAACAATTGATGACCATCTCCATCACTGAAAGGAGAATAACCTGGTTTGGAGGGCACTTGGCACTTTCTGCCCAAATTCCAGAAGACCCCCTTCTGAGAGCATATCCCTGAGTCCCCACACTTGTGCCAGGTTTTTCTCTACAAAAGAGTGGAGGCCACTGTCCACCCACTGCGGACAGATTAAATGAATGATGGTAGATCCAGACAGTGGACAACAGTTCAGATATGAAGGAGGAAAGTGGGAACTCCTCAGGTGCTCACAGAAAGACCACCAAGGTGCAAAAGCAGAAAGGACAAAGTGTGTTCAATATCCTACTATTTGTATTTTGGGGGAGTCATCCCCCACCCCTTTTTTGGCTATGATGCAAGGCATGTGCATGTGGGATCTTAGTTCTCCACTAGGGATCGAAACTTTGTCCCCTGCAGTGGAAACGCAGAGTCTTAACTGCCAGGAATGTCCCTGTATTTCTTTTTTTTTCTTTTTTAAGGGAAGGAATAATGTGTATGCACATAGTAATATATTTACTTGTGTAGGTATGAAATATGCATATGCATGCATATCTATGCATATGCATGAAGTGTGCCTCTGCATATATACACTTATTTACACATATTTACTGGTAAATGTATCAAATACCCCTGCAAAGATATGGGAGACGTTAGTAATAAACTGGACCAGAGGAGTAACGGAGGGAAGCTTTTCATTGTTTGCCCTATTGTATCTTGAATGCATTCCCAATTTTAAAAATTCAGTTACAAGTAAGTCAATAAAAAGGGAAGTAATATAACTGAATCACTTTGCTGTGCAGCAGAAATTAACACAACATTGTAAATCAACTATACAAGTAAGATAAAAACATTAAAAAAAATGTAATTCCTAGAGTCTGGCTTCTAGGTTCCTATAATTCCAACACCCCCAGGTTTTCATTACTCTATAATCTAGTGATGCTGTGGTTCTTTCTAGGACTCCCAGGTTTTAGGATTCTCAGGTCCCCTGTATATGCCTCTCGGGGCCAGGTGTGCAGTCCCCACCCAGGATCCAGGCACCCCAGTTGAGCTTGTCACCCTGGACTGGCGTCTCCCCCATACCCTGTGGATGCTCTCACCTCAGAGGGGGGCCGCAGTTGACCAGGGAGATGGTCCTGCTGATGTAGGTGTCGGGGGGCAGCTCGTGGACTCCTGGGTTCTCATGGAATCGCTCCACGCGCTGCTGGAAGCTGGTGGGAGGAGAAAGCAGAAATGGCAGACAGATGGAGCACCACAGGATAAGGGTCCCTAGCTGGGCAGTCAGCTCTGCAAAACCTGTGATCCCTATAGAGGTGCCCCTGCCCATCTTGACTTGATTCGCTTTCATCTGTCCTCTCTCTGTTGGATCCCGGGTCCAGATGCCCACCCCCCACCCCCAGTCCTCTGTACCTCTGCAGAAACTCTGCCAGCCCTCCTAGGCAGCAGTGGGCCATCCGCTCCCCAAACTCCTGGCTGATGCGGGGCGCTCGCTCTGTGTGCTCTTCCAGCAGCTGCATGGTCCAGGGGGGTGAGAAGGGGGTGAGGAGGGAGCCAGGTCCCAGTTTCCCACCCCGGCTGATTCTCCCTCCTCTTCCCCACCCCGTACCTCACACACGTCCTGGGCCAGGTTGCTGGACCAGTCCTCTGTGCTCCCCCAGTGCTCCCCATCCTCCTGCAGCACTCGAAGCAGGGCTGCCCGTGTCTGAGCCTGGAGGAGGGTGGAGGCAAGAGTCAGAACCCCTGGAGCCTCTCCCACCACGATCCCATCCCCATACCTTAGGCCCCAGCAGGTCTGGAGTCTACCTGTGAGCTCATCAAGGTAACACCGGAGAGAGGGGCTGGCCCAGAAAACTGCCCCAGCCCTTTCCATTCCTAAGCCTACAATTTGGCGCCTGATATTAAGAGTCTGTGGTTTTAAGGCATCTCCATCTAATAGCCAGAGGGCTTGAGGGTTTATTCTCTCATTATCTGATGATTCTAAGACTCTCCTCTCAGGTTCTGCAAAACAGTTCACTCAGGGTTTCCAAATTCTGTGAGTTAAGAATTCCAAGAATCTGAGGTTCTCAGGTTTACACATCTCTGATTCTCTAGTCCTGTGCTGTCTTCAGTTCAGTGAGTCTGAGAATCTAGACTTGTTCAAGTCTAAACTTCAAAGCTTCAAGTTTAGAATAGAACTAATCAGAATCAGAATTGCAACTAGAATTAGAGTTGCAAAGATTCTGATTTCTGTGGCTGAGGCAGGACTGGCTTTTAGACACAGCCGTGGCTGGGATGAGTGTTTACAGCAGGGCCATTATGCTTAGTGGTAACTATGCCCGGCCAGTTATTAAGCATGTTTATTTACTATCAGTCCTGTTTATATGCAGAGATGTTTTGATGCCCTCTTTCTATGAGTCCTTGGGTCTGTGAGCTGAGGTCCTGTGACTGACTCTGTCTTGCTGTAAGATTTGAAGTGTCCGAATATATTGAACCTTTACCGAGTGTCCCTATGCCCGGCTGGGTGCTTGAGATACACTGAACATGAGACAGAATTGATCAGTACAGGCTTACATTTCTGTCTTTTGGACAGAACTCAGAAGTCCATAAAGGGAAAAGGGAGATGGAAATAGGGAAAGGGGGAGGGAAGAGGCCCCCCAAGCCTAGTGTAACCCCTCTCTCTCTGCAGAGTGCCTCCCTCTCCCTGATGACCAATGCCAAGTTCTGGGTACCTTCACGTCTGTGACACATTCATCTTCCAAGCCACGAAGGGTGCCGGGTGACAGAAGGGGCCCCAGCTCCCCATTCTCCAGGGCAACCATGTCCACCAGACCTAGGACCTCTCTAGGGGTGGGGGAAAGAGACAGGGGGTCTGTGAGAGCTGGGGCTGCACAACTGAACCCCTCCCCACACCCATCCCTTCACACTCTGTGTTTGTGACCTGAGCCACTCCCTTCCTCCCTTGGGGCCAGCTTTGCTCATCCCTCAAAGGAAGTCTCTGGAATTGTTGCTCCCTTGGCTCCAGCTCTCTGAGTCAGCTCCCTGATGGATGGTGTCCGGGCAAGACTTGGAGGGATCAAGTCCAGACGTGACAATCTGGCACGCAAGGTCTCACCCACCAGAGGTTCACAGGACAGAAGCTCCCTTCCACTTCCACCCATAGTCCCTACGGCCCCGCCCCTAGTCCCCACGGCCTCGCTTTGCCTGGTAGGCCACCCCCGTCAGCCCTCACTCCTGGCTTCTGCCCTTCTGCATGCCCCAGCCTGTGCTATGCCATCACTCTCCCCACACTTCCCCACCACCCCCACACACAGCAGCCTTTGGCTCATGGGATCCCCTCAGCCAGAAGCCCCATCTCCCTGCAAGTCAGACTTAACATCTTGACATCCCAGGCTCCCTATTCTGCCTCCCCTCTGACGGTCGGCATGAACAGATATTCCCAAATGGGATGTGGGTTGGGGGTAACTTGCCTTACTATTCTTGTGTCAGCACCCTGATTTTGATGAGGAACCACCCACTCCCTCTCCTTCCAGTGTGTGGTTTGGGTGTGGCTGATCCCTTTTCCCTGGAGCCCGTAGTGACCCAGTTATTGCTAATCATGGTATTCCATCCTCTGGCCACAAGAATGGAATGATTTAAGGTCCAAAGGCTCGATCGTTATAAAATTCTAGGACTGGAAGTGTCAATGGTACTCAGGTTCTAGATGCTAAGATTATAGAATTCAAGGGGCTAAAACTGTGAAGGATCAACAGTGTCAAAGTTCTAGGATCCAAAGAGGGGATGGGGAATTTCCTAGTGGTCTAGTGGTTAGGACTCTTGAGCTTTTACAGATGAGGGCAGGTTCAGTCCCTGGTCAGGGATTTAAGATCCCACAAGCCTTATATGCCAGACCAAAAAAAAACCCCCAAAAAACTAAGGTATAGGACTCAAAGGCTCATCAGTGCCAAGGTTTTAGAATTGAAAATGTCATCAATTCTAAAGTTCTAAGATTGGAAGAGTGATCGGTGCTAGTGAGCTAGAGAGCTGTATGGGTTCTAGAATTCTAAGGGTCAACAGTGCCAAGATTTCAGGAGGACAAGGGTCACTGGTGCTAAGATTCTCGGATTAGAAGGGTGGGCAGTGCTAAAATTCTAAGAGTGCAAGTGTTGAGGACTCTAAGGTTCCTGGCTGGTACTAAGGTTCTAGGATCAGAAGGCTTCCTGTTGCTGAATTCTAGCGTAGGAAACGTGCTGAGCCATAACATTCTCGGACTGTAAATGTCACCAGTGCCGAGTCTGGAAGGGTCAAAGATGTTGAAGTTCTAGGATTGAAAGTCCAGGGTCTTTAGGATCTGAAAAGGCTGGGACTGGGACGGGGTGGAGGGAGGGGTGTTCTACGCGGCTTCGGGGCAGCTGATCGCTGGTCCCCAGCTCACCTGGGGTACACCTGATTGTGCCAGTGCAGCAGCGCGTAGCGGTCGGCCAGCGGCAGCCTCCGGCGGGCGGCGGCCCCGATCCACTCGGCCAGCGCTCCGTGGTAGCCGCGCAGGTAGATGCCGAAGGCGCCCAGGCCGGCTGGGTAGGAAGGCGCCAGGCGGCCCCGCACGACGCCCATGTCCTCCAGCAGCCGTCCCCGCAGCGCCTCCAGCTGCCCGGCCAGGCCCCCGGGCGCCCCGGGCGCCGCCGCCTCTAAGCGCTCCCGGGCCGCGCGCGCCACCGCCTCGGCCCAGCGGGCGCGCAGCTTGCGGGCAGCCTCGGGTCCCCGGCGCCCGTCGGCCGCCTCCTCCTGCACCAACACCTGGCCCAGCTGCGCCACGGCGCCGGCCCCAGCGCCCGCGCCCAGCCCGGGGCCCGCTAGCGTCTCGCGCACCAGCGCCCACATCTCGCGCTGCAGGGCCTCGTAGAGCAGAGCCACGTCCCGCGCCCGGCGGCCGCCGCCCGCGCTCTCGGCCTTGGGCGGCCCGGGCGCGCCGCCCCCCGACGACGCCAGCTCTTCGGCCTCTAGCTCCAAGATGTGCTCGTCGGCCCGCGCGAGCTCACGCTGCTGGATCAAACTCAGGATCTCCAACACTGTGGGCGCAAAGCGGGCGATCAGGGGCTGGAAAACGGGGCGGAAGGGGGCGAAAATGGGAAAGGGTGGGAGGCGAGGGGGAGAAGGTTAGGGGTGGTGAGGGGATGGGGGCAGAGGTGGAGGAGGAGGTCAAGGGAGGAAGGTGAAGAGAATGGAGAGAATGAGGAGAGGGGTCAGGACTTGGGGAGGGGAGGATGGGGGAGAGGGGATGAAGGAAGGGGAGAGAGAGAGAGTCAGGAAAAGGAGGAGACAGGAGAGGGTTGGGGAGGCAAGAGGGGGTTTGGTGATGGGAGAGGGAGCCTGGACATGAGAAGGAGGTCAAAAGACTAGAGGGTATCTAATTAGGAAGAGGATAAGATGGGGGAGTCAGAGGAAGATGGGGGTAGGGTTTGAGGAAGAAGGAAAGGATTAGGGCTTGCGGTAAGGGGTCAGGGCTCCGAAGAGAGTATCAGGGGGTGGGTTAGGATATGAGGAGGGGTCAGGGGAGTTGAGGGCGGATAGGATAGAAAAAGTGCATCAAGATTTTAAAAAAAGGCATCAGAGAAAGTGGAGAGGCTGAGGGAGGACAGTCAGATCCAGGTGAGGGGAGAGATGTGGGCTTGGAGGTGGGAGGAGGATGCGAGGACCAGAGGTGGGGCTTTTGGGATGCAGACAACTGTGGGGGTGATCTGCCTCTCTGGTGATTTCACACTCCCCCAGGAGAGGGGAGTCCTCTGAGGGCTTGCAAGGCCTCTGAGTGTAGGCAGAAGCAGGGTCCCAGTGGCCCAGGGTTACCCCCAACACCTCCCCCCACTCCCCTTCCTCCCTGGCAGAGAAACTATTTCCTGGCCAGTGCTATTTCTGCCCATCCGTTTCCAGAAGGCGGGGGCTCCACTCACCCGCTTTGCACCTCCCTGCAGTGCCCTCCCAGTCCCTAGGGCGCCAGGCTGAAATAGCTTCTGATGCAGGATGTGGAAGGCATCAGAGGATGAAGAAAGGGGACTCTGGTGCTGGGGCAGCAAGGGCTGTCCGTGGCGGGAGGCCAGGGGTGGGGGTCGGGGAATAGAGACAGGGCTTGAATGAAGGTGGGGATTGGAACAGGGTTGGGGTTGGGATGGAGTGTCAGGGTTGGGGCTGGAGATGAGGATGGGGTGAAGGCGGGGTGAAGGCGGGGGTTGGGATGCAGGAGTTTAGGATGAGAGCGAGGTTGGTGCTGAAATCTGAAGAGGGAGGTCGGAAAGGAATTGAGGATGACATCTGGGCTTTGGGGTAAGGATGGGGTTGGAGATGAGTTTAGGTGAAAGCTGAGGATGGAAAGAAGGAGGTGAGTTTGAAGAAGTCTGGAGATGAGCTGGGGTTAGGAATGTGGAGTGCTGAAGTTGGAGGTTGGAAGTGGGGGATTAGGATTGGGACTGAGAGGTTGAGTTTGGGTTAAGGTTGAAAATGAGGGCTGGGAAGTTGGGGAGGTGAGTGGGGTTGAAGGGGGACACTGAGACAGACCTGGGGTTGGGGGTTGGGAGTGAGATGGAAGAGAGGAAAGAGTTGTACACAGGGATGGGACTGAGAATGGGATGAGAGGAAAGCAACGGGCCATGGCACGGGACTGGACCTCTTGGCAGTTGTCATGATGTTGGGCATAGCTATCAGGTTAAAGATGGCATTTGGAAAAAGGGATGGGTTGAGAATAAGCATGTGGATATGTCTCAGGGTGGAGACGGATGATGGGGTTGGAATAAGGGTGACTGGAAACCAGAAAGGCACTGAGGAAAACATTGGGGTTTGGGGTACAGCTGGGGTTGAGGATACAGCTAGAGTGGCGTTATGAGTTGAATTGTGTTTGTTCCCCCCCACCTCAAAAAAAAAAAGATATGTGAAGCCCTAACCCTTAATATCTCAGAATGGGATCTTATTTGGAAATAAGTCATTTGCAGAGGTCATCAAGTTAAAATTGGATCACAGGGTGGGCCCTGATCCAGTGTGACTGTTGTCTTTGTAAGAAGGGAAATTTGGACACCAAGACCGACAGGCACAGAGGAGAAGATGATGTGAAGGTAGAGAAGGCCACAGGCAGATGGAAGGTGGGAGGGATGCAGCTACAAAGCTAGAAATGCCCAGCGAAGTGCCAGAAGTTGGCAGAGGCAAGGCAGGTCTCCGAGTGAGTGTGGCCCTGCCAACACCTTGATTTCAGACCTGTTCAACTGCAAGAGAATAAACGTCTGCTGTCTTAAGTCAGCCAGTTTGTGTACTAACAGGAAACTAACCCAGGTGGTGGTGGGTTTGGGGGGATGCAGCTGGGAGATGGAGGGAGACATCAGGCATGGGGGTGAGCTTGAAGATGCACAAGTGGAAGTAGGGATGAAGTTGAAGGTGGAGGCTGGGGCTGGGGGTTTAGGATTGGGGTGGAGTTAGGGTTGGGGTTCAGAGTGGGATGGAAGAAGAGAAGAGGTTGATGATGAAGGAGGAGGTTGAGGTGGAGGTTGGAGTTTGGGGCCAGAATTAGGGCTAAGGATGAGAATGGGGTGGACTGTGGAGGTTAGGGAGGGGTTTAAGGTCAAGGTCAAATATGGATACTTTGAAAGGAGATGGGATTGAGGCTGAATTTGAGGGGAGTAAGTGAAAGACGATTGAAACTGGAGACAGGGAGGAGGTTGGAGGAGATAAGACCAGAGTTGGTGATTCGATTGTCTTTGGACAATGGGGCAAGGTTGAAGGCGGCAGGTAGTGAGCAGGACAGATTGGGGCTGGGAGTGGAGATGGGGCTGAAGCTGGAGCTTGATGATGGAGATTAGGACTGCAGGAGGGACCGGCTGGCCCTGTCCATGGAGGTGGGCGGATGGAAATTGGAGACGTGAATGGAAATGAGGTCACAGGTAGAGACACCGTGATTCTCCCAGGTCTGGGCCAGGGCTCCCAACTCACCTGACAAGGGCTCTTTCACCTTTGGGGGCTCTGGGACCTTGGGCGGGGGTTCGGGAGCCGCCTCACCTGCGGGCACCACCCTCTCAGCCAGTGATGCCCGCCGGGGCTTGGGCCCACGCCCCAGTCTCAGGAAGGCCAGTCTCCGTGCAGCCTCTCCAGCCGCCTCCTCGTCGCCCTGGGCTCGGATCCCCTGAAGCCTGGCCAGGAGGCCGAAATCTGCTGAGCTCCTGCGAATCCCTGGTGACAGCACCCGGCCCAGGAAAGAGCGAGGCTGCCCATCCCCGGGGCTGCCCACCCGCCGGCCAGGGGTTTTGCCCAGCCGGAAGGGGGACAGGCCTGCCAGCTTCTCCAGGGTGGCTCGGCGGCGACATGACGTTCCATTGGGCAGGGCCCCCAGCTCCCCAGCCTCCTCTTCCTCCAGTCCTGAGACTTCCTCAAAGGGGTTCCGAGAGGACCTCAGAGGCAGTGTGCCTGCCCGGGGCACCTTAGAGTCTGCCACCCCTAGGCTCTTCAGGATGGGCATTTTGACAGGAGAGGACCTGGGGGTGGGAGGGGGGAATGGACCATCGGTATTGTTGGTGACAGGTGGCATTGATGACAGTGCCTTTGTGTACCCAGCACTTTGAAGCATGTGTGCCAAGCACTGATCTGAGCACTTACACACCCCTAGAATCTGCACAACTTCATGAGGTGAGCACTGTCACTATGCCCATTTTGCAGATGAGGAAACTGAGGCTCATAAGAGCCTAATGTCCCATGGTGATTCAGGGACAAAGCTGGGATCCAGAGCCAGGCCTGTCTGATTCTAGATCCTGGGTTCTGTCCCCAGAGCACTGGCATTCAGACCCTTCCCCTACCTCACTCCTTCCCTGGGATCCTCCTATTCCAGGAGAAAACAGGCTGAGAGGGGAAGGTCCCCTCCTGCATGGGGACCCAGACCGCACCCCACCATCCATCCAGGCATCCTGTTCACACTCTTGGGCACCTTCATCTCCTCCTCCATCCAGTCAGTACTCCTGTAACCTCTACCCAATTCATTCCTCCAGCAAACTTTTACTGGGAAAGATCCAGAACAAGCAAATCCATAGAGACAGAAAGATGAGTGATTGCCAGTGACTCGGAGAAAGGGACTAGGGCCTGACCACTTAATGGGTACAGGGTTTCCTCTTAGAGGGATGGAGATGTTCTGGAATTTGTGGTGACATTTGACCAACCTTGTGAATATACGAGATGCCACTGAACTGTACACTTTAAAATGGCTAATATGGTAAATTTAATGTATAGATTTTACCACACACACACATACATGCACACATGTACACACACACACACACACACACACACTTATTAGGTATTTGTATCAGTCCAGCCCTGTACAGGCACTGAGGACATAGTGGTGGCCAAGGCAGACCCAGTCTCTGCCCCGTGGGGCTGGAAGCTTCCAGAATCTGGCCCATTCCATCTCCTACATCCCTGCCTCCTCCCTCTTCATGGCTCCTACCCTAGTCCAAGCCCCTTCCTGCTTCTCTACTTCAGCTTCCTCCCTGATCTCCAGCCTCTAGCCTCTCCTCCAGTGCACCTTTGAGGACCTCGTTAGGGCTCACACCCACCCCTCCCCTTTTCTTAACCCTCCATGGCTCCCCAGTGCCCTCAGAACAAAATTCAGGCCTGCCAGCTGTATCCCTCATCAGCACTACCCCACATTTTCCTCCTTCTTCCTCCAGGCTCCTCTGGGCTTCAACATCTGCTTCTACATGGAACTCTGTTCTCCATGATCCATTCAGGCTTTGGGACCCAGCTCAGATGTTGCCGCCTCCAGGAAGCTCTCCAGGATACCCAGGCTGAATCAGGTGCTCCCCTCCTTGATACTCCCACTTTGGGTCATCGCTGTCTGGCGATGGGTCTTTGAGCCCCGAGAGGGCTGAGTCAGGACTGTCTGGGTCACCACTGTGTCCTCAGCTCCCAGGGCAGGCACTCTGGGAATGAATGGGGGCCAAACAGGAAACAAAGGAAGGGGGCAAGGACTTCATTTCTCCTGGGGGAGGAAGAATGAGAAGTCAAACTGGAGAGGTCAGCAAGGAGCAGGCCAGACAGTCATGAGGAAGGGCCTGAGCTTTCTCCCGAGGGCACTGGGTTGGACACAACTGAAGTGCCTTAGCATGCACCAGTGGTTAGGACTCTGCGCTTTTACTGCCGAGGGCACAGGCTAGACACAGGTCAGGGAACTAATACTCAAGTGTTGCAAGTGCACTGAAGCCTCCCACACCTCTCCCTGATCCCGCCCGCTCTAGCCCTCTTCCCAAGGAAAGCCATCCCTTTGCCTACCCAGACTAGTACCCAGAAATAGCATATTGTTTTGCGTGGTTTCAAACTCTCTATAAACACTATCGTACTACATGTATCCCCTGCAACTTGCTTTTTTCTTTCCTCACATTTTACATGTGAGATTTGTCCATGCCTCTCTCTGTGGCTCTAATTAGTGCTGCACACTATACTCCACCGTGCAACTATGACAAAATGTGTAAAGGATCAGATGTTCGCACGTCCTCCTCTGGCCAGACACATAGGTTGTTTTCAACGGGAGAGGGTCGGAGCAGGTCAGGGACAGGGTTGAGATGGAGCACTGGGTGAAGGGGTGCACAGGGGCACTGGGAGGAGGCCGATGCTGAAGGGGCCCTGAGTTGGCTGGGCTGTGGGCACGAGCCTCTCCTTTGCTGGTGGTGACCCCACTTCTTTCCTCCCTGACTTCAGCCTCTAGACCTTAGCCGTTGTCTCTCAAGCCTCCTGTCCCTCAAAACACCATCCTAGCCTCTCTCTAGTCTCCATGGTCCCCAATCCCCTTGTGAGGCAGTCACCATGGCAACCCTTGCCTGGAACCCCTGGTGCTAGCCCCTCCACACACACACACACACACACACACACGCACACACACGCACACACCTCACATACTGATTCTCTTTCATCTTTCAAGCTGGGCTCCACAGGCCTCATCTCCAAAATGGCTCCGTCATCCCCTAGAACTGGCTCCATCATTCCTCCCCCACCAAAAAACTCCACCTCCCCCTCAAAACAGGGGCCTTCAATTTCCCTCCAGCGGAAGTCAACACCACTCAAACTAGATCTTTTTTCACCCAAAGGAGATTTGACATTTCTACACCAGCTCTGACATCGACCCCTTAACTGGAACCCCTCCCCCCCCAAATCATTTCCAACATCCTCAGAACTGTCTGCAACATTTTCCCAAAATTGACCCCGACGTCTTTCCCCTTCCTGGCTCCAGCACCTACCTCTGCAACCTGACGCCGACATCCTGCCCCCTCCAGCCCCCTCATCGGCCTCCGGGTGCCCGGCCCCTGACTCACTTCCGAGGTATCCCTCAAGCCCCCCAGCCTCTGGGCTCCCGCAGGATGTCTCGGCCACCAGAGCTTCCCTCTTTGGGCTCCTCCTCCTCTTCCTTGCTGCCAGCCTTTCCCCAATGCCCCAAACCTTCTGCAGGCCGGCCGGCCTGTTTGCAGAAGTCATCACCTCCAGTTCCACGCCTGTGATCAGGGAACTGCCCTGACAAGCTGTGTCCTTCACAACCCCAATCCAGACCCCGCCCGCAAACAACTCCGTCACCAGCCCTGCCTGTTCCAGGTTCACCTACATCTTCAATCGCAACCTCATCCCGCCTCCTGCTCCATCTCCATCCCAGCCCTTGTCACCGCTCCCATCTCTGGGACCCCATCTCTTGGAGATGGAGCAGACCGCCCATCCCTCTCTGGCCTCAGCCTTCCCACCTGAACTCAGAGAGCTTCCGACCCAATGACATCGTGTTTCTCTTCTCCCTTGGTGCTTCCAAGCTCTCCATGACTCCCTGGCAGCCTGGGTTGTCAAAGTCCCCACGATGCACCCTGCACCCTCCTCCTCCTGCTCCCCCTTTCTTCCCCCCAGCCTCTTGCTGGCTGATACCCCCTCACCAGGTCAGGCCCTAGAGTTTCTCTTTGTCTCCAGCCTCTCCTGGCTTCAGGGCACACATTCTCCCAAATTCTGGTCCAGCCCCCAATTCAGAGGCGCCGGGGGCGCGTGACTCCCCTCCTCCTGCACACTCACCTCCTTGTCAGTGTCCCCCTGTCCCCGCTGCTGTCCTGTGTTGAGGCTACTTCAGCCAGGACTGCCAAGAGCTTGGATCTGAGGAGGGGGGGTTAGAGGAGGTCAATTTCCTGTCAGGAAACCCCTCCCTCTCTGGGGCCAGGGGCGGGAAGGACTTGTTATCTGTCTGCCCTTTTAGGCCAGGCTGTGGTTGGGCTGGGAAGAGGGACAAGGCTGCAGTCAGGCCCCACCTTCATCCACCCCAACCGGAATTGGCAACCCCCCCAGTCTGCTCTTCACACCTCCCAAGGTGACAACGCCATCCTGGGTACCCCCCGAGACACCCCATGCTGGCTGTGGGCCCCGAAGTTCTCTCGTGGGTTCCCTGCTCTTGGGTAAAGACATGGAGGAAGGTTCTGCTGGGACCAGGGGCTGGTTGGAGGCCTCAGGGGATGGCCCTGGGCAGGGCTTTGCTTCTGTGGTTCTCTCTGCCTAAAAGCCCCTGTCCCCAGGTCTCCATATGCCTGCCTTCTCGTTATTACCCAGGTCTCAGCTCCAGCGTCCTTTCCTCCAAGGAGAGGTTCCCAACCAGCAAAAGCACTTCTGCCTGCCTTGTACTCTCCTCCCTCCCCTGGTTTGCTCTAATTTGTCAGTTCCTTTATAGCACTTTCTACAGTCTGAAATGATCAAAGCCCTCTGTCTCCCTGGTAGATTTTCTGACTGTCCCAAACGTAAATTCAGTGCAGATTTTGCTTACCGTGTTCATCGCGATAACTCTAAATACACGCCCGGCACATAGTAGGTGCTCAGTAAAGATCTGTTAATGGAATGCACCAGTGGGGCTAGAGCAGTGCTAAGGATGGGACGTTGAGGATGGAGACAGCAGATGGGTTGGGGCTAGAAATGGGTTGGGGGTTGGATGGAGTGAGATGCAGGATTAGGGTTACTTTCAAGGCTGGGTTTTAGGCTTAGGTGGCCCTTTGGGTTCCCAAGCATAGTATCCCAGGTGTTTGGCCTGAGAGAATGATCACTTGCCTCAGCTCAATTGGGGTTGGGGTGAAGTAGGGTTGACATTAGGGACAGATGGGCTCAGGGATCACTCCTTCTCCCCTAGCCTGAGTGAGGGCTCTGTGGACATTAGGTTGGGATAAGTGCATCAGGGGTTAAGATTACAAGGTCTGAAGCCCTCCATTCAAGGATTGGATTTGTCAGCAGAGGGCCCCAGGGAGGGGGCTTATTTGGTGGCCGAGAGAGCAAGGGGAGAAACAGGCTTTGTCCTCCCCAAGTCAGTGTGGACCCATGATAATGAGAAGGCAGGCCGGGCTGGAACCGAGCATCTGTTATGGGCCATGGACACTGTTGGGTCTCTCCCTCTTTTTTAACTTATTTTTTTTTTATTGATCTGTAATTCTTATGCCATAAAATTCATCCTTTTAAAGCATATGTCAATGGTTTTTGGTATATTCACAAGGCTGTGGCAACCATCCCCACTATCTAATTCCAAAACATTTTCACCACCCCAAAAAGAAATCCTTAAATCCTAAAACTTCTTAGCAGTCATTCCTTACTGCACTCTCCCCCCATTCCTTGGCAGCCCTGAATCTACTTTCTGTCACTAAAGATTTACCTGTTCAAGATATTTCATATAAATGTGTTGTTGTTTAGTTGTGAAGTTGTATCCGACTCTTCACAACCCCATGGACTGTAGCCCTCCAGGCTCCTCTATCCATGGAATTTCCCAGGCAAGAATACCAGAGTGGGTTGCCATTTCCTTCTCCAGGAAATCTTCTCGACCCAGGGATCAAACCCTCATCTCCTGCATTGGCAGGCGGATTCCTTTACAACTGAGCCACCTGGGAAGCCCATTTCTTATAAATGGAATTATACAGTAAGTGGTCTTTAGTATGCTTCTTTTGATAAGCATAATTTTTTTAAGGTTCTCCATGCCACAGCCTCCCGTCTTTAAGCCTCGGTCTCCCCATCTGGGAAATGAGGTGGGGACCATACTGGGAACTACGGAGCCAGGATGAGCCCTGAAGAGTGGTGGGCATCCTGTGGAGGGAGGTGATCTTCTGCCCTCGTGTGGTGTTTCTGAGAACTGCAGCTGTCAGCGCTAGGGCTGGGCGGATTCAGCCTGTATCCCATTCCCAAGACCCCACCCCTCATCCCGCAGAACGCTTGGGATCCCAAAGCTTCTAGAACAACATTCTGAGCTCCTCCCTCTCTGCCTCCCACCACCCCTGAGACCCCCCCAGGCTCCATTTGTTGAATAATAATAATATCACCCGTTTAAGAAATTCTAATCTGTTCCCGCATGAACTGCTTTCCTTACATAGTCTCATTAATTTGTTGCAGAGCGAGGCTGCTACTTTTACTCTCCAGGGACAGGAAACCATAGTGGCCAAGAGCCTACGTTGTGGAGTTTGGTGACGCTTGTGTTCAAATCTCAGCCCTGCTGCTCACCAGCTATGTGGACTTCAGCATGTGGTTTTTCTTCTGTAAGCGGGGGTGACAATGATGGTCCAATCTCATGGTGTAGCAGAAAGGATACAGTGCACAGAGCCTGGCACAGAGAAAGTCTGAGTAGAAGTAGCTGTTAGTATCAGGCAGTGATATACAGGTCAATATGTTACGATCAGCTCTCTGCCGAGTGAGGGCGGAAAGCCTTGCCTTGTAGCACGTGCCAATTTCCATGGTGTAAATATTCCTACCATGGCTAATTCCAGGCTACCAGGGTGACATCATTGAAAGCATATGGGGGGAAAGAGATGTGCAGTCACCCCTTACATAGCAGTTTCACTGTAATAGAATACAATAGATGTAAATAACCTCAGGATCACACATAAGAACAAAACGTAAAATAATTAGGATGTGATGACTATTTATTATCTTTGCTTTAAATATAATTTATTTAATTGTATGTTTGCATAATTTAATTCTTAATAATGGCTGTTTAACAACTAGCTCCAAAATCCCTGAGACTTCAACAGTCAGCTTGCTAAGCTGGCTCCAGCAGGTTGCTGTTATCGTCAAACCAGTTTTTTAGAAAGGGAAACTGAGGTTCAGAAAGACGTTCAAACAGACATCGATCCCATGCAAGGGCTGAATCCAAGGCCAGGACAGTGTCCCTCTTCCTTTCATTCCACCCAGGTCTAGAGCGGACGCGTGGTCCCCACGGCACTGTGTGATCTCAGCAAAGCCCTTGACCTCTCTGGTCTCAGTTTGCCTAGTAGGAGAATACTTCCATTGGGTTCTTTTGCACCTACTTCAGCCCCGCTAGGAAGGCAACATGCAGACCCTCCCCCTCCCTTTATAGAAGTGTGAAACTGAGGCCCAGAAAGAGCCAGTGCCTGTCCTGAGTTCCAGAGCTGCAGCGAGTCCTGGGACCCCAACTGGGGTGCAAAGGAAAGGAGACTGCAACCCACAACCTTGGGGTCTGGAGTTTCCTGGGAGGTGGGAGGCAGCATTGCTAGAGAGGTTGGTCACCCTTCCTCAGTGGCTCCGCCCAGACACCGTCCCCCCAAGCATCCTTAGCCCGAGGTCCCCAGAGCTTCCTGGACTGGGGAGAAGGCGGGGCTGGGAGGGAGAACGTGGAAGCGTCGCCGGCCTGGTTGTTGCCTTTGGGGGCTTCTCTGTCAGTTCTGTCTCTTTGTCTCCATTCTCTTCTCGGATGTCTGCACCTCCGTCCCTCCTTCTGTCTCTGTGCGTGGATCGATCAGTCTCTGTCGCTCTCTGTGTCTCTGCGCCTCTCACCCTGTGTCTCTGTATGTGTCTCTCCCAGCGTTTCTCCCTCGTTCTGCCTTGCTGTCTTTTGGCGGCTCCATCGTCTGGCTGCCTGTTCATCTCTTTGTGTCTCTGTGTTTCTCCCTACCCCTGTCTCTCTATCTCTTTGTGTCTCTTTGTCTCTCTCTTCCTGAGCCTCCCCGTCTCTGCGCCTCTCAGTATCTTTCTCTGCGTCTCTGGCGCCGTGCCTCGGCGTTTCTCACTTCTCTTCCGGTGAGGCTCAGCTCTCCGGTGAGAACCTGCTCCGAGCTGACGCGCCCAGACCTGCCTCCGCCCCCAGGACGCCCGGCCGGCCCCGGCCTGCGCCTTTAAGTGCCGGCGGCAGGGGGCGGGGTCTAGGCGGCCCCGCCCCTCGCACCCCGCCCCCTGACGTCCCTTCCTCCCCGGCCCCTCCGCCGCCTCCCTCTGCCGCCGCCCGGGCCGGCTCCGCGCCCCCTCCCCGGCCCCCGCCCTCCCGCCTGCCCGCCGCCCCCATGGCGCCCCGGGCCCCCGCCGTTCGGGGCCACTAGGACCCTCGGCATCCCCTTCCCTCCCTCGCCCTGCCCCCTCTCCTACGGCGCGAACCCGGGTGTCCGCGGCGCCCAGCTTTTAAGCTCGCGTCCCCAGGCCGGCGGGGGGGGGGAGGGGAAGACAGGGGACTCCGGGACCCCCGCCCCCCCCGACCCGGCCGCCCAGTCCCCCGGAACTCGGAGAAGATGTCTTCGCGGACGGCGCTGGCCCCGGGCAACGATCGGAACTCGGACACGGTGAGTGGGGCCCGGCCCCTTGGGGAGCCCCGGCTGGGTCTGTCCGCCGAACCCCTCGCCTTGCTGTGCCCCTGGCCACACAAGCCCCTACCTTCGTTTTCCCGGCCCGGCCTGCCGACCCTCCGCCCGGACTTCCAGGCCTCTCGACCCTCCCCCACTCACTCCTCAGCCCAGCCCGACCCCTGGGGGCGCCCCTCTCGCGGGACCCCTCACTTGTCCCTCTGCAGACCGCTTCCGCTCGGGTCTCTTCTCTCCAGGAAGCCCCCTCCCCTGCCTTGCAGGAGCCCCTCCCTTCTCCGGCGGGTTCTTAAGCCCCTTCCCCTCCAGGCCGCCCGCATCCGACAGATGGCCCCCTCCTGGATTTGCCGGGCTCCTGACCCCAAGGCCCAGCCCCGGCCCCCGCTCCCCCACCCAGGAAGGCCTGGCCCGGTGCTGCCTCTGCCCCTGGCCTTCCCCGACTGGATCTGGGTCCCGGGCTCCCCAAGATCCCCTCCTCTCATCCACAGTTTCCCGGCCTTCCGGAATCCTCCCGGCTCTTGTGGGCACCCCCTCACAGGAAGCCAGTTCCACCTTTCCTGGGCAGAGGGCCCTTTCTAGCTTGTTCAAGGTCTCTCCACTTCCAAGGCCTGGTCCCCATCTTCCAAGCAGCCCTGTCTCTGGATCCTCAGCGCCTCCCATCCCCACAGATCCCCCCCGGACCCTCTCTGGTCTCTTCCTCTCCCAGGAAGCCTTGGCCTCCAACTTCCAGGCCCCCTCAGCTCAGTCTCGGATTTCTAGGCCCTGAACCAGTCTGACTCCAGGCCTCATTCTTCCTGTATCAACTCCTCTGCTTCAGGCAAGCCCCCTTCTCAAGCCCCCAACCCTGTGACCCCCCCCCCCACAGGATACTACCTCACCCCTTAGAGCTCCAGGCCCCCATCCCTTCCACTGACCCCAGGGCCTCCTTCTTCCTTGCCAGGGTGTCTGGCCTCCCAGGGAAGCCCCCTCCTCAGCGTCAGAGCCCTTCCCCAGCTCACAAGGCCTGGCCCCAGATCTTTCTTCCAGAAGACTCCTGGGCTTGAAGCTTCTGGTCTTGCCCTGCTCTAAGCCCTCTTCTCTTGGGGTCTGTCCGCTGGGAGCTTTCTCCCCAGGTTCCTAGGCCCCTGACCTCCCCATCAGGCTCACCCTTTGTTCCTTGGATCCACTGCTTGCCCGGGAAGCCCCTTCCCCAGGATTTCAGGCCCCTAGACCTTTCTCTGGTTCCAGGGACTGCTCCTAGAAACCCTCTTCTTTAACTTCTAGGAGTTTCCTCAAGACCTAGGTCCCTGGCTCAGGTATCCTTGGCCGCTGACTTCCATTGTCCCATGGCTTGGACCCTTCCCACTATTCCCAGGTCCCCCTGCCCCTACACCACAGCCCAGAACAACCCCAGGGAGATCCCCCCATTCCTCATTTCCCTGATTTCTGATTATTCTCAGTGCTTCTAAAGACTCTCCCACCAAACAATGCCAGACTATTCCCCAGCTGGGTTCTTCATCCCTTTCCCCCCAGGGCGTTCTGCCAGCTCCCTGCCAATCCCCAGCCACCCTCACCCTGGATGCCCACCAGAGAGTTTTGTCTCTGTCCCTTCATCTCGCAGGATCTTGCCTCAGAGCTCTGTCCCTCATCACCATCACCACTGCCACCACCGGACATCATGCTCCGGGCCAGACTCTAATTTGGAGTCTCCAATGAGAACCACCGCTCCCTCAGTCACCCCAGGCTATGATAGGGAGCCCACGGGCCTGGGTTCAAGTGGTGGCTCTGCTAGCCGCTTTGCCCTGTGACCTCAGATAGCTGGTTCTCGCCTTCTGAGCCTCAGTTTCCTGCCCTGCAAAATGGGGGTGATCACTTGAATTCCTCAGAGGATTAGTCAAGATGATAGGGGCAAAGCCTGACACACAGGACCTGTTTCACACATGTTTGCAGCATTGTGACTGTAGGTGCGAGTCAGATTGCGGTGGATCCTCAGTGCAGGGCTGTCATTGGTTGCTGTGCGGGCTTGCAGGCCATTCCCTGCTTGGAGCCTCAGTTTCTTCACCTCTGAATGGGATTGATGGTAGCACCTCCCTGTTAGGGATGTTGTAAAAGGAGCCAAAGAGATTATGTGAGTAAGATGCAGAGGGCCAGGCCTACTGTAGCTGCTATTATTGTTATTGTTGTCATGATTTTGGTTATCCGGAGAAGCATAAGTTCACATCTAGTTTCTGTCCCTCCCTAGCTGTGTGACCTCAGGCAAGCGACCTCACCTCTCTGAACCTTAGTTTCCTCATCCGGCAAACAGGGTTCATACAAGCACTTCCACCTCCTCTTGTTCAGATGTGTGGGGAAATTCGGGGATGGTTAATTCTCCCCTCTCCTCCCAACTCTAGTCTGTAAGACCTGCTTGTCAGTCCTGGTAGAGGGTCACCTCTCTCCTCCTGGAATCTGAGGTCATACCCCCCTCCTTTGCCACCTGGACGTGACGCCACCTACCATGACGACAGCCATGTAGGGTCATGCCCAAGTTCCAGGCCCCCTACCACCCAGCCTCTGGAGGTTCCCTAGCAACAGGCCCAGTGTTGGGGCGCCAGCCGGTCGGGAGGGAGCTGGGCCAGCTGGTGATGCTGGCCAATTTTAGCTCCCGCCCCCAGCCCCTGGGGGCTTTATCACCCACTGCCCCAGCGGCCCCTTGCAGGGGTCCCTCAGCCACGCTGCCTTCAGTGGGATGCCAGCCCAGCCCCAGTTGGCTCCCCTGGTGCCACCTAATGGGGATTCTTCTCCAAGCCCTCATCTGGGTGAGAATCAGAGCCGTTATCTGCCAGGATTTCCAACTCCCTTCCCACCTTCCCCTGGGAGGAGGCCCGGAGTTATGAGCAGCCCAGCGAGGGATGTGGGAAACAGCTGGGGTCTCAGGAGTCTGCAGAGCCGGGTTCAAATCCTAGGCACTCTGCTTCTGCCCTGTGACCTTGGGCAAGGTACTGATCGTGCCTCAGCCCTGGGGTCCCCATGTAGGGAGTGCGGATCGTAATTGGGCCCCCCTTGGAGGCCAGGGTGACGGCACAGTGGGCCGCAGGCACGCGGCTAGGGCTCCAGCACTGCGGCTGTCTTTCTGCCCCTCATGGGGAACATTACCTCCCTGTTTCTTATGAATGAACTGTGTGACCTTGACAAGGCAGCATCTCACTGCAAGCCTCAGTTTCTCCTCTGGAATATGGGGGTGCTGGTGCTGCCCTCAATGGGCTGCTGTGGGGATTAAATGCAGATGAGGTGCGTTAAAGCCCAGGATTTGGCCCATAGTAAAGGCTACTTAATAAAAATGACAGGAGCGTGAGGCAGTGTGTTGTAGCAAAGGGGAAGACATCAACTCTGGGGTACACGATCTGGGTTCAGGTCCCAGCTATGAACCTCAGTTGAAAGTGAAAGTGTTAGTTACTCAGTAGTGTCGACTCTTTGTGGCCCCATGGATTATATGCAGCCCTCCAGGCTCCTCTGTCTCAGAAAAATCCAGAGAAGAATACTGGAATGGGTAGCCATTTCCTTCTTCAAGGGATCTTCCCAACCAAGGGATTGAACTCAGGTCTCCTGCATTGCAGGCAGATTCTTTACCATCTGAGCCACCTGGGAAGCCCTGAGCCTCAGTTTCCCTACCTGTAAAATGGGGGTGATGATGCTTTAATGACTAGCGCTCTTTAGATGTTGGTCCTCATCACTGTTAGGTGGCCTGGCAGAGTCCCTGCCAGGAGCTGCCCTGGGCCCTCCTCTTTGTTGCATATCCAGCCTTCTCTCTTCCTCAGTTCCCTGTCCTCCTGAGTCCCATCCCCCAGCCCTGGGAAGGGCTCAGGGACAGCACAGGGTCTGAGCTGAGCCGTCTTGGCTGGGGCCTCTGGCTCCCACACCCTGGGCCCCAGCACTGAAAGGGAGGCACAGTCCCTGAGGCTCACAGTGAGGGCAGGGCAGCCAGGAGCAAGCAGGTGACCTGCAGGGGAGAGGCCCAGGAGGGACAGGATGGCAGGAACAGAACTTCAGGGACAGACTGTGGTGTGGCGTGGGAGATGGCGGGTCGGGGTGCCGATGGAGCTGCGGTGTTTCACAGGGCGGTGGCAGGGGTGGGGGACAGATTGAGGAGACAACAAAGTTTCCTACAGGAGGAAGGTTACCAGTGTGGCCTACAGTGTCAGGGTGGAATGAAAGGTGGTTGGTTACAGTGTTTGGAGTAGAACTGGGGACAGTAAGGATCAGAAGAAAACATTAGAAGCAGGAAACTGGGAGTGAAATGTTGATACGTGGGTTTGCCATGGAATTGAGGGGCTGGGTGGGGACAGAGAGGGAAAGTTGGGAGTAGTGCGAGTTGGGGTAGAGGGTTGAGTTCAGACTGGTGGGGGTTGAGGACTGCAGCATTAGAATAAAGTATCTTGGAGCTGATGGAGGTCTCAGTGATTAGGAAAGGAAGTTGAGGCAGGGGTAGTCTGATCACAAGGAGGGGTAAAGAAGAAGACAGCCGATGTCTGGGGTCCCGAGTGCCTAAGAGTTGGGGGACCTCAGCATCTTTGTTCTTGGAGACGTCTTTTTGGAGAGAAGGCTAGGGGAACCAAAGGCCTCTGTCTCGCGTGGGTTTGCAAAGGGCCTTGAGAGGGGCAGTGGCCATGGCTGGGGTTAACTGCCCCAGCACACTGGCAGGTTGAATGGGCACTGCCCACCACTCATGCTCCCTCTCTCCCACGCAGCATGGCACCCTGGGCAGCGGCCGCTCCTCGGACAAGGGCCCGTCCTGGTCCAGCCGTTCCCTGGGCGCCCGCTGCCGGAACTCCATCGCCTCCTGTCCCGAGGAGCAGCCCCACGTGGGCAACTACCGCCTGCTGAGGACCATCGGGAAAGGCAACTTTGCCAAAGTCAAGCTGGCCCGCCACATCCTTACTGGCCGGGAGGTGAGTGAGGGAAGGGGCGGGGCTGGGGGCAGAATCCTGCAGCCCTGGTGCTTGGTGGGAGGAGGTCAGGCGTGGCCCTCACTTGGCTTTGTGGCCGCAGGTAAATCTCTGACTCTCAGAACATCTCAGGTGTTTTTTCCAGAACAACCCAAGTAGGAGAAGAGAGCTCGTTTCAGGCATCCCTGGAATTGTGGGGCTATCTCAGTCAGATCACAGGCAAGCCACGGCAGGGTCTCTTCAAAGTCACGTGGCTTTTGTACCTAAACCTAGGCCGTGCGTGCATGCTCAGTCGCTTCAGTCGTGTCTGACTCTTTGCAACCCCATGGACTGGAACCCCCCAGGCTCCTCTGTCCATGGGATTCTGTAGGCAAGAATATTGGAGTGGGTTGCCATGTCCTCCTCCAGGGGATCTTCCCCACCCAGGGATCGAACCCATGTCTCTTATATCTCCCACATTGGCAGGCGGGTTCTCTACCCCTAGTGTCACCGGGGAAGCCCCTACACCTAGGCCACCTCCCTGTTTTAATGGTGGACTTTGGTTCAATGGAGTCTTCCAGTGATCTTGACTGAGAACGCAAGAGGTTTATTCATGTTTACGCACCCTCCCCACCTGGCCTTCTAAGGTGGGCATATATATACTGAGTGTGGCAACAGTGTTGCAGAAATGGGGAGGAGTCTCTAACTCACACTTAATGGGGGAAAAAAAGAGATGATGGGTGTGTTTATGACCCTTGTACACCTCTTTCAATTTTAGAGAAAGCGACAGGAGCAGTTTCTTCTGCTCTCATACTGTCTATGCCATACACACAAAAGATACCAGGCCCCAGTGGCTTTATGGGCAAATTGTACCAAACATTCCAGTTTTATGCCAGTACTGCCAGAGACTAGAGAAAAAGGTTCCGCTGCCAGATTTTATGTGCTTGTTCAACAGTGACAGTGAAACCAGGTAAGACATAAAATTGTAGCCCGATCTTACATGTGAATATAGATACAGAAATCTTTGACAAAATATTAGCAAATAGACTCTGACGTATCAATGAAAGAAAGCTGTGTGGTGACAAAGCTGGGTTTATTTGAGGAATGCACAGTTCTTTTCAAATTGACAATTTATTCATGTAATTTGCCACATTCACAGATTCAAGGACAGAAACCATATGATCATCTGAATACTGGCATAAAAAGTGCTTGTCAAGATTAAAAACCCATTTGTGAAAATATAAAGGAAGCTTAGGGACCCTCTTCCCCCACAAAAAGTACATTATTCCCCTCATGTGGGTTTTGAACATGACTCCAGGGGTTTCTTAGGGAACAGAGCCTCCCAGGGGAAGAGTTCTGTAATCCAGTGGATCTGGGGTGACTGAGGGTAACCCCAAAACTCTTTGAGAAAACCGAAGACCTAAGCTGGATTAAGACTTTTGAAGTGCTGTACCCTAATGTGTAATTCAAAATAAAAACATAGCTCAACTGCAAGATTAAGTACAAAGAGGCTTCAATAACATTTTGATTTTTCCCCAATGATGACTATCCCAAAACTCTTTCAAAACTAGCTATAGATTTTAAGTGTGTAAAGGGTTGACTCTGTCAAACTGCATAAGTTCAAACCCCAGCCCACAAACTTCCCAGCCGTATAACCTTGGCCACGTTATGGAACAGCTCTGTGCCTCAGTTTCCACATTTGTGATAATGAGGATAATCTCATAGGGCTATTGGGAGGATTCAGAGTCCTCATTTAGGGGCTTTCCTGGTGGTTGAGTCTGTGCTTCCAGTGCTGAGGGTGCAGGTTGAATCCCTGGTTGGGGGACTGAGATCCCACATGGCAGGTGGCCAAAAGAAAAAGAGTTCTCATCTGTAAAGCACATAGACCAGGGCCTGGCTCATGTGACTACTTGGTTAATGTGAGCTCTGGTTATTATTTCTTGTTCCACAGTGTGAATGGTCTGAGATGCCCTCACAAAGGGGCCCCCTCAGGGTCTCGGTCACCCTCACTCTGGACAGGCCCCTGGAGCAGCCCCACCCAGACCCCACAATGGAATAGGGGATATTTCCCTGCAGAAGTAAGGGTAGCACTGGACATGGTGAGAACAGCATGTGTAAAGGCCCTGAGGCTCCAATCCCCATCCACTGAGAATGGCCCGGGTTGAGGGCTGTTTCTGAAAGGGGACAAAGGAAGGACATAACTAAGATGTCTGGGCGGGGGAACCTTTCCCAGCTTGAGGGCCTATGGTACCTTGACCTGTCCCCTTTTCTTCCATCTTCAGGTCGCCATCAAGATCATCGACAAAACCCAGCTGAACCCCAGCAGCCTGCAAAAGGTGAGACCCAGGGAGAGGGAGCAAGGGGGAGGGGAAAGGTTGGGGAGAGGGTCCTTGAAACCCCCCACCCTCATCTTTCTCTTTTTCTTTCTTCCAGCTGTTCCGAGAAGTCCGTATCATGAAGGGTCTAAACCACCCCAACATCGGTGAGGAGGGGAAGGGAGTGGGCTCAGTGGATACCAACCAGGGCACTTGGGAAAAGAGAATCAGGGGGAGGAGAGAACTGGCTGTTACAGTAGTTAGAAAGACCTGTTTTCTCATAGCAATATCCCTGCTCCCTGGCTGTGAGACCTTGGGTGAGTCACTCAACCTCTCTGAGCCTCAGTGTCCTCCTCTGGAGTGGGGGGTGATAAGAGGGCTTATTACTTCAAGGTCATTGCGAGGACTGGATAAGATCATGCATGCAGAACACTTAGTTCAGAGCTAAGTTGTGGGAGCCGCTCTGATTATTGTCATCAGCAGCATCCATTGTCATTGTCATTATCATTAGTCAGAGCCGAGAGAGTGAGGTCTTTACCAAAGAAGCAGGATATAGCCTGGCCTGAATGTGGCCACAGCATTTATTTATCCTTTTGTTCATATACTCAGTGAGTGTTCCCTGAATGGCTGCTCATGTGCCAGACTCTAGGGCCCAGCAGCGAAGAAAACAGGCACATATCGCCAGCCTCACAGAGCTGACGTTTTTGTGAGGAAGTGGAGACGGTGGTCAAGTGGGGTCAGGGAGTTTGGAAAAATCTTGCCATCGGTAGGGAGCCATTGAGTGTTCTTGAGTAAGGGGTGTCGTGGTCAGCACACGTGCAGTTACCGAGTGCGGGTGGAGGGTGAGGGGTCTCTTCTCGCCTAACCCCTCTACCACCACCCCCGGCTGTTGCAGTGAAGCTCTTCGAGGTGATTGAGACGGAGAAGACGCTGTACCTGGTGATGGAATATGCAAGCGCTGGTGAGCCCCCTCCCCTCCCCTCCCTGCCCTGCTCTCTGCGCCCCCCATGCCCGCCTGACCCACTCGGCCTCTGCCCTGCAGGAGAAGTGTTTGACTACCTCGTGTCGCACGGCCGCATGAAGGAGAAGGAGGCTCGAGCCAAGTTCCGACAGGTCAGGGTCCTGGCTGCAGGCGGGGCTGGGAGGGGCTCCCAGTCTGCAGGGATGAGGGTCTGATTGTGAGTCTGGGCTGTTGAAAGACCTGGGGGCGTGGCTTAAGATGGGGTGGGGGTGAAGGTCGACAGTTGGGTGGCCATGGGCATGCAGAGACCCAGGTATGAGGATATTCAGATGGAGGGGTGCATCTACCTACCTGGGTAGGTGAGAGGACCAAGCATGAAGGTGCCCAGGTAGGCCAGTGTCCGGTGTGTGAGTGTGAAGGTGTGCCTAAGAGGGCACGCAGGTACCAGGGTGCCGAGGTGTGTAAGTAAAGGAGTGTGGGTGTCTAGGTATATAGGTGTGAGTTCTTTGGGTAAAAGTGCATGCGGTAGCTGGGGTGTATGGGTGAGGGGACCCCAAGTGTGGGTATCTTCAGTTTGTGGGTAAGAGGACACAATATATATGGGTGCGCAGGCGTGTGGCTAAGAGGGCATGTGGTTTCAGCTGTGTGGCAGTGAGGATGCTCGGGTATATAAGGAGGTGTGAGGGAGCCCATGGCTGGGCATATAGGTTGATGGGCCAGAGAGTATATGGCGCGAGGACGTTCAGGTGAATGAGGGAGTGTGTGGATGTCCAGGTGTGTGGCAGTGAGGATGCTCGGGTATGTAAGAGGGTTTGGTGGGTGGAGACCTGAGCAAGAATGTTGATCCGGGACCGTCCAGCTGTTGCACGCAGCTATACTGGGTGCGCGGGGCTCAAGCCTTGGTATGTTGGGGCTGCCTGTCTGTGTTTGGGTGTATGAGGTTCTCATGTGTGTTTCTTGACATGAAAGTCAGGAGGGGCCAGTCCTGTTACCTTGGTGCTGGTGTCCCTGCCAGGAGGGTGTCCCAGTGTCTAGGTACAGGATGCCCAGGTGTCTGGGTGGAGGTGTATGTCGGTGCAGCTCCCTCTTCATTTCCTGCGGTGACTGAGTGGGGAGTGGTCAGAGTTAGGGCTCGGTGGGGACCCAGCATCATGGCCTGTGCTTAGGGAGGCCTGGAGTCCAGAGCTCAGTCGTAGTTGGGTTCATGGGGTCTCTGAGGGAGGCTGAGTGCTTTGGGGGCCACGAGTAACCAATCTCCCCTCTTCGCCCCTCCCCTCCAGATTGTATCGGCTGTGCACTACTGTCACCAGAAAAACATTGTACACAGGGACCTGAAGGTGAGCCCCCCAGCTCAGCCCACAGACCCCTGCTTGTCCCCAGCCCCGCTGCAGTCCCCCGGGGCACCCCGTACCCTCCACATCTCCCTTCCTTTCCTCCTCGTGCTCCTCCCTCAGCATCCAGAACCCCTTGACTTTTTCCCAGGCTTTTGTGGCAAAAAACAAGGCCAGCTGAAGCGGGGAGCAGGTGGGGGCGGGGACAGGAGGAGTGAACAAAGGGGAAGGAAACAAAGTGTCCCCGAAAGGCCTCGGACAGTTACATGTGTCCCGGGCAAGGTCACTGGAACGCACACAGTAAAGAACATCACTCAAAGTCTCCGGAGACTTTAGAACATTCAGGAAGCTTCGAGAATTGAGATCTTAGAGCCCCAGAGTCCCACGGCCTCCAGGATATTGGAGTCACAGGCATCTTTGAACTCGAGAGGGAGGGTGAGTGCCTGGTGGGGACGGGAGACTCAGCTCTGCCCCACCACCTCCCACCCCAGAGAACCTCCTTTCTCAGGAATGCTCGTCCCAGACCGGAGAAAGACACGTGTGTCTGGTCCAAATCAGATTGCCTGTTATCATAATGGTGATTTCTTGAGCACCCACTGTGTCCCAGGCCCTGGGCTAAGTACTTAAGGAACTGCTTCTCAAGGTTTCCACCGCAGAATACTGGGTTTGTTTGAGTGGTTTCAGTTCCCAAGCCATTGTGGACAGGGACTTGGGTAAAGTATAATAAAAATTAAAGGAAAAAGAGATGTATAAAATACAAGCCCAAGGAACTTCCCTGGTGGTCCAGTGGTTAGAACTCCATGATTCCACCACAGGGGGCACAGGTTCAATCCTTGGTCAGGGAACTAAGATCTCTGCATGCCACTCAGTAAGACCAAAAAATAGAAGAAAAAATAAAATACAAGCCTGATTTTTAAGATGATTATTATTAGAGTCAAAAAAAACCCAGAAAATTCTACTGTCAAACTGCTGTAGAAGTTTCAAAACACTGCCTCTGTGCTGCTGAAGTCCTCACACAGCCCTCTGAGGCAGCTCCTCAGAGGCGTGAGTTGGCCCTGCAGGGGTGTGAGTGAGCCTTTGCGAACAGCCTGGAGGAGGCACGCCCTCTGGTGGAGGGTCCTGGAAGTGGCTAAAAGGGGACTTGGGGATCCGGTTAGTGCACCCTGGGGACTGACCAGGAGCAACAACCCGGAAGAGGATGGGGCTGAACTCTGGAGCCTCAGATGCCACGAAGGGGAGTGTCACCCCTGAGCAAGATGGAGGTGCCCCTAGATTGAGGTTTTGTGTGTGTCTTTGTGGGTTCTGTCCCTTTGTCAGGTCAGAGATGCAGAAGGGTGGCACCGAAATGTCCCACCAGGAGGGAGGGAAACCAGGAGGAAGCCCCACACGCCGGGTTGGGGAAGGGCAGAGGTTGGCAGGGGTCAGGTGCAGGCAGTGTTCTGAAGGGTAGGTTTTTTGTGCGTCAGTCTGTAGTCAGCACACCAGAGGAAGAGGGATGCTGGAGGCTCTTTCCACACTCGGGCTGTGGAGATGGCAGGCCTCTTCTGGGTTCCAACTCTGCTACTTTCATGCTCCCAGGGAAGCATGAGGTAACCTCCCTGAGCCTCAGTTTCCTCGCCTATGAAATGGCAAATACACAAACACCTGCCGCCAAAAATAGGCAAAAACCTATACATGGCGTATAAAGTACTTATTGAGTGCTGACTCTGCCCCATGTGCTGTGATGAGCACTTTTCAGTGCCGGTGCTATAATGACCTTCAGTTTGCACATCAGAAACCGAGGCACAGAGAGGGCTGGTAATCTACCCAAAGTCACACAGCGAGTGAGTGGTAGAGCTGGGATTCAAAGCTAGGGTTCTTCCAGAATCTGTACTTTAGCCCTGCATTATGTAGCTACTTTTATAAAGGATAGTCTAAAAGCCCAGTGCATAGTAGGTGCATAATAAGTTTTGTATAAAATGATTTTCATTTTTATAAGTGTTGAGCAGTCCATCCTCATTTTTTTTCTGCTGGGTGAACTGAGACTCAGAGACGGGCAGGGGATTGCCTGAGGACCTTCAGCCCTGCAGGCCACGTGGGAGAATAAGAGCTAACATTATATAGTGCTTGTTGTCATTTAGTCGCTCAGTTGTGTCCAACTCTTTGCAACCCCATGGACTGTAACCCTCCAGACTCCCTGTCCAGGGGATTTCCCCGCCAAGAATGCTGTAGCGAGGTGCCATTTCCTTCTCCAGGGGATCTTCCCGGACCAGGGATGGAACCCACGTTTCCTGCATTGGCAGGCGGGTTCTTTACTGCTGACCCACCAGGGAAGCCCATTACATAGCACTTACCAGACGTGAAATATTATCTGAGGCCTTTTGCACGGATTAACTCACTTAATTCTCACACATCCCTGTGAGGTGGGGACCTTGATTATCCCTATCATATAGATGAGGAAACTAGGCCCAGAGAAGTAAAGTCACTACCCGAGGTCATACGGGAAGAGGGGACGAGGCCGTGGCCGCTCCAGGTTGGCTGGCTCTGGTGCCGCGCACATCCGCCCTCTGCCCTCTCCTTGCCTGGCAGGCTGAGAACCTCCTGCTGGACGCTGAGGCCAACATCAAGATTGCTGACTTTGGCTTCAGCAACGAGTTCACGCTGGGCTCGAAGCTGGACACGTTCTGCGGGAGCCCCCCGTACGCCGCCCCGGAGCTGTTCCAGGGCAAGAAGTACGACGGGCCGGAGGTGGACATCTGGAGCCTCGGCGTCATCCTGTACACTCTCGTCAGCGGCTCCCTGCCCTTCGACGGGCACAACCTCAAGGTGCTGGGCGGGGCTGTCCCAGGGGCTCTGACTCCCCCGGGGAGGGCGTCTCCCGCCTTCACAGGCTGGTCCCCATCCCCCAAATCCCTCCCCTGCAGAGGCCTGGAGGGACGGGGCTGAGTTCTCAAGGCAGGACGGGGGTCAGGCAGGACCACATTGGGGTTTAGGAGTGGGCTTGGCAGCTGGCAAGCTTGGGTTCAAATCCCACTCATTCACCCATCCACTCAGTATATAGTTGTTGTTTACTGTCCACAAGTCGGGCTCTATTTTAAGTTTTGCAGACACGGGGTGAACAAAGGAGACGTGCTGCTCCCTGGGCGATCCCTGAAAACAGGCTGAGTGGGAGAAGCCAGTCACAAAAGGCCCCCCATGGTAGATTCCATGCCTATGAAGTGTCCAGAACAGGCAAATCACAGAGATCGAGAGCAGATCAGTGGTTGCCTAAGACGGGGGAGGCGAGGGGAGTTGGATGACAGGGTTTCTCCTGGGGGTAATGAAAATGTTCTAAAACGGATTTGAGTGATGACTGCAACAGCTCAGTGAATATACTAAAAAACCACTGAATGGTGCGCTTAAAAAAAAAAAAATCCTTCTCTCATGCTGACATTCTTGCAACAGAGCCAGGCAGAAAATAAAATAATAAGCAAAATATATAGCACGTTAGATGCTGGCCAGTTCTATGGAAGGGGGTGGGAAGTGTGGGGTGAGTTGTAGTGTTGGGTTGTTTCTTTTTTTTTCTCCCTTTGAATTTTTTATTCTGAAACATGCTGATCAACAGAGACGTTGTCAGACTAGAACAGAGGACAGCGGTCCTTTTCAGGAGATGCTCTGATTGCCAGCCTGTGGCCACGTGTGCTGCATGTATGTGTCTGCATACACCCATGCTGTCACTGCCATCACAGTTCCTGATGGAACACATGGGAGTCAGTTGTAGACACCACATCCCTTCCCCCCCTGAAGATTGCATACAGCCGGGATCTCCTGAGATGGGGCATTTTCTGTCCACGATCACGCTCAGGAAATCCAGCGCTGAAGCAGTCCCCAGCTCTAACCCACAGCCCGTCCTCGGGTTTCATCAGTCATCCCAAGAATATCCTTGGCAGCTATTTTTTTCTCCTGCCCCAGCGTCCCCTCGGGCGCCCTCATTGCGTTCGGTTGTCCTCTCTCTTTAGTCTCCTTTCATCTGGAACAGCTCCTCGGCCGTTCTTTGTCTTCCGCAGCCGGGTAGTGATGAGTTCAGGCCAGTCATCTAGCAGAAAGAGCCTTCCTCGGTCTGGGTTGCCCAGTGTTTCCTCCTGATTGGATCCAGGTGGTGCATTTCGGGTGGGGATTCCAAAATTCGGGCAGGAATGCTCAGGCCTGCTCAAAGTGGCCATGAGGAGCAGTCAGGGGATCAGGGAGGTCATTGCCAAGGACAGGCCAGCAGAGCCCTGAGTGGTGAGGCGGAGGGGCCCCTTGTCGCCGTGGCGTCAGCCAATCAGCCAACCCCTTCGAGCCTCAGTCTCCACCTCTGTTCAGTGAGGACCCTGCAGTACCAGCCTCATAGCAGCAATGTGAGGACTTGATGAGATCAGATAGCAGTCTTTCTGAGCCCCAAGCGTGAAATCAGGAGATCTTCCTGGATGGCCAGGCCAGCATCTCACCCGCCCCAGGCTCTTGTCACTTCCTGCTGTCCTGGTTTCCTCACCAGGCACCCCAGGCCTTGCTGGGTGAAGGAAACATGTGGCTGGGAGCCATCTCTGCTCTGTCATTTCCTTGCTGAGTGACCTTGAACAAGTCTCTTTCTGAACCTCTCCTTGTGGGGACACTTACAGCCAGACTGGGTGTGTGAGGCCCTTCACCAGGACTTGACATAAAGCCAGAGTGTCACTCCTGGGAGCTGCGCTGGGGTCAGTGCCCCTTTGATTACCTCGCAGCATCACACAGCAGTGGCAGTGTGGAGCGGTGGTTACACAGCACAGGCTCCAGGGCCCGATTGCCTGGCTTTGAACCCTGGCCCTGCCACTTTCTGGCTACACAAACCCAGAGCAAGTGACCTAACCTCTCTGGGCCTCAGTTTCTTCATCTGGAAAATGGGCATCGTGACCCTGCTCCACAGCATCCTTGTGAGCATAGATGTCACACGTGTGAAGCGCTTAGAACGCAGCCGGCTCATGATGAGGGCTCTGAAAGCGATACTTATCACTATGAAATATTCACGATCCTCCAGGCTGTGATAATGTGTAGTGTAGGAGGCTCCCCAGGCCCAGGCCTCAGCCCGCCCTGTTAGGAGAAGGCATCCTGAGGGAACTCCCAACCCAGGCCCTGGCACAGGGCTCCACCCAGAGACACCCTTTCCTCCCTTCACCTCCCACTCCATTTCCTCTGTCCCCCAGTTCTTTGTTCAGGATGGAAGGGGCTTCCCCTGGTTTGCCATGCCATGAAGCATGGAATTTATTTTTTTCTCTTGTAGCCTTGTCAGGGTCCTCCTAAAAAGCCCTAAAAAAAAGAAAAAGTCAGCATGTAAATCAGTGTTCGTTCTTGGAGACTGCCAGGGCCTCATAGCTTTTTGGAAAGACAGGTGGGGGGGTGGGCAGGATGCCGCTCTCTTGTCCCCTTTTGTAAACCTAGTCTTTCCTTTTGTTTTTATTTTTGACTGTGCCGGGTCTTCATTGTGGCACACGGGCTCCTCTTATTGCAGAGCAGACTCTAGACAGTGCGGGCTCAGTTGTTGCAGCACACAGGCTTTCTAGTTGTGACAAGTGGGCTTAGTTGCCCTGTGGCACGTGGGATCTTAATTTCCCAGACCAGGGATTAAACCTGCATCTCCTGCATTGGAAAGCAGCTTCTTAACTGGAGAAGTTCCCTAAACCTAGTATTTAAAAAGCACTTGCTCTGGGCCTGACTCTTACTGGGCATTCACTTCTTTAAACTCACTCCTACCCTGGCCTGGAAAGTGAGCGCTATGGTTGTTCCCTGTTTACAGATAAGGCCTTACAGATAAGGCCCCAGAGGCCAACTCACTGGCCCACCTCCTCTCTTATCTGGCTCATAGAACTCACCCACTCTGTAAGATTTCCTCAAAGTGAAAAGTTATATTGCTTTAAAAAAAAAAAAAAAACCTGTTTGAAAACTGCTGCATCTGTAACAGTGTTCCCATTTTACAGATGGGAACTGAGGTCGAGAGAAAGTGGTGGGGTTTTTCCCACCACGTCAGGGCTAGGACTTAGAGGCCCTGTCACTTCTGTTGCGGGATTGAGAAAGAGGAAGAGAAAGTGTGTGTGTGTGTCTGTGTGTGTGTGTGTCTGTGTGTGTGTGTGTGTGTGAGATAGGTGGGGAGGTGGGGTGGACCCCTCCCCCAGTAACCCCATCCCCCCAGGAGCTGCGGGAGCGAGTCCTCAGAGGGAAGTACCGGGTCCCTTTCTACATGTCAACAGACTGTGAGAGCATCCTGCGGAGATTTTTGGTGCTGAACCCAGCTAAACGCTGTACTCTCGAGGTGAGCTTGGCCCCCAGCCTGACACCCCTCCCATTGAAGCCCTCTTGCCTGACATGGTTCCTCTCCCCTGTCCAATCCGCCTCTGGAAGGTGAGGGGAGACAGGCAGCCCAGGAAAATGCTCCTAGACTCATCCTGATGCTACCGCCCCCCCAACAGCCTCGCCCACTCCCCGACATGCCAGTAATTAGCTAATGAGCTCCTAGGATGATTACAGGGTGCTGGGGGCCCAGATGATGCGGAGGAGGAAGGGTGGCTTCAGCAGGCTCCAGATGGGGGCTGGGGGTTGGGAGAGGAGGTGCTAGCTCTCAGGATGGCCTTGATTCTGGGGTGTTGGGCCTTGAAGGTGGGGGGCAAGGCAGGGCAGGAGCCCCATTTGGAAGCTAGGTTTATATCCCGGTGTCTTCTGATATCTCTCTCTTTCCCCTTCCGTGTCCTGCTCCCAATTCCTGCAGCAAATCATGAAAGACAAATGGATCAACATCGGCTATGAGGGTGAGGAGTTGAAGCCATACACAGAACCCGAGGAGGACTTCGGGGACACCAAGCGAATCGGTGAGGGTCAGGGAAAGCAGGGCCATGGGCCGCGGAGCTGGGAGTGGGAGCCACCCAGCACCTACCCTTTGTTCAGTGCATCAGAGAAGTTTGCAAGGCACCTAGGGAGAGCAGAGAAGTCTGGGCTCTGGTCCCTGCCCTGCTACTTTCTAGCTGTGTGACCCTGGGCCAGTGGCTTCCCCTCTCTGTGTTTCTGTTTCCTTGTCTATAAAATGAAATAATCTCTATAAAATGAATAATAGAACCTGTCCTATAGGTTTGTTATGAATATTAAATGAATGAGTTTATATAAAGCACTTACATTAGGCATGAAACAAGTACTTTTGAGTCATAGTAGGCATGTAATAAGTGCTGTTGTGTTAGCTTTGACTATTAACACACAAGAACTCACAGGTGACTTCCAGAAGAGTTTGGACAAAGCCATCAGTAATCTGCATGCTTGAGAAAAACTCCCACCTTGGCACATGGCTCATTCACCACCCCTTCAGTCCCAATTCCTTCAGCCCGGAGCCCTCAAACTCTTGGCCCTAAAGCATTAGCCCTGGAAGAGCCCCTTAGGGACCATCTAGTAAACCCTCACTCTGCAGCTGATGAAATTGAAGCCACCATCAGATCTGGCTATATTAATCAAGACTTTACAGTTGCAAGTAACAGAAAACCCCAGCCATTCTGGCTTCAACTAGAAAATAATAATTGGTTGATCCATATGAAATCACCATTTTCATAGCTCAGAAATTATCAGTATGGGCAATTTCATGTGGTTTAACCTAATAGTGATGTTATTTCATTCACATAACTGAAAAGACCATAATATGTCAGCTTTCAGGCACAGCTGGGTCCAGGTGCTCAGAGACAGTTGTTAGGAATCTTCTCAGTGGTGACTTCTTTCCCAGGCAGCTCTCCCTGCAGGAGCAAACTGACAACAGCATATCCTAGTGGCCTGGACACCTCAGCAGGAAGAGAAGACACTTTCCATGGAAGCTGTAGGGTGGGACCCATTGGCTACCCCCCTGAAGCAGTCAGTTTGACCTTGGGAATGGAACACTCTTATTGGCCAAAAGTGGGTGTGGCCTTGGGGATAGAGCACTCTGATTGGCCAGACCTGAGTAATATGCCTGCCCCTGGGGTTTGGAGCAGGCAGGAGTCAGCTGGGGGATCTGAGCAGGGAAGAAATATTCTTCCAAGGAAAATCAGGGTGCTGCTGGCAGAAGGGGGAATGATTACTGGACAGGCCAAAGTGCAGGCATTACTGTGTGATGCAGAAAAGAGTAGAAGGGAAGGATCTGGGGAGACTGAACCTCCTCTCCATCCCCCTCTCCCAGAGGTGATGGTGGGTATGGGCTACACGCGGGAAGAAATCAAAGAGGCCTTGACCAGCCAGAAGTACAACGAAGTGACCGCCACCTACCTCCTGCTGGGCAGGAAGACTGAGGTCAGAAGGCGTCAGGGACATTCGGGATGCGCGATACCCGGGGTGGAGGGAGACCTCTGGGACAAAGGGGAAGGGGCTGAGGTTCCTTGTCTGTCATCTTCCTGCAGGAGGGTGGGGACCGGGGTGCCCCGGGGCTGGCCCTGGCACGGGTGCGGGCGCCCAGCGACACCACCAATGGAACAAGCTCCAGCAAAGGCACCAGCCACAGCAAAGGGCAACGGAGTTCCTCCTCCACCTACCACCGCCAGCGCAGGCATAGCGACTTCTGTGAGTATTGCCCCAACACTCGTACATGCCATCCCTGGCCCCAGACCTGCATTATGTCAGGGTTCTCTGGCTGACAAGCAGCAGAAACCAGCTCAAGCCAACTGCAACAAAGGGAGAAACGTCTTACAAAGGTGCAGGGACATTGCATGGAATGTGGAGGCAGCCAGGCTCAGGAAGGGATTAGAAACTGGAAAAGCAGCCAACCCCAGAACAGACACTTTGTGTCTTGCTTCTTCTTTGTTCATCTGGTTCTTCCTTTCTGTTTTTCATATCCTGCCTTACCTTTTCCCCAGTCTCTTAACTTCTTACAACTCAGTTTTAGAGGCCAGCTCAATAGTAGCTGAAATCTCTTTGATCCACTTAATATCAGAGTCCAGTTGGGATTAATGTACTTGACTGGGACACAGGAGGACACATTGTACAAAAAGGCTGCTGAAAGCCTGCCCTTTTGCCTCTCTTCCACACTTACTAGTGGTAAGGGGCTGGGGAGACATCTGCTTGCATCCTACATTCTTCAACTAACAGATATCTCATTTCCTGCAGAAAACAGACCCACAACCACTGCCACCATAAATGAGACACGGGAACTTGTAAGAGGTCTCTACCTATACCCTCATCAAATGTTAATCATCTTCACTATATTTTTTAACAGCTTTACTGAGAAATAATTCACATACTATGCAGTTCACCCATTTAAAATATACAATTAAGTGACATTAGTATGTTCACAGATTTGTACGTCCTTCACCACAGTCAACTTTAGAACATGGTCAGTACCCTGGAAAGAGACTCTACAACCCTTAGCCATCTACTTCAAATCTCCCATCCACCCCAGCTCCCCACCCCTGACAACTACTAATCTACTGTCTCTATACATTTCCCTTTTCTGGACCTTTCTTATAATTAGAATCATACAATCCGTGGCCTTTTGTGACTGCCTTCTTTCACTTAGCATGTTTTCAAGATTCATCCATATCATAGCATGTATCAGTACTCCACTTTTTTATTGCCAAATAACATTCCATCACATGGATATACCATGTTTTGTTTATGCACCATCAGTGGAGGGTCATTTGGGTTTTCACCTTTGGCTGTTGTGAGTAATTTTCTTTGTGGGTCTTTGTTTTCATTTCTCTTGGGTGTATACCTAAGGGTGGAATCGCTGGGTCGTATGGTAACTCTATGTTTAATAGTTAAATAACTGCCAAGGTGACTTTCCATTATTTTTGCATCCCTACTTCTCTCCTGGGGGTGAAGTTCCTTACTCTGGGACAGGCACTGGTACAGGAAGAGGGAAGTCAGGGAAGCTTAGTCTTGAGCAGGAAATATCCTGGATGGTCAAGCCATTCCCCTTCCCTGGGTCTCCTTTTCCCCACCTATACAGTAGCGAGATTGGCCCAGAAAGACCGTGAGAAGCTTGTGATTCCAACAACCTATGATTAGAACATAGTAACCTTTAAAAATAATCCACATGGAGACCATTCTGGGTTCCAGAGTTTGCAGGATGAAAGATAGTTGATGGGTGCCCCGTGTCTGTCACTGTAGAGCTTGTTGTGGTTCTGGGGCTTTTGAGCATTAAGTTTTCTGAATTTTAACACACAGAAGTTCCAACTCGCTGAAGTTCTAGAACACCCTTAACCCCTGGGTTCTAAAACCATAAATTTCCAAGATGTTCTAAGGGACCGAATTTGTTTTGTTTTTGAAATTAATAGTCACATCCTTCAAAACTCGATAGTGCAGAAAGCGTAGACAGTAAAAACATCTTTGTCCTACACGTTTCTCCCAGCCCCCAGTCCCATTTGGAAACAGCCACTGTTACCAGTTTTATGTGAACTCTTTTGGAGAAGTTTTATTCATATATAAATATATAAAGAGACAGATGTGAAAAGGAAAAAGATATGAAAATGCCTAAAGATGTATAAATACAATGTTAATATATTAATATACCATAAAGATATTATCCCCTTTAAATAGAAGTGATAGTCTTTGGGCAACATTCATTATAAACAAGTACAGATAAATAGATATAGATAGGTATGTACTTTCTCCTCATTTTTACACATGATAGCCCACTGTAGACCTCATACATAGCCTTGCCCTTTCTATCTCACAGTCTATCTTGAAGATCTTTCTATATGGGAACATTTTTTATAGTTGCATAGTATTCCATTGGGTGGCAATATCTTGACTTATTTAATTATTCCCACATTAAGGGGTGTTCAGGCTGTTCCCAATCTTTTGGCCTGAAAAAGAGAAAAAAGAAGTAGGATTCAGTGAATAACCTGCACATGTGTTGTGTCATTTCCGTGGAGCCTCTGAGTCCACGAATACGTGTCACTTAGACATTGTTAGAATGGCCTGTGCGAGGAGGTCTGAGGTTCTAAGGATCACCCAGAGTAGATTTTTGCTTTTTCTGCTGACGCCAGCACAAAACTGTCCCCTCCCTCTACCAGGTGGCCCATCCCCTGCACCCCTGCACCCCAAGCGCAGCCCAACCAGCACGGGGGAGGCGGAGCTGAAGGAGGAGCGCCTGCCAGGCCGGAAGGCGAGCTGCAGTGCTGCGGGGAGCGGGAGCCGAGGGCTGCCCCCATCCAGCCCCATGGTCAGCAGCGCCCACAACCCCAACAAGGCAGAGATCCCAGAGCGGCGGAAGGACAGCACAAGCACCCCTGTGAGTTGGGGGGTGCTGGGGGGATGGCACCCGGGCGGCCTCCCCCTCGTGGCCCAGCCTGTCAGCGTCCCCTGGGCCACATTTCTCGCACTCCGTCATTTCCCATCCCTCCTGTTCCCCAGACCACCGCACAGGATTCTGTTATATCCATTCATTCATTCACTCAACACACATGTATTGAGTGTGCTCTCTGCCTGAGCTTGTACTCGAGTCTAGTGTATAAGTTAGGATTCAGTGTCAAAAACAAATTCTCTGTGCTTTCAACTGGAAGGATTTAATATGGAGAATTAGGTGTGGTGCTTACACAACTGTAGGAAGGGCTGGAGGAGCAGGCACTGGACAAGACCTACAAGAAAGACACATTACCACGGCAGAACTGACCCACCAAGGGAGCGCCCGCCTTTGAGGCCCCCTTGAGCTCTGCTGGGCTACGATGCAAGACTCAGAGATGTCATCCTCTACCAGAAGAGCCTCTTGCTGCCCAGAGGTCTGGAGAACTGGCATTGGTGCCTGCTGAAGCAGAGACCCTCATCCCACAGTCTTGCCTGTGTGAGCAGAAGTCAGAGGGGGCAGGAAGGTGGCTATCACCCCATTTCCACCTTCCAGATCTCCACAAAAGCAGAGGTTGCCAGATCCCCTTCATACCCAGAACCTGGGCTGCCGAAGAATTTCTGGAGAATGTAGCATTTGGCTTTCTCGCTTCTACAGCTCCCTAGAATGCGATAATACAAGCTGAGGGAACCAAAATATCCTCAACATCGGGAGACAGAGGTGGAGGCAAGTTACAGGAAGGGGGTCAGGATACAGAAGCCGCATAGACCAACGTTTGAATTACACTGATGAGCTGTGTCACCTCGAGCAGGTGACTCCCCCTCTCTGAGCTTCCCTCTGCCTCTGCCACCCTGTGAAGTGAGCTTATCAAAGAGCTTGGGTTGTCGGGGGGTTCTTCTGCCATCTTCACACAGTGCCTGGCTCAGTAAAGACTCAATGAATGAAAGCTGTTGTCATTGTTGAAATACATCCACACTTCTAAGACACTAAAAAAGGACAGCAAATTACCCCTTGCCCCCAAAAATAGAAGGCAGGAAATAATAAAGAGAAGAAATCAATACAGGAGAAAACAGATGCACACTAGAGAAAATCAACAAGCCAAAAGCTGATTCTTTGAAAAGATTAATAAAGTCAGTGGACCCCTAGCAAGACTAATTAAGAAAAAAACACACAACATTGCAAATCAACTATACTTCAATTTTTTAAAAAAAGAAGAAAGAAGATAGCAAGCACAAATTACCAGTTATCAGAAGTGAAAAGGGGAGCTTCATTGTGACATAGAAAGAAAGATGGTATTAGGAACTACGTTATGCCAATAAATTTGACAGTTTAGACAAAACGGACAAATGTCTTTTAGAAACACACCAAAACTGACCCGAGAAGAAGTAGAAAACCTGAACAGTCTCAACACTTCCACATAAAGAAAACTCCAGACCCAGATGGCTCTAAACTGGTGGAAGTCTTCCAAACATCGAAAGAAGAGATAATACCTATCTTAGGCAGACTTCCAGAGGAAAAAAGGATCACTTCCCAGCACATTTTGTGAGGCAACAAAATCCTGACATGCTATTCCTGTCCTCAGCTCAGTGCAGTGCAGGGTGGCGATGTATGTATGAACAGATGTGGTCAATACAAAGCAATGTGGCCAATACAATACAAGGCTGTAGCTGGGAGCGCAGAAGGTAGCTGACTCAGCCAGGGCCCAGGGCAGGCATATGTTATGACCTGACACCTGAGAGATCCCTAGGAGTGAGTCAGAGGGGAAGGTAGGAGGAAGACCCAAGCAGAAGAGACAGCCTGTGCAAAGGCCTTTAGGAGGAGAGATGCGACTTCCTTGGCAATCCAGCAGTTATCACTCCACCTTCCCACGCAGGTGGCCTGGGTTCAATCCCTGGTCCAAGAACTGAGATGCCATGTGCCTCTCAATGTGGCATAAATAAGTATGTTTTTAAAAGTTTGACATGCTGGAGGTGGGGGGAGGTCTGGGAGAGGAGAGGTGGGCAAGGTTGCCCCCTGGGAGCTTTCCGTGACCTTCTCTCCTCCCAGCTCCAAGGCCCCCCATGACTCTTAGCCTGCATTGCTGGCATGACCCATTGACCTTTCATGTCTTTAGCCAAAGTAAACCGTCACTTTTGGTTTGCACACAGGCCCCTGCCTCGACCCTAATGAGGGAGGCCAGAGAGGGGAAAAGGGATTAAGGAGTGTCCCTTTTCCCCCTCACTCTCCTCCTGGCTTTGTCTCCTACAGAATAACCTCCCTCCCAGCATGATGACCCGCAGAAACACCTACGTTTGCACAGAACGCCCAGGGGCTGAGCGCCCATCCTTGTTGCCAAACGGCAAAGAAAACAGGTATGAAGGGAGGGCAGCAACGGGGAAGGAGAGATGGGGTGTAGGTGAGCAGGGCCCCCTGATCTAAAATGATAGACGTTGTGGGGAGGGGTGGTGTGGGGATGGGAGAGTCTGCACGTCTGCCGTTCCTTTGGCAGAATCTACCCATGTCCTCCTTGTCCCAGACCCCCCTGAAAAATCCTCCCCCCTTAATTAGTCATCAGCACCAGCAAAGCAGTCTACCCCACTCTCTGCCCACGAGTCTGGGGAACCTGAGTTCATTTTTTTTTTGAATGATCCATTTTTAGAGTTGGAGAGAAGCCCTAGAATGTCACAGTTGCAACATCCTCTAGTTGGCGGGATTTCAAACTTATTTGCCTGAGTTGGTTCAGGCTCCTTCAGCTGGCAAGTGAGGGAAACCAGTGCAGGCTGGCTGGAGCATACGAAGAGGATGAATTGGTTCACATCACAGTTCAAGTCCCAGAGTGGGGCGGGCTTCAGGATCATGACACTCAACACCCATCAGGACTAGAGGGTGTGACACGCAGGTGCACTCTGGGAAACACCCAATAAAGGGAGGCAGGTGTCACTCTTTGGTGGGGGCAGGGTAATGGAGTGTTTGGAAGTGGTGATTCAGCTCTGAGTTCCGAATCTCGCCTCTGCACTCCACGAGCAAGATAACCATCGGCGGGTCTCTGAGCCTCCGTTTCCTCCTGTGTGAGATGGAGCCAATGTTCTCTGCCTCCAGTCCCATTAGAGGGATCCGGTGGAGATCAGGTGTGTCCAGTACCTCACATAGGGTCTGAGACACAGTAGGCATTCGATGAGTCAGAACTTATTTGGGGGTTATTAAATAAAAATAATTAATAGTCAACATTTATCAAGCAGTAGCTATAGGCTGGGCCTGTGTACGTTAGCTGGTTGAATGCCCCTAACAATTTTATGAGATCGATCCTGGTATCTCATTTTACAGCGGAGGGAATGAGGCACAGATAGGTTAAGTAACTTATCCAAAGCCACACAGCTGGTAAGTCAAGGAGCAAAGATTCCAGACTGACTCCAGAGTCTGTACTTTTAATCAGTATAATATATGGCCTCCAAGTCCTGGCCAAGAGATAGCATATAGTTAGGTTATAGATTCAGGAGGGAAGAGATCTTAAGGCACAGTAGATGAGATGGAGGTTTAGTCCTCTGTGATGCAACCATCCAGAAGTAGGAGGCAGGGTCCTCCAAGGATTCAGGACCAATCTTAACATGAGACTACAGCTTTGGATCTGAGGCCACTGCACCAGCTGCCACTATTTCCCAACCAGCAAAAAGGGTGGAAAGAGAGTGGAGTGCAAACTGCTTTTCTGTTCAAAGGCATAACCCAGAAATGGCCCAGAGCACTTCTGCTTACATCCTATTGGCCAGAACATGGTCATATAACCATCCCTAGCTGCAAAGGAAGCCGGGACATGTAGTCTTTGGCTGGGTGGCCATGTGCAACGTTTATACTCTCGGGGGTTTGGTTACTAATAGTAAAACAAACTGTATGGATTCTGGGTGAGAGGTAATGATATCTGCCAGTCAGGGCTCCCTCTTTGAGATCTGGCTGGTCCTGGCGTCCCTAGAAGGATAGTAATTGGAGGTCTGGCTTCTGCTGTGAGGACTGGGAGGGTCAGAGGGCCTGGGAAAGGTCCTGGGATAATGAAGGCACCCCTGCCTACACAGAATCTTGAGAATTAGAGAGAGGGTTCCTTCCTCTTTATTTTTACCTGTTGAAAATTTTCATAATGAATGTAAGTTTCCTTGATGTTCACATCTATTCCTCTCCCACGTTTGAATAATGAAAGTTCAGATAGCAAAGTGTTTGCACAATTGGTTTGGTTCCTGAGGTTTGGATGGCAAATAGCAGAGGATTCATTTAAAAGTGTATCTGAATCTATTCAATTGCCAAGTTTGGAGAGAGGAGAGTTGGGATAGGGGATGGTTTGGAGGGGACAGAGTTTGAAGAAAGAATGGTTTGAAGGAAGAATGATTTAGTAGGTGAGAAGAGTCAGTAAAATAATGCTAAGGTTGTATAGTGCACAACCTGCACAACTCTACACAGCAGCCCTGTCTCTGAGTTCCAGATTGGTAGAGGTTTCTGATCTCAGGACAGACCAGTGAAGAATCAGAGGGACTGAGGACTCTGGCATGCCTCAAAGCTCCACCCTAACTTGTACCTCTCTGCCCACAGCTCGGGTACCCCACGGGTGCCCCCCGCCTCCCCCTCCAGTCACAGCCTGGCTCCCCCATCAGGGGAGCGGAGCCGCCTGGCACGCGGCTCCACCATCCGCAGCACCTTCCACGGTGGCCAGGTCCGAGACAGGCGGGCAGGGGGCGGGGGAGGTGGGGGCGTGCAGAATGGGCCCCCCGCCTCTCCCACACTGGCCCACGAAGCCACGCCCCTGCCCACTGGGCGGCCTCGCCCCACCACCAACCTCTTCACCAAGCTGACCTCCAAACTGACCCGAAGGTGAGCCCCACGGGACATGGGGGACAGGGAGAGGGATGGGGGCTGATGGGACCTAACCTGTCTTCTGCTCTACTCTGCCTCCTGTACCCCGACATCTCCATCTCCTTCTCCTTCTCTTCCTCCATCACTCTTCACCTCCCTCCTCACACTACAGGGTTACCCTCGATCCCTCTAAACGGCAGAACTCTAACCGCTGTGTTTCGGGCGCCTCTCTGCCCCAGGGATCCAAAATCAGTAAGTCCCCTCCACCTCTGCTCTCACTGGTTCTGCCTCCCTGTCTGCATGTCTGACCCCTGTGCGGACCTGGTGGGAGGGGGCGCTGTGAGCTGGGTAGGGGGTCTGTATGTGGGCTCTGGTTGTTCATTTACTCAGATAATAAACAATAGTCTGGCCTCTGGAGCCAGATTCAGGGTTCAGACCCTGAGCTCTGCTGAGTGACCTTAACCAAATGACTCAGCCTCTCTGGGCCTCACTTTCCTTTTCCCTAAAATGGGGATAGTAATAACAGTATCTTCCTCATAGGGTTGTTGTGCAGACTAAGTGAGGTGATACATGGACTGAGCTTTGAATGTTGCCCTGGAAAATACTTTATAAGTGTTTTCTATCATTTTTATTCTTTGAGTGTCTACTGTGCGCTTGGCACCATCGTGAGCCCGGAGTAAAGTGAATAAGAGGGATAAAATCCCTGCCCAGGGCATTCTACTAGGGGACCCAGACAGTAAACAATAAATAAAATATATAGACTATCAGGTAGTGGCAAGTACTAAGGAGAAAAATAGAACAGAGAACCGGGGTGGAGTGGTGGTGGTGATGTGCGTGTCAGGGTATGGGGAAGGAAGAGTACAGTTTAAATGGAGCAGGCCTCACTAAGGAGGTGTCATTTGAGCACAGGCTGAAGGAGGGCTTTGTGTGTCTGTCTGTCTCCTATATGTAGGTGAGTCTCTACCCACCCCGCCTCTCTTTTGTCTTCCAAATTCTTCAGTATCTTTCCTCCAACCTGCACTAACCATTTCCGAATGGGCTCGCCTTCTGGGTATGGAGAGGGAGATCAAATCCTGACTCCCAGCCCAGCTCCAGCCCTCAGGGAGGAACCAGGGCTGAGGCAATGGATTGAGGGAGGGGGGCCCCCTTATGTCCAAATTAGACACTCATCCCCCCACCCTTCCCATAGGGTCACAGACGAACCTGAGAGAATCGGGGGACCTGAGGTCACAAGGTGAGTATCTGTGCTTCCCCTTTTGCCTCAGACCCCTCTAGAGTAAGCACCTCTCCTCACCACCCCCACCAGACCCCTAGCTGGGGCCCGAACCTCATCCTCCAAAGCCAGTTTCCTGAAATGCTTCTGTGACCCCCTCTTCTCTGCCGCCTCCTCTTATGTGCCCTCACATTGATTTCCTCTCATGTCCACCTCCATCCCTTAGCATCATCCCTTGACCACCTTTAACTTCAGTCTCTCCCATCTATAACCCACTCCTCCCCCTTTGACACCACACCACCTTTCCCCTCTCATCCAGTGAGGCACAATGGTTGCTGACAACCCTGGGCCAGTATAGAAACTCCAGTGGAATTAGCGAGTCTCCTCAGCAGGGCCAACAGTCCCAGAACCGAATCTCATTGGCTGGAATTGGGTCACATGTCCATCCCTAAACCAATGCCTGTGATCAGAAGAGTGGAGTGCTCTGATTGGTCAGACTTGGTCACATGCTCATCTTTGAACCAATCAAAGTGGGGGAGAGGTGTGGAATGCTCTCTTTGCTTGGAAGTGAGTCATGTGTTCACCCTTGGAGCTGAGAGGTGAATCTGCTCAACCTAAACCGGAAAGACTAGATCTGCAGTGCTTTTCAAGGAGAACACTCTTGGTATTTGAGAAGAGACATTTCTTTTGTTAGGCAGGGCCCTCTCACACTGCAGAATGTGTATCATTCCTGAACCATCCCCCCACTCTGATAAATGCAGGCAGCGGTCCCTTCCCAAGACATTTCGACAATCAAAAAGCCCTCAGAAATTTACTAGTATCTGTTGGAAGACAGTACTGCTCCTAGGTGTGAGAAATCCCTAGTCTAGAGTGAGGAGAATTGGTTCTCCAAGGGAAAAAATGATTATTACCAGAAGAAGGATATATTAGGAAACAAGTTGAGCTGCTATAGGGAAGAGACCCCCAAATACAAACAGGAATAAGTTTCTGTCTCACACAAACTATGTGTCCAGGCCAGGCTGGCAGGGCCACTCTGTTACGTGAGATCCTTCGGGTACCCAGGGCTCCTGCATCCTCATCCCTAGAGCCCTGTCAACTTCATAGCCCATGCTAGCTCGTGCTGCAGCCTCATAGGAGGTGGGGCAAGAGAGTCCAGGGCATACAGTTTCCTTTGAAAGAGGTGATATGGAGTTACACGGTCACTTCCACGCACATCTAGGCATTTGGAGACAAGACCACACCTGGCTGCAGGGGAGGCTGGGAAATACCGTCTCCAGGTGGATAGCTATTTACAGAGGAAAGACTGTCCCTGGAGTAAAAGAGGTTTTGAGAAGACGTCTAGGAGAGCTGTCCCAAAGTGGGAACAGTGAGTTACCTTCCTCTTCTCTCCCATCTCTAACCAGTCATATCTTCCTACCTCAGTTGCCATCTACCTTGGGATCAAACGGAAACCGCCCCCCGGTTGCTCCGATTCCCCTGGAGTGTGAAACTGACCAGCTCGCGCCCGCCCGAGGCCCTGATGGCAGCTCTGCGCCAGGCCACCGCGGCCGCCCGCTGCCGCTGCCGCCAGCCACAGCCATTCCTGCTGGCCTGCCTGCACGGGGGTGCGGGCGGGCCCGAGCCCCTGTCCCACTTCGAAGTGGAGGTCTGCCAGCTGCCCCGGCCGGGCCTGCGGGGAGTTCTCTTTCGCCGCGTGGCGGGCACTGCCCTGGCCTTCCGCACCCTCGTCACCCGCATCTCCAATGACCTCGAGCTCTGAGCCGCCACGGCCCCAAGTCCCCTCCTCTTCCTCGCCCCCTTCACTTCGACAGAAAAATGGGGTCAAGGAGGGGATTCTCCCTTTGTCATCACCTCAGTTTCCCTGAAATGGATTTGGGGGCAGAGGTCGTCCCCTCTGTGTTCTCCAGGGCCCGCTGAGCAGGAGAGAAGAGCGAAGGGGCTTCGTAGGAGGGAGCTGGCACCTTCCTGGAGCCCCCGGCCCACCCGGTCCCCCCTCACCCTGCCATGGGGAACCTGAGGAGACTTTGGGGCCAGGGCGGGGCAGAAAAGGAAACTGAGGAAACTTCCATTCCCCGACAGCTCAAGAATTAGGCCTTGGGCAGGGGCAAGAAGAGTTGCTGAGCCTAAAGACTGAAGAATTGGGGGTGGGGGGTGCTGGGAGTGGGGGTCAGAGAGGCAGAACCCTTCCCTTCCCCCTCCCCTCCTGCTCGAGTCCCCACTTCCTGCCCCAGGCTGGCGCGGGGCACTTTGTACAAATCCTTGTAAATACCTCCACACCCTCCCTTCTGCAGAGATCTCTGGAGGAGCTGCCGCTCTCACCTCTGGTTTTTAAGTTATTACACCCCCCACCCTCCTCCTGTCAGCCCCCTCACCTGCAGCCTGATGCCCAATAAAGTTAGAGGAGAGTCCCCCCTCCCCCACGCTGACCCTGGGGTTTTCCTTCCCTGCCCTCACCTGCAAGTGAGATGAAGAGGAGGTGTGTGACTTTGGGCCAGTGGTTTCGCCTTTCTGAGCCTCGGTTTTCTCATCTGCAGAATGGGAGCAGTGGGGGTATGGGGTCAAGGGTGATTGTGGAAGAGGGCAGGAAGGGACTTGGCCTCGTCCACGAGGCCCCAGTTCCTGTATTGGACCCCTGTTCATCCACTCACATATTCACCCACATGTTATATTGGACTCTAAGCCACTTCTTACTCCAGTAGTAAGTACATTTATTCAATAAACAGTCATTGACCGGTGCCTACTCCATGCCAGGCCCAGTGCTGGACACAGAGATGCAGGGAGCCCCTGTCTATGGGGGACATGGATTCTGACAGACACTAGAGAAACCATTGCTTTTTGGAGGGGGTTGGGCCAGAAGAGAAAGTGAGAGGGTTTGGGGAAGGCACTCCAGAGGAACTGATGCTGGAGTTTGGCTCTGAAGGATGAGTAGGAGTTGACCAGGTATTGGGCATCCCCTGGGCACAAGCCTGGAAGTGGGACAGCATGGTATAGCTCAGAGAACTGTGGGTAATTTCAGTATGGCTGCTGTGTTGGGAGTGGGTGGAAAATAAGCAAGAGAAATGCTGTATTAGGACTAATAATCTAGCTACACTTAAGCAAAAAGGTATTTGTTTGCTCATTTCATAGGCCAGGGGTGCCTGACTTCAGGTATAGCTGGATTCAGGCCACAGGCTGGCTCATCTCTGCTTTTTTCAGTGTAAGTTTCGTTCTAGTTCAGTTCAGTCGCTCAGTTGTGTCCGACTCTTTGCGAGCCCATGAATCGCAGCACGCCAGGCCTCCCTGTCCATCACCAACTCCCGGAGTCTACCCAAACTCGTCCATAGAGTCGGTGATGCCATCCAGCCATCTCATCCTCTGTCATTCCCTTCTCCTGCCCCCAATCCCTCCCAGCATCAGGGTCTTTTCCAGTGAGTCATCTCTTTGCATGAGGTGGCCAAAGTATTGGAATTTCAGCTTCAACATCAGTCCTTCCAATGAACACCCAGGACTGATCTCCTTTAGGATAGACTGGTTGGATCTCCCTGCAGTCCAAGGGACTCTCCAGAGTCTTCTCCAACACCACAGTTCAAAAGCTTCAATTCTTCGGCGCTCAGTTTTCTTCACAGTCCAACTCATATCCATACATGACCGCTGGAAAACCCATAGCCTTGACTAGATGGACCTTTGTTGGCAAAGTAATGTCTCTGCTTTTTAATATGCTATCTAGGTTGGTCATAACTTTTCTTCCAAGGAGTAAGCGTCTTTTAATTTCATGGCTGCAGTCACCATCTGCAGTGATTTTGGAGCCCAAAAAATAAAGTCTGAAGCTGTTAGTAGTTTCATCCAATAGGTGCCTGGTGTCAGCGGTGACACCAGCAGTTCCAAGCTTTTATCCTTCCAGCTTAGTGGCTATAGCAGAGTTCCTCATTGCCAACTTCAAGCAAAAGTCCCAAGACAGGCTTTCATTGGCCCGGATAAGTCGTGATCACCCCGAACCAGTCACTGTGACTGGAGTGGCCTGTACCTCGGGCTGGACTTAGAGGGGTTCCTCAAACGAAAGTCAAGGTATCACTATAAGGGAAGTAGAAGCATGATAGATGTAAGCAGAAAAGGGCTGTCCGGTGCAGGAGGGCAGGGCACTTCACCAGAGCCTTGTGGGCCAAAGTGCGCGGTCTGGGCTTTCATCCGAGGGCACTGGGGAGCCACGGAGGGTTGCTTGCAGGCAAGAAGCTTAGTTAAACTGCCTCACTTGCCTATTTAAGTCATGGTAGGGTCGACTGTTGTATTCTTCATGGGACAGGAAAGTCAAATGAGAGCTGAAGAGGGCTAAAAATTAAGAGTGGCTGGCTCAAGAAAGAAAAAAAGTGGTCAGTGTTGAAAAATTCAGGGTCTGAGGCAGAATCAAAATCCTATCATGAGTTAGCCCATAACAGGACTCTGCTGAAAGACAGGTGCTTGTAGTTGAGAGGGTGGAAAAACGAGGTGTGCAGCAGGGGAGCGAAGCCTGTCACAAAACCCTCAATTCCTGAGTTCTTCCTCGGTTCCCAGCCCTGGGCTGGAGACACAGTGGCGGCCAAGACAAGCCCAGCCCTGCCCTCACATAGGGTTCACATTCCAGGGGAGGAGGCAGCTGTGTCCTCAGTGATGATTCTGGAGTCGGTGAGGCTGGTTGGGGGAGTGGAGAAGGGGAAACTGCCCCCGCCAGGGAGGACTTCCTGGAGGAGGAGGCACAGCTCCCCTGGGACAGGGAGAATGGTGAGCAGCTAACCAGGCATGGCAGAATCGGGGGGCCTGGGTTGGGGGGCAGGCATGAGTTCTAAGCAGAGAGAAGCAAGAGTACAAGTCCTTCAGCAAACGGCATATGACTTAACTGAGTATGGAGTCACTGAGAGATGAGGCTGGAGGGCTGGTCGGCCTTGAAGGTCATGGAGAGTTACCTGGGTTTTTACTGAGGGTACTGGGCAGCCACAGCAAGGTCGTTGAGTAAGAGAGAGTCGGGCAGGCAGGTTTGTGCTGTGATGGGAGGGAGGGAATCAGGTCAGAAGGGCGGGGGGACAGAAGGTGGGGAGGGAAGGGGTGGACTTCAGGCTTAGGAGGCAAAATGGGAGGGACAGACATGATAGCTGACAGGTGCCTAGATGGCGGACTTGGCTGGCTCGGACCATGGTCTGTGATTTAAGTGGCACTGAGTGGAGCTCGGATTAGTGATGGGATCTTCAGTTGGGGACAGTATTGTAAAGGACATCCCAACGTCTACCAGACCCTGAGTGCCCTGACCTTTGGGGTCTCTTCTATTTCCATAATCTCTCTGGGAACTCTTGGGGACATCCCTAGGCCTCAGTTTCTCCTCTGGAAAATGGAGCGATTGCTTGATCTCTAGGGGCCCTTTACCTGTGTGACTTAAGAATGGAAAAAGTGCCTCCTCCAGGTCCCTGGCGGGCTCTGTCTTCCTAACTTGGCCTCACATTTTCTTCTAAAACCTTTGTCCGTTTGGGGGCCCACTCACTACCCGCTTGATAATGAAGGCCTCGTCCTATTGGGTCAAGTAGAAGTGGTTGACGTGGCTGACACCCAATACCTGTTCAGATGTTTTTTTGCCTTCGATTACCCGCTTCTCCCATTCCCGACCTCATGGCCACTTCCTGCTCTTTCCTAGAACCAGGATCTCCAAAAGGCCTGTCCTCAAAGACTTCACAGGGATGCTGTGACCCAAGCTCCAGCCTGGAAGAGGAAAGAGCTTGGGCAGACATTAGGGTGGGAATTGCACAGTGTAAGGAATGGAAAAGTGTATAGAGGAATCGTGAGAAAAGAACCGGGAAGAAGAGCCTTCGGCAGATGGTACACATTTGTTTGACCTTGAAGAAGCACACGTAATAGAGAATTCTAAGAGATACGGGAAACCATGGCAGGTTCTTGAGCAAAGCAAGGGAAATTGAAAAGACTGGTAACAGCTATAGAGGGCTGTGTGTGTGTATATATATATATATATATTCGATCTGAATTCAGATCGCACAGAAAGAGGGTCAGGGAAAAGCATCATGAAGTAGATAGTGATGAGATGCATCCAAAGTCTCAAACCACAGACCCGGAGGGCAAATTCAGATATTTTGTTTGACCTCCGTTTTTCCCTAGAATGGATCCTGTGTTTGAGATCTGAGCATGAGTGACTGGGAGCGGAGGTTGGGAAGGGCCCAAACTCAGTGTGTGACACTGGACCACACCTCTCTGGATCTCAGATTCCCCATAGAGCCTTGTAATGTTTTAATTAGATGCTGTACCCTGAACTTGCCTCATTTTAGAGATGGGAAAAGATGAGAAGGGAATGGCTACCCACTCCAGTATTCTTGCCTGGAGAATTCCACGGAGAGAGGAGCCTGGCGGGCTACAGTTCATGGGGTCGCAAAGAGTCAGACACGACTGAACGACTAACGCTTTCGCTTTAGAGGTGGGATAAAACGTGTGTAGCCCTAGGACATGCCTAGGGACGACAAGCCACTTTGAGGTCACACAGTAGCCAACTGCCGAAGTTTTTCCTCCTCCTCCTCCTCCTCCTCCTCCTTCAGTGCTAATAACTTTCAAACACAACGCTAAGGCCACCATTGCTTTTATTTGTTGCTTTGAGTGGAGAAAAAGCAACAGCTCCAGGTGAGCTCTATTAGCCAGAGCTCCTGATGGAGGGCGGAGCTTGGGGAAAGAAGAGGAGACCGTAAGGGAGGTTTTTCATTGGCTAGAACCCAGAGAATGGAGCCCATTGGTTGGAACTCTGGTTGGAACTGGAACTAGAAGGATGGATAGAGCCCCAGGTGGACCAAGCGTTTATAGGCTGGGCTCCAGGAGGAAGGGGCGGGCCTCCGGTGGGCTCCCTTGGGCTGGCGCTCCAGCAGTCGGCGGCGGGCTGGCTGTGCGCCTACTTCTGGGCGGGGATCATGTCGTCGATGGACTGGCCCTTCTCCAGCTTCTTCTCCATCTCCACCATGAGCTTCACACCATCCACCACCAGCTGCACCTGTTCTACCTCCGACGAGCCCAGCCGGTCGGCGTTGGACACGTCGAACACTGAGCCCACGGCAGCCGTGTCCACACCACCTGCGGGAGTAGGAGGCAGGGGCTAAGGAGCCAGCAGAAATGCTGGAGCAGGGCCTGGAACGCGAGCCCCCGTGCCAACAGCGCAGGCGGACGTACTGGGTGAATGCCTACTGTGTTAAATGCATGCAGTTTCCTGAGCGTCTGTCTATTCTCGGGCTGGCTTTAGGTACCTCACCCCTCAACCATCCGACATTGTGGGTAACGGAGTTGAGCTCGGTAGCTGGGCTGCCTGGGGTCGAATCCTGACCATCCTCCCCTTTACAGATGGGAAAGTGAGGCCCCTAGGCGGCCAGGGACATGCACAGTGTATATTAACCATATAACCATGATGGCATATGGACTCCTCTGAGATAAGGCGTGCTGATGCCTATTTTCAGAGGAAGAACTGAAACTCACACAGGAGCTGCCCTTGCTGACCCCCAGAACCCGTGGGGATGCTCCTGCTCCCCTTCAGCCGCCGCTAAGGGCCAGCCCTGGAAGCCGCGGGAGGGAACTTGGAAGCCGCACCTGTGCCTCGCTTCTGCAGGCGCAGGCGAGTGAGGATCTCCTCGAACTTAGGATGCTTGCTCAGGTGCGGCAGCTTGACATGCACGCCTCCACGCAGCCCGGTGCCCAGGTTAGAAGGGCAGGTAAGCACGTAGCCCAGGTGCTCGTTCCACATGAACGGGTGGCCGGCTTTCTTGAATATCTCCTCAATCTGAGGTAGAGGGAGAGGACCCGGGATCAGCGCTGCGGGCGCCCCCAAATACACCCAAAACCCGGACAGGGATCCGAGGGACGGGGTAAGAATGTCGACGGTGGTAGGACTCCGAGAGGACGGGTCTGGAAAACCTGGAGGCACGAGATTCTTGGGGCAGGGGCCCGACCGCACACGTGATGGCTGGATTCTGAGGGGGCGGGGCTTGAGGACGCCTTGAAGGCAGGTTCCTGTCCGCGGGGCTTGAGGATAGGGGTGGGGCCGGTTTCCCAAAGGGCGGGGCTTTGGAAAGCTAGGGGTGCGCTGCTGAGGGGAGTGGCTTCGGTGCGGGGAGGAGCCGGGTTCCGAGGGGCGGGGGCCCGGAAAGCGGCTGGGGGCGGTCACGTGGAGTCACGCGAGGGCAGGCACCCACCTTCTGCAGCCCCACGCAGAAGCGGCGGAAAACCTCCTTCATGTTGCCCCCCTTCTCCATGGAGATGACTCGGAGGTGGTCCTCCTCGTTCACCCACACCAGGAAGCTCTTGTTGTCATTGTGCCTAGCATCGGGCGCAGCAAAAGGTCAGGGAACCAGCTCCGTGGGAACCCCGTTCCCTTCCTTCTTGCAAACACACGTCCACCGCTAGGGGGCAGCGGGCCTAAAGGGCACGAGGCCTGAGCATCTCACAGTCTCAGCAGCTTACACCTTTACTCTAACGTCACAGGACCTGTGAAATCTCGAATCGTGGGACAGGTGACTTTTTAGGGTCTTAATTCTTTGCACAATATTTTAGAATCTCAGAATCGCTGAAAAACGGAAACCGAGAATCAGTTGATAAATCTTCCATGACATTGTGACATCGCAGAGAGTCTTAGACTGGAAAACTTTAGGATCTGGAAATGTTTGAAAGCATTGAATCACAAAATGTGACATTAGTGGAACCTGAAAACACTTAAAATCTTGAAATCTTACGACCTATACTCTCCAAATTGTTTGAAACCGAGGTCCTCAAAACCTTTTAAAACCTTTGACTATCAGAATCGAGACAGGGGAGGGGGGAGGCGGTTTCCCTGATAGGTCAGTTGGTAAAGAATCCGCCTGCAATGCAGGAGACCCCGGTTCGATTCCTAGGTCGGGAGGATCCTCTGGAGAAGGGATAGGCTACCCACTCCAGTATTCTTGGGCTTCCCTTGTGGCTCAGCTGATAAAGAATCTGCCTGCAATGTGGGAGACCTGGGTTCTATCCCTGGGTTGGGAAGATCCCCTGGAGAACGGAAAAGTTACCCACTCCAGTATTCTGGCCTGGAGAATTCCAGTCCATACGGTCACAAAGAGTTGGACACGACTGAGCAACTTTCACTTTCATCAGAATCAGGGATTAAAAAATTACTAGAAACCCCAGCTAGCAACAATAATTAGCAATAAAAATCACGCCAATGGCCAGTATGGATACTTACTATATACCAGACACTTTTCCCAAAACTTTGCATAAATTAATTCATTAATCCTCATAAGAACCCCAAGAGCTATGAATTATCATGATCCCATTTTATAGATGGAGATTTGAGGCAGCGAAACATTAAAATACGTGCCCAAGATCACACAGCTAGTAAGCGGCAGCCCTGGGGTTTGAACCTAGGGAGTCTGGTTCAAATCTTGAGTTTCAAGCCTCTTAAAATGTGACATGCAGACCACAGGGAAGGCAGGAGTGGAGGGCAAGATCACCCTGGAGAATTGCTGTTATGGTCTTGACTCTGGTGGAGGGTCATGGGACTACTAGAGGAGGTGGGGCAGAAGGGGGCATTGGGCATGGGCCTTACCAGATGCCACGGGCATCGGGCCAGTCTCGGGCCATGCCTGAAGCCAGCAGCAGCGGAGACACGGGCTTGTCGAACAGGAAGTGGTCGTCGATCAGCTGCTGCTGCTCCTGCTCTGTCATGCTCTTCAGAGGGTAGTATTTCCCCTTGAACTCGCCCGTCAGGCTGTTGAGGGCTGGTGAGGGGCCACAGGAAGGAGGGATCAACAGCCTGCCCTACAAATGGGGTGCAGAGGCCCTGGGGACCCCACACTGCTGTTCCTCAGGGGCCTAGGCCTTGACCCTGTGGAGGTTCTAAAGGTGTCTAAGCCTAAATTCATGACGCCCCCCCCAAAAAAAAATGCTCCTCCGCTGTCTGCCCAGGCCTGAGAACACCCATGCCATGTGCTCAAGACCAAAAACATGGATTCTCCCTTGCCTGCCACCAAGCCTCACATCCAGTCAGTCTTCCTGCGGGCAATAGCGTGCTGGTGCCCACTCCTGCTGGCTGGTAGGACAGAGTCAAAGTCTCAGGAATCTGGGAGCCATCAGTAAACAATATCATAGTATATATAGTTTTTGTGTATATTCATAGGTATTCATAATACATAGTATATATTATGTGTTGGAGGAGGAAATGGCAACCCACTCCAACATTCTTGCTGGTAAAATCAAACAGACAGTGGAGCCTGGAAGGCTACAGTCCATGGGTTTGCAAAGAGTCAGACATGACTGAGCAGTTGAGCATACACACACACACATATATTATGTATATAATAAATATATAATACATATATGCATTTGTATATATTCACATCTTCATAAGACATGACATATTATGTGTATAATGTATTTCTATAATACACATATTTTAAAATATACAGATTTGTATAATATACTACCTAATATGTTCTATATCATATACTACATGCTATATTATATTGTTAAAAATAAATTACAAAAACAAATAAATAAACTATATTGGGTTGGCCAAAAAATTCAAGTTTTCCTATAACATCTTTCAGAATGAACATTTTGGCCAACCCAGTATTTAAAATGAAGATAGTAAGTACTCAGAACTATCACTTGCTAATTACTTTACCACACTTACTATTTTCTATGTTCTTGAAGTCACCTGTTGTATCTGTATGGTGGAAATTCTACATAAGCACATGCTACTGCACATCTCTTCCCATTACCCCTCTTTGTATGATGTCACATGGTTAGCTTAAAATTGGCCTCTGTAGGAGAATTTACACCAGAGAAATTAGCAGTTGCTGGCCGCAAATCAAGGTGGCTGCTGCTGCTTTTTTTTTTTTTTTTTAGAGCCAATTGTTAAACATTTAGCAGAATGACACTGCCTGCCAGCCCTAATTCTTCTACCTCCAAACACACCCATCCCACTGCTCCCCTCGCACCCCGGCCCCACCTGGACCCCTGCAGTTGCCCTTCTCAGTCTCTCCTGCCTCTGCCCACCGTCTGTTCCCCACCAGGGGGATCCATGTAAGTCTGAACCTGTCCCTTCTCTACTCACCACTCTCCCATGGTGTCCTCTTCCCACAGGGTCAAAGCCAAAGTCCTCCCAGCAGCCCACAAAGCTCTGTACAACCTGGCCACCCCAACAGCCCTCTGAGCTCATTTCCTCCCCCTCCCCATCTCCCACGCAGCTCCAGCAACACTGGTCTTGCTATTCCTCCAACACAGCTTCTCACCCCAGGACCTTTGCACTTGCTGTTCACCTGCCTAGATTTCTTCCCAAGTTTGGCTCCTTCTTGTCAATCATGTCTCAGCTCCTTTCTAACATAGCTACCCACAGTCACTCTGTGCCACAACCCTTGTTTCTTGGCTTCATGGCATTTTGGGATGATCTTATTCTTTTGTTGGTTTCAGTGTTTCCTCTTATCTCGCCACCAGGCTGACAGCTCTGTGAGAGCAGTGACCTTGGTCCATCTTATTCATCATGGGAACCCCAGCTCCCCACACAGGGCCAGAACCACTGTAAATGTTTGCTTGATGGATGGATGGGTGGATGGATGAATAGATGGATGAAGGTCAGGACGCTGGTGCAGTTGGGTGTCAAATCTTGACAGCATCCCTTAGACCTCCCCCAGGGGTAACACTGCCAGCTGTCACTCACCAAGCACCCGTGATTTGATTATCAAGTTCTTGCAGTGTTTTGGCAAATGGGGGCTCAAGGGGGTCCAGAGCTGGGGTGGGGGCTCTCACCTTCCACGGAGAGTTTCTCCACGGCCCGGCGCTCACCGCGGGAGCAGTGAGGGGGCAGTGCATAGCCCTTGATGCTGCGGCCCGTGCGGACACGGCTGCTGATCACGTAGTTGGGGTCCAGATCGTCTCCACCCTAGGGAACGGGTGGGAGTCAGGGCTTGGCGGACCATCCTGTGTGCCCTGCACGCCCCCACCGAAATCAAATCTCCCCCTCAGACCCTCCCAGCTCTCTTGGGCTCTCAGCTGCTTCCCTTTGATTCTTCCCTCCCCACTGGCCTCTCTCCCCCTCTCTCCCTGGCTCTGTCTCTCTTTTCTCTCTCTCTTTCCCCACCTTTATCTCCCTCTCCATCTGACTCCCTGTATGTTTTCTACCTGCTCTCCTCTCTCTCTCTCTCTCCCCACCCCTGTCTCCTTGGCTGTCCTGTGTGTCTGCCTGTCCATCTCTCTTCCCATCTCCCTCTGTGTTTCTCTCCATCTCCGTTTGTCTCCATGTCTCTCTGGGTGTCTCCTCCCACCTCCTCCCCCTCTCCCCTCGCCCCGCCCTTCCCCTGGGGCAGCCGACCTTGAGGTTCTCATGGTTGAGGTCAGTCTTGTGCTTGTCGGTGGGTTTGAAGCCCCCGTGCCGGTCCTGGATGATGGGGTCAAAGAGGTCCTTGAAAACCGTATAGGACTCCTCATCACCAGCCACACAGCCCACGGTCATGATGAAGGGGTGACCTAGGGGTCAAAGGGAGGTCAGAGGTGCTTGTTGCCCACGGGGAAGACCTGGGCTCCTGGGTCCAGTGTAGACTGTGTGTGCACACATGTGCATGTGTGCGTACGTGCAAGGGAGTTCACTCAGCACCTCGGGTCAGAACTGAGGAGGCTGAGGGTGGGTAGGAATGGGGAGAGAAGACGGGGAGATCGAGGCGGTATCTGGAGGTGGGCGGTGAGAGGAAGGCTGAGCGCAGGACAAAGGAGAAAGGAGAGTCTGGGGGGCGAGTTACTAAAAATATTACCACGTGAGAATCCCCAAATCAAGGGATCTTCCCCTAAAAAAGTTCAGAACCTGTAGAGACTGTCAGCCCCCACCGATAAGAAGAGGCTTGAAAGACCCTCTTGGGCTTCCCTGGTGGTCCAGTGGTTAAGACTCAACACTCCCAATGCAGGGGGCCTGGGTTCAATCCCTGGTTGGAGAACTAAGATCCTGCATGCCTTGTGGCCAACAAAACAAACCCTTCTTATTTCTCAAGTGGGGAAACAGAGGCCTGAAGAGAAAGGGCCTCTCTCCTCAGTCATGAGTTGGAGGCTGAGGCTGGAAGCTGGTCTCTTGCCCAGTTCCACCTGCCCTGGTGGGGTGTTCCTGGAGAAGGAACCCCCTGTCAGAGTCAGGGCACTCACTCGGTGCCAGGAGCTGCTCCACGTGCCTATGTTTTCCCAGCCTGGGTGCCCATTTTTCAGGTGAGGAAACTGAGGCCTGGAAGATGCAATAGCTTCCCTCAGGGGAGTCTCACATGATACTCACACACATTTAGCGAGTAGTTTGCCACCTGCCAGACCCTGTCCCAGGCCCTCACACATTCAACTCATCTGTTTCTCACAGCAGCCCCATGAGTATGGTCCCCACTTTTATAGATGGGAAAACTGAGGCCCAGGGAGGTGAGACTGAGGCCTGGCAGGCAGCCTCCAGGCCACCCCCACACACACCGGCCTCACAGTCCCTGTGACGCTCCCCCAGGAGGCTTACCTGGGTTGTCCACACCTGTTTGGATGACATCATCCAGAGTGAAGCCAGATGGCGTCTCCTTATCCCGCAGCTTCTTATAAAGCTCCAGGGTCAGCGCCTTGGCCATGTGGTTGTTATGCTTGCTGAGGTCGGGGTATTCCTCCTCAGGCTTGAAGTTCAGCTTGTGCTTGTTGTGGGTGTTACCGAACGGCATGGTGACGGTGGTGTGGGGGGCCTGGTGGGGAGGGGTGGAGGGGGAAGTTAGGTCACATCCACGGGGACCAGCGAGAGAGCAGAGCCAGGCTCTGGGGTCAGGCAGGCCTGAGGGCCAGTCCTGACTCCTGGGCTGTGTGACTTGGAGCCAGACGGATCCCCTCTCTGACCCTCTGCATCTCAACAGGATGTACCATGAGTCTGGTGTTGGGATCTGAGCTCTGCCTTATCCTGCTGGTGACCCCAGACTAATAACATTGCTAGAGACTCAGTTTCTCCAGCTGGAAAAAGGGAGGGGGAAAACCCCTCAAACCGGAGTAGTAACTGTGTCATAGATAAGAGTGTAGGTTCTAGAATCAGGCAGCCTGGCTTTGAATCCCAGCTCTGCTGTGTGACTTTGGGCAAGTTACTTAACCTCTCTGTGCCTCAAAGTAATCACCTGTAAAATGCGGGAAGAATAGCATTCATCTCATGGAGGTGTTGGAAGGATGTGATGAGTTCATTATGTAAAGCACTTAAAATAGTGCCCAGCACACACTAATCATTATTTTGCTAGCTATTGTTATTATTGTTGTTTTGAATTACGAGGAGCTGGTGAGGATGGAGGATATTGCTGGGAATGAGTGTGCGAGCAGAGAAGGGACATTCTCTCTATGAAGATTCTTGGGTGCTCAGCCGAGGGAGGAGGGGCAGGGTGGGAGGGATGGCTGGGTGCTTGCCCCCACCTCTGTGTGCCAACACCTGTCCTGCAGGGCACAGTTAAGAACAGCTCAGCCTCTGAGGTCGACAGAGCTGGGTTCAAATCTCAACCGTGCCATCTCTGGGCTGTGTGACCCTAGGTCAACTGCTCAGTCTTTCTGAGCCTCTGTCCTCTGTGAACCAAACCTTTTCCATGGGGTTGCCAGGAGGATTCTTTGAGCTCAGCATGAAGCCAGTTGAGCACAGGCCCCGGCATGGAGCTGGGGCCTTGTAAAGAACCTGCCTGCCAGTGCAGGAGATGTAAGAGATGAGAGTTCAATCCTTGGATCGGGAAGATCTCCTGGAGGAGCAAATGGCAACCCCTTCCAGTATTCTTGCCTGGAGAATCCCTTGGACAGAAGAGCCTGGTGGGCTAACAGTCCATAGCGCCGCAAAGAGTCTGAAGCAACTAGCACGCACACACCTAGAAGGGTGTGTACTGTTGTTATTACTTTTATTCACAAGACCCAGGAGGAGGGAGGACACTTTAGCGATGGTGGTAGGGACGAGACGCTCATTCCCAGCTCCAGGAATGGGAAGCAGGCAGGATGGTGGGGGGAAGATGGGCACGAGGGTGAGCTGAAGGCCGAGGCATCAGGCCAAAGGGGATGGAACCCACAAAAGCCTTTGGAGTTGATGTCCATGGTGGAGATTTATTTTTAGAATCTGACAGACTCCTCCTCCCCACCCCCAGCTGCCACCCTACCACCACATTCCAAGGGCTCGGCTTGCACCAAGTCAGCAGGCCAGAGACAGGTGGGCCAGGGTGGCCGGGAGAACATGCATTCAGGCTTTGGGGCTCAAGGGCTTTCAGCCCAGAAAGCCCCCTTCAGAGCATGTCCCCAACCCCATCCCTTCTGGGGGCAGGCCGGGAGAGGGCAGGGAAGCAAGGTGAGGGGGCCCAAGAGACACCAGCAGACATAACCCAGAGCCCCTCATGCACACACCCCCACGCACCCCCAGGTCACACGGTAAATGGGCCCACATGTGCACACCTCCCAGCTCAGGGACACCCGGCATACAGGGACTCATGCAGGAGCCACAGAAAGTCAGACAGACACAAGGTCACGCTGTGCAGAACACAATGGCCCACAAGGTCATCAAGGCAAAGACCCTGACAGGCGATATAGATACCTTCCACGGCTTACGGCGCCCAGTTTTGGCGACAGACCATTATGAACAAGGCCTGGCCCGCAGCCCCTTGCAGGGGGTCGACAGCTGGCCACTGTCAAGGCTCCTTTCCCTCCTGGGGTCTCCCCCCAGGATGCCCCAGCAATCACAAGTCATGGCCGGGAGTCAGGGGCTCCCAGGTGAAGGGGACTCTCTGACACAAGGACCACCTTGCTACACACTGACCCACCTGTGCGTGGGGGTATGTGGAGGGCAACATGCAAGGCCCCTTCCAGAGACAGCTCAGCCTCTGGCTCCCATGGAGGACCCCCACTCTGGACCCCACCCCAGGCAGTACCTGGCTGGGCGGTGCTGGAAGGGGCTGTCTGTATCCTGGAGGCGACACTGACCCAAAGGAAGGGCCTGCAGCCCTAGCCTTATATAAGGGGGGGCCTGGGCTGTGTGATTGGCTGGGAGGGGCTGCCCCCTGGGAGCGGGCTGGAGGGCAGCTGAGCTCCTCACCTCACTACCCGGGCATCGTGCCCACCCCGAACCCAGGCATGCCTCGCGCCCAGCCTCATGGCCTTGTATGGGCCGCCCCAGGGTATGGGACCGTATCCCCCCCGCCACCAAGCTGGTCCCCCGACCAAGTGCTGAGTCGGGCTGGCGGGGACAGCTGGAGCCCCGCCAGGGCCACGGGATAGTGTCAGGAAACGTCCCAGGCACGTAGAAGTCACCTCCCCTGGCCCTCCGCTAGGCCACTGGCCTCCCCTGAGCCCCCAGTGGCCTTGACCCTAGCACACAGCAGGTCCTGAGCCCTGTCCCTGGGGAAAACTTGCAACGGCTCCTGAAGGTCAGGTCTTTGGTTTTCCTGCAGAGGAAAGGGCCCAGAGAGGCTGTGTGACTTGCCTCCTGTCACCCAGCTACAGGGAGCGTGTGACCAAGGCCGAGGTGGGAACAGGGATGGCCTGACCCCAGAAGCCTGCACTAGGATGCACTTTCCTCCTCAGAAGTCCAGGGGAGGGAAACTGAGGCTGGGCTGAACTGGGGTGGTTCTCACTCAAGGCCAGGTTGAAGGTAGTGGTCACCCTTTCCACTCCAATCCACCAGCCCAGTGACCCAGGGAGATTTCCGCCATGGAGGGGACAGGGAGGGACGGCCTGCCGGGAAGGGAGTTTATTTTTAGAGTTCACGGCTCGCGATCTCCTCTGGGAGACCCGAGGTGCTGGGGCTGGGGTGGCGAGGGGGCAGGTGGTGGTGGGGTGAGGTCGCCACGTGTCTGGGTTAATTATAACCCAGCGTCTCGGGTGTCCCCTGGCCTCGCCTCCTTACAAGGGCAGCTGAGAGCTCGGGAGGCCACCCCCAGCTGCAGGGGAAGGGGGCTGGGTGGCGGCTCAGGTCGGGGACACGCTCAGATCAAGGCTCGATCAGGGACCGCAAGGACTGAGCAGGAGAGCCTGTAGAAATGGGACGGCACAGCGGGAACGTTGTCCTCAGCCTGGAAGGCGCCAAGACTGCAGGATGCACAGATCGGGCAAGTCCAGGGAGCAGGAAACCAGGGAGCACCCAGGATTGAAATGAAGAAGAGAATGTTCCTTTCTCTCTGGAGTTCCTCCCTCCTCCTGGGTCTCCCCTGATTCTTCCTAGGCAGGGGGCACTGATCTAGGGAAAGGGGGGCCCTTTCTGCCTCTCCCAATGTTCCTGGTGGGAGGGGGGGCTATTTAGAAAACTTTTCTCCTTGGGGCCTATTCCCTGATCGCTCCCCTCATTGTCCTGTCCCAGCAAGGTCAGTGTGTCAAAGCACTCCTTCATAGTTAGGGAAACTGAGGCCCAGAGAACTAAAAGGAACTGGTCTAGAACCGTTATGCGTGTATCATGTCAACAATTATTTATTAAGCACTTACTGGGACCCAGCAGAAGATAACCCAAACCCCTGTCCTCATGGAGGAAATATTTTAGTGAGGGTGAAAAAGTTGTTATACATTTTAATGTTGGGGACAATAGGGCTTTGAAGGAAAGAGACAGAGGGTAAAAGATACAAGTGATGGGACACAGTGGAGGAGATCAGGTCAGACCTCTCTGGGGAGGTGACATCCAAGCAGAGACGGGAGGGAGCCAGCCATGTGGGGATCTGGAAGGGAGACAGCAGGTGCAAAGGCCCTGAGGTGGGAGTGGCTTGGCATGTCAGAGAGACAGGGAGGAGGCTGGAGAAGATGGAGCGGAGAGTGGGAGGAAGAAGATGCCGTTGGAGGGGGGCCAGGAGCAGATCTGTAGGGTCCTAGGGCTCCGATGGGAGTCCCTGAGGGTTGTGAACAAAAGAGAGACAGCATCCAGCCACATCACACACAGCCCAGCCCCCGGGGCCCCTAATAACCCCTTGTGTGAACATCTGACATTCCTCTTGGCCACACAGCATCCGAAGCCCTTTCTATATTGAGGGAGCTCCCCACCCTTTGACCACCTCCTTTGGAGAAGCCCAAATGTCAGAAACTCGGTTTCCCAGAATCCTTTGCAGCAATGGTTCGGTCATGTGACCTGGGCTGAGCCAATCAAACCCTCCAGCAGGAGCTCGCAGTCATAAGCTCTACCTCCTTTTTCTTGAGTCTCGCAGAAACAGTTGGCCTTGGGGAGCACTGTGACCCTTATATTATAGCTTCCCCCCACACCTTGAACCCCTCAGTCTCCAAGGCTTGTCCCTCCCCTGTACCATACCTCAGGACCTCCACATTCCCTCCTGCCCTAGCCTCCTCTCTGGTCTCCTGACCTAGTCTCGGCCCCTCCCACCTCCCTCCCTGTTGACCTCTCCTGCTCAGAACCTGCCATGGCTCCCCAGTGCTTGCCAGAGAAATGAGTATTTGTTGACTAAGTAAATAATAGCCTTATCAATCAGTTGGAAACCCCTCCACCCAGCTTAGGCAGAAAGGGCTTTCCTACACCAAATGCTTACAAAATTGGTACAAGGGCTGAAGGAACACCTCTTGCCCTCAGAACCATGCTTCCTCCCGGAAACTGGACATGTAGAAAGAGGTTAGCATGGAGGTTAAATGGCCTCTCCACTTCCTGGGAAAGATTGAGGGTAGGAGGAGAAGGGGGAGATAGAGGATGAGATGGTTGGGTGGCATCACCAACTCGATGGACATGAGTTTGAGCAAACTCGAGGAGATAGTGAAGGACGGCTGGGGGGGGTGGCGGTCACAAAGAGTCAGACACGACTTAGCAATTGAACAACAGTTAACTCTCATGGAGCACTCCTATATGTCAGGTACTAGGCTAACTGCTTGACATTTACTAACTCATTTACCATTCTGAGCCTTACCAATAATAATGCTCAGAGAGGTTAAGTGACTTGTCCAAGGTTGCACACCTGGGAAAGGGCAGAGCTGGGACTCCAAGTGGCACAGGGCTGCTGAAAGTGGGTTCAGGCTTTGGTGAAGTTAACTTCCAGGCTTCTCAGCAAGGTGAGACTATATTGTCAGCCCCAGAGTCCCTTTCTAGGTCTTCAGTTCAGTTCAGTTGCTCAGTCGTGTCCGACTTTTTGAGACCCCATGAATCGCAGCACGCCAGGCCTCACTGTCCATCACCAACTCCTGAAGTTTACCCAAACCCATGTCCATCGAGTCGGTGATGCCATCCAACCATCTCATCCTCTGTCGTCCCCTTCTCCTCCTGCCCCCAATCCTTCCCAGTATTAGGATCTTTTCCAATGAGTCAACTCTTTGCACGAGGGTGGCCAAAATATTGGAGTTTCAGCTTCAACATCAGTCCTTAGGCCCTAATAATTTGTACCCACATCCTCTTGCCCACTTCATCACCCTAGCAGTCTGACTTCAGGTTTCAATCACTGTATGTGTATTAACCAGTTTTAGTTTTCCAACAGTACTATGAGGTAGGTCCTGAAAATTTTACACAGCAGGAAAGTGAAGCCAAAGAGTCTGAATCACTTGCCCAAAATCACCCAGCTGGAAAGTAGCAGAAGCAGACTAGACAAGGTAGTCACTCCCTTCCTCACTTCACCTCTTTATGCTGAAGCCTCATTTTACAGACGGTGGATGCTGAGGCTGCAAAAGAGCCAGGGATTGCAGATTTCTTGTATTCTCAGGAGGCAGAAGGTACAAGGGAGCTTTATGGGTTCTCTCTTATAAGGGCACTAATCCCATTCATGAGGGCTCCACCCTCATGATCTAATCACAGCATACTAATACCAAAGTCCCCACCTGTTAACACCATCACCTTTGAAGGTTAGGATTTCAACATATGAGAAAATACATTAAAATCATAGTTGTTGTTGTTTAGTCGCTAAGTCATATCTGACTCTTTTGCGACCCCATGGACTTTAGCCCGCCAGGCTCCTCTGTCCATGGGATTCTCCAGGCAAGAATTCTGGAGTGGGTTGCCATTTCCTCCTCCAAGGGATCTTCCCAAACCAGGGATCAAGCCCGGGTCTCCTGCATTGGCAAGCGGATTCTCTACCGCTGAGCCACCAGGGAAGCCTTTATGTCATAGTACCAAAGATATATTGCTAAAGTGAAAGTGTTAGTCGCTCAGTTGTGTCTGACTCTATGCAACCCCATAGACTTTAACCCCATGGACTTTAGTCCGCCAGGCTCCTCTGTCCATGGAATTCTCCAGGCAAGAACACTGGAGAGGGTAGCTATTCCCTTCTCCAGGGGATCTTCCTGACCCAGGGATCAAGCCAGGGTCTCCTGGATTGCAGGCAGATTCTTTACCATCTGAACCACAAGGGAAGCCACCTAAGTGAGGAAAATTATATATACATATATATATACCTATTACCACAAAAATACAATGAAACACACCACCCCAAAATGCAGGAGTTTAAAAGCGGATGTGGGGCTGGCTGATAGTTAGCTGTTTTGGGCTGGGTGCAACTGGGAAGCTTTGTTCCATACCATTCGGTTACAAATAAGACAATAGGCTCAAAATACTAAGACTCATGTCATAAAATCAAGACTTAATGCCATTCCATGTTCGATGCATGAGACAAGGGCTCAGGGCCGGGGCAATGGGATGACCGAGAGGGATGGGATGGGGAGGGAGGTGGGTGGGGGGTCCAGGAAGGGGAACACATGTAAACCCATGGCTGATTCATGGCAATGTATGGCAAAAACTATTACAATATTGTAAAGTAATTAGCCCCCAACTAAAATAAATAAATTTATAAAAAAAAAAAAAAAGACTTAATGATAGTTGTGGCTCTCCTGGAGATTGAATCTTAAACCAGCCACTCAGGTCAGCTCTAGTTAGGTAATCTGCTCAGATAGGTGCCTGCCATCCCTAAAGGAAAGTGACCTCACAATAACCAGTCTGGTTTTTTTGCCTGCTTTGTTGTTCCAGGAACTTTCTTGTTCCTGCTCCTTTCCTCCTTTAAGAGTCTTCCATTTTGTTTAATTCCTCGAAGCTCCTTTCTGTCTGCTAGATTGGGTGCTGCTTGATTCTAATCGATTTTAAGTAAACTCGATAAAATGTTAATATGCCTCAGTTTATCTTTTAACAATATGGAGATGTTGTGGTAAGAGGGAACACACAGGGGCCACGTCATGCCTCCACCTGGATGCAAGAGGAAACCTTCAAAGCCCCTGAGGTCTAAGCTCAGAACTGGGAGGACTGTCACTTGTGCCCCTCTGCTATTGGCCAAAGCACACAATTCATTTCTGTGGATTAGCTCAGGAGGATATTAGAAACTGGTAATCATGTCTGCCAAAATCACTGCAGACGGTGACTGCAGCCATGAAATTAAAAGACGCTTACTCCTTGGAAGGAAAGTTATGACCAACCTAGACAGCATATTAAAAAGCAGAGACATTACTTTCCAACTAAGGTCTGTCTAGTCAAGGCTATGGTTTTTCCAGTAGTCACGTATGGATGTGAGAGTTGGACTAAAAAGAAAGCTGAGCGCCGAAGAATTGATGCTTTTGAACTGTGGTGTTGAAGAAGACTCTTGAGAGTCCCTTGGACTGCAAGGAGATCCAACCAGTCCATCCTAAAGGAGATCAGTCCTGAGTGTTCATTGGAAGGACTGATGGTGAAGCTGGAACTCCAATACTTTGGCCACCTGATACGATGAGCTAACTCACTTGAAAACACCCTGATGCTGGGAAAGATTGAAGGCAGGAGGAGAAGGGGATGACAGAGGATGAGATGGCTGGATGGCATCACCGACTCAGTGGACATGGGTTTGGGTGGACTCCGGGAGTTGGTGATGGACAGGGAGGCCTGGCGTGCTGCGGTTCATGGGGTCTCGAAGAGTCGGACATAACTGAGCGACTAAACTGAACTGAACCATGTCTGCTTCTTGGAAGAGTATCTGGGGATCAAGGAGAGACAAAGACCTACTTTTCACTCTGTAGTCTTTTGTTCTCTCTGAGCATCCTTCTGACAGCACTTTTTTTTTCATGTTTATTTTTATTTATTTATTTGGCTGCATCGGGTCTTTGTTGTGTCGTGCAAGACCTTTCGTCGCGGTGCGAGGATTCTAGTTGTGTCACACAGGCTCAGTAGTTGTGACGAGTAGGCTTGGTTGCCTTTTACAGGGATTACTCATTAATCCCCACATCAGCCTCACAAAACAGGTTAACCTTGTGAGTCCATTTCTACCGACCAGGACCGTGAGGACCAGAGAGCTTAGCTCCTGGCTCAGGGATCACACAGCCAACAAATGACGGAGCAGGGATGTACCCTAAACCGTGCACTGCTTCAGAGTGAGTGTGTGGCAGTTCCAGAACCAGTGTCCAGTGTCCTGAGGCCAAAACAATCGGGGACAAGGGCTAAGCTGCCCTCTTCCACCCTGTTCCCTAGACATACCTGGAGAAGCAACAGCGTGAGTTTGAGTTTTATTTTCCATCAGTCAATCAACAGCCATTGTCCCAAGTGCCTTTTTGTGTGTTCAGACTGTGCTGGGGAATGTGCCTTGGCTCTGTCAAACTTCCTGGTGTTCCAGTCACCGCGAGGGAGAGACATATGATGACCTAGAGTGGGCAGGGTTGGAATGTGGGAGCCCAGACAGTCGCAGGAGCCCAGGAAGGTCGTTTCCTCCAGCGAGACGTCAGAGAGGGCTTCTTGAAGGAGGGAGCATCTGCATTGAGGCTCTGAGAACAGGGGAGCGGCGTGATAGTCTGGTGCCTGGTCCACGGGCCAACAGCGCCCTCTGCTGGAAACATCCTATAGTGCAGCGACCGGGATACTGCCACGGTTTGGCAAAGCTGGCGATGATGCTAAAATCCTGTGCGCCTAGTTTTGGCCAATTTATGTTTCTAGCACTTGATTTATTGAGTCAGTCACTCAACAGATATTTACTGAGCACCTACTTTGCGCCACGTTGTTCTAATGCTAAAGATAACGTGCTGACTATACAGAGCCCTGCCCTCAGGGAGCTGGCATTCTAGGGGTTGTTGCTGTTCAGTCGTTTAATCGTGTCCGATTCTTTGCGACCCCGTGAACTGCAGCACGCCAGGCTTCCCTGTCCTTCACCATCTCCTGGAGCTTGCTCAAATTCATGTCCATTGAATCGGTGATGCCATCCAAACATCTCATCCTGTCGTCCTCTTCTCCTCCTGCCCTCAATCTTTTGCAACATCGGGGTCTTTTCTAATGAGTCAACTTTTCAAATCAGGTGGCCAAAGTATTGGAGTTTCAGTTTCAGCATCAGTCCTTCCGATGAATATTCAGGACTGATTTCCTTTAGGATGGACTGCTTGGATATCCTTGCAGTCCAAGTGACTCCCAAGAGTCTTCTCCAACACCACAGTTCAAAAGCATCAGTTCCTCAACCCTCAGGTTTATGGTCCAACTCTCACATCTACACACGACTATTGGAAAAACCATAGCTTTGAGTTATATGGACATTTGTTGGCAAAGTAATGTTTGTGCTTTTTAATATGCTGTCTAGGCTGGTCATAACTTTTCTTCCAACAAGCAAGTGTCTTTTAATTTCATGGCTGCAGTCACCATCTGCGGTGATTTTGGAGCCCAAGAAAATAAAGTCTGTCACTGTTTCCATTGTTTCCCCATCTATTTGCCATGAAGTGATGGGACCAGATGCCATGATCTTAGTTTTTTAAATGTTGAGTTTTAAGCCAGCTTTTTCACTCTCCTCTTTCACCTTCATCAAAAGGCTTTTTAGTTCCTCTTCGCTTTCTGCCATAAGGGTGGTGTCATCTGCCTATCTGGGGTTATTGATATTTTCCCAGCAATCTTGATTCCAGCTTGTGCTTCATCCAGCCCAGCATTTTGCATACTCTGCATACAAGTTAAATAAGCAGGATGACAATATGTAGCCTTAACATACTCCTTTCCCTGGGGGAGAGCAATAATGCATGTTGCTAAGGTGCTTCAGTCGTATCCAACTCTTTGTGACCCAAAGGACTGTAGCCTGCTAGACTCCTGTGTCCATGGGATTCTCCAGGCAAGAATACTGGAGTGGGTTGCCATGCCATCCTCCAGGGGATCTTCTCAAACCAGGGATTGCACTCCCGACTCTTACATTTCCTGCGTAGGCAGGTGGGTTTTTTTAGTGCCACTTGGAAAGCCGAACCAATGATTTAACACCACAAAATCAGCAGCTAATATTTGCTAAATGCTTCCAATCCATATATTAAGACATTCAGTCCTCGCAGTCTTTGACTAATCTATTAGAGATTAGGGAAACGAAGACAGAGAGGTTAAGTTACTTGTCCAGAGCCTGCACAGCCAGTAAATGGTGAAATAGGACGTGAACTCAGAGCCCAATTTTTAGCCTCGCCAATAACGTGATGTAACATAACATAGTAATTATAATGTCACATAACATAATTTTAGGTCCTGAAAAAATTTTATTAACAAAATCAAGCAGAGAAAAGAGGTTGTGTTTCCGTGGAAAGGGTGTATTTTAGAAGCGGCAAGGAAGGTCTCTTGGAGGAAACGGCCTTTGAAAAAGGACAAACGTCGAGATCTGTGTGGAGAGATGTCCAAAGCGGGCGCACAGCCGAGGAGAAGGGCCTGAGGTTGGCATTGCAAGAAGGCCACCCGTCTGGGATGCAAAGTTTCTAAGATTCCGAGTTTCCAAGATTCTAGTTTCGTGGAGACTCTTATTTCCTGCCCGCCTGCAATCATCTCGGATTCGACGTGCCGCAGAGACTAGCGGCTAAGCGCGCGCACAAGGCTCTGCTATTGCTGCAGCGCTGGGGCGGCTGGGCTTAACTTTCCAGGAGCGGTGGGCGGGGCCGGTCTCACCTGCGGGGCGGGGCTCCAGGCCGACCCGCCCCCCGGAGGAGCCGCTCGCGGCCGGAGACTCCCGGCGCAGCTGCGGGCGGCCGGGCGTGCGTGCGCAGCGCGGAGAAGCCGGACCTGGAGCCGTCCGCAGTCAGGTGGGCGCCGGGAGTGTTGGGTGGGAGTCCCGGGAGCCGAGAGGAATGAGGCGGGGGCAGAGGGTATGGACTGGGCCTGGCACACTCCTGGGACCGCTGGCCTGAAGACGGGGACGGGACTTGGGCTCCCTGGACGCCCACTGTCCCGCCCTAGGGCTCCCCCGAGTCTGGAGGCCCCAGTGGGGCCGCGCCCCCTCTCTCGGGGCGCAGGTAAACAGGCGCGAGGATGGGGCGGGGCCTGGGAGAGGGAGGGGGCCCTTGTGACGGCCCGGCCGGCTGGCAGGCTGGCGGGCTGTGAAACCGGGGTGCGCGGGGCTCAGCCGGCCGGCCAGGGGTAAGTTGTGTGGTTTGGGGAGCGGGCCATACACTCCCGCCTGCAAGTGTATATGTGCGTGGAGATTGGGCGTGAGTGTGCACGAGAGATGGTGTAGGAAGCTCAGGTGTGTGTGATGGTGTCAAACGGTGCCTACAGATGTGGGTACAGGTTGATACAGGAGATGGCCTGTCCGTTTAGCCCAGCGAGGGCACCGAAGGACTGTGTGAATGATGTGAAACTTTCAGTGGTGTGAAAATGTGGGCGACCTCTGATGGTGAGTCTGTAATGCTGTGTGTGTGTGTGTGTTTGGCAGAGAGTTGAACTGTTTACAGGATTAGGTATGTGACCAAGAAATTGCGTGGCTGTGGTTGTCTCTCTGACGGTAAGACTGGGGGGAATGGCAGGGAGGTGTGTGCTGTGGGGTACGGGATGGATGTGTGTAGTGTGACTGTAATTATCATAGTCAGCTGTGTGCTTGTGCTGAGCAGGTGAAGGGGAGTGTGCTGTTTGGAGGACGTGTGAGTGTGGGAGACGTGTCAAGGACACAGTCTGAGTGATGCGTGGCTGTGGTTGAGCCATGCGTGTCGCTGTGAGCAGTACTCTGAGGCCATGTCTGGAACAGTCGACTCAGCTGTTTGAGGTTGTGTGTGATGTTGTAGGAGATTGTATACGTGAATAAGGGTCTTGGTTGTCAAGATGACTCAATGAACTGGCGTGGTTGTGAGTTTGATCATTTATAGGACTTGTGTGTAAGGTGTGAGGCTGTTAATAAGTCTGATGTGATGTATGTACACACACGTACAGCATACACGGAGATTGATATGTGCGTGAACACATATACATAGGGAGAGGGGGAGGTTGGGGGTGGAGAGCCTGCAGTGTGTAAAACCCACGGGCTTATACAGCTGCCCTTACTCTGTGTCTGAGTGGATGTGATTGTGAGTATGTGCGCAGGTGCAAAAAGCGCTGGGGTGCTTCTAGGGGATGCCATGGCTGGAGTGAAGTCAGCCTGTGAGTCTGTGCGTGAAAACATGGAACTCCGTGTGTCTCCACCGCCATCTGTGCCGTGGGCACCCGCTTGTGAAGGTGTAAGAGCCAGCATCGGGTCATTCGCACATTCGTGCGTGACACTCTCGTGTGTCTGTGTGTGCGAGTCCCTGGCTGGCCAGGCAGGGGCGGTGGAGAAAGCGGGGAGGAACGATGACAGGTCCACCGTGAGTCCTGGGAGCCGGTGTGGGAGGGAGGCATGGGATGGAGGGCTGGCTGCTGGCAGGACGTGGGGGTGTGGGAGAGGGCATGTGTCACGGGCGTAAACCTTCAAGGAGACAGTCCGAATGGGAGTGATTTGGAATTTAGTTACATTTTCGCAAGTCAAGAGGGGTGAGGGAAGAGACGGTTATTTGTGTGTTTTTATTTTTTAAATTTGTATTGATTTACAGTGTTGTGTTAGTTTCAGGTATACAGCAAAGTGATTCAGTTATATGTATTATCTTTATTTTTCACATTGTTTTCCACTGTAAGTTATTATAATATATCCAGTATAGTCCTTGTGCTATACAGTAGATTTTTGTCGGTTATTGATTTTACATATGTATATGTTAATCCCAAACCTCTAATTTATCCCTCCCCACCCCCTGCCCCCTTTGGTAACCATACATTTGTTTTCTGTCTGTTTTTTTTTATTTCTCTTTTTTATCGTTTTATTTGTTTTTGGCTGTGCTGGATCTTCCTCGCTGCGTGGGCTACTCTCTAGTTGTGGTACATGGGCCTCCCGTTGCGGTGGGCTGTCTTGTTGCAGAGCACAGGCTCTAGGCGCTTGGGTTCCATAGTTTCAGCTCCCAGGCTCTAGAGTGCACGCTCAGTAGTCATGGTGCACCGGCTTATTGCTCTGCGGCATGTGGGATCTTCCCGGACCAGGAATTGAATCTGTGTCTCCTGCATTCTCAGACGGATTCTTTACCACTGAGCCTCCAGGGAAGCCCATGGCTTTTATTTCTGAAAGGAAAATGTACCTGTATGTTGGGTTGTGTTTTTCAGAGGGGAGTGTATGTGTGTTGTTTATTTTCCTTTTTTTAAAAATAATGTGTATTTATTTGTTTGGCTGTGCCGGGTCTTTATTGCAGCACCCAGGATCATTAATTGCAGCATGCAAGATCTAGTTCCTTGACCAGGGATCGAACCCAGGCCCCCTGCTTTGGGAGAACGGAGTCTTAGCCACCAGGAAAGTCCCTACATATGCTATTTCTCAAAGACGAATATATATGTGTGTGTGCCTGAGTTAGTGTGTTGTACTGGGTTGTATTTTGAAAAGAAAACGCAGATGTGAGTGGGTGTGTTGAGTTGTATTTTTAAAAGAAAGTGTGTGTGTGTTGTATTTCTGAAAGGAGGATGTGTATCATTGTTGTATTTCTGAGATGGAGTGTGTGTAGAGGCATATTTCTGAGAGTGTGTCTTGTGTCATATATCCGAGAGGAGAATGTGTATAGCGTGGTTTTAAGAAGGGAGGGTGTGCGTGTGTCGAGGTCTGTTTCTAAGAGGGGAGTGTGTGTGTGTGTGTGTGTGTGTCCCAGAGACATTGTCCCCAGTGTTGTTGGCCTCATCACCCCCATACAACCCCATGCAGTCCCACGTGTGAGACCCCATTACCATCTGGGACTGAGACCCTCAGCCGTCACATGGCCCGTGTGACACCCCTGGGCCATGCCTGCCACACGTGTGTCCCAGCACGCCTTGGGCTGGCCGGGCCTGTCTGCAGTGGAGGGTGGAGCCGGTTTCCTCTGGTCTGTCAGCTCCTCAGGTCCCCGGGAGTCACCACATGTGGGGACCCTCCCTGACCTCGCCAGTCCCCAGGCCTTCTCGGCTTCCAGCACCCCAGCCCCGTGGGCCTCTCCTCCGCTTCACCCCACCCCCAGTGGTCTGACTGGTTCCCAACAAAAACACCCTGAGAGTGAGCTCACGGAGAGGCTGCCGCCTCCACACGTCCCGCCCCACACGCCCAGCAGGGGAGGGCACCTCCGGTGCGGGTCACACAGCCGGGCCGGCAGGCCGGGGGATCCCAGGTCCTTGGGGTGGGGAGGGCTGACCAGGTGAGCTGAGGGCAGGTGGGCGGCCGTGGGATGGCTGCTTGGCCGCCTGGGTTAGTTCCACACGGGAAGGTTTGGGAGTTGTCCTGGGGGCCGGGCCCCACGGCTGAGGACAGGCAAAGCAGACCAGAAAGTTTCCAGCTGCAGGCTCTCCAGGACGGGCGTGGGACAGGTTGCCAGCTGCAGTGAGGAAAGCATGGAGGCAGAGGGCTGGCCGGGATGGGTGGATGGGGTGATGGCTGGGAGGGGATGTGTGGCCTGGCGATGCGGAGGCTGAGGGGTGGGCTTGCCCGGCTCTGACAGTGACCACCAACCTCCCACCCTGATCCCGGTCACCCCCAGGAGCAGCCATGTCCGTGCAGGTGGCGGCCCCAGGAGGCGTGGGGCTGGGCCTGGAGCGCCCAAGCCCCGAGGAGCTGGTGCGGCAGACACGGCAAGTGGTGAAGGGGCTGGAGGCCCTGCGGGCAGAGCACCGGGGCCTGGCAGGGCACCTGGCGGAGGCCCTGGCGGCCCAGGGCCCGGCGGCTGGCCTGGAGCTGCTGGAAGAGAAGCAGCAGGTGGTGAGCCACTCCCTGGAGGCCATCGAGCTGGGGCTGGGCGAGGCCCAGGTAGGTATGAGGGGCGCACCATCTGCAGGGGTGTGGCTTAGGCCTGGGGGGTCGCCCAGGGATGAGGGGCCAGGCGTGCTGGGCGAAGGGGGACCTAGGGGCACCCGGCCTGGGACAGGGAGCCTCTAGTCCCGAGATGGGATCCCTAACCTGCAGTTGGGGGGGTGGCTCCTTATGTGTAACAGGGACCCCTGAACCAGGTGAGGTCCTTCCATAGAAGGGTAGGTCCTGGGCAGACTTTGGGGTTGCCCGGGTGGGATATGACGTGTCCCTGTGTGTGATCTGTGTGTCTGGGTGAAATGGGAGGGAGGGGTTCCCCCGGCAGGATCGAGGTGTGACCCTGGGACTTGCTGAGCATCCCTGGAGCCACATCGGAGGGCTGTCTGTAATCTGGGGGACCTTGGGGGGAAGGAGGTGCTCTGGCTTGATTTGAGGCCCTGGGCTGGGTCGGGGTCCGTCTGGCAGGGGGTGGCCAGGCCTCTGACTTGCTGGCACCCCCTCCTGGCAGGTGCTACTGGCGCTGTCGGCACACGTGGGCGCGCTGGAGGCGGAGAAGCAGCGGCTGCGGGCGCAGGCCCGGCGGCTGGCCCAGGAGAACGCGTGGCTGCGGGAAGAGCTGGAGGAGACGCAGCGGCGGCTACGGGCCAGCGAGGAGGCCGTGGCCCAGCTGGAGGAGGAGAAGAGCCACCTGGAGTTCCTGGGGCAACTGCGGCAGTACGACCCGCCTGCGGAGACCCAGGTGCGGCCGGGCCGGCGAGGCGGGGTCCCCGTCCCTCCATGGAGCCCCCAGGCCCTCCAAAGGACCCCCTGACCCTCTGCAGAGCCCCCACCTTCAAAGGTTCCCTGGCCTCTCTGGAACCTCTGAAGAACCCCCCCAACAAATCCCAGACCCACTGGAACTTACTCAGAAGCCCACCCCACACCCAGCTGCCCCACAAAGCCCCAGGATGCTCCCCAAGCCCTCAGGAGACCCCTGGAACCCCTGCCCACCACCTCCCTCAAGCCCTGGGGTTCAGGACCCCCATCTCGGAATCAGACTCCCAAGCCCCGTGACGCCCCCCTTTCCTCCTCTCTCTGCAGCAGGCTGAGTCCCCCCCTCGCCGGGACAGCCTGGCCTCCCTGTTCCCCAGTGAGGAGGAGGAGCGGAGAGGTGGGTGCAGGGCTCAGCCATGGAGGACGGGAGGCCGAGGCTGGGGAGGGCGCATGTGAGTCACTGGACCCCAAGGTCTCTGGGGAGGATGGGGCAGGTCAGGGCCGGGTGTCAGGAGGGTGAAGCAGTTGTCTGTGTGTGGGTGTCTGTGTGTGTGTGTAGGGGGGTGACGGGGCAGATGAGGCTGGAAAAGCTGGAAACTAGGCCTGTCATGGTGACCACAGCTCCAGGAACCAGGCGGCTTCCATGCGTCCATCCCACAGGCCAGGCCCCCTCCTATGGGTCAGTGAGATGCCTGGGATTCCCATCTCGGGAGTCAGTGCAGGGGCCCGCGGTCCCAGGGGCCAGCAAGGCAGCGGTGGCTTTGAGGGGGCATGTGTCCCCTTGTGTGTGGGCTGGGGGAGCAAGAGGCCTGCAGTGACTCGATGTCCCCCCCACACCCCCAGGTCCTGAGGCAGCGGGGGCCGCGGCGGCCCAGCAGGGTGGCTATGAAATCCCGGCCCGCCTCCGGACCCTGCACAACCTGGTGATCCAGTATGCGGGCCAGGGCCGCTACGAGGTGGCTGTGCCACTGTGCCGCCAGGCCCTGGAGGACCTGGAGCGGAGCTCGGGCCACTGCCACCCCGACGTGGCCACCATGCTCAACATCCTGGCGCTGGTGTACCGGTGGGGGCCGCTGCCGCTGGAGGGGGTTGGGGGATGTTGGGCAGAAGTGAGGAGCCCTGGTGTCCTGCTCTACAGCACAGGGTACCTGCAGGGGTGGGGCGGAAGGGGACGGAGATCTGCGGAGCCCACGGAGACCCGGGCAGAGAGGAGTCAGTGGGCAAGAGACCCCCAACAGAGGGGGGTGGAAGCCTGGGGCGGCAGAGGCTTGGCAGCCACCTGGGCATGCAGGGACCCTGTGCTAGATCTGGGAGGTGTGGGGACACCCAGAAAGGATCCCCAGGGGACACCACCCGTGCTCAGCCCAGCCTAGGGCCCCGGCCCTGGCCTAACCCCCTCCCCCCGGGGCTGCTCCACAGAGACCAGAACAAGTACAAAGAGGCCACAGACCTGCTCCACGATGCCCTGCAGATCCGGGAGCAGACGCTTGGCCCTGAGCACCCTGCGGTGAGTGGGGGCCCGGGAAGGAGCACAGAGGGGCTGTGGGCTGGGCCTTCCCACCCCTGACCCCCGCCCCACCCCACAGGTGGCCGCCACCCTCAACAACCTGGCCGTCCTCTACGGGAAGCGCGGGCGTTACCGGGAGGCGGAGCCCCTGTGCCAGCGTGCCCTGGAGATCCGGGAGAAGGTACTGTCTGGCCCGGCTCCCGCAGGGCCCGTCCCACACAGCCCTTCACCTCTGATATTGAAGCACTCGACTCTGGCTCTCGCGTGACCCTGATTTGTTCTTGTGACCCCAGACCTTTGGTGCCTTTCCCATGTGACGTTGTGAAGCCCCAGTTTGAACCTAGAGTACCCTGTCCCCTGACTCACCACCCTTGACTCCAACTACCAACTCATGAGCCTCGTCATGGCGGCTGCTGGCAACACGTGGCCCGCCAACCCCAGATGACTTGTGACCCCATGACCCTAGGTCCTGGGCGCCGACCACCCGGATGTGGCCAAGCAGCTCAACAACCTGGCCCTGCTCTGCCAGAACCAGGGCAAGTTCGAGGAGGTGGAGCGGCACTATGCCCGGGCCCTGAGCATTTATGAGGCCCTGGGCGGGCCCCACGACCCCAACGTGGCCAAGACCAAGAATAACCTGGTGAGGGCACCTGGGGGTTCGGGGGGGCTCGGTCCTGGGGCCCCAGCGCCAGGCAGGCACCCATCGTTTGAGGGGGCCTTGCCCTGCAGAGAACAGGGGCCCCATCTCTGCCCAGCCCTTGAGGGTGCCCCACGGGGCTGGGCTTCCACACCAGTGAGGCTCCCCAGCTCAGAGGACGTGGAAGGGTCAGGAAACTGGCAGGTTGGTGGGGGCCGGAGAACAGCTCCAGGCAGAGAGGAGGCTGGAGAGACTGGCTGGAAGCAGAGAGCGTTTATTGGGCCAGGCCCCCTTCCCAGGACTTTCCGTGGACCGTTTCCTCAAGGGCCCTGTGAGGTAGGTGCTCCCACTGCCCCATCGTGCAGATGAGAAAACTGAGGCACAGAGAGGGGTGTCACTGGCTCAAGGTAGAGTGGGGAGGAGGCCCCTGCTCAGAGCCAGCAGGTCACCTGCCCTGTGGGAAGCGGTGGGCTTGGGCTCCAAGCCCACTCTGCGGTCGGCCGGGGGCCTGGAGTGCGGGGCGAGGCCGGGCTGCTTCCTGGGGGGCCAGGAAGGAGGTGCCGGGTGCGGCGCCTAGATGAGCCAGGATCACCCAGGCCATGCCCTCCCCGCAGGCCTCAGCCTACCTGAAGCAGAACAAGTACCAGCAGGCGGAAGAGCTGTACAAAGAGATCCTCCGCAGGGAGGCCCTGCCTGCCCCGCTCGGTGAGCCCCCGGCCCCTCCCCTGCCCTGGGGGCTTCTCAGCGTCCCCCCCACAATGTCCCCATCTGTCCCCAGGAGCCCCCAACACAGGCACCACTGGTGACGCACAGCAGCAGGTGAGGAGGGCTTTGTGCGGGTTCCCGAGGGAGGGGGGCCTGGGGGGCCAGGGAGGCTGACCGGCGCCCCCGCGCCCTCCCCAGACCCTTCGTCGGAGCAGCTCCTTCTCTAAGCTCCGAGAGTCCATCCGGCGCGGAAGCGAGAAGCTGGTGTCCCGGCTCCGAGGCGAGGGGGCAGCGGGGGCGGCCGGGTGAGTCCGCCCCTCTCTCCCTGTCCTGCTCGAGGACCATGCGTGGCTCCCATCTCCCCTGCGACGCACAGCAGTCTGGGTCTGGTCTCGAGTCTCCCAGGGTGAGAGCGAGACTCACTGGTGCCGTACCCCATCCTGGGCAGGATGAAGAGGGCCATGTCGCTCAGCATGCTGCACACGGAGGGCTCGGGGGCGCCCGAGAACCAGGTGAGGGGACTGCTGGATCAGGGAGGGGACGGGCCCAGAGGCCGGTGGACAGCCAGGCTGGCATTGGAATGGACCCCCAGACATGAGCACGGAGGGGTTTTATTTGGGTAGGTGCAGGGGGATGGAGGGGTTGGAGTTGGGTCGGGACAGACCGACGGGTAGACAAGTGGGCCGCAGGGGCGCAGCCCCGCCCTCACCTGCCCCGCGCATGTCCCCAGTTCCCCAGGCAGCACCTGAGCGAGGCCTCGCGGACCCTCAGCGCCAGCACCCAGGACCTGGGCCCCCGCTAGAGGCAACAGAACCACGTGGCTGCGGCTTCTCAGGAGGAGCGGGAGGGGTGGGCGAGGGGAGGGGAGTCTTCTCCACTCCCTGATGGCTCCCCATGGCTCAGGCCTCCCCGAGCTCCGCTCCTAAGATTAAAGGCTATAGATCTGGCAGCTAGAAGGTCTGCCTGAGGTGTCCTGTGGGGACCTCGAGGCCCCTCCGAGCACCGGGACCCTGGCCGGCTAAGACTCAGGCGTCATGGCCCCGCCTGGCGCTACAGCTGCTGGGCAATCTGCTCGATCCTCCGCAGCGTCTCCTCTGACTCCAGCTGCTCCAGGCTGAGCAGGGACAGGCCCAGCTGGTCCTCCTGGGAGTGGGGAGAGGAGGGGTGTCAGCTGCCCCACGTCCCCACACAGAGCTTGGTAATGACGGGAGGTGCCGCCCAGGGGCCCAAGACAGGATGCTTGAACTGGAAAACGCCCGGTTAACTTGGGGCATCCTGTCCCTGTGAACGGAAGACGGGCCAGGGAGGGAGGTGGCAGAGCGCCAGGTCTGAGCCAGAGAGGGCTGGCCTTCTACAGGTCCCGCGACCGGCTCGGGACACACGCTGGGGACACACATCGGGAGCCCTCAACTCTCCCCCCTCTGCCAGGCACGGGGTGGGGGGTGGCACGCACACAAACCTCCCTGTCTGGGGCAGGCTGGGGTTGGGGCTCAGGGGTCTTCCCGGAAGAGGGCTCACCCGGTGGAAGGGCTGTGCCATCTGCCTCAGGAAGTACTTGGCGACCTGGACTCCCTCGTCGACGGTCAGGTTGAGGTTGGCATCCGTGAGGTGCTCCTGGATCCACCGGGGCAGCTTCCCCCGCTTGTCAGCCCGAGCAAACCGCTGGTGGTGGTTGGGGGTGTCAGGACCCTGGGGGGAGCCCAGGCACCCACGGCCTGGCCCTCCCCCTCTTGTTGGCGGGGTCCCCGAACCCGTACCTTGTCGGCAAAGACCATCAGGCCATAGTCCGTCTTGCCCCTGATGGCCCGACCCACACACTGGGCGGCGTGGCGCATGGCGTCAAAGGTGAGAAAGTCGTTCTCACGAATCTGGAACTGGTCCCGAAGGTATTCCAGCCGCGCCTGTGGGTGCGGAGATGGGGGCCAGGGCCCTGCCTCACACTAGCCCCAGGGGAGGCCTTCACATCCACCCGCCCCCAGCGAGGCTCACCTTGAGAATGCGGCTCTGGGTGTAGACGTAGGGCACCCCGAACATGATGACGGCCCGCCCGTAGTGGTGCACTGTGGGGCGGGGGGGAGCGAGAGGGCTGACTGTGCGGGGCCCAGGAGCTCTTGCTGTCGGAGGGGTTCCCCAAGGGCCCTGCCGGGCACCCAGGGATGGAGGGGAGGGGAGGCCCCTGTGCGTGCAAGGCAGTGGGCGGGTGAGGTCCCTTCAGGGAACAGAAATGGCCACGCAGGGGTGGGGAGGGCCGAGTCCACTCACCAAAGTCAATTCCCTCGGACACTTTGCCTCGTGCCACTGAGAGCAGGATGGCCCCGCGGCCATTCTCGCAGGCCTTGGGAGGGAGGCCAGGACAGAGACGTGTCACCTGGGAGCTGTGCTGCCTCTGGCCCCTCTCCGCCCAGACTCCCCTCGTCCCCCCAGCACCCACCTCCTGGTACTTCTCCAGGGCGACGCTGGTCTCAGCCCCATCCTGGGTCTCAATGAAGAGCAGCTTGTTCCTCTGGATGTTCTCCAGGATGCCCTTCGGGGAGGACATAGCGGGGACGGTGTGGGTGGCGGACGGTGGGTTCAAGGACAGGGGTGTCCTACTTAAACTCAGCTCTGCCACTGACTCCCATGCGACAGACCACCCCTGTCCCCGGCCTTGGCCTGCCCTCTAGAGACCGCGGGAGGGTGGTGGCAGTGTCCAGCGTCACTTCTTTGGAAAACTCTGTGATCCGGGGAGGGAACCAATCCCCATCTTTTGGACAAGTGGGGCAGGCATGTGGCCCAGGGTGACCAGTCAGGATGCTCCACCCCCAGCTGGTGACTGGTGGAGAGGCTGAGGTAGGCCAGGCAGAGCCAATCAGAGGCTGCCTTGAGCGGTCGCATTTGACACTGAAATAGATGCATGGTTCTGATCAAGGACAGATGCGTGACAGGCCAGAGAGACAACACAGAGGGTCCAGAAACAGCCCCCCAACACAGACATCTGTCACTTGTGCCACTCAGTGTGGTGGGGGGAGCTCTTTTCAGTAAATGGGTTTGGAGCAACAGATTTCCAAATGGGAAAAATACGAACCGTGACTTACATCCTACACAAAGATGAACCCGTGGTACCTCACAGAGCTTAGATGTGAAAGTTAAGACTACAAAACTTCTAGATGGAAACACAGGAGACCATCTTTGTGAGCCTAGGGCAGACAGAGGTTTCTTAACTAGGACACAAAAGACCCTGAGGACATGGGGCTCGAGTGGCTGAGACTGTGCAGAAGAGCCCGAGGACAAGACCGAGGTCTCGTCTGTGTGGATGGCGTTCCCACACACTCCCTGGGACTCACATTAGCCACGCTCACTTGTCTCACCCCAAAGAAGCGCTTGCTCTAACTTAACCGAGACCTGGGCTCATGGTGCAGAATCATATCCTATCAGGGGCCCAGTGCCAAGCTGTGGTGAACCCCATTTCCAGAATGCCCCATGACCTTGCCCACACACTCCCCAGAAGGGACTCCTACAGGTTTTTTGCCCCGAGTCTCTGTTCAGCCTTAATTCTCCAGAATCTTCCTCTAACGGCACAGCACCCAGCTACAGTCACACCCGCTACCCAATGTCTCCACACCATGCCATATGAGCTGGAGGGACAGCTGGGGGTAACCCCCCACAAAAGACCAAAGAGGGAACCAGGAACTCCTCAGGTGGGGCGTGGTCAGCCACTGAGGGGCACACCTCTGAGGACGGGGCCCAGCGAGGCTGCTGATGTCCTAGTTCTTAACCTGGATGTGGGGGCACAGTGAACATGGTTCTTTAAACTGCCCTCTGTGCTTTATACACTGTCCTGTCACCATTTAAAACACGAAGAAAGAAGCCAACAGAGGAAGAGAGCCGAGAGCTCAGAGGGTCCGAGCGCCGGGTGAGAAGCGGGCGTACCTGCTCGTACCAGGAGGCCACAGTGCTCTCCATGTACTGGTAGCTGGTGAAGAAGGCCACGATGCCGTCAGGGACCACAGCGGACATCTCCAGCAGGAGGTTTCCGTAGTTCCGGATCACCGCTGTGAGGGGTCAGAGGTCGGACCGTTTCCTGGCCTGGGTCCTCCTCCCCACTCCCCATCACAGCTTTCCTGTCTTAAACTTGGGGTTCCTAGAAACCCCACTGCCGGCTGTTCACACACATTCCAATTCTCCTTCCAGAGTCGTGGGAGGACTGCCCCTTGACCCACCAAAGTTAGGTGTGGCCACATGACTTGCCACGGCCAGTGAAGAAAGGGCCGTGTCACTTCCAGGTCAGGAGCTTTACCAGCCAGTGCACAACCCACCAGGACCCGTCCCGTCCCATCTCGCCAGCGCAGTGATGTGTCCGATGGCAGAGGTTCTCAGAAGGGAGAGATTCATGGCAGGCCCCCACCAACCCACAACGGCACGTAGCATGGGCAAGAAGTAACCTCTGTGTGAAGCCACTTTGATTTGTTACTGCATCTATGACCCGGCTCATGCTGACCAATCCACCTCCCCTCTTGGGACCGACCCAAACCAACCCCCGTGGAACCATACCAATATCTTCCCGGGTCTCAAACTTGGAGCTGATGGCCACCTGGTCATTGCCACGGCCGATGATCTAGAGAGAGCGAGAGAGGTCATGATAAGCACACCAGCAGCAGCCACTCCAGTGCGTGCCCGCAGGCTGCGTGCTAGCGCTGCTGTATGCTTTTTATAGACACAGTGTCACCGAGTGACCCCTCAGCTACCCTCTTATCTGAGTGGTGCAGACGAGTGACCTCAGGCTTACAGAGGGCGAGTCGCCTGGCCAAGGTCACCCAGCAGATAGACAACAGAGATGGAACTGACCCCAAGTCTGTCCATGTGTCTCACCAGCAAGGACCCTTTAGTCCGCCCCAGCCTCCAGGCAGGTGGTCCCAGGAAGCTGCCCCTCACCCCACTGGCAAAATCACAAAAGCACCATGTGGTGGAGGGTCCTCACCAGCCCACGAGCCCTGAAGGGCAGCTCTGAAAGCCAAAACACTAAGGTAACTCCAGGTGTTTAAGTCTGGCACAAATTCATCTGGTAGCAAGAGTTGCCCGGCCCAGAGCCTGTTCAGCGTGCTGACAGATCTCCCTTGGTCTGACTCATCTGAACGTTTGCTGAAATTTGATTTCCACTAGAGGGATTTGCTCAGACCACTTGGGAGTGTTTCAAGTCTGGAAAATTCTCAACTCTAAAACACATCTGCCCAGCAACTTCAGAAATGGTACTGAAGGCCCGTGTTACGAGGTTCATTTTACAGAGAAGAGGACCAAGGCCGAGTGGCAAGGTCACTGCCAGACGACGGGCCAGGCAAAACCACGTTAACCAAGTAGCAGGCCCTGGGCCACGAAAGCCTTTCACACTGTCTCACTAAATCTCCTCAGCCACCCTGGGAGATCAGAGAGGGGGTGTTCCCATCTCACAGATGAGAAAACTGAGGCTTGGGGAGTCAAACTCAAGCCCAGGTCCGTCAGAACCCAAAATCTGTTCCCTCAGCTGCCTGAGCAGTGGAGAGAGGAAAGGCGGCCCTTGTTCCCACCACCCTCCCTGTCACCTCCCCCACGCACCATGGGGCAGAGGCAGACCCGGGCCAACGTCATGGTGAAGGTTGCCATGGTGACAGGGTGGAAGTCCAGGATCTTGGGGTAGATGTCCAGCGGGGACAGTGTCTACAGCAGGGACAGCAGAGGGATCTCAGCAGGACTGGGCAGGAACCAGGAGCCCCCCGGGGAGGGCTGGGGGCCAGAAGGGAGGGTCCTCACCCCGGATGTGATGATGACAGACTGGAAGCGCTCAAAAACGGGTTTGATGGCCAGAGAGGCATCCATGCAGCTGTGAGGAGCAGACCAAGGTGGTTAGGGCCAGGCTGCGGGGGCCGGACCCTGTGGTCCGCTGACATCCCCCCTGGGATGGGATCTCACCTGAAGTGCAGAATGGGGTTGGCAATGGTCGGGGTCCTGTCGTCGAAGGGCTCGATGATGATGGTGAAACCTACAGGGGGCCCGCGGGACTCCCTGAGCGCCAGTCATGACCCCGCCCACTCCCCCGCACCTCCACCCCCTACATTTGGCCACCCCGCCTCCCCACTTTCTCCCTCCACTCCAGTCCCCCTCCCCTCACGTTTCTTAGTGAATGGGACCAGCCATCAGCAGCCCAAACCTAAAACCCAGGCCCCTGAGTCCAATATATACCCCAAACTGCCCACCCCTCCCCTGGGCCAATACCTATGCGAACGTTCACAGAGGACCCTGAGCTGGGCACCAAAGGCTTACTCCTCACCCTCCGGGGACCACGGGGGACCACCACCTCCCTCCAGCCAAAGCCTCCAGCCTTCGCCCACCAGCTTTCTGCCTAAGCGGTTAGGAGGCCGGTCAGCTCTGCTCCAAAGTCCAGCTGCCCTCTGACCACTTTCCCTGCCCTGGCCCAGACCGGCCACCATCACCCCCTGCCTGGCCCACCACAGTGGCCTCCTCATCCCAGTTCCCTTCACAGTGGCCAGAGGATCCTTGAAATTGAGTCACGTCGCATCCCTTCCTGCTCAGAAGCCCCCGGGGCTCCCCACATCCCTCCCAGGGTCCAGAACTGTCGGTGGGATCCTGCCACGCGACCCCCTTTCCTCTGTGCTCAAGGGGTTCCTGCCTGACTTTCAAAACCACCAGGGTCACACACACAAAAGAACAACCCCAGCAGAGTCATTCCACCCCAGGGCCTTTGCACTTGCCCCACTGTCTGGAAAGCTTCCCGAGGCAGCAGGTTCCTTCTGGTCATTCAGAACTCAGCTCAAAAAAAAAAAAAGAACTCAGCTCAAATGTCAGCACCTCAGGAAAGCCACCCTGGCCACCGGACACTGTGTGCATGCTCCAACACAGTGACATGTTCGTTTCTCGTGAAAACTATCACTTTCTGGAATTATCTTCCTTAACCACATTTACATCTCTGCTACCTGTCTTCCCTGCTAGAATGTAAGTTCTGGGAGGTCAAGAATGAGGTCTTTCTTGGTTCCTACCACTTCCCCAGGGCTGGGCCTGGCCCATTTATTGAGCAAATAAATGAATGAACGTATCCACATAATCAAGTTCACTTAGTCAAGATTTTTTTTAAAATATCACATCCTCTGTGCCGAGCCCTGTACTAGGAACACAGCCGTGACTGAGAGCCCTGGCCTCACAGTCCAGGGATGGGGACACAGAGCTGTCCCCACAGAGGGACCACTCCAAGTGGGCAAGGCGGGGACAGGGGAGCCTAAAGGAGGAGGCCTGACCCTGCCTGGGAGCCAGAGGGGCTTCCTGGAGGAGGAGGAGACGCCTCTCCTGAGCCAAGAACCGAGGAGTGAGGGGGAAGAAAGTTGGGGGCTGAGGAAGATGGGGAAGGACGTTCCAGGTACAAGAATGTGAGGTGTCGGTAGATGGAGAAGTGGGAAGGAGAGGAGGACAGACAGACCGAGAGGGAGAATGCGATGGACAGAGGGAGAGAGGCAGGAGGAGGATTCCAGCGACACTTGCTGCCCATTGGCCCTGGGGTGGGGGACGGGCTGTCTTCCTGCCAAGGCCGGGCCCGCCCATGGGCCGTCAGACAGGCTGACCTAGTTTGCTGGATAGAGGAGTAATCCCCGGGGATGAGACTGAGCCCTTGGCAGCTTAAACCTGATGAGTGGGGGGCGGAACGCTCCCCTGTACCCTCCTGGGAGGCTGGAAATCTGAGCGTCCTCTCCCCAGGCCTCTTCACCTCCCACAACTCTCTCCAGCGCCTCTCCCACCCTGGCCCAGCCTCTGCCAGGAGAATCCACTAAAACGCAATCTGACCCTGTCTCTCCCTGTTCAGAACCTGCCACGGCTCCCCAGTGCCGCTGGGAGCAAGACGACCACCCCCTCACTGCGCCCCCCAGGGTGAGCGGGCCCCGCAGAACCTCTACCTCCTCCTCTCATGCCACCCCCACCCCCACCCTCCTCCGTCTGCGGCCAGAGGGAGCCTTTGAAAATAACCCATCTGAGCACAAGGCTCGCTCACTCAAGGGCTGTTTGTGGCTCCCCACTGCCCTCAAAATAAAGCCCAGAGCACTTCCCTGTTGGTCCAGTGGCTAAAACTCCACACTCCCACCCGGGTGCCTGGGTTTGATCCCTGGTCAGGAAACTAGATCCCACATGCCGCAACTAAAGATCCTGCATGTCACGACTAAGACCCGGCACGGCTAATAAATTTTAAAACAAATAAATAAAGTCCAAACTCCAGAGCCCAGCCTGTCCAAGTCCCAGGGGCGACCCTCTAGGCTCTGCCGGATCCCGATTCCGGCTGCCGGGGGCCGGCAGAGGCAGGGAGAGGTGAGCTCACCCTTGGCGTAGGTGCTGACGAGCGTGGCGAAGTTAGCGAGGAGGGTGAGTGGGGAGAAGTCAGTGAGGTCCGAGATCTCCAAGGTGTGCAGGAGGGAGCGGAGGCGCTCAGCACAGAACCTGGCGGGGTGGGGGGATGGGCAGGTGAGGGAGTCGGTGGCTGCCGGCTGGACAGCCCCTGTCACCATCAGAGCACATGCCCACGCGCCGTCTCCCCAGCTGCCCGGCGGTTTCAGGAGATCGGGGTCTGGGTCACTCTGTGTCCCTACCTTGTACCACTGCCCATCACGGGGGCCGCAGCCACAGGAGGGCACACAGAACAATCATCTCACAGCCCAGAGTCACCGCCCAAATTCTTAGACAGTAAGGAATCTGCCTGCAAGGCAGGGGACCTGGGCTCGATCCCTGGGTCGGGAAGATTCCCTGGAGAAGGGCATGGCAATCCACTCCAGTATTCTTGCCTGGAGAATCCCATTGACAGAGGAGCCTGGCGAGCACCAGTCCTTGGGGTCGCACAGAGTCAGACATGACTGAGCGACTAACACTCCAGAGTCACACAGTCATGTCACATGAGGTAACACCCTCATACACAGGTTCTCAAAAGGGGCGACCCACGACCACCCCCAGCAGCCCACGGTCACCACGTGGACCCTGCTCGGCCACGCGGTCGTACGCTCCGCCCGGATCTCTCACAAGGTCTCAGTCACAGTCACTGTCCTCGGTGACACAGCGTTAAGAGTTCCACACGCTCCCAGAGGATGGCCTCACACAGCCTCGCTGAGCCTGACGCACCTTCTATCAAAGGCGCGCATGCAAGGTCACCCAGCTCGAGGCAGGGACGGGCCGTGGAGCAGGAGCACCCGACTTTGGCACCAGGCAGATGGTCAAGTTTAAAACCTGCCCCCTGGGACTTCCCTGGCGGGCCAGTGGTTAAGACGCCCAATGCAGGGGCTCCAGGTTCAAGCCCTGGTCAGGGAACTAGATCCCACACGCCGAGCGGTGTGGCCAAGAAAAATAAGAAATAAAATGAATAAGACCTGTCTCCTGTATGTCCTTTCTTCCAGCCTGCCTTTTCTATCCCCCAGGCTCAATCAGACGGCCCCGCGTGTTCCCGCAACCCCCAGGACTCCCCCACCCCAGCCCTGGACTGTCCCTGTCTGGGATGGGTCTGTCTCCCCAACTGGACTGTGAGCCCAGGAGGGCAGGACCAGGGCCGTCTCAGCCACTGCTGTGTCCCCAGCACAGAGCAGGCCCTCAGAACATGGATCCTGCGCCTCAGATCCCCTCTGTCCTCACAAGTCTCTCATGAAGGGAGACGGGTGAAGCCGCACCAAGGGCTCCCCACCTCCTCAGAGGCAGAGCAGCCTGGAGCCTCAGAGCCCCACCAGCCGGGCTTCCGGTCACAACCACACACAGCGCCCTGAGGCTTCCCCTCCACAGGACACAGCATCCTCATCCGCAGCACGAGGCGGGGAGGCTGTGCTGAGTCCCCGGGACGTGGACGGTCAAGCGCCTGGCTCATCGTCAGTGCTCTAGACTGGGTGGGTTCCTGGGGTGTCTGCTTTGTGATTAAACCACCATAGGAACCTGGGCGTAAAGGGGCTGACCCCTTACCCCTTGCACGGAGGAGGAAACTGAGGTTCATAGAAGACCAATGACTGATGCAACAGCAGCAAAGGAAGAGCAGAGGAAGCTCCACCCCTACTCCCGGGTCCCTTCATCACTGGCCCTGCCCCCAGACTGCACCAGCGGCTGGCTCCTGCCCAGGGGCTGGAGGGGGACAATGAGAGGGCCTGGTGGGAGGAAACAGTGAGTGGGGGGCCCACAGCATTTTCTCCCAGCTCCCACCCCACTGGCCCTCATCAGGAGCCCCCTCCAGGGCCAATCCCTCCATGGCCTGGAGTGAGAATACCCCTGAGCACTGGCCAGGGCCCTGGGGTCTCGCTCCCCACCTCTGCACACAGTCTTTCATCACACTCCCCGAGGTCAGTTCTCTGATCATGGTTACTGACACCGGTGACACGGCGACCCCGGGCGCCCACCCCCGACCCCCACCAGGATCCACCAACGCCCAGCCCGGGGGGCGCACCTGAGGGGTTTGCGCTGGATGCAGACACGCTGGGCCAGGCCGCTGAGGAAGGCGGGTGGGCTCTCCTGGACCACGTGCTGCACCCGCAGGCGCCACTTGACGTATTCCAGCAGGCGGCGCAGGAAGCCCAGGAAGTGCTCAGCCGTGCGGATGGAGCCGGGCACCGCCTCTGCGGGGAGATGGGCTCAGCCAGGCGCCAGCGGGGGCATGGGGTGGGGCGGGGCGCGGGGCTGGGCGAGGCAGGGGCGCAGCTCACCCTGCAACACTTCATCGGGCAGCACGGGGTTGGCCAGGTGGGCATCGGTCTCCCGGGCGGCGCTGGCCTCCCGCAGCCCCTCCACCAAGCGGCGGTACTCCTCTCGCAGTCGCTGCTCATCTGTCTCCTTGATCCTGCGGGGAGTCGGAGTGTGGGAAGAGCTGGGCCACTTGGGGGGCAGGTCAGGCGCCAGGGTCTACGGGCCGGGGCACCCCTACCTGAGCACCGTCTTCTGCAGGGTCTCCAGGTTGGCCTGGCACCGATCCAGGGTGCGGCGGGTGAGGTTGACGCTCATGGAGTCGATGCAGACATTGTCTGGGGGGCCAGGGAGAGGGCTGGGCTCAGGCAAGCGGACGCAGCAGCAGCGGAGGGGCCGCCTCGCCTCCCCGCCTGGCTCTCTGCTCACCGATGTTGTGGGCCTCATCGAAGACGACCACGGCCTTGCGGGCCAGCTCCTTGGACACCAGGTCGGCAATCTTGGGGTCCAGCAGGTAGTGGTAGCTGTAGACCACCACGTTGGCATGCAGGATCTGGGGGCCGAGGGGGCAGGGTCACCCTGGCCCGCCTGCCAGAGCCCACCCCCAGGGCCTCTCTGCCGGGTCGACTCCAACAGGTCACATCTCTCCCTCCCAGCCGGCAGAGGTGAGGCAAAGGGAGCAACCCAGGCAGGTGGACAGACAGACATAGACATGCAGGCAGAGGCAAGGAACAAATAGAAATGAACAGGTAGAGACAGACTGACAAACAGATACAGGCACAGACCAATAGGGAGATCTAGGGAGACAGACAGACAGGTGGGTGGGCAGCCCGTAACCCTCCCACTGGCCCACAGCCCCAGCGCCTCCTCACTGAGTATCGGGCCAGGAAGTACGGGCACCAGCCCTGGCGCCGTCCCACGGCCTTCAGGTCATCCAGGTTGTAGATGCCCGTGGGGAGGGGCACCTGGCGCCCGTGGACATCAAATTCCTGGGGTGAGAGGGTGTCTGGGGGTCAGGGGGGTTGACTGTTGCAACTCACCCTCCCTCGCCCCCCGCTGCCCTGCAGGTACCTCGTAGAAGCGGCAGTGGGGCAGGCTGGAGTCCCGCTGGTACTGCGCCCGCACGTACGAGGCTGTGAGGCTGTGGCATTTCCCGTCCACGTCCTTCCCAAAGCGCAGGGGTGTCACCTGGGGGGCGGGGAGCATCTTAGCGCCGGGACAGGCCAAGACGCCCAAGCACACCTGGAACCCAGGGCTCAACACCTGACAGCTAGGTGGGGTGGGAGGCCATCCTGTGAGGTGACCAGGGTGAGACTCGGGCATCTGTGGAAAACTTTTCCTGAACCTGCTTCGTGATTAAACAGTTAAGACACCTGCAAACTTACTGCAAGGATGCAAGAGTGGCCCAACTGCCGGGCTCTTATTCTTTTTAAAATGTTAAACCTTAGGACTTCCCTGGTGGTCCAGTGGATAAGAATCCGCCTGCCAATGTGAGGGACACGAGTTCGATCCCTGGTCCGGGAAGATCACACATGCCGCGGAGCAGCTAACACCGTGTGCCACAACTGCTGGGCCCACGAGCCTAGAGCCTGTGCTCTGCCACAAGAGAAGCCACCGCGTTGAGAAGCATGCACCGCAATGAGAGAGTAGGCCCTGCTCGCTGCATCTAGAGAAAGGCTGTGCGCAGCAACAAAAGCCCAACATGGCCAAGAATAAATAATAAAATGAACAAAACATTAAGCCTTGTACAATGTCAATTGTATCTCAGATTTTTTTTTTTAATATTAAGTCTTGAAGGACCTTCAGCATGTAGATTAAGGGTTAACTGCTTTATCTTTTAAAATGCTACAACAGCCAGAAACCTTGGCAAGGTCTGAGAAGCAGAGGAGGTTCTGATCACAGTTTGAGACCTTCCTTACCTCTGCCCTGTTCAGAACCCTCCGAGGTTCTGTTGATGGCACCGTCACAGCCCAGGGCTGCCCTTCCTCAGAACGAAACCTTTCTCTCCCCAGAGTGAGGGCTCTGAGGCTGTGGGCCCCTCCCTCTCCCTTTCCTGTTTCATCAGTTGCCAAAGACTCTGCTACTTCTTTCTCTTTCTTTACATTTTATTATTTTTATTTTTAAATAATAATAATGCCTTTACATTTTATTATTATTACTTTCAACAAGCAATACAGGGACTTCTGTGGTGATCCAGTGGTGAAGATTCTGCACTGCCAACACAGGGGGTGCAGGTTCGATCCCTGGTCGAGGATCTAAGATCCCATATGCCGTGGGGTGCAGCCAGTGAGGCACACAGGGTTAAATGTGTCATATATGCTCCCACAGAAAAGTATTTTAAAACTCTGAAAACTTTCACTAGGACTAAAGCAGAGACCTAATGGCAAATCTACTTTGAAAAACTCAATTCAGTCCAGATGAAGACTAAACTATGCTGGTAAGTCCTTCAAGGCAGCAGGCCCGTGGAGGGAAAAAACTGAGATGGAAATATCTGGCGCAACCTTTAGCCTTATCCAGGTCAATATACAGCTCTGGAAACAACTAAGACACCATCCTGAAATACAGTGTAATACTGCTTATGCCCATACCACATTTCCAGAAAACCTACTCCAGGTCATTAATTCTCAACTTCTTACTATCCTAAGGGGGACAGAACCACCCTTTGAACATGTTCTGGGCACACCCGTGCAGCGATTTACTACGTGATTCCTCTTCATTTATGGCTCTGAAAGTCATAAGTGAAACTCTTATTTAAAAGCAAGTATCTCAAGGGACTTCTCTGGTGGTCCAGTGGCTAAGACTCCCAGCTCCCAATGCAGGGGGCCCGGGTTCAATCCCTGGTCAGAAAATTAGATCTCGCATGCTACAACTAAGACCCAGCACAGCTAAGTAAACACATAAATAAATAAAGTGGCCTAGCACAGTTGGCCCTAATGATCTGCAGTTTCCGAATCCACAAATATGAAGTGTCAATTCTACATTACATGATTTATACATTTTATAACTAGAAGTCTGTACTTTTTGACTGCTTCACCCATTTCACCCAGCCCCCACCTCCTTGCCCAATCTTATCAACAGTATGAAGCAGGTAATTAATTATCCCTATTTTACAGGCAGGCAGACTGAGGCCCAGACAGCAGAAATCACCTATGCAAGAGTATATGGCTAGTACGTTTCAGAATCAGGAAACCAGGCCTGCCAGACTCCAGGAGCTACCTTTTCACCTCTCCCAGGCTTGGGGAAGTCGGAAGGCTCCCTGGAGGAGGTGTGCCTGAGCCATGAACAATGAGTTGGCATGTGATGAGTGAGATAACTCTGTGCATGGCCCCTGCACATCTCCCTGACAGGAGGGGATCTAGAACTCCCGGTTGGACGGAAGCGTTTCCTCAACCCTGACGCTTAGGGAGAGGGGAGGGATGAGCGCTCACCTCGGGATGAATACACAGGTTCTTCCGGGAGCTCAGAGCCAGCCCCAGAAACGGCAGCTTCTCGCCCTCCTGTTTCTCATAAAAGCTGAGTAACTTTCGAAGCTCTTCAATCACCTGTTACAGTTGATGAGGGAGGTGGGGAACTGGCCTCAATGAAAGCCCAAGCCCCTGTCCAGGCAGGTTCTAGCCCTTCCCCAACTTCCCACACGCCCAAAGCTATGATGGCAACCACCAGGGGGACAGATGGGTTAGGGGAGAGCGGGGGCGGAGGGGGCCCGCACCCAGGCTCACCTTCTCAATCTCAGGCACAGTCCTCGAGCAGTAGATGAGTTTAGTCACCTCCAGGGGATACGCCTGCCGACAACCATGGGCTCAGCCTCGGCCCCCATCCAGCCTCCTCCCTCTGCCCCCTCCTCAGGCCCAGGGAGTCACTTACCCGCTGGTACGCCATGATCAGGGCCAACAGGGACACTGTCTTCCCAGTGCCTGAGGGCATCTCCAGGACTCCATGACCCTGTGTGTGGTGGGCAGGAGGGACATGACACAGGTGCTCGAAATTCCAGGGACACAAACTCTGGGACCCTCCCCCCAGAATGGAATCTTGGAATAACAGGACAACATAGCAGTTAGAAATCTAGGCCCCAGGGGCAGTGGACTTGAACCCCACTTTTGCGACTCTTGTTGAGTGGTCTTAGGCAAGACCTCTCAACCTCTCTGAGGACTCTGTATCTCTAAAAATTGGCCTACAGTGGTGAGGACTCTGAGCTTTCACTACCGAGGACCCGGGTTCAAACCCTGGTTAGGGAACTATGATCATGCAAGCCACACAGTGCAGCCAAAAAAAAAAAAAAATAGGGGCTGGGGGTCTAATAAGCTCTTCTTCATCGCGTGACTATGAGAAGTAGTGGCAAACTGAGGACTATTTAGTACAGTATCTGATACTTATGTATGCTGTATGCCAAGTCTCTCCAGTCGTGTCTCTTTGCGACTTCATGGACTCCAGGACTTCTTTGGAGCCCTCCATGGACTCCTTTGTGACCTGTCCTCTGTTCTCTGTCCATGGGGTTCTCCAGGCAAGAATACTGGAGTGGGTTGCCATTCCCTTCTCCAGGGGATCTTCCCCACCCAGGGATCACATCTGGGCCTCTTGCATTGCAGGCAGATTCTTTACCAGCTGAGCCACCTAGGAAGCCCCATATTAAGCTGAGGTAGGTACTATTACTATGGCTATTTTACCAAGGTGAAGACTGTGGAGGGGAGATTAAGTGATTTACCCAAGGACACACTGCTGTGGGTAGCCAATTCCTGAGTCTCTATATGCCTAAGCCAACCACCGCAGATCAGCCTTGGTAAAGGTCAACTACGGCTCCAGTCCATGGGGTCGCTAAGAGTCAGACGGCTGAGCGACTTCACTTTGACTTTGCCCTTTCATGCACTGGAGAAGGAAACGGCAACCCACTCCAGTATTCTTGCCTGGAGAATCCCAGGGACGGGGGAGCCTGGTGGGCTGCCGTCTATAGGGTCGCACAGAGTCGGACACGACTGATGCGACTTAGCAGCAGCAGCAGCAACTGCTATTTTTAATTACTATTATTTGAGATACCAAGTTTGGAAGCGCTGGCTATCACAAGGACCTCAGATTTCTAAACTCTAGACCAGGAGTCCCCACCCTCCAGGATCTAATTAATGCCTGATGATCTGAGTTCTAATGATCTAATGCCTGATAGACCTCATGGAATAATAACAGAAATAAACTGCACAATGAGTTTGAATCTCTCCGTCCGCATATTGTCTTCCCCCAAACTGGTCTTTGGTGCCAAAAAGGTTGGGGACCGCTGCAATCTCGGTCTTAGACGCGCGTGTGTCAGGCCCACCTGTCAGGTGGGAATCGGCGGGCCCGGCCCACCCACCTTGGCATCCAGCGTGCGTTTGAGCTCCAGCATGTACGAGAACTGCTCCGGGTAGATGTAGTCGTAGGGGAAGTAGACCAGCAGCCCGTCCACGTTGAGCCTGGCGGCGGGGGCTGCCGGATCAGTCCCCCGTCCCCTCAGCCCCTCTCCAGCCCCCACACTCCCCTGCTGTCGGGCCAAGAGCGGTTGCCGGCCGAGCACCGGCCGGCTGGTCCGTCCCGCACATCCCCCCCCGCCGTTCTCTAGGAGTCTCCAGGTCCCTTCGGCATTCCCTCGCTGACCCTCCCCAAGGCTATCCCCACCCCAGCGCGGCAGCCTCCCTTCGCTCCGCCGGGACCCGAGGCCTGACCACGCGTCCCCGCATCTTCCGGACCCCCACGCCCGCTCGCGAGCAGCGAACCCAAGCCCCCCTCTCACTTCATGGCGCCGGTCGCGGCTTGAAGCTGCGTCGGCCCGCCTCCCTCATGAATATTCAAGAAAGACGGGCTCCTCGAGGCATCCTCGAGGCGCTGCCCCACCTTCTTCGCGACGCCATTGGCTGAGCCTGTCCGTCACTCCCCATTGGAGCGACGTCAAGCAGCACAGTGCGCGTGCGCACGGCAATTGCGGGAGGCGTGCTCCAGGAGAGGCGGTGCCGGAGGCATCGCGGAGGATCGCCGAGTACCCAGAACGAAACGTTGGTGGAAGAGAAAACTGAGAGAATCGATCTCATTCTCTGGCATTCGGTCTTCCTGCGTCTGTCTAGATTACTTGAGTACCGAATACATACTCAGTTTCATTCTATTATAGTCTTGGTTTTAAGAGGTCCTCCTCCCTTTTCCCCTAACTTTAATAAAGTAACCAAGTCTAGAATGGGAGAACCCAGAGAGGGTCAGAGCCTGGGGGAATCATAGAGGGCTTCCTGGGAATCTTCCCAACCCAGGGGTTGAACCCAGGTCTCCCGCATTGCGGGCGGATTCTTTACCATCTGAGCCACCAGGGAAGCTCTGTGCTGTACATAGTCGCTCAGTCGTATCCGACTCTTTGCGACTCCATGGACTGTAGCCCACCAGGCTCCTCTGTCCATGGGATTCTCCAGGCAGAAACTCCCAATTATCTGATGTCCCTTGTGTTTGCTCTTCCTGACTTCCGAAGCACGCAGTAGTAAGCCTCAGCTTGCTGCAAGCAGAAGCGAGCATCAGCTGGGAACAAGATCTTAGTTTCTGGTCAGGAAGTCTTAACCTCTAGACCTCAGAGGCCAGAGTCTAGACCCTGGATCCCCAGTCGTTTCCTGGCATATTAAGAAAGAATTCAGGGAAGGAGGCAGAAGATACAGAGAAAAGTAAAAAGTTTATTGGAAAAGAGTATGTATAGGAAGACTCATGGGCGAACTCTGGGGTTACACCTTTGGGGAGTTTAAATCTGTTGTAAGGGGACAGTTTTCCAGATCTTGGTCTTCCTTCAGGCCAGTCATCTTGCTTTGTCCCCCTCCTTCCCCTGAGGTGCCCACTCACCCCTCAGCCAAGATGGATCTGGAGGTGAAGTCTTCTGGGACCAGCAAGCTGCATTATGGCCTGGAATTATCCCCTGAATTTTGACACACCAGGAGCCTTTCTGTTCATATGGAGTGTCTCCCTTGTCCCAGAAAGAGGGGCAGGGAGCGGAGATCCCTTAATCCTTTACTCAAACAGGGTTTTGCCCCTCTTTGTCCTTGCCATGATCATTATCTTACGGTGTTTACAAGAGACAAAGACTGGCTATTTACCCCATATCTGTTGTTACTTCCACTTCTGAGGGCAAACAGGAGGCTGATTGTAAATGCCTTAACTGGAGCCCACCTATCTCCTGTCTCAGGAAATGCTACCAGAAGGCTAGTTGTAAGTATCCAGCCTGAAGCCCACTTCTTCCTGCCCCATGAAATGCCAAAAGGAGGCCAGTTGTAAATGTCTAAACTGGAGCTCATCTATCTCCTACCTCTTCCCCAGTTTGTTCTCCTGCTGCATGGTACTGCAAGGAGCATCACTGTGGCATGTCCTAAGGCTCAGGGTCATGTGAGCAACCTCACTAATTGGCTCAACACCCGCGCCACCGCTGCCACCATCACAAGTTCTTCTAGCTCTCTAGCCCCTATTTTCAGAGACTTTACCTAACTTTGGAAGTATATTCTCATTTGTATGAGTGTGATAGAATGTCTTTTTTTTTTCTTAAGTCTTTATGGATTTGTTACAATATTGCTTCTGTTTTTTTTTTTTTTTTATGTTTTGACTTTTTGGCCACAAGGCATGTGGGATCCTAGCTCCCCCACCAGGGATCCCTCACCACACCCCCTGCACTGGAAGGTGAAGTCTTAACCACTGGACTGCCGGGGAAGTCTCTAAATGTCCTGTGTTGGTGTAAGTGTCATTATCCCCACTTTAGAGGTGAGGAAACTGAGTCTCAGAGAAAAACTTGCCCATGGCTTGACAGCTAGGCCAGGTGCTGCTCCCCATCCCTCCCTTAGCCCCACGCTGCCCACTCTGGGTCATCACTGTCTGGGATGGCTGTCTCCCCTACTGGACTGTGAGCCCCAGGAAGGTAGGGCTGAGATTGTCTTGGTCACCAATGTGTGTGCCTTTTGCCACACAGTAAAGAGGCAGACACACTGAGCGACTAAGCACAGCACAGCACGGGGCATGCACAGAACAGGGGCTCAGTGAATATCTGCTCAACTTCCTTACAGTCTGCCCTCCATATCCACAGATTCAGAAGCCACAGATACAGAAGGTGAACTGCCCTAGGGCATTTGTTTGCCAGGCTTCAGTATTCAGAGATTTTTGGTATCTGTGTGTGGCGGGGGTGGGGACGGCGTCCAGAACCTGTCCCCTCCACTTATACCAAGAGACAACTGTATTTTCAGTCTGCTGTTGGTCCTCACTGATAGTGAGGACCTGGTGTATTCCATTCCTTAGAATCCATCAGTACAACAAGCCCAGGGTCAAGGGGAGGGCTCACTCAAGGTCATCAGTACCAGAAGGCAGGGGTGATTGACAGCCACCTTAGAATGACCGCCTCCGACCTGCTCCAGGCCCTTGTAGTTGCTGCTCCCTGTGTCTGGAAGGCTCTTCTCTCAGATCTCTGTGTGGCTTCCTTCCTTACCTTCCTCAAGCCTTCCCTGAATCTTCCTCAAGCATCCTTCCCTCAGCAAGACCTTCCCTGACTTCCCTATTTAAACTGCGATACACAGCACAGCACACACTGGATAGGCCAGATGATGGTCCCCAAAGATCTCCCGGTCCTGATCCCTGGAACCTATGAATGTTCCCTCACGTGTGTCGACCAAAAACAAAACAAAACACAGAAGGTCTCAAATAAGAGTTTGGGGAGCTCTCTGGTGGTCCAGTTTAGGGCTTCCCTGATAGCTCAGTTGGTGAAGAATCCCCCTGCAATTCAGGAGACCCCGGTTTGATTCCTGGGTCAGGAAGATCCACTGGAGAAGGGAAAGGCTACCCACTCCAGTATTCTGGCCTGGAGAATTCCATGGACAGTCCATGGGGTTGCAAAGAGGCAGAGCAACTTTCACTTCACTGGTGGTCTAGTGGTTAGAATTCTGTGCTTCTACTGCAAGGGGCCAAGGTTCGAGCCTTGATCAGGGAACTAAGATTCCTCAAGCTGCATAGCATGGCAAAAAAAAAAAGTTTATTTAGTGTCTTAAGAATTGCAGTTCGAGAGACACAGATTTGGGTAAAACTGAAGGAGTATTCCAGGCTTCCCAGGTGGCGCAAGTGGTAAAGAACCTACCCGCCAATGCTGGGGACGATTGCAGGTTTGATCCCCGGTACAGGAAGATTCCCCATGCTGCGGAGCAACTAAGCCTGTGTGCCACAAATACTGAGCCTGCACTCTGGAGCCCGCGAGCCGAAACTACTGAGCCCGCGTGCAAGGATCTTACATTTTTGGCAGATGTTCTGGATGCCTCTGTTAAGACAATAGGTGATTGAAAGGTGAGGTTCTAGCCAGGCTGGGATGTGCAGAAGTCACACTTTCTCAGTGGCCTCCCAGCTCCGTTTTAGAAAGCTCTCTTGGCAATACTGACTGCATTTTTATTTTCCCCCTACATAATGGCAAAAGGGAACCTGCAGGTGTGATGAAGGTGAGGGTCTTGAGTTATCCAGGTGCGTCCTAAGTGTACTCAGCTGTCCTCATAAGAGGGAGCTTTGACAGCAGGACAGAAACAGAGGCAGTCGGACAATAAAGCAAGACACCATGGGCTTTGAAGCTGGAGGAAGAGGGCAGAGCCAAGGAATTCAAAGAATGCAGCTCTAGAAGCTGGAAAAGGCAAGGAAATTGATTCTCCCCTGCAGCCTCCAGAGGGAGTGCAGCCTGGCCAACACCTTGATTTCAGCCCAGGGAAACAGACTTCTGATCTGACTAGCTGCAAGAAAATAAATGAGTGTTGGGGCTTCCCTGGTGGCTCAGTGGTAAAGAATCCGCCTACCAATGCAGTACACACAGGTTTGACCCCTGGTCTGAGAAGATCTCTTAGTTGCCTCAGAGCAATTAAGCCAGTGCTCCACAGCTAATGAGCCTGTGCTAACTACTGAACCCACATGCCTAGAGCCTGTGCTCAGCAGCGAGAGAGGCCACCGCAATGAGGAGCCTGAGCACTGCAACTCGGAGAGTAGCCCCTGCTCACTGCAATCAGAGAAAGCCTGTGCAGCAACAAAGACCCAGCACAGCCACAAATAAATACAAACATTATTTTTTTTAAATGTGTGTTGTCTTAAGCCACCAAGTTTGTGGTCATTTGTGACAGTAGCCATAGGAAACGAATGAATATACCTGCAATCAGGCACAATATATCCACTTCTGCTTTAGTTTTTTTTCCATAGCAGTGATCAACATCTGATGGAATATATGTTTTTTGCTTTTCATTTTGTGCATGGTCTGTCTCTTCTGCTAGCATGTCAGCTGTACAAAATCAGGGGCATTTTATCAGTGGTTGTTGATGACAGGAACAGAATGAAGGGACAAAATAGGTGCTTAAATAGTTAATCCCAGTAAGGGATTGTAAGCAGAAAAATATGAGAGACCCCTGTAAGTTAATGATGACTCGAGAAAGCTGGTTTGCTTAACCATGAAAACAAGCAGGCTTGCTTAGCAACAAAACCAGGCAACAGAAGCACAGGACATGCCCCAAAACAATAAGACAATGGTGGCATGAGCCCCACTTCCTGCCCAGTGAATGATGCCTAGGACATGCTCTCTGTACACATAAAAACAGTAATTTGTGGACGTAGCTTGACCACGCAGGGACAAGAAAACTCCCCTGCTCAACCTGGAGGAGGAGCTAATGATAAAAGCATGACATCTACTCAAGAAAGAAGGTCTTCTCCCCCTCCCCACTCTTCCTTTGATTATGAAACTGTAGCCCACTAAGTTCTTAGAGCGGAGCATTTCTCACCTGCCCCCTTGTCAGCCTCACAATTGTCCTAATCTAATAAATCCCTTCTTATCTGCCACTTTGCTCTCACTGAATTCTTCTCTGCACTGAGACCTAAAGGACTATGGTAGCAGGGCTCTTTGGACCCCCCCTGAAATGACACCTATGGGTTTTACTAAGGATAATTTCAAATGTTCGATCCCTGATCCAGGAGGATCCCACATGCTGCAGAGCAACTAAGCCCCTGTGCCACCACTACTGAGCCTGTGCTCTAGAGCCTGGAAGCCCCAACTACGGAGCCCGTGTGCTGCAACTACTGAAGCCAACATGCCCTAGAGCCCAAACAAGAGAAGCCCCCACAATGAGAAGCCTGCGCACTGCAACTAGAGAAAAGCCCATGCAGCAACGGAGACGCAGCACAGCCAAAAAGCAAAAAGAAATAGCGAAGTCAGCATATTTAGAAACACACAAGAAAATACCAGAGAAAACAGCTAAAGCAGTTGAAAGTAGAGGCCTCTGGAAAGCAGATAGGAGTAGGGAGAGGTGGCAGAGGGGACTGTTTCTCTTTGTTACAAATATCTTAGTAGCAGTACCATTTGATTTTTAAAGTATATTCATGAAAATTAATCGGCAGTGATAGAAAGGGTTACTCCTTATGGGGAGGAAACAAGCATAGACTGAGAAGAGGCACAGTGGAGCTTCTGGATGATGGAAATGTCATATGTCAGCTTTATCCAGTAGAACTTTCTGGGATGATGAAAAAAGTTCTCTATCTGCACAGTTCAAAATGGTAGCCACTAACCACGTGGCTACTGAGCATTTGAAAAGTGGCTAATGTGACTGAGGAACTGAATCCTTACTTTTTATTTAATTTAAATCAATTTAAATATGAATTTAAAATAATTTAAATACTCCCATGAGTTGTTTTGGACATCACAGATAATGACAATGAGAGAAAATGTTCACAATATAATGTTTATAATGTTAAATGAAAAATAACAATTAAAACCCATATGCATAGTATGGCCCAAATTTTAAAATATATATCATACTGCATATATGAAGTTTTAAGAAAAGACTAGAAGTATACAAAAATTTTTTTAAAAAGTGGAAGCTTTATGATTTGTAAAGAAATACAAATCAGAAGAGAGAAAGGCTTGTGATTTATCAAAAATCTTCGCGGAGCAGTTTATGCAATAAAGAAGTGGGGCAGAAAACAAGGAAAATCACTCTTTGGGGTCAGACCTTCGAAAAGAGCACATAAAACCCTGTTGAAGAAGAGCTCACAACCCATCATTTCAGGACACATGAGGAAACAAGCCATCGTGAGTGAGAATCAGCAGACACAACAAATTACAGAAGCAGATGGTCCCAAACTTCAGATGACAGAATTATCAGACATTTCGATCCCCTGGAGAAGGGAATGGCAACCCACTCCAGTATTCTTGCCTGGAGAATTCCATGGACAGAGAAGCCTGGCGGGCTACAGTCCATGGGGTCGCAAAGAGTCTGACAGGACTGAGCGACTAACACTTTCACTACTTTCACTTTCATGTCTTTAAGCTTAAAGATGCTTAAAAAGAAGAAGCCAGGAATTTCCCTGGCAGTCCCGCAATTGAGACTCTGCGCTTCCACTTGCAGGGGTATGTGCAGTCAAAAAAAAAAAAAAAAAAAGCATAGTTGAAAGAGGGAGGACTGGATTCACACGAGAGAAACCCCTTCCAAAGGGACTACTTTAAGACTGGTTTACCAAACACAGTAACAATGACAAGCACTTATTAAGTCAGGATGGAATTCAAAGAGAAGGAAGTCAATTTCTGTGCAAACTACCTTTATTTATAAAGGAAAACTCCCCATTTTGTTGTCACACCAGGGCTATGTGAAGGCAGTAGACTGGGAAGAGGTAGAGCAGGGATGCTGATAGAGACAAAGACACCCACGCCTCACCTGGCCCCTGAAGGCTGCTGGTAGATACAGGGCGCAGGTGACTCCCGGGGTAATCCAGTGGCGGTGACCCACTCCAGGCTCTGCTGGGATGATGGGTTAGCTTCCTTTGGGGGCGCAGGGGGGCGGGGGGTTGGCAGTGGAAGTAGGAGGCACTTTGGATGGGACCTGATTTGGCAAATGGGGGGATCTCTCTTGCTCCCGATGATATTCCCAGCCCCACCACGACCTCCAACAGCTAAGGCAGGATTCTAAGTTTAAGGCTGGGGTTCTCGTTCTCCCCAGGGTTTCCGGAGAGCTGTTGCCAAGGACCTCACCGCTGCAAGGGCTTGGGGGTGCAGAGAGATGCAGCGGGAAGGGAGGAGGAGGTCTGGAGCGAAGGCAGCTGCTGCTTTATCCTGTCTCCCTTGGAAACATCCTTCTCTCCAGCTACACCTTACTCCTCTGAGGCTTCACCCTGGGGAAGAGCTGAGGGAATACAGACTCTTCAGACGCCGGGAGCTCCCACCCTTTTGCTTCACCCCAAATGTAGCACAGTCACCGAATCCATCCCCCAAACACGTGGACCGTCTCCATCCTCCCATCCCTTCCTCCTGGACTCTCTCAGCATCTTGCAGACCACACCGGAATCCCCTGGCAAGCACCAGATGGAGCCTTCCAGTTGGCAGCGGGCTGGATGAAATGGAGACTTCCCCGCCGTAAAAAAGACGCCCGCCTCTCCCGCCCACCATGGCCATCAGATTGGGACCCGCCTGCCACCTATGCCCTAATTAAAGGCATCTTCTTGTCTCCCAGGAAAGTCATGAGATCTTCCTGGTCTCCTCCCCTTACCTAGCAGACTCTCCCTCAATACTACCGCTATTATATTAATGGATTCTTCCTCGCCCTGCCCAAAAAGTAACAAAAAGTTTCCATGCCTGTAATATACAATTCTTCAAGTGCCCCCCCATCACCAAACTGGGATTCTTCATACTCCTCTTGGCTAAAATACATTCTTCTTTACCTCTCCATGAATATAATTAGGGATAATAAACATATTTGCTTGAGCACAAACCAATCACATAATCAGGAAAGGAGGACCGGTGAGTACCCCTACGAAGTACCACCAGGAACGGGTTCTTCCTCCTCTAAGAAGGGATTTCCCTTACCTCCCCCGTTATTATAATGGGCTCTTCCTCACCTCCCCACGACAGATAATGGACTCTTCTGACCGCCCCTGCCCCAGTATAAAGGGCTGTCTCTCTTGCCGCTCTTCCCACCCCGTGGGATCAGCTCTTTCCTCAAACAGCCATCAGATAGACCCGCACAACATCTCTTCTAGGCTCACCCCGAAGTAGTTACGGGGCACGTAGCCCTCCTGGCCGTGCAGCGTGGCCCACCACCAGTCCGTCTCCTCTAGTCCGTCCCTCCGCAGCACGGTGACCGAATCGCCCTCTCGGAAGGACAGCTCGTCCCCAAACTCGGCGCTGTAGTCCCAGAGGGCGTACACCACCCCGTTGTACATCAGCCCCATGCTCTGCTCCACGTCTGAAACAGGAAACCGCAGGGATGGTCAGCGCCCGGTCCAGGGCGGGCCAGGAACACTCAGGGATGCTGGGGACAGGGACAGAGCCTGAGATCTGACACTAGCCCCACCTGGGGGAATGAGCCCCTATTAAAGTTGTGTGTGTAACCTTTTCTGGAGAGGGGCGCCTGAGCTGCAGTCAGCTGCTGGGACTGGGAGTCTCTAATGGGGTTCATCAGGCCGGGCCACGAACCCCCAGGGAAGGGCCAGTGTCCCCATTTCCTCTTATACCAGGTTAAGTTCCTGGAACACTCCTAGAGGTATAATTGTCTGTAGCACCCCCACCGCCCGGCCTTAAGAGCTTCAGTCTCTTTGGAGGACTCAAGCCCTCCTTCCCATGGTACAGCCCTACGCCTCCCCAGGAAGTGGTCCCAACGCCCCCTTTTCAGATAGTGCAATGCACACTGCGCACTTCCCACTCAAAAGATAAAGTCTCCAAAGAGGATGTAATCGTTTTCCAGATAGTATAGCCCACCCACACCAACTCCCTTAAGTGGTAAAATGCCCAAGGATTTACCCCCTTTCCAAATGGTACAGTCCACCAGGTTCCCCCCGCCCCTTAAACAGTCCAGCCCACCACGCTCCAGTTTCTTCGCCCCTCCCTCCCCCTGCCAGGTGCGCTGCCCAATCTCTACTGCATCCTCACAGAACTCTCCGAGTCCAGGCAAATAGGACGCTACAATCCTCGTATCTCTAGGCTCCACCGACCTATGACAAAGGCGGTCACAGTCCCCCCTAACCCGAAGGTTACAGCCTTTCTCTTCGGTGGAAGGTCTACTCCCCGCCTCATCCCCCAGTCCTGGCCTGCCGTCGCTCAGGCAGGTGTTACAGCCCCCTGGCTCCCACCTACTTTCCGCCACAGCACAGCAGGCTGTCGTGTAGTCCCTGCAGGCTCACCTCTTACGCTGTCCCACCCCTCCGTCCTACAGCCTGCCTTACTCCAACTGTGTGACGCTCCGGAGCCCACCTTAGGCTACAGCTGACCCCTTCGCTCCAGACCCTAGGCACATCCCCATGGTACTGCCTACCTAGTTCCTCCCATCACCTGTTTAGATGATGTGATCCCCCCGCCCCCCGCTCCTGGAGATACATGGTACAGTCTCGTGCCTCCCTACAAGTGGAAGAGGCCCCAAGCCCCTCCCCAGAAGCCAGGGCCTGCTCACCGGTCACCTGCGTGGCACTGTATCTCCCCCAGGTAGCCCTGGGCCAGGAGACAGTATAGTTGGAACGTCCAACTCCCCCACCCCCACAGATGAGAAGGCAGATAAAGCGGCGCAATCTCCGCAACCGCTCTCGTCCCCACCGGTGTCCAGCTTGAGGGGCACGGTTCCCCTGCCTCCCTTTCCCTCGAAGGTGGCACAGTCTGCTGCCGTCACACACCCTTCTCGCACCTGCCAGGTGGGAGGCCCCGTCCGCCACCCCCACAGGTGGTCCCTCCCGCCGGCCCCTCCTCAGTGATGCTGTCACAGGTCCGTACAGCCCCTCACCTCCCCAGGCATCCTCTCTCGGGAGCCGCAGTCGGCCTCCTTTCCCTGCCCAATATCTCTAGCAGTTGGGCGCCCCGCCCCGCCTCGCACCTGCCAGGTAAGTGGCGCAGTCAGCGTAACCCTCGCGGTAGGGGTCGCACTTCTCGATGGCGGTGGCGCCGTCACTGAGCGTGGTGGCGAAGATGGCCGCGCCGTGCTGCACCAGCGCCGTGCAGATGGCCGTGTCGTTGCACGACGCCGCGCAGTGCAAAGGGGTCCTAGGCGTGGGAGCGGGCGTGAGCGGCCGCGCGGGGCGCCCCCAGCGCCGTCCCCGACCCACGCCGGCCGCGCGCGCAGTCAGGGCTCACCAGCCGTGGCTGTCCGGAGAGTTGACGTTGGCCCCGGCCGCGATGAGGAAGTCCACAATGGGGTAATTGGCGCCGCAGATGGCGTTGTGCAGGGCGGTGATGCCCTCCTCGTTGGGCTGGCTCGGGTCGTTCATCTGGATGGGCAGGGGGACCGGGAGGCTCATTCCCGTGTCGGGCCGCCCCCACCCCGCCAGCCCTGCTCCGCCCCCACCCCGCCAGCCCTGCTCTCCCGCACCCGCGGCACTCACCTCCTTCACGGCCTGCTGCACCACCTCCAGCTCCCCGGTCAGTGCGGCGTCCAGAAGCAGCACCAGCGGGTTGAGGCGCGCACGGCGGACCTTGCGCGGGGACCCGGCCTTCCGCAGCACGGAGCGCATCTCCTGCAGGACAGGGCGGGGATGCTTCAGTGGCTTGGGGAGCGGGTAGCTAATATACCCATTCCTTGGAGGGGAAAACAGAGGCTCAGGGATCCGGTGGCCGCTCCAGCTCTTCCAAGTCGACAGGGCTGGAATTGGAACTCAGGAAGGTACAGAGCCTGAGTCCAGAGGGCCATGGGGAGGAGGGTCCCTCAGTTCTATAGTCTCTGGTTCCCTACAACACTCAGGAAAGCCAGAGATCTTCGAATCTAGGGCCCTGAGGCTTGAAAGGCCGGGAGACTATGACAGCCAGATATTCAATTCATAGTTTCATTTCATTTAGATAATAAACATGACGTTACCAGGTGTTCATTTTAGATGTTAGAAATTTGAATATTTGTCATACTGCTCCTTCTGCTTTCCTATTTTTGACTTTCAAGTGTTCTCCTACAAAATTCATTTACTCTGAGCACAAAGCATTTGTGATTCCAGCCTTTGATGTCAATGGTTTCAGGATTCTGGAATCTGAAGATCCCAAGAGCCACTCATTTCAAAATTCTCTGATGTTGTTTCCAGTATACTGTGCGTCCAGAAATGCTAAAGTTGTGCCATTTCAAATTTCTGGGGACCCAGGACGTTGCCTTCTCAAGATTCTGTGATTGAGAACTTGAATATTTTATGGTTAGAATTTCATTCCAAAAGATTGGAAGGAAATGCTCAAAATGTTCACCGTGGTTCTGAGTGCTTGTGATTTTGGCCTCTATTCAATTTCTTCCTAGTTACTATGTGTATTCCTTTCTAGCGGAAAATGCTCACTTAAAATAAAATCTTGTATTATAACATATTAGTGCCCTAATCTGTGATGTTTTTGAATCAAATAATAAGTCATTTTCAGTTTTGGGGACTTCAAGAATCAGTAGGACCAGGGTTTGTGCTACTAATTTTTTACTTCTACTGTTTGCATCTTCAGTGTCCTAGGATTCTGAAATTTCAGTTTTGAGTTTGTGACGCCAGGATTTAATGATTGAATGCTGTGAGTTTTCAAGTTTCTCTGTGGCCAGGACTTTGTGATTCTACCATGAGGCATTTTGACCATTTCAAGGCGCTGTTATTCTTCCATTCTTGATTCAAGATCCTGAGCCTCAGGATCTTGGCTGAGCCAACATTTCTTGGCTCTACCCTCAGGAGGGCCTAAGAATAGGCATTTTGAGGTCCACCTGGCCCCCACTTCTTCTCTGGGAATTGTTTCCCTCCCCCTGTCTACCCACGCTGAGCAATTAAGATTATTCCATGTGACTATGCTCCCCACCCCCAGCCTAGATGCAGAAACCTGAACAAGATCAGCAGGAGACTGTTGCCTGGTCAGATGATAACAGTAACAATAGCAGTTAACAGTTAAGTGCCAGGCACTATCCTAAATGTTACATTAATGTATTAAATTCTCACCACAACTCTGCAGTTATTCTCATTCCCATTTTACAGATGAGGAAACTGAGGTCCACGGAGGCTAAATGTCTGGCCCAAGGTTGCACAGCTAATAAGTACAGTGGAGCTGGGATGTGAACCCAGGCAGCCTTGCTCTGCAGCTGGGACACTTAATCACGAAACCCACAGGCTCGGAGGCCAGAGACTGGTTCTTGAAAATTTGAATGGAAGAAGCTCCGACTAGAGTCAGAGGACACCACGGACTTGAACTGAGAGGTCATTTTGATTCAGGGTTCAGTGGGCCATTTCTAGCCATGGCACAGGCTTGCTGAGGTGTAAGAGGAGAGCGGATCTCCAGAGAAAGAGGACATGAGAAGCTGTGCGGCAGCTCAGGAGAGAAATAGTGACCGCCTTAATTCCGGCAGACTTTTCAGATCCCAGAATAAACCCTCTGTCCTCCAAGACAAGTCATTTCCAGGTTGGAAGACTCTTAGATTCCTGAAGGGAAGCCCATGGCAGGGACAGGTTACTGGAGAGGAGCAGAGAAAGTCTCTATATGGTCAAGACTTCCAGATGCCTCTCCATATGTGTTCTCTTTCTTTTGACCCTTGGATTAAAAACTACATTTCCCAGCCTCCTTTGCAATTGAGTTCCTGGCCTGTGGAATGCAGCAGCTGTGAGGTGCACAATTTCCAGGTTCTGTCCTAAAAGGGAAGGAACACTTCCATATGCTAAGCGATATATGCCACGTTCCTCCTGTATTACTTACCATGCTCTGTGGCTGCTCTGGTGGGCTGCTCTGGAGAGGGGCTGAGGGTGGGATGGGAGCCGGTGGAGCTGGAGCAGGGGGCCCGGCCCTGGCCTCAGATCCCTCAGTGATAGGGGACAGCTCGGGCTCAGGGCCCCCAGGCCCACCATGACGATGGAAGAGGCGGCTGATGATCTGTTGGTATTGCTTCTTGTGGGTGGGGGCCAGGGCTACAGCCGGGCTCTGCTCCATGGAGCCCCGGCGTTTGAGGGGCCGTGGAATCTCTGCCAGCACCCGAGCCACCTCCTCCAGCTCTGGCACCGACTGTGCCTCAGGCGGCAGCGCCGGCTGCAGCCGTGTGGGACTAAGGGGCCGCGTCACAGCACCTTCGTCTGCGTCGCCAACCTCCAGCACGGGTGTCAGCAGCCCCTCCAGCTCTGGTTCAGGTTCCAGATCAGTGGGAGGTTTGGCGAGGCCTAGAAGGAACAAGCGCCCCATCAGAGGAGGGATCCCTGGAGCCCCTCAAGACTCCCTCCCCACAGCTTCCAGGACCTGCCACCAATGCCTGATTTGCTGTGTGTCCTCAGGGCAGTTCTTGCTCTCTCTGGGCTACAACCTCCTTGGGTTGTGAATAGACAACTATGACCTCCCCCATTTATCACGCACTTAAACTTGTGCCTTGTGCTTTCTCCAGGCCTGTCTTACTGAATTCTCACCACTACCTTGTGAAGTTGATATGACTACCATCTCATTACTACAGAAAGGGAAACTGAGTCTCAGAGAGGCCAAGTCAGTTGCCCAAAGCCACACAGCTGGAATTTGAACTCAGTTCTATCTCACTTCAGAATCTCTACTCCTACTATTATGATAGACTTGACTAAGACTCTAATCATTTCCTCTCTTAACATCTCAGGCAGAAAATTGCTGGGACTAGAATCCTGGCATTTGATGGTCTCATCTCTGTTTCCTGCTTCTCGATCAGTTTCTAAAAGCAGGTCGAAATATATAATGCTTGTTCTCCTTGTTTTTCTTTTTATAATGATCATTTTCTACATGATTTCATTGAATGCCCATCATAATCTATGAAGTAAGTATTATTCATCTCTCTTCACAGATGAGAAAATGGAAGCTCATATGGGTTAATTAATTTATCCTGAGTCACACAGCATGTCGATTGCAGACAGGGGCTCAAAACCCACTCTGTTTAAATCCAAGCCCTGAGCTGGTCTCACACCAAAAACTATTAATAATTATTATGACTACTATGATAGCTACTGAGGGCTTAGTATACATCAGGCCCTATTTTAAAGCCTTTATAGAGATTGTATATTCCAATACCATACCCCAGTGAGGTAGGTTCTATCACTATTCACCTTTTCCACTCAAGGAAATTAAGTTCCAGAGAGGTTATATAACTTGCCAAAGGTCACACAGCATGCAGCCAGCCAGTCTGACTCCAGAGTCCCTGCTTAAGCACTGTGCTATCGCTAATTCGTGAGCAAACCCCCAAGCTCATCTGGCCTCGTGCTCTGCAGGGACAATGTCTGGAAACAGGTGTTTGGTTGTGATGGGTCCCCCACCCGGTTTGGTCCCCAGCCATCTGTCCTCCCTTCACCCAGCCCTCCAGAACCCCCAGCTCTGACTCACCTTCACTTACAGGGGCCCAAGTCTGTTGGGGGGCTTGGGAGGCTGGGGCAGGGGCTTGTGGCTGAGGCTGGGGTTGTAGTTGTGGCTGGGGCTGTGGGGGCAGCTGGGGCTGGGGCTGGGGCTGGGGCTGGGGCTGGGGGGGTGCCTGGGGCTGGGGAGGCATCTTAGGTAGGGGAGCTCGAGAGAAGATGGAGGAGCCCGGGAGCATGGCCCTGCTGGCTCCATGCTCCCAAAAAGCATTCTGCAGCTTGAATATCATGCTGAGGGGGATGGGGCGCTGGCGGGGGGCACTGCGGGGCTGCGGGTTGGAAGGAGGCATGGGGATGCGACTGACAGGCTGCCAGCTTCGGGGCAAAGTGCCTGACAGCCCTGCGGAGCCCAGTGATCGGCGGTAGCTGCCCACATCAGAACGCCTGTCGCTGGCCAGAGGGGAGACCTTGTAATTGCGGGGCAGAGTAGCGCTGGTGAAGTTGTCCTGGGGGAGAAAGAGGGAAGGAAGGAAGATAGAAAGGGCTCAGGTGGGAGGACGATAGGCTTAAGGGGACGAAAGATAAAGGAATGGAAGAAAGGAGAGAGGTCAAGGCAAAAGGCAAAAAGGGAGAGAAGGAGCGGAGGGCAGATGAGAGAGGGAAAGAAAAGAGGGTCGGGGAGGAGATGGAAATCCAGGATAAAGGAAGAGCGAGGGAAAGGGTATGGAAACTGTGGGCGCAGCCAGAAAGGGGAGACTAGTCCTGACCGCACAAGCCCCCTCCCCAAGTTTCTCCAGCCCCCTCACCTTGCCGGTGGCCCCCAGCCCATCCAGGCTGCTCTCTCTCCAGGGTAACAGCTGCAGGCCTGGCGAAGCAGGCCGCGGGAAGACATCCAGACCTGTGAGGCGGGAATCATGAGGGTCTGGGGGATGCTTCTCCAGCTCCCCCACCCTCTGGCCTCCCATCACTCACGTTCATAGCTCGCGGTTTGCGAGGGCTTCTTCTCATAAGCCACGTCCAGGTCGGATTCGTTCCAGGCTTTGGGGGGCCGCCGGCGCAGTGTTAGGTCGTCTGGGGAAGAAGTTCCTCATGAGGATCCCGGGTGGGGAGTGGGGGTAGAGAGGCTGGTCCCGGGCCCTGCATCCCTCGCACCCGCCAAGTTGGGCCCCGCGGTTCACCTTGAGCGCGCAGAGGCGGGGCGAAGGCGCTGCCGCCCGCGCCCAGCAGAGGGCTCCCAAAGGCAGCCGGCGCGTCGTAAGCTGCGGTCGCAGGGCGAGGCGAGGGCCCGCGCTCCGGGAAGAAGGCCTGGGGCCCTTCCGCCAAGGGGCTGCCACGCGGGGAGCCGGCGCGGCCCAAGAAGTCAAAGGGCGTGGGGGGACCCTGCTGTCTGAGCGGACCGGGCCGAGGGGAGGGCGCACGGCCGTGAGGGCTGCCTGCGCCATCGAAGGCGCGGGGCCGGGGCGAGGGCGAGCGGTCTAGGCTGCTGTAGGCGTCCGGCTGCAGGTAGAGCTGGGTGCGTGGTGACGATGGCCGGCCCTTCGCGGACAGCGAGCTGTAGGGGAGCAGAGCCGGGGCGCTCTCCGAGCGTCCGAATGGGGTGTCTGCCCCGTCGGTGGTCACCTTCCGGGAGGACCCGCGGCTGCCCAAGGGCTCGGGGACCGGGCTGGTGCTGTACCGGGACAGCTGTGGGGACATTGTGGGGTCAAAGGAGAAGTTAGTAGAGGGTTGGTAAGTCAATCGATAGCGGTGATCGAAAGCCAACTCTGGAGAGGTAGGCGGGGCTGGAGATTCAGGCCTAGGGAGCCCTGTCGTCGGGGCTGGGGCCAGCACACACAGAGCCTTTGTGCCGCTTAGAAAAACCGTTTTCTTCCGAGGGTCCTGACAGACGTCCGCTTCCACTGGCCCCCTTTATCAGATGCCCTTAAACAGCCCACCGCCTGCCTCATGGGACAGGTTTGCCTGAACTCCTGGCCAAAAGAAGCTGACTTTTGGGGGGGGCCAGAGTGGGGACCAGGACCAGCGGGCTCACCCTAGCCGGCGCTGCGGCCTGTGAGCCAAGAGGCGCCGCGGGCGAGTCCGACCACAGCGACTCCAACTGCTTGGTCAGTTCGTCCACCTTGGCCGCCGCCGTGTCCAGCTCCATCTGCTTCAGGTCCATGTGCTTCATGGCTAGAGCTGGGCGGGCGGGAGTGGCAGTGAGGACCGGGATCCGTGGGCCCCGCCCCGCCCCCGAGAGCCGGGCCCCGGCAAGCCCCGCCCCCTACCCCAGCTCACACTGGAATTTCAGGTCCAGAATGTCCCCCGAATTCTGGAACGCCTCGCTGTCCATGGTGCCGGCCGGCCGGAGCGGGGCGCCTGCGTTTGGAGAGGCGGGGGCGGGAGAGAGTCTGCTCAGGGCCCACCCACAGGGAACCTGGGGCCCTAAGGAGCGCGAGGGTGCCTTTACTTTCCTAGTTCCTTCCACTGGAAGTTCTATGCCTCTCCATCGCCCCTGCTGGGAAATGCCAACTCCTGCCAAACCCTCTGGCTCAGGACAATTCACTCTCTTTACGTGACTCCTTGTTCATCTCTGTCTCATCCTTAATAAAACTGGATCATTCCTTCAACCATTATTCACTGACCACCTACTATGTGCCAGGCATTATAGTGAACAGAGGTTGCAATAATAATAACTATCAATTACTGAATGGCTACTAGGGACCAAGAGACACAGTGCTAGATGCTGGGCATCTTTTTAAAAATAATGATGGTGTTGCCTTCTATATGTGCCTACTATGTACCAACTCAATGGACATGAGTTTGAGCAAACTCCGGGAGATGGTGAAGGACAGGGAAGCCTGGGGTGCTGCACTCCATGGGGTCGCAAAGAGTCAGACACGACTGAGCAACTGAACAACAACATTATGTGCCAGGACCTTTGCTAGTTGCCTGAGGGTTTAATGAAATAAAACAACAACTATTTATTGAGAGGCCACTGTCCCCTAGAATTGTGCCAAGTGCTTTACACCCAATACCTTATCCCATGATCAAAACCTCCATAGCAGGCACGAAAGTGAGGCTCAGAAACATGTTTCAGATCACCTTACAAGACGTCAGCATACTAGGTTTCACACTTGAACCTAACTTGACATTCTGGGTCATCTCCTTCAGTCCTGAGGGGCTCCAGAGGACAGGGGACCACTCAGCTTCCTCTCCCCAGGGTCCCCGCCCGGACCAAACTCAACGTGTCCACACGGGCCCAGCGTCAACAGAACTGGGAGGTGGCCAGGGGCCACTGAAGTCGCCAACCCAGTGGGAAGGAGCCAGGCCCCCAGGAACCAGTCGGGCCAGCACCACCCCCATCTCCATGGTAACCGCCACGCCCGCCAAGTCTGCCACCTCCCCGCTGCACAACCGGCTGCTTAGCTTTGATTTGGGGTGCAGGCGTGGGCAGCAGGGCGGGCTGGGGCGTGCTGATTCTGGCTTAAGTCTGGGAAGCCTCAGAACAGAACCTGTTGGGGCTGGTGGCTCATTTGGGTGTGTTAGGAGTGTGTGACCTTGGGCTCGGAGCCCCCTCTACTCCTTGGGCCTCAGTTTCCCCCAACTGTGAAAGGAGGGGGCAGATCAGCTATTCTAAGAGGCCTCCTCAATCTCTCAGAGCCCTAGATTCTGAAATTATAAGGACCTTGAGGTTGTAATTAAATTCCTACAGAACCTAAAACCCTCCGCTTGAGAAGTCTATGGTTTGAAAGTTCTGAGTCCAAGATTCTATCTTTGGAACATTCTGGAATTCTCCACTTTGGCTAGCCTAGATTTCTCTGTCTTCCTGCACCAAGTTCTATCTATTCCAGGATTCCAAAGTCCTAAAAGTCTAGGTGAACGTCTCGTTTATTGGAGCTGCTGAAAGCATAGTTAAGGAGAATTCAAATCTGGTAGCGCCACTGTCCCGCTTGACCAGATAGCCTCAGTTTCCTGATCTGTAAAATTAGAATCAATAGCAGTTCATTTCAGAGGACTGTTGTGAGGATCCAACTGGCCAGAAGGTGCAAGAGGAATTAAGGTTCTGAGAATGGAGGCCTCAAAAAGTAGAGACTATACGAACCAAAACTCGGCAGCTTTTAGAATCTTAGAGATACATAGGAAACACTCTGTTAAAATATAAAAACGAACTATCTATGATACATCCAGGGCCAGCATTCTGGTAGCGAGTGGTTCTTTGGGGGAGTTTCTGATTCTCAAATTCTAAGACACATCCCACCGCTGACATCCTCTGGGTCTAAGGAAATGCCAGGGCTGGGCGTGGAGCCGTCCCCGGGCTGACGCGGACGAAGGGGGCGTCGGGGCCGCCAGGGGGCGCTCCAGGTCACGGCACGACCCCAGCTGGGAGAGCGGACAGCGCCTGAGCTCAGACCCCGGGAATGCGCGGCGGGCCCAGGCAGGTGCAGCACCTCCCGCGGCAGAGGAGCGGGGACCGGGCGGGGTGCAAGGGTGGCGCGGGCCGCGCCTCTGCTCGCGGCCCCTGTCCTCCACCCCCAGGTCCTCTCCGCCGGGCGCCCCTCTCCTCCGCATTTAAGTCTCCTTCCCCAGCATCTTCTGCATCCCGGCCAGGTTCTTTGGAATTAAAAATCAGGGGCGGAGGTGGAGGTCCTGGAGGAGGCATCCTCCGTAGGAACCGGGTCAGAGTGCTAGGCTGGACTGGCAGTACCCAGGTTGGAATCCTCCCATTCAGACGCTGGGAGCCGCCCCCCTCCCCGCCCCCGCCCCACTCCGGGACTTGGTTTCCTCCTCTGTGGATGTCTGTGCAATGAGCTAGGGCCTTCCCATTCTTTAAATTATTTAGCTTATGTGTGCCTCAGTTTCCTTAAGTGTATAAAGGGGGAATCAATACCTTCACCTCAAAGAAGTGTGAAGTCTGAATGACATAATTTATGTACAGAGTTTAGAACACTGCAGGGCACAGAGTAACGTTCACACGGATAAGATTCCTAATTCCCAGGCCTGGAACAGAGAGCTCAAAACCCAAAATGACTGTTTTTCTCCGAAACGGCCCTTTCAGATCTTTCTGAGATTCTAAAAGCCCTGAGCTTTGACCCTTCCGTCTTAACTTCAGTCCTCGGATCTCAGAACCCAAACTGAGGCCTCTATGACTCAACTTACCCCCTTCTCTCTATATAACGGCTGTATTGTGCAAGCCCACCACCACCAATCCCATCCCATCTTCTCCCCTGCTTTCCTGAGTTCTGGCCATCTCCAGTTCTGGCCCATTCCAGGGCACAGGAATCCCTTGAAGATTCCAGACAGAAGGTGGCAAAAGCTGAAGGTATCGCCTGTGCCTGCACTCCAGCCTCAGTTTCCCCAGTGGACCAAAGAGAAGTCATTCCCTGGGGTGGGCTCAGTAAGCCCCAGTGGAAGTAAGACCTTTGGGCAATTGCTGGAGACTTCTGTAGACAGTGGGAACCATCTCTCTACCTGCCAGCCCTCAGCCTGGCACGCTGTGAGCTCTGCCTTGGCAGCCGCGGTTATTATTTTTAATTTCATCCCAGGCTATCAGCAAATGCCCTTCAAGCCCAGACATTAGGAAGTTCTTCCCTCTCTCACCAGAACCCCCTGCCTCCCCCACCTCCTTGTATAATCCCTTCACGTGACACATACGGGTGGAGAGAAGGGGGAGTCTTGGGGGGGAGGTGCCGGGCGTCTGCCCTCCCCCAGCTTCAAGGACAGACACACACCTCCAGAATTAGCCTCTATCCTCCCTTATCTGCCACACTACCTCAGGTCAGACAGATGGGAGGGGAGGTGACATTTCTCACCTCAGGGTCAGGGCCAGGAGCCCTAGGAGAGAAGTCAGTCAGAAAATCCGGTGGGAAGGGATGGAATCCTGACGCCAAAGAGAGCTGTGTGGAAGGGGAAGGGCAAATCCTGACCCCCAACGCTGCTGCCACTGTGACCTCTATGACTCAGCTTACCCCCTCCTCTCTGTATAATGGCTGTATTGTGTCCAGCCTTGCAAGCCCCCTCAAAACCCTACCCCACCTTCTGGAATTCTGCCCTGGATTCTAGAACTCTCTTTGCAAATCCCAGATATTTCCCACCTTCAAGAGGTAATAGGAGGTTCCCCGCCCCCGCCAGGGGGCGCCCTGGGGGCGGAGGTCCCTCCTCTGGTTAGGCAGGTCTGACGCCCCGGTTAATGACATGTTGGGGATCGTGCAGCGGCACAGAGAAGGTTGGAGACCTGCCCTAGTCCTCCCCACCCCAACCCCGGCCCCCACCCAAGAGCCAGAAAGAGGGGGGAACGCCGAGACACAGTCTTCAGAGGGACCAAGGGTGTTAGTTCTGATTCATTTCAGGAACCCAAGTTCCACTATCCCCACCCCGCCCCTAATTCTGCTCCCAGACCTAAAGACTTGGTCGAGAAGGCAGCTGAAGGGTGGCAGGGATGGCCGCCCATTCCAGAGCCCCAGCAGTCCAAGTCTCTCATTTCTCCCCAAGAGATCCGATATCCCAATTCTACTCAAGGACTCAGGATTCCTAGAGCTCCCAACTCAAGAGACTGAGGAGCCCCAGTTCCGAACCTCTCCCCAGGACTACGGCGTCCGCGCCCACCCTTCCAAGAACTCAGGCATTCGAACCCCCTTTTCTTCTGCCCAGTAAAGCAGGCATCCAAGTTTTAGCTTTCTAATGTCCCTGGAGTCCTGCGCACCCCTAATTCCGCCCTGGGACCTGGCGTCCTAGCCTCTTCAGGACCCTCCCGGGGACGCGAATCTAGGGCTCCACAGAGCCGCTGAACCCAAAGGGGTGTAACTCACAGATCCGGAGCAGACTTTGGCACCGGGGGGCTTCCTCCGGCTCCGGCTCGGCTGCAGGGAGCCGAGGACGGGGCGGGGCAGGCGCCGGGAACAGGTTAGACGACGTGACTCCGACCGGAGGGAGGCGGGTCTCGGAGGGGAGGGGGAGTGGGGGTCGCCTCGAGGACTTTGGGACTTGTAGTCCCGGAGGAGCAGGACATAGCCGTGTACGTTCCCATTCAAAGTGACATAAAGTCCATTTCACAGACAGGAAGGGCGAGGTCGAAAAGCCAAGAGTGACCTAACTAAGTAAATATAATTCAAACTCTTACCTCGCTGTGGTTGCAAGAGAAGTCCTGAGTCCCTGCCCCACCCCTCCAGGCTCAGTTTCCCCCTTCTTGAATGAAGATTTGGACACCACCAAAAGAGGTAGAAAGTTACAGAGGCTGGGGGAGACACATACCCCACCCCCAAGGCGAGAAGAGGGCCTCGCTAAAATTAGCATCCCCTCGGGTCTCTGAGCCTCAGTCTCTCCATCCGTAAAAAGAGTGGTTGGGCTCTTGACAGAATTTCGCAGCTACAGCTCCCGAAGTTGGAGGCTGGGACTACAACTCCCAGTAGCTTCCGCAACCGACGTCCGGCGCCACCCAGTCTCGCGTCCTCTGGGAACTGTAGTCCCGGAGCTCGCAGGGGCGGCGCCCGCGTGTCTCGCCCACGCACGGGAAACTGGCCATCCTGGGAAGAGGCAACCCGTGCTCTTTCCCTGACCCTCCCTCTGCTCTGGGCAGCCGCTGGCTCGCTGAGAAGGTGGGCGCCCCAGTTCTCAAGTAGGATCCGCAATCTCTGCAGAGGGGGCGGGAATCAGCGCTGACACACCGGTCAGGAATGCAGTCTGGTCACCCTGTCTAGTCACCGTCCCGCGGCTCCGCCCGTCTCCCCACGCGGCACGATTCCCGTGGGAAGGGACGTGGGCGTGTCCCCCAAATCTGCGTCCACGTGCCGCTGTTTACACGCGCCCGGGGACAGAGACTGGGCACTGATCAGAACTTCTACTCATTCTCCCTTCCTCAAAACCTTTGGAAATGCCCCCCACGAGACTAAATACTCGAGGGCATCGACCCATCTCTTCTGGCCCACTGCCCCTTCCCCTAGTCCGCACCGCCCCACGCGTGTCCAGCTAGGGAGCCCGGAGGCTCCTCCCCGGGATCCACAGGCTCCTCCCCCTATATTTCCCGCTCCCCCGGAGCCCAGAAACCCCGCCCCTGGCTGGTAGTTAAAAGCCCTCAGGAGGAATTACCCTCATTCCTCCGCTTTCCCACCTCTCCCAGTCAAGTTCTGAACTTCCGAGGCACCTGGGCCTCCCTAGAAGCGTTTGTAACACTGAAACCACAGTCCTGCCCACCTGGACCCTTACCTGTCTCTTTAAGGATTTCAGACCACTCGGTCTTCCTGTCTCTTTAAGAATTAGGGACTATCAATGTGGCGGCCCCTTTAAGGCAACGTTGGACCAAATCATGTCTGAAACACTGTGGGGATACCCGCCGGGACCTTGGGCGGCTCTAACTCCTCCTCACGCCCCAGACAGCGAATCAGCTGCTTTTTGGAGCAGACTTTCGGTACAAGATGACTTTTCTCGCTTCTCTGCCGTGCACAAGTGGAAATTTCCCGTAATTATGCTCACAGAGAGAGCGGGCTCCGAGCGACACCTCCCGCGCTCCCGTGCCGTATGGACACTCCCAGACGAGGCCCCACCCCCGTGGTTCCACGTGGTCGGCGGTGGGGCCTGAGTTGCTTGGTCTACCTGAGGCGTGGGTCCCGGGATGGCGGGGACCCCGTCCGGCGGTGAGTTGCTTCACGACGGGCCGACAGGGTGCAGAGAGTTGGCCGGCGGGAGGAGAAAGGAGCGCGCTAGAGCGTTCGGACGGAAAAAAGAGACATCCTCTGAGACCAGACCATGCTCCTCACCCCAGTGGTTAAACCTAGAAGGGTTTTCCTGGGGAACCCAGAAATGCCTCTTCTCAGCTGCTGCCCCCCGTCTCACCAAAAGAATCTGACCAAGCGGAGAGTGTGTCCCCTGGCGGATGGTGGGGACGGGGAGGCATTCAGATAGAGAATATTTGAGGGTGGCGGCAGGTGGGGGCGCGGAATACTGGTGGGGAGAACTAGGGTTGGGATGGCGGATACAGGCGCGCCTCTGGGCAACAGACAGGAGAGAGGAAAGGCGTGATAAGAGGATTGGGGCGCTCAAGAAGTTGAGACCAGTGGACCGATAGGCGCCCTGGAGGACTGGACTGGCACAAATGACCATTTCCCCTTCTGCAGGTGCTGCTCGTTTTTCTTGTCCCCCCAACTTTACTGCGACGCCCCCAGCCTCAGAACACAGTCGTTTCTCTTTGGAGGCATTGGCCGACCCAGATACAGAGCTGTGGCTCATCGAGGCCCCTGTAGACTTCGCCCCAGACTGGTAAGAGGTCCCATGCCAACTCCTGGGAACATTTCTCACCCCAGTGGCTGAGGTGGGGTACTTAAAGGGGCTTTCCTGGGGAACCCAGAAATGCTGCTTCTCAACTGCTGTCCCCTGTCCCACCAAAAGAATCTGATCAAGCTTCTGCCCTCCTCTTTTCAACTTTCAGCCTCAATGGACGACTCGTGCCTCTCTCTGGGTCCCAGATTGTGAAGGGAAAGTTGGCAGGCAAGCGGCACCGCTACCGGGTTCTCAGCAGCAGTGGCCCCAGAGCTGGAGGAGAAGCAACCTTGCTGGCCCCCTCAGCAGAGGCAGGAGGGGTACTCACCTGTGCCCCAGCACCCCAGGGCAGCCTGAGGATCTTTGAGGGTCCCCAGGAATCCCTGACAGGGACTCTACTACAGTCCATTCCCACAAGTCCCCCACCACAGATCCCCCCTGGCCTGAGGCCTCGGTTCTGTGCCTTTGGAGGCAGCCCGCCGGTCACAGGGCCTGGGTCGGTCTTGGCCTTGAAGTCCCTGGCCTCAGGGAAGAGGAAGAAGAAGAGACACTTGCCAGAAGCCTCAGTTCCTCAGGAGGCAGTGAATGAGCACGGGGCCCTGGAGGTGGACACAGCTTTGGGGTCCCCAGAGTTGGATGTGGGGAAGAAGAAAAAAAAGCAGCAGCTGAAAGAACTAGAGGTGACAGAGCCACTGGCAACAGAGCCCATTGCTGAGATGTTGGAGCCTCCAGGAGCACTGTCCCCATCCACCACCAAGAGGAAAAAGAAGCCCAAAGAGTTCGTAGAAATGGTCAAGCCAGAAACAGGGATGCCGGAGTCCAAAGAAAAGACAGGAGAGGAGCTAGAACTCGTGGTTAAAAGAGAGCCTCTGGAAGAGACAGTCCTGTCCCCTAGAAAGAAGAGGAAGAAGCAGAAGGAGCCAGGAGAGATGGAGCCGGTGGAGGAGACGACAGCGGAGCCTCAGCTGCAGGTGAAGACGGAGCCACAGGAGGAAGCCATCCCACTGCCGTCCTCAAAGAAGAAGAAAAAGGAAAAGAGGTACAAAGGGATGAGGGAGCCAGGGATGGAGGCGACAGAGCCAGAGGTGAAGCCTCTGGAGCTTGCAGGGGAGGCGATGGAGCCTGAACTGCCACCTGATGTGGAGCCACAGGCTGAGGCAGCTCTGGGATCCCCCAAAAAGAGAAGGAAGAAAGAAAAACAGCAAAATGCGATGATGGAGCCAGGGACAGAGGTGGTGGAACCACAGGCAGAGGGGACGGAGCCCGAGCTGCTAGGTGCTGTTGAGCCTCAGGAAGCTCTAGCATCCACCAAGAAGAAGAAGAAAGAAAGAGGGCACCCAGTGACAGAGCCCGGGACTGAGAAGACTGACCCCCAAGGCGAGATGATGGAGCCTGAGCTGCCAGATGAGGGGCAGCTTGAGGGCAGGGCAGATCCAGCATCCACTAAGAAGAGGAAAAAGCGGAGCCAGAAAAGCCAGGTGCCCGAGACAGCATCCCAGGAGGAGAGGCCAGAGCCCCTGCTGAATCCCGAGTTTGGGCAGGTGGTTCCCACGGGACAGGAGAGGAAGTGGAAGAAAAAGCTGCCGCAGGATCCCGTGTAAGTGTCCACCGGGGACACCGATGACTGCAACTCAGACAAGCTGAAGGTGGCCACCTGGGCCATCAGGAAGCGAGAGCAGTGAACCCCTCCTCCCACTGACCACACCAGCACACCAGCCGGAGCCTGGGCCAGAAAAAAAGTGCTTTATTATTACACCGAGGACCTCCTTGGCATCTGGGGTCAGTGGGGCACTTTCAAGAAGGGCTCGTGGAAGACATCAAACAGCCTTCGGGCCTGGAGAAGGGGGAGGAAGAAAAGGAACCGGTCATTAAATGAGCCATTTGTTTGATACATCGGAGTGGGCTTCTGGTTCTTTTTCTCCTCTCTTGGAGGGGACACTCTGGGGGTAAGGTGAGAAGTAGCCCGATCTAGATTCTATCCCAAACTGGCTGTGTGAGGTTGGGCTGGTCCCCACCCTCTCTGGGCCTTCCGAAACCTCAGAACTTTGGGATCTGAGGTCCCATTTCTTTGGGGCTCCCTCCTGCCCTCAGCCCCTCAAGCCCATTTCCCCAGGCTCTTACCTTCTGGGGTCCCAGGCCTGGGCACAAGGACAGATCTTCCTGGGATGCAGCTATGAGCTGTTCCAGAGACTGAGGAAGGTAAGAGCTAGCCGTGAGGGGAGGTGAACCCAAAACCTCCCCTGCCCCCAGCTGCTCGGTGGGTGTACAATATTCCTGGAGAGCAAAGAAATCCTGCAGGAACCAGGGGAGGCAGGAAGGATGGGGAGGGGGGACTGGGAGGTAGAAGGAAATAGGTGGGCAGCTTCCTCGAAAAGCAAAGCAGGCAGAAATGTCAATCAGCACAAGGGAATTGTTCCTCACCCCAAAAGTAGTCAGGAGGGTCTGACTGTCCGTTTTGTTGACGGACTTGACGGTGGTCAGACATTCAGTCACCTGGAGGGAAAGGAGAGAGCGGGGCAGAGATGGGAGGAGAAAGGGAAAGCAGACTGAGCCGGTGAGGGCAGCACTGGGTCACTGCCGCGCCCCTAGGCTGCTCTGCATGCAGGAAGTGCTCAGTAATGCTTTGGGGGGGTGTTTTTTGATTATGTGTTTTGATGATTGAAAGGTCATCTCAGAGTGATCCCCAACTAGCTGAGAGGGTGCTGGTCATGGGATGAGAAGATAAAACTCATTTATCTTGAGCTGGTTCTGCCCCAGGGAAGACTGTAGGCTCTGAAGTTGGACCTGAGTTCAAAACCAGGCTACACTGCCTTCTCCCTATGAGACCCTGGGCATAGGAACTGACCTCTCTGGGCCTATGTTTTCAGGCAAATGGGGGTCCTCACAACACCCTGCACAAGGGTGCCTGGGGGCATCCTCCATTACCCTATCGTTGGAGCCCCAGTACAGTTCATTCAGCAAATATTCTCCGAGCACTCCCTGCGTGTTTGGTGGTGCTGGGGTCACAGCAGGTCTGAGACAACCCCTGCCCTACCCTCCTGGAGCTCCTAGTCCACTGTGAGAGGGAGATCAGTTCCAGACACAGTGACCCAGACAGGCAGGGCTGAGCGAGCCCAGTGGGGGCACTTGACCTGACCTGGGGATCCCAGAAGACTTCCTGGAGAAGGAAGCATTGGAGCTGAGATAGGGGAAAGACCAGATCAGGCAACTAATCAACAGAGGAACAGGATGGACACAGAAGTGACAGAATGAGGAGGTAGGGGGTAGAAGGGGCTGCCGGGTCAAACAGGCAGGACCTTGGAGAGTGTGGTGAGGGCACTGGGGAGCCATGGGAGGGATTTGGTGTTTGTTTGTTTAATATTTATTTATTTGGCTGTGTCAAGTGTTGTGGCATGCGAGTGGTTTAGTTGTGGCCCTCAAACTCTTAGTTGTGCCATGTGGGATCTAGTTCCCTGACCAGGGATCGAACCCAGGCCCCCTGCCATTGGGAGCTCGGAGGCTTAGCCACTGGACCAGCAGGGAAGTCCCCACCCAAGGGTTCTGAGCTGAAGAAAGCAGGCTTAGGAAGACCCTGCTAGCTGCTGTTCGGGCAGAAGTGACTGGAAGCTGAGGGTGGGGTTGGTGGGGAGAGGTGTGACTTGAGATCAGGACTGCAGCTCAGACCTCCAGAAGGAGCTGGGAGGAGGCCCGAGCAGGGAGGGGAGGGTGCCTCACCCGGGAAACGAAGTCCTGTTCCAGCTTCTCCATCAGGAGGTCGGCCGGCTTCTGCTCATAGGCTTTGTACGTCTCCAGGTACCGCCCGGCCTCCTCGGGGCTGGGGTGAGAGACATTCGGGTCAGGGGAAGAGGGCAGGGGGGTCATGTTTTACATTAATTTCATTTGCTGATGCTAGAATTCCAAACTCAAATACAGAGAAATGAATGTTCTCAACCTTGCCTAAATGTCCCCTGGTGGTAACCCCTGCTGGGCGGATGTATCTTGACAGGTCTTTTCTAAGACGTGTGGCTAAGGGCCACAGCTTGGGAGCCTGACCAGTGGGGTTCAGGCCCCACTTCCACCTGAGTTACCCTGGGCCAACAATTTTCATTTCTCTGGGCCTTAGTTGCCTCACCTGTCAAGTGGGGTGGATGCTAAGTTCCAAGTGTTAGTCGCTCAGTCGTGTCCTACTCTTTCCAACCCTATGGACTGTAGCCCGCCAGGCTCCTCTGTCCATGGGATTCTCCAGGCAAGAATACTGGAGTGGGTTGCCATACCCTTCTCCAGAGAATCTTCCCGACGCAGGGATTGAACCCCGGTCTCCTGCATTGCAGGCAGATTCTTTACCGACTGAGCCACTAGGGAAGAGGGGTGGATGCTAATGACAATTAAACAAGTCCACATCCTTAAGTGTCATGCCTGGTGCTTAGAAGCTTATTTAAGAAATGTTAGGTCTTCTGGGAGGGAGGTTTTATATGCAGCGCACCTTCACAAGGAAAGTTCTAGAAGCTGACTACTGCAACTAACCTCACAGTCACCATTCATGTTTCCATTAGGCACTGGGTTTTTCTGACATGTAATTAACTGTCTCAGAAGTAGCTGAAACAAGTAACTCAATAAACGGGCCTGTCTGTGTGCGGAATAGAGGAACCCGAGTTTATTCACACCAGGAAAAAGCTGGCCTTTTTCCTCAAGTGTTTGTCTTGAGGCATTTTCTTAGCCTTCAAAGTCTAGCTAGAGGACAATGTTTGTTGATTAAACACTGATTTATATTCTCAAAAGAATACTCATTTTTCTAATTCTGTGTCTTTCTGTGAGCTTTGTTGCTTTCCTCTAGTCGCAGAGGGGACTGTTATTGTTCTTAATCATTTGTTCAGGACACACGCTGTATCCACTTCCTCACTTTCACTTTTGTTCCCCAGTACAATCAGGACATTCTTCCACATCGGAAGACAGAGCTCGATCCCATTTACTTTTTAAAAAAATATTTATTTCTTTATTTGGCTGTGCCGGGTCTTAGTTGCAGCAGGCAGGATCTTCAGTTATAACATGTGGTCTTTAGTTCCCTGACTAGTTCAGGGATCGAACCCGGGCCCCCTGCCTTGGGAACACGGAGTCTCAGCCACTGAAGCACTAGGAAAGTCCCTCGACCCCATTTACTTAATGGGTCCAAAATATTCCCTAGTTTGGATGTAAAGACATGGGAAATATTCCCCGTGTGGGGGCCTAGCTGCATTCCAGGCACTGTCCAAATCCCTTTATCTTCAGAAGCTTCTGGGCTCTCTTGAGAGATCTTGTAAGGCAGTTATTTTCAATCCATGAGTGGGGTTGAGTCACTTGCCCAAGATCACACAGCCGGGCTCCCCATACTCCACTGTGCTACTTCCCACAGTAAAGAGAGAGCAATTTTTCATACTTGCTTCTGTTTTAATATATAACTAATACATAAATACATTTTTCTAAGTACTCAAAAAGTATAGCAGTAACACACCCCTGGAGAAGGCAATGGCAGCCCACTCCAGTACTCTTGCCTGGAAAATCCCATGGACAGAGGAGCCTGGTGGGCTGCAGTCCATGGGGTCGCTAGGAGTTGGACACGACTGAGCGACTTCCCTTTCACTTTTCCCTTTTATGCATTGGAGAAGGAAATGGCAACCCACTCCAGTGTTCTTGCCTGGAGAATCCCAGGGACGGGGGAGCCCGGTGGGCTGCCGTCTATGGGGTCGCACAGAGTCGGACACGACTGAAGCGACTTAACAGCAGCAGCAGCAACACACCCCTAGGGAGGGCACAGAATGACAAATACGTTTACCCTTTGGCCTCAAAACCCATCCCTGGGGTTGGGGGCAGTAGTGGAAGTGTTGCTGTAACAGCAAAACCCTGGGAATCAGCCAAGTGTCCACCAATACGGGGCTACAGGTAGAATACTACACAGCTGAAAAAGAATGTGGATTCAGACAGTGAGTAGTAAAGTGATAGCAAATGAACTACCAAGACGTGAAAAGACGTGGAGGGGAACTTCCCTGGTGGTCCAGTGGCTAAGACTCCGCGCTCCCAATGCAGGGGCCCTGATCAGGGAACTAGATCTCACACGCAACTAAGAGTTTGCATCCTGAACTAATTATCCCGCATGCTTCAACTAAAAGAACCTGCATGCCACAACTAGGACCCCAGGCAGCCAATGAATTAAAAAAAAAAAGACATGGAGAAACCAAAGAAGGCAGTCTGAAAAGGCTTCTATGAGCTAACAGAAAATATATACTGGTCTCTGTCCCTGTTTCTGACACAGCGCTCCAAACCCCTGTAAATGCCCAAGTGATAAGATCACCAAGGGCTTTTTCTGTTCCACAGAGGTGACCCTCGTTGGCTCCTAGATGGGGGCTGGTAATTGGAAAGTCCAAGCCAGGATTAGAAGCTTGGAATTTCCCACCCCACCCCCGATCCTCTAGAGGGGAGAGGGGCTGGAAATGGAGTTAATAAGTGATCATGCCTATGTGAGAAGCCGCCATAGAATCTCAACACTAATCCTGGGATTGAGGGAGCGTCCAGGCTGGCAAACACATCCCCACTGGGAGGGTGACACAGTCCCAGCTCCCTGGGGACAGAAGCTCCTGTGCTCAGGACCCTCGCAGAGCTTGCCCTGTGTACCTCTTTGTATCCTTTAGTGTATCTTGTAATGAACTGGTAAATATAAGTGTTTCCCTGAGTCCTGAGAGCCATGCTAGCAAAATAATCAAACCTGAGGAAGGGTCATTGGAGGTCTTGACCTGCAGCCGCTGTTCAGAGCACAGGTGATTCCCTGGGCTTGCGACTGGCGCCTGCAGCCTGCGTGGGATGGGGCAGCTCTGTGAGCCATTAACCTGGGGGATCCGACCTTATCTCCACACAGAGAATGTCAGAACTGAGCTAAACCTGAGGAGTGAAGGAGACTCACAGGATGAAGCACTGCATTCAAGAGTATGACTATTTTCTGTTTTAATCGCCAGTCAAGTCTCCTGCTAACCAAACATGCAGGTGCCTGTTTCTTGTAATCTATCTTGACGTTTTCACCAAATTAATGGGTGAAAAATAACACCTCGTTCTTTGAAAATTGACATTTCCTGAAAAGCTGTATGGCTGACAGGTTTTTCATGTCTTCTTGACAACCTGCTTTAGACTTTTAAAATTGGGCTTTTCTTTTTGGCAGCACCACATGGCTTGCAGGATTTCAGTTCCTGAACCATGGATTGAACCCAGGCCATCGCAGTGAAAGCCCAGGATCCCCTCACCCCTAGGCCACCAGGGAGCTCCTGGGCTATTTTTCTTACCGATTTGTAGGAGGTCCTTTCTATATATAAAGACATAATACGTGTTTAAATACATTCCTGTGAATATAAACATTTAAATATTTTGAACTGTATAAATATAACATTTATATGTAAACATATAAATTAGGGATCTTAGGACATCCCTGGTGGCGCAGTGGATAAGAATCCATCTGCCAATGCAGGGGACACAGGTTCGATCCCTGGTCCAGGAAGATTCCACATGCCTCAGAGCAACTAAGCCCGTGTGCCACAACTACTGAGCCTGAACCCTAGAGCCCGGGAAATGCAACTACGGAAGGGCCTGTGAGCCGCAACTACTGAAGCCCGAGCATCCTGGAGCCTGCACTCCACAAGAGAAGCCACTGCTCGCCACAACTAGAGAAAGTCTGCGAAGAGCAACAAAGACCCAGCACAGCCAAGAACAAATACCTAAATAAAGTTTCCTTAAAAATAAATAAAAGTAACTTAGGGATCTGAAGTCTTTTCATCACATATAGCAAGTATTTCCTCTTAGTGTGTCACTGGGCTTTAAACTTTGTCTAGAGTATCTCTTACTATCCAGCAGTTTAAAATTTTAATTTTCTCAAATCAGCCAGCCTTTTCCTTTATGGCTTCTGGGTTTTGAGTCTTGCTTTGAAAGACTTTCCTAGCACAAGAACATTATATATATATATGAAAGTGAAAGTCGCTCAGTCATGTCCAACTCTTTGTGACTGCATGAACTATATACAGTCCATGGAATTCTCCAGGCCGGAACACTGGAGTGGGTAGCTGTTCCCTTCTCCAGGGGATCTTCCCAACCCAGGGATCGAACCAGGGTCTCCTGCATTGCAGGTAGATTCTTTACCAGCTGAGCTACCAGGGAAGCCATATATATATATATATGATTTCTTATACTTTTATTGTAGTTTTTCTTTTTATGTCTATAATCATCAAGACTTCATTTTGATTATGGTGTAAGGAAGGGATCTCTTTCCCCTATGAAGAACCAATCAAAATGGTCTTTATAAACCTAGGCTTGGAATGAATTATTCAGGCAGGTTTTATGTCTAACTCATGAGTACCTAGCATGGTCCTGGGCATTTGATCTATGTCACCTTCTTTTGTGCCTACAACCCTGTAAGAAAGATATTAAGATCCTGTTTTACAGATAAAGAAATTGAAGCCCAGGGACTTTCCTGGTGGTCCAGTGGTTAAGAATCCACCTGTCAGTGCAGGGGACACGGATTCGATACCTGGTCGGGGAACGAAGATCCCACATGTCTCAGGGCGACTAAGCCCGTGTGCCACAACTGCAGAGCCTGTGAGCTCTAGAGCCCATGCTCCACAGCAAGAGAAGCCACCGCAGGGAGAGGCCCACGCGCTACAACCAGCGAGCAGCCCCTGCTCGCTCCATCGCTGCAAGTAGAGAAAGCCCGCGCACGGCAACAAAGACCCACCACAGCCAAAAATAAAGAAACAAAAAATAAATTCAATATTCTAAAAAAGAAATTGAAGCCCAGAGAGGCAGTGCCTGGACCAGGCTCACACAGGGCATTCCTGGGAGGAAGAAGGAAGGTCTGGGGGTGGAAGGGGGAAGAACTCTCAGGATGGAGCCTGACCTGCGGGGGAGCCTCCATCTCACCTCCAGGCAAGGATCAGGGTGCAGTCGGCCAGGATGCACATCTTAGTCAGCTCCTTGAGGGCCTGTTGAGGATCTTTCTGAGAGAAGAAAACCAGAATGAGGGATCTGGGAGAAAGCAAGGAGTTAAACAGTCTTAAAAGCTGAGCACCTTAGGAAGCCAAGAGCCTTTCACTTGACTGACACTCCCTATTCTCCGATGGGGTGCCTGACCCAGGCGGGGCAGTCCCAGGACCCAGCAGTGACCAGGCCAGCCCTGACTCTGCCTTCTGGGGACTCACAGTCTGACGAGGGGGACAGACCCATCCCTAGACAGTGATGACCCAGAGTGCCCAGGGCTGAGGTGGAGAAGCCAGAGGAGCATCTGTCATACCTGGGGGATCAGGGAGAGCTTCCTGGAGGAGGGGACATCTGAGCTGGGACCTGAAGGAGGATGAGGAGTGAGGGTAACAAAGAACAGCAGAAAAGGGAATTTCAGACAGGGGAACAGTGTGTGCAAACGAAGGGAAGGGAGAGGGCTTGAGGAAATAAAATTCACTGCTATGGGATGGAAGATGTGAAATGAAAGGGTGATCATTGGAAGCTGAGAGATGAGCTGGGAGAGCAGGGCGGAGACTGGGTCACACAGGGCTTCACAGAGGGCACTGGGGGGCTATGGGGGGTTTGGACCTCAGATCTGTGTGCTTGAAGACCCCTCCGCTTGCAGAGGGGCAAAGATGGAGGCCATGAGATGAGGAGAGGCTGGGGCAGGGACCCAGGCAGGAAAGGCAAGGGCCTGGATCAGGGTGGGGCTGCGAGGACAGAGAGAAAGAAACAGATTCAAGAAGTATTTAGGTGGCAGAGGGCTGGGCCTGGTTGAAGGGGGAGTGGTGCGCGCAGAAGGAGAGATGGGTAATCTGATCATCCCACCTCCTCGCCAACACAGGTTGCAACTCAGATGCAAGAAACTCCCCACTGAGGTTCCGACTTGCATTCCTCCTTGGAAAGGACTCAACACCCACCTGGCAACCAGGAGGCCCAAGGCTCCCCATTTCACAGATGGGGACACTGAGGCCCACGGGGGAGTGACCCCTGCTTACCACGTCCACCTGGACGAGCAGGACCCGCAGGGCGTAGCTCTTCCCCAGGCTCTGCAGCCGCTGGTGGATGTAGTCTGGGTGGAGGTTGTGGTAGCGGAGGCTGTGGGGTGGGGAGAGAGAGAGGGGTTGGGAGGTCTCTGGCTGAAACACCCCAGAAGCCCTCCTTCTTCCCTCTGGCTGGAGGGCTTGGAGAGTGAGGCAGACAGGCTTGCCAGGGACTAAGGCTCAGAGAGGTTAAGTGACTTGCCCAAGGTCACCCTTCAAGAAAGGAGCAAAGTGGGGACTGGCAGTGAGGGCTGCCTGGCTCTGGCTCCCTGGAAGGGTAGACCCCCGGATTCTTCACCAAGGAAGAGAAGACCTCCAGGTTTCGAGTGGAGCACAGCCGACCCTAGACAGCGTTCGTTCCCCCGGGGGTTAGGGTTGCGGGGCGCTGCACAGCTGGTCTGGGGAAGCAGGGCCCACCTACCTGCCCCCGGGACTGCCTGCTTTGGCCTCTGAGGGTGCTGGCAGGGAGGGGTGGGACAGCTTTGCAACCCAGGAACAAAGAGGCGTCTCTGCCCAGTAGTGGCCAGCTCCATACCCCACAGGGAGGACAGGAACTTAAGAAATTTCACTTCCCCTGTCTGGCTCTGTCTGAAGAAGGGCCCCCAGGAGTGGAGGGGGGAAACTCGTTTAACTGGTGACAGTTACAGAAACCTTGGCTCCAGTTCTGAGTGTCTGCGAGATGAGGCTCCCTTCTCCCTCAGGTGCAGGAGTTCAGGCCCCCAGCCTCTCCTCCCTCAGACCCGGGGCCTCAGCTCTTGTTCTGGGCACTTACGGGCCAAGATCTCTGCCTCCTACACAGGGCCATGCCCGGAGGTCTCCCCCCCGACAGCCCAGAACACCTGGAGCACCCCCCTCCCAGGCCGTCTGGAAGGTGGGCGGCCCCAGCACTCACCTGAGGAAGAGGGCACAGGTGTTCTGGCCCAGCACGTAGTCGGGGAGCACGTCCCCGAACTCCCAGGGCACGTTGCGCACGAACCTCAGCACTGGGTTGCCCCTCTGGATGGAGGGGGCACACATTAGCAGGGGGGCCCTGGGACCACCCCACCCACCGCCACCCCGGGCCCTCCTCCCACCTCTGCTCCAGCCCTCTCCACCCTCCTCCTGCTTTGCACCCGGGCTTCTCCAGCTCTGCTCTCCTCCTCTCCCCAGAGCCCCCTCCTCCTCAGCCCGGAATGTTCTTGGTGCTGGGGCTCTGACCTAGGCCCCTCCTCCCCAGCCCTGTCGTTCTTTAGTTGTTCTTTACTCTTTAGTTCTTTAGCTTCAGTCGTAGCCCGCCAGGCTTCTCTGGTGGATTTCCCAGCAAGAATACTGGAGTGGGTGGCCAATTCCTTCTCCGTGGGATCTTCCTGACCCAGGGATGGAACTGCACTCCCAGTCTCCTGCACTGGCAGGTGGATTCTTTACCACTGAGCCACCAGGGAAGCCTTCCCTGGCCCTCCGCCTTAACCAAAGGGTCCCTGGATCTCTCTCAGGCTCAGCCCTCTCTCTCAGCCCCAGCCTATGTGTCCTGTGGCCCACTGGACACCTACCTCACTGGCCCCCATACCTGCTCCCCCTCCCAGCCCCAACTCAGGGATGGCCCCACCATCCAGAGACCCAGGGCTCCCCTCTCCCTTCCCTCCCCCAAGTGGGACATCTAGCTTCTAAGCATCCCCCGGAAATGCCTCCCCTTCCAGTGCCACGGCTCCCACCCCACCTCCTCCTGGTCCCCTGCCCCTCGTGGCTACCCTCCAAACAGGAGCCAGACAGCTCTGCCTCAAGCATAAACCTGCCCTTCCCCTGCTCTAAGCCCTGGTCTGGCTCCCCACTGCCCTCAGCAGGAAGCTCCTCACGGTGCCTGCGACCCTCCACAGGGTTAGACCCCTGGTGTCCGCTGAGCAGACATCTTCCTCTAAACACCCCCTCACACTCTACTCTGTAGCCCAAGACGGAAATACTCTGAGCAAGTCAAGCGCTGATCTATTTACAGGTACCTGAGAACCCACTTTGTGTCTAAGTCTGACCAAGAGGACGCAGATCCCTGCCCCTGTGGCAGACACAGACATTAGACAAAAGCATCTTGGGGGACTTCCCTGGGGACTCGGTGGTAAAGAATCCGCCTGCCAATGCAGGAGATGCGGGTTCGATCCCTGATCTGGGAAGACCCCATATGCTGTGCAGCAACTAAGCACGTGCGCCAAAACTACCACAACTGTCAAGCCTGTGCTCTAGAGCCTGGGAACCACAGCTACTGAGCCCACGCACTCTAGAGCCTGTGCTCTGCAAGAGAGGTCACCGCCATGAGAAGCCCACGGATCGCCACTAGAGAATAGCCGCCACTTCCCACAACTAGAGAAAGCCTGTGTGCAGCAACAAAGACCCAGCACATTGCCCCCCCAGAAAAGCACCTGGGGGATGAACATGTAATCACCAAGTGAAGTGGAATTTGGCTCGAATGAGGGTATGGATCTGCTCTCGTGGGGGGAGTGGGGTGGTGGTGTGTGGTCAGAGAAGCTGGGGTGGGAAGGGTCTGCAGCCCTGGGGCATCTCGACCTGAGACGCCAGGAGGTGTGGAAGGGCTTTGGGTAAGGGAGAGGCGGGATCCAAATTTAATTTTTAAAGGATTGTTCTGTCCACTTCACACCCTTCTAGAATGGCCAAAATCCAAAAGACCAACAGTGACAAGTGGGGAGGATGTGGCAGAAATGCAACCTTCATCCACGGCTGGTGGGAACGTAAAGTGGTGCAGCCTTTTAGAAGACAGTTTGGGGGTGCCTGAGAAAGTTAAGCACAGCGTTGCCACATGACCCAGCCAATCTACACCTAGATAAATACCCAAGAGAACTGGAAACATGTCCTCACAAACACTGATACCTAAATGTTCACAACGGCATTTTCACAATCAACAAAAAGTATAAACCGAAATGTATATAGCTAGGATATACCTCTACATATATCCTAGAGGTGGAATTGCTGGGCCATATGGTAACTCTATGTTTAAACATTTGAGGAACTGCCAGACTGTTTTCCAAAGTGGCCACACTGTTTCATATTCCCACCAGCAGTGTACAAGGATTCCAGGTCCTCCCCACCGTCCCCACCCTTGGTATTGTCTATCCTTTAGATTCGAGCCATCCTAGTGGGTATGAAGTGGTATCTCATTGTGGTTTTGGCTTGTATTTCCCCGATGGGTCATAATTTTGAGCACTGTTTCCTGTACTTGGATCTTACGATTATCTTCGTGTACTGCTGCTCTCTCCCTCCAGAAGGCCAGCCCCGTCAATGACAGAGACTTTATCTCCTGTCCCCCAGAGCCTAGAACAGCATCAGGTAAACTCTGGCCACCTATGTGGATTATAAGTGGCTCAGAGGGGTTAAGTCACTTGCCCAAGAAGACACAGCTACAGTGTGGCAGAGCGGGATTCAAACTTGGGCCCGTGTTCAATAGTTTTTGAATAAATGGACAAAACTGGGGTCAAGAGATGTAGCTGCATGGCCATAGTCACACCCCCAAACAGAACAGTTGGGGCAGGACTTTCCTGGTGATCCAGGGTTTAAGATTCTGAGCTCCTAATGCAGGGGGCCTGGGTTCGATCTCTGGTCAGGGCACCAGATCCCACCTGCTGCAACTAAGACCTGGTGTAGCCAAATAAATATGTATATAGATATCTTTTTAAAAAAAAAAGAGTTGGGGCATTATGGACTGAATGTGTCTCCCCAAAATTCCTAGGCTGAAATTCTAACCCCAATGTGATGGTACGTGCTGTGTGCTGCATCACTTCAGTCATGTTCAACTCTATGCGACCCCATGAGCTGTAGCCCTCCAGGCTCCTCTGTCCATAGGATTCTCCAGGCAAGAATACTAGGGTGGTTTGCCATGCCCTCCTCCAGGGGATCTTCCCAACCCAGGGATCGAACCTGCGGCTCCTGCGTTGCAGGCAGATTCTTTATTAGGAGGTAAAGGCAGGTGATAAGGTCATGAAGGCGGAAGTGTCATGAATGGGATTAGTGTTTTTATAAAAGAGATCCAGGAGTTCCTTGCCCCTTCTGAAGCTGTGAGGACACAGTGAGAAGACAGCTGGCTATGAACCCGGAAGCGGGTCCTCACTAGACATGGGACCTGCCAGCACCTTGATCTTGGACTTCCCAGCCTCCAGAACTGTGAGAAATAAATGTTCACTGTTTAAGCCACTAGTCTACGGTATTTTTATTAGAATAGTCTGAAAGGACTAGGACATGGAGCATCCTCAACCCACACACACTAGCTGAATGGATGAATGGCGCTGTTGAGAGCCCAATGGGTGGAACTCAGAGCTCCCTTGCCAACCAGAAAGCCCTCCCTAAAAATGCATTTCCCACCAGAAAGTCCAAAGTCCCACTTCTCCATCCCCGTCCTCACCTGCCGGGGGCTCACAATGATGCTGTTGGATTTTGCTCCTGGTTTGGGGGCCTGGTTGGGGGTCTCTCCTGCCAGGGGTTCTGGCCCCATGGGGCGTGTGGCTTCAGCCCCGGCTGGAGGTCCAGAGAGGGCGTACTCAGCGTAGGTCTGAGGGCCTGGCGGGGGTGAGGTCTCCACAGTGGGCAGGCTCCGTGTGGATTTGAACAAAGGCTTGGCCTGTGGGAAGAGATGTGAGAGGGCACGCGAAGTCTGAATCCAGCCACTTCTTCCTACCTCCTCAGCCACTACCACCCTGGTCCCAACCACCTTCTTCTCTCCCTCCGGCCACTGCAGTCACTTCCTCACCAGTTCCCTCATTGGCCCTCATCCCCTAGTCTGCTCCCCACACTGAGTCATACCATGTCCCTCCTCTGCGCAGAGCCCAGAGGTGGCTCCTGCCTTAGAGCAAAAGCAGAAGCTTTCACCACAGCCCTCCAGACTTTTAAAGAGCTGTCCCTGCCCCTCCACCTCAAGGATCTCACTTTCTATCTCCTCCCCCCTGGTTTTCTCTACCCCAGCCCCACTGGCCTTCTTGCTACCCTAAAATGCATCAGGTTTTCTCTGACCTCAGGGCCTTTGCACTGTTTTCTTTCACCCCCCGCCCATATCACACAGCTCGCTCCCTCACCTCTTTCACATCTCAGAAAAGGCATCATCTCCTCCAAGAGGCCCTCCCTTGACTGTTCTATCTAAAGTAGCTCTCCCCTCCCATTACACCCTATATCCTTAGCTTACTTTCTTTTTCTTCATAGCACATAGGTGGCAGCCAGTACTTAGCACCAGCCAATTGTGTTCCTGTGGGGTTGAGAATTCTGTGCTGCCAGGTCCTTTATTTACCAAAAAATGTTAGATGTGCAGACTTACTTTAAAATCGCAAAACCTTCCAATTCTTAAAGTTCAGCAATAAATTCACGCTTTTGCAGAACCAAGGCGCTGGCTACGTGAAACATTCCTGAACTAGTCCCCTTGGTGCCAGTTTTCTAACTCTGCCTTAGCCCTCCTATGACATTTTACGGATAGGGAAACTGAGACCTGTGTAGGTCAAAGGACTGTTTTCCCAAGGTGACCCACGCCCCAACATTTCCTAACCCACACTGCGGTCCTACAGGTTCCTTCCTCCTAACCAACCCCCCAAGCCTCCAGCGGTTCCCTCATCTCCTAGTCCTACCCCAGGAGGAGGGACCACATCCTCGTCCATAGGAATGAGGAATTTCTTCCTTGTGGGTGGGCCAGAGGGCTTGTGTACTCCCTCTTCGTCCATCGCAAGCTCCTTCTGGGGCCTGAAAATGAAGACGTGGTGTTGGGAGCCAATGAGACATCGGCATTCCCCAGCAGGAACACCCCACCCCTCAGTCACAGTCGCCCCCCCTCCTCCCCCAGCAAAAAAAGTTCCAGGGCTCCATAGCGTCCAGCTCCAGACACCCAGGGAGGGAGCTAGGTTCTATAAGGCCGCTCCCCATACAGCCACCACCTCCGGCTTGCCCCGCCTCTTACCGGTCCACACTCTCCATTCCCCACGCCCTCCAGGGCCCCAACCTTCTTTTCTCCCGCCCTCACAGTTCCCCACCTTCCGTCTGCCAGGCCCGACCACTGTCCCCAACCATCCTTCCGGCCCGCCCCCAGGGCTCGCACCTGGATGCCTTCCCCTCGCTCCACCTCCTCAATCTCTTAGACGCTGTACCGATTGATTGGCAGCTGCCAATCGCCACCGGCAGTCTCCACCCCCGACCCCTCTCGCCTAGCCCGGCTGTCTTAGCTCCCCGAGGACCCACCTCCTCGGCCCCGGGCCGCAAGGAAAAAAACCGAAGGGAGATAGAGGCTTCCCACCGCCCGCGCGGCCAGCGCGGCCCCAAGCTCGCCGCACTTCCGGCCTCTCTAGCCCTGTAGCCCGCTCCCGACGTTCCCCAAAAGAGTAGATTAGAGGGGCGGTCCCCGCCCAGCTCTCTATGGTCCTGGAGGACTGCAGCTCTCTATGGTCCTGAGGTTTGCGTTGGAGAGAGCTGTCGACCTGTTGCCCTGAGCGTCTTGGGTTGCCAAGCCGTTTGAGGCAGATGCTTTACCATCTGAGCTACTAGGGAAGCCCTCACTTTATTGCCTCTAGTGTGCCTGGGCTCTGGGCAAGGCTTAAAGGAGAAGAGATGGCAGCATACCCAACTAGGTTCCTTCTCTCAGTACAGACTTGGGTTTGAATCCCAGTTCTGTCATTGACTTGGCCTCAATTTCCCCCTTCACTCATTCTTTAACTCCACATATGATCTCCGAGTGCCTCCTCTGTTCCCAGCTCTGTGCGAGGCACTGCTAGTGACACAGTGGTGACCAAGGATAACGACAGCACCCCTCTGCTCTCCTGGAGCTCACAACCCATTCGGAGAGACAGACCTGTTTCCCGACAGGGGCGACCCAGAGTGGGCAGGGCTCAATTAGAGATCCCAGAGGGCCAGGGAGCGGGATGGGGACAGGGACACCTAATCCAGCCCGAGGGCCAGGAAGAGCTTCCAGAGGAAGGGACATCTGAGCAGAGACCTGGTTGATGAGTTAGTATTAGTCATTTCCTGAAAGATCGTATCACACTGTTCCAACTTGTAACTCTCTGATTACTAAGAAGAGAGAACATTTTTTCGTGAGTTTATTGCCCTTAAACACTTTGTTTTCTGTGATTTGGTTGCTCATATCCTTTGCCCATTTTTAAAATAGGGTTGTATGCCTTTTTTATTACTATTAATTTGCAGGAGTGCTTTATGAATTCCAATCCTGTTAGTCAGTTACATATATTCCAAAACATTTCCTCCTAGTTTGCACTTTATATTTTAACTTCATCTATTTATGTTCCTCACACAGAAATCCTTAGTGTTTATGTGCACCTATTTATCAATCTAGTCTAGCCTGACTTTTGGTGTGTTTAAGAGGCTTGCCATACCCAAGGGGGCTTCCCAGGTGATGCTAGTGATGAAGAACCCACCTACCAATGCAGGAGACATAAGAGACGTGGGCTCAATCCCTGGGTCAGGAAGATCCCCTAGAGGAGGGCATGGCAATCCACTCCAGTTTTCTTGCTTAGAGAATCCCATGGACAGAGGAGCCTGGCTGGCTACGGTCCATAGGGATGCAAAGAGTCAGACACGATTGAAGTGACTTGGCATGGAGGCATGCATACCACGAGGTCATAAATATAGGCTATCATTTTTTTTTAATACTTTCCTAGTTTTGATTTTCTTTCTGTGTTGAATCCACATGAGACTTATTTTTGAACATGTGTTAAGGTAGGAATTTATGATGGATACAGGCAGTTGTCCCAGGACCATTTATTTTATTATTATTATTTTAAATTTATTTCGCTGTGCTGGGTCTTAGTTGTGTAACTCAGGATCGTCTGTCTTCATTGCGGTATGTGAGATCTAGTTCCCCATCTAGCGCCCCCTACATTGGGAATGTGGAGCCTTAGCCACTGAACCATCAGGGAAGTCCCCAACACCATTTATTTGAAAAGGCAGTTCTGGGAATTCCCTGGTGGTCCAGAGGTTAGGAATCGGTGCTTTCATTGCCGGGGTCCAGATTCCATCCCAGGTCGGAGAACCAAGATACCACAAGCCTCACTGCCAAGCAGCCAAAAAAAAAAATACAAGAGAAAGTCAGTCCTTTCCCCTGGTTTTTGATATTCCACTGTTGTAATCTGTCAGATTTCCATATATCCACAGGTCGATCTCTGACATTTCTATTATATTTCATTGATCTCTAAGTCTGCTTCTTGCCTCCATGCCAAACTGTTTATTTAGATATGTTTTGATATCATATGAGCGGAGTCTCCCACCTCTGTTCAGTTTCAAATCTGTCTTTACCATTCCTGTCCATTTTCCCTTCTAGATGGATTTTAGTAGCTGCTTTTCTAGCTAGTTCCCTGAAAACTCCTATTGAGATTGGGATGGGAATTGCATTGGACTGATGAATCAATGACAAGAAGATTGACATCTTTTTTCATATCCATGAACATATTGTCTCTATCTCTCCATTGATTTCGCCTTTTCTTAGGAGCCTACTGTAAAATATTTTTTCTAATTAATTTTTATTTCTATAATTGACTTATAATTTCCTGGGCTTCCCTTGTGGCTTAGTGGTATAGAATCTGCCTGCCAATGCAGGAGACACAGGTTCCATCCTTGATCTGGGAAGATCCCCTAGAGAAGGAAATGGCAGCCCACTCTAGTATTCTTGCCTACGAAATCCCATGGACAGAGGGGCCTGGTGAGCCACAGTCCATGGGGTTGCAAAGAGTGGCTGAGCACGCATGCACCAATGACCCCATTTTAACTTGTCTCTGTAAAGACCTTGAAAGTGAAAGTAGCTCAGTCGTGTCCAACTCTTTGCGACCCCATGGACTGTATATTCCATGGAATTCTCTATGCCATAATACTGGAGTGGGTAGCCTTTCCCTTCTCCAGGGGATCTTCCCAACCCAGGGATCAAAGCAAGGTCTCCCCCATTGCAGGTGGATTCTTTACCAGTTGAGCCACAAGGGAAGCCCACAAATACTGAAGTGGGTAGCCTATCCCTTCTCCAGCGGATCTTCCCAACCCAGGAATCGAACCTTATTTCCAAATAAAGTCACATTCTGAAGTAATGGAGGTTAGGACTCAATGCATCTTTTGGGGGGGCACAATTCAACCCTTAACAATTTTCTGTTACTTTTTATAAACTTCTTCCTTCTGAATTCATTTGCTTCTTGCTAGAGTACATTCTCTTCTAACTCTTTCAGAGAACGTTCTAGATAGGCAATTTCTGAGTCTTGTTCATCTGAGAATGTCTTTATTTGACCCTCAACAAAAGGAACCTCAAATTCTAGGGGAACTTCCCTGGTGGTTAAGACTCTGAGCTCCCAATGCAGGGGGCATGGGTTCAATTCCTGGTTGGGGAACTAAGCTTCCACATGTTGCATGGCTCGCCAAAAAGAAAAACAAATGGAATCTCAAATTCTGGGTTCCTAGTTATTTTTCTTGCAAAGTTAGAAGATACTGATCCAGACTTTCCTGGTGGTCCAGTTTTTAAGAGTCTGCCCACCAGTGCAGGGGACGTGTGTTGGATCCCAGGTCTAGGAAGATCCCACATGCCGAGAACAAGGCAACTAAGCCCATTCACCACAACTACTGAGCCCACACGCCTAGAGCCCGTGCTCCACAAGAGAAGCCACCACAGTGAGAAGCCCATGCTCTGCAACGAAAAATAGCCCCCACTGCTGGCAACTAGAGAACAGCCCGCGTGCAGCAAGGAAGACCCAGTGCAGCCAAAAATAAATAAACAAAATAAAAAAGAAGGAGATACTGGTCCTCTATCTGGGTCACTGATGATAAGTCTTTCGTCATAAGCAATCTCATCTCTGAGCGTAATTTTTCCCCAGGATTCTTTACTAGCAGTGTGACCTAGTGCCAGCAACTCAGTTTCTCCATGTAGGTCAGTTTGCTCATCTCTAAAATGAGAATAACAATAGCAGAACTATTAGGAAGATGAAATGAGGTGTGTGGAAAGTGCCTACATCTGTATTTGGCACACAGTATATGCAATATTCAGACCTGTCATAAAAATAATATAATCCTTGACCACATCCTGGGCAAGCACGGACTGAAGCTGTTGTGACCACTGCTGTATCAAAGTGCCCAGAAACCAGAAGGGCCTACTGAACCATATATTGTTTGCACGAACAAAGAACAGAAACAGGGTCCTCCAGCAAGCGACTTTACTACTGGAGCCTCTGCTTCCACATTTGTAACGGCTGAGGTTGTGAGAATTCAGTAAGACCACACAGACATGTCTTGAGCTGCATGGTTCACTCATTCCTTGACTAACTACATATTAAGCATCTATTGTGTGACAGGCACTGGGGATACGTGTATGTGTGCTAAGTCGCTTCAGTCATGTCCGACTTTTTGCGATCCTATGGACCCTAGCCCACCAGGCTCTTCTGTCTATGGGATTCTCCAGGCAAGAATACTGGAGTGGGTTGCCATGCCCTCCTTCAGGGGATCTTCCTCACCCAGGAATCGAATCCGTGTATCCTGTCTCCTGCATCGACAGGCAGGTTCTTTTTCACTAGCGCCACCTGGGACGCCCAACTGGAAATACAGCTGATAGCAGGCAAATCAGATCAGGTCCCTGTCCCGTGGCGCGGATGGTTTCACGGGAGACAGACGGTAAGGGAAAAACACAAATAAAAGAGTTCCAGACAGTCATTTGTGCTCTGGAGATGATTTAAAAAAAAAAAAGTGATGTGAAGTAGATGATGGGGGAGGAGACCACACAGTCTCAGGAAAAGGGACTTTATAAATTTAAAAATATGTATATATTACCATCAACGAGATAAATATCAAAGTAGATTGAGCGCATACTATAAACTAAATCCTCATAATTACCATCCTCTTAGGGCCTGGTATTAAAGAATTCGCTTGCCAGTGCAGGAATCGCAGCAGACACGGATTCCATCCCGGAGTTGGGAAAGTCCCCTGGAGAGGAAGATCCCCAGGAGGAGTAAACGGCACCCCACTCCAGGATTCTTGCCTGGGAAATCCCATGGACAGAGGAGCCTGGCGGGCTACAGTCCATGCGGTCCGCCAAGAGTCGGACACGACTTAGCGACTGAGCATGCATGTAGGTACCGATAGTTTATTTGACAGATGAAGGAGCTGAGGCCCCAGTGACACGGAGATGGCCTATGAAAAGTTGTCTCTAAATCCAAGGGCAGAGAGGGTTTCTAGAAGGAAGCCAGCCTGGGCGGGACTCAGTTTCTCCCGAGGGAGAATGGAAATTACCAAAGAAACCTGCTACTCGTGTCTTTTCCGCCAGGGGGCGATGGCATCCCACAAGCGGATTTGAGCTGTAGGGGCGCTGGAACAGGTACCCACCCTCGGGCAAGACCCCCCAGCGAAGGCGGCGGGCGGTCTCTTCCTATCTCCCGACCCGTTTCTCTCTCGCTGAAGTGCAGCAAAGACCCCGCGGAGCGCCGTTCAGGTTAACTCTGATCTTATTTGATTAGTTGAGCGGGGAGAAAGTTGCTCTCAATTCAACAGTGTATTTTCCAAGTTGGATTCCTACTTTCAGTTCCCAAGTTGAACTTTCGGATCCTGAATTCGAATCTTTCCAGCTCCCAGAGCTGCGAGTTCGAGTCTAACAGCGTCCGTACTGTACTCATTTCCCCATCCTTCTTCCAAATACTCTAAGTTCCAAGTCTAGCCCCAACCGAAGTTCCTGGGCAACTCCTCGGAGTCCAGACCTTGCCTCATGCCCAAACCTTCCCCTAACCCCAACTTCGACTTTCCTCTAAACCTCCAAAGGACTGGGGTGAGGATGGTGAACATAGGGACACCTCACCCCTAATTCCGCCCAAGATACTCTGGGCGGGGGGCCGACTGCCGCCGGACCGAAGGCTCTGGAAGCGGGGGCGCGGCCGAGGGGCGCAGTGACCCGACCAGCGTCCCCACCCGCCTCTAAACTTAGCCGCGGTGACGCGCGGCCCGGCTATCGCGGCGGGGCCGGGGACGCAGGGGGGCCCGAGCGGAGGGGGAGCGGCTCAGCTCCGCTAGCCTCTATTTATAGAGCCCGGAACCCGAAATAGCGCGGAGCCAAGCGGCCGGGATGACGCGGGAGCCGCCGGGGACTGACTCACCCGGCCCGGAGCGACGGTCCCCGGATGGGGGGCAGTGGAGGCGCTGGACTCGACCCCGCGCCATCCCGGGCACTCTTGTGCTGGGACGTCCCAGGTTTCCACGGGGCACTGTGCTTGGATTCGCAGCAAAAAGGAGGATCTGCAGCACGAGAGACTGAGGTTAGATCAAAGGTGGGACTTCCCTCAAAGAGCCCAGAATCAAGGAACTAACTTTATACAAGAAGAGGGGTTGGGAAGGAGGGGAGATGAACCAGCTATACATATGTATTTATAACCAACAACAGGATGGAGGCGTTTTGAGGGCAGAGAAATGGACACAACTGGGCCAAACCCCTGGGTCACAGCTGTCCCTCTCTCCACTTGCCATGGCTCCTTGCATGCTGTTCCCACTCCCTAGAATGCCTTTCCCTGCCTCCCCAGTCTTATGAACTCATACTCCTGAGAGAACTGGTGCTAAGGGCAATTCCTCACAAATTAAAACTCTGACCCACTGGACTGGGAGCCCCATGAGGGTAGGGCCAGGCACTTCTCAGTCATCACCATTTTCCCAACATAAGATAGGCCTCTGGAGAAATTAACTGCATGAATAAAAACTGTTGGTAATAAAATAAAATGATGTTTCCCAAACTATCACAGCAAATGTTGGTTGTATGCTACATGCCAGGTGTGAGTCGGATAGTTATCTCCTATGGGTCTCACTACAACCTTAGGAGAGAGGTATTTTTATTATTTTCATCATCACCAACCTCATGATGATGCTGTCTTTTTTGTTTAGTCACTTAGTTGTGTCCGACTCTTTGTGACCCCATGGACTGTAGCCCGCCAGGCTCTCCTGTACATAGGATTTCCCGGGCAAGAATACAGGAATGAGTTGCCATTTCCTTCTCCAGGGGATCTTCTCAACCCAGGGATCGAACCTGTGGCTCCTGCATTAGCAGGCGGATGCTTTACCACTGAGCCATCTGGGAAGGCCAACCCCATGTTAGAGATGAAGAAACTGAGGCTCAAAGAATACCTTACATGTCCTCAGAACTGTCTCCTGAACCAGGTACCCTGGACCCAGAGATGTTCAGTTCCCAGGATACTGTGTTTAGTTCCTGTAGGACCAAAAGGTAAGGGGTGATTCTCAAAGTGCAGTCCACAGAACCTTGGGGGGTTCCCCAGCACTCTTTCTTGAGGTCCCCAGGGTCAAAATGATTATCATAGTGCTGACACTTAACTCCCTTT